>NC_053393.1:145103532-147827816 GCF_905171765.1 Bufo bufo
AAAAGCTCACAGTTACTCTCCTGAATATCTCAAATGCACTTAGTAATGCTGCACTTGAGAATACTGCAGGCTATAATTAGGCAAGCTAATACGATGTTGCTATATATACACACACTCCCATAAAAGCTCCTCCCGAACAACAGATTTAACACCTTAATCACCCTATACTTATTTGCAATCAGACAATAGCATAAAACTGTCTAAATAATTCCTTACCTGTTTTGAAGCACAGTGTCTGAGTAGCCACCAAATACACAGCTGAAGTTCTGCTACAATGGAAAAGTTTAAAGTTAGTCTCCTGAATATCTCAAATGCACTTAGTAATTCTGCACTTGAGAATGCTGCAGGCTATAATTAGGCAAGCTAATACTATGTTGCTATATATACACACACTCCCACAAAACCTCTTTCCAAACAACAAATTTAACACCTTATTCACCCTATGCTCATTTGCAATCAGACAATAGCTAAAAACAGTCTAACAAATTCCTTACCTGTTTTGAAGCAGTGTCTGAGTAGCCACCAAAAACATAGCTGAAGTACTGCTACAATAGAAAAGCTCATAGTTAGTCTCCTGCATATCTCAAATGCACTTAGTAATGCTGCACTTAAGAATACTGCAGGCTATAATTAGGCAAGCTAATACTATGTTGCTATATATACACACACTCGCATAAAAGCTCCTCCCCAACAACAGATTTAACACCTTAATCACCCTATGCTCATTTGCAATCAGACAATAGCAAAAAACTGTAACAAATTCCTTACCTGTTTTGAAGCACAGTGTCTGAATAGTCACCAAAAACACAGCTGAAGTTCTGCTACAATGGAAAAGATCAAAGTTAGTCTCCTGAATATCTCAAATGCACTTAGTAATGCTGCACTTGAGAATGCTGCAGGCTATAATTAGGTAAGCTAATACTATGTTGCTATATATACACATATTACCATAAAAGCTCCTCCTGCAAAAACAGATTTAACACCTTAATCACCCTATCCTCATTTGCAATCAGACAATAGCATAAAACTGTCTAACAAATTCCTTACCTGTTTTGAAGCACAGTGTCTGAATAGCCTCTAAAAACACAGCTGAAGTTCTGCTACAATGGAAAAGCTCAAAGTTAGTTTTCTAAATATATCTCAAATGCACTTAGTATTAGCTTGCCTAATTATAGCCTGCAGCATTCTCAAGTGCAGCATTACTATGTTGCTATATATACACACACTAGCATAAAAGCTCCTCCCCAACAACAAATTTAACATCTTAATTACCCTATGCTCATTTGCAATCAGACAATAGCAAAAAACTGTCTAACAAATTCCTTACCTGTTTAGAAGCACAGTGTCTGAATAGCCTCTAAAAACACAGCTGAAGTTCTGCTACAATGGAAAAGCTCAAAGTTAGTCTTCTGAATATCTCAAATGCACTTAATAATGCTGCACTTGAGAATGCTGCAGGCTATAATTAGGTAAGCTAATACTATGTTGCTATATATACACACACTACCATAAAAGCTCCTCCCCAACAACAAATTTAACACCTTAATTACCCTATGCTCATTTGCAATCAGACAATAGCAAAAAACTGTCTGACAAATTCCTTACCTGTTTTGAAGCACAGTGTCTGAATAGCCTCTAAAAACACAGCTGAAGTTCTGCTACAATGGAAAAGCTCAAAGTTAGTTTTCTGAATATCTCAAATTCACTTAGTAATGCTGCACTTGAGAATGCTGCAGGCTATAATTAGGCAAGCTAATACGATGTTGCTATATATACACACACTCCCATAAAAGCTCCTCCCCAACAGATTTAACTCCTTAATCACCCTATCCTCATTTGCAATCAGACAATAGCAAAAAACTGTCTAACAAATTCCTTACCTGTTTTGAAGCACAGTGTCTGAATAGCCACCAAAAACACAGCTGAAGTTCTGCTACAATGGAAAAGATCACAGTTAGTCTCCTGAATATCTCAAATGCACTTAGTAATGCTGCACTTGAGAATGCTGCAGGCTATAATTAGGCAAGCTAATATGATGTTGCTATATATACACACACACTCCCATAAAAGCTCCTCCCCAACAACAGATTTAACACCTTAATCACCCTATGCTCATTTGCAATCAGACAATAGCAAAAAACTGTCTAAATAATTCCTTACCTGTTTTGAAGCACAGTGTCTGAGTAGCCACCAAATACACAGCTGAAGTTCTTCTACAATAGAAAAGCTCACAGTTAGTCTCCTCAATATCTCAAATGCACTTAGTAATGCTGCACTTAAGAATACTGCAGGCTATAATTAGGCAAGCTAATACTATGTTGCTATATATACACACACTCCCATAAAAGCTCCTCCCCAACAGATTTAACTCCTTAATCACCCTATCCTGATTTGCAATCAGACAATAGCAAAAAACCGTCTAACAAATTCCTTACCTGTTTTGAAGCACAGTGTCTGAATAGCCACTAAAAACACAGCTGAAGTTCTGCTACAATGGAAAAGTTTAAAGTTAGTCTCCTGAATATCTCAAATGCACTTAGTAATGCTGCACTTGAGAATGCTGCAGGCTATAATTAGGCAAGCTAATACTATGTTGCTTTATATACACACACTCCCACAAAAGCTCTTTCCAAACAACAAATTTAACACCTTATTCACCCTATGCTTATTTGCAATCAGACAATAGCTAAAAACAGTCTAACAAATTCCTTACCTGTTTTGAAGCACAGTGTCTGAGTAGCCACCAAATACACAGCTGAAGTTCTGCTACAATGGAAAAGTTTAAAGTTAGTCTCCTGAATATCTCAAATGCACTTAGTAATGCTGCACTTGAGAATGCTGCAGGCTATAATTAGGCAAGCTAATACTATGTTGCTATATATACACACACTCCCACAAAACCTCTTTCCAAACAACAAATTTAACACCTTATTCACCCTATGCTCATTTGCAATCAGACAATAGCTAAAAACAGTCTAACAAATTCCTTACCTGTTTTGAAGCAGTGTCTGAGTAGCCACCAAAAACATAGCTGAAGTACTGCTATAATAGAAAAGCTCATAGTTAGTCTCCTGAATATCTCAAATGCACTTAGTAATGCTGCACTTAAGAATACTGCAGGCTATAATTAGGCAAGCTAATACTATGTTGCTATATATACACACACTCCCATAAAAGCTCCTCCCCAACAATAGATTTAACACCTTAATCACCCTATGCTCATTTGCAATCAGACAATAGCAAAAAACTGTAACAAATTCCTTATCTGTTTTGAAGCACAGTGTCTGAATAGCCACCAAAAACACAGCTGAAGTTCTGCTACAATGGAAAAGCTCAAAGTTAGTCTCCTGAATATCGCAAATGCACTTAGTAATGCTGCACTTAAGAATGCTGCAAGCTATAATTAGGCAAGCTAATACTATGTTGCTATATATACACATATTACCATAAAAGCTCCTCCTGCAAAAACAGATTTAACACCTTAATCACCCTATCCTCATTTGCAATCAGACAATAGCATAAAACTGTCTAACAAATTCCTTACCTGTTTTGAAGCACAGTGTCTGAATAGCCTCTAAAAACACAGCTGAAGTTCTGCTACAATGGAAAAGCTCAAAGTTAGTTTTCTAAATATATCTCAAATGCACTTAGTATTAGCTTGCCTAATTATAGCCTGCAGCATTCTCAAGTGCAGCATTACTATGTTGCTATATATACACACACTAGCATAAAAGCTCCTCCCCAACAACAAATTTAACATCTTAATTACCCTATGCTCATTTGCAATCAGACAATAGCAAAAAACTGTCTAACAAATTCCTTACCTGTTTAGAAGCACAGTGTCTGAATAGCCTCTAAAAACACAGCTGAAGTTCTGCTACAATGGAAAAGCTCAAAGTTAGTCTTCTGAATATCTCAAATGCACTTAATAATGCTGCACTTGAGAATGCTGCAGGCTATAATTAGGTAAGCTAATACTATGTTGCTATATATACACACACTACCATAAAAGCTCCTCCCCAACAACAAATTTAACACCTTAATTACCCTATGCTCATTTGCAATCAGACAATAGCAAAAAACTGTCTGACAAATTCCTTACCTGTTTTGAAGCACAGTGTCTGAATAGCCTCTAAAAACACAGCTGAAGTTCTGCTACAATGGAAAAGCTCAAAGTTAGTTTTCTGAATATCTCAAATTCACTTAGTAATGCTGCACTTGAGAATGCTGCAGGCTATAATTAGGCAAGCTAATACGATGTTGCTATATATACACACACTCCCATAAAAGCTCCTCCCCAACAGATTTAACTCCTTAATCACCCTATCCTCATTTGCAATCAGACAATAGCAAAAAACTGTCTAACAAATTCCTTACCTGTTTTGAAGCACAGTGTCTGAATAGCCACCAAAAACACAGCTGAAGTTCTGCTACAATGGAAAAGATCACAGTTAGTCTCCTGAATATCTCAAATGCACTTAGTAATGCTGCACTTGAGAATGCTGCAGGCTATAATTAGGCAAGCTAATATGATGTTGCTATATATACACACACACTCCCATAAAAGCTCCTCCCCAACAACAGATTTAACACCTTAATCACCCTATGCTCATTTGCAATCAGACAATAGCAAAAAACTGTCTAAATAATTCCTTACCTGTTTTGAAGCACAGTGTCTGAGTAGCCACCAAATACACAGCTGAAGTTCTTCTACAATAGAAAAGCTCACAGTTAGTCTCCTCAATATCTCAAATGCACTTAGTAATAATGCACTTAAGAATACTGCAGGCTATAATTAGGCAAGCTAATACTATGTTGCTATATATACACACACTCCCATAAAAGCTCCTCCCCCAACAACAGATTTAACACCTTGATCACCCTATGCTCATTTGCAATCAGACAATAGCATAAAACTGTCTAACAAATTCCTTACCTGTTTTGAAGCATAGTGTCTGAATAGCCTCTAAAAACACAGCTGAAGTTCTGCTACAATGGAAAAGCTCAAAGTTAGTCTCCTGAATATCTCAAATGCACTTAGTAATGCTGCACTTGAGAATGCTGCAGGCTATAATTAGGCAAGCTAATACTATGTTGCTATATATACCCACACTCCCACAAAAGCTCTTTCCAAACACATTTAACACCTTAATCACACTATGCTTATTTGCAATCAGATAATAGCAAAAATTTGTCTAACAAATTCCTTACCTGTTTTGAAGCACAGTGTCTGAGTAGCCACCAAAAACACAGCTGAAGTTCTGCTACAATGGAAAAGCTCACAGTTAGTCTCCTGAATATCTCAAATGCACTTAGTAATGCTGCACTTGAGAATGCTGCAGGCTATAATTAGGCAAGCTAATACGATGTTGCTATATATACACACACTCCCATAAAAGCTCCTCCCCAACAACAGATTTAACTCCTTAATCACCCTATCCTCATTTGCAATCAGACAATAGCAGAAAACTGTCTAACAAATTCCTTACCTGTTTTGAAGCACAGTGTCTGAATAGCCACCAAAAACACAGCTGAAGTTCTGCTACAATGGAAAAGATCACAGTTAGTCTCCTGAATATTTCAAATGCACTTAGTAATGCTGCACTTGAGAATGCTGCAGGCTATAATTAGGCAAGCTAATACGATGTTGCTATATACACACACTCCCATAAAAGCTCCTCCCCAACAGATTTAACTCCTTAATCACCCTATCCTCATTTGCAATCAGACAATAGCAAAAAACTGTCTAACAAATTCCTTACCTGTTTTGAAGCACAGTGTCTGAATAGCCACCAAAAACACAGCTGAAGTTCTGTTACAATGGAAAAGATCACAGTTAGTCTCCTGAATATCTCAAATGCACTTAGTAATGCTGCACTTGAGAATGCTGCAGGCTATAATTAGGCAAGCTAATACGATGTTGCTATATATACACACACTCCCATAAAAGCTCCTCCCCAACAGAATTAACTCCTTAATCACCCTATCCTCATTTGCAATTAGACAATAGCAAAAAACTGTCTAACAAATTCCTTACCTGTTTTGAAGCACAGTGTCTGAATAGCCACCAAAAACACAGCTGAAGTTCTGCTACAATGGAAAAGATCACAGTTAGTCTCCTGAATATCTCAAATGCACTTAGTAATGCTGCACTTGAGAATGCTGCAGGCTATAATTAGGCAAGCTAATACGATGTTGCTATATACACACACACTCCCATAAAAGCTCCTCCCCAACAACAGATTTAACACCTTAATCACCCTATACTTATTTGCAATCAGACAATAGCATAAAACTGTCTAAATAATTCCTTACCTGTTTTGAAGCACAGTGTCTGAGTAGCCACCAAATACACAGCTGAAGTTCTGCTACAATGGAAAAGTTTAAAGTTAGTCTCCTGAATATCTCAAATGCACTTAGTAATGCTGCACTTGAGAATGCTGCAGGCTATAATTAGGCAAGCTAATACTATGTTGCTATATATACACACACTCCCACAAAACCTCTTTCCAAACAACAAGTTTAACACCTTATTCACCCTATGCTCATTTGCAATCAGACAATAGCTAAAAACAGTCTAACAAATTCCTTACCTGTTTTGAAGCACAGTGTCTGAATAGCCTCTAAAAACACAGCTGAAGTTCTGCTACAATGAAAAAGCTCAAAGTTAGTCTTCTGAATATCTCAAATGCACTTAGTAATGCTGCACTTGAGAATGCTGCAGGCTATAATTAGGCAAGCTAATACTATGTTGCTATATATACCCACACTCCCACAAAAGCTCTTTCCAAACAACACATTTAACACCTTAATCAACCTATGCTTATTTGCAATCAGATAATAGCAAAAATCTGTCTAACAAATTCCTTACCTGTTTTAAAGCACAGTGTCTGAATAGCCACCAAAAACACAGCTGAAGTTCTGCTACAATGGAAAAGCTCACAGTTAGTCTCCTGAATATCTCAAATGCACTTAGTAATGCTGCACTTGAGAATGCTGCAGGCTATAATTAGGCAAGCTCATACTATGTTGCTATATATACACACACTCCCACAAAACCTCTTTCCAAACAACAAATTTAACACCTTATTCACCCTATGCTCATTTGCAATCAGACAATAGCTAAAAACAGTCTAACAAATTCCTTACCTGTTTTGAAGCAGTGTCTGTGTAGCCACCAAAAACATAGCTGAAGTACTGCTACAATAGAAAAGCTCATAGTTAGTCTCCTGAATATCTCAAATGCACTTAGTAATGCTGCACTTAAGAATACTGCAGGCTATAATTAGGCAAGCTAATACTATGTTGCTATATATACACACACTCCCATAAAAGCTCCTCCCCAACAACAGATTTAACACCTTAATCACCCTATGCTCATTTGCAATCAGACAATAGCAAAAAACTGTAACAAATTCCTTATCTGTTTTGAAGCACAGTGTCTGAATAGCCACCAAAAACACAGCTGAAGTTCTGCTACAATGGAAAAGCTCAAAGTTAGTCTCCTGAATATCGCAAATGCACTTAGTAATGCTGCACTTAAGAATGCTGCAAGCTATAATTAGGCAAGCTAATACTATGTTGCTATATATACACATATTACAATAAAAGCTCCTCCTGCAAAAACAGATTTAACACCTTAATCACCCTATCCTCATTTGCAATCAGACAATAGCATAAAACTGTCTAACAAATTCCTTACCTGTTTTGAAGCACAGTGTCTGAATAGCCACCAAAAACACAGCTGAAGTTCTGCTACAATGGAAAAGATCAAAGTTAGTCTCCTGAATATCTCAAATGCACTTAGTAATGCTGCACTTGAGAATGCTGCAGGCTATAATTAGGTAAGCTAATACTATGTTGCTATATATACACACACTAACATAAAAGCTCCTCCCCAACAACAAATTTTACACCTTAATTACCCTATGCTCATTTGCAATCAGACAATAGCAAAAAACTGTCTAACAAATTCCTTACCTGTTTTGAAGCACAGTGTCTGAATAGCCACCAAAAACACAGCTGAAGTTCTGCTACAATGGAAAAGATCAAAGTTAGTCTCCTGAATATCTCAAATGCACTTAGTAATGCTGCACTTGAGAATGCTGCAGGCTATAATTAGGCAAGCTAATACTATGTTGCTATATATACACACACTAGCATAAAAGCTCCTCCCCAACAACAAATTTAACATCTTAATTACCCTATGCTCATTTGCAATCAGACAATAGCAAAAAACTGTCTAACAAATTCCTTACCTGTTTTGAAGCACAGTGTCTGAGTAGCCACCAAAAACACAGCTGAAGTTCTGCTACAATGGAAAAGCTCACAGTTAGTCTCCTGAATATCTCAAATGCACTTAGTAATGCTGCACTTGAGAATGCTGCAGGCTATAATTAGGCAAGCTAATACGATGTTGCTATATATACACACACTCCCATAAAAGCTCCTCCCCAACAACAGATTTAACTCCTTAATCACCCTATCCTCATTTGCAATCAGACAATAGCAGAAAACTGTCTAACAAATTCCTTACCTGTTTTGAAGCACAGTGTCTGAATAGCCACCAAAAACACAGCTGAAATTCTGCTACAATGGAAAAGCTCACAGTTAGTCTCCTAAATATCTCAAATACACTTAGTAATGCTGCACTTGAGAATGCTGCAGGCTATTATTAGGCAAGCTAATACTATGTTGCTATATATACACACACTCCCATAAAAGCTCCTCCCCAACAACAGATTTAACACCTTAATCACCCTATGCTTATTTGCAATCGGACAATAGCATAAAACTGTCTAAATAATTCCTTACCTGTTTTGAAGCACAGTGTTTGAATAGCCACCAAAAACACAGCTGAAGTTCTGCTACAATGGAAAAGATCACAGTTAGTCTACTGAATATCTCAAATGCACTTAGTAATGCTGCACTTGAGAATGCTGCAGGCTATAATTAGGTAAGCTAATACTATGTTGCTATATATACACATACTACCATAAAAGCTCCTCCTACAGCAACAGATTTAAGACCTTAATCACCCTATGCTCATTTGCAATCAGACAATAGCAAAAAACTGTCAAACAAATTCCTTACCTGTTTTGAAGCACAGTATCTGTGTAGCCACCAAAAACAGAGCTGAAGTTGTGCTACAATGGAAAAGCTCACAGTTAGTCTCCTGAATATCTCAAATGCACTTAGTAATGCTGCACTTGAGAATGCTGCAGGCTATAATTAGGTAAGCTAATACTATGTTGCTATATATACACATACTACCATAAAAGCTCTTCCTACAACAACAGATTTAACACCTTAATCACCCTATGCTCATTTTCAATCAGACAATAGCATAAAACTGTCTAACAAATTCCTTACCTGTTTTGAAGCACAATTTCTGAGTAGCCACCAAAAACACAGCTGAAGTCCTACTACAGTGGAAAAAATCAAAGTTAGTCTCCAAAATATCTCAAATGCACTTAGTAATGCTGCACTTGAGAATGCTGCAGGCTATAATTAGGCAAGCTAATACTATGTTGCTATATATACACACACTCCCACAAAAGCTCTTTCCAAACACCACATTTAACACCTTAATTACCCTATGCTCATTTGCAATCAGACAATAGCAAAAAACTGTCTAACAAATTCCTTACCTGTTTTGAAGCAGTGTCTGAATAGCCATCAAAAACACAGCTGAAGATCTGCTACAATGGAAAGCTCAAAGTTAGTCTCCTGAATATCACAAATGCACTTAGTAATGCTGCACTTGAGAATGCTGCAGGCTATAATTAGGCAAGCTAATACTATGTTGCTATATATACCCACACTCCCACAAAAGCTCTTTCCAAACAACACATTTAACACCTTAATCAACCTATGCTTATTTGCAATCAGACAATAGCATACAACTGTCTAAATAATTCCTTACCTGTTTTGAAGCACAGTGTCTGAGTAGCCACCAAAAACACAGCTGAAGATCTGCTACAATGGAAAGCTCAAAGTTAGTCTCCTAAATATCACAAATGCACTTAGTAATGCTGCACTTAAGACTGCTGCAGGCTATAATTAGGTAAGCTAATACTATGTTGCTATATATACACACACTCCCATAAAAACTCCTCCCCCAACAACAGATTTAACACCTTAATCACTCAATGCTTATTTGCAATCAGACAATAGCAAAAAACTGTCTAACAAATTCCTTACCTTTTTTGAAGCAGTGTCTGAGTAGCCACCAAAAACACAGCTGAAGTACTGCTACAATAGAAAAGTTCACAGTTAGTCTTCTGAATATCTCAAATGCACTTAGTAATGCTGCACTTGAGAATGCTGCAGGCTATAATTAGGTAAGCTAATACTATGTTGCTATATATACACACACTACCATAAAAGCTCCTCCCCAACAACAAAGTTAACACCTTAATTACCCTATGCTCATTTGCAATCAGACAATAGCAAAAAACTGTCTAACAAATTCCTTACCTGTTTTGAAGCACAGTGTCTGAATAGCCTCTAAAAACACAGCTGAAGTTCTGCTACAATGGAAAAGCTCAAAGTTAGTCTTCTGAATATCTCAAATGCACTTAATAATGCTGCACTTGAGAATGCTGCAGGCTATAATTAGGCAAGCTAATACTATGTTGCTATATATACCCACACTCCCACAAAAGCTCTTTCCAAACAACACATTTAACACCTTAATCACACTATGCTTATTTGCAATCAGATAATAGCAAAAATTTGTCTAACAAATTCCTTACCTCTTTTGAAGCACAGTGTCTGAGTAGCCACCAAAAACACAGCTGAAGTTCTGCTACAATGGAAAAGCTCACAGTTAGTCTCCTGAATATCTCAAATGCACTTAGTAATGCTGCACTTGAGAATGCTGCAGGCTATAATTAGGCAAGCTAATACGATGTTGCTATATATACACACACTCCCATAAAAGCTCCTCCCCAACAACAGATTTAACTCCTTAATCACCCTATCCTCATTTGCAATCAGACAACAGTATAAAACTGTCTAACAAATTCCTTACCTGTTTTGAAGCACAGTGTCTGAATAGCCACCAAAAACACAGCTAAAGTTCTGCTACAATGGAAAAGATCACAGTTAGTCTCCTGAATATCTCAAATGCACTTAGTAATGCTGCACTTGAGAATGCTGTAGGCTATAATTAGGCAAGCTAATACGATGTTGCTATATATACACACACTCCCATAAAAGCTCCTCCCCAACAACAGATTTAACTCCTAAATCACCCTATCCTCATTTGCAATCATATAATAGCAAAAATCTGTCTAATAAATTACTTACCTGTTTTGAAGCACAGTGTCTGAATAGCCACCAAAAACACAGCTGAAGTTCTGCTACAATGGAAAATATCACAGTTAGTCTCCTGAATATCTCAAATGCACTTAGTAATGCTGCACTTGAGAATGCTGCAGGCTATAAGTAGGCAAGCTAATACTATGTTGCTATATATACACACACTCCCATAAAAGCTCCTCCCCCAACAACAGATTTAACACCTTAATCACCCTATGCTTATTTGCAATCAGACAATAGCATAAAACTGTCTAAATAATTCCTTACCTGTTTTGAAGCACAGTGTCTGAGTAGCCACCAAATACACAGCTGAAGTTCTGCTACAATGGAAAAGTTTAAAGTTAGTCTCCTGAATATCTCAAATGCACTTAGTAATGCTGCACTTGAGAATGCTGCAGGCTATAATTAGGCAAGCTAATACTATGTTGCTATATATACACACACTCCAACAAAAGCTCTTTCCAAACAACAAATTTAACACCTTAATCACCCTATCCTCATTTGCAATCAGACAATAGCATAAAACTGTCTAACAAATTCCTTACCTGTTTTAAAGCACAGTGTCTGAATAGCCACCAAAAACACAGCTGAAGTTGTGCTACAATGGAAAAGCTCACAGTTAGTCTCCTGAATATCTCAAATGCACTTAGTAATGCTGCACTTGAGAATGCTGCAGGCTATAATTAGGCAAGCTAATACGATGTTGCTATATATACACACACTCCCATAAAAGCTCCTCCCCAACAACAGATTTAACTCCTTAATCACCCTATCCTCATTTGCAATCAGACAATAGCATAAAACTGTCTAACAAATTCCTTACCTGTTTTGAAGCACAGTGTCTGAATAGCCACCAAAAACACAGCTGAAGTTCTGCTACAATGGAAAAGATCACAGTTAGTCCCCAGAATATCTCAAATGCACTTAGTAATGCTGCACTTGAGAATGCTGCAGGCTATAATTAGGCAAGCTAATACGATGTTGCTATATATACACACACTCCCATAAAAGCTCCTCCCCAACAACAGATTTAAGTCCTTAATCACCCTATCCTCATTTGCAATCAGACAATAGCATAAAACTGTCTAACAAATTCCTTACCTGTTTTGAAGCACAGTGTCTGAATAGCCACCAAAAACACAGCTGAAGTCCTACTACAGTGGAAAAGATCAAAGTTAGTCTCCAAAATATCTCAAATGCACTTAGTAATGCTGCACTTGAGAATGCTGCAGGCTATAATTAGGCAAGCTAATACTATGTTGCTATATATACACACTCCCACAAAAGCTAATTCCAAACACCACATTTAACACCTGAATTACCCTATGCTCATTTGCAATCAGACAATAGCAAAAAACTGTCTAACAAATTTCTTACCTGTTTTGAAGCACAGTGTCTGAATAGCCACCAAAAACACAGCTGAAGATCTGCTACAATGGAAAGCTCAAAGTTAGTCTCCTAAATATCACAAATGCACTTAGTAATGCTGCACTTAAGACTGCTGCAGGCTATAATTAGGTAAGCTAATACTATGTTGCTATATATACACACACTCCCATAAAAACTCCTCCCCCAACAACAGATTTAACACCTTAATCACTCAATGCTTATTTGCAATCAGACAATAGCAAAAAACTGTCTAACAAATTCCTTACCTTTTTTGAAGCAGTGTCTGAGTAGCCACCAAAAACACAGCTGAAGTACTGCTACAATAGAAAAGTTCACAGTTAGTCTTCTGAATATCTCAAATGCACTTAGTAATGCTGCACTTGAGAATGCTGCAGGCTATAATTAGGTAAGCTAATACTATGTTGCTATATATACACACACTACCATAAAAGCTCCTCCCCAACAACAAAGTTAACACCTTAATTACCCTATGCTCATTTGCAATCAGACAATAGCAAAAAACTGTCTAACAAATTCCTTACCTGTTTTGAAGCACAGTGTCTGAATAACCTCTAAAAACATAGCTGAAGTTCTGCTACAATGGAAAAGCTCAAAGTTAGTCTCCTGAAAATCTCAAATGCACTTAGTAATGCTGCACTTGAGAATGCTGCAGGCTATAATTAGGCAAGCTAATACTATGTTGCTCCATATACACATACTACCATAAAAGCTCCTCCTACAACAACAGATTTAACACCTTAATCACCCTATGCTCATTTTCAATCAGACAATAGCATAAAACTGTCTAACAAATTCCTTACCTGTTTTGAAGCAAAGTGTCTGAGTAGCCACCAAAAACAGAGCTGAAGTTCTGCTACAATGGAAAAGCTCACAGTTAGTCTCCTGAATATCTCAAATGCACTTAGTAATGCTGCACTTGAGAATGCTGCAGGCTATAATTAGGTAAGCTAATACTATGTTGCTATATATACACACACTCCCATACAATAGAAAAGATCAAAGTTAGTCTCCTGAATATCTCAAATGCACTTAGTAATGCTGCACTTGAGAATGCTGCAGGCTATAATTAGGTAAGCTAATACTATGTTGCTGTATATACACACACTCCCATAAAAACTCCTCCCCAACAACAGATTTAACACCTTAATCACCCTATGCTTATTTGCAATCAGACAATAGCAAAAAACTGTCTAACAAATTCCTTACCTGTTTTGAAGCAGTGTCTGAGTAGCCACCAAAAACATAGCTGAAGTACTGCTACAGTAGAAAAGCTCACAGTTAGTCTCCTGAATATCGCAAATGCACTTAGTAATGCTGCAGGCTATAATTAGGCAAGCTAATACTATTTTGCTTTATATACACACACTTCCATAAAAGCTCCTCCCCAACAACAGATTTAACACCTTAATCACCCTATGCTCATTTGCAATCAGACAATAGCAAAAAAAACTGTCTAAAAAATTCCTTACCTGTTTTGAAGCACAATGTCTGAGTAGCCACCAAAAACACAGCTGAAGTCCTACTACAGTGGAAAAGATCAAAGTTAGTCTCCTGAATATCTCAAATGCACTTAGTAATGCTGCACTTGAGAATGCTGCAGGCTATAATTAAGCAAGCTAATACTATGTTGCTATATATACACATACTACCATAAAAGCTCCTCCTGCAACAACAGATTTAACACCTTAATCACCCTATCCTCATTTGCAATCAAACAATAGCATAAAACTGTCTAACAAATTCCTTACCTGTTTTGAAGCACAGTGTCTGAAAAGCCACCAAATACACAGCTGAAGTTCTGCTACAATGGAAAAGCTCACAGTTAGTCTCCTGAATATCTCAAATGCACTTAGTAATGCTGCACTTGAGAATGCTGCAGGCTATAATTAGGTAAGCTAATACTATGTTGCTATATATATACACATACTACCAAAAAAGCTCCTCCCCAACAACAGATTTAACACCTTAATCACCCTATGCTTATTTGCAATCAGACAATAGCAAAAAAACTGTCTAAAAAATTATTTACCTGTTTTGAAGCACAATGTCTAAGTAGCCACCAAAAACACATCTGAAGTCCAACTACAGTGGAAAAGATCAAAGTTAGTCTCCTGAATATCTCAAATGCACTTAGTAATGCTGCACTTGAGAATGCTGCAGGCTATAATTAGGCAAGCTAATACTATGTTGCTATATATACACATACTCCAACAAAAGCTCTTTCCAAACAACAAATTTAACACCTTAATCACCCTATGCTCATTTGCAATCAGACAATAGCAAAAAACTGTCTAACAAATTCCTTACCTTTTTTGAAGCACAGTGTCTAAGTAGCCACCAAAAACAGAGCTGAAGTTCTGCTACAATGGAAAAGCTCAGTTAGTCTCCTGAATATTGCAAATGCACTTAGTAATGCTGCACTTAAGACTGCTGCAGGCTATAATTAGGCAAGCTAATACTATTTTGCTATATATACACACACTTCCATAAAAGCTCCTCCCCAACAACAGATTTAACCCCTTAATCACCCTATGCTCATTTGCAATCAGACAATAGCAAAAAAACTGTCTAAAAAATTCCTTACCTGTTTTGAAGCACAATGTCTGAGTAGCCACCAAAAACACAGCTGAAGTCCTACTACAATTGAAAAGCTCAAAGTTAGTCTCCTGAATATCTCAAATGCACTTAGTAATGCTGCACTTGAGAATGCTGCAGGCTGTAATTAGGTAAGCTAATACTATTTTGCTACATATACTTACACTACCATAAAAGCTCCTCCCCAACAACAAATTTAACACCTTAATTACCCTATTCTCATTTGCAATCAGACAATAGCAAAAAAACTGTCTAACAAATTCCTTACCTGTTTTGAAGCACAGTGTCTGAATAGCCACTAAAAACACAGCTGAAGTTCTGCTACAATGGAAAAGCTCAAAGTTAGTTTCCTGAATATCTCAAATGTACTTAGTAATGCTGCACTTGAGAATTCTGCAGGCTAAAATTATGCAAGCTAATACTATGTTACTATATATACACACACTCCCATAAAAGCTCCTCCCCAACAACAAATTTAACACCTTAATTACCCTATGCTCATTTGCAATCAGACAATAGCAAAAAACTGTCTAACAAATTCCTTACCTGTTTTGAAGCACAGTGTCTGAGTAGCCACCAAAAACAGAGCTGAAGTTCTACTACAATGGAAAAGATCAAAGTTAGTCTCCTGAATATCTCAAATGCACTTAGTAATGCTGCAAGCTATAAATAGGCAAGCTAATACTATGTTGCTATATATACACACACTCCCACAAAAGCTCCTCCCCACCAACAAATTTAACACATTAATCAACCTATGCTCATTTGCAATTAGACAATAGCAAAAAACTGTCTAACAAATTCCTTACCTGTTTTGAAGCACAGTGTCTGAATAGCCACTAAAAACACAGCTGAAGTTCTGCTACAATGGAAAAACTCAAAGTTAGTCTTCTGAATATCTCAAATGCACTTAGTAATGCTGCACTTAAGAATGCTGCAAGCTAAAATTAGGCAAGCTAATACTATGTTACTATATATACACACACTCCCACAAAAGCTCCTCCTCAACAACAAATTTAACACCTTAATTACCCTATGCTCATTTGCAATCAGACAATAGCAAAAAACTGTTTAACAAATTCCTTACCTGTTTTGAAGCACAGTGTCTGAGTAGACACCAAAAACACAGCTGAAGTTCTGCTACAATTGAAAAGCTCAAAGTTAGTCTCCTGAATATCTTAAATGCACTTAGTAATGCTGCACTTGAGAATGCTGCAGGCTGTAATTAGGTAAGCTAATACTATGTTGCTACATATACTTACACTACCATAAAAGCTCCTCCCCCAACAACAAATTTAACACCTTAATTACCCTATGCTCATTTGCATTAAGACAATAGCAAAAAACTGTCTAACAAATTCCTTACCTGTTTTGAATCACAGTGTCTGAATAGCCACCAAAAACACAGCTGAAGTTCTGCTACAATGGAAAAGCTCAAAGTTAGTTTCCTGAATATCTCAAATGCACTTAGTATTGCTGCACTTGAGAATTCTGCAGGCTAAAATTATGCAAGCTAATACTATGTTACTATATATACACATACTCCCATAAAAGCTCCCCCCCAACAACAAATTTAAAACCTTAATTACCCTATGCTCATTTGTATTTAGACAATAGCAAAAAACTGTCTAACAAATTCCTTACCTGTTTTGAAGCGAAGTGTCTGAATAGCCTCTAAAAACACAGCTAAAGTTCTGCTACAATGGAAAAGCTCAAAGTTAGTCTCCTGAATATCTCAAATGCACTTAGTAATGCTGCACTTGAGAATGCTGCAGGCTATAATTAGGCAAGCTAATACTATGTTGCTATATATACACACACTCCCATAAAAGCTCCTCCCCAACAACAAATTTAACACCTTAATTACCCTATGCTCATTTGCAATCAGACAATAGCAAAAAACTGTCTAACAAATTCCTTACCTGTTTTGAAGCACAGTGTCTAAGTAGCCACCAAAAACATAGCTGAAGTTCTGCAACAGTGGAAAAGCTCAAAGTTAGTCTCCTGAATATCTCAAATGTACTTAGTAATGCTGCACTTAAGAATGCTGCAGGCTATAATTAGGCAAGCTAATACTATGTTGCTATATATACACACACTCCCACAAAAGCTCCTCCCCCACACACATGTCTATGCTAATTTTACCTTTCTGTCTATGTCATGTCTGTCAGAATCAGGTTTTGTGTATGTGCGTTATATTTATAGGTCATCAATATTAAAAGCCTGCAGAACCCTTTTAATTACTTTTCAGTTTTGATAGAGGTATTTAGGTGTAAGGTTACTTTCACATTAGCGGCAGGACAGATCCGACAGGCTGTTCACCCTGTCAGATCCGTCCTGCCGCTATTTCGCCGTGCCGCCGCTCCGCCCCCATTGACTATAATGGGGACGGGGCGGAGCTCCGGCATAGCATGGCAGTGCACGGCGGAAGGCCGCCGGACTAAAAGTACTGTATGTCTAACTTTTTAATCCGGCGGCCTCTCACCGCGAACTGCGCCGAAGCTCCGCCCCCGTCCCCATTATAGTCAATGGGGACAGAGCGACAGTCCGGCTGCACAGCGAAATTGCAGCAGGATTGATCCGACAGGGTGAACAGCCTGTCGGATCCGTCCAGCCGCTAGCGTGAAAGTAGCCTAAGCAAGCAATACAGCATCAACTGTTATCAGAGTAAGTTCAAGATCTGTTGTGTTATAAACATAGACATGCGTATGGAATTATTCAAATATTTTCTGTAAAAAATAATAGATTTCACTCAAAAGTAAAAGATTTTCTTAGTCCTTTGACAGCAGCATATGGTGCAGACCTGGCCCCAAGCAATATAAATCAGTCCACGTATGTGCAAAGAAGTATTAATTTGTAATTTCATTTTATGACTTTTTTATTTTTTATTCATTCTATATACTTGTGTATACTAATTTTACCTTTCTTTCTATAGGTTATGTTTGTCAAAATCAGATATTGTGCATTTCTGTCATATTTAAGGATTTGGACACAGTGTGAGATTAACCACCTCCCGACCGCCTAACAGACGGATGCGTCCTGCGGGCGGCCGGGTTATTCCTCCTGGATGCATTGGCGAGACGCGAGATTTCCTATGAACGCGCGCACAGAGGAGTGGGAGGTAAACGAGTGGATCTCCAGCCTGCCAGCGGCGATCATTCGCTGGCAGGCTGTAGATGCGATTTTTTTTTAACCCCAAAAAGGTATATTAGTCGCTGTTTTGTTAACAGCGTCTAATATACCTGTTACCTGGTCCTCTGGTGGTCACTTTTGCTTGGATCGACCACCAGAGGACACAGGCAGCTCTGTAAGTAGCACCAAACACCACTACACTACACCACCCCCTGTCACTTATTAACCCCTGATCACCCCATATTAGACTCCCTGATCACCCCCGTCATTGATCACCCCCGTGTAAGGCTCCATTCAGACGTCCGTATGTGTTTTGCGGATCCGCAAAACATATATACGGAGTCTGAATGGAGCCTTACAGGGGGGTGATCAATGGGTGATCAATGACAGGGGGGTGATCACCCCATATAGACTCCCTGATCACCCCCCTGTCATTGATCACCCCCCTATAAGGCTCCATTCAGACGTCCGTATGTGTTTTGCGGATCCGGGGATCCGCAAAACACATACGGATGTCTGAATGGAGCCTTACAGGGGGGTGATCAATGACAGCTGGGTGATCACCCCATATAGACTCCCTGATCACCCCCCTGTCATTGATCACCACCCTGTAAGGCTCCATTCAGATGTCCGTATGTGTTTTGTGGATCCGCGGATCTGCAAAACACGGACACCGGCAATGTGCTTTCCGCATTTTGCGGATCCGCACATTGCCAAAACTATATAGAAAATGCCTTTTCTTGTCCGCAATTCACATTTTTGTACCATAGTTTGTAAACGCTATAACTTTTGCGCAAACCAATAAATATACACTTATTGCATTTTTTTTTATCAGACATGTAGAACAATAAATTTAGAGAAAAATTTATATAGAAATGTAGTTTTGTTTGAAAAATTTTACAACAGAAAGTGAAAAATGTCATTTTTTTGCAAAAATTTTGGTCAATTTCGATTAATAACAAAAAAAGTAAAAATGTCAGCAGCAATGAAATACCACCAAATGAAAGCTCTATTAGTGAGAAGAAAAGGAAGTAAAATTAATTTGGGTGGTAAGTTGTATGACCGAGCAATAAACTTTGAAAGTAGTGTAGTGCAGCATTGTAAAAAATGGTCTGGTCATTAAGGGGGTTTAAGCTAGGGGAGCTGAGGTGGTTAAAGAGGATGAGAATGGAGGCAGTTAAGAGAGGAGGATGTGGAGGTTGGGAAGGCAGTGGGTGAGAGAGGAGGTTATGGAGAAAGAGAAGGAATTGTTCGATGAGTGAATATGGAGGTTGTGAAGGAAGAGGATGAGAGTGGAGGCCATGAGGGTTGTAGTTGAGAATAGATAGAGACTAAGGATGAGAGAGGGTTACATAGAGGCTGGTTATATAGAGGCTAGGATGAAAGAGGATAATATTTAGGATGAGGGGGACAGTGTTCATTTTTACTTGCTTTAGGAGCTCAATGTATTTTTAGTTTTGATAGAGGTATTTAGGAGTAAGCAAGCAATACAGAGTCAACTGCTGTCAGAATATGCTCTGTTGTGTTATAAACATAGACATGTGTATACAATGATTATAAAATAAAAATAAAAAAAACATTTCATTTACCGGTAATAGATTTCCTTAGTCCATTGATAGCAGCATATGGTGCAACCTTGAGTCTAAGCAATGTAAATCAGTGCATAATAGCCGGTTATTAATCAGTAAAGAAGTACTCATTTTAATTTATAAATTGCTGATGACTATGTTAAGTGTTACACTTAGCGTTAGTCTAATGTCCCCTCGTTCGTAACAACGTTGTTATGACTGTTGGGGACTCTAGGAGATGCGATGGCTGGCTATGAAGGGGTATGAGGAGGCCAGTTTTTTTCATTTTTTTTATTATTCTATACACATGTCTATTGTAGTTTTACCTTTCTGTCTATAATTCATGTCTGTCAGAATTAGGTTTTATGTGCGTTATATTTAAGGATTTTGACACAGAGTCTGAAAGGGAGAGGATTAGATAGGAGGGGGAGGCAGTGTACAGAGGAGGATTTTGAGGCTGAGAAGGCTATGGATGAGAGGGGAGGTTAAGGAGGAAGAGAAGGAATACGTGGATTAGAAAATATGGAGGTTGCGAAGGCAGAGGATGAGAATGGAGTTTAGGATGAGAGAGATGAATATGGAGGCTGAAAAAGCTGTGGATCAGACAGTAGGAAACAGAGGCTGAGAAGGATAGGAGAGGAGGACACAGGAAGATGTGACTTCTCTTACAAGAGTGTAGGACATGAAGATTGAGGATAAAAAAGGAGGACATATATGTTAAGGGGATGATAGAGGAAATCAGGATGGTTGTGGTTAACTATTAAAATACTATTATATAACTATACTATACTATTCCAGGGAACTGGAATTTTAAAAAAAAGTTCCACTTACCATGCAGAACACTCTCTGCTCCGGTGCCACCAGGCCTTGCTTTGTTGATTACAGCTGTGATTTGCTTGTAACTCAGCACATGACTGCTGCAGCCAATCACTAGTCTCAGCAGTCTTAAGCCATATATCACTGTGTATGACCAGTGATGGGGTGCAGTGGTCATGTGCTCTATGCAGACATGTCATTGCTTCAATGAGGAACACAAAGCTCGACAAGCAGGGGCTGAAGCAGAGGGTTTTTGGCAAACTAAATTGTCTACAGCTTTTAATTTTATAGCATATTCTAATACCTTCCCTGCATTTTTTAGTTAACTCCTTTTTCAAATGCAGACCTTATGACAATACACAGCACCTCTAGCCTCACATATAAAGCTTATATTACACCTGCAGATAATACTAAAGATCATTGTGAATCAGCTTTAGTAGGAACTCTCGTCAGCGATGATCTGGCAGTGTAATACTGCCAGCAATTACCCGATGAACTAATGCGGGTAACTGGATTGTTTTAGCAGGTTTGATCACGATGTGCTGCCGACAAACATTGATTCAGTATGGGGATGAGCAATGGCATTAGCGATTGCCGTTCGCCATTCTGAGGACGAGCTCGCTGCATGTAATATCAGCGGTCTCATCCGCTAACGAGGTGATTGGTGAGAAGGAATGCTTCCCTCTCAACAATCCATGCAAAGTCTTCAGTTATAATATAAGCTTAAAGGGGCTGTCCGGGTTCAAAGCAGAACCCAGACACAACCCCATCTTCTGTCCCATCCCCATCTGCAAAAACACACTAGGGCAGCTTTAAAGTCCACCCATTAGTGCCAGTGACAGCACCGGGCTCACTGCTATGGTGGAAGCCTCCACCTAGCATGACCATGGAGAGCCCGGTACGTCACCGGATCTCACGAGAATTCCTTTGCCCTGTGTGATTGCGCGCATGGCAAGGGGGAGCAACGGAGTGTAATAAGCTCCGATGCTCCACACATTCATGGTGAATGAGAGCAGATGGGGTTGTGTCCGGTTTCAGCTCTGAACCCGGATGTTGTATCTTCATCAGCACTTGGTGGAGCCGTCTTCCTGATGTTCTTGCAATCTCCCAAGGTGCCTGTAGCTCTGTAGCCTTCAGGTACTTGGCTGCTTCATCTCTGCTCTCCTCAGGCGCTCTTCTGCTTGAGTTGCAGACAAGCCGTTAGGTTACCATAACAACCATGACTATTACATCACTCAGTTGTTTATCCCTAGGTGGTGTCTGATTGGTCGACGGCCTGCTCACATTAATTCAATAGGCCAATGAATGGCAAGAAAAGAGTTCAAACTATCAATGGCACAGAAAGCATAGCCTCACCAAGACCTCCAAAAACTAGAAAACATAGCAAGTAATTAATCAGCGCACAGCTTCAGATATATTCCAATAAAATGAATATAATATATATTCATTTTTACCACATACTCTGACTGATTGGGTGATCAGTTTCAGACTAGAGCACCTTTGCCATACAGAGAGGGGTGGTGAGCTACCCACGTTAATTCACTTTAAATAATATATTCCAATAAAAGAAGCAGAAATAAAGTCATTTATTAACCTGAAATATGGTCATTTTAGATGCAGATTGCGGCACAACATTTAGTTGCTCTGCAATCTGCGACTTTTTCCCGCTCACGCAGGGGCTTTATTAAGACTGGAGTCTAAAACACCCGTCTTAATAAATGACCCCCAAAATTCCTTTAAATGGCTTGACCAATAGTCTGGTAATTTGAAGTTATCCCCAATCCACAGAATAGGGGATCACGATTAGATCAGAGGGGGTTCTACTGCTGGGACCCCCATTGATCACAAGAACAGGCTCCCCATACCTCGCAGAGCCCCTGAAACGAATGGAGCAGCAGGTCAATTATGTGTATTGGAGATAGCCGAGCACAGCTGTCAATCAGCACTAAAGAGGGCAGGAAAAGGCTGGGGGAGCGCTACAATGCCGACTACAGTCAGTGGTCACAGCAATGAAGCGTTCAGGCACGGCACATGACCGTGGCCTCTGCTGAGGCCACTGATTGGTCACCAGCAGTGACATCCATGTAGTTGGGAACTGAAAGAGAAGGGAGCTCAGTGCTGGACCTGGAGTGCCAGTGACAGGTGAGTCTTTTTCTGTTTTTAATTTTGCACCCTGCCTGGCCATCTCAAAATGGGTTCCTGAAAAAACCATTTAAAGGGAATGTGAACATGCATGTACAAGGAAAGCAACATTGCAGGAAAAACTCCAATGGTTCAGACACAGTAGGTGGTGTATAGGTAGACAGAAGTAGTGCCCCAAATTCATAATACTGAGTGTGCCACTTGTAGCATCTTTAGACAGCCTGGCTCCCAGTGTGTTCTGTGCCATCAGGTACAATGGGGTGCATGGTTTCCATGACAACAGTAAGGCAGCACCAAGTGCCATCAAGCAGGTAGTTACAGGGGTTTTCCCATCTCAACTCAATGGCATCTCACTAGGATTAGCTACAAATGTCAGACAGGTGCATGTCACACCTCTGGGACCCACAGCTATCTCCAGAATAGGGCCCCTGATGTGAATGGTAGCTCACGTGCAATGTCCTCTCCAATCACTGGTCTGAGACTGCCAGAAATACCAAGCGTGCACGGCCATCTCTCCATTCACCGCTATGGGGCTGCTGGAAATAGCCAAGCCACCGCCACTATTTTCAGAATTCCCATAGCTGTGAATGGAGGAAAGCTGAGCATGCATGGCTCCTCTCCCTTCACTTTGAAGGCCCCATTCTGGAGATTGGAGCGGGTCCCAAACGGTGGACCTGCAACTATTTGACATTTGTGGCATATCCTAGTGACGTGCTACACATGGTGAAATGGGAGAACCCCTAGAAAGAAAAAAGGCAAGGAAGTGGAATAAAAAAAAAGGACTACTTACCACCATGAACACCCTCTGCTTCGGTACCACCAGACCTTGTTTTCCTGACTACAGCGGTGATGTGCTCTAAATACCGCATGTGACTGCTGCAGCCAATCCGTGGTCTCAGCAGTCTTATGCCATATACTGATGAGGCTAGCGATGTGGTGCAACCAGTGGCAGTCTTGACCACAATGCAAACAGCGTGGGGCGTGAGGCCTCCGTCTGACAGGCGTGTCCTTTTTATTTATAATGTCCCCAGCAGTGCCCTCTTTGTATATAATGCCCCCAGCAGTGCCCTCATTGTATATAATGCCCCCCAGCAGTGCCCTCTTTATATATAATGCCCCCCAGCAGTACCCTCTTTATAAATAATGCCCCTCAGCAGTGCCGTTTGTATATAGTGCCCCCCAGCAGTGCCCTCTTTTATATATAATGCCCCCAGCAGTGCCCTCTTTTATATATAATGCCCCCAGCAGTGCCCTCTTTATATATAATGCCCCCTCAGCAGTGTCCTCTTTGTATATAATGCCCCCCTGCAGTGTCCTCTTTATATATAATGCCCCCCAGCAGTGCCCTCTTTATATATAATGCCCCCAGCAGTGCCCTCTTTATATATAATGCCCCCAGTAGTGCCGTTTGTATAAAATGCCCCCCAGCAGTGCCCTCTTATTATATAATTCCCCCCAGCAGTGCCCTCTTTATATATAATGCCCCCCAGCAGTGCCCTCTTTGTATATAATGCCCCCCAGCAGTGCCCTCTTTATATATAATGCCCCCCAGTCAGTGCCCTCTTTATATATAATGCCCGCAGCAGTGCCCTCTTTGTACATAATGCCCCCTGCAGTGCCCTCTTTATACATAATGCCCCCCAGCAGTGTCCTCTTTATACATAATGCCCCCTGCAGTGTCCTCTTTATAAATAATGCCCCCCAGCAGTGCCCTCTTTATATATAATGCCCCCAGCAGTGCCCTCTTTGTATATAATGCCCCCTGCAGTGCCCTCTTTATATATAATGCCCCCTCAGCAGTGTCCTCTTTGTATATAATGCCCCCCTGCAGTGTCCTCTTTATATATAATGCCCCCTGCAGTGCCCTCTTTATATATAATGCCCCCTCAGCAGTGTCCTCTTTGTATATAATGCCCCCCTGCAGTGTCCTCTTTATATATAATGCCCCCCAGCAGTGCCCTCTTTATATATAATGCCCCCAGGCAGTGCCCTCTTTATATATAATGCCCCCCAGCAGGGGCGTAGCTAGAAATGCATGGGCCCCATAGCAAAAAAAATGTATGGGCCCCCCCCCCCATAACAGTGTCCCTGACAGTGACTGACCCCCAACAGGGGGTGGAGGCCGGCAACTATTGTAAGACGGACGCCGCGTTCCTTATGTAAGTGAGCTTAAAGGGAATCTGTCACCAAAAAATCGCTTATTAAGCTGTTAATAGTACCTTATAGTGCTGCATAGTAGTTTCCTAATGCACTTTTTCTTCGTTTAGCCGCATTTAGCCTCCTTGAGAAATCAATGTTTTATTCAGTCGCTGCCCCGTGCTTCAAGTCAGGTTTGAAGTCAAGGGGGCAGCAGCCTAGGTGTCTCAAATGCTGCTCTCCCCGCCTCCGCCGCCTTTATTGACACACCGGATCTCAGTCCCGGGACCGCGCTCCCAGCCCGCATGCGCAGTAAAGGGCTGCTGTAGCCTGTAGCGCGATCCCGGCTACGCATGCACCCGCCAGCCTTACATACTAGCGCAGTTACAGAAGATGCCGGGCGCATGCGCAGTAGCGAAACTGAAGCCGGCTGAGTGTACGAGCCGGAGCCGGGATCGCGCTACAGGCTACAGCAGCCCTTTACTGCGCATGCGGGCTGGGAGCGCGGTCCCGGCACTGAGATCCGGCTTGTCAATAAAGGCGGCGGGAGGCGTGGAGAGCAGCATTGGAGACACCTAGGCCGCTGCCCCCTTGACTTCAAACCTGACTTGAAGCACGGGGCAGCGACTGAATAAAACATTGATTTCTCAAGGAGGCTAAATGCGGCTAAACGAAGAAAAAGTGCATTAGGAAACTACTATGCAGCACTATAAGGTACTACATACTAGTACATACTTTGCACAAGTTTATTATTTACAACTTAGAGGGAACCTGTCACCAAAAAAATCGCTTATTAAGCTGTTAATATTATTAACAGCTTAATAAGCGATTTCTTTGGTGACAGGTTCCCTTTAAGTTGTAAATAATAAACTTGTGCAAAGTATGTACTAGTATGTATACTACTATCTAATAATCCTTATCTATCACTTGACACTTCACTAACTTACTGGGGAGTCGGGGACAGTCAGGACTCCTCTCCACTCCAGACTTTTTCTTTTTACTGTGGCAGACTGCTGGCAGTGCAGAAAAGAATCCATTCACTTCTGGCCTACTGGGCATGGGCAGTTAGGCACACTGGGCACGGGTGGGCAGGCAGGCTCCCGCTCTTCACATTCAAAATAGGCAGCGGGCGGCAGCGTGACGTCACTCACTCCGTCACGCCGCACGCACATGCTCCTCCCACTTTAGAAACAGGCGGAGCAGGCGAGTGACGTCGGGAGAGGTGAGTGACGTCGGGAGACAAGGAGGCGGAGCACATGACCTGACTACTCCTTGGCTTCCCAATCCCCAGCCAGGCCCGAGCCGCGGACCGCCCGCCCACGCCCCGCCCACTACACCAGGCGGGCGGGCGGGCCTGGCTGCCAGTGCCTTAGTGTGTAAAAAAAAATAATAAATTTATGCGGTCCGGACGGGCCCCCAGTGGCGTAGGGCCCCATAGCCACTGCTATGGTTGCTATGGCGATCCCTACGCCACTGGGCCCCCAGCAGTGCCCTCTTTATATATAATGCTCCCCAGCAGTGCCCTCTTTATATATAATGCCCCCCAGCTGTGCCCTCTTTATATATAATGCCCCCAGCAGTGCCCTCTTTATATATAATGCCCCCAGCAGTGCCCTCTTTGTATATAATGCCCCCCTGCAGTGTCCTCTTTATATATAATGCCCCCAGCTGTGCCCTCTTTATATATAATGCCCCCCAGCTGTGCCCTCTTTGTATATAATGCCCCCCATGCAGTGTCCTCTTTATATATAATGCCCCCAGCAGTGCCCTCTTTATAAATAATGCCCCCCAGCAGTGCCGTTTGTATATAGTGCCCCCCAGCAGTGCCCTCTTTGTATATAATGCCCCCCAGCAGTGCCCTCTTTATATATAATGCCCCCCAGCAGTGCCCTCTTTATAAATAATGCCCCCCAGCAGTGCCGTTTGTATATAGTGCCCCCCAGCAGTGCCCTCTTTGTATATAATGCCCCCCAGCAGTGCCCTCTTTATAAATAATGCCCCCAGCAGTGCCGTTTGTATATAGTGCCCCCCAGCAGTGCCCTCTTTGTATATAATGCCCCCTGCAGTATCCTCTTTATATATAGTGCCCTCTTTGTATATAAAAAGGAGCTCTGCTGGGGGCACTTTGGCACTGTTATTTCTAGAGTACATTATTTGGGTGCATTAGGGAGCACAGTGTTGGGGTAGGAGCAGGATAACAGTGTTGGGAACCACGAAGGGGAGGATGATGGAAAAGTGAGGAATCTAAGATAATAGGGGTCATCGGATTTGTGTCCTGGCACCAGAATAAATATTGGGGTATGCTGTGCTACTGGCCCCGAATTGTGGATGCAATCTGCATCGGTGGCTCCAGACGGCACAGACTCCTGCGGGCACCAGGTGAAAACTCATACCGTGCCAAGAACCGCCACTAGATGGAGCCCTCTTCCTAATGTTGTTGTAACCTCCTTCGGTTCCTGTAGCTCCGCACCCTTCAGGTATTCGGCCGCCTCCTCTGCACTCGCCGTAGGCGCTCCTCTGCTCCAGCTGTAGACAAGCCGTTGGGTTACTATGACAACAAAAACCACTGCATTGTTTATCCCTAGTTAGTGTCTGATTGGCCAACAGCCTAATCACGTGATTTCAATAGCCCAATGAACGGCAAGCAACGAGTTCATGCTGCCAATGGCACATAGCCTTAATAGGTGTATGTACAGGTATGCTGCATTGAGTACATGCCGTGTGGGCACCCCACGAAATTAAGAACTCGTATAAAACACACAGTACAGAAAACTGCCACTAGGTGGAGCTGTTATGTTGATATCGTCCTCGGCTGTTTTGAAAACCTGCTTTCCTCTTTGTAGATCTGCGCCTCCCTCTCCCTTTAGATGCTGCTCCTGTCCTCAAACGTTATTCTCTTGCTGTAGTCTTGTGCATGGGGGCGTGGTTTAATGGGCTAATGGGCAGAGCAAATCGAGGAGTGTGGGCGGAGCTTCGCAGTGACAGGTCTGATGCGACAGCAAGGAGGTGGGGTTATTACTTAAAGAAACAAGCATCCTATTGCAGTGTGATCGAAGTGTCTACCCCAAGGGCCAGATGACTAGTGGGCCAGACCCTGACTAAGAATCTACCCCAAGGGCCAGATGACTGGTGGGCCAGGCCCTGACTGAGATTCTACCCTAAGAGCCAGATGACTGGTGTGCCAGGCCCTGACTGAGATTCTACCCTAAGGGCCAGATGTCTGGTGTGCCAGGCCCTGACTGAGAATCTACCCTAAGGACCAGATGTCTGGTGTGCCAGGCCCTGACTGAGAATCTATCCTAAGGGCCAGATGTCTGGTGTGCCAGGCCCTGACTGAGAATCTACCCTAAGGGCCAGATGTCTGGTGTGCCATGCCCTGACTGAGAATCTACCCTAAGGGCCAGATGTCTGGTGGGCCAGACCCGGACTGATAATCTACCCCAAGGGCCAGATGACAGGTGTGCCAAGACCTGACTGAAAATCTACCCTAAGGACCAGATGGCTGGTGTGCCAGGCCCTAACTGAGAATCTACCCTAAGGGCCAGGTGGCTGGTGAGCCAGGGCCTGATTTAGAATCTACCCTAAGGGCCAGATGGCTGGTGGGCCAGGGCCTTACTGAAAATCTACCACAAAGGCCAGATGACTGGTGGGCCAGGCCATGACTGAGATTATACCCTAAGGGCCAGATGCCTGGTAGGTTAGGCCCTGACTTAGAATCTACCCTAAGGTCGAAATGGCTGGTGGGCCAGACCCTGAATGATATTCTACCACAAGGGCCAGATGGCAGGTGTGCCAGGCCCTGACTGAGAATCTACCCTAAGGGCCAGATGGCTGGTGGGCCAGGCCCTGAATGAGAATCTACCGTAAGGGCCAGATGTCTGGTGGGCCAGGCCCTGACTGAGAATCTACCCTAAGGGCCAGATGTCTGGTGTGCCAGGCCCTGATTGAGAATCTACCCTAAGAGCCATATGTCTGGTGTGCCAGGCCCTGACTGATAATCTACCCCAAGGTCCAGATGTCTGGTGTGCCAGGACCTGACTGAAAATCTACCGTAATGGCCAGATAGCTGGTGTGCCAGTCCCTGACTGAAAATCTACCCTAAGGGCCAGATGTCTGGTGTGCCAGACCCTGACTGATAATCTACCCCAAGGGCCAGATGTCTGGTGTGCCAGGCCCTGACTGAGAATCTTCCCTAAGGGCCAGATATCTGGTGTGCCAGGCCCTGACTGAGAATCTACCCTAAGAGCCATATGTCTGGTGTGCCAGGCCCTGACTGATAATCTACCCCAAGGGCCAGATGGCGGGTGTGCCAGGACCTGACTGAAAATCTACCCTAATGGCCAGATAGCTGGTTTGGTAGTCCCTGACTGAGAATCTACCATAAGGGCCAGATGGCAGGTGTGCCAGTCCCTGACTGAGAATCTTCCCTAAGGGCCAGATGTCTGGTGTGCCAGGCCCTGACTGAGAATCTACCCTAAGAGCCAGATGTCTGGTGTGCCAGGCCCTGACTAAGAATCTACCCTAACGGCCAGATGTCTGGTGTGCCAGGCCCTGACTGAGAATCTACCCTAAGGGCCAGATGTCTGGTGTGCCAGGCCCTGACTGAGAATCTACCCTAAGGGCGAGATGGCTGGTGTGCCATGCCCTGACTGAGAATCTACCCTAAGGGCCAGATGTCTGGTGGGCCAGACCCTGATTGATAATCTACCCCAAGGGCCAGATGACAGGTGTGCCAGGACCTGACTGAAAATCTACCCTAAGGACCAGATGGCTGGTGTGCCAGGCCCTGACTGAGAATCTACCCTAAGGGCCAGATGTCTGGTGTGCCAGGCCCTGACTGAGAATCTTCCCTAAGAGCCAGATGTCTGGTGTGCCAGGCCCTGACTGAGATTCTACCCTAAGAGCCATATGTCTGGTGTGCCAGGCCCTGACTGATAATCTACCCCAAGGGCCAGATGGCGGGTGTGCCAGGACCTGACTGAAAATCTACCCTAATGGCCAGATAGCTGGTGTGCCAGGCCCTGACTGAGAATCTACCCTAAGGGCCAGATGTCTGGTGTGCCAGGCCCTGACTGAGAAACTACCCTAAGGGCCAGGTGGCTGGTGAGCCAGGGCCTGATTTAGAATCTACCCTAAGGGCCAGATGGCTGGTGGGCCAGGGCCTTACTGAAAATCTACCACAAATGGCCAGATGGCTGGTGGGCCAGGTCCTGACTGAGATTATACCCTAAGGGCCAGATGCCTGGTAGGTTAGGCCCTGACTTAGAATCTACCCTAAGGGCCAGATGTCTGGTGTGCCAGGCCCTGACTGATAATCTCCCCCAAGGGCCAGATGTTTGGTGTGCCAGGACCTGACTGAAAATCTACCCTAATGGCCAGATAGCTGGTGTGCCAGTCCCTGACTGAGAATGTACCCTAAGGGCCAGATGTCTGGTGGGCCAGACCCTGACTGATAATCTACCCCAAGGGCCAGATGGCAGGTGTGCCAGGCCCTGACTAAGAATCTTCCCTAAGGGCCAGATGTCTGGTGTGCCAGGCCCTGACTGAGAATCTACCCTAAGAGCCATATGTCTGGTGTGCCAGGCCCTGACTGATAATCTACCCCAAGGGCCATATGGCGGGTGTACCAGGACCTGACTGAAAATTTACCCTAATGGCCAGATAGCTGGTGTGCTAGTCCCTGACTGAGAATCTACCTTAAAGGCCAGATGTTTGGTGGACCAGGCCCTGACTGAGAATCTACCCTAAAAGCAAAATTTCTGGTGTGCCATGCCCTGACTGAGAATCTACCCTAAGGGCCAGATGTCTGGTGTGGCAGTGTCACAACTGTGACTGATCCAGACAGGTCTGGGAGGAGAAGGTCGCAGCGACTTGCTACTCGCGATAGCTTGTGAGTTTGCTCCGTGGTTCAGGGTATGTCATCTGGGTTTTGCCTTGTGAACCTTTTTGTCCTGACTGTGAGTTTGTAGGCATCCTTCTCAGGTGAGTCCTGTCTGCCACTCCCAGCTACTATATTAGTTTCACTTTCACTTGCAGTCATTGCCAGATATAGTCCTTACTTCCAGTTCTATTCTGACCTTTGAAGGAGATCGTTTGATGGTGTTGCTGTGGAGCTCTTGTCCGGCGTGGACTGTCGTGATTGGGATCGCCTTCTCTGCTCGTAACTGGATAAGTCTATCTCTGATATGTTTGTTTGTTGCTGTCTTCCCCTGCTGTTCTCCTAGACATGAATGATGGTGACTAGTGCTCCCATCAGCCTTTCCCCACTCTAGGCTTTAGGGTGACTGAGGGTTTAGGCATCCTGCTCGCCGCACGGGTTCACACCCCGTCTAGGGTATCAGGGCAGACAGGTGCCAGCTTAGGGTTAGTCAGGGGTGGCCATACTATTCCCATCCGTAGATAAGGGTCCCCCTACCCCTCCGTCTGGTGCGACACGACTGCTGCTGCGGTAGCGGTCGTGACAGTATATCTGGCCTTTTAAAAAAAAAAAAAAAAAAGTGACATTTATTTTTTATGTTTTTTGCTTGCTGTTTTGCTTTGTATTTTTCTGTTCCACTATGGATCCGGTTACGGTTTTGGCGAAACAATTACAGGGATTATCCTTTGAAGTGGCAGGATTAAAAACAACAGTGCGGCAGCAGCAGCAGCAGCCATCCTTGGGTTCCACCGTTGCTACGGGAAACCAAGGTACTCCTGAGCCAAAAGTGGCTTTACCTGATAGGTTCTCAGGAGGGAGAGATCAATTTGTAACCTTCAGAGAAGCTTGCAAATTGTTCTTCAGGTTACGCCCTAGATCCTCCGGCGGTGAGGAACAACGGGTGGGTATTGTAATTTCTCTCCTGCAAGGAGATCCGCAGGCTTGGGTTTTCTCCCTACCATCAGACTCTCTGGCCTTACGATCAGTGGAGGAGTTTTTTGAAGCCCTGGGTCTCGTATATGATGACCCGGACAGGGTCTCACTGGCTGAGTCTAAGCTACGTAGACTTCGGCAAGAGAACCGGTCTGCTGAACTATATTGTTCCGAATTCCGTAGGTGGGCTACTGATACGTTTTGGAACGACTCGGCCCTTAGGAGTCAGTTCTGCCAGGGGTTGTCTGTTTAAAGACGCGCTGGCGGTATACGAGGTCCCTGGGTCTCTGGAGGCTGTTATGTCTCTGTCCATAAGAATCGACAGACGACTCAGGGAGAGACTATTAAATTTTACGGAGGCCTCTATAGGGCAGGGATCGGTTTGTTATGATCCCGTCGAACCAATGCAAATAGGGGGCGCCACTAGATGGGTGAATCCTCCTAAGTTCCGCCGTAGGTCAGAGGTTTGTTTTCGTTGTGGGGGGAGGGGTCATTTTGTAAAGGTTTGTCCCTCAGAACCCAAGAGACCACAAACAAAGGAGCCGCTGGGAAAACTAGAGTCCCCAGATTGTGCGGAGGATAACAGTCTGGGCGTATTCGTTTCCTCCATACGCATGTCTCAGTTTTTGTTGTCCGCTACCGTTGAGGCGGGCAATAAGACTGAGATCTGTTCCGTCTTTTTGGACAGTGGGGCGGGGGTCAACTTGGTGGATTCACGGTTTGCTCAGGCTCTGGGTTTTACTCCAGAACCGATACGCAGAACTATTCCTGTTTTTGCCATCGACTCCTCCCCTCTTACTCAGAAAGAGTTAACTCAGATCATTCATAATATCCATCTGCAGGTAGGGGACCTCCATAAAGAGCATATCTCATGTTATGTCCTGGACGGTCTTCCGGCTCCTATGGTATTGGGGCTTCCCTGGCTGGTGACTCACAATCCATTGGTGGATTGGCAGGCCGGGGAGATTGTGGAGTGAACATTGTAAGGACAACTGCTTGAGTAGTTGGTGCTCTACACTCTCTGTAACATCTTTACCTGCTTTTCTGTCAGATTTTATGGATGTGTTCTCTGAGAAGGGTTGTCAGGGGTTACCACTTCATCGTCCATATGATTGCCCGATTAATCTACTACCTGGGGCCAAACTACCTAAAACCCGGTTATACAATGTTTCCGGCCTGGAGAGGAAGGCTATGAAAGATTATATTTGGAGAGTTTGGCTAAGGGACACATCAGACCCTCTTCTTCACCTGTGGCTGCAGGGTTCTTTTTCGTTAAAAAGAAAGATGGGGGCCTACGTCCTTGCCTGGATTTCCGGGAATTAAACCGGATAACTATCCGAGATCCCTATCCTCTTCCTCTCATTCCCGACCTCTTTAATCAGGTTGCTGGTGCTAAATGGTTCTCCAAAATGGATCTCAGAGGAGCCTATAACCTGGTTCGCATCAAAGAGGGGGATGAGTGGAAGACGGCTTTTAATACTCCGGAAGGGCATTATGAAAATCTGGTCATGCCATTTGGTCTTACTAATGCGCCTCCGGTATTCCAACATTTTGTCAACGATATTTTTAGTCACCTTATCGGGAGATTTGTTGTGATATATCTTGATGACATCCTGGTCTATTCCCCGGATCTGGATACACATAAGATCCATGTGAGACAAGTGCTGCAGATATTAAGGGCCAACAAATTGTTTGCTAAGTTAGAAAAATGTGTGTTCGCCGTAAAAGAACTGCCATTTCTGGGGTATGTGTTGTCAGATTCAGGTTTCCGCATGGACCCAGAGAAAGTCCGGGCGATTATGGACTGGGATCTGCCTGAGAACCTGAAGGCATTGCAACGCTTCCTGGGGTTTGCCAATTTTTATAGAAAGTTTATAAAAAACTATTCCTTGGTGGTCAAACCACTGACGGAAATGACCCGAAAGGGATCCGATTTTTCCAAATGGTCACATGCAGCCAAAACTGCCTTTGCATCTCTGAAGGAGAGATTCACCTCGGCCCCTATTCTCGTACAGCCAGATGTCTCGCTTCCTTTTATTGTAGAGGTTGACGCATCAGAGGTGGGGGTGGGAGCGGTACTATCTCAGGGCCCGTCCCCTGGTGAATGGCGTCCGTGTGCTTTCTTTTCGAAGAAATTGTCCACTGCAGAAAGGAACTATGATATTGGCAACAGGGAACTTTTGGCTATTAAGTTGGCTTTTGAGGAGTGGCGTCATTTTTTGGAGGGGGCGGTTCATCCCGTCACGGTGATTACTGATCACAAAAACGTATTATATCTGGAGTCTGCTAAACGTCTCACCCCTAGACAGGCTCGGTGGTCGTTATTTTTTACTAGGTTTAATTTTGTAATAACCTATCGCCCGGGGGCAAAAAATACTAAGGCGGATGCATTGTCTCGAAGTTTTCCTGGAGGGGGTGATGTTGAGGTACCAGAGCCCATTTTGCAAAAGGGGGTGGTGGTCTCTGCATTACACTCAGGTTTGGAGGGGAGGGTGTTGGAAGCTCAGGGGGACGCCCCGGCCTCCTGCCCCTCGGGTAAACTGTTTGTGCCAGAAAATTTACGACTGGAGATACTAAAAGAACACCATAACTCCACACTGGCAGGACACCCAGGTAGTAGGGCAACCTCTGAGTTAGTGTCTCGTCGGTTCTGGTGGCCTAAATGGCGCCAGGAGGTGTTGAATTTTGTGTCTGCATGTGCTACCTGTGCTCGTTCTAAGGTAGATCATACTCGTCCGGCAGGGCGTCTTTTACCTCTGGCCATCCCCAACAGGCCTTGGACGCACCTGTGAATGGATTTCATTACGGATCTACCAGTATCAGCGGGGAAGACTGTTATTCTTGTAGTTGTTGACAGATTCAGTAAAATGGTGCACTTTATTGCTCTTGCCGCATTGCCTAATGCTAACACACTGGCTCAGGTTTTTATTGACCACATCGTGACGCTTAACGGGGTCCCTTCCGATATTGTTTCGGATCGATGTACCCAATTCGTTTCTAAATTTTGGAAAGCTTTTTGTTCTCGTTTAGGGGTTCATCTGTCGTTTTCTTCATCTTTCCATTCACAGTCCAACGGTCAGACTGAACGTACCAATCAAAACCTAGAGACATATTTGAGATGCTTTGTTTCCGAAAATCAGGAGGAATGGTCATCTTATTTACCGTTAGCCGAGTTTGCCATTAATAATCGTCGTCAAGAATCCACCGATAAGTCACCATTTTTTGGTGCGGATGGTTTCCATCCTCAGTTTTGTACGTTTAGTGAGGGGGGGCCGTCTGGGATTCCCGAGGAGGAACGATTTGCGCCTTCACTTTCTTCAGTGTGGCAGAGTGTGCAAGAAAGTTTGAAGAGAATTGGTGGTAGATACAAACGTGCGGCTGATAGGAAGCGCTCTGAAGGTCCGGACCTTGGGGTGAATGACTTGGTGTGGTTGTCTACCAGAAATATCAAGTTGAAGGTTCCCTCGTGGAAATTAGGTCCGAGATTTATTGGTCCTTATAGGGTAATTAAGATCATTAACCCGGTGGCTTTTCGTCTGGAGCTACCTCAGACTCTAAGGATCCATAATGTCTTCCACAGATCTCTGCTTAAGAGATATGTAGAACCTCCTGAACCATTGCCACTACCGCCTCCACCGGTGGTTGTTGATGGCAGTCTTGAGTTTCAGGTAGAAAAGATTGTTGATTCACGATATGTTCGCAGCTCTCTTCAGTACCTGGTGCACTGGAAAGGTTATGGTTCCGAAGAGAGAATGTGGGTTCCAGCATCAGAGATAAAAGCGGACAGACTCATTCAGGCTTTTCATAGCTCCCATCCGGAGAGGCCTGGTCTTGAGGGTCCAGGGGCCCCTCGTAGAAAGGGGGGTACTGTCACGACTGTGACTGATCCAGACAGGTCTGGGAAGAGAAGGTCGCAGCGACTTGCTACTCGCGATAGCTTGTGAGTTTGCTCCGTGGTTCAGGGTATGTCATCTGGGTTTTGCCTTGTGAACCTTTTTGTCCTGACTGGGAGTTTGCAGGCATCCTTCTCAGGTGAGTCCTGTCTGCCACTCCCAGCTACTATATTAGTTTCACTTTCACTTGCAGTCATTGCCAGATATAGTCCTTACTTCCAGTTCTATTCTGACCTTTGAAGGAGATCGTTTGATGGTGTTGCTGTGGAGCTCTTGTCCGGCGTGGACTGTCGTGATTGGGATCGCCTTCTCTGCTCGTGACTGGATAAGTCTATCTCTGATATAAGTTTGTTTGTTGCTGTCTTCCCCTGCTGTTCTCCTAGACATGAGTGATGGTGACTAGGGCTCCCATCGGCCTTTCCCCACTCTAGGCTTTAGGGTGACTGAGGGTTTAGGCATCCTGCTCGCCGCACGGGTTCACACCCCGTCTAGGGTATCAGGGCCGACAGGTGCCAGCTTAGGGTTAGTCAGGGGTGGCCATACTATTCCCATCCGTAGATAAGGGTCCCCCTACCCCTCCGTATGGTGCGACACGACTGCTGCTGGGGTAGCGGTCGTGACAGGCAGGCCCTGACTGAGAATCTACCATAAGGGCCAGATGTCTGGTGTGCCAGGCCCTGACTGAGAATCTACCCTAAGGGCGAGGTGGCTGGTGAGCCAGGGCCTGATTTAGAGTCTACCCTAAGGGCTAGAGGGCAGGTGGGCCAGGGCCTGACTGAAAATCTACCACAAGGGCCAGATGGCTGGTGGGCCAGGCCCTGACTGAGATTGTACCCTAAGGGCCAGATGCCTGGTAGGTCAGGCCCTGACTTAGAATCTACCCTAAGGGCCAGATGTCTGGTGGGCCAGGCCCTGACTGAGAATCTACCCTAAGGGCCAGATGTCTGGTGTGCCAGGCCCTGACTGAGAATCTACCCTAACGGCCAGATGTCTGGTGTGCCAGGCCCTGACTGAGAATCTACCCTAAGGGCCAGGTGGCTGGTGAGCCAGGGCCTGATTTAGAATCTACCCTAAGGGCCAGGTGGCTGGTGGGCCAGAGCCTTACTGAAAATCTACTACAAAGGCCAGATGGCTGGTGAATCTAACCTAAGAGCGAGATGGCTGGTGTGCCATGCCCTGACTGAGAATCTACCCTAAGGGCCAGATATCTGGTGGGCCAGACCCTGAATGATAATCTACCCCAAGGGCCAGATGGCAGGTGTGCCAGGACCTGACTGAAAATCTACCCTAAGGGCCAGATGGCTGGTGGGCCAGGCCCTGACTGAAAATCTACCCTAAGGGCCAGATGTCTGGTGGGCCAGGCCCTGACTGAGAATCTACCCTAAGGGCCAGATGTCTGGTGTGCCAAGCCCTGACTGAGAATCTACCCTAAGAGCCATATGTCTGGTATGCCAGGCCCTGACTGATAATCTACCCCAAGGGCCAGATGGCGGGTGTGCCAGGACCTGACTGAAAATCTGCACTAATGGCCAGATAGATGGTGTGCCAGTCCCTGACTGAGAACCTACCCTAAGGGCCAGATGTCTGGTGGGCCAGGCCCTGACTGACAATCTACCCTAAGGGCCAGATGTCTGGTGTGCCAGTCCCTGACTGAGAATCTACCCTAAGAGCCATATATCTGGTGTGCCAGGCCCTGACTGAGAATCTACCCTAAGGGCCAGATGTCTGGTGGGCCAGGCCCTGACTGAGAATCTACCCTAAGGGCCAGATGTCTGGTGTGCCAAGCCCTGACTGAGAATCTACCCTAAGAGCCATATGTCTGGTATGCCAGGCCCTGACTGATAATCTACCCCAAGGGCCAGATGGCGGGTGTGCCAGGACCTGACTGAAAATCTGCACTAATGGCCAGATAGATGGTGTGCCAGTCCCTGACTGAGAACCTACCCTAAGGGCCAGATGTCTGGTGGGCCAGGCCCTGACTGACAATCTACCCTAAGGGCCAGATGTCTGGTGTGCCAGTCCCTGACTGAGAATCTACCCTAAGAGCCATATATCTGGTGTGCCAGGCCCTGACTGAGAATCTACCCTAAGGGCCAGATGTCTGGTGTGCCAGGCCCTGACTGAGAATCTACCCTAAGAGCCAGATGGCTGGTGTGCCAGGCCCTGACTGAGAATCTACCATAAGGGCCAGATGTCTGGTGGGCCAGGCCCTGACTGAGAATCTACCCTAAGGACCAGATGTCTGGTGTGCCAGTCCCTGACTGAGAATCTACCCTAAGAGCCATATATCTGGTGTGCCAGGCCCTTACTGAGAATCTACCCTAAGGGCCAGATGTCTGGTGTGCCAGGCCCTGACTGAGAATCTACCCTAAGAGCCATATTTCTAGTGTGCCAGGCCCTGACTGATAATCTACCCCAAGGGCCAGATGGCGGGTGTGCCAGGACCTGACTGAAATTCTACCCTAATGGCCAGGTGGCTGGTGTGCCAGTCCCTGACTGAGAATCTACCCTAAGGGCCAGATGTCTGGTAGGTTAGGCCCTGACTTAGAATCTACCCTAAGGGCGAGATGGCTGGTGTGCCAGGCCCTGACTGAGAATCTACCCTAAGTGCCAGATGTCTGGTGGGCCAGACCCTGACTGATAATCTACCCCAAGGGCCAGATGACAGGTGTGCCAGGACCTGACTGAAAATCTACCCTAAGGACCAGATGGCTGGTGTTCCAGGCCCTGACTGAGAATCTACCCTAAGGGCCAGATGTCTGACAGGTCAGGCCCTGACTGAGAATCTACCCTAAGAGCCATATGTCTGGTGTGCCAGGCCCTGACTGATAATCTACCCCAAGGGCCAGATGGCGGGTGTGCCAGGACCTGACTGAAAATCTACCCAAATGGCCAGATAGCTGGTGTGCCAGTCCCTGACTGAGAATCTACCCTAAGGGCCAGATGTCTGGAGGGCCAGGACCTGACTGAGAATCTGCCCTAAGGGTCAGATGTCTTGCGTGCCAGGCCCTGACTGAGAATCTACCCTAAGAGCCAGATGTCTGGTGTGCCAGGCCCTGACTGAGAATCTACCATAAGGGCCAGATGTCTGGTGTGCCAGGCCCTGACTGAGAATCTACCCTAAGGGCCAGATGTCTGGTGTGCCAGGCCCTGACTGAGAATCTACCCTAAGAGCCATATTTCTAGTGTGCCAGGCCCTGACTGATAATCTACCCCAAGGGCCAGATGGCGGGTGTGCCAGGACCTGACTGAAATTCTACCCTAATGGCCAGGTGGCTGGTGTGCCAGTCCCTGACTGAGAATCTACCCTAAGGGCCAGATGTCTGGTGGGCCAGGCCCTGACTGAGAATCTACCCTAAGGGCCAAATGTCTGGTGTGCCAGGCCCTGGCTGAGAGTCTACCCTAAGGCCAGATGTCTGGTGTGCCAGGCCCTGACTGAGAATCTACCCTAAGGGCCAGATGTCTGGTGTGCCAGGACCTGACTGAGAATCTACCCTAAGGGCCAGATGTCTGGTGGGCCAGATGTTTGGTGTGCCAGGCCCTGGCTGAGAATCTACCCTAAAGCCAGATGTCTGGTGTGCCAGGCCCTGACTGAGAATCTACCCTAAGGGCCAGATGTCTGGTGTGCCAGGCCCTGACTGAGAATCTACTCTAAGAGACAGATGTCTGGTGTGCCAGGCCCTGACTGAGAATCTACCCTAAGGGCCAGATGTCTGGTGTGCCAGGCCCTGACTGAGAATCTACCCTAAGGGCCAGATGTCTGGTGTGCCAGGCCCTGACTGAGAATCTACTCTAAGAGCCAGATGTCTGGTGTGCCAGGCCTTGACTGAGAATCTACCCTAAGGGCCAGATGTCTGGTGTGCCAGGCCCTGACTGAGAATCTACCCTAATGACCAGATGGTTGGTGTACCAGGCCTGACTGAGATGCTACCCTAAGAGTCAGATGGCTAGTGTGCCACAGTTAAGTGACCGGCATTCCTGACAGCCTCTTTAAAGTTAGGTGCATGTTCAACAAGAATTTGTTAAAACAGAAATTACCAGCCAGGCAAGAAATTGTAGGGATCATTATGTAACAACTGTGTATTGTGAGAGATGTGTATCTGGTATGAACATTATTCTGTAGTACACATTTCTGTCAACAAGATGGCCGCAAGCCAGATGTTTGAGCCATGTGTGCATTCTTCTGTTTAAGGTAAATAAGGGAGGGGGAAGAGGGGATTTCATTACAGTATTCAAATATACCTATGAACTCAGTTGAAGATGCTGAAACCACTCCTATCAGGTTAAGGAGCCAATAGTCTCTATGTAAGGAACACCCCTTTTGTGATGTCATGTCTGCTATTTAAGTCAATGTACTGTGAATAAAGCACCTCTTCTACCATGGCGCAGGGAAGAGAGAAGATGCTTTCATGAAACCACCTAGTGTGTCTGGTCTCATTATAAAGCAGTATGGTATACACATACTTATACTTCTAATTGATTTGGCACCACACAAAGAAGAAGGAGAAGCGCATGAATTGCGCTGACAAAATGGCGTCCCCATGGGTGGGCAGACAGCTTGCGTAACTTCCAAATCAAACGCCACGAGAGCGACCTAAACTGAACCATCAGACGAGATCACATGCCGGCAAGGTGAGAAAGCTTTATTTCTTAGGCTACTTTCACACTAGCGTTGTTTGAATCCGGCGTTCAATTCCGACACCGGAACTGCTCGCCGGATCCGGAAAAACATGTGAAAACGGATTACATTTGAATCCTGATCAGGATTTTGATCACAATGAAAAAATGCATTGGAAAAAACGGATCCGCCATTTATGGACTTTAACTTTTTTTTCACATTTTTCGGGTTTAACATGCAAAAACCGGATCCGGTTTGACGGAACACACGGCGCTAATGCAAGTCAATGGGAAAAAGGCCGGATCCGGCGTTCAGTCAAAGTGTTCAGGATTTTGGGCTGAAGGTAAAAATACAACATGCTACGGGTTTCTGAAAAGCCTGATCAGTCAAAAAGACTAAACTGAAGACATCCTGATTTGAGCCCCTAGGACGGAACTCAGCACCGGAAAAGAAAAACGCTAGTGTGAAAGTACCTTTACGAATCTCCTCTGAAACTTCCGCTTTTGTGTGTTCTCAAGAGTTGAATTGGTGTTATCGCGATAAAAGGGTTCAAATTATAGCTGATCTGTTCGTAAGAACCCGTTTGAATATTCCTTCTTTGTGTGGCTTTTCATGTGGTAGGACATGCTGGAATTAAGCGGAAACTGGTAGATAGCTGAGTCGGATATCCGTGACATAGAATTCGATCCCAGCCAAGCTCTGATAAGAGAGAGTCTTGGACCAATGCTCTGACGAGAGTGTTTGAAGAGTAGTGACCAGGGGTCCTCATGAGTGTGTAGGATTAACACCAATTGCATAGTACAGTAGTAATAAGCAATTGGAGGTTATTAAGTTGGTGCCCTGCACAAGAGACATTGTGGGATCAATACTGTTTAGCTATTATTAAGTTAGTGAGTTTAATAGCAACCAGATATTGTTAAGTTGGTGCCCTACAATGATGGGTAATTCTAATGTTACAGGATATAGTGAGGAGATGTTAACAGCAGCTCAGCAAATGCAAGAAAAAGAGCAAATGTTTCAGTTAAAAAGATGAAAGCATTGTCATACTAAGTAGCAGCGATTTCCAGTATTATCCGGAAATACGTAGTATTATGTAAGAGTTCTCCCTAGAGGGTGCATATCGAAACTAAAGTTTCAGTTATGAAGTTAAAATCATTCATGTGTGCAATTGATATGCCAGAAACCGGTAGATTAAATGAAAGGATTGTGGATAAGTGTATTGAAGGAAAAGAGAAGTTGGTTGAAGGATAATAATAGGCTGGTGCATACTGAGTTATGGTGAAAAGTGTCCATGGAAGTAACTGAGAGAAATTGAAAGTTGGAGAAATGAAATGAGCAGCATTTCTTATTACAAGATGGAGGATTTTGAATCCTACAGAGAACAAAGAAGTTGCCATGTGGCATCCCTTCCCCCACCACATCTGCTGTAACTTCCAAAATGTGACTTGTAGTTCCACAATAACTTTTCCTGTTTTCTCTCTGGAATGTGCTCTCAAAAAGAACCCCTCCCATCTGTATTTTGCTATTTCATTTACATCCCCCCCCCCCCCCCCCGTGCTCTTACTGAAACCCCCTGAAGCATCAACCCCCCTCCATATGGGGGTTGGGGGGAGGGGGGCTAGTAATTGGTAATGCATCTGCAGACTGTGAAGATACTAATGTGCATTATCTATAGATCTTCCAGACAGGGCTCCAGTATTGGATTAGATCCAATGATGTTTGCAAAAATAACCTTTCCAAATTGTATGTTCCGATGGTTTAAAATGTGCCTGCAGAGATTATTCCCATGATGCCAATTGGAAGTGTCCAATCCTATCAATCTAAGGTTGCACCCATTCTAAGTCCTTATTCCCAATTCAGAGAAATTACTTATGCTGCTTTATAGAAAATTAGTTAAAATATGGAGAGTTTTCTCATATTATTGGTGAGATTTGAAAAATGTAGTCCAATGTAGAGCTGAGGATTTAATGCATAGTGAAGATCATTGTGTCTGGGAGGAAGTGTTTAGGTCATCAGTCAGTCACATTGTCATCAGGACAGAGAGTGTGGAGAAAGTTTTCACTAGACTCCAGGAAAGCAGGGTGGATTTGGATTTTTGAGCTTACTTTAGCTATGCATGAGAAAATCCTAAGTGCTGCCTTTGTGGATAATCTTAAGAATCATCTAGAAATGTCTAGTGTTGGCTAGGCTTGAGTGAAGTTCATTTTGTCCCTCCATATTGTTAAAGTTAAATCAAACAAAGGAGGCTGGTTTTAAAGTCAGTATAAAACTGAGTCTGCTTGTATAGAACCTATCAGTAGCCATTTGGCTCCAGGAGAAGTATATGGTGGGCTCAGCGTGCATGTTGGTACTTGCATCCCTGGATCCGATGAAAGCTGTAATGGCACTGGACGGGGTTAAAGGCAGAGTGTGCTTGGCGTGCACGCTGACCTGCATTCCCTGGACTTTGTGTGTCTGTCATGGCCCATAAACAGGTAGGAACTAGTGTTAGGGACCACTCAATAGAGGCGACCTTGACGTGGTGAGTGGCTTATTACGCTTTGGCCAAAATGTACACCAATGCCTCATCCAGCATGGAGGCAGGGCAAAATGCTGGATGCAGAGTGCTATCACATTTGCATTTTCCGTTTGTATATGTATTTCGCCATAGTAATGTGCACCTACATACAGGTTGTGCTGACTCAATCCCCCACATTTTTTCTTTGTACTATATATTGGAGGCATGGCGATCTCCTTGGAGTCATGCACACCTGACCAGTCAATCTGTCCTGGAGGCTGGTTTTAAAGTCAATATAAAACTGAGTCTGCTTGTATAGAACCTACCAGTAGCCATTTGGCTCCAGGAGAAGTATATGGTGGGCTCAGCTGCATGTTGGTACTTGCATCCCTGGATCCGATGAAAGCTGTAATGGCACCGGACGGGGTTAAAGGCAGAGTGTGCTTGGCGTGCACGCTGACCTGCATTCCCTGGACTTTGTGTGGCTGTCATGGCCCATAAACAGGTAGGAACTAGTGTTAGGGACCACTCAATAGAGGCGACCTTGACGTGGTGAGTGGCTTATTACGCTTTGGCCAAAATGTACACCAATGCCTCATCCAGCATGGAGGCAGGGCAGAATGCTGGATGCAGAGTGCTATCACATTTGCATTTTCCGTTTGTATATGTATTTCGCCATAGTGATGTGCACCTACATACAGGTTGTGCTGACTCAATCCCCCACATTTTTTTTAAATCAAACAAAGGCCTAAGGCGGGCATGGCTGCCTATCAGTCCTCCCCACAAAGGGGGAAAAGGAAGACTTTGTATGTACTTGCCCACTTCCTCGCCCGTGGGAGGATCTACAAATGTTCAGCCTTCAAATGCAACGCCCATAGGGAATTAAAAACCCACAATCAAATTCTGGATCCCTATTATCTATACAATCCTTAGGATCTAATTCCATTGCCTCATAGCAAACATGTTCCATGATCTCTCATGGCGAAGGGTAGTGTCACATGTGCAGGAGTAGATAGTAATGCAATTCCTACTCCTCTCACCAATTAATCACCGTCTTAAGGGTGTGCAAAATTAGATCCGATTACTCTGCTGCATCTGGAGGGGGGAGGCTGGGAGTAGTAAATACAAATACTTTCCCACCTCTGTAAATAAAAATAAAAAAGTGCTTTCTGGGAGTAGTAAATAAAAATATAAAAATTCTAATTCACATGACTGTCTCCAATTAATAACCACATTTATTAGTTTCTGATAGATAATTTCAGGTTCTTGGAAGATGGATCATTTCGGACAGGATATGCTGTTCCTACTTAATCTGATGTTGTCAAGAAAGAACAACTCCCTCCAGCAATGTTAGTGCAGGAGACAGAGCTGAAGACACTCATTGAGGTTTGCAAGATGGCTGAGGGTAAGACTACTAACATCCAGGTATGCCTTCGGTATCACTCATTATTATGGTCTAATCTGGTGAAGCAGAGGTTTTTTTTGATCCATGGGTAAGCCCATCAATAATGAATGCTGAGTGTATGAAAGATGTTTGATGCCCTGATGCTGCCTGAGAAGGTAGAGGCTACATTATTAGGCTACTTTCACACTAGCGTCGGGGTTCCGCTTGTGAGCTCCGTTTGAAGCGTCTCACAAGCGGCCCCGAACGCATCCGTCCAGCTACCAATGCATTCTGAGTGGATGCGGATCCGCTCAGAATGCATCAGTCTGGCAGCGTTCAGCCTCTGCTCCGCTCAGCAAGCGGACACCCGAACGCTGCTTGCAGCGTTCAGGTGTCCGCCTGGCCGTGCGGAGGCAAACGGATCTGTCCAGACTTACAATGTAAGTCAATGGGGATGGATCCATTTCCATTGATGAAGAATGGCCCCACTATCTTTGTACCCCATATACCACACCATACCATCAATGGTGCAGGACCTTAAACTAAGGATACTGGAAGCCTGTGCTAGCATTTCTCCTGCGGTGTTGCTATCAGTGTGTGAAGAGTGGGAGAAGAGGGTTGCATTGACAATCCAACACAATGGGCAGCACATTGAACACATTTTATAAGTGGTCAGAAACTTGTAAATAACTCATGAAAGAATAAAGTTACGTTAAAACCAAGCACACCATTGTTTTTCGTGTGAAATTCCCAATAAGTTTGATGTGTCACATGACCCTCTTCCTATTGAAAAAACTAAAGTTGGATTCAAAATGGCCGACTTCAAAATGGCCGCCATGGTCACCACCCATCTTGAAAAGTTTCCCCCCTCACATATACTAATGTGCCACAAACAGGAAGTTAATATCACCAACCATTCCCATTTTATTAAGGTGTATCCATATAAATGGCCCACCCTGTAGTGTGTTTGATAGTGTCCGTAGGATCCAGGGTCGGCATTTCTGGCTCTGTGACCATATTGTGGACAGGACAACACTCTGTATATGCACTGATTATACCTTTCCATGTATATTTTTGCACTAGCACTTTATTTACAGTACAGACCAAAAGTTTGGACACACCTTCTCATTCAAAGAGTTTTCTTTACTCTTATGACTATGAAGGCATTAAAACTATGAATTAACACATGTGGAATTATATACATAACAAACAAGTGTGAAACAACTGAAAATATGTCATATTCTAGGTTCTTCAAAGTAGCCACCTTTTGCTTTGATTACTGCTTTGCACACTCTTGGCATTCTCTTGATGAGCTTCAAGAGGTAGTCCCCTGAAATGGTCTTCCAACAGTCTTGAAGGAGTTCCCAGAGATGCTTAGCACTTGTTGGCCCTTTTGCCTTCACTCTGCGGTCCAGCTCACCCCAAACCATCTCGATTGGGTTCAGGTCCAGTGACTGTGGAGGCCAGGTCATCTGGTGCAGCACCCCATCACTCTCCTTCATGGTCAAATAGCCCTTACTTTCAAAGTTTTCCCAATTTTTCGGCTGACTGACTGACCTTCATTTCTTAAAGTAATGATGGCCACTCGTTTTGCTGCTTTTTTCTTGCCATAATACAAATTCTAACAGTCTATTCAGTAGGACTATCAGCTGTGTATCCACCTGACTTCTCCTCAATGCAACTGATCGTCCCAACCCCATTTATAAGACAAGTAATCCCACTTATTAAACGTGACAGGGCACACCTGTAAAGTGAAAACCATTTCAGGGGACTACCTCTTGAAGCTCATCAAGAGAATGCCAAGAGTGTGCAAAGCAGTAATCAAAGCAAAAGGTGGCTACTTTGAAGAACCTAGAATATGATATATTTTTAGTTGTTTCACACTTGTTTGTTATGTATATAATTCCACATGTGTTAATTTCATGATTTTCCTATTACATGAAGTAAAGTCATGATTTTATGAAGGACACGGAAGCGAGTATTGCTATCTCTTTCTTTACTGAAAAACACAGCAGCAAAGAAAAAAAAGACATTAAATACAGAGAAACCATGGCAACAAGCCCACCCCTTAGTCCCAGTGTATATATATTGTGTCTTCCACTGGGATCCTCCTCTTTCTTTGTGCACTGTCAGCATCCAAACTAAATCTTCCTGGTGCGAGCAACAAACCGGAACAACCAGAGAACTTCCTCGGTAACTTTTTCCTAACCGGAACAACAAACTCGAGAACGAGGAAGAATGGACCTCGGCATCGAAAAGACGGAATATGCTCCCCAAGGCTTGACGTCTTCAACCTATGGAGAAAATGTTGGATAAAACGTATTGAGAAATTCAACAGGGCTCACCATAATGCATATAAAAACTGTCACTGTTAAACAGAAAACCAATGTAACAGAGGCAATATACAGCGTATCAAACAAATTTTACTGACAAAACAGGGAGGGCAGCAAAAGGGGTGGGGCAATACTCGCCTCCGTGTCCTTCATAAAATCGTGACTTTACGTCATGTAATAGGAAAATCATGAAATTTTATATCAGGACACGGAGGCTCCTATTGCAAGTTTAAAGTTGAGCCACCACAGAAGAAAAAGCATGAGATGGTGGCCGAAAATAAAATTCCTGGAAGGTGGACACCCTAGACCAATCTGCCAACTTCATGACATCCTCCAACCGAGCTCCGGAAACTGTCATAGAAGTGGCCGACGCGCTCCGAACTGAATGTGCGGTAAAAATAGAAACATCAATCCCTGCTAAGGATAAGATCCATTTAACCCACGAGAGAGCGTAACGCTGGCGACGGGGAAAAAAGGCCTGCGGAATGAAAGGAACAGATGAGGTGAATTCGAAGAACGCAAACTACTTGTGCGTGTTTCGTATTCCTGCAGACAAGCCACTGGACACAACTGCGGTGAAGAGGGAAAAAACGGATAGGATACTGAACGAATGTTGGTTTTCGTACGCCGGGAGATGTTGAACGTAACTCCCTCCGGAGTAAACGAGCGGGCATCATGGTCTAATGCCCGAACATCTGACACTCTTTTGCAAGAGATTAGGCAAAATAAGGTGACCAGTTTCGCAGACAACTGTCGAAACGACAATTGTCCATTAGATGGCCAGTTAATGAAAAATTGTAGGACAGTAGATACGTCCCAAGTCGTGGAAAAACAAGGTCTTGGTGGGCGGGAGAGACGAGAGCCTCGGAGTAATCTACAAACTAGAGGGTGCTGACCAGCTGGGCACCCATCAAACCCACCATGCCTGGAAGAGATTGCAGACCTGTAAAGGTTGATAGTGCGGTACGCCTTGCCCTCGTCGAACAAGGACGAAAGGAAAGACAGTATAGCAGTTACAGGCGCCTCAACGGGATCCATGTCCCAGATATCCCAGGCTGCTCGACAGGCTCGTCTGGTCCCTGGGGCCCATGCACTCTCCAGTAAGAACCTAGTCATCTCCGAAATGCCTGAGACGTCCCAGGGACCCCCGACACCCTGCAGGCGAGGAGATGCAAGATTCCTTCTAAAAGCAACGGGTGAAGCTGACCCACTGGCCCTCCGAGAAGGTAAGGGTGAGCCGGCAAGAGGATCGGCTCGTCGACGAGTAGTTCTAACAGATGGGGAAACCAAGACTGGGACCTCCAGAAAGGAGGGATCAGAACCACTTCGGCAGATTGACGTCGAACCTGTAAGAGAACCCTCGACATCAGTGCGAAAGGTGGGAACGCATACATGATGGGTTCCGACCACTGTTGGAGGAAAGTGTCGACCGCTTCCGGGTCCGGCCGCCAACTGAAAAATCTGGGTAGCTGGGCGTTCAACCTCGACGCGAAGAGGTCGATGGAGAAAGGGCCCCATCGAGATGAAACGGCAGAAAAATTTTTGACATCTAATTTCAAATCGCTGGAGTCGGACATGAAACGCGAACTCCAGTCTGCCCGAATATTGTGGAGGCCCGAAAGATATTCCGCGACCACCATGATGTCCCTGGCCAAACAATGATCCCAGAAATCTTTCGCAAGGTGCATCAGAACGGAGGAGCGCGTGCCGCCCATGCAATTGACGTACCGAACCGCCGACACATTGTCCATACGGAGCCTGATACAGGCTCTGACTGTGCCATTGACGAAGCTGCGTATCGCCAAGGAACCCACTAGAAGCTCCAGGGAATTGATGTGAAGACGAGATTCGTCCTGAGACCAAGGGCCTCCAGTGGAGACGCCGTTGCAATGCGCCCTGCCATTCCATACCAAAAGGTTGTGGATCCACCACTTCAACTCGTGTCTGGTCTCCACGTCCAAGGCTAGGGTGTCGGCATAAGACGCTCCTGCACGCAGGTGCGCGATCTTGAGACGTTGCAACGCCCGGTAGTGAAGAAGTGGCGGAAATATAGCCTGAATGGACGAAGCCAAGAGACCGATTATCCTCGCTAAGTGTCTCAGGGACACCTGAGGCAAAGTTAAGGAATGTTTCAACTCTTTCCGAATAGCCCGGACCTTCGACTGGGGAAGGCTGAGAGTCTGAGCAACGGAATCTATGGTGAAACCCAAAAATTCCATGGACGTGGAGGGGGTCAGGCAAGATTTTTCCTGGTTGATGATGAATCCCAGGCTGGAAATAAGTGTCGTGGACATCGTTAGATGTTCCTGAAGATCGGACCGACTGCGGGCCATGAACAGGTAGATAATCAAACGCACTCCCCGGCTGCGAAGCCAAGCCACTACCGGACGCATCAGTTTGGTGAAACACCACGGTGCGGAAGAGAGGCCGAATGGGAGACATGTGAACCTCCAAATTTGATCGTTCCATTGAAAACGTAGTAGATCCCTGGAATCGGGTGCCACAGGGACCGTCAGGTAGGCATCCTTCAGGTCTATTTTGGCCATCCAATCTCCTGGAAGGAGCATGTCCCTCAGGAGATGTATGCCCTCCATTTTGAAGTGCCGATATTGGACCAACGTGTTTATTGGACTAGAAGATGTTGCTGATCACGCCTACGCTATCCATGGGGGCAAGTTCTATCGCCCCTTTTTGGTATAGATATGCTAATTCCCTGTGGACGAGTGCGCGTGCAGGGTCGGACAACACCATGGGGTGTGGAGGAGGCAGACCCACCGGGTTGGCCACGCTATCTATCTCGAAACCGCAGACCGTGGACAACACCCATGGGTCGGAGGTGACCCTTGTCCATGCATGGGAAAAGAAACGGAGTCTGCCCCCTATGCAAGTGACCAAAGAAAATAGAGGAAGATGGTGCCTTACCATATGGCCTCCTGGTGTTAGGATGTCCTCGGAATCCTCTGGATCGTCCTGGACCGCCTCTAGATGGGAAGAATGTAGGTTGGTGGTGCGGTTCTTGTAATGATGGCCGGTAAGCAAAGGAGCCTCTACCCGAACCACGGGCATGGAAGGAGGACCAGCCGGACAGATGGCCCCTAGAACTGCCGGCCCTGGCGGAAAAACGGTTTGGAAAAACCTTCCGCATTGATGACTGTGCCTTATCGAGGGTCATGAAGGCACCCACGTACTTCCCTAGCTCCTTAATAAAGGAGTCCCCAAATAGGAGCCCTTGGGCATCCTTGCCTGCTTCTGAGAGCGCCAAGTTGGTCAGCTTGGGATCAATTTTCATTAATATCGCCTTCCGCCTCTCTATGGCGAGCGGTGTATTGGCGTTACCCGTGAGACAGATGGCCCTCTGGATCCAGCTACTAAGCTCTTCAGGGTCCACCTGTTTACCGGCCGTTCTGGCCGATTCGGCCAAGTCAAAAAAAATTGCCAGGGGCCCTGTGATGTCTAGGATTTTATCCTGATCCCCCTGGACGCCCTATAGTGTCTTCAGTGGGATCCATCTTATCCCCTCTGGCAGTTGTCCTTGAAAAAGTTTTAACCCCTTTGGTGAAATCTACAAAATCGTTCTTATGGGATACACCACATTTCTTGAGGATTATAGCAGAGTTGGGTCCTGTTCCCATTGAGATCCTCCTGGTGACCATTGATGTTGTCAGTTTATATACCTCTATTGGCCATCAGGAGGGCATACGGGCTGTCTCAGCCGTACTTGTTCATGGATACGTTTTACCTGCAGAGGCGTGGCACCGCGATGGGGTCGAACGTGGCCCCGCCCTATGCAAATCTTTTTATGTCATCATTTGAAGAAAAACATGTATACAATAATAAGTTATTTAAAAAAAATTATTCCATTATTTGGAAAAGATTTGTGGATGACATTTTTTGCATATGGGCGGGGTCCCGTGAGACCCAATGTGATTTCTTGAATGATTTGAATATTGCAGTTGAGGGTTTACAGTTCACAGTTATTTGTGATGTAAACCAGGTGAGTTTTTTTAGAAACTAAAGTCATCAAAAACCCTGGGGGTCATTTATCTACAGATATCCATCGAAAGGTTACTGACAGAAATAGTATATTACATTTTAAAAGTGCCCACCCATCGTCCCTTAAAAAAGCCATTCCCAAATCACAATATCAAAGAGTAAAACGAATAGTCTCAGATCCAGCTTTACAAAATATAAGAATGACAGAAATGACAGAGAGATTTTGTGAACGTGGTTATCCATTGACTATTCTGAAAACAGCTAGAGAAGGGATAGAAAGGGAGAGGACCTCACCAGATGGAGGTAAATCTAGGATAGCTTTTATTCATAAGTTTCATCCATTTAATGTAGGTATTGACAATATAGTCAGGAAGCATAGGCACCTGTTGAACAAAGCGTATCCTCAAGTTGATGAATTTAAACACTCACCTCTCATCTGCAATAAAAAGAATTTAAATTATCGCGATAAATTGGTACATGCAGATTTAGGTAGTACAAAAACAATACTGAAACAACAGCGGATATCCACGCCACGGATGGGTACATCCCCCTGCCTGCATTGTCTACAGTGCTCTCATGTAATTAAAGGCCCTTCGTTTCATCACCCACACACTGGTAAAAGTTTTGGAGTAAAAGTTTTTTTTACCTGTGATTCTGCAAATGTTATATACCTTATTAAATGTCATTGTGGCCTATTATATGTGGGTGAGACAATGCAGGCAGTGAAGGATCGTATCAGTAAACATAAATCTGATATTAGGACAAAAAAACTTATGCTACCGGTTCCATGTCATTTTGAGAAACACAAACATACTGTTGCACAATTGCGTTTTCAAGTATTAGAACAGGTGAAGAGACCAAGGAGAGGGGGGGATGTCAAAAAGCTTCTCCTTAGAAGAGAGGCTTTTTGGATCCATACCCTGGATACACTGCACCCAAGGGGACTTAATAGGGAGTATGAAGTCGCACATTTATGAGATTATGTTGTCAATATGTGAAATACATATATACACTCAATATACTTTTTATGTATTCTTTTTAGACCGCTGCCTTGTGATGAAAAGGACTTATAGATTCTTCAACAAGGTAGAATGTAACCTGAGTCATATTTTACTTTGTTACTAATTGTTAAAGGGGATATTAATTATTGCTATTTATGCAAATCTCAATAATTAATATTCATAAAGCACATCGCTGCCTGCGCTCTCTTGTATCAAGGGGTCCCGTCCTGAGCACCGGATGCGCTCACCTTCAGGGGGGGGGGGTGCCGAACTGTCCGAGCGCAGTGCTGCTGGGGTATTTAAACCCTGCAGCGCTCGCGCCCGTTTTACCGCCCTGCGCCAGCCCGCGCTCCCAGGCAGGGGGATCCTTTGATCCTCCCGCCTGTGGAGATATTGCACATCTCTGGCGCTGTAATTACAGCGCCGGAGGTGAGCGGCACACAGGGGCATGGGAACTCTGTTCCCATGTCTCTGTTAGGCATCTCCAGCGTCCTTTGAAGAGGCCGAAACTGGACATAATTGTCCAGTTGTCGGTCTCTCCCCACCCAGCAGGCACATTCCAAAGGGGGGGGCATACATGGGAGCTTCTGGGGACAGTTTAACTGTATATATACACTTATAGATGCTTGGGGCACATCCATAAGTATATATATATACATACATATATAGGGGGTCTGAATGGGCAGCAATAAGCCCACCTATACATATTTTGTATACATAGAGATGTATGCTGACAAAGGGGCACACATACATCTCTATGTATACACCTACTACCTGGACGGGCCCATGCAAAAGGGCCAATATATATATGCATATATGTAAGGGCATATATACATATATATTTAAATCCAACACTCCCCTCAACACTAATTGATTAATTATTTAAAATACCACCCACCAAAAAGGGTGGAGACGTCACTAATGGGTGGTACTAGACCCTATATAAGCTTTAATTTATTTTTTGGATGTACCTGTTGAAAAAGGCTTGCATGCCGAAACGCGTCCTGGTTGTAGGACTTTCTGCTTTATGAAGAAATAAAAAGAAGTTTATTCTACTATAGACACAGCTGCTGGGATTCATCATAAGATTTTATCCTGACACGCCCTGAGGGCGGAGTCTAAACCCTTGCGGGGATTGAATCCCGTTTTTGTCAAAAACTGGACCATCTTCGGGTCGACCACCGGGGTCTCGCAAACTTTTTGCGTAATAAGAGGTCGAGGGCATTTCGCCCGTAATTTGCTACCGGCGTTCTTGTTGAGAGGCTTGCGCATCATGGCCTCCATATACTGCACCACATGAGTGGCTGGGAGCCATTCCGAGGATCGGGGATGATGTAAAGAATCGGGGTCAAACATCGGCTCCCCTGCCGGATCCATAAGGGAAACGGCCGACCCTGACGCTACCGCCGGGTAGGCGCTTGCAGGTGGTAAACTTGGGGAGTGATCGCCCTCTAAAGTTTGGTCTTTCTCAATATCGATCAAATCCTCTTCTGATCCATGCAGAGAGTGTAACTGCGCCTCCTCCTCGGACTCCCTATCGGAGTCTGATTCTGGTTCGGGCTGTGACCGCGCCGACTTCCATCCTCGCGCACGTTCTGCCTGGCGCGGACAGGCTCTCTTACACGATCCAAGCGCGTTCTCCTTTGATGGATCAAAGCCATCAGTCATATGGGTTCTGGAGGCAGAAGGGGCTGGTAGCAGTGTTGAACTCACACCCTGGTGCGCGGTATGGGGCTGGGCCACCAGGACTTGGGAGATAGAATGCGTGAGGACGGAGGACATAGAGCTCATAGCCGTCATTATGGCATTTGAAATGGATTGCTGCAAAGCAAGGGTTTGTGCCTCTGGGGTCGAGGGTACCATAGCCCTTATCTGGGCTGGGGACCTTTGGCCTGTGGACGCAGGGTCCTGTGAGGGTATTGCAGGGGGGGATTGCAGCATTTGAGGGCTGGTGAGACATGATCCCTAAGCTTGGGGGTAAGTCACCCCACAGAGGAACTAACTAAATAAGGGGCAAACAGATCCGGAAGATGGATCCTAAAGAAAAACCTCCTACCCGAATAATGGGGCACAGTAGGGAAGAAAAACAGCTATTGTTTGCGGTATTAACAGGAACAGAACAAACCGTTCACCTGCAGGGCCGGCGGAGACTGCAGACAACGGTCGCGATACCCCACGAGAAGCGGGAGGAAAAGGGGGCGTGGTTATCCGACGTGAGGAGAAAAAGAACAGTGAATGAAAAAGTCAACTCCGCCCCCGAGATCTTGAGAGATTTCGCGCGACCTCGGGCACCAGACGGCAGGGAAAACAGGTCAGCTAAGCGCTCAAAATGGTGCCCGCGATAAGAGCAGGAGGAGGAGCGTGGATCCCCAGAAGCTCGGGAACAGGTAGGCACAGTAGTAAGGAAAAAACCGCCCTGCCAGGGGCAAAGAAAGCAGCGCCGATACCTCCCCCTGCGACCGGAGAAAAATACCACCGGGACCGGAAGGGTTAAAAACCCCCAGAGCGCAGAACTGAGGGGGAAAAAAACTCCCTATGCCACCCAGAGCCACAGGCAGCAGGGAAAGGCAAGAAACTCTTATATATAAATATATATAAACATGTAAAATGACAAAAAGTCACCCCAAGAGGAGTCCCCAAAGATAAGGGGACTACAAAGGGCGCTAACAACAGGCTGCTATGATAGGAGATAAAACAATGTGTACTTATCTTTTAGGAAGCAGCAAAGAAAGAGGAGGATCCCAGTGGAAGACACGATATATATACACTGGGACTGAGGGGTGGGCTTGTTGCCATGGTTTCTCTGTATTTAATGTCTTTTTTTTCTTTGCTGCTGTGTTTTTCAGTAAAGAAAGAGATAGCAATAGGAGCCTCCGTGTCCTGATATAAAATTCATAGTTTTGATGCCTTCAGTGTGAATCTACAATTTTCATAGTCATGAAAATAAAGAAAACTCTTTGAATGAGAAGGTGTGTCCAAACTTTTGGTCTGTACTGTATATCATTGTTTTTTTTTAAACAAAACTATGCTCTCCTTAATACAAATCTATTGTATTAAAAGTAATACAGTAATAATATATGCTGGCACTTGTAGTTTCACCACAATAGACCACTCCATCATAAAATAAATTCTTAAAATTAATATATACAAAAATAATAAAAATCAATGGTCCAATAGGTCCGATACATGATTTGCATAGATCTGTCACAATTAGAAGTTCATAGCCACAGTAACATCTATACCTTTAACCTAACCCTGCACCCTCAGAAATGAGGAACTCTGCTTTAAGTACAAGTGACAATGGAGCGCAGTTCATCATTCCTGAGGGTGCAGGGTTAGAATGCACAGAGGAGTTACAAGTGAAAGCATAAATCATTGATAAAAAAAAGTACCCTGTCCAGAATACATAAAAAGATACATTAAAAAAATCTATATACACCTAAAGAACAAAAATACAGATGAATGCAATAATATAGATTGTGTATAAAATATACTTAAAGAATAAAAAATATATACAGATATAAGGAGTGAGTTAGTAATGCCACCAAGCACTCGCCACCCCCTTCCATTCACTCCTAACAGTGAGTACTACGCTGGAATAACATAATATACTGTATATACATTGTTTCACACTATTTAAATTGGGATAGATTGAAAAAGAGCACCTTTGATACAAGAGACTTGCTCTGTTTAGCATATCCCACAGAATTCTATATCAACAGCTGCACGTAACGCAGGCCCCATAGAAATGAATGGGGTTGCGTGAAAATCACAAGCATCCGCAAGCAAGTGCGGATGCGGTGTGATTTTCACGCACGGTTGCTAGGAGACGATCGGGATGGAGACCCGATCATTATTATTTTCCCTTATAACATGGTTATAAGGGAAAATAATAGCATTCTGAATACAGAATGCATAGTAAAATAGCTCTGGAAGGGGTTAAAAAAAATAAAACAAAATTAAACTCACCTTAAACCACTTGCTCGCGCAGCCTGGCTTCTCTTCTGTCTCCTTTTTTGCTGTGTGCAGGAAAAGGACCTGTGGTGACGTCACTCCGGTCATCACATGGTTCGTCACATGATCTTTTACCATAGTGATGGATCATGTGATGGACCATGTGATGACCGGAGTGACGTCACCACAGGTCCTGTTCCTCCACACAGCTAAGATGAAGACAGAAGGAGATGCCGGCTGCGCGAGCAAGTGGATTAAGGTGAGTTAAATTTTATTTTTATTTTTTTTAACCCCTCCAGCGCTATTTTAGTTAGAATTCTGTATTCAGAATGCTATTATTTTCCCTTATAACCATGTTATAAGGGAAAATAATAATGATCGGGTCTCCATCCTCTCAACCTTGATGTTACTGTGGCTATGAACTTCTAATTGTGACAGATCTATGCAAATCATGTATCGGACCTATTGGACCATTGATTTTTATGATTTTTGTATATATTAATTTTATGCATTTATTTTATGATGGAATGGTCTATTGTGGTGAAACTACAAGTGCCAGCATATATTATTACTGTATTACTTTTAATACAATAGATTTGCATTAAGGAGAGCATAGTTTTGTTTAAAAAAAAACTATGATATATATATATATATATATATATATATATACAGTACAGACCAAAAGTTTGGACACACCTTCTCATTCAAATAGTTTTCTTTATTTTCATGACTATGAAAATTGTAGATTCACACTGAAGGCATCAAAACTATGAATTAACACATGTGGAATTATATACATAACAAACAAGTGTGAAACAACTGAAAATATGTCATATTCTAGGTTCTTCAAAGTAGCCACCTTTTGCTTTGATTACTGCTTTGCACACTCTTGGCATTCTCTTGATGAGCTTCAAGAGGTAGTCCCCTGAAATGGTTTTCACTTCACAGGTGTGCCCTGTCAGGTTTAATAAGTGGGATTTCTTGCCTTAGAAATGGGGTTGGGACCATCAGTTGCGTTGAGGAGAAGTCAGGTGGATACACAGCTGATAGTCCTACTGAATAGACTGTTAGAATTTGTATTATGGCAAGAAAAAAGCAGCTAAGTAAAGAAAAACGAGTGGCCATCATTACTTTAAGAAATGAAGGTCAGTCAGTCAGCTGAAAAATTGGGAAAACTTTGAAAGTAAGGGCTATTTGACCATGAAGGAGAGTGATAGGGTGCTGCGCCAGATGACCTGGCCTCCACAGTCACCGACCTGAACCCAATCGAGATAGTTTGGGGTGAGCTGGACCGCAGAGTGAAGGCAAAAGGGCCAACAAGTGCTAAGCATCTCTGGGAACTCCTTCAAGACTGTTGGAAGACCATTTCAGGGGACTACCTCTTGAAGCTCATCAAGAGAACGCCAAGAGTGTGCAAAGCAGTAATCAAAGCAAAAGGTGGCTACTTTGAAGAACCTACAGTTGTGGCGAAAAGTTTTGAGAATGACATAAATATTTGGAAAATTGGAAAAGTTGCTGCTTAAGTTTTTATAATAGCAATTTGCATATACTCCAGAATGTTATGAAGAGTGATCAGATGAATTGCATAGTCCTTCTTTGCCATGAAAATTAACTTAATCCCAAAAAAAACTTTCCACTCTATTTCATTGCTGTTATTAAAGGACCTGCTGAGATCATTTCAGTAATCGTCTTGTTAACTCAGGTGAGAATGTTGACGAGCACAAGGCTGGAGATCATTATGTCAGGCTGATTGGGTTAAAATGGCAGACTTGACATGTTAAAAGGAGGGTGATGCTTGAAATCATTGTTCTTCCATTGTTAACCATGGTGACCTGCAAAGAAACGCGTGCAGCCATCATTGTGTTGCATAAAAATGGCTTCACAGGCAAGGATATTGTGGCTACTAAGATTGCACCTCAATCAACAATTTATAGGATCATCAAGAACTTCAAGGAAAGAGGTTCAATTCTTGTTAAAAAGGCTTCAGGGCGTTCAAGAAAGTCCAGCAAGCGCCAGGATCGTCTCCTAAAGAGGATTCAGCTGCGGGATCTGAGTGCCACCAGTGCAGAGCTTGCTCAGGAATGGCAGCAGGCAGGTGTGAGCGCATCTGCACGCACAGTGAGGCGAAGACTTTTGGAAGATGGCCTGGTGTCAAGAAGGCCAGCAGAGAAGCCACTTCTCTCCAAAAAAAACATCAGGGACCGATTGATCTTCTGAAGAAAGTATGGTGAATGGACTTCTGAGGACTGGGGCAAAGTCATATTCTCCGATGAAGCCTCTTTCCGATTGTTTGGGGCATCTGGAAAAAGGCTTGTCCGGAGAAGAAAAGGTGAGCGCTACCATCAGTCCTGTGTCATGCCATCAGTAAAGCATCCTGAGACCATTCATGTGTGGGGTTGCTTCTCATCCAAGGGAGTGGGCTCACTCACAATTTTGCCCAAAAACACAGCCATGAATAAAGAATGGTACCAAAACACCCTCCAACAGCAACTTCTTCCAACAATCCAACAACAGTTTGGTGAAGAACAATGCATTTTTCAGCACGATGGAGCACCTGGCCATAAGGCAAAAGTGATAACTAAGTGGCTCGGGGACCAAAACGTTGACATTTTAGGTCCATGGCCTGGAAACTCCCCAGATCTTAATCCCATTGAGAACTTGTGGTCAATCCTCAAAAGGCGGGTGGACAAACAAAAACCCACTAATTCTGACAAACTCCAAGAAGTGATTATGAAAGAATGGGTTGCTATCAGTCAGGAATTGGCCAGAAGTTGATTGAGAGCATGCCCAGTCGAATTGTAGAGGTCCTGAAAAAGAAGGGCCAACACTGCAAATACTGACTCTTTGCATAAATGTCATGTAATTGTCAATAAAAGCCTTTGAAACGTATGAAGTGTGTGTAATTATATTTCACTACATCACAGAAACAACTGAAACAAAGATCTAAAAGCAGTTTAGCAGCAAAGTTTGTGAAAGCTAATATTTGTGTCATTCTCAAAACTTTTGGCCACGACTGTAGAATATGACATATTTTCAGTTGTTTCACACTTGTTTGTTATGTATATAATTCCACATGTGTTAATTCATAGTTTTGATGCCTTCATAGTCATGAAAATAAAGAAAACTCTTTGAATGAGAAGGTGTGTCCAAACTTTTGGTCTGTACTGTATATATATTTTTTTTTATAATATATTTAAAATGGGTAAATAAATACTCAATTTTTCAACCAAAAATTTGTATATGTCAGATTGTGCTCAAAATATTGTCTTGATATGGATTGCTGAAAACACTCTATTGTATTTATCTGTATAATTTTGACCAGAAGTATATGTATCATTGTTATATTATGTACCACTGTTACTTGTACTATGAAAATTCTTGAAAAATGAAAAATAAAGAATTTACAAAAAAATAAATAAAAATATTGTCTGAGGGAGAAACAGTGGTCGAGCTTCTGAAACCTGTGGATGAGCAGCTGTTGTGACACCACAAGTCTCAGCATTCCCTGAAACCATAACGCATGCTGAAAAACATGGAAGTGCTGGATACTAAGCAGTCTCTGGCTGCAACTTGTAACTCTGGATAGGCTGCACTTTTATTAATGATGTATGCTGGCACTTGTAGTTCCACCACAAAAGACCACAACATCATAGTGATAACAGACAACCTGTAGTTCTGGATAGGGTGCATTTTTTATCAATGATTTATGCTTGCACTTGTAACTCCTCTGTGCATTACCGTAACCCTGCACCCTCAGGAATGATGAACTGCGCTCCAGTGTCACTTGGACTTGAAGCAGAGTTCCTCATTTCTGAGGGTGCGGGGTTATGATAATGCACTTCTAGGGTATAGTCATCTGCCTTGTGCTTCTGCCGACTTCCGTGCTCAGGGAGCGTCCCCATCACCATGGGAACGGCTCCATGCTAAAATGTATTGTCGGATTTGAGAAAGTTGAAATCGCAATGCGATTAATTCAAGTTCTATGAATCGCATTGCGATTTCAACTTAGAGCTTCTGCCGACTTCCGTGCTCATGGAGCGTCCCCATCACCATGGGAACGGCTCCATGCTAGAATGTACTGTCGGATTTGAGAAAGTTGAAATCGCAATGCGATTAATTCAAGTTCTATGAATCGCATTGCGATTTCAACTTAGAGCTTCTGCCGACTTCCGTGCTCATGGAGCGTCCCCATCACCATGGGAACGGCTCCATGCTAGAATTTACTGTCGAATTTGAGAAAGTTGAAATCGCAATGCGATTAATTCAAGTTCTATGAATCGCATTGCGATTTCAACTTAGTCCTAGGCGCAACATCGTGAGCCGGAGCTACTGTACAGTACTGTACAGTGTACAGTAGCTGTCTGGTGAACTTCCCCCCCACTCCGCCACCCGATTTCTTCTTTTTGGCCGCGTGCGTGATGAAGGGGACAGTATACTGTACATTACAGTATATTGTCAATGCCACGCAGGTTACTGTAATCTCCGCCACTTCGGTGTTTCCATAAGGGTGAACGCGACCAGATGGTAATTACAGTAAGATGCGAAGCAGCGATAATTCATGCATGTGTATGTACTGTACTGTACATGGCTGTATTTTTATTCATGTATTGTCATACTTTTTAATTAAATACAGCACATGTACTGTACAGTACAGAGTCCAACAGAGTATAGGGAACAGGAGGAAGATGAAGTCGGCTACCCGACAGACCATACGGCTTAACGCAGCCGCAAGTACTGTAGATAATGATATACTGTAGGTGCTTACTGTACACATACAGGGAGGACACACTAAGTTTAGGGGAGAACAAACATTAAGGGTGATAGGCAGAGCGGGGAGGCATAACAGGAGACGGTAAAACGGGAAGCCGCTCTGGCCAATAACTACGATAATTTGAATACTTTAACTAAACACCGCCATCTAGTGGCTTTGCTGTGTATTGCTACACTGAAGGAGATTAAATCACGTTTCGGTATTAATGAATTGTGAAAAAAAGGAGCTGTAACGATGATACATCTGTATGACATTAAGCCACCACTAAGGGGCATTTATTTTAAGTATAAATAATAAAAAGTATATTTTAAAAGGGTCTGTAAACTGACTTTAGAGAGAAAAAATACCAGGTATGGTTTCATCATTTGGTCATTGAAATCTACTGCCCCCATGTACTTATTATATTCAGCGACATGGCTTTTTTTAGTATGTGCGTGTCTTCGACTAAGATGTCCTGGGACTATGGAATTGTCCAGGATTGTGCTGAATATGAAAACATTTTTCTTATCTCTGTATTTCACAGCAAGCAATTCTGAGCTGGACAAAGACACTGATTCTCGTCTCTTTAGATTTTTATTGTCAAATAACTATGGGAAACTAGTGATAAGCAGCATAGGCAATATTCAAATTCGCGATATTTCACAAATTTTTGGCCGAATATTCGGCATAAATTCGCAAATTCGAGAATTGTAATCTCCAGTCATTATTTTCTTGATTGCGAAAATCTGCAATGTAATATATTTGCGATAAAAATTAGAATATTTGGGATCAACACTAAGGGGTAGGCAACTTTCCTATTGGTTGCTAGGGATGTTGCTAAGTGCCAATATTCGCAATAAATTTGCGATAAATTAGCGATTAGAATATTAGCAATCTAACACTATTCGCAAATACAAATATATAGCACTATATTCTAAATATTCGCGCATTCTCGAAGTGGCGATATTCTTGATTAAAATTCACGATTAGAATATTCACACTCAACACTACGGGAAACCCCTCTTGTTTATTTGTCCCACAGAACATGGTACGCCTTTCATACAAGTGTTTGAACAGTGGAATACTTGTATAGTAGTTGTCCACATACAGTACAGATGATAGCCTTGTCTTAGTAGTGGATTCATTAGATCTAAGACAATTTTCCCATTCATGCAAATGTGGGATAGACAATCAGGGGGATCCAACTTGCTGTCTTTTCCTTCCTACACCATATCTAGCACGCTTACTTTGGGTTGTACTGTTTGAACAACAGTCGGCCAGTAAAGCGGATCAGGGATTCATCAACTGCAACATTTTCTCGGGGGTATATATTTCTCTAAATTTTCTATTAAGGTATGAGATAAAAAAGGCCCTTAGTATATAAAGTCTGTCTTGCCTAGTTCGACTCTCTCTGTGACAAACGAAGTTATCGTTGAAATGTAAACATCTCAACAAAATTTGGTACCGTGACCAGGCAATCACAGATGAAAAAAATTGCATATGATGTATGGGATGTGTAGACCAGTAAGATGTCAGCTCAGCTTTTTTGGTTATACCCATGTTGAATGTTAGGATAAAAAAACTTTTTAATTTATGGCTCATTAGTTGGCTTCCAAAATTTTGATTTTTACATAAAATGAATTAGGATTTTCTGCCAAATATTGCCAAGAAAATACATTTGTCTGATGCACAATTTTCTCTAAAAGTTCCTCAGTAATAAAAAGTTTTAAAAAATTAAGTGTGGAAATATATTCAGTTTGCACATTAATGCCAGCTTGAGCTGTAAATGGTGGAATGTTTGGTGTATTATTTAAGAGGGACCATAATACATTTATTATGTCAGATGGGGGGCATTGTGTTTGATGCTATGGACCTCAGCACTAATAGTTCCAGGCTCAGGATCACCACTCTGTTCACCACTGCTATGACTTGATCTTTGGGCCACATGGCGTGTAGATGGCACATCACTGCTGGTACTCACCGTGCATTCCTCATCACAGGGGCGTAGCTAACGGCTCATGGGCCCTGGTGCAAGAGTTCAGCTTGGGCCCCCCTTCCCTCAGTGCATTGTGTGTCTTCTTATGTGGCACAAGGGTCTTTGGGCCCCCTAAGGCTCCTGGGCCCGGTAGCGACTGCTACCTCTGCACCCCCTATAGCTACGCCCATGCTGGCAACTAAACTCTGCTGTCTTCTCTGCATGTCTATGTCACAATCAGAGCCACCATAGCTTGCAGTCAATGTATTGCTACCTTCAGTGGGTTCATACTCAGAAACTGACTCTTCCACACAACTTTGAGAGAATGTAGACAGGCAGTGAAGAACATCAGCAAGCTAATGAAAGGTGTAGACATCCCCAACACCAACCCCTATGATAATGTTAAACCACCTCCCCAAAAGAGAAAGGAAAAAGTAAGTCTGCCACCCTATAATAATCCTGGGGAATGGAATTGCAGAGTCTGCGGGACCCAGAACCCAGATAGGAAAGAGAGTGGTTGACCATGTCTGGATCATTGTCCCCACAGACACCTATGTTTTTAGGGATGGCTGGGGGTCAGTCAGGACGACACAAAGACAGGTGAGGAGGAAAAGTTAGACCAAGTAACTGTAATTCTTCCGACTTCCGGTGTATTCAAGCCACAGTTTTTAACACCCCCATTGTGCCCAATCCACACACCTTGTTGGCTCAGGTTCCACTTCCCGCTACCGCTACCCACTTCACGGTGATTGATTGGGCAAATGCTTTCTTTTCAGTACCACTACATCCAGACAGTTGGTATTTGTTTGCCTTCACACATGAGGGTAAAAAACAGTATACCTGGGTGGTGCTGCCACAGGGGGCCCAGAACTCAAGCAGTACATATACTGCAGCCATGTCACAAGTTTTGTCAGACTGGAACTTACCACATCCGGAGGTAGTGCTCCTGCAATATATTGATGACTTATTGCTCTGCTGTCCCTCCAAGGACATCTGTATACAGGCTTCTTTGTCGCTCTTGTGCTTTTTTGCTGATCATGGGTGCAAGGTTTCAAAAACAAAACTTCAGTTTTGCTGCATTACTGTTACCTTTCTGGGGCACTGTATTTCACCTTGGCGGAAATATCTCACCCCTGAACGTAAAAAGGCTGCAGAGGTCATCCCTTTGCCCAAAAACATGAATGCACTGAGGATATTTTTGGGCCTTGTTAGATACTCAATGCCTTAAAGGGAACCTGTCACCTGGATTTTGGGTATAGAGCTGAGGACATGGGTTGCTAGATGGCCGCTAGCACATCCGCAATACCCAGTCCCCATAGCTCTGTGTGCTTTTATTGTGTATAAAAAAAACTATTTGATACATATGCAAATTAACCTTAGATGAGTCAGAGCTTGAAAATATGACTCTTCTCTGGTCACACAAGTAAGATATGACTCATTTATGTTAATTTGCATAAAAGGCGGGAAGTACAAAAATGCATAATACTTATTGAATTCGTCTGCAAAGGAAATTAAAAGTGTAATTTATATGTTTAGGGTAACACAATGAACATTTAGAAACTCTCAGTGAGGGTAGCATAGTAGAGGTGACAGGTTCCCTTTAAGTTTGATGCAGCCTCTTTATGATTATTTGTCTTCTAGTCCCTTCATCCTTTTAGGCCCAAAAGTTGGCAATTTTGTCCTCCCCTGCACTGGACCTACAAATAATGAGATTATACCAAATCATTCAGATTGTATTGTACAGAAGTGAACAGCCATGCCTCAGCTATTCTTACCCAACAGCATGGCCAGCAACAATGCCCTGTGGAATATTATTCAGCCAGGCTTGACTCTGTGGCCAGAGATGCCCCTTCATGATTCAGAGCTGTAGAAGTTTTACAAGCAATGCTTTATAAAAGCTCTGAGATAGCCCTGAACCACAAAGTGACAGTGCTTGCTCCTCATGACATTACATCTATCCTCACACAAATACAACCCAAACATCTTTTTGTTGCACACCATTTGAGAATGTAGTGTTCCATTTTGTTGACTGACAGTGTTACTGTCCAAAGGTGCTATACTTTGAACCAAGCCACCCTGTTGACTTAAAAACTTTTCTTCCAGATCCAGAGGAAGAGGCTCATGACATGTTCGCAGAAGATGTCACAAGAGACAGCAGGGTTTGACCATGTGGTAGATCAGCCATTAGATAATCCAGATCATGTGCTCTTTGTGGATGGATCGAGGTATATCCAGGATGGCAGGTACTACACAGGGTGGGCAGTGGTGACTCCGTATGAGACTCTAAAAGCAGAGCCTTTACCACCACACATAAATACAAATAGTCAATTTCAAATTGTCAATCCTACTTTGAGCGCTGCAGGTTATGGGTGTTCACACCTAGTTCAATCTTTACAATTTTGAAACTGCGCTGCTTTCCAACAACTCCACTCAGACCACTTTATCATGTGTTGATATTCATCAATACGCCAATCACTGTTTTTATGCCACACATCTATTCTCCTCTCCTGTATTGGTCAAACCAGATAGGCCAAGATAGTGAAGCACCGCAATAGATTTTTTTCTAAAACCAGCTTTTATTATACTCACAAACTTGAGAGGAATACAGGCTTGTCACACAATTTGACCAGCATCCCGTCTGTCACCCTGTCAGGAACAATTTGACCGGTTTCCTGTCTGTCACCCTCAGGGTGACAGACGGTAAACCGTTCAAATTATTTGACATGCCTGTATTCCTCTCAAGTTTGTGAGTATAATTAAAGCTTGCTTCAGAAAAAATCTATTGCGGTGCTACTATATTTGCCTATCTGGTTTGACCAATACAGGAGAAGTGAATAGATGTGTAGCATGAAAACAGTGATTGGCGTATTGATGAAAATAAACACATGCTAAAATGGTCTGAGTGGAGTTGTTGGAGACCAGCGTGGTTTCAAAATTGTAAAGAGTTTACCACCACACATGTCTGCCCAAGAAGCGGAGCTAAAGGCTCTGGAGATGGCTTGCAGATATGTAGATGGAAAAACAACCAACATTTACACTGATTCCAGGTATGCTGTCGGGATAGCCCATGACTATGGCTCATTTGGAAAGCTAGAGACTTCCTCACCGCTTCAGGTAAACCAATCAAAAATGGGTGGGCGTGAGGTCTCATGTTGCCAACTCGAGTGGCAGGGATAAAAACGAAAGGCCACTGTAAAACTGTCTCAGAGGAGGCAAAGCGGAAAGCCAGGGCAGATCAGGTGGCACAAATGGCTACCAGAATGCCTAGGCAGACCCCTGCGTTAGTTGCCACAGCTCAGGTCCCTGAAATGACTCCTCCTGTCTCCCTGGAACTTCTTAAGACCTTACAGAACCAGATGGTGAAAGAGGAAGGGGACCACTGGATGTCAAAAGGAGTGACTGAAAATGAGGAGTGCCTAACACAGCTCCAAGAGAAACTCTGGCTTCCCAGGTCCATCTAACCCCATGATGGCACAGGCAATCCATGGAGTAATGCACCAGTCAAAAACCACAATGTGTAATTTAGTACATAGCGCATGGTACGCCCAAGGGTTCAGCACTGTAGCAACCAGATATACTCAAGGTTGTATGATTTGTGCCCAGAACAATGTGGGCAATGTGGTTAAGGTACCCCAGAAACACACACCTCGCCCCTTATATCCATTTCAACACTTGAAGATAGACCACATTTAAATACCCAAGGTGGTCGTGTATGAGTATGTATTGGTTTTTGATGACTTGTTTTCAGGATGGCCAGAAGCATACTTAGTAGCTAAGGCCACTGCCTAGACCACAGCAAAGAAGATTATGGCTGAAGTTGTAGGCAGGTATTGGGTACCTGAGACCATTGAAAGTGACAGAGGTACTTACTTCACAGGTGAAATGATGCAAAAGATAATGAAGGCTTTGGGTGCCTTACATACTTCATACCATCCGCAAAGCTGCGGTACGGTACGGCATCTTTTTACCAGCAATTGTTTCCTTCTCATATTTACCCACTGTATCCTTAAGCCTGGCCAGCAAAAAGAGTGGAGTTTGAGTGCAATGGAAGCAACAGTGACACCTTCATTGCATCAAACACCTAATTGCATATAAGAAAAAGTTGGGAACAGAGCCTCATCTCAAGAAAAGAGAAAAGAGAAAAACAGCATTTTAATCAGGAGAACCACAGCTATATGTCTGTGCACACAGCTGGATAGGGAGGTCGCTGGTGATGGATTCTCTTTAATTGCATATCCACTTACCACACATCCTTGAAAAAGGCAACGCTTCACTAATGGGAAGAGCTTACTCCTTCTGGTCTTATATTGCAGACAGAGCAGATCTTCTGGATGATAAATTGATTTACTTTCCGGGCCCAGGGAGCAGTGAGTATGGTGCTGCTAGTGCAAGAACTTGTATTACCGTTTCCAGGTCTTCTTCTCCGGGTGCCTGTACTGCACACCTGGCAGCGCGCAGTTTCAGGATGGGATGTAGGAGCGCACTAGGACTGGATGCTGTGCAACGTCAGGTCACAGCTAGTGCATAACAAAAGCAAACGGTAAGACCATATATCAAAGATACAATAGCTTTATTAAATAATACATATATAAGGGTCAGGAGAAGAAAAAGGCAAGCTGGAAAAAGATACAAAGAAAAGCGAGGGGAAAAACTTCACTGAATAACCCTATCCACCATATGCCCCGCAGTATGATATAACAATGCCAGACATATAGCTATATATAGCTGAATCCCTGTATAGATAATGGATGGTACAGAAATATAGTAAACCTTTGCTGAACAGAGAGTAAAATAAATCCCTACTGAGCAAAATGAATAAACTAGACTGTCAAATAGGGAGTCAAAGTTGATGATTCTTGCAAAAAACAAAGGTAAGCTTGATGCAAGAAACAAAGAAACTGACCATACATAAAACAAGGGTATACCATATAGAGTATTTGGAAAATAGAAAACCACCGACCTCAAAGTAAAGCCGAGGTAAGTATAGACACTATGGCATGCTTAGGTATATCCACAATCAAGTTATACAGTGAACATACCCTGGGACATGGTAACAGTAGAGGTTTGGAGCCCCACGCGCAGAACCTCGACACGCGTTTCACCCTTAAGGCTATATATACCCTCTAGGCTATATATAGGGAGGAGAATATGGTAAATCAAATCACCTGTGTTCACACCATAATGGGCGCGATACCACCATGATGGCCGGTGCCATCCGTCAGCACGTCTCTGCCGCACCACTGCGCATGCGCGCATATGTGATGACGGCTACAGAGCACGTTGGGTTAAGGCCAGACATCGCATGCGTAGGTCCGTGAACCAGTGGAACGCATGTGATACGCAAACCTAAAGAAGCAACTCTATGATTCATAGAGTTGCCAGTACATAAACAAGGAAGCATAATAGTCATAAGCAACAAAGAATTCTCATATAACAAATGATAGACCTGCTGCATAACCCAAATAAAGCGCACATAGTGTCTATTTTACAAGAATTCTAATAATACAGGACACCAGAATTATGTGTCGTAGCTAATCGTATCTATATTACACAGTCATTATACATATAAAAAATGTATTTGCACCATAATTAATAAAATACATAATAGTGCCGTACCAACCTAAGTAATAATTATAATGCATACATAAAAATTTAATTGCATCATAATTAATAAAACACATAATTGTGCCCTACCAACAAAGTACATGATTGTATATACCAAATCACATATACATGATTGTACATACCCAATCGTATATATACGCAATTAATCACCATAATATCCATAATATTGGAAAAACCAAGTGTATAGCTACAAGTGAAATCAATGTACACATTAAATAATTCATAAGTATATATAATAATAAAAAATAAAATATATATATATCCATAGTGAAAATATAAAAAATATATTAAAAAAGCATTATTTCATAATAAATGAATAAAATCACCCAAAATGAGTGCAACCATCTGTGAAAACGAGCAAAAATGTAAAAGTGCGTGAGTAGCAAAAAAACATAATGAGGGAGAATGGAAAGTCTCCCTACAGGGGCCACAGACAGTTTTGTCATGTAGACTCATTTGCATAAACATGGGCATATAGGAAAGACATGCAAATTAGCAGAATCTGCCTTGTTTTTAGGCTGTCTTTCCCATATGACAATATTTATGCAAATGAGTTTACAAAACAGTATAGAAAGGTTATTGAATATAAATGTTAGAACAGTTAGAAAACTGAAAATTTTTATGCAGCCCTCCTAAGCAGTGAGAGAAGAGTTAGCTGACATCCAAAAAAAAAAAGTACACTTTTTGTCACCCTAATAATAATGATCTAGGGGCGCAGGTCCTCCAAGCCATCAAACTCAAATTAAGCAACTTTTAGGCTTACTGGCTCTCAGTCAGATTAGAACTGGTCTTGAATGTCTCATTGCACACAAGGCTGCCATTGTAAGGTATGTTGATTGTACGGTATCTGTCTCATGGATAGGTTCTCAGCTTGCTCATACCTGGCTTTTGGCATACAGCCTTTGTGTGATTGTCTGTTATATGTTGTCTATTGCATGTTATAGGTAATGATTTATTTAAAAAAAAAATATAGCATCTATAAAAACAAATTATTATTAGGTAGAACATATTTATAATAAAAATGTATTAATGATAGGTAAAAAAAAATATGGATGATAAATAGCTTAATAAGGATAAAGAGAAGTTATATATAATAAGTGAAAAAAAGATTATAGGTTCATCTAGTGATAAAAATCTAGAATGTTTGCGATTATGAAGATACAGCACTATATTCTAGATCTTTGCGAAATCTTGAAGTGCCGATATTCGCGCTCAACACTAGTTAATTATTTTTTTGGTCCAGTCTGAGGTCTAAATACGGCTAAATATATGTGTAAGGTACACGTCCTTATAATACTGACAAGCAAAAATATTGAACAGGACGCTAAAATGGAGCAAAATAATAATATTTTAATCGTGCTCATGAAGGAAAGGGGGTGAAACCTATATAAATCAGCAGGAACTGATCCGTCTATCCTGCATGGTCTAACCTAATGTTGAATCATAGACACTACCTAAAGGGTGTATAGGAGGTCTATTGGATTATTATGAGGGGATGGACGGACTAAAATATCTAACAACCACCGCACTAATACTCGGATATGGTGTTCCGAACGGCAAGGTACTGCCTAACCAATAGTGATGTGCTGAAGGAGTAAGATGCTGCGTGTAGCAATCCCTGGGTAACCTGGATCAAAGTCACAGATCAATCACAGGAGCTGACACACACTGCAACTAATTAAACTGACCAGTGACCATTGTATCACTGAACAGCGGTGGTTAGTGTGAGGAGCAGCTGTGCACAATGCCGGCTCACAAACTCTATCCACCGTGTGGGTGAGTAAACCACATAGACCGAAACTGATGCTGGCTGACAAAACACGCCACCCACCAGCAGGTCTGTACACACTGAGCTACGGCTCTACGCGTTTCTGTGCAGATTGCTACATGCACGTCATCAGGAGCCAAGTAGCCACTACACCCGAACTGCCTAAAGCCGATCATACAGGTTTGGAGTCGGCTTTCTATACAGCGTTTAGTCAAGCTCCACCGAATCCTAGTGTGGGAGACGGTGTGCTGAGATTGTTGCATATAGTCTCGGCTCTGTACTGGCCGCGAGCGGCCAAGAAGACGCCGCGATTTAAAGAGGAACACCACGCCCCCAAGAACACACCTCCTGCCGGCAGCCAATCCACCAGATGAGACAATCATACTGGGCTGGTCCGCTGACGGCTATGGAGGAATCAGGAAGTGTTCAGGGGGTCAGCGCGCAGCGCTGTATCATAATTCAATAACAGGGAAAAATCGGCGGCTTACTACATGACAGGCAGCAGTACTAAAAAAGCAAAATCGGAACCCTGTAGGTAAGTGATCAGTATCAAGAGCCATATGGTAGTATAGTTACAAGCGATGACAAACACTGGAGTGTATGATGGATACCCATATATATTATAATGAATAGCCAGCATATGTGGATGAATAAGCATGTCATCCGATCACAATGACATGTTATCAAGCATAATATCAAGTACATATCATCCAGTGAAGGACACATATGAACATGTCATCAGATCACAATGACATGTTGTCAAACAGAATGTCAAGCACATATCATACCAGTGAAGGACACATATGAAGAGAGAGAACACCGATGATGTAATTAAATGAACGGAACAACGGAACACCTATGATCCAGTCAAATAAACGGAACGTAGGAAATGGCATCATTTAAACCATTAGGCTTGATGGTCCCCAGCCTAAAGATCCATTGTGCCTCCTTTTGTAAGAGAATGCGATCGAAGTCACCTCCTCGCGGTGATCTCTTCACTGTGTCAATGCCCTGAAATTTAATAACGGAAGCATTACCACTGTGGCATTCAACCACATGGCGGGCGATAGGTGTGTCCTGACATTTGTTAATATCAGATACGTGTTCCCCTATGCGCCGTCTAAGCTCCCGTATTGTTTTCCCGACGTATTTCAGGCTGCATTTACATGTCATCAAATAGACCACACCAGTGGTTTTACAGTTCACAAACGGTCTGATGAAGAATGTTCTGTCAGAAACGTAACCGGAAAATGATTTATTCTTATTAATGTAGCCACAAAACTTGCAAGAGCCACAGGGAAACGTTCCCGAAACGGGATTATGTAACCAGGTATGTTGTCTGGGACTCTGGTACATACTGTGAACCAAAATGTCACGCAAGTTTTGGCTACGACGGAAAGTGATCGCTGGTTTGTCCGGGATAAGATGACCAATATCCGTGTCAGATCTCAGAATGTCCCAATATTCAGATAGCACATTGCGCACTTGATCATGGGCGCTATCAAACGGACTTTGATCCAGGTTACCCAGGGATTGCTACACGCAGCATCTTACTCCGTCAGCACATCACTATTGGTTAGGCAGTACCTTGCCGTTCGGAACACCATATCCGAGTATTAGTGCGGTGGTTTTTAGATATTTTAGTCCGTCCATCCCCTCATAATAATCCAATAGACCTCCTATACACCCTTTAGGTAGTGTCTATGATTCAACATTAGGTTAGACCATGCAGGATAGACGGATCAGTTCCTGCTGATTTATATAGGTTTCACCCCCTTTCCTTCATGAGCACGATTAAAATATTATTATTTTGCTCCATTTTAGCGTCCTGTTCAGTCTGAGGTCTACATTAAAGGGAGGCGAGTCCGTTCATAAATTTGCAGTGGGGCCCAGTCAGTTCTAGTTATGCCACTATCACTCTGGTATCTCCAGCAGTCCCATAGAAGTGAATGGTACAGTGGTCACACATGTGCACCACTTCTCCATTCAAACAGGGAACTCAAGAACCCCTGATCGGTTAGGGTCCAAGCAACTGGACCTGTGCATCATTTTTTTGAATGGAAACTCCCCTTTAGATGGTGGAATCACTTTTTGTGTGTATTTTATACATGTATTTCTTTGAATGACATATCTATCGGCTGTTTCTGTAACTTCCATTCTCCATCTGGATGGTGACCTCACCTCGGCTCCCACTGAAAATGTGCTTGAAAACATGATTGTCTTAGTTGCAGAGTGTGTTTAATCATTTCCCAGCTTACAGAAAAGAAGGAGTGTTTGTCACTTTAAACAAGCTCTTAAAAGCTCATTAAACAATTTGAGAAATTAGTTGCTAAGTTTCAAGTTATGGAGCCCGTTGCCTTGTTTCTTTGTCATCACTTTATGGCTACTGATACTGTACATATTGCATGCATGCAGTAAAAGAAGGACCTTTAGGCCTTGGATTGAGCATATCCCAGTTGGAAGATGAAATACAGGATAAAAAGACTGCAAACAAAACACTAAACCCAGAAATGAATGAAGTAAATGAAAGATAAAAGGACCCACATTCAGGGCCGGACTGGCCTGCCGGGATCCCGGGAAATTTCCCGTTAGGCCGGCAGGCCTGAGTGCCGCAAGGCAGCGGCCCTGGTGACAAGTGGGGGCGGCCGGCGGCAGGGCACAGCAGGAGATGAGCACTTCTATTGTGGAAGCGCTCATCTCCATAGTCATCTGTATCATCGTCCTCAGGATGGCGATACAGATGTCTATGCTACGGCAGGGGAGGGAGAGGTGTGTCCCCTCCTGTTCCTCTGATAGGCTGCCAGCACTAGGCCGGCAGCCTATCAGAGGCTGATGACGTCATCGCTGGAGGTAAGTATAAGTGTTTTTTATTTTTTATTTTTTATATAGGTACAATACTGGATCATGATGGGGGGGACTACTGGAACATGATAAGTAGGGGCTACTGGCACATGATGGGGGGGCTACTGGCACATATGGGGGCTACTGACTCATGATAAGGGGGGGCTACTGGCACATATGGCGGCTACTGACCCATGATAAGGGGGGGCTACTGGCACATAAGGGGGGCTACTGGCACATAAGGGGGGGCTACTGGCACATGGCGGGGCTATTGGCACATGATAAGGGGAGGCTACTGGTACATCATAAGGGGCGGCTACTGGCACATAAGGGGGGGCTACTGGCACATAAGGGGGGGCTACTGGCACATAAGGGGGGCACTCTGGCTACTGGCACATGATATGGGGGGCTCTGGCTACTGGCACATGATGGTGGGGGGGCTCTGATTACTGGCACATGATTGGGGGTATCTATGGGGGCACATCTTACTGGCACATGATTGGGGGGCATCTATGGGGGCACATCTTACTGGCACATGATTGGGGGGCATCTATTGGGGCACTTATTACTGGCAGATTATTAGGGGCACTATAGGGGCATCTACTGAGGCTAAAAAGAAGGGGTATTTTATATGGGGGGCTCTGTATAGGGGCATTTTATACTGGGACACATTATGGTGGGTACTATGGGGAATGGGGGGGGGAGCACTATGGGGTCATCTACGGGGCACTGAGAAGGGGGTATTTTATATTGGCACATTATGGGAACATTAGCTCAACTGGGGGCATTACAAAGGGGTATGTTTTGCACGTTATAAGGAGAATTATTACTACTGGGGGGGGCATTATGGTGGGCTTTATTACTCCCTCCATGGTATGACCTCCAAGTAGCAGCACGAGCCTCTCCCTGCTCTGCTATCCCTCTGCCCCTTCTCCAAATCCTTATTATGAAATCTTTCTCATTAGGATAAAACACAACATCAGCTCCGCCGAGCCCCCGGCCAAAGTGTTGAAGTGGCGTCCGAGATCCCCAAGGGCTAAGCCAAGTAATTGTAAGTTTTCATGTGAAATATGTTTGTTTGTAGTTGATCTTTATTATCGATTTTACATTGCAGATTTTTTTTGCAGCATATGGGTGAGATTTTATAAATATTTTTATTATTTGGTCGAAAGGCTCATTGGGGGGAGGGGGGATTGTAGCTGGTCAAGTAAAATAGCTGGTCAAGTAAAATGTTGCATGCAACAATCATTAAATAGGTGGCCAACAAAAAAGGGGTGGGTCAAAGGGCGTGGTAAAACACTGTCTGAGCATGCTGAGAGTTGTAGTTTTGCAACAGTTGGAGGCATCCTGGTTGGGAAAACACTGATAATATGAACAATGGGGGTTCTACAAAAGAGCTATCGTGGGGCAAAGTTCATATTCGTGTTTACACACGTGTTTTAAAATGAATGCTTTCTCCTATTATAAACAAGTAAATAATGCTGCAATGCTGTGGGGCTGGTATGCAACTTTTTCCAGGGCTGGTTTTTATCTCCAGTCCGGCCCTGCCCACATTGCTTGTCAGTCTGCATGATTTTCTGCATTCTCCTGAAACAAACAGTCCTGTAGAAATAATGCCGAGAATGCAGGGGTAAATTCCCTGATAATTTCCTCAATTATTGGCTTGTAAATGCCTGGGGTATGGGGGTAGCAGCTATGTGAAGGTTTTATAGGGGCCATATTAACATACGGCAACCAGTGCATGTGTAGCTGGAAAAGAAAGGGGGAGATTTTTCAAGACTGGCGCTTTCTGTGCTGGTCTTGATATCCCCTGTGCCGCTAGAGGATGCACCTAATTAATGACGAGCTGCAGATCTCATCATAAATTACCGTAGGTCCTTCGGCAATCCTGACGCCTAAACAAAATTCGACGACAGCTCAGAGCTGCTGTAGATTTCTAGCTTCATTTGTGCCAGAAAACTGCCATAACTGAAGATACGGATATAGCAGGGTTAACACACAAACTCTTAACTCAAATTTCTTAACTCCTCGCATTATCTTGAAACAAAAGACATTGAAAAGCAATTGAAGGTGTTTGCTTAACGCATTTAGTTTAGATAACACGTCTCATAAAGCTTGTGTGTTAACTCTACTACATCTGTAAATTTGTTGTGGTGGGTGACCATGCCCCCTTCCCACGCCCCTTTCCGAAAAGTGCCAAGGGTGGCGTAAAAGTGAGAGATGCAATCATTTTTAAAAAAGTTGCAGACTCGTAGTTTGCGATTTTTTAACGCCACTTTTCAGGTGCAAGGGAGATGATCTCCTCCCATGTTTCCCCTGCAGCAAAGTGAAAAAGTTCTGCCTTAAGGGAGCATTAGGCAGTCACTATGTCAAGAAAAATTCCCGTATGGTAGGCTAGTTGGGTCCAGCACTGCCTCAAAGCGGCTCACAGTCAAGCCTCCAGTTCTGCATACATCTGTGTATGTGAGTAACATTGTACATTGTAAATTGTGGCATAAATGTGATGAAACTGGAATGTAGAATGATCTCCACAGACACAGTTGTATGTCGAAGTTTGCTCTTTCTCTTGCTATAGTCTTTAGTACTAGGATTTCTGGCCAACAACTACAATCTGTCACAATGTCCGCAATTTGTGCAGTGGCGTGCAGTTCTTATAATACAACTGACCAAAATCGTACCTTAAGTGTGCAGGGTGTCTGAACTCATTATCCCTCCACTGCAGCCAGCTCTAAGAATGCGGTATGCTGATCACCTTGCTGGCTAAACGTTGCTTTTAAATCCACAAATCTGGAGTGTGTTGGGTATCTTAACTTGTTTCCCCGTTGCAGCAGCAAAGTCTAAAATGCTTTATGCTCGTTACCAAGCTTTTCAGCATCAGTCAAGCTGCATATTTCTCATCTTTTGTAACAGATATTTACTTTGTTAGTGTGTCTAATTACTGATTTCTTATATTAACTATTTGTATTTTCTTTTTTGTAGAAGCTCATTGACTGTACCTGCTTATTATTGGTATAACTACAGTATATACTTACCAATAAATAGAGAGGCCATAAAAGTGCTGAGGGCAGCATTAAGAGCAGTCGTTGCCCAATAACCCCTGAAGTGTCAGGTTAGCAGTGTTGAATAACTTTTTTTAATAGGGATCAACTACCTGCAGTACTAAACACTTGCTACATACATAGCAGTAAGTTCATGAATAGGATAGGAGTATAAGGTCAGCGGTGGAAAGCTGGGGTTTTAAAGATATATTAAAGTTTTAACAAGCAAATAATAAAGTCTACTTTTAAACAATCAGAACACAATATGTGATAAAGGTTATATCAAGTACATATCACACTGTAACACTTATATTTCCCTGTGTATTTGACACTGCACAGCACCACTTCTCTTGTCCTATATACATGACACTGCACAGCACCACTTCTCTTGTCCTGTATACATGACACTGCACAGCACCACTTCTCTTGTCCTGTATACATGACACTGCATAGCACCACTTCTCTTGTCCTGTATACATGACACTGCACAGCACCGCTTCTCTTGTCCTGTATACATGACACAGCACAGCACCACTTCTCTTGTCCTATATACATGACACTGCACAGCACCACTTCTCTTGTCCTGTATACATGACACTGCACAGCACCACTTCTCTTCTCCTGTATACATGACACTGCACAGCACCACTTCTCTTGTCCTGTATACATGACACTGCATAGCACCACTTCTCTTGTCCTGTATACATGACACTGCACAGCACCGCTTCTCTTGTCCTGTATACATGACACAGCACAGCACCACTTCTCTTGTCCTATATACATGACACTGCAGAACACCACTTCTCTTGTCCTGTATACATGACACTGCACAGCACCACTTCTCTTGTCCTGTATACATGACACTGCACAGCACCACTTCTCTTGTCCTGTATACATGACACTGCACAGCACCGCTTCTCTTCTCCTGTATACATGACACTGCACAGCACCACTTCTCTTGTCCTGTATACATGACACTGCACAGCACCGCTTCTCTTGTCCTGTATACATGACACTGCACAGCACCGCTTCTCTTCTCCTGTATACATGACACTGCACAGCACCGCTTCTCTTGTTCTGTATACATGACACTGCACAGCACCACTTCTCTTGTCCTGTATACATGACACTGCACAGCACCACTTCTCTTGTCCTGTATACATGACACTGCACAGCACTACTTCTCTTGTCCTGTATATATGACACTGCACAGCACCACTTCTCTTGTCCTGTATACATGACACTGCACAGCACCACTTCTCTTGTCCTGTATACATGACACTGCACAGCACCACTTCTCTTGTCCTGTATACATGACACTGCACAGCACCACTTCTCTTGTCCTGTATACATGACACTGCACAGCACCACTTCTCTTGTCCTGTATACATGACACTGCACAGCACCACTTCTCTTCTCCTGTATACATGACACTGCACAGCACCGCTTCTCTTGTCCTGTATACATGACACTGCACAGCACTACTTCTCTTGTCCTGTATATATGACACTGCACAGCACCACTTCTCTTGTCCTGTATACATGACACTGCACAGCACCACTTCTCTTGTCCTGTATACATGACACTGCACAGCACCACTTCTCTTGTCCTGTATACATGACACTGCACAGCACCACTTCTCTTGTCCTGTATATATGACACTGCACAGCACCACTTCTCTTGTTCTGTATACATGACACTGCACAGCACCACTTCTCTTGTCCTGTATACACGACACTGCACAGCACCACTTGTCCTGTATACATGACACTGCACAGCACCACTTCTCTTGTCCTGTATTCATGACACTGCACAGCACCACTTCTCTTGTCCTGTATACATGACACTGCACAGCACCACTTGTCCTGTATACATGACACTGCACAGCACCACTTCTCTTGTCCTGTATATATGACACTGCACAGCACCACTTCTCTTGTCCTGTATATATGACACTGCACAGCACCGCTTCTCTTGTCCTGTATACATGACACTGCACAGCACCACTTCTCTTGTCCTGTATACATGACACTGCACAGCACCGCTTCTCTTGTCCTGTATACATGACACTGCACAGCACCGCTTCTCTTGTCCTGTATACATGACACTGCACAGCACCACTTCTCTTCTCCTGTATACATGACACTGCACAGCACCGCTTCTCTTGTCCTGTATACATGACACTGCACAGCACCGCTTCTCTTGTCCTGTATACATGACACTGCACAGCACCACTTCTCTTCTCCTGTATACATGACACTGCACAACACCACTTCTCTTGTCCTGTATACATGACACTGCACAGCAACGCTTCTCTTGTCCTGTATACATGACACTGCACAGCACCGCTTCTCTTGTCCTGTATACATGACACTGCACAGCACAGCTTCTCTTGTCCTATATACATGACACTGCACAGCACCACTTCTCTTGTCCTGTATACATGACACTGCACAGCACCACTTCTCTTGTCCTGTATACATGACACTGCACAGCACCACTTCTCTTGTCCTGTATACATGACACTGCACAGCACCACTTCTCTTCTCCTGTATATATGACACTGCACAGCACCACTTCTCTTCTCCTGTATACATGACACTGCACAGCACCACTTCTCGTGTCCTGTATACATGACACTGCACAGCACCACTTCTCTTGTCCTGTATACATGACACTGCACAGCACCACTTCTCTTCTCCTGTATATATGACACTGCACAGCACCACTTCTCTTGTCCTGTATACATGACACTGCACAGCACCGCTTCTCTTGTCCTGTATACATGACACTGCACAGCACCACTTCTCTTGTCCTGTATATATGACACTGCACAGCACCACTTCTCTTGTCCTGTATATATGACACTGCACAGCACAGCTTCTCTTCTCCTGTATATATGACACTGCACAGCACCACTTCTCTTGTCTTTCTTATATGGCGCTATTCAGTTCTCTTGTCCTGTATATGACACTGCATAGTCCCACTCTGCACAGCACCACTTTTCTTGTCCAGTGTATATGAAACACTAATTTAGAGGACAAGAAAGTGTTACTGTGCTGCGTTACTTCTCTTGTGCTGTGTATATGACACGGCATAGTACAACTTCTATTGTGCTTTATATATTAAACTGCACAGTAAGGGTACAGCCAACCGTTCAGGTTTCTGCATGCAGCTTTGGAAACCAAGATCGGGAGTGGATCCTAAAAAGAGAGACAAATAGGGTATATAAATTCTCCTCTCCTGGTTTTGGCTTCCAAAACTGCATGCAGAAACCTGACCATGTGGCCATACCCTAACACTTCTCTTATGTTGTATATATGGACACCACACAGTAGCACTTCTCTTTTCCTGTATATATGATACTGCACAGTACAACTTTTCTGCATTTATTTTGGTCACTGTACTTATTTTATGGTCTGGTCAATGTTTTTTTAAATTTTATTTTGTAATAATTCTAATGAGGACACAGTTTGGAGTAACACTTTACTACTGTATTATCTATACAACCCCCATCATGTATGCTCAGTTTATGATCTGCTTCTCCACAAGTGGACTGCACAGCTTCAATTATTTATTCCTTTTTTTTTCAAGGAAGGAACTCTACTAAAAAAGGAAACTCACATACCCCGAAACCCCTCCCTTCCAGTGCCGCAACACCTATCCACCCTGCCGCTGCAGCAATGACTTGTGCATTTACCACATTTAACCACTGAGGCCAGTGATTGGCTGCAGCACTCACATGAGGTATACAGATGCACTTGCTTGTAAGATGTATGAACGTCATCACAGCATTCGGTAAAATGAAGCCCAGTGGGGGAGGGAAAGCTGCACTGGAATAGAGGAGGGGTGGGACAGTGAGTGTCAGTTTTTAATATTCTAATCTCATGTCTGCAATTACAAAACAAGTTGGACAACCCCATTAATATTAGCACTCACTTTCAAGCTTCCTCTTCCTGGCCCCACCTAGGAGCATCATGCTCCAGTCAGTTTTCCAGCCAGACCTCTGCCTTGGGTTCTACTTGCTGCTCCCTCAGCATTTTCTTCATCTGTGTCATGCCCAAGGGACTTGATCTCTCTAGAGAAAAGAGTTGCCCAGAAAAGGGAAGTATGCCCAAGAAGCATTTTGTTGCCAAATTACCTTTCTTACTAGGTCCTTCTCCCCATCCCTTGAATGCAAAGTTTACGCACCCCTGCATTTTCTGATTTCATTACAGGGCCCTGACGAAGACCCTGTACATGACCAGCCACCCATGGACTGGTGTCTGGGATCATAGTTCCTACTCTTCTCCCACTGGACCAACTAGGAGGCGACTGCCCCAATACCTGCCCAAATCTACCCTTTGCCACTGGGCCAACTGCAACTGTGGTGTCCATCGGCACAGTTTCAAACCATAACACATAATACTACATTACAGCAAAGAAAAATCACACAGTGTGAACATCACACTGATGAGCAGCTAAAAATGTGCACGACTGCAATGTAATTAATAGGTCTGTTCTAGAACTGCAGGTCCTGTTATGTCACAGTGCTGTGATGGGAGATCACACACATGCGGCACAATAACTCATGCACACAAAGGTTTACTGTATATTTGTATCTTTTAAAGTTAGGCTTTATATGCTGATGGCTGTGCACATATATACAGTACATACAGTATATGCAGTATGTGTTTACCTGTGCTTACCTGTACAGTATATGCAGTGATGAACCGATACACATGTACACATCAGAATACAGCAAGAAAAGGAGGATAAACAATTTTTATTGCAGTCAATAAAACTTTATTATTTATAGGAGATTGGAAAAGCAAATTAATTCATAGATTTTAGAGAGGTTTTTCTGTGAAGGGTTTTCCAGGCTCCTGATATTGGTGACTTATTCTCAGGATAGATCATCAATATCCGATCAATGGGGGCCAGACAACCCGTACCCCCACTGATCAGCTGTTTCCTGCAGCCTACAGCAATGGAGTTAGTATTTTGAATAAAACAGGAAGCACAGTGCTGTACAAAGTGGCCATGCTGGGTTACTGCAGCTTCCCATTGATGTGAATGGGAGCCGAGTTGCAGTAACCGAGCATGACCACTAGGCTTTGTACGCAGCTGTGCTTCCTGTTTTATTCAAAATACTTATTCCATTGCTGGAGGCTGCAAGAAACAGCTGATCAGTGGGGGTGCAGGTTGTCTGGCCGCCATTGATCGGATATTGATGACCTATGCTGAGGATAGTTCACCAATATCAGGAGCCTGGAAAACCCCTTTAAATCGTGTTTCCCCCTATAAATGTTCTTGGCATATTGATTATCTGATCTCAACAAAAAAACATGGAATCTCAACCAGGCTAGGACGGCCATAAATTTTTTTATGATATTTATATTTAAACATAACAGTAAACTGTGGAATAATAAGGTTCCATTAGTAAAAAGAAAATTCTTGAAGTTAAAAAAATCGTAACAATTAGAAGAGTGAGGAAGGATGGCAAGGTGCAAAAGTTTTCGATGTTGAAAATCTCATATCTTTCACCCGTTAGCCATATTGGACACCTGTAAAAAAAATAAAAAAAATGAATACTTTATATTAAGAATACTTAAATATCAGTGAACCTTAAAAGAAGTTGTCCATTCCTTTTATATTTATGGCCTATCTTTAGCTATCTGTTCAGCAGGGGTCTGACACCCCACACCCCCGACTATCAGCTGTTCTGCAGTAGCCCCCGCATCGGAAGTAGGTGCAGTTCTGTCCACTGTATGGTGGATGGAGCTGGTTACTGCAGAGCTGCTCCCATTGAAGCAGGGAAGGAGCTGCTCACAACAGCTGATCAGTCTGGTGTCTGTTGTCGGACTGCGACAATCAGATATTCATGGAATATGGATGAGCCATCAATATAAAAGGAATGGACAACCCCTTTAAAGGGAATGTATCATGCCATCTGTTATTAAACATAATGGGGCACATTTAATTAAATCTTTTAGAGCACAAAGCTTTCATTAAAAAGTCACAAATTATAGTGCATGTCGTATATACACTATAATTTGAATTTTTTTTGTGCTTCTTGAAGCCTTTCAAAAGTGTTGAGACAAGGGGCTTGGCTTAGCTGGAGGGACATGGCTTTCCATGGGCCACTGGATTAACTATAATTTACGCCAGCAACCGGGATAAATTATAGATGAAGTCTTCTGCTAGAGCCGAACTGGCATAGATTCGACTTTCTGGCTCATGGATTGCCAGAGGAGTGCCTAATTGTAAATTAGGCACATCTCATTCCAGCACAGAGGGGACTAAGACTGGTATAGAAACACCAGTGTTGATACATTTCCTCCATTTTTTTATGTTTATGGTGTTTTTTTATTTTCCATGTCATTATAAATATATATATATATATATATATATATATATATATATAAAAAAGAAAAAAGATGGCAGCACCGTCACAGAAAAAAGGGAATGGAGGGTGCAAAAAGCCCAATGTGGATAAAAGCCAATCCAATGATGCAGACGTAGAAAAAGGGCAGCACTCCAATAGATAAAATATCAAAAAACTTTATTTACCCATAAGGCTGTAGCGACGTTTCGGCTCTAACACAGGAGCCTTCCTCAAGCACAGTACAGACCAAAAGTTTGGACACACCTTCTCATTCAAAGAGTTTTCTTTATTTTCATGACTATGAAGGCATCAAAACTATGAATTAACACATGTGGAATTATATACATAACAAACAAGTGTGAAACAACTGAAAATATGTCATATTCTAGGTTCTTCAAAGTAGCCACCTTTTGCTTTGATTACTGCTTTGCACACTCTTGGCATTCTCTTGATGAGCTTCAAGAGGTAGTCCCCTGAAATGGTCTTCCAACAGTCTTGAAGGAGTTCCCAGAGATGCTTAGCACTTGTTGGCCCTTTTGCCTTTACTCTGCGGTCCAGCTCACCCCAAACCATCTCGATTGGGTTCAGGTCTGGTGACTGTGGAGGCCAGGTCATCTGGCGCAGCACCCCATCACTCTCCTTCATGGTCAAATAGCCCTTACTTTCAAAATTTTCCCAATTTTTCGGCTGACTGACTGACCTTCATTTCTTAAAGTAATGATGGCCACTCGTTTTTCTTTACTTAGCTGCTTTATTCTTGCCATAATACAAATTCTAACAGTCTATTCAGTAGGACTATCAGCTGTGTATCCACCTGACTTCTCCTTAACGCAACTGATGGTCCCAACCCCATTTATAAGGCAAGAAATCCCACTTATTAAACCTGACAGGGCACACCTGTGAAGTGAAAACCATTTCAGGGGACTACCTCTTGAAGCTCAAAGAAGGTGGCTACTTTGAAGAACCTAGAATATGACATATTTTCAGTTGTTTCACACTTGTTTGTTATGTATATAATTCCACATGTGTTAATTCATAGTTTTGATGCTTTCAGTGTGAACCTACAATTTTCATAGTCATGAAAATAAAGAAAACTCTTTGAATGAGAAGGTGTGTCCAAACTTTTGGTCTGTACTGTATATATAGTATATACTGCAGTTTTTACACTTTCTGTGATGTAGAATACATTAACATCACAGGAAGGATTACAATAAAGGGTAACAACTATATTATAAAGTTGGCGACAAATAACACAGGATCCTGTATGCCTAGACACCAGATTTCTTTGTCCCTGTGTTTGCATAGTAACAGAGCATAGCAATTGTTCAGGCAAGATGGCATAATCTCATAATTAGGTAAAAAAACAAAAATCTCCTAGAAAAATAAATAAATAAGAATAAGTTCCAGTATATGGTTTTAATTAAGAAAAACAAATACATGTAGGTGATACGTTCTATTTAAAGAGTGGACTAAAATACCAAAAATATGCAAAATTTATGTAATATACTTACCTTACCGTTCCATCACTGTTCTTTTCCTTTGTCCATGCCACTTCGTATTGACAGTCCGGCATAATTGGGTGTCAATTAAAAGAATAAAATGTCACATGACCACTGTGACCTATTACAGCATAACACGGTGACATTTCATCCATAATGGCATAGCTCTGGCAAAAATTAACTGTTCACCTTTTTCACTTTATGGGTGATCACTATGGATGATATGTCATAACACCAGTTATTCAAGAAGGAACCCCCGGGAGATCAAGGAAAAAATGTGTGACTGGGTAATGTGTCATTCGAAATGGTTTAAATCACATTTTATGTTAAATATATTTTTAAAGAATTTTTGGTGATGTTATTTTTTACTTTCCATGTCTGTATTTGGAAAAAGATAATAAAATCTTGAAGTTTTTGCACTGGCCACTAAGTCTAATAGCTTTTTGGTCTGTACAGATCACTTTTCAGCAGTCATCTTATTATCATCACAGACAGAGTTACAATGACAGACATCACCTATATACAGTATATGGGTAACACAGGATCTACTATTCACAATGAATGATGGTCACAGCTTATATGCTCCTTCTTGTACAAGGACCTCTACCATAAAAGTCAGTGGGGGACAATCATCAAGACTGGCAAATCCATACGCCAGTCGTGATCTCCCTGCGCTCGTGTGAGATGCCATAGTTTATTAAGAGGCAGATGTCCCTTAATAAATCAAGTGCATATTTGCCCTGCCGTGCGCCGGAAACTAAAGTCTACGTCAACTACAGGGTGGTGTAGACTTCAGTTATAATTTCTGCCCCTTTCTTGCGAAAGTTATAATAAATCCAATGGGCCGTATGAAAGCCCGCTGCCTCCCGCTAAGGCTACTTCCACACTAGCGTTTTGGCTTTCCGTTTGTGAGATCCGTCATGGGCTCTCAGAAGCGGTCCAAAACGGATCAGTTTTGCCCCAATGCATTCTGAATGGAAAAGGATCTGCTCAGAATGCATCAGTTTGCCTCCGTTCAGTCACCATTCCGCTCTGGAGGCGGACACCAAAACGCTGGCTGCCGCGTTTTGCTTTCCGCCTAACGAAGCTAAGCCAATGTAAGTCAATGGGGACGGATCGTTTTCTCTGACACAATAGAAAACGGATCCGTCCCCCATAGATTTTCAATGGTGTTCAAGACGGATCCATTATGGCTATAGAAGACACAATACAACCGGATCCATTCATGACGGATGCATGCGGGTTGTATTATTGTAATGGAAGCGTTTTTGCAGATCTATTACGGATCCGCAAAAAACACTAATGTGAAAGTAGCCTAAGCCTCACCCATTTCTCAGCACTTCAAAAAAGTGTGCACCATAATTTGTGACTTTTTATGCCACTATTACGGCGTAAACATGTTGATAAATATGCCCCAATGAGTCCCCTCCAGTCTCTTGTGTCTATGGACCATGGTGACTAGTGTAAAGCATCTCTCTAAATACTGTCAATAACAGCTCAGGTAAGATGGCAGCCCCCATCATCAGCAAAGAAAAGGGGGTTAGTCAGCACCTCCTAATGCGCAGGTGCACGCTGCCATGGCTGAAAACAGAGGAAAAAAAGGAAGACTGCAGCAGCACCCTGCAAACCAGATACAGTACAATAATGCCAGAGTCACAAAGAATATTATAGTGCTAATGCTACGCTTATTTATAAAGTGATATGCTTGGCAAATGCATTTTGTACAAAATCATCTGAGCCCGTCTGCCGGACGTCAAGGCGATCTCTGTAAGACGGGTCCTAACACTAAATTTTACCTGTTATGCGCCATAATGGCCGCCATAAAGTTCAGGAAGTGTTGGATCCACATGCATGCTGGGTCCACTCTTCCCTTTACCATTTCTGGTGCCAAAATGGCCTCCATTACTTACAAGGAATGCAGGTACCAACATGCATGCCGAGCCCACTCCACACATTTCCTTGTGCCAGACAGCTACCAATGAATGTAGTGAGAGCAGGCCACAGCTTTATACTGAAACTAATTAGCCCCATCATCATGTTCAGGAAATAGAATAAAAAAATAAAAAAATAAACAGAAAATAAAAACAAATCAGAAAAAAAATGCCACTACTGGAAGACAAAAATGTACACATTCATTGAAACAAAGTTTTTTGACGGAATTGTGGTGCAATAAGTAAAATGGCGATTCGTAGGCCATGTTCCTTTTCTAGTGAAGCTCTGTCTCCTATTCTGCTAAGTATCACCCTCCTGTCGAGGATGTCCAAAAGAATTGTAGAAACCCTAGATGCACCAAATTGTGCCTATAAGCGCTACTTTTTAGACAGATTTTTGGCACAGTCACATTAGTAAATCTGAGCCATAATTCTAAATTAAGAATTAGTATTTCATTCTTCAGTCTAGTTGGAGCCTGTCAGTTTTAATAGCAGTAATTAAAATGCAGATATATTATGTTAATAAAGTGAAGGTTTTTTATTAGTTGGAGAAAATTGCATGCTTTATATATAGCCTTGATGTACATCATCATCCTTGGGCTTTGTATACTAAGCAATTCTAATTTAAAAAAAGAACAGTATCAGTGCTTTCAGGTCACTGTACTTTAAAGATCTTAGAATAAATCAATAGCATGAGAGAACGTAAGGAACTTTGTAATATATCTTATTAGACAAAAAAAATTCTCTGCCATGGGCGTACTAGTTCTCACAAAGGCCCCATAGAAAAACTTACTATGGGCCTCCTGCCCTACTCAATTTCCCAATATGCGTGCATCAATCACTCAGTTCTCTGACAAATGTTCAGATTTATTTCACACAGAGTAAGTTTTAATTTAAAATCTGGAATAAAAAGCATTGCTCTCCACCTCAACAACTTATTCTTATTTCTATGGTGGAAATAGTGGAACAGGTGCTTCACAACTATGGAACTCATTCGGAGCACTATAGTTCTCAATATATTTACACCAGACAAGTGGTGTACACCATAGCAGCGTCCGCCCCCCCCCCCCCCCAATAGCAGTCGCATGGTCTGCAAATGTTGAAGGTATACCACTGTTCTCCACTTATAATTCTCAATTTCACCTACCCCCTTCATTCTGAACTGTTTACTCACTCTGAATTCACTGCTAAATCCATCTTGGGATATGATGAGATTACATGCTACCTATAGAAGTCTACGGAGAGAGGAGAAGGATTCGAAGGACAGAGACCCACACAGACATACTGCTGTAACTATAGTAAGTGTTTTACTGTATCACAGCTACTGGATTTCCAACTACACTGCTCACTACCTCTCTATAATGGCCTCCATGCTGAATGTACTGTAGAGAGATAGGGAAGCAGGATACTCTCTAGTTTCTCCATGTCACCGTAAATATATGTGCGTCTTGCCAAAATTACCACAAGTATGTGTAATAGAAAGATTGTTGCTTTGGTATTTTACCTGCACATCTCCGTGAAGTCTTCTATAATGCAGATACCACCATTGAAGTAAATATTGCAAAGAATGATGCCAGTATTAAGGCTGTTATTGATTTTTCAGAGGTGGATGCTGAACTCAATGTTGTGGATGAGTTGGATGTTGATTTCAATGTTGAGGATGAGGTGGATGCTGAATTTAATGTTGGTGATGAGGTGGATGTTGAATTCAATGTTGAGGATGAGGTGGATGCTGAATTTAATGTTGGTGATGAGGTGAATGTTGAATTCAATGTTGAGGATGAGGTGGATGCTGAATTCAATGTTGCGGATGAGTTGGATGTTGAATTCAATGTTGAGGATGAGGTGGATGCTGAATTCAATGTTGCGGATGAGTTGGATGTTGAATTCAATGTTGAGGATGAGGTGGATGCTGAATTCAATGTTGAGGATGAGGTGGATGCTGAATTCACTGTTGCAGATGAGTTGGATGTTGAATTCAATGTTGAGGATGAGGTGAATGTTGAATTCAATGTTGAGGATGAGGTGGATGTTGATTTCAATGTTGTAGATGACGTCGTCACTGGCAAAGGTTGAGACATCGTGAGATGAGAGATATCTGTTAAAAGAACAAGAATTATTGGAAATAAATACTTTTGGCCATACAGTTTAGAATATCTGTCTGGCTCAATAATCTTTTAATTATTTTCATAAAGTTTTTTATCTTATGACTTACATATGGAAAATAGATTTTAGTTTTATATATTTTTTTTATTACCATTTCTGTGCAGAATATATTTTAATTGTAAAGAGTCACTGTACTTTCACACAATTTAATTCAATTTAATAGATAACAGTGTAACTAGCAAATTTCCAAATCACTTAATTTACAACATATGTCTGCATGCACCTGAAAAAAAAAAGGTGTAAAGGCATGGCCACTAGGGGTCTCACTTCCACCTCCACTACATGTTTTTAGGCAAGATCCATTCCTGGTAACAGAGACACAAAAGACAGTAGAGAAGAAGCGTGAGAGAATCAGAGCTATTGTAGCTGACATCCTGAGCCTGATAAAATAACTGCTTCTACAGCTTTTACAAATTATAGAACCCTCCTGTGTGTCTGTAAGTCTGATTTCCTCCTCCTTATCTCTTCTGTGAGGTCCAGAGATGAAAACAAACATAGTGGAAAGTAAGGGAAAGGACGTCACAGCAGTACAGTTCTGGCAGATTCCACAGAAGGGAGACACTCCCTGCTTGTGAGAGAAATGCATCTAGCTGTGCAGCTGAAACAGGGAATAGTATTATTGGAAAAGACATTAAGGAAGCCCAAAAAGACAGTTATGACTGTACAAAGAAGCACAGCCATTATAAGAACTTTTTTGAAAACTCAGGTACGTTTTAAGGGTCTGGCACAGCCATTTTCAGAACCATTGCAGTCTATGGATCTATTCACACAGCCATTTTTTTAAACAGGCCTTGGATATCAGCTGTCAAAAAATAGGACTTCCTATTTTGTTCATATTTACAGACCGACAGCCCCCACATAATTTAAAGGGCTCATTTTTATTTGGCATTTTTCAGAAAGGCTTCAGTGAAAAAATGGCAGATACAAATTGACAGTTTTGCTGTTTTTAACAGCTTTTGTTTTCGCTGTCATGTGAATGTAGACTTTTACAAAAATCTAGGCAGCTGGATAGCTTGAAGCTGTGGACCAAACTCATGCATGTGACTGATACTTATTGGCAGTGGCACTTTATATGGTTGTTTTGGCATTTGTTTGGCCATATATTCTGTTAACACATCACCTTACAGATAGGCTTGACAAAGGCCAAAATAGGATTAGAACATAGGTATTATAGTATAGGTTCATCTCCACTAGTCAGAATAGAAAAACTAAACAGATAGGGCAATGTAAGCAGGCTGATATGAGGAGGAGCTTTGGAACAACTCTGAGACTGCACTGATTTTACTGGGTTACATCACTCCATCACTTTTACTTTTAATAATTCACAAACAAATTCTTGCATTAAAACTGAACTTTATCTTTAACGTCTACTTGAAGGTGAAGAGCCACATCCAATTGAACAGTTACAACTAGAGATAAGCGAATCGACTTTGGATGAAACATCCGAAGTCGATTCGCATAAAACTTTGTTTCAATACTGTACGGAGCAAGCTCTCTGTACAGTATTAGAATGTATTACCTCAGATGAGCCCAAGTTATTTCCCGAATTCGGGTTCGGTTCCAAGGTACCACTTAAAACCGAGACCGAGTTTGGGAAATGTTTTTTTACAGTATAAATCAATTTCTGAAGTTATTATGCAAAGTCTCGCGAGACTTCGCGAACTAATAACTTCGGCTCATCAGAGCCAATACATTGTAATACTGTACGGAGCATTCGCTACTATGTCTCTTTTCTATTTGGAAGTCCCTCAAATGCAGTCAGTCCTCTTGTCTGACTGCCATTTTGCCATTGACTGCCATCAGTGGGTTACGACTAAGAACACACCTGTGTTCGAAACGCGTCAACTATCTTAGGGTGAAGAATGGTGTCTATGTGTGTTATTTGCTACAAGAAGAAATAAAGTGCAACGAAGTTTTATCACTAGTGCTGGAACAGTTTTTTCCTATCTGCCATCAATGGGAGTCTGACTCCCAGCACAACTGCGAATATGCTGTTTGAAGAGGCCATGGTGAGCACTACATCCTCATCATAGTCTACCAAGCATAGTGCCATACATTATATAGTGGCTATGCTTGGTACTGCAGCCCAGGCCTATTCATTTGAATGGGAATGATTTGTCACATAGGTTATATGACTTGTGATTGTGATGTCATTGGCCTCACTGGAGTGCTGCAGCCTCTTCAAATAGCTGATCGGCGGAGGTGCCAGGAGTCAAAATCCCATTGATCACATATTGATGAGCTATCCTGAGGATAGATCATCAATATTTTACTCCTGGAAAACACCTTTAAGTAAATACATTTGTGACGTACCTTCCATGGATATCGAAATGAAAGCATCTCCTCCTTTCAGGAAGTCCCTTCTATAAAGCCATTCTTCAGCCGTAAAGAGATATTCTCCATTGCCGCCAGTTATATTGTATATAGTCCCATTGGGATATGTATATTTCTGGTTATTCACCGCTGGATTATCCCACACATAATAACGATCTGAAAGCAGATAAAATCCTACTATCAGTATGTAAACATTCAATATCATTAACAAGTACAGTTAAAGGGGTTCTCTGGGCTTTTTAGGAAATCCAACCTTTCTCTTGTCATGTGGAAGAAAGATAGGTTATTAGTATTTACCCCTTCATCGCATCATCAATGCTGCCATCTCCGCTCCACTCAGGCACTCTGCAGGCTCTTCCACTCGGGTCACGACCAGATGTATGCCCTTCTCTTCCTGTTCAGTTGCATTTAAAGAAAAGCCTCCAGCCTCTGTGAGGGCAGCCGAGATGATGCATTGGCGATGAAACAGAGGGTTAAGTACTAAATAACCTATCTTTCTTCTTCAGGACAGAAGAATGGTCAGATTTCCCAAAAAGCTTAGGGAACCCCTTAAAGGATTAGTTATATGAATGCAGGGCCAGGATGACGGGCAGGCGAGAATAGGTGCCCATCTAGGACACCTCCTCATTACCAAAAAGGGTGCGCACACTCGGGGGCCGCATTTGCATCAGTTCTGATAGGCTGCTAGGCAGTAGAATGGTGCAAGAGGTGAGATGTCATCGGGACTTCCTGTGCAGAGAAGCGACAACACAGGCAACTGATCAGGCAGGGAATGGGAGTGAGGAAATTTATTATTTTTTCATTTTTTTTTCTTTATTTTCTTTTTTTATACTAACCGTCAACACTACTAGGGACACCAAGAAATGGGGGGGCATTATATATAACTGGCTCTACCGGGGGCACCAAGAAGGGGGGTAGGATTATATATACCTGGCACTACTAGGGGAACCAAGGAAGAAGGGAAGTATTTTATATACCTGGCACTACTCGGTGCACCAGGGAAGGGGGCAGAATTTTATATACAAAGCACTACTGTGGGCACCAGGGAAAGGGTGGGGGGCATTATATATACCTGGCACTACAGAATGGGACATTATATACTGCTATTAGAGGTGGCATTATCTACTGGTACTACAGGGGGGATTATATATATATATATATATATATATATATATATATATATATATATATATAAAAATATAAAAACGTGTAGAAATCTGAGTCTCAATTCTTTCTGGGATTCGCATCCCCACCTATCCCTTAATGGATAACTTAATGGACTTATGTCTTTTTTCAACCGTATTAACTATGTAACTATATATAGGGATGGAAGAGCATTATATATGGTCACTAGTGATGGACAAACATCGCTCGGGGCAGTTCGCGAACACGCGTTCACGATCAAATGTTCGCGAACCGCGCATTCGTGGCTGGCCCCATTGACTTTAATGGCAGGCAAACCTGATAAACCTTCAGGTCATATTTGCAGCCACCAAATACTTACTACAAGTGCACAAATAGTCCCACAACATGGACAGTGACATACCAGAGGGGGATCACTGGCAAAAATTCACACAAAAATCTGTATTTTAATCATTGGCCATTATGTGGCTGGAGGTACATTAGGCGGTCACTGGATACAAATTTTACTGTAGGCCAGTACAGGCCCCAAAAATTAGACATTCACCTGACAGAAACGACCTTTTATGCTGCTGTATATACATAAGACAAGGACCATTCTTTGTTCTGGCTGGTGGCGGATATGTGTGGGCTGGCATGGGGAAATTCAATTACACGTGGTCGTCACAGGTATTGAATTCCTCCGAGATCCATGCCTCATTCAATTTTTAGAAATGTGAGGTAGTCCACACTGTCGTGAGCTAGGCGAGTGCGCTTATCGATAAACAACAAACAAAACCCACCATGGGTGTCTTTGCCGAGCAGATGCACACGGAAGTAGTGCGGCTATGTAAACAGACTACCCAATATACATGTAATTGGAAGAGCTCACTAATCAGGGAAAAAAAACTAAGAGAACTGAAGCTCATAAACATCCAATTATGAAAAAATTATTTTTTGTTGCATAATAAATAGTTAATATATTACCATTAAAAAAGGGGGTAGGGAGAAAAAAGCACCATCCCGGCAACACAGATCACTGACTCCAAATACATACAGTTGCAAGAAAAAGTATGTGAACCCTTTGGAATGATATGGATTTCTGCACAAATTGGTCATAAAATGTGATCTGATCTTCATCTAAGTCACAACAATAGACTATCACAGTCTGCTTAAACTAATAACACACAAAAAATTCAATGTTACCATGTTTTTATTGAACACACCATGTAAACATTCACAGTGTAGGTGGAAAAAGTATGTGAACCCTCGGATTTAATAACTGGTTGAACCTCCTTTGGCAGCAATAACTTCAACCAAACGTTTCCTGTAGTTGCAGATCAGACGTGCACAACGGTCAGGAGTAATTCTTGACCATTCCTCTTTACAGAACTGTTTCAGTTCAGCAATATTCTTGGGATGTCTGGTGTGAATCGCTTTCTTGAGGTCATGCCACAGCATCTCAATCGGGTTGAGGTCAGGACTCTGACTGGGCCACTCCAGAAGGCGTAATTTCTTCTGTTTAAGCCATTCTGTTGTTGATTTACTTCTATGCTTTGGGTCGTTGTCCTGTTGCAATACCCATCTTCTGTTGAGCTTCAGCTGGTGGACAGATGGCCTTAAGTTCTCCTGCAAAATGTCTTGATAAACTTGGGAATTCATTTTTCCTTCGATGATAGCAATCCGTCCAGGCCCTGATGCAGCAAAGCAGCCCCAAACCATGATGCTCCCACCACCATACTTCACAGTTGGGATGAGGTTTTGATGTTGGTGTGCCTCTTTTTCTCCACACATAGTGTTGTGTGTTTCTTCCAAACAACTCAACTTTGGTTTCATCTGTCCACAGAATATTTTGCCAGTACTGCTGTGGTACATCCAGGTGCTCTTGTACAAACTGTAAATGTGCAGCAATGTTTTTTCTGGACAGCAGTGGCTTCCTCTGTGGTATCCTCCCATGAAATCCATTCTTGTTTAGTGTTTTATGTATCGTAGATTCGCTAACAGGGATGTTAGCATATGCCAGAGACTTTTGTAAGTCTTTAGCTGACACTCTAGGATTCTTCTTCACCTCATTGAGCAGTCTGCGCTGTGCTCTTCCAGTCATCTTTACAGGACGGCCTCTCCTAGGGAGAGTAGCAGCAGTGCTGAACTTTCTCAATTTATAGACAATTTGTCTTTCCATGGACTGATGAACAGCAAGGCTTTTGGAGATACTTTTATAACCCTTTCCAGCTTTATGCAAGTCAACAATTCTTAATCGCAGGTCTTCTGAGAGCTCTTTTGTGCGAGGCTTCATTCACATCAGGTAATGCTTCTTGTGAAAAGCAAACCCAGAACTGGTGTGTGTTTTTTATAGGGCAGGGCAGCTGTAACCAACACCTCCAATCTCATCTCATTGATTGGACTCCAGTTGGCTGACACATCACTCCAATTAGCTCTTGGAGATGTCATTAGTCTAGGGGTTCACATACTTTTTCCACCTGCACTGTGAATGCTTACATGGTGTGTTCAATAAAAACATGGTAACATTTAATTATTTGTGTGTTATTAGTTTAAGCAGACTGTGATTGTCTATTGTTGTGACTTAGATGAAGATCAGATCACATTTTATGACCAATTTGTGCAGAAATCCATATCATCCCAAAGGGTTCACATACTTTTTCTTGCAACTGTATGTATAAAATCAAAAATACATCAGTAACATATATTATAATCATTTGTAAAAGGTGAGTCCTAAAAGATAGTATACAGGGGAGAAACAACATGTGGTAATAGTGCCCATGATGCAAACAGTACTCAATTGAGGCATTTTATAGTATAACGCATCATTAAGCTACTGTCATGGTCTTACCTTCTTGCTGTTCTCCTTCGTTTGACATGTGCTGGCGGCCATCTTGGTTTCTGGGTTTCTTGTAGCCTCCCACCCTGCGGCTCCTCCTTCCCACTGGGAGGAGCTGGATGCCTAGCTCATATATATAGGAGGTCTGTGGCTTCAGTTCCTTGCTTGGTCCTCCTGTGTTCACATGCTTCTAGACTGCTGCTGCTTCTGGTTCCTGATCCTGGTTTCGTCCGACTACCCTGCTGGTTCCTGATCCTGGTTTCGTCCGACTACCCTGCTGGTTCCTGATCCTGGCTTCGTCTGACTACCCTGCTGGTTCCTGATCCTGGCTTCGTCTGACTACCCTTCTGGTTCCTGACCTCTGGCTTCGCAAAGACTCTGCTTCGGTTTCGCCATCCGTTTGGACTTTTGCTTTACAGCTTTATTTTCAATAAAGCCTTCTTATTTTCACTTATCTCTTGTTGTACGTCTGGTTCATGGTTCCGTGACATTAGGACCAAGCCATGAATTCTGACGGTACAGGGCCATCCTCGCTACCCACGCTGGTTGCCAGACTTGATCAGCAGGATCACCTGTTGGGTCGGTTCGCTGTGGCGTTGCAAACCCTGCTTGAACGCACGGCTCATTTCGCTCACGTTGCCGATGGGTCGGTTGTCGCTCCTGGGCCCGCTCCTACTGCCGCTCCGGTTGTTGCGCCAGAGTCTACCCCGACACCTGTTGTTGCACCTGCGGTGTTTCGGGGTATGACCGGTTCTGCCCCTCTTCCACAGCGCTTTGGGGGAGAGCCAACTCAGTGCCGAGGTTTCCTTAACCAGGTGGGCATTTATTTCGAGTTGCTGCCACATGCCTTTCCTACTGAGAGATCAAAGGTGGGCTTCTTGATCTCGCTGCTCTCGGACAAGGCCTTGGCCTGGGCCAGCCCTTTATGGGAGAACAACAATCCGGTGGTTGCCGAGTTTTCCGGTTTTGTTGCTTCTCTTCGGAAGGTATTCGATGTGCCGGCTCGTGCTGCCTCTGCTGCGAAGCTCCTTATGTCCATCAGACAGGGTTCACGATCCGTAGCTGAATACGCCATTGAGTTTCGTACCCTGGCAGCAGAGGTGGGCTGGAATAATGAGGCTCTGGTCGCTGCTTTCTCTCATGGTCTCTCGGATGCCTTGAAGGATGAGGTTGCAGCTAAGGACCTACCAGTGGAGCTCGAGTCTCTTATTTCTTTCCTGATTTTGATTGACACCAGACTCAGGGAGAGACCTTCCTTTAAGGAGAGCCTGCGGAGGTTTTCTAACAGATTGGCGCCTACGTTTGCTGTCCCACCCGTGCCTCCCTCTCCTCCCACGCCTCCTGGGGATGACTTGTCTGGGGGTGAACCCATGCAGCTGGGGTTTGCTCGCCTGTCCGAGGGGGAGAGGGTACTCCGGAGACGCGAGGGCCGATGCATGTACTGTGGTCTCGGTGGGCATTTTCGGTTGGCATGTCCGAACCGTCCGGGAAACGCTCGCACCTGAGATCCTGTCGGGGGCAGATCTTGGGTGGAGTCTCCTCGTCCCCGGTTTCCCGTGTTGACAAACCACTGATCACTGTTGTCCTCTCCTGGGTCGGGGGCTCGGTGACGACCCAGGCGTTGGTGGACTCTGGTGCTGGTGGTTTGTTCATTGATAATGTGTTCGCTGCCGCCAATTCCATTCCTCTGCAGGCTCGAGGTTCCCCACTGGCTCTTGAGGCGATAGACGGCAGACCCCTTCTGCCGCCACACGTGACTCATGAGACCCTTCCAGTGGGGATAGCCATTGTGCCGTTCACAGAGAGTCGGTCTGCCTCCAGGTTATTTCGTCTCCACACTACTCGGTGGTCTTGGGGTACCCCTGGCTCCGGAAGCATAATCCGACTTTCGATTGGAGATCGGCCGAGATCCTCTCGTGGTCACCGCAGTGTGGGGCTAGTTGCATCCATGGGTCTGTCAAGTTGCTGTGTACTTCCTCGGACTCTCTGTTGCCTCCTGAATACGAGGAGTACCGGGATGTATTCGATAAGGTGCGCGCGGTTGCCCTACCTCCGCACCGCCCATACGATTGTGCCATAGAGTTACAATCTGGTGCCGTTCCTCCTCGTAGCAAAGTCTATCCACTGTCGGTAGCGGAGAATGAGGCCATGGAGGAGTACGTGAGGGAGGCGCTTTCACGCGGACACATTCGCAAATCCTCGTCCCCGGCAGGGGCTGGATTTTTCTTTGTGAAAAAGAAGGGCGGTGAGTTGAGGCCTTGCATCGATTACAGGGGTCTCAATCGCATCACGATCAAGAACGCTTACCCGATACCCTTGATTTCCGAGCTGTTCGATCGCCTTAAAGGGGCCACGGTCTTTACCAAACTCGACCTGAGGGCGGCATATAACCTGGTAAGGATCAAGGCGGGCGATGAGTGGAAGACCGCGTTTAACACCAGGACCGGTCATTATGAATCCTTGGTTATGCCCTTTGGGTTGTGCAATGCGCCCGCAGTCTTTCAGGAATTCATCAACGATGTTTTCCGTGACCTGTTGCAGCAGTGTGTGGTGGTCTATTTGGATGACATCTTGGTATATTCTGAATCCATGGAGGCCCACATTCTGGATGTCAGACGAGTGTTGCAACGGTTACGAGAGAACAAGCTGTTCGGTAAGCTTGAGAAATGCGAATTTCACCGATCCCAGGTAACCTTCTTAGGTTACATCATTTCCACTGAGGGGTTCTCCATGGATCCTGAGAAGGTTTCTGCTGTCTTACAGTGGCCCCAGCCCAGTGGTCTTCGTTCCCTGCAGCGCTTTTTGGGCTTCGCCAATTATTATCGGAAGTTCATCAGGGACTTTTCCATGCTAGCCAAGCCTCTCACGGATCTGACCAGGAAGGGCAGTAATTCCCAGGTCTGGCCGCTCGAGGCCATCCGAGCTTTTGAGGCTCTAAAGTCCGCCTTTGTGTCGGCTCCGATTCTGTCGCATCCCAACCCTGGGTTGCCCTTTGTCCTCGAGGTGGACGCGTCTGAGACGGGAGTAGGCGCCCTTCTGTCTCAGCGTAGAACACCAGAGGGTCCTCTGCTTCCTTGTGGGTTTTACTCCCGGAAACTGTCTTCCGCGGAGTGCAACTATCAGATTGGTGACAGGGAGTTATTGGCCATCGTGCAGGCCCTTAAAGAATGGAGGCACTTGCTCGAGGGTTCGGTGGTTCCGGTCCTCATCCTGACGGACCACAAGAATCTGACCTACCTTTCTGAGGCCAAGAGATTGACACCACGTCAGGCCAGATGGGCTCTGTTCTTGTCACGTTTTAATTACGTGGTCTCCTACCTACCCGGTTCCAAGAACATCAGGGCGGATGCCTTATCACGGCAGTACTCCGAGCTGTCCAGGGAGGAGTCGATTCCGACTTCGGTCATACCTCCGAATCAGATCTTGGCCGCCTTTCGCACCAGCCTGACCTCTCCCCTGGGTGAGCAGATTTTGGCGGCTCAATCTGGTGCTCCCTCTGGGAAACCCAACGGCAGATGTTTTGTGCCTGAGGAGTTGCGCACTCGGTTGTTGCGAACCTACCATAACTCCAAGACCGCGGGGCATCCTGGAAAGAATCAGCTGTCCTGGTCTGTTTCACGTCTGTTCTGGTGGCCTTCCCTACGTTCCGACATCGCCGCATATGTAGCGGCATGCTCCGTTTGTGCCCAGAGTAAGTCCCCTCGGCACCTTCCGTTGGGCCTTCTGCAACCCATAGCCACCGGGGAGCGCCCATGGTCACACCTGGGGATGGATTTCATTGTGGACCTCCCTGCATCCCGAGGCCATACGGTCATTCTCATGATTGTGGATCGGTTTTCCAAAATGTGCCACTGTGTTCCTCTCAAGAAGTTACCCTCTGCACAAGAGTTGGCCACGATTTTTGCCAGGGAGGTCTTCCGGTTGCACGGTTTGCCCAAGGAGATTGTGTCGGATCGGGGGAGTCAGTTTGTGTCCAGGTTCTGGCGCGCCTTTTGCTCCCAGTTGGGGATTCATCTCTCCTTCTCCTCGGCCTACCACCCTCAGTCCAATGGGGCCGCAGAACGATCCAATCAGGCCTTGGAGCAATTCCTTCGTTGCTATGTCTCCGATCACCAAGACAATTGGGTTGACCTCCTGCCTTGGGCTGAGTTTGCCAGGAACACGGCGGTGAACTCTTCCTCTGGGACGTCTCCCTTCATGGCCAATTATGGGTTCCAACCTGCCGTGTTACCGGAGGTATTCTCTCCCCAGGATATTCCGGCTGTGGAGGATCACCTTTCCATCCTACGTGCTTCTTGGGTACTGATCCAGAAGTCCCTTGAGGTCTCTGCATAGCGGCAGAGACTCCAGGCTGATCGCAGACGAGCGCCTGCTCCTTCCTACCAGGTCGGAGACCGTGTATGGTTGTCCACCCGCAACCTCAACCTTCGAGTGCCCACTCCCAAGCTGGCGCCTCGCTTTGTTGGTCCCTTCTGAGTGCTTCGCAGGGTAAACCCGGTAGCCTATGCCCTTGCGCTTCCTCCTGGCATGCGGATCTCCAACGTGTTTCATGTCTCCCTGTTGAAGCCACTGGTGTGTAATCGTTTCACTTCCTCGGTTCCTCGGCCTCGTCCGGTCCAAGTGGGCAATCGTGAGGAGTATGACGTGAGCAATATCCTGGACTCACGCCTGGTCCGCGGTCGGGTGCAGTTTTTGGTCCATTGGCGTGGTTATGGTCCAGAGGAGCGTTCCTGGGTTCCCTCCGCAGATGTCCATGCTCCTGCCTTGCTCCGAGCCTTCCACGCACGCTTCCCTCAGAAACCGTTCTTTACTCCGCGGAGGAGGGGCCCTTGAGGAGGAGGTACTGTCATGGTCTTACCTTCTTGCTGTTCTCCTTCGTTTGACATGTGCTGGCGGCCATCTTGGTTTCTGGGTTTCTTGTAGCCTCCCACCCTGCGGCTCCTCCTTCCCACTGGGAGGAGCTGGATGCCTAGCTCATATATATAGGAGGTCTGTGGCTTCAGTTCCTTGCTTGGTCCTCCTGTGTTCACATGCTTCTAGACTGCTGCTGCTTCTGGTTCCTGATCCTGGTTTCGTCCGACTACCCTGCTGGTTCCTGATCCTGGTTTCGTCCGACTACCCTGCTGGTTCCTGATCCTGGCTTCGTCTGACTACCCTGCTGGTTCCTGATCCTGGCTTCGTCTGACTACCCTTCTGGTTCCTGACCTCTGGCTTCGCAAAGACTCTGCTTCGGTTTCGCCATCCGTTTGGACTTTTGCTTTACAGCTTTATTTTCAATAAAGCCTTCTTATTTTCACTTATCTCTTGTTGTACGTCTGGTTCATGGTTCCGTGACAGCTACAGTATATACCATCTGAATCGTGCAAAATATAATGTGACCTAGTGTCCTAAATATATGTAAGAAACAAATGTACACTATGTAAGTGCAAGAGACTCACCAATTATGTTTAGGACCTGAGTGCCTGGGATGGACATACCAGAGGGGGATCATTGGCAAAAATTCACACAAAAAATATGTATTTTAATCATTGGCCATTTTTATGCATCTTAAAGGGAAACTCTCAAAAATGTGCCCTGCTGGAGCCTAGAAAATTTTTATTTTAGGCCATGGGAGTACAGGCCCCAGAAATTAGGCATTCACCTGACAGAAAAAAACTTGTGATTATGTGGCTGGAGGTACATTAGGCGGTCACTGGATACAAATTTTATTGTAGGCCAGTACAGGCCCCAAAAATTAGGCATTCACCTGACAGAAAAGACCTTTTATGCTGCTGTATATACATAAGACAAGGACCATTCTTTGTTCTGGGTGGTGGCGGATGTGTGGACTGGCATAGGGAAATTCAATTACAAGTGATCGTTACAAGTATTGAATTCCTCTGTGATCCATGCCTCATTAAATTTTTTGAAATGTGAGGTAGTCCACACTGTCGTGAGCTAGTCGAGTGCGCTTATCGGTCGCTATCCCCCCTGCTGCACTGAATGTCCTTTCGATGAGGGGCAAGCCAAGAGTTCCATGGCAAATTGTGCCAGCTCTGGCCACAGGTCAAGCCTGCACAGCCAGTAGTCCAGGGGTTCCTCGCTTCTCAGAGCGTCCACATCGGCCGTTAAACCGATGTAGTCGGACACTTGTCGGTCTAGGTGTTCCCTGCGGCTGGATCTGGAGGGCGGCTGTCAATGGGTTGGCTGCAAGAATGATCTCATATCCGAAGTATAAGATAGGGCCAGGGGCTATCCATAGTATTCAGTATATTGGGCAGACTAGATGGGCCAAATGGTTCTTATCTGCCAACACATTCTATGTTTCTATGTGACCAACACATCTTCAAGCCGTCCTCTTCTTGCAGATGCGGTAGGATTGGTACCCGCACCTGTTTCGCTGTGGGTGGAAATTCCTCTGCCAGCGCCCACAACAGAAGAATGCAGCATCTCTTGCAGCAAGGCCTGGAAATGCTGCATTCTGCCAGCCCTCTGTGATGCTGGTAACATGTCCGCTATTTTGTGTTTGTACCGGGGGTCTAAGTACGTTGCCACCCAGTACTGGTCCTTGCCCTTTATGCTTTTTATACGGGGGTCCCTCTTCAAACACTGGAGCATGAAGGCCCCCATTTGTAGTAAATTGGAAGCGCTGGAGCACCCTGGCCCCTGCTTATCGCCCAGGAGAATGTTGTCCTCTGTCTCCTTCCCCCAGCCACGGACAACACCAGGGATCCCCGAAAAGTTTAAAGCCTGCTGTTCTTGCTCCTCCTTCCCCCAGCTACCATCCTCCTCTGACTCCTCTTCAGACTCCTGCTGACTTGTCTCAGATGGAGTAGCCCCCCCTGGGAATTCATTCAGCATTGTGACTTCCTCATCTTCCAGCTCCTACTCCTCGACGGCTTGATCAATGACACGATGCAATGCACACTCCAGAAAGAAGGCATAAAGGTACAATGTCACTGATGGTACTCTGGCTCTGACTGACCAGTTTGGTGATCTCATCAAATGGCCGCAGAAGTCTGCATGGGTCGTGCATAAGCAGCCAGTGGCGCGGTGAAAAGAAACCAAGCTCCCCAGAACCTGTCCTGCTGCAGAGTTCGTACACGTAGTCGTTAACGGCACGTTGCTGCTGGAGCAGCCTATCAAGCATATACAAGGTGGAGTTCCAGTGCGTCAGGCTGTCACAAATCAGATGTCTGACGGGCAAGTTGTCTCATCACTGAACGTCAGCAAGGCGAGCCATGGCCGTGTAAGATCTAAAATGGCCAGAGATTTTCCTGGCCTGCCGCAAGATGTCCTCGACCCCGGGGTATTTGGCAATAAATAGCTGCACGACTAAGTTCAGGACGTGTGCCATGCACGGCACGTGTGTCATTTTGCCCTGTTTCAGCGTGCTCAGCAGATTGGCACCGTGGTCACACACCACTTTACCAACTGTCAAATTGAGCGGGGTTAGCCACTGATCGGCCTGTGACCACACAGCTGAAAGCAGTGCAGGTCCGGTGTGGCTCTTGGTTCTAGGCACAACAGCCACAGCATAGCATGGCAAGGTCTCACCTGGGACGTCGAATAGGTTCTGGGGAGCTTGGAGGGCGCAGTGGAAGAGGTGGTAGCAGTGGAAAAGGCGGAGTCAGCCGAGGAGGAGGAGAAGAAGAAGAGGCAGGCCTGCATGCAATCCCTGGAGGTAACACCAAATCCACACGGGAGCCACGGGTTACATGCTTGACGGCCATTGGAAAGTTCACCCAGTAAGCAGTAAAAAGTTATGTACCTTGCCCGTGTTTTCTAGACCATGTGTCTGTGGTCAGATATATCTTGGCACCAACACTGTGCCAGAGATATATTCACTTGCTGCTGAACGTGGCCATATAGCTCTGGGATGCCCTTCTGGGAAAAATATTTCCTTCTGCGGACCTTCGATTGCGGTGTGCCAATGGCCACAAATTTTCTAAAGGCCTCAGAGTCCACCAGTTTATATGGCAGTAGTTGGCTGGCTAGCAGTTCCGACAAGCAAGTGGTCAGCCATTGGGCAAGAAGGTTATCCGGCGTCATCAACATTTTACGCTCGAACATTTGGGCCACGGAAGCCTGCCTTGTGCCAGATGAACGGTGGAAAGTGGAGTGGAGGACAAATGTTAGGATAGAGGAGAAGAGGCAGGATGTGGAGCGCCGGGAGTGTGGCTTTGTGGGTTCTGACGGCGTTGCTCCCACTGGGCTCGGTGATGGGAGGCCAGGTGCCTTCTTAAGGCGGTCGTCCCTAGGTGAATGTTAGGCTTACCGCGACTTATGCGTTGACAGCACAGGCTGCAGATGGCAAATTACAATAAGCCCATACTGCGGAGCCATGTGCCGCCATCCTGGGAGCGCCAGAAGTGACCGTGCATGGTGGGTGGCTCGCTCCAGATACATTTGCAGTCTGCTTTTTGCCTCCTGTGTCCTGCGAGCTCTGCCCGATTCTCCCCTCTCTGCTGCTCCGTCTCTCCCTCTGAACTGCCCTCCTCTTCCTCTCTTGTTGTCACCCACATGACGTCTATCGACACATCATCATTGTCACCTTCACCACCACTGACATTTGAGATCTCGGAGTAGGCAGCAACAGCGGGGACCTCCCTCCTGTGGCTGATCTGGGTACTGTCAGACCGCTGGATGGCGGCTGTTGCTACCTCCTCTTCCTCATCCGATGTCAAGAATGTCTGCACATCGGTAAGGTCTGGGAATGAATGGGAAAATCATTCCTCTGACTCGAGTGGAGGGGCTATGGTGGTGGTGGCGGTGGATTTGGGGGTGGACACAGCAGAAAGTGAGGAGGGTGCAGATACAGAGGATGAGGAAGGTGCAGAAGCGGAATACTGAGTGAGCCACTCAACCAACTCTGGTGCGCCCTTTGAAGTAATCGCACGCGCCTTCTCCAACTTCCCACTTAGGCTCTGGCCTGGTCCACCTGCCCGACCCCTACTACCACTGTGGAACGACCTGCCTGTCATTTTCAAAATGACCCTGTGCCTAAGTCCCTAGAGAAGAGCAGTATTTGTGGAAGCAGATATCTCGCAGGCCTCAATTAATATTTGGTAGCAACATGTATATCGAACCCCTTAATCAGTATGTTATGGAAACAGGTATATCGCAGCCCTCAATCAGTATTTTGTGGAAGCATGTATATCAAACCCCTTAATCAGTATTTTGTGGAAGCAGGTATATCGCAGGCCTCAATCATTATTTTGTGGAAGCAGGTATATCAAACCCCTTAATCAGTATTTTGTGGAAGCAGATATATCGCAGGCCTCAATCAGTATATATGATTTTTAGTCCAGAATCAGATGTGGCAGATTTGCTACAAACTTTTATAACTGAGTCTACAACAAATTGCAGGACGACATTAAGGTGTAGCAGAAAAGAAGTACACACTGCATCATGTGAATTTGTTTCATAACACAACTGAAGAAATCAGTATTAAAATCCACAATACACATACATACTGTATTTTTCCATGAATTTGTGGCAGAATGTGCAGCGTAAAAAATACTATGCTGTAGAGGGAGGTGCCCAGCAATATATATATACATATACAGTGGATATAAAAAGTCTACACACCCCTGTTAAAATGTCAGGTTTCTGTGATGTAAAAAAAATGAGACAAAGAAATAATTTCAGAACTTTTTCCACCTTTAATGTGACCTATAAACTGTACCACTCAATTGAAAAACAAACTGAAATCTTTTAGGTGGAGGGAAGTAAACAAAAAAAACTTAAATGATGTGGTTGCATAAGTGTGTACACCCTCTTATAACTGGGGATGTAGCTGTGTTCAGAATTAAGCAATCACATTCAAAATCATGTTAAATAGGAGTCAGCATACACCTGCCATCATTTAAAGTGCCTCTGATTTTGGCTCGTCTGGTGGCTAACCAGAGAGAGTCTACCACTATAAGAGAAATCAGGAACTTACAGGGTGCTGGGGTGAGATCTGCAGAGGAGATAAGGGAGGAATTTGCGAGATATTACGCTACTTTGTATAAATCTGAGTCTATGTTTAGTCGCATCGATATGGATCAATATCTTCAAAAGTTAGAACTCCCCCAGTTATGTTCTCAAGATAGAGAGCGTTTGGACTCCCCCATTCTCTTAGAGGAACTCCAAGCGACTCTCTCTTCTCTAAAATATAAATCAGCCCCTGGATCGGATGGATTGCCGTTTGATCTATATAGGTAACACGCTAGAGTACTTTTGCCGATCCTGCTTCTAGTCCTGAATCAATCTCGCGCATGCTGCTCATTACCTCCATCATTTGGTGAGGCAGTGATTATCTTGATCTTAAAAAAGGAGAAGGATCCGTGTGATATGGGGTCATATAGACCCATATCACTTCTAAACACGGATTATAAGATTTTCGCAAAAATTCTGGCCAATCGCTTAAAGAGGGTTATAGCGGGTTTGGTACACCCCAATCAGACGGGCTTTATCCCGGGACGGCAAATACAGATGAGTCTATATAGGGTTTATTTGAATCTGTCCGTTGGGGGTAGTATAGACCACTCCATTCTGTCCTTAGACGCCGCAAAGGCGTTTGACAGGATGGAGTGGCCTTTTTTGTGGGCTACAATGTCCCATTTCGGTCTCGGGAATCCTTTTTTGGAGATGACTAAAATGCTATATGCACATCCAGTTGCATATATCAGTGTTAACGGTATTAGTTCTTCCCCCGTGACGATGCAGAGAGGGATGCGACAGGGTTGTCCCCTGTCTCCTCTCCTCTTTGCTCTTTTTATTGAACCACTGGCTTCCCGGATTCGTTTAGATAGTCGTATAGAAGGTTTTGGGGTGGCGGGAGTGGGCGATAAAATAAGTCTGTATGCTGATGACGTGATTCTGTTTTTGGATCAGGGATGGAAAATTCTCCCGTATGTCATAGAGGTAATAGAGGAGTATGGTAAACTATCAGGCTATAGAATTAACTGGTCAAAGTCATCGCTCCTCCCGCTGAACCGTAAAGCTGTAGATGAGGGGAGGCGAGTTCGTGTTTTGGTCCCCAATGACACCTTAGATTATTTGGGGGTTAAGATTGGGGTCCCTATAAATAGGTTCTATGACCTTAATCTGGCCCCGGTTCTGAATAAAGTTAAGGACAAAATCAGTGCTTGGCGGAAACTGTTATTGGCACAGACGGACCGAATAGCTTTGATTAAAATGATTATCTTACCGATGGTTTTGTTTCCGTTGTGTGCCTCCCCCGTCTGGATAGATGATATTTTCTTTCATAGGTTAGAGGCCATGATCAATGACTTGATTTGGGGAAGGAAGAGGGTTCGGATAAAGCAGAGATATCTATGGTTGTTAGAGGCAGATGGTGGGCTGTCACTACCCTTTTTTCAAGGTTATTATTTATGTGCACAGATTCAGCGCTGCTGCCACTCAAAAGAGAGTTTACTTTCACAGTATTTGACAAAACTTTTTGATAAATCAGTTGATAATATTTTTGCATGTTTGGAGACTAGGTATATGGGTATGAGGAAGTCCTTGCTGATCCCGTGCTCTCTGCAGAGGGTTTGGAACCGACTGAAGAAGGTTCTTAAATCTTCTGGTCCGTTTGTCTTCACCCCTCTCTGGGAGAATAGGGGGCTGGAGGAGTTCTTCAAAACTACAGATTTTGACTATTGGGTTCGTAATGGCATCAACAGGGTGTCTGACCTTTTCTATATGGGTCGGTTTAAATCACTTTTGGAATTTGGTTTTACTGATAGTTCACCATTAGATTTATTTATGTATTCACGTTTGAAACATATATTTGAAGCCTCTAGGAATAGGGGCCTCATTTTTCCACGAGAGAATATGTTTTTTGATTTTTGTGACGCTCAGAAGTATGAAAAAGTGAAGTTATCTAGACTTTATGTGAAATTCCGAATGGCACTGGCAACTGTAACACCTTTCAAAAGTACAGATAAGTGGGAGCAAGAGTTGAACTGCCCTCCACTACAGTGGTCTACTATCTATAGGAATGTGAGAAAGGCGACAGTTTCCAGTGCGCATAGGTTAATTCAATTTAAGATCCTCCATAGACTCTACTATACGCCTAAAACCCAAGGAAAATTTCCCCAAAATAAAGACCGGGATTGCTGCTGCTCTAAATGTGGATATGTTAATGCAAACTATGTCCATTTGCTTTGGAGCTGCAGCAAAATAAGAAATTATTGGGATGAGGTTTTCGCTACTCTACAAAAGGAGAGTTCAATGAACTATAACTCGGGGATTTTGACTGTGATCTTTGGAGATTGTGGGACAGAAGCGGAAGTTCCGCCTCAGGTCAGACGGATTTGGATGCAGGGTTTGATGGTCGCTAAAGCTATATTGATAAAGTATTGGGGCTCTGTCTCCCCGCCCTCAATAAGGGAGTGGAGTTCATATCTTCAAAAAATTAGAGTATATGAGGAAATTGAAAAGAAACGAAGAGTGGCACGCAGCGCTACATAGCTATAATTAATAATGATACTATTCTATATATTAATGAATGGAGTGGCTGGCAGCCAATGGGGGGGGGGGGGTTGATATAGTTATTATTATATATTGTCATGAGGGTGATCCTAGGATGTTATATACAATTTTCTGTAAGGATGTCTGTGAATGCTATGCTAGGCATACCGTTGTGATTATTATTGTTTTATGTATTAATACTATGATCTGGAAAATAAAAATATATAAAAAAAAAAGTGCCTCTGATTAACCCCAAATAAAGTTTAGCTGCTCTAGTTGGTCTTTCCTGAAATTTTCTTAGTCGCATCTCACAGCAAAAGCCATGGTCCACAGAGAGCTTCCAAAACATCAGAGGGATCTCATTGTTAAAAGGTATCAGTCAGGAGAAGGGTACAAAAGAATTTCCAAGGCATTAGATATAACATGGAACACAGAGAAGACAATCATCATCAAGTGGAGAAAATATGGCACAACAGTGACATTACCAAGAACTGGACGTCCCTCCAAAATTGATGAGAATAAAACTGGTCTAGGAGGCTACCAAGATGCCTACAGCAACATTAAAGGAGCTGCAGGAATATCTGGCAAGTACTGTCTGTGTGGAACATGTGGCAACAATCTCCCGTATTCTTCATATGTCTGGGCTATGGGGTAGAGTGGCAAGATGAAAGCCTTTTCTTACAAAGAAAAACATCCAAGCCAGGCTACATTTTGCAAAAACACATCTGAAGTCTCCCAAAAACATATGGGAAAATGTGTTATGGTCTGATGAAACCAAGGTTGAACTTTTTGGCCATAATTCCAAAAGATATGTTTGGCGCAAAAACAACACTGCACATCACCAAAATAACACCATACCCACAGTAAAGCATGGTGGAGGCAGTATCATGCTTTGGGGCTGCTTTTCTTCAGCTGGAACTAGGGCCTTAGTTAAGCTGGAGGGAATTATGAACAGTTCCAAATACCAGTCAATATTGGCACAAAACCTTCAGGCTTCTGCTAGAAAGCTGAACATGAAGAGGAACTTCATCTTTCAGCATGACAATGACCCAAAGCATACATCCAAATCAACAAAGGAATGGCTTCACCAGAAGAAGATTAAAGTTTTGGAATGGCCCAGCCAGAGCCTAGACCTGAATCCGATTGAAAATCTGTAGAGTGATCTGAAGAGGGCTGTGCACAGGAGATACCCTCGCAATTTGACAGATTTGGAGTGTTTTTGCAAAGAAGAGTGGGCAAATCTTGCCAAGTCAAAATGTGCCATGCTGATAGACTCATACCCAAAAAGACTGAGTGCTGTAATAAAATCAAAAGGTGCTTTAACAAAGTATTAGTTTAAGGGTGTGCACACTTATGGAACCATATTATTTTATTTTTATATTTTTTCTTTCCTCTACCTAAAAGTTTTAAGTTTGTTTTTCAATTGAGTTGTACGGTTTATAGGTCACATTAAAAGGTGGAAAAAGATCTGAAATGATTTATCTTTGTCTCATTTTTTTACGTCACAGAAACCTGACATTTTAACAGGGATGTGTAGACTTTTTGTATCCACTGTGTGTGTATGAATATATATATATATATATATATATATATACACACACACACATATATATATTGTAAGGGATCGCTGTACTTGGGGGGAGGTCATTCTCACAAGAATCGTCGTCCACCGCAGCTTTTCATACACGGAACAGTCCAGTTAATAATCACTGGGGTGGTGAGGTTCCCACATACATCAAAACAAATACCTGCACGGCTGGGCTCTCACTACACCTGTTAACTTGGCCCTGACTCAGCTACAAAACCCTGTTCACACACGGAACCCATATGCGGCTTTTTTTTCAGCTCGTAGTTCCCCAGCCTCTCCGGCTATAATCAGTCCCGTACCTGTATGGAGAAGTGTGGCCCAACAGTCCTCCCAACTCCGGCCTTGTGACCCTTGAATCCCGGAGTCACGGCGTTCCCCAAACTTTGGGCTGTCACAGTGCCCCGGGGTCTCTCAGCCTGGCGAGCTGAGACCACGCACAGAGCCTCTGCTCTGGGGGTCTGTACCTCACAGCGTATCTCTCCCCAGAATGACCTACTCTGAGGCGCTTTGTGCCAGCCTGATTACAGCAGGCCTCACCTGCGATCACCTCAGGTAGAAAGGAAAACCCGTACTGGAAGGGTGTGGACTGGCAACTCCCTCTACCAAGCCTAGCCACCAGTCCAAGTAAAATCCAGCCCAGAAAATGTATACAAAAATGTATCAGCAAACTATGCTTTGCTGAGACTACTGCCACTCTCTGGATTTTATCTGTCTTACCCATCTGAGGTACCTGAAGTGGGACAACACACCTTCCAGCACTGTTCACATTACCACATATCCCCACCCCCTCTGTTCAAACCCATGGGGGTGAACACTTGTACCAACCGGATGCTTGTGACAGGGCATCCGCATTATCTTGCCATCACCCGGCTCAACCCTCCCCCTGGAAGATGTGGTCAGCGCCAGAGGCTTCCCTTTATTTTGCCAGATCTATGCCATCAGTGCTTGGTTTGTTACCCAGACTGACATCTTGCCCAAGAGACATTGTCTACAAGGTTCCTGTGTCCATGTGACAGGCAGACCCTCTCTTTTTATTTTTTTTATCTTTCTTTCTCTTTGACTTACACAGCTGCTTCAGCCGAGCACGCTTCTTACGACTCGCCTCTTTTTGTCTCTTTATTTTAACAGCAGATCGTACATTTCTTTTTCCTTTACTCTTAGAATTTAGATCTCAGCTTCTGGAACTCCCTTCAGATTATATTTTTATGCAAACGACAGACTCTGTTTGACTTTGCTGGCTCTTGCAGATGCTTAGGACTTTTCTTCTTGTCTTTGCGAAGCTCCGTCAGCAGAGCTGGCTTGCCCCCGCTCGCTTCTTTTTTTCAGCAGTGGTTTTCTCAGATGGTGCCTCAGTTTCAGGGTCTTCTTCCTCTTCACTGGCTCTCCCCACTTCGGCTTTATCCTTGATCATTGGAACATCCAAGGATTTCTCCCACTTCAAGACCTCAGCCTTAGCTTCCTTGGCCTCTGTCTTTTTGGCGTCCTCCTTCACTTTATTAGTCTTCTCACCATTCAGGGACATGGCATCATATCCTTGCTTTCTTAACTCCTCCTCCCCTTTCGCATCACGGTTGGAGGCACTGGGGACATCAGGGTCTTCACCAGACTCGTCATCTTCTGGCAATCCCTTTAGAGGTTCACCCAGGATATTGTTCCCCATCAGACCCCTGGCTTTCTGGAAGGCATTGACGGCAGAGGGGACAACTTTCATGCTCAGGCCCAGGTTGCTCACCGTCAGGAGCCTCTTGGCTTCTGTATCCACATCAGCCCCATCAACTGGTTCAGCCGATACCTTTTTCACCTTCTCTGCCTTCGCCAGCACTCCGGCACCACCATCTCCAGACCCACTCTTACCAGGCTCTGACTTCTTGGCACCTTCTAGAGGATCTTCTTCCGGTTTCTAATTTTCTTCCACCTGCTGTGCAGGAGCACACTTAGGTTTCTCCAACTCATAGATGTCATCTTTTGAGCTCATGGGATCTTCCATCTCTGCTCTGAGTTGCTTGTTCAGCCTCTCTAATTCATTTTGCTCCTCAAGCACTTCTTCAAGGGCTCTAGCCAAGGAGAGGGCCTTGGACTCTTTCTCCCGAGCATCAGCCTCCGCTCGGTCACGTTCTTCAGCATACCGAGCCGATATGTATTTCTCTTCAGTCAGGAACTGGCCAAACTTCTGTTCCTTCTTAGTTTTTCGCACTAGCTTGTTGGAAGAGCCCCACTCTTGGGCCTCCTGTTCCAGCGTTTTTTTAATCTGTTCTGCTGCTGCATCAGACGAAGGAGTACCACCAATCTCCTTTAGACTCTTTGTGGGATTTCCACCCAGGGACTCTTCAAGCCCATTGTCGATGTCTACTACAGACTTCCGTGTCTTTCTGGAGTCTTTCCTCTTCTCCGGGACACCAGGCAGTAGACCCTTCAGTTCACTCATCTTCTCCGGGGTCTCTTCTTTTGACCCTTCTGCAGCCTTCTTCAATGTCTTTATGACGACAACTAGTCACTTCTCTATCGTATCTAGGGACCGTGTGGAGAGAGAGAAATCATCTTCATGATTGCAGCTGTACTGACAGGTCAGGTCATCTACTGCTGCCTGAATATGGGTCTCAGACACTAGGCTGGCGTCTCCCCACTCAACTCTAGTCACGTCAGGTACAACTATCGTCTGGTTGCTAGAAATAAGAAATATCGCAGCCGGCACTGCTACATGTGTCTGTATGATCACTTAAATCACTGTCGCACTAACTCAGTGGTTTCAAGGTGGTGCTCTGCTGGTTATGTAGTCTATATGGTAATATTCAAAAGGAGAAAAAAGTACTGCGGCACTCACCATCAATCTTGAATTGCAGTTTATTTCATAGTTACAAAAAGGTGGTGGACATGGAACAGTGCACAGGTGTATGAATCGGCACACCTATGCACTGTTCCATGTCCACCACCTTTTTGTAACTATGAAATAAACTGCAATTCAAGATTGATGGTGAGTGCCGCGGTACTTTTTTCTACTTTTGACTATTGTCTGGTTGCTACCCGTAACTACGTCAATTTGGCAAGACCTCAACATGGCAGCCTCTCTCTCTGAGTTGCTATCGGCCATGGCACATGCGTCACTTATATTACTTGTGTCATCATTATCAGTTCTGACCTCTAGGGGCACCGATGCACTAATCCCCACATTGGACACTTCCCCAGCAACCATAAAACCCAGTGGGTATGTAAGCGGTGTACCGGGGTGGGCTCCCCAGGATACAGCGAAGTCACAGACAAGGAAAGCGACACGGACACCAGCTTTATATGCAAGAACAGAAACTTTACTTTGGAAATAGTAATAACACAAGTATAAACAGAATAAGTAATACCCCAGGCCCACAGTCACCGTCCCTGTCCGAGGGACAGGCCTAGCCAGTTGGCGCACACAGCAGAGCCTACAAGTCGTGCTGTGCCTCTACAAAGGACACACCTAACCGGTAGCAGATGCAGCAGAGCCTGCAAGTTAATTACTGTGCTGCAGTCCAGTACAGTAAGGCCTAACAAAGATATAACCCTAACTATCTAGCTAATACAAGGCCTAGGCTAGTCTCTGTTACTTTAGGCGTCACACTGTATAGTACAATCGGTAACCAGGTGTACTGACCTGCGTCTGTTCTGGGCGAGAGGATGCCGCTTACCCGGGAGGGCCACCAACCTATCAGCAACCGTGCGGCCTTACTCATTGGTGGCCAGTGCGGCCGCCCCCCCTCCCTCCTCCCCCTGTTTTTAACTCATTGGTGGCCAGTGCGGCCGGTCCCCCCACCTCCCCTCCTGTTTTTAACTCATTGGTGGCCAGTGCGGCCGGCCCCCCCTCCCTCCCCATTGGTGGCAGCGGAGAGTTCCGATCGGAGTCCCAGTTTAATCGCTGGGACTCCGATTGGTAACCATGGCAAACAGGACGCTACTGCATTCCTGGCTGCCATGGTTACTTAGCAATTTTAGAAGCATTATACTTACCTGCGATGTCTGTGACCTGCCGGGCGCTCCTCCTACTGGTAAGTGAAAGGTCTGTGCGGCGCATTGCTTATAGCACAGACCTTTCACTTACCAGTAGGAGGAGCGCCCGGCCGGTCACAGACATCGCAGGTAAGTATAATGCTTCTAAAATTGCTAAGTAACCATGGCAGCCAGGAATGCAGTAGCGTCCTGGTTGCCATGGTTACCGATCGGAGTCCCAGCGATTAAACTGGGACTCCGATCGGAACTCTCGCTGCCACCAATGATGGGGGGTCGGTCATTTTAATTAGGGGGCAGGGAGTGGGGGCCGGCCGCACTGGCCACCAATGAGTTAAAAACAGGGGGGGAGGGAGGGGGGGCCGGCCGAACTGGCCACCAATGAGTTAAAAACAGGGGGAGGAGGGAGGGGGGGCGGCCGCACTGGCCACCAATGAGTTAAAAACAGGGGGGGAGGGAGGGGGGCCGGCCGAACTGGCCCCCAATGAGTTAAAAAAAGGGGGAGGAGGGAGGGGGGGCCGGCCGCACTGTCCACCAATGAGTTAAAAACATGGGGGGAGGGAGGGGGGCCGGCCGCACTGGCCACCAATGAGTTAAATATAGGGGAGGGAGGGGGGGCCGGCCGCACTGGCCACCAATGAGTTAAATACAGGGGAGGGAGGGAGGGGGGGACGCACTGGCCACCAATGAGTTTAATACAGGGGAGGGAGGGAGGGGGGTCTGCACCCTGCTGCCTGGCAGCAACTGCAGCAGGGGGCAGTCATATACACAGTTCTTTAAGTATATTCTAACTTGAAGCGTCCCCATCACCATGGGAACGCCTCTGTGTTAGAATATACTGTCGGATCTGAGTTTTCACGAAGTGAAAAATCAGATCGGAAAAAAACTGTTATGCAGACGGATCCATTCTAAACGGATGCAAGCGTTTGCATTATAGGAGCGGATCCGTCTGTACAGACACCAGACGGATCCGTTCCAAACGCAAGTGTGAAAGTAGCCTAAATAGTCTTCCTGGGACAATCTTTCTTACAAAGAGCTGGATCCAGTAAGGGGACGATAGCTACGCTCCTTCCCCTGAGTGTCCATTCACTGCCGGACATCCGCAAGCCAAGATGGAATCAGATTCAGTCTCACACAGCACAATCCTTCCACCATGTCAGATCAGCTCATACTTCCTGGTTTACTCAGAAAACAGCCTGCATGAGTCATCATCTGCTTTGCACATGCAAATCCCAGTGTGCTGGCTGTAGCTGCAAAACAGTGGCCTCTAGTGCCCGGAATGCAAAATGACAGTTCCAATACAATTTAGGCATAAACATTATACAGGCAGAGCTGTTCCACAATCTCACAGGTACTGCATATCCACCTCTGGTACGTGTGGTACACTCTCTGGGCTCACAACATTAACCAGCATTTTGTATCACATATATTTTTACCAGGAGGGGGCACTTCTCTCCTGATCACATCCTGAAAGGGAAAAGGCATGTCATCATCATATACTTCACATGACCTCACATTTTCATTTTTCACTTCAACTACATCACTGTTTTCATTGGTCCTTTCCCTTACACGTTCACTTAAAGGGACAGGTACAAGTTCTGCAAGAGTTTTTGCACTCTCTGCAGAAGTGTCTCCATTACTCCAGAACTCCCAGCATAAGGGAAAATTACACCCCAGCACTCCCTCATGCATGAGCGTATCTGTAACATCAAGTTCATAAGTCCCTGTTCTCATTGGAGTCTCACTCTCAGTGAAAATCAGCGGATAGACCTTATCCGCACGACTGTCCAGCACCTTTATTATTTTACCAGTCTCAGGTTTCAATATTGTGCTACCTCTTATCCAGGCTAGCATGGGATCCCGGATCCTTGTCATCCCAAAACTAGCTTTGGTCATGGGCAACTGAGGCAACACAGAAACCTTCTCCTCTGTAGATTTCTGCGAGGGAGCAATCACAACAGCTTATTCGCCTGTTCAGATTTTTTTCTGTGTGACTTATTACCTACCGGGCCAGCAGGTATCAACTGCCACCGGCTCACTCTCACTGGGTCTGTGACATAGTTAATAACAGGAACAGTCTTACCCTTTGTTGTCACGGGTTCAGAAGTCTCGGGAGACGAGGACATCCCACGGACATCTCTACCGAGATAATCCAGCTTCTGGAGACCTGCCCTTGATTCCTGGTACCATGATCACCTGCAGACTCCTTACTCCAACAGTTGCTACCGGAAACAACTTGGCCTGCAGTTAAGACTCTTCCTGGACGGTCATTCCATCCGCACCCTTTAGAATCTTGTGCACAGTCGCAGAGAAGATATGTACTCATGAGAACTGCACCGCTCTCCACCTCTTTGTCTTCTCGAAGGTTGCCCTTGGCAACGGCATATCTTAGTTTTTTATCAGCAGGAGCTCCACTCCACAACTGCCCAAACAATGGAAAGTCCTTGCTTAGCACAAATTCCACTTCCAGTGTCTCACATTTTAACAGCTCCCATTGCACAGAGCTATACTCTGTAACAAAGGTGAGAGACACAGTGGCATCTATCTCTGGCCCTCTCTCCAGAAAGTCCAGCATTTCAGGCCTGACCCGAGACACCTGCTGGCGGGCATCTAGAGTGACCCCCAGCGGGATTCCCCCAATCACTAGCTCGCAGTCCTTCTCCCACGGATGACACCAAGCCGCAGCCATTTTCACAGGTCAGGTTTTTTTTTTATATTTGGCCAACTGGCCCTTTAAATCACCGCACAGCAAAGTAAAAAGGGTCCAGAACAGAACAAGCCACAGCTCCACTGGACGAAAGAGGCTTCCGGCTGTTTAAGCATCACACGGCAACAAAGCAGCACTCAGTAGCACCTGCTCTTTGTCTTGTTGTTGCCCCTAGCAACCAACTGTTGCCCTTCTTCCACGGATAACTTGCACGCATCCTCCACAATTTGTAAGGGATTGATGTCCTTGGGGGGGTCATTGTCACAAGAATCGTCGTTCACCGCAGCTTTCGGGGCCAAACATTGCATTTATTGGGCCATTTTTCATACACAGTCCAGTTAATAATCACTGGGGTGGTGTGGTTCCCACATACATCAAAACAAAAGAAATACCTGCCCGTCTGGCCTCTCACTACACCTGCTAACGTGGCCCTGACTCAGCTACAGAACCCTGTTCACACACGGAACCCATATGCAGCTTTTTCTCAGCCCGTAGTTCCCCAGCCTCTCCGGCTGTAATCAGTCCCGTACCTGTATGGAGAAGTGTGGCCCAACAGTCCTCCCGACTCCGGCCTTGTGACCCTTGAAAATCGGCGTCACAGCGTTCCCCAAACTTCGGGCTGTCAGTGTCCCGGGGTCTCTCAGCCTGGCGAGCTGAGACCACGCACAGAGCCTCTGCTCTGGGTCTCTGTATCTCTCCCCAGACTGACCTACTCTGAGGCGCTTTATGCCAGCCTGATTACAGCAGGCCTCACCTGCGATCACCTCAGGTAGAAAGGAAAACCCGTACTGGAAGGGTGTGGACTGGCAACTCCCTCTACTAAGCCTAGCCACCAGTCCAAGTAAAATCCAGCCCAGAAAATGTATACAAAAATGTCTCAGCAAACTATGCTTTGCCGAGACTACTGCCACTCTCTGGATTTTATCTGTCTCACCCATCTGAGGAACCTGAAGTGGGTCAACACACCTTCCAGCACTGTTCACATTACCACAATATATATATATATATATATATATATATATATATATATATATATATATATATACAGTGCTGCCCATAATTATTCATACCTCTGGCAAATTTTGACTAAAAGTTACTTTTATTCAACCAGCAAGTAATTTTTTTGACGGGAAATGACATAGGTGTCTCCCAAAAGATAATAAGACGATGTACAAGAGGCATTATTGTGGGGAAAAAAAACATTTCTCAGCTTTTATTTACATTTGAGCAAAAAATACAAGATGTTCCGCACGGTGTCAGAAGCCAAAAGTCACACCTGTCCTGGCCAGGAGGATAGTTAGAGTTAGAGAGGTGAAAAAGAATCCAAGGATCACCACCAAGGCCATCCTGGTGAATCTGGGCTCTGCTGGTGGCAATGTCTCAAGGCAGACAATCCAACGGACACTGCACACTGCTGGGTTCCACTTCTCCAGATAAGGCACACAAAAGCTCGCTTGGCCTTTTCAAAAGCTCATCTGGACAAAGAAGAAGACTTCTGGTCTTCCGTGTTATTTAATTGTTTGGTCACAATGATGTTTCCCCTTCATTTGGCGTAAAAAAGGAGAAGCCTTCAACCCAAAGAACACCATCCCCACTGTCAAACATGGTGGTGGGAACCTAATGCTTTGGGGGTGTTTTTCAGCCAATGGACCATGGAACCTAATCACAATAAACGGCACCATGAAAAAAGAGCAATACATGAGGATTCTCAACGACAACATCAGGCAGTCTGCAGAGAAACTTGGCCTTGGGCACCAGTGGACATTTCAGCATGACAATGACCCAAAACACACAGCAAAAGTGTTGAAGAAATGGTTAGCAGACAACCACAATAACGTTTTGGAGTGGCCCAGCCAGAGTCCAGACTTGAATCCAATTGAGAATCTGTGGAGGGACCTAAAGATCAGGGTGATGGCAAGAAGACCTTCCAACCTGAAAGATTTGGAGCTCATTGCTAAAGATGAATGGGCAAAAATGCCTGTGGAGACATGCAAAAAGCTGGTCTGCAATTATAGGAAGCGTTTGATTGCTGTAATAGCCAATAAAGACTTTTCTATTGAGAAGGGTATGAATAATTGTGGACTGGACACTTTTTGCTCAAATGTAAATAAAAGTTGAGAAATGTTTTTTTCCCACAATAATTGCACATCGTCTTATTATCTTTTGGGAGACACCTATGTCATTTCCCGTCCAAAAATTACTTGCTGGTTGAATAAAAGTAACTTTAAGTCAAAATTTGCCAGGGGTATGAATAATTATGGGCAGCACTGTATATATATATATATACACACTGCCTGTCCAAAAAAAAAGTCGCCACCAAAAAAAAGCCTTTAGCTTTGATTATGGCACGCATTCGCTGTGGCATTGTTCTGATAAGCTTCTGCGATGTCACAAAATTTATTTCCATCCAATGTTGCATTCATTTTTCACCAAGATCTTACATTGATGATGGTAGAGTCTGACTGCTGCGCAAAGCCTTCTCCAGCACATCCCAAAGATTCTCAATAGGGTTAAGGTCTGGACTCTGTGTTGGCCAATTCATGTGTGAAAATGATGTCTCATGCTCCCTAAATCACTCTTTCACAATTTGAGCCAGATGAATCCTGGCATTGTCATCTTGGAATATGCCCGGGCCATCAGGGAAGAAGAAATCCATTGATGGAATAACCTAGTCATTCAGTATGTTGAGGTAGTCGGCTGACCTCATTCTTGGAGCACATACTGTTGCTGAACCTAGACCTGACCAACTACAGCAACCCCAGATCATAGCACTGCCCCCACAGGCTTGTACAGTAGGCACTAGGCATGATGGGTGCATCACTTCATCTGCCTCTTTTCTTACCCTGATGCGCCCATCACTCTGGAAAAGGGTAAATCTGGACTCATCAGACCACTTGACCTTCTTCCATTGCTGCAGAGTCCAATCTTTATGCTCCCTAGCAAATTTAAGCCTTTTTTCTGGTTTGCCTCACTGATTAGTGGTTTTCTTACGGCTACACAGCTGTTCGGTCCCAATCCCTTGCGTTCCCTTCGCATTGTGCGTGTGCAAATGCTCTTACTTTCACTATTAAACATAGCCCTGAGTTCTACTGTTGCTTTTCTTCTATTTGATTTCACCAAATGTTTAAGTGATCGCCGATCAAGATCATTTAGGATTTTTTCCCCGCCACATTTCTTCCTCGAATACGATGGGTCCCCACTATCCTTCCAGTTTTTAATAATGCGTTAGACAGTTCTTAACCCAATTTTAGTAGTTTCTGCAATCTCCTTAGATGTTTTCTCTGCTTGATGCATGCCAATGATTTGACCCTACTCAAACAGACTAACATCTTTTCCACGACCACGAGATGTGTCTTTCGACATGGTTGTTTAAGAAATGAGAAGCATCTCATTGCACGAGTTGGGGTTAAGTAACTTTTTGCCAGCTGAAAGATAATCACCTATGCAGTAATTATCCAATAGGAGGCTCATAACTATTTGCTTAGTTAAATCCAGGTGGCGACTTTTTTTTGGACAGGCAATGTATATACAGTATATATATATATATATATACAGGACAGACCAAAAGTTTGGACACACCTTCTCATTCAAAGAGTTTTCTTTATTTTCATGACTATGAAGGCATCAAAACTATGAATTAACACATGTGGAATTATATACATAACAAACAAGTGTGAAACAACTGAAAATATGTCATATTCTAGGTTCTTCAAAGTAGCCACCTTTTGCTTTTATTACTGCTTTGCACACTCTTGGCATTCTCTTGATGAGCTTCAAGAGGTAGTCCCCTGAAATGGTCTTCCAACAGTCTTGAAGGAGTTCCCAGAGATGCTTAGCACTTGTTGGCCCTTTTGCCTTCACTCTGCGGTCCAGCTCACCCCAAACCATCTCGATTGGGTTCAGGTCCGGTGACTGTGGAGGCCAGGTCATCTGGCACAGCACCCCATCACTCTCCTTCATGGTCAAATAGCCCTTACTTTCAAAGTTTTCCCAATTTTTCGGCTGACTGACTGACCTTCATTTCTTAAAGTAATGATGGCCACTCGTTTTTCTTTACTTAGCTGCTTTTTTCTTGCCATAATACACATTTTAACAGTCTATTCAGTAGGACTATCAGCTGTGTATCCACCTGACTTCTCCTCAACGCCACTGATGGTCCCAACCCCATTTATAAGGCAAGAACTCCCACTTATTAAACCTGACAGTGCACACCTGTGAAGTGAAAACCATTTCAGGGGACTACCTCTTGAAGCTCATCAAGAGAATGCCAAGAGTGTGCAAAGCAGTAATCAAAGCAAAAGGTGGCTACTTTGAAGAACCTAGAATATGACATATTTTCAGTTGTTTCACACTTGTTTGTTACGTATATAAATTCCACATGTGTTAATTCATAGTTTTGATGCCTTCAGTGTGAATCTACAATTTTCATAGTCATGAAAATAAAGAAAACTCTTTGAATGAGAAGGTGTGTCCAAACTTTTGGTCTGTACTGTATATATATATATATATATTTGTGGTCACGGCTTACCTGTGTGGCATAGGCAACTAGGGACGTGACCATCAACCTGCCTAACTAACTAGACCTAAGCGGTTTGAATTGTGCCATACCCGTGGCGTAGGAGGGACGCCTGAAGAGGGCATACCCTGTAAGATGTAACATGAAAAAGAAGGGCGGGTTGGGAGGGTACACAGCACCGACGCTGAGTCCGGATGGGAACACCTGTCAGGTTAATGAAGGCTGCTGACGCCCCTCCCACAAATCCAGGCTAATAAATTGGCCTTCATACTTGTGGTCACGGCTTACCTGTGTGATGTAGGCAACTAGGGATGTGACCATCAACCTGCCTAACTAACTAGACCTAAGCGGCTTGAATTGGGCAATAACCGCTGCGTAGGAGGGACACCTGAAGAGGGCAAAACACCACAACTAAATGATTAGCAATACTTTATTACAAACACTACATGACCAACTTCTGAAACACGAGCAACATCTCTCGATAAGGCTGAGGTATATACCTATTAAAACATGAAGAGCGCCAACGACCTAGTTTGCAGATAATATGGGCCAGTATTCTGTTCCTGGAGGCAGCTGAATCAGCACCTATCCTGAAGGAATGACCTGACACAGTAGCCGGGTTCAACCCTAAATTGGTCACCAGCATACGGACATGATGCACAAACTGAGATGTGGTGAGTGGTGCCTTGAGAAACGGCAACAGAGGACTCTCTGGGTCATGGTCTGCTAAGGCTGTCAGTAACTGCTGAAATACCTGAACTGGGCACCATGAATGGGACGTTGGAAAGAAAGTGACCTGAGTAGGGGGTCCTGTCTGAGACGTCTTGGTAACTGGTAAGGACAGCGTGTAACTGTCGGGGCTCCGGCTCAACTGGTTGAGGCTGACAAACCTGCTATTGGTGGAAGTGCACGTGAACTCGCCCGGCCTCATGAACCCATAGAATGCTAAGCAGATGGCGGCTTTAAGCACTAGACGGGAGTACATCGAGAGGGGCTCTATGCCCCGCAATGCGGCCTTGATAACATGAGCAGAAAATAGGGACCCCCGCTCAGGATGACTTATGGCGGAAAAATGTTGTACCCTAGCCAGGTAGGACCGAACAGTGTTGTGAGAACGCCAATATATAATCTATAAAGCTAGTATTCCCCTGGGGGTATTTTTCCTGAAACCTCCCGAACATGTTACAACCTATGTTGTAACTCCTGGCCGTGTTAAATGACAATGACCTGGCTACCAGACTGCGTGCAGTAACCAGATTATTAGTTAGTACAGAATTAACGCTGAGAAAGGAGGAATCGAGGCCCCTATTTTATCCGCTTCTGGCATGACCTGTGAAAAGAGGGAGAAGTTAGCCTGTGACAATGCATCAGCCGCCACGTTCTGTGTACCTCGGACATGGGAACAACAGTAGTGAAAGTTGTACTGTAACGAGAGCTAAACTAGACGTATCGCGAAAGACATAACTTGTGGGGATTTAGATCTACCTTTCATTAAAATGTCCACTGTAGCCGAATTGTCTGAAATGAACACGACTGTGGGACTGGCCCATGAGCTACCCCAAACATATGCGGCAGCCACTATGGGGTACAGTTCGAACAAGGCTGAAGTCTGTAGAAAACCCGGGATCTGTCTAACCTCTCCGGGCCATGTCCCGGCCATCCAGTGGATGCCAAAAATGGCAGCAAAATCAGTGCCAGCGGAAGCATCAGAAAAGACCATGGGATACGAACTAGAAGCTGTGGGAATGAAAAAAGAAATCCTGTTTCAGTGGCTCAGAAACTGGTCCCACATGACTAGATCTGCTACTGCCTGGCCATCTAGCTGTACTGGGCTATCCAGATGTGGTGCAGCGGGAAGAAGGGCCAACAGACGGAAAATGAACGACCTACCCTGTGGAATAATGCGTATAGCAAAGTTTAACATGCTCAATAACAACTGTAAATCCGCCTTCGTCGCCACCCTCACTACAGTGAACTTGTGGATGACTTCCTTGATCCTCACAAGTTTGTAATCTGGCAGTTTGGCTAACATGTTCCCTGAATCTAGCACGATGCCCAGGAACGTGATGACAGTGGATGGGCCTTCCACCTTCTTGGGTGACACCGGCACACCTAGCTGAGAAAAAACTGCTAGTAAAGTTTCTATCCCCTGCAGAGTACGTCCCGGATATTCAATCAATAAAAAATCATCCAGATAGTGGATGCCATGTTCGCAATGGAACTTGGTTTCCAAAATCCAATGCAGGGCCTGCGCAAACTGATCAAACAACCAAGGGCTACTCTTGGAGCCAAACATTAGCTTCGTGGTGAAATAGTACAAACTCCTCCATTTTATACCATGCCATTGCCAGAGCGCAGGCATGATGGGAAGGAGTTCGCATCGGATATATCTGCCTTAGACAACTAGGCTCCAGGCCCTAACTGCATGATGATTGCTATGGCCTGATCTATTGTAGAATACTTCATGCTGACTTCCTCTGACGGAATGAGGGAATTTAGAATGGCAATGTGAGAAGCATGCGGGGCTGAGAGGTCGTAGATCAGCCTCTCCTTTTTGCTAAATTTACTTGTGATTACCCCTACCGGGCTCACCCTCCAGTGGTCGAATGGTGACACCAAAAAAGGTCCTATGAGAAACCCTTTCTCTAACTCTTGTCCACTGAAGTTGGGTCTCTCTCCGCAGACTGTACATTTTTGCATTCGTACGTAACCTCTGGCAGAGCGACCAGTCCTGTATGGAACCCTACCATGAACCCCATAACCAAGAAATTGATGAACTTAGGATCATGATGACTTTGCAGCCATAACTGTAAATAATTAGTGTTTATGACACTCATGTATGCTTTATCTGATTTTAATGTACATGCTATCTTAGGGGGAGCTCTGAAACAATTGGTGCAGACATGAAGCAAACGACACTGGCTGTAATTACAAGCTGAGAAATTAAAGTTGTTTAAAATGTTTGATAGGGTGACCTAACTTATCCACCACGCCGGTACCCCTGTGAGCGTCCGACGGACCAGCTGAAGAGACTTTGAAACTCGGCTCCGAGCCGGCAGATGAACTATGACACCATTCGGCAGTGTGAAATATAGACTGACAAAGTGAGCACGATGGGGCTTTAAGCCCTGCAAAGTGTCTGCAGAAGATCTCAGTGTCTATATTGGCCCAATTAGTGGTAAACTAAAACTGACTGAGTGCTGCTGCTGCTTTCGCAGAAAAAGAACAGTGGTAATCGTAAAACGCCGCACCGCCATACTTATGCCCCAAATCAGTGACTCTATAAAGGTAGAGATCCAACTCCTCTCTCCTGTCTGGACGGACAGAGCAGATGACATCCCTGTACAAGCTGAACACCAGAACGAATTCTGGAATCGTTAGCTTGCGATTGAGCCTATGATCGCGGCTCTTAAAGGATAACTCTCGTATTTTTTATTTTTTGGAGTATTGGATTGTGGTGATTAATATCACCTTGGTGGCCCTATTTGAACTTTTCACTGTGTATTCAATTACCGCTTAATTCCACATTTTTGTTCCCTGTACTGCCTACTTTTACCTGTGCTTAAAATAGGGTTGCTAGGCATGGTCCGTCTATCTGTTGATAGACGGAGCACGCAGAAGCAGGCTGCGTGCAAGGTCACATTACTGACAGCCAGGGATTGTAAGTAAATGATTAAAGCCAGGTCCTCCCCAGAAGCTGATAACAGTGCCTGGGCTGTGTGCATTTCTCCCTGTCCCTGCGCTTGGCAGACGCTCCCTCACTCAGCAGAGCTGGAGAATGCAGAGTTGAAGCAGCACAGACCAGGGAAGGGAGATCTGTCATCTGCTCAGTGTATAAATGAAAGCAACATGTGGTAAGAGGACCCCATTGTGCTGCAGGAGATTAACCCTTTAGGAAGGAGGGCTCTGGTTACTGACACTTTTGGGGGGCTATTGTTACTGGCTAGTGAGGGCAGGCAGGATTAGCCTCAGGGTGAGGGCAGTGGCGGCCATCTTAACTGAATAGTGAAATTGCAGTTTTATGCAGACTGGTTGCTAAGGGCTGAATCTTATTAAATATGGGGTAAGTCAGTCTAATAGTAACTGATTCTGGAATATCATGTTATTAGTAACTTCATATATGAAAATTGAAATTAGGGTCTAAATGTGACAGTTATCCTTTAAGAACCACCGAAACGTCACCACAGGCAATAACTTTGTTGTCGGAGAGATCTCGAGTGGCAATCAGTAAGGAAGCTATATTAACGTCTCTACCCTCAAGTATGTCCTTCTTAATATTTCCCGGAATGAAATGAGCAGATGTGATGTTGGGCACTGTACCTGAGCAACCTGCGGCAGATGTGGAGGCTTGTGATGAGCGGCAGGTGCCATATTCGATTTCGCGATATTTTGCGAATATTCAATTGAATATTTGTCTTATATTCGTCGAAATCAAATATTCGTCATTATTCTATTTATCGCGAATAATATACGATTTAATTATTCGCGTATTGCGATTTTTCTTTTGACAGTATAAGGCAACGTTCCTATGACTATGGCTAGGCTAATATGTGTATTTTACGAATATTCTATATATAGCTATAACTTCGTCTTTTAGAATATTCGTAAAATACACATATAGACTGTAATTTAGCTAATATAGTGCTATAATCTATTTTTTTGCCAAATTTTTTTTGCCTCTTCTGAACTTCAGTTTTGGAAAATATGTACACTATTAAAAAAATTACTATAGCACTATATTAGCTAAATTACAGTCTATATGTGTATTTTACGAATATTCGCTATATTGCTATAACTTTGTTTTTTAGAATATTCATAATATTCTAAAAGACGAAGTTATAGCAATAGAGCGAATAAATTCGTTATTTAGAATATTCGTCTTTTTTTTCCCCAATGTGTACTGTTATTCCACTTTGGCATACTGCTCCCCGACAAGCGTCCCCGTAACCATGGGAACGCCTGTGGGTTAGAATATACCATCGGATCTGAGTTTTCACGATCTCAGGGAAAACTCAGATCCCATGGTATTTTCTAACCCACAGGCGTTCCCATGGTGACGGGGACGCTTGTCGGGGAGGAGTATGCGAACAACTGTACAGATAGGAAAAAAATAATGCCAAAATTCAAAATAACATATATTCACTATATTGCTATGTATTAGTTTTTTAGAATATTGGTCATTTTATTTTCCATATGAAAACAAGATTCCCCCCTGCTTAAGTTGCTCGTGGGCCAATGTCTTATTGACCCACAAGAAAGAAGCAGGGAGGAATCATGTTTTCAGATGTAAAAAAATTACGAATATTCGATATAACGAGTATATAGCACTATATTCGTAATATTCGCGAATTTACGAAGTTATGATATTCGCAATTAATATTCGCTATTCGAATATTCAAGCTCAACACTAGTGGAGGCGACGGTTACATCTCGTGGTGGATGAGAGACAACTGCCCCCCAAGATTCCACTGTCTCCAACCTCGCCTGAATATTAGTAATTGAAGACATCAAGTTATTATTCATGACATGCAACTGCGTAAGAGAAGTCTGTACTGTGGCCACGGACACCTCTTCTTGGCGAGGTCCGGCTGTACCCGCCACAATTAAGCGGTACAGCTCCGCCTTCCTGGCATTGGCCGAGAACGGGATACCCCTTTTCAACAACTTTGATGTGAGCTTGGGAATGGTCCAGCTTCGGAGTGACGGAACACTGCCACCCTCCGACATGCCGGTGACGTTCTCCTCCACGGAAAACTCCACTATGTCAGACGCATGCGACATGTTGCAACTGCTGACGATAACAGACATTTTTAACAACTCGAATATGCGTGACTAACGAACTCCAACCAGTGCCACCTATCACCAAGAAGGCTGAACAACGGAAAGCAGAGGGAATGCCCTGAGATAACACGATCCCGACTACAGCGGTCCCCCGTGACCATCACTCACTAGCTCGGTTTAACCATGGGAGTGAGACATGCATTAACACTAAAGAACATGGTAAAGTGGAGTGACGACCCCGACTGACCCCCTGTCTACCACTAAGTGTCCTTTTAATACAACTTTTTTTTTTTTACTCTGAGCAACCCTGTGACTGACCGTAAGTAAACTACCAACGCCCGCGGGGAGAATGCAGCTTGAGCTACCGAGTGAATGTCTGACTGGACAAAACATGCAAACTACGAAACCCGCGGTGGCAGGCGTGACGTAAATAGGTCGAAATTCGTGACACCACAACTGAGAATAAATGAGACTTACCAGGAACCTGACGTATATTAACCTGAAGAAAAACGGCAAGTAGTGGACCCGTAACCTGATGAGACAAACCCACCCGTAAAACAAGAATCGTGTAAGCTAATAACATCAAACTCAACCCCCCCATTTTTTTTTCTACCTGATCAAAAGGTGTATTTGACAACCAACTGAGAATGGAGGCTGACCTAAAAAAAACAAAAAAAAAACAACGTGCTATTACAATCTTAGCTATGGAGCATGCAGATATTGACAGAAGTCATATGTGATCGCAAAGATTACATGTCACATGACCAACTCTGCTAGTTGGGTAAGCTACCAGTATGTGCCCCCAGAAAACGGAGGGGGGGGGGCATGGACCACGGCGGCGTACCTGGGGAAAAGTAAGGTCCATACCGCAACAACGTGAAAAAGCTGGTGCAGTTACACCATGTGATGCAGGAAACAGGAGACAACCGCAAATGGCTTGAAATCTTCCGTGCCCATTCCCCCGCCCCCCTGCCTCTCTCAAAGCACGGCAGCCCGTGCAAGACGTTAAACCTGCGAAACCGAGACGGAGTCCCGTTGACTCCTGTGTCCTTATTGTACTGCCGCGTGGGAGCCATTCGCGGGCTGCCAGGCAGACCGTTCCAGTGCGGTGCTGCTCCTCCTCACCTAAGGAGCTGACACACCGCCGACCAGACTGAAAGAAGACCGTGCTGCGCGAAGTTGCAGCGAACTCACCCGACCAGAAAGAATGCAGCTGGTTCCTGGACACCGACTGGACACCGGAGCAACTGGTTCAACACACGAGCCGCATCGAGGCTCTGGCTGCACATGAGTACACAGCACCGACGCTGAGCCCGGAGGGGAACACCTGTCAGGTTAATGAGGGCTGCTGATGCCCCTCCCACAAATACAGGCCAATAAATCGGCCTTCATACATATATACACTGCCTGACCAAAAGAATGTCGCCACCTGGATTTAACTAAGCAAATAGTTATGAGCCTCCCAGCCTCCTATTGGATAATTACTGCATGGAAAATTATCTTTCAGCTGGCAACAAGTTATTTAACCCCAACTGGTGCACTGAGTTGCTTCTCATTTCTTAAACAACCATGACGAAAGACACTTCTCGTGGTCGTGGAAAAGATGTTAGTCTGTTTGAGAAGGGTCAAATCATTGGCATGCATCAAGCAGAGAAAACATCTAAGGAGATTACAGAAACTACTAAAATTGGCTTAAGAACTGTCCAACGCATTATTAAAAACTGGAAGGATAGTGGGGACCCATCGTATTCGAGGAAGAAATGTGGCGGGAAAAAAAATCCTGAATGATCGTGATCGGCGATCACTTAAATGTTTGGTGAAATCAAATCGAAGAAAAACAACAGTAGAACTCAGGGCTATGTTTAATAGTGAAAGTAAGAGCATTTCCACATGCACAATGTGAAGGGAACTCAAGGGATTGGGACTGAACAGCTGTGTAGTCGTAAGAAAACCACTAATCAGTGAGGCAAACCAGAAAAAAAGGCTTCAATTTGCTAGGGAGCATAAGGATTGGACTCTGGAGCAATGGAAGAAGGTAATGTGGTCTGATGAGTCAAGATTTACCCTGTTCCAGAGTGATAGGCGCATCAGGGTAACAAGAGAGTCAGATGAAGTGATGCACCCATCATGCCTAGTGCCTACTGTACAAGCCTGTGGGGGCAGTGCTATGATCTGGGGTTGCTGCAGTTGGTCAGGTCTAGGTTCAGCAACAGTATGTGCTCCAAGAATGAGGTCAGCTGACTACCTGAACATATTCAATGACCAAGTTATTCCATCAATGGATTTGTTCTTCCCTGATGGCCCAGGCATATTCCAAGATGACAATGCCAGGATTCATCGGGCTCAAATTGTGCAATAGTGGTTCAGGGAGCAGAAGACATCATTTTCACACAGGGATTGAGTCCAGACTTTAACCCCATTGAGAATCTTTTTTTTTTTTGGTGGCGATTTTTTTTTTGGACAGGCAGTGTCTATATATACATGCACATTTATACATATATATATACACTCACCTAAAGAATTATTAGGAACACCATACTAATACGGTGTTGGACCCCCTTTTGCCTTCAGAACTGCCTTAATTCTACGTGGCATTGATTCAACAAGGTGCTGATAGCATTCTTTAAAAATGTTGGCCCATATTGATAGGATAGCATCTTGCAGTTGATGGAGATTTGAGGGATGCACATCCAGGGCACGAAGCTCCCGTTCCACCACATCCCAAAGATGCTCTATTGGGTTGAGATCTGGTGACTGTGGGGGCCATTTTAGTACAGTGAACTTATTGTCATGTTCAAGAAACCAATTTGAAATGATTTGAGCTTTGTGACATGGTGCATTATCCTGCTGGAAGTAGCCATCAGAGAATGGATTCATGTTCTCATTCTATTTACGCCAAATTCGGACTCTACCATTTGAATGTCTCAACAGAAATCGAGACTCATCAAACCATGCAACATTTTTCCAGTCTTCAACAGTCCAATTTTGGTGAGCTCGTGCAAATTGTAGCCTCTTTTTCCTATTTGTAGTGGAGATGAGTGGTACCCGGAGGGGTCTTCTGCTGTTGTAGCCCATCCGCCTCAAAGTTGTGCATGTTGTGGCTTCACAAATGCTTTGCTGCATACCTCGGTTGTAACGAGTGGTTATTTCAGTCAACGTTGCTCTTCTATCAGCTTGAATCAGTCGGCCCATTCTCCTCTGACCTCTAGCATCCACAAGGCATTTTTGCCCACAGGACTGCCGCATACTGGATGTTTTTCCCTTTTCACACCATTCTTTGCAAACCCTAGAAATGGTTGTGCGTGCAAATCCCAGTAACTGAGCAGATTGTGAAATACTCAGACCAGCCCGTCTGGCACCAACAACCATGCCACGCTCAAAATTGCTTAAATCACCTTTCTTTCCCATTCAGTTTGGAGTTCAGAAGATTGTCTTGACCAGGACCACACCCTAAATGCATTAAAGCAACTGCCATGTGAATGGTTGACTAGATAATTGCATTAATGAAAAATAGAACAGGTGTTCCTAATAATTCTTTAGGTGAGTGTATATATATATATATATATATATATATATAGTAATTCCACGGCACTCCCAAAGCTGTGGTACAAAAGTAGTGTTCTTTAATCACCAAAGTGACATTTCAGTCCTCTTACTGGGACTATTCTCAAGCAGTGAAAAAAGTCCCAGTAAGAGGACTGAAACTTTGCTTTGGTGATTAAAGAACACTACTTTTGAACCACATCTTTGGGAGTGCCGTGGAATTACTTTGTTTTTATCTACACTGGATGTTTGGATCACGTCCGTAGCCGCTGGCACACCAACCTAATTATTTGTGGATTGTTGTGCTGCTTTAATTGCATTATATATATATATATATATATATATATATATATATATACACACATATATATATATACACTGCGTGCAGAATTATTAGGCAAATGAGTATTTTGACCACATCATCCTCTTTATGCATGTTGTCTTACTCCGAACTGTATAGGCTCGAAAGCCTACTACCAATTAAGCATATTAGGTGATGTTCATCTCTGTAATGAGAAGGGGTGTGGTCTAATGACATCAACACCCTATATCAGGTGTGCATAATTATTAGGCAACTTCCTTTCCTTTGGCAAAATGGGTCAAAAGAAGGACTTGACAGGCTCAGAAAAGTCAAAAATAGTGAGATATCTTGCAGAGGGATGCAGCACTCTTAATATTGCAAAGCTTCTGAAGCGTGATCATCGAACAATCAAGCGTTTCATTCAAAATAGTCAACAGGGTCGCAAGAAGCGTGTGGAAAAACCAAGGCGCAAAATAACTGCCCATGAACTGAGAAAAGTCAAGCGTGCAGCTGCCAAGATGCCACTTGCCACCAGTTTGGCCATATTTCAGAGCTGCAACATCACTGGAGTGCCCAAAAGCACAAGGTGTGCAATACTCAGAGACATGGCCAAGGTAAGAAAGGCTGAAAGACGACCACCACTGAACAAGACACACAAGCTGAAACGTCAAGACTGGGCCAAGAAATATCTCAAGACTGATTTTTCTAAGGTTTTATGGACTGATGAAATGAGAGTGAGTCTTGATGGGCCAGATGGATGGGCCCGTGGCTGGATTGGTAAAGGGCAGAGAGCTCCAGTCCGACTCAGACGCCAGCAAGGTGGAGGTGGAGTACTGGTTTGGGCTGGTATCATCAAAGATGAGCTTCTGGGGCCTTTTCGGGTTGAGGATGGAGTCAAGCTCAACTCCCAGTCCTACTGCCAGTTTCTGGAAGACACCTTCTTCAAGCAGTGGTAAAGGAAGAAGTCTGCATCCTTCAAGAAAAACATGATTTTCATGCAGGACAATGCTCCATCACACGCGTCCAAGTACTCCACAGCGTGGCTGGCAAGAAAGGGTATAAAAGAAGAAAATCTAATGACATGGCCTCCTTGTTCACCTGATCTGAACCCCATTGAGAACCTGTGGTCCATCATCAAATGTGAGATTTACAAGGAGGGAAAACAGTACACCTCTCTGAACAGTGTCTGGGAGGCTGTGGTTGCTGCTGCACGCAATGTTGATGGTGAACAGATCAAAACACTGACAGAATCCATGGATGGCAGGCTTTTGAGTGTCCTTGCAAAGAAAGGTGGCTATATTGGTCACTGATTTGTTTTTGTTTTGTTTTTGAATGTCAGAAATGTATATTTGTGAATGTTGAGATGTTATATTGGTTTCACTGGTAAAAATAAATAATTGAAATGGGTATATATTTGTTTTTTGTTAAGTTGCCTAATAATTATGCACAGTAATAGTCACCTGCACACACAGATATCCCCCTAAAATAGCTAAAACTAAAAACAAACTAAAAACTACTTCCAAAAATATTCAGCTTTGATATTAATGAGTTTTTTGGGTTCATTGAGAACATGGTTGTTGTTCAATAATAAAATTAATCCTCAAAAATACAACTTGCCTAATAATTCTGCACTCCCTGTATATATATATATATATAGTGACACAGTGAGAGGTTTCATCTGGGAAAACAGGTATTTTCCTCCCAGCATGTGCTTCTGGGCTGATTTACAGCCAGATGAGGTCAAATACCAGACCGGATTTTAAATGCCGGGTTTTGGCAGCACCTGGCTGTCCTTAAATAGGCAGCTGGGCTCTGTGTTGGGATCTGGGAGCCTTGTGTCAGGCTTGATACCTGTTTGGTGTGAAATCCGGTTGGTGCTGCTATTCTCAAGGACTCTTTGAGGCATAATTGCCGCATGGTGTAAATTACCACCAACACCGCAAGGTGACTTTTTGCTTGTTTATGACTACTTGTTTTGTCACTTGCCTAAAGTGTGAATAAAACACTGAACTGTTTGATTAAAAGAACTTGTTGTTGCCTCTATACTGAGTCCACTAAACCTGTCTACCAGAGCGAGTCCCCACAATTGGTGGAGGATGCGGGCAAGAGCAGTGAGGCTGGCGTGAACGCCGATATTTTAGGTTTCTGCATTTTTCAGGCACAGTTGTATGTCGTACATGAAACCAGCTGTATTACAACCAGTGCCCAATGACAAAATGGAGGCTGTTGTGAAGGCCCTCATGGAGGCTAATCTGCAGCAGAGAGAGACAAACCTGCAGCAACACGAGGCTAATAAGCAGCAGCAGGAGACTAACCAGTTGCTGCTACAACACGTGATGGCTTTGCAGACAGCAGGAGCAACCCTGAGCTTCCACGATGCCCAGAAAGCAGTCCGTGCCGTGATTCCTGAGATGATCCCCCCAGATGACATCGAAACCTACCTGGGGATGTACGAGAAAGTGGCTACCCCTTGACCAGTGGGCTGAGTTCGTCGCTCCATTCCTGGCATTCTTTTCCCAGTGGGTGTATTTCGACTTGCCAGACGATCAAGCGGCCGACTACCAAAAAGTAAAAGGTGAGATTTTGGAAAGACTGGGGGTGAATGTGTTGGTCCTGGCCCAGCGGGTACATCAGTGGGGGTTTTAGCCAGCTGAGCCTGTGAGGACCCAGTATTATGACTTGCTCCACCTCTTGCAAAAGTGGCTACAGCCTGATGTGCTGAGTCCCCCGGCTATGCTGGATAGACTATTAGCCGATATGCTCTGGAGGGCTTTGCCATACCCTCTCCAGCACTGGATTGGTCAGGTGTCTCCTGGCAATGCCCTTGAGATGGTGGACCTGGTGGAATGCTATGAAGCTACCAGGAATCTAAAGGAGGGTTCTGTCGGGAGGGGGGTCGGCAAACCCCGAAAATCTCCACCCCATATCCGGAGATTTGAGCTGATAAAACCCCCCGGGATGTAACCACTGCGGACCTGGCTCCGATAATCTGCTGGCTGTGTCAGGAGCCTGGCCTATGGACACTAACTATGGCTACCATCAGTCGCTATATGCCAGCTGTGTGCAACAGGTACCCCAGAGTCTTTAGTTCAATTCTGCCAGGTGGAAGTGGAAGACATTCCGGTGGAGGCTCTGCTGGACTCAGGGATTATGGTGACCCTAGTAAGGGCTACCCTGGTGCAGTCCACTGAGTATACTGGCCGAAAAGTCGGGGTGATGTGCATCCACGGAGACTTAAAAGACTACCGCACCGTGCTGGTGTGTCTAACCGCTGTGGCCGGTAGATGGACCCACGAGGTGGCTGTCGCCACAAATCTACATTATGAACTCATAATAGGGAAAGACTTCCCGGGCTTCCCAGCACTGTGGCCTGTTATGAGATTGACTGATACCCATAAGACAGGGGTAACCCTAGCAGAGTGGCCCGGCTTAATGGGGAGACCAGAACCCTGGGAACCTAAGACCGAAGGGCCAGCGGTAGGGGTGACCGCCACTTCGGTGGAAGAGGGGGAGACAACCCCGCTAAGTGTGATGGTGGGAGACGTGGAGGACTTGCCGCCAGGGTCCTGAATTTGCAGACCTCAATGTCTCCGGGGATAATTTTGGTACCGCCAAACATCGGGACCCAACCCTATCCCGTGCCTGGGAAAATGTGTTAATAGTAGATGATGAACCACAACAACCTGGGGCAGAGTCAGTGTTTCCCCGTTTTGTGGTTCATCAAGATATGTTGTATAGGGTAAACCAACTACAGGGTGAGCTTATTGAACAGTTGGTGGTCCCCAAGGCTTATCACAAGCTTGTGTTAGATCTAGCCCACCAACATGCTCTCGGGTGTCACCTGGGGCTAAAAAAACTCAGGATCGTATTCTACAGCGGTTTTACTGGCCCAGCATATTCAAAGAAGTGCAAGAGTTTTGTAAGTCTTGCCCGACCTGCCAGATAACTAGCCCCCAGCCACATTTCCGAAGTCCCCTAGTACCTCTCCCGATTATCGAAGTACCATTTTACCGAATAGCTATGGACCTCATAGGCCCAGTATCAAAGTCCGCCAGAGGGCATCAACACATCTTAATCATTCTAATATGCCACTCGGTACCCGTAGGCGGTGCCACTGCGACATACCTCGGACAAACTCATAGCTACGAAGTTAATGGAGATGTTTTAACGAGTAGGACTACCTAAAGAGGTTCTGACCGACCAAGGGACCCCTTTTATGTCAAAGGTGATGAGGGAATTCTGTAAGTTGCTGCACATAAAACAACTACGGACGTCCATTTACCTTCCACAAACGGATGGTCTGGTAGAAGGGTTAAACCAAACATTAAAAAATATGTTGAAAAAGGTAGTGTCTAAAGATTAGACTACAGAAATGTGGCTGGGGGCTAGTTATCTGGCAGGTCGTGCAAGACTTACAAAACTCTTCCACTTCTTTGAATATGCTGGGTCAGTAAAACCACTGTAGAATACGATCCTGAGTTTTCTGCAGCCCCAGGTGACCCCCGAGAGCGTGTTGGTGGGCTAGATCTAACACAAGCTTGCGATAAGCCTTGGGGACCACAAACTGTTCAATAGGTTCACCCTGTAGTTGGTTTACCCGATACAACATATCTTGATAAACCATAAAACGGGGAAACACTGATTCTGCCCCAGGTTGTTGTGGTATCAGGCGCAAGATAGGATTTGGTCCCGACGTTGGGTGGTAACAAAATTATCTCCGGAGACATTGATGTCTGCCAATTCAGGACCCGGCGGCAAGTCCTCCATGTCTCCAACCATCACACTTAGCGGGGTTGTCTCCCCCTCTTTCACCAAAGTGGCAGTCACCCCTACCGCTGGCCCTTCGGTCTCAGGTTCCCAGGGTTCTGGTCTCCCCCTGAGCTGGGCCACTCTGCTAGGGTTACCCCTGTCTCATGGGTATCAGTCAATCTCATAACAGGCCACAGTGCCGGGAAGCCCGGGAAGTCTCTCCCTATTATGAGTTCATAATGTAGATTTGTGGGGACAGTCACCTCGTGGGTCCATCTACCGGCCACAGTGGTTAGAGACACCAGAGCGGTGGGGTAGTCTTTTAAGTCTACATGGATGCGCATCACCGACTTTCCGGCCAGTATACTAAGTGGACCGCAACAGGGTAGCCCTTACTAGGGTCACCATACTCCCTGAGTCCAGCAGAGCCTCCGCCGGAGTGTCTCCCACTTCCACCAGTCACACGTGATCTAGAAACTCTGGGGTACCTGTTGCACACAGCCTCCTGGCATATAGCGACTGACGGTAGCCATAGTTAGTGTCCATGGGCTCAACCTGATGGGGACAGTCAGCCCTTACATGGCCAGGCTCCTTACACCGCCAGCAGACTATCAGAGCCAGGTCCACCGTGGGTACATCCTGGGTGGGTTTTATCAGCTCAAATCTCCGGATATGGGGTGGAGATTTCCGGGGTTTGCCGTCCCCCCTCCCGACAGAACCCTCCTTTAGATTCCTGGTAGCTTCATAGCATTCCACCACGTCCACCATCTCAAGGGCATTGCCAGGAGACACCTGACAGATCCAGTGCTGGAGAGGGTATGGCAAAGCCACAGAACATATCGGCTAATAGTCTATCCAGCATAGCCGGGGGACTCAGCACATCAGGCTGTAGCCACTTTTGCACGAGGTGGAGTAAGTGGCCGCTTGATCAAGTCGAAATACACCCACTGGGAATCAGATGCCAGGAATGGAGCGACGACCTCAACTTACTGGTCACGGGTAGCTTTTCCATGATGGCCACTTTCTCGTACATCGCCAGATAGGTTTCAATGTCGTTTGCAGGGGTCATCTTAGGAATCGCGGCACGGACTGCTTTTCCGGGCATCGTGGACGCTCCGGGTTGCTCCTGCTGTCTGCAAAGCCATCACGTATTGTAGCAGCAACTGGTTAGTCTCCTATTGCTTATTAGCCTCGTGTTACTGCAGGTTTGTCTCTCTCTGCTGCAGATTAGCCTCCATGAGGGCCTTCACAACAGCCTCCATTTTGTCATGGGGCACTGGTTGTAATACAGCTGGTTTCATGTACGACATACAACCGTGCCTGAAAAATACAGAAACCAAAAATATCGGCGTTCACGCCAGCCTCACAGCTTTTGCCCGCATCCTCCACCAATTGTAGGGACTCGCTCTGGTAGACAGGATTAGCGGACTATAGAGGCAACAAAAATTTCTTTGTATCAAGCAGTTCAGTGTTTTATTCATACTTTAGGTAAGTGACAAAACAAGCATTCATATTCCAACAAAAAGTCACTTTGCGATGGTGGTAATTCAAACCATGCAGTAATTCTGCCTCAAAGAGTACTTGCTGATAGCAGCACCAACCTGTTTTCAGCCAAAACAGGTAGCAAGCCCTTATCCAGACACTAGGCTCCCAGATCCTAACACAGAGACATGGCTTCTGAGCCCAGCTGCCTATTTAAGGATAGCCAGGTGCTGCCAAAACCCGGCATTTAAAATCCGGTCCGGTATTTGACCTCATCTGACTGTACATCAGCCCAGCAGTACATGCTGGGAGGAAAATACCTGTTTACCCAGACGAAACCTCTCACTGTGTCACTATATATATATATATATATATATATATATATATACACATATACATACATACATACACACACATATGTGTATATATACTGTATTTTTCACCCTATAAGACGCACCTAGGTTTTTGAGGAGGAAAATAATAATAAAAAAAAAATTAACCAAAAGGTGTGCTTTTGGTGGGTTTTGAACTAATGGTGGTCTGTGGATGACACTATTTTGGGGGATCTGTGGATGGCACTGTTATGGGGGCATCTGTGGATGGCACTGTTATGGGGGCATCTGTGGATGGCACTTTTATGGGGGCATCTGTGGATGGCACTTTTATGGGGGATCATTGTGGGGGCATCTGGATTGCACTGTTATGGGGTCATCTGTGGATGACACATATATAATAGCATCTTATCTAATGTGTCATCCACAGATCCCCCATAACAGTGTCCCTGTGTAGTGAATGGGGGCCGGCATCTGGTTCTGTAATGGCAGTGGGGCCCGGTGCAGTCACTGTATTCTACTACATCGGGCCCCGCTCACTGTAGTATAATCATATCTAACTTGTGGGTATTGTTAAAGTATTCATATCATCTTAAATCCAGCGCTGTACTACTTACTACTAACTTCTTGGCAGTCAGGAGGCCGGGGGCGGGCGCTCGCAGCGTAGCTCACTACGTCATGCACCTGCGCCACCTGCTTCATTCATAAAGTGGGACAGCTGCTGTCATTAAATTTTTTAAATTGTCTGTCTCCACCAGACAAAATGGCAGCATTTCAAAGGCCAGCAGTTTTGAAATGCTGGCATTCAGGGCCAAGGCTCGGGGGTGGGTAGGGGGGTACTTCCTCTTTCTCTCCGGTGTTTGTGGGATGGACAGCTGAACGCTTCCATGGAACAGTGTGGAGATGCTGGGTGATGGTGGTGGTGGTGTGGCTGCCACATCATCTGAGGTGTGGCAGGTGCCCCTGCCCCTCCGGAGGAGGGGGAAGAGGCCAAGACTGCAGCAGAAGAGGGAGCAGGAGGAGCCTCTTATCTTTTGTGGTTCTTAAAGGTGTCTACTTCACTTCAGCTCATGCTTTGCGGTTAGATGCCGGATCATGCAGGTGGTGCTCAGGTTGAGAACATTTATTCCTCGCTTTAGGCTCTGACTGCACAGTGTGCAAACCACCCGTGTCCTGTCGTCAGCACACTGCCTGAAGAATTGGCCATGCCAGGGAACTCCTTTCCGCCGACTTTGGTGTGCTATGTCTCTTGGTGCGTTGGGCCGCAGCAGGCGTACTGGCTGGGGGACAGCCGCTCTGCTTTTGCACCCTGCTCCCTCTTTTGCTGTGTGGCTGGCACTGTGTGCCCCCCTCCTTTTCCTCCGAACTGCGCACGTCACTGGAATGACCTAGATGCCATGTGAGATCTAGAACCTCATCATCCGCCCCATAATCTTCCAACCACTCCTCACCCCTGCACTTCTGGCTGGTCTGCATACTGCAGAAAGCCCCAGCAGTTGACACCTGTGTTTCATCATCAGAGACATACTGCGGTGGTTCTCCCAGGTCCTCATCCTCAAACATAAGTGGTTGGGCATCAGTGCACTTAATCTCTGTCACTTCTAGGGCAGGGCTAGTTTTCAGCAGTGGTCCTAGTGGAAAACAATGTGAAGGAACTGGAGGCACTCTCAGCCATCCAATCTACCACCGCCTCTACTTGTTCTGGCCTCACAATTCTTAGAGCGGTATTCGGGACTACAAAATGTTGCATAACATCATGTCACCTGCGTACACCAGAGAAAGGTGTTTCATTTGGGCATGTAGCTGGCACAGATTGACAAGGTTCTCACCCTGCAGCAGGAGCTCCACCACCACAAACACCAGAAACACCATGGCCACATCCCCTAGTTGATGCTCTCCTCATTTTGTTACAGTCACCCACAAAATTGCCTGACAGACGAAGAATTGTGTATCCATGTCACGGATGCAAAAGAGGTGTTTGGAAAAAAAATAATTGGTAGGAACTCTTGGCTCCGGCCGCAGGGATGTAGGAGTGTGGCGCAGGGGGATACATGCCAATCCAAACCTATCCTCTACTTACTGCATACATCTCGCCCTGTACCCTATACTGGAGGGACCCAGACCTGATTCTGCCACGGATCAAGGCTGTATGGATTGTTTCATAATGAAGAAGGGGGCAAAGAACTCTGCAGGGACCGGCCACTCTAAATCAGCGAGACTCACTAAGATGGAGCTGCCTTCCCTGACGGCCTCACAGGCCTTAATACTGGAGAACCAAGTGGACTCTGAACTATAAGACCATGAGGGCTCACAGCAGGTACCAGTAGACTATAAGAAATAAGCTGAACTGGTAGCCTGGAGCATGGCCACGGATATTTCAGAGACCCTGGTCCGCACAGTGGCAAGCACATTGCAGAGCCTGCAGAAAGAGATGCAGGAACAGGGTCAGCAAATAACAGGGCTAGAACGGCGGGTCTTAACAGCAGAGACTGATGCAGAATATGCACGCATCAAGGTGCAAGATGCCCAAAAAGAGAATCATGCATTGTGGTCAAAGGTGGGAGGGAGGGAGATTCTCAGTCCAGATGCCAATGACTCCTGTAATGCCACTCCAGGTCTTGCCAACTTTTGATTCTCCAGCATGCGGCTAGTCTCCTGGAGCGTGAAAAAGCGCACCCTGGTTTTGCAAAATTTAAAGCGAGTAAAGGCAGATATCGCAATGCTGCAGGAGTCTCATCTAACTGCGAAAGATTTTATGCATATGCAAAAGTTGTGGGTGGAAAAGGTGTTGGGATCTCCGGCAATTCAGGGTAAGGAAGGAGTGCTGATCCTTTTGCACAAACGTGCGCAATTACAAGTACTAGGGGATGATCATAATGCGGAGGGCCGTATGGTAAAGGTGCTAATCTCTACCCCTATGGGGAATATCAGCCTTTATAACCAGTATGGCCCCAACGGTTCTAACCAATCCTTCTTGTCTATGGTAACGAAGCTGTTGACGGGAGACCTGATCCCCCTCAAAGTGGTAGGAGGTGACTTGAACACAGTATTTCATGCCAGGGAAGATAGAAGAGGGAATCTACGGGCCAATGTGGTACCGAGGGCACGGGACACAGTTTTACCTACCTTTTTGGCCACTAATGATCTGATAGATTATTTGGAGGAGGGAGCACCCAGACACTAGAGAATATACTCACTACTCCCATGCAAAAAATTAATGGTCGAGGATAGACTTTTTGCTTACCAGCTCTCAGCTGGAAAGAAGGGTAGCATTTGCCACCATAGAGGATCTGGTCATCTCTGATCATGCCCCCGTGAGTATAGCCCTGTGGGACCAGGTTCCCACAGGTGCTAAGTTTATATGGCGGTTCCCTGGGTGGCTATATGAAGATGAGGAGTTCCGGGAGATCCTACAGGGATGGTGGATGGAGTACGCTTTTGACAATGCAGCCCATGATGGTCAGACGGCCTTGTTCTAGGAAACCTCTAAAGTGGTCCTGCGAGGTCGCCTGATATCATATGAAAACACAGTATGCGCAGGCTAGTACTGCACTGAGAGAAGCATATACAAGATTCACAAATGACCCTACACCAGCTCACAAAACTTCTTGGGTCACGGCAAATGCAACATTCAAACAGATCCTGACAGATAAAGAACAGTATAGGGGCTCTATCAGGAATGCTAAATACTTTCGGTTCGGGAACAAGATGGGTAGGCTGATGTCCAGTTTGGCAAAGGGAGCATTAGGCATTAAACCAGTGACCAGCCTGAGGTCGTAAGGGAGTCAACTGACCTCTAACCCTAAGGAGATTAATCATATTTGTCACTCTTACTTTCAGGCACTCTACTCAGGAGACTCTTGACTCACAAAGGAAGGCTGGCTTCTTGGACCATCTCTCCCTTCCAAAACTCTCTACCGAGCAGTAGGCATCCCTGAACAAAGCGATCACATTGATGGAGGTACAGGGGGTGATTAAGGTGCTACCTGCGAGCAAGGCACTGGGTCCAGATGGGTTCTCAGGGGAGTATTATAAGATCTTGAAGGATCAGATTGCTCCCAGTTTGGTGAATTGCTATAAATATTGGTTACAGGGACAGCAACTCTCAGACATGGCTAATCTGGCACATATCCAGTTGTTGCTGAAACCAGATAATGACCTAACGCCCCCAGGGTCTTACCGCCCAATATTCTTAATCAATGCGGATGTAAAGATAGTATCTAAGTTAATGGAAAATCGCCCTGCTTCTATTCTCCCCCACCTAGTGTGATCCCACCAAGTCGGCTTTGTGCAGGGACGGTCTGCACTAGTCAACATTAGAAAGGTATTGACTGTTTTAGATGAGGTGAGGGTGCATCCAGGGTGTCACTCCAGACCATCCCTGCTTACGCTGGATGTGGAAAAAGCTTTTGATAACATTTGGTGGGGGTGGTTGGGAGTGGTGCTGGATACCATTAAATTCACAGCCAGCTTCCGCTCATTCATGTGTGGCCTTTACCAATCTCCTAGGGCTCGAGTCTGCATGGGTAGCACTCTCTCTGACCCCTTTAAACTGAGAAAGGGAACACATCAGGGTTGCCCTCTCTCGCCACTCTTGTTTAATCTAGCATTGGAGCCCCTGGCCCGGTGTCTGCATCGTGAGGTCGCCATATCGGGTGAAGCAGTGGGGGGAGAGGTGGTCCGATTGGCTGCTTTTGCCAACGATATCCTCTTGTTTGTAGAGGACCTGATCAGGGATCTGAAAAGAATCTTTGAGATTCTGGAGGAGTTCGGGCAGGTGGCAGGTTTTAGGGTAAACGCTTCAAAGAGCGAACTTCTTTGTTTAAAGGCCAATCTCACGTCAGCGGAACTGTCCCAAATGGGACCTTCGGTCTCTTTATCAAGGAACTATATCAAATATTTGGGAATATTGGTGGGTAAGATGCCAGAATCCCTTTACCACCTCAATTATCACCCTTTAATCAGGAAGATGGCGAGGGAACTTAAAGGCTGGGATAATTTACCATTATCATTCTTGGGGAGAATCTATTTAGTTAAGATGATATCCTTCGCCCGACTGCTATATCTGCTTCAGACAATTCCTCTACTCCTCACGCATAAAGATGTATCCAGTCTACAGAAGGTGTTTTCGGCCTTTATATGGAGAGGGAAAAGACCCCGAATCTCTACTGCTAAGTTGTCCCTTCCAAAATCTCAGGGTGGCATAATTGGCTATCCCCATTACAGGGGTTACAATCTGGCGTGCCTTATAAGACATGTCTCAGACTGGTTAGGTCACACATTCCATTTATAGCCTGGAGAGTAACCTTGCAAGGCCATGGGATCTGGCTTCCCTGTTGCACCTTCCTTACTCAGAACTCCCGGGAGACATTAAGCAGTGTTTGGCCCTAAAAGACACTATAGCGGCATGGAAGGAGGTCCGACGTCGATTTAAAGTGTCATATCAGATCTCTAAGTACTTGCCTCTATGGCAGAACCCATGGTTTTCTTAGGGAGATATGGTACAAATAAAATGTTTGTGAAGTGGAGGGAAGGGGGATAACAACGCTGAAGGCTTAAAGGGGTTGTCCGGGATCAAACTTATTTTTTTTAAAACATCTTACTCACCTTTAGTAGCCAAGTCTATGTTCCCAAGGTGGTTTGAGGTATCTTCTACACTGGAGCATGGCTCCTACAGTCCTGAACACATGGTTTACATATTTGTTTATCTGTTCCTTCACTTCCTGCCCCACTGCACTGTGGGTCCCAGTGCTTCTCCTGTCTAACATCGTGTCCCTGCACCCGCCTTCTCATACATATTCATGCATCCTGCACAGCCTCCACTCCTCCTTCGATCCGCCCCCTCATACATATTCATCCTCTTGCCTCATATTCCTCCCCCATATGTACGCCCATAAACTTCTCCTTGCTCTATCTCTGGCATCTGTCATGTGCTCAGTGTTTGCAGAGCTTAGAGACAATTGTACAGAGTCACACTGTAAGGGGCACGCTCCCACATGTATCCATAAACATACCTGACATCATCACACTATAAGGGGCACGCTCCCACATCTATCCATAAACATACTGGACACCGTCACACTGTAAGGGACACACTCCCACATGCATGCATAAACATACCGGACACGTCACACTGTAAGGGACACACTCCCTCGTGCATCCATAAACATATCGGACACCGTTACACTGTAAGGGACACACTCCCACATGCATCCATAAACATACCGGACACAGTCACACTGTAAGGCCTCTTTCACACGGACATCATGTTTTTTGCCCGGATAAGATGCGGGTGTGTTGCGGCAAAATACACGATTTTTCCCGCGCGAGTGCAAAACATTGTAATGCATTTTGCACGCGCTTGAGAAAAATTGCCATGTTTGGTACCCAGACCCGAACCCGGACTTCTTCACAGAAGTTCGGGTTTGAGTTAGGTGTTGTGTAGATTGTATTATTTTCCCTTATAACATGATTATAAGGGAAAATAATAGCATTCTTAATACAGAATGCATAGTACAATAGGGCTGGAGGGGTTAAAAAAATAATAATAATAATTTAACTCACCTTAATCCACTTGATCGTGCAGCCGGCATCTCTTCTGTCTTCTTCTTTGCTGTGCACAGGAATAGGACCTTTGATGATGTCACTGTGCTCATCACATGGTCCAATCACATGGTTCATCACCATGGTGAGGGACCACGTGATTGGATCATGTGATGAGACGTCACCACAGGTCCTTAGCCGGCAGCTCAACATTACAGAAGAAGACAGAGATCCGCAACTACGCGATCAAGTGGACTCGGTGAGTTAATTTTTTTTATTTTTAACCCCTCCATCACTATTGTACTATGCATTCTGTATTCAGAATGCTATTATTTTCCCTTATAACCATGTTATAAGGGAAAATAATACAGATCGGGTCCCCAGCCCGATCGTCACATAGCAACCATGCCTGAAAATCGCACCGCATCCGCACTTGCTTGCGGATGCTTGCGATTTCCACGCGGCCCCATTCACTTCATGCTGCAATTTTCACGCAACGCACAAGTGATGCGTGAAAATCGCCGCTCATGTGCACAGCACCATAGAAGTGAATGGGTCCGGATTCAGTGCGGGTGCAATGCGTTCAACTCACGCATTGTACCCGTGCGGAATACTCGCCCGTGTGAAAGGGCCTAAGGGACACACTCCCACATGCATCCATATACATACCGGACACCGTCACACTGTAAGGGGCACGCTCCCATCTATATATATATATATACATATATATATACACATTTCAAGGTAAACCTTATATACTGACCTGGCAATCAGTTGAAACCGATGTATAACCACAGGAAAGTGAAATGCACACACTGCAACTCCAAAAGGAGAATGTGCAAAAAAGATTAATTCCAAAACACAAGTACAGGGCTAAAAAAAATATTTTAAACTAGACAAAAGCAGCCTCATTACATAAATAGGATTATCCGTTTATTTCAAATCAACAAAAAAAAACTGACTGATTACACTATCATTACCTTTTCTTTCAACTAAGCCATTGTTTTATTATCTTTATTTTTTTTACACAATCAACATGCCATTGTCTAAATGCAATATATGCAATTAGCATGGCCATGTCATCCTGTGGTGAAAGGAATTCCTCCTTTCTAAAGCCGTCTGCCCCATTAGCTAGTAATTCTGATGGGAGGAGTTTTCTATGCTAACAAGCATAGTAATCCTCCCCCAATCATTGTAATGCTCAAGGCCCAGTGACGTCACCGACTGGTGGAGGGGCTTAGCGCGATGCCGGCTGGACAAATTACAGCCCCTCCAACCTCTCTGCATAATTATCTAGACTGCCAGTGATGTCACCGGGCTCCCTGAGCAGAGGAAGAGGAGGCTTTGCTCGCCTGCCAGGGACCCGGTACGTCACTGAAGATAAGAAAATACTCACTTCCGGCCATGAATTGAAAGGAGGAAAACAGGGCTTCAGCAATATGTTCTAAAGGTACCACATGCATGTTTGTAATGTTTATGTTATTAGATTACTAATAGACAAATGTCCCCAATACCAGACAACCCCTTTAATTGCAGTTGGAGAAGCACCGTTGGTTGTCATTGGAAGAGTTACACAGTCAATTTAAGATCCTGGTCACCAGCTATTTGCCTTATGCACAGATCAAAATATTTTGTGGGAACCGCCTCAGGGACCAGTCTCAGGAGCTGCAGAAGAACAATTTCGATGAGTATATCAAAGGGGGTCAGGTACGATGGTCCATAACCTGATTATACAGGGGCCTTTTGTCTCGTCTGTTGGAACCTACGTCTCTGACAGGCTTTCAATCATGGAGTAGGATCTTGGAGGATGATGGTTTACCAAAAAAGATTGTGGAAGGGATGGATAGAGTCTGTAAAGCAGTTATCAATGAACATTGGAGGGAATCTCACTTTAGTTTCATACATAGGGCTATATATACCTTTAATATCCCATCACATCCAGCATCCCCACATCGATTGGTAGCATGCCCTAAATGTTCTCTCTCAGCAGCGGACTTATACCATTGCATGTGGCAATGCCCCTCAGGCATTTCTTTCTGGACAAACATAATAGCTTATATCCGAGAGATCTGGGGTGTTGAATTACCATTGGCGCCCCAGGTCTTATTGTTTTACGTGGCCCCTGAGACTGGTCCTTTCCCATTGATTGTGGTCGCAGTGCTTCTGGTGGCAAAGCGAACATTGCTCCAGCCCTGGTTAAGGCCTGAAGTTCCCTCGATACATGGAGGTGACCAATCAATTGGCTTTATACATGCATCATGATAGAACATATGCCCTGCAACATAAGGTTACCAAAATGGCCCCTTTTAAAAAAAAAATGGAAGTATATAATAGCGTCTCACGACAGGGAAGCAATTAGCCTTATTGTGACACCATTTAAATATACGGAATGGTACCTAAAGACTGATATAAGGTTGGGTGCTTTAAAGGTGTGTTGATTTTCTCTGAGCCATATGACTGGCGATCTATTAGAGTGTTGGTGGTGTTGAGATCATTGGCATCTGGGCTGGGGGGGGGGAGTAGGGAGGGGTTTAATGGGGGAAGGGAATGTTATTTGTCAATCTGTGGATCCTGGCGATATGGACAGCGAAAAGCTAGTCCACACGTCTATGTTATTGTATGGTACAGTATATGGAAAAATGGCAAAAAAAATAATACACACCGAACAAATTAACTAGCTGAATAAGTGTTATATATCTCTTTGACGGTGGCAAGTACAGTGTATTTTGAACCAAAAAAAATAGGTAGGTCACACCGACCCAATTAATTGGCTGAATAACTGTTATATATCCCTTTGATGGTGGCATATACAGTGTATTTTAAACAAAAAAAAAAAGTTAGGACACACCGACCCAATAACCATCTTAACTGTTATATATTCCATTTACGGTGGCAAGTACAGTGTATTCGAAACAAAAAAACAGGTAAGTCACACCGACCCAATTAACAGGCTGAATAACTATTATATATTCACTTTAACGGTGGCAAGTACAGTGTGTTTTAAAGAGGTTATCCATGACTATGAAAAGCTTCCCCATATGCTTGGCCCCTCGCAATGAATATAGTTACCTGGCTCCCCGCGCTACTCCTGGTTCCCGCCGCTGCTGCTTCTCCTCGTGCGTGGATGAAAACATCCGGTGTCAGGGGGGAGCAGCCAATGGCAGGCAGTGATGGGGAAGAGCCCCTCTAGCGTCACCAGCGATGCTCGGGAGGGTCGTCACCTTTCCCGCCTGCCATTGGCTGCTCCCCCCAACACTGGATGTTTTCATCTGCGCACGGGAAGAAGCTGCAGTGGTGGTGTGGGGACCACAAGCGGCGCAGGAAGTGGGGAGCCAGGTAAGTATTCTCAATGTGAGGGGCCCGGCATATGGGGGAGCTTTCTGTAGTCTTGGATAACCCCTTTAAACAAAAAAAAAAGGTAGGTCACACCGACCCAATTAACTGGATGAATAACTATTATATATTCCCTTTGATGGAGGCAATTACAGTGTATTTTAAACAAAAAAAGGTTGGTCACACCGACCCAATTTACCTGCTGAATAACTACTATATATTCCTTTGACAGTGGCAAGTACAGTGTATTTTAAACAAAAAAAAAAAGGTTGGACACACCGACCTAATTAACCGGCTGAATAACTATCATATATCCTTCGCGGTGGCAATTAACATTTTTTTCACCAAAAAATAGGTATGTCTCACCCACACAATTAATAGACTGGTTAACTATTATATCTCCCTGTCACTGGTGCAAAGGAGTAGGATTGCACCGAAAAAATGGGTCACCCTCAGACTGAACAGCACGATCAAGTATGGTATTTCTGTCTCACTGGTGCAAAGGAGCTGTATTGCACCCATCAGTAATGCCTACAGGTCACCTTCAGACTTATTTAAAAAAAAATGAAGGCCTAACACTCTCCCTGCCTGCAGCAGCGTCCTTTCCTTACACTAGTCAGAGCAGAATGGCGGCGCCCCATGTGATCCAGCATTTATGCATGCATGGTCACATGGTGCGCCGGCCAGTCATGGCCATACCAATACTAGGCATGACTGTGATAGTTTCAACAAGCTGTATTTAAAGCGCGAGCAACGAACCCGGACACGGACTTTAGCGCCAAATTCCAGATTCGGTACACGGACACTCAAATGTCCGGTACGGTCCTGAACGTGGCGGTCCGGGTTCGCTCATCCCTAAACACAACCCAGAGAAAAACTAATTATGCAATTATATAACTACATAGACTATAATTTTCATATTAAACTTACAGAATTCATTAGGATCAGTAGTAATACTCTTCATATTTGATGTCCGTTCTTGAGCATTTGGGTTTTGATCGATGAACTCCACTGTGACTTGTCTCCAGGGGCATGGCCATTGAAGAGTAGCATCATTCGCTCCTGATACCAAATATACAAATGTTGCAATGTTGAATGGCAAACTTGACCAAGGATATTCTATTAAGGATATCTGGTAGGCATATCCATCTTTGGAGTAGTATGGGGGACTAAAAAGAGAACTTTTTATCAAGTCACGTGTAAAGTTTCTGATGTGCCAGACATTTTGAGGGCATTCTGTTTCTGACAAATTGATGTCATCAATTGAAATTCCTCCAGCGGAGTTGCCGCCTCCTTTTATTCCTTGAAATACAAATCTAAATTTGTTTTTTGCACTTAGTTTAGAATGGTGAATCTGCCAGTAATCAGCAGGTGGACCTGAAAAATAAAATGACCAAAATAATGAATATTCTCACTTACATGATCACACATTTACTACAAAACATAGTTACATAAAAGTGCATAGACTTAATGGAATTCCCCATCTCTTCTCTGTATAGAGAAACCTGAACATTTATGAAATATTATTGAATGACTTATTGAATAATACATTTCTAAATAATACATTGGGTCTTCATTTCCTTAGCACCGTTCAAATAATAGCAGAGGCCACTTCTAACTTGGATTTGTATGTATATTTATGAGAAACCCTATATACAACACCATATGGAAGCTCAGATATTGTTATACATGCTAAGAATATGTCCAGAAAAACCTGAAAAGGGGTCCACATGTTATAGTATGTACTATATCCTGTTCTATGCTGATTCATTTCATAATGTATATTAATGGAGGTAGGATCTCCAAATCTCCTAGTTCCTCTGACACAAATCAATTAATGGCTGCCTGAAGTTACCACTAGGGGTATTTAAGATAGATTTATTGGATTGCTTTCAACAGGTGCTGCATAAATCTATATGGAGTAAGATAATGATCCAAGCACAAAAACAAGTCAACATCTGTCTGTAGGGGAGCAAAATTCAAGTGGCTGTCAAGTTTGGATAGCTTTTAGCTGTGAGAAAGTTCCCCACTCAAATGGTAGAGGGTATGACCATGACGTGGTCAGAGGGGAAGACCAGCGTTCCTGGATTCCTAGACAAGTTAAACTTTCACATGAGTCTGCGTCCTCAGGATGTGGAACCAATGAAAATCTATGCTAAGAGCCATTGGTTCCATGTACCACCATTTAAAGGGGTTATGTCACTTCCGAAAATAGCTTTATTATGTAGAAAAAATATTAATACAAGCCACTTACTAATGTATTGTTATTATCCATGTTGCTTCCATCCCTGGCTGGATTCATTTTTCCATCACATTATACACTGCTCGTTTCCATGGTTACGACCACCCTGCAGTTCGTCAGCGATGGCCATTCCTGCACACTATAGAAAAAAACACCAGCCTAATGTGTGCTCCCACGGTCCCAGCCAGCAGAGAGGCCGGTACTTTTTCCTATAGCGTGCAAGCACGGCCACCGCTGATTGATCACATGGTGGTCTGTAACCATGGAGGCCAGCAGTGTATATTGCAATGGAAAAATGAAGCCAGCCAGCAAAGAAAGCATAATGGATAATAACAATACACTAGTAAGTGGCTTGTATTAACTTTCTCTACATGATAAATGCCACTTGCTGAAGTGACAACCCTATTTAAGGACCCCTTTACACTTGCAGGTGGAGAGGGTCAGTGGCGGGAAGGAAGCGTTCCTTCCAGATAAACCCCTGCTCGTCAACGAAGGTGAAGACATGCATTTACATGCAGTGATCTCCTCCAGAAGGCTCCTTTAATTTTCAAAAGCTGTGTAAAATCAGTTCTTTTATCAGGGTCAGTAGCTAGCTCTGACACAACCCCATTTCCTGTGACCCATCTTCTGAGTCTCTGTTACTAGGGATGGATCTTGCCTGACAACAGGCACTGGACTGCAAAGTAGGCGGAAGTGAGACCCCTAGTGGCCATGACTTTACAGCTTTTTTCAGGTGGATGCAGTGCAGACACATTTTGTTAAATTAAGTGATTTAGAAATTTGCTATTTACACCATTCTCTATTAAATTAAATTGTGTGAAAGTACAGTGACTTGTTTAATAGATAAGCAATTCTATTACTTCTTCATTCTCAAATTGGCATGAATAAGCTGTCTAGTTCTAGTGTTATTGGGGTGTCCTCCTTGTTTAATAGGTAAGGAATTCTATTATGCCTTGATTCTCAATTTGGGGTGAATGAGCTGTCTAATTTTACTGTTATTGGGTTGTCCACCTTGTTTAACAGATAATCAATTCTATTAGGCCTTGATTCTCAAATTGGGTTGAATAACCTGTCTACTTCTACTGTTAGTGGGGTGTCCACCTTGTTTAATAGATAAACAATTCTATTACACCTTAATTCTCAAATTAGGGTGAATAACCTTTCTACTTCTACAAATGCAGTTAATGTTACAATACAGTATGTCCAACAGACAGCTGCCAGGGCCCTCCAAAGGAATTGGCAGTGTCAAATATGTTGCTGGAGCTGACAGAAGTAGCAGCAGAAGAAGGGGGTGGTTGTGTAAGTGACATAAGTGATCAGCAGACAGTAGTGGATGATGATGTAGCCGATCGCACATAGGAGCTGTGTGAAGAGGGGGCTTCATCATCATCAGGGGGTTAGGGTGGCAGCTTGCCCATGAGACAGTGGCAGGGTGGTAGCGTGCGGCCGAGCCAGTAGGGTGAAAGCGTGGCCGTGAGCCAGCAGGGTGGCAGTATTGTGGGATCTGGAGCCAAGCATGCCCGGGATAGAACATCTGCTACTCAGGAGCCTCAGCCTACCTGTCCGGAAACAACTAGTGGTGAACGACTTCATAGAGGCAATGGCCTGGCAGTCAGCATGGAGTGGTGGGTGTAAAATGCCATACTCGCCGGTATGGGAATTTTTTATCAAGTTGCTTGAGAACATCAGCATGGACGTATGTAGGATCTGTGGGCAGAAGGTAAAGTGCAGCCAGGGTGCCAGGGAGGAGCGTCACCAGAAAGTGACCTGGGAAAACCTTGGCGCTAATGTAGTGGTACAGCCTGTCGCATTTTCCAGTGGCCCCCACTCCTTCTTCAGCAGTCAAGGCTCCATGACTGTCAGAGACGTACCCGCCACAAGTGGCAGGAGATCGGTGAGACTGGCAACATGTGGTTTAATCTGACATGTTTTCCGTTTGGATCAAATGATGTCTGTGTTGTTTCTGGTGCTTGCCACACCTTCTTTCCCCAGGTGTGGCTATTAGGGTCATTTAACCTTCTCTATTTTTAGTTGCTTCTCCCACAATGCTGTGCGGTTTATAGATTCTGTTTGGACCTTTGGATAGATTGTGGTTGGATCTCGGCTGAGTTCCTGGTGCTTCCATTGCTCCTTTGAAGTTAAGTCTTTCCTTTCCCTTTTGTATTTTGTTTGGGTTCTGTGTGTTGCATTTCCCTATTGTTTGTATTAGGCCTGAAGGAGACTCCTGTTCGTCCTTCCTTTTGGAGGAACAGGTAGTCTCGTCCCTGCCATTAGTACCAGGGTCCTATAGGACTTGATAGGATTCTAGGTATTCCTGCGTATGAACTCGCCTACCTTTGGGGTCTGTCCATACTGTAGTTAGTCAGGATTTTGGTTAGGGTTTTCACTAGGAGATGTTCATTTTTCTTCCCTAGTTCTCAGGCCTGATTCCCTGTTCCCCCCTTCCCTCCTATGCTCGGTGTGGTGTTTCCCTCCCACACCGAAGCGTGACAACGACTTTAGCAGAAGGGAGCTGTATTTTATTCCTATTGTCTACTTGTCTTGATCCTCCTCCTCCGCCTCCTACTCCTCGTCACGCGTTTTGCAAGCAATCGATCACCAAGGCGATTGCAAAGAAATAAGAGCATGATTGTACTCATCCAATGGCGCAGAAGCTGAACGTGCTCCTGGCCAAGTTGCTGGTACTACGATCCCTCCCTTTCCATGTGCTTGACTGCACATTTCAGAAGACTGATGGCCTGTGTCGAGCCAACATGGAGAGTCCCAAGCAGCCACTACTTCTCTGAAAAAGTTGATCTAGCCCTGCATACGTACATACAGCAGAATGTGGGCCAGTCCTTGAGCCTGTCGGTGTCTGGTACAGTTCAATACACAATATATATACTGGGTAAATGTGGTTCCTGCCCAGCCACACCAGCACCCTGGCCAGGTGATGGCAATGCGCCTCCGCGTTCTCATGCTGAGATTTTTGCGCCAATGTCCTCCTCTGCCTTTTCATGCTCCACCTTGTCCTTAGTCTCCATTGTAGGCACAGTTTGGAGTCCTCCAGCATATCACCTATGTAAAGCATGGCGGTGTTGCACTGTTCTGCATCTGGCCAGCCTGGGCAAATGGAGTCACACCGTGGAGGAACTGCTTTGCGTCCTTCATCAAGAAATCTAATCTTGGTTGTCTCCTTGCCAACTGAAGATCAGAACCATGGTCACTGATAACGTGAAGAACATTCTGTCAATGCTGCGTCATGGAGGGCTGAGCCATGAGCCCTGCATGGTGCACGTCTTTAATCTGGTTGTAACCCAGTTCCTGAGGTCTTCCACCCAACTTTAAGACATCTTGAAAATTGCCAGGAACCTGTGCATGCATTTCAGCCACTCTTACCATGCAAAACATACCCTCCGTAAGCTGCAAAGGCAGAGTGGTGTTCCCCAACATCACCTTATATGTGACGTTTCCACACTTTGGAACCCCAAATTTTCTGGAGCGGATGCTGAAAAATCTGTCTGGCCAAGGGACAGGAGACATGGCACCTACATCTCATGGCCACCTGATCCCTGTAGGGGCTGAACTATTTTATCTGCCCAAGCGACAGGAGAGGAACAGCAGGAGCAGGGGGACCATCTGCTCTCCCTCTCCATTGCTATGACTGCTGAAGGAGGGGAGAGGGTGGGGGGCAGGAACAGCACTAGCTCCATCAGTAGCAACTTGAGTCTCGAGTCTCTGATGAGCATGTTTCTTCACCTGCCAACTGAAGAAACCACCCAGAAGCAGCAGGACATGGAGTAAAACTTGAACCAGCAGGTGGTGGCATAATTGGAGTGCACCCAGTCACCCCAGGACTACTGGGCAGCTAAACTTGAATTGTGGCCAAGCTTTTCTACCTGGCGTGGAAAGTAGTGTGGCATCAGAGCGGATATTTAGTGTGGATTGGGCATAATTACCCAAAAGAAAACTTGTCTTTCAACCTTTATAAAGATAAATCATGGGTGGACCAGACAGGATTTCCACACACCAGTGCCTGATGCATCAGACTAGATCATTCTGGCAGTACTGTTCTGATTGCAGTGTGCTGCCACACCAGAACATTGTGAAATATGGCCCGTTACTTCTAGCCACGTGCATCTACAACTATTCTGATGATGCCACCTGCCTGATGCCACACAGCTGCTGTCTCATCTGCCATCTTCCCCTATGCCACCATCTTATGCTGTTACTGCCAGTACTGTTCCCTCCTCCCCACTCTGTGACTGGGCCACTATGTTTACTCCTCATGCTGTTACCACCCGCACCACTCTGTGATTAGGGCACTATGTTGATTTCTCATGCGGTTTCCACCCTCACCAGTCTGTTCTGGGGCCACTAGTGTCCCTGTTTGGCCTTGTTGAAATCACTGTTTCTTTTACCTTTATTCTGATCTATCAGAATAACTGAAAAACAAAAAACATAACAGATACTGTCCATTGGAGCATCCATAAGGGTACTTTCACACTAGCATTTAAGTTTTCCGGTATTGAGTTGCATCATATGGGCTCAATACCGGAAAAAAAACGCTTCCGTTTTTTCCCCATTCATTGTCAATGGGGACTAAACTGAACTGAACAGAATGCTCCAAAATGCATTCCGTTCCATTTAGTTGTGTTCCCAGACCGGAGAGCAAACCGCAACATGCTGTATTTTGCTTTCCATCCTGGGATGCGGAGCAAGACGGATCCGGCATTACCCCCAATGCAAGTCAATGGGGACGGATCAGTTTTTTCTGCCACAATAGAAAACCGATCCATCCCCCATTGACTTTCAATGGAGTTAATGACGGATCCGTCTTGGCAATGTTAAAGATATGTTAAAGATAATACAACCGGATCCATTGATAATGGATGCAGGCGGTTGTATTATCAGTAGCAGAAGTGTTTTTGCTGGACCCTGCCGGATCCAGCAAAAACGCTAGTGTGAAAGTAGCCTAAGGGCTCGATCACATGGTTAGTATTTTGCATCAGAATTTCGAAGCCAAAAGCAGGAGTGGGTCCTAAACACAGAAGACATGCAAATATTTCCTTCACATATCATCTCTGTTTTGGACCCACTCCGGTTTTTACCTTACAAATACTGATGAATTACTGAACAAATACTGATCGTTTGAAGGCGGATGGTTCTTCTGATGGATCAGAAGAAGGGAAAAATAAACATTGATGTCAACACAAACTTACTGCTGACACCTTCCCCACTCTGTGACTGGGCCACTACTTGTATAAGTGGCTAACAAAATAGGTTATTTATCAATCTATGTGGAAGCAACAGACGGTGTAAAATGAGACAGCTCTTTCCCACTTTAGTAGAATCAGTGGCTAACAGAACAGGCTATCTATTAATCTATATGGAAACAGCAGATGGTGTAAAATAAGACACCTCTTTCACTCTATAGTAGAATCTTGGGCCACTGCATGGTTAAGTACATTATGCCTGGCGCTAACATTGACCTGGAAGGCCGAGTTCACACTTCAGTTATTTGGTCAGTTAATTAGCTCAGATAAGGTATCACGAAAAGATCTGCACCTATTCTGTGTTTTGGACTCTTAACTAACCAAATAGTGAAGTGTGAACTGAGCCTAATATTGACGCACAGTCATTCTACAGCTAACAAAAGGGATTTAACCACCTCCCGTCCGCCCATAGGATATAAACGTCACGGAGGTGGATCTCTATTTCTGAATGGACGTTCCAGAACGTCCGTTCAGAAACTGCAGCTGCACGCTAATCGTGCAGCTGCTGATCGGGTTGCCCGCTGTCAGTGACAGCAGGGCAACCCAGAGAGAAGGCAGGGACAGTGCCCAGGTGTCCCTGCCTTCTAGATCGCTGCATACACAGCGTTCACCGAGCGCTGTGTATGCAGAGCAGGAAGCGCTATGCGCTTCCTGTTCCGGCCCGGCGGTCATGTGATCGCCGGGACCGGAGAGTTCAGGAGCGGTGTGAGGTCTTTCACAGACCTCGATCAGCCCTGCACTGAGGCTGTACAGCGTTGTATTCTGCTGTACAGCCTCTCTGGGGGGTGTATTTCTCCTGTAACTGGGGCTACTATGTCAGCCCCAGTTACAGGAGAAATCAACTGTGAAAAAAAAATAAAGGGTTGAAAAATTAAAATAAAAAAAAGGTTTCACATGTAAAAAAAAAAATTCCCCAAGTAAAATCCCCAAGGAATAAAAAAAAAATGTTAAAAATAGAAAAAATAAAATAAAATAGACATATTTGGTATTGCCGCGTCCGTAAAAACCAGCTCTATAAAAATATCACATGACCTAACCCCTCGGATGAACACCGTAAAAAAAAAAAAAAAAAAACTGTGTAAAAACAAGCAATTTTTGTCACCTTACATCACAAAAAGTGCAACACCAAGTGATCAAAAATGCGTATGTCCCACAAAATGGTACCAATAAAACCGTCACCTCATCCCGCAAAAAATGAGCCCCTACATAAGAAAATCTCTCAAAAAATAAAAAAACTATAGCTCTTAGAACATGGAGACACTAAAACATCATTTTTTGGGTTTCAAAAATGATATTATTGTGTTAAAGTGAAACAAATAAAAAAAAGTATACATATTAGGAAAATCTCTCAAAAAATAAAAAACTATAGCTCTCAGAACATAATTTTTTTGTTTCAAAAATGCTATTATTGTGTAAAACTTTAATGAATAAGAAAAAGTATACATATTAGGTATCGCCACGTCCGTAACAATCTGCTCTATAAAATTGTCACTTGACTGAACCCCTCAGGTGAACGCTGTAAAAATAAATAAATACAAACTGTGCTAAAACAACCAGTTTTTTGGTCACCTTGCCCCATAAAGTGTTATAATGAATGATCAAAAAATCATATGTACCAAAAAATAGTAGCAATTAGACTGGCACCTTATCCCCTAGTTTCCAAAATGGGATCACTTCTTGGGAGTTTCTACTGTAAGGGTGCATCAGGGGGCTTCAAATGGGACATGGCATCTAAAAACCGTATGGCATTCCTTTCCTTCTGCGCCCTGCCGTGTGCCCGTACAGCAGTTTACAACCACATGTGGGGTGTTTCTGTAAACTACAGAATCAGGGCCATAAATATTGAGTTTGGTTTGGCTGTTAACCCTTGCTTTGTAACTGGAAAAAAATTATTAAAATGGAAAATCTGCCAAAAAAGTGAAATTATGAAATTGTATCTCTATTTTTAATTAATTCTTGTGGAACGCCTAAAGGGTTAACAAAGTTTGTAAAATCGGTTTTAAATAACTTGAGGGGTGTAGTTTCTACAATGGGGTCATTATGGGGGTATCCACTATGTAGGCCCCACAAAGTGACTTCAGACCTGAACTGGTCCTTAAAAAGTGGGTTTTGGCAATTTTCTTAAAAATTTTAAGAATTGCTTCTAAACTTCTAAGCCTTCTAACGTCCTAAAAAAATAAAATGACATTTCCAAAATGATGCCAACATAAAGTAGACATATGGGGAATGTTAAGTAATAAATATTTTATGAGATATCACTTTCTGTTTTAAAAGCAGAGAAATTGAAATTTAGAAAATTGTGAATTTTTCAAAATTTTTGGTAAATTTGGGATTTTTTCATAAATAAAGGTGAAATATTTTGACTCAAATTTATGACTATCATGAAGTACAATGTGTCACGAGAAAACAGTCTCTGAATGACTTGGATAAGTAAAGGCGTTCTAAAGTTATTACCACATAAAGTGAGATATGTCAGTTTTGCAAAATTAGGCCTGGTCAGGAAGGGGGCAAATGGCCCAGATGGCAAGTGGTTAAAGGAAAGTGTTTGCTTAAAATAACCTTTTTTTTCTCTACTACATTATTGGCACTGCCTCTATGTTCTTCTTTTGCTCCACTATTGAGTAAATAGGATACAGGTCTTTGAGGGGCGAACAGCATTTTTTTTTCTTTTACTAAAGACTGCTGTATGCTTTTCTTTTGGTTTAGCTAGGGTTTTGCTAGGATTGTTGGTGGCCTGCACGTCGATGCTCATGTCCATATACTGACATACTGACGCACAGTAACTGTTTCAGAAAGGACAAGATATGCATGTTGCTGCAATGCACAGTGATGTACACCGAGATTCACTCTCCCTGCAGGCCGGTATATAGCTGATTTAACGCACTTTGTGACAAATGTATTCGGAAAGAAGCAAATTTCTTGAAAAAATTTGGCGAAGCATCCGAATAGATTTTTTAAAAACTTTGCTTCTCACTAGTTGCATGTTAAATTTGGCATATCTTTATACCTTATACTTTTGTTTAGAAATGCTAATCGGGGTTGCCAACTGTCCAAAAATTCCTGAATAAACTGTAAAAATAAGGGGCTTTTTTCCATTGTCTGTGATTTTTTTTTTATATGTCCATTAATTTTTTGAGGCTAGTGGTACTTGAGTAGACCATTGTGTAATTATCATTTTACAGCTCACAGTAATTGCTAGTAAGTCATATCAGTATACTATTTGTATTATTTGTAATTTTTATAATTCATTATGGTTTTCTGATTTGTTCATAAAAAATGTTGGCTGTCCATGATTTTTGGATAAGTTGTTCAGAGAAAAGGAAAATTCAGGTTGACAATATTAATTCCACTCCAGGTTTTTTTTTTTTTTTTATTATTTTTTTTTTATTAGAGTGTTGTAAAAATGCAAAAATTTGCAAAAATTCTATTTATTCTTTATTATGTACAAAGGTAAAATTCTGAAGTGCAGGACTTGATAAATCTCCCCTATAGGGTTTCTATATTGTGTAATAAAATATATGGAGCACTGTACTCAGCAATCTCCAAAACTCCTTTAGAAATTAATGGAGTGGCTCCACGTTTGCCCGATCAGACACTCCATTCAATTTTGGGGGCTCCATGGGGTATGGGGTCCCCATTCTCATGATCAGTGGGGGGTCCCATTGGTAGGACTACCACCGATCTAATACTTATCCTCCTTCCTGTTGGAGATAATATGTAATAACCATAATGCCATTTAATTAAACATTCTAAAACTCCTGTAATTTGTGGTAAAAATGCAATTTTTCCCCCATATTACTGCTGCACTTTAGCTGCTACACCTGGCCTTAAAGGGGTGGTCCACATTTTTTTTAAATTCCCCTCATGCTCAGGAGGACCTGTAAAGAGATGCCTGCAGCTCTGTTCTGGCTCCTTGGCTCTCTTGGGTCACATGATACTTGGGAACACATTAAAGCTGAGGCCACTCTTTGGCCTGTTCACACAGACGTTGACAGGACGGAATCGGAAGTCTGTTGAAGGCAGAGTGGGAGCCTCAAAACCAGAAAAGAGTGGCAGGGAGTAGGTAAGAATAGATCTTTTGACAGATCCCACTGGGTGAGGGGGAATTTAAAAAAAATATCTTGCACAACCCCTTTAACTTAAACCTGTATACTATATGTCAATAGATAAATTGATCATGCAATTTTTTAGAGGCAAAATTCTGTAAGATGTTTTAAAACATCCTTGAAGAGATAGTTACTAACCACCTGGACTTAAACAACTGGTTAACCTTCCTTAGAACTACCACAGCTTGCTTGAGTGACAAGGTTCCCTGGTTCCTTTTCATTTGTGAAGGTGTTAATGTTTGGTGGTTTGGAATTGACTAAAGGGCTCTTCACATCTCATTTTTCCTTACCTGTGAATTGTAACCCAGCATGTGCTATTGTGGACCCATGGACAAGACAGGTGTCACATGGTTCATACAGTTATCAGGGAGAGGTCTAGACACAGGAGATTAGAATACACAGTTGCAGAAGCACTTTCAAGGGAACTAGACAAGCTAGGAACATTATTGCTCAGGCACCCTTCCATAGGGGAAGGTGCAATATATACCCCAAGGAACTTCTGTAATAGTCTGGGGACATATTATCCCATGCACATGCTGGCCCCTTAAGAGCCAGGGAGAGTGCATACACAAGCAGGAAGGTGGAGGCGGAGGTGGCTGCTGCAAGTGACACAGACCGCATTGTAGCAGGAGAGGTGAGTACTCTGATGGCCTTGACCACTGAGAGATGAGAGATATTAGCAGCCAAAGACTGCTAGCCTTGCATACATTGTTATGCATACATTTTATGTTTGTGTCCTCTTTTTTCACCAAAGGTAGTAAAAATGTATGTTTTTACTGTAAAGTTTCTTAAAGAAGACCTTTCACCAGAATAAAGCATGTAAACTGACTATACAGACGTGTAGAGCGGCGCCCAGGGATCCCCCTGCACTTACTATTATCCCCGGGCGCCGCTCCGTTCTCCGGTTATAGCATCCGGTATCTTCATAGTTAGGCTCCACCCAGGGGAACCTGCCGGCGTCTCTTTCTCCTATGCTGTAGCGCTGGCCAATCGCAGCGCTCAGCTCATAGCCAGGCTATGAGCTGTCAACTGTGTAGTGGACAGAGCTTGTCACTGGCACGCTGCTCCCATTGACGTCAAGGGTAGCACCATTGTAGTAATGAGCTCTTTTTTACTGCATTCAAATGGATATGCACTACAGACAGCAAAAGCAATATATGAACAACCCATTTAGACTGTGTTCTAACTCTGTCATTTATTGCTGCCCACCCTGACTTGATGCTGTATCTGTTAGATTTGTATAAGAACGCATATTGATTTTGATTCCAGGTAGAACACAAAATGGGGTCCTTTATAACCATAGATCCTGTGTTCTCAAAACCTTTTTAATATTAACGATTACAGATGAGCGAATTATTAAAAAAATTGATTTGGCTGCTTCGCTGAATTTTACAAAACAATTTGGTTCATGACGAATTACTTTGTCACAAAGCACATTTCTTTGTAAGTAGTGGGTGCAATTGGCATCTGATATAAAAAACAGAGTGTACAATAAAAAAATAAATAAAAAAAGTCATACTTACCTGATCCATTTGCTCGCAACAGGCCTGCCGCTGCCATCTTGCTTGAAGATCTGGCGCAAAATCTTGTGTGGTCCGTGGTTAAGTCATACGTCACTCCAGATGGGATTTTGTGTGAGATCTTCCAGCAAGATGGCGTCGGCCAACCCGTCGCGAGCAAATGGATCAGGTAAGTATGATTTTTTTTTATTTTCTACACTATTTCAGGTTAAATTGATTTGCTACCACGAAGCACGAGGAAATATGGCAACTTCAATTCGCTCAACACTATTGATGATTCTAATTGAACAAATAACATAACTTCAAAAAATATACCATAAACAGGCATACATACAGACTCATAGATGGACAGATAGACAAATTACCAGTTACAGAGTTGACAAATGTCAGATTGCCGTTGGGGGAATCATTGGTGTATTCCTTGATCCAGATGTTCAGTTGGTCACTCTCGTTACCGCTATGATAGTAAAAGAATTCCAGACACTGAAATCCTCTCGCTGGGTAGAAGAGTCTACTTTCCAGTATAGCTTCATCCCCAGTCTCGCCTATGCTTGTGCTGAAGTGCATAAAATATCCTACAATAATTAAATAAGAAAAAAAAAAAGTTACGAATGAGACTTATGAATACTTTGTTAAGATGCATGAATTTATGCTATGACAGGTTAAAATGTACAAAAATAAAATATGGCGAATACCATCGTAAATTTTTTGCAAAGCATTAGACATGTTAGACAAATTTTGTTAGACAAACTTCTTTTTGCCACCTCATGCACAGTACACTAGTAAAAATAGGGTGTACTGCATTTTGTCACTTCTCATAACGAGGTTGTACGGCTTTTAAACTTTATATTTTAACATAAATCAGCATGAAAAAACCGACACATTCGAGTCACATTATTATGACCAACAGTTAATATCCAGAGTAACCGCCATGTGCAGCATGGACAGCAGCTAGATGGGCAGGAGTGACTCAATATGGTCCTGGTAGGTTGTGACAGGTATCTGGACTAGAGCCATGCTGATTGCAGTGGATCCCGCAGTTGCTGGAGCGTCCGTGGGGAGAATCCATAGAGTGAACATGATGATCAATTAGGTTCAAGTCTGGAGAATTAGGGGGCTAGTACTTGGAAGTCTTCTTGGTCATGCTCTTCCAACCAAGGTCAGATATTTCTAGCTGTGTGACATGTCGAGGGAAGACAATCAGCATGTATGGGTGTATGTGATCTGCAGGGATGGATTCATAATGAAATCAATGAATATGAATGCTATGAAAATATTCCCCAGACCATAATGCTGCCATCACCAGCTTGTGTTCTTCCAGTAATGGTCGCAGGGTGTTTGTTCTCTAATGTTTCTCTCCTGACACGTCAACATTATTTGTTCAATGAAGCAGAAAATGTGACTCAACGGAGAAGGCAACCATGTGCCAATCAGGATAGGTGCAATTCCGATATTGCTGTGAAAATGGAAGCTTTTTTATCGATGCAATGTCTGCTTTGGAGCCACATACGCAGTAAGGTTCGCTGAACTGTTGTTTTAGACACACGTCTGGAAGCCCTAGTTCATTTCGGTGGTGAGCTGCTCCACTGTAGCATGTCGGTCCATCCTCCCACACCTTTGTAGCCGATGTTCAATTCTCATATAAGTGGCATGTGGTGCTCCTCAGTTTCCACATCGCTTATTCATAATGGTTCCATTTGTCCATTTAAAATGCACTTTCACCACCGGAGCACGAGAGCAGTTCACAAACTGTGCAGTATCAGAAATATTGCCAACCTTGCCCTGAAAGCCAATAATCATCCCTTTTTGCAATTCTGATAAATCACCCCTTTTAACCATTTACTTCATTATGGTACCCCTTGGTGTCTACCTAATGAGTTGGGCACACATGCTCAGTTCCATTCTCAACTGCAATAAGCTCTGACAGTTATAGGGCGAGAGCTGCAACAGAAAGGACATGGCCCTCTAAGCTGAAGCGGAATGGACACACCCTCTATGCTACAGCAGAAGGGGCATGCCCCTTAGCTACCAGTCTGGAGAGAATCTAGCAGAGCAATTGGGGTAACTAATTTTTACATCATTCATCGCATAACCCCTTTAACCTTACTTATTTTTCTAGGCAGTTTTTAAAAAGTGTCTAAAGTGCATCATAATTTACTTGGCATTTTTTTATATTAAAAATGCTCGCTTCTTAACAGCAGCATCAACCAACCATGGTCAAGGCTGTGGGCTTCTAAAGTAAGAAGCAGATCTTCTTTTTTTTGGAATGGGAGGTGCAGCTGTAGGATGAGATGCGATTGTACAGTGTTAGGGCTCATGCACACAGCCGTTGATCGGCTGTTCTGTGCATTGGGGACCACAATTTGCGGTCCTCAATGCACAGGCAACATCCGTGCAAATTCCGCAGACAGATCCAGACCCATTCAACTTGAATTGGCTTCGTGGTCCGTCCGCAAAAAAGTAGTGCATGCACTACTTTTTTGTGGTGCGGAGGCACGGACAGAAACCCCACTGAAGCACTCTGTAGTGCATCCATGCGGTTCCATGCCTCCGTTTCGCACGACCTTCCAGATTCCATGTATTCCGGTCCGGTCCCGCTGTTTGCGGGCCGCAATAGGGGCACGGCCCGGCAACGGCTGTGTGCATGAGCCCCAGTGGCGTGCCTAGGATGTTTGGCACCCGGGGCGGGTTCTTTCTCTGGCACTCCCCCCCCCCCAATACTTTAAAAAAATTGTACCCCCTCACAGTAGTATTGCCCTCATTGTACAACCTTCATAGTAGTTTTATACAGATGTGTGCTCCCTCAGAGTAGTTATGCCCACATTGTGCCCTCTCACAGTAGTTATGCCCTCTCTGTTCTCCTTTCACAGTAGTAATGCCCTATCTGTGCCCCCTTCAGAGTAATAATCTCCATTGTGCCCCCTTCAGAGTAATAATCCCAATTGTGTCCCCTTCATAGTAATAATCCCCATTGTGCCCCCTAGTAATAATGCCCACTGTGCCCCCTTCACAGTAATAATGCCCATTTTGCCTCCACAGTAATAATGCCCATTGTGCCCCCTAATAGTAGTAATGCCCACTGTGCTAGTAATGCCCTCTGTGCCCCCTCCATAGTAGAAATCCCCATTGTGCCCTCTTCACAGAAATAATGCCTACTGTGCCCCCTTCATTGTAGTAATGCCCTCTGGCTCTGTGCCCCCTCCATAGTAGTAATGCCCTCTGTGCCCCCAGCTGTTTGAAGAGAGGGCAGCGCTCATATGAGAGCTGCTTTCTCTGTTCTGTTCAACTGCTTGCCGTAGCATTTGCAGTGATGAGCAGGTAAACAGAGCAGAGAAGGCAGCGCTCGTACGAAAAAAAAGTGGACAACCCCTTTAAAGACATACTTGGAAAACATTACATACAGCGCTACAGAACATACAGGGTCATACAGCGCCACATATGTACCTCTTACATCCAGTGACTTCTCTTCTCTGATGTAGATATTCTCTTTGCTCTTCTTCTGTTAGACCACCATGGTGACCTCGTCTCTGCAGAGTTTAACAAACAGACATCTTACTTTTCTACTTTTTAATCATCCTCCCACCTTCTCAACACCCCATCATACCACCCCTATTACTGTGTCCACTGTGCTCCCCAATACTTTCCTGCAGAAACAGTCCCCCTGAAAATACTGGTACCACACAGAACACCCCTTTATATTGTGCACTAGTACAAAAAAAATCCCCCCTTCCTTTCAGATCAGACCCTCATATAAAACCCTAAATGAGATCCCCCATCTCAGACCAAACCCCCTTTAGACCTCTGTCAGAACCCATATAAGACCCCAGTTTTAAACCTCAGATCAGACCCCCATTAGACCTCCATGTAAGACCCCGACCCTATATCAGACCTCACTTAAGACGCCCATATAAGACCCCCATTAGACCTCCAGACCCCCATATCAGATCTCCAGACCCACATATCAGACCTCAGAGCAGACCCCCATATCAGACCTTAGACCAGACCCCCATATCAGACCTCCAGACCCCCATTAGACCTCCAGACTCCCACTAGACCTCCAGACCCCCATTAGACCTCCAGACCCCCATATCTGACCACCATAAGACCTCTAGACCCCCCCCCCAGTCAGACCTACAGACCCCCAATAAAACCCCCATTAGACCTCCAGACCCCCGAGTCAGACCTCCAGACCCCCAATCAGACCCCATTAGACCTCCAGACCACCAATCAGACCCCTATTAGACCTCCAGACCCCCAATCAGACCCCCATTAGACCTCTAGACCCCCAATCAAACCCCCCAGTCAGACCTCCAGACCCCCCAATCAGACCTCCAGATCTCCAATCAAACCCCCAATAGACCTCAAGACCCCCCAGTCAGACCTGCAGACCCCCCATTAGACCACTCCAGACCCCCAGTCAGACCTCCAGACCCCCCAGTCAGACCCCCAGACCCCCCCAGTCAAACCTCCATAACCCCCCCAGTCAGACCTCCAGACCCCCCCAGTCAGACCTCCAGACCCCCCATAGACCGCTCCAGACCCCCCACTAGACCTCCATATCAGACCTCAGATCAGACTGCAAAATAATAAAGTAACTTACCTCTCCTGTCGCCACTCTCCCTGTCCTGGCTGTCTTTGTCTTCGCAGGGCCCGCGCTGCACTGCAGTCACCAGGTCAGAGTGCGCTCTGTACTTCCTGACGCTGCAGGCAGCCAGGACACAGCAGCGCGAGCCCTGAGAAGAGCGAGCAGGAGGAAGAGTAAATACTGTACAGCGCTCACACCGCTTCTCTCTCCCTCTTCCTGCAGACTAGTGAGCGCTTTCATTATGGAAGCGCTCACTAGTATTCCCTTTATAGGATGCATTGCATCTTATAAAGGGAAAAGCAATGAGCGCTTCCATCTGTATTGATGGAAGCGCTCATTGCTTCTGTTCTGGCACCCCCCTGGCTCAACCAAGTGAGCCAACCTGATTTTTTACCTATTAAAGGGATTATACCAGAAGACCCCTGGTGTGGACTACCGTATTTTCCAATCATTCTACAAGCGAACCAGGCGAGGGAGGTGGTTGTATTGGGTGTCTTGAGCTTTATCCCTTTACACCCCTCCCTGGTGAAGTGAGTTTCGGTGACATTCCACCTTTCACTTTATGTTTTTATATACGTCATTGAATATAGACCAGCTGCTCTTTGCGGCTTCATTTTACCAGACGTAGCATTGTTGTGTTCGGCCTCTGTACTTATAAGTTATCTCAGCCACTTGATCACATCTATAATCATAAACTGGGTAGTTTCTTAAATAATCTACCCAGTTTTTTAAATGAAGATAGGCTGGTTAAGGTGCTGTACACTGACTATCTGTATGTAGCACAGCCAGTCTACTGTGTTATGTTCCATTTCTGCAGGGAGTGGGAGACTAGGGGCCCACCAGGGGATTCACCTGTACCCCTCTAGGCCAGCTGGAGCCTGACACTACTGGACTTTGTACCGGACAATAGTAACTTTCAGCTTTGTTACATAAATTTATGGAAGGCCCTTTTCTGACCCAGCATGTCTGTGCCCAGTGTACAAAGCTCAGATTAACAAAATGATAGGTTTAGAGTAGGACCTGCTTAGCGTGGTTAGGGGGGCACAGATGTGTTTTGATCAAAATATATTGGCTGAAAGTCTCAGATATTATCATATCAGAGTGAGGGCTTAGTCCATATATGTTTGCATCTATTGTATGAGTGCATTATTTTCTGTGATTTTTCTTTTATAAAATCAGAAGCCATGTCAGAGTCAGCAGGTAAAGGTCACTGATCCAGAGTAGCAGACACACAGCTAGCTCGTGAGGCTACGGAAACCAACCACAGGCACCTGTGGCCAGCAGCTGCCTGTTTAAATAGCCCGCCTCAGGAGGCGTGTGATGCCAGCACAGAGTCTGATTGGTCCAGCTTCCTAGTTCCCTGCTAGTTTGAGCAGCCCCACTGAGATGAAACGGAGGAACAGAAAACGGATATGCATACTATGGTTTATCAGCATATGGCAATTGCCTTAACACATTACAGTACAAAGCTATGCAAACATAAACACAGGTTACATTCAGTACAGCATATCAATATAAATGAATATACATCCTGCAATGTTAACAAATAACCTCAACATACCAGCGATGCCACATTAAGTCTGGGTGTGGAGGATGATTAAATATGATGTATGTCCTTCAGTTGATCTTGGAAAAAGATGGCTGCTATGAGCTGACCCGATGATGTCCCCAGAATCATAGGTGACAGATACAGTGGCTCTCATGGGAAGTACCAAGGATTTAATGGTAGCTACCTAGGAACTGTTTGAACTAAAGGCCATATTGATGCTATAACAGCATGAATACAATACGTACTAAATAGTAACTGCTGAAGGAATGATACACCTAAATTTACTTAACCAGACCACCAGTTGTCTAGATACGTCCAAGCGGTACACAGTTAACTCTGCATAGAAAACAATGTAATGTTTAAATGCTTCCCAAAGGTTTTGTATGATATTATAGGGGGCACAAAGTGTAAAATAAAAAATTAAAATAATAAAAAAAAAATGCCACCAGCCCTGTCCCCAGCAAGTGTAAACTATACAAGTCACAACTTGTACTGTTTGGTATCTCACAGTGTAATATGAATGACTTCAGATATTACCTGTGCCTTTTCCCATATGTGTATGGTCTGTGTTTGGTCCTTCTGGTACACTGGAAACATACTCCCAGTCAGTACTGTCATTTGTGCTCTGAATCATGGCACATATGTCGTCTGATTCAAAGCTACAGGAATCCAGGAATGTTAAAGAAGAAGCTGGAAAATGAAACACAAACGCAATAAAAATACAGGAAAGTCTATCACATGTAATATAAAGACCATATATATAAAGAGGGCATAAAATGCAACAGTCACATGCAAAAAAAAAATACTGTATCTGGCAATGCTGACAAACAGCGTGTGATTACCTGCTCAAATTCCTGATGCTGGACTATACCTACACAGTAGCATTATCTGGGGCCACTGACACCACAGCACTTATGAGATTAAAATATTGTAATAGTATTACTTTGTGCAATAAAGGAGACAGTGGCACAATATTAATATTATTGGTTTAGCTTTGTGGTTCATTAACACTGTGTTAGGGTACTTTCAGACTAGCGTTTTTCTTTTCCGGCATAGAGTTCCGTCCTAGGGGCTCAATACTGGAAAAGAACTGATCAGTTTTATCCTAATGCATTCTGAATGGAGAGCAATCTGTTCAGGATGCATCAGGATGTCTTCAGTTCAGTCTTTTTGACTTTTCAGGACAGATAATACCGCAGCATGTGCGAGCTAGCGCATGAACAGTGTCGGCATAGTGTTCCTTCCTTGTGCTGGCATCAGCCTCAGGGAACGAACTGCGCATGCGCTAGCTCGCACATCGCAAGATTATGGCGCTCTAGCTTTGTGATGCGGGGAGCAAGGAGGAGATTCGGAAGATGTGGGGTGGTGCTGGGCTCCTTCACAGTGGGCGTGGCTGGGCTCAGAGTCAGAGAATGCTGGACTCATCTCTGACAGGACTCATCTAAGGTTCATTTACATGTATATCAAATAGTTTTTGTTACACAATAAAAGTACACAGAGCTATGGGGACTGGGTATTGCGGATGTGCTAGCGGCCATCTAGCAGCCCATGTCCTCAGCTCTATACCCAAAATCCAGGTGACCGGTTCCCTTTAAACATACAAACATGAATGAGTATTGAATTGCTTAGTGGGTCAAATCTCCAAAATGACTAACACAGTATGACAAGCCAGAATACTCTGTCCTCCACACATATAGATTAGTTACCAGTACAGGACACAGACAGTCCACAGTGCAATATTTTGTTCCCCCCACAGTGGTACTGATGATCAGTGGGGTCTCCACCCTTCATACAGCCAATTTGGAAGGAATTTGATTAGTCTGTTTTGTCACTTTTTTGCTAGGAGGGTCATCATAATAATGTACATAGGAATACAGAAGTGTTTCTGTGTATTATGTGAACAAAAGGGATCACATGTTCAAGTAAAACAAATAAAAAAACACCAAAAGATTACCTTTTTTCATCAGTAATTATGTTAATTTTAATTGAAAATGTATATATAAAAAAAACATACATAATTGGCATTGCCACGTTCATAATGACTCATAAAATAAAATGATCACATTTTTATGCTGTACGATAAAAAAAAGATTAAAAAAAGGAAGAGTTGCTGCTTTTTGTTCATTCCACGTCACAAAAAAAGCAATAAATAGCAATCAAAAATGTCTATGTAAACAGAAGTGGCACCAATGAAAGCTACCACTCGGCTCATAAACAACAAGCCCTCACACAGATTCAAGCCCTCACACAGATTTAAAGTTATGCACCTTTGAATGCAGTGATACGGAAAAAAAATCTAAGAAAATGAATTTTGAGATTTTTTTGCAAAAGTAGAAAAACATTATAGAAAAACTATATAAATTCAGTATTGGCTTAATAGCACCGACCAACTAAATATAGTCATTATATCACATACCACACAGTGAACGGCATAGAAACACAAACCAAAATACAGTACAATTGCTGAATCACTGCATTCTTTCAATCTGTCTCCCCAAAAAGCCTTTTTAAAAGCTGTATAATACATTACATGTACTCCACAATGATACCATTAAAAGAGATAACGTGTCCCAGAAACACAGCACCTCATAAGCGTATGTCAACAGAAAAGTTATGGCTTTTAAAACAAGGAGATGAAAAAAAAACAGTGAGGTTGCGTTTTTAAGGAGGTATTCCGGTCAATGGGATAAAGGATAACTATTAGATTGGTGGGGGTCCTACCACTGGGACCCTCATGATACCCTGAAATGAATGAAGCGGCAGGTCGGGCATGTGAACTGCCACTCCATTCACCTCTATGCGAGTTCTGTAAATAGTCGAGTTCTGTACTTGATAAAAGTCACAAAGTAAAAGTCTCTTATTCGTTGCCTGAAATCTTAGCGCTGCTGATCCTAAAAAGTTACGTGGGTCAAAGTCACCAGGTAATTCTCTGTAAATCTTGTATAGGACCGCTCTGCTGAATTTCTCCACCATAGTTCTCGTTTCTGGTAACCCGGGCATGGAAGAAAAGAGCTTGAATCCACAAGAACTCGCTCCCTCAATCCTCAATCCACATAACCTGTAGGACACCAAAGGGTTGTGAGTGTAATAAACTTTTTTATTCAAACGGACGAGGAAGTGCTTTACTATCTTGCGAACCCTTTGGTGTCCTACAGGTTATGTGGATTGAGGGAGCGAGTTCTTGTGGATTCAAGCCCTTTTCTTTCATGTCCGGGTTACCAGAAACGAGCCCTATGGTGTAGAAATTCAGCAGCACGGCCCTATACAAGATTTACAGAGTTCTGTACTTGGCTGTCTCTGAGAACTCCCGTAGAGATGAATGAAGTGTAGGTGCACATGGTCAACCTGCCACTTTGTTCATTTCGGGGGCTCTGCAGGGTTTGGGGTACCCATTCTTGTGGTAGTGGGGGTAGGACTTGCATCTATCTAATAGTTATTCTCTATCCTGTGGATATGGGATATCTTTTAACTACTGGAATGCTTCTTTAAAGGGGCTGTCCCATATCAACTTTTCTAAGGTGAGATGGGACTAAGCACCATCAGCCAGGTGACCAGGAAACAGCAGATCAGTCTGTCGCTCTGCTGTTCCCCTAGTTCACATTGCAATGCATGGGAGCCAAGTAAACAGCGTAGTATCGGCCCACACTGCTGTTTCCATAACTTTTAAGCAACGTAGCTTGTTGTGCTGTTCTGTGTGCCTGGTTCCCGTTCTCTGCTGTTTTCCAACCACCTCGTAGATCGGGCTCAGTCCCATCTCACCTTAAACGGCAAGATAGGACAACCCCTGTAATTGTTTAAACTGCATTGATTATTTGCTCTGTATAAAAAAGTAAATGTTCAAAATGTTAAATAAATGTGCACAGGTCCTCTATAGAAGGAGGGTGGGCCATCAAAGTAATTTCCCATGGTGGGCCCAATGCTGTCCAGCCTGAAACTGGCTGTATGATGAATATACAAATGTCTTAAAAGAGCAGGCAGGGATGAAAAACGCATGAACACTTTTTTTTAGAATATTTACTTACAACAGTTGTACAGTCGATTTAACTTTAAGGCATCATTGGCACTTAAATCCATTTGCTTCCCGGCAAGATTATTGAATGCAGCTTTCTTTGTCTGAATTGTTGGATTGCCATTGGCAGAGAACGCTGTACTGGGGTAATGCATGACAGATGTGTAGTCATAGGGAACGTCTAGAAACGTGGTCTCTGTATCACTATACGAAAAAAAATTATGATCCATACCTTAAAAAATAAAACAATAACAAATTAGTTGTAAATGTCTGTTTCTAACAAAAATGGCTAAAATTGGCTTTTTGCAAGGGCCACGTGGGAGGCCCATTTACAGATATTGCATTGAGGCCCAAGAGTTTCAAGTATATCCCCTCCCGTTAATCCTCTATTTTGTCTGCAGTTCTGACTCTTATTTATGAAAATAAATAATATATGACAATAATAATTAACACCTTAATGACCTATGATGTAACTATATATAACAGCATCTGAGTGGTTAGACAGACAGAGAGGGGGCTACCTCTGTCCCCCAATCCACCCGCTGCTACCTAGTTGTGGAGTGCTGGGCATTTTTACTGCAACCACAGGCCTGCCATGTTCAGACACCTAAACAGCAGACAATTTGAGCTCACCCACCTCTTGTGTGCCGCATGCACGAAACTCCCAGACCCGGACTTTTCAGGAAAATAAACCAAGGTCCGTCCACAGCTAAAATTCACTTTTATTCAAGGCATTATAATGTACAGGAACAAGAGCCGATGCAGAGGTTTACACGTTTCGACACAAGGTCTTAATCATAACCTGATTCAACAGGAGTTTAACCCACTTCTTAAATCCTATGCTCCCCTCATAACGTAGGCTTGTTCACATGTCTACATAATTAAATTGATTACCAGAGTCTACGTCATGGGCAACCATATTAAAACACATATAAACATAAAAAATACAAAAATACAAAGAATAGAGTTGTTCAATATTTATAGATTAGATCCTGTCTCTGATCCAGACCTCTTGGTACCCTACAGTCAAGCATCAGAATCCAGTATGACTCTCGGTTCAGGATTTTCCTATTCAAATCACCTCCCCCATGTGAACGAAACACTCTTTCGATACCCGTTATTTACAAACTATTTAAATTCCCTTTATGTATCTCCTTAAAATGTTTTGATAACATGGAGATATTACCGTAAATATTTTTTTATTGAAACTGTCCAAAAAATGTTTGCGCATACAGGTTTTTAGGCTGTTGGACGTGCAACTAACATATTGAAGACTGCATTGTTTGCAAGTTGCTAATATATGAGCATAATCTGCATTTATTGTAGCTGCACTTGTAGCAGCCTGTAGTTTTTATCCACATATGCATTTTTGGGGGGTTATCTAAAAATAGACTCCGAAAGTGTGTGCCTTCCTACTTACTACCCTATTCCCTGGTTCTAAAATTGCCCGCAATTTGTGATCCTGAAATAGAATAGGGGGATATCTATACACATCCTCATGACCTGTGCAAATTGACGGATGTATGTTGCTACTAAAGTCATTTGTTTTTCCTTTATTTGTTTATTTATTTTTTGTATTTCATGACGGTTCAGTTCTTAGGGCTCTTTCACACTTGCGTTGTTGGGATCCGGCGTGCACTTCCGTTGCCGGAGGTGCCCGCCGGATCCGTAACACCGCAAGTGAACTGAAAGCATTTGAAGACTGATCAGTCTTCAAAATGCGTTCAGTTTTACTATGGCAGCCAGGACGCTATTAAAGTCCTGGTTGCCATGGTAGTGGGGGAGCAGTGTGCTTGCCGCCCGTGCGGCTCCCGGGGCGCTCCGGGGTGGCGTCGGGGCGCCCCATGCGCATGGATCGCGTGATCCATGCGTGGTCCAATGCGCGTGGGACGCTCTGGGGCGCCCCGGGTGCCGTGCGGACGGTGGGTGTGCTGCTCCCCACTACACTTTACCATGGCAGACAGGACTTTAGCGTCCTGGCAGCCATGTTAACCATTCAGAAAAAGCTGAACGTCGGATCCGGTAATGCGCCGAAACGACGTTTAGCTTAAGGCCCGATCCGGATTAATGCCTTTCAATGGGCATTAATTCCGGATCCGGCCTTGCGGCAAGTGTTCAGGATTTTTGGCCGGAGCAAAAAGCGCAGCATGCTGCGGTATTTTCTCCGGCCAAAAAACGTTCCGGTCCTGAACTGAAGACATCCTGATGCATCCTGAATGGATTTCTCTCCATTCAGAATGCATTGGGATAATCCTGATCAGGATTTTTCCGGCATAGAGCCCCGACGACGGAACTCTATGCCGGAAAAGAACAACACAAGTGTGAAAGAGCCCTTAATTGGTTTAGTTTTTTCATGCCTGTTTTAGAACTTAATCTGAATATCCTCTATTTTTAAATCTCAAATGAAATTTCTTGCTTTCTTTTTCAAAAGTTGCATTATCTGTACAATTACATTGCAGCCTAATACTTTCACCATTCCAGCAGGTTTCTTTTTTATAATGATTGGTCATAACTTCCTTTTACTTTAGTTGCAATCTGATGAGTAAAATGCAGGTTTATGTAATTTTTGTTAATGTATCACACAAAATGTGTGAATTCCAGGTCAGTGGAGTTCAATATCAATCAAGTCATCAATAAATCTGCCATTGGCAGAAACCAGTTTACTTAATTAATAAAATAAAACTCCTCCCAATGGGCCATGTAGATATTTGCAAACAAGGGAAAAAATGTAGCACCCATTGATGTTCCCCTCTGCAAATAAAAAACTTCCATTAAAAGAGAAATAGGTATGGTATTAAACTCCACTCCACTGACATGAAAAGAAAATCTTTCAATGCTGGGCTATACACGTATGTGTTTTACATGTTCTAATGAGGTTTCAAACATGAAAGTCCCAAATGGTAGGGAATAGAGGGGCATAGTGCCGTGATGTCACACATAGCTCCCTTAAACCGTTCCACTCCAACCATATCAAGTACATGTTTTGTGTCTCTAATGTAGCTGGGGATCTTCTGGACTAGAGGCTGGAGAAAATGGTAAACCCAAGTTCCCAATTGCTCCCAAGACCACATATACCTGCCTCAATGGGTCTAAGTGGTGGTGTGAAGATACCTTTGTGGATCTTTGGTAGTGAGTGGAACACTGGGATTGGGTAACTGTTTCCTGGATGGTTCTGTCCTACCCCCCTTTGCCGATTTTTGGTTGATCATCAATTGTGTCTGAATCAGTTATATCCAGTTTTCTCAGTCCATTTCCAATTTGCACAAGTTACAAAGATAGTGCATAGATATCTCTCCATTTTCTTTCAGGATGACAAATTGTTGTCAATTTTAGAACAAGAGATTAGGGTAGTATGTAGGAAAGGTGCCCACACTGGGAACCACACTCTCTTCATGTCACAAACTTACCTGTCCAGGCTGCAGCATTGAAATCTCCAGCTTTAGCGCAACTGCGCCAGGAGAGACGCGCTGCTAAGTCACACCCCCTGGTAGTGCGGCAGCATCCTTAGCAATGGGATGCAATATTCTATTTCTCTCCACAGAGGGTGTATGTTGGAGGAGACTAACAGTGGGTTGATTGCTCAGATGCTTTATTCCCATATGCTAGTGTTCTGACTAATCGAGTGCCGAGTCATGACCGATCTAGTTCTGGTCCTGGTACTTGGTGCTTTATTTAAACCCCTTCCTGGCCATATACCAGTGCCATTGATAGTCTTTTTTGGGCTCACTAGCTAGGTTACTAGTTCTTGGATTTGTTTGGATTTGTTTGTGCTTTTGACCCCAGCTTGTCTTTTGACCACTCTGTCTCACGTGATTTGTACTGTGCATCCCATCTGGTATTTGATCTTGGCTTGTCTTTTGACTACTCTGTCTCTCATTTTTGTACTGCGTTGTCCACCTGGTTCTGACCCATTCACGTATGACTATTCTTTAGTGCTGTTTTTTTTTGTTGGTGTTTGTCTGTCTCTGCACCTTAGTAGCGTAGGGACTGTCTACTAGTTGCAGTCTTGCTACCTAGGAGTTCAACTGCAAGTAGGTAGGGAAAGTGGGCTGGCTTCCAGGTCAGGGCTCACTGTCCGTGTCTGTCCTTATCTACAAGCATTACATTCCGAGACGATTTTAGATGACTCCCAAAAAATGCATACGTGGTTAAAAATTACAGGCTGCTACAATAAATCGAGGTTATACTCATATGGTATATTAAAACTGGTAATTTTATTACTTCTAGTGTTACAGGTGAAAACCATAAGATTTAAACCTACAGGGTGGGCCATTTATATGGATACACTTTAATAAAATGGGAATGGTTGGTGATATTAACTTCCTGTTTGTGGCACATTAGTATATGTGAGGGGAAAACTTTTCAAGATGGGTGGTGACCATGGCGGCCATTTTGAAGTTGGCCATTTTGAATCCAACTTTTGTTTTTTCAATAGGAAGAGGGTCATGTGACACATCAAACTTATTGGGAATTTCACATGAAAAACAATGGTGTGCTTGGTTTTAACGTAACCTTATTCTTTCATGAGTTATTTACAAGTTTCTCTTTGTTTACAGCCATTGACATGTCGCCGAGGTTAACACGTGAGGAGCGGATATAAATTGTGTTGATGTCTGGTGAACACAGTAACCGGGTCATTGCAGCAGATTTCAATGCAAGACACCCTACAAGACCACCCATCTCCCATGCTACAGTTAGCAAACTGCTTGCTAAGTTTCGTGAAACTGGTTCAGTGTTGGATTTGCCAAAATGTGGACGCATGAAATCTGTCTCTAATGAAGAAACATCAGTGGCTGTCCTAGCTTCATTCAGCAAGAGCCCACAGCGTAGCACTCGCCGCATGTCACTGGAGAGTGGCATTAGTCGAACATCCCTTCGGCGGATATTAGCTACTCACAAATGGCACCCTTACAAACTCCAGCTACTGCAGCATTTCAACGAGGATGACCCAGATCGGCGCACTGAATTTGCAGAATGGGCAAAACAAAAATTGGAACAGGACCCTCAGTTTACGCAGAAGATTTTGTTCAGTGATGAGGCAAACTTTTATTTGAATGGTGAAGTTATCAAACAAAACCACCGCTATTGGTCTGACACTAACCCACATTGGATAGATCCCTCCAAGACTGTTGGAACAAAAAAATTTATGGTATGGTGTGGTATATGGGGTACAAAGATAGTGGGGCCATTCTTCATCAATGGAAACCTCAAGGCCACTGGATATGCAAAATTGCCATATGATGATGTGTTTCCCTCTTTATGCACTGAAGCTGGCACGTTCCCTGAGTTTTTCCAGCAAGATGGTGCACCACCACATTATGGGTGTCAGGTCCGAGCATTCCTAGATGAACAGTTTCCTGGAAAGTGGATTGGTCGTCGTGGGCCAGTTGAATGGCCCCCAAGGTCTCCCGATCTGACCCCCTTAGACTTTTATCTTTGGGGTCATCTGAAGGCAATTGTCTATGCTGTGAAGATACGAGATGTGCAGCACCTGAAATTACGGATACTGGAAGCCTGAGTAGGAGAAGAGGGTTGCATTGACAATCCAACACAATGGGCAGCACATTGAACACATTTTATAAGTGGTCAGAAACTTGTAAATAACTCATGAAAGAATAAAGTTACGTTAAAACCACACCATTGTTTTTCTTGTGAAATTCCCAATAAGTTTGATGCGTCACATGACCCTCTTCCTATTGAAAAAACAAAAGTTGGATTCAAAATGGCCGACTTCAAAATGGCTGCCATGGTCACCACCCATCTTGAAAAGTTTCCCCCCTCACATATACTAATGTGCCACAAACAGGAAGTTAATATCACCAACCATTCCCATTTTATTAAGGTGTATCTATATAAATGGCCCACCCTGTATATAAATTGCAATACTGCCAATGTAATTTATGTAGCAATTTTCAAACAATGCAGTCTTTAATATGTTGGCTGTATGTCTAACAGCCTAACAACCTGTATGCGTAAAGAATTTTTGACCTTTCCAAAGAACAAGCAATTAAAATCTCAATGTTATCAAAACATTTTAAGGAGATACATAAAGGGAATTTAAACAGTTTAGAAATGATGGGTATCAAAAGAGTGTTTTGTTCGCATACGGGAGGTGTCACGGATCAGCGGATGTGAATCCACTGTGCCACTGACTGGCTATGCTCTGGAGGGGCGTGTCTAAGCAACTATCTGGTATTCACCAGAGCCTCAGATGGTGAGGATGCACTTGAGCCATTAGGGTAGTTGCCAGGGGCTACTGCAGAGCAACCACCAAGTCAGTGACAGCTGGTCCAGGTGGACCAGGGAGTACCTGAGCAGGTACCTGAAGTATAAGCAGAGACGTAACCAGGACCAACGGTGCAAGAACGTCATGGGTTTAAACCGCGATTGCGGCTCGGCGGGGGTTAATCGGAACAGGATGCCCGCTGAAATCATTCAGCGGGCATCCTGTCACAATGCCGGGGGGTCAAGTGACCGCCCATATCGGCGATCGCCGCAAACCGCAGGTCAATTCAGACCTGCGGTTTGCAGCGCTTTCTGCAGTTTCTGATCCCCGCGGTCAGAAACTTTAAAATGCCCCAAAATTTTTTTCACACCCCCCCTGCACCCCTGAAGGCGGGTGGTGCAGGGGGGGAAGGTTGCAGGCGGTGCGGGCGGTGCAGGAGGCGGGCGGTGCGGCAGGCGGGATCGCGATCCCCCGCCCGCCTCCTCTTGAATATTCATTGGCGTCCAGTGGGTATACCAGAGTGTCAGCACATTGCTGACACTCTGGTATAAACAGCTGACATCTGTGCTGTGATGTCAGCCGTTTAACCCTTTCCATACCGCGGTCCATACGGACCGCTGTATGGAAAAGGTTAACAGTCAGGGAGCTCCCACCCTCTCCCATCGGGGGGCTGCTGTGCCTTTGCAGCCCCCAGACAGGATGGGGTCACAGAGGGAGGGAGCCCCCCTCCTTCCCCTTCCCCGTCTGCTCAGTTGTGACAGATGGGGAAGGTTCCCATGGCAACAGGACGCCTTCTCAGGCATCCTGCTGTCCATGGTGCTGAACAGATCTGTGCTAAAGGCATAGATCTGTTCAGACAAAGTGTAAGTAAAATACAGTACAATACACGATATAGTGTACAGTACTGTATTATACAGACATCAGACCCACTGGATCTTCAAGAACCAAGTGGGTCTGGGTCAAAAAAATGTTTAAAAAAAAGTGAAAAAAGTAAAGATAAAAAAAAAACACATTTATCACTGAATAAAAAATAAAAATAAAAATACACTACACATATTAGGTATCGCCACGTCCGTAATGACCTGATCTATAAAACGGTCATGTTACTTTCCCAGCACGGTGAACGCCATAAAAATAAAAAAATTAAAACTATGAGGAAATTTTAATTTTGCCCACCTTACTTCCCAAAAAAGGTAATAAAAGTGATCAAAAATGTCGCATGTATGCCAAAATAGTACCAATCAAACCGTCATCTCATCCCGCAAAAATCATACCCTACCCAAGATAATCGCCCAAAAACTGAAAAAGCTATGGCTCTTAGACTATGGAAACACTAAAACATGATTTATTTTTGTTTCAAAAATGAAATCATTGTGTAAAACTTACATAAATAAAAAAAAGTATACATATTAGGTATCGACGCGTCCGTATCGACTGGCTCTATAAAAATATCACATGACCTAACCCCTCAGGTGACCACCGTAAAAAATAAATAAATAAAAACGGTGTAAAAAAAGCTATTTTTTGTCATCTTACGTCACAAAAAGTGTAATAGCAAGCAATCAAAAAGTTATATGCACACCAAAATAGTGCTAATCAAACCGTCAACTCATCCCACAAAAAATGAGACCCTACCTAAGATAATCGCCCAAAAACTGAAAAAACTATGGCTCTCAGACTATGGAGACACTAAAACATGATTTTTTTTGTTTCAATTGTGTAAAACTTACATAAATATTTTTTTTTAAACATATTAGGTATCGCCGCGTCCGTGACAACCTGCTCTATAAAAATACCACATTATCTAACCTGTCAGATGAATGTTGCAAATAACAAAAAAAAAAAGTGCCAAAAAAGCTATTTCTTGTTACCTTGCCTCACAAAAAGTGTAATATAGAGCAACCAAAAATCATATGTACCCTAAACTAGTACCAACAAAACTGCCACCCTATCCCGTAGTTTCTAAAATGGGGTAACTTTTTTGGAGTTTCTACTTTAGGGGTGCATCAGGGGGGCTTCAAATGGGACATGGTGTCAAAAAAAACAGTCCAGCAAAATCTTCCTTCCAAAAACCGTATGGCATTCCTTTCCTTCTGCGCCCTGCCGTGTGCCCGTACAGCAGTTTACGACCACATATGGGGTGTTTCTGTAAACTACAGAATCAGGGCCATAAATAATGAGTTTTGTTTGGCTGTTAACCCTTGCTTTGTAACTGGAAAAAAATATTGAAATGGAAAATCTGCCAAAAAAGTGAAATTTTGAAATTGTATCTCTATTTTCCATTAAATCTTGTGCAACACCTAAAGGGTTAACAAAGTTTGTAAAATCAGTTTTGAATACCTTGAGGGGTGTAGTTTCTTAGATAGGGTCACTTTTATGGAGTTTCTACTCTAGGGGTGCATCAGAGGGGCTTCAAATGGGACATGGTGTCAAAAAAAACCAGTCCAGCAAAATCTGCCTTCCAAAAACCATATGGCTCACCTTTCCCTCTACGCCCTACTGTGTGCCAGTACAGTAGTTTACAGCCACATATGGGGTGTTTCTGCAAACTACAGAATCGAGGCAATAAATATAGCATTTTGTTTAGCTGTTAACCCTTGCTTTGTTACTGGAAAAAATTGATTAAAATGGAAAATTTGCCCAAAAATCTAAATTCTGAAATTTTATCACCATTTGCCATTAACTCTTGTGGAACACCTAAAGGGTTAACGCCATTTGTAAAATCAGTTTTGAATACCTTGAGGGGTGTAGTTTCTAGAATGGGGTCATTTTTGGGTGGTTTCTATTACGTAAGCCTCACAAAGTGACTTCAGACCTGAACTGGTCCCTAAAAAGTGGGTTTGCTTCTAAACTTCTAAGCCTTGTAACATCCCCCAAAAATAAAATATCATTCCCAAATTGATCCAAACATGAAGTAGACATATGGGGAATGTAAAGTAATAACTATTTTTGTAGGTATTACTATGTATTATAGAAGTAGAGAAATTGAAACTTGGAAATTTGCAATTTTTTACAATTTTTTTGTAAATTTGGTATTTTTTTACAAATAAAAATGATTTTTTTTTTTTACTTCATTTTACCAGTGTCATGAAGTGCAATATGTGACGAAAAAGAATCTCAGAATGGCCTGGATAAGTCAAAGCGTTTTAAAGTTATCAGCACTTAAAGTGACACTGGTCAGATTTGCAAAAAATGGCCAAGTCCTTAAGGTGAAATAGGGCTGAGTCCTTAAGGGGTTAATATGGTTGCCCATGACATAGGTTCTGGTATTCAATTTAATTATGTAGACATGTGAACGAGCCTACGTCATGAGGTGAGCATAGGATTTAAGAAGTGGGTTGAACTCCCGTTAAATCAGGTTGTGGTCCTGGCTACGGTGGGAGACTGTGAAGAAGAACCGAGGGGAAAGGGATGGCATGACTGTCAACTATAGATGGCTGGGGTGTGCGGGAAGCCATGGCCGGGTGCGAGCTAAATGAGGGGCATGCCTGATGGTGAGAGAGGTGAAGAGGGGGAAGGGTGGGAGGGGTGAGAGCGCGGCGACTGTGATGGGAGCGTGAGGCGGCGCTAAATAGGCCTCCTTCGCCCCTCCCACAAACGCAGGCTGAGCTTCAGCCTTGACTACTTGTGGTCCTGGCTATGGTGGGAGACTGTGAAGAAGAACCGAGGGGAAAGGGATGACATGACTGTCAACTATAGATGGCTGGGGTGTGCCGGAAGCCATGGCCGGGTGCGAGCTAAATGAGGGGCAAAAGTCAACGGGTAGGAAATATAAAAGGTGGAACTCATAGAGCTAAGCTGGTGAAGGCTTTGGCGATCTCGGCCCGCGGACTAGGGATGTAATGCGTGAAGCAGGAGGATTGCCATCTGCCCATTTTCTGGATGACGTGTGCTGGGACCCCGTGACTTGACGCTGCGGAAGCCGCGCCTATGCGAAATGAATGTCCCGAGATGGCCTTGGCGTCGAACCCTAGTCCGGAAGCTAAAGTTCTGATATGATGGATGAACTGTGAAGCCGTGAGATATTTGGAGTTGAAGGGAAAGAGAGGGCTGCCTGGCGTGGAAACCTTTGAGATGGCGAGAAGCTTTTTGAACACGGCAATCGGGCACCATTCATTGAAGGTCTGGAAGTAGATAATTTTGACTGGTGGTCCCACTTGAGAAGTTTTGGTGGAAAGGAGAGAAAGGGTGCAATGCGTCTGCTGCCAGACCAGCTGGTCTGAAGTGGGGCCTGCGTGTCCGGGAGAGCTGGTGAATTCCCCGGGCCGTAAGAACACGTAGAAACAGAGATACATGGCTGCTTTGATCACTATGCTTTTGTATGGCCCGAAAGGATCGTTGTCTAGGGAGGTGGAAAAAGCCCTGAACATTGCCCCGGTGACTGGTTTCCTGCGGGACTCCAGCTTGTTGCTGCTCTTTTGGATCCCTCTGAGGGTGGATTTAATGGCCTGAGAAGAAAATATGGACTGGCTGCCTGGGAAATCTAAAGTGAGGAAATGTTGTACCCCTGCAAGGTATAATTTGATGGTGCTGAAAGATAGGTGAAGGTCTGTGTGACAATAAGCCAGGAATGCCATGACATAAGTTGTTTGGTCCAGATGTTCTTGTGGGTGCCTGAGGGAGAATTGTGTGAAGGTTTCCCACCCTGTCTTGTAGTTCCTGGCTGTATTGAGGGATAAGGAGTTATGGATGAGTGACTTAGCAGTTCTGACATGTTTGCTCAATCCACCATCAGTGTCTCGACGGCGGGTGGAGGGACCCCTGATAGATCTGCGTCTGGCATCACCTGAAAGAAAACCGGGAAGTTGAAACGGGAGAGGGCATCAGCTGCTGTGTTTGCTGAACCCTGTATGAACCTGCATGAAAAATGAAAATTGTATTTTAAGGCAAGGCATACTAATCTGCGGACAAAGGGCATGATTTGTGGGGAAGAGGAGCGACCTTTGCTGAGGATTTCTACCACTGCCTGATTGTCCGTGACGAAGACGACAGGCTTGTTCCTCCAGATCTCCCCCCAGGTCTGGGCAGCCCCACGATGGGATAGATTTCTAACAGTGGAGAGGATTTGATGGAACTCTGGATGGAAGAAATCTGAGGCGGCCAGGGACCCGCGAACCAGTGGTTGTTGAAAATGGCTGCAAACCCTTTTGAACCTGCTGCGTCGGAAAACACGGTGGGAGAATTATCATCCCAGGAAGGGACGAAGAGGGAGATGCCATTCCAGCTGGACAGGAAATGGTGCCACATGTGGAGATCGGCCGTTGCGGCGGCGTCGAGGTGGATCAAGGAGTCCTGATCCGAGGCAGCAGGTAAAAGTTGCAGCAATCTGGAGATGAATGCCCGCCCCTGGGGCATGATCTTGGAGGCAAAATTTAACATTCCCAGAATCGACTGGAGTTCGACCTTGGTGAGGGTCCTGGCCGCGACAGACCTCCTGATGGAATCTTGGATTTTTAGGAGTTTTTCGTCGGGCAATCTGGCTTCCATCTTACCAGTATCCAAGATGATCCCCAGGAATGTTATGACTGAAGATGGACCTTCAACTTTTGCTGGGGCAATCGGGACGTTCAGTTTTGAGAACAAGTCGAGAAGTACCTGGAGCTGATTGGGTGCTTGATCTGCGGTCTCGATCAACGGGAAGTCATCAAGATAATGGATGACCCTGGAGCATCCGCCGTGGTTGACCAAGACCCAGTGGAGAGCTGTGGCCAATTGATCAAAGAGCCAGGGACTGCTCTTTGATCCAAACGTCAGTCTGTCTGAGAAATAGTACCGTTCCCTCCACTTGATGCCGTAGAATTTCCATAAATGGGGTGAAACTGGAAGAAGTTTGAAGGCGTCGGCAATGTCCGCCTTGGAAAGCCACGCGCCTGACCCCAGCTGGAGGATCAACCGAATTGCTTCGTCCAAGGAGGAGTACCGCATAGAGAAGTCTTCTGAAGGGATGAGTGAATTTAAACTAGGTGTGCTGGAAGCATGAGGAGCAGAAAGGTCGAATATCAGTCTTTTTTTATTTGAATTTTTTTTTGTGACCAGGCCAATGGGGTTGACCCTCCAAATGTCAAAGGGGGGAACTACGAATGGACCCAGGAGGAAACCCTTACTGATCTCAGACTGGATGAGGGAGTCCACTGATTCAGGATCTGCCAAGGCGGAACGGAGATTGGAACCCTCCCAGGTTGTTTGCGGGGAGGAAACTAGCCCTGTATGGAACCCCTGTGAAAAACCGGAGACCAAAAACTGCACGAAAGCGGGATTGTGGTGATGCAGCAGGAGGGCGGCTAGTAGATCAACGTTGACTCCAGCTAGTCATAGCTGTTTTGATGACCTTTGCGGACAGGACGACTGGGGATGGGCCCTGAAACAAATGGTGCAAACATGCAAAGCCTTGCATTTTGCGAAATAGCAATCAGACCAGTTGAAGTTGTTACAAACCTGACTTCTGCCCAAAAACACTATGGGCCTGCCCCATTTGTCTGTGTTCTGCCCTGAACTCGAAGACCCGGAAGGGAAGGCCGAGGGTCTGCCTTGGGCCAGGGCCCCTGAATTGGGACACCAGTCGGAGGAATGCAAGATGGACTGGCAATTGGCACAAGTGGGAGCTTTGAGGCCCGCAAAGTGCCTGCAGAAGAGCTCCATGTCTAGTGTGGACCAATCCGTGATGTGCTGGAACTGGGACAGAGCAGCAGCGGCTTTGGCGGAGAACGAGCGATGATAATCGTAAAATGCGTGACCTCCGTACTTGTGTCCCAAATCAGTGACCCTGTAGAGGTAGGTGTCAAGTTCCTCTCTGCGGTGCGGTTGGGCAGAGCATAGGATGTCTCGGAAAAGGCTGAAGGCCAGCACGAACTCTGGAATGGAGAGCTTTTTATGCAACCGGGCGTCTTTGGACTTGAGAACCACTGATACGTCTCCACATGCAATAGTCCTGTTCTCGTCGGAGTCGTGGGTAGAAATAAGTATGGAAGCCAAGTTAATGTCTTTACCTGCCAAAATGTCCTTCCGGATGTTATCGGGAACGAAGTGTGATGGGGAAATGGTGAAGGAGCTGGGAGCCTGACTTGGGGTTGGGGCATGAATGGCGGACGGGCCTGGAACCAGAGAGGTGGGAGTGCTCGAAATTGATGGTCTGGTTTCCACCACCAGCAACCTGGTCTGCATGTCGGACACTGAACTGGTAAGAGTGTTGATAGCGGAATGAAGCTGGGCCAGCGCTGTCTGGACCGTGGACAGGGACACCTGATCTTCTGCCGCTGAGATAGGCTCCGCCGTCAGTAGCCTGTACAACTCAGCTTTGCGGGCTGAGGCAGGATAGCGGATGCCTCTCCTGGTTAGTTCGGTCATAAGTTTCGGAATGGTCCATTGCCTAAATGAAAGAGTGCTTCCATGGGCCGAGCCGGGCGATGCCGGAATAGAGCGGGTCTCGGCGATATCAGATGCGTGGGACATCGTGCTGTGGAATGAAGAATGGAAGGTAAGAAGGGTGATAGAGCCACCTGACACCAGCGAGTGAATCCGTGAAACCCTTTGAATGATACCGAAGAGTGATCGAAATCCGTTACCAGGAAGAGGTTAAGAGGCCTGACCTACCTGACGAGCTGGCCTAGACTACCTGAAGGAAAGGTGACCTGCGGATGCCGGCCTGATCCTAAGGGATGAAGTAGTGGAACCAAACTTACCTGGACTTGGCGGATGAAATCGTAAACGGAAGTGACCTAGATGAAAAAGATGGCCTAGGATTGGTACCTTGAGGAATTCGCCTAGCGACCTTTGAGCCAGACAGACCTCCGGGGTGACCCTAGAAACATGGGGTGAGGTTTGAGATAAGCAGAAGAAAAGTAGAACCTGACGTGAATCAGGGAGCGGAAGCTGGGTCAAGCTTGACCGTGCCTGACACCTGTGAGGCGCCCCTGAATGACCTAATGCCTTGCGGGCGGCCGGAACCCGTGAACTAGCTACGTGGCTAGAGGCGAAGCCCCTGAGGCGCATCATGGGCAACTAGGTTAGAACGGGCCGAGCGAGTAGAGCGACCGATGCACCTGCTGCGTGGCAGGACCGCGACAGCACCTGATGCGTGTCAGGAAGTGCAAATGAGACGTGAGAACCTGTCCCTGATGCGTGTCAGGGCGGTGGATGAACCTGATGTGTGTCAGGAAAACTAACATGGACTGCTACGTGGCAGACCACAACTGAAACCTGATACGTGTCAGGGAAAGAAACGAGACCGGAAAGGGCATCTGCTGCGTGGCAGATGATTACGTGAATAAAACATTAAATGAGATAGAAAAATTGACAGAAATCTGCTGCGTGGCAGATAATAGCGTGGATGAACCCAGAGCAAGACAAAAAATTGACATGAATCTGCTGCGTAGCAGATAATAGTGTGAATGAACCTAAAGAAAAGACAGAAGATTGACATGAATCTGCTGCGTGGCAGACAATAGCGTGAATGAACCTAAAGAAAAGACAGAAAATTGACATGAATCTGCTGCGTGGCAGACAATAGAGCGTGAATGAACCTAAAGAAAAGACAGAAAATTGACGTGAATCTGCTGCGTGGCAGACAATAGCGTGAATGAACCTAAAGAAAATTGACATGAACCTGCTGCGTGGCAGACAATAGCGTGAATGAACCTAAAAAAAAAAAGACAGAAAATTGACATGAATCTGCTGCGTGGCAGACAATAGCGTGCATGAACCTAAAGAAAATTGACATGAATCTGCTGCGTGGCAGACAATAGCGTGAATGAATCTAAAGAAAAGACAGAAAATTGACATGAATCTGCTGCGTGGCAGACAATAGCGTGCATGAACCTAAAGCAAGACAAAAAATTGACATGAATCTGCTGCGTGGATTGCTGGGTATGGATTGGCTGAATGAAGTGTACCCAGACTGAGAGTATGGTATGTGAAGAGTTTTGGTCATGTGACCTCAAGAGGGGTGACCAGGGTTGGTTGGATGCAGGTGCTATGGCAGAGCCTAAAATGTGCTGGATGATAAATCATGCTGGCTGTCGGGTTTCCCAGTGATGGGGACCTGAGCATCGGCGTTGCCTGGAGACCAGTGTGGGAGCTGGGGCCAGCATGCAGACACGTGGAACGTTGAAGAGCGCGGCGCCGAGGCTCCCAGGATAGGGAGCAGCTCAAGGCGCCGCTTAGCTTACCAGGGGAGCGCGGTTCGGGAGGGTAGAGAAATTCAGACCGGAGGCAGGAACGAGCAGCAGCGAAGGTAGAGCGGCAGCGTCGGCACTGAACCCGGAAGTGAAGAGACGTCACGTGAGAGCGCGGCTTCCATCTTACCAGTATCCAAGATGATCCCCAGGAATGTTATGACTGAAGATGGACCTTCAACTTTTGCTGGGGCAATCGGGACGTTCAGTTTTGAGAACAAGTCGAGAAGTACCTGGAGCTGATTGGGTGCTTGATCTGCGGTCTCGATCAACGGGAAGTCATCAAGATAATGGATGACCCTGGAGCATCCGCCGTGGTTGACCAAGACCCAGTGGAGAGCTGTGGCCAATTGATCAAAGAGCCAGGGACTGCTCTTTGATCCAAACGTCAGTCTGTCTGAGAAATAGTACCGTTCCCTCCACTTGATGCCGTAGAATTTCCATAAATGGGGTGAAACTGGAAGAAGTTTGAAGGCGTCGGCAATGTCCGCCTTGGAAAGCCACGCGCCTGACCCCAGCTGGAGGATCAACCGAATTGCTTCGTCCAAGGAGGAGTACCGCATAGAGAAGTCTTCTGAAGGGATGAGTGAATTTAAACTAGGTGTGCTGGAAGCATGAGGAGCAGAAAGGTCGAATATCAGTCTTTTTTTATTTGAATTTTTTTTTGTGACCAGGCCAATGGGGTTGACCCTCCAAATGTCAAAGGGGGGAACTACGAATGGACCCAGGAGGAAACCCTTACTGATCTCAGACTGGATGAGGGAGTCCACTGATTCAGGATCTGCCAAGGCGGAACGGAGATTGGAACCCTCCCAAGTTGTTTGCGGGGAGGAAACTAGCCCTGTATGGAACCCCTGTGAAAAACCGGAGACCAAAAACTGCACGAAAGCGGGATTGTGGTGATGCAGCAGGAGGGCGGCTAGTAGATCAACGTTGACTCCAGCTAGTCATAGCTGTTTTGATGACCTTTGCGGACAGGACGACTGGGGATGGGCCCTGAAACAAATGGTGCAAACATGCAAAGCCTTGCATTTTGCGAAATAGCAATCAGACCAGTTGAAGTTGTTACAAACCTGACTTCTGCCCAAAAACACTATGGGCCTGCCCCATTTGTCTGTGTTCTGCCCTGAACTCGAAGACCCGGAAGGGAAGGCCGAGGGTCTGCCTTGGGCCAGGGCCCCTGAATTGGGACACCAGTCGGAGGAATGCAAGATGGACTGGCAATTGGCACAAGTGGGAGCTTTGAGGCCCGCAAAGTGCCTGCAGAAGAGCTCCATGTCTAGTGTGGACCAATCCGTGATGTGCTGGAACTGGGACAGAGCAGCAGCGGCTTTGGCGGAGAACGAGCGATGATAATCGTAAAATGCGTGACCTCCGTACTTGTGTCCCAAATCAGTGACCCTGTAGAGGTAGGTGTCAAGTTCCTCTCTGCGGTGCGGTTGGGCAGAGCATAGGATGTCTCGGAAAAGGCTGAAGGCCAGCACGAACTCTGGAATGGAGAGCTTTTTATGCAACCGGGCGTCTTTGGACTTGAGAACCACTGATACGTCTCCACATGCAATAGTCCTGTTCTCGTCGGAGTCGTGGGTAGAAATAAGTATGGAAGCCAAGTTAATGTCTTTACCTGCCAAAATGTCCTTCCGGATGTTATCGGGAACGAAGTGTGATGGGGAAATGGTGAAGGAGCTGGGAGCCTGACTTGGGGTTGGGGCATGAATGGCGGACGGGCCTGGAACCAGAGAGGTGGGAGTGCTCGAAATTGATGGTCTGGTTTCCACCACCAGCAACCTGGTCTGCATGTCGGACACTGAACTGGTAAGAGTGTTGATAGCGGAATGAAGCTGGGCCAGCGCTGTCTGGACCGTGGACAGGGACACCTGATCTTCTGCCGCTGAGATAGGCTCCGCCGTCAGTAGCCTGTACAACTCAGCTTTGCGGGCTGAGGCAGGATAGCGGATGCCTCTCCTGGTTAGTTCGGTCATAAGTTTCGGAATGGTCCATTGCCTAAATGAAAGAGTGCTTCCATGGGCCGAGCCGGGCGATGCCGGAATAGAGCGGGTCTCGGCGATATCAGATGCGTGGGACATCGTGCTGTGGAATGAAGAATGGAAGGTAAGAAGGGTGATAGAGCCACCTGACACCAGCGAGTGAATCCGTGAAACCCTCTGAATGATACCGAAGAGTGATCGAAATCCGTTACCAGGAAGAGGTTAAGAGGCCTGACCTACCTGACGAGCTGGCCTAGACTACCTGAAGGAAAGGTGACCTGCGGATGCCGGCCTGATCCTAAGGGATGAAGTAGTGGAACCAAACTTACCTGGACTTGGCGGATGAAATCGTAAACGGAAGTGACCTAGATGAAAAAGATGGCCTAGGATTGGTACCTTGAGGAATTCGCCTAGCGACCTTTGAGCCAGACAGACCTCCGGGGTGACCCTAGAAACATGGGGTGAGGTTTGAGATAAGCAGAAGAAAAGTAGAACCTGACGTGAATCAGGGAGCGGAAGCTGGGTCAAGCTTGACCGTGCCTGACACCTGTGAGGCGCCCCTGAATGACCTAATGCCTTGCGGGCGGCCGGAACCCGTGAACTAGCTACGTGGCTAGAGGCGAAGCCCCTGAGGCGCATCATGGGCAACTAGGTTAGAACGGGCCGAGCGAGTAGAGCGACCGATGCACCTGCTGCGTGGCAGGACCGCGACAGCACCTGATGCGTGTCAGGAAGTGCAAATGAGACGTGAGAACCTGTCCCTGATGCGTGTCAGGGCGGTGGATGAACCTGATGTGTGTCAGGAAAACTAACATGGACTGCTACGTGGCAGACCACAACTGAAACCTGATACGTGTCAGGGAAAGAAACGAGACCGGAAAGGGCATCTGCTGCGTGGCAGATGATTACGTGAATAAAACATTAAATGAGATAGAAAAATTGACAGAAATCTGCTGCGTGGCAGATAATAGCGTGGATGAACCCAGAGCAAGACAAAAAATTGACATGAATCTGCTGCGTAGCAGATAATAGTGTGAATGAACCTAAAGAAAAGACAGAAGATTGACATGAATCTGCTGCGTGGCAGACAATAGCGTGAATGAACCTAAAGAAAAGACAGAAAATTGACATGAATCTGCTGCGTGGCAGACAATAGAGCGTGAATGAACCTAAAGAAAAGACAGAAAATTGACGTGAATCTGCTGCGTGGCAGACAATAGCGTGAATGAACCTAAAGAAAATTGACATGAACCTGCTGCGTGGCAGACAATAGCGTGAATGAACCTAAAAAAAAAAAGACAGAAAATTGACATGAATCTGCTGCGTGGCAGACAATAGCGTGCATGAACCTAAAGAAAATTGACATGAATCTGCTGCGTGGCAGACAATAGCGTGAATGAATCTAAAGAAAAGACAGAAAATTGACATGAATCTGCTGCGTGGCAGACAATAGCGTGCATGAACCTAAAGCAAGACAAAAAATTGACATGAATCTGCTGCGTGGATTGCTGGGTATGGATTGGCTGAATGAAGTGTACCCAGACTGAGAGTATGGTATGTGAAGAGTTTTGGTCATGTGACCTCAAGAGGGGTGACCAGGGTTGGTTGGATGCAGGTGCTATGGCAGAGCCTAAAATGTGCTGGATGATAAATCATGCTGGCTGTCGGGTTTCCCAGTGATGGGGACCTGAGCATCGGCGTTGCCTGGAGACCAGTGTGGGAGCTGGGGCCAGCATGCAGACACGTGGAACGTTGAAGAGCGCGGCGCCGAGGCTCCCAGGATAGGGAGCAGCTCAAGGCGCCGCTTAGCTTACCAGGGGAGCGCGGTTCGGGAGGGTAGAGAAATTCAGACCGGAGGCAGGAACGAGCAGCAGCGAAGGTAGAGCGGCAGCGTCGGCACTGAACCCGGAAGTGAAGAGACGTCACGTGAGAGCGCGGCGTCCGTGATGGGAGCGTGAGGCGGCGCTAAATAGGCCTCCTTCGCCCCTCCCACAAACGCAGGCTGAGCTTCAGCCTTGACTACTTATGATTAAGATCTTGTGTCGAAACGCATAAACCTGTGCATCAGCTCTTGTTTCTGTACATTATAATGCCTTGAATAAAAATTGATTTTAGCTGTAGATGACAGTGCTGGAAAGATGGTTTATTTTCATGTTAAGACACCTACTATACTCTGCCTCTGGCTCTAACAGGATGCCAGTAAAATAACGTTATACTGCAGTGCAGAAGTATTGCAGTGTATTGTGCAATAAGATGTAAAAAAAAATATTAAAGGGGTTGTGTCATCTGAAACATTGATGGCATTTTGCCAGGGCCTCTGGGGCCCGCTCCTATCCCTAGAACAAGGTCCCCAAAGTGAAGGAGAGCACACCAAGCATGTACGCCATACTCTCCATTCACTTCAATGGGATTTCTGATAACAGCCAAGCGTCTTGGCTATTTTCAGAGCTCCCATAGAAGTGAATAAAGAGTGCACTGTGCATGCACGGCCATCTCTCCATTCACCTGGACTCACCTATGAGACTGCCGGAAATAGGTGAGCTAGCGGTCGGCTATTGTTGGAACTCTCATAAAAGTGAGTGGAAGGTGGCCATGCTAGCGTGGTGTGCTGTCCTTCACTTTGGGAGGCCTTTCCTGGAGATAGGAGTGGGCCCCACATTAATTACTGCCATTAAAAAATACAACTTAGGCTACTTTCACAGTGGCGTTTCTGGGTCCGCTTGTGAGATCTGCTTCAGGGCTCTCACAAGCGGCCCAAAACGGATCAGTTCAGCCTGAATGCATTCTGAATGGATAATGATCAGTTTAGAATGCATCAATTTGGCTGCGTTTGGTCTCTGTTGCGTTTTTTAGACGGTCACTAAAACGCAGCTTGCAGCGTTTTGGTGACCGTCTGATTATGCGGAGCCAAACGGATTCGTTCTGACTTACAATGTTTTGACTTAGACTTTTTTTTTTATGAATAATGCAAACGGATCCATTATGAACGGATACAAGCGTTTGCATTATTGGTGCGGATCCGTCTGTGCAGATACAAGACAGATCCGCACCAAACGCGAGTGTGAAAGTAGCCTTATTTAACAAAAAACTAACTTTCAAACTTTTAAATCTGAGTCCCACTTCCTTCTGGGATTCGCGTCCCCACCTATCCCTTATTTGAACTTGATGGATGTTTCTCTTTTTTCAACCATATTAACTATGTAACTATTTCGACAGAAAAATAAAAAAAGTTTTGGTTTTTGGAAGGCATAGATGGAGGAATGTAAATGTCATTGACAAAACTGGCATAGTCCTGTAACAGGTAAAAGACATTTAGATAGGAGGCATTATGTTATTGGTTTGTAATACTGTATACGTATTTCATATTGAGACTAATCTGATTCTTTAACACTTACCAAACTGAATATTTTTCCACAAGATGGTCACATAGTCATCCCGGTCAGATCGCGATTGCTCGTGATAAAATCCTAGTGCGTGCAGGAATTCATGTTGAACTATTTCTACTGTGTCACAACCAGTGCCAATAGAAAGTTGCTGTTTTCCATTCTGCATTCCAACATATGAGTAACATCTAAAGAAGAATATATAAAATATATTATAATAAATTAATTAACAAATCAACATTAATGATTGCATGTTTGGCTTAAAGAGGACCTTTCACCTGGAAAAACATTGTGAACTAAGTATCATGACATATACAGCAGCGCCCAGGGATCTCACTGCACTTACTATTATCCCCGGGCGCCTCTCCATTCTCCCGCTATCCCCTCCGGTACCTTTGCTCTGTAAGTTATAGTAGGCGGTGTCTTCCCTTGTCCTGTGGGCGTCTCCCCCTCCTAGGCTGCAGCGCTGGCCAATCGCAGTGCAGAGCTCACAGCCTGGGAGGTTTTTTTCTCCCGGGCTGTGAGCTCTGTGCTGCGATTGGCCAGCGCTGCAGCCTAGGAGAAGGAGACGCCCACAGGACAAGGGAAGACACCGCCTACTATAACTTACAGAGCAAAGGTACCGGAGGGGATAACGGGAGAATGGAGCGGCGCCCGGGGATAATAGTAAGTGCAGTGAGATCCCCGGGCGCCGCTCTCCATGGCAGCATACTTAGTTCACAATGTTTTTCCAGGTGAAAGGTCCTCTTTAAGTAACCCCTTTACAATTTTACTAAGTGATGGTCTGTCCTTGGAATAGGCCTTCACCAGCTGATTGCATAGTTACCAACTGTCTCAAATTTGGTGGGACGGTCCCTGGTTTTTAGAGACAGTCCCTGCAAATTCGCACAGTTCTGGGCTAGAAAAGTGGTTGTTCCCAGACAGGATCCGGGTGTTCCCAGGGCGTGGCTTATATGCCTCAATTTTACCAACTGAAGCGTTGCTAAGTGTGTGATTGGCGATCCCCTGCCGATCAACTGTTCAGTTTTAGCTCTGCTGCCGGAACTACATACTGTAGCTTCATCTACCATGTAGTGGGCAGCTCTTGTCATTGCAGTGCCGCTGCTATTGCATAGAACCAAGGGTAACCTCTGCATGTTCTGCGGGTGTTTAGGTGGGTTTCCTTCAGGTACAACAGCTTCCTTCCACACTGCAAAGACATACTGATTTTGATTCTGAGGCTATAAATATATACATTCTCCTCTGTGGCCTTCCATCTAGCACTCTCGCACCCCTCCAATCTATCATCAACTCTGCTACCCGACTAATCCACCTCTCACCCTATTACTCCTCTGCCTCTCCCCTCTGCCAATCCCTTCACTGGCTCCCCATTGCCCAACGAATTCACTTCAAAGTACTAACAAATACATACAAGGCTGTCCATAGCCTGTCCCCTCCCTACATCTCTGAGCTACTTTCCCGATACACCCCCACACGCACTCTCTGATCCTCACAAGACCTCCTTCTCTCCTCTCCTCTTATCGCCTCTTCCCACAATCGACTCCAAGATTTCTCCCGTGCATCCCCCATACTCTGGAACTCGTTACCCCAACATATCAGACTCTCACCTACAGTGGAATCCTTCAAAAGAAACCTGAAAACCCACCTCTTCAGACAAGCCTACAACCCTTGACCCTGCTGCCTCTATACCGCCATGACCAACTTCACCCGCACCTACTGTGTCCTTCTCCCATACCATGTAGATTGTAAGCCCTCAGGGGCAGGGCCCTCTCTCCTTCTGTACCAGTCTGTAACTCGTCTTGTTCCTGCTTAGTGCACTTGTCTGTATTATGTATGTGCACCCCTTATCATATGTACAGCGTTATGGAATGAATGGCGCTTTAATAATAAATAATAATTATATATATATATATATATATATAAGAAAAATGGCGGCACTGACTGCAATGGAAAAAATGGGTGCACGTTCCAGCCTGAGAAAGGCTCAGTTTTGGAGCTGAAACGTTGCACCGTATGGTTGAATAAAGAATAACCTCACTTTCATCCTGCTGGAGTGCCGTCCGTTTTCTGGATTTATATATATATATATATATATATATATATATATATATATATATATATATATATAAAAATGTTTTTAACCTCCTAGCAGTCAGGGTCGCCTCTGCCATGAGGCGAGATGAGCACGACATCATTGCGAACTCCAGTGGCGGGCATCAGGTGGCGACAGTTCTTGATCACGTGATCGCATCGCCTGAGACTTCATGCATAAAGTCACAGTGATGTCATTGAAACCGCCTGTGTCAGGGGTCATTACAGGTTGGATCACTATGGGGGGTGGGGCATTACAGGCTAGAGCAGTACATGGGCCATTACAAACTTGAGTGCTTTAGGAGAGCTTTACAGGATGGAACACTACAGTGGGGCATTACAGGATGGAACACTACAGTGGGGCATTACAGGATGGAACACTACAGTGGGGCATTACAGGCTGGAGCACTACAGAGGGGGCATTACAGGCTGGAGCACTACATGGAGGATATTACAGGCTGGAGCATTACAGGGGGGGGGCATTACAGGCTTGAGCACTACAGGGGGCATTAGAGGCTGGAGCACTACGGGGGGGGGGATTTACAGGCTGGAGCACTACAGGGGGGCATTAAAAGCTGGAGCACTACAGCTGGGCATTACATGCTGAACACTACAGAGGAGCATTACAGACTAGAGCACTATAATGGCATTATAGGAGAAATTATAACTACTGGGGCACTATATGGGCCTTATTACTACTGGGGGCTCTGTAGGGGTGCCTTATAGAGGGGCCTTGTTACTGCTGGGGGCACTATGGGGGGCTTATTGCTACTAGGGGCATTATGGTAGCCTTATTTCTACTGAGGGTACAGTGGCGGCATTATTATTGGGCCATTTATCATTTCAATGTGCACCCCTGCTAGCAGTCACATTAAAATTTTGAGTAAATAAAGTTGACACATAAGTCAGGTTCCTTAAGCAACTACAGTATATCTCTTAATTACCCAGCTAATTTTACCCATAAGGAACAGTAATTTTTTTTCCCTCTCTTAACTTTTTTATTTTTTCTTCATTGTAGCAGAATGGGGGCTTGTTTTTTTTTTTTTGTGGGACAAGTTGTACTTTGTAATAACACTATTTAATATTGCATATGCAGTAGTGAGAAGCTGAAAAAAGATTCTAAATGGGGTGAAAAATGCAATTGCGGCATTTTTTTATGGGTTTTGTCTTTATGGTGTTCCCTATGTAGTAAAAGTGACATGTTAACATAATTCTGCAGAACAGCAATTCCAAATTTTTATAGTTCTTTTAAATACTTTAAAGCAAAAAACAAAAACAAAAATTTCTTTCTTTGCATTACCATATTCATAACTTTTTATACTTATGTCTATGGAGATGTGGAAAGTATCATTTTTTGTGGGGTGATCTGTCTTTTTTATCAATACCATTTTGGGGTATGCATTACTTTTTGATTTTTATTCACTTTTGGTGGGGGATTGAATCAGAGTGATAAAGCAGAATATTTAGGTTTGCCTGTCAAATTATGGCAAAACCTGCTGGAACCAAGAGAAACGCCACTCCTTGTACAGATGCAAGTTAGTGCCTAAATAGTGCCATCCACAGATCCCCCTCCCCTAAACAGTGCCATCCACAGATCTCCCTCCCCTAAACAGTGCCATCCACAGATCCCCCTCCCCTAAATAGTGCCATCCACAGATCCCCCTCCCCTAAATAGTGCCATCCACAGATCCCTCTCCCCTAAACAGTGCCATCCACAGATCCCCCTCCCCTAAACAGTGCCATCCACAGATCCCCCTCCCCTAAATAGTGCCATCCACAGATCCCCCTCCCCTAAATAGTGCCACTGCCATCCACAGATCCCTCTCCCCTAAACAGTGCCACCCACAGATCCCCCTCCCCTAAACAGTGCCATCCACAGATCCCCCTCCCCTAAACAGTGCCATCCACAGATCTCCCTCCCCTAAACAGTGCCATCCACAGACCCCCCTCCCCTAAATAGTGCCATCCACAGATCCCCCTCCCTAAATAGTGCCACTGCCATCCACAGATCCCTCTCCCCTAAACAGTGCCATCCACAGATCACCCTCCCCTAAATAGTGCCATCCACAGATCCCTCTCCCCTAAACAGTGCCATCCACAGATCCCCCTCCCCTAAACAGTGCCATCCACAGATCCCCCCTAAACAGTGCCATCCACAGATCTCCCTCCCCTAAACAGTGCCATCCATAGACCCCCCTCCCCTAAATAGTGCCCTCCACAGATCCCCCTCCCTAAATAGTGCCACTGCCATCCACAGATCCCTCTCCCCTAAACAGTGCCATCCACAGATCTCCCTCCCCTAAACAGTGCCATCCACAGATCCCCCTCCCCTAAATAGTGCCATCCACAGATCCCCCTCCCCTAAACAGTGCCATCCACAGATCTCCCTCCCCTAAACAGTGCCATCCACAGATCCCCCTCCCCTAAACAGTGCCATCCACAGATCCCCCTCCCCTAAACAGTGCCATCAACAGATCCCTCTCCCCTAAACAGTGCCATCCACAGATCCCTCTCCCCTAAACAGTGCCATCCACAGATCCCCCTCCCCTAAATAGTGCCTAAATAGTGCCATCCACAGATCCCCCTCCCCTAAACAGTGCCATCCACAGATCTCCCTCCCCTAAACAGTGCCATCCACAGATCCCCCTCCCCTAAATAGTGCCATCCACAGATCCCCCTCCCCTAAATAGTGCCATCCACAGATCCCCCTCCCCTAAACAGTGCCATCCACAGATCCCCCTCCCCTAAATAGTGCCATCCACAGATCCCCCTCCCCTAAATAGTGCCACTGCCATCCACAGATCCCTCTCCCCTAAACAGTGCCATCCACAGATCCCCCTCCCCTAAACAGTGCCATCCACAGATCCCCCCTAAACAGTGCCATCCACAGATCTCCCTCCCCTAAACAGTGCCATCCACAGACCCCCCTCCCCTAAATAGTGCCATCCACAGATCCCCCTCCCTAAATAGTGCCACTGCCATCCACAGATCCCTCTCCCCTAAACAGTGCCATCCACAGATCCCCCTCCCCTAAACAGTGCCATCCACAGATCTCCCTCCCCTAAACAGTGCCATCCACAGATCCCCCTCCCCTAAACAGTGCCATCCACAGATCCCCCTCCCCTAAACAGTGCCATCAACAGATCCCTCTCCCCTAAACAGTGCCATCCACAGATCTCCCTCCCCTAAACAGTAACATCCACAGATCCCCCTCCCCGACGCTCACAGAGTACATTTATAAACTAATTAGTAACTTTAACTTTAATCATTGCTGATCTCTTTACTTGGATACCTTACTCTGTCTTAGCTCCGGTAACGGTAACAGCAGGCAGTGCGGGCGGCGCTCACTCACTGACCTCAGGCGCCTGCGCCGCCTAGTGGGAGGAGTAGGCGTGTGACGTCAGTGAGTGAACTGCCTGCTGTTACCGGAGCTAAGACAGAGTAAGGTATCCAAGTAAAGAGATCAGCAATGTCAATGATTAAAGTTAAAGTTACTGATTAGTTTATAAATGTACTCCTGTGAGCGGCGTTGCCCTGTATATTCTAACCCCCAGGCAAGCGTCCCTGTCACCATGGGAACTCCTGGGGGTTAGAATATACCATCGGATTTTAGTTTTCACGATCTCACTGAGAGCGTGAAAACTCAGTTCCGATGGTATATTCTAACCCCCAGGCAAGCGTCCCCGTCACCATTGGAACGCCTGGGGGTTAGAATATACCATCGGATCTTCTGAGTTACTCAGTGGCCTGGCTGCCTGTGTGTAATGTGTGTGTAAATAAAAAAATCAACAGAAGGCGGCCCGGACAGGCCCCCAGTGGCGTAGGGCCCCATAGCCACTGCTATGGTTGCTATGGCGATCCCTACGCCACTGAGTGGAGACAAGGGAAAGTGCCTCCCTTCTGATTAGTAAGTGTACCCTGTAATGGGGCCTTCTCCATAGTGCTAATATCCGAGCGAACGAGATGATCTCTCAAACTGGGATTGCGTCTATTGCATATAAGTGGTGGGTTTTTAAATTCCACTATAGTGGGGTACGCCTTCTCCAAAATATGCCAGTGTTTGCGCACCACATTATCCAATTGATGATTCAATGGGTGATATTTATGTATAAGTGCTATGCGCTTACTGTTATCTTGATGGAGCTTGTACCGCACTAGCACTTATTGCTGTGGATAAAATTTCACGAGGATAACCTCTCTCCAGAAATTGGGACGTCATCTCGTTCACCCTCATATCCTGCATTTTCGAATCTGTCACAATCTTCCTCACTCTCATATACTGAGATTTTGAAATAGATTTTTTAAGAGAAGGAGGATGTGCACTGCAATAATGCAGGATACTATTCCTGTCTGTATTTTTTCGATATAAATCAGTGCATAAAATTCCCCCTTCCTGCTTGAGTATTGTGATATCTAGAAAATGCACAGATGTCTGGTCATATGTAATGGTAAATTTTAATTCCTCCCAGACCCCATTCAGATATTCAAACAGCTGGAGGAGGGGTGCAAGTGGCCCCGCCCATACGCAAAAAATGTTGGTCGATAAACCTTTTCCACACCAGTGCAAATTTTTGAAAATATTTATTCGGATATACAATGCACAGTTCAAACAACGACATATAAATATTTGCGTAGGGCGGGGCCGCATTCGCACCCATCGCCGTCCCACGCTGCTGCACATAGAACTGATCTCCGAAGAGGAAATAGTTCTCATAAAGAACTAAATTAAACAAAATCGAGAAAAAATCGCTGTTGTTCAGCAGAAAAATGACTCTGCTCTAGTGCAGATGTAATTGCCGCTATACCTTTTTGATGTTCAATTGACGTATATAAGCTCACTACGTCAATGGTTACCAACCAACTGTCCTCAGGTATATCCTCCAAACCTCTAATCACCGGCAAAAAATGAGACGTGTCCAAAAGAAAAGAACGGGTATTCTTAACTAATGGAGTGAACGCTTTTTCCAACACTATTGCCAAAGGTGATAGCACTGAATCGATCGAAGCCACAATGGGTCGGCCCGGTGGATTTTCAAGGTTTTATGCACCTTTGGCAATATGTAGAAGACAGGTGTCACCGGTGAGTGATTGACCAAAAATTTGCTCAACTTCTCGTCAATGATTCCCTGAGCCTTATATTCGATCACCAACCCCATGATCTTTTCCTTAATTCGAAAAACTGGGTTGTGATCCAACTTCCTATAGGTGTCAATGTCGGAGAGTTGGCAGTAAACTTCTTGTAAAGATTGAACCTTATCCATGATGACATCGGCTGGTTTCACAATAAGGGACTTATCCCCCATCAAATCGCGCACAGCTCTCCTTTCTTCTGTGGTAATGTTCTGCATAATCGAAAGATCACCCCTCTTTATTATGTCCAACTTCTGTTGTATTTCTTTAGTGACAAGATGAAGAAATGTCTCGATGGGATGATAGCTTTTTTGGGGGGTAAAGCGGCTCTTGACCAGCAAATCCAGGTCAGTCAACCTCAAACAACCACCACCCCCACCCCCATCCAAACTCATATCCTTCATAATGCAGGGGGAATCTTTCTGGGCAAAATTATCGAAAGTTATTTCATGTGAAACGATTGAGCTTCTGGAGAAAGGTCTTTCCTTCTCTCCTACGAATAACATGGATACTTTTGAATTAGATGTGGAATTGCAAAAGTTTTTTCATAAAATCAGATTGAAAACCCATTTTCATGGATGGGGGTCATTGAGCGTGTACATTTACCACGGAGAGGGGGGGATCTGACAAAGTTGTTACTCAAAAGGGAGGCGTTCTGGATCCACACCCTTGACACTTTACATCCCAAGGGTCTGAATAGGGATTATGAAGTGATGTGTTTTTAATAAGATTTTTATATGTTTCCTTGCAGACTACTACGACACGACCATGATGGAAGGAGACTCTTGTTATAAATATTCATAAGGGTACCTGTTCATCGTAGTATTCGCAAGGGTGTTACAAATGTGTTTTTTTTATACTAATTGTGATGTGATGTCACTTCCTGTTTAAATTGATTGGCAGGGTCATATGACTAAGCCTATAAATATGTGATATCTTCAGTTGTTAACAAGCAGTTGAGGAAGGCTGGACGGGCCGAAACGCGTCCTGTGTATTGATCAATCTGTGTATGGATCAATAAAGCATTGAAGAAAAATCGATACGCCTGCTGGGATGTATTATATGATGACTGATTTTAATTTTTAACATCAATCATGGCATAACCCCTTTAAGCCTTTTTTTTTTCCAGTCCTATTGAAAAGCCTGTAACAGAATTTCACTGACCCAAAAATGCACCAACAGTATTTAAACTACCATCTGGCTGCAGATCTTCAAAAAAAAAAAATATATAAAATAGCTGAAAAAATACAAGAAACAAGGCATTTTCTTCTTTAAAACCATCCTTAAAGAGGACCCGTAAGCTCTCATGCAATGTCTGTTTTAGTAACTATGCAAGTAGCCTCCTTAAAGATGTTTTCAGAACACAAGGAAATCCAGCCCCATTTCTTCTTTTAGTAAAATGCTTTACTTACCCATTATCTCTAAACACAGATACATAATTTTTTTCACCATTCCAGGGTTTAAAGTCAATACAAGTCTTCAGTCGGTAGCGCTCAAAAGCTTTCAGGATAACGCCTTTCGCATTTATTTCTATTTTTAAAAAATCATATACTGTAAATTGTAGTAAGAGCCAGCAAAATATTTTTCTTAAGAACATATTTATATGACCTTATAAACATACTCCTAGAATTAGGACCATGAGTACAACAAACCTACGATATTCAGGGGAGTTAGTCTGTATTTACAATAACTAGAAAAACTATCTGTAACTCAGTGAGCAAGTTTCTAGTAGTATGTGAGAGTGTGGCAGCAGCCGCTTTCTAAATCAATGCTGTTCCTAGTACATTCATTATGTTTAATATATTAAACATTTATTATGTGTTCTTTCCCTTTTAAGCTCGTTGTTCCTCACGCGTCAAGCAAAGTTTGCCTGGTTTATGTTACAGCTGTGTCCGTCTGATTCCTGTGTCCGTCTGATTTACTAATCCTGCCTATGTACATAATGTAAACTTAATCCAAAAATGAGCCAAATTCAGGATGGTTGAAAAACTTGTTGCAGGGCTAAACCCATTGTCTAACTGTATTACACCTATTGATTGGCTTACTTTGCAACAGAACTTTATAGCAAAATGATGGAGCAATTTGGTTCAAAATGCTCCTCTCATTGAAATAATCACAGAGTTGGATTTTTTTTGAGGGGGGGGGGGGGCTTTGCTTTATAAATAAGTCTAAAACATGATACAACAAATGAGCTATTTATGTTCATTCTTGATACTAATTCTGATTGAATAGACATTAAGGTAGTTATATAAAGTACTTACCAAGACTGTTTTCTAAGTAGTATGGGACTATCAGTGGCCATCTATACTGCGAACTAATAATTGCATTTCTTGTTCTCTAAGGTAACAAAAAAATAATACAATTAGTGCAAAATACTCTTAATCTGAAATCTAATTAAAGGGTAACTAAACCTTTGAATGAAAGTTTAATATGATGTCCCTAATTCCCCCCAAAAACTTTTTCCAATATACTTTATTTATAAATTTGGTATTTTTCTTAGTGTTTTCCCTACCTAAAGCACACCATTTACTGTGCCCCTAAAACTCAGCAGTCAGCAGTGTACGGAGTGTAAAATATATGAATAGGGCCACAGTAGCTCTGTAAGTATGGGCAGGTACAGAACAGATATTGCTGCTCCTGCCCGTGCCCCATTGAAGATTACTAACTCCTGGCATAGCACATGGGTACTCTGTACACATGTACTATGCCAGGGTTAGCTGAGCGGAGCGGGTTCCTGCTTCTGCCTGCTCCGCTAAGGGTACTTTCACACTAGCGTTATTGTTTTCCGGCATTGAAATCCGGTAAAGGGTCTCAATACCGGAAAAAAACGCATCAGTTTTGTCCCCATGCATCCTGAATGGAAAGCAATCCGTTCAGTATGCATTAGGATGTCTTCCGTTTTGTCCCTTGTATGGTATTTGACTGGACAAAATACTGCAGCATGCTGCTGTATATTTTCCAGCCAAAATCCCAGAACACTACCGCACTTCCATTCCATTGAAATATATTAATGCCGAATCTGGTACCAAGTGTTCCAGAAATTGCCGCATCGCTGAATACGGCTTTCCGGTCTGCGCATGCGCAGTTCTTTCTAGCTTTGAAAAAAATAAATACCAGAGCCGTTATTCCAGATGATTCCGGAAACACGGATCTGGTATTTAAATGCAAAAGTCAATCGAATTCAGATCCAGAATAAAAAGATATCCGTTTGCATACGGATTTCCGGATCTGGCAGGCAGCTCCAGCAACAGAACTGCCTGCCGGATTCTTCTAATGCTAGTGTGAAAGTATCCTTAGCTAAGAGTCGTGTCATGTCAGCACTTAGCTTAGCGGATCAGGCAGAAGCAGGGACCCGCTTCGCTCAGCTAATACTGGCATAGCACATGGTTATAGGGTACCCATGTGTTATGCCAGGAGTTAGTAAACCTCCGGGGGGCACAGGCAGGAGCAGCAATGTGTGCTCCTGCCCGTACTCCCTGCACTGCTGCAGCCCCATAAATTTCACACTGCGTACTCTGTCACCGCTCAGCTGTCAGTGGTGTACGGAGAACTGAGTTTTAAGCGCACAGTGAATGGTGTGCTTTAGGTGGGGAAACCACTAAGAAAAACTACTAAATACTAAATTAGTAATTAAAGTATATTATAAAAAGTTTTTTTTTAGGGCATTAGGGACTTCATATTAAAATTTAATTCAAAGGTTTAGTTACTCTTTAAATAAATAAATACATATATAAAAAGATAAAGTAGCTAATGCTGAAATAGTAACAAACTAGATGTATGGTGCAACTTGTAGTATTATACTCACTAAGGGCTTTCACACGACCGTGCCGTGTTTTGCGGTCCACAAATTGCGGATCCACAAAACACGGATGCCGCCCGTGTGCCTTCCGCAATTTGCGGAACGGAACAAGAAGCCCATTATAGAAATGCCTATTCTTGTCCGCAAAACCGACAAGAATAGGACATGACTCATAATTTTTGCGGGCCCACGGAATGGAGCAACCGATGCGGACGGCACATGGAGTGCTGTCCGCATCTTTTGCGGCCCCACTGAAGTGAATCCGCACATGAGCAGCTAAAAATGTGTTCTCGGATGAGGACCAAAGCCATGGTCGTGTGAAAGAGCCCTTAGGGGGAGATTTATCAAACTGGTGTGAAGTAGAGCTGGCTTAGTTGCCCTTAGCAACCAATCAGATTCCACCTTTCATTTTCCAAAGGAGCTATTAAAAATGTAAGGTAGAATCTGATTGGTTGCTATGGGCAACTAAGCCAGTTCTACTTTTGATAAATCTTCCCCATTTTGATAAATGGTTGTTTAAAGGGGTTGTCTCTTCTGAGACATAGGTGACTTTCGCTAGGATATGCCACCAATGTCAGATAGGTGTGAGTCCCAGAGGTGGGACTCACACATATCTCTATAACAGGACCCCCAAAGTAAATGAGAGAGAATGGGGCAAGCGTGGCCACCTTCCATTCACTTCTATGGGATTTCTGTAAATAGCCGAGTGCTGCCTCAGCTATTTTCGGCAGTCCCATAGAAGTGAATGGATAAGTGGCCGGTAATGTGTTGTCGTTCACTTTGGGGGTCCTGTTCTAGAGAGAATTGCAGGTCTGACATTGGTGGCATATTCTAGCAATTTGCCACTAATGTTTCAGATAACACAACTACTTTAATGACTAAACTTTTTAGGGGGTTATTTATTAAGACCGGCATTTTAGACGCCAGTCTTAATAACCCCTCCGCTGGCGGTGCATCTATCACAGGTCTAAATCTATGCCTAAATCTAGCGGCCTTCCCCCTTCCCACGACACGCCCTCTTTTTTAGACCTGGCATGAGTGGGGAAAGGTTGCAGATTGCGGTGCAAATAACCTTTGTGCCATGATCTGCAACATATATACGCCAGAAAACTGGCGTATATCAGTTAGTAAATGACCCCCTTCATTTCTTGGCTTACCCAAATAATTTTTGTAGAAATATGGCTCTTATTAAATACTTTTTTTTTAATAAAGAATTGTTATATTTAGTTTATTTTAGTTTTATTTAGTACTTATGCACACAACCATATTTTTCTGTGTGCTACTCGCATTTTTAACACATTCATTTCTAGGGGGTCACATATCTGTTATTTTTGTGGAACCATGTGGCCGTTTTGCAAATTTTTTAAGATATCCTATTCTTTTGAATATTACGAACTATTGATTGATTGAGGTTGGAAAAAAGCAAAATGCACAAAGAAAGCGTCCATATTTTTAGGATTCGTTGTTGAGGGCCGAAATATAGACAAGGGCATTTGCATGAAGCCTTAACCCCTTCCCGACTGCAATACGGCTATATACGTGCTAGCTGCACATACCCCATGCAGCTAGCACGTGTATAGATGTCATGGCAGCTCTTTAATCCAAGCGCTGCAAAACGCTTGCATTAAGGCCCCTTTCGCACGGGCGAGATTTCCGCGCAGGTGCAATGCGTGAGGTGAACACATTGCACCCGCACTGAATCCGGACCCATTCATTTCTATAGGGCTGTGCACATGAGCGGTGATTTTTACGCATCACTTGTGCGTTGCGTGAAAATTGCAGGAAGCTCTATTTTGTGCGTTTTTTAACGCAACGCAGGCCCCATAGAAGTGAATGGGACTGCATGAAAATCGCAAGCATTCGCAAGCAAGTGCGGATGTGGTGCGATTTTCACGCACGGTTGCTAGAAGACGATCGGGATGGAGACCCGATCATTATTATTTTCCCTTATAACATGGTTATAAGGGAAAATAATAGCATTCTGAATACAGAATGCATAGTACAATGGGGCTGGAGGGGTTAAGAAAAAATAAAAAATTATTTAACTCACCTTAATCCACTTGTTCGCGCCAAATTAGTACCCAAAAATGGTACTAATAAAAACATCAACTCTTTATGCAAAAAACGAGGCCCTGCACAAGACGATCGGCAGAAAAATAAAAAAAATAAGGCGTTCAGAAAATGGAGACACAAAAACATAATTGTTTTATTATGTAAAACTGAAACAAACAAACAAAGAAAGTAGACATATTTAATATCACTGCGTCCGTAACAACCTGCTCTATAAAAATAGCACATGATTTACCCTGTCAGATGAATTCTGTAAAAAATTTAAAATAAAACGGTGCCAAAACAGACATTTTTTGGTTACCTCGCCTCACAAAAAACGTAATATAGAGCAATTAAAAATCATATGTACCCCAAAATAGTACCAATAAATCTGGCACCTTATCCCCTAGTTTCCAAAATGGGGTCCCTTTTTGGGAGTTTCTACTGTAAGGGTGCATCAGGGGGCCTTCAAATGGGACATGGCATCTAAAAACCAGTCCAGCAAAATCTGCCTTCCAAAAACCATCTGGCACTCCTTTTCTTCTGTGCCCTGCCGTGTGCCCGTACAGCAGTTTACGACCACATGTGGGGTGTTTCTGTCAACCACAGAATCAGGTTAATAAATATTGAATTTTGTTTGGCTGTTAGCCCTCAATGTGTTAAAGATAAAAAATAGATTAAAATAAAAAAAATCTGACAAAAAAGTGAAATTTAAAAATGTAATCTCCATTTTCCTTTAATTCTTGTGGAACACCTAAAGGGTTAACAAAGTTTGTAAAATCAGTTTTGAGTAACTTAAGAGGTGTAGTTTCTAAAATGGGGTAATTTATGGGGGGTTTCCATTATGTAAGCCCCACAAACTGACTTCAGACCTGAACTGGTCCTTAAAAAGTGGGTTTTGGAAATTTTCATAAAAATTTTAAGAATGTCTTCTAAACTTCTAAGCCTTCTAACGTCCTAAAAAAATAAAATTAATTTTCCAAAATGATGCCAACATAAGGTAGACATATGGGGAATGTTAAATAATAAATATTTTATGAGGTATCACTTTCTGTTTTTAAAGCAGAGAAATAGAAATTTTGAAAATTGCGAATTTTTCTCATTTTTTTGTAAATTTTTGATTTTTATCATGAAGTACAATGTGTCACGAGAAAACAAACTCAGAATGGTTTGGATAAGTAAAAAGTGTTCCAAAGTTATTACCACATAAAGTTACACATGTCAGATTTGCAAAATTAGATGTGGTCACAGGGGTATCAATGACCCTTGGTCATGAAAGGGTTAAGGAAAGCTGTGCAAAATATAATATTTTTTTTTTAAACTGTAGCTCTTTATTTTTTTTATTTGCAAATGGACACCACTATAAATTATTAAAATATGTTCCCTATTTTGTCAGTCATTTTGATATGATATAATAGGTAAAATCTCATGTGAACAGGGCAACTTATTTTTATTTAGATATATATGCCTCATAATATGTTCCTCAAGAGGTCATAAAACATCCTCAACGCAATTTTTTATTTTGCACTCTTCTATTGTAACTGGCGCACTCATAGGAGAAAAGGGAAGGGGGTTGCATCTTACACAGGCAGAGCTAATGCATTAAGACCCAGCAGCTCTGCTATTTATTTAATTTGCATATATATCACCAACATATCCCACAGCACTTGATCTTATTATAACTCTCTGTCCAAAATGGAAACCCATGCAAACACAATAAGGAACATACAAGCTCCACCCAGATGTTATCCTTGGTAGGATCTGAACCTAGGACCCCAGTGCTGAAAGGCACCAGTTCTAACCACTGAGCAACCATGTTGCATATGCCCAAGAACATAGCCTTCATTGAGCCCTATGTACTTACAGTACCCTAGAAGGACTACTGAAGGTTTGGGTTATTGCAATGTTCTTAAGTTACATGTTGTGATTTGTTATGTTCATGTACTTAATAGCACTATATGGACAACCTAACGATTAACAATGTGGAAAACTGTGTTAGGTTTGCGAGGATGATGTACCAAGTCCAACCCTACCTAGTTAGCAAGGGGTGGACTTGGTCCATCACTCTGTGTTGTCTGAGGAAAGCTACATGAAGGAAGAGTGTGTGTTCAAGTTCCCGTAGATACAATTCCTGAGCTCAGAGAACCTCTGTCTCTGAGACTTCAGCTGCCAAGTAAACAACCCTGTTACAAAAGTACCCCTGAGAGAAGGAGGTAAGAAGGCCATGCATTGTACTCATACTGAAAGGTATTGTGCTTGTTTATAGCAGAAATACTTTGCTGCTGTGGAGAAGGAATACTGCTATAGCATCCCCCATACTTTGAAACAGATTGGGCACCTGTATCTAAGCTCTGCACCCCTCAGTTTGGGAACTGCAGAATGAGTTAAAGGCTATACACCCCTTTGGGTGCATATTTTGTATTGCATGGTACTCAATATGAGCTAAAAATCATTTTTTCAATTGGTCTTTATTAAAAATATTAAACCCTTTTTTCTGTACAGAGCTAAGATGCTCTACTAGCAGAATCTCAATTTTCTTTCAGCTCCGTCTGCTCTCAGACATTATAAACACTCAAAGCTCAATCCTTATCTTACTGATAAGAATGTGGCAATAAGGGTTTATGAGCTCTTAGTAATTTAGAGATAACAGTTATTAGATGACTCACAAAGTGAAAGTGAAAGTATCCATCACACAGTTAGAAAAGCAGTTAACCCTTTGTGACAGAATGGCCTGTTGAGAGACCGCAAAGTGCAGTGAGAGAGAGAGTACTACAACCACCATCATTGTCGCTGTCCATACGCTGCTATTGGGAACAGATTGCACTGTGATATACTTTGAAACTGTGCATTTTGCTGCTGTCTGTATTACTGCAACTATCATTCATTTAGTAAAGAAAGAGACTTTATTCATTGCAAACAAAGGGTCTGGTTATTGACCGGTTATTGCTGCTCCTCTGCATCCTCAAACCTGACTTGCACCCAGCCAAACATCCACCATCAAGGCATCCCAACTAACTTCAGGCAGGAGCCCCAAGGCCAGGCTGTGCCCTGAGGGAAGAAAGGATGCACCCTCCAGTTACTGCATGGCCCTAGGGAGTGCCAGAATGGGTATTGCCACTGTGAATTATGAGTACTACCACTCCTCCCCAGCAGGTCGCTGTATACCAAGGAAAGGACAAGGCAGAAGCAGAGAATGAGCTTTAAACTACAGTAATACATGTGCTGCGTTCCAGATTAAAGCCAGGCACCACATAACATACATGTACGGTTTTTGGTCATAAACGGGTTGATAACCAGAAGATATTTTTTTTCTGTTTTTGCCTCTTGGGATTCTAGATGCCAAATTTTCTGCCTTTATTTTAATTTTGTATTCACATACTTGTGTAACACCTTGTTTATGTGAGACTAGTACAATTGTCAGAAACCTAAATTATGGGGATAATTTATTAAGTCAGTTTTGTGTCGTAAAAAAGTCAGAAGTCATGGCTGCAGCAAAAGTTCCGTGGCAACTACAACATTTTTGCAACATTTCGTAATCCTCGCAACTTTTCACATTGGTCTATGTTTTAGAGCTGTATAATAGACCTGAATTATGGCTCATTTACTATGTGCAACTTTTGCAAAAGTCACAAAAAAGTCACAACCCATGCCAGGCAACCCCCTGGTCTACTATTACACCTAAAGGTGTAAACCACATTATACTCATGCCACATATATTACTAAGGTGCACCAGTTCATAAGTTTGGTGCAGGCACACAAAGCAAAGCCAGACTTGAAATTGACATAAAATCAACCTTAAATGATAAATGACCCCCTGTGTGTCCGAAAGTATGTGGATACTTAACCATCACTCTTACTGGATATAAGTGTGTATTATATTCTATTCCAAAGCCATGGGCTTTAATATGAAATTTGGACCACTTTTGCGTGTGAAAGGCACTGTGAGATAGATGAAAAAATATAGGGGGTCATTTATTAAGACTGGCATCTAAAATGACCCCCTATGACCCCTGTGTTGGCGGTGGATCCGCCAAAGTTATGTACAGGGACATCCACTGCCGGTCTAAAACGTCGCCAGCTTCCTTTCTGGCTTAAACAGGTGTAAAAAATGAATAAAATATATAAGACTGGCACTCCATCTATGTGTATCACATGAAAAAAATCACACATTGGGGCTTCACAATTCATGCTTATGGTAATAATGGGTACAAACATAATACAAAAAAATATATTAAAACGGTGCACCTGCAAAGGGACAAAGCGAGAGAAAAAATGGATCACGATAGATCTCTCCAAAATCGCAAAAAATTATAAATGAGATGGAACGGCTGGCCGCCACCTTCCTTTTTCACACCACTCCCTCTTTTTAGGCCTGCCGTGAGCGGGGAAAAGTCACAGATTGCTGCACAACTACCTTTTGCGCTGCAATCCGCAAACAGATATACACTGGAAAACTGGCGTATATCAGTTGCTGACCTCCCATAATACTTTCCCTTTCACGACAACCAGAATGTGTTTAACCACCTCCCATCCACACGTTGACTATAAACGTCCGGGAGGTGGTTCTCTATTTCTGAATGGACGTTCCAGAACGTCCATTCAGAAACTGCAGCTGCACACTAATCGTGCAGCTGCTGATCGGGTTGCCTGCTGTCAGTGACAGCAGGGCAACCCAGAGAGAAGGCAGGGACAGTGCCCAGGTGTCCCTGTCTTCTGGATCGCTGCAATCACAGCGCTATGCGCTTCCTGTTCCGGCCCGGAGAGTGCAGGAGCTGTGAGAGGTCTTTCAGATACCTCCATCAGCCCTGCACTGAGGCGGTACAGCGCTGTATTGCGCTGTACAGCCTCTCTGGGGGGTGTATTTCTCCTGTAACTGGGGCTGCTATGTCAGCCCCAGTTAGAGGAGAAATCAATCGTGAAAAAAAAAAGAAAAAGTGAAGTTAATGTCCCCCAGAGGTCTTGTATGACCTTATGGGGGACGAAAAGTGTAAAATAAAAAAAATAAAAATAAAGTGTTAAAAAAAAAAAGGTTTCACATGTAAAAAAAAAATTCCCCAAGTAAGGAATAAAAAAAAATGTTAAAAATAGAAAAAATAAAATAGACATATTTGGTATTACCGCGTCCGTGACAGTCGGCTCTATAAATATATCACATAATCGACCCAGTCTGATAAACACCATAAAAAAAATATATAATAACATCACAAAAAGTGCAACACCAAGTGATCAAAAAGGCGTATGTCCCACAAAATGGTACCAATAAAACCGTCACCTCATGCCGCAAAAAATGAGCCCCTACATAAGAAAATCTCTCAAAAAAAAAAAATATAGCTCTTAGAACATGGAGACACTAAAACATCATTTTTTTGGTTTCAAAAATGCTATTATTGTGTTAAAATGAAATAAATAAAAAAAGTATACATATTAGGTATTGCCACGTCCGTAAAAAACAGCTCTATAAAAATATCACATGACCTAACCACTCGGATGAACACCGTAAAAAGAAAAAAAAAAAGCTGTGTCAAAACAAGCAATTTTTGTCACCTTACATCACAAAAAGTGCAACACCAAGTGATCAAAAAGGCGTATGTCCCACAAAATGGTACCAATAAAACCGTCACCTCATCCCGCAAAAAATGAGCCCCTACATAAGAAAATCTCTCAAAAAATAAAAAGAACATGGACACATTAAAACATAATTTTTTTGTTTCAAAAATGCTATTATTGTGTAAAACTTAAATAAATAAGAAAAAGTATACATATCAGGTATCGCCACGTCCGTAACAATCTGCTCTATAAAAATGTCACTTGATCAAACCCCTCAGGTGAACGCTGTAAAAATAAATAAATACAAACTGTGCTAAAACAACCAATTTTTGGGTCACCTTGCCCCCATGATTTTTTCATGGTTTGTAGAGTGAAACTAAATCGCACCTCCTCATTCCTATACTATTGACTACTGTATGTAATAAGCAGCATTTCTTATGATAAAACATGGCTATACAGCGGTTATATCAATCATTTGCTGTGCACTATTAAGAGGCAATTAGTATACAGTTTGATCAAAGAGCATAGGCCCACTTACCGCGACAAGGTTTCCTCTTGTTAAGTGGGAACCTACTCTAACCGTAGCGCAGTGCCGTGTGGCGACCACCGCGTCTCCACACTGCTCCAGCAGGCAATGGGATCCAGCAGCCAAACAGTTACCCCGCTGTACAGCGGAGCCACCTAGGCCTCGGATCCCACAGCTCCACCAGCACAGCACAGAAACAGCGACGGCCGCCATCCAGCGCCGCATGTGAACTGGTGCTAAAGGATCACCTGTTCACAGCTTGATTGATGATTGATATAACCGCTGTATAGCCATGTTTTATCATAAGAAATGCTGCTTATTACATACAGTAGTCAATAGTATAGGAATGAGGAGGTGCGATTTAGTTTCACTCTACAAACCATGATTTTATTGCTCTATAGTCCTTTTCTCCCCCATACTAAGTCAGCACTCCTCCCCATGTGGCACAGGTGCTCTTTACCCAAATTAGCAGAAGTCTGCACAGGGTTTTAATTCCTACCACATCTCAGTTGGAGTTCCTGAGAAGCTGTGAACAGGTGATCCTTTAGCACCAGTTCACATGCGGCGCTGGATGGCGGCCGTCGCTGTTTCTGTGCTGTGCTGGTGGAGCTGTGGGACCCGAGGCCTAGGTGGCTCCGCTGTACAGCGGGGCAGCTGGTTGGCTGCTGGATCCCATTGCCTGCTGGAGCAGTGTGGAGACGCGGTGGTCGCCACATGGCACTGCGCTACGGTTAGAGTAGGTTCCCACTTAACAAGAGGCAACCTTGTCGCGGTAAGTGGGCCTATGCTCTTTGATCAAACTGTATACTAATTGCCTCTTAATAGTGCACAGCAAATGATTGATATAACCGCTGTATAGCCATGTTTTATCATAAGAAATGCTGCTTATTACATACAGTAGTCAATAGTATAGGAATGAGGAGGTGCGATTTAGTTTCACTCTACAAACCATGTTATGATTTTTTGATCATTCATTATATGTACCCAAAAATAGTACCAATAAAACTGGCACCTTATCCCCTAGTTTCCAAAATGGGATCACTTCTTGGGAGTTTCTACTGTAAGGGTGCATCAAGGGGGCTTCAAATGGGACATGGCATCTAAAAACCATGTGGAGTTCCTTTTCTTCTGCGCCCTGCCGTGTGCCTATACAGCAGTTTATGACCACATGTGGGGTGTTTCTGCAAACCGCAGAATCTGGGTAATAAATATTGAGTTTTGTTTGGCTGTTAACCATCAATGTGTTAAAGAATTATTTTTATTAAAATGGAAAATCTGCCAAAAAAGTGAAATTTATAAATTTGATCTCCATTTTCCTTTAATTCTTGTGGAACGCCTAAAGGGTTAACAAAGTTTGTAAAATCAGTTTTAAGTAACTTGAGGGGTGTAGTTTCTACAATGGGGTCATTTATGGGGGTATCCACTATGTAGACCCCACAAAGTGACTTCAGACCTGAACTGGTCCTTAAAAAGTGGGTTTTGGCAATTTTCTTAAAAAATTTAAGAATTGCTTCTAAACTTCTAAGCCTTCTAACGTCCTAAAAAAATAAAATGACATTTCCAAAATGATGCCAACATAAAGTAGACATATGGGGAATGTTAAGTAATAAATATTTTATGAGGTATCACTTTCTGTTTTAAAAGCAGAGAAATTTAAATCTAGAAAATTGCGAATTTTTCAAAATTTTTGGTAAATTTGGGATTTTTTCATAAATAAAGGTGAAATATGTTGACTCAAATTTATGACTATCATGAAGTACAATGTGTCACGAGAAAACAATCTCTGAATGACTTGGATAAGTAAAGGTGTTCCAAAGTTATTACCACATAAAATGAGCTATGTCAGTTTTGCAAAATTAGGCCTGGTCAGGAAGGGGGCAAATGGCCCAGATGGGAAGTGGTTAAGGCCTTATGCACACAGCCGTAAGTGTTTTGCGGTCCCCAAATCCCCAAAACACAAATCCTGGCTTTAAGCATACCACCTTTTTTTGCCCAACTAGATAAAAGTCCTATTCTTGTCCGGAAAACAGTCCAGGGGATCTTTGATCATGGGAGACAGGGTCCAATCCAAGTATGCAACCACCTGCTGGTTCAGATTCTGCTGCATGTCCCACTCCTGCTGGGTGGTTTCTTCAGTAGGAGGCTGAAGAGAACTACTCATCAGAAACAACAGACCGAAGTTGCTGCTTTTGGGGCTGGTGCTGCTCTGCAAAAGCTTGTTCTTTGGGTGATCATGTGATTCTGCCAGCACCAAAAATCATTGTTCCTATGCAGCAGATCTGCCTGTATAAGCAGGGATCTGCTGCCAAGTAACAATGATTTTTTATGAGGACAAGCGACAGACTGGAGATGAGGAGAAGAGGGGCAGTGGAGAAAGTCCTGACAGGCTACAAAGAGGAGACATGTAGATTGTCTCACTCTGTAACTTTGCATGCTCCCAGGGGAAGGATAACATGGACTTCTTTGCATGTTATCAATTCCCTTCACCCACCAATAGGAGAGTATACAGGTTCTTCTAAAAAAATTAGCATATTGTGATAAAGTTCATTATTTTCTGTAATGTACTGATAAACATTAGACTTTCATATATTTTAGATTCATTACACACAACTGAAGTAGTTCAAGCCTTTTCTTGTTTTAATATTGATGATTTTGGCATACAGCTGTCACGACTGTGACTGATCCAGACAGGTCTGGGAGGAGAAGGTCGCAGCGACTTGCTACTCGCGATAGCTTGTGAGTTTGCTCCGTGGTTCAGGGTATGTCATCCGGGTTTTGCCTTGTGAACCTTTTTGTCCTGACTGGGAGTTTGTAGGCATCCTTCTCAGGTGAGTCCTGTCTGCTACTCCCAGCTACTATATTAGTTTCAGTTTCCCTTGCAGTCATTGCCAGATATAGTCCCTACTTCCAGTGCTATTCTGACCTTTGAAGGAGATCGTTTGACGGTATTGCTGTGGAGCTCTTGTCCGGCGTGGACTGTCGTGATTGGGATCGCCTTCTCTGCTCGTGACTGGATAAGTCTATCTCTGCTATAGATTGTTTGTTTGTTGCTGTCTTCCCCTGTTGTTCTCCTAGACGCGAGTGATGGTGACTAGTGCTACCATCGGCCTTTCCCCAGTCTAGTCTTGTTAGGGTGACTGAGGGTTTAGGCATCCTGCTCGCCGCACGGGTTCACACCCCGTCTAGGGTATCAGGGCAGAAAGGTGCCAGCTTAGGGTTAGTCAGGGGTGGCCATTCTATTTCCCATCCGTAGATAAGGGTCCCCCTTCCCCTCCGTCTGATGCGACACGACTGCTGCTGGGATAGCGGTCGTGACAACAGCTCATGAAAACCCCAAATTCCTATCTCAAAAAATTAGCATATTTCAGCGTATTAAGAAAAGTGTTTTTAATACAAAAAAAGTCAACCTTCAAATAATTAAGTTCAGTTATGCAGGATACTTGGTCGGGAATCCTTTTGCAGAAATGACTGCTTCAATGCGGCGTGGCATGGAGGCAATCAGCCTGTGGCACTGCTGAGGTGTTATGGAGGCCCAGGATGCTTCGATAGCGGCCTTAAGCTCATCCAGAGTGTTGGGTCTTGCGTCTCTCAACTTTCTCTTCCCAATATCCCACAGATTCTCTATGGGGTTCAGGTTAGGAGAGTTGGCAGGCCAATTGAGCACAGTAATACCATGGTCAGTAAACCATTTACCAGTGGTTTTGGCACTGTGAGCAGATGCCAGGTCGTGCTGAAAAATGAAATCTTCATCTCCATAAAGCTTTTCAGCAGATGGAAGCATGAAGTGCTCCAAAATCTCCTGATAGCTAGCTGCATTGACCCTGCCCTTGATAAAACACAGTGGACCAACACCAGCAGCTGACATGGCACCCCAGACCATCACTCACTGTGGGTACTTGACACTGGACTTCAGGCATTTTGGCATTTCCCTCTCCCCAGTCTTCCTCCAGACTCTGGCACCTTGATTTCCGAATGACATGCAAAATTTGCTTTCATCCGAAAAAAGTACTTTGGACCACTGAGCAACAGTCCAGTGCTGCTTCTCTGTAGCCCAGGTCAGGCGCTTCTGCCGCTGTTTCTGGTTCAAAAGTGGGTTGACCTGGGGAATGCGGCACCTGTAGCCCATTTCCTGCACACGCCTGTACACGGTAGCTCTGGATGTTTCTACTCCAGACTCAGTCCACTGCTTCCGCAGGTCCCCCAAGGTCTGGAATCGGTCCTTCTCCACAATCTTCCTCAGGGTCCGGTCACCTCTTCTCGTTGTGCAGCGTTTTCTGCCACACTTTTTCCTTCCCACAGACTTCCCACTGAGGTGCCTTGATACAGCACTCTGGGAACAGCCTATTCGTTCAGAAATTTCTTTCTGTGTCTTACCCTCTTGCTTGAGGGTGTCAATGATGGCCTTCTGGACAGTAGTCAGGTCGGCAGTCTTACCCATGATTGCGGTTTTGAGTAATGAACCAGGCTGGGAGTTTTTAAAAGCCTCAGGAATCTTTTGCAGGTGTTTAGAGTTAATTAGTTGATTCAGATGATTAGGTTAATAGCTCCTTTAGAGAACCTTTTAATGATATGCTAATTTTTTGAGATAGGAATTTTGGGTTTTCATGAGCTGTATGCCAAAATCATCAATATTAAAACAAGAAAAGGCTTGAACTACTTCAGTTGTGTGTAATGAATCTAAAATATATGAAAGTCTAATGTTTATCAGTACATTACAGAAAATAATGAACTTTATCACAATATGCTAATTTTTTGAGAAGAACCTGTACTTGCTCTCTGATTGTCACATTGTATGTGAGGGTGAAGATGAGCACTTACTCATCTAATCACCACTCTGTGCCAAATTAGTATATTTTATTGATGTCATGACCCAGACATTTACCAGTGTCCAGATCACAGCGCTAAATAAAGTTTACATTTTACACTGTACCTAACCTGTTTATACCCAATCAATAGATACCCGATACATGCTACAGTAATAGTGCTAAACTATTATCACAGAGATTAATAGCTAATATATTTCTGACAGATGGAAAAGATTTAGAAAATACATTTTCGCTGATTGACTGTCACCATAAAGTACAATTTAAAAAAAAGAACGAAAAAAAAACCGATTTAACTGCTTTTCAGATGAGTGTAATACAGATGCCTTTTTTTGCCGATATTATTGACACAACACCTCACCCCTCCAAGGTTCATCAGAACTAGACCTATGGTGCTGTAACTCATGTTGTGATGATCTGCAGGATCTGCAGGAGGTTCAGGTGTAGGGTCCATAATACAGAAGCCTTAGTTAATGCATTATATTAGGTTTAGAAATGTTACATTTTTAACTAGGATTACAGTTTGTATAGGGGGATGAAAAATTATATTATAAAATTATTACCATATAATTCCCAGTACTTGCATGCAAAAGTTGTTTGGTGCATCTTGCAGTTTTTGCATTACTTTAAAACGAACAGCAGTGAATTTAGATGTGTGGTATATATGAATGCCTTACCATCTTACAGTTTTTTGCAGACTATATTTTGTTTGCATATGGACTTTGCTAGACTATGCATTTTAGTCACAAATTTGAATTTTTATCCAATTTCAATCCAATAATCAATGTTTAAAGAGTAACTAAACCTTTATATAAACTTTTAATGTTTAATGTTCTCCCTAATGCCCTAATAAAACTAACTCTAATATACTTTATAGAAAAATTTTGGGGAATTGAGTCAGCACAACCTGTATATAGGTGCAGACCACTATGGCGAAATACATATACAAACAGAGAATACAAATGTGATCGCACTCTATATCCAGCATTCTGCCCTGCCTCCATGCTGGATGAGACATTGGTGTACATTTTGGCCAAAGCGTAATAAGCCACTCACCACGTCAAGGTTGCCTCCATTTGAGTGGTCCCTAACGCTAGTTCCCACCTGTTCATGGGCCATGACAGCCACACAAAGTCCAGGGAATGCAGGTCAGCGTGCACGCCAAGCACACTCTGCTTTTAACCCCGTTCAGTGCCATTACAGCTTTCATCGGATCCAGGGATGCAAGTACCAACATGCACGCTGAGCCCACCATATACTTCTCCTGGAGCAAAATGGCCACTGATAGGTTCTATATAAGCAGACTCAGTTTTATACTGACTTTAAAACCAGCCTCCAGGACAGATTAACTGGTCAGGTGTGCATGACTCAAAGGAGATCGCCACGCCTCCAATACATACTACAAAGAAAAATTTTGGGGAATTGAGTCAGCACAACCTGTATATAGGTGCAGACCACTATGGCGAAATACATATACAAACAGAGAATACAAATGTGATCGCACTCTATATCCAGCATTCTGCCCTGCCTCCATGCTGGATGAGACATTGGTGTACATTTTGGCCAAAGCGTAATAAGCCACTCACCACGTCAAGGTTGCCTCCATTTGAGTGGTCCCTAACACTAGTTCCTACCTGTTTATGGGCCATGACAGCCACACAAAATCCAGGGAATGCAGGTCAGCGTGCACGCCAAGCACACTCTGCTTTTAACCCCGTTCGGTGCCATTACAGCTTTCATCGGATCCAGGGATGCAAGTACCAACATGCACGCTGAGCCCACCATATACTTCTCCTGGAGCCAAATGGCCACTGGTAGGTTCTATATAAGCAGACTCAGTTTTATACTTTATCAATGAATTTTCTATTTTATTACACTTTTTCCTACCTAAAGCACACCATTCCCTGGTGCACTTAAAATCTGTTCTCTGTACAGAGTGTGAAATTTATGAATGAGCAGCAGCAGCGCTGTGAGTACAGGCAGGAGAACACATTGCTGCTCCTGTCCGTGCTCCCTGTATGATTACTAACTCTTTGCATTGCACATGTACCCATGTACTATGCCAGGATTAGCTGAACAGAAAAGGCTCCTGCTTCTGCCTGCTCCGCTAAGCTGAGAGAGTTGACATGCAGTTCACTTAGCTTAGTGGAGCAGGCAGGCAGTAGCAGGAGCCTGCTCCACTCCGCTAATCCTGGCATAGTACGTGGGTACAGGGTACCCATGTGCTATGCCAAGAGTTAGTAATTGTTCAGGGAGCACTAACAGGAGCAGTAATGTGCGCTCCTGCCCGTACTCACTGCGCTGCTGCGACCCCATTGATAAAATGTACTTCATACTCCGTACACCACTGAGCTGTCAGCGGTGTACAGAGAACAGAGTTTTAAGTGCACAGGTAGGAAAAAGTATATTAAAAATAGAAAATTCATTAATAAAGTATATTAGATATAGTTTTATTAGGGCAATAGGGAGAACATATTAAAAGTTTATCATGCCTCCCAAGTGTCTCTCTTTTTGACCCAAGTCCCTCTGTCCCTCTTTGATCCTTAAATGTCCCTCTTTTTGACCTGGGGAATTAATGCAGGAATGTGCATTAATAAATTTGCTAAGTTGCTCTTTACTAAACTATCTGTATGGTTTCTACCTGGATATTAGACCATAACTTCATTATTTGGTGCAATTTCGACCTTAAAATATCTATAATCCGATGATTTATGTGCTAATATTTAAATGGATATTGAAGCGCAAGAAAAAAATTGTCCAAGGCTCTGACAATAACCGATCCCAAGCTGATGCAGTAGTGACAGAGTCAATAATTATTATTTGGGCGGAGTTAGAGGGCGTGGCCTAGTATGAAAAAACCTGCCGTGATGCGCACTGAACATATTGTCCCTCTTTGCAATTTTCAAAAGTTGGGAGGTATGGTTTATATAAAGGTTTAGTTATTCTTTAATGCAAAGTTGCATGCGTTATTTTTTTAAATAATTCCTGTTTGTCATAATGTTGCATGAAGATGCACATAGCTGTCAACACTCCATCATGACAATTACAATCTTCAGGTTGTCTGCTTTCAGGAAATATATGGGGGTTCTATTTTTTCAAGAACTGAAAGAAATGTAACTTTAGGCCTACATGTTATGTATGAACATGGTATGTATGCACATGATGAACGTTTATTTTTAGGAGGTGTGATCTATATAACTTTTTGCTTGGGCTTCACTTTTACCCACAAATATCAACTTTTATGCAATTTTTATGTAAAATTATAATTTGATGCAAAGTTGCATGAAGGTGTCTGTGTGTATAAAGTACTGAGTGGTATTTTCACAATGTACCAGGTGTCTAGTTTCAGAAAATATATTAGTATGGGGGTTTAGTATGTTTTTTTTTTTTTTATGTAATTTTTATTTTATTTTTTATTTGTACATGTCAAAATTGCGAAAATTGTCCTGACTATCAGAGGTACCAAATGTCTAAACACCCCTGGCAGCGAAGAGGTTACATATTCCAGTGCACAACAAAATTTGGACCCAAAGAAATGTTGGAGCCAAGTAAGCCAACGAATAGTTGGGGTAAAGTTAGACAAAAGTACGTATATAATGTGTAGCTAAATGTGCCAAATTCATCCTACAGTGAGCAACTGTGATAAATGTGGAGCAGCTTTAAACTTCCAGGTCTAAATTGACACTGTCTGAATATCAGGATTAGTAAATATGCCCCACCATATCTACACACATAGACATATACACACAAAACCTTCCCTATTTTGAAAATGTAAAACTATATTGTGCTACACAATACAAAACAATACATGAAATTTATATATAGTGAAACTATTTTGAGATGACTACCACCTATTAATCCCATAACACTAATCTGATACTTATATGGCAAAACTGCAGCAAAAATAGGTTAAAAGACAATCTGTCAGCTAATCTTTGTTAGTATTATCCGTATTTCCAAACTGCAGAAAAATAACTTGTTATTGATATGCAAATAAGGTCTCAAATAATGTTGATCGAGCATCATAGTGCTTAAACCAACTGCTCTGAAGAGGAGAGGGTGCCTGGTTCATAAGAAAAGGTCAGAAATTGATGGAAACACCACCGAAATGGTTCGGGAACAGCATGGGGAGGATGTCTGGATGCATCTTGGACTCCCAGGTCGCTGCTGGGAACCATGTTGTTCGAGTAGTACGCCACTTTTTCAGACTGACAATGATACGCACAAAACCAAAGATAAAATTGATTTTAGAGGGAAAATTGTTAGGAAACATTCTTTCCTGTATATTTACTTGTATATAAAGTGCAAGTGCTGCCAAAAATTACAAGGAAGAGGCACTCCGATACAACCTGTATATCACATAAAGGAGGGCCTCATTCACATTGTGGTACAATTGTTCATGTAGTGGGACTCCTACACTCATAAAGCCTAAACACTTAGTGACAGATTATGATTGATGACCTGCTGGTGACCCTCAAAAACATTTGGAGCAAGGGACTACTGATCTGACCATCTAAAACGTTATGGGCGAGGGCCTGCTGCCGCTTTGATGACTTTAGATAACCTGGGCCTGATTGCACGTCCCCGTGACGGCGACGATCCATTCGGATGTCTGCCCTATGAACTTTCGATATTATTTTTAGCGCCAACCTCGGTGACCACGGGTACGGGGAATCAGGGTTTGATTCCGTAGAGGAAGCCTTAGAAACAGCTATGGCTACCACTTCCAAGCAAGGCAGCATGCGCCCAAATTACCTATTAGGTAATGCAGGTGAGCTGACCCTGTAAAAGATTATAGGTGAGGGCCTGCTGGTGAGCTGACCCTCTAAAAAATTATATGTGAGGGCCTGCAGGTGATCTGACCCTCTAAAAAATTATATGCGAGGGCCTGCTGCTGAGCTGACCCTCTAAAACATTATGGTTGAGGGCCTGCTGCTGAGCTGACCATTTAAAAAATTATGGGAGAGTTCCTGCTGCTTAGCTGACCATTTAAAAAAATGACAGTATTTAAAGCAGGCCGGGTCTCCTGAATACTTCAGCTAGGAATAGTTCTATTTTGTAGGTTTTCGGAACTGGGGCCATGATTAAGAGGGACGGCTGGGGGCATCCGTATTGCACCGCTAGAGGTGAAATTCTTGGACTGGCGCAAAAATGTTTTCATTAATCAAAAACGAAAATCGGAGGTTCGAAGACGATCAGATACTGTTGTAGTTCCAACCATAAATGATGACACCGTCTACGGAAAAAGTACACTGTATGTCACAGATAAATTTTAGAAGCGCACACGTTACACTGCAGATGTGGCGCTGGTAATGTCACTGTCCGCAGCAGAAACCGTCTACGGAAAAAGTACACTGTATGTCACTGATATTTTTTGGATGCGCACACTTTTCACAGGAGATGTGGCGCAGCTAATGTCACTGTCCGCAGCGGACACCATCTACGGAAAAAGTACACTGTATGTCACAGATATTTTTTGGATGCGCAAACTTTACACAGGAGATGTGGTGCAGCTAATGTCACTGTCCGCAGCGGACACCGTCTATGGAAAAAGTACACTGGATGTCACAGACATTTTTTGGATGCGCACACTTTACACTGAAGATATGGCGCAGCTAAGGTCACTGTCCGCAGCGGACACCGTCTATGGAAAAAGTACACTGGATGTCAGATTTTTTTTTTATGCGCACACTTTACACTGGAGATGTGGCGCAGCTAATGTCACTGTCCACAGTGGACACCATCTATGGAAAAAGTACACTGGGTGTCAGATATTTTTTGGATGCGCACACTTTATACAGGAGATGTGGCGCAGCTAATGTCACTGTCCGCAGCGGACACCATCTACGGAAAAAGTACACTGTATGTCACAGATATTTTTTGGAATGCGCAAACTTTACACAGGAGATGTGGTGCAGCTAATGTCACTGTCCGCAGCGGACACCGTCTATGGAAAAAGTACACTGGATGTCACAGATATTTTTTGGATGCGCACACTTTACACTGAAGATGTGGCGCAGCTAAGGTCACTGTCCGCAGCGGACACCGTCTACGGAAAAAGTACACTGGATGTCAGATTTTTTTTTATGCGCACACTTTACACTGGAGATGTGGCACAGCTAATGTCACTGTCCACAGTGGACACCATCTATGGAAAAAGTACACTGGGTGTCAGATATTTTTTGGATGCGCACACTTTATACAGGAGATGTGGCGCAGCTAATGTCACTGTCCGCAGTGGACACTGTCTGCGGAAAAAGTACACTGGATTTCACTGATATTTTAGGGATGCGCACGCTTTACACAGGAGATGTGGCGAGGATAATTTAACTGTCCGCAATGGACACCCTCTACGGAAAAAGTACAGAGGATGTCACTGATATTTTAGGGATGCGCACACTTTACACAGTAGATGTGGCGCGGATAATTTAACTGTCCGCAGCGGCCTATTAGACAGTATTTAGCGCAGGATACGCTAAAAATATATATTGCTGCTGTCACACACAATAGTCCTTAAAAGGACTTTTGGGTCTCTGAAAAGTTTTTGTAATAAAAATCTTCCAATAACACTCCCTACACTGTCTTTCCCTTCCTATGCTCAGCTCTCCCTGACTAAGACTGAGCCTTTATAGCACCCGATGACGCGTTCCGGCCAGCCAATCACTGTAATGCCAGTAGCCAACATGGCTACGGCATTACAGTGCATGCCAGTACCTCCCTGTAGGTGTATTGGCTGCTTAGCAGCCAAGAAACGTGCGGGGAGAAGACTCGGCCGAGTACCGCCATGTGCCGAGCATCGAGATGCTCGAGCCAAACAGGTGTTCGGCCGAGCATGCTCGATCATCACTAGTCTCAAAGTGCCCAGCAGCTGCGTATAACTGTTATAGGAGCCCAAGCCCGCTTCTTTGCTTGTTCCTTGTATCTCCTTTTGGTCTTCCAGTCTGCCCCCTAGACTGTGACACCACTATCCTCCAACTACGCCCCACCGGTCAGAGTTGTCTCTCGGCCTTGTCCCTGGCAGAAGGCATTCCTAGGCATTCCTAAACCCCCCCAGCTGGGGAACTTTGAGAACTCATTTGAATATGAATAAACGTTATTTTTCTGCAGTTCTGAAATGCAAATAATACTAAGAAAGGTATGTTTTTTTTGTGTTAGGCAGCACTATATAGCATGAATTATATACTGTATATAATATAACAGGGTTAGATATAGTATGAATAGCTGACAGATTGCACACAGTTGCAAAAATATAAAATAAAACATCAGTACTTACTGAATCTTTCTTAATGTCACCTTCAAATAAATTCAATCCAGCGGCTTTGAACAAAAAAATAAAATAAAATTAGTTTTACATAATTTGCTAAACTAATGACAGGTTTACATGTCAGCTTTACATACCTATATTTATGCCAGGAATATCCGTATGGTTTGGAAGAAGTCTGACATCTTCTGCAAAGGGAAGTGTAAAAATCAGCAAGTATATCAATGAAAAAAAAAAAGGTAATGTTCCAGGCTGCTGCCCATCAAAACACAAATCATGTTATAAGGGAAAATAATACAATCTACCCAGCACCTAACCCAAACCCGAACTTCTGTGAAGAAGTTCGGGTTTGGGTACCAAACATACCGATTTTTCTCACGCGCGTGCAAAACGCATTACAATGTTTTGCACTCGCGCAGAAAAATCGCGCATTTTCCCGCAACGCACCCACATCTTATCCGGGCAAAAAATATGACGCCTGTGTGAAAGAGGCCATAGAGCTGCCTCATCCACCCATCTGCTGTACTCATCAGGTATTATGATCCTGAATACAGCTGATAAGATCTTCAGCTGAATCTCTGTAGGAATGGAGGGCATGAGGAGACATGAAGTACAGAGAGGACAGAGGGGTGAGGAGTGTCACTAATGAGCAGCAGCACTTTTATGCATAGGCTACATTACCACAGCCCCACATTACCATAGTATGTCTTGTCCGTCCTCTCTTTACTTTAGCTATCTCCTCATGAACTCCATTCCTACATTCAGCTGAAGATCCTATCAATCATCTGTATTCAGGATCATAATCTCTGAAAGTAGAGCAGAGAGGAGGATAAGGCAGCTCTTTAGCTTAGGCTACTTTCACACTAGCGTTTTTACTGGTTCCGACAGGGTTCAGCAAAAAGTTTACTGATAATACAACCATATGCATCCGTTATGAACGGATCCGGTTGTATTATCTTTAATCTCTTACAGACACAGGGCGTACAGGTACGCCCTGATGTCCTGGTACTTAAGGACACAGGGCGTACCTGTACGTCCTGTGTATTTCCGATCACCGCCACGCGGTGGGCGGTGCTTGCTCAAATCATTGAGCAGGCACCTTGGCTAAATGCGCGGGGGGTCCCGTGACCCCCCCCGTGTCGGCGATCGCCGCAGGCCGCGGGTCAATTCAGACCTGCGGTTTGCGGCTCTTCTAAGTTGCGGCGGCAGCTGGCGGCGGTGCCATCGGGTCCCCTGAGGCATCGGCGCTGCCTTCCTGTGACGAGCCTGTGAGATCCAGCCCCCCTGGATCTCACAGGCCGGAAGCTGTATGAGTAATACTCACTGTATTACTCATACAGCCAATGCATTCCAATACAGAAGTATTGGAATGCATTGGAAAGGATTAGACCCCCAAAAGTTGAAGTCCCAAAGTGGGAAAAAAAATAGAGCGAAAAAAAGTTGAAAAAATAAAGATTTTCCCCACAAAAATTTAAAGTTTCAAGTAAAAATAAACAAAAACGTCATTTTCCCCAAATAAAGTAAAAAAAAAAATGGTAAAAAATGGAGTGAAAAAAAAGTAGACATATTAGGTATCGCCGCGTCCGTATCGACTGGCTCTATAAACATATTACATGACCTAACCCCTCAGATGAACACCGTAAAAAAAAAAAAAAAAACTGTGCTAAATAAACCATTTTTTTGTCACCTTGCATCACAAAAAGTAAGACAGCAAGCGATCAAAAAGGCTGAGACAATCGCCCAAAAAACAAAAAAACTATGGCTCAGAATATGGAGACACTAAAACATAATTTTTTTTGTTTTAAAAAAGCTGTTATTGCGTAAAACTTACATAAATAAAAAAAAATTATACATACTAGGTATTACCGCTTCCATATCGAACGGCTCTATAAAAATATCACATGACATAACCCCTCAGATGAACACTGTAAAAATAAAAAATAAAAATGGTGCTAAATAAACCATTTTGTGTCACCTTACATCACAAAAAGTGTAATAGCAAGCGATCAAAAAGTCATATGAACCCCAAAATAGTGCCAATCAAACCGTCATCTCATCCCGCAAAAAATGAGACCCTACCTAAGATAATCACCCAAAAACTGAAAAACTATGGCTCTCAGACTATGGAAACACTAAAACATGATTTTTTTTGTTTCAAAAAAGAAATCATTGTGTAAAACTTACATAAATAAAAAAACTATACATATTAGGTATCGCTGCGTTCGTGACAACCTTGTCTATAAAAACACCGCATGATCTAACCTGTCAGATGAATGTTGTAAATAACAAAAAATAAAAACGGTGCAAAAACAGCTATTTCTTGTTACATTGCCTCACAAAAAGTGTAAGGCCTCATGCACACGGACGTTTTTTTTTTGCGGTCCGCAAAACGGATTTCCGTTGTTCCGTGATCCGTGACCGTTTTTTCATCCGTGGGTCTTCCTTGATTTTTGGAGGATCCACGGACATGAAAAAAAAAGTCGTTTTGGTGTCCGCCTGGCCGTGCAGAGCCAAACGGATCCGTCCTGACTTACAATGCAAGTCAATGGGGACGGATCCGTTTGACGTTGACACAATATGGTGCAATTGCAAACGGATCCGTCCCCCATTGACTTTCAATGTAAAGTCAAAAGTCCCTATTATACCATCGGATCGGAGTTTTCTCCAATCCGATGGTATATTTTAACTTGAAGCGTCCCCATCACCATGGGAACGCCTCTATGTTAGAATATACCATCGGATTTGAGTTAGATCGTGAAACTCAGATCCGACAGTATATTCTAACACAGAGGCGTTCCCATAGTGATGGGGACGCTTCAAGTTAGAATATCCTACGAACTGTGTACATGACTGCCCCCTGCTGCCTGGCAGCACCCGATCTCTTACAGGGGGCTGTGATCCGCACAATTAACCCCTCAGGTGCCGGACCTGAGGGGTTAATTGTGCGTATCATAGCCCCCTGTAAGAGATCAGGTGCTGCCAGGCAGGAGGGGGCACCCCCCCTCCCTCCCCAGTTTTAAATTCTTTGGTGGCCAGTGGCCCCCCCTCCCTCTCCTGTATTACTGTCCATTCATTGGTGGCCAGTGGCCCCCCCTCCCTCCCCTGTATTACTGTCCATTCATTGGTGGCCAGAGGGCCCCCCTCCCTCCCCTGTATTACTGTCCATTCATTGGTGGCCAGTGGGCCCCCTTCCCTCCCCTGTATTACTGTACATTCATTGGTGGCCAGTGGGCCCCTTCTCCCTCCCCCTCCTAATTAAAATTACCTCCCTCCCATCATTGGTGGCAGCGGAGAGTTCCGATCGGAGTCCCAGTTTAATCGCTGGGACTCCGATCGGTAACCATGGCAACCAGGATGCTACTGCAGTCCTGGTTGCCATGGTTACTTAGCAATTTTAGAAGCATTATACTTACCTTCGCTGTCTGTGACCGGCCGGGCGCTCCTCCTACTGGTAAGTGAAAGGTCTGTACGGCGCATTACTTATAGCACAGACCTGTCACTTACCAGTAGAAGGAGCGGCCGGCCGGTCACAGACATCGCAGGTAAGTATAATGCTTCTAAAAATTGCTAAGTAACCATGGCAACCAGGACTGCAGTAGCATCCTGGTTGCCATGGTTACCGATCGGAGTCCCAGCACTGGCCACCAATGAATGGACAGTAATACAGGGGAGGGAGGGGGGGCCCACTGGCCACCAATGAATGGACAGTAATACAGGGGAGGGAGGGGGGGCCCACTGGCCACCAATGAATTTAAAACTGGGGAGGGGGGGGTGCCCCCTCCTGCCTGGCAGCACCTGATCTCTTACAGGGGGCTATGATACGCACAATTAACCCCTCAGGTACGGCACCTGAGGGGTTAATTGTGCGGATACCCAGCCCCCTGTAAGAGATCGGGTGCTGCCAGGCAGCAGGGGGCAGTCATGTACACAGTTCGTAGGATATTCTAACTTGAAGCGTCCCCATCACTATGGGAACGCCTCTGTGTTAGAATATACTGTCGGATCTGAGTTTTCACGAAGTGAAAACTCAGCTCTGAAAAAGCTTTTATGCAGACGGATCTGAGATCCGTCTGTGTGAAAGTAGCCACGGACACGGATCACGGACGTGGATGCCAATCTTGTGTGCATCCGTGTTTTTTCACGGACCTATTGACTTGAATGGGTCCGTGAACCATTGTCCGTAAAAAAAATAGGACAGGTCATATTTTTTTGATAGACAGGAAACACGGATCACGGCAGCGGATGAACAACGCTGCATTTTCCGAGTTTTCAACGGACCCATTGAAAGTCAATGGGTCCGCAGAAAATCACGGAAAACGGAACAACGGCCACGGATGCACACAACGGTCGTGTGCATGAGGCCTTATATAGAGCAACCAAAAATCATATGTATCCTAAGATAGTACCAACAAAACTTCCCCCCTATCTCGTAGTTTCTAAAATGGGGTCACTTTTTGGGAGTTTCTACTCTAGGGGTGCATCAGGGGGGCTTCAAATGGGACATGGTGTCAAAAAACCAGTCCAGCAAAATCTGCCTTTTAAAAACCGTATGTCATTCCTTTCCTTCTGCGCCCTGCCGTCTGCCCGTACAGCGGTTTACGACCACATATGGGGTGTTTCTGTAAACTACAGAATCAGAGCCATAAATATTGAGTTTTGTTTGGCTGTTAACCATTGCTTTGTAACTGGAAAAAATTATTAAAATGGAAAATCTGCCAAAAAAGTAAAATTTTTAAATTGTATCTCTATTTTCCAATAATTCTTGTGGAACACCTAAAGGGTTATCAAAGTTAGTAAAATCCGCTTTGAATACCTTGAGGGGTTTAGTTTCTAGAATGGGGTCACTTTTTTGGAGTTTCTAATCTAGGGGTGCATCAGGGGGGCTTCAAATGGGACATGGTGTCAAAAAACCAGTCCAGCAAAATCTGCCTTCCAAAAACCGCATGGTATTCCTTTCCTTCTGCGCCCTGCCGTGTGACCGTACAGTGGTTCACGACCACATATGGGGTGTTTCTGTAAACTACAGAATCAGAGCCATAAATATTTAGTTTGGTTTGGCTGTTAACCCTTGCTTTGTAACTGGAAAAAAATTATTAAAATGGAAAATCTGCCAAAAAAGTGAAATTTTGAAATTGTATCTCTATTTTCCATTAATTCTTGTGGAACACCTAAAGGGTTAACAAAATTTGTAAAATCAGCTTTGAATACCTTGAGGGGTGTAGTTTCTAGAATGAGGTCATTTTTGGGTGGTTTCTATTATGTAAGCCTCACAAAGGGACTTCAGATCTGAACTGGTCCTTGAAAAGTGGGGAAAAATTTCAAGAGTTGCTTTTAAACTTCTAAGCCTTGTAACGTCCCCGAAAAATAAAATGTCATTCCCAAAATGATCCAAACATGAAGTAGACATATGGGGAATGTAAAGTAATAACTATTTTTGTAGGTATTACTATGTATTATAGAAGTAGAGAAATTGAAACTTGGAAATTAGCTAATTTTTCAAATTTTTTGGCAAGGCTACCAAATCATAAGCCAATTCTGATGCAAAATAGGGGCCATGTCATACAGGCCTTACAGCTGCTACATAGACAGGATTCATTGTGCGTCTAATTTTTCCTTCCTTCTGACAGATCAGAAGAAGGATCAAATAAATGATGATGTCAACCAGGCCAAAAAGGCAAAATAGTGGCCCAGTCATGGAGTGGGGAGGGTGGGAACAGCATGAGAAGTCCACAGAGAGGCCCAATGACAGAGTGGTGAGGTGGCAGCAGCATGAGGAGACCACAGAATGGCCCAGTGACATAGTGTTGAGGTAGCAGCAGCATGAGGAGACCACAGAGTGGCCCAGTGACATAGTGTTGGTGGCAGCAGCATGAGGAGACCACAGAGTGGTGAAGTGGCAGCATCATGAGGAGATCACAGAGTGGCCCAGTGACATAGTGTTGAGCTAGCCGCAGCATGAGGAGACCACAGAGTGGTGAAGTGGCAGCAGAATGAGGAGACCACAGAGTGTTGAAGTGACACTAGCATGAGGAGACCCCAAAGTGGCCCAGTGACTCAGTGTTGAGGTGGCAGCAGCAGCATGAGGAGACCACAGAATGGTAAAGTGGCAGCAGTATGAGGATACCACAGAGTAGCCCAGTGACATAGTGTTGAGGTGGCAGCAGCATGAGGAGACAACAGAGTAGTGAAGTGGCAGCAGTATGAGGAGACCACAGAGTGTTGAAGTGACACTAGCATGAGGAGACCACAAAGTGGCCCAGTGACTCAGTGTTGAGGTGGCAGCAGCAGCATGAGGAGACCACAGAATGGTAAAGTGGCAGCAGTATGAGGATACCACAGAGTAGCCCAGTGACATAGTGTTGAGGTGGCAGCAGCATGAGGAGACAACAGAGTGGTGAAGTGGCAGCAGTATGAGGAGACCACAGAGTGTTGAAGTGACACTAGCATGAGGAGACCACAAAGTGGCCCAGTGACTCAGTGTTGAGGTGGCAGCAGCAGCATGAGGAGACCACAGAATGGTGAAGTGGCAGCAGTATGAGGATACCACAGAGTAGCCCAGTGACATAGTGTTGAGGTGGCAGCAGCATGAGGAGACCACAGAGAGGGGATGTGGCAGCAGCATGAGGAGACCACAGAGTGGTGATGTGGCAGCAGCATGAGGAGACCACAGAGTGGTGATGTGGCAGCAGCATGAGGAGACCACAGAATGGTGATGTGGCAGCAGCATGAGAAGACCACAGAGTAGTGATGAGGCAGCAGCATGAAGAGACCGCAGAGTGGCCCAGTGACATAGTGTGGAAGTGGCAGCAGCATGAGGAGACCACAGAGTGGCCCAGTGACATAGTGTTGAGGTATCAGCTGCATGAGGAGACGACAGTGTGATGAGGTGGCAGTAGCATGAGGAGACCACAAAATGGCTCAGTGACATAGGGTTCAGGTAGCAGCAGCATGAGGAGACCACAGTGTGGTGAGGTGGCAGCAGCATGAGGAGACCACAGAGCGGTGAAGTGGCAGCAGCATGATGAGACCACAGAGTCGCCCCGTCACATAGTGTTGAGGTAGCAGCAGCGTGAGGAGACCACAGAGAGGTGATGTGGCAGCAGCATGAGGAGACCACAGAGTGGTGATGTGGGAGCAGAATGAGGAGGCCACAGAGTGGTGATGTGGCAGCAGCATGAGGAGACCACAGAATTTTGATGTGGCAGCAGCATGAGGAGACCACAGAGTAGTGATGAGGCAGCAGCATGAGGAGACCACAAAGTGGCCCAGTGACATAGTGTGGAAGTGGCAGCAGCATGAGGAGACCACAGAGTGGCCCAGTGACATAGTGTGGAGGTAGCAGCAGCATGAGGAGACCACAGTCTGGTGAGGTGGTAGCAGCATGAGGAGACCACAGAGTGGCCCAGTGACATATGGTTGAGGTAGCAGCAGCATGAGGAAACCACAGTGTGGTGAGGTGGCAGCAGCATGAGGAGACCACAGAGCGGTGAAGTGGCAGCAGCATGATGAGACCACAGAGTCGCCCCGTCACATAGTGTTGAGGTAGCAGCAGCGTGAGGAGACCACAGAGAGGTGATGTGGCAGCAGCATGAGGAGACCACAGAGTGGTGATGTGGGAGCAGAATGAGGAGGCCACAGAGTGGTGATGTGGCAGCAGCATGAGGAGACCACAGAATTTTGATGTGGCAGCAGCATGAGGAGACCACAGAGTAGTGATGAGGCAGCAGCATGAGGAGACCACAAAGTGGCCCAGTGACATAGTGTGGAAGTGGCAGCAGCATGAGGAGACCACAGAGTGGCCCAGTGACATAGTGTGGAGGTAGCAGCAGCATGAGGAGACCACAGTCTGGTGAGGTGGTAGCAGCATGAGGAGACCACAGAGTGGCCCAGTGACATATGGTTGAGGTAGCAGCAGCATGAGGAAACCACAGTGTGGTGAGGTGGCAGCAGCATGAGGAGACCACAGAGTGGTCCAGTGACAGAGTGGGTAGGTGGGGGGCAATACCAGTACCAGCTGAAGATGGTGGCTGGCAGTAGGAGCACCAGTGGCATCAGACGGGTGGCTGTCCGCCTGTATCATAAGAAATCGTTTATGGCCTTTCTCTGTCCATATAATCAGTCCAACATATGGAGGGTGGAATTCCAACAGGTGGAAACGTTGCATATTCTGCCGCTGCAGCTCAAGGAGGGTGTGCTTTGCGGTGTCCGAGTGGCTGAAGTGCATTCAAAGTTTCCTGGCCATTTTCAGGATGTCTTGCAGATGGGGTGAAGACTTCAGGAACCGCTTTACAACCAAATTGAACACGTGCGCCATTAAGGGTATGTTCGTCCCGTTGTCGGTCACCATGGTTCCGATTTTGAGTTGTCAAGGAGAAAGCCAGGATTCGATTTCTTGATGAAGGAAATGGAGCAGTTCCTCCCCTGTGTGACTCAGTTCGCCCAGGCAATCTAGGTGCAAAACAGCATGACACCGCCGTGCCCTGCACATGTAGTATGCTGGAGGGGCATTGTGAATTGTCCCTGCAGTAGAGGCTGAGGACACGGTGGAGGATGATAGGCAGAGGTGGACATTGTCGCAGGACCAACAACGTGAGAACTTGGAGGCGGAAGCAGCGTTACCTGGCCAAGTTGCTGGTGTGGCTGGGCAGGAACCACATTTACCCAGTGGGCCGTGAAGGACATTTATTGTCCTTGACCGTAGTTACAGCTCCACACATTGGCGCTGCCGTGCACTTTGGCAGACACCGTACAGGCTCAAAGACTGGCCCACCTTCTGTTCTATATATGTGTGCAGGGCTGGTACTGCCTTTTTGGCAAAGAAATTACGACTTGGGACTCTCCACCTCGGCTCGACACAAGCCATCAGTTCTCTGATAGGTGCAGAGTCCACCACTTGGAAAGGGAGGGACTGCAGCACCAGCAACTTGGCCAGGAGCACGTTCAGCTTCTGCGCCGTTGGATGAGTGCACGCATACTGTTGTCTCTTGGCAAGCGCTTCGGTGAACGATTGCTGATGGAATGACTGAGGAGCAGGAGCATCAGGACCAGCAGATGATGGGAAGGACAGACAGCTCCCTTCGGCTGAGGTTGTGGAACCTTGACTGCATGAAATTGGGTGCTTTCCACTGGGTGATGCAGCGGTTGCTGCGGCAGGCTGGACCACCACATCGAAGCTACGGTTCTCCCAGGCCACTTTATTGTAATGCTGCATGTGACGCACGGTCGTGGTGCCAACATTGGCACCCTGGCCACTTTTCGCCTTCTGCCCACAAATTCAGCAAATGGCCATGTTCACCTCCTCCGGCGGCCTAACAAAAAATTGCCATTACACCGAGTATGGCATTTCCCCCCCAACACTCCGCACTGACTGCCTGCTACCGCCGTAAACCCCTGCAACGCTACTTTCCGGACCGGTAGGCTCCTGCAAAGTGGGCATCTTTAGCTCCCGACCTCCCACTGCTGCCACCCTGCTGACTCACTGCCACACTGCTACCCTGCTGGCTTAGCCGCTGCCTCACGCACAAGCTGCCACCCTCTTCTCCTGATGATGAGGATGATGAAGCCCCTTCACCCGGCTCCCAAGTGCGATCAGCTACATTATGATCATCATCCGCTACTGTCTGCACGTCACTGATGTTCCCCTGAACAGTCTCAGGGCCAGGAGCCTGACCGCTCGCAACACCTGCTCCCGCACGACTCTCATCATCACTACTTGCCTGCCTAACGGAGGAAGTAGCAGATGTCTCCTCCAGATCTTGGCTGGGCAGTAGCTGCTGACTGTCCTCTAGTAACTCGTCCTCGCTGAAAAGTGGAGCCGAGCCTACGGCATATAATACTTCTCGCTCTGAGGGAACTGAAAACTACAGCGGAAGTTTCAGGACAGGAGGGGGCACAGGGCCTGCTCCCGGGCCATGCCAACTAAGCGTCATGTCAGAGGAACCCACAGACTCTTGGCTGGGGGTGTCTGATGTCACTTGCGACGAAGTTGAAGACCGAATCAACCATTTATGCACTGCTGGGTTGCTGGTCAAGACATGACCGCTAGATGACACCAGGAGCTCAGGCCTCTCGCTGTGACTCCTGCTGCCACCCCCCCTTCTTCTGCTGCCTGCGACAGAAACATTTTGCCCACTGACCTGTCATCTGTCTCTATGACATACTGTACAATAAAAGAATTTAATTAAAATTAAAATAATACCCCCCAAAAAGGCTGTAGTACAATGTTACTTCACCGCTGAACGGCAATTAAGACATATATATTTTTTTCTGATTAATAAACTACCCTCCCAAAAAAATAATAATCACAATTCACCGCAGAAGGTCAATTAAGACGTATTCTTTTTCCTTAACTACGCCCAAAAAAAAAAAAAACAATCACAATTCACTGCAGAACTGCTAATGGGACATACGTATATTTCCTTTTTCTTCACCACATAAATGGCTGTAGTACAATGTAACTTCACCGCTGAATGCCAATTATGACATATATATATTTTTTTTTTCTGATTAATAAACTTCCCCCCCTAAAAAAATAATCTAAATTCACTGCAGAAGGTCAATTAAGACGTATTCTTTTTCCTATTAATACACCCCCCAAAAAAACAAAACAACGTAAAATCAACGCAGAATGGCTAATGGGATGTAAGTATCTTTCCTATTAATACACCCCGTAAATGGCTGTAGTACAATGTAACTTCACAGATGAACGGCAATTATGACATATCTTTCCCTTTTTTTTCCTATTAATAAATGCACTGTGAATGTTTACATGGTGTGTTCAATAAAAACATGGTAACATTTAATTATTTGTGTGTTATTAGTTTAAGCAGACTGTGATTGTCTATTGTTGTGACTTAGATGAAGATCAGATCACATTTTATGACCAATTTGTGAAGAAATCCATATCATTCCAAAGGGTTAACATACTTTTTTTTGCAACTGTATAATGCCTCCCTATCCTTTCCCTGCACCTTGACTAATCTATCCCTGAACTTGTAAATCGTTTTTTTTTAGCACAATGAAGTCTTTCCTAGCACTGTCCCGAGCGCCTGCTGACGTCTCTCCCTGCATTAAGTACACTGGAAAATGACAGAATCCAAAATGGCTGAGGCTATTTATAGGGCTGTGACATCACAGGGGCTGCATGCATGGCAGTGTGGGTGATCCCTCGTTCCCAGAGTTCTTTGCTCCATGTCCTAACACGTGCAGCAACCATTTTAGGAAAAAATGCAATTCGTTACCACGAAGCGTGAGGAAATTCGGATTCCGAGTGAATCCATTTTTTCCTAAAATTCGGATCGAATTCCACTTCGTCAACTTCGATTCACTAATCTCTAATCTGGAGGAAAGAACAACCATCTGTCTATGTCGTGGAATGTATACATCTACCTTAAGGCAGCTAAAGTGTTCTATTGGTTTACTAAAGTGGACTCCTCTTTCTTTTATCACCTATTTGCACCCAAGAGTTCTGAAGTCACAAATCTAAGTGACCTTACCTTCCATGCACCTTAAACCCTATACCACCAAGAATACCTAGACTCTCATCCAGCAGGAGAACCCCTTAAACCTAGAGTGCACATATGGTCATGTAGATGAGGCTTAAACCACTCTTGGCTGCATGTGCTTAAAAATGATAGAGAGCTAAACTGAAGTCAACTCGCTGTAGTCAAACAACTGTGATGCAAACTACATTTGTGCCTTTTGTACAAGTTACACAATAGCTTTGGTAATTTCAGGTGGTTATAGGTTTTTCTAATAAAATACTATGTAAAGTAGGGAACTATATGTTTAATATAATAAAGAAACAGTTGGTTAGTAATTAGTCGAGATGAGCGAATTTGTAGAAATTTGATTTGCATATGATTTGGCTGAATTGGCCAGTGGATTCAATTCAGGTCCCCACTCTCTCTCTTCTTCCTTCTCTCTCTTTATGACAAAATGAAACTTACATTTCATTATCTGTGGCATGAAGAATATGGATTTTTTGTGTCGTGCATTTAAAGATTTGCCATATAAATAGCAAATGATCAAATGGGCATCTTGAGCAGTGATGTATTGGGGCATAACTACACCTTTTATTTTCTTAGTCACACCCACAGATATTGCCAAAACTGGACAGTTTCACTGCTTCATTCCTCCACATTATAGACCTTTTTTTTTATTTGTGGTTAAAGCTTAGCATATGCTATACAGTATATGCCCTACCACTCCCAGGTCTCTGATTGAGGGACATGACTTCATTACTTCCTGAATACTCTAAGTTGTTGAGCTGCAACACCACAACACAGCTCATGGACAAAAGTGGCGCAAATTATGGGGTAAAAACATATATACTGTACAACCACTTTATCCCTTTCCAGATCTCTGTTGTAAAAGTAGTAATAGAACGGCAGAAGTCGGGTGCTACGGGTGCCATAGCCACCGGGTTTCTGCTGTTTCATACAGCAGAAACGTGGGGCTAATGCCTGTGATAGGTGGTAATGCTGATCACAGGCATTTAACCCCTCAGATGCCGTAGTCAAATGTGACCATGGCATCTGAGAGCACAAAACTCAGAAGCGCTGTGCTTCCAGGCCTTGACTGGCTCCCCCATGCGGTGATCAGGGGAGCCGTTTGTTGACTGTGACAGGCGGGGGACTGCTGAGGCTCCAATGGTTTTCACAGGAATATTCCAATGTAGGCCTGCAGGTGGCAGCATTAAATTGGAATATACTGAATGTTCTATTTATCATTGGATTTATTTCCATTGATATATAGAAATGGCAGTCTAAGGATTGCATGATGTTAGGCTCTTGGAGGCGTAAAAGAAAGTAAAAAAGTAAAAAAAAAGCTTTCAAAAATATAAAAAAAAAATATATATATATATATATATATATATATATAAATTTAAATCGCCCTCTTTCCCCAGAATAAAAATAAAAATAAACACAAAAAAAAAAAAAAATACCATATGCATCACGGCATGCGAAAATGCTCATACTATTAAAATATTAAATTATTAGAAGGAATTAACTTTACTGCAGAGCACAGCTCCCTCCCCAAATTACAATCCTGGTAACTGAAGTCTATACTCAAGGGGTCAAGCAGGTTCAATCAGTAGATAACTCTGCAGTTTTAAACATGCTGAAAGTCTAAACACAATGAATGAGCCATATACAATATCCTTTAAATTCTTTTTTGAGGGGTGCTGTTTTGTGTTCTTTGCTTTATTTACATATTTAAGGACGTATTACAGTTGCCCCATGATATTTTTTTTTACAATTTTACATTGGAGAAGCTTGTGAGGATCTGTCTCTGATTTGAGGCTTATTTGTCAAGAAAATAATAAAATGGAGGTTTGCCAACTTCTGGAAGAGTTGTTACTTTGAAATCCTCATCTTATACAATGACCATGAAGACAATAAGGTCTCTTTCTGATATAGCTGTTTTTTTTTTTTTACCTAATATTGTATTGTATAGCAATGGCCAGCTGTGAATTCCCTTTAAACCCAGTGATATATGTATTATTCGTTTTTTTAAAACATCTCTAAACTTTTGCTGCTATATTAAAATTAGAATTTAGAAATTCAAGCAAACTCACCAGGCTTTTGTGGAAAAGGCTGAAATAAAATAAAAATATGTGTATTACCATTACAATTTTGGTCATCTTTAGAGTCTGTTCATGTTTGTATAGTGCCCTCATAATAGAAGACACCATAATGCAGTGCCAGATTCTTGATACGGATTCCATTGACTTATATGGTTCTGCGTCACTGCGTTCTGCGCCACTCGGTGCTAATGTACAGAGCTATTCTCCTCTAAAGTCTCTGCAACAATTTTTTGAGTCAGATTAATATGAAATAATATAAACAAAGCTCTGTATGCCTATGTATGAAATTTGATGCATAGGGTGGTACGGTAAAGCCCCTGCACTTCTATAGGAGGTCTGTTTTTATAGAGTCATAAAACAGCCCTGGCATTACTGCCGTAGTCAGTTCTTAAAATATTAATTTTAGATACATTCTGAGTCTATGCTATGTTTTTGAGGAACAGTGACACATCACATAAGTACTTCTACATTTAGAGGGGATTCTCTTACCAGACCACAAGCGACCTGTAGAAAAGCAAGTATTAGGAGCACATGGAAATCCATTGACAAGTGAGAACTTCATGAACAAGTGAGAACTTCATGAAATCACGAAATAAAAAATGTTGGACACTTTGAGTTCTTTTTAAACCATATCAGTAATTTGCATACATAATTTTATACAAGTAGGAAAAACCATTTTGTGTACTAAACCTTCTCATAAAACCATTTTAATGATTTCTTCTTGCTCTTGAACGAGAAAGAAGTAAATTCTCAACACAATACAGGTGTGTTAACATGTTTTATTTTTATGACTGGTGAAATGATTAACATTTTATCTTTCAATATATCTTTATTGAGAAGTTTTTTCATATATCCAAAGAATACAGTGACCAAAGGAATCGTACATATTACCCGTGCAACGGGTTATATTACATTAGTGTGCATTGTTCGCATGAACAAGATAATATCATGTACTCCAATGATTTCATCCATAAAACAGTTTGATATAACATCAGTACATTGCAATAACACAGTCTTACAAAATAAACATGGGAAAAATAACCAAAGTGGAAAGGAAAAGAAAAGAAAAGAGGCAGAGTTTGTATAGAAGACCAAGGCTTCAGGGTGTACATCATAAGCAGCAATCAATGCGAGCAGATTGTTGTATAGGTAAATGGCATTTGTGTTTAGAGATTATTAGTGTCAATTTGTTGATCATTGGATGTATTGGTCCATTGCGCCCATTCCCTTTCAAATCTGCATAACGCAAAGCCTTTGTGTGCTATCATCTTTTCAAAAGACCTAGTAGTGTCTACTGAATTAATGATTTCCTGTATGGTCGGAATAGTTGAGCTTTTCCAGTACCTAGTTATAGCCAACTTCGTGGCTAGGAATAGATGCATAGCAATGGTCCTAAAATTATACGGGATTTCCGTAATATTAACAAAGAGTAAGGCCAGAGCCGGGTCTCTATTTAGCTCACGGCCTGCTACCTTTTCCACTAGTTGGAAAATGCTAGACCATAAATCTTTTAGCAGAGGACAGCTCCATAGTATATGTATAAGGGACCCCCTACCGCCACATCACCTCCAGCACAGCGGCCCCAAGCCAGGATAAATGCGGCTCAGTTTCAAAGGGGTAAAATACCATCTGAGTAGAGTTTTTGAGTAAGCTTCAAGGTGAGATACACATTTCAGTCGTTTAGTCGCATATGTAATAGCTGTAGACCACTGCCTAAGAACGTATAGAGAGGGCGAATTCCCTTCCACTTGGAGTGTGTCAAGTTCCATTGGTTCAGGAGCTCCGCATGTGAATGAACCATGAGCGTAGGGTTAGTAGCTAATAGGTGGCGAATCCTCAGATACTTATAAAAGTCATTTTTATGTATTTTGAACCGATTTTGCAAATTCTCAAAGGAGTCAAGATCCTTCAGGTGGAGCAAATCAGCAACCGTTGCTACTCCTCTCTCTCTCCATCCCTCTAAAGAGAGATTAGGAATGAGGTATTGCAGCGCCTCTATTGGTGTGACTTTTGCTATGGAAGTGATCGTTCCACGATCGCCACCATGATATCTTTTCCAGGCTTTCAAGGAGGTGGAAAGTAAATACGGGAGGGATTGTGAGGGTATCTCCTTGAAAAGGGAAGCTAACAATATTGCCTTTAAGTTATGGGTTGGGGCAAGGGTCTGTTCAATGTGGACCCAGTGTTTGGGGTTATCAGCGGCCCACCATTCCTTGAGTTGGTGTACTCTAGTGGCAAGGTAGTAGTCATAGATATTTGGGAGGTTTAGGCCGCCCACTTTCCTAAATTTGGACATTATTGACTTAGCAATGCGGGGTGGACCTTTCTTCCAGATAAACTTATTCAGTAGTTTGTTGACAGTGTTAAAAAAAGAGCTGGGGAGGTCCAATGGGAGAATTCTGAATAAATAGAGAAGCTTAGGGAGCACATGCTGCTGGAAGGCTGCTACTCTGCCTAACCATGATAGTTCAGTTTTCATTATGCTATCCAGTTCTTTCTGGAGATCTAAGAGGAAACTGGGAAAATTTGCGTCATACAATTTTGGAATAGTGGGAGTAAGTTGGACCCCAAGGTATTGAACTCCTGTTGTCTGCCAATCCCAGGGGTAGGTTTGTTTTAACTGGTTCAGGGTATGGTTGGTTATAAAAAGGGGGAGGGCTTGGGATTTACTCTCATTAAGTTTATAAAATGATAAAGTGCCATATGTGTGGATGACCTTTCTCAACTCGTGAAGGGACAAGGTCGGGTTGGTTAAGGAAAGGATTATGTCGTCCGCATATAATGAAAGGGTGTGTTGCCTGTCACCTATCCGGATTCCTCAGATATTCTCATTTTGTCTGATAGCCTGCGCTAACGGCTCTAGGGATAGAATAAAAATAAGGGGGGAAAGGGGGCACCCCTGCCTTGTTCCATTTGAGAGGTTAAAAGGGTCTGACAACTCCCCGTTGGTTAAAACTTGGGCAGCAGGGCCCTTGTATAATGCTTCTATAGCTTTGATGGTGGCGACAGGGAATCCCATCTTATGGAGCACCGAGAAGGCAAACGACCAGTTTACTCGGTCGAATGCCTTCTCGGCATCCAGCGTAAGAAACACCGCGGGTATTCGCAGTTTGTTGACTCTGTCAAGGAGGTTTAACACTCTTCTAGAGTTATCAGTGATTTGCCTACCCACTACAAAACCCACCTGGTCAGGGGCAATCAGGGACGAGATGGTCTCCGCCAATCTGTTCGCTAGTAACTTGGCATAGATTTTTAGGTCAGTATTGAGGAAGGAAATAGGCCGAAAATTTTGGGGGATAGTCGGTTCTTTACCAGGTTTTGGCAAGGTGACAATAGTGGCCTCTAGCATCTCTCTGGGCATATAACCATCCGACATAGTCCTCACTAGGGATGAATGAAGATGCGGACCTAGAATTTCTGAGAAGAGTTTATAGTAGGAGTTAGACAGGCCATCCGGACCAGGACTCTTATGATGGGGTAATTGCTTGATAATACGCAATAACGTTGGGGATGCGTATTGGGTGCATAAAGACTTACCAAGGTGTACAGGATGTTATTTAGATAACATACGTGAATGATATACCGCCCTCCGGAGTCGACGATAGAGGATACCGCAGTATACGCCACCGTGTTTTTGATTGCTAGCACACTCCTCTTTTCTTCTTGGTGCAGTGAGCCTGGAGAATAACTGGGAAACATCTATGTTTAAGACGGTCAGCATCAGCAGCTAATATATGTGTCTCTTGGGCACAGAATATGTCGCACTGCAGGGAGAGGGCCTCCCTCCACATCAGGTTGCGCTTGTAAGGGCTATTCAGCCCCCTAACATTTAAAGTGCTAAGCTTTAGTACCATTTATAATCAATAATGCTATTAACGCAAAAAATATCCTGAGGCGGAGGGAGGCACAACCCCAGCAGCCAAGGACGTACATAAGTAAATATAGCATAGCGTAGAACTCTGCCAAGAACATAAAAAGGGTTAAAACTGAAAAGTAAGACAAGAACAGTGACTGGGAAGTCACAACACATAGTAAGGCACGGATTTGCGCCTTCGCAATTATTGGGGAAAAAGTCCTGCCAAAAGCCAGAACAGAGGCTAATAGGACTGCTGCTCCATAGAAATAGAAGCAGGAAAGGAGTCCCCTTTAATGCGCTTTCTTGCGTCGTCTATTCTCCACCAATTGCCAATCTCCATAACCATGGTGACGCCTAGGAACATCAGGATCATGTGTAGGTTCCACTGTAATGTTCCATGAAGCGAGAGTTGCTTTCCCTTCAGCTATTGAACGGATCACTACCATTGAGCCCTCCTTATGAATTAGGAGCTTAACAGGGAAGCCCCATCTGTAAGCAATGGAATGAGCTCTCAGGGCAGTAGTGATAGGGGCAAGGGACTTCCGGAGCTGTAGTGTCGCTGCTGAGAGGTCCACAAATAATTTAACCCCCTCATATGGGGCCGGGAGAGTCTCCAACTTCCTTGCGGCCATAAGGAGTTGCTCCTTAATGTGGAAAAAGTGCACCCTTGCTAGCACATCTCTTGGAACATCATCCGGCAGGTGCTTAGGCTTGACAATCCTATGTGCCCTGTCGATTATCAAGTCACGTTCAGTGCTGTTAGGCGGGAGCGAACGGATCAGCTTTTGTATATATCCTGCTAATTCAGACGCAGTTATTGTAGTGTCCCACTAGATAGGCGTGGGCACTACACAAGGGTCAATTGGTGTGCATGTTACTTCTACTCACAAGGGACAGAAATGTTATATTTAATTATGCATTTAATGTATTTTCTAATGTGTTTTTATATGCAATGTTCCCCTGTGTAAATGCTTAGCAGGCCTAGTTGGGTGTAGTTAGAACCTCCTGGGAGAAACCTACAGTCATTATCAAGACAAGTCAGGATATTACAAGCAAAGATAAGTAACCCTGATAGGCAGATGCTTTAGGAAGAAAAGCAAGGATTTAATACGAGAGGAAGATATATATATACCAAGGATTTAAGCCACCATTTAGGCATCCGGGCCTTGGGATTGAAACCAGACAGGAGTTCTAGAAAGGACAGTGTACGCTATTTCTGAGGAAAGGTACAACCTGATTCTGAGTGTGTTGTGGATTTACCCTCTGAGTATCTTGCATAATCAATACCTGCCAGCTTGTGGAATAAAGCCTGCTTGTAAAGTACTTGATCTAAAGGACTGTATTACCATCTGTATGTACAAAGTTGGACTGCTAAGTAAAGCAACGTTTGGTTCACTATACCACCTGTGTACCTCAGTTATTCCAACTATAAATCAGTGTGCCACCGTTACAGGCACTGGCGTCACGAATCCAACAGGGACCTTGCCCCAGGCACTCAAAATACCTGTAACATCCAGGGCACCTCATCCACCATCAGGCCTGGTCCCTACATACCGAGTGTGCCCCAGAGGAACTGTGTCTACCTCTCATTCACTGCCGCATGCCGGCCCAGGGTTCTCCAATACAGTGAGCAACCCTCGATTGCCCATAACCGTGACCTCGCTTCGCTATACCCTGCAGGTCTGGCGTGCTGCATAAAGTCTTCTGGAACCCCCCGCATTTTGAGGTTGTTCCGGCGGGAACGGTCCTCTAAGTCCGCTATCTTGGCTTTAAGTTGGGTGACTTCATCAGAGAGGAGCTCATGAGAGTCAATTAAAGTGTTATGGGAAGAGGCAAATTCGCCCATCTTTGTCTCCACATGCACCATCTTATCCCCCAGCTCTGTAACTGTAGCCTGGATCGGGACTATTGATTTCGCTATCTGTGCAGTAATGGAGTGATGAAATGCTAAAAGCATGTCTTTTAATAGAGTCCCAGAGGCTGGTTGGTCTGATGTCTGCAGACTCTGTAGTGCCTCATGTATAGAGGGAGAACCCGACTGACCCCCAGATGGAGAGAAACACTCACCGGAGTTGCTGGGGCCTCGATACCGTGGCCGCTGTTTATCAGGGCTGGCAGTCGGTGAGGTCTGAGTGATGGCGTTCTCAGGGGGGGCAGGAAGGCCCTCCTCCGTCAATCTCTGCAATCTGTGTGAGGCCACTGCTGGAGGGGACTCCACAGGAGAAGCGTTGGAAGGAGTTTGATGTTGCTGGGGACTGGGCGGAGAGTGCGATCCTGATGAAGAGGAAGGGCTAGAGCCCGGTGTGCTGCGTGCTTCATCTCCGCCGGCGCCATCTTTGGTCTTCTCCTGGGCAAAGAAAAAGTTCAGTTTGCCTTGTTGTTTCAGGCTCTTCTTGCCTCTGGTCATCATGGAGGCATACAGGGGCTTGGAGAGAGAAACGGGAGGCACTTTGGTGGATGCAGATGGGGTTTAGCAGGTCTGTAACGCTTTAATGGAGCAGGAGCTCAGGTTCATGCGTCCATCTCCCTCGGCTGCTTGGCCACGCCCCATGATTAACATTTTATGTATCATCTTTTACATTCTTTATGACCCTGCAAGAATATTGAACAATGTTCATGTATGACAAAGTTGTAGCCAGTTTTTAATTTTAAAGTGGTCAACCATTCTGGGGATTTTCCACTAGCTTTCACTAGTGTTGAGTGCGAATATTCGAATTACGAATTTTGTCTTTTTTTTCCATATGAACATGATTCCTCCCTGCTTCTTGCTTGTGGGCCAATGAATCATTGGCCCACAAGCAAGAAGCTGGGAGGAATCATTCATGTTCAGATAGGGAAAAAATGACTAGTATTCAAAAAAATTCATTTTTTTTTATATTCGCTATATTGGTATATATTCTTTTTTTAGAATATTATGAATATACTAAAAAACTAAATATATAGTAATATAGCGCCGGACACTGATCCATCCCTACTTTTAGCTTGTGGGCGAATATGTAGAATATACTATCTTCTACATATTCGCCCACAAGCTAAAACGCTTATAGGGCGAAAAATACGGTATGACTGTGTGTATATATATATATATATATATATATATATATACACAGTACAGACCAAAAGTTTGGACACAACTTCTCATTCAAAGAGTTTTCTTTATTTTCATGACTATGAAAATTGTAGATTCACACTGAAGGCATCAAAACTATGAATTAATACATGTGGAATTATATACATAACAAACAAGTGTGAAACAACTGAAAATATGTCATATTCTAGGTTCTTCAAAGTAGCTACCTTTTGCTTTGATTACTGCTTTGCACACTCTTGGCATTCTCTTGATGGGGAGTCTGGGGAGTCTCTGTGTTTTGGGACCTGTGAAGTTGTGCTGTGCTAAACGGCTGAAAGCCGCATGCCGGGAAACAGGCCCCTAAAGCCTGCTGTGGACTGCGGGTGGAAAGCTACTAACCGGGTGAATATTTTGTTCTATGGACATTGCATGGTGTGAACAAACACTAAGACTGTGAACGGTCATTTTTGTTTTTCCTTATATGTGAATAAACACTGAACTGTTTAAGTTAAAGACTTTGTGATTGCCTCTGTACTGCGTCTGTTAGCCTGTCTACCAGAGCAAAACCCCACAATTGGTGTCGGATGCGGGCAAACACAGTAAGGTAAGCCTGAAGGCCGAAAAGTTTTTTTGTTTTTTCTGGGTACAAGTGAATGTCCTATATTAAGCCGGCAAGGTTACGACCCGTGTCCTCGGATAAAATGGAGGCAGTCATGAAAGCCCTCGTGGAGGCTAACTTGCAGCAGCGGGAGGTTAACAAGCAGCAGCAGGAAACTAACCAGCTGCTATTAGAACATGTAATGACATTGCAAGCGGCCGGAGCGTCCCAGAAAGTCCACGATGCCCGGAAAGCTGTCCCTAAAATGTCCCCCTCGGATGACGTCAAGACCTATCTGGCGATGTTCGAAAAGGTGGCCGTGAGGGAGAAACTACCCCGAGACCAGTTGGGCAGAGGTTGTCGCTCCGTTCCTGGCGTCTGGACCCCAGCAAGTGTTTTTGATCTCCCCGATGATCAAGTGGCCGACTACCCGACTGTAAAAGGTGAGATCCTGGTGAGACTGGGGGTGAATGTATTGGTCCGGGCTCAGTGGGAGCACCAGTGGGAATTTGAACCCGCCAGACCACAATATTATGATATGCTACACCGGTTCCAGAAATGGCTGCAGCCTGACATATTGACTCCCACTACTATGCTGGACCGTCTGCTGGCGGATGTGTTTTGGAGGGCTTCTCCAGCACTGGATCGGCCAGGTGTCTTCTGGTAATGCCTTAGAGATGGTCGACCTGTGGAGTGCTACGAAGTCACCAGAAATCTGCAGGGGGATTCTTTTCAAACCCCGGAAATCTCCACCCCAGACCCGGCGGCCAGTGCCAAACCAAACCCGCCTAGGACATATCCCCTGCAGACCCAGCCCCGGTGGTTTGCTGGTGGTGTCACGAGCCTGGACACATAAGGGCCAACTGTCCCCATCGGGGTGAACCCACAGATACCAACTTTGACTACCAACACTCATTGTATGCCAGGAAGCTGTGTGCCACAGGTACCTCCGAGACTGTAGACAATAGCCACCTGTGCCAGGTGGAAGTGGGGGACACCAGAACCCTGGGAACCTGAGTCCAAAGGGCCAGCGGTAGGGGTGACCGCCACTTCGGTGGAAGAGGGGGAGACAATCCCCGCTAATGGTGATGGTGGAAGACATGAAGGACTTGCCGCCAGATCCGGAGCTAGCCGACCTCAATGTCTCTGGGGATAATTTTGGTACTGCACAACATCGGGACCCAACCCTATCCCGAGCCTGGGAAAATGTATTAATAATAGATGGGGAACCACAACAGAGGGGGCAGAGTCTGTGTTTCCCCGTTTTTTGGTTTGTCAAGAGATGTTGTATCGAGTAAACCAGCTGCGAGGTGAATCCATTGAACAGTTGGTGGTGCCCCAGGCTTATCGCAAACTTGTGTTAGAGTTAGCCCACCAGCATGTTCTCGGGGGTCATCTGGGAATGCAAAAAACGCAGGACCGGATTCTACAGCAGTTTTACTGGCCCAGTGTGTTCAGAGAGGTAGAAGAATATTGTAAGTCTTGCCAAACCTGCCAGATAACGTGCCCCCAGCCACATTTCTGTAGTCCCCTGCTACCCCTCCCGATTATCGAGGTCCCGTTTGAGAGAATTGCTATGGATCTCGTAGGTCCGGTACCGAAGTCTGCTAGAAGACACCAACACATCTTGGTTGTCCTCGACTATGCCACTCGGTACCCGGAGGCGGTGCCACTGCGTCATACATCAGCCAAACTCATAGCTAAGGAGTTAATGGAGATGTTTTTTCGAGTGGGTCTGCCTAAGGAGGTTCTGACTGACCAAGGGACCCCATTTATGTCCAAGGTCTTGAGGGAACTCTGTAAGTTGCTCCACATAAAACAGCTACGGACGTCCATGTATCATGGATGGCCTGGTAGAGAGGTTTAATCAAACATTAAAAAATATGCTAAAAAGAGTGGTCTCTAAGGATGGGAGGGACTGGGACCTTCTTCTGCCCTATCTCATGTTCGCCGTGCGAGAGGTGCCCTAGGCCTTTACTGGGTTCTCGCCCTTCGAACTGCTATACGGCAGACCCCCTTGCAGTCTGTTGGATGTGGCCAAAGAAGCGTGGGAACAACAACCCACATCGCACAGAAGTGTTGTTGAGTACGTCAACCAGATGCAAGGATGGATGGAAACAGTTTTACCTCTGGTTAGGGAGCATATGGAGGCAGCGCAGCGAGCCCAGAGAAGGATCTATAATCGGCAGGCTCGGGTCTGGACCTTTAACCCGGGTGATCGGGTATTGGTTCTGGTACCAACCGTAGACATTAAGTTCCTAGCTATGTGGCAGGGGCCCTATGAGGTGCTTGAAAAAATTGTAGAGATAGATTACAAGGCACACCATCCAGGGATGCGAAAGCCGAAGCAGGTGTACCATGTGAATCTGCTCAAACCCTTGAAAGATAGGGAAACCTGTACAGAAGACAGCCCACGACCAGGGTTCCTGTCTGAAGCAAGGGAAGCGCCTGCCACAGTGAAAATTGCCAAGAAGTTCATTAGTTGGAACACGGATGTGTTCTCGGATCTCCCTGGACACACTTCCATAGTCTGACATGACATTATCACTTAGCCTCAGGCAAAAGTCCGGTTAAAACCATACCGGGTACCCTAGGCTCGGCGACAAGCCATCGCGGAGGAAGTGCAGCTAATGGTCCAGCTAGGTGTCATCAAGGAGTCAAAAAGTGAATGGGCCAGTCCGATAGTCTTAATACCCAATCCGGACGGGACATTGCGGTTCTGTAACAACCTCTGCAAACTGAATGAGGTGTCCAAGTTTGACGCATATCCCATGCCCCCAGTGGATGAGCCTATTGAGAAGTTGGGACAAGCCCGGTATTTTTCTGTGTTGGACCTCACCAAAGGGTACTGGCAGGTACCCTTGACGGAGGCTGCCAAGGAAAAAACATATTTTATCATGCCAGAGGGTCTGTATCAGTACAAGGTATTACCCTTTGGTCTACATGGCGCTCCCACCACGTTTCAAAGGCTAATGGACATTGTACTCCGTCCACATCGTTAGTATGCTTCGGCGTACCTGGACGATATCGTTATCCACAGCATTGACTGGGAAAGTCACCTACCTAAAGTACAGGCTGTAGTGGACTCCCTTAGGAAGGCTGGCTTAACAGCTAAACCAAAAAGTGCGAGATAGTGTTAGAAGAGACCAAGTACCTGGGGTATGTAATTGGGCGCAAAACTATCAAACCTCAGGTGAACAAAACTAAGGCAATTAGGAATTGGCCCAGACCTGTCACTACTCGGCAAGTAAAGTCATTCCTGGGTATCGTGGGGTACTATATGAGGTTTGTCCCCAATTTTGCTACAGTCGCCGCACCATTGACATAGAAACATAGAAACATAGAATGTGTCGGCAGATAAGAACCATTTGGCCCATCTAGTCTGCCCAATATACTGAATACTATGAATAGCCCCCGGCCCTATCTTATATGAAGGATGGCCTTATGCCTATCCCATGCATGCTTAAACTCCTTCACTGTATTTGCAGTTACCACTTCTGCAGAAAGGCTATTCCATGCATCCACTACTCTCTCAGTAAAGTAATAGTTCCTGATATTACTTTTAAACCTTTGCCCCTCTAATTTAAAACTATGTCCTCTTGTAGCAGTTTTTCTTCTTTTAAATATTCTCTCCTCTTTTACCTTGTTGATTCCCTTTATGTATTTAAAAGTTTATATTATATCCCCTCTGTCTCGTCTTTCTTCCAAGCTATACATGTTAAGGTCCTTTAATCTTTCCTGGTAAGTTTTATCCTGCAATCCATGTATTAGTTTAGTAGCTCTTCTCTGTACTCTCTCCAAATTATCAATATCCTTCTGGAGATATGGTCTCCAGTACTGCGCACAATACTCCAAATGAGGTCTCACTAGTGCTCTGTATAGCGGCATGAGCACCTCCCTCTTTCTACTGGTAATGCCTCTCCCTATACACCCAAGCATTCTGCTAGCATTTCCTGCTGCTCTATGACATTGTCTGCCTACCTTTAAGTCTTCTGAAATAATGACCCCTAAATCCCTTTCCTCAGATACTGAGGTTAGGACTGTATCACTGATTTTATATTCTGCTCTTGGGTTTTTACGCCCCAGGTGCATTATCTTGCACTTATCAACATAAAATTTTAGTTGCCAGATTTTTGACCATTCCTCTAGTTTTCCTAAATCCTTTTCCATTCGGTGTATACCTCCAGGAACATCAACCCTGTTGCAAATCTTTGTGTCATCAGCAAAAAGACACACCTTACCATCGAGGCCTTCTGCAATTTCGCTGGTAAAGATATTAAACAATATGGGTCCCAGAACAGATCCCTGAGGTACCCCACTGGTAACAAGACCATGGTCTGAATATACTCCATTGACTATAACCCTCTGTTGTCTGTCCCTTAGCCACTGCCTAATCCATTCAACAATATGGGAGTCCAAGCACAAAGACTGCAATTTATTGATAAGCCTTCTGTGTGGGACAGTATCAAAAGCCTTACTAAAGTCTAGATAAGCAATGTCTACTGCACCTCTGCCATCTATTATTTTAGTTACTCAATCAAAAAAATCAAAGATTAGTTTGACATGATCTCCCTGAAGTAAACCCATGCTGTTTTTCATCTTTCAATCCATGGGATTTTAGATTTCCCCACTATTGATGTCAGGCTTACTGGCCTATAGTTGCCCAATTCCTCCCTACTACCTTTCTTGTGAATGGGCACAACATTTGCTAATTTCCAATCTTCTGGGATGACTCCTATTACCAGTGATTGGTTAAATAAATCTGTTAATGGTTTTGCTAGTTCACCGCTACGCTTTTTTAATAGCTTTGGGTGTATCCCATCAGGCCCCTGTGACTTATTTGTATTAATTTTAGACAGCTGACTTAGAACCTCTTCCTCTGTAAAGACACATGCATCAAAAGATTCATTAGTCTTCCTTCCTAACTGAGGTCCTTTTCCTTCATTTTCCTTTGTAAAAACTGAACAGAAGTATCCATTGAGGCAGTCAGCTAGTTCTTTATCTTCTTCCATATACCTTCCTTCTTTTGTTTTTAATTTGTTAATTCCTTGTTTTAGTTTCCTTTTTTCATTTATGTATCTGAAGAATGTCTTATTGCCCTTTTTCACTGACTGAGCTCATTTCTCTTCTGCCTGTGCTTTAGAAGCTCTTATAATTTGTTTGGCCTCTCTCTGCCTAATCTTATAAATTTGCCTGTCATCCTCGTTTTGTTTTGTTTTCTATAATTACTAAATGCTATCTTTTTGTTTTTAATGATTTTGGCCACTTCTGCTGAGTACCACAGTGGTCTCTTCCTTTTTTTGCTTTTACTGACAAGCCTAATGCAATTATCTGTTGCCTTCAATAGTGCCACTTTTAAGTAGTCCCATTTCTCCTGGACTCCATTGAAACTGTTCCAATCTGATAGGGACTTGTATACCACTATTCTAATTTTAGAAAAGTCAGTTTTTCTAAAATCTAAAACTTTTTTTTTTGTGTGGTGTGACTCAGTCACTGTACTTATAGTAAACCACACTGACTGGTGATCACTAGATCCCAAGCTTTCCCCAACATTAAAATCAGATACCAAATTCCCATTTGTGAATACTAAATCTAAAATGGCCTCCTTCCGGGTTGGCTCCTCAACTACTTGCTGTAGAGATAATCCCAGTAGGGAATTTAGAATATCTGTACCGCTGGCAGAACTAGCTATTTTGGTTTTCCAGTTTACATCAGGAAGATTAAAGTCTCCCATAATGATAACTTCCCCTTTCAATGTCATTTTAGCTATTTCCTCAACTAGTAGATCATCTAATTCTTTGACTTGGCTAGGTGGTCTATATATCACACCTACACGAGTGACCTTATGATTATCAAGCTGCAAGGTAACCCAAACTGACTCTAAATTGGTCTTGCTAACTTGTATTAAATTAGATTTTATGCTATCTTTCACATACAGGGGCACCCCTCCTTCTTTCTTGCCTTCTCTGTCTTTCCAATATATATAGAACCCTGGTATTGTTATATCCCAGTCATTACTCCCATTGAACCATGTCTCAGTAACAGCCACTAAATCTATATTCTCAGATGCCATTATAGACTCAAGTTCATTGATCTTATTCCCTAAACTGCGAGCATTTGTAGACAAGACTCTGAGCTTGTCATTTCTTAACCTAAGTGCTACTGGCATCTTCTGGCATTGTTCCGGGGGGCAGTCGGACTGCTGGATTATCACTCTTTTGCACCCCTTTCCAAGTTTAAATGCTCCTTAGCAAATACTTTGAACTGTTCACTGAGGACATTCGTTCCCTTGAGAGAAAGTTGCAAACCATCTTTCTTGTACAGTTCTTTTCTATTCCAACGAGAGCTAACATGAGAACCAAAGCCAAATCCTTGGTTCAGACACCATTCACCAAGCCATACATTAAATTCCTTAATGCACATCTTCCTGTCATGCTGAAGGTTATGCACAGGCAAAACTGCAGAGAATAAAACAGTTGCTGCAACCTCCCATATATCATTTCCAAGTGTGTGAAAAGCTTCCTTCACATTTGAAACCTCATTGCAAGCCAGATCATTTGTCTCAAGATGGACAATAACATCCACCTCATTTTCCTGCTTTGCTTGCCTAACAATATTAAGGATACGTCATCTATCCCTGCTAGCGGTAGCACCAGGGAGACATCTCACAAAACCATTTTCCTCGAACTTCACACCTCTTATGATAGAATCGCCGACCAACAGCTGCTTACTATCAGTCCTCACCTTATCCTTTTTGTCTTTGGCTGCAGTCTTGCATACTTTAAGCATAGAAGATGATTGTTCCTCACCCACTGTGCCTGAGCCATCCTCCATGTTGCCTTTGCGCTTTGAAAGTGCTGCAAATGAATTATGGAGAGCCACAGACTGTGGGACATGTCTTCTATCAACAACTCTCAGTCTACCAGGACCTGCAGTAACCCATCTTCCATTTCTAGGGGGACTCTGTGGCAGTGGCATTGCAACATTCCCAACCTGAGTTTGTTTAACAGTTAATTTACAAATCTCAGATTTCAAAAATGCAATTTCCTGCTGCATTATGGAGAGCTGTCTACAGATCAGACAGCATCCAAACCTCCGAAGAGTTGAACCTGTAATAAAAGGACAATTCCTGCACTGAACCAGGTCTGTCATTTTAAAGAGGGGAAAGATTTTAAACAAACAAATCTTACTTTTTTTAGATTGTATCCACCTCCAGATTACCTCCTGAGTATCTCCTGAATATCTCAGATAAACTTAGTAATGCTGCACTTGAGAATGTTTCTATGTTTCAGGCATGTTTCTATGTTGACAGGCCTTTTGAAGGGACGCAAGTCAGTGACGGTTCAGTGGAATGAGCAGGTGGAAAAGGCTTTCTCCGCTTTGAAGTCTGCCCTGTGTGGGTCCCCGGTATTGGTGAGGCCTGACTTCAAGAGGGAGTTTGTGGTACAGACCGATGCCTCTGAAGTAGGCCTCGGAGCTGTACTCTCTCAGGACATCAATGGGGAGGAACATCATGTTGTTTTCCTGAGCCGGAAGCTTACCCCAGCTGAGACTAGGTACAGTATAGTGGAGAGAGAGTGCCTGGCCATCAAGTGGGCACTCAAGTCTCTCTGCTATTATCTGTTGGGGAGAAAGTTCCGTCTGGTGACCAATCACTCCCCTCTCAAGTGAATGAGCCAAGTCAAAGAAAGGAATGCTCAGGTCACCAGATGGTTCTTATCTTTACAAAACGTCAAGTTTTCCGTGGAACACAGGGCAGGCAGGTTACAGGGAAACGCAGATGCCGTGTCCCAGGTACAGTGTCTGGCGGGTGTTCACCCCCTCAGGGTTGAACAAAGGTGGGAGGTATGTAGGAAGGTGCAAGGGGCCATCATTGATGGAAGGTATGTATCACCGAGATTCCTGGCCTCGGTGAGGTAAGAGCCTGTAGTTTTAAGTGTCAATGGCAGCTAGTGCTGACTGACACAGTTTTTTTGTTAGTATGGCTGTAAAGCCGATCCGGGCCGGCTCTTACTGGGAGGAGCCAAAGTGCTGGGTGGGTGGCTACTCCCCACACTCCAGGCCGGGTCTTTTTGGCCTATATAAAAAACCCAGCCAACAATCTCAGGTGTGTGTGGTTTATCCTCCATCTGACAGATAATCTGGGGAGTCTCTGTGTTTTGGGACCTGTGAAGTTGTGCCGTGCATGCCTAGAAACAGGCCCTTAAAGCCTGCTGTGGACTGCGGGTGGAAAACTGCTAACCAGGTGATGATTTTGTTCTATGGACATTGCATGGTGTGAACAAACACTAGGACTGTGAACAGTCTATTTTGTTTTTCCTTATGTGTGACTAAACACCGAACTGTTTAAGTTAAAGACTTTGTGATTGCCTCTATACTGCGTCCGCTAGCCTGTCTACCAGAGCAAAACCCCACAATATCATAATTAGTGTTGTTTGAGCACCGTAGTGCTCGGGTGCACGGGGGATCGGGCCGAACACATCGTGATATTCGGGTGCTCGACCGAGCACTTGAGTATAAGGGAAGTCAATGGGAGAACCCGAGCATTAAACCAGGTACCCCCTGCTCTGAAGGGAGGGTGCCTGGTTCATAAGAAAATGTCATAAATTGTTGGTAACACCACCAAAATGGTTCTGTAACAGCATTGGGAGGATGTATGGATGCATCTTGGACTTGCTGGTCGCTGCTGGAAACTGTGTTGTTCAAATAGTACGCCACTTTTACATGACAATAATACGCACAAAACCAAGGGGGAAAAAAATTAATTTAAAGAAAAAATTGATAGAAAGCATTCTTTCCTGAATATTTACTTGTATATAAAGTGCAAGTGCTGCAAAAAATTACAAGGAAGAGGCACTCCGATACACCCTCAGTTACACATAAAGGAGTGAATCATACACACCCTTTAAAAATTATGATTGATGGCCTGCTGGTGACCCTCAAAAACATTAGGAGCAAGGGCCTGCTGATCTGACCATCTTAAACATTATGGGCGGTGGCCTGCTGACGCTTTGGTGACTCCAGTTAACCTGGGGCCGATGGCACATCCCCGTGACGGCAACGATCCATTCGGATGTCTGGCCTATCAACTTTCGATGTAATTGTCAGCTCAAAACCATTGTAAACTACAGGTAAGGGGAATCAGTGTTTGATTCCGGAGAGGGCGCCTTAAAAATGGCTAACACATCCAAGGAAGGCAAGCGGGTGTCGCTCAAATCACATACTCCCGACTCGTGGAGGTAGTGACGATAAATAACAATACAGGACTCTTAAGATGCCCTGTTATTGGAATGAGTAATACAAAATTACAGGGAATGTCACTGCAGTATTTTGGATGAGGAAAAGAGTGGCCCTTCTGCCTCTTTGTTGACTCTAGATAACCTCTGCCTGATTGCACGTCCCCATGACGTCCACGATCCATTTGGATATCTTCCCTATCAATTTTTGATGTTCCTTTATGCGCCTAACATGGTGACCATCGGTAACGGGGAATCATTGTTCGATTTTGGAGAGGGAGCCTGATAAACGGCTACGGCTACTACTTCAAAGCAAGGCAGCAGGCCTGCAGGTGAGCTGACCCTGTAAAAGATTTTAGGTGCGGGCCTGCTGATGAGCTGACCCTGTAAAACATTATATGCGAGTGCCTGCGGGTGAGCTAACCCTGTAAAACATTATATGTGAGGGCCTGCAGCTGAGCTGACCCTCTAAAAAATTCTATCCGAGGGCCTGCATGTGAGCTGACCCTGTAAAAGATTTGAGTTGTGGGCCTGCAGCTGACCCTGTAAAAGATTTGAGTTGCGGGCCTGCAGGTGAGCTGACCCAGTAAAAAATTTTAGGTGCGGGCCTGCTGGTGATCTGAGGTGAAACCGACAAACCCAACTTGATTTTGATGGCTGGATTAATCTGCAGGTGACCGTCATACAGCTCTACAGATTTGTTTGTATCTGCATCTTTCTCAACAATCTGTGGCCTCAGTCTTTTATCCAGACTCTGTCATTGTGCCACTATGTGGCCTCCTCATGCTGCCATCGCCACACTGTCACCTTGCCACTCATTTTTATCACCATACTGCTGCTGATGCTGCTTAAAAGGCCTTAAAGTGATAACCAGGCCCACAATCTAATTAAAGTTTTGAAATTGATAAACCTAACTTGCTTTTGTGGACTGTATCAGTGGCGTAGCTAGAAATGATTGGGCCCCACAGCAAATGTTTGAATAGGGCTCCATCCCACAGTAATTTTTTAGTGACCCCTTCCTTTCATGCCGCCTCCATTCCTGTAGCTAGTAAAGATTGCTCTCTCAGACCAGGGCCGGCAGCTGTTCCATCCGTTTTATACACTGTCTATACTGTCACTGTATATAATTTCATTGTGTAATACTGTTGAGGGGGCCCTGACCAAATCCGTTAGTCCAACTCCTCCTGGATGGGCCCCTTCTGGGTCAGGGCCCCAAAGCTGCAGCTTCCCCTGCTTCCCCTATAGCTACGCCCCTGGTCTGCATTAATCTGCAGGTGACCGTGATACAGCTCCACAGATTGTTTCCATCTGCATATTTCTAAACAATCTGTGGCCTTAGTCTTTTATCCAGACTCAGTCATTGTGCCACTATGTGGCCACCTCATGCTGCAATCTCCACACCATCTCACCTTGCCACTTATTTTTATCACCATGCTGTTGCTGAAGCTGCTTAAAAGGCCTTAAAGTGATCACCAGGCCTACAATCTAATTAAGGTTTTACGCACAAAACCAAAGTAAAAAAAAAAGATTTTATAGGAAAAATATATTGAAAACATTCTTTACTGTATATTTACTTGTATATAATGTGCAAGTGCTGCCAAAAATGACAAGGAATAGGCACTCCGATACAACCTGTATATCACATAAAGGAGGGCATCATTCATATTGAGTTGCGGGCCAGCAGATGAGCTGACCTTGTAAAAGATTTGAGTTATGGGCCTGCAGGTGAGCTGACCCTGTAAAAGATTTGAGTTGTGGGCCTGCAGGTGAGTGGACCCAGTAAAAAATTCGATGTGAGGGCCTGCTGGTGAGCGGACCCTGAAAAAAATTCGATGTGATGGCCTACTGGTGAGCGGACCCTGTAAAAAATTTGATGTGAGGGCCTGCTGGTGAGCGGACTCTGTCGAAAATGATATGTGAGGGCCTGCTGGTCAGCGGACCCTGTAAAAAATTATATGTGAGGGCCTGCTGGTGAGCGGACCATGTAAAAAATTATATGTGAGGGCCTGCTGGTGAGCGGACCCTCTAAAAAATTATATGTGAGGGCCTGCTGGTGAGCAGACCCTCTAAAAAATAATATTTGAAGGCCATACATGCAAGGGCATTATATGTGACGAATAAGCAATGCATGTTAATATGATGGAAGAGGAGTATGAGGAAGAGAAAAGGAAGATTCCACCATATACCCTTGTTTGTGGTGGAAGGGGTGCATGGGAATACAGTCTATTAACTACATTAAAAACAACACATGTAAAGTGCCTTTATGTTCATCAGCATTCCTCTGGTGGAGTCGAGAAGTCATGGTCAATCCAGGCCTTGTTTATTTTTATATGAGTCAACCTGTCAGCATTTTCAGTTGACAGGCAGATACGCTTATCTGTTATAATGCCACCAGCAGCACTAAATACACGCTCAGACAAAACGCTGGTGGCAGGGCAGCCCAGCACCTCCAAAGCGTAGAGCGCAAGTTTGTGCCAAGTTGTAAGGCACTGAGGGATCATTGAGGACGCTGACACGGTCTGCTATGTACTCCTTCACCATCTTCCAAAAATTTTCTCTCCTTGTGGCAGTAGGCCGCACATCAGGGGGAGGGTGCTGACGGGGTGTCATGAAACTGTCCCAGGCTTTGGAGAGTGTTGCCCTGCCTCTGTTGGAACTGCTGTGTGTTCCCCTTGTCTCCCCTCCTCGGTTGGCCAAGGAAGTACGGACTCTGCCGCCAGCGTTGTCAGATGGAAAATTTTGGAGCAATTTTCCAACAAGGATCTTCTGGTATTGCACCATTTTGCTCGTCCTCTCCACCAGAGAAATGAGAGATGAGAAGTTCTCTTTGTAGCGGGGGTCGAGAAGGGTGAACAAATAGTATTCGGTGTTGTTTAAAATGCATATAACGCACGGGTCGCAGGAAAGGTAGCCTAACATGAAGTCAGCCATGTGTGCCAGAGTACCAACAGGCGAGACTTCGCTGTCGTCATCAGGAGGATCACTCACAATCTCCTCACCCTCTTCCTCCTCTTCTGCCCACCCATGCAGAACAGATGGAATTAAACTTCCATGGGTACTACCCTCTGTAGCTGAGGCAACCGTCTCCTGCTCCTCCTCCTTTTTAGACTCCAATTCACGCTGAGAAGACGAACTGAGGGCGGTCTGGCTATCATCCACCTGTGTAATGTCTTTCCCCATTTCCACCTCTTCCACATGCACAGCGTCGTCCTTAATTGTTAGCAGGGAGCGTTTGAGAAGACACAGAAGTGGGATGGTGAGGCTGATAATAGCGTTATCGCCGCTCACCATCTGTGTTGATTCCTCAAAGTTGCGTAAAACCTCACAGAGGTCAGACATCCATGCCCACTCCTCGCTTGTGAATAGCGGAAGCTGACTGGAAAGGCGACAACCATGTTTCAGCTGGTATTCCACAATTGCCCTCTGCTGTTCACAAAGCCTGGCCAACATGTGGAACGTGTAGTTCCAGCGGGTGCTCACGTCGCACAACAGCCTGCAGCGTTGACAGACCGGCTGAAGCACCTTCACCAGTAGCTCAGGCAAATTGGGGTATGTTTTTAGAAACCGCTGAACCACAAGGTTGCATGGGATGTGTCTAAGTTTGCCCAGCTCCAAAGCCGCCACCAAGTTACGGCTATTATCAGACACAACCATGCCTAGTTCTAGGTTGAGTGGCAAGAGCCACAGCTCAGTATGGTCTCTTATCCCCTGCCACAGCTCTGCGGCAGTGTGCTGTTTGTTACCTAGGCAGATCAGCTTCAGCACGGCCTGTTGCTGCTTCCCCACTGCAGTGCTACACTGCTTCCAGCTACCGACTGATGACTGACTGGTGCTGCACGTGGATACTTCGGAGGTGGAAGTGGAGGAGGAGGCGGAGGAGGAGAAGTGGGGGTTGGAGCCACTAACGTAAGTGGTCGCGGAAACCCTGATGGAATTAGGGCCCGCAATCCTTGGCGTCGGTAGCACCTGTGCCTTCCCAGGGTACGAGTCGCTCAAGGCCTCCACAACATTCACCCAGTGTGCCGTCAGGGAAATGTAGCGTCCCTGGCCGAAAGCACTTGTCCATGTGTCTGTGGTTAGGTGGACCTTCCCAGTAACTGCATTGGTCAGGACACGTGTGATGTTAAGAGACACATGTTGGTGTAAGGCTGGCACGGCACACCTTGAAAAATAGTGGCGGCTGGGGACTGCGTAACGAGGGACGGCCACCAACATCAGTCTGTGGAAGGCCTCAGTGTCCACAAGTCTAAATGGCAACATTTCCAGGGCCAGTAATTTGGAAAGCTGCGCATTAAGTTCTATGGCCTGTGGGTGGGTGGCTGGGTATTTGCGCTTGCGTTCAAATGCCTGTGGTAATGACATTTGGATGCTGCGCTGGGACAGGGAAGTGGATGTGGTCGCTGATGGTGCTTGCAAAGGTCCAGGTGCAGGGCGGGAGGCATCCGGGCTTGCATCTTGGACAGGGGATTGGCCAGCACGTAACACAAGGGAAGAAGAGGCAGTGGTGTGACCCACAGACACAGATTGTGGACCTAGGCGCTCGGCCCACCTATTAGGGTGCTTTGATGACATGTGGCGGATCATGCTGGTCGTGTTGAGGTTGCTAGTGTTCACGCCCCGGCTCATTTTTGGTGTGGCACAGGTTGCAAACTACTATTCTTTTGTCGTCCGCACTTTCCTCCAAAAAGCGCAATACTGCCGAACACCTACCCCTGGGCAAAGGAGATTTACGCAGGGGGGGTGCTCCGTGGAACAGTTGCGGGCCTGTTCGGTGGTGCCCGCCTTCTACCTTTTGCCACTCCACTGCCTCTTCCAACCTGTTGCAATGCTGCAGATCCCTCCCCCTCTATACAGCTCTTCTTGCTCGGCTTGTTGCTACCTTCCCAGGTTGGGTCAGTGACCTCGTCATCCAGCACCTCCTCTTCCACTTCCCCACTCTGATCATCCTCATGATTTGTTGACCTAACCACAACCTCAGTGATTGCCATCTGTGTGTCATCCTCTTCCTCAACCTCTTGAGACAGTAATTGCGGTTGAGTCATTGGCAACTGTGTCTCATCATCGTCCACCTCATTAAACACTAATTGCCGTTCCCCAGCGTCATGTTCTTGTGACTCTGGATGCTCAAGAGGTTGGGAATCGGGGCACAAGATCTCAGGTCCCTCTTCAAGCGTGCTTGGCGAGAGGGCCAAATCAATTAATGGCGATGCAAAGAGGTCCTCCGAATATCCGAGTGTGGGATCACTTGTTTTGCCGGACTGTAAATGGTGGGAGGAAGGCGGATCAGGGTAAGGATTGTGTGGACCAGACTCCTGGCTACTGAGACTGGACTTGGTGGAAGACAGGGTGGTGCTTAACCGACGGAAAGCACTATCTGCTGCAATCCAACTGACCACCTGCTCGCACTGGGCTGACTTCAAGAGTGGTGTCCTGCGCCGCCCTGCAATCTGGGACATAAAGCTAGGTATCTTGGATGATTGTTTTTCTTGTGCTCTGGCAGCAGACACAGTTTCAAAGCGCCCAGGGCCACGGGCTCTGCGTGCATCATCAGCATCACGGCCACTTCCCCATCCCTTACTGCTCGCCTTCTTCATATTAAATGTTATAAGGGACCGTTTATAGGAAAAATGTGGATAAATTATGGAAAAAATATATTTGTTGTCAGTAATATTTTTCCCAATATCTGGCCCTGACACACACACACGCTATTGTAGCGTAGATGTGACAATTCACTGCAGACACCGTTTATAGGCAAAGTGTGGATAAATTATGGAAAAAATATATATATACAGTACAGACCAAAAGTTTGGACACACCTTTTTTTTTTCATGACTATGAAGGCATCAAAACTATGAATTAACACATGTGGAATTATATACATAACAAACAAGTGTGAAACAACTGAAAATATGTCATATTCTAGGTTCTTCAAAGTAGCCACCTTTTGCTTTGATTACTGCTTTGCACACTGTTGGCATTCTCTTGATGAGCTTCAAGAGGTAGTCCCCTGAAATGGTCTTCCAACAGTCTTGAAGGAGTTCCCAGAGATGCTTAGCAGTTGTTGGCCCTTTTGCCTTCACTCTGCGGTCCAGCTCACCCCAAACCATCTCGATTGGGTTCAGGTCCGATGACTGTGGAGGCCAGGTCATCTGGCGCAGCACCCCATCACTCTCCTTCATGGTCAAATAGCCCTTACTTTCAAAGTTTTCCCAATTTTTCGGCTGACTGACTGACCTTCATTTCTTAAAGTAATGATGGCCACTCGTTTTTTTCTTTACTTAGCTGCTTTTTTCTTGTCATAATACAAATTCTAACAGTCTCCAGACTTCTCCTCAACGCAACTGATGGTCCCAACCACATTTATAAGGCAAGAAATCCCACTTATTAAACCTGACAGGGCACACCTGTGAAGTGAAAACCTTTTCAGGGGACTACCTCTTGAAGCTCATCAAGAGAATGCCAAGAGTGTGCAAAGCAGTAATCAAAGCAAAAGGTGGCTACTTTGAAGAACCTAGAATATGACATATTTTCAGTTGTTTCACACTTGTTTGTTATGAATATAATTCCACATGTGTTAATTCATAGTTTTGATGCCTTCAGTGTGAATCTACAATTTTCATAGTCATGAAAATAAAGAAAACTCTTTGAATGAGAAGGTGTGTCCAAACTTTTGGTCTGTACTGTATTTGTTGTCAGTAATATTTTTCCAAATATTTGGCATTAACACACAGAGGGTATGTCACTGCAGACACCCTCTATCGAAAAAGTATTGTAAAGTATCGAAAAAAAATTTGCTGGCTAAATTATATTGCTTTGCTGCCAGCCTGCCACCACACACAATATTCCTTAAAAGGACTTTTGGGTCTTTGAAACATTTTTCTATCGAATACATTGCGATCGCACTCCCGAAACTATCTGTCCCTTCCTAAGCGCAGCTCTCCCTGACAACATGGCTACTGGCATTACAGTGATGGCAGTACTTACCTGCACGTTTATTGGCTGCTTAGCAGCCGTGAAACGTGCGGGGAGGAGACTCGAGCATGGCGCTCGAGCACATGCGGTACTTGGCCGAGTACCGCCATGTGCCGAGCATGGCGATGCTCGAGCCGAACAGGTATTTGGCCGAGCATGCTCGCTCAACACTAATCATGATTAGTTCGTATGCCTCTGCTGTTGATAATGCAAGATGTATCCCTATATGAAACAATGTACTGTGGTACTGTTGTTCTTGTTCTTATTATATAACAATAAAAATAACTTTAAAAAGAAAAGGAAATAAAGCCTGAAAACTAGGGAAGGAAGATGGTCACCTCCTAGTGAAAACCCTAATGAAAGCCCTGACTGACTACCAGTATGAACAGACCCCAGAGGTAGGCGAGTTCATACATAGTAATACCTAAAGTCCTATCTAACCATAAAGGACCCTGGTACTAATGACAGGAAAGAGACATCCTGTTCCTCCAAAAGGAAGGATGAACGGGAGTCTCCCTAAGGCCTAATACAAAACAACAAAGAAATGCAACACACAGAAATGCCAAAATACAAAGGGAAAGGTAAAACTTTAATTCCAAGAAGCTATGGCAGCACCAGGAACTCAGCCGAGATCCAAACACCAGCTAACCACAGGTCCAACTATAGCTATAAACCGCACAGCATTGTGGGAGAAACAACTATAAATAGGGAAAGTTAAATGACCACAATAGCAACACCTGGAAGTTAAGGGTGTGGCCAGTACCAAAAACAACACAGACGTCTATTGATCCACAAGGTAAACATGTCAAATCAAACCACGTGTTGCCAGTCTCAAAGATCTCCTGCCACTTACTGTCGCGGGGACGTCCGTTTTCCTGATATCCATCTTTTTCTTGTGAAATTTTCCACTGTGATGCTTCCCTATTTTAATGACATCACATCAACATTTGAAGCGTGACAAGGTTTGTAAGGATCTGCTCTGTAGACACATTATTAGTGACCTTGCCTCTCAGGGCGGTTTCCTTCTCATGCTCCTGGAGCCTGTCCTGTGTATGGGATGTCTGCAATGAGGCTTAAGGAGTTATTTTTTTTTTTAGGGCAGGGCTTCAAGCAGGCTTGGATCCAGGGCTGCCATCAGAAATTTCAGGGCAAATCGTGTACCCCATCTGACATATATAATGCTGTAAGGTCGACTGCTGGTGTTATTTATTTTTTGTGTAACTGAAAAACCCCTACGTACACCTAATGGTTATGTATGGGCAACAAGCAGTTAACACTGGCGGCTTTTAGTGTAGTTACCTGGGGATGGGCTGGTCATGTTAGCTCCTGAGAAACTATGCCTAGTTTAGAGAACCTTCATCTCTGAAATTGAATGCTGCCAGGAAAGATATCTAATTGTAATAATACCCCAGGGAGAGGGAGGGAGAGAGAGAGAATGAAAGCCTGGGATCCATACAGATTGTAGAGAACCAAGTTTTGCATGTAAAGTCAGTAAGGTACTACATATTTATGGCAATAATACTTTACTGCTGTGGAAAGTGTATGTTGCTTCACTTCCCACCACAATTTGAGACGGACTGGACATCCGGATCTAAGATCTAAACCTTACAGCCTAGGAATTGCAGAAAGAGTTAATGAGAACGTAATTGCATGCCTGAAGTTATTTGGGAAGATTGCAAAGTAATCTTGGAGTGAGCCTCAAGGAAGATTACTACCATCATTGTTGCTGCCTGTACACAGATATTAGGAAAAGATTACACTGTAATAGACTTCTGAACTGTGTCTGTTTGCTACCATTTGTACTTCTACTACTACTATTCCTATCATCAATTCAGTAAAGAGATACTTTATTTATTGCAACGAAATGGGCCAGGTCATTAATTTGACCATCCATTCATCTGTTCCCCTAGTTTGCACTCATTCACCTAACGTCCCACCTAACACCAGACAGGAGCCCCAAAAGGCCGAGGGTGGGTCCCGAGGGCAGAAAGGGTGCACCTTCCATTTACTGCATGGTCATGGGGACCATTGGAATGAGGACAGCCACCGTGAACAACTACTACTCCTTTCAGTGCCACAACTACCACTCCCCTCCTCCACTGAGCTTAAGGAGCTGTGCTACTTAGGCACAACTCTAATGAAGGCAGTGTGGGGAACAGAACACCATGTGTTACTGACTGCTGCATCTTTCTATAAGGCAATGATGGCTAACCTCCGGCACTCCAGCTGTGGTAAAACTCCAACTCCAACGATGCACACTTGCTTGGCTGTTCTCAGAACTCCACAGAAATGAATCAAGCATGCTGGGAGTCATAGTTTCACCCCAGCTGGAGTGCCGGAGGTTAACCATCACTGCTACAGATGAGTGAATTTCAAAAAAATTTGATTTGGTCGGTTCGCCATATTTTCTAAAAAGATTCGATTCGATCTGAATTAATTTGTGGCGAATCACTTTAAAAATAAACTGCCATTTCCTGGCTGCAGAGAGCCTACATATATAGTGGTGTAGAACACTTTCAGCAACACGCATAGTGAGTCTGCTGTGGTAGTGAAACAATACTGTGAGTCAGTATGACAATCAGATGACAGGCATCGCTCTTAGGATCACTGCACACTTCACTTCTTTGGGCAGTTACGGGGCCAAAACTGACCAAATAACTCAAGTGTGAACTCAGCCTTACAGGTCAATGTTAGCGTCAGGTATAAAGAACAGAGGCCCAATATCCTACTATAGCGTAAAAGAGCACATTTCTTTTACACCATCGTCAGCTGATTCCACATAGAAGTATACAGAACCTGTTCTATTAAACGCTTATACAAATGGAGCCCCCCTGACAGAGTGGAGAGGGTGTCAGCAGTAAGTTTGTGTTGAAGTCACTGATTATTTTGCTCTAATCCGTCAGAACAATAACCCCCCAAAAAACGGATCCTGTCTGTTGACCTTCACTCGGTCAGCATTTGGTCAGTAATCCATCAGTATTGCTAAAGCCAAAGAGGAGTGGATCCAAAACAGAGATGACAAGTGAATGGAATATTTGCATGTCTTCTGTGTTTTGTACCCACTCCTGCTTTTGTCTACAAAATCATAAGCCAATTCTGATGGGACAATACAGGCCCTACAGCTGCTACACAGACAGGATCAGAAGAAGGGTCAAATAAATGTGTCACGGATGAAGTTAGCAGATAGCTGGAACATATAAATAAACAAGTGACTGGCTTGATCCCAAACTAAGGAGCTTATAGGTGAGCCCTATAAAACCCTAAGAGCTCTCCCTGACTGCTATGCACATGCAAGGGTCTGTATGGTAGACGATTGCATGCCCACGTACCTGATACTGTGTGACAGCTGAAAACCCTATAATAGTGAGGGGACACAACCACCGGCTCCCTGCACTTAATACGGACGGAGTCAGGGTCACCTAGAATCAAGCCAGCAAGGAAACACAATAAAGTAAAAGACTTATCTATATAAACAGCAGAAGCAGCCTCCAGCAGTGAACACCTCATCCAGGAAGTAGTATAAACCGCAAAGTGAGGCAGTATGGGAGGGATTATAAAGGAAGACGATTAGTCGAAATAAGTGACACCTGGCAGAAGGAAAGGAGATGAGAAAGTGAAACCAAAACAAAGAACATCATACAAGAGGTAGAGAAAAACGTCTGCCAGATCTGCTCACAGAAATGGCGGTGACAGTACCCCTCCCTCTACGGGTGGACTCTGGACACTCAGAGCCCACCTTCTCAGGATGAGACCTATGGAAAGCCCTGATGAGACGAGTGGCCTTAATGTCCGCCACTGGGACCCACATCCTCTCCTCAGGACCATAACCCTCCCAATGAACGAGATACTGAAGAGAACCGCAGATAATGTGAGAATCCACAATCCTAGAGACCTGAAATTCAAGATTACCATCAACAATAATCAGAGGAGGCGGCAAAAAGGAGGGTACAGTGGGTTGGACATAAGGTTTTAATAGGGGCTTGTGAAAAACATTATGGATCTTCCGAGTCTGAGGAAGATCAAGACGGAAGGCAACGGGATTCATGAGGGACAAGATCTTGTAAGGCCCAATAAACTTAGGACCCAACTTCCAGGAGGGAACCTTCAGTTTGATATTCTTTGTAGACAACCACACCAGATCACCAACATTTAGGTCCGGACCAGGCACGCGTCTCTTATCCGCCACACGCTTATATCTCTCACTCATCCTCTTCAGATTACCCTGAATCTTTTGCCAAATAAATGACAAAGACGAGGAAAATCTCTCCTCATCAGGTAAACCAGAAGACCCCTCTCCAGAGAATGTCCCAAACTGCGGATGAAACCCATATGCACCAAAAATGGTGACTTATCAGAGGACTCCTGGCGACGGTTATTTAAAGCAAACTCAGCAAGGGACAAAAAAGAATACCAATCCTCCAGATTCTCCGCCACAAAGCAGCGCAGATATGTCTCCAGATTCTGATTGACGCGTTCGGTCTGACCATTAGACTGCGGGTGAAAAGCAGAAGAGAATGACAACCGAACCCCCAAGCGAGAACAGAAGGCCTTCCAGAATCTGGAAACAAATTGCGTGCCCCTATCAGAAACGATGTCTGAAGAAATGCCATGCAATTTAACGCCAGCGTCTTAGCATTGGATAACCCAGGAAAGGGAATTAAATGTGCCATTTTGCTAAAACGGTCCAGAATCACAGTCTTCCCCGAGGAACGAGGCAGGTCCATAATGAAGTCCATGGACAGATGCGTCCAAGGACGGGAAGGAATGGGTAACGGGAGGAGAGAACCCGATGGCCGTGAATGAGGGACCTTGGCACGAGCGCAGGTCTCGCAGGCTGCCACAAAACCCTCAACCATCTTACGAAGAGCCGGTCACCAGAATCTCCGAGCAATGAGATCCACTGTGGCTCTATTTCCCGGGTGCCCAGCAAGGACAGTATCGTGGTGCTCCTTAAAAACCTTGTGTCGTAAAGCGAGAGGCACAAACAACCTCCCAGGAGGACAAAGATCAGTTGCCTCTGCCTGGGCTGCCTGAACCTCTGCCTCCAAATCAGGATAAAGAACACAGACGACCACCCCTTCAGCCAAAATGGGACCCGGGTCTTCAAAGTTCCCCCCTCCCGGAAAACAACGTGACAGGGCAACCGCCTTCACATTTTTAACCCCAGGGCGGAACGTAACAACAAAATTAAACCTAGAAAAGAACAAAGACCATCTGGCCTGTCTCGGGTTCAGACGCTTGGCTGATTCCATGTAGGCCAGATTTTTATGGTCGGTAAACACGGTAATAGGGTGTCTGGCTCCTTCTAACCAATGGCGCCATTCCTCAAAAGCTAATTTGATGGCCAACAACTCCCTATCTCCCACATCGTAATTTCTTTCTGCAGAGGATAGTTTCCTTGAGAAAAAGGCACACGGTCGCCATTTGGCAGGAGAGGGACCCTGAGATAAGACCGCACCCACACCCACCTCAGAAGCATCCACCTCAACAATAAAAGGTAGAGAGACATCAGGTTGTACCAAAATGGGAGCGGAAGCAAAACTCTCTTTAATACTAGAAAAGGTTTTAAGCGCATCTACCGACCATGTGTAATGACCGGCGTCACGCACAGGGGGGGAAAAGGGAAAGCCCTGCCCAAGGGAGAGGGAAAGGTGGTGACCCCTAACTCACCTTGCGGCTGGCACCTGACTGCCCTGACGTCCCTAGATGGGTTCCTCACCCGTGCCACGTGCCTAAACCCTGGCTTTCCCTAAAATGAGCCCTAGATAGTGAACGGGCCGGTGGGATCGCTAGTCCGCACCACTGACACTAAGAGGGAAACACCAGGGAGAGGACAGACAATACAGACAAACACATATACCCAGGTGGGCGACCACAGCAGACCACAAAAGGTCCAACAGGGATCCGGAGGGTAACGTTCTGGACCAACAACCAGAGAACGCAGCAACACAGCTCCAGAGGGTCAGAATAGAAGTCCAGGCAGGAAGCTCTATATCTGGCAACCAGAGAAGTGTGAGAGGGGAATATAAGGAGGTTGGGAGTGCTGGACAAGGAACAGCTGAGGAGAAGGAGCTACGGATCCCTGAGTGAGCCAAAAAGGGTTGCAAAGCAAACCCAGAAAGCTTCCATAACGAAACAGCCCTATCTTACATAGAGTGCGCAGCCAACCGCTGCGACTTCCTGACCCCGGGTATAACGGAGTCAGGCGTGGTTCTTGACACCCTCGTGACAGTACCCCCCTCTCTACGAGACCCTGAGACAGCACCGCCCCCACTCCCACCTCTGACGCATCGACTTCAACAATAAAAGGCTGAGAGACATCAGGTTGGACTAGTACAGGTGCCGAGGTAAACCTCTCTTTTAGAGAGGAAAAAGCAACTTTAGCGGCGTCAGACCATTTAGAAAAATCAGTCCCCTTCCTAGTCATGTCAGTAAGGGGTTTTACAATAACTGAATAATTTTTAATGAATTTCCTTTAGAAATTCGCGAAGCCCAAGAACCGTTGCAGTGCTTTGAGGTTCTCAGGAAGATCCCAATCTAAAATTGCCTGTACCTTCCTAGGATCCATACGGAAACCTGAAGCAGATAAAAAATAACCTAGGAATTGTATCTCCTGAACGGCGAAGACACATTTTTCAATTTTAGCATATAATTTATTCGTCCGTAGGACCTGCAGTACTTGTCTGACATGCACCTCATGTGTTCTCAGATCAGACGAATAAATTAAAATATCATCTAGGTATATTACCACAAACCTGCCGATTAGATGACTAAAAATGTAATTAACGAAATGTTGAAAGACGGCAGGAGCATTGGTCAGACCAAAAGGCATAACTAGATGTTCATAATGCCCCTCAGGGGTGTTAAAAGCTGTCTTCCACTCATCCCCCTCCTTGATACGAATCAGATTGTAGGCCCCCCTAAGATCAAGTTTGGAGAACCACCTAGCACCCGCAATCTGGTTAAACAGGTCAGGAATGAGAGGAAGAGGGTATGGGTCTCGGATGGTTATCCGATTTAATTCGCGAAAATCTAGGCAAGGACGCAGGCCCCCATCTTTCTTTTTAACAAAGAAAAACCCTGCAGCCACGGGTGAAGAAGAGGGTCTGATGTGTCCCTTAGCCAAGCTCTCGGAGATATAATCTTTCATGGCTTGTCTCTCTGGACCCGAAAGATTATATAACCTGGTCTTGGGTAATTTTGCGCCGGGAATAAGGTTAACCGGGCAATCATAAGGACGGTGAGGTGGTAACTTCTGACAACCCTTTTCAGAAAAAACGTCCTCAAAATCCGAAATAAATGTAGGTAGGGTAGTTATGGAGGCGACTAAGCAATTGCTATTTAAGCAATTTTCTCTGCAATGCTCACTCCACTCCGATATCTCCTTGGCCTGCCAATCCACCACTGGATTGTGCGCTACCAACCAGGGAAGGCCCAGCACTACCGGAGTGGGAAGCCCCTCCAGAACATAACATGAAAGCATCTCGTTATGGTGGTCCCCTACCCGAAGGTGTAAATTATGAACAATGTGGGTGAGGTTTCTCTGAGACAGAGGAGCAGAATCAATAGCGAATATGGGAATAGGTCTCTGTAGCGTACAGAGAGACAAACCCATAGTGCAGGCAAAATGGGCATCTATCAAATTTACCCCTGCTCCACTGTCTAGAAAGAAAGAAATAGTCTCCGTCTTAACACCAAAAACAATAACCGCTGGCAACACAAATTGCGATGTACATATGGAAGAAACATATACCCCCCGGCTGACATCCTCCACACAGCCTGGGGTTAGTAGTTTTCCGACGGTCTTTTGTTTCTGAGGAAAGAAGGACAGACATTAATGAAATGACCCCTCTCCCCACAAAAAAAACAAACCCCACGCCTACGGCGAGCCTCAGGAGGACGGACCTGACGAGTAGTTCCTCCTAGCTGCATAGGCTCGTCTAAGTCCGTACAGACTAACTGCTGCTTGGGAGGGGTTACCAATTGCTCCGGTTTTTTCAACCTGTCCCTAAGGCGTCTATCTATTCGGATAGAAAGGGACATAACCGCATCAAGGGAAAAGGTCTCATATAATGCAAGCGCATCCTTAACCCTTTCGGATAACCCAGAGCAGAACTGACTCCTGAGAGCCGGGTCGTTCCATTGGGTATCCGTAGCCCACCTACGGAAGTCAGAGCAATACTCCTCTACCGGCCGCTCTCCTTGTAGGAGTCTCCGTAATCTTGATTCAGCCAGTGCGACTCGGTCAGGGTCGTCATATATGAGATCCAAGGCCCCGAAAAACTCATCCACTGACCGAAGAGCCTGGGAATCAGTGGGTAAAGAAAACGCCCAGGACTGCGGGTCCCCCTGCAGCAGGGAAATAACAACCCCCACCCGCTGTTCTTCATTACCAGAGGAATAAGGGCGCAGTTTAAAATATAATTTACAGGCCTCACGGAATGTCAAAAACTTGTCCCTTCCCCCAGAAAATCTGTCAGGGAGAGGGACCTTGGGTTCCGCAACAACCTGGTTACCAGTAGCAACCGCTGGGCTTGCGGTCAGTTGTAATTGCTGCTGTTACTGTAGGACCGACGCCTTTAATCCTGCCACCTCCAAAGACAGGCCATGAAATTGTTTGGACAGAGCAGCAATTGGATCCATACTGGATTCTAAGTAGGTAAAAAAAAATTTTATTTTTTTACCTACACAAAATAAGGGCCAGATATAATGTAATGACCGGCGTCACGCACAGGGAGGGAAAAGGGAAAGCCCTGCCCAAGGGAGAGGGAAAGGTGGTGACCCCTGACTCACCTTGCGGCTGGCACCTGACTGCCCTGACGTCCCTAGACGGGTTCCTCACCCGTGCGGCGATCACGTGCCTAAACCCTGGCTTTCCCTAAAATGAGCCCTAGATAGTGAACGGGCCGGTGGGATCGCTAGTCCGCACCACTGACACTAAGAGGGAAACACCAGGGAGAGGACAGACAATACAGACAAACACATACACCCAGGTGGGCGACCACAGCAGACCACAAAGGTCCAACAGGGATCCGGAGGGTAACGTTCTGGACCAACAACCAGAGAACGCAGCAACACAGCTCCAGAGGGTCAGAATAGAAGTCCAGGCAGGAAGCTCTATATCTGGCAACCAGTGAAGTGTGAGAGGGGAATATAAGGAGGTTGGGAGTTCTGGACAAGGAACAGCTGAGGAGAAGGAGCTACGGATCCCTGAGTGAGCCAAAAAGGGTTGCAAAGCAAACCCAGAAAGCTACCATAAGGAAACAGCCCTATCTTACATAGAGCGCGCAGCCAACCGCTGCGACTTCCTGACCCCGGGTATAACGGAGTCAGGCGTGGTTCTTGACAACCTCGTGACACCATGAGGAAAAATCCAGCCCCTTTTTAGTCATATCAGTGAGTGGCTTAACAACAGAGGAATAATTCAAAATGAACTTTCTGTAATAATTGGCAAAACCCAAAAACCGCATCAGCGCCTTCTGATTCTCAGGAAGCTCCCAATCAAGCACAGCGCGGACCTTCTCAGGGTCCATCCGAAAACCAGAAGTTGAGAGAAGAAAACCAAGAAATTGAATCTCTGGAACCGCAAACACACATTTTTCCAGTTTAGCGTGTAATTTATTCTCCCGCAGAATCAGCAAGACCTGACATAGGTGGTCCCGATGATTTTTGAAATCAGGAGAAAAAATCAAAATGTCATCTAGATACACCAGTACAAATTTCCCCATTAAATGATAAAAAATGCTGTTCACAAAATGTTGGAAGACGGCCGGAGCATTTATCAAACCAAAGGGCATAACCAAATTCTCAAAATGACCCTCAGGGGTATTGAAGACCGTCTTCCATTCGTCCCCTTCCCTGACCCTGACTAGGTTGTATGCCCCTCTTAAATCCAACTTAGAAAAAACTTTAGCCCAAACAATCTGGTTAAACAGGTCAGGGATCAGAGGAAGCGGATATGGGTCACGAATCGTGATACGGTTCAGCTCCCTGAAATCCAGACAAGGTCTTAAAGAAGCATCTTTTTTTTTAACAAAAAAAAAAAACAGCGGCAACAGGTGACTTCGAGGGTCTGACGTGTCCCTTTCTCAGGCTCTCAGAGATATAAATACGCATAGCGACGCTTTCAGGTTGGGAGAGATTGTATAGTCGTGATTTTGGCAGCTTGGCGCCTGGGATGAGATTAATAGGGCAGTTGTACTCCCGGTGAGGGGGCAACTCCTGGACACCACTCTCGGAAAACACATCCGAAAATTCTGAGAGAAAAGATGGCACAGTCTTGGTAGGAACCTCCGAAAGAGACTCCATGAGGCAATTCTTTCTGCAAAACTCACTCCAACCATTTATTTGCCTTGCTTGCCAATCAATGGTGGGGTTATGTTTAGTGAGCCAGGGTAGCCCCAACACTAGAGGAGTAGGTAATCCGCTTAAGACAAAACATGACATATCCTCAACATGAGCGTCACCCACAGTCAAACGGATATTGTGAACTATGCCCTTTAACGATCTTTGAGAAAGTGGAGCGGAATCGATAGCAAAAACAGGTATATCCTTTTCAAAAGTGCATACCTGGAAACCATGCATTGTTGCAAATTGATTATCAATGAGATTGACAGCTGCTCCACTATCTACAAAATTCTCACAATGTTCTTGCTGTCTAGCGCCACCCTAGCAGGTAGGAGAAAACGGGAACTACAAGCAAACGGCAAACCTTTAATTTCCGCATCAACCTTGCCAATAGTAGCAAATGGAAAGTTTTTAGAGGGATTTTTTTGTTTTGTTTTGTTTTTATTACCCTCAGAAAACGCCATGAATCTCCTAGAGGGGCAAACCTTAGCCAAATGATTTATACCCCCACAACAGAAACAAACCCTCCTCTGAGAGCTGAATCCTCTACTATCAGAGGCAAGCAAACCCAGCTGCATGGCCTCCTCCTCAGAGGGGATTGAGACAGACTGAGACCCCTGCGCACTGAATGAGACAGCCCCACTGTCCTTGGGCTGAATATGACAAGAAAGAGTAGTCTCCTCTCTCTCTCTCTAAGACGCCTGTCAATACGAACAGCTAGAGACATGGCTGACTCTAACGACGCTGGTCTCTCATGAAAAGCGAATGCATCTTTCAATCTTTCCGAAAGACCATGGCAAAATTAACTTCGGAGTGCAGCATCATTCCAACCAGTATCAGCTGCCCATCTCCGAAATTCAGAACAATATATCTCTGCGGACTGTTTACCCTGGCATAAAAGACGCAGTTTAGATTCAGCCAGAGCAATACGATCCAGGTCATCATATATCTGCCCCAGGGCTACAAAAAATTCATCCACCGATTGGAGGGGCCGTGCCCCCACGGCAGCGAGAAAAAGCCCATGACTGAACGTTTTCCCTGAGCAGCGAGATGATGATCCCCACCCTCTGCTCCTCATCACCAGAGGAATGGGGAAGTAGGCGAAAATGGAGTTTGCAAGCCTCTCTAAAGCAAACAAAATTCTCACTACCCCCGGAGAACGTATCCGGGAGCAAGATCTTAGGCTCGGAACAAACTCCATGAACGCCAGCAGAACCAGTCACCTGAAACTGAGACACAGTTTTACGGAGATCTGCTACCTCCAGCAAAAGACCTTGCATGCGGTCAATCAAGGCTGAAACCGGATCGATGCTTAAGATGGTTATGGCGGTTTATAATGTCACGGATGAAGTTAGCAGATATCTGGAACATATAAATAAATGAGCGACTGGCTTGATCCCAAACTAAGGAGCTTATAGGTGAGCCCTATAAAACCCTAAGAGCTCTCCCTGACTGCTATGCACATGCAAGGGTCTGTATGGTAGACGATTGCATGCCCGCGTACCTAATACTGTGTGACACCTGAAAACCCTATAATAGTGAGTGGACACGACCACTGGCTCCCTGCACTTAATACGGACGGAGTCAGGGTCACCTAGAATCAAGCCAGCAAGGAAACACAATAAAGTAAAAGACTTATCTGTACAAACAGCAGAAGCAGCCTCCAGCAGTGAACACCTCATCCAGGAAGTAGTATAAACCGCAAAGTGAGGCAGTATGGGAGGGATTATAAAGGAAGACGATTAGTCGAAATAAGTGACACCTGGCAGGAAGGAAAGGAGATGAGAAAGTGAAACCAAAACAAAGAACATCATACAAGAGGTAGAGAAAAACGTCTGCCAGATCTTCTCACAGAACTGGCGGTAACAAAATGATGATGTCAACCAGGCCAAAAAGACAAAATAGTGGCCCAGTCATAAAATGGGGAGGGTGGTAGAGTGGCCCAATGACATAGTGTGGAGGTGGCAGCAGCATCAGGAGACCACAGAGTGGCAAAGTGACATAATGTGGAGGTGGCAGCAGCATCAGGAAACCACAGAGTGGCACAATGACAGAGTGTGGAGGTGGTGGCAGTAGCAGCATCAGGAGGAGGCCACAGGGTGGCAAGGTGACATAGTGTGGAAGTAGCAGCAGCATCAGGAGATCACAGAGTGGCACAATGACAGAGTGTGGAGGTGGTGGCAGTAGCAGCATCAGGAGGAGGCCACAGGGTGGCAAGGTGACATAGTGTAAAAGTAGCAGCAGCATCAGGAGACCACAGAGTAGCACAATGACAGAGTGTGGAGGTGACAGCAGCAGCATGAGGAGGTCACAGAGTGGCAAGGTGACAGTGCGGAGGTGGCAGCAGCATCAGGAGATCACCAAGTGGCAAGGTGACATAGTGTGGAGGTGGCAGCAGCATCAGGAGACTACAGAGTGGGGAGGTGGGTGGCACTGACAGTACCCGCTGACAATGGTGGGTGTAAGAAGGAGCACTTGGCATCGGATGTGTGGCATCAGGCGGGTGGCAGAATCAGAATAGTAGCTGAGGCAGGTAGCCAGAAGAAACCGGTCTCTTTTGTCAAGGTTTGGGTGAGGCAGCATGGATGATCTAATCTGATGCATCAGGAATTGGTGGGTGGAAATCCTGGATGATCCACGCCTGTTCATCTTGACAAAGGTCATTCTCTCCACATTGTGGGTGGACAGATGAGTTCTCCTTGGGGTAACTATGGCCCTCGTCACACTAAACACCCGCTCTGATGCCACACTACTGGCCGGGCAGGACAGATTTTCCAAGGCAAACTCTGCCAGTTGCGGCCACAAATCCAGTTTGGCTGCCCAGTAGTCCAGCGTATCTTCAATGACTCCAAGTATCCCACCACCTGCTGGTTCAGGTTCTACTCTATGTCTAGCTGCTGGCGAGTAGTTTCTTCACTATGCGGGTTAAGAGAACTGCTCGTGTGAGATTGTGAAACAGCTATTTCTGCATAATGTCTGTACTTAAACTGTCATTTGGCATTCCGGGCACAAGAGGCCACTGTTTTGCAGCTACAGCCAGCACACTCTGAGATTTGAATATGCAAAACAGATGATGACTCATGCTGCTCCCTGTGAGTGAACCAGGAAGTGTGTTGATCTGGCATGGTGGAAGGATTGTGCTGTGAGGGACTGAATCCGATTCCATCCTGGCTTGCAGATGTCCGGCAGTTAATGGACACTCAGAAGAAGGAGAGTAGCTGTAATATCCTTTCTGTATCCAGCTCTTTTGAAAGAGAGGTTGTCCCAGGAAGACCAGTTCAGTGTGTGGACAGAAGGCCTCATCATCAAGCAAGGCCGCACGGTTGCTGAGAAGTTGGTGGCCATCTCTGGTAGGCTGCATCCTCGGGTCCAGAACAAACGCAGGTCAGTACACCTGGTTACTGATTGTAATATATTGTGTGGCGCCTGAAGTTACAGAGACTAGCCTAGGCCTCGCATTAGTTAGTCAGTTAGGATTATATCATTTTGCTAGGCTGTACTGTACTGGACGGCAGCGCAGTTATTGATTTGCAGGCTCTGCTGCGTTTGCCACCGGCTAGGGGTGTCCTCTGTAGCGGCACAGCACGACTTGCAGGCTCTGCTGTGTCCGCCATCGGCTAGGCCTGTCCAGTGGGCAGGGACATTGACTGTGGGTCCGTGATATAGCGTTTCTTTGCATGTTTGTATTGCTTTGGTGATGCTTATGTTATTACTTGTTGTCTAAGTAAAGTTTTCTGTTCTTGCATATTAAGCTGGTGTCAGTGTCGCTTTCCTTGTCTGTGACTTTGCTGTATTCTAGGGAGCCCACCCCGGTACTCGGCTTACAACTTGGCGTAGTCGGCAGGATACAGCGACCGTTATGGACGGGAACGCGGCGGGAGATTGTCCCCTGGCGCCAGTGGTGCCGGATCAGGACCCAGCCCAGGGTGCACAGGCGCAAGTCCAGCTTGCCCCAAACAATATGGCTACCCCAGTAGGATACATCCCTGTAGGGGCACTGCTGCATCATCTGCCAAAGTATGACGGTAACAACATGACATTGCAGGACTAGACTGAAAGGGTGCGAAGTGCAGTTAAAATGTGTAAGGCCTGACTCTGAGAGAGATACCGTAGAGAATATATTCTCCCTGCTAGAGAGAGCCCAAGGGGGCGGGCCAAAGTGGTACAGTTACAGAGTCACTTCTTTAACTGACCTCAGCGAGAGGGCAGGACCCTGATGCAATATTCCAATGCTCTACAGGAGACACTGAATGAGATACAACGACGAGACCCTGAGGCTATGGGCGCCTTCCGGGAGATGGACCGGCTTCTACGAGATCAGTTCATAGTGGGGCTCTCCAATAAATTCCTACAAGATAAATTACAAGAGATGACCCGAACAATGGCCGATATGACATTCTACAGCGTTTATTTAGCCGCCGTAGAGAGGGAGGAAGAGCCCATACCTACGGCAGCGAGAGTGGTGAATAGCACGCATGTTACAAGGGACCGGCCGGGATCTGAAGAATCAGAGTCCTTAAAGGATGTGGTCCAGGCCCTGCCGCTGGAATTGAAAGAGCTTCGGCTGGACGTGTCCCAGATAAAGGTAGAACCGTCCCGGCCTCCGGAAACTGTCCCCGCACCTCGTGTCACTCCACCCAGAACAACCCCGGTGAGGGGGCCGGGCAGAAGAGGGCCCCTCTGTTGGGTTTGCCGAAAGTACGGCCATATAGCCAGAGAGTGCCCAGAACAGGTAGCGTCAGAGCTGACGTTAAACTTTCGACCGCTGCAGTAGCTGGGCGTCCTGCTGCGGTGTACCAGAAGTTAAGCCCTCTGCGTGAAGAACGTGATCTGTATGCCAGCAGCCCCGTATTAGAAGCCGAGCTGGAAGGCTGAAAGGTTTGCTGCCTAGTTGATACAGGGTCAGAGTGCACTCTAATGCCTTTGGAGTTCTTCGAGAGTCACTTCGGGCATATGATGGAGCCCGAAGATGGGAGCCTCATCAGGCTGACGGCTGCTGATAATAGAGAGATGGATGTTCGAGGGATAGTCTGGATGCGGGTCCGACTGTTTGGGCAAGACATCGGCAAGAACGGGGTCGTGCTGGTGGACCATTCGTCCCGGAAAGGAATGGACGTGACCCTGGGCATGAATATACTGAGCGACCTAGATCATCAACTCTATGCCAAGGAAGGGCCGAAGTACTGGCAACGGGCCACCGCACACCGGCCTACCCAGAAGGTCTTACAACAAATGGTGAGGAGCTGTAGCCTGCAAAAAAGTAAACTGTCCGGATGGGCCATTGGAGACGTGAGGGTGCTATGGAGGACTCCGTTGAAGATCCCACCTCGACAGGACCGAATATTGATGTTGCCAGTGGGGGCTGGACGACGACTGAATGGACTGGAGGTCCTGATCGAGCCCGCTTATCAAGAAGAAACGCAGATTTGCCCACTGGTAGCCCGGGCCCTTGCCGTTGTGCTGTAATGTTGAGGACTGCGAGTTAATCGTCCCCGCAAACACCCTGCTGGCCAAAGTTTATGTGTCCGAAGGGGGTATCGCTCGACGAAGGGGCTTTACGCTGCAGCCGGATAGGAGATCAGCCTGGACCTATGCTGTGGAGGTCCATTCAAGGGGAACCACGACAGTGGAGTCGAACAATCGAGTGATCATGGCCCATATGGGGGTGGACTGCAGAACCCTGACCCCGGGGGAACAAAAGCTGCTGGAAGATACCCTCTGGGAATTTCAGGAGGCCTTCTCAAGACATGATGAGGACTTTGGGTGTGCTACTGCCATCGAACATGAAATCCCAACCGGCGATGCTGCGCCGATCAGGGAACGCTACCGGCAGATCCCACCTAAGATGTATTAGGAGGTGAAAGATATGGTGGCCAGCATGTTGGAGAACCGGGTGATCCAGGAGAGTCAAAATCCGTGGGCTGCTCCGGTAGTCTTGGTGCGGAAGAAAGACGGGAGTCTCCGGTTCTGCGTGGATTATCGGCGTCTGAATGCTCAGACCATCCGGGATTCCTACCCCCTTCCGCGGATTGAAGAGTCATTATCAGCCCTAAGCCAAGCTAAGTTCTTCTCAACTGTTGACTTGGCTAGTGGGTACTGGCAGGTGCCGGTGGCCAAGAAGGACAAAGCCAAGACGGCCTTCATTCTACCTATGGGACTCTACGAGATCAACCGGATGCCCTTCGGCCTCTCCAATGCTCCGGGGACATTCCAGCAATTGATGGAACACTGTCTGGGGGACCTCAACTTCAAATCAGTGTTGATATACCTGGATGACATAGTAGTGTTCGGGTCCTCCTTTGAAGATCACCTCCAGAAGCTGCGGCAAGTCTTGGGATGGCTACGAGACCATGGGCTCAAGATCAAGCCAAAGAAATGCCAGCTGTTCCGACAGCAGATAGAGTACTTAGGACATGTGGGGTAAAACCGGCCCTCAGCAAGGTGGAGGCCGTTCAGAAGTGGCCCCGGCCAAGTACGCTACGGGAGGTACGGGCATTCGTGGGACTGGCCGGCTACTACAGGAGGTTTATACCCAAATTCGCTCATCTGGTGGGCCCGTTAAACAAGTTGCTAAGAGGCACGGCTGGGGGCCCAAAGAAACTCCCCGTCAACTGGGGGCCCCGGCAACAAGAGGCCTTTGAAGCGGTGAAAGAGGCGCTGACCAATGCCCCGATCCTGGCTTACGCGCAGTTTGATACCCCATTCCTGCTGTATACTGATGGAAGCCTACATGGTCTGGGGGCCGTCTTGTCCCAAGTCCAGGATGGACGAGAGAGAGTCATCGCCTATTGGAGCCGGTCCCTAAGAGAGTCAGAACGCAACCCTGATAACTATAACTCCTTTAAACTCCAACTATTGGCACTGGTGTGGGCCATGACCGAAAGGTTTGCAGAATACCTGACTGGTGCAGAAGTGACCGTGATGATGGACAACAACCCGTTGGCACACCTGGAGAATGCCAAGCTCGGCGCACTCGAGCCAAGATGGTTGGCCCGCCTCTCTAAGTACCAATACCGCATCAAGTTCCGGTCCGGTAGGGAGAATGGCAACGCCGATGAACTCTCTCGAGTTCCAGTAGGACAGTCGACTCAGAGAGCCGATGAGGAGTTAGAGGATACTGAAACTCCTGACCTTGGTCGCTTACCTCTGTTCCCGGATGTGGCACATTCAAGTAGGGTAGCGTCTGGAATGACGCTGGTGCTGGGGAAAATGTTGACTGATTGGGAGAGAGTCCAGGATAGCTGCCGGGATTTGTGGAAGGTGAAAGAATGGGTTCGGTGCAAGATCTGGCCTCTGCCAGAAGAACGAGCCCTCCTGACCCCAGAGGGTCAGAAGTTGTTAAGGCAGTGGGACAAGCTGGCAATTACTCAGGGCCTCCTGTGCCGGATCATATACTTACAGTCAGAGCTGCAGTACCGGCAACAGATTGTCATTCCCATGTCGTTGGGACCGGAGGTCGCCAGAGAAGCTCATGAAAAGGGAGCTCATTTTGGGAGCGACAAAACGTTCAAGTGGCTCCAACGGCTGGTGTACTGTCCAGATCTGGCCGACATGGTGGCCGTGGCATGTCTTAAGTGTCGATCCTGTGGGTTGAGTAAGAGTACTGAACAGCGTGCTCCTGTGCAGACCATCCGCACCTCAGCGCCCCTAGAACTTCTGATGATCGATTATGTACAGATCGGATATTCTACCTCGGGACACTCGTACTTTCTAGTTATGACAGATCATTTTACCAAGTATGCGGTGGCTGTGCCCACCAGATACCAAACCGCAGAGTCGGCCGCCGAAGCTGTCTGTAAACACTTTATACAGGTGTTCGGGTGTCCACGGAGGATGCATTCTGACCAGGGAGCATGCTTTCAGGGTACTCTAATGAATGAACTGTACCAACTATATGGGATTGAACGCTCCCGAACCACTCCATATCACCCACAAGGAAACGGGGCGTGCGAACGCTTCAATCGCACCTTGCTTCAGATGCTGCGGACTCTGGAAGACAGTCAAAAAGCCCAGTTGCCCGCATACCTACCCGAGTTGATGTGGGCCTATAATAACAGAGTACACAGTACCACCGGATACTCTCCACATATGCTCATGTTTGGACGAGCCGGACGGGAGATTGAAGATCTTCACATGCCTAACCCGATGGAGAACCCACGAGAAGTACCACCGCATGGGTGCAGGAGCACCGCCGCAGGCTGAGAGCGGTACACAAGGTTGTGGAGGAGCACCTGGGACAGGTGGTACACCCTAACCCAAGACCAGTGCAGAAAGATGGTTATGTCCCTGGTGATCGGGTGATGGTCAAAGCCAAACGGCCGTCAGGGAAGTTGGATGGACGGTGGGAGGCAGTTCCATACGCGGTGAAGAGAAGGGTAGACCCCGCTATTTCGGTCTATGAGGTAGAGCCAGTAGGGACAGGGGGACCCTCACGGAACTTACACCGTAATATGTTGAGACGTTGCAATTTTGATGAGCCGGTGTGCGTAGAGGGGGTGCCTCCTCACGCTCAGGGTATGGAGGAAAGTCCCTCATATGAGGAAGAGGAGGAATGGTGGGCCATCCCTGCTCAAGTGTCCACAGAGGTTCCGGCCGTGGCAGGTTTGCCACCCAGATGCAATGCTGAGCAATCAACAGCTCCTCTCTTGTCAAATATGCCTGATGTCCCCAGTATTTCTGAAACCCCCAATCTGAGGTCAACGAGGCCCAATGCTGGTGTGCCTCCACAGCACTATGCCCAGGATGAGTTTGTATGGGGAGAGTTGCCAAGGACGACAACTTTGAGTGGGCTGGCATGTGAGATTGTGAAACAGCTATTTCTGCATAATGTCTGTACTTAAACTGTCATTTGGCATTCCGGGCACAAGAGGCCACTGTTTTGCAGCTACAGCCAGCACACTCTGAGATTTGAATATGCAAAACAGATGATGACTCATGCTGCTGCCTGTGAGTGAACCAGGAAGTGTGTTGATCTGGCATGGTGGAAGGATTGTGCTGTGAGGGACTGAATCCGATTCCATCCTGGCTTGCAGATGTCCGGCAGTTAATGGACACTCAGAAGAAGGAGAGTAGCTGTAATATCCTTTCTGTATCCAGCTCTTTTGAAAGAGAGGTTGTCCCAGGAAGACCAGTTCAGTGTGTGGACAGAAGGCCTCATCACAACCAAGGCCGCATGGTTGCTGAGAAGTTGGGGGCCATCTCTGGTAGGCTGCATCCTCGGGCCCAGAATGGATGCAGGTCAGTACACCTGGTTACTGATTGTAATATATTGTGTGGCGCCTGAAGTTACAGAGACTAGCCTAGGCCTCGCATTAGTTAGTCAGTTAGGATTATATCATTTTGCTAGGCTGTACTGTACTGGACTGCAGCGCAGTTATTGACTTGCAGGCTCTGCTGCGTTTGCCACCGGCTAGGGGTGTCCTCTGTAGCGGCACAGCACGACTTGCAGGCTCTGCTGTGTCCGCCATCGGCTAGGCCTGTCCAGTGGGGAGGGACATTGACTGTGGGTCCGTGATATAGCGTTTCTATGCATGTTTGTATTGCTTTGGTGATGCTTATGTTATTACTTGTTGTCTAAGTAAAGTTTTCTGTTCTTGCATATTAAGCTGGTGTCAGTGTCGCTTTTCTTGTCTGTGACTTCGCTGTATTCTGGGGAGCCCGTCCCGGTACACGGCTTACACTCTTCAGACTCAGACTGCTGCTGATGGAGCTAATACTGCTCCTGCCACTCCTCCCCCCAGCAGCCATGGCAGTGGAACGTGAGCGCAGAGGGCCCCCCAAGTCAGGCCTGCGAGAGGATGGACGATAGCGCAGATAGGCAGCGGCCAACTGACTACATAGGATGTCTCTACAGTAGTTCAGTTTGTCCTCCCTCTCAGCGGGTGTAAAAAAGGCCCCCATTTTGGACCGGTAATGAAGGTCTAACATGGTGGAGAGCCAGTCATCACTCTGCCGAATGGTGACAATTCGGCTGTCACTAAGCAAGCAAGTGAGCATGTATCAGGCCATTTTCTCAAGTGACTATCTACACCTGCCTCCATCTACACTGCATACTGCCACTGTGTGTCTGGGTCTGCCTCGTCTTCCTCATCTCCCTCTTGCTCCTCCTCAGGCTGCTCCTGCTCCTCCTCTCCTGTCACCTGTGTAGAAAAACCGCCCATTTCGCTACACATTGCTTGTGCTCCAATGTCCTCCTCCTCGTCCTCCTCCAGTTCAGCCCCCACAGGGCTCATGTGGCCGTGAGATGTAAGCACCACGTCTCCAGTCCACTGACCAGCCAGATTTACCAGCATCTTTTCCAGGATATGAATCAGTGGAATAACGTTGTTCATCCCGTAGTCCTGGCGACTGACAAATAAAGTGCATGAGCAATCAGCAGGTGTCACGCATGAGCTGCTACTGGCTAACATCAAAGTTACACAGGGGAGTACCTCTGTCCTTCTGCATCATCAAGAAATCTTTTATGGCCTTTCTCTGTTCGTACAGACGGTCCAACATATGGAGGGTGGAAATCCAACTGTTGGAAGCATCGCATATCAGCCTATGTTGGGGGACGCCGTTCTGCCACTGTTGCTCAAGAAAGGTGTGCTTGGCGATGTACGAGTGGCCGAAGTGCATGCAAAGTTTCCTGGCCATTTTTAGGATGTCTTGCAGATGGGTGGAAGACTTCAGGAAACGCTTGACAACCAGATTGAACACATGCGCCATGCAGGGCGCATGGCTTAGCCCTCCTTGACGTGGCGCCGACACCTTGTTCTTCCTGTTGTCGGTCACCATGGTTCCGATTTTGAGTTGTCGCGGAGAGAGCCATAATTCGATTTCTTGATGAAGGACATGGAGCAGTTCCTCCCCTGTGTGACTCAGTTCGCTCAGGAAAACTAGGTGCAGAACAGCGCAACACCGCCATGCCCTGCACATGTGGTATGCTGGTGGGGCACTGTGAATTGTCCCTGCAGTGGAGGCTAAGGACAAGGTGGAGGATGAGGATGCAGAGGCGGACATTGTCGCAGGACCAATGGAGTGAAAACGTGTTGGCGGAAGCGGCATCACTTGGCCAAGTTGCTGGTTTGGCTAGGCAGGAACCACATTTACCCAGTGGGCCGTAAAGGACATATATTGTCCTTGACCGTAGTTACAGCTCCACAGGTTGGCGCTGCTGTGCACTTTGGCAGTCACCGACAGGCTCAAGGACTGGCCCACCTTCTGTTCTACATATGTGTGCAGGGCTGGTACTGCCTTTTTGGCCAAGAAATGATGGCTTGGGACTCTCCACTTTGGCTTGGCACAAGCCATCAGTTCTCTGAAAGGTGCAGAGTCCAGAGTCCAGGTGCAGAGCACGTTCAGCTTCTGCGCCGTTGGATGAGTGCACGCATACTATTGTCTCTTGGCAATCACTTGGGTGATCGATTGCTGACGGAATGACTAATGAGGAGGAGGAGCAGGAGCATCAGGACCAGCAGATGATGGGAAGGACAGACAGATTCCTTTGGCTGAGGTGGTGGAGCCTTGACTGCCTGAAATTGGGTTTGTGCCACTGGGTGATGCAGCGCTTGCTGCGGCAGGCTGGACCACGACATTGGAGCCACAGTTCTCCAAGGCCACTTTATTGTGACGCTGCATATGTTGACGCAGGGCCGTGGTGCCAACATTGGCACCCTGGCCACTCTTCACCTTCTGCCCACAGATTCGACAAATGGCCATGTTCACCTTCCCCGGAGGCTTAATAAAAAACTGCCACACCGCCAAGTAGGTGATTTTACCCCCTACACTCCGCACTGACTGACTGCTACCGCCACTGCTTCCGTGAACCCCTACACCACTACTTTCGGGGCCGGTAGGGTCCTGAGAAGCACGTTTGGCTCCAGACCTCCTACTGCTGCCACCCTGCTGACTCCTAGCCACGCTATCAACTTGCTGGCTCCACCGCTGCCTCACGCGCAATCTGCCACCCTCTTCTCCTGATGATGATGAAGCCCCTTTGTCACCCGGCTCCCAATTGCGATCGGCTACATCATCATCAAGTACTGTCTGCACATCACTGATGTCCTCTTTAACAATCTCTGAGCCAGGAGCCTGACCACTCGCAATACCAGCTCCCAAGCCACTCTCCTCATCACTACTTGCCCACCTACCGGAGAAAGCGGCGGATGTCTCCTCCGGATCTTGGCTGGGCAGTAGCTGCTGACTGTCCTCTTGTAGCTCGTCCTCGCTGTATAGTGGAGCTGACCCCACAGCATATAGGTAGTACTTCTCTGGCTGAGGGAACAGAAAAGGACAGAGGCAGGTTGAGGGCAGGTGAGGGCACAGGGCCTGCTCCCGGGCCATGCCAACTAAGGGTTGTGTCTGACGAACTCACCGACTCTTGGCTGGCGGTGTCTGATGTCACCAACTATTCAAGAACCGCTGGGTTGCTGGTCAAGACACGACCGCTAGATGACACTGGAAGCTCAGGCCTCTTGAAGTGACCCCTGTTGCCACGCCCTCTGCGATCTGTGCTTGCGCCAGAAACATTTAGCCCTGTGCCCCTCTCATGTGCAGGGCCTGTCACTTTTCTGTCTGACGAACTGTTAGATCAAATAAGTAAATAAAAAGGAAATTAATACATGCCTAAAAGGGCTCTAATTTTCTTACTTCACCACATAACGGCAAATAATCTCTCTTTTTTCCCCCCACTAACACACGCCAAAAAGTGCTTTAATTTTCTCACCACACAACAGCTAATAAGTCCCTTTTCTCCCCACTAATACACGCCAAAAAAGGCTTTAGAACATATAACTGCGGACGTGAACGGCAAATAAAGTTTTTTTTTGCCACTAATACATGCCAAAAAGGGCTATAATTTTCTCACTTCACCACACAACGGCTAATTAGCCCCTTTGGGGCTGGCTGGCTGCTAATTAGCTGCATGCATGGCTTTGTGGGTGATCCTTGTTCCCAGAGTTCTTTGCTCCATGTCCTAAAACGTGCAGCAGCCATTTTACGAAAAAATTTGATTTGTTACCACAAAGCGTGAGGAAATTCAGATTCGGTGCAAATCAAATAATTCCTGAAATTCGGATCAAATACCACTTCCCCAGCTTTGATTCGCTCAGCTCTAATCACTGCTCTAAGCAGGGGCATTGCTAGGTCAAAACGTTCGGGGCCTGGGCCCCTGATGTTTTGTCCCAGGCCCCGAATGTCCTGCCTGCCAGCTAGATACAACTGTATTGCCATCCTCAGGACGGCAATACAATTGAATCTAATGCAATGGAAGATCTGAAGGACCTGTGGTGACATCACAGGTCATGTGACCAGTAAAACAGGCGGTAGTTGATAAGGACCGGCCATGATGTCACCATCATGTGACCAGTGCAGAGGAGGACGGCAGTGAAGAGGAGAAGTCTTGGGGGAAGAAGCTGTGGTAATGTCTGCTACAGTAGGAGAGGTTAGTAAAGGGAGAGGCAGAGCAATGCTGGGAGTTGTGGTTATTTAACTGTGACTGTATGTTAGGGCCGAAGGGAGGGATGTTATTTACGTGGAACTGTGTGTTGGAGGTGGCTGGGGAGGGGGTCATGTTATTTACATGGGACTATATGTTAATGGTGGCTGTAGGCGGGAGTGATGTTATTAACATGGGACTGTATGTTGCAGGGGGCTGGGGTAGAGTGGGATGTTATTTACATGGGACTGTATGATGGAGGGGGCTGGGGAGAGAGTGACATTATTTACATGGGACTGTATGTTGATGGGGGCTGTGGGAGAGAGTGACGTTATTTACATGGGACTAAATCTTACAGGGGTCTGAGGGAGGGAGTGATGTTATTTACATGGGACTGAATGTTGATGAGGCGATGTTATTTACATGGGACTGTATGTTGAAGGTGGCTGGTGGGGGGAATGATGTTATTTACATGGGACTGAATGTTGAGGGGGTGATGTTTACATGCGATTGCATGTTGGAGGCGGCTGGGGAGGGGGTGATATTATATATTTGGGACTGTATGTGGAAGGCGGTTGGGGAGGAGGTGATGTTATTTACATGGGGCTGTATTTTGGAGGGGGCTGTAGATAGAGAGGGATGTTATTTAGATGGGACTGGAAATTGGAGGGGGCTGGGGAGATGGTGTGATGTTATTTACATGGGACTTTATGCCGGAGGGAGGTAAATAGTGTTATTTACATGCAGGGATGGGATTCAAATTTTTAAGAACAGGTTCCCTACTTAATGGCAAATACATGGCATCACGACACATGTTTACATATACATACACCATATATATGCAACACACATACACATAAATACTCCATGTATACACTACACACACAAGATTTTTTTTACAGCGCTGGCCCACACCTCTAACTCTCCCAATGTCTATCTGTACATGTCCTAACCCTGCTTAGTCTCCATTGTGCCCCACACACAGTACACAGTTATGCCAGATCTGGGATGGTTGGGAGGTATGCATACATAAACAGACTATATAGACACTATACTCACATAATCACATATACAATATACACCATACAGTATATAAATGACCCCTAGGCTACACTTACAGTAGATTTACCTACACCATATACAGGTCCTTCTCAAAAAATTAGCATATTGTGATAAAGTTCATTATTTTCTGTAATGTACTGATAACCATTAGACTTTCATATATTTTAGATTCATTACACACAACTGAAGTAGTTCAAGCCTTTTCTTGTTTTAATATTGATGATTTTGGCATACAGCTCATGAAAACCCAAAACTCCTATCTAAAAAAATTAGCATATTTCATCCGACCAATAAAAGAAAAGTGTTTTTAATACAAAAAAAGTCAACCTTCAAATAATTAAGTTCAGTTATGCCCTCAATACTTGGTCGGGAATCCTTTTGCAGAAATGACTGCTTCAATGCGGCGTGGAATGGAGGCAATCAGCCTGTGGCACTGCTGAGGTGTTATGGAGGCCCAGGATGCTTCGATAGCGGCCTTAAGCTCATCCAGAGTGTTGGGTCTTGCGTCTCTCAACTTTCCCTTCCCAATATCCCACAGATTCTCTATGGGGTTCAGGTCAGGAGAGTTGGCAGGCCAATTGAGCACAGTAATACCATGGTCAGTAAACCATTTACCAGTGGTTTTGGCACTGTGAGCAGGTGCCAGGTCGTGCTGAAAAATGAAATCTTCATCTCCATAAAGCTTTTCAGCAGATGGAAGCATGAAGTGCTCCTAAATCTCCTGATAGCTAGCTGCATTGACCCTGCCCTTGATAAAACACAGTGGACCAACACTAGCAGCTGACATGGCACCCCAGACCATCACTGACTGTGGGTACTTGACACTGGACTTCAGGCATTTTGGCATTTCCCTCTCCCCAGTCTTCCTCCAGACTCTGGCACCTTGATTTCCGAATGACATGCAAAATTTGCTTTCATCTGAAAAAAGTACTTTGGACCACTGAGCAACAGTCCAGTGCTGCTTCTCTGTAGCCCAGGTCAGGGGCTTCTGCCGCTGTTTCTGGTTCAAAAGTGGCTTGACCTGGGGAATGCGGCACCTGTAGCCCATTTCCTGCACACGCCTGTACACGGTGGATTTCCGCAGGTCCCTAAGGTCTGGAATCGGTCCTTCTCCACAATCTTCCTCAGGGTCTGGTCACCTCTTCTCGTTGTGCAGCGTTTTCTGCCACACTTTTTCCTTCCCACAGACTTCCCACTGAGGTGCCTTGATACAGCACTCTGGGAACAGCCTATTCGTTCAGAAATTGCTTTCTGTGTCTTACCCTCTTGATTGAGGGTGTCAATGATGGCCTTCTGGACAGCAGTCAGGTCGGCAGTCTTACCCATGATTGCGGTTTTGAGTAATGAACCAGGCTGGGAGTTTTTAAAAGCCTCAGGAATCTTTTGCAGGTGTTTAGAGTTAATTAGTTGATTCAAATGATTAGTTTAATAGCTCGTTTAGAGAACCTTTTCATGATATGCTAATTTTTTGAGATAGGAATTTTGGGTTTTTTATGAGCTGTATACCAAAATCATCAATATTAAAACAAGAAAAGGCTTGAACTACTTCAGTTGTGTGTAATGAATCTAAAATATATGAAAGTCTAATGTTTATCAGTACATTACAGAAAATAATGAACTTTATCACAATATGCTAATTTTTTGAGAAGGACCTGTACATACACATTTGAACCTAGCACTAAAGACTTATTTGCATACGTATTATATTCTGTGCTATCCAGAATACAGCACCACATACCTCTTATATCAAGTGAATTCTCCTCTGATGCAGACCTTCTCTTTCATCATCTTCTCCTTTGAGAGCAGACCGCCATGATGATTTTTAACCCATCTCTTGTCTCTGCAGTTTGACAAAAGACATCTTAGGTTCCTACTTTTCCTTCATCCTCATACCTTCTTAACAACTCACCTGCCACCTTCAATAATAATAATAATAATAATAATAATAATGTGCACTAGTTCAAAAATGCTCCCGTTCTGTGTGCCAGTACAAAAAATTCCCTTAGTGCCCCCAGTTGAGCTAATGTCCCCATAGTGCCCCCATAATGTGTGCAAGTATAAAACACCCCTAAATAATGCGCCTGGTAAATGCTCACATATTGCTCCTCTCCTCTTCCCCATAGTGCCCCCATAATGTGCCAGTATAAGATTCCTCCATAGTGTCCCCCCGAATGTGCTAGTATAAATGCCCCTTCTTAGTGCCCCCATAGTGTGCCTATATAATATGCCCCCATAGTGTTCTTCCTCCCCTCCAACACCATAGTGTCCCCATAATGTGCCAGTATAAGATGCCCCCATAGTGTTCCCTATGTGCTAGCAATGCCCCCAGCAGATGCCCCCCATGTGCCAGTAATCCACATGTGCCAGTAATGTCCCCAGTAGATTCCCCCATAGTGTCCACATGTGCCAGCAATGTCCCCAGTAGATGCCCCCCATAGTGTCCCCAATGATATGCCAGTAGATGCCCCCATAGTGTCTCCATGTGCCAGCAATGTCCCCAGTAGATGCCCTCATAGTGTCCCCATGTGCCAGCAATGCCTCCAGTAGATGCCCCCCATACCGTCCCCCATGTGCCAGCAATGCCCCCAGTAGATGCCCCCATAGTGTCCCCTTTGTGACAGCCATGCCCCCAGTAGATGCTTCCATAGTGTCCCTCATATGCCAGCAATGCCCCCAGTAGATACCCCCATAGTGTCCTGTAATGACCGGCGTCACGCACAGGGAGGGAAAAGGGAAAGCCCTGCCCAAGGGAGAGGGTAAGGTGGTGACCCCTGACTCACCTTGCAGCTGGCACCTGACTGCCCTGACGTCCCTAGACGGGTTCCTCACCCGTGCGGCGATCACGCGCCTAAACCCTGGCTTTCCCTGAAATGAGCCCTAGATAGTGAACGGGCCGGTGGGATCGCTAGTCCGCACCACTGAACTAAGAGGGAAACACCAGGGAGAGGACAGACAATACAGACAAACACATACACCCAGATGGGCGACCACAGCAGTCCACAAAGGTCCAACAGGGATCCGGAGGGTAGCGTTCTGGATCAACAACCAGAGAAAGCAGCAACACAGCTCCAGAGGGTCAGAATAGATGTCCAGGCAGGAAGCTCTATATCTGGCAACCAGAGAAGTGTGAGAGGAAAATATAAGGAGGTTTGGGAGTGCTGGACAAGGAACAGCTGAGGAGAAGGAGCTACGGATCCCTGAGTGAGCCAAACGGGTTTGCAAAGCAAACCCAGAAAGCTACCATAAGGAAACAGCCCTATCTTACATAGAGCGTGCAGCCAACCGCTGCGACCTCCTGACCCCAGGTACAACGGAGTCAGGCGTGGCTCTTGACACCCTCGTGACAGTACCCCCCTCTCTACGAGGGGCCTCCGGACACTCAGGACCAGGTCTCTCAGGATGAGAGGCATGAAAAACCCGAACTAGCCTGTCGGCGTTTACCTCAGACGCAAGAACCCACATTCTTTCCTCAGGACCGTAACCTCTCCAATGCACCAGATATTGAAGAGAGCGGCGGACCCAACGAGAATGAATAATTTTGGATATCTGAAATTCTAGATTACCATCCACGACAACAGGAGGGGGTGGCAGCGGTGACGGTTCTAGAGGTGGAACATATTTTTTGAGTAATGACTTATGAAAGACATTATGGATTTTAAAAGTCTGAGGTAACTCCAGGCGAAAAGCCACGGGGTTGATGATGGCTACAATTTTGTAAGGACCAATAAACCTAGGACCCAGTTTCCAAGAGGGAACCTTCAATTTGATATTCCTAGTAGACAACCACACATAGTCATTCACTCCTAGGTCCGGACCTGGCGACCGTCTCTTATCAGCCATGCATTTGTATTTACCTCCCATATTTTTCAAGTTAGCTTGCACCTTCTGCCATACCGATGAAAGAGATGACGAAAACCGTTCCTCTTCGGGAACCCCAGAAGACCCCTCCTCTTTGAAAGTACAGAATTGGGGATGAAAACCATATGCACCAAGAAATGGTGACTTGCCAGTGGATTCCTGACGACGATTATTTATGGCAAACTCAGCTAACGGTAAATATGATGACCACAACTCTTGGTTTTCAGACACAAAACATCTTAGATATGTCTCAAGGTTTTGATTGGTACGCTCAGTCTGTCCATTCGACTGAGGATGGAAAGCTGAGGAAAAGGACAAGTGTACCCCCAAACGGGAACAAAAAGCTTTCCAAAATGTAGAAATAAACTGGGTACCCCGATCCGAAACAACATCGGAGGGGACCCCGTGAAGCTTCACGATCTCACTGACGAATACCTGAGCAAGAGTTTTAGCATTAGGTAGTGCGGGTAACGCAATGAAGTGTACCATTTTGCTAAACCTGTCCACTACTACCAAAATAACAGTTTTACCCGCAGACAAAGGTAAGTCAGTGATAAAATCCATTGACAGATGTGTCCATGGTCTATTGGGAATGACGAGTGGTAAGAGACCCTGCAGGACGTGTATGTGAAACTTTTGTGCGCGCACAGGTAGAACAAGAAGACACAAAATCCAATACATCCTGACGCAACCTTGGCCACCAAAAACGACGAGACAATAGCTCCAAGGTTGCTTTACTACCCGGGTGCCCAGCAAGTGCCGAATTATGATGTTCCTTTAATAATTCGAAACGTAGGTTCAACGGTACAAACAATTTCTCTGAGGGGCAAGAGACCGGGGAGTTAAACCTGGTAAAAAATAGCGACCACCTAGCCTGTCTAGGGGTGAGACGCTTAGCTGATTCGAGGTACAGAAGATTTTTGTGGTCCGTAATCACAGTGACGGGGTGGACTGCCCCCCCTAAAAAGTGACGCCACTCCTCAAACGCAAGTTTAATAGCGAACAGTTCCCTATTGCCAATATCGTAGTTCTTTTCTGCTGCAGTTAGTTTTTTAGAAAAGAAAGCACAAGGACGCCATTTGCCAGGAGACGGACCCTGAGACAGTACAGCCCCCACTCCCACCTCTGATGCATCGACTTCAACAATAAAAGGCTGAGAGACATCAGGTTGGACTAGTACAGGTGCCGAGGCAAACCTCTCTTTTAGAGAGGAAAAAGCAACTTTAGCGGCGTCAGACCATTTTGAAAAATCAGTCCCCTTCCTAGTCATGTCAGTAAGGGGTTTTACAATAAGTGAATAATTTTTAATGAATTTCCTATAGAAATTCGTGAAGCCCAAGAACCGTTGTAGTGCTTTGAGGTTCTCAGGAAGATCCCAATCCAAAATTGCCCGGACCTTCCTAGGATCAATACGGAAACCTGAAGCAGATAAAAAATAACCTAGGAATTGTTTCTCCTGAATGGCGAAGACACATTTTTCAATTTTAGCATATAATTCATTCGTCCGTAGGACCTGCAGTACTTGTCTGACATGCACCTCATGTGTTCTCAGATCAGACGAATAAATTAAAATATCATCTAGGTATATTACCACAAACCTGCCGATTAGATGACTAAAAATGTCATTAACGAAATGTTGAAAGACGGCAGGAGCATTGGTCAGACCGAAAGGCATAACTAGATTTTCATAATGCCCCTCAGGGGTGTTAAAAGCTGTCTTCCACTCATCCCCCTCCTTAATACGAATCAGATTGTAGGCCCCCCTAAGATCAAGTTTGGAGAACCACCTAGCACCCGCAATCTGGTTAAACAGGTCAGGAATGAGAGGAAGAGGGTATGGGTCTCGGATGGTTATCCGATTTAATTTGCGAAAATCTAGGCAAGGACGCAGGCCCCCATCTTTCTTTTTAATGAAGAAAAACCCTGCAGCCACGGGTGAAGAAGAGGGTCTGATGTGTCCCTTAGCCAAACTCTCGGAGATATAATCTTTCATGGCTTGTCTCTCTGGACCTGAAAGATTATATAACCTGATCTTGGATAATTTTGCGCCGGGAATAAGGTTAACCGGGCAATCATAAGGACGATGAGGTGGTAACTTCTGACAACCCTTTTCAGAAAAAACGTCCTCAAAATCCGAAATAAATGTAGGTAGGGTAGTTATGGAGGCGACTAAGCAATTGCTATTTAAGCAATTTTCTCTGCACTGCTCACTCCACTCCAATATCTCCCTGGCCTGCCAATCCACCACTGGATTGTGCGTTACCAACCAGGGAAGACCCAGCACTACCGGAGTGGGAAGCCCCTCCAGAACATAACATGAAAGCATCTCGTTATGGTGGTCCCCTACCCGAAGGTGTAAATTATGAACAATGTGGGTGAGGTTTTTCTGAGACAGAGAAGCAGAATCAATAGCAAATATGGGAATAGGTCTCTGTAGCGTACAGAGAGACAAACCCATAGTGCGGGCAAAATGGGCATCTATCACATTTACACCTGCTGCACTGTCTAGAAAGAAAGAAATAGTCTCTGTCTTATCACCAAAAACAATAACCGCTGGCAACACAAATTGCGATGTACGTATGGAGGAAACGTATACCCCCCGGGCTGACATCCTCCACACAGCCTGGGGTTAGTAGTTTTCCGACGGTCTTTTGTTTCTGAAGGACAGACATTAATGAAATGACCCCTCTCCCCACAAAAAAAACAAACCCCACGCCTACGGCGAGCCACAGGAGGACGGACCTGACGAGTTGTTCCTCCTAGCTGCATAGGCTCGTCTAAGTCCGTACAGACTAACTGCTGCTTGGGAGGGGTTACCAATGGCTCCGGTTTTTTCAACCTGTCCCTAAGGTGTCTATCTATTCGGATAGAAAGGGACATAACCGCATCAAGGGAAAAGGGGGTCTCATATAATGCAAGCGCATCCTTAACCCTTTCGGATAACCCAGAGCAGAACTGACTCCTGAGAGCCGGGTCGTTCCATTGGGTATCCGTAGCCCACCTACGGAAGTCAGAGCAATATTCCTCTACCGGCCGCTCTCCTTGTAGGAGTCTCCGTAATCTCCGTAATCTTGATTCAGCCAGTGCAACTCGGTCAGGGTCGTCATATATGAGACCCAAGGCCCCGAAAAACTCCACTGACCGAAGCGCCTGGGAATCAGTAGGTAAAGAGAACGCCCAGGACTGCGGGTCCCCCTGCAGCAGGGAAATAACAACCCCCACCCGCTGTTCATCATTACCAGAGGAGTAAGGGCGCAGTTTAAAGTATAATTTACAGGCCTCACGGAATGTCAAAAACTTGTCCCTTCCCCCAGAAAATCTGTCAGGGAGAGGGACCTTGGGTTCCGCAAAAACCTGGTCACCAGTAGCAACCGCTGGGCTTGCGGTCTGTTGTAATTGCTGCTGTTGCTGGAGGACCGACGCCTTCAATCCTGCCACCTCCAGAGACAGGCCATGAAATTGTTTGGACAGAGCAGCAATTTGATCCATACTGGAGTCTAAGTAGGTAAAAATGTTTTTTTTTTTTTTTTTTTTTACCTACACAAAAATAAGGGACAGATATAATGTAATGACCGGCGTCACGCACAGGGAGGGAAAAGGGAAAGCCCTGCCCAAGGGAGAGGGTAAGGTGGTGACCCCTGACTCACCTTGCAGCTGGCACCTGACTGCCGTGACGTCCCTAGACGGGTTCCTCACCCGTGCGGCGATCACGTGCCTAAACCCTGGCTTTCCCTGAAATGAGCCCTAGATAGTGAACGGGCCGGTGGGATCGCTAGTCCGCACCACTAACCTAAGAGGGAAACACCAGGGAGAGGACAGACAATACAGACAAACACATACACCCAGGTGGGCAACCACAGCAGTCCACAAAGGTCCAACAGGGATCCGGAGGGTAGCGTTCTGGATCAACAACCAGAGAACGCAGCAACACAGCTCCAGAGGGTCAGAATAGATGTCCAGGCAGGAAGCTCTATATCTGGCAACCAGAGAAGTGTGAGAGGGGAATATAAGGAGGTTTGGGAGTGCTGGACAAGGAACAGCTGAGGAGAAGGAGCTACGGATCCCTGAGTGAGCCAAAAGGGTTTGCAAAGCAAACCCAGAAAGCTACCATAAGGAAACAGCCCTATCTTACATAGAGCGTGCAGCCAACCGCTGCGACCTCCTGACCCCGGGTACAACGGAGTCAGGCGTGGCTCTTGACACCCTCGTGACATGTCCCCAATGATGTGCCAGTAGATGCCCCCATAGTGTCCCCATGTGCCAGCAATGTCCCCAGTAGATGCCCTCATAGTGTCCCCATGTGCCAGCAATGCCCCCAGTAGATGCCCCCCATAGTGTCCCCATGTGCCAGCAATGCTCCCAGTAGATGCCCCACATAGTGTCCCCCATGTGCCAGCAATGCCACCAGTAGATACCCCCATAGTGTCCCCCATGTGTTAGCCATGCAGCCAGTAGATACTCCCATAATGTTGCATATGTGCAAACAATGCCCCCAGTTTCGCCACAGAAAAGCAAGAAAACAAACACTTACCTCCACCCTGTCAGCAATGCGATGCAGGCCTCTTCCGGCCTGTGTCCTGCGCTGTACGGCTCAGGCGGCTGCACCGGCCTCTGATAGGCTGCTGGCCTTATGCCCGCAGCCTATCAGAGGAACAGGGAAGGGAGACGGTGATACAGATGAATGTAGGGAGATGAGCAGGGGTCAGTCATAATTCGTCTCTTTTATATTATAAGCTCCCCTTATATATAATTTACTTACAGTTCTGAAGACTCAGGGGTGCTGGGTGGCTTAGCCTCGGGGGTGCTGGCTGGCTTGGCCTCAGAGGTGCTGGCTGGCTTGGTCTCAGGGGTGCTGGCTGGCTTGGCCTTAGGGGTGCTGGCTGGCTTGGCCTCAGGGGTGCTGGCTGGCTTGGCCTCAGGGGTGCTGGCTGGCTTGGCCTCAGGGGTGCTGGGTGGCTTGGCCTCAGGGGTGCTGGCTGGCTTGGCCTCAGGGGTGCTGGCTGGCTTGGCCTCAGGGGTGCTGGCTGGCTTGGCCTCAGGGGTGCTGGCTGGCTTAGCCTCAGGGGTGCTGGGTGGCTTGGCCGGGCAGAAGGAGTGTGGGAAACTGTGAGGCCTTTTTTCTCCAAGCTGCTCCGGAAAAAAAATATTTTTCATTATGCCTCAGGTCAGACCACCAATCAGACCCCCAATGTTAATCAGACCTCAGCTAACAGCCCCAATAAGATCCCCAATGTTAATAAGACCCCAATAAGACTTCAGATAACACCTCAGCTCAGACCCCAATATGAATGACCCCCAAACAGACCTCAGATAAGAGCCCCATGCCTCATAGCAGCCCCCAGTAGCCTCATAGCAGCCCCTAGTAGCCTTATAGCAGCCCCCAGTAGCCTTATAGCAGCCCCCAGTAGCCTCTCACCAGCCCCCAGTGCCTCTCCACCAGCCCCCAGTGCCTCTCCATCAGCCCCCAGTGCCTCTCACCAGCCCCCAGTGCCTCTCACCATCCCCCAGTGCTTCTCCATCAGCCCCCAGTGTGCCCTCCCAGGTATTAAAATCATTGGGGGGGCAGTGCGCCCTCCCCGGTATTAAAATCATTGGTGGGCAGTGTGCCCCCCCTTCCCTTACCCAGTATTAAAAAAATCATTAGTGGGCAGGGCGCCCCCCCCCCCTCGGTATTAAAATCATTGGTGGGCAGTGCGCCCTCCGCCTTCCCCTCCCCAGTATTAAAAAAATCATTGGTGAGCAGTGTGCCCTCCCCCCTCCCCGGTAATCATTGGTGGGCAGTGTTCCCTCCCCTGCCCTTCCGAGTATTAAAAATCATTGGTGGGCAGTGCGCCCCCGCCCCCCCCATCATTGGTGGCAGCGGCAGTTCCGATTGGAGTCCCAGCAGTGTAATGCTGGGGCTCCGATCGGTTACCATGGCAGCCAGGACGCTAAGTCCTGGCTGCCATGGTCAATTACTCTGCAGCAGCATACTTACATGCGCTGTGGCCGCCCGGTTGCTCCTTTTTCTTGTAACTCACAGGTCTGTGCGGCGCATTGCTATAAGCATAAGCAATGCGCCGCACAGACTGTGAGTTACAAGAAGAAGGAGCTCCGGGCGGCCACAGCGCATGTAAGTATGCTGCTGCACAGTAACTGACCATGGTAGCCAGGACTTCAGTAGCGTCCTAGCTGCCATGGTAACTGATCGGAGCCCCAGCATTACACTGCTGGGACTCCGATCGGAACTGCCGCTGCCACCAATGATGAAGGGGGGGAGCGGGGGGCACACTGCCCACCAATGATTTTTAATACTGGGAAGGACGGGGGGACGAAACACTGCCCACCAATGATTACTGGGGGGGGGGGAGGGCACACTGCCCACCAATGACTTTTTTAATACTGGGTAGGGGAAAGGGGAGGGCGCACTGTCCACCAATGATTTTAATACCGAGGTGGGGGGGTCTTAGGGCGCCCTGCCCACCAATGATTACCCGGGGGGAGGGCGCACTGCCCACCAATGATTTTTAATACTGGGAAGGGCGGGGGCAGGGCGCAAGTCTACCCATCAATGATGCAGCGTCTGGGTATCCCCATCACCATGGGAACGCCTCAGAGATAAAATATACCATCGGATTGGATTTTTCTCCACTCCGATGGTATATTTTAACTTCAAGCGCGTTACCTACAGAGGACCAAGGAGCGGTGAGTACAAAGCCTTCACCGCTTCCTAGTCCTTTTGCCCTGAAAGGGAACGGCGTTCCTGCAGGACTCGAGCCCTGGAGATGAGCGCTTCCACAATGCAACGCTCATCTCCCGCCGCACCGGATCGGGATTCAGACGGTTCTCCGATCCGGCTGTAATTTTAACAACCGGATCGGTAGAACCGGAGCGAACCGGCTGAATACCATGCCTGTTTACATGGGACTGTATGTTGGAGGGGCTGAAGGGAGGGTAGTGATGTTCTTTACATAGGACTGTATTTTGGAGAGGGCAGGAGAGATGGTGTGATGTTATTTACATAGGACTGTATGGTGGAGGGAGGGATATAACTACAGGAGGTACTGCAAATCCAGGGGACATTATAGGTGTTCTTATTACTACTGGGGGCTCTATAGGAGGGACTTATAGATCCTCCTTATTTTTACTAAGAGCACTATGGGGGCCTTATTACTACTGAGAAGTCTGTAGGGAGCTTTATTACCACTGGGAACAATAGGAGGCTGATTTCTACTGGGGGCTCTGTGAGGGTTTTATTAATACTGGAGGGCTCTTCTACTAATGGGGGCATTCTTGGGGAGCGTTATCACTGTTGGGGTCACTGTAGGGGCAGTATTACTAATGGGGGCATTCTGGAAAGGAATTACTATTGGTGGGACTTGGAGGAGCACTATTACTATGGGGGGCACTCATATTTCTTAAGGATAGTATTTGGGGGTATCGGGGAGCAATTGGATATTCCAAAAAGGAGGATTGCTTGAAAACAAAAAACAAAAAAGTTTTATTGAATGTACTCTTTAAAAAGGGAAAGGGGAGGGAAAATAGCACAATATATTATAAAACACAGGCAAGGAAAGCACTTCGAGCACGGTACAGCTCTCTAAATTCCACCCCTGTATTGTCAACAGTGTGGCTTGCGACACTCTAACAGATGTCCCCCATACACATGGCCCCAATGCACCGTGCCACTATGGCACCCAAAACACGGGGGGAGTACTCGCGCTGCTGCAACGCTCATGCTGGAATCACCAGCTGTTCAGCAGCTGTTGCAAGCCACACAATAAATGACTAATCTTCCAGCCATAACAAACTGCTATAGACAAAGCTACAAACACCTGGTGTGTCTGGCTCAACGCGTTTCTACATATGGTATCATCAGGAGCCCACCCTGTAACCACCTAACAGCTGAGCAGCCTTAAATCATTGTATGTTGGAACTTGTGAGAGAGGGGTAGGGCGACTTAGAGAACTGGGCCATATTCATTGGGGCCTGGGCCCCGGATCTTTTGAGACTTTAGCAACGCCCCTGGCTCTGAGGTATAGCAAATCCAATGTAGAGAACAAATAATGAGGAGCTAGAATTGTGCTGCCAGTTGAATTGACTGGTATTCTATTGGCAGCATAATTCTAGCTCTTTGTCATCTCTTCTCTCCATTGGATCTAATTCACTACAGTAACAGTTTCCACAGCACAACTCCATCTTCTTGTTCTTAAATCTTTAGCCACTAGAAGCCACTCTCCCATCGGCCACCACCCTGCATTACATGTGGAAAACCATCCTAACACACCCACATTATGTGCCATTTGTTAATGGTACAGGCCCAGTAAAATAAAACACAGGTAAATACATGAACGAGTCAGATAAACCCTTTCCCCCCAATGCATACGCCGTAAGAATGAAAGAAAGTGCAATGACAAGTATATAACATGTCAAATTGTTAATTCAAACATAGCCAATGTCCACATTCTGTAGGGAGATAATCCACATAAAAATATAACACGTTAAACAACTCAAATGCAATGTTTGACATGACATTTCTGGTAGGGCAAGTGCTTCCGCCCCCCTACAGACACATTTTCATACTTGGCTATTGTGTCTTGGTACCTACCACTGCCAAGTGAAATCCAGTCTGTGTAACAGATTCCAATACATTCATGTGGGCGTGGACTTCTCTAACTACTGTGACACAGTGAGAGGTTTGGTCTGGGAAAACAGGTATTTTCCTCCCAGCATGTGCTGCTGGGCTGATTTACAGGCAGGTGAGGTCAAATACCGGACCAGATTTTAAATGCTGGGTTTTGGCAGCACCTGGCTGTCCTTAAATAGGCAACTGGGCTCAGAAGCCATGTCTTTGTGCTGGGATCTGGGAGCCTTGTGTCTGGATGAAGGCTTGCAACCTGTTTGGCGTGAAAACAGGTTGGTGCTGCTATCAGCAAGGACTCTTTGAGGCAGAATTGCCGCATGGTGTGAATTACCACCAACACCGCAAGGTGACTTTTTTGACTCTACAATCGAGTCTTTGTCAAACTCGATTGTAGAGTCGAAACGTGTCACATTTGCTTCCTCCATGTGGCAATAAAAACAAGCATCGCATTTAATTTCCGTGAGTGCCGGTTAGGGTTGAGCGAACCCGAACTTTAAGATTTTTGGACCCCGAACCCGAACCCGAACATTTTAGTAAAAGTTTGGGTTCGGTGTTCAGCTATTTTATGGCGCTTTTTGAAAGGCTGCAGAGCAGCCAATCAACAAGCGTTTAACTCTATGCCCTTAGAAGCCATCATAGTCATGCCTATTAATGGCATGGCTGTGATTGGCCAGTGCATCATGTGACCCATCCTCTATATAAGCTGGAGTCACGTAGCCCTGCACGTCACTCTGCTCTTAGTAGTGTAGGGAGAGGATGCTGATGCTGTGAGGGAGAGAATAGGAAAGAAACTTTAATCAGAACTGCAATTGAACTCAGCAATCTACATAGATTTTGTTGTGTCGGTGCAGTGCACTGAGCCCAGTGACACAGAAAAATAACTTTTATCCGTCTGTTAGTTAGGTGGGCGGCGGTGGTCATTTTATGCAAGCTCAGTGCACCAGCACTGCATATGTGCTTTTGTGACATTCAAATCCAAGCTTGAAATACTGCAATAATAATCTGGGTTTAAAAAAACACAAATTTTTGGCAATATCCTACATCTGGTGCCTTTGCAGCATTAGTCAGTGTGCAATTTAAGCTAGAAATACAGCTATAATTTTCTGGGTTTTAAAAAACACCTTTTTTGGGCAAAATACTAAATTTTACAGCCCTTGCTGCATCTGTACGTGTGAAATTCAAGCGTTATATACTGCTGTCATATTCTGTTATTCAAAAAACACCCATTTTGGGCAAAATACTTAATTTGCGGCCTTGTCTGCATCGGTCAGTGTGAAATTCAAGTGTTATATACTGCTGTCATATTCAATTATTTAAAAAACACCCTTTTTGGGCAAAGTACTTAATATTGCAGCCTTTGCTGCATCTGTTATTGTTAAAAACAAGCCTGAAATACTTCAATAATTTTCTGGCTTTTAAACACCCATTTTTGGCAATACCCTCCATCTGGGGCCTCTGCCGCATTAGTCAGTGTGCAATTTAAACTAGAAATACAGCTATAATTTTCTGGGTTTTAAAAAAACACCCCTTTTGGGCAAAATACTTAATTTTACAGCCCTTGCTGCATCTGTACTTGTGCAATTCAAGCGTTATATACTGCTGTCATATTCTGTTAATATTGCAGCCTTTGCTGCATCTGTTATTGTTAAAACAAGCTTGAAATACTTCAATAATTTTCTAGGTTTTAAAAAACACCCATTTAGGGCAAAATACTTAATTTTCGGCCTTGTCTGCATCTGTAAGTGTGAGATACACGCTTTAGATACTGCTGTGCTATTCCGGTATTTAAAAAAAAACACAAATTTTTGGCAAAAATCTTAATTTTGCAGCATTTGCTGCATATGTCATTGTGAGATACACCCTTTAGATACTGTTGTTCTATTCTGCTATTAAAAAAACACCCATTTACGGCAAAAATCTTAATTTTGCAGCCTTTGCTGCATCTGTCATTGTGAGATACACCCTTTACATACTGCTGTGCTATTCTGGTATTAAATAAACACCCATTTTGGGAAAAAATCTTAATTTGCAGCCTTGTCTGCATCTGTACGTGTGAGATACATACTTTAGATTCTGTTCTATTCCGCTATTAAAAAAACACCCATTTTGGGCAAAATGCTAAATTTGAGAAATATGAGGAGAGCGTCAAATAAGGGATGTGGCCCCGGTCAAGGTGCTGCTGTTGGAGCTCCTGTTGCAGGGAGAGGACGTGGTCGATCTGTGCCAGTTACACGCACAAGTAAAACACCTTCCTCAGGTGCGAGTAGGCGACAGAACCTTCAGCGGTATTTGGTCGGGCCTAATGCGAATCTACGAATGGTGAGGCCAGAACAAGTACAGGCGATAGTAGATTGGGTTGCTGACAGTGCCTCCAGTTCCTTTACATTGTCTCCCACCCAGTCTCCTGCTGAAAGATCAGAGTTGGCACCTGCAGCCGATGTCCTTCAGTCTTTCACCTCACCCCCTTGCAAATCAGCCAAGCAGTCTGAGCCTCTTGTCATGCAGCAGTCTCTTCTGCTTTTTGATGACTCTGCTAGCAGGGTTTCCCAGGGCCATCCACTTAGCCCTGCCCCAGAAGTGGAAGAGATTGAGTGCACCGATGCCCAACCACTTATGTTTCAAGATGAGTACATGGGAGGACCATCGCAGCACGTCTCGGATAATGACGAAACACAGGTGCCAACTGCTGTGGCTTTCTGGAGTGTGCAAGACCGACAAGGAGGGCAGGGGTGAAGACTGGGTGGAAGATGATGTGGAGGATGATGAGGTCCTCGACCCCACATGGAATCAAGGTCATGCGAGTGAACTGTGTAGTTCGGAGGAAAAGGCGGTGGTTGCACAGAGCCACCAACACAGCAGAAGAGGGAGCAGAGTGCAAAAGCGGAGCGGCCTGCTACTGCCCAACCCAGCAAGGGACCGAGCACACCAAAGCCAGCTCCAAGGAGTTCCCTGGCGTGGCAGTTCTTCAGACAATGTGCTGATGACAAGACATGAGTGGTTTGCACGCTGTGCAATCAGAGCCTGAAGCGAGGCATAATCGTTCTCAACCTGAGCACAACCTGCATGACCAGGCATCTAAGTGCAAAGCACGAGCTGCAGTGGAGTAGACACCTCAAAAATAAAGAAAGGTCTCTGGCTCCTCCTGCTTCCTTTTCTGCTGCAGTCTCGGCCTCTTCATCCACCTCTGGAGTGACAGTGCCACCTGCCACCCCGCAAACAGAGGATCTGCCAGCAACACCTCCATCTGGGTCACCAAGCATCTCCACAATGTCCCACGGAAGCGTGCAGCTCTCCATCTCCGAAACACTGGAGCGGAAGAGGAAGTACCCCCCTACCCACCCATGATTCCTGTCCCTGAATGCCAGCATTTCAAAATTACTGGCCTTTGAAATGCTGTCATTACTTCTGGTGGAGACGGAGAGTTTTAAAAGCCTTATGGCGGTGGCTGTCCCACAGTACATCGTGCACAGCCGCCACTACTTTTCCAGGCATGCCATCCGTTCCCTGCATAACCAAGTGGGGGACAAAATCAGGTGTGCACTGTGCAACGCCATCTGTGGCAAGGTGCAGCTCACTACGGATATGTGGACCAGTGAGCACGGTCAGGGTTGTTATATTTTCATAACAGCACACGGCTGTCCTTCAACCACCGAGGATTGCAGGGCGCTTCAGTTTGCCTCCTGTCGCTTCCTCCTCCTACTCCACTTCCTCATCCTCTACCGGCTCCTCATCCGGTCAGCGTAACACCTTCACCACCAACTTCAGCACAGCCAGGGGTAAACGACAGCAGGCAGTTTTAAAACGTATATGTTTTGGGGACAAACCCCACACCGCGCAGGAGCTGTGGATGGGCCTTGAACAACAGACCGATGAGTGGTTGGTGCCAGTGAGCCTCAAGCCCGGCCTGGTGGTGTGCAATAATGGGCAAAATCTCATAGCAGCTCTAGGACTAGCCGGTTTGACGCACATCCCTTGCCTGGCGCATGTGCTGAATTTGGTGGTGCATAGATTCCTTAAAAATTACCTTGATATGTCAGAGCTGTTGCATAAAGTGTGGGCCGTCTGTGCGCGCTTTCAGCGTTCTCACCCTGCTGCTGCTCGTCTGTCAGCGCTGCAGCGTAACTTCGGCCTTTCTGCTCACCGCCTCATATGCGACGTGCCCACAAGGTGGAACTCCACCTTGCACATGCTGGCCAGACTTTGCGAGCAGCAGCAGGCTATAGTGGAGTTTCAGCTACAGCACGCACGGGTGAGCGGAACAGCACCACTTCACCACCAATGACTGGGCCTCCATGCGAGACCTGTGTTCCTTGTTGCGCTGTTTCGAGTACTCCACCAACATGACCAGTGGCGATAACGCCATTCTCAGCGTTACTATCCCACTTCTATGCCTCCTTGAAAAAACGCTTCTAGCAATGATGGAAGAGGATGTGGCACAGGAGGAGGAGGAGGAAGAGGGATCATTTCATAGGGTTTCCGGCCAGTCGAGGGTGGGTTCCTGCACCCACAAACGCCAATTGTCCAGCCAGGGCACAGTTTTGGAGGATGACGAGGTGGAGGATGAGGAGAAGGAGGAGATGGAGGAGGAGGAACCATGTTAACAGCAGGGTGGCACCCAGACCAGCTCATGGCCATCACTGGTGCATGACTGAGGGGATACAGAAGACACAGACGATACACCTCCCACAGAGGACAGCTTTTCATTGCCTCTGGGCAGCCTGGCACACATGAGCGATTACATGCTGCAGTGTCTCCGCAACGACCGCCGAGTTGCCCACATTCTAACTTGTGCTGATTACTGGGTGGCCACACTGCTGGATCCCCGTTACAAGGACAACGTACCATCCTTAATTCCCTCACTGGAGCGTGATCATAAGATGCGAGAGTACAAGCGCACACTGGTAGACTCGCTGCTGGTGGCATTCCCACCTGACAGCGGGGGCACAGTGGAAGCACAAGGCGAAGGCAGAGGAGGAGGAAGAGGTCGCCAATGCAGCTGGGGCACCGCCAGCACCTCAGGAGGCAGGGTTAGCATGGCCGAAATGTGAAAAAGCTTTGTCAGCACGCCACAACCAGCACCACCAGCTGATATGGAACGTCTTAGCAGGAGGCAGCATTTCAGCAACATGGTGGAGCAGTATGTGTGCACACGCCTACACGTACTGAATGACGAGTCTGCCCCCTTCAACTTCTGGGTCTCCAAATTGGACACATGGCCTGAGCTTGCCCTTTACGCCTTGGAGGTGCTGGCCTGCCCTGCAGCCAGTGTATTTTCTGAACGTGTGTTTAGCACGGCAGGGGGCGTTATCACAGACAAGCGCAGCCGTCTGTCCACAGCCAATGTGGACAAGCTCATGTTCATTAAAATGAACCAGGCATGGATCCCACAGGACTTGTCCGTACCTTGTGCAGAATAGACATGTATACCGGCCTTAACCAGCCATTGTTATACTACAGCGCAATTGCTCATTCTTGTATTTTGGTTATTTCACACTCTTTTGTAGTGTAACCTAATAATAAAAAAATAAAAAATATAAAAAATAAATTTAAGCCAAAAAACAGTGTTGGCTACCTCGTCCTCCTCCACAGCCGCTTCCACCTACACAGCCAAGTCCACAGCCTCCTCAAACTCCTACTCCATATGGACCTCCACCTCATAAAATCAAGTTTTTTAGTTTTTTTTGTTGTACGTATTTTATTTTATTTTATTTCACTAATTTGTCTGTTACATTTTCGGGTGAAATTCAACAATTTTTCGGTGTGGTATACCACTGCTATACCTAGTAGACAGGTAAAAAAAAATCACTAATTTGTCTGTTACATTTTCGGGTGAAATTCAACAATTTTTGGGTGTGATATACCACTGCTATACCTAGTTGACAGCTTAATAAATTTCACTAATTTTTCTGTTACATTTTCGGGTGACATTCAACAATTCAACAAATTCAACAATTTTTGGCTGTAATAGACCCCTGCTCTACCTAGTAGACAGGTTAATAAATTTCACACATTTTTCTGTTACATTCTTGGGTGACATTTTACCATTTTTGCCGTGAATAAACCCCTGCTCTGCATAGGTGACAGGGACCAAAATGTTTAAAAATAATCTGTTCCATTGGTGGGTGACATTAACCCATTTCTGGTGATGAAAAACCCCTGCTCTGCATAGGTGACAGGGAATTAAATTTCTAAAATTCATCTTTAATTGGCCCTTTCATTCAATCCTTCTGCTTTAATAACTTGTCCCACATCCTATTGCAGCCATTGACCTCCCTTGGATGAGGTCTCCCTTTCTCACACTCCCTCTCCAGCGTGGAACCCTGATTCGCCGATAACCGTGATCAACATGGTAGGCTCAGTAAAGAACATCGAAAGTTTATAGAGAAGAGATCCAAATAGATGGTGGATGTCACAGGGACGTGCGATCAGGCAGAGGTTATCTATAGTCAACAAAGCTTCAGCAGAGCCTCTCCTGGCTAACGTTTCCAAATCCTAAATACCCCAGTGACATTCCCTATAATATTTTTTTTTTTCATTCAAATAACAGGGCATCTTAAGAGTCCTGTATTGTTATTTATCGTCACTACCTCCCCGAGTCGGGAGTGGGTAATTGCCGCGCGCCCCCTCCTTTCCTTAGATTCTTCCGTTTTAATAGCTTCTCCCACATTTCCGCTCGATCACAATTCAATTTCATCCATTGATCTCCCTTGGATGTGGTCTCTCTTTCTCACACTCCCTCTCCGGCGTGGAACCCTGATTCGCCACTAACCGTGATCAACATGATCTAGCAGATATCCAATTGGATCGTGAACATCACGGGGACGTGCGACATGGTGGGGCAGTATGTTTGCACACGCCTACACAAACTGACTGATGGGTCTGCCCCCTTCAACTTCTGGGTCTCCAAATTGGGCACATGGCCTGAGCTTGCCCTTTACGCCTTGGAGGTGCTGGCCTGCCCTGCAGCCAGTGTATTGTCTGAACGTGTGTCTAGCACAACTGGAGGGGGTTATCACAGGTTATATTTCCCAATGTTTTGGGGTGTACCCTAATTTAAAAAAATTAATTAATTAATTAAAACAAAAAACCATTGTTGGCTACCTCCTCCTCCTCCACCGCCGCTTCCACCTACACCGCCACCTCTACTGCCTCCTCAACCTCCTACTCCATATGGACCTCGTTCTCCTAGATCAAGATTATTATTTTTTATTTTTAGGTATTTTATGTTATTTAAAGTCATTTCCCTATCCACATTTGTTTGCAGAGCACTTGCCATGCTCTTAGGCTTATTGCACACGACAGTATATTTTCACGGTCCGCAAAACGGGGTCCCGTTTTTCCGTGATCCGTGACCGTTTTTTCGTCCGTGGGTCTTCCTTGATTTTTGGAGGATCCACGGACATGAAAAAAAAGTCGTTTTGGTGTCCGCCTGGCCGTGCGGAGCCAAACGGATCCGTCCTGAATTACAATGCAAGTCAATGGGGACGGATCCGTTTGACGTTGACACAATATGGTGCCATTTCAAACGGATCCGTCCCTAATGACTTTCAATGTAAAGTCTGGAGTCCCTTTTATACCATCGGATCGGAGTTTTCTCCAATCCGATGGTATATTTTAACTTGAAGCGTCCCCATCACCATGGGAACGCCTCTATGTTAGAATATACTGTCGGATATGAGTTAGATCGTGAAACCTCATTTCCGACAGTATATTCTAACACAGAGGCGTTCCCATGGTGATGGGGACGCTTCTAGTTAGAATATACTACAAACTGTGTACATGACTGCCCCCTGCTGCCTAGCAGCATCCGATCTCTTACAGGGGGCCGTGATCTGCACAATTAACCCCTTCAGGTGCCGCACCTGAAGGGGTTAATTGTACTATCATATCCCCCTGTAAGAGATCAGGGCTGCCAGGCAGCAGGGGGCAGACCCCCCCCCCCTCCCCAGTTTGAATATCATTGGTGGCCAGTGCGGCCCCCCCCCCCCTTCCTCCCTCTATTGTAATAATTCGTTGGTGGCACACTGTGCCCCCCCCGCCCCCCCTTCCTCCCTCTATTGTAATAATTCGTTGGTGGCACAGTGTGTGACCCCCCCCCCCTTCCTCCCTCTATTGTAATAAATCGTTGGTGGCACAGTGTGCGCCCCCCCCCCCTTCCTCCGTCTATTGTAATAAATCGTTGGTGGCACAGTGTGCGCCCCCCATCGGCCCCCCCTCCCTCTATAGCATTAACAACATTGGTGGCCAGTGTGCGGCCTCCCATCTCCCCCCCCCCCCCCCCGATCATTGGTGGCAGCGGGTTACTAGCAATAGTACAATAGTAAAAGATTCATACTTACCTGGGAGCTGCGATGTTCGTGTCCGGCCGGGAGCTCCTCCTACTGGCAAGTGACAGATCATTTAGCAATGCGCCGCACGGACCTGTCACTTACCAGTAGGTGGAGCTCCCGGCCGGACACGAACATCGCAGCAGCCACCAGCAGGTAAGTATGAATCTTCTACTATTGTACTATTGCTAAGTAACCATGGCAACCAGGACTGTAGTAGCGTCCTGGTTGCCATGGTTACCGATCGGAGCCCCAGCGATTAAACTGGGACTCCGATCGGAACTCCGCTGCCACCAATGATGGGGGGGGGGGAGATGGGAGGCCGCACACTGGCCACCAATGTTGTTAATGCTATAGAGGGAGGGGGAGCCAATGGGGGGCGCACACTGTGCCACCAACAAATTATTACAATAGAGGGAGGGAGGGGGGGGCGCACACTGTGCCACCAACGAATAATTACAATAGAGGGAGGGGGGGGGCCGCACTGGCCACCAATGATATTCAAACTGGGGAGGGGGGGAGGGTCTGCCCCCTGCTGCCTGGCAGCCCTGATCTCTTACAGGGGGATATGATAGTACAATTAACCCCTTCAGGTGCCGCACCTGAAGGGGTTAATTGTGCTGATCACGGCCCCCTGTAAGAGATCGGGTGCTGCCAGGCAGCAGGGGGCAGTCTTGTACACAGTTTGTAGTGTATTCTAAATAGAAGCGTCCCCATCACCATGGGGACGCCTCTGTGTTAGAATATACTGTCGGTTCTGAGTTTTCACGAAGTGAAAACTCAGCTATGAAAAAGCTTTTATGCAGACGGATCTTCGGATCCGTCTGTATGAAAGTAACCTACGGCCACGGATCACGGACACGGATGCCAATCTTGTGTGCATCCGTGTTCTTTCACGGACCCATTGACTTGAATGGGTCCGTGAACCGTTGGCCGTGAAAAAAATAGGACAGGTCATATTTTTTTCACGGCCAGGAAACACGGATCTCGGATGCGGCTGCAAAACGGTGCATTTTCCGTTTTTTCCACGGACCCATTGAAAGTCATGGGGTCCGCGAAAAAAAACGGAAAACGGCACAACGGCCACGGGTGCACACAACGGTCGTGTGAAAGAGTCCTTAACCACATTTTGCTGGCATTTGCAGCCCTCTAGCTCTTTCCATGACATTTTTAGAGCCATTTTAGTGCTCAAAAGTTCGGGTCCCCATTGACTTCAATGGGGTTCGGGGTCAAGTTCGGGCCCCGAACTCGAATTTATTTATGAAGTTCTTCTAAACCCGAACATCCAGGTGTCCGCTCAACTCTAGTGCCGGTCTCTTACCTTTGTATATTGATGGGACGCCAACCCTGGACACGTGTACTGCACAGCGGCAGTGAACGGAGTGCCGACTGTTACTCTGTGGATTGCACTAGACAAATAAAGTAATTCCTGGAAATGGTGGGCTATTACTTGAGGTTTGTTCCCCACTTTGCTACTCTAGCCGCGCCCTTGACAGGACTCTTGAAGGGACACAAGTCAATGATGGTTCGCTGGTATGATCGGGCAGAAAAGGCTTTCTCCGCTTTGAAGTCGGCCCTGTGCGGGTCCCCGGTTTTGGTGACGCCCGATTTCAAAAGGGAGTTTATAGTACAGACCGATGCCTCCGAAGTAGGCCTTGGTGCTGTACTGTCTCAGGAAGTCAACGCGGAGAAGCATTTCGTTGTCTTCCTCAGCTAGTGGAGAGAGAGTGCCTGGCTATCAAGTGGGCACTAGTCTCTCTGCTATTATTTATTGGGGAGAAAATTCCGCCTGGTGACTGACCACTCCCCTCTCAAGTGAATGAGCCAGGCCAAGGACAGAAATGCACGGGTCACCCGATGGTTTTTCTCCCTACAAAACGTAACGTTTTCGGTGGAACACTGGGCAGGCCGGTTACAAGGAAACGCGGATGCCCTGTCCCAGGTTCACTGTCTGGCGTGTGTTCAAGGTTGAAAAAAAGGGGGGGTATGTGACACAGTGAGAGGTTTGGTCTGGGAAAACAGGTATTTTCCTCCCAGCATGTGCTGCTGGGCTGATTTACAGCCAGGTGAGGTCAAATACCGGACAGGATTTTAAATGCCAGGCAGCTGGGCTCAGAAGCCAGGTCTTTGTGTTGGGATCTGGGAGCCTTGTGTCTGGATGAAGGCTTGCTGCCTCTGGCGTGAAAACAGGTTGGTGCTGCTATCAGCAAGGACTCTGAGGCAGAATTGCCGCATGGTGTGAATTACCACCAACACTGCAAGGTGATTTTGTTTGATTACGACTGCTTGTTTTGTCACTTGCCTAAAGTGTGAATAAAACACTGAACTGTTTGATCCAAAGAACTTGTTGTTGCCTCTATACTGCGTCCGCTAATCCTGTCTACCAGAGCGAGTCCCCACACTACATGTAGATGCTTTTTATTATATTCAGAGAAGAAAAAACCAGGGAATGATATGTAAAAATAATAACCTACATCACTGATGCCCCACTGCGGCCCTCCAGCTGTTGCAAAACTACAACTCCCATGATACCCAGTCAGCCTACAGGAGGGCATGGTGGGAGTTGTAGCATGGGCATGTAGCAGGGCATGGTGGGAGGGCCACAGGTTGAGCATCCCTGATCTACATGATTCAGGTTGCTACTTATAATGCATACATCATCTAAAACTAAACCTCTTGGAACATAATAGCTATATCAAGGGATTTCAGAATGTATTAGGCCCCTTTCACACGAGCGAGTTTTCCGTGTGGGTGCAATGCGTGATGCGAACGCATTGCGCCCGCACTGAATTCGGACCTATTCATTTCAATGGGTCTTTGTACATGACCATTGGTTTTCACGCATCACTTGTGCGTTGAGTGAAAATCGCAGCATGTTCTATATTCTGCGATTTTCACGTAACGTTGGCTCCATAGAAGTGAATGGGGCTGCGTGATGCGATGCGTTTTTCACGGATGGTTGCTAAGAGATGTTTGTATACCTTCAGTTTTTTTATCACGCGCGTGCAAAACACATTAAATCGCATTGCACCTACGTGATAAAAACTGAACAACTGAACGCGATCGCAGGCAAAACTGAATGAACTTGCTTGCGAAATGGCACATTTTTCACTGAACGCATTGGGACCTATTTTGCTCACGCTCGTCTGCAAGGGGCCTTATACCTTGAACCTGCTCCTGACACTTAAAATAACCGCAGGAGAGATGCCTATTACGCTGCATCATATGGTGACAAATCAACAGTCACACTGTTACATACTCATCCGATGAGGTGGATCTGCTAAGCCTCTTATCTAGTAGACCTGTACATCTTAAAGTAGCTTGGATTAGTGGTGATGCCATAGCAAAGCAGGGAGGTTGATCACTGGAGGTGTGGAAGTGTAGACTCATGTAACAGAGGTGAACTCACAGATATAGCAGAGCTGATGACCAGTATAGTAGGACTGAAGGGTAAGGCCTCATGCACACGACAGTATTTTTTTGCGGTCCGCAAAAAACTGTTCCGTTGTTCCGTGATTTGTTTCCGTTTTTGTTTCCGTGTATCTTCCTTGATTTTTGGAGGATCACCAGACATGAAAAGTGAAAAAAAAATCTAAGTCAAGTTTGCCTTGCAAATGATAGGAAAAAAACGGACGCGGACGTGCGGACGCGGATGACAATCTTGTGTGCCTCTGTGTTTTTTCACAGACCCATTGACTTGAATGGGTCCGCGAACCGTTGTCCGTGAAAAAAATAGGACAGGTCATATTTTTTTGACGGACTGGAAACACGGATCACGGACGCGGATGACAAACTGTGCATTATCCGAGTTTTCAACGGATCTATTGAAAGTCAATGGGTCCGCAGAAAATCACGGAAAACGGAACAACGGACACGGAACACAACAACGGTCGTGTGCATGAGGCCTAAGTGTAGCAGAGCTGAACGGCCGATGTAAGTGGCAAACTTTCATTGGAGGCAGACCATGCAACTGCTACAAGGTGCTGTACATAGCATTTTCATGCATCCACCACCTGAGTCAGTTCAATGTAAAGAGATTATTTCAGCTACAGTTTCAGTAGATGGTATCTTGGAAATCAACGAATGAACTCAGCATCCAATAAAAGACTGTGAGTACTTAAACATGTACGTGTTCCAGGTCTGAAAATAGTGACCCCTAATTAGATTCAGACTGGCCCACAGCATCTCAACCAGCCTATACATCCATTTAAAAACTTGGTAGATTATTTAACAAACTATACAGTATATTATTATCAATGCATCAGGTTGCTGAGATCACTTTTAGGCCTCTTGCACACAAACGTATTTTCTTTCCGTGTCCATTCTGGGTTTTTTGCGGCCCGTATACGGAACCGTTCATTTCAATGGGTCAGCAAAAAAAAACAGAAGGTACTCCGTGTGCATTCCGTTTCCGTATTTCCGTATATCCGTTCTCCAAAAAAATAGAACATGCCCTATTCTTGTCCGCATTACGGACGAGGATAGTAATGTTCTATTAGGGGCCAGCTGTTCTGCACATGGATGTCATCCGTATTTTTTGCGGATCTGTTTTTTGCGGATTGCAAAATACATACTGTCATGTGGAAGAGGCCTTAGGCATAGGAAGCCCAGCTAGCATCCTTTTTCATAAGGGATCCTGAACAGTGATGGTCAGTTTGCAGTGTTCGCCAGCAAACACATGCGGGCTGCTATCTTTAGTAAGGTACAGTAGACTCACCCGTCCGGCGATGCACAGGTAAGCCCTTACCTGTGCCTGTGCCAGGAGCCGGTCTGAAATCAAATGCAGTCACCGGGAGCAGGCAGTTCCGAGAAAAGCCGCCGGGGGCCTTCATTGGGCTGTTCTCGGAACTGCCTGCTCCCGGTGACGGCATTTCATTTCAGACCGGCTCGCGGCACAGGTAAGGGCCTACCTGTGCATCGCTGGACGGGTGAGTCTACCTTACTAAAGATGGCAGCCTGCATGTGTTCGCTGGCGAACACTGCGAACTGACCATCACTGATCCTGAATTCTTAAAGTGCAGGGACCTCCATTTAGCAAGCATCTTGCACTGTCCTGCTGCTGTCTGCCACTGTGTCAGCAGATAATATTTGAATGTAACTTTTCAAATTTAACCAGTGGGCCCAAGGTAGCCTAGTCCGACATTGCCCCTACTCGTGGCATAAAATCATAAAGAAAACAGAGAACCAATTTAAAATTAAAATTACAAATACCTTAACCATTAGTTGTTCATTACCAATTCATATGACAAAGTAATTGGTTGCTAAACAGTTGCACCTGTTGCTCAGTCAAAAAACCAACTAGGTCACTGTTCACATAGCATAGTGCTAAATATTTATACTTGTTGTTCAATCCTTGAATGTCAGGGTTTACATGGAACAGTATTTGGTCACTAAACAATTGCATTGGTTACTCAATTAAAATGTAAAATATGGATACTGTCTGTGTGCATCCCACACTTTCTGAGGGCCTCATTGTCAAAACGCCTATCCTTGTCCGCAAAATGGACAAAAATAGGACATGTTTTATCATGTTTGGCTGCGTGATGTCTGCATTTCTTGTGGCCCAATAGAATTCTATGGTTCTGTGTGCGATCTGCAACCGAAAATACAGTAATGTGAATGAGGACTAAAATTAATTTGTTTTTCCACTTAATTAAAAAAAAGCATATCTTTGCCAGAAATCTGGGGTTTTGTGCTTTATGTTGCCTGGGAGTGATTGTCATGCAAGTACTGGGAAACAGGGTGGGGCAGGGCGGGGCCCCAAACTAAGTTTTGTTAAGGAGCCCTATGAGATATGTGTCCCTGGGCAATGTATCAGGCAGCTTGTGAGTGGAGATACAGGGAACAACCTGTACAATAATTTATACTGGGGGCACTATTGGGGGCATTTTATATACAGGGGCGCACTGCTGGGGGGATTTCATACATAAGGTGGCCCTTTTGGGGGTATTTTATAGTGGAAAAACAGCATTGGGGGGATTTTAGGTATAGGGGCACTATTGGGGGGATTTTGCATACAAGGTGGCGCTGTAGTGGACCTTATATATATTGGGGCTACTGTGGGACATTATAGACCCTGAGAGCATTACAGGGGGGCCATAATAGACATTAGGGGAACTGCGGGTTGTACTGAGGGCACTGCAGGGGTTGGGATACAAAAAAAAAATTAACCATTGAAATTCATCCGTTTTTTTATGGCCTTTTTTAACAGCCATGAAAAATGGATAAAAAATGGCATTAAAAACTGACAAACGGCCAGAAAATGGATGCCCACATTGATGCAGAATAGCCATGAAAAACTGACAGTGTCCATTTTTAACTTCACTGTCTTGTGCATGTAGCCTTATTCTCCAATGAAGTATACAGAGAATGAAGAGAATGGAAAACAGCGAATGGAGTCAGCTTTTGCCATTTATATGGGAATACTCACTGGCGTACTGTTCATATAGGCACACTAGACAGTTGCTATGGGGCCCATGAGTGTGAAGTGCCCGGCTGAATGGCCGTTAAATAATATTTGATATAATATTAATTGGAATTTCATATAGAGGCTTTTTTTTTTGACAGATAATTTTTTATTCGTTTTTCAAGAGGTAGAAATATCATATAAAAGCTTTATTACACTACATACTGACACCATCTATAGTAATGTACATGGACGATGGGAGGTCTGTATGAGGACGTCAAGACTATATTTGAAGTCTCCATATATGACAATGTTGAAGCCATACATTACTAAGACACGCCTGTATCTATGGCAGTGATGGTGAACCTATGGCACGGGTGCCAGAGGCGTCACTCGGAGCCCTCTCTGTGGGCACCCACACCCTAGAAAACGTCTATGTTGTACCAATATGCCTTAGACTTCTCCTGTCAGTCATTAGCGCAGGGCGCACCATGAACAGCACAGGCAGCGCAGTGAATGTAGGCAGGCTATTGTAGATAAATGATAAATTACATGGAAGATATTCTATATTGGACTGTAGTATTTAAGGTAAATTGCTGTGTTGGCACTTTGCGATAAATAAGTGGGTTTATGTTGCAGTTTGGGCACTCGGTCTGTAAAAGGTTCGCCATCCCTGGTCTATGGTATAAATGACTGACAGAGACAGACAAGGGGGTCGTCTTCTCACTCTCACGTCTGTTGGGGGTTGTTGTTGCTGAAGATCATGGAAGACACATGGAGCCTGAAAGGAAGTTCCTACCCTTCAACAATGATACTTTAAGGGCATTTATAATCACGCATGGACAATAGACTAAGGCCTCCTGCACACGAACGTGTGCTGTACGTTGCCGTATTGCGGACCGCATTTGCAGATCCGCAATACAAGGGCGCCATTCCGTGGGCATTCTGCATCACGGATGCGGACCCATTCACTTCAATGGGTCCGCAAATCCGGAGATGCAATTTGCGGGCCGCAGCACGGCCACGAGCGCACACGTTCGTGTGCAGGAGGCCTAAGACTTTTCCTAAACTATTTTTATAAGTAATCAACTTTTATGAAGACTGAAAATAAATCACAGTATTCATTTTTTATATAACTCTTGTTGAATCCTGGTGATGGGTCCTCCTGGTTTTCTTTACTCCAAATAATGCATACACTATATTTGGAGAGGATTAATAAATCAGTTTGATATTTTTCATATACATATTTATATTACATTTTGCGATATATTACAATGGCCCTGCCCCCTTTCTGACCTAAATGGACAGCTCCCTTCCTCCTGGTCCCTGTAGCCATCTGCCCAATATACCGAGCTGGTCGATAAGGCTGAGTTCACATCAGCGTTTGTGATTTCCGTTCTGCTCTTTGTTCTGTTTTCAATACGTTCGGAAAAAGAATCAGATTGATTCATAACGGACCCCTTTTTGTCAGTTTTAAAAACGGATTGCAGTAACAGATCTGTTAAAAAAAGGATATAAAAATGTCCGTTTGATCCGTTATGTCAATCAATTTACGGATATTTTTTTTTTTTTTGTCCCTCCCACATTTCCATGCTTTAAATTTCACTAAAGGTGCTAGATTATTTGATTTTGCATCTCTTTGCTGGAAGTGGAACTATGCTACCTGCTCATGTCCTTTCTTCAGTGGACTATATGATTTGGAAACTCAGACACATGAGAATGGCTTGCATACCTCAAAGAAGACGGCAATATTGGGTGCATCCCATTACATCGGCCCGAATGACACGCGGTGTGTTTTCTACACTTTTTCAAGAACTTCGAAAACACCCTGAAAATTTCTGTGTAAGTGTCTCAAGCTTTGATGACCTTGTCCAACGTTTGCGTAGACGATTAAGAAGCAAGGATACAGAATTTCTTCGGAGTGTAACTCCTGAAGAACGACTGATGGTCACTCTGAGGTATGTATTATTCTACTTATCACCATCATCATTCCTTTTTTTTTCCTAGTACTTCAGCGATTCTGTCTTTTTGTTCCTTTTTGTCACACCATTTTTTTTGTATACATATTTTCAATTAGGCCCAATTAAGATAAAAGTTTAAATATATTGAGAGTATGGGATTTTAATCAAATATGTCAAGAGAGAATATTGCATGGACGAACAGATTTTATAGGCCACTGGTACTGGCCCTATGTGTGGCGGGGTGATGGTTCACATTGACTATGTTACACCAATGTTTACATTTTCTGTTTAGTACTTTTAGTTAATGGAAGCCTGAAAGGCTGTATACCATATTTTCTATAAATCATGGGTAAAAGTTACTGTGATCTACTATATGGTCATTTTGATTTTTAGCTACCTGGTGTGGTGTTAATGAACGGAAAGTTGTTGTGCTTTATGAAAACTGTCATAATTGAATTGCTACATTAGATATAATATGTGATACTTATGTTTTTGTTTCCTAGGTTTCTGGCCACAGATGAAAGTCTTTCGAGTCTTCATTTTCAATTTAGTCTTGGAAAAATTAACCATTTCTTATTTAGTTAAAGATACCTGCCGGGCAATATGGAATCTTCTGCGTGAAGAATTTGTTCCCCCTCCTACTCGCCAGCACTGGGTCAGCATAGCCGACAAGTTTTGGGAGGTCACCCAGTTTCCAAATTGTATTGGGGCTGTGGACGGAAAGCATGTGAGAATCATGAAGCCCCTATGTAGTGGATCCTCCTTTTTTAAGTATACAAAGTATTTCTCCTTCAAAATAATGGCTATAGCGGATGCACAGTACAAATTTGTGGCTGTTGACATTGGAGCTTTTGGACGAACCAATGATTCTCATGTTTTAAAAAATTCTTGTATTGGAAGAAGTCTATACTCTGGAAACTTTGAAATTACTGAGCCTAGGCCTTTACCTGGTACTTCAAACCCAGCTCTACCATTTGTTCTTGTTGGAGATGAAGCTTTCCAAATGTGTGGAAATTTACTTAAGCCATATTCTAGCCGTGGTTTAACCTATCCTAAAAGAGTTTTTAATTACCGCCTGACTCGCGCCAGAAGAATGGTAGAGTGTGCTTTTGGCATTCTGGTTGCAAAATGGCGAATATTCACTAGGCCAAGACAATTACAAATCGAGGCAGTGGATGACGTTTTAAAAGCATATGTTGTGTTGCACAATTATGTACTGACCAAAGAGCCTTTGCTTTTAGACCCCATGTCAGTTTCTACACCTGATGATACAGTTCAAACTGGGCCATGATCAACAACTGCTGTGAATCGCATACGAGATAATTTTCCCGAATATTTTATCTCTTCGGCTGGATCTGTGCCTTGGCAAGATGAGCATATTTGAATTTGTCAAAAACATTCATGCTGTGCACTTTTATGTTTTGGATTTGATTTAATTTAATTAACAGTTTTGTTAACTATAGTAAAAAAGAAATAAACAGTTGTTTTACAAATTGTATATTTTCTTGCAGTTAATTATTCCATAGACAGCATATCATCATAATTTACATAGTCTCATTTATTTGAATGATGTTGCTATATAGGAGCCTGGTTCATAATTGAGGGGAGAGTCGATGAGTATGCATTGGTCAACCACCATTGATTGACTGTGGTGTTACGAACAAATCTTCATCAGGGTTGACACACATCTCCAACCAGCATGTCTTCTGTTATTGTCCACTTTTTGTGGATTGATTGTCTTTATACTTTGTTTATAAAAACCTGCCTACATACTATACCCCACACAAATGTTAGGAAAAAAAGTGTAATAATTAAAAAGAAATAACAAAGAGAAAATATCAGTCAAAAAACAAAAGTATTTATTTCAAAAAAAGTATCCAACTTTTACATTGTTGTACAAAAATATTGAACATTAAATTAATTATAAAAGGTTCTATAAAAGCGCATCTAAAAAAGTGCACCAATATGGAATATGGGACTAGATATCACATATCGGAGATAAATACAGAAACACAACTGGAATCCTACTTTTATTGTAGACCTGATCTATAGTAGACAATAATGTGATGTGAAATAGATAGCTAACAATAAGTTGGCTATATCCCATAACTAAAGGAACAAATAGGGTTCTTTCACACAAGCCAGTCCATTGTGAGAATCTGGCTCTGTCTGTGATTGTGATCCTCCTCTCTTCTAGACGATGTGAGCGCATGCTATTATCATGATCGATACTGCTATGTGCTTGCTTCATCATACTGACAGCTTCATGTCAGCATTATTATGTAAAAGGTCAAGCAGAGGCACATATCATTCGTAGTCATGACAATGCTATGCTCTCCAGCAAATACACAATGGTGGATCACGCTACAGAGCGAGATTATTGCGATTGACTCACTAGTGGAAAACAGGCCTTTACAGAGAGGTAATTATACACAACTCGTATATCCAAAGAGTCCTTAAAAGAAAAAGAAAATAATAAAAGTGCAACGTTAACAACGTTTTCAAGGTTGAAGAGGATCTTTCACCACTCCTTACATTCCTGTTTTAATACCTTCATGCATTCCCCACGTACTAACAATTCTGAAGCATCTATTCTTATGACCGTATGTTGTCCCATTCCTTTATTATTTCTACTAGAAGTTATGAATTGCATTAGCTTTTAGTAAGGCCTCTTTCACACGGGCGTTGCGGGAAAAGGTGCGGGTGCGTTGCAGGAACATGCGCGATTTTTCTGCGCGAGTGCAAAACATTGTAATGCGTTTTGCATGCGCGTGAGAAAAATCGCCATGTTTGGTACCCAAACCCGAACTTCTTCACAGAAGTTCGGGCTTGGGATCGGTGTTCTGTAGATTGTATTATTTTCCCTTATAACATGGTTATAAGGGAAAATAATAGCATTCTGAATACAGAATGCTTAGTACAATAGCGCTGGAGGGGTTAAATTTTTTTTTAAATTTAACTCCCCTTAATCCACTTGCTCGCGCAGTCCGGCTTCTCTTCTTTGCTGTGTACAGGAAAAGGACCTGTGGTGACATCACTCCGGTCATCACAGGGTCCATCACATGATCTTTTACCATGTGATGGAAGGGTGTGGGATGGGGGAAAGGTGTGGGACAGGGAAAGGTGTGGGACGGGGATGGGTGTGGGACAGGGGAAAGGTGTGGGACAGGGGATGGGTGTGGGACGGAGGAAAGGTGTGGTACGAGGGATGGGTGTGGTACGCGGGATGGGTGTGAGACGGGGGATGGGTGTGAGATGGGGGATGGGTGTGAGACGGGGGAAAGGTGTGGGACAGGGGATGGGTGTAGGACGGGGGAAAGGTGTGGGACGGAGGAAAGGTGTGAAACAGGGGAAAGGTGTGTGCCACAGAGTAAGAGCAAGCAGGTGGTGAAGTCATGGCTGTTGGAAAGGAGGTGGCTGGGGGATACGACTGGGGTGGAGGACACAACTGGGAAGGGGGTAGATGTTGAATATTCCAGACTGTTTGAATCAATGTCACTCTACAATCACAATTCTGCTCTGGAGTCATGTCGTCCATCCATAGAAACTGCTGATTAGGGTTAAGGGGTTCTGGACGGCCAACTCCCTCCATCTGCCGGAGCATGGTTGTTAACTCTTGCTTATATCGAGTCTGCTGTACCTCTAATTTTATTAAACAATCTCGAAAGATCATCCAAGACTCTAAGTTGTCTCCGAACTTGTCTCGGCCTACTTGATACTCTCTAAGGAAGAAGTAATGAACTGGTGAGTATCATCAATCATGGCACATGTTTGTGGTTGGCGGCCTTGTGACTCCAGAGCAGAATCATGTGAAGTAGAGGGTCCAGAAGCTAGATCAGTAGACGGTCCAGAGACTTGTTCTGTTTCAAAATCATGTTCAACAGGCTCTCCTTCTGGGAGGAGTATTGACCTCCAGCGTGTTGATATAAAATCAGCTAAAAAATAATTATGAGAAATAAAAAATTGTTCTATTTTAAAACTGTAGCAAAACTATGGAATACTGCTGTAGATATGGTCTTCTTTCAACAGCGCTGGTTATATAGGATGGCACAGATAGTGCTGCCCCTGCCTGTAGAAAATCTGCACTAATCCTGAAATATTTGAAGGAAAGACCACGGCACTCTCAAATGCTTAAAATAAAATAATCATTTGATGTAACAGCAAAAAGAGAGTGCCGTGGTCTTTCCTTCAAATACATGAACTTTGTATACCACTGAGCAACTCCCTGCACACAATCCTGAAATAGGCCGTAGATAACAGTCTTTTGTTTTGGGCCTGGAACAGCAGCAATATCTGCTTTGGAAACCACCATGTCCTCCGAGAATACTAATTAGCATTTCAATGTTCTTCACAGGTAAAACATAAATGTAGCAATATAATAATATTTGCAAAGGCAGGTGCACTCTGCGGTCTTACTAAACCCTCAAACTGATGTTAAAATTGAGAGATTAGCCAACATATCTTACTGTGGAGGACATGTCTGAGCCCGAGCACCGCGCCAAGGTTTCTCAAGTAGCTTGGGTCCTAACACTCACCTACCTGTGCCGTATGGGCAATACCAGGGGCCAGTGGGCGAATTACAGGAGTGTGAGCTCCGACTTACAGACAACTCACCAGTTACCGGAGGGAGGAGTCTGCAAGTCCCACTCAAGATTGGGTGATATGGCCCAGGTCTTGCAGGTGGACCTAAAGGTAGCCTGTGGATGGAAAACAGGCACATTTAAATTGGAGTTTATACACCTCCAGGCATCTCTATATACAAACAAACTGAAAAAATGGCATGGTGCTAAACAGGCAGAAAGTGCTCAAACCTATATGCAGTTGTGCATGTATAAACAGGGGAGCAAATCCTGCACTTGTGGCCCGTTGCTAATGGCGATCCCCAGCAAAAATGCATACAGTTGGAGGATGCCCGCAGCGGACCACAAGCTGCGGGCATCCTCCAACTGTATGTATTTTTGCTGGGGCATCGCCATTAGCAACGGGCTAACACCATGTCATTTTTTCAGTTTGTTAAAACATAAATGTACAATCCTATTTCACTATCGTAATAATGGAACTAAAAAAATAAATACTTGAAGGAAAAAAATGTGCCACATTGCATTTGAGCCTGATGGCTCAAATCGTTCCATGTGGGTACCATACTGGCATAAACCTCTTGCCATAGCCGACGAGTGGTGTTATGGCCCGAGTGTTGGGGTCTGATTGGTCCCATAAAGCTGGCCTTGCTTCTACTAGCTGTATTAGCAGCTCACAGTTTATGTTTGGGACAAATAGACTTTCTTCCTCGTTCACGTCTTGCTGTCTATTACCCTATTATATTTAAAACAAATATTAACATTCATTTAAAAATGTATACAGAACATGGTGATTCTGCCATTACTGCCCACATCATAAGACTGTTATTGTAAAATAATTTTGACCAAATAATTTTTTTTCTTCCTGCTTTACCCAATGTGTGTGTATGTGTTTATCTGTGTGTATATATACACTCACCTAAAGAATTATTAGGAACACCTGTTCTATTTCTTATTAATGCAATTATCTAGTCAACCAATCACATGGCAGTTGCTTCAATGCATTTAGGGATGTGGTCCTGGTCAAGACAATCTCCTGAACTCCAAACTGAATGTCAGAATGGGAAAGAAAGGTGATTTAAGCAATTTTGAGCGTGGCATGGTTGTTGGTGCCAGACGGGCCGGTCTGAGTATTTCACAATCTGCTCAGTTACTGGGATTTTCACGCACAACCATTTCTAGGGTTTACAAAGAATGGTGTGAAAAGGGAAAAACATCCAGTATGCGGCAGTCCTGTGGGCAAAAATGCCTTGTGGATGCTAGAGGTCAGAGGAGAATGGGCCGACTGATTCAAGCTGATAGAAGAGCAACGTTGACTGAAATAACCACTCGTTACAACCGAGGTATGCAGCAAAGCATTTGTGAAGCCACAACACGCACAGCCTTGAGGCGGATGGGCTACAACAGCAGAAGACCCCACCGGGTACCACTCATCTCCACTACAAATAGGAAAAAGAGGCTACAATTTGCACGAGCTCACCAAAATTGGACTGTTGAAGACTGGAAAAATGTTGCCTGGTTTGATGAGTCTCGATTTCTGTTGAGACATTCAAATGGTAGAGTCCGAATTTGGCGTAAACAGAATGAGAACATGTATCCATCCTCTGATGGCTACTTCCAGCAGGATAATGCACCATGTCACAAAGCTCGAATCCTTTCAAATTGGTTTCTTGAACATGACAATGAGTTCACTGTACTAAAATGGCCCCCACAGTCACCAGATCTCAACCCAATAGAGCATCTTTGGGATGTGGTGGAACGGGAGCTTCATGCCCTGGATGTGCATCCCTCAAATCTCCATCAACTGCAAGATACTATCCTATCAATATGGGCCAACAATTCTAAAGAATCCTATCAGCACCTTGTTGAATCAATGCCACGTAGAATTAAGGCAGTTCTGAAGGCAAAAGGGGGTCCAACACCGTATTAGTATGGTGTTCCTAATAATTCTTTAGGTGAGTGTGTATATATATATATATATATATATATATATATATATATATAGCAAGTATTCAGCAAATGTGAACAGCACAACACTAATCTGTGTTGACGGGTGCCAGCGGCTGATGAAGCAATCCAGGCTTCCTTCAGTAAAAACTTAAATGTTTATTCACCAGAAATATAACGTTTCGGTTCGCAACCTGGAACCTTTTTCAAGCAGTGATATATATATATATATATATATATATATATCTTTGTTTACATGTGTGTGTGTATGTTTCTAGGTTTTTTGTTTATCTGTTGTGTGAAACTCTAAAAATTAGAATATCATGCAAAGTTAATGTATTTCAGTAATGCAACTTGAAAGGTGAAACTAATATATAAGATAGACTCATTACATGCAAAGCGAGATATCTCAAGCCTTTATTTGTTATAATTTGGATGATTATGACTTATAGTTTATGAAACCCCAAAGTCACAATTTTGAGGTATGGATTAATTAGCTGATTAGAGTGTGATACTTTGAGCCTAGAATATTGAACCTTTTCACCAAATTCTAATTTTAAGCTGCATTAACGCAATTCCTTTTAATTTGCATTTACTGAAATAAATGGACTTTTGTACGATATTCTAATTTTTCGAGTTTCACCTGTATGTGTTTGTGTATATGTGTGTGTGTCAGCATCTTCTATTCTTGACATTGATATCTGGATATGGGTAGAAATGTGTATATAATTCTATCCCAAATTTTAGGACACTGATATTTTTTTTGAATAATAAAAAAAAAGGGTGTTTTTACTATTGATGACCTGTCCTTAGGATAGATAACAATACCAGAGAGGGAGAAGGGGGGCCCTGTAAAAAAATTCTGTGGGGCCCAGTCAGTTCTAGCTACATCCCTGAGCGGTGGGTTGCTCCCATAAACTAAAGAAGCGTCACAAGGGGAGGATGGTCCTTAAATTTCTCGTTAGGGCAATGCCACCTGAGCCCTCCTCTGGGCCAGCCACTGGAATTTTTTTGCGGATGTATTTTTTGCTGTTGGCCCAGTATTTTGTGATGGACTGTGGTATTTGGCTCTCCTGGGGTGGTATTATGTGCCTCATTTTTGGTATTGCTGGCCCAGCCTACTTGTGTTGACCCTGTCTTCCATCAATTTGGACCCAACTACAAAACGGGGCCACTTTTAGTATTTTTTTACAGGACCACTTTAAGTTCCTTGAGCGTCACACTGTCCTGCCTCTCTGTATTGCCTCCAGTGAGCGGTGACAACACTCCCTGCAGCTGCTTAATCACATAGCTGGACAAGTACTCTGAGAAAGCTCTATGACGGCGCTGGCAACAGAGGTCACTGAACAGGAAGAAATCAAAGATATTTGTGTATAATTATTCTCCTACAATATCAGGCTTGCTTCAATACTATATGATGGGGGCAGTGTGGGCATCTCCCAGCACAGCCCATGTGTCTACTCACTGCCTCGACGACCGGCACGCCCACGCTGTCCACGACGACCGCGCTTAGAAATACCGGCTCCAACAGTTGATTGAGAGGCAATTTGCCTGTTTGTTTCTTCCTATTAAAAAATGTTATTTATAGTTTTAGACAAATGACCATTGCATATTTTACATAACATAAGAATTTCTACTCACACCCTCTATTTGAGGAAGACTACTCGATCGAGTTTCACCGCCACTGGAGTTGCCTGAATGTGCCTGCAAAAAACACACAATTAGGACTCACATGGCATTGTGCCTGCCGTGCTGCAACAAAAGGGCATCACCTCTTTAAATCACTCTTTTATGTAAAGTCATTCGCTACAGAGTGGTTCCATTGCATTGTCGTCTGTATTGTTGGGCGGTGCAGGCCGATCTTTGACCCATTCATTTTGGTGTCTGCATCCTTCAGCGCAGGACACGTGCGGTTCCCTTGCAAAGCAAAAATAAATAAATTCCTACTTACTGCCTCCATTGGTTCTGGAGAAAACCTAAATTCCTCTAGATCAACTTCAGAGGATTCCGTTGGAAAATCTCCCTGAAATATTGAAAAATGTATTGTATGGAAAATATAGATATCTTTATCATCATTATTAAAGAATATTTACAATTGATTAGTTATCGGAATCTGAAATAATGGCGTACTTCGACCGCCAACAGAAGGAGAAGGCGAACACATCTGGAGAAAAATAGTAAAGAAGTACCGTTTTAATACAAGCTCTTTATTTGACATACAGTATGTGCATTGTATTGGAGCATTTTGATGCTCTGTCTTGCCTTGCGATGCATTGCGCATCATCGGCCTTTGGTTCTGTTCAGTGAGGCACCCTGCTTTAAAACATTATGCTAGGCTGAGGTTTCCCAGTAGCAGTGAACATAGTTGGTAGTCTATATAGTATCCGCCTATAAAACATCCAAGCGCAGCGCTTAACAGCCGATTTAGGTGATGTCACAGACATAACTGCTACTGAGAAGCCTCTACCTAGTGTAATGTTGTAAAACACGGTACCTCACTGGACAGAACCAGAGCCGGACAATGCAGAGAAAGGCAAGGGGGAGTATAACAATGCTCTACTGCTATGCTCATTTATGTCAGCCTGGAAACATGTACATTCACACTCTCAGAATGTTTTCCAGATTAGAACAGGTGTTCAGTGGTACATATGTACAGAGGACAATAAAACTTTTCATTTTGATAACTACCTACCCTTTTCTACTGGCTTTCACAAGCTTGGCTACTAATAGTTCAATCGACATGTTCTTCTCTGCATCCCAAAATGGCGACTAGCAGCGGTCACATGATCCTCCCAGGGTTTTTTTTTGTCTCTTCCTGTCTTTTGCTGAAAGTTTCCGGTTGTTTCTGCGCATGTTCATACCGAAAAAACGGACAATATAAACGTAATGAATATAAAAGCAATATTTTGCAATTACTTAATATCCGTCTGTCATTGACTACAATGAACGGGAAGGGACACTCCGTCATGAGTCCGCTTTTTTTGACGTAGAAAAAATTCTACAGACAGGACTTTTTTTCCGTCCTAAAAAGTGGATTCAGAACGGATTGGCAAATAACGGACGCAAATGAATGCATACATATGTCAACTTTGGTCTATGGGCGTGATAACGGATATATTTTAATATTTTTTTTGTCTACTTTTTTTGTCTACTTCCGGACGGACAAGAGGAACGGAAAGGCTGAACGCTGATGTGAACTCAGCCTAAGCAGGGAGATGCTGTGTTTCCTGCACCGCCTATTGACCAGCTGAATTTTCAGGGCCATGACCAGATCTGTCCTCCACTCTTCACACTGCTGCTTCACTGCCTGATGCGACCAGCATCATTACAGCAGCAGAGCTCCGTTACAGAGAGGAACCCCGGCAAGTTCAGCAGAGCTTCACTGCTCCGACCTCCTCCTGACCAGTGACCTGCAGAGGTAGGGATTAAGGGCTCTTTAACACGAGCGGATCCCGTGTGGGTCAGGCTACTTTCACACTTGCATTTTGGCTTTCTGTTTCTGAGATCCGTTCAGGGCTCTCACAAGCGGTCCAAAACGGATCAGTTTTGCCCTAATGCATTCTGAATGAAAAATGATCCTCTCAGAATGCATCAGTTTGCCTCCGATCAGTCTCCATTCCGCTTCGGAAGCAGACACCAAAATGCTGCCTGCAGCGTTTTGCTGTTCGCTTGACGAAACTGAGCCAAACGGTCCGTTTTCTCTGGCACAATAGAAAACGGATCCGTCTCCCATTGACTTTCAATAGAGTTCATGACGGATCCATCTTGGCTATGTTACAGATAATACAAAGGGATCCGTTCATGACGGATGTATGCGATTATATTATTGCAACAGATACATTTTTGCAGATCCATGACAGATCCGCCCCAAAACGCGAGTCTGAAAGTAGCCTTATCCGCTGTGTGAAAGAGAGCCAAGCCCTGTTCAGGACAGCAGAGACGCGGAGAATTAACATGATTGATAATGCTCTTTTCCTCTCTGCGACCTTTTTACTACAAAATCACGGCGACAACTTTATCTCACTGTGATTTTGTAGTAAAAAGGTCACAGAAAGGCAAAGAGAATTATCAGTCATGTTAATGCCCCGTGTCTTTGCCCCTCATTGCCCTATTACGAGTAGCGTGTTTCTAATAGGGCAATAAGAGACATAGACTGAACCCTCTATGTATATTTTTATAGAATATATATATATATATATATATATATATATATATATATATATATATATAGAGAGAGAGAGAGAGAGAGAAAGAATGAGATCTCTCATATATATATATATATATATATATATATATATATTTATTTATCAAACTAGTGTAAAGTAGAACTGGCTTAGTTGCCCATAGCAACTGATCAGATTCCACCTTTCATTTTGGAGAGCTCCTTTGGAAAAGGAAAGGAGGAATCTGATTGGTTGCCAAGGGCAACTAAGCCAGTTCTACTTTACACTAGTTTTTTTTTTTTTTTTACAGTTTCCTGCTCTGCTATGTAGATGTGTAGCACAGCGATCACCTTTTGGTGTCAGCTATATATAGCTGATACATTGCTGAAACTCAGAGGTGTGAACTAGCTCCAATTCTGCCATTTTAACCCCTTTGGGGGGGGGGCAATTCTGAGTTTTGCTATGGGGCCCCATGATTACTACAGTATGTATGCCCCTAGGAATACTCCTTTTACATAAAAACTGTTTGCATACTTAAGGGGTTAATGTAAAATATAAGAGTAAAAAATACTATTTGTGTTATTACAGTATGAAAAGCTACCTACATTTGTTTGAGAAGTGACACACATTTGAACCCTAAACCAATAGTTTCATTATTTCTCTACAAAATACAGAATATAAAGTATGAAGGCAGACGACCTTGGATAAAAAAAATTTAAGAGTATAACTGTGCAATAGGTTTCTTTACAACATACCGTATACATGTTAAATCATGTAAGAGAAAGAGAAAAGAGATTATATGAGAATAGTAAAAAAAAATAGTAAAAATGTAAAAGGAAGAAAATAAAAAATAAATCGGGTAAGTGTCGAGAAGGGTGGTGACAGGAAGGGTAATGGGGAGGGAGTTACAGTATGGATTATGTGGCTTCTTCCTAGCATGAGTTATCATTTGCTTGGTTGTGATACAGATGAGTTGATATTATTCTTGAGAAAGGTTGAGTGGCACTGGTCAGGCTGCAAATGCAAGACACACAACAGCAGGTCCAATATACAGGTAGCATGTCACCATTGGAGAGACACCCCTAAATAGCTGGTAACCAGGAGTCATGTGCGCTATCCATGTCGGGGTTCATGCACCAGCACATAATGACTTTATAAGCAGACTTCATAGTTTTAAAATTTATGGAGCAAGCAGAAATGATATTCCATGCCTTATCCCAAGATGCTCTGTCCAGGTACCAACCAGATCTGATTACCATGACTATGGGTCGTGCGGTGGGTAAAAATGTTGAATAAGGAATATGCAACAGAAATAAGGCACGGGAATGTGGAGACATTTTACAAATGCATTCAAAGGATGTATTGGGATGCAGGGTGTCACACGCTGGAAGATCACTTGTGAGTCAATGTTTGATCTGGATACATCTGAAGGTTTGTGAGTGGGATATTGAGTTCTTTTCCTTTGGTTCCTCAAAGGAAAGGAGATCGGAGAAAGAGAAAGTTAGTAGGACTTCTCAAGGCCATTCGCCCACCACTGTGAAAAGGAGGGATAGTCATTTAGGTCTGAGAAAATTAGTTACCAGAAAACGTAACTGTGTCCCATACGCGTAGTGTAATGTATGACACATTAATAGGCTCAAAGGTGGAAGGATCCAAAGAAGCGAGTCAGTGAATAAAAGGGGAAATATTGGGGATTTACCCCAAAGACCTATAGGAGCTTTTCAGATGTAGAGTGTAGTACAGTAAGTTGAGCTATGATAGCTGCCTGGTAGATGCATGAGAGGTTTGGGACCCCAAGACCCCTATTTCGTTTGTGTACTATCAAAGTACGGTGAATAATGCCAGGATGTTTTGTCTTACAGATAAAAGACATGGGGCCTTTCTGTAGGAGACGTGGAATGTATGATGGAACAGTGACTGCTAGGGTGTGAAACCAATAAAGGAGTTTATAGAGTCTTGTCATTTGTAGGCATTACTTCTGACCAGCCGAAAAATAATTAATAGAGACCAGCTAATGCTGGTCTCTATATTCCTCTGCATCGCCATCCTCAGGACAGCGATACAGATGAATGGTGCGGCGGGGCAGGGGAGAGGTGTCTCCCTTCCCCATTCCTCTGTTAGACTATAGGCACTAGGCCTGCAGTTTATCAGAGACCGTTGCAGGCGGTGCGATGACGCAGGACACAGGCCAGAAGTGGCCTGCATCGCATCGCTGAACGTGGCATGGAGGTAAGTATGTGAGTTTATTTTTTTCATTTATGCCATACTGGGCGCCCTATCTTATATACTGACACTCATGAGGGGCACTATATAGGGGGAGGAGCACTATGGGGGCCCTATCTTATATACTGGCACATATGGGGGCACTATGAAGAAGTGGGAGCAGGAGCACTATGGGGGCATCTACTGGGGCCCTACCTTTTACACTGGCACACATTGGGAAGACTATGGAAGCGGAGGAGCACTATGAGGGCCCTATCCTATATACTGGCACACTTGGGGCACACTATGGAGAAGAAGGGGAGAGGAGCATTATGGGGACATCTACTTGGGGCCTGTTGAGGGAAGTGTTATATTTAAATATATATGTATATATGCCCTCATATATATGCATATATATATTAGCCCTTTTACATGGGCCTGTCCAGGTGGTGTACAGGGAGTGCAGAATTATTAGGCAAGTTGTATTTTTGAGGATTAATTTTATTATTGAACAACAACCATGTTCTCAATGAACCCAAAAAACTCATTAATATCAAAGCTGAATATTTTTGAAAGTAGTTTTTAGTTTGTTTTTAGTTTTAGCTATTTTAGGGGGATATCTGTGTGTGCAGGTGACTATTACTGTGCATAATTATTAGGCAACTTAACAAAAAACAAATATATACCCATTTCAATTATTTATTTTTACCAGTGAAACCAATATAACATCTCAACATTCACAAATATACATTTCTGACATTCAAAAACAAAACAAAAACAAATCAGTGACCAATATAGCCACCTTTCTTTGCAAGGACACTCAAAAGCCTGCCATCCATGGATTCTGTCAGTGTTTTGATCTGTTCACCATCAACATTGCGTGCAGCAGCAACCACAGCCTCCCAGACACTGTTCAGAGAGGTGTACTGTTTTCCCTCCTTGTAAATCTCACATTTGATGATGGACCACAGGTTCTCAATGGGGTTCAGATCAGGTGAACAAGGAGGCCATGTCATTAGATTTTCTCCTTTTATACCCTTTCTTGCCAGCCACGCTGTGGAGTACTTGGACGCGTGTGATGGAGCATTGTCCTGCATGAAAATCATGTTTTTCTTGAAGGATGCAGACTTCTTCCTGTACCACTGCTTGAAGAAGGTGTCTTCCAGAAACTGGCAGTAGGACTGGGAGTTGAGCTTGACTCCATCCTCAACCCGAAAAGGCCCCACAAGCTCATCTTTGATGATACCAGCCCAAACCAGTACTCCACCTCCACCTTGCTGGCATCTGAGTCGGACTGGAGCTCTCTGCCCTTTACCAATCCAGCCACGGGCCCATCAAGACTCACTCTCATTTCATCAGTCCATAAAACCTTAGAAAAATCAGTCTTGAGATATTTCTTGGCCCAGTCTTGACGTTTCAGCTTGTGTGTCTTGTTCAGTGGTGGTCGTCTTTCAGCCTTTCTTACCTTGGCCATGTCTCTGAGTATTGCACACCTTGTGCTTTTGGGCACTCCAGTGATGTTGCAGCTCTGAAATATGGCCAAACTGGTGGCAAGTGGCATCTTGGCAGCTGCACGCTTGACTTTTCTCAGTTCATGGGCAGTTATTTTGCGCCTTGGTTTTTCCACACGCTTCTTGCGACCCTGTTGACTATTTTGAATGAAACGCTTGATTGTTCGATGATCACGCTTCAGAAGCTTTGCAATTTTAAGAGTGCTGCATCCCTCTGCAAGATATCTCACTATTTTTGACTTTTCTGAGGCTGTCAAGTCCTTCTTTTGACCCATTTTGCCAAAGGAAAGGAAGTTGCCTAATAATTATGCACACCTAATATAGGGTGTTGATGTCATTAGACCACACCCCTTCTCATTACAGAGATGCACATCACCTAATATGCTTAATTGGTAGTAGGCTTTCGAGCCTATACAGCTTGGAGTAAGACAACATGCATAAAGAGGATGATGTGGTCAAAATACTAATTTGCCTAATAATTCTGCACGCAGTGTATGTGTATACATAGAGATGTATGTATGCCCCCTTGTCAGCATACATGTCTATGTATATAATATATATATACAGTACAGACCAAAAGTTTGGACACACCTTCTCATTCAAAGAGTTTTCTTTATTTTCATGACTATGAAGGCATCAAAACTATGAATTAATACATGTGGAATTATATACATAACAAACAAGTGTGAAACAACTGAAAATATGTCATATTCTAGGTTCTTTAAAGTAGCCACCTTTTGCTTTGATTACTGCTTTGCACACTCTTGGCATTCTCTTGATGAGATTCAAGAGGTAGTCCCCTGAAATGGTCTTCCAACAGTCTTGAAGGAGTTCCCAGAGATGCTTAGCACTTGTTGGCCCTTTTGCCTTCACTCTGCGGTCCAGCTCACCCCAAACCATCTCAATTGGGTTCAGGTCCGGTGACTGTGGAGGCCAGGTCATCTGGCGCAGCACCCCATCACTCTCCTTCATGGTCAAATAGCCCTTACTTTCAAAGTTTTCCCAATTTTTCGGCTGACTGACTGACCTTCATTTCTTAAAGTAATGATGGCCACTCATTTTTCTTTACTTAGCTGCTTTTTTCTTGCCATAATACAAATTCTAACAGTCTATTCAGTAGGACTATCAGCTGTGTATCCACCTGACTTCTCCTCAACGCAACTGATGGTCCCAACCCCATTTATAAGGCAAGAAATCCCACTTATTAAACCTGACAGGGCACACCTGTGAAGTGAAAACCATTTCAGGGGACTACCTCTTGAAGCTCATCAAGAGAATGCCAAGAGTGTGCAAAGCAGTAATCAAAGCAAAAGGTGGCTACTTTGAAGAACCTAGAATATGACATATTTTCAGTTGTTTCACACTTGTTTGTTATGTATATAATTCCACATGTGTTAATTCATAGTTTTGATGCCTTCAGTGTGAATCTACAATTTTCATAGTCAGGAAAATAAAGAAAACTCTTTGAATGAGAAGGTGTGTCCAAACTTTTGGTCTGTACTGTATATATATATATATATATATATATATATATACAGTATATATATATATATATACACTGCTCAAAAAAAATAAAGGGACCACAAAAATAACACTTCCTAGATCTGAGTTAATTAAATATTCTTTTGAAATACTTTGTTCTTTACATAGTTGAATGTGCTGACAACAAAATCACACAAAAATTAAAAAATGGAAATCAAATTTTTCAACCCATGGAGGTCTGGATTTGGAGTCACACTCAAAATTAAAGTGGAAAAACACACTACAGGCTGATCCAACTTTGATGTAATGTCCTTAAAACAAGTCAAAATGAGGCTCAGTAGTGTGTGTGGCCTCCACGTGCCTGTATGACCTCCCTACAACGCCTGTGCATGCTCCTGATGAGGTGGCGGATGGTCTCCTGAAGGATCTCCTCCCAGACCTGGACTAAAGCATCTGCCAACTCCTGGACAGTCTGTGGTGCAACGTGACGTTGGTGGATAGAGCGAGACATGATGTCCCAAATGTGCTCAATTGGATTCAGTTCTGGGGAACGGGCGGGCCAGTCCATAGCATCAATGCCTTCGTCTTGCAGGAACTGCTGACACACTCCAGCCACATGAGGTCTAGCATTGTCTTGCATTAGGAGGAACCCAGGGCCAACCGCACCAGCATATCGTCTCACAAGGGGTCTGAGGATCTCATCTCGGTACCTAATGGCAGTCAGGCTACCTCTGGCGAGCACATGGAGGGCTGTGCGGCCCTCCAAAGAAATGCCACCCCACACCATTACTGACCCAATGCCAAACCTGTCATGCTGGAGGATGTTGCAGACAGCAGAACGTTCTCCACGGCGTCTCCAGACTCTGTCACGTCTGTCACATGTGCTCAGTGTGAACCTGCTTTTATCTGTGAAGAGCACAGGGCGTCAGTGGCGAATTTGCCAATCTTGGTGTTCTCTGGCAAATGCCAAACGTCCTGCACGGTGTTGGGCTGTAAGCACAACCCCCACCTGTGGACGTCGGGCCCTCATATCACCCTCATGGAGTCTGTTTCTGACCGTTTGAGAAGACACATGCACATTTGTGGCCTGCTGGAGGTCATTTTGCAGGGCTCTGGCAGTGCTCCTCCTGTTCCTCCTTGCACAAAGGCGGAGGTAGCGGTCCTGCTGCTGGGTTGTTGCCCTCCTACGGCCTCCTCCACGTCTCCTGATGTACTGGCCTGTCTCCTGGTAGCGCCTCCATGGTCTGGACACTACGCTGAAAGACACAGCAAACCTTCTTGCCACAGCTCGCATTGATGTGCCATCCTGGATAAGCTGCACTACCAGAGCCACTTGTGTGGGTTGTAGACTCCGTCTCATGCTACCACTAGAGTGAAAGCACCGCCAGCATTCAAAAGTGACCAAAACATCAGCCAGGAAGCATAGGAACTTAGAAGTAATCTGTGGTCACCACCTGCAGAACCACTCCTTTATTGGGGGTGTCTTGCTAATTGCCTATAATTTCCACCTGTTGTCTATCCCATTTGCACAACAGCATGTGAAATTGATTGTCACTCAGTGTTGCTTCCTAAGTGGACAGTTTGATTTCACAGAAGTGTGATTGACTTGGAGTTACATTGTGTTGTTTAAGTGTTCCCTTTATTTTTTTGAGCAGTGTATATATTTATATATATGCAGGTTGGCTTATTGCTGCCCATTTATGCCCCAGAATTATATTGTATATATACATGCATGTAGATGTGCCCCAAACATCTATATGGATGTACAGTATGTACCTAAATGTATCCAAATACTGCCCCAGGTTGGTGTATGTGTATATATCTGTATATAGATATGCCCCAAGTATCTATATAGATGTATATACTTAGATATTGCTGACCAGAGAATGACCCCCAATCGTGGTGACCCCCCCCCCCCCCCCCCCACCCAGCTGAGGAGATTCCGACAACTGGACAATTATGTCCAGTTTCGGCCACTTCAAAGGACAGAGGATCAATAAAGATCCTCTGCCCTTTGTTAATTTCTCCGGCAGCGCCGGAGATGGCATGCCTGACAGGGACATGGGAACAAAAAGTTCCCATGCCCCTGTGTGCCGCTTACCTCCGGCCCTGTAATTACAGCGCCAGGGGTATGAGATATCTCCACAGGTGGGAGGATCAAAGGATCCCCCTGTCTGGGAGCGCGGGCTGGTGCGTGGACGTCATATCACTGCGCTTGCCCACATGGACCTGGCTGCAGGCGTGCATGCGCATGCCTGCAGCGCGGGAAAACGGGAGCGAGCGCCGCAGGGTTTAAATACCCCAGCAGCACTCCGCACGGAAGACAGGACCCCCGGCATCCCCCCCTGCAAGAGTAGAGCACAGGCAGCCATGCGCCGGGCTGCGCTGCGCTAGAAGACCGAACCCCGGCGTTTCTCAGAAGAAGGAATGAGCAGCAGGCACTCTGGAGAGAACCCGCTTCCCCCTGCAGTTCTCCACAGCCAGGAGAGAGCGAGCGGCGCTCTGAAGAGGGATCCCGACCTGCCCCTTAAGAGAAACGCAGGCAGCACACAGCCCTGCACTTACCCAACCAGACCAGCCCCAGGAGGAGAGCAGACAGGAGGAGCTGAGAAGCAGAGTCATGGATGGCTGAGTAACCATCCTCTGTCCCTGATCCAATGCCCTGCTGCCCTGATCCACTGCCATCAATCCCTCCACCAATATCCCATTAACCCTGCATTGCCCTGTACCCCTGTTAACCCCTGCAGCACAGCCTTCCCTGCCTCAGCATTAACCCCTGCTGAGCTCCTGTACATAGGCAGACCTCTGCAGCAGTATCCCCTGCTGCAGTCTGCTGCCCTGCACCCCTGCCATACCAGGTGTTAACCCTTTCCTGGGTTAACCCTTGCCCTGCCTTTACCATTACCCTGTGTTCTTTGGCCTGCATGTATTAACCACTGCAGTGCCACAATTGTGTTTTTAACCCCTTGTACCCCGTAAGGACAGTGAGTAGCCAGGCGGGTGGGTTGATATTTGTATGTGTGTATGTAAGTGTAATGTATAGTTAGTGTGTGGGGTGGAATGGGAATTGTGTAGTGTAGTTAGGTTTGTATTGTGTTTATTGTAGTGCTATTATTGTATTGCGGTGTGTGCGTCTATATGTATATATATTTATAACCATTGATCTATAAATATATATAGATATAGCGTATTATTAGACTTGTATAATTGTATTGTGTAATAAATATTTTATTATTCTTGTTGTAGCCGCCGTAGTATAGTGGTAGTAAGTCGCAGGTGGCGTAGTTCAGTGTAGTGTATAGGCAACAGAGGTATTTAGTTAGTTAGACAATTAGCTTATTAGCTAGAGGTATTTTTATATTTTAGGTATAAATAGGCGGAGTCATCACTAGACGACTCACGCCTATTTATGAATATTAATTATTCGTATTATCCAAAATATCAATAATTATTATTTCACTTAACAGGGCCCTATCTTATATACTGGCACACTTGGTGGGTACTATGGAGATAGGGGTAGGAGGCTATAGACTATTGAGGCATTATATAGGGGCATTATACTGGCACACATTATGGGGGCTCTATGAAGAAGTGGGGAGAGGAGCATTATGTTAGGCACCATGGGGACAAGCACTATCGGGGCACTATATTGGAGTATTTTTTACTGGCGCAAATTATAGGGCACTATCAGGACCTAAGCTCAACTGGGGGCAATAAGAGGGTTTTTTGGACACACAGTAGCGGGGCATTGGCACCCATTATTAGGGCACTATGGGGACATTGGCTCTACTGGGGGCACTAAGAGGAGGTATTTTTTATACTGTCATACAACAGGGCATTTTTCTGTACTGGTGCACATTATAAGGGGGCATTTTTCTACTGTCACATATTATAAAGAGAATTAATACTATCGGGGGCATTATGGTGGGCTTTATTACAACTGGGGGACTATGAGGAACATGAATACTAGTATGGATACTATGGTAGCATTATTACTTATGGGGCACAGTGGGGATATTATTACTGTTGGGGCACTATTACTACTATGTGCAGTCTGGCAGATAATTATTTCTATTGGTGGGACTTTGGGGAGCACTATTACTGTGGGGGAAACCCTGGCACAGTATCAGATTAGCACAATTATTTTTGGGGGACATTATGTTTACACTATTGGCACTATTTCCTAGGTGCAGTTATTTTTTAGGGCACTGTGTTCCAATAGTTACTGAAGGCGGTACTATCTGTGTGTTACTAGTATTTTCAGGGGGACTGTTTCTGCAGTATAGTACTGAAGAGCACAGCGAGCACAGTATTGTAGGTGGTAGGATGGGGTGTTCAGAAGGTGGGAGAATGATGGAAAACTAGGAAACTAAGATGTTTGTCAAACTCTGCAGAGAGAAGAGAAGGCTGAAAGAAATCCTCATGGCGGTCTGGTCTGAAAGGCGAAGATGAAGACGGAGAACATCTGCATCAAAGGAGACGTCGCTGGATGTAAGAGGTATGTGGTGCTGTATTAGGCTACTTTTGGTGATTTGGGCAGGCTTTTCCAGCAGAGAACAGCGTGCCGGAATTTACCAGCTCCGGCACTACTGGATGCAGACGGAATGCCCGCTGGCCCCATTAACTATAATGGGGTCCGACAGAGATCCAGCCACAATCTGGCAAAAATGCAGAGAATCAGCGGGACACAAACCGCTGCATGCTGCGGGAATGCCCAGGGAACGGCACCCGTGTATTGCGGATCCGCAAATGCGGTCCGCAATACGGCAACGGGGCGCACACGTTCGTGTGCAGGAGGCCTTATCCTGTATGTTTTGTATTGCTGTATGTATTGTTAGGATGGAATAAATTAGGTTGAGAATTTGGCTTAAGGGGACCCAGGCACATTCTTTGCACAGGAGCCCTCTTCTTTCTGTGTCTATCCCTGGAAAGAAGATTCATGCAACATGTGACGGACTGAGCCGTCACTGGGGCTGCTGGAGAAGCCTGAGGGCCAGCCTCCTTCCTACAGACTAGGGACCGAGAACTATGGAGACCCCCTAAGACCTTTTGGGGTTGCAAGGAACTATGAACCCTGATTTATGTGTGTAATTTATATGCCACATATTTCCTATTGCCCATTAAAAAGGCATGGTGTGGATTCAGCAACACAAAAAGGGTTAACTCTGCACTGAGACTCCCACTGATTGTGTTAGTGATGGGATTAAGATAGTTGATTATAATAGCAGCCGACTCCTAGATGAATAGATCACCATATGATACACTCAGGAGATAATCCCACCACATGTGTCTCCACTGTCCCTATTCATTCATTATGGAGGGGGTGAAGATGTCTGTTTGCATGTTGTGTTTGTTAATTGCGTCACAGACAATGCCATTGTGTTTGTTGAATAGGGTTAGTTTTTGTGTTTAAACTGTAAAGGATTGGCTGCTATGTCATGTCCTCAGTTCCCAACCAGGTCAACGGGGGTGGTACCCTTGTTGTAAAATGTGTATATAAGTCAATGCTTGTGTGTTCAATAAAGAGTTCCTGTTTTACATTCAACATAGAGCCTCGTCTCATGTGTATATGGATTGCTATACGCTGTATACTCCCCTGGCTATAACTCCTAGCTCTTGTAAGAGCTGTTCCTGCTCTCTGGATTTAGGAGAGGTTCACCCACTGGAGCCTGGAACCTTGTCTTAGGTCCAGGGTGGGTAGGAGACAGTGAGACCTCAACCAAGCTTCGGCGGTTCGTGGGGTCTGCAGTGCTTACGGTGTCAAGTAGAGTGCTTGGAGTCCTCGGGAAGCACTAGGAGCATCCATCGACGGAGGTACCCGTTCAGGGTGCCAGGAGATCCGTTACACAACAGATACCAACTACAGGTGAAACTCAAAAAATTTTAATATCGTGCAAAAGTTCATTTATTTCAGTAATGCAACTTAAAAGGTGAAACTAATATATGAGACAGACTCATTACATGCAAAGCGAGATATTTCAAGCCAATTTTGTTATAACTTGGATGATTATGGCTTACAGCTAGGGTTGAGCGAACCCGAACTGTAAAGTTCGGGTTCGTACCGAACTTTTGGATTTTTGGACCCCAGTGAAAGTTTGGGTTCGGGTTCGTTATTTGGCGATTTAACGGCGCTTTTTGAAAGGCTGCAGAGCAGCCAATCAACAAGCTTTTAACTTGTGTGCCCTTAGAAGCCATCACAGCCATGCCTACTAAAGCATGGCTGTGATTGCCCAGTGCAGCATGTGACCCAGCCTCTATATAAGCTGGAGTCATGTAGCGCTGCACGTCACTCTACTCTGATTAGTGTAGGGATAGGATGCTGCTGCTGTGAGGGAGAGAATAGGACAGAATCTTTAATCTGAAGTGCTTGTTAACTCGGCGATCTACCTAGATTTTGTTTTGTGGGTGCAGTGCACAATCTTTTTACCCTGCCCTGAGCCCAGTGACACATAAAAAAATAACTTTTTTCCGTCTGTCAACTAGGTGGGCGGCCATTTTATGCAAGTTCAGTGCACCAGCACAGCATATGTGCATTTGTGACAGTCAAATAGAAGCTTAAAATACTGAAATTATATTCTGGGTTTTTAAAAAAATCACCCATTTTTGGAAAGACCCTACATCTGTGGCCTTTGCAGCATTTGTCATTGTTAAATACAAGCTTGAAATACTGCAATAGTTTTCTGGGCTTTAAAAAACACCCTTTTGGGGCAAAATACAAAATTTTACAGCCCTTGCTGCATCTGTCAGTGTGAAATACAAGCGTTAGATACTGCTGTCCTATTCTATTATTTTAAAAAAACACCCATTTAGGGCAAAATACAAAATTTGCGGCGTTTGCTGCATCTGTCATTGTTAAATACATACTTGAAATACAGCAATAATTTTCTGGGTTTAAAAAAGCACCCATTTTTGGCAATACCCTACATCTGGGGCCTATGCAGCATTTGTCAGTGTGAAATTTAAGCTTGAAATACTGCAATAATTTTCTGGGTTTTAAAAAACACCCTTTTTGGGCAAAATACTAAATTTTACAGCCCCTGCTGCATCTGTCAGTGTGAAATACAAGCGTTAGATTCTGCTGTCATATTCTGTTATTAAAAAAACACCCATTTTTGGGCAAAATCCAAATTTTGCGGCGTTTGTTGCATCTGTCATTGTTAAATACATGCGTTAGATACTGCTGTTATCTTCTGTTATTAAAAAAAACACCCATTTTGGGAAAAATACAAAATTTGCAGCCTTTGCTGCATCTGTCAGTGTGAAATACACGCGTTAGATACTGCTGTTATATTCTGTTATAAAAAAAAAACACTCATTTTGGGCAAAATACTAAATTTGCGGCCTTTGCTGCATCTGTCAGTGTGAAATACACGCGTTAGATACTGCTGTTATCTTCTGTTATTTAAAAAAATCACCCATTTTGGGCAAAATACAAAATTTGCTGAGAATGAGGAGAGCCTCGAATAAGGGACGTGGCCCCGGTCACGGTGCTGCTGGTGGAGCTCCTGTTGCAGGGAGAGGACGTGGTCGATCTGTGCCACCTACACGCACAAGTGAAACACCTTCCTCGGGTGCGAGTAGGTGACAGAACCTTCAGCGTTATTTGGTCGGGCCTAATGCGGCTCTACGAATGGTGAGGCCAGAACAAGTACAGGCGATAGTAGATTGGGTTGCTGACAGTGCCTCCAGTTCCTTCACATTGTCTTCCACCCAGTCTCCTGCTGAAAGATCAAAGTTAGCACATGCAGCCGATGTCCATCAGTCTTTCACCTCACCCCCTTGCAAATCAACCAAGCAGTCTGAGCCCCAAGTCATGCAGCAGTCTCTTCTGCTTTTTGATGACTCTGCTAGCAGGGTTTCCCATAGCCATGCACATAGCCCTGCCCTAAAAGTGGAAGAGATTGAGTGCACCAATGCCCAACCACTTATGTTTCAAGATGAGTACATGGGAGGACCACCGCAGCACGTCTCGGATGATGACGAAACACAGGTGCCAACTGCTGTGGCTTTCTGCAGTGTGCAGACCGACAAGGAGGGCAGGGGTGAAGACTGGGTGGAACATGATGTGGAGGACGATGAGGTCCTCGACCCCACATGGAATCAAGGTCATGCGAGTGACCTGTGTAGTTCGGAGGAAGAGGCGGTGGTCGCACAGAGCCACCAACATAGCAGAAGAGGGAGCAGGGTGCAAAAGCGGAGCAGCCGTTCCCTAGACAGTACGCCTGCTACTGCCCAACACAGCAAGGGACTGAGCACACCAAATCCAGCTCCAAGGAGTTCCCTGGTGTGGCAGTTCTTCAGACAATGTGCTGACGACAAGACACGAGTGGTTTGCACGCTGTGCAATCAGAGCCTGAAGCATGGTATAAACGTTCTCAACCTGGGCACAACCTGCATGACCAGGCATCTAAGTGCAAAGCACGAGCTGCAGTGGAGTAGACACCTCAAAAACCAAGAAAGGTCTCTGGTTCCTCCTGCTTCCTCTTCTGCTGCAGTCTCGGCCTCTTCATCCACCTCTGGAGTCACAGTGGCACCTGCCACCCTGCAAACAGAGGATCTGCCAGCAACACCACCACCTGGGTCACCAATTATCAAAGAGAAGCGCGGCTGCCTGTCCACAGCCATGTTCTATTTTTTTTTTTTTTTGCGGTGTGGAGGCAGACAAACACCACGGAAGCACTCCATAGTGCTTCCAATCCATGCTTCAATTCAAGTGAATGGGTCCGCATTCCAACAGCCATGTGCATGAGCCCTAAGTGTGTATACATAGCTGTCAGTCACTGATAGTTGTACATAGGGAAGGTGTTCTCAGTGATTGATGGCCTTACACAGAGAATGCTTCTTGCACACAATCGTGTGCTGCGGTCCGCATGCAGATCGCAACCCCCACCATTTGAATGGGGGTCCGCGATCCGTAAGTTCAGCAAAAAGATAGGACAAGGTATATCTTTTTGCGGAACGGAACACCACAGAAGCACTCCGTAGTGCTTTCATTCCGTGGTTCCGTATCTCCGGATTTGCAGACCCATTCAAGTGAAGTGAATGCACATGGCCAGTGTCCCATGTATTGCGGGTCACAATACGGCCACCCGTTTGTGTTCAAGAGGTCTAAGTGTGTGTAAAGAGATGTACGTGGGGGTGTTCTTACATTACAAGTTTAAATGAATCTTTTCTCACAAAGCTATATATCAATCTGCTTGGCTCCCCCTGCTCTAGAACATGCTTTCTACAGAATGCACTGCATTTAGTGGTAACAGGCCATCTGTAATGTACTAAATTTTTGATATTTTTGTGGGCATTCTGTCTGACTTCAAGTAGTGTACAACTTTTTCCTGGGGCAGATGATGCATGAAGGAACAAGTAGCTATACCTGCTGACCAGCAGGAAAAAAATAAAAAATATTTTGGTTGAATTATGTGTTTTTTCTGTATGTGTATATAATATACGCACTGTTCACTGTCCAACTCCTAAACCACTGTGGACACCAAGCAAATTAACAGCAGCAGCGCAACTTGCAGGCAGCATGTTATAGAGCAGGAGGAGCTTAGCACATTTATATATAGTTTTATGGGAAAATATTCTGTAAAACTTTTAATTTATACATTTATATCTCTCCTCTTTTTTACTTCACTTGTACACGGGGGAGATGTCGTCAGTGACTGAACAGGACACTGAAAGAAAATACATTTGTGTGAATGAGTCCATATTCTGTGTAAGGCCTCATGCACACAGCCGTTGCGGCCTGCATACAGCGGCATGCGGACCCATTCACTTGAATAGTTCCGCAATCCGGGAGGTGCGGTGCATGTTCTATTTTTTAAAGGTGCAAACGGATCACATTCAACTTGAATAGGTCTCAATCCATCCCAGCCGCCACACGGATGTTGCCCGTGCATTGGGAACCACAAATTGTGGTCCCCAATGCACGGAACGGCCACGTTCAGTCACTGATAAGCCTGCTCTCATGAACATCTAAGTATAGAAAGAGCAGAGATATAAATGTGTAGGTGACAAGTCTTACTGAATCTTTTCCCACAAAACTATATCTCTTGTAAAAGCCATTCCATCTATACTTTATTAAATGCCATCTCCTCCTGCAAAAATAAAGTCTCACCTGAGTATTGTAAATTAGCAGAAAAAAAAACAAGCAATTTAACACAAGAAATGCACATTTATAACTCATAAAACATTTCCGATTCCATGAATTTCAGACAATTGAGAGACATTACCATCATATGTGGAAACAATTAAAAGACAAACTATTTATTAGACAGCAAGGACTACACACATTTGCCTTTTTCAATTGATAATAATCATTGTCATTTACAGTCAGTAGAATAATTGATAGGATTTCTCAATTGCAGCTTGGAACTGTGCTTCTTCATCCAGGTGGACATTCTGTGACAGGTACGCAATACAGAAAGAACAGATTAATTAAAACAAGGGTTAACTTTCAAGCAAAGCCTCATTTACACACAGCGATAAAGTGCAAGTTGTTACAACTAGTAAAATAAACCTATTAGACCACCTGTACATGTTGCGGAATACGTGCATTTTTTTTCTTCACAGAAAAACCGCATTGTAATACAATACCAGCAAAGTACGAGATTACACAAATCTCATGAACACTTTGTGGCTTTTTATTTTTTTCTGTGTGGAAATTGACCTGCTGTGCAGATGTAAAAATCCACAGCAGGTCATTGATGTTTGCCGTTACAGCTGCGGATTTCACCCTTGAAGGGTGAGATCTCTGGCCAGACCGTACCAAAAACCTGTTAGAAATTGCAGATTTTGGTATAGATATGGTGCATAAACACAAATCCACCTGGAAATTTGTGTGCATCTTATGGGCGTTATCCGACACTTGTGTGCAGGTGGGGTTAGGGTACGGCCACAAGGCTTGCCTGTGATGTGGCCACTATACATGCAGACAAGCAAGCCACTGCAGTATTTTATTAACTTAAAATATTTTGTGGTCATGTCAATAGTCTTGTGGGTTACCACGTCACCATTAACAATCTGTTCATAATGGAGGTAAAGGGCATCTTCAGCTGTCAAGAGCACATGCAACAGGTCAGCCAGTTTCATAGGTATAAATCTGCTGACAGATGCCCTTTATGCAGCGCGTGAATCAGATTTCTTAAACCTCATCCACTTTGCCAATATTGTACAACCCTCTCAAGTGGATGAGCCAAGCCAAAGAGAGGAATGCTCGGGTCACAGGTGGTTTTTGTCTCTACAGAACTTTAAGTTTTCTGTGGAACATAAGGCAGGCAGGTTACAGGGAAATACAGATGCCCTGTCCCGGGTACACAGTCTAGCTGGTGTGTCCCCCCCCCTCAGGGTTGAACAAAGGGGGGGGAGGTATGTAAGAAAGTACAAGGGGCCATCATTGACAGAAGATATGAGTCACCGAGGTTCCTGGCCTCGGTGAGGTAAGAGCCGGTAATTTTAAGTGTCAGCGGCAGTTAGTTCTGACTGACACTATTGGTTATTTAGTGTGGCAGTAAAGCCCATCCGGGCGGGCTCGTACTGCATTAAAAACTGATGTACAATCTGCAGCAAGGCTAGGACAAGGTCCACCACCAACAGAGGCTGAGCTGCCCAAGTGCGGCCCCCCCGCCATTTAGATATGCATGTTTGTTATTAATCAGACATCCACCCCAACCCCCAGTGCGTTCCTTGTAATTTTACCCCATCAGATGGAAAAGAATATTATCTTTAATTAAGAACTATCTTACTTCAGGGCAGACTCTCACGCTCTATCCCTGCTGGGGCCTGGGCTGGACCGTGACCGTGCTGTGCTGCTCCTGGTCTCCAGAAGGCGCACATGTGACCTGACTGCGTACAGCGCGTCAGGTCAAAGTGCGCGCTGTACGCAGCCAGTCAGGCAAGCGACTGAGCAGAGACCAAATCAGCGGAGTGGGGAGGGAGCACGTAAGTCAGTGCCAAGTGCTCACTACTCCCTCCGTCCTCCAGCGCGGCGGGCAGTCCGGCAGCAGCAGCGACGTGGTCAGTGGCCTGCCTGCCGCCCAGAGGCTGGGGAGCTGGCCTGGCCCTGAGGCTGGAGTTTCCCCAGCCTCTGTGTCGGCCCGGCCCTGATCTGCAGTATCAGTCACATGAACATACCCAAATGTTTCACTTCTGTCCATTAAATAGAAATGTATAAGCTGCTCTTGGTAATTAAATTATTGCCCTGGTATGTTAATAAGCCAGCGAGGTCACAAAGAAACCCAAGGTAAGCTCTGAGCAACTAAAGGGCTTTCTCAGATTAAGGGCTCATGCACACGACAGTATGCATTTTGCGGTCAGCAAAAAACGGATCCGCAAAAGATACAGATTACGTCCGTGTGCATTCCGTATTTTGCGGAACGGAACAGCTGGCCCCTAATAGAACAGTGCTATCCTTGTTCATAATGCGGACAATAATAGGACATTTTTTTGCGGAACGGAATGCACACAGTAACTTCCAATTTTTTTTTGCGGACCCATTAAAAAGAGTGGTCAGAAAAAAAAATTTAAAAAATAACACACACACACAAAATACGTTTGTGCGCCTGAGCCCTAACAGTTAATGAGTTCACATGAGGAAGACACTGAACAATGGTGCATGGCCGCTTTGCAAGGAGAAAGTCTATGCTCTACAAAAAGAACATTGCTGCCCATCTGCAGTTTCCTAAAGATCACCTGGACAAGCCAAAAGGGTACTGGAACAATGTTATGTGCATGGATGAGACCAAAATAGATATTTTCTTTGTTTAAATGAGCCGTTAGCAAGCGCTGCCTCTAATGCCATCATCCCGAAAAAGCGGTCTGCAGACGAGATGCTGGCGTATTATTATCCAAGACATGTATCAAGGCCTAGTTAAAGGGTCAAAACATTGACTTATAGGATAGCTGCCTTACATCTGGTGGCATTAGAGGCAGAGCTTGTTAAAAGCTCATTTGCCTCCCATTCTTCTCAGAATTCCAGAATGACATGTATGGCCTATAAGTCTCCTCACACCGCTCTCCCCAAGGAGAGATAGTACCCCCCAAATGTTGGTTTAAATGAAAAAAGTGTTATATTTGAAAGGAAAAAATAAATATATACTGGTTTAGTTTACTGGTAAATCCTTTTCCAGGTAGTCCGACATGACAGCACCCATGGAGGTTGTCCTTATGGTCTCTGTAGGGACAGGAAGAGAGAGATTAAAAGGCACCCTCCCCTCCCACTCTCCAGTGTTTTTCCAAATTACTACACCGGATAGGATCCAACACCTTTTTATTAATAACAATGTTACATTCACACTGCCATCAAGGTTGGAACCATTATACCAGGGAGGGTAATATGGGGTGCTGTCATGTCAGACTCCTGGAAAAGGATTTACCGGTAAACTAAACCAGTATTTCCAGGATGTCCCTCCATGACAGCACCCATGGAGAACTAACAAATTAATCTCCTGGGGGGGGAGAGGACTACTGCCTGAAGGACTTTCTGCCCGAAAGCCAAGTCCTGGCAGGCCAACACATCTAATCTGTAAGGTCTGGCAAAAGTCAGACCAGGTTGCAGCCCTGCAAATCTGGTCAATTGTAGCATCTGCCTTCTCTGCCCAGGAAGTTGCCATGGCTCTAGTAGAATGCGCCTTCAAGTTTAAAGGACAGGTCTTCTCCTGAAGTCTGTATGTTTCTTTAATCAATCATGCCAACGTCTGTTTTGAAGTTTTCAGTCCTCTATTCTTCCCACCAAATTGGATGAATAAATTACTTGATCTTCTCCAAGTACTTGTCCTGTCAAGGTAGGCTAGGATCGTTCTTCTAACATCCAGACACTGGAATCTCTTCTCCTGTATATTTTTGGGAGAGGAACAAAATGAAGGGAGTGTTAGCTCTTGCTCTCTATGAAAGGTTGAGACCACCTTAGGTAAAAAGGCTGGATCTAGCTTCAGGATTATGCGATGATCCAGAATCCTTAAATATGGTTCTTTAATAGATAATGCCTGAATTTCTCCTATCCTGCGGGCTGTGGTTATGGCCAGGAGAAATACCGCCTTGAGAGAGATATGTTTTTCAGATATAAGGTAGATAGGCTCAAAGGGGGGGGGGGGGGAAATCACAAACCTTTTAAGACTACATTTAGATCCCGTGGGGGGAATAGACTGTCTCAAGGTGGGTCTCAACCTAGAAGCTGCTCTTAGGAAACTCCTAATCCATCTATGTTCTGCAAGGGGTGTATCTAGACAACAGCTGAGTGCCGAGATCTGTACTTTAAGCGTGCTGGGCTTTAGTCCTGCATCAAATCCCTCCTGAAGAAATTCTAATATGCAACCCACTGAAGGAGATCTGGTGTCCGCCTGATTTTGCGACAACCAGGATGAAAATTTCTTCCATATTTTATTATATATAGCTCTCGTGACGGGTTTGCAGCAGCCTTGTAGAGTTGAGATTACCTTATCTGAGAGCCCCTTGTTAAGGTCTGCCTTTCAGGATCCAGGCTGTAAGATTCAGTTTGTCCAGATTGGGATGAAGAAGCAGTCCTTGTGACAGGAGATCCTGTCTTTTTGGAAGGGTCATCGGTTCTCTGATGGACACGATCTTTAGAACTGAAAACCAGGCTCTCTTGGGCCAAGCTGGTGCCACCAAAATCAGCGTGGTTGAACTCACTCAACTTCTTCAGGATTAATGGTATGAGGGGAAATGGAGGAAAAGCGTAAGCTAGACTCATGTCCCACTTCTGGGAAAAAGCATCTACCGCCAATGGTCTCCCTCTTGGGTCTAGCGATTAGAAATAGTCCAGCTGAGTATTTCTGCTGGACGCAAATAGATCCGCTTGAGGTTTTCCCCATTCCTGACAAATCATCTGGAAAACTTCCTTGTTTAACTTCCACTCCCCTGGTTCGACCCTGTGTCGACTGAGGAAGTCCGCTGTGGAGTTGAGACCCCTTCAGGTGCGTGGCTGTAATGGACAAGACCTTCTTTTCTGCACACCTGAAGAGGATATTCGCTAAGCCCTGAAGTTGAGGGTTCTTTGTCCCTCCCTGTCTTTTTATGTAACAGACAGTCGTCATATTGTCCGACAGGACTCTGACATGGTGGCCTGTGAGGAGATGTTCCGCGGCTTTCAGGAACTCCCAAACCGCTTTTAGTTCCTTGTAGTTTGAGGAACTTAGGGCGTCTGTACTGGACCAACTGCCCTGAAAAAACTGATCCTCTAAGTGAGCACCCCAACCCCGGCTGCTTGCATCCGTGGTTATTGTCTTGAGTGGTATCATATTCCAGGAAACCCCCCTTGACAGGTTCTCTGTTACCAACCACCAGGAGAGGGAGTCTACTGCTCTGTCCGAGAGCTATCCTGGAGTTTAACGATCTGTGGTCTTTGTCCCAAGATAAGAGGACCTCCGTCTGGAGAGTTCTTTAATGGAACGGGGCCCAGGGAACTGTCGTGATGCACGAGGTCATTAGGCCTAGGATTTGCATGGCCTCTCGTAGTGTCCGCTTTTCCTTTAATCTGAAGGAGTTTATGCTTTTCCTTATGCTGATTTGCTTGTCCTGAGAAAGGAAAGAATGTTGAGCTATCGAATCTAAGAGAGTTCCCAGGAACTTCTTTTGTGTTGCCGGCTGCAAATCCGACTTCTCCAGGTTTATCTTCCATCCCAGACTTGTGAGCAAATAGAGTCCGTCCTTTGTGAAACTTTAACTCCTCTTCTGACTGCCACCAGAAGAAAGTCGTCTAGGTATGGAATTATAGTTACCTGCCTCTGTCTTAGGTAGGCTACCATTTCTGCCACTACCTTTGTGAAGATACGTGGGGCTGATGATATTCCAAACGGAAGGCACTGAAATTGGTAATGTAATATCTTCCCGTCTTTCTTGATCGCAAATCTCAAGTACTGCTGGAACTGATGGTGAATGGAGATGTGGTAATAGGCATCCTTTAGATCCAGGGTGCACAGAAACGCCCCTGGACCCATCAGTGGGATCGTAGATTTTACTGACTCCATCTTGAAATGGTAGTGTGTTATCCATCTGTTTATTAAGAATTTTAGGTTGATGGTCCTTTTGGATCAGTCTGGTTTTGTTATGAGGAACAGTTTTGAATAGTGGCCCTTGAATTCCTCTGAAGGAGGGACCTGTACTATTGCACCCAATTTCAATAGCTTTTGGACATCCGTCTGAAGCTGATCCTGAAGTGAAGCAGATTGGAAAACTGTAGTCTGAAACAGTCTTGGAGGAGGTGAAACTCTATTCTTAACCCCTTCTGGATGAATTCCAGAATATACTGTTTCTTTGTTATTTGGATCCAATTTTCCCAAAAGAACTGGAGTCTGCCCCCTACTGGCCTGGCGTCATAGTCTCTGTCTTGGTATTGGGGTTAAAGAGAAACCCTCGGCCTCTTCCTCCTTTCGGGTAGCTCCACCTCCTAGTCTTTCCTTTACTTCTGGGAGCGTTTTGAAAACTGCTGGCCGGCTTACGAAAGGGCAAAGGTTTTTTGCTTTTCTCCGCCGGAAACACTTTCTTTTTGTCCGCTGTCTTTTCCAGAATTTCGTCTAGTACTGGCCCAAAGAGGTGGGAACCTTTAAGGGGTATAGCGCAAAATTTATTTTTAGAGGCTATATCCCCTGACCAGGATTTTAGCCACAAGCTCTCCTAGCTGTGTTAGTTTAGGAATCTGCTTTTGCTGCAAATCTTATGGACTCCGCAGAGGCGTCTGCCATAAAAGGATGCAGCCATTTTAAATAGAGGTAACGACCCCAGGATTTCTTCTCTAGGAGGTGTCTTGCTTAAGATGTTCCTCCAGCTGATTCACCCATAAAGCCATAGACCTGGCTACAGAGGTAGCAGCAATGTTAGTATTGATAGTATTGGCTGAAACCTCCCATGCTCTTTTGAGTAATCCGTCAATCTTCCTATCCATTGGGTCCTTTAATTGGGCCGAATCTTCAAATGGTAGTGTGGTTCTTCTAACCACTTTTGCTACATGGATATCCACCTTAGGGACCACATCCCACAGTTTTGCATCCTCAGGGTTGAACAGCAATCTGTTTTTAAATTCACGAGGTATATATATAATTTCTTATCAGCATCAGCCCACTCGTCGATCACTAAATCCTTTAAGTTTTCGTTCGCCGGGAACAACTTTTTCTTTGCTTTTAACCCGCCGAACATTTCATCCTGCACTGAGCGAGTCTGCTCTTCCTCCTCAATATCCATTGTCTGTCTTACAGCCGACAGAAGGGGATCTAAATCTTCTTGTGAAAAAAAAGATCTCTCTTCTGATCAGCCATATAAGACGAACCCTGATCATCATCCATCTCTTCTGAAAGATATAATCACTCTTCTTCAGACTCTGACTCCCTTAGTACTCTGGGTCTTTTTGGGGGAGGGGAACCAGCACACTGTTTCTGAAACCATACTGGAACTGGCCGCCCGGATCTCCTCTTTCACAATCACTATCAAGTCCGACAGGAGAGACGATTTCTCCTCTCTGAGAATCTTCGCCAGACAGTCACTACATAAAGCTTTTTTATATGACTGGCATTTTCTTTGAACATAAAGCACATCTTCTGGCTTTTTTTTGGTTCTCCCAGAGATTGAACTGTAGAGTCTCTCTCTCCCTACATAGGAAGAGAGAGAGTCCGTTAGCTGAATTGTACTGCATAACAAAACAAAGGGGATCTGAGCCACCTCAGGCACTTACATGACCCAGGAAAGGGATGTCTGCGCTAGTGTCCTGCATAGCTGACATCTGGACCTCCATACCTCACCCAGACAAAAAATTGACTCAATTTATGTCCTACCTGGTCCATTCTGTTGCCGCGCGGCTCCGCCTCCTCACTTCCTGGGGGGGGGGGGGGGGGCGACGACTTATTCAAACGAAGAGGCAACCCCCCCTGCATGCCACCGCCGCACCGGGTTTAGCGTTCCCTGGGTGCCGCCATCTTCTTCTGACCATGTGACCTCGACTTGCGGTCACCTGATCTGCACGCCGAGCAGGAAGAGCGCAGGAGCCGCAGCCAATCCCAGAGCTCCCAACCGGAAGAAGCGGCCTCGGCCCCCCACGATACCGCGGCTAAAGTAGGTACAGGGGAAAAAAAAAAAGTGTATCGGGGACAGCTAGGGGACCTCTACCCCGAGAGGTGCTAGCGTTAGGCCTCCAGAATCTGAAGAGGAGAGGTAAAAACCCCCTGACCAGATTCGGCCCCAAATCCTTCTCATTCCCAGAGCAGGGAACGACTTCTCTCTGCTCCTATCCCTGTAGGGACAGGAAGAACACTGGAGAGTGGGAGGGGAGGGTGCCTTTTAATCTCTCTCGCTTCCTGTCCCTACAGAGACCAATAGGACAACCTCCATGGGTGCTGTCATGGAGGGACGTCCTGGAAAAACTGCATTCCAGCTTAAAATCCTCATCCTATCTGTGCAAACAGGTGGTGGTAGCATCATTGTTTGGACCCGTTTTGCTGCATCTAGTCCATCAATGATGGAAAGTGCTCCTGGAACAATGAATTCAAAAATTTTCTAAAGAATTTGCTGGTATAACGTGGGTTATGCAGCAAGACAACGACCCTAAGAACACAAGTCATTCTATCAAAGAATGGTTAAAGGGGTTATGTCATCTGTGACTTTGATGGCATATGGCAAGGACATGCCTTTAAAGTCAGCTAGGTGCTGGTCTCGCCTTTGGTGGCATATCCTACCAATGTCTCAGATGAGACAGCCCCTTTATAGAAGGATAAAGTTAAGGTTTTGAAATGGACAAGTCAAAGTCCTAACTTTAATCCAATGCAAAAGTTGTGGAAAGACCTGAAGTGAGCAGTTTACGGAAGGAGACCTACAAACATTGTGTAATGACCCAGAGTTCCATTACCACCTTGCTATCATTTCCTATGTGCCAATACCTGTCATCCAATGTATTTCATGTCATCTTCTGATAATGTGCATTTACACTCCATTTAATATTTATGTTCATGTAATGTGCCTGGTTACCACAAGGTGCCAGCAAACATTTGGCAGTGCTAGAGCAGGGAATGGACTGGATTGTCCATTCTCTCTCCCCCTCTAGAGGGAGAAGGAGGAGTTTAGCTAATAGGAGTCAGTCTACTCTTCCCCCTCTTGGGGAGAGGATGCGAGTTCTAGTCTACCCTCCTAAGGGAGAGGTTGTACATCGGCCAGCAGAGTCCTGCCTGCTCTGCTAGGCCCGCAGGTTCTGCTTGCATAAAAGGACTATTTGGCTGCATGTCCCCTCCTGGGCTTTCATTGCCTTCATCCAAGCTGAGCCGAAGCTTGAGGTACTAAATTACCAGGACAAGAAGTTCCTAGGATTACCTACAGAGAAAGACTACTACTGCTAACAGAGCTGAGGAAGCTACAGCATAGCAGAGCTGAGATTGTTGCAGAGAAAGTATTTGCTTGCTAAAACCAAGATAAAATCTGGAAACTGTCTGAATTACCGTTTATGCCAAGTAAAAGCAACTGTTCAACGTTTACCAAGTCTAGACTCATATTTTTTCTACCCCATCCAAGTTCTCCATCCCCTTTTGCACTGCCTCGGTCGACCACGTCTGGGATCCACCCGTATTCAGGTAGGAGGACCGTGACAAACGTGCTACACAACATCTCCAGGGATATTGTGGCCTATTCAACACCACTCTGGCCTTCTTACACTGGGTACCAACACTACCACCTACCAAGAGGACTCCATGTTCCTGTTGCTTAACCACAACTGGCGTCACATTTACTTGTTCTATAAAAGAGGGAAATATTTAGTAGAAACCTCCCAAGGGGCAAGGGATCCCCCAGGCGCTGGACCTGGCCGTTGCAATTGAAGCAGTTTTGTCTGGAAGAATTGGCTAAAAATTCCTCCAAGCCAATGTGCAGGACTGAACAATTACTGGAAACATTTAGTTATTGCTGCACAAGAGGGTCGCAGCAGATACTAAAAGCAAAGGTTCACATATGTTTGCCACTCAGACATGAGATATTGGATTGTTTTCCTCATTAAATATGACCAAGTCATATTTTTTACTCCTTTGGTTATTTATCTTTACTTTTAGGATTTCTTTGAAAATCTGATGTAGTTATAGATCAATTTTATGTAGAAGATTTTGAAGGCTTCAAACTTTCAAGCACTACTGTAGAGGATGAAAAGGAACCAGAGAGATTTGTTTACATGTTAAAAATGGGTCAGGAAAGTCCTGTTAATAACCATACTAATCTCAGAAAACAACTTTAAGGGCCGTTTCACACGAACGAGTCCATTGCTGGAATCATACGCCGGACGGAAAACTTGCTCGTGTGAAAGAGGCCTAAGGTTCATTTGTTTATTAGCAAACCACCATTTTCTGCCAAACCTTAAATGTTGATCAAAATTTATTCTGCATGTATAACAATTTTGGATAGTGTAAATGGTGCTCAGGCGAGATTTTATACAGTATATATAAACCTTGCGAAGAAAAAATAAAAATCGTGGATATATTACATTCATTGTAAGGATTGAGATTTTCATTTACCGTATACTCAACGCCTTTGACTTTACACCATTTTAGCTGATTCCCATATTTTTTACCAAGGGGAAACCCCTGAAAAAATGTATGCCCTCCCAGAAACTGAGGACAGTTTGCCCTTTTTTTTACTGTACAGAGGAGATGTGCTTAGTGTATGCTGCAAAGCTTATCTAGGAAAACAATTCCTGGGAGTGAAGGCGGCCAGAAAAGCAATTTTGCTAAGGATTAACCTCTGTGGGAGAGCAGAACAGATTACTACAGGAGTTTAAGGGCCAAGCATGGACAAAAACAGTAAAGTTAACGCATGCCTATGGCTGTAGTCTTTACTGCCTTTGGTTTGGGTTAGCTTCTGGCACCCGTCACACTACTGAAACAGACTGGGCATCTGATCTAGGACTGCACCTGCATTTGGACACTGCAGAGAAAGATTGAGAGATTGCACACTTTTGGTAATTTTTTGAAGTTTGCTGGTGTCTATAGAAAAACTCTGGGAGGAACACCATCACCATAGTCATCCCTATACATATCCTTTAGAAAAACCCTACTCTGATATACTTGAGAACTGTGCCTACTCCTTTTGTTTGCATTGTGACACCTACCATCTATTCAGTAAGAAAGACCATTTATACTACAACCAAGCCGGCCTTGTCATTGGTCTCCATTCCTGATTAGAACCCCTGTTCTCCTGCCTTGCACACTGCTGTTCACCCAACATCAAGGATAGACACCTCAGCCACTACCAGGCAGGAGACTCCAAAGTCCAGGGGGTGCCCTCAGGAGGTAAGAAGGGTTGCGTCCTTCCAATCACTGTACATGCGGCTTGGGAGAGAGCTGGAGAAACATTAGCCACACTGCTTGCTACAACCACCCTCATTGTCACCACCACTCACATCTTCCTCTCCAGCCCCCTTCCTTTCCCCATGCGGGTCAGTGTGCTGCATAAAAGGTAAAGCTCTATAACATTTAAAAGGTTATGTACAATCTGAAATTTAACATGCAGTGTGCAAGTACTGCAATATTAATGAACGCAGACTGATCTAACAGTCTCGAGTAATACAGTAATTGCACTATTGCTTGCTGTAAATTCAAGCGCATATAATAAGATACCCGTTTGAATTATTCTTAAAGAGGTTGTCCATTCCTTTGCAAGTGATGGCTTTTTCTCAGGATAGGCCTTCACTATCTAATCGGCAGGAGTCTGACACCACATGCTAATCTGCTGTCCTGCACTAGCTCTGGGGCCAGTTGTCAGTGGTGGAACTACACCACCACTATCTGTTGGACAGTGAAGTGAATAGCACCAGAGTCGATCGGTGGGGTGCAGCATGTCCGGCCATTACTATCTGATCGGCGGAGGTCTATATTCAAAAGAGAATCACTTGTAAAGTTTTGGACAACTCATTTAATGAGTAACCCTAATAAAATAATTCCTGCAGCTGGCCATGACAGGGTTTCTATTGTAATAATCAGTTCCAGGCGATTTATTTAGAAAATTGCATATTGGATACTTACCATGAACTCGTCATAATTAAACTGGTGTCTGGCATTTAGGTGTCCTACAATATTGCCAGTTGAATAATTGGTATCCCCACAGGGCAAAGCAGAACATATAGGGCACATCTGTAAAGTATAAGGACATCAAAATGGTCACAAATTGGATATTACACTTCTATGTCTTTATCTTTTCACTCTATTGAATTCATGGTTGAACAATGATAAAAACTTTATAAAATGTGCAAGATATGTTAATTAGTAGGCATTTTCTTCTATACAAAAATGGAACTTAAAAGGGGCTGTCTGAAAATTAAAAAATCTCAGACAAGCACTACAATGGCTCAAGATAAGAATTGGACCAGCGACTCTGGAGAATAGGGCAAGTTTAACTTGTTTTAAGCCAATTTAGGGTTTGCCCAAGATTTTTAATTATCTTGGAAAACCCCTTTAAAATGCATTTTTATGTTAACATTTGTTTAGAATTTTGAAGTTGGCAAAGATTGCTGTTGGGTGACCGATTAGGTGTCTATACACAGCTTTTTTGCTGGATCCGGCAGGGTTCAGTAAAAACACTTCCGTTCTGATAGTACAAGAATCTGCATCCGTTATGAACGGATCCGGTTGTATTATCTTTTCGACATATCCAAGACTGATCATCAGGAACGCCATTAAAAGTCAATGGGAGACGATCAGTTTTCAATTTTGTCAGAAAACGGATCTGTCCCCATTGACCTGCATTGATCCACATCCCAGGACAGAAAGCTCTCCGGTATGAGAATGGAATGCATTTTGGAACATTCTGTTCAGTTAAGTCCCCATTGACAATGAATAGGGACAAAACGGAAGCTTTTTTTCCCCCCCAGTATTGAGACCCTATGACGGATCTCAATACCGGAAATTATTAACGCTAGTGTGAAAGTAGCCTTAATGGAAGAACATCAGATATGTTGTAATATAGTACTGTAGTATACTTACCATTATGGAAGACCATGCCATTGCTATGGGGTCTGAGGGTCAGCACTGAACACCTTCTCTTGCTTCTCAGCAAAACTCTGCATTTTTCTTCAAACATTAGGGGGAGCTCAGTAAATACAGAATTTTACAATTTCTATTGAATTCCATGCCAACTATAGATTCCCATGAAGTGAGCTACCCTGGTGGTGGTTGCAGGCAGCCATTATTATAATATAGTACATGGAGGGAAGTGGGAGCTTTAGAACAGCATGGGGAAGATTTAGCAGTGGATTTATGAAAGTTGGTGTGAACACATTGAAGAATACGGTGGTCAGAACAAGTGCCATATTTATCAACCCATGTTTCTGTCCTAGAAGTCTGGCTAAGTGGGTGATTCGCCGTGCAACTTTATTACAGTATTCCTCCAATAAAAAAAATAAAAAAAAATTATACATTCATCAGAAACTTCTAATAGCGGTGTACATCTCTGGTTCAGTAAAAAGGCTGTATGGAGCCTGTGAATTCAGAGGGAGCTAATGGTGTCATGATGTGAACCCAGCCTTACCCCTGCCCCAAGCTGCTGGATCTTATTTCCACATCAACTGGGTAAATGGTCAGCCAGGTTATGGTTATTGTAATAAATCCCAGCTACTATATAAAAGCCAAAAATTGTTTCCCCCTTTTTTGTTGTCCTGATTTAGAAGTACGGTATGCAGTCAGTTTATACAAAAGGTGAAAGAGGTTTACCGCTTCTGCAACGTCAAAATAATGCATGAAGTTGCAATGGTCCAGTAAGGCTTTTCTGTTCAAGTTTCCTTGTTGGCACAGTGGGCACTTGTACAGTGCATCGAACCTGAAAAATGACAATTTCCTTATATTTAGTATACATTATTTAAGGATAATTGGCATAGCAAAAATAAAAATTTGGCTCTTTTCAGATGCCATCACTTCCCCAACAACCTGCGAAAGGAGATCCTGGTCCCCCTTTCCTTTTAAACTACCAGATAATGAAAAACACCAGGAAATCAATGTAATTGAGCCAAGATTGACAAACTATTAGGTCACTTTCACACAAGCGAGCTTTCCGCGCGGGTGCAATACGTGAAGTGAACGCACAGCACTGAATCCTGACTCATTTCAATGGGTCTGTCCACACAAGTGTTTTTCCACGCAACATTTATGCGTTGCGCGAGAATAGAAGCATGTTATACATTCTCCGTTTTTTTTTTTTATGCATAGATGTGAATGGGGCTTTGCTGAAAAATGCAATTCATCCAGATATCACTGATAATGGTTAGGAGATGTTTGTAAATCTTCAGTTTTTTCACGAATCAAAACTAATTGCACTCGTGCAGAAAAAAAAAAAAAGAAAAACTGAAGAGAAATGCAATTGCAGACAAAACTGACTAAACTTGTGAAAAATGAAACGTTTGCGAAATGGTGCGAGTGTCACTGAATGCATCCTGACACAATCCATATAATTCCTGTGAAAGAGGCCCAAGGCTATAAAGGCTATGGACATCTTTGGGTGCATTTATCTCTCTCTCACACACACGAAGCGCAATTCCCGCAAGGGACACGTTTGTGTTAAAGAGCCCTAACCCTTAACTCTGAATGCCTAACAGGTCATAAACACTTCTTTAAAGCGATTGCATCATATTTCTAGGATATGCCACTAATGTCAGATAGGTGGGTCACCCATCTACAGATTGAACCAAAGTAAATGAGAGCACACCATGCAAGTGTGGCCACCCTTCATTTACTGCTATGAGAACTCTGAAAATAACCATGCGCTGGCTCAGCTATTTCTCACCCCTTTCCCATAACCGTGAATGAAGGGTCACTTGTGCATGCGCAGTGCACTCCTACACTTTGGTGGGCCGGTTCTGGAGATAGGACTCGTACCTGACATTGGTGGCATATCCTAGTGATAATTTAGTTAAAATGAGTGTTTATGAGCTGTTAGGAAAGTAAAGATAAGGGCTACAGATCAAGTCATCAGAGCATCTCTGACAGATTCACTGAGAAGGAAGAAGCAATTGTTTGCAGACACAAACATTCTTGAGTTAGAAGCAGGTTCTGGAGGTGGGACCTGCACCTATCGATATGCAATAAATGACCCAGATGGGAATACCCATTTAATTTTCATCAGGGGTCAATTATCCGGTAATTACCGTTTGGTAGGATCACTATGAAACACAGGCGTGCATGGGATGAACGTTTGGGTTTTCCCGTGTTAATATACCTCTAGGACATTTGGAGGGTCTGTCTGGCTACCCATACCTTAAGTGGGGAAAATTGGTAGAAGCCAATTTTCCCCACTTAAGGGAAAAAATAAAAATAAAAAAAATAATAATTTTTAAAAATCCTTCCCGACTCCAATCAGAATAACTCCCTGGATCAACGACCCCTCTCGTAGCTATAGCCTGTAATATTATTACACTCCAGAAATACATCCAGGCCCCTCTTGATCTCTTTTAGTGTATTCACCATGACCACCTCCTCAGGCAGAGAGTTCCATAGTCTCACTGCTCTTACCATAAAGAATCCTCTTCTAGGTTTGTGTACAAACCTTCTTGTCCCCTGCGTCTGGAGTATATAAGGCCGATCTGAAGATCAGATAGTATTGACTACTTTCAAACTATTGATTATTTAACAGCACTATTAGGTATTGCCATCATATTTCCCAATAAGCAACTTTAAAGGGAACCGGTCACCTGCAAAACGCATATTAAACCGACCACAGTACCTTACAGTATCCGCCAGTGTGTTGCTAATTAGGTTTTTCTTTCCTCTTTGTGTTTCTTCATACTTGTTAAAAACGCTGTTTTAATGTCGTTTGGCGCTGTCTCCGAGTCAGGCTTGAAGTCAAGGGGGCAGCGGCCTCCTTGCTTCAAGTAAAGCTAAGCCCGCCCCTTACCCCTCCTACAATTAGATGGACATGCTGCCGTTAAGCCAGGATCGCGCTCTTCTAGCGCATGCGCGGTACGCTGCCTGTTACAGCGCAATCCTCACTCACCCGCCTGCATTTTGCTGACTGCAGATGCGCCGGACAGTTCGATCGCGTGCCCGGCCGTCACGCTGTAACAGGCAGCGTACCGCGCATGCGCTAGAAGAGCGTGATCACGGCAGCATGTCCATCTAATTGTAGAGAGGAGGGGTAAGAGGCGGGCTTAGCTTTACTTGAAGCAAGGAGGCCGCTGCCCCTTAACTTCAAGCCTGACTCAGACAGTGCCAACCGACATTAAAACAGCGTTTTTAACGAGTATGAAGAAACACAAAGAGGAAAGAAAAACATGATTAGCAACACACTGGGGGATACTGTAAGGTACTGTGGTCGTTTTAATATGCGTTTTGCAGGTGACAGGTTCCCTTTAATATTTATTGGTCTTTGTTCTTCCTGCTCTAGTGATAACATGACATGTGAACATTGCAGCCAATCACCGACCGCAGAGGCAACCTCAGAGGTGTTGATACATCACTGCTGCAGCCATGGCATGTTGAAAAGTGATTGAAAGAGCAGTAAGCATTTTTTTTATATCATTCTAAGCATTTTTAGGTTGCTAGACAACCCTATTAATTTATGTAGGGGGCATCAATGTCTGTCAAAGTGAGTAATTATTGACTACCTATTCTAGAGAGGCCTAGTAGGCTCAGAAATTATTTAAAAATTTATATTTTATGGAGTAGGTTTTACAGTAACTGAAGTTGTGATTGATTTTCAACTGGCAAAATTAAAGATGGTAAGAGGAGTTTTCCTGGGATTTTTTATTTGGGGAGCACTATATAACATAAGAGTTGAGGGGGCGCAGTACAGCCAGGTGCAGCCCATTTTTCTGGTACATGCTGGAGATTTAGAAAATTGCCCATCTTCGGGATGTGAGAGAGTGGAAGCCATTAGATTCCGATTAAAAACCACAGCCTCTCCAGTTCCTGTATGTTACAGAAGCATACAGAGCTTTCTGTTTAAGCCAGACATGAAGTTTGTACAAAGTTCAGGTCTGTATGTACAGTGTGACTGTATTCTCCCCTAGAAGCAAACACATACCAACTTTACAGTTTGAATTTTGGACAACTAGGTCCCACCCCTGGGAACACCCCCAAACTGTAAGGTACTGTCCATTTATGGGCAGGGCTTACACAAGCCCCACCATTTTCAGCCCAGAACAGTCCAAATTTGCAGGGACTGTCTGAAAATTAGGGACAGTCCCTGCAAATCCATCCCAAACTGTTGGCAACTATGGAAGTATTGCTTCTAAGGTAGAATATCTTCATGCATGCGTCTCCCAACAAAGCCTGTACATCAGTGTATGGAGGCCATAGAACTGCGTACTACGAAGCCGTGCAGGCTGCATACCCATGTGCATAAGCCCATAAAGTTGCTTAAATTTTGTGTTTTTCCATCATGATCCTGAACTGGGCTAGTTAAAATGCACTTTAGTTTTACAGTTTTTTCTTACTGTTTGGCATTATATAGGTCACTGTGCAATTTCGAGTCTTTGGCTGCAGTTCCAAACTCCTCCTGGTAACCTTTGCATGTCTTGTAGTGGAGTCGCATGTAAGATAACTTCACCTATGGAAATAAAGAATCTGGTATGACTCTGGATATCAGCGGTAACCAGTGTTGAGCGCGAATATTCGAATATCGCCAGAATTTGCAAATATTTAGAATATAGTGCTATATATTCGCGAATAGTGTCGAATATTCTAATCGCGAATATATTACATTGACAATGACTGGAGATCAAATATTCAGCCAAAAATTTGCGAAATATCACGAATTCGAATATTGCCCATGTCGCTCATCACTAGCTGTAACACCCACATTACATTCTAAGAATATTTTCACACGTCTGTCAGTGATGACATCCGGGAGAAGATAGTTAGCGTTTCATCCATGAAGATGTCCCGTGAGGAATCTGTTGTTGGTCCACGTGTGTTTTTTGCCCTCCATGTGTCATCTATATTCCATGATGTGCAACTACTAGACAAAGTGATTTCCAGAGCATCTTCTACCAATGCTCCGTGAAAAAAAACCACTGAAAGAACACAGATGACATCTGTGTTTTTCATGGACCCATAGAATTAGATATACGTTCTTCTTCCGCACCATGAACCAATGTAGTGCATGTCTCCATTGTGGGTCACAGGAAAAACACTGATGTATGAAATAACACGTTAAGGGTCCATTCACACGTCAGCAAAATACGGACAACGGCAATATGCGTTCCACGTTTTGCGGAAAGCACATCGCCGGGACTAATAGAATATGCCTATTCTTGTCCGCAATTGCGGACAAGAATAGAATAGGGCATGTTCGCATTTCAGTTCCCCCCCAAAAAAAAAAAAACACGACCTGGAAGTGCATAGAAATGAATGGGTCCGCAATTCCGTTCTGCAAAATGCGGAACAGAATTGCGGACGTGTGAATGGATCTTAAGGCCTCTTTCAGACGGGCGTTGCGGGAAAAGGTGCGGGTGCGTTACGGGAACACCCACGATTTTTCCGCGCGAGTGCAAAAGATTGTAATGCGTTTTGCACTCGCGTGAGAAAAATCGCGCATGTTTGGTACCCAAACCCGAACTTCTTCAAAGAAGATCGGGGTTGTGTAGATTGTATCAGTTTCCCTTATAACATAGTTATAAGGGAAAATAATAGCATTCTGAATACAGAATGCACAGTACAATAGCGCTGGAGGGGTTAAAATATATATATATATATATATATATATATATATATTTAACTCACCTTAGTCCAGTTGATCGCGCAGCCCGGCATCTCCTTCTGTCTCCTTTGCTGAACAGGACCTGTGGTGAGCATTCATTACAGGAGCAGGACCTGTGGTGACGTCACTGCGGTCATCACATGATCCATCACCATGGTAAAAGATCATGTGATGGATCATGTGATGACCGGAGTGACGCCACCACAGGTCCTGTTGCTGCACAGAGCTCAGATGAAGACAGAAGGAGATGCCGGCTACGCGATCAACTGGACTAAGGCGAGTTAAATTATAATTTATTTATTTTTTAACCCGTACAGCGCCATTTTACTATGCATTCTGTATTCAGAATGCTATTATTTTCCCTTATAACCATGTTATAAGGGAAAATAATAAAGATCGGGTCTCCATCCCGATCGTCTCCTAGCAACCGTGCGTGAAAATCGCACCGCATCCGCACTTGCTTGCGGATGCTTGTGATTTTCACGCAGCCCCATTCACTTCTATGGGGCCTGCGTTGCGTGAAAAACGCAGAATATAGAGCATGCTGCGATTTTCACGCAACGCACAAGTGATGCGTGAAAATCACCGCTCATGTGAACAGCCCCATAGAAATGAATGGGTCGGTATTCAGTGCGGGTGCAATGCGTTCAACTCACGCATCGCATCCGCGCGGAATACTCGCCCGTGAGAAAGGGGCCTAAAAGGGAACCTGTCACCACAAATTCAATGCAAGATACTGACACAATGTAAGGGCTCATTCATATGAATGTATGTATTCTGCGGTCCACAAAACATGGATGATGTCCATGTGCATTCCGTATTTTGCAGAACAGAACAGCTGGGCCCTAATAGAACAGTCCTAGCCTTGTCCGCATGACTGACATGTTCTATTTTTTTGCGGAACGGACATGCGGAAACGGAATGCACACAGGAGTAACTTCTGTTTTTTTTTTTGCCGACCAATTGAGAGGAATGGTTCCGCATACTGTCCGAAAAACAAAACGGACACAGTAAGAAAATACCGTACGTTCGTTTGCATGAGCCCTAATAGAGCAGAATTTGCAGAGTTATATATAGTTTTAGGGCTCATTTACACAACCATATGTGTTTTGTGGTGCACAAATCGCAGATTCTCAAGACACAGATAACGGCCATGTGCGTTCCGCAATTTGCGGAACACAGTGCATTTCTATCATAGGGCAGGCCATATCTTTGTGGGGCCAAAGTACACGGAAGTACTGATGCAGACAGCGCACTGTATGCTGTCCACATATTTTACGGCCCCATTGAAATGAATGGGTTCGCATCCCAGAATGAGCAGGAATTTAAATGAATTACAAATTTTCCTGAACCTTTTGCCATAAAATGACATCAATCTGCTCAGCTCCTCCTGCTCTATAACATGCTGCTTCATGGAGAACAGACAGCACATGCCTATGATTCACAGAAGTGTGAATGAGGCCGAACATTCACAGAAAAGTTATAGATGCACATTTATCAAGCTAGTCTGTTTTTTAGATTCCAATTAAGGCTCATTCACACGAACGTGTGCTGCCCATTGCCGTATTGTGGCCTGCATTTGCGGATCCACAATACACGGGCACCGTTCCGTGTGCATTCCACAACACTGATGCGGACCCATTCACTTCAATGGGCCTGCAACTCCGGAGATGCGGAACGGAAGCACGGACACCGAGTGCTTCCTGGGGTTCTGTTCCGTGCCTCCACACCGCACAAAGATAGAGCATGTTCTCTTTTTGCGGAACGGACGGATCGCGGACCCAGTCAAGTGAATGGGTCCGCGATCCCCATGTGACTGGGCCATGGTCGGTGCCTGTGCATTGCAAACCGCAATTTGCTGTCCACAGCACGGGCACAGGCTTCACACGGTCGTGTGAACAAGCCCTTAGACTGCAGTAACTGATTCACCTGTCAGTATTTTGCAGGCTATTTATTAAAAGTCACACAGCAGTTGATGAATGAGGCGAGAAGCCTTTGTATTAGGGCTCATGCACACAAACCTATCTGGTCCACAGTTTGTGGGTCAGATGCCGACCCATTCACTTCAATGGGGCTGCAAAATATGTCCGTTCTGCATCCCCGCAAAGAAAAACAAAAAAAACAAACCACCATGTCCTATTCTTTCCCGTTTTACGGACAAGGATAGGGTAGTTCTATAGAGGGCAGGACGTTCCATGCCGCAAAATTCAGAACACACACGGCCAGTATCCATGTTTTGCAGACCGCAAAATCAGAAACAGTCGTGTGCATGAATCCTTAGTCAGGTCTCTGGTGGTTCCGTTTTTAAAGGGGTTGTCCGAGCTTTTAATATTGATGGCCTATCCTCAGGATAGGTCATCAATATCAGATTGGCGGGGGGCTGACACCTGGCAACCTCGCCGATCAGCTGTATGCACTGTGTATGGCAAAGCCGTGGTGAACAGGAAGAGAGCCGGGACGTGTGCACGCCGTCTCTTCAGACAGCTGATCGGTGGGGGTGCCAGGTGTTGGACTCCCACCGATCTGATAACCATCACTATTAAAAGCCAGGACAACCCCTTTAGTGCAGAAGTAGTAGCAATGTCTCAAAAACAGGCGTACTTTCAGTAGTAAATTCTTAACAAAAAATTAAAATAAATAAGAGTCTAAAACAACTTTTTTTTGCCCAAAAACTGGCACAAACACTATAATAAATATGCCCCATAGTATGAATGGACTCCAAATGTAATAGTGGCATATGGTTCCTCTGCTAGGAAAAAAAACTGTTGTGTCTCTTACCAGTTTCCCACAGCATGTGCAATCTAGCGAGAGGATCCTCATTTTCATTTCTATGTCCGAAGCTCTTATTGGTGCTGATCTTTCCCATCTACATAATGCCCCACGGCAGAGAGGACAATGGGCGCCACTTGCTTTAATAGCCATTAACAAGCATTTTCTGCAAAAGCTGAAAATTTGGGATATTGTTTTTAAAGAAAAACTTCATACAAACATTGAGTTTTGATAGCTGCGATTGCTCGTTCCCATACAGATTCATTGTTTCTGGGCAGCAGATTCCCATTAAAACTGGGTCTTGTGATATTTTTTTTTTTTTGCCTAAAACTGGTGTGGCGCACATCGTAAATGACCCCCTATAATTTTGGGTGCTGGATGAAAGACATTACTTTTTCCATTCACCAATTATCAGAATGAGCATTCCTAGAGACACTCACTACTAATAATCGCCCTGATCATGGGTCCACATAAAAAGGGCCTTAAAATTTATTTATTTTTTAAAATAAAAAATTTGTGTTAAGCCTCATTTACAAACGTTTTGGTCAGTGATTGGGAGCCAAAACCAGGATTGGAGCCTACATGCACACACACACACGGTATAGGGAAAGATTTGTACCTGGTTTTGGCTCAGAATCACTGACCGAACACCAAGTGTGTGAATAAAGGCCTTAGAAGAAGTTATCCTCTATCCATGGCATAATGGATAACTATTAGATAGGTGGGGACTCAACCACTGGAGCCATGCAGATCAGGAGAATAGGGGACCTGTACTCCTGAAAAATTGGAGTAGTGCACTGCTGCTCTATTCACCTTTATGGGACTGCTAGAAATAGAGTACAGCGCTCAGTTATCTCGGAGTCCCTTATTCACAAGGTGCAGTCAAACTGCATTGCATACTGGTAATAACAGCTATATAATCTATTACAGACTAACAATTTCTATATAAAGTATTGCAAAATAGTAATAACTGTTGAATACCCATTACAGACTAGTAATAACATAATACACATTGCAATGAGATATATATATAAAAAATTTTTTTTTTTTTTATTTTTTTTTTTTTACACATATACACACTAAATTAAAGCTTTGGAGATCTGACACAGAGCAGCCTGCCGGATTCACTACTGCAATGAGGTCCGATGGTGATCCGGCCAATTTCCAGCATACATGCAGGGTTTCAGCTTGACATTTGCGCCGGATCAAGCAGTTGGATCTCTTAAGTGGAGATGTGAGCCCAGCCTTAACAAGGCCAGTGTAAATGAAAACTAGCTTTTCTGCCCACAACAACCAATTGGATCCCACCTTTCATTTTCCAAAGGAACTCTGAAAAAAATGAAAGGTGGAATCTGATTGGTTGCTATGGGCAACAAAACCAGTTTTCCTTTCCACCACGTTTGATAAATCTCCCCCAACATATTTAAGCATTGCAGACTAATAAGCCACATACTGTACATGAATCCAAAGGAAAAGAGCATTTACTCACACGTGCTGACAGTTCTGAGTTCTGACTGGGGTCTGAAATATGTCCCGACATATTGAACAGCTGAAATCTTCTGGGTCGTGATTCTCTGAGAACACAGAGGTTAAGGCTTGTGCTTCTGCCATTAAAAACAACAAGATACTTTCTTTTAAATGCAATCTATACTAGAGAGGACATATGTGGAGAGCCTGCCAAGATCCTCAGAAGTCTGAATCTGAGAAGGTTTCATCTACCTGCACTAATACAGATTTATAGCACCTGAGCTCCATTTTCCTGCCAATTGGGTCTCAAAGCTCATGAACTGGATTGAGGGTTTAGTCACAGAGCAACACATCAAGGCACTAAAGTGTCTGTGCCTGTTTTCACCAGTAAAAAGCCTATTCCCAACTGTTTTATTTTTAACCCCTTCTACCCCCGGGCCCGTATTTCACCCTCCTGCCCAGGCCTTTTTTTGCAAATCTGACATGTGTCACTTTATGTGGTAATAGCTTTGGAACGCTTTTACTTATCCAAGCCATTCTAAGATTGTTTTCTCGTGACACATTGTACTTCATACATTTGAGTCAATATGTTTCACCTTTATTTATGAAAAAATCCTAAAGTTGCCAAACATTTGGAAAAATTCTCCATTTTTTTAATGTCATTTTCTCTGCTTTTAAAACAAATAGTGATACCTCGTCATTTTGTAAATGTCATTTTATTTTTTAGGACATTAGAAGGCTTAGAATTTTAGAAGCAATTCTTGAAATTTTTAAGAAAATTTCCAAAACCCAATTTTTAAGAATCACTTTGTGGGGCTTACATAGTGGAAACCACCCATAAATGACCATTTTAGAAACTACACCCCTCAAGTTATTCCAAACTGATTTTATAAACTTTGTTAACCCTTTAGGTGTTCCACAAGAATTAAAGGAAAATGGAGCTTACATTTCTAAATTTCACTTTTTCGGCAGATTTGCCATTTTAATCCATTTTTTTCTGTAACACATGAAGGGTTAACAGCCAAACAAAACTGAATATCTATTACCCTGATTGTGCAGTTTACAGAAACGCCCCACATGTGGTGGTAAACTGCTGTAAGGGCACAGGGCAGGGCGCAGAAAAAAGGAGCACCAGATGGTTTTTGGAAGGCAGATTTTTCTGGACTGGTTTTTAGACACCTTGTCCCATTTGAAGCCCACCTGATGCACCCCTAAAGTACTGTAGAAACTCCCAAAAAGTGACCCCATTTTGGAAAATAGGGGATAAGGTGAGAGTTTTATTGGTATTATTTTTGGGATCATATGATTTTTGATCGTTCTATATTACGTTTTTTGTGAGGCAAGGTAACCAGGCTGTTCAGACAATATTTACATTTTTTTTTTATGTTTATCTGAAAGGTTAGATCATATGCTATTTTTATAGAGCAGGTTGTTACGGACGCGACAATATCAAATATGTCTACTTTTTTTGTTTGTTTGTTTCAGTTTTACATAATAAAGCATTTTTTTTTATTCAGTTTTTTGTCTCCATTTTCTGAACGCCATATTTTTTTATTTTTCTGCTGATCGTCTTGTGCAGGGGCTCATTGGGTATTTTTGCAGGAAGAGTTGACATTTTCATTGGTACCATTTTTTGATCATTCAATATTACACTTTATGGGGAAAGGTGACAAAAAAAATCGGTTGTTTTGGCACCGTTTTTTTTTTTTTTTTACAGCATTCACGACCTGCATTTTTTTTATAGAGCAGGTTGTTACGGACGTGGCAACACCCAATATGTATACTTTTCTTTATTTTTTTTTTACGTTTTACACAATAAGAGCATTTTTGAAACAAAAAAATTATGTTTTGGTGTCTCCATTTTTTGCAGGATGATGTCACGGTTTGATTGGTACTATTTTGAGGGGCATACGCCTTTTTGATCACTTGGTGTTGCACTTTTTGTGATGTAAGATGACAAAACATGGCTTTTTTGGCACTGTTTTTATTTAATTTTGTTATGGTGGATGGGTTCACCTGAGGGGTTAGGTCATGTGATATTTTGATAGAACTGGTTGTTACACACGCAGCGATACCTGATATGTATACTTTTTTTATTTATTTCACTTTAACACAATAAAAGCATTTTTGAAACAAAAAAATAATAATCTTATTTTAGTGTCTCCATAGTCTGAGAGCCATATTTTTTTTTATATTTTGTCCAATTGTCTTAGGTAGGATCTCATTTTTTGCGGGATGAGGTGACGGTTTGATTGGTACTATTTTGGGGTGCATACGCCTTTTTGATCGCTTGGTGTTGCACTTTTTTTGATGTAAGGTGACAAAAAATGGCTTTTTTGGAACAGTTTTTTTTTTTTTACGGTGTTCACCTGGGAGATTAGGTCATGTGGTATATCTATAGAGCCGGCCCTTACAGACGCGGCCATACCTAATATGTGTGTTTTTTCTATTTTTTATTATAAAATCAGGGGAAAGGGCGTTTCTTTTTTTTTTACTTGAAACTTTTTTGTATCTTTTTTTTACGTAATTTCTGTCCCACACTGGGACTTCAACTTTTGGGGGTCTGATCCCCTCTGCAATGCATTAGAATGCATCTGTATTGTAATGCATTGCCTGGTAGTGTATTAGGGCTCATTCACACGAACGTGTGCTGCCCGTTGCCATATTGCGTCCCACATTTGCAGATCCTCAATACACGGACACCGTTCCGTGTGCATTCCGCATCACAATGGGTCTGCAAATCCGGAGATGCGAAACAGTGCGGAACAGAACACTACGGAAGCACTACGGAGTGCTTCCAAGGTTTCCGTTCCGTGCCTCCACACCGCAAAAAGAACATGTGGAACGAATATATCGCGGACCAATTCAAGTGAATAGGTCCGCGATCCCCATGCGGTTGGGCGACAGTCGGTGCCTGTGCATTGCGGACCGCAATTTTGCTGTCCACAGCACGGGCTTCACATGTAATACACTAACAGGTTGCCTAGGAGACCTAGCCTGGGGCTGGATCTCTTCAGCTTCTGTAGAAGGCAGGTCCCAATGTCTCTGGAAGGCATTGGGCTGCCTTCTCACCAATCAGGTCCAAGTCACTGCAGCGCGGGGACCTGATGGTGTAACTCCCCAGAGTTGTGTTACTACACGCCTCTACCCTGCTACTATCTTCTAAGAGCTTTCACATTGTCATCTGATGAAACTTATATTATGTCTTCACAAATGTGCATCTAAAACCATGTTAAACACCATTGTTCTTGTAATTTTCCAGGTTCACCAGCAGGTGGCAGCAACGCATTGGCCAGGTACTAGTCCCAGTTTAGTATATCTAAGCTGGGATGGATTATTCCAGCTTAGCTCCCCCTCTGTGGAGAGTGGGCTGTTCCCACATCCTGCAGCATGGGTGGAGAAGGAAGTTAGAGTCAGTGTAGCCTCCCCCTGCTAGGGGAAGGCTGTGTGATAGCGTTCAGGAGAACCCCTGCATAGGTAAGACAGCAAGGATCTTGTCTCGGCTGAGACTTGATCATATACCCGGGCTGAGCACCTGCAGCCTCAGCTGGATGAAAGAAAGCAGAAACTACAACCTCCAGAGTTCCAGGAAGAAAGAATCCCCTGAGAATCTATCTGTGAGTTAAAGGGGTTATCCCATCTTAGATAATAGAGGCATATTGCTAGGATATGCCCCCATTGTCTGATAGGTGCGGGTCCCACCGCTGGGACCCGCACCTACAAGGAGAATGGAGCGGAGAAAGTGGAGGAGGGCGCATTGCGCATGTGCAGCCGCCCTCCATTAATTTCTATGGAGCCATTCATTTCTGTGCTCTCCGCATCCCGTTCTGCCCCATTGAGAATGAATGGGTCCGCACCCGTTCCTGATATTGCAGAACGGATGCGGACCCATTTGCAGACGTCTGAATGGAGCCTTAGGCTGTGGTCTGATGGCATGTATATTCTTATTTGTTCAGTTTCTCTCTAAAGGCTCATGCAAATGACCATTGTTTGGGTCTTTATTAGGGTGGCCAGATGTCCGGTTTTAGGTCGGACAGTCCGGTTTTTAGACTCCTGGTCCTCCATCCAGCACAAGGCCATTACGGATGGTCAGAAGTCCTCCTTTTTTGTGGTTATCAGCGAGACTATACTGGGCACTTTAAGAATTACTCACGTGATCATCGGATCACTAGTCACAGCGCAGAGCGCACAGAAGTCACACGTCCGGCAGCGCTGCCTGCAGATTTGCGCCAGTCAATTCTGGTTTGCAGGCGCAGCGGGAAGTAAAGGAACAGTCTCTGAGGAGCGCTGAGCACAGCTGTGCTGAGGAGATAGTCCCAGCACGTACACTGGTCTGAAAGACTGTGCTGTTGCTGTGGCCAGGGATTGCTGAAACTGAAAGGGGGGGAGTCTGTGAATGGGGGGGACTGTAATAACTGCTAAAAGGGGGGGGTAAGTTATAAGAAAGCCTGTGAATGGCTACTGGCGCTGCTGATTTTGAAAGGGGTTAATAACTACTTTGGGAGCTGAAAGGGGGAAATAATAACTACTGTGATGTGAAGAGGGGACTGAAAGGGTTTAATAAATACTGTGTATGGTTGACTGCTGAAAGGGGTTAATAATTAACCCCTTTAAGCAGTCCCCCATTCACAGTAGTTATTAACCCCTCAGCAGTCCCCCCCTTCTCTTAAGGGGCCGACTGCTGAAAGGAGTTAAGAACTACTGTGAATAGGGAACTGTTAATAACTACTGTGAAGGGCCGTACGCCAAGGTGTGACTTTTCATTTACTTTTGTATCAATCTGTAGTGTAGCAGTCTGTAATGTGGCAGGATGTCATCCAAAAAATGAAGCTGTTGTTCATATAATATCGCCCGACGCGTTTCAAAACCGCAAGGGTTTCTTCCTCAGTAGCAGAAAAATATATTTTAAAAAAAGAGGGACATACCGCTGCTTATATAGAGCCAGTGACTAAGTTAAAACCTGGACCGGACCATGACTTATGGTGTCATATCTTAAATACTTCAGTATTTTATTCACATTATGCGTCTTTACATTTACAGTTGCATTATTAGCTTTCGCTATAGCTTAAATCCATTGTAATAGTGGCATATGTCTTATAAATATAAAGGCTGGCAATGGCCTGAGAAATATACAGTACATAAAAATAAAATGCAAATACATATAAAATTTAAAAAAGGAATAAAGATGAAAGTAGAAGTAGAATTTAAAAAAATTATGAAAATAAAAATAAATGTAGAAATAGAAAATAAAATAATAAAATAAAAAATAAAACATAAAAAATAAAAATAAAAATAGAAATAAAAAGCAGCTAGTACCAGTGGGAGGATGCAGGTCATGTCGATGCGCTGGTAAAACAGCCTGGCATCGACATGTCGTGTAAACCTGCCACTGGACCATCTATAGGAATCCAAAAATCTCCAGTTCTGAATTAAGTCCCTTGGGTACCATAGTTCCAAATTCATAAATCATTTTTGACTCATATCTTGACATCTTGGAAATATATACACAACAATCTTAATCATGACACCCTTCACATGACCGAGGATCACTGTGCAGTAGCATAGCTATGGAACTGAAGGACGTTGCTGGGTGAATTACAACCCTACTGGATTTTTTTGAGATTCTGTGGTCGTTGTAACTTGTGAGTGACATTTCAACCCCAGTCAGTTTTATGGCTACACAGCAATCCTTGGTTGGATGAAAGGTGTTGCGGCTAAGATTATCATATAGCCCCAGTTTAAAATTACGTAAATTTGCAGCGATTTTACAAAAGCTACATCGTGGTTTTGCTGTAATTGCAATAAGGCTGGGTTCACATCACCATTTCATTTTCCGTTCTTCTGATCTATCAGAAGAACAGGGGAAAAAATGGATCCTGAGCATCCATTATACACATTTTGCATTTGCAGTTAGGACTTTTTTCTGTAAAGAATAACGGGTTTTCAACGGAAATAGCTTAAACAGATACAAATACAGGATCTATTATTTCTCTCTGTTCTTATGATGGATCAGAAGAACAGAAAATTAAATGGTGATTTGAACCCAGTCTAAGAAATTGTGACGACAGAACCAACTGAACAAACTCTAAAGGTCCTGTTAGTGTCCAAATTTGGTTGCCGATTTCATGTGTTGAAAATCCACAGTATTAGTGTCACACCGGTGACAGGTTTTAGAAGGTCTGAAAGATTATCTGCACATTAGTGATCTGACAGCCTCTTTTGGTTTTGGTTTCACCTTGTCTGTGTGTTGCTTGTATGTCCACACCTCCTGTTCAGGTGTGGATCATGTGACCTTTACCTCCCCCTATTTAATCTGACTTTACCCATCACTCCTTGCTCTGGATAGCTTCATTTGGTTTTTTGGAAGAGCTGGAGTGTGGTTCTTGTTGAAGTCCTGTTCATCCATCATCCATCAGCCTCAGAAGTTAAGTGTTCCGCTTGTTGTATTTTGTATTCCCCCCACCTTTGTTGTTTACTAGGCCTCAGCGAGACACTGGTTCCTTCACCAGGGAAGGAGCGGGTTGTCTCTGCCCTGTTATTACCATTAGGGCATCCGAGGGCCACCAGGGTTTTCTAGGTTACTGTGTATGGGCATCTCTACCATCGAGAGGTGCCCATACGGATAGGAGTTAGGGCCAGAAGCAGGGTTTTATAGGCGGTGACCCTTTTCCTTTCCTAGCAGTGAGGCCTAGTGTCTTTTCCCTTCCTTCTTGTTGTCTTTTGGTGTTCACCCCTACTACATCCGTGACAATTAGGCCTCATGCACACGACCGTTCTGTTTTTTGCGGTCCGCAAACTGCGGATCCACAAAAAAGCAGAAGCCGCCCGTGTGCCTTCCGCAATTTGCGGAACAGAACGGGCAGTCCATTGTAGAAATGCCTATTCTTGTCCGCAAAACAGACAAGAATAGGACATGCTATATTTTTTTTGCGGGGCCACGGAACGGAGCAACGGATGCGGACCACAACAACGGTCATGTGCATGAGGCCTTAGGGTGCATTCAGATGACCGTAAGTGTTTTGCGATCCGCAAATTGCAGATCCACAAAACAGGGATACTGGCCGTGTGCGTTAGGCATTTTGCGGACCGCACATGGTTGGCACTATATAGAGATTACCTATTCTTGTCCGCGGTTGCAGACAAGAATAGGACATGCTGTATATTTTTTGCAGGGCTGCGGAACGGAACAACGGATGCAGGCAGCACATGGTGTGCTGTCCGCATCTTTTGCGGCCCTATTGAAATAAATGGGTCCGCACCCATGCCACAAAATTGCAGAACTGATGCGGATCCATTTATACGGTCGTGTAAATGCACCCTTACTGCAAGAGAAAAGACATACTGCAGATCTGTTTACAATCCACTGCAGATTATTTTACACTGTAATATGGCCAGACACACATAAGCGAGTTCAATGCGATAAACTCGCAGCATATGGCAGTGTGAGGTCCTGTTCTGACCTCTGCTCCTCTGACAGGATTGCACAGCATTAGAATGCCCTCACATGCGGCAGATTTTGTGGCAGAAAATTCCACGACTGAAAATCTGTTTCATTCATTTGAATGGCACCAATCCAAGCACCTGGATTTCTGCAAGCTCCATTAAGGTGAATGGAACTGATTTTCAGTCGCGGAAGGCGACTGATTTAAAAAATACACGCTTAGGGCTCGTTCACACGAACGTGTGAAGCCCGTGCTGTGGACCGCAAATTGCGGTCCGCAATGCACGGGCACCTTCCGTGGGGGAAGGCACATGGGGATCACAGACCCATTCCTTGAATGGGTCCGCGATCCCTTCATTCCGCAAAAAGATAGAGCATGTTCTATCTTTTTGCGGTGCGGAGGCATGGAACAGAACTCCAGAAAGCACTCCGTAGTGTTCCGTTCCGCATCTCCGGATTTGCGGACCCATTGAAATTAATGGGTCCGCATCCGTGATGCGGAATGACAACGGAACGGTGCCCGTATATTGCAGATCCGCAAATACGGTCCATAATACGGGAACGGGACACCAACGGTCGTGTGAACGAGCCCTTTAAGAGGACCTTTCATGGGTACAGACATTAGCAGGTCATGTAGGCGCCCAGACAAACTAGTAAGCAATATTACATCCCTGCACTATGCCCTACATAACCTGCTAGTTATTTCATAATGTCTGGACCCATGAAAGGTCCTCTTTAAAAAAAAGTCAGCCACTTGGAAAAGGTATCAGAAAGAAAGTTAACAGACAACATGTCCTACGGCATCCGCTCAGGTGCTGCCGGAGCTGGGTTTTTTTCAGCTTCTTATTGATTTCAGTGGGGAAATGCAGCACTGATTCTTCCCCAAAATACAGCATGCTGCTTTTTTCCACGCTTCTTTTTTTACACTTGGGGGGGAAGCAAGTGGTGCTTCCCATTGAGTCCTGGAACCTACTGAATTACACTGATATAATGCTGTAATGATTATAATGCTGTGCAATCCTGTCAGAAGAGAAGATGCCAGAATGAGACTTTACACTGACACACGCTGCGAGATTATCGCCTTGAACTTGCTTGTGTGCGTGTGGCCTAAGTGATTAGGATTTGTTAGGTTTGTATTGTACTTTGTTGAAGCATTTCAGTACAGAATACAGGTACACATGCAATACCCCAGATAGAGTATTTGCTAATTGTTTGGTTTATAATGCTATAGTAATGTTTTACTTCATTATGTCATGTACTGTTCCACCAGCAGATGGCGTATGTGTGGCATTGGGAATGGAGTAGTGTTGAGCGCGAATATTCGAATAGTGAATTTTTTTAGCAAATATCAGCACTTCGCTAATTCGCAAATATTTCAAATATAGCACTATAAATTCGCTATTTCGAATATTCTTTTTTTTAATTTTTTTTTATTGTTATATTTTTTTCTTTCCCACTTCCCAAAAGTAGTTCTTACCTGTCCTGAGGATTCCTGGCTTCCTGGCTGCTCCAGTCAGTGCCCGTTGCCGCTTCTGCCGACTTCCGTGCTCATGGAGCGTCCCCATCACCATGGGAACGTCTCCATACTAGAATGTACTGTCGGATGTGAGAATTAAGTTGAAATTGTAATGCGATTACTTCAAGTTATATTAATCGAATTGCGATTTCAACTTAGCACTGCTATATTCCATATTCGTTAACTTTGTTAATTCTAGCAACTTGCTAGAATTAACGAAGTTAACGAATATGGATTATAGCAGTGCTAAGTTAAAATCGCAATTCGATTAATATAACTTGAAGTAATCGCATTGCGATTTCAACTTAGACCTGGTTTACTATGGTTGGCTTGGTAGAATTAGCGAAGATGACGAATATGACGAATGTAATCGTCATATTCCTCAAAACGAAGATAACAAAGTATTCTCCATCTTCGTTTTAGCTCCATATTCGTCAACTTCGCTAATTCTAGCAATCAAATAGGAAAGTTGGCTAGAGACAGCTGTGTTTAATTCGCTACGCGATTATATTACTTTGCTTTTTTTTAATAAATAAAATAATTATAATACTTAGAATAATTATAATAATTATCATTAATTTAAAAAAAAGCTAAGTAATATATTCGCATAGCGAATTAAACACAGCTGTCTCTATAGTCAACTTTCCTATTTGATTGCTAGAATTAGCGAAGTTGACGAATATGGAGCTAAAACGAAGATGGAGAATACTTTGTTATCTTCATTTTGAGGAATATGATGAATACATTCGTCATCTTCGCTAATTCTAGATATCAAACCAATAGGAAAGTTACCTTAAGTTAAAATCGCAATACGCGATTATTTAAATTGTATATTAATCGCGATAACTAGAATAATGACGAATATTCGATTTTGACGAATATGAGACGAATATTCAAGCGAATATTCGCAAATTTCGTTGAAATCGAATATGGCACCTCCTGCTCATCACTAGAATGGAGCAAATCACTCCGTTCCCTCCCTCTAAAGCTCTGACTTCCTGTCAGGAGGGAGAGCTAGCTGGGATAGTGAGGGGACAGGGAGCATGTCCATTATCCCCTGCTCCTTAGGACCAGAAATCCATCTCCACTGTGCGGAACCTGTTTGAAAATATAGTGGGAGTTGGGGGGGGGGGGTGGGGGAGCTACTAGAGCCACCACTGGAGAGGAAGGCTAGCAATTTTGGCAAGCTTAAAAATGCATTTGTTTGTGAAAAAAGTGTCTTTTAGGGGCCAGGTGCTGACACCTCAAATTTCACATATTGCTGCTCTACATTCTTTAGCGCCTCCCATGCTGACTCCTCTGATTCTCTAGAAGAGCACATTATAATAGTGACAGTGGACCTAAAGCAGCCCCAGAGGTATGCCTTGGCCACATCATATTTTTCAGATTCAAAATTCACTGTGAAGAATTCTTCTATATGATTAGGAATTCTAATCACAAGCACTCAGGTCCACGAAGTGAAAGGTGGTCACACATGCGCACCACCACTCCATTCTCATGGGCTGCTTGACAGCACTCCTGAAGAAGCTCCTGTACACTACATAGAAAGTAATTTTGATCTCCTAGCAGTTCTTTCTGACTTTTTACGTACAGGCTTGCTTTATATGTTAGTTATATGCTTATTTTATTTTAACCCTCATTTTTTCTTGTTATGGGTTCACATTTTTGAAGTTTTGGAACCAAAACTAATCTACCCTAGTTATAGTCTCAACATCCAGTGGTCATACTAAAACCAATTAATATTGTAATTTGAGGGACAGATTTAATATTACAGCTTCATGAATCAGAGTGGTTCACATCTAGGACAATCAATAGAGAAGACAATGTAGATAACTGCGACAGTGAATGTTTGGATGACTCAAATTATTGACTTCAGGGTCAACCAGATCATCTCTAACGAGCATTCGTAGGAACTCTCGTTAGCGACAATCTGCCTGTGTAAAGTTGTTGCCGGGTAATCACATTTGTTATGCGTTCACAAAAATCATTGTTTGCTGGCTGCAGATCATGCCATATAATCACACTTTGCTGCCAGCAAATAATGGTTCTGTATGGGGATGAGCGATGGCATTAGTGATTGTTCCTCTCCATACTGTGCAGGAGATAGCTGCATGTAATTGCTGCGCTCTCCTTCACTGATGAGCAGGCGATTGTCATAAAGGAACGCTTCCTTTCCAATAGTGTAATACAGCCCTAAGGTGGTTGAGGAGCACACTCATCTTAAGAGCAGCGCCCCTTTGGGAACCTGAGCAGCACAGCCACTTCAGCATGCACCACCAGGAGGAGGAGTTGCTGGCCCCAAGACCAGAAAGGAACCCATGTTCAGATGGCCAGGTATGGCGCAAGGGTTAAGAAAAGGCTCGCCTGTCACAAGTGCTATGGGTCCAGCGCTGAGCTCCTACTCCCACCAGGTAGGGTGGGAGTCCCACTGAAGTAGTCTAAGGCCCCTTGCAGACGAGCGTTCCTCCCGCAGCGAGTTCGCATCTCAGCACATGGCCTGACCTCCCATCGCTGCCGGGAGTCACATAGCATTATATTGATTTATGATGCTATGTAACCCTTACAATTCTGGAATGTATTGGATAACACTGGCAGCATTATGCCAGTGTTATCCAATACATTCCAGAACTGTAAGGGTCCATTCACGGCTGATCTCTTCTGCTTTTTGCTGCTAAATGGCTGAGGTGGTGGAGATTGACCAAGAGGCATGTTTTCATGATCTTTCTCTCCTATTGCAGACAGAGTGTTGGAGGAGGGTTTCATCTACAGCCAATTGTCTTACAGCCAGACTAGTGAGAGGGGAGAGGAGGATTAGGCCTGGGTTACACTGCAACTTTTTGTAGCACGACTGATTGATTTTAACTACTGAATAACAGCTGCAGTTCACAAGATTGCATTTTTCTGAGTGCATTCATTTGGACTAAAGTTGTAGTGAAATAGTTAAAGGGAGTCTGTCACCACTATATGACCATATACAGCACCTACATGGCGCTGTAGCACACCTATACATGATTCTAACGGTACCTTTGTTATTTTCTTTAGACATCCAGAAGCAGGAAAAACGTTTATTTCATATGCAAATGAGCACTCGCAAGTGCCCAGGGGCGGCGTTCAGTGTGTAGGTGCCCAGGCTGTCCTGCCTTTTTAACCGTTACTCCTCCCCCAGCCTCTGACTTTGCCCGCCCTCCTATTCCCTTGTATCATCCCTAGGTCCGGCCGAGATCCCGCGCCTGCTCACTGCTTTGCCGGGCCGGGGCATGCACACTGCAATGCCCATTTTGGGTACGGCATCAATTCAACTAGTGCGCATGCGCCAGCGAAGCAGTGCGCAGGCACGGGATCTCGGCCGGACCTAGGGATGATACAAGGGAATAGGAGGGCGGGCAAAGGAAGAGGCTAGGGGAGGAGTAACGGTTAAAAAGGCAGAGCAGCCTGGGCACCTACACACTGAACACCGCCCCTGGGCACTTGCGAGTGCTCATTTGCATATGAAATAAACATTGTTTTTCCTGCTTCTGGATGTCTAAAGAAAATAACAAAGGTACCATTAGAATCATGTATAGCGCCATGTAAGTGCTGTATATGGTCATATAGTGGTGACAGACTCTCTTTAAAATCAATAACGCTACAAAAAGTGGCAGTGTAGCCCAGGCCGAACGATATTCAGAAAAAAATATATAAAAGATTGAGAGTGGCCTACCCTCTTGAAGAAAGCATGACAAAAACCGACTGCTTTTTTGTATCAACTTACCTGTGTGAATCTGAATTTTTAGCAATGATATTTTAAAGGCTATAGACTACTTTGACATGGAAAACATCTATTTTAGTGGTTATCAGCTATTTGTTTGCATTTTTATGGATGTTGCATTGCCTTTTAGGCTACAGTTTCATCCTTTCATTCCCTTCAAGGGTTTTTCCAACAAGCGTGCGGAAACGCAGTGTCTGTGGCTTTACTCCTCAACTCTCATCTGCATTTCTGGCAGCAATTCTCCTTCCTCTGGACAGGATCAGGGTAATGGACACGATCAGCTCCAGTCCCTGAAGGATGCTGTCACTTTTGGGTGTCTAGAGATTCTCTCCTCACACAGCTCCTGTATGCTTCTCCCAGGCTCACTCTTAGATGGCTGCAGCATCACTTTCTCTCCAGGCTTTGTAACTCCACCTCTGAGAGTTTTATATCTCATGAATCTAAAAATGAAGTCTGTTAGCTGTGCTTAGGAAACAGCAGCCTCTTGTGGCCAAACAGCAGAATGTCAGTTCAAATCATTTAACTTCATTTACACAAACACAATGTTCACACAATGAGAGCTGTTTCCCCATCTCACACGTGCTCAAACGTTCTGCTGGGAGATTCGCCATTTGTTGTTGTTCATGTCTCCCTCTTAACTTATTGCACTTAGCACATTTACTGTATGAAGCATTAAAGAGACACATCTCTTAGTTCCCACAATCTGGCTGATCGGATAGCACCTTCTGTAAACTGACTTGATGCTGTAATTGTTTGTGAAGGTGTTGTATCGACAGTGTAGCAATATGATTCCAAACTGGCATGATGACAGGGTTCTGTTCCTTGCTGCACAGATCAGATTTCCTTATCCGTACACCCACTCATAATAATTTGTGGCTATCAATCACTGGGTTAAGTTTAAAAAGTATGTTGCTCTTAGGCACACTAACACCCTTTGTGATGCTGTCGATCTCCTGACAGTAAGTTTCTTGCTGTATACACCAAATGAGGACTTCTTCTGCAAGTTCCATATCTGCAACTGAAGAGTGATCTTTACAGATGTGCCAACCATGGCAGCCTGAAGATGTGTCCGTTGCAAAAGAACGAGTAATGTGGATTAGACGAGCAATAGCTCTTACAAGAGATGACCTTTTTGAGAAATGCTCAAAGTGGTGTATCTTGAGCCTTAATATAGGAATCAATGTATACTGAACGTAGAGTTTATAGGTCTGATTTCTTGGTCAGACTTGGGTTCCACTAATTCATAACTGGCATCAGCAGGTAATGAACAAGGGTCCTGAAACAAGAAACTTGGGGGTGACAGCCACATGTGATCAATGAGGCCTGAAACAGGAGCGCTCAGCTGGATTGAGGTCAGTAGAGATGTAATGCCACTGTCCAGGAGTGGAGAAGCTTCTGATGCGTTCAACTCTATTGCTAATATACAGTACAGACCAAAAGTTTGGACACACCTTCTCATTCAAAGAGTTTTCTTTATTTTCATGACTATGAAAATTGTAGATTCACACTGAAGGCATCAAAACTATGAATTAACACCTGTGGAATTATATACATAACAAACAAGTGTGAAACAACAGAAAATATGTAATATTCTAGGTTCTTCAAAGTAGCCACCTTTTGCTTTGATTACTGCTTTGCACACTCTTGGCATTCTCTTGATGAGCTTCAAGAGGTAGTCCCCTGAAATGGTTTTCACTTCATAGGTGTGCCCTGTCAGGTTTAATAAGTGGGATTTCTTGCCTTATAAATGGGGTTGGGACCATCAGTGGCGTTGAGGAGAAGTCAGGTGGATACACAGCTGATAGTCCTACTGAATAGATTGTTAGAATTTGTATTATGGCAAGAAAAAAGCAGCTAAGTAAAGAAAAACGAGTGGCCATCATTACTTTAAGAAATGAAGGTCGGTCAGTCAGCCGAAAAATTGGGAAAACTTTGAAAGTAAGGGCTATTTGACCATGAAGGAGAGTGATGGGGTGCTGCGCCAGATGACCTGGCCTCCACAGTCACCGGACCTGAACCTAATCGAGATGGTTTGGGGTGAGCTGGACCGCAGAGTGAAGGCAAAAGGGCCAACAAGTGCTAAGCATCTCTGAAAAATCCTTCAAGACTGTTGGAAGACCATTTCAGGGGACTACCTCTTGAAGCTCATCAAGAGAATGCCACGAGTGTGCAAAGCAGTAATCAAAGCAAAAGGTGACTACTTTGAAGAACCTAGAATATGACATATTTTCAGTTGTTTCACACTTGTTTGTTATGTATATAATTCCACATGTGTTAATTCATAGTTTTGATGCCTTCATAGTCATGAAAATAAAGAAAACTCTTTGAATGAGAAGGTGTGTCCAAACTTTTGGTCTGTACTGTATATGTAAAATTGTCTCATCTGGTTGTATATGTAACTGAGTAAAATGTGGGCATATTACTGGGGGGCACAATGTGGGCATATTACTGGATGGCACAATGTGGGCATATTACTGGGTGGCACAATGTGGGCATATTACTGGGTGGCACAAAGTGGGCATATTACTGGGTGGCACAAAGTGGGCATATTACTGGGTGGCACAAAGTGGGCATATTACTGGGTGGCACAATGTGGACATATTACTGGGGGCACAATGCGGGCGTAATACTGGGGGGCACAATGTGGGCGTATTACTGGGTGGCACAATGTGGGCATATTACTGGGGGGCACAATGTGAGCATATTACTGGGGGGCACAATGTGAGCATATTACTGGGGGGCACAATGTGAGCATATTACTGGGGGGCACAATGTGAGCATATTACTGGGGGGCACAATGTGGGCATATTACTGGGGGGCACAATGTGGGCATATTATTGGGGGGGGGCACAATGTGGGCATATTATTGAGGGGCACAATGTGGGCATATTACTGGGGGCATATTGTAACGCCCCAGAGTATCATTACCACCTTTTCACCTCGCTACTGTCTTTATTGGTTAACCTGATGTCATCATGTTTATTTATTCCAGGTTCAAACACTGTGCATTTCCTAATTTGCAACTGTTATGTTCACGTGAAATGTGCCTGGTTCACCAGCAGGTGGCAGAAAATATGGCGGAGCTACATTTACATAGAGTGGAACCTTCTTTTCCATTTTAAACCCCCCTCTGTGGTGTGGTGAGCGTGTCCCACTTGCTGCAGGAAGGGTGGAGTTCTAGTTAGGGTTAGTTCCAGCTTACCCCTTGCTAAGGGAGGTTTGCAGGGCCACGTCCCTGCTGGATGTGCCCAAGCCAGCTAGAGCACCTTCAGCTCTGCTGGATATGGAGGCCACAGCCTGAAGCCTCAGAAGCCAGGAGGTAGAGTTCCCTGGTACTACTTAAGAGACAAACTACAGGGTCTTCTTCCATGTCAAGAATATCGCTTAGTAAGATACAGAGAGCACTTGCTCAGCAGGGCCTGATAGACGTCTGGAGAATAATGCATGCTAATGAGAAAGACTATTCATATTTCTCTTCAGCACACCGATCTTATCAGAGATTAGATTATATCTTCATTGGTATGCAAGCACTCCAATACTGCACCTCGTCCAGGATTGGGAGTATTCTTCTGTCAGATCATGCCCCATTTTTCCTCACTTGTTCTATCCCTAACATGCCCAAAATGGAATATAGTTGGAGGTTGAACGAAACTTTATTGAACAGCTCCAGTATCCCAAAGCTGGCGGGTCTGATAGAGGAGTATTTCTCCTTGAATGAATCAGCAGATATATCACAAGCGGTATTATGGGATGCCCATAAATCTGTGATAAGGGGTCACTTGATCGCCTTAGGAGCCCATGTAAAAAAACAGAAATTAAAGAAAATAGAGAAACTCACATTAGCTATTTCCAGATTGGAGTCACAACACAGGCGTACATTAAAAGAGGACACTTTGTCACACCTGGACACCCTAAGATCAGAGTTAAAAAATATATTGAATGCCAACACTGCAAAGCTGTTCCTGTCCACTCAATATAAATATTATGCACATGGAAATAAGGCCACAAAAGTCCTCATGTCTCAAATTAAAAAACGAAAAATGAAGTCCTATATTTCCCGTATAAAATCCCAGAACTCACAGGAAGTCTATAAAACGGAATTGATTGCTGAACAGTTCTGTAACTACTATAGTCAGCTATATAACTTACAAGCTAATCCAACCTCGTCCCAAATTAATGAGAAAAAATTACTCATTCAAAACTGGCTTGATACTTTTAAACTCCCAACTTTAAATGCAGAACAAGCCACAAAAATATCCTCCCCTTTCTCTCTAGCTGAATTGAACATAGCCCTAAAAAATTCTCCATCGAACAAGAGTCCTGGACCTATCAGTTTTTTACTACTCCTCTTTTAAGGAAATCTTACTGCCGAGACTATTGGCAGTTTTCAACGAAGCAGGAGAGGGGAAACCATTCACCAGAGATATGCTGTCTGCACTAGTAACCATCATCCCCAAACCTAACAAAGATCACTCTCTTTGCTCCAATTACAGGCCAATTTCGCTCCTCAATAATGACCTGAAATTGTATGCAAAAATGCTTGCCAACAGATTAAAACTCTATCTACCGGATCTTATTTCGGCTGAACAAGTGGGTTTTATACCTGGAAGGGAAGGAAAGAACAACATAATCAGAGTCATAAATCTTATACAACTAGCTACCAAATTCAATTCCCCATTGGTTATCCTAAGTATGGACTCTGAGAAAGCGTTTGACAGAGTGGATTGGCTCTTTATGACTCAAACGTTGTCAAAATTTGGAATACCGGATACATTCACACAAGGGGTTATGGCAATGTACTATAAGCCTACAGCGCGTATCCTGGTGAATGGTACCCTATCTCCTGTATTCGCAATCTCAAACGGCACACGCCAAGGTTGCCCCCTCTCTCCCCTACTGTTTGTCCTGGTTATAGAAACACTTCTTCAATCATTCAGACAAAATGTTGAAATAGAAGGAATGAAAGTTGGGTCAGTTAACCACCAGTCAGCTGCCTTTGCAGATGATGTACTCCTATTTATCACAAATCCAACCCGTGCTTTCCCAGCAATTATGTCTACTCTTAAGACATACTATTCACTATCCAATTTCTCTGTGAACTTATCTAAATCCATAGTTCTAAATGTAACCCTGAAGGCGACTACTATGGCCTCTTTACAAAAAACCACCCCATTTCAGTGGACTAATGAATCTATAGTTTTCTTAGGAATAACCTTGACCCCAGACTTCTCAAACCTATTTAAGGACAATTTCCAACCACTACCAAAACGTCTGGAAGATCTATTAGGTTCCTGGGATATCCCATTTGTCACATGGTTCGGAAGAAGAACATTGATTAAAACAATACTGTTACCCACAGTTCTTTACTATCTGCAAGCTTTGCCGATCCCAATCCCAAGAGCTTATTTTGTTAATCTAAATTTCTATGGGGTGGTAGGAGATCTAGGTTACCTCTCACTCTTATGGTGCAACACCCTAAAAATAGGGGGCTTGGTATTCCTGATCTATATACTTACCATAAGGCAGTGATTGCACTCAGATGCCTGGAATGGTTGAGACCTTACCCAGAACGGTTAGATCTAATAACAGAAGATAACATGTTAAATCTCCCACTTCACTCCCTTATTTTCTTGGACCAATCCCCAAAACATGCTAAAATACAAACCTACAACAGCATCACTAAGTATGCTTTAAATATGTGGAAAGAATCTAAATGGAAAAAGCATCTATTAACTAATTATCTCGATCTGATGCAGGTTCGAGATGTACTTTGCCACTCTTCAACCCAGTTCTGGGAAACTATATCAGACAGAGCCAGAGCCATTACCACTCCAGTTTTATCGCTTTGCCCAGAGAATGATGTCCCAACTCTCGAAGTTCTGGGTAATCACCCTACGGTAGCAAGTCTTTCAACTTTTCAAAAAGCTCACTTTATTCATTCTATGAAATACCACCTTAAAAATCTTAGTGGTCCTTTAGAAAAATCAGCTTTTGAAAAAATGGCCCTGCAAATAAAAGACTCAAAGGGTAAGGTATCTAAATTATATAGCCTTCTACTGTCCCTATCACGCCCAGATAAATTGTCTTTTATGTCAAAATGGGAGAATGAGCTAAATACCCAGTTTTCAGTGAAAGAAATACAAAGTGTTTTGAAAGCTCCTCATGGGGTGTCCAGGTGTGTCAAACTACAGGAGAATAGCTATAAGGTACTTACTCAATGGTACTATACACCACAAAAAATTAACCGTATGTTCCCTGAGTGCAGCCCAAAATGTTGGAGATGTGAACGGGACGTAGGTCCCCACAGCCATATATGGTGGAGTTGCACCAAAATTGCCTTCTATTGGCATGAGATATGTAAGATCTTGTCTGAGATCTGCAAGATACCGTTTCCGACCTCTCCGAAAATATGTCTCTTTGGGGTGTTCGAGGGTCTCAGATGCCCTAAAGACTCGATAAGGCTGATTCAGATTCTATTGGCAGCTGCCAGAATTCTCATAGCAGTTTATTGGAAAAAGACTGAATTACCCCCAATAAAACAGTGGATTAGTAGATGCGATCAATTGTACCGCCTTGAACAAATAGCTCACTGGGATGCTCGAACACCGCATAGATTTGAGTCAATTTGGAAGCCTTGGAAAAATTTTAGAGGTTTCTCAAACTGATTATATAACAATAAGACGAGTAAACATCAAAAAGTATTATTGCATAATCGCTTTATTGCATTATTCTTGCGTAACAAATCCTACCATACAGCAACATCATGGTTGCTTCCTTCCCCCTCCCCCACCCTCTTTCCCTTAAACTTTCCTCCCCCCCTCCCCCTTTTTTTCATTTTTCATTTGTATTGTTATTCAGTGAATTGTCTACTCACTTTTGATTGTACTATATCAGAAGCACTCTTTTACTGTTGCCCTTGCAGGGCTTATAAAGAATGTACAGTTTAATTGTTGTAAAAACAATAAAAATAATTTTAAAACAAACAAGAGACAAACTACCAAGAGAGAAGTTGCAGCATCCAGAGGAAGCTATGTTATACAGCTAACCTGTTAGTACAGCAGAGCCAGAGATGAAACAGATGTAGTAGAGATGAGTTTGCCTGCCAGAGTTTTAATGCTAAAGCCTGCTGGAACCAAGACAAAGTCTGTAACCCGTTTGGAGAAACGTTTATGCCAAGTAAAGCTGTTATTGAACTTCATCACATGGTCTGGACTCAATTTATTCTTCATCCCCAAGTTAACTTATCCCTTTTTCTGCTGTGGAAGACAACACCTGGGGTCCAGTGTATCCAGGTAGAAGCACCGTGACACGTGCACAAAACATTAAGGGACATTATAGGCCACCTTATACCACTCGGCCATTCCAACACCTGGGTACCACCACCAACACCATTTCTTAAAGGGAGTCCCGTTGTTGCTTCACTACAACTGGTGTCACGAATATTGCTTATAAAAGGGAACCCTGGTCGCTGTCAGACGCCGCAATATTACTGGGGGCACAGCTGGGCATATTACTGGGGGCACAATGTGGGCATATTACTGGGGGCACAGCTGGGTATATTACTGGGGGCACAATGTGGGCATACTACTGGGGGCATATTACTGGGGGCACAATGTGGGCATATTACTGGGGGCACAGCTGAGCATAATTCTGTGAAGACACATTGTGGGCATAAATACTATGCGGTGGTATGAAGGGGGAATAATTACTATGTGGGGGCATTAAGGGGACTGGGTGGGATTTAGTATATAGTTACGTTTTGGGCGGAGTTAGAGGCATGTGGAAATTTTTTTTTGTCCCTCTTTATTCATTTACAAAGTTGGGAGGTATGCGGCTGCACAAAGTTTAAGTTTTGGAACAGAGTGTGCAGGTTTTGGAGTTAGTTTGGCCTTTCCCCAGATAAATCCACAATGTGGCTTGCTGTTAACACCAGACACCCTCAGGTAGGCTACTGCAGTTATGGCCTCAATGGATACATCTGAGAAGACGTGGACTTCCTTTCTGACAGCAGCTGTAAGGAAAATGGGAACATCGCAAAGTGGTACTTGAAGTTGCTCCAACACTTTCGCAACAATTCTTCTGTGCCTCCCACTTGAGTTGTTTTATTCAGTAGGTAGCGATGTGTCCCAGTCTAGGTTCTCTGCAGTTAACTGTCTCAGCAGCATCTTGCCATGAATGGAGATTGGAGCTATAAATCCAAGAGAATCGTAGATACTGTTCACAACAGACAAGATTCCCCGCTTAGTGAAAGGTTTGTCACAGGCCAACTGTCACCGCGTAGTTCACTGTGTTACGGGTTGCCGTATGTACTCGCTTCAGTAGCTCTGCCATACTGGCTACCGTGATTCCGTGTAGTTTGCTTGCTATGAGCTACGTGTAGCTGCGGCTTCCTGTGTGTGAACTGGGGCTTTTATTTGGCTCCCTGTTTTCTTCACTGTTCATTTCCCCATTGTCATGGTTTATTGCTGTGTAGGCTGGCTACCCTTATACTTGTACTGGCTATAGCGGATTCCGTGTATGCCGGTTGTTTGTTTGGGTGTGCTGGCTGCAGTATATGTGATTCGTGAGGTATAAATAATACTCTTTTGAAGCTTTGCTTGTATTTTTCAGTCCTTCTATTTTTCATATAAATAAATTGCTATAATGCATAGTAATTATAGCGATTTATTTATATGAAAAATAGAAGGACTGAAAAATACAAGCAAAGCTTCAAAAGAGTATTATTTATACCTCACGAATTAACCTTTTGAATAAGACTAATACGACTGAGTGGATTATGTGGATATAATTGTGGAGCCTGAGTGAGGTTCTGAATGAGGTCCTGGTATACTACAGGTGGAGCAACAGTTGATGATTGAAGAGATGCAGTATATGTGACCTGTGTGTGAACTGTCCTTTGTGTTTTTCCCTGATGAGGTTCTTGTTACTCCTGGTTCGTGTGGAATTAACTTTCCCTGTTCTGGTCTGGGTGTGTCTGTTAGGTGGTCAGATGACCTTGTTACCCTGCTTTATTATTCTGGTGAGCTGTGGGTTAGGGGCAGTCTTTCTCTAGCTTTGCTGGGTGCAGGTCCTATGCACCAAACCTGGGATTATTCCACTTGCCCTGTCTGTGTGATCACCTAATGAAACATCAAGTTCACCCTGTCATTGTCTGCTGCTTGGTCCCTGCTTGATATTCTCCTCGCATTCATATTTTAGTCTGTAGTACTTTGTCCAGGGGTGTATCTATCACGAGGCAAACAAGGCATTTGCCTAGGGCGGCACTTGCCAATGGGGTGGCAAAATGCCTTGTTTGCTTAGTGATAGTTAGCCCTTCAGTGACTGCTCGCTCCTCTGCCTTCAGCATCCTCCTCCTCTCCGTCTCTCTGGACCAGTCCCCGCCCCTCCCTCTCTCTCCTCCAATCAGGGGCAGCATTACATGGGGGAGCGGTCACATGACCAGTGCCGGCTGCATCTTCTCATGTGAGGGGGACAGGTGGCGGCTGCAGCCGGTGAAGGGACACGATGGCTGAGGACGAACTGGCCTCCAGGCTGAATGGCTTTTCATTCAGTAGTAGTCACAGTGGGGGCACTTGTCACAATGCGGATAATGAGGGCATTAAATCCTTCTTGCCCAGGAAAGGGTTAACCATAATGTGGCCTTGACAGGAAGGGGTGGGTCAAATTTATATTAGTGGGTACCCAAGTTTAGTCTCTCCTAGAGCAGCACAAAACCAAGATACACCACTGACTTTCTCTATGCTCTTGGGTTCTCTGGAAGGAGGACATTTAGTCATGTTTGCATGTCTGTCTGATCGCCATGCATCCATTCCGCATGGCATCCAGGCATCTGCTTGTCTTGCCTTAGCAGCTCTGTCTGTGACCGCCAGCATCTGCTCTGCCTGATGTCCAGGCATCTGTCTTGTTTTCTGCTTCCCGTTATGGCCTGTCTGAACAGTGTTAGAACCAAGATCAAGGTCCTTTAAGTTAGTAGCATGTTCTCAGCACTTAGCCCTGCCTTAAGGATGCGGGACTTCCGGTTGTTGGAACGCATATGCGTTCCAACGGCAGGATATTGGATCTAGGTGGAAGGCAATCATCTCATCAGCGGCAGAATGCGGCGGTCTTTTTAAATACAGCCTGCACACTTGTATATGAATCGCCTACCAGGGGGATATAGAACATAGGGGGAGACTCCAACATGTGAGCATAGCATCTTTCTTCTCTGATCAGAGCCTGTATCATTGCCTATAGCTGATGATATACCTTATTCACAGTTTGGGTTCTGTTGAGTAATCATGACAGGGGACTGACAGAGAACTGACTAACTGGGTCCACCCCATCCACAGAACCGTAAGTTTGCAATCATTAGTAATTGTATATACATCTAGATGTCTGGATATCGACACTCATTGCGGTTTATGATTGTCTTTTGCCTGATATAGGACGTGGATGATATTGCCTATACTGGATGGAGTCTGAATCAGACATAAGTATTCTCAAATATATCCCCACTATTGATTTATCTATATATGTGTAGAGCGTTGATCTCCAGTGTGCGTGCTTGCGAACTGACATTTCAGCCGGCATTTATCTTGGAGCACTGTTCCTGTGTGACCCGGTTTTGTACCGGTATTCATTGAGTCACTAATTAAATATTGTATAGACTCACTATATAACTACACCTCCTGATGATCCCACAGTATCTACGTGGGTGAAACGCGTCGAGGTGACAGAGGTGTATGACTATATCGTCATCCCTGATTAAGTGTATTTTTGTGTCTGTCTGTACTATGTTCTGTGTCTCTTTTTTGTTTCTTTTCCCATCCAGTCCACCTTTATAGCTGGTAATTTAATATCCATATCTCATACCTGGTTTGAACTGTCTGCCATCTCTGCGACACCCCTTTAGGGTACAGTTAGGGGTAGCAGTATAGGTATGTGGACAGGGGGCCTCCACCATCAGGAGCCCTCCCTGGGCTGAGGTTTATAGGATAGGGGTAGATTTAGGGATATAACTTCCCATACCCCAGGTATATTTTCTTTTCTGGATGTGGCTATTGGTCAATTTTTTCTTGTGTGTACACCTACTAGTAATTATCTAGTGGACCCTTATGGGATCCTTTTAACGCATACCAATAAAGTATTTGTATTTTTAAGGGGTTTTTGTTTCAACGCTGGATATTCTGTTATATACCTACCCCCACTACATCAATGTCTATTGATTTTGCTGGATTTAAATTAGTAGCATGATCAACAGAGGGAAATGCATTCAATACCTCTGGACTGTTGGAGATAATCTTGTGAAGTCTGAGGTCTGCTACAGACAGCATTTCTGCATTCTGGTCATGAAATCAATTGCGTCACTGCAAGGTAAGGATTTCAGTCCATTATCCACATAAAAGTTCTTATCAACGAACTAACCAGCATCAGATCCAAATTCCTCTTCTCCTTGGGCTGTCCTTCTCAATCCATAGATTGCTGCAGCAGGAGAGGGGGTGTTGCCAAAGACCTTCATGCGGTAATATATGTACCTTCATGCGGTAATATATGTACCTTCATGCGGTAATCTATGACCTAATTACTTAGTCACAAAGCACATTTTTTGTAAGTAGCAGGTGCAATGACAGGGAGCTGCGATAGTGCCGCCCCTGTCATTGTACACTTCAGATGCTGCGTTCATACATGATCGTGGCATCTGAGTGTAAAATTAACAATAAAAAAAATAAAAATAAAACTTGCTGCCTCCATTTGCTTGCGACGGGCCGGGCGCCGCCATCTTGCTTCAAGATCTCGGCCAAAATTCTGTGCGGTGCGAGATTATGTCATCATGCCGGCTGGTGTAGTGACATATGACGTCATCACGCTGGCCGGCATGATGATGTAATCTCGCACCGCATGGGATTTCGGCCGAGATCTTCAAGCAAGATGGAGGATGGCAGCCCGTCGCGAGCAAATGGAGGAGGTACAGTAAGTTTGAATTTTTTAGTTTTTTATACTATTTCAGGTTAAATCGATTTGCTGACACGAAGCACGAGGAAATTCGGTTTCTAGAAGAATTGAATTTATCCTGAAATTCGGATTGAATTCCACTTCGTGGGATTCGATTCGGTCATCTCTAATCAAGGCATTCGGCAAATGGAGCGTCATGAGGTCCATAGATTTTTTTGGCGTATCTTGTGTACCCGAAAAATGTCTCTGCCAAGCAGGAGTAGGATGTTTGTGCTCTTGTCAAGAGATGGTATTTCTTTAGGTATAGACTTTAGATGAGTATGATGAAGAGCCACTTCTGTCATAGGAATCTCCTCTCTATTAGATGGTATCTGGTTACATTCAACAAGCGTTGGCAAGGGTATCCTGACATTGTTGTCAAGTGAAGCTACCATAAGTCCACTGGCTCTCCTTCCAGAGACCTCTGTGACGGCACTACAATTACCTAATGTGTAAGGAATGATAAGTGTCTCCTTTAAGGTCGAATAAATCAAAGCGTTCGGATCTTGTAAGTGATCGTTTGCTTTAGTCATCCAGGATGGTATATACCTTTAAGACTCTCTCTGGTTGATCCTTGGGGTATATATTGACTAGACATATCTTTGCATAAGACTTGTCACAGAGACCTTCACCCGCAAACGTCTGTACATGCGGAAGATACAGTAGTGGAATTTTCTATTGGATCTAAATTCTCCCCGCCATGCTTTGCCAATGGTGGTGACTAAATGGATGGGCTCAGTGCTGTGTTGAGATTGGTGAGGTGCTTTCACATGGTCAATACTGTCACATTCTATGCACTTAATGACAGCTTTACAGTCCTTAACAAAATGTTCAGTGGAAGCACAACATTTGAAACATACCCCAAATTTTTCCAGAAGCTCCTTGCGCTCCTGAAGCAGTTCTGTAGATTGCAAGCCGAGCCATCTGACTAGCAGGTCAAGTTCTTCAGCAGCCGTAATGCCAAGATCATCAATTGAAAGTCCTGAATGCACATTTCCAGCCTATGCAGTTTTCAGGCTGATCATCAAACCTGGTGATGCCAGCAGAGGCGGCTCTTCCATTAGGCCACTTAGGCCACCGCCTAAGGCCTCGCGCTGGTGGGGGCCTCGCTCTAGCTCCCACCCGACAACGCCGCAAGTACAATTATTGGCTTCCGCTGCAGGGGCGGACTGAGCGGTCGGGCACTTCGGACGTGGTCCGAGGGCCCGGCCGGGAAGGGGGCCCGCAGCGGCATCAGGTCACAGGGAGATGAACGCTTCCTATGACGGATCTCCGTAGCGGAATTGAAAACGCTAGTGTGAAAGTAGCCTAACAGACAGTGGCGTGCCTAGGGTGTTTGGCACCCTGGGCGAGTCCTTTCTCTGGCACCCCCCTTCCCCCTCAATACCCCCTCACAGTAGTATAGCCCTCATTGTACAACCTTCACAGTAGTTTTGTACAGATGTGTGCCCCCTCACAGTAGTTATGCCATCTCTGTGCCCCTTTCATAGTTGTAATGCCCTAATTGTGCCCCATTCACAGTAATAATCCCTACTGTGCCCCCTTCATAGTAATAATCCCCATCGTGTCCCCTTTATAGTAATAATGGCCAGTGTGTCCCCTTCACAGTAATAATGCCCATTGTGCCTCCTTAATAGTAGTAATGCCCTCTGTGCCCCCTCTATAGTAGAAATCCCCATTGTGCCCCTTCACAGTAATAATGCCCTCTGTGGCCCTTTCATTGTAGTAATGCCCTCTGGCTCTGTAGCCCCTCTCTATAGTAGAAATGGCCATTGTGCCCCCTCCATAGTAATAAAGTCCTCTGTGCCACCTCCATAGAAATACAGTTCTCTATGCCCCCTCTATTAAAAAACCCACCCCAAAAAAACACAGTAAATATTCACCTTGTCCCATTCCTGATGCTCACATACCTCTCTTCCCTGCAGGCACAGATCGCTCTGCAGCACTGGGTGGGCGGAGCTTATGCAGATTTCTGGGCTGCAGGCTGCGCCCACACAGGCTGGCAGCGCGATCTGTGTCTGCAGGCTGAATGGTGGAGCGGGGAGAAGTCTTCCTGCTTCACCATTCTGTGCGGAGCCGGCCTGAAGGAGGGGAGGAGCGCTGGAAGCTGAGCGCTCTAGCAACGAGCACTTGCATATGTATTGATGGAAGCGCTCATTGCTTCTGGCACCCCCCTGAGAGCCAGAACCCAGTGCCACTGCTTACAGATTAACGTTTTCAGTGCTTGCAATTGAATACAGCTCATACATTGTGGAAAGTTGCACTAGGGCTCCCTCTGGTGGTTATTCATCACAAGCAGGCTGGGAGATGGTGGAGATATGACTAAGCAGTTTTTGCCATAAAGCAGGGACTTTGGAAGAAACTTCAAGTTTCCTGCTCTCAATATTTTCTCTGACCTTCCATGTAGGGTGATTTAGGCCTCTAGCTCTTTCACTAGATTGTGGGTGTTATGCAAGCGGGTGTGGACCCACTGCGCCACTGACTGGCGGTACTCTGGAGGTGCGTGACTAAGCAACTACCTGGTCTTCACTAGAGCCTCTGATGGTGAGGATAGGCTTGGGCCATTATGGTAGTTGCCAGGTGTCACTCCAAAACAGTCCCCGATTCAGCTGACCAGAGGGTCAGAGATACCGGTGCAAGGACGTGGTCGGGAAGTCCGAGGTCAGGGCAGGCAGCAATCAAGCAAAGTCCGTAAACAAAGTCCAAGGTCAGGGGCAGGCGGCAAACAAGCAAAATCCAATAATTCCAAAGAAGGGTCCGGTACACAGCAAAGCAGAACTACAAAAACACCTTCACACACAGAACTAGACAAGCTAGTGACCACGAGTTGCTCAGGCATCTTCCTGGGGTAGGAAGCGCCTTTAAATACTTCCTGCAATTCAGCCATAGGCTAGTAAGACAGGACGCATACGTGCTGCCTCACAAGGGAGGAGAGACACACGCATGCAAGCCCTAGGCAGATCTCCAGCAGTAAGTAAACTCTGGCTCTATGTACTCCAAGACTGCACCATTAGAACCTCTCTCACACTGCCGCTTGAAGGCATACACAACTCCTCCACAAGGTCCAGCAGTTCATGTACTTCCTATACAGATTTGGTGTAACGGGATGCCTGCTGCTTAGCTTCGGGAGCGAGGATCTGTGTTTGGCCTCGTTCCCAGGGCGGCTTTGCTAGCTGGGAGGCTCCCTGCACCTAGGTCTGCCTTGAGCGCCGAGATGATCACTCGGTGCTCGACTTGTCTGTCTGTCGGTCATGTGACGCTGGCCACGTCACATGACCCTCACTCCCCACTATAAATACAGGCGGCCTGCTGGCTACAGGTTGCCTATGATTTTCGTCCTATAGGCTGTGTACTTTATTGTTATTTAGCTACCTCTGTAATTGAACCTCGATCCGCCTCTTGACACCTCTTCTGCCTGCTCCTTGTACCTTGACTCTACCTCTCGGATTTTGACCTCGGCTTGTTTACGGATTTGTCTTTGCCTCTTCCCTTGTTCTGACGTGACCTCCTGGACTGACCTCAGCTAGTTGACCCGCCTCGCCTTCCGTTTTTGTTCTACCTCTTGTCCACTTATTGTAACTTCTCAGTGGCTGTCCTCTTCCCTGCTGTCTTTCTCTCTGCTTGTACTTAGTAGGTTAGGGACTGTCGCCCAGTTTCGCTCCGTCACCTAGGGGAGGTGGTGCAAGTAGGCAGGGACAGGGGACCGGGTGGCAGCTCAGGGGGTGCACCTCCGCTCTATCTTGATTCCCGTGACTCTACCCGTGACATTTGGTCAGTGACCAGTGGTGTCATAAACCTCTTTCTAACAACTCCATTCTGGCTTCTACCGCCAGGACAGTGCAGCGCAGTGCTGGCGGGAGACCACGTATCGGTAAGTGTTGGAAATTGGTCGCAAAAACACAAGACGACTTCTTCTTGAGAAGATTCTTTCTTTTATTCAGAGACAAGAGCAGCAAGACAGCATTTAAAGTACAAAAATCAGGCAGAATACGGCATGAGATAGATGCCGAACATGGATAGATCCCCAAACATGGTCTTTTATACCCCAGAGAACAAAGGAATAATTGGTATTATAATTCAAGTTTTCCAAAGTGTATTGCAGTCCATAGACATCAATGTTTACACACAGATTACATTATTACAGCATTATTATACATAACATATGACATCACAAATATTTTACTATTCATAACCATTGATATACATAAGTTCGTTCCCTTGGGTCATCCATCGATATGCTCCAATCTTAGTCCTTGTCTCCATTCTGCTCTTCAAGGAGACATATGGACCATTACCACTTGAGTTGGTCATCTTTATTTATTACCTATCCCAACACCAAGGGTCAAACATAATCATAAACATGTCAATAGCCTTCTACAACTTCAGTAACCAAGTATATTAATCTTAAGATCCCCATCGCTAAGGCCTCATGCACATGACAGTGAATAATGGCCATGTGACGGCCGTTTAAGTAACGGCCGTCACACGGCCATTTTTAGCACCAATGAAAGTCTATGGGGCTATTCACATGGCCATTCTTTTAACGGCCAGTAAATAGCGTCCGTCCAAAAATAGGACATGTCCTATTTTTGGCCGTTTCCACGGCCAGATGGACCCCATTGAAATCAATGGGACCGTTTTTAAGGATTGCACCTGTCTAACGGCTGTTAAAAACGGGTACACTTTATCTATATACCCCTCACCTCATCCACTTGCTCACGCTGCGGCAGTCTCTTCTCTCTTCATTGAGCTGGACCTGCGATATGCGTGGTGGTAACGTAACCACATGGGAGCGATCAGTGACGTCATCTCGCACATCACAGGTCCTTCGGCAGATCCTTTTCAGTGAAGAAAGAAGAGATTGCTGCAGTGCGAGCAAGTGGATAAGGTGAGGGTTTTTTTTTTGTATAAAATCAACAACAAAAAAATGCAGCGGTGGGCCACTATGGGGGCATTATTTAAACCATGGGGGAAATTATTTAAGATGGGGCCATACATTGGGGGCATTATTAAAGGGAACCTGTCACCGGGATTTTGTGTAAAGAGCTGAGGACATGGTTTGCTAGATGGCCGCTAGCACATCCGCAATACCCAGTCCCCATAGCTCTGTGTGCTTTTATTGTGTAAAAAAATCGATTTGATACATATGCTAATTAACTTGAGATGAGTCCTGTACGTGAGATGAGTCAGGGACAGGACTCATCTCAGGTTAATTTGCATATGTATCAAATCAGTTTTTTTACACAATAAAAGCACACAGAGCTATGGGGACTGGGTATTGCGGGTGTGCTAGCGGCCATCTAGCAACCCATGTCCTCAGCTCTATACACAAAATCCCGGTGACAGGTTCCCTTTAAAGCTGATGACATAAAAAAAAAAAATCTACACTATGGGGGACATTATTTAAGATGGGGGGGGCCTACATTGGGGGCATTATTAAAGCTGGGGACAGTATGAAAAAAAGGTTTACACTAGGGGGGAAATTATTTTAGCTGGGGGCCTACATGGGGGCATTATTAAAGCAATGGGCAGCAAAAATCTAGAAATAAGTCTAGAAATAACTGCCAATCAAATTCATCCATTTTTTCATGTCCGTTTCTAACGGACATGAAGAACCGATGCTAAACGGACATTTAAAACGGACACACGGACAGAAAATGGATGCACACACTGATGCAAAATGGCCATGAAAAACTGACAGCAGTTTTTTTCACTGTTGTGTGCATGTAGCCTTATGCAACTATTATTTACTTTCTAAATCCTACAGTTACATGCTGACCCTTTTAATCAATTACTTAAGAACCTCTATTTTATTATCCAAAGGATTATTCACTAACCATGCTATTTCGTCACCTTCTCTCAGACTCCTTTCTGAGGTGATAACACAAGATATTTACAAATAACTCAAGTAATCATTTCAGTCCTAATTTGAATAGATATAGGGTTTATAGGACACGGAATGTTGTTTCATGAGAATCCCTAAATGAGTAGGTGAAAGAATGTGGGTGATTTATGAGGGACAAATGAATGAAGTGCCTGATTTATGGAGATTCTAGTAGGTGTGACATCTTGTTCGTGGCAAGATAAGTCTGTCTGTCTTAAGGAGACAGAAGGAGAGAAAGTGTGTATGAAAAACATAACCAGCAGGAAATTTCCATGGGTGCATAGTAAATTCTTTGCTAATCCATAATGGAATCTTCCACGAAGAAGGATGTCGAAAGCGACTTTATCCTGAACATAACAAAGACTCATCGCATGGCTCATGAGCGAATTAAACCAGGGATTCCCAATTCAGAGGGCAAAACTATAAGACCAGACTTTGCAGATTGAAAAACATCCCAAAGAAGATACAGAAAAGATCTTGGGAAGGATAGAAGTAAGTCTGAGATGGTGATAGAGAAAGCCGAGATGAAGTGCCTTGAGAGCCAGACCCAAATCCTGTGATTGGACTGAGACAGACCATGGAGACCACACCAAGTAAAGGCCCTATTACACCTGCAGATTAAGCAGGCAATTGTCTGTAAGGAAGCATTCCTTCCTGGCAATCACCTGCTCAATAGCGGAGACCGTTGCTGTTACATGCAGAGATCTCCTCAGTATGTGGACGAGCGTTTGCTCGGCAGCAGAGTGCTGATTACATGTCACGATCTGCTGCCGGCAAACTAATATTTTAAAATATGTTGAAAGACTCCGATCACCTAATGAACGGACGTTGGCTCTTTCATCGGGTAATCGGTAGCAGTATTAAGTCTCATGTAGACGTCTGTTGAACACGGTCCGTGAGATACCAGACTGGCATTGCAGGAGCGCACGGCATCATAGCAACCAATAACGCCGTGATCTCCTGTAATGCCAGTTCGGTATCTCACGGACCGTGTTCCACGGACGTCTGCATGAGGCTTTAGACTGCCAGATCATCAGTAACGAATGTTCATACGAACACTTGTTAGCGATGATGTTAGCTATTATCTGCCAGTGTGATAGGCCCTTAAGTTCGGGGATCAAAAGTGCTAAACTGCCAGGCAAATAGTCAGAGAGAGTGGCAAAGAATGTGATAAAATGTTTAAAAAAAACTGACATGTTCAAGGATGGATGTCTTGATCTTGAAGTGGGAATTGGTACTGTTTGTCATAGTTTATACTATGTCTCTTTCTCCTTGAATATCTGTGTGCGAATGCGTTGTTGAATTACAGGAAAGCTGGATACTTGTATGGATGGAGACAGCAGGGGCAAGTAGCTGTGAGTGGAAAACCAAACTCTGCTTCGGTTTCTGTTGTGTTACTAGTAAAGCATTAGCTGGCATCTGATGCCTACTGATTGTTTTCTAGGATAATGAGAGGGACATTTGCATACTAAGCTATTCTGATTAAAAAAAATACTATAGTAGGGACTTTCTAGAAATGCTATTGTACAGTAGATGTATAGGCTCACTACCGTTACAAGTACCTGTAATAGAAAGATTGCTGCCTTGCCATTTCCACGCCTCCATGAAGTCTTCTATAATGCAGGTGCTGCCATTGAAACTAATATTTTCATTAGAAGGAATGAGGTCATTAACAAGGGGGTTATTGATTTTGCAGACTGGATGAATGATGAGGAGGATAGTGTGAATATGGTAGATGGAGGTTTCACGTTTGTGGATGCAGATCTCACTTCTGTGGACGCTGATTTCAATGTTGAGGATGAGGTGGATGCTGATTTCAATGTTGAGGATGAGGTGGATGCTGATTTCAATGTTGAGGATGAGGTGGATGCTGATTTCAATGTTGAGGATGAGGTGGATGCTGATTTCAATGTTGAGGATGAGGTGGATGCTGATTTCAATGTTGAGGATGAGGTGGATGCTGATTTCAATGTTGAGGATGAGGTGGATGCTGATTTCAATGTTGAGGATGAGGTGGATGCTGATTTCAATGTTGAGGATGAGGTGGATGCTGAATTCAATGTTGAGGATGAGGTGGTTACTGGTAAAGCTTGAGACTTTGTCAGATTAGAGATATCTGTTGAAATGACAATGACTTTTAAAAAGAATTATTGTAATATTTTTAAAAACTTTAGTGGGTTTCATTTATGAACATTCCTAGCTTTTCTACTACCTAAATACTTGCTGCGTTCATCTTGCAGTAATACTGCTGCCGATTGCCTGATGCTCGATCATCGGACAATTCAACTCTTTTGACATGTTAAAAAAGTATCGTTTGCCGACGGCAGATCTTGGTGTCTAATAACGATCTGCCGACGGCAAACCACTATACAGTATGCAGACGAGCGATGACATAGCGATTGCTCCTTCCCATACTGTGGAGGAGATTGCTGTATGTAATAGCAGCGGTCTCCTCCAGTAGCAAGCAGGTGATTTCCGTGAGGGAACGCTTCCCTCCCGACAATCGTCTGCCACATCGGGCTGTGTAATACAGCCGTTAGACTTGTGTTCAGCGTCTTGACTATAGAAAGCCATTTCATGAAGTTCCTGATGCAGAGATGCAAACTTATCGGCAGTCTGGAATGCTTTAGTGAGTAATGATACCGAAGATAAGGGATTTTGTGCTTGTCAACATTCAGTGGCTCCGCTCTGAGTTTACATGGTCGACGTCTTCGCTTTTGACCTGCTGTTACTCCTAGGTGCATCCACTTCCCCGCAATAGCAATTACAGTTGGCTGGGGAAAATGTAGCAGATCAGAAATTGTGACAAAGTTGGCATCCTATGTCAGTGCCACAATTAAGGTCATTAAGCTCTTCAGTGTGACCCATACTGCTACCAGTGTTTACATGACTGTGTGCTTGATTTCATGCACCTATTTTCAAAGGGTGTGGTTGAAACACCTGAACTCAGCAACCAGGAGGGTTGTTACATACCTTTGGCTATAAAGTGTATAAAACCTGTCTGGTTCAAAACCTGTAAATGTAATCCTTTCCAAGTATTTTATTAACCCTTTCATGATGGGGAGATTTTTCCTTTTTTTTTTTTCACTCCCAGGAAAGCCATAACTTTTTTATTTTTCTATTCACATAGCTGTATAATGCCTTGTTATTTGCGGGACAAGATGCCCTTTCTAATGGCACTATTTACAGTTGCATACAATGTGGTGGGAAGTGGGAAAAGAATTATAAATGGTATGAAACTGAAAAAAAAGTTTTTGGGGTTTTGTTTTTACGACATTCCCTATACCATAAAACTGACTTTCATTCTCCAGGTCAGTACAAATCCGGCAATACCACATATGTATATTTATTGCGTTTTTAAACTGAAAAAAAATATTTATGTGTGCTGATCTTTGTGAAGATTTTTTTTTTTGCAGGGCGATCTGTACTTTTCAGTGATACCATTTTGGGGTTGTGTATGATTTTTTTTTTAATCAATTTTTATAACATTTTTTGTGGGAGGAGAAGTGACTGAAAAATGAGGAATCGGCCATATTGACTTTTTTTGGTGTTTTCCATATGGGATTCTATTTTTTAGTTTTTTAATAGTATGGGCATTTTTTCACACCCGAATACCTATAATTAGGGTTGAGCGAATCGACTTCGAATAAAACATCCGAAGTCGATTCGCATAAAACTTCGTACAGAATTAGAATGTATTGGCTCCTATGAGCCTAAGTTATTACTTCGCGAAGTGGTACCTTGGAACCAGACCCGAGTTCGGGAAACGTTTTTTTACAGTAGAAGTCAATTTTTATGAAATTATTACCCGAAGTCTCGCGAGACTTAGCAAAATAATAACTTCGGCTCATTGGAGCCAATATATTCTAACACTGTACGGAGCGCTCGCTCCATACAGTATTGAAACTAAGTTTTATTCAAATCGACTTTGATGTTTCACCCGAAGTTGATTCGCTCATCCCTACCTATAATGTGTATTTTTTTTACTTATTTTTTCATTTTGGGGAAAGGGGGGTGATTTGAATGTTTAGATTTCTTTAAAAAAAATATAATTTCTAAACTTTTTTTTTATTATTACACTTTCTTTTTATAGTTCCCATAGGGCACTATAACAAACATCATTGGATTGCTTTTCTCATATACTCCAATGCATTAGCATTGAAGTCTGAGGATTTTACAGTATTTCTATGGAGACGTACTATAGGCAGGGGCTCCATAGAAATTACTAACCAGCAGCCTCCTGTCTCACAGGAGGACAGGAGCTGCTGCAAACACACTCCGGATCCCTGCCGGGGAGAGCTGGAACACACAGGAAGCGCACGCTTCCAAGTTTTCAGTATTCAGATGCCTGTGGTCAGGATTGACCTCGACATCTGAAGTGTTAAAATGTCTGCGATCGGCATTACTGCCAGTTGCGGACGTTAGCCACGGGTTCCTGTTGTATGAAACAGCAGACACCCTGCAGCTATGGCGCCCGCTCCGCTCAGGATCAGGCTGTAACGGTCACGTACACACACACACAGGGGGGTGGGAGGGAAGTGACCACTGCGCTCCACCCTCACCCCAGGCCCTGCCTACTTGCCTCGCGAGTCCTAATGACAGGGGACAACTGGACGGCAATCCCTAGCTTGGAATAAGTGCAGGGATGACAGACAGACAAACAACAGAACGTGAACGGACCGAGTCAATACCAGGAAATCTACAAAGTACAAATGGAGCAAGCGGAGAATAGTCAGGAGAAGCCGGGGTCATAAATACCAGGAGAGTCGTGAAGTACCAAAGGAGTCAGCAGAGGATCGTCAGGAGTTCAGCAGGGGGTCAGTACGCCAGGAAAGACAAAATCGCAGGTGGAACCTAAATAACAGGCAATCTGTGGCCAGCAGATTGCCTGTTTAAATAGGGAGCTAGAGGGGTCATGTGACGTGGCCAGCGTCACATGACTTCACACAGACTACACAGCCGAGCACCGAGTGATCAGCTCGGTGCTCAGCCCTAAAACCATTAGCATGAATGCAGATAGATGCACGCATAGTATTATCAGGAGCGCGGGTGACGCTGGACGCACTGATGATGCGCGCGCGCTCTGGACCGCAGAAATAAATAGATGTATGGGGGTCGGGAAGGGGTTAAGGAGTTTGATTAGCATATGAAACAGTTTTTTGTTTTTTTTTGTGTTCAAAAATTTTCATCTCCTTACAAAGTATTCTTAAAAACTTAAAGCTGTAGACCAGAGTCTAGAATGCCGCTGATATGGTTGGCCATATATACTGTAAAGCTGATTTGCCGTACTGACATCACTATGCAGAAACTCTTGATAAATAGGATTAAAACATAGATATGTCAGAATAAAAAGACTAAACAGCACTTTTAACTCAGATATACCCTAGTATTCTATCAGTAAGTTCTTTGCCGTAATCTTGATGTCTTCAAGAACCGTAATATCATTGGGCCATAAATTCAAATAACTAAACAGAACTGCAGCGTAGGCTATCGGCGTCAGGTACTCTTTAACGCTTTCTGCTCTTTAGGCTACATTCCCACAACCATATGTGTTTTGCGGTCTGCAAAACACGGACCTTCAAAAAATACGGATGACGTCCGTTTGGCATCCGTATTGCATCCGTTTTTTTGTGGATCCATTGTGACAATGCCTATCCTTGTCTGCAAAATGGACAAGAATAGTACATGTTTTTTGCGGGGCTACAGAACGGACATATGGATGCAGACAACACGCGGTGTGCTGTCCGCATTTTTTGCAGAACCATTGAAATAAATGGGTCCACATCCTATCCGCAAAAAACGGAACAGACTCGAAAACAAAATCCGTTCGTGTGCATGAAGCCTTTAAGGGAGTGTGTCAGCAAGAAACTCAGTGGTAAACCAGGCACCCTAACTCTGCCATTTTACTACGCCTGCCCCTCCCCCGTATGATCTACAGGACCAGGCTTCAGAATTGTTATCTCAGCTGTCACTAAAATCTAGTGCAAATTCTGCAAAAATTGTTGCAACCTTGGAGCATTCGCAGTAAACTTCCTTTCAGTGTGCTGCACTGTGCATGATCAGAGGTTGTGTCAAAGTGCTGAGGTGTGAGATTTCAGGGCGATGCAATATGACATTTCTGAAGTTTGGCCCTGTCAATTATCCATACAAGAGAAGGGATAACAGAACAAAATAACAGAGCTAGGGTGTGCTGTGGGGTTTGGTCCATTCTTTGTGCCCTTAACCCCTTAAGGACCCTGCCATATTTCACCTTAAGGACCCAGCCATTTTTTTGCAAATCTGATGTCACTGTATGTGGTGATAACTTTAAAACGCTTTTACTTATCCAGGCCATTCTGAAATTGTTTTCTCGTCACATATTGTACTTCAGTACAGTGGTAAAATTGAGTCAAAATTTTACATTTTTATTTATAAAAAAATACCAAATTTACCAAAAAATTCGAAAAATTTCCAAATTTCACTTTCTCTATTTTTATAATAGATAGTAATACCTCCAAAAATAGTTATTACTTTACATTCTCCATATGTCTACTTCTTGTTTGGATAATTTTGTAAATTACATTTTCTTTTTTGGGGATGTTAGAAGGCTTAGAAGCAAATCTTAAAAATTTTTTAAGAAAATTTCCAAAACCCACTTTTTAAGGACCAGTTCAGGTTTGAAGTCACTTTGTGAGGCTTACCTAATAGAAACCACCCAAAAATTACCCCATTTTAGAAACTACACCCCTCAAGGTATTCAAAACTGATTTTACAAACATTGTTAACCCTTTAGGTGTTCCACAAGAATTAATGGAAAATGGAGAGGAAATTTCAGAATTTCACTTTTTTGGCAGATTTTCCATTGTAATCAGTTTTTTTCTGCTAACAAAGCAAGGGTTAACAGCCAAACAAAACTCAATATGTATTGCCCTGATCCTGTAGTTTACAGAAACACCCCATATGTGGTCGTAAACCGCTGTATGGCCACATGGCAGGGTGCAGAAGGAAAGGAACGCCACATGGTTTTTGGAAGGCAGATTTTGCTAGACTGTTTTTTTGACACCTTGTCGCATTTGAAGCCCCCCCCCCTGATGGACCCCTAGAGTAGAAGCTCCAAAAAGTAACCTCATTTAAGAAACTACAGGATAAGGTGGCAGTTTTGTTGGCACTATTTTAGGGTACATATGATTTTTGGTTGCTCTATATTACACTTTTTTTGAGGCAAGGTAACAAAAAATAGAAATTCAGAAATTTCATCTCTATTTGCCATTAACTCTTGTGGAACACCTAAAGGCCTCTTTCACACGGGCCTCGCGTGTGAGGGCCGGTCGAGATGCGGGTGCGTTGCAGGAAAATGCACGATTTTTCCGCGCAAGTGCAAAGCGTTTTTTTTTTTAAATCATATCATTTTTATTGAACATTTTACAGTGTAAATACACGTTTTAACACATTACGTACAAGGATGACATAGGGACATACTGTCCATAGGGCTAATAACAAAAAGGATACCAAACTATGTGTAGTAATCAAGTTTCAATCCAACCCCCCCACCCCTCCCATCCCACCCCACCCTAACCTGCAAAATACAAAGGCACATTGTTAAACATTCCTATTCAGACGTCGAAACGACAGCCATGGATCCCACAATTTTTCAAATTTCGCTGGGCATCCACGCTTCTGGTACACCATCCGTTCATAACTCAGCATTGTGTCAACCGCACTTAGGAATTCGCCTAGGGTTGGCGGCGCTGTCTGTATCCAATGTAGGGCGGTTAATTTTCTAGCAACATATAACATTCTACCTATAGCTATTTTATGCACCTGACCGGCGGCCAATTCAGAGACATATCCTAACACACACACTTTAGGGTCAGAGGGTATTCGTACTTTGTAAACGTCCTGTGTTGTCTGACGTACCAACTCCCAGTATCTCCCTAACCTCTCACACGTCCACATCATATGCAACAAATCTGCAGACACCACAGAGCATCTTCGACAATCATCCGTGGGTCTAAACCCTACACGGAACAAAAAAAACGGTGTTTTGTAGACTCTATGGACAATAAACAGCTGCGAGAGTTTACGTCCTTCACTCAAGGAAGAGAGAGGTATCGCCTCCAGTATGTCAGACCATTGGTCATCAGTTAATTCGCCAACATCTTTCTCCCATTTACTTTTAACCGCAAGCGGATGTGACATTAGAAACTTATCAAGCAACAGCTTATATATACAGGATATCATACCCCTCCTCGCCCCCCTGGACAGGATCTGGTGCAATGCAGCATCTCTCCCTGCCACCTCAGTCGTACCTTTAAATGTGGAGTTGTATGCGTGTCTCACCTGAAGGTACTTATAAAAGTGAGTTCTAGGCAATTCATACTTCTCCTGAAATCTGGTAAATGACATGAACTTCTTTTCCTCCAAAAGATGGCCCAACCTCAGAATACCCTTTCTTTTCCATGCCCTAAAATCAGACAGGGAGAGGAATTCCGGCAGCACGGGATTGTCCCACAGTGGAGTGTATTCCGTATTGCCGATAACCCCCCTCAGGAGCTAAGTGCAAAGCGTTTTAATGCGTTTTGCACGTGCGTGAGAAAAATCGGCATGTTTGGTACCCAGACTCGAACCTGGACTTCTTCACAGAAGTTCCGATTTGGGATCGGTGTTGTGTAGATTTTATTATTTTCCCTTATAACATGGTTATAAGGGAAAATAATAGCATTCTTAATACAGAATGCTAAGTAAATTAGGGATGGAGGAATTAAAAAATAAAAATATAAATAATTAATCTCTCCTCACCCACTTGTTCGCGTAGCCCGACTCGTCTTCTTTCTTCTTCTTTGAGAACCTGGGAGGAAAAGGACCTTTGGTGACGCCACTGCACTCATCACATGGTCCATCACCATGGTGATGGATCATGTGATGAGCGCAGTGACGTCACCAAAGATCCTTTTCCTCCCAGGTCCTCAAAGACGACGAGCCGGGCTACGCGAACAAGTGGATGAGGTGAGATTAATTTTTTATTTTATTTTTTTTAACCCCTCTATCCCTAATTTACTTAGCATTCTGTATTAAGAATGCTATTATTTTCCCTTATAACTAGAGTTGAGCGAACACCTGGATGTTCAGGTTTGAGAAGTTCGGCCGAACTTTTCGGCACTAAAAAGGCTGTAAAACAGCCCAGGAAAGAGCTAGAGGGCTGCAAAAGGCAGCAACATGTAGGTAAATCCCCTGCAAACAAATGTGGATAGGGAAATGAATAAAAATAAAAATAAAATAAATAAAAATTAACCAATATCAATTGGAGAGAGGTCCCATAGCAGAGAATCTGGCTTCACGTCAGCAGAGAATCAGTCTCTTCATGCCATAGCAGAGAATCTGGCTTCACGTCACCCACCACTGTAACAGTCCATTGTCATATATTTAGGCCCCGGCACCCAGGCAGAGGAGAGAGGTCCCGTAACAGAGAATCTGGCTTCATGTCAGCAGAGAATCAGTCTGCATGTCATAGCAGAGAATCATGCTTTACGTCACCCAACACTGGAACAGTCCATTGTCAGATATTTAGGCCCAGGCCCCCAGGCAGAGGAGAGAGGTCCCGTAACAGAGAATCTGGCTTCATGTCAGCAGAGAATCAGTCTGCATGTCATAGCAGAGAATCAGGCTTTACGTCACCCAACACTGGAACAGTCCATTGTCAGATATTTAGGCCCAGGCACCCAGGCAGAGGAGAGAGGTCCCGTAACAGAGAATCTGGCTTCATGTCAGCAGAGAATCAGTCTGCATGTCATAGCAGAGAATCAGGATTTACGTCACCCAACACTGGAACAGTCCATTGTCAGATATTTAGGCCCAGGCACCCAGACAGAGGAGAGAGGTCCCATAACAGAGATTCAGGCTTCATGTCAGCAGAGAATCAGTCTGCATGTCATAGCAGAGAATCAGGCTTTACGTCACCCAACACTGGAACAGTCCATTGTCAGATATTTAGGCCCAGGCACCCAGGCAGAGGAGAGAGGTCCCGTAACAGAGAATCTGGCTTCATGTCAGCAGAGAATCAGTCTGCATGTCATAGCAGAGAATCAGGCTTTACGTCACCCAACACTGGAACAGTCCATTGTCAGATATTTAGGCCCAGGCACCCAGACAGAGGAGAGAGGTCCCATAACAGAGATTCAGGCTTCATGTCAGCAGAGAATCAGTCTGCATGTCATAGCAGAGAATCATGCCTTACGTCACCCAACACTGGAACAGTCCATTGTCAGATATTTAGGCCCAGGCACCCAGGCAGAGGAGAGAGGTCCCGTAACAGAGAATCTGGCTTCATGTCAGCAGAGAATCAGTCTGCATGTCCTAGCAGAGAATCATGCTTTACGTCACCCAACACTGGAACAGTCCATTGTCAGATATTTAGGCCCAGGCACCCAGGCAGAGGAGAGAGGTCCCGTAACAGAGAATCTGGCATTATGTCAGCAGAGAATCAGTCTGCATGTCATAGCAGAGAATCAGGCTTTACGTCACCCAACACTGGAACAGTCCATTGTCAGATATTTAGGCCCAGGCACCCAGGCAGAGGAGAGAGGTCCCGTAACAGAGAATCTGGCCTATTTTTTAGGCGCTGGGTGACAGGTATACGTTTAATCACAGAATTAGACTTGGATCTGCACTGTAGCGTGTGTGTGAAGTTCTTGAGAATGACCCTATCAGCACCTTGAATCTAATCTACCCTTTTAGGGATAGATTTAAAGTAGGCCTGATACAGCAGAAACCACTAATTTTGAGAATTGCAAAATTGGGAATTGTTTTTCAACCCAGAACAAAAACTGTGCTTTGACGGACACTAAATAACTTGACCAGCTAAAACAGTAATGACAGATTTGGATGAATATAAATGTGAGGCCTATTTTTTAGGCGCTGGGTGACAGGCTCAACTTGCCCCTGATGTAGTATATGGCCAAAAAATAACCACACTATTGATGGTTAAATGCACTTTGTGACAGGCTCAACTTGCCCCTGATGTAGTATATGGCCAAAAAATAACCACACTATTGATGGTTAAATGCACTTGATGAAAGCTTGACCCTGATGTAGGATATAGCAAAAAATAACCACACTATTGATGGTTAAATGCACTTGGGGGACAGGCTCAGCTTGCCCCTGATGTAGTATATGGCCGAAAAATAACCACACTATTGATGGTTAAATGCACTTGATGACAGCTTGACCATGATGTAGGATATAGCAAAAAATATCCACACTATTGATGGTTAAATGCACTTGGTGGTAGCTTGTGCTGGCACACCACAAGCCACAAAATGGCCGCCGATCACCCCAGAAAAAAGTGACTGAAAAACGCTCTGGGCAGCCTAAAAACACTGATCAATTGAATAGCAGCAGGTCAATGATCCACAGCTGTAGATCGATCACTGAATGAAGTCTTTTGGAGGAGTTAATCTGCCTAATCTCGCCCTAACGTCGCAGCTGCAACCTCTCCCTACACTTGTATCAGCAGAGTGACGTGCAGCGCTACGTGACCCAAGCCTATATAGAGGCTGGGTCACATGCTGCACTGGCCAATCACAGCCATGCCAATAGTAGGCAAGGCTGTGATGGCCTCTTGGGGCAAGTAGTATGATGCTTGTTGATTGGCTGCTTTGCAGCCTTTCAAAAAGCGCCAAGAAAGCGCCGAACACCGAACTCGAACCCGGACTTTTATGAAAATGTACAGTTCGGGTTCGCTCATCCCTACTTATAACCATGTTATAAGGGAAAATAATAAATAATCTAGCAACCGTGCGTGAAAATCGCACCGTATCCACACTTGCTGGCGGATGCTTGCGATTTTCACGCAGTCCCATTCACTTCTATGGGGCCTGCTTTGCGTGAAAAACGCACAATATAGAGCTTGCTGCGATTTTTATGCAACACACAAGTGAAGCGTGAAAATCACCGCTCATGTGCACAGCCCATTGAAGTGAATGGGTCCGGATTCAATGCGAGTGCAATGCTTTGACCTCACGTATTGCACCCGCACAGAATTCTCGCCTGTGTGAAAGGGGCCAAAGGGTTAACAAAGTTTGTAAAATCAGGTTTGAATACTGTGAGGGGTGTAGTTTCTTAAATGGGCTCACTTTTTTGGAGTTTCTACTCTAGGGGTGCATCAGGGGGGCTTCAAATGGGACATGGTGTCAAAAAACCAATCCAGCAAAATCTGCCTTCCAAAAACCATATGACGTTCCTTTCCTTCTGCGTCCTACCGTGTGGCCATACAGCAGTTTACAACCACATATGCAGTGTTTCTGTAAACTACAGAATCAAGGCAATAAATATTGAGTTTTGTTTGACTGTTAACCCTTGCTTTGTTACTGGAAAAAAAGGATTAAAATGGAAAATTTACCAAAAAATAGCTGTTTTGTCACCGTTTTTATTTTGTTATTTACAACGTTCATCTGACAGGTTAGATCATGTTCTATTTTTATAGAGCAGGTTGTTACGGACGCAACAATGTGACTACTATTTTTGTTTTTTGTTTCAGTTTTACATAATAATGCATTTTTGAAAAAAAAGATTTTTTAGTGTCTCCACATTCTGAAAGCCATAGTTTATTTTTTGGGCGACTGTCTTATGTAGGGGCTCATTTCTTGTGGGATGAGATGACGGTTTGATTGGCACTATTTTGGGGTGCATATAACTTTTTGATCGCTTGCTATTACACTTTTTGTGATGTAAGGTGACAAAAAATTGCTTTTTTGACACTGTTTTTATTTTTATTTTTTTACGGTGTTCATCTGAGGGGTTAGGTCATATGATATTTTTATAGAGCCGGACGTTACGGATGTGGCAATACCTAATATGTATACTTTCTTTTATTTATTTAAGTTCTACACAATAATATCATTTTTGAAACAAAACAAAATCATGTTTTAGTGTCTCCATATTCTGAGAGTCATAGTTTTTTTTTGTTTTTGGGCGATTGTCTTAGGTAGGTGATCATTTTTTGAGGGATGATATGACGGTTTGATTGGCACCATCTTGGGGTGCATATGACTTTTTCATCGCTTGCTATTACACTTTTTGTGATGTAAGGTGCAAAAATGTCTTTTTTGACACCGTTTTTATTTTTATTCTTTTACGGTGTTCACCTGTTCACCTGAGGGGTTAGGTCATGTGGTATTTTTATAGAGCAGGTTCTTACGGACGCGGCAATACCATGTTTCCTTTTTTTATTTTTATTTTTTTATTTTTTTACATTTAACATAAAGCATTTTTGAAACAAATAAATCATGTTTTAGTCTGAGGCCATCGTTTTTTTTTTTTTTTTGGCCAATTGTCTTAGGTAGGGGCTCATTTTTTTTTAGGTGATGGTTAGATTGGCACTATTTTGTGGGGCATACGTCTTTTTGATCGTTTGGTGTTGCACTTTTAGTGATGTAAAGTGACAAAAAAAAATTATTTATTTAGCACAGTTTTTATTTTATTTTTTTGACAGTGTTTATCTGAGGGTTAGGTCATGTGATAAGTTTATAGAGCCGGTCGATACGGAGGCAGCGATACCTAATATGTCTACTTTTTCTTTTTTTTCTATTTTAAAAAAAAAAAAAATTTACTTTATTTGGGGAAAATAACGTTTAGTTTTTTTACTTGCCATTTTTAATTTTTGGGGGGGAAAACTTTATTTATTCAACTTTTATTTCACTTTATTTTGTGTCCCACTTTGGGACTTCAACTTTTGGGGGTCTGATTCCCTTTACAATGCATTCCAATACTTCTGTATTGGAATGCATTAGCTGTAAGTGTAATACAGTGTGTATTACACATACAGCTTCCTGCCTGTGAGATCCAGGGGGCTGGATCTCACAGGCTCTCCCCGGAGGGCAGCCCCAATGCCTAAGGAAGGCATTATGCTGCCTTCCCTGCTATCGGGTCCCCGTCACAGCAGCACGAGACCCGATGGCAGCTCCGATCCCCGCACGACATCACACGTGCCGTGGTCAGCGCTGACCGCGGCACATCAAGGGTTAATGTGCCGGCATCTGGGATTTCACCGATGCTGGCGCATGCAGCAGGAGTCCGGCTATCAGTGACATGTACGTCACGGGTCTTTAAAGTCCCATGGGTCCTTACGGGGTTAATGGCTCGCAGAAAATAAAAGGTACGGTTATATTATGATGGGCAAGCTGTACCAGGAATTCATGCCTAGTTTACAATAGATTTTTCTGCTGAAAGGCTCACTTTAAGGCCTCTTGCACACGAACGTATTTTCTTTACGTGTCCTTTTCGTTTTTTTTTGTGAATCATTAACTACAGTGGGTGTGCAAAAAAAACGGCAGTTACTCCGTGTGCATCCTGTTTCCGTATGTCCGTATTTCCGTTCCGCAAAAAAAAAAGAACATGTCCTATTATTGTCCGCATTACGGACAAGAATAGTACTGTTCTATTAGGGGCCAGCTGTTCCGTTCAGCAAAATACGGAATGCACACGAATGTCAAGAGGCCTAAGGGCTCATTCACATGAACGTGTGAAGCCCGTGCTGTGGACCGCAAATTGCGGTCCCCAATGCACGGGCACCTTCCGTGGGCCTGCGCATGGGGATCGCCTGCCCCAGGCATTTTGTCCGCGATCCTTCCGTTCTGCAGAAAGATAAAGCATGTTCTATTTTTTTGCAGTGTGGAGGCACGGAAAGGAACCCCAGAAAGCACTCCGTAGTGCTTCCGTAGTGTTCCGTTCCGTGCTATCGTTCCGCATCTGAAATGAATGGGTCCGCATCTGTGATGCGGAATGACAACGGAACGTGGCCCGTGTAATGCGGATCCGTAAATGCGGTCCGCAATACGGGAACGGGACACCAACGGTCGTGTGAACGAGCCTTGACACAGATTTTTTTTTTCTTCTGGCTAAAAATGACTTCATATTGAGTAGAAGTGAAAACAATTTGGGACAATAAGAGGGTAAATAATAATTGCATTTTTTTGTTACATAAAGTTAATACACTTATGATACTTTGTGACGTACCTTCCATGGATATCGAAATGAAAGCATCTCCTCCTTTCAGGAAGTCCCTTCTATAAAGCCATTCTTCAGCCGTAAAGAGATATTGTCCATATATGCCGCCAGTTATATTGTATATAGTCCCATTGGGATATGTATATTCAAAGCCATTCACCGCTGGATTATCCCACGCATAATAACCATCTGAAAGTAGATACAATCCACTATCAGTATGTAAACATTCAATATCATTTGTACAGCCAATTAGCTTCACAAATGTAATCTACTTTATGTTAATAACTACTGATCATAATTAGTAAGGAGCTGGTAAGTGCTTAAGGGCTCATGCACACAAACTTATTTTCTTTCCGCTTTAGTTCAGTTCTTTTTTTTGCGGACCGTATGCAGAACCATTTACTTCAATGGGGCTGTAGTTACTCCGTGTGCATTCAGTTTCCGTTCGTCCGCATGGCCGTTCCGCAAAAAAGTAGTGCGTGTCCTATTATTGTCTGCAAATCACGGTCCGAGGCCCCATTGGGTCCGCAAAACATACGGAACACACACGGAACACATCCGTATTTCATCCGTATTTTGCGGATCCATACTTTACAAATGCTATGCACAGCCCATATTGCTCATGTGTTTGCTGATTAATAAGTTACTATTTCTGTATACGATATGCAAAAAACTGATCAAATACAGAAACCATGTGGATATGTTTTGTGCAATAACGGAACGGAAGAGGACTTAAATCAGAGAGAAAAAACCTCAGATAAGGAACAACGGATCAGTGAAAAACGGACCGCAAAACAACAACGGTTGTTGTTGGAGCTGCTATTGGGCCACGTGAGAGAGAACAACACCCTTGAACCACTATTAATAATGGCCATGTTAAAGGGGTTAACCGGGATTTATATATTGTTAACTTATTCTCAGCATAGGTCAACAGTATGAGAGTGGCAGCGGCGGACTCTCAGGACCCCTGCTGAACAGTTGTAAGAAGAGTCTGCGGTGTTCCATGAGCGCTTAGGTCATTTCTTAGGCCAGTAATGTCACTGCACATCGGTTACGTGACCTAGACACAGCTCAACCCTCTTCAAGTGAATGAGGCTCAGCTTAAATACCAAGCACAGCCTATATGCAATGTACAGCACTGCTCTTTGTAAGTTGCAAGGAGGCTGCAGAATTCATGGGAATGATACGTCATCCTCAAACAGCTGATCGGCAGGGATACCTGGAGTTGGACCCCCGCCGATCTCATATTGATAGGATAGGTCATCAATATGCAAATCCTGGAGAACCCCCTTTAATATATTATTCCACCATCTTAAGACTCACATTTTGTGGCTGTGCAAGGGTGTGGGAATTCACTCATGCTTATTTTGGGGCAAATTAGATGCATATGTGCATGTATAAAGTTATGTTGGTGAAAGGATATCATCCAGCTTGGTCTTTGTGTATTCCGTTAGTTAGTTGGGGTCTGGAGAGTGGGTGGGGTCTGGAGAGTGCCCAAGAAAGTTCCCTGTTTTTCCCACCAGTGTAGCGAGTGATGCCGCAGAATCAGACAAACTGGGTTTACGTTAGGGAGAAGGCTAGTAGCAGGCTGAGCAGATAGGTACACATGAAGTCGGCTGGTGTGCAGGTGACAATGGCATGTATGCAGAATTAGGTCGCTACAGCTATAAGGTCTGTTCGACAGTAAGTGGGCATGCAGTGTTAAAGTATCTGTGCCCTCCTATGGAGTGATCAACAGTAAATAAAAGTTGTTCGGTTGCTGCATCAGGACTTTTGCTCTGTCTGCTATCTATTGCACTCCATCAAAACAACCTGCAATCCACAGCTATTAGACTCTTTCAGTAGGTTCCTATAAATTTAGGTTTCTTTTCATGCAGTTATAAGGTGAGGAGCAACATAAAAACAAATGTGTAGATTGTTTGACATACAGTAATAGTGACCTGATATAAAAGCAAAAACGAATACAAACTGAAACAATGTAGATTACACAACCCATAGAAAAAGAAGATGATGGAAGAATAGAACATTTCCCATGCAATTGTATAACCAAGTAGACTATGATTTGCATGTTAAACTTACAGTATTCATTAGGATCAGTAGTAATACTCTTCATATTTGATGTCCGTTCTTGAGCATTTGGGTTTTGATCGATGAACTCTACTGTGACTTGTCTCCAGGGGCATGGCCATTGAAGAGTAGCATCATTCGTGCCTGATACCAAATATAGATATGTTGCCATGTTGAATGGAAAACTTGACCAAGGATCTTCTATTAAGGATATCTGGTAGGCATATCCATCTTTGGAGTAGTATGGGGGACTATAAAGAGAACTTTTTATCAAGTCACGTGTAAAGTTTCTGATGTGCCAGACATTTTGAGGGCATTCTGTTTCTGACAAATTGATGTCATCAATTGAAATTCCTCCAGCGGAGTCGCCCCCTCCTTTTAGTCCTTGAAATACAAATCTAAATTTGTTTTTTGCAGTTAGTTTAGAATGGTGAATCTGCCAGTAATCAGCAGGTGGACCTGAAAAATAAAATGACCAAAAATAAGCAATACTCTCACTTATATGATCACACATTCATTATAAATACATAGTTACAGAAAGTGCACCTCCTTCATATACTTCTCCATCCCTTCTCTATATAGAGAAACCTGAACATTAGGAGGAAATTTATCAAGAAGGCTACTTTCTGTGCTGGTCTTGATATGCCCTGCTCATTGCCGTGATAAAGCACTGTATAGCGTGAAATGTGTAGCCTGAAGGACGCCATGAGGAAGCTTTTAACCTTCATGTTATAAAAGTTAAGTTTTATCTAAAGGCGCTGGATCATGCAAAGTTTCAGTTTAAAAAATAAATAAGTTCTCTCTTCCCCATGTGAGAAGACCAGTACTGTAAATAGGGTGGCTACTTGCTTAAAGGGCTTCTGTCACCCCACTAAACATTTATTTTATTTTTTTGGTTACTTATAATCCCTATAATGCGATTTTTGCATACATACTGTAATTAATGTGGGGGATTGGGTCAGCACAACCTGTATGTGGTGCACATCACTATGGCGAAATACATATACAAACGGAAAATGCAAATGTGATCGCACTCTGCATCCAGCATTCTGCCCTGCCTCCATGCTGGATGAGGCATTGGTGTACATTTTGGCCAAAGCGTAATAAGCCACTCACCACGTCAAGGTCGCCTCTATTGAGTGGTCCCTAACACTAGTTCCTACCTGTTTATGGGCCATGACAGCCACACAAAGTCCAGGGAATGCAGGTCAGCATGCAAGCCAAGCACACTCTGCTTTTAACCCCGTCCGGTGCCATTACAGCTTTCATCGGATCCAGGGATGCAAGTACAGCATGCACGCTGAGCCCACCATATACTTCTCCTGGAGCCAAATGGCTACTGGTAGGTTCTATATAAGCAGACTCAGTTTTATACTGACTTTAAAACCAGCCTCCAGGACAGATTGACTGGTCAGGTGTGCATGACTCCAAGGAGATCGCCACGCCTCCAATATATACTACAAAGAACAAATGTGGGGGATTGGGTCAGCACAACCTGTATGTAGGTGCACATCACTATGGCGAAATACATATACAAACGGAAAATGCAAATGTGATCGCACTCTGCATCCAGCAGTATAAAGTCAGTATAAAACTGAGTCTGCTTATATAGAACCTACCAGTAGCCATTTGGCTCCATAGAGGCGACCTTGATGCGGTAAGTGGCTTATTACGCTTTGGCCAAAATGTACACCAATGCCTCATCCAGCATGGAGGCAGGGCAGAATGCTGGATGCAGAGTGCGATCACATTTGCATTTTCCGTTTATACTGTAATTAATCATTTTGGTTCAGCAGATTATGTTAAAAACGTACTTTTAAAATATGCAAATTACCTTGCTACCAGCAAGTAGGGCGGCTACTTGCTGGTAGCAGCCGCATCCTCCTATCTTAAAGACGCCCCCTCCGCATGTTGATTGACAGGGCCAGCGGACGGGATCTTTCTCTGCTGGCCCTGTTTGCATTCAAAATCTGGCGCCTGCGCCGTATCTGTCTTCAGTCGGCGCAGGTGCACTGAGAGGCGGACGCTCGCTCGGCGCTCCATCCTCAATGCGCCTGCGCCGGGTGTAGATGTGACGTCATCAGCGCAGGCGCATTGAGGATGGAGCGGCCGAGCGAGCTTCCTCCTCTCAGTGCCCCTGCGCCGACTGAATACCGTTACGGCGCAGGCACGAGATCTTGATAGCAGACAGGACCAGCCAGAGGACGATCCCGTCCGTTGGCCCTGTCAATCAGCATGCGGAGGGGGCGTCTTTAGGATAGGAGGATGCGGCTGCTACCAGCAAGTAGCTGCCCTACTTGCTGGTAGCAAGGTAATTTGCATATTTTAAAACTACGTTTTTAACAAAATCTGCTGAACAGAAATGATTAATTACAGTATGTATGCAAAAATCGCAGTATAGGCATTCTAAGTAACCCAAAAAAACAACAACTGTTTAGTGGGGTGACAGAAGCCCTTTAACAATATAGGACAAATTAAAGGGATTATCCAAACCCCTATAATGACACCCCCTCATATAAATTATACTGTACTCACCCTGCTGCCCGGCACCCACAACGCTTCTGATCCCCGCACGGCCGCTGCTGCATCTCCGCGTCGCATGGATCAGAACATCCGGCGATGGAGCTAGCATCCAATAGCCAGGGGCGGATTAAGTGCATGATAGGCCCGGGGCTGTCTACCCAATTCGGGCCCCTCCCCTCCATTTTAGTTTTATTTATTTTTTCTGTATGAAGAGGCTGCGGTGCTTTGTAAGCGCCACAGTCTCTTCCTAGGCCATATGACATCGTTCACATGGTCTTGGTGCAGCTCTGTCCCATCAGAGTGATTAGGGCTGAGCTGCAGTACCAAGCACAGTGCTATCAAATGGACAGCACTGTGCTTGGTAAGGAGCAAAGAGGCTGAGGCGCTCACTGGGACATCGCAGTCTCCTCAAACAGCTGATTGGCGGGGTGCCAGGAGTCAGACCCCCACCATCTCATAACTCTCTGAGTACAGATGTCATAGATGTTACCTGCAGTCCTATGTAACACCCCACATAACACAGTGAACTATTGTGTTATGTGGCATGTTACATAGGACTGCATAGAACATCTACTACATCATCTGCACACAGAAAGTTATCACTGTTATATGGGCTGTTACATAGGACTGCAGGTGACAATTTAAATTTTAGTTGCCAAATTTAAAATACATATGATTATGATAAAAAAAGACTTGGAGGAGAAGATGAGACGCAGTTCACAGTAGTGAGCCAGCTCTACATATAGGGGAATACAACATCACATTCCTCTTCTCCTCCATTTGACCCAGACTGCCATGACAAATAATTTCAGCCGCATCTCATCTCTACAGAGTTTGTTAAACAGACACGTTAGAGTTCTCATATTGGGGTCATTTATCAAACTGTGTAAAGTAGAACTGGCTTAGGTGCCCATAGCAATCAATCAGATTCCACCTTTCATTTTCCAAAGGAGCTGTCAAAAATGAAAGGTAGAATCTGTTGCTTTGGGTAACTAACCCAGTACTACTTTACACCAGTTTGATAAATTACCCCAAAGGTCCCTATAGTGTCTACAGCAATTATAATGTCCCATACAGTGCCCCAAGTAATAATATTGTGCTCCAGGTAATAATGCCTGTATAGTGTCCCCAAAAATAATGTCCCCTAATAGCAATGCCCCCACACAACCCATATATAGTAATTTCCCCCACACTGCCCAATATAGTAATTTCCCCCACACTGCCCAATATAGTAATTTCCCCCACACTGCCCCATATAGTAATTTCCCCCACACTGCCCCCATATAGTAATTTCCCCCACACTGCCCCATATAGTAATTTCCCCCACACTGCTCCATACAGTAATTTCCCCCACACTGCTCCATACAGTAATTTCCCCCACACTGCTCCATACAGTAATTCCCCCCCCCCACACTGCTCCATACAGTAATTTCTTCCACATTGCCCCCATATAGTAATTCCCCCACACTGTTCCCCATGTAGTAGTTTGCCCCCACAAAGTAATTTCCCCCCCCCACACTGCCCCCATCAAGTAATAACCCCCCAGACTGCCCCATTAAGTAATTTGCCCCGACACTGCCATCCATTAAGTAATTTGTCCCCACACTGCCCTTCATTAAGTAATTTGCCCCCACACTGCCCTTCATTAAGTAATTTGCCCCCACACTGCCCCCAATTAAGTAATTTGCCCCCACTGTCCCTGTAGTAATATGTCCTCCTCTGCCCCCCAAAGTTGGCACACACACAAAAAAACAAACAAAAAAAAGGCTAATACCTGTGTCCGGAATGGCGAGGCAGACGCATGTATGTCAAAGCCCTGCACGCTCCCCTATATAGGCGCGCGATGATGTCATCACGCACGCCGCACGATGACGTCACCACGCACGCTGGGCTTTTACCACCACATAGGCCTCAGGCCTACTAGGCTTAAAGCCTAAGGCGGTGATAGGTGGCAGGGCAGGGAACTATGCGCTCCAGTGCCCTGCCGTAGTTTGTGGACGTTTGGGTCGGCATTGGGGCCCCCAGAAATGCTGGGCTAGGGGCTACAGACCCAAACGCCCCAATTATAATCCGCCACTGCCAATAGCAGACCACGAAGGGGACGAGCCTCCCAAGTGTCACCGGCAAGGAGATGCAGTGGCGGCCGTGTGGGGGAATCAGGAGAGACACAGGTGCTGGGGAGAGGTAGGTGGCCACTGGCTTCATCCCAGAAAGCCAAACCTCACTGGCCATGCTGCCAAATCTTTTAAGACACACGCTGCTCCATGAAGCCACGCCCCCATCACAGGCAGGAAAAAAACGTATAGTATACCACCACCCTATATAAATTTGGAATTTTCTGTTATTTTACATGTAAAATACTCCACCGTACAAATGCTGTGTGTGAACCTGGTCAATCCAGCTCTTCTATCGAGTCACTCCATCTTGTGCCTGTGATCCTTCAGTTTGTCTGTTTTATATACTGAAGCCCATGCTTCCAATTGGGCTCCTGGTCAGTGCTTTCCCCTGGATGACCTCCTATCAGTAAGTGTAGACACTAGACAATACACGCTTAGCTGATCCTCCCACTGTAGAGATTTCCAACCTCTCTCCATAACGTCTCAGTCCCTGCTGTGCCCCATCTCTATCCCCAGGTATTGGCTCCTGAAGGAGTTATGTGCCCACCTCTGCTGCTCTCCCATCCGTGGCGCTCCTCTGTTCCCGACCGTTCCCGTCTGCACAATTGGCCGGTGCAGCTGCAGCGCGTGTGCTGATATGACGTTGATATCACGTAAACGCGCAGATCCAAACGTGTCGGGGCCTGCCTCCTTAAAGTGACCAAGTGAGCGGACCCGCTGTCTAACAACAAAAAAGGAGGACTTCTGGCCGTCTGTCCTGGCCTTGCGCCAGATGGAGGACCAGGAGTCTAAAGACCGGACTGTCCGGCCTAAAACCGGACATCTGGCCACCCTAGGGAGCGGGGTAAATATAATCTATATGAGGGACTCAGCCATTAGGGGGTCATTATAATAGCAGTTTTCTAATAAAAGTGTACATTTTCCCTAATAAAATATATTAAGGAAAACACTTACCAAGACTGTCCCTATTGTGGTCATGCAGGTGGAATACTGGTGGAAGGAAGGTATATTTCACCCAGATTTCTCACCTTGCTGAAGTAAGTGTAATCCAGGGAGTGCTGTGGCCTGAACAAACTTAGTTGTTTAGGCAGGATTCTTTCTGGAAATACGTGGGGCCTGGATTATGGGGAACGGTTGTTAAGGTTGGCAGAGGGAGCAACCGTTCCCTTCCTTCCAGGCCAGTTTGTTGGTATGCTCTGAAACACCTTAAGGCAGTTAACCTCGTTAGGTTGCTATATACAGAGTGCTGTGGCTCACTTAGGTGGAGGCCTGCAAGGATAGCACACGGTGCTGTGAATACTGAGGACCAGTGAGCAAACTACATGCTGTGTGAACGTCAGCCTAACAACTGTAGCCTAGGTGAGACAAACTCTTTGTGTTATTATAATGAAGTGAAGAGTAATAGAATAGGCGGCACTCACCAGCGTAGAAAAGACGATTCTTTATTCATACAAAAGATAAAAAGTAACTCTTCGGGCTGGAGCGTATGGTGCGGTAGAACACAGATGAAGTCGGCGGCGATGGCCGTTTTGAGCTAACTTGCGCTTCGTCAGGCCAGTGTCATAGTTGCGCTCACATGCGCATTTTATGCACGTCACTGCGTCAGGTTGCCTAAGCAACTAAGACGCTGGACCTCATTGCAACCGCCCATACGATCGAGCCCAGCTGGATCCTATAACTTCTATGTGGCGTCAGAAATGAAGGTTAGATGAATACACTTAGATCATGTCTGTCATTGAGTCCTAATGGACCTACAGCGTTAGCTTTTATAATCCACATGGTTCCCTCTGTAGGAGTGCACGGTGCCTGTCCCCACCTCAGGACCTAAATGGCACTTGCTCTATCCCTGCAAAGGAAATACACTGTGGATTACCACCATGTTCATTGCGGACATGTTCAATAAACCTGGTGCAGCCTTTTCCTGTTTTTAGGGAGTTTAGATGTTCTCTGAACCTCTCAAATAAAGGGCGGATTGTTTTTCCTATATAGATCAAGTAGACCACGTAATTACTTCTGCAAGTAATAAATTGTGTAAATCGATGCGAAACTCCACCAAATGACAAGTGTTTAATTTGGTTATTATAATTGCAGAAGGAGCAATTCCCACAATTGTAATTGCTCTCAGGTCTACTAGATGACAGCCAATTGCTGGGCACCTTGTTCCTAAACCTGCTCTTTACGATCTGATCCTTTATGGTATGACACTTTTTGAAGACTATGATAAATTAAACTCCAGCAAATAATTGCGTTGGTATTCTTGGTTTTTATTGTAACGCGGCAAAATAACACTTTTGCCGCGTTACAATAAAAACCAAGAATACCAACGCAATTATTTGCTGGAGTTTAATTTATCATATATGACGGGGTGGGATCCCGACTCCATGCAGCATCACCTAGTGTGCTATACTGGTTTACTACTTCACTTTTTGAAGGCTATGAGTTGCCTGTTGTTTGCAACAACTTCCAAACCTTCCTCATTTTTCAAAATATCCCAGTTATTACAAATAACTCGTCTAATGAGGTTTGCTGCGGGACTATATTTGAACGTGAAAACGAATCTTTCCATTTCATTGCAAGTATTTTCCTTTTCCTATACAATAGCTCTTGTTAAGTGAAGGAACCTGCTTTTTTTCTGGCTGTATCTACATCCTTCTCCTTGTATCCTCTGTCGAGTAGTCTACCTTTCAGTTCCTCTGACTGTGATGCAAATTTTGAGAAGAAATTTAATAAAAAGCTAATTCTGACACAAGTAGAAATTAAAGAGAAGAAAAAGGATAAGTTCCTAAGAGACAAGTGGGACTATGAGAACGGAAGAGTAATCGAATGGAACAAAAGAAGACCGCGCAAGAGACGTCCCGCACATAGAAGTAGAAGCGAATTCTGGACCACAGATTCCGACTCCAGTTCCTCAGAAGGAGGCCAAGTTAACAACGCCACTGGAGAGGACCCTTTGGGAAGAAAACCCGAAGAGGGGGAAGAAGGAGGAATAAGAGAACAAAGAAAATCAACCAGAAGGAGGAGACAAGTCTCTTGGAAGCGTTAGTCCTGTCTCCCGCTAACAAGGACATACGATCGAAACAGAATATTGTTGTAAACCTCACGGCGCTCACCCCGTGGACTTAACGAGCGCCTGACTTTTTCATGCTTTCTATAATTACCAACTTCCTATGTATGCCCACCTACATCTATTCCCATATAGACTGTATTTATCCTGCTGCCTCGCTGCCGTGGCCTCGGTGCGGGACCTTCCCTGCTCCGGGGTTGTCCCTTTAGCACCTGTGGCCTCAGTAAAAATATTATGCATTCCTTGTTACGTAGCCTGGGTACGTTAAGTACCCGAATGTAACTTATTTGGTGTGGTCTTGTACCTTCTCACACCCTTTAGGGGGCGTCCTTGTTATCATCAAGGTAGCCCTATTTCTGTATCTGAGGATATGTATTTATATATTCATTATTCTATCTTTATTTTCCCTGGCACATTTCTATATTCCCCCCCCCCCCCCCCCCCCCTTTCCCATTTTTCCTTTGTCCTTCATTGTTATGCCCGTTTTTTTCCATAATTATCCTTTTCAGTATTTACCCCATATGTGGCCTGGGTTAATTCTTCTTTTTTATTATTATTTTAATTCTTCTTCATCCTCCGAATATGTGTACTCAATGCTACCCAAGCCGACTTATGGTTAACGATATTCTTGCCAATCGGAGGAATCCTGGTTATGCGGTCCACACACCGTACTTCTGGTCCGGCAGTAGCCCAGCTGCGCCACTTCCGGCGTGCGTTCCACTCTGGCACGCACGTCGCACGCCAGCTACGCATGGGCTGGCTGTATTATACTCACCGGATATCCGCCCGGCTCATGATCTGTGTGGACGCATCCTAGCGTGCGTTCCACTCTGGAACGCACGAATCACGGCGGTTATACAGTAGCCGTCCCTCCCCCTGGGTATTCGTTCTATCCTATGGAATGGGCGCACAAGGTATTTAAAGGGCGGGGGAACACATCATGACCGCCTCAGACTCACCTCCCCACACTGACGGCGGCACCATGTAAGTACCTGTGAACTATATCCATTACAGTTTCTATACGGGTTAGTTCCTGAGTTTAATTCCAGGCATGTATGCATTTTAGGTATCTTCTTGGCGGGTAGCCCTACACCTTAGGAGCTACGAGCTTTGGTATCATCTTACCTTATTCCTGGAGTGCTTATCAGGTATCTACATAGGATCCTCCTACTCTGGTTCTACTTGTTATGGGTGAGGGTCATGTATTTAGGGATCATTATGCTCATCTCGTGTTTTTTACAGATAGGTAGGTTCGGGGTGATTATTCTTTATGCCCCTTTATGAGCCTCTTCACAATTTATCCTTATGTGATCCTAAGCCCTCGCCAATCTCAGGTACTTACTACTACTTTATCTTTTTAACGCTACGCTTGTATATCCTTCTCTGTCTTATATGTTCTTATCCAAGCCTCTGTTTTCTATATAGATTTGCAGTCTGCATCTAGTCGGTTGACTTCACTAACCGTGCCGCTGAGTGACCGTATGTAATCTGCCATTTGGTAACTACTTACCAATTTTGGGTCTGTTGTCGCGTTATAAGTGTATATCTATCAACGCATTTATTTACGCACGTATCATTGGACTGGGCCTGCTATAGTTATTGTCACGGGCTTCCTGTCCTTACTATACCTACCCCGTATCACCCCCTGATGATCCCACGGCTGTGGGTGAAACGCGTAGGGATCGTAGGTCATCTATTGTTACTACATATGTGTTTATATGTGCGTGTGTCTGTTTGTATATTTTATCCTCTTGGTGGACCCTGTACCTCCTGGCAAACTGTCACGAGGGCATTATACAGTGGACACCTCTCAGTCTTTCTGATAGTGTGCTAGTCATCCGTTAGGGCACCACTTTTACCTATTTCCCTCCACCCGTCACTTCACCAGGGACAGCCAGGAGGTTGAGAGTAGGTACGTGGACGTCCCTGGGCAGAGGACCAGTTTAGGGTATCAGTGCTAGGGATTTCTTTCCCCACCACTTACCCAGTGCATCTGACTGTATCCTGGCCTCTCACCTCGGATTGATCATGTAGAGTTTTTGTTTATGTATATGTCTACATTTCTCATTAAATTTAGTCATCTTATGATTTAACAGGGTACCCTTGCTGGACTTATCAATTTCAAGTGTGGGAATTGCTCCTTCTGCAATTTTAATAACCAAATGAAACACTTGTCATTTGGTGGAGTTTCGCATCGAGTTACACAATTTATTACTTGCAAAAGTAATTACGTGGTCTACTTGATAACTTGCCAGTCCGGGGCCTTCTAGGAAAAACAATCCGCCCTTTATTTGAGAGGTTCAGAGAACATCTAAAAACAGGAAAGGCTGCACCAGGTTCATTGAACATGTCCGCAATGAACATGGTGGTAATCCACAGTGTATTTCCTTTGCGGGGATAGAGCAAGTGCCATTTAAGTCCTGAGGTGGGGACATGCACCGTGCACTCCTACAGAGGGAATCCATGCTAGTGCTGTAGGTCCATTAGCACTCAATGACAGAAATGATCTAAGTGTATTTATCTAACCTTCTTTTCTGACGCCACATAGAAGTTATTGGATCCAGCTGGGCTCGATCGTATGGGCGGTTGCAATGAGGTCCAGCGTCTTGGTTGCTTAGACAACCTGATGCAGTGACGTGCATAAAATGCGCGTGTGAGCGCAACTATGACACTGGCCTGACGAAGCGCAAGTTAGCGCGAAACGGCCATCGTGATTTTGTTTTGTGATTTGTTACTGCAATACTGGAAATCCTGGGTTCCACTAAAAAGCATGTGTTGATGTAAACCTCCTGAAATCGGACCCTAAATAAAAGTGGCATGAACTTTATGTCATCTGTCCCTCCGTGAATATCCAGAACCGTACGCTACATCCCCCCCCCTTTTGCAGGCTTACACTATGTATTAAAATCTGAAACAATTTCACTTTAATAAGTCTACTGAATAATACATTCATAACAATACAGTGTTCCCCTGTTTCCTGACCACCATTAAAATAATAGCAGCCACTACTAACTTTGATCTGTATGTACTGTATATGTATTATTAGACATGCAAAAAAAAACAGGTCCGTTCAAAACATCTACTCATTTTTATATTTCGATTAATAGAACCGTGTGAGGACTTACTGGATGGAGCCTTATGGGTAGTGTCTGATTGGGGTGCCTAAGGCCCACTAGAGGAACTGATTCTGGGGGCCCACCCACTGGCATAGCTATAGGGGTCGCACTTGCCAGTGGTGCTGAATATTTTCCTTTATAAGATGCAGTGCATCTTATAAAGGGAATACTAGTGAGCGCTTCCATAATGGAAGCATTCACTAGTATGCAGGAGGCAGGGAGAGATCCTGCGCTGCTGTGTCCTGGCTGCTTGCAGTGTCAGTACGTACAAAGTGCTCTATGACCTGATGCTGCAGACAGTCAGGTGACTGCAGTGCGGACCCTAAGAAGAGAGCATGGAGACTGCCGGACCGGGAGAGTGGCGGCGGAGCAGAAGAGGCAAGTTAGTTTTTTATTTTTAAGTCTGATATGGGGGGTCTGGAGGTCTGGGGTCTATTTGAGGGTCTGGAGGTCTAATAAGGGTCTGATTGGTGGTTTGGAGGTCTAATGGGGGTCTGGAGGTCTAATGGTGGGTCTGATTGGGGGTTTGGAGGTTTAATGGGGTCTGGTTTGAGGTCTTATATGGGGGTCTGAAGGTCTAATGGGGGGCCAGGTCTAATGGGGGTCTTATATGAGGTCTGATATTGGGGCGTGTTCTGATCTGGGGTCTGACAGAAGTCTAAAGGGGGTCAGGACTGAGATGGAGGGGTGTCTCATCTGGGGTTTTATATGGTGATATGATCTGAAAGGTACGGGAGTTTGTTATTGTACTATCACACAATATAAAGGGGTATTTTTGTACTGGTGCACTATCTGTGTGGTACCAGTATTTTCAGGGGAACGGTATCTTCAGGATAGTATTGGGGGGCAGGATGGGGTGTTGAGAAGGTGGGGAGGATGATGGAAAAGTAAGAAACTAAGATGTCTGTTAGTTAAACTCTGCAGAGATGAGACACAGCTCTCTCCAAGTACATGTAGTAGGTATTACCTGCAGTCCCTTGTAATGCCAATGATAACAGTGATAACTTTCTGAGTACTGATAATATAGTAGATCTTACAGCCCTATGTAACACCACAGATAACACAGTGATAAGGCTAGTTTCAAAGTAGTGTTCAGAAATCTGGCAGGCTGTTCCAGCAGGGAGCAGCCTGCCGGAGCTCTCTGGATCCAGTATTGCCGGAAGCTACTTAAAGGCCCCCCGACCCCATTAACTAGAACGGGGACCGGCTGTACGCAGCAGTATTTGTCCTGCTAATTCTTGGCATATTTGTCGGGTTGCAGCCAGATCAACGCCAGTCCCCATTATAGTTAATGGGGCCGGCAGACTTCCTCACATCATTTTTTTTTTTTTTTTTTTTTACTTTACTTTTCTTTTTGATTGATAATTTTGATAGAAAAAACAACAGATCTCTAAATATAAACCACAGACAGGTAAATTACCAGTTACAGAGTTAACAAATGTCAGACTGCCATTGGGGGAATCACTGGTGTATTCCTTGATCCAGATGTTCAGTTGGTCACTCTCGTTACCGCTATGATAGTAAAAGAATTCCAGGCACTGAAATCCTCTCGCTGGGTAGAAGAGTCTACTTTCCAGGATAACTTCATTTCCAGTCTCGCCTGTACTTGTGTCAAAGTACATAAAATATCCTACAATAATTAAATGAGAAAAAAAATATACTATGAACAGCATTTATCAATACTGTTTAGGATACGTCTATCTGTGAGATTACACAAAATGTATAAATTGCATAAATTTATTAAAATAAGGCAAACGGCATGATAAATTTAGTGTAGCATAGTAGACACGCTAGAAATTTTTCTTTATGCCACCTTATGTAGACCAATATTTTGCTCCAAAAAATAAGTTGCATTTTTCTAGACTGTTCTAAAACGCATCATAAATTTGCTAAACGCTCTTTTCCTTAGTTCTTTGATTAAATGTTACAAACAGTAGCACTGACTAAAATATACTGCTCGACATAGGATACAGTCACTCTTGCTCAGAATCCCTCTTTCATAGAAGGTTTCATTTGATCCAGAAAACAAAAGTCACATTGACGAACCTCACTGGGCAGTTTTTTACAGGTGTGATATACTCCTCAATTAGGCCTCCTTCGATCTCTGATGCAGACTGCTATAGTTGACAAACCAATTCCTCTAGAGAAGGACAATCAAGATATATTTTTAAAAAAAGTCCATCTACCTTTGCCAGAAAAGAGTTAAATTCATATTCACAAAAGTAGGAACACGTGCTTATAAAGACAGCAGCATGCCTTGCAGTTACCCAACCCTGGCCTTTTTGGCTTCTTCTGGAGCATGCAGTCATATAGCAGTGGGAATTAAATAACTGCTAAGCTTGGGGACGTGGCCGGCGGTGCATGGAGTAGGCTGCAGTTTAGCTGAACTCCGGTGCTATCAGCCTATTTAGCGGCTCACAGCATTTGACCGGCGACTTAGGTCACCTGAGAGGACGTAGACTTGATCCTAGAATCCACAAGTGATGGTGAAAACTAAAAACAAGCCAATATCCTCAAAATTTTACGGGTTTTATCCGGTGGTAAGTGCTTCCCAAGTTGGCGCCGGTGGCGGCGGGACTCCTGCTAGTGAACTTGCGGGCACAGCACTCGCCCCAACAACATCTTCACCGCACTTGAGATCCAGGCCGCCTTCTGAATACTGTGCCTCCTCACCTCTTCACACCGGGGTCCTGCATGGACCTGGAAGCTCCTCACCATCAGGACTTTTGCCTGTGCAAGATATAGAGGGAGTTCAAACACTTCTGTATCAGGGCCACAGTAGTTGCTTGGAGGCACATGGAGGGAACCATATGGCATCATTACATCCTTGCCCTCACTCCTTGCAAAGGGAAGAAGAAGGAGAGAAACCTGTCACTGAATCCTTATTGAACGCTTTAATGGGGGACCTGAGGAAATCCCTCCAAGCTGACATAAAAGAAATTATAATCCCTTTGCAAAAAGACATCACTGAAATAGGTCACAGAACCTCCCATTTGGAAAACAAAATGGCGGAATTTGCTAAAGCCCATAATGAACTGGTTAACTAATGATAAGGATGAGGAATTAGCTGCTCTCAGGGCGAAAGTAATCGACTTAGAAGACCACTCCTGACAAAATAATATTTGTTTCCGCTGCATTCCTGAAACGGTCAAGCAAGAAGTCCTGCATGATTTTCTAATTGATTTATTCACTGCATTGCTGCCAGGGGTCTCGCAAAGTGAACTGTTTATTGATCAGGCACATAGAATCCTGAAACCTAAACGACTTCCAACCGATGTACCTAGGGATGTGTTGGCATGTATCACTTTCTACCATGTCAAGGAAAACTTAATGGCCGCTGCCTGCAATAATCCAGTATTGCCTGAAAGGTTCCAACCAGTTTCCCTCTACACAGACCTCTCTGCTGCCACCTTAGCCAAGAGGAGGGAATTTCAAGGCGCCACCAGAATCCTACGGTCTCATAAAATACCCTATAGGTGGGGCTTTCCAGCCAAACTGCTTATATCTCGAAATGGAGGAAAAGTTGTGGCAGTGAATCCTGAAGAAGCCATAAACTTATTATCCAGCTGGCATTTAATGCCCTCTTCAAGTTCTCGACTAACTTAAAAATCGCCGCCTCCAATGCAAATGGAAGAAGAATGGTCGGAGGTCCCGAGGAGCAATATCCCTGGCACCTGAAGGACCTACAGGCTAGTGATATCCTTTTTTGTTTCATGTAGGCTTAATCTGCTGTGGTCAAGTGTTTACACCCCCAACTGGCGACGCTAGTTCTATTGCGTCCCATATTGGGAGTATAATGTTGACTGGTATAAGTTTTCACAGTTTTTTTTTTCTGTTTGTTTGCCTTTGATCTGTTTTTTCACTTTACCGCAAAGGTAAATTTTCTGTATTGTGTTTTTACTGCTAACCAACACAGTTACTGTTGGAGGTCGAGAGAGATGTGTAAGGGGATGGCCTGGGGCTGGAGAGGTAGTTTTATTCCATCCGCCTCGGCATGTTTGCCGTGCTGCCGCCGGAACTCTGGCCCGCCCCCATTATAGTCAATGGGGCCAGAGCAGTAGTCCGGCGGCACGCATGCACTAGTGGCAGCACGGATTCGACAAGCGCACGGATCCGACAAGCTGTTCACCCGCCGGAACAGCCTGCTGGAGTTCCTTGCCGCTAGTGTGAAACTAGCTTAAGTCAGTTTGGTGTGCCCATAAGGCTTTTGCGAGAGGACATTTTATGGGAATAGCCTCTAGGGATAGGAAAGAAAGAGAAGCTCTTATGGTACAACTTACTAACTCCATTGTCAGACTCAGTAACTTGAATAAACAAACTTTCTGCCCAATTAGAGAACAAGAACTAAAGAACCTTCACCACAGACTACATAATCGAAACCTTTATAAATACGATCTGGCACTGAGACGCTTAAAAGCCCAATATTATGGGCATGACAGTAAAGCGGGCTTGTTTCTGGCCTCTAGATTAAAAGCAACGCAAACTAAGATGAAAATTCCCTTTTTGTGTGACTCTCAAGGTCGTAAAATATTTTACCCGCAACAAATTGCTAACTCCAATGCTCTGTTTTATTCCTCATTATATAATTTACGTACGGACACTGGCATCTCCCATCCCACGTCAGATGACATTGACCACTTCTTAGGATTAGTGACTCTGCCCCAGCTGCAACCAAACCAGCTAGACAAATTAAGGTCAGAATTTACTGATGAAGAGATTAGTAAGACTATTCAGTCACTAAAATCCAATAAGACCCCAGGGCCTGATGGGCTTTCAAATGACTACTACAAACAAGTTAATGAGATCCTAACACCCTCCCTCAGGAAACTCTTTAACTAAGTGAGAGCCAGTGGAGTTTTTCCAGCTGAAATTTTGGAGGCAACCATTATTAGGCCCCTTTCACACGGGCAAGAATTCCGTACGGGTGCAATGCGTGAGGTGAACGCATTGCACCCGCACTGAAACTTCTTAATACCGAATGCTTACTAAAATGTGGCTATAGGGGTTAAAAAAATAATAATAATTAACTCCCCTCATCCTGTTGTTCGCGCAGACTGCATCATCTTCTTTCTTCTTTCAGGACCTTTGATGACGTAATCGCGCTCACCACAAATTGCAATCCCTTCTCTTACGGTTTGTATGGAAGTATTCTAGGCATAGAGTAGCAGCTTCTACATTGTCAAATCATTGTGCACGATTGAGCTGATGATTTCTGACATTTCCTTTAGGCCTCATGCACACGACCGTTGTTTGGGTCTGCATCCGAGCCGCCGTTTTGGCGGCTCAGATGCAGACCCATTCACTTCCCTTTGCGGACAAGAATAGGCGTTTACATTGCCGGCGCCTGTTCTGTTCCGCAAATTGTGGAAGGCAACACGGACGGCTTCCATTTTTTGCGGATCCGCGGTTTGTGGACCGCAAAAAACGTCACGGTCGTGTGCATGAGGCCTTAAAGAGTGGATCCAGAATGGGCTTACATCAATTGGCCAAATATGGGAAGGAAACAAACTGATCCTATTCTTAAGGTTAGTAGATTTATTCCACTTGTCTAATAAATAACTGCTAGACTATTTAATTTCCACAATTAAAAAATTGAAATTTTAAACACAACAATACATCATACTCTTAATTACTAGTTACTACACATAAAACACAGAAATGCTACTTTTTATTTAGATTATATGAGCCTTCCAAGCAGAGAAGCACCTGGCCTTTTTGCTGCCTGAGGCAAAAATTAAAACGGTGCCCCCCCCTTCCCCATGCCAAATTCTCAATCTAACTTCTTCTCTCCTAACATTACATACAGCACTACAAAACATACAGGGTAATACAGCGCCACATACCTCTTACATCCAGTGACGTCTCCTCTGATGTAGATGTTCTCTTTCCTCATCTTCTCCTTTCACACCAGACTGCCATGATCATTTCTTTCAGCCATGTCTCGTTTCTGCAGAGTTTGACAAACAGACATATTGGTTTCCTACTTTTCCCATCATGCTCCCACCGCCAATACTGTGTCCGCTGTGCCCCCAATACTATCCTGCAGAAACTGCCCCCTTAAAATATTAGTACCACACAGATAGTGCCCCTTCAATAATTATTGGCACACAGTTCCCTAAAAAATAACTGCGCCCAGCAAATGGTGTCCCTGATACTAATAGTGTAAGCAATGTCCCCCAAAAATAAATGTGTTAAGCTGATACTGCCAGGGTGCCACCCACAGTAATAGTGCTCCTCAATGTCCCACCAACAGTAGTAACTCTCTGCCAGAGTGCACTTACTAGTAATAATGTGTACCAATACAAAAATGCCCGCTAATAATGTGTGCCAATACAAAATAATGCCCCATAATGTGTGTCAGTACAAAAAATACCTCCTCTGTGGCCCCAGTAGAACCAATGGCCCCATAATGTGTGCCAATGCCACTGTGTGCCAGAACAAAAAATACCCCCTCTTAGTGGCCTCAGTATGCCCCCATAACGCATGCCAATGCCTCCTTGTGTATGCTAGTATAAAAAAAATCTTAGTGCCCCAAGTAGAGTTAGTGTCCCCATAGTGCCCCTACAATGTGTGCCAGTACAAAATACTCCTATATAGTGCCCCCCCCCATAATCTGTGCCTGAATAAAATTCCCTTATATAGTGCCCCCAGTAGATGCCCCCATAATCCTTTCCCCATTTTGACCAAACAGCATGGTGTCAAATAAAAAATAAACACATATACTTACCTCCATGGCACTTTAAGTTATCCGGTGGAGTCCTCTTCTGGCCTATGACCCGTGCTGTAGGCTGCGCGGCTCAGGCAGCACGATGATAATGACGTCATCGCGCCACCTGCGCTGGTTTATGATCAGAAGGAACGGGGCAGGGAGATGTTGCTGCCGTGCCCCGCTGCAGCATTCAACTGTATAGCTGTCCTGAGGATGGCAATACAGCTGAATATAGAGAGATAAGTGCTTCCACAATGGAAGCGCTCATCTCCCTCTGCCCTGTTGCCGCCCACACTTGTCTCTGGGGTTGCGCCACCTCGCCTAATTGCCAGTGCGGCCCTGCTTCCATGTATGCAGTAAATAGAGGATTACTAACCAAATAGAGGAACTTATAGTACACATACACTATATGGACAAAGGTATTGGGACACCTACACATATATCTACAAGAGTTCTTATGGCATCTAATTCTAAATCCATAGACATTAATAGGGAGCTGTTGCCCCATTTGTAGCTAAAACAGCTTCCACTCTTCTGGGAAGGATTTTAGAATGTTTCATGTGGGCAAGGGACTTCCACAAATTGTTTCCACAAAGTAGAAAGCATACAATTGTCCAACATTTCTTGGTGTGCTGAAGTATTAAGATTTCCCTTCAGTGAACCTAAGAGGCCAACAAACTTTACACTTGTCACAATGCAGTCGGGCAGGTAATGTTCTCCTGGAATTCACCAAAACCAGTCTCATCCATCAGACTGACAGATAGAGAAGATCAAGTCATCACACCACAGAACATGGTTCCACTGGTTGCATGCTTTACACCATTCCATCTGATGCTTGACATTGTGCTTAGCCATGGAAACCCAAGGCATGAAGCTCTCAGCACACAGATTTTGTGCTGGTGCTAATACCAGAGGAGATTTCGAACTCTGCAGTTATTGACTTAGCAGCGCTGGTCATTTTTATGCACTATGCACCTCAGTACTCAGCAACCCCACTCTATAACTCCACATGATCTGCCACTTTATGTCTGAGTTGTGATGGTTTCTAAATGCTTCCACTTAACATTGTAATGAGTTTTGCACTCGCGTGAGAAAAATCGCGCATGTTTGGTACCCAAACCCGAACTTCTTCACAGAAGTTCGGGCTTGGGATCGGTGTTCTGTAAGATTGTATTTCCCCTTATAACATAGTTATAAGGGAAAATAATAGCATTCTGAATACAGAATGCATAGTAAAACAGCGCTGGAGGGGTTAAAAAAAATATATATTTAACTCACCTTAGTCCACTTGATCGCGGCCCGGCATCTCCTTCTGTCTCCTTTGTTGAATAGGACCTGTGGTGAGCATTAATTACAGGACCTTTGATGACGTCACTCCAGTCATCACATGGTACGTCACATGATCTTTTACCATGGTGACGTACCATGTGATGACCGGAGTGACGTCATCAAAGGTCCTGTAATTAATGCTCACCACAGGTCCTATTCAACAAAGGAGACAGAAGGAGATGCCGGCTACGCGATCAAGTGGACTAAGGTGAGTTAAATTTAAAAAAAAAAAATTTAACCCCTCCAGCGCTGTTTTACTATGCATTCTGTATTCAGAATGCTATTATTTTCCCTTGTAACCATGTTTATAAGGGAAAATAATAATGATCGGGTCTCCATCCCGATCGTCTCCTAGCAACCGTGCGTGAAAATCGCACCGCATCCGCACTTGCTTGCGGATGCTTGCGATTTTCACGCAACCCCATTCACTTCTATGGGGCCTGCGTTGCATGAAAAATGCAGAATATAGAGCATGCTGCGATTTTCACGCAACGCACAAGTGATGTGTGAAAATCACCGCTCATGTGAACAGCCCCATAGAAATGAATGGGTCGGTATTCAGTGCGGGTGCAATGCGTTCACCTCACGCATCGCATCCGCGCGGAATACTCGCCCCGTGTGAAAGGGGCCTTACAGCTGATGGTGGAATATCTCAGAGAGAAGACATTTCATGAACTGACTTTTTATAACAGAGGCATGCCATTACATGACCATGCTGGAATTCAGTGAGCTCTTTAGAATGAGCCATATATTAACAAATGTTAGTAAAGGCAGACTGCATGGCTAGGTGCTGGATTTTAGGCTAGGGCTACACGGTGACTTTGGTCACATCCAGGATTGCTGAGTAGTGATGATCCCATAGAAATGCATGGGATCGCCTCAGCAGTCGCAAGAAAACCTACATTTCTTGAAACTGCCGTGACTATCCCATTCATTTCTGTGGGATTACTGCTACTCAGCGATATCTGTCACGCGACCAGTGTTGCCATGTGGCTCTAGCCTTTTATACCTGTGGCAATCGGACAAAATGAAACACCTGCATTCAGTAATTAAGAGGGTGTTCCAATTCTTCTCTCCAGATAGTGTGTATGGGTGTTTTGTATTTATCTGATACACCAACAATCTTACAATTACTTTGTAGCAGGTTATGGCATTGTCATGTCCCATGTCTTCATATGCACTGATCTTATTTCAGCATGTTTGCTGCTTAAAGGGGTTTTCCCCATCACAGACAATGGGGGCATCTCTGAGACCTGTACCTACACCGAGGATGGAGAGGGGAAAGGTGGTGGAGGGTGCACTGCGCATGCGCAGCCGCCCTTAATTCATTTCTATGTGACCGCTGAAAATAGCCAAGCTATTTCTGTTGGCCCCATAGAAATGAATGGGAGCATCAGCTCCTAGCGATATGCCCCCATTGTCTTTGATGGTAATACCCCTTTAAATTGGCCCTACAATCCCCCTTTAGGCAGGCTCTGGTATAATCAGATCCTCCCTTCTTCCTGTGTGTGTGCTGGCAGCCATTTTCTTTGTACTGTCATCATATCATGTGCTGTTGAACCCTGGCAAAAATAAAAATCATAATTTTACCTATTGTTTTGTGCATAATTACAAGGATTCAGCCTGGAATAAATCTCATCTGGATTCTTCATGCATGCCTGAGCAGTTCAGTTGACACCATTTGACAAGATTTCAATATCTAAGTATTACAGACATACTTTTTCCTAAAGAGCTTTGAATAATCAAACATGGAATCTGATTGGTTGCTGTTGGCCAGTTTGATAAATCTCCTCCACTGTCTCAAGAGCCTCAACACTTGCTGTCTACTTATTGAGTCAGAACAGGCATATTATGTACTGGCAAAAAGGGACCTAGTTGGAGAGTTTCTTTCACAAGGTTGGTACTTTGAATAAAAAAAATATCACAGCTTGTACTGTTTGGTATCTCACAGTGTAATATGAATGACTTCAGATATTACCTGTGCCTTTTCCCATATGTGTATGGTCTGTGTTTGGTCCTTCTGGTACACTGGAAACATACTCCCAGTCAGTACTGTCATTTGTGCTCTGAATCATGGCACATATGTCGTCTGATTCAAAGCTACAGGAATCCAGGAATGTTAAAGAAGAAGCTGGAAAATGAAACACAAATGCAATAAAAATTCAGGAAAGTCTATCACAATAAATTGTAAGGGATCGCTCTCTCAAGCAGGGCGGCGATGACAGACGTCTCAACAAACATTGCTTTATTAGATCACTTCATCAATACAGGCGATCTTCCAGTTATAGCCAGAGCCGGTGCAAGGATTTTTGCCAACACAAGCGAAGCTACATTTTGGCGCCCCCCCTTCCCCCCATCTAGGTTTTATAATAATAATAAGAAAATATATTCCATTACACCTCAGGTCAGACCGGCAATCAGACCCCCAATGTTAATCAGACCCCCAATGCCTCAGATCAGACCCCCCATGTCATCCATCAGCTCCCCATGTCACATTTCTCCCCCTCAAGGCCTCCATGTTAACACCTGAGTGGGGCTGTGACTGTCTGACTCCTGCTGCTGGCTGCGTCTTCAGTCTGGCTGACGGCTGTGTCTGTAGTCAGACGAGACACAAGTTATGGTACGTTCACTCTTGCCATATCGATTGCCACTCAGCTTTCCCAGGAACAGATATGCCTAGGTGATGGCCCAATAGAATGAGAATAGAAGCAGAATAAAACAAATCAAGGAATCATTGTCATCTTTCTGTCTATTCTGAATCTTAAGAAGATGGTCGAGATGAGTTTCTCCGGGGTTGTATAGACCTCTAGCTGCCTTCATAAACGCTAAATATGATGATGTTTACTGATGACACTTATAAATGGACATTAGTGATCTCACCTTCCTCCCCCGAAAGTATTATCATTCATCCCACACCTCTGAATTCTTCCATATCTGCCTCTCCACACGGAGCGTGACTCAGACGGTCAAACCTTTCCCCTTAATTTAATTCCATTAATAAAGTACTAACCACACCATGCACCATGGGGCTGATGCAACAGATCATGAATATTCTCATCCCTGTTACAGGAAGATGAAATATTACATATTCATTTACAGCAATGAACCCAGAAAGCAACATTGCAACCGTTATATTTCTACTCTTGACTCCTTCGGTGTATGAAATAAGGGGCCACAAGGGACGTAACACGTGGCCTACTGTATAGCGTTCTCACATGCGGACCCCTCACAGTCACTAATTGACTGACGGGACCTCAAATGCATTACTGGGATTCTCCCCTGCAGGTGATGACTTACTGCGGTACTCAGCTCAGCTGCTTTCTTAATGAACCCAGGACGGTGAGCGCAAACACAACACAGACACAGTCAGCTCGCCTCACCTCTAGTCCCTGCTTCAATTTCTTGGTCCCTCACCTCTGAATGAATTTCTTGGCGGGCGAGGGGCCACGGCTGCCTGTGTCTACTCACGCCCCCCCTGTGCAGGTGACTTGTCAGTTGTCACTAGTGGCAGCCAGAGCGGCGCGCTGAGCCAATGAATGAATATCTATCATTCATCTATCTATGATCATCTACCTCTGCCTAAGTGCCTAGCTAGCTATGTTGCCCTGACTACAAGTCCGGCCGGGCGGCGTGGCACACAGCCGCACACGCAGGCGCAGGCTGGGGTAGCGAGCGGGTGATATCTATTGCCCTGAGTCCCTGACTACTCTAGACTAGCCGAGCGCCGCGGCCGCCGGCCGGCACACGCAGGGCGGGCGCGTTCAAATAAGTCAAAAAGCATTCATTCATTCTTCCGCGCGCTAAGGCGGCCGCTTGGTCTGCCTTATGGTAGCGCCGGCCCTGGTTATAGCATCACTGGGAGAGGTGCGATTTCAGCACAACAAAACAAAATACACCTGCCCGTCTGGGCTCTAACTAATACAGAAGTGGCTTCTCTCTTGCCTATGAAGTCCTGTTCACACCAGATAAGTTCTGGCTTCACACAGCCTCACGGTCAGTTATCAAGCTTTAACCATGCAGGTTAGCTCTCCAGGCATATCTCCGCCAGATTGACAGTCTGGGTTCTGCTTTATTCCCCAGTAAGGATACCTCAGGTTATGGTAAAAAAACGTGTACTGGAGGGGTGTGGACTGGGAAATCAACCTATTTCCCAGTCCAAAGAAATCCAGCCCATATAAACTTAAACAAAGAACTCCTGCAAGTTATGAATTGCTGAAGAAAAATGCATCTCTCTGGATTTCTGCTATCTCATCCAGATAAGGAATCTGGATGAGATATACACGCCCACCACGACTTTACCGTTCACATTACCACATAATATAAAGACATTGGGGGACATTTATTAAGAACGGCAAATTATATGTCGGTCTTAATCCCCCTGCGCTGCCAGTGGATGCACCAAAGTAACCGTCGTCGGTCGTGCAACATGCTTTAAAGTACGCCAGCTCCCTTGTTAGCATAGTTTCAGGCCATTTTCCAGGCCATGGCGTGGAAAATGATGAATGAGATGGGCCGGCCCACCCTCTTCCCACCCATGCCATCATGTCCACTTTTTTCACCACATCGGAAAAGGGAAGTGAGCAGGGTATAGTCACAGATTTTGGCGCAAAACACCTTTGCGACAAAATCTGCAACTTAATTATACCAAAAACTAGTGTAAACCAGCACCGTATATATAAAGAGAGCATAAAGGGCAACAGTCACATGCAAAAAAAAAACGTACCGTCTCCGGCAATGGTGACAAATCGCATGTGATTACCTGCTCGAATTCATGATGCTGGGCTATAGATACACAGTAGGGTGACCAGTGGCCATGGACATTACAGCACTGTTAAGGGAAATATTAATTATTGATAATTTGTATAATACCAATAATTAATATTCATAAATAGGCGTGAGTCGTCTAGTGATGACTCCGCCTATTTATGCCTAAATGATGCCTAACGCTATATGTTAGCTAGCTAATTGCCTAACTAACTAGCTAACTACCTCCGTCGCCTATACACTCCACTGACCTATGTGCGATTTACTACCACTATACTACGGCTGCGACTATTAATGACCATACACTGTACTATGAATAATAAAGTATTTATTACACAATACAACTATACAATTCCAATAATACGCTATATCTATATATATTTATAGATCAATGGATATAAATATATATACATATAGACCTACACACCGCAGTAAAGTAACAGTACTACAATAAACACAATACAAACCTAACTACACTACATAGTACACAATTCCCATTCCACCCCACACACACACTATCTATACATTACACTTGCATACATTCATACGTATATCAGCAACCCACCCGCCTGGCTACTCACTGTCCCTACGGGGCACAAGGGGTTAACACAATGGTGGTACTGCAAGGGTTAATACTTGCAGGCCAGGGATATAGACAGGGATGTAGCCGTGGGTTACAGGTTAGTGTAATACAGGGGTTAATCTGCTGCTGGGTACTGCAGCAGGGGTTCAGAGCAGCAGCAGTGAAGGGGTTATTGCTGTAATACAGGGTTAATATAGCCCAGCAAGGGAATGCTGGGTCTGCACACAGGGAGCAGGGGACTGGGGGCAGGGGTAACCCAGGAAAGGGTTAACAATGTTTGTAGGCAGGGGTAAGGAAGGGTTAATACACCCCAGCAAGGGAATGCTGGGTCTGCACACAGGGAATGCAGGAGAGCTGGGTGCAGGGAATTGCAGGGGCTAATGCTCTGCAGGGCAGGACTGGGGTATAGGGACTCTGCAGGACAGGGCTCTGCTAGGCAGGATCAGTCCAGAAAGGGGTTAACTGCAGGGTAAGGGTTAACCCAATGCAGGCCAGGGGGGAATAGGGGTAAATCAGGGCAGGGGTATTAGAGGTACTGCAAGGCTGGAGGGAAAGGGTTACTGAGCCATCTCCAGGGGCATGTGGGGCTCTTCCTCTCTTCATGGCCTCTCTTCCTTCAGGGAGCTGTTCGGTCCATCTTCTCCGTTCATCTCTTTCTCTCCCATGTGTGTCTGTTTGAGGCCATCCCAAGAGAGAGCCTTTGTCCTGGCTTAAAGGGATTCTGTCACCAGGTTTCACCCCTGTCAGCTAAACATATGCTGATGTTCAGGGCCTCATCAGGATTCCAAATGTGGGCTTCTAAATGTGATCCGTAGCCTTATTTTGCTAAAAAAACAGGTTTTACTAACCTGTCACTCAAAGAAATAAGGTGCCCAAGGGGATGTCAAGGGATGCAAGGTGCCCGCTGCACCCACCGTCGTTCGTGCTCAGCGCCGCCTTTCCAGACTTCTGCGCCACCTCCTAATCCTCTGTGCCGCCTCTCGCTCTCCCTCCCTCCCCCTCCTCCTGCTGTAAGATATCGTGCGTGCGCACAGGGCTCTGAGAGGCTGGCGCCAGAGTGCAGGTCATACCTGGGTTGAGCGAAGTGCCGGTGCATGCGCACTTCGCTTCAAGAAGCCAAATCAAGAAGTCCGCACGGGCGCATCAGGCAGAGCCCTGTGCGCACGCGCAAGATCTTACAGCAGGAGGAGGGGGGATGGAGGGAGAGCGAGAGGCGGCACAGAGGATTAGGAGGCGGTGCAGAAGTCTGGTAAGGCGGCGCTGGGCACGAACGGCGGTGGGTGTGGCGGGCACCTTGCATCCCTTGACATCCCCTGACATCCCCTTGGGCACCTTATTTCTTTGAGTGACAGGTTAGTAAAACCTGTTTTTTAGCAAAATAAGGCTACGGATCACATTTAGAAGCCCACATTAGGAATCCTGATGAGGCCCTGAACATCAGCATATGTTTAGCTGACAGGGGTGAAACCTGGTGACAGAATCCCTTTAAGCTAATATAAGCCCAAAAGCAGCCCTCCCCCTCTTCAACAGGAGGGTGATGACATCATCGGGGGCTTGTGATGGAATGCTTGAACTGCCAGTTGCCCCCCTGAGGCTAGCTCAGGATCTGTACAGACAAAGGAATCAAAGGAATTCCTGCCCAAGGTGTAAATGAGAGCATCCCCCCAGATACACCATGGCATCACATACGCCCACATCATAACAGAACTAGTCTGATATTTGAATATATATATATATATATATATATATATATATATAAATATATCACCCTTCCCTCTACAAGCACTAACACTGTCAGTGTTAGGTCAGTGATTTCCATCAGTTGTGAAGAAATGAAGAACCGCACTGTAAAGGTTTTCTGGTAACCACAAGGGCTGGATTAGCCACGTTATATGTAGTAGAGATTGAGGCACTCAGATCATTCAGCTTTGCATTTCAGAAAATATTTTTAATTGATTTTTTATCATAATCCGGTTGCCCAATTTTCACATCAAACTTAAATAAAGGAAAATGACCGTCAGTGATTTTGAGCGAAAACTAGGTGCGGCTCTAAACACAGAACAGGAGCAGTTCTTTCACTTATACAGGGTGAGCTATTTATATGGATACACCTTAATAAAATGGGAATGGTTAGTGATATTAACTTCCTGTTTGTGGCACATTAGTATATGTGAGGGGGGAAACTTTTCAAGATGGGTGGTGACCATGGCGGCCATTTTGAAGTTGGCCATTTTGAATCCAACTTTTGTTTTTGCAATAGGAAGAGGGTCACATCAAACCTGTTGGGAATTTCACACGAAAAACAATGGTGTGCTTGGTTTTAACGCAACTTTATTCTTTCATGAGTTATTTACAAGTTTCTCTTTGTTTACAGCCATTGACATGTCGCCGAGGTTAACACGTGAGAAGCGGATAGAAATTGTGTTGATGTCTGGTGAACGCAGTAACCGGGTCATTGCAGCAGATTTCAATGCAAGACACCCTACGAGACCACCCATCTCCCATGCTACAGTTAGCAAACTGCTTGCTAAGTTTCGTGAAACTGGTTCAGTGTTGAATTTGCCAAAATGTGGACGCATGAAATCTGTCTCTAATGAAGAAATATCAGTGGCTGTCCTAGCTTCATTCAGCAAGAGCCCACAGCGTAGCACTCGCCGCATGTCACTGGAGAGTGGCATTAGTCGAACATCCCTTCGGCAGATATTAGCTACTCACAAATGGCACCCTCAACGAGGATGACCCAGATCGGTGCACTCAATTTGCAGAATGGGCAAAACAAAAATTGGAACAGGACCCTCAGTTTACGCAGAAGATTTTGTTCAGTGATGAGGCAAACTTTTATGTGAATGGTGAAGTTAACAAACAAAACCACCGCTATTGGTCTGACACTAACCCACATTGGATAGATCCCTCCAAGACTGTTGGAACAAAAAAATTGATGGTATGGTGTGGTATATGGGGTACAAAGATAGTGGGGCCATTCTTCATCAATTGAAACCTCAAGGCCACTGGATATGCGAAATTGCTACATGATGATGTGTTTCCCTCTTTATGCACTGAAGCTGCCACGTTCCCTGAGTTTTTCCAGCAAGATGGTGCACCACCACATTATGGGTGTCAGGTCCGAGCATTCCTAAATGAACAATTTCCTGGAAAGTGGATTGGTCGTCGTGGGCCAGTTGAATGGCCCCCAAGGTCTCTCGATCTGACCCCCTTAGACTTTTATCTTTGGGGTCATCTGAAGGCAATTGTCTATGCTGTGAAGATACGAGATGTGCAGCACCTGAAACTACGGATACTGGAAGCCTGTGCTAGCATTTCTCCTGCGGTGTTGCTATCAGTGTGTGAAGAGTGGGAGAAGAGGGTTGCATTGACAATCCAACACAATGAGCAGCACATTGAGCACATTTTATAAGTGGTCAGAATCTTGTAAATAACTCATGAAAGAATAAAGTTACATTAAAACCAAGCACACCATTGTTTTTCTTGTGAAATTCCCAATAAGTTTGATGTGTCACATGACCCTCTTCCTATTGAAAAAACAAAAGTTGGATTCAAAATGGCCGACTTCAAAATGGCCACCATAGTCACCACCCATCTTGAAAAGTTTCCCCCCTCACATATACTAATATGCCACAAACAGGAAGTTAATATCACCAACCATTCCCATTTTATTAGGCCTCTTTCACACGACAGTTTTTTTTTTTCCGTTTTGTGGGCCGTTTTTTGCGTTCCGTATACGGTCCGTATACGGAACCATTCATTTCAATGGTTCCGCAAAAAAAATGGAATGTACTCCGTATGCATTCTGTTTCCGTATTTCCGTTTTTCCGTTCCGTTGAAAGATAGAACATGTCCTATATTTGGCCGCAAATCACGTTCCGTGGCTTCATTAAAGTCAATGGGTCCGCAAAAAAAACGGAATGCATACGGAAATGCATCCGTATGTCTTCCGTATCTGTTCCGTTTTTTGCGGAACCATGTATTGAAAATGTTATGCCCAGCCCAATTTTTTCTATGAAATTACTGTATACTGTATATGCCATACGGAAAAATGGAACAGAAAAACGGAACGGAAACGGAAACAAAAAACGGAACAACGGATCCGTTTAAAACGGACCGCAAAACACTGAAAAAGCCATACGGTCGTGTGAAAGAGGCCTTAAGGTGTATCCATATAAATGGCCCACCCTGTACTTTATGTCTGTGGAGGCTCCAATCCTGGTTTGGGCTCAAAATCACTGATGGAAATCACTGACGTGTGAATGAGGCATAAATAGAAGTCAGTGACTCAATTTGAATTACCATGTCAGTCCATTAGATAATGTAGTGATTGGAGCAATGGACTGACATACACAGTACCATTGCATTCAGTCAGGATTGCTGGGGTTGGACCATCAGTCAGACCCCCAGCGATCCATTTATCACCTAGTGCTGTTGGTGGAGTAGGTCTTTAAAATAACAGGCAGCAAATAAAAAAAAACATAAAAGCTTTTCTTTAGGATTTCTACTTACAACAGTTGTACAGTCGATTTAACTTCAAGACATCATTGCCACTTAAATCTACTTGCTTCCCGATAAGATTATTGAATGCAGCTTTCTTTGTCTGAATTGTTGGATTGCCATTGGCAGAGAACGCTGTACTGGGGTAATGCATGACAGATGTGTAGTCATAGGGAACGTCTAGAAACGTGGTCTCTGTATCACTATACGAAACAAAATTGTGTTTCAAATCTTAAAAAAAAAAAAAGAGAGAGAATAGTTGTAAATGCTGCACATTTATATAAACTGTTTAATTCAAGTATTGTAGATGTCTGTTGGGTAACACAACTGAAATGAAATATATTAAATGAATTTCTTAATTAGGATAAGCGAGGAAATGAGTACTGCGGTAGGATCTGTACCAGCGTCATGATGTCTGGCCCCAAAGCCACATAAGACAACAAAGTATAAGAGCAATTGGTAGGTGGGGGGCCCAGTTACAGATTTTGGATTGGGGCCCAAAAAGTTCCAGTTACCTCTCTGGTAGAGATAATCGAAGTTTTCAAAAATTTGGTCACTTCTCTGAATTTTTCCCCAAAATTAGCTTCAATACGAATTAATTTGTCACAAAGAGCATAAAATCAGGTCTATCCTGGAACAGACTGGTGAGGGTGTCAACAGGATGAAGAGTAACAATAGTGGCCCTGGAACAGTGTGGTGAGGACGGCAACAGCATAAAGAGTAAAAATAGTGGACCCGGAACAGAGGGGGGGGGGACAATAATAGCAGTGGCAGTAACAGCACAAGATGGTGGCAGATCACAGTAGTGGCAGATGGCAGTAGAGGCAGCAGGCGTGTGGCATCAGGCGGGTGACAGCATCAGAATAGTGGCAGCATGTGGCCAGTAGAACTGGGCCATTTATCTAATCATTACTGCCAGAATGAGCTAGCCTGTTGTATCAGGCACCAGTGGAAGTCCTGGAAATCCTGGTTGATTCAGGCCTGATTCATCTTTGCAAAGCTAAAGGGTTAAACATAGAATTTAGAGTGACCTCAGGAATGATCAACTGAGGTATGTAGTGGATGGCGCACAAATTGCTGCTACCCTTGTGTCTGGCAACACTCGAGTCATTGTAGATGATACATTATGATATAAGGATTGTGCAACTTATTTATGATATTTTTTTATATTCCGCAGTTACTTATTGAGAGTTGTGGACACCTGTGGGAGAGATCGCTTACCCAGGTTTTATCCATTTCAGTTACCTTATAATATTAATCGTTACCATTATTACAGAGGGACTTTAATATGTGAGTATACGTATACAAATGTTCATGTGTTGAATATACCGGGTAGTATTCCCGGGAGGTCACAAAGATTGTGGTCAATACCATATCTAATATAGTCCTCAATAAATACAGGTAGCAATTATAATGATTATGTAATTCAGGCTGGGGTCAATACAAGGTTTTATTGCTGCTTGTAGTGAATACAGCGCTCAGATGTATAGAGAATCTTGGGCGACATGAAGATGCTGCGCGATGTAATACTGATGGTTGAACAGGTTTCCAGACTTGGTAGCTTTGGTGCTCCTTGGGTGTTCACCCTGTTGCAGGCGTGGGGTGCAGGGCGGGAGGCTGAGTTAGGCATGCGCGTGTTGCAGTGTTGGTCCGCCTTGGGTGCCGGGTTCGTGATGCACTGCGATGCGATGGTGGTGCAGGCGTAGTGAACAGGGAGACACGCCGTGTTGGGGGAACGCTCCACCTTTAAGATTGGCCTGCCTCTAACACCGGGTGATGATGCACGGCAGTATGAGGGCAGTGCAGGCGCAGTGTACAGAGAGACATGCCGAGATGGGGGAACGCTCCATCTGTGATATAGTGCCGTGAGAGCATAAGGTAACAGAATTTTATGGATTCCTGTGTTGCGTTTTTTTTTACAGGTGTGAATTATGTTGGAGCAAGCCAGGCCATTTTTGGCAAATCTGAAATGTGTCACTTTATGTGGTGATAACTTTAAAACGCTTTGACTTATCCAGGCCATTATGAGATTGTTTTTTTGTCACATATTGTACTTTATGACACTGGTAAAATGGAGTAAAAAAAATAATTTATTTTTATTTATAAAAAAATACCAAATTTGCCAAAAATTGGGAAAAATTTGCAAATTTCCAAGTTTCAATTTCTCTACTTCTATAATACATAGTAATACCTACAAAAATAGTTATTACTTTTCATTTCCCATATGTCTACTTCATGTTTAGATCATTTTGGGAATGTCATTTTATTTTTTGGGGATGTTACAACGCTTAGAAGTTTAGAAGCAAATCTTGATTTTTCAGAAATTTTTAAAAACCTACTTTTTAAAAGACCAGTTCAGGTATGAAGTCACTTTGTGAGGCTTACATAGTAGAAACCACCCCAAAATGACCCCATTCTAGAAACTACACCCCTCAAGGTATTCAAAACTGATTTTACAAACTTTGTTAACCCTTTAGGTGTTCCACAAGAATTAAATGGAAAATAGAGATACAATTTCAAAATTTCACTTTTTTGGCAGATTGTCCATTTTAATAATTTTTTTCCAGTTGCAAAGCAAGGGTTAACAGCCAAACAAAATTTTATATTTATGGCTCTGATTCTGTAGTTTACAGAAACACCCCATATGTGGTCGTAAACCGCTGTACGGGCAAACGATAGGGCGCAGAATGAAAGGAATGCCATACGGTTTTTGGAAGGCAGATTTTGCTGGACTGGTTATTTGACACCGACACCATGTCCCATTTGAAGCCCCCCTGATGCACCCCTAGAGTAGAAACTCCAAAAAAGTGACCCCATTCTAGAAACTACACCCCTCAAGGTATTCAAAACTGATTTTACAAACTTTGTTAACCCTTTAGGTGTTCCACAAGAATTAATGGAAAATAGAGATACAATTTCAAAATTTCACTTTTTTGGCAGATTTTCCATTTTAATAATTTTTTTCCAGTTACAAAGCAAGGGTTAACAGCCAAACAAAACTCAATATTTATGGCTATGATTCTGTTGTTTACAGAAACACCCCATATGTGGTCGTAAACCGCTGTACGGGCACACGATAGGGCGCGGAAGGAAAGGAATGCCATATGGATTTTGGAAGGCAGATTTTGCTGGACTGGTTTTTTGACACCATGTCCCATTTGAAGCCCCCCTGATGCACCCCTACAGTAGAAACTCAAAAAAGTGACCACATTTTGGAAACTACGGGATAAGGTGCCAGTTTTATTAGTACTATTTTGGGGTACATATGATTTTTTTATTGCTCTATATTATGTTTTTTGTTAGGCAAGTTAACAAAAAAATGGATGTTTTGGCACCGTTTTCATTTTTTATTTTTACTGCGTTTACCTGAGGGATTAGGTCATGTGACTTTTTATAGAGCAGATCGTTACACACGTGGCAATACCTAATATGTCTACTTTTTCTTATTTATTTAAGATTTACACAATAATAGCATTTTTGAAATCTAAATAATGATATTTTAGTGTCTTATAGTCTGAGAGCCATAGCTTTTTTATTTTTTATGGGGGGCATACTCCTTTTTGATCACTTGCTGTTGCAATTTTTGTGATGTAATGTGCCAAAAATTGCTTTTTTTACACCGTTTTTTTAGTTTTTTTTTCACGGTATTCACCTGAGTGGTTAGATCATGTGATATTTTTATAGAGCTGGTGGTTACAGATGTGGCGATACCTAATATGTATATATTTTTTTATTTTTTTCACTTTAGCACAATAATAGCAGTTTTGAAACCAAAAAAATGATGTTTTAGTGTCTCCATGTTCTGAGAGCTATAGTTTTTTCATTTTTTGGGCGATTGTCTTAGGTAGGGGCTCATTTTTTGCGGGATGAGGTGACGGATACCATTTTGGGGGGCATACGCCTTTTTGATCGCTTGGTGTTGCACTTTTTGTGATGTAAGGTGACAAAAATGCCTTTTTTTTTTACACTGTTTTTATTTTTAGTTTTTTATGGCGCTTATCGAACCGGGTTGATCATGTGATATATTTATAGAGCCGGTCATTACAGACGCGGTGATACCTAATATGTGTGGGTTTTGTTTGTTTTTTTAGTTTTTTATTATAAAATAAGGGGAAAGGGGCTTTTTTTTTCTTTTTTACTTTATTAATTTTATTACTTTATTAATTTTATTAAAAACCCTTTTTATAAACTTTTTTTTACTTTACTTTATTTATGACATTCACTTTTGGGGGTCTGATCCCCTCTGCAATGCATTACAATACATCTGTATTGTAATGCATTGCCTGTTAGTGTATGACACTGAGTCTTACACTAACAGGTTGCCTAGGAGACCCAGCCTGAGGCTGAATCTCCTCGGCACTCGTAGAAGGCAGTTCCCGATGCCGTGCAAGGAATTGGGCAGCCTCTGCACGGCATCAGGCTGCCTTGTGTCGCATCGGGTCCCCGCCACAGCACTGCAGGGACTCGATGCGATTGTTCACCTGACACAAACCTCTTCTATGTCGCGGTCAGCGCGGACCGCGGCATAGAAGGGGTTAATACGCCGGCATCAGCTTTCACAGCGATGTTGACGGATACACTGACTGCCGGGCCCCTGCAGTGATCGCGCACACACCGCTCCGGTGCCCGCGCGATCACTATGACGTACTATTACGCCAAATTGCGGGAACTCAGTGGTTCCCATGACATAACAGTACGTCAAAGGTCGGGAAGGGGTTAAACAGGAAATTAGCACTGATTACTTCCTGAAATGTTTCTATATATGCACAGTCACTTTATTATGTGTTTCACTTGGCTTGATGATGGCTCTGTGAGAGAGCTGAAACGTTGCCTGTATCAACATGTGTTGAATAAATTTAGTATTTTTTCACTTTTTATCTAAGGAGTGCTGCATTATATATATATATATATATATATATATATATATATATATATATTATATAATCCAAATAAATGTAAGTCAATTTTAGTTAGTAGTATTTTTGATTTTTGAACCCACTGCGTCTGCTCAGGTTTAGTGCCTTTTTTTTTGTGTAAAAAAAGAAATCAGTTAGTGCTAGCTAGTTATATATATATATATATATATATATATATATACATATATACATATAGATATATATGGACTCCCATATTGTTGAATGGATTAGGCAGTGGCTGAGGGACAGGCAACAGAGGGTTGTAGTCAATGGAGTATATTCAGACCAAGGTCTTGTTACCAGTGGGGTACCTCAGGGATCTGTTCTGGGACCCATATTGTTTAATATCTTTATCAGCGAAATTGCAGAAGGCCTCGATGGTAAGGTGTGTCTTTTTGCTGATGACACAAAGATTTGTAACAGGGTTGATGTTCCTGGAGGGATACACCAAATGGAAAAGGACTTAGGAAAACTAGAGGAATGGTCAAAAATATGGCAACTAAAATTTAATGTTGATAAGTGCAAGATAATGCACCTGGGACGTAAAAACCCAAGAGCAGAATATAAAATCAGTGATACAGTCCTAACCTCAGTATCTGAGGAAAGGGATTTAGGGGTCATTATTTCAGAAGACTTAAAGGTAGGCAGACAATGTCATAGAGCAGCAGGAAATGCTAGCAGAATGCTTGGGTGTATAGGGAGAGGAATTACCAGTAGAAAGAGGGAGGTGCTCATGCCGCTCTACAGAACACTAGTGAGACCTCATTTGGAGTATTGTGCTCAGTACTGGAGACCATATCTCCAGAAGGATATTGATACTTTGGAGAGAGTTCAGAGAAGAGCTACTAAACTGGTACATGGATTTCAGGATAAAACTTACCAGGAAAGATTAAAGGACCTTAACATGTATAGCTTGGAAGAAAGACGAGACAGAGGGGATATGATAGAAACTTTTAAATACATAAAGGGAATCAACAAGGTAAAAGAGGAGAGAATATTTGAAAGAAGAGAAACTGCTACAAGAGGACATAGTTTTAAATTAGAGGGGCAAAGGTTTAAAAGTAATATCAGGAAGTATTTGTCACGAGGGTATCAAGAGCCACGTCTGACTCCGTTATACCCGGGGTCAGGAAGTCGCAGCGGGTGGCTGCGCGCTCTATATCTAAAGATCACGTTGTTTTTTAGTGATTGTTTTCTGTGTTTGCCTTGCTATCCTTTTTGTCTCTCTCAGGGATCCGTAGCTTCTCCTCCTCAGCTGTTTCTTGTCTGCCACTCCCTACCTCCTTATATTCTCCCCTCACACTTCTCTAGTTGCCAGTTATAGAGCTTCCTGCCTGGACATCTATACTGACCCACTGGCGTGGTGAATCCTGCTTGTCGTTCCTGAGTGCTACCCTCCGGATCCCTGTTGGGCTTATTGTTGTCTCCTGTTGTCGCCCACCTGGGAATATATGTTGAGTCTGTGTTGTCTGTCCTCCCCTTGGTGTTTTCCCTTAGAGTTAGTGGTGCGGACTAGTGTTCCCATCGCCCTGTTCACTACCTAGGGCTCAGCTCAGGGAAAGCCAGGGCTTTAGGCACGTGATCGGCGTACGGGTGAGGAACCCGTCTAGGGACGTCAGGGCAGCCAGGTGCCAGCCGCCAGGTGAGTCAGGGGTCACCATCTTCCCTCTCACTTGGGCAGGGCCTTCCTCGTTCCCTCCCTCTGTGTCACGTATGTGATAGCCACGCCGACCGTGATATTATAACTGGCCCTTACTTTTTGAGAAAAAAAATAAAATAAAAAAATTTATATAATTTTTTATTTGTTGTTTTTTTTTCTCTCTCTACTTAGAATCCTATATGGATCCTATTGATGCCTTGGCAGAACAGCTTCAAAGCCTGTCTTTGGAGGTGGCAGGATTGAAGGCGTCTGTTCTCCAACAACAGCAGCAAATGCAGCAGACTGCACCCCCAGCGGTTGCTATGGGTAACCAGGTTGTCACTGAACCCAAGGTTGCTCTTCCCGACAGATTTTCTGGGGGAAGGGACAAATTTGCGACGTTCCGTGAGGCCTGAAAATTATATTTTAAGTTGCGCCCTTACTCCTCAGGTCATGAAGAACAGCGGGTAGGGATTGTCATTTCCCTGCTTCAGGGGGATCCGCAATCCTGGGCGTTCTCGTTACCCCCTGGTTCTCAGGCTCTTCGGTCAGTGGAGGGATTTTTTGGGGCTTTGGGTCTCATATATGATGACCCTGACCGAATCGCCCTGGATGAGTCAAAGTTACGGAGACTCCTACAGGGAGATCGGTCAGCAGAGGAATATTGCTCAGAGTTCCGTAGGTGGGCTACGGATACTCAGTGGAACGACCCGGCTCTCAGGAGTCAGTTCTGCTCTGGGTTATCTGAAAGGGTTAAGGATGCACTGGCGCTGTATGAGACCCCCCTTTCCCTTGATGCTGTTATGTCCCTCTCTATCAGAATAGATAGACGTCTTAGGGAGAGATCGAAAATTCCGGAGCAATTGGTTACCTCTCCCAAGCAACAGTCAGCCTGTACTGACTTAGATGAGCCTATGCAGCTAGGCGGAACTTCTTGTCAGGTCCGTCCTCCCGAGGTTCGCCGTAGGGGGAGGGCTTGTTTTTTCTGTGGGGGGAGGGGTCATTTCATTAATGTCTGTCCCTCCTTTCTCAAAAACAAAAGACCGTCGGAAAACTACTAACCCCGGGCTGTGCGGAGGATGTCAGCCGGGGGGTATACGTTTCCTCCATACGAACATCTCAATTTGTGTTACCAGCGGTCATTGTTTTTGGTGTTAAGACGGAGTCTATTTCTGTTTTTCTAGACAGTGGAGCAGGGGTAAACTTAAATGATGCCCATTTTGCCCGCACTATGGGTTTGTCTCTCTGTACGCTGCAGAGACCTATTCCCGTATTCGCTATAGATTCTGCTCCTCTGTCTCAGAGAAACCTCACCCACATTGTTCGTAATTTACACCTTCGGGTAGGGGACCACCATAATGAGTGTCTTTCATGTTACGTTCTGGAGGGCCTTCCCTCTCCGGTGGTATTGGGTCTTCCCTGGTTGATAGCGCACAATCCAGTGGTGGATTGGCAGGCCAGGGAGATATTGGAGTGGAGTGAGCATTGCAGAGAGAATTGCTTAAATAACAATTGCTTAATCGCCTCCATAGCTTCCCTACCTACATTTATTTCGGACTTTGAGGACGTTTTTTCTGAAAAGGGTTGTCAGAAACTACCACCTCATCGTCCTTATGATTGCCCGGTTAACCTGATTCCCGGGGCAAAATTACCCAAGTCCAGGTTGTATAATCTTTCGGGTCCCGAGAGACAAGCCATGAAAGATTATATCTCCGAGAGTCTGGCTAAGGGACACATCAGACCCTCTTCTTCACCCGTGGCTGCAGGGTTTTTCTTTGTTAAAAAGAAAGATGGGGGCCTGCGTCCTTACTTAGATTTCCGTGAGTTAAACCAGATAACCATCCGTGACCCATACCCTCTTCCTCTCATTCCTGACCTTTTTAATCAGATTGCGGGTGCTAAGTGGTTCTCCAAACTTTATCTTAGGGGGGCCTACAATCTGATTCGTATCAGGGAAGGGGATGAGTGGAAGACAGCTTTTAACACCCCTGAGGGGCATTATGAAAATCTAGTTATGCCTTTCGGTCTGACCAATGCCCCTGCTGTCTTCCAACATTTCGTTAATGATATTTTTAGTCATCTCATCGGCAGGTTTGTAGTCATATACCTAGATGATATCTTAATTTATTCGGCTGATCTAAAAACACATGAGGTGCATGTCAGGCAAGTACTGCAGGTCCTACGGACGAATAAATTATATGCGAAAATTGAAAAATGTGTCTTCGCTGTTCAGGAATTACAGTTCCTGGGATATCTATTGTCTGCTTCAGGTTTCCGCATGGATCCTGGGAAGGTCCAGGCAATTTTAGATTGGGATCTTCCTGAGAACCTTAAAGCCCTACAACGGTTTTTGGGTTTCGCTAATTTCTATAGAAAGTTCATTAAAAATTATTCAGTGATCGTTAAACCCCTTACCGACATGACTAGGAAGGGGACGGATTTTTCCAAATGGTCTGTCGCCGCTAAAGATGCATTTTCCTCTCTAAAGGAGAGGTTTACCTCGGCACCTGTTCTAATTCAACCTGATGTCTCCCAGCCTTTTATTGTCGAGGTAGATGCGTCAGAGGTGGGAGTGGGAGCTGTATTGTCTCAGGGTCCGTCTCCTGGCAAATGGCGTCCTTGCGCTTTCTTTTCCAAAAAATTATCTTCTGCAGAGAAGAATTATGATATTGGAAATAGGGAACTGTTGGCGATTAAACTGGCGCTTGAAGAGTGGCGTCACTTCTTAGAGGGAGCAATGCACCCCGTCACGGTGATTACGGATCACAAGAACCTTCTGTACCTAGAATCGGCTAAGCGTCTCACCCCTAGACAAGCTAGGTGGTCGCTATTCTTTACCAGATTTAACTTTGTAATCACCTATCGTCCTGGGGCAAAAAATACCAAGGCAGACGCATTATCTCGTAGTTTCCCTGGAGGGGGTAATGTTTGTGATCCGGTACCTATTTTACAAAGAGGAGTGGTTGTCTCTGCTGTACACTCTGTTCTAGAGGGAAAGGTGTTAGAGGCTCAGGGGGACGCCCCGGCCTCTTGCCCCTCAGAGAAATTGTTTGTACCGTTAAACCTGCGTCTTGAATTATTAAAAGAACATCATAATTCGGCACTTGCTGGACACCCGGGTAGTAAAGCAACCTTGGAGCTTTTATCTCGTCGTTTTTGGTGGCCAAGGTTGCGTCAGGATGTAATGGATTTCGTGTCTACTTGTTCTACTTGTGCACGCGCGAAAGTCTCTCATACACGTCCAGCAGGGTCTTTATTGCCACTTTTCATCCCCAATAGGCCATGGACACATCTGTCAATGGATTTCATCACTGACTTACCGTTGTCGGCGGGTAAAACAGTTATCTTGGTAGTAGTAGACAGGTTTAGCAAAATGGTACACTTTATTGCGCTACCCGCACTTCCTAATGCTAAAACTCTCGGTCCCTTCCGATGTGGTTTCGGATCGGGGAACCCAGTTTATTTCTAAGTTTTGGAAAGCTTTTTGTTCCCGTTTGGGGGTTCACTTGTCCTTTTCCTCAGCTTTCCATCCTCAGTCGAATGGACAGACTGAGCGTACCAACCAAAACCTAGAAACATATTTAAGGTGTTTTGTGTCTGAAAACCAAGAGTTGTGGTCATCATATTTACCGTTAGCTGAGTTTGCCATAAATAATCATTATCAGGAGTCCACTGGCAAGTCACCATTCCTTGGTGCATACGGTTTTCATCCCCAATTTTGTACTTTCAAAGAGGGGGGGTCTTCTGGGGTTCCCGAAGAGGAAAGGTTTTCTTCATCTCTTTCATCGGTATGGCAGAAGGTGCAAGTTAACTTGAAAAAGATGAGTGGTAAATATAAATGCATGGCCGATAAGAAACGGTCGCCAGGTCCGGACCTCGGAGTGAATGACTATGTGTGGTTGTCTACTAGGAATATTAAGTTGAAGGTTCCTTCTTGGAAACTGGGTCCTAGGTTCATTGGTCCCTATAAAATAGTAGCCGTCATTAACCCTGTGGCTTTTCGCCTGGAGCTACCTCAGACTTTTAAGATCCATAACGTCTTCCATAAATCGTTACTCAAGAAGTATGTTCCACCTCTAGAACCATCGCCGCTGCCACCTCCTCCTGTCATTGTGGCTGGTAATCTGGAGTTTCAAATAGCCAGAATTGTTGATTCTCGTCGGGTCCGCCGCTCTCTTCAGTATCTGGTGCATTGGAGGGGTTACGGTCCCGAGGAAAGAATGTGGGTTCCAGCGTCAGAGGTAAACGCCAACAGGTTAATTCAGACTTTCCATGCCTCTCATCCGGAGAGACCTGGTCCTGAGTGTCCGGAGGCCCCTCGTGAAAGGGGGGGTACTGTCACGAGGGTATCAAGAGCCACGTCTGACTCCGTTATACCCGGGGTCAGGAAGTCGCAGCGGGTGGCTGCGCGCTCTATATCTAAAGATCACGTTGTTTTTTAGTGATTGTTTTCTGTGTTTGCCTTGCTATCCTTTTTGTCTCTCTCAGGGATCCGTAGCTTCTCCTCCTCAGCTGTTTCTTGTCTGCCACTCCCTACCTCCTTATATTCTCCCCTCACACTTCTCTAGTTGCCAGTTATAGAGCTTCCTGCCTGGACATCTATACTGACCCACTGGCGTGGTGAATCCTGCTTGTCGTTCCTGAGTGCTACCCTCCGGATCCCTGTGGGGCTTATTGTTGTCTCCTGTTGTTGCCCACCTGGGAATATATGTTGAGTCTGTGTTGTCTGTCCTCCCCTTGGTGTTTTCCCTTAGAGTTAGTGGTGCGGACTAGTGTTCCCATCGCCCTGTTCACTACCTAGGGCTCAGCTCAGGGAAAGCCAGGGCTTTAGGCACGTGATCGGCGTACGGGTGAGGAACCCGTCTAGGGACGTCAGGGCAGCCAGGTGCCAGCCGCCAGGTGAGTCAGGGGTCACCATCTTCCCTCTCACTTGGGCAGGGCCTTCCTCGTTCCCTCCCTCTGTGTCACGTATGTGATAGCCACGCCGACCGTGATAGTATTACTTTACTGAGAGAGTAGTGGATGCATGGAATAGCCTTCCTGCAGAAGTGGTAGCTGCAAATACAGTGGAGGAGTTTAAGCATGCATGGGATAGGCATAAGGCCATCCTTCATATAAGATAGGGCCAGGGGCTATCCATAGTATTTAGTATATTGGGCAGACTGGATAGGCCAAATGGTTCTTATCTGCCGACACATTCTATGTTTCTATGTTTCTATATATATAAGTCAATTATAGTTAGTACTAGTTTAGATTTTTGAAGCCATACACGTGCCATCTGCGTGCGTGGGTCCTGCACCTGCTGAGCGCCAGTCAGTACGGTCAATTACTGACTGCGTCTAATCAGGTTTAGTGCCTTTTTAATTTTTTTATATTTTTTTTTTAGCCTTTTTTTTCAAATTTTTTATCTAATTCTTTCACTTATCCTTTTCTCTTTTCTTTCTTTCTCTTTTTTTCTTTATCATAAATTTTATTTTAATTAATTCATTACAGGCCCCCTCACGTGTTAAATCACTACATACACCCCCTGACACTTTTCAATTTACATACACCAATAAAAATAAAAATGTCCAATTCGTCCCAGAGAATGTACTCCACTGAAGAGGCATACGCCATCTTTGCCTCTGAAACGGAGTCTGCAAGTGAGGGAGAACAGGATGCCACATTCCTCTACTCCTCTACTCCTTCATCGTCATCTGGTGATGAGGGACCCTCAAGGAGACGCCCCAGGAGAGATGAAGTAGCCCCCCCCCCAGTGATCCCCTATGGTCCACACCGCCTGAGGATTATGAGCCCCAAATTCCAGAGTTTGTGGGAAACTCTGGAATCCAGATTGACTCCACGGGCTTCACAGAAATAGATTTTTTCAAATACTATTTCTCTGACGATCTCATAAATTTGATGGTGACCCAAACAAATTTGTACGCCCAGCAGTTTATTTCTCAAAACTCGACATCCTCATATGCTAGACCCCTAGGTTGGACCCCTGTAAATGCAGCAGACATTATGAAGTTTTGGGGGCTGTTGCTGCATATGGACCTTGTAAAAAAACCTGAAATGAGACAATATTGGAGTTCAGATGTCTTGTACCACACTCCAATTTACAATATGGCCATGTCCCGCTCAAGATTTGAATCCATTTTGAAATTCCTACATTATAATGATAATGCACAGTGCCCCCCCCCCCCCAAATGACCCAAAATTTGACCGTCTATTCAAAATAAGACCCCTCCTGGAGCACCTCAACTCAAAATTTACAGAGGTGTTCACCCCAGCAAAAGAAATTAGCATAGACAAGTCCCTTGTACATTTTAAAGGAAGGGTTAAATTTCGCCAGTACCTGCCCAGCAAGCGGGCACGGTACGGAATAAAAATGTACAAGCTGTGCGAGAGTACATCTAGGTACACCTACAGGTTCCGGGTTTATGAGGGGAAAGATTTCCGGATACAACCCCCTGAATGCCCCCCCGTCCTAGGAGTTACTGGCAAGATTGTGTGGGACTTACTGCACCCACTGCTGGATAATGGTTATCACCTCTATGTAGATAACTTTTACACCAGCATACCCCTATTCATGTCCCTAAAAGCCTGAGGTACTGTGGCTTGCGGCACAGTGTGAAAAAATCAGAGAGGGCTCCCTAGATCCCTGGTAGGGCAACTACTCCGTAAAGGTGACAGTGAGGTTCTCCTCCATGAGAACATGCTGGCGGTTAAGTACAAGGACAAGAGGGATGTCCTTTTACTAGCCACCATTCACACAAACACCAGTTCTCCTGCCCAAGTGCGAGGTACCACTACCCCTGTCAACAAGCCTGACTGCATCCTTGATTACAACAGGCACATGGGATGGGTTGATCTGTCCGATCAAGTTCTGAAGCCCTATAGTGCCATGCGTAAAACTATGGTGTGGTACAAAAAGCTTGCCGTATACATTGTACAGATGGCATTGTACATTTTACATCGAACTGCAGGCCAGACAGGAACTTTCCTTCAGTTCCAAGAGGCGGTAATCAAGGCCCGAATTTTCCAAAGTCAGGAAGGGGAGGGCCCAAGTACTTCAGGAGGTCATGGTGCCCGTGTTGTACCAGGACAACATTTCCCTGGTGAAGTCCCACAAACAGCGAAGAGGGGAAAGACCCAAAAAAGACGTCGGGTTTGTTACAAAAGGGGAATACGAAAGGACACCATTTATCAGTGCAACACCTGCCCTGATAAACCAGGCCTCTGCATGAAAGAATTCTTCCGAACCTATCACTCATCCATGGATTTTTAATTTCATCCTTTATGCTCCCTGTAATATTTCCATATCTCTGATTTAGTCCACCTCACTTGCATACTCACTTTCCAACAACCACTACATCATCTTTTCTGTGAGACACCTGTTTGGTAAAAAGTACCCTTTCCACCACTTAAATTGTCCGTACAAGGGTGCTCTTTCCATAATGGGGTCACTTCTTGGGGTTTTTCATTTCTGGGGACCTCTTGAAATTTTTTTAATGCGACATGGCAGCTAAAATCCATGTCTACATATTCAGTCCTGCAAAAACCATATTTTGCACTTTGCCTGTAGCGGCCTGCTGTGCGCCAATACAGCAGGCCATGAGCACATATGGGGTGTTTGTAAAATGGGGAGAAAATGAGGAACATATACTGGGGTGCATTTTCTCCTTTAACCCCTTGTGAAATGGAAAAATTGGGGTCTGCTAGTAATTTTTCATTTTTACAAATGTGTGCTTTGAAATCCTCTCTCTAGTATTTCTGCCTTCTGTGAGACACCTGTTTGGTCAAAAGTACCCTTTCCACCACTTAAAATGTCCGTACGGGGGTGCTCTTTCCAAAATGGGGTCACTTCTTGGGGTTTTTCATTTCTGGGGACCTCTGGAAATTTTTTAAATGCGACATGGCAGCTAAAATCCATGTCTGCCAATTCAGGCCTGCAAAAAACATATTTTGCACTTTGCCTGTAGTGGCCTGCTGTGCGACAATACAGCAAGCCACGAGCGCATATGCGGTGTTCACAAAATGCTGAGAAAATGGGGAACATATACTGGGGCAAATTTTCTCCTTTAACCCCTTGTGAAAGTGAAAAATTGGGGTCTGCTAGTAATTTTTACAAATGTGTGCTTTGAAATGTTCGTACGGGGGTGCTCTTTACGAAATGGGGTCACTTCTTGGGATTTTGTATTTCTGGGGATCTCAGGAAATTTTTTAAATGTGACTTGGCAGCTAAAATCCATGTCTGCCAATTCAGGTCAGCAAAATCCATATTTAGCTTTTTGTATCTAGAGCCCTGCCATGCGTCCATACATCATTTTATGAGCACATATTGGGTGTTGGCATATTCGGGGGGAAATAGGGAACAAAATGTGGGGTGCATTTTGTCCTGCTTCCCCTTGTGAAAGTGAAAAATGTGGGTGTAAAGCAACTTTTTCTGGAAAAAAATTTAATTTTTTATTTTCACAGCCAAGCGTTTCCTAATTCTGTAAAAACGCTCAATGGATCTAAGTGCTCACTACACACCTTGAAATATTCCTTAAGGGGTGTAGTTTCCAGAATGGGGTCACTTTTTGGGGATTTCCACTCTAGGGGTACCTCAGGGTGTCTTTATTTGTGACGTAGTTCCCAAAAGCCAATCCTCCAAATCTGTCCTCCAAAAGCCCTATGGCGCTACTTCCCTTTTGGACCCTGCCATGCACCCATACATCCTTTTATGAGCACATATTGGGTGTTGACGTATTTGGGGAGAAATGGGGAACAAAATGTGGGATGCATTTTGTCCTGTTACCCCTTGTGAAAGTGAAAAATGTGGGTGTAAAGCAACTTTGTTAGGAAAAAATAGTAATTTTTCATTTTCACAGCCAAGCGTTTCCTAATTCTGTGAAACGCTCGATGGGTCAAAGTGCTCACTACACACCTTGGAATATTCCTTGAGGGGTGTAATTTCCAGAATGGGGTCAATTTTGGGGGGTTTCCACTCTAGGGTTACCTCAGGGTGTGTTCAATTGCAAGATGGCACCTGTGAATTATTCTGGTGAAATCTGCCTTCCAGAAGCCATTTGGTGCTCCTTTCCTTCTGACCCCTGTGGTACGCCCATATAGCAGTATACAAGCACATATGGGGTATTGCTGTAATCAGGAGAAAATGGACAATAAATTAGGGGGTACATTTTCTCCAGTTCCCCCTTTTGAAAGGGAAAAATTTGGGGCTAAAGTCCATTTTTCATGAAAAAAATTAAATTTTTCATTTTCACAGACAATTCCATGTTTTACCTTTGAGGACAAAGTTCTCACTACACATCTTGAAATATTCCTTGAAGGGTGTAGTTTGCAGAATGGGTTCACTTTTTGGGGATTTACACTGTAGGGGTACTTCAGGGTGTCTTTATATGTGACATAGCTCCCAAAAGTCAACCCTGCAAAATCTGTCCTCCAAAAGCCTTATGGCGCTACTTCCATTTTGGACCCTGCTATGCACCCATACATCATTTTATGAGCACGTATTGGGTGTTGGCGTATTCGGGGGGAAATGGGGAACAAAATGTGGGGTGCATTTTGTTCTGTTACCCCTTGTGAAGGTAAAAAAATGTGGGTGAAATGCAACTTTTTATGGAAAAAATTGTAATTTTTTATTTTCACAGCCAAGCGTTTCCTAATTCTGTGAAACGCTCGATGGGTCAAAGTGCTCACTACACACCTTGAAATATTCCTTGAGGTGTGTAGTTTCCAGAATGGGGTGACTTTTTGAGGGGTTGTAGGGCCACCTCAGAGTTTCTTCACATGCGACATAGCTCCCAATTACCATTCCAGCTAAATCCGCTCTCCAAAAGCCATATGATGCTCCTTCCACTATGAAACCTACTGTGCGCCCATACATCAGTTTTTGAGCACACATGGGGTGTTTCTGTAAACCCCAGATTCAGGGTAATATATTTTGATTTTTTTTTGGCTGTTAACCCTTGCTTTGCTACTGGAACAAATTGATTAAAATGAAAAATCTGCCAAAAAAGTGAAATTCGGAAGTTTCATCTCCATTTGCCATTAACTCTTGTGGAACACCTAAAGGGTTAACAACGTTTGTAAAATCAGTTTTGAATACCTTGAGGGGTGTAGTTCTAAAATCGGGGTGATTTATGGGTGGTTTCTAATATGTAAGCCCCAGCAAGTAACTTCATAACTGAACTGGTCCTGAAAAATCTGGGTTTTGGAAATATTGTAAAAATTTTAAGATTTGCTTCTAAACTTCTAAGCCTTCTAACGTCCCAAAAAAATAAAATGTCATTTTCAAAATGATCCAAACATGAAGTAGACATATGGGGAATGTAAAGTAATTACTATTTTTGGAGGTATTACTATCGATTATAAAAGTAGAGAAATTGAAATTTGGAAATTTGCTAATTTTTTTAAGTTTTTGGTAAATTTGGCATTTTTTTATAAATAAAAATAATTTTTTTGGACTCCATTTCAAAAGTGTCATGAAGTACGTACGATATGTGACAAGAAAACAATCTCAGAATGGCCTGTATAAGTAAAAGCATTTTAAAGTTATAACCACATAAAGTCACAAATGTCAGATTTAAAAAAAAAATGGCCTGGGCAGGAAGGTGAAAACAGGCCTGGGGTTGAAGGGTTTAAAATGGCAGACCTGGTTCTGTGCAGGAATTGTTGTGCTTTTATTTCAGGTTCCACTCTTCGGAGGTTTGGATGGTGTCTGATTTTTAGACAGCTCTCCGTAATGCAGCATGAAATTGCATTTTTGAAATCTGAGATTTGTAAATTAACTGTTAAACAAACTCAGGCTGGGAACGTTGCAATGCCACTGCTACAGAGGCCCCCTAGAAATGGAAGATGGGTTACTGCAGGTTCTGGTAGACTTAGAGTTGTGGATAGAAGACATGTCCCACAGCCTGTGGCTCTCCATAATTCATTTGCGGCACTTTCAGAGCGCAAGAGCAACATGGAGGATGGCTCAGGCACAGTGGGTGAGGAACAATCATCTTCTATGCTTAAAATATGCAAGACTGCAGCCAAAGACAAAAAGGATAAGGTGAGGACTGATAGTAAGCAGCTGTTGGTGGGCGCTTCTATCATAAGAGGTGTGAAGTTTGAGGAAAATGGTTTTGTGAGATGTCTCCCTGGTGCTACCGCTAGCAGGGACAGACGACATATCCTTAATATTGTTAGGCAAGCAAAGCAGGAAAGGGAGGTGGATGTTATTGTCCATCTTGGGACAAATGATCTGGCTTGCAATGAGGTTTCAAAGGTGAAGGAAGATTTTCACACACTTGGAAATGATATACGGGAGGTTGCATCGACCGTTTCATTCTCTGCAGTTTTGCCTGTGCATAACCTTCAGCATGACAGGCAGATTCGCATTAAGGAATTCAATGTATGCCTTGGTGAATGGTGTCTGAACCAAGGGTTTGGCTTTGTGTCTCATTTTAGCTCTCGTTGGTTTGCATCTTTCTCTCAAGGGAACGAATGTCCTCAGTGAACAGTTCAAAGTATTTGCTAAGGAGCATTTAAACTAGGAAAGGGGGGCAAAAGAGTGATAATCCAGCAGTCCGACTTCCCCCCGGAACAATGCCAGAAGATGCCAGTAGCAAATAGGTTAAGAAATGACAAGCTCAGAGTCTTGTCTACAAATGCTCGCAGTTTAGGGAATAAGATTAATGAACTTGAGTCTATAATGGCATCTGAGAATATAGATTTAGTGACTGTTACTGAGACATGGTTCAATGGGAGTAATGACTGGGATATAACAATACCAGGGTTCTCTCTATATAGGAAAGACAGGGAAAGCAAGAAAGGGGAAGGGGTAGGCCTGTATGTGAAAGATAGCATAAAATCTAATTTAATACAAGTTAGCAAGACCAATTTAGAGTCAGTTTGGGTTATGTTTCAGCTTGATAATTATAAGGTAACTTGTGTAGGTGTGATATATAGACCACCTGGCCAAGTCAAAGAATTAGATGATCTACTAGTTGAGGAAATAGCTAAAATGACATTGAAAGGGGAAGTTATCATTATGGGAGACTTTAATCTTTCTGATGTAAACTGGAAAACCAAAATAGCTAGTTCTGCCAGGAGTACAGATATTCTAAATTCCCTCCTGGGATTATCTTTACAGCAAGTAGTTGAGGAGCCAACCCGGAAGGAGGCCATTTTAGATTTAGTATTCACAAATGGGAATTAGGTATCTGATATTACTGTAGGGGAAAGCTTGGGATCTAGTGATCACCAGTCAGTGTGGTTTACTATAAGTACAGTGACTGAGTCACACCACACAAAAACAAAAGTTTTAGATTTTAGAAAAACTGACTTTTCTAAAATTTGATTAGAGGTATACGAGTCCCCATCAGATTGGAATAGTTTCAATGGAGTCCAGGAGAAATGGGACTACTTAAAAGTGGCACTATTGAAGGCAACAGATAATTGCATTAGTCTAGTCAGTAAAAGCAAAAAAAGGAAGAGACCACTCTGGTACTCAGCAGAAGTGGCAAAAATCATTAAAAACAAAAAGATAGCACTTAGTAATTATAAAAAAAAAAAAAAACGAGGATGACAGGGAAATTTATAAGATTAGGCAGAGAGAGGCCAAGCAAGTTATAAGAGCTTCTAGAAATTAGCTCAGTCAGTGAAAAAAGGTGATAAGACATTCTTCAGATACGTAAATGAAAAAAGGAAACTACCAGAAGGAATTACCAAATTAAAAACAAAAGAAGGAAGGTATATGGAATAAGATAAAGAACTAGCTGACTGCCTCATTGAATACTTCTGTTCAGTTTTTACAAAGGAAAAGGAAGGAAAAGGACCTCAGTTAGGGAGGAAGACTAATTAATCTTTTGATGCATGTGTCTTTACAGAGGAAGAGGTTCTAAGTCAGCTGTCTAAGATTAATGTGAATAAGTCATGATGGGATACCACTAAAGCTATTAAAAGAGCTTAGCGGTGTACTAGCAAAACCATTAACAGATTTATTTAACCAATCACTGGTATCAGAGTCATCCCAAAAGATTGGAAATTAGCAAATGTTGTGCCTATTCCCAAGAAAGGTAGTAGGGAGGAATCGGGCAACTATAGGCCAGTAAGCCTGACATCAATAGTGGGGAAATAATGGAAACCATACTTAAGGAGAGGATTGTGGAACATCTAAAATCCCATGGATTGAAAGATGAAAAACTGCATGGGTTTACTTCAGGCAGATCATGTCAAACTAATCTTATTGATTTTTTTGATTGGGTGACTAAAATAATAGATGCGGAGGTGCAGTAGACATCGCTTATTGTCATGGTCTTACCTTCTTGCTGTTCTCCTTCGTTTGACATGTGCTGGCGGCCATCTTGGTTTCTGAGTTTCTTGTAGCCTTCCACCCTGCGGCTCCTCCTTCCCACTGGGAGGAGCTGGATGCCTAGCTCATATATATAGGAGGTCTGTGGCTTCAGTTCCTTGCTTGGTCCTCCTGTGTTCACATGCTTCTAAGACTGCTGCTGCTTCTGGTTCCTGATCCTGGCTTCGTCTGACTACCCTGCTGGTTCCTGATCCTGGCTTCGTCTGACTACCCTGCTGGTTCCTGATCCTGGCTTCGTCTGACTACCCTTCTGGTTCCTGACCCCTGGCCTCTCAAAGACTCTGCTTCGGTTTCACCCTCCGCTTGGACTTTTGCTTTACAGCTTTATTTTCAATAAAGCCTTCTTATTTTCACTTATCTCTTGTTGTACGTCTGGTTCATGGTTCCGTGACATTAGGACCAAGCCATGAATTCTGACGGTACAGGGCCATCCTCGCTACCCATGCTGGTTGCCAGACTTGATCAGCAGGATCACCTGTTGGGTCGGTTCGCTGTGGCGTTGCTAACCCTGCTTGAACGCACGGCTCATTTCGCTCCCGTTGCCGATGGGTCGGTTGTCGCTCCTACTGCCGCTCCGGTTGTTGCGCCAGAGTCTACCCCGACACCTGTTGTTGCGCCTGCGGTGTTTCGGGGTATGACCGGTTCTGCCCCTCTTCCACAGCGCTTTGGGGGAGAGCCAACTCAGTGCCGAGGTTTCCTTAACCAGGTGGGCATTTATTTCGAGTTGCTGCCACATGCCTTTCCTACTGAGAGATCAAAGGTGGGCTTCTTGATCTCGCTGCTCTCGGACAAGGCCTTGGCCTGGGCCAGCCCTTTATGGGAGAACAACAATCCGGTGGTTGCCGAGTTTTCCGGTTTTGTTGCCTCTCTTCGGAAGGTATTCGATGTGCCGGCTCGTGCTGCCTCTGCTGCGAAGCTCCTTATGTCCATCAGACAGGGTTCACGATCCGTAGCTGAATACGCCATTGAGTTTCGTACCCTGGCAGCAGAGGTGGGCTGGAATAATGAGGCTCTGGTCGCTGCTTTCTCTCATGGTCTCTCGGATGCCTTGAAGGATGAGGTTGCAGCTAAGGACCTACCAGTGGAGCTCGAGTCTCTTATTTCTTTCCTGATTTTGATTGACACCAGACTCAGGGAGAGACCTTCCTTTAAGGAGAGCCTGCGGAGGTCTTCTAACAGATTGGCGCCTACGTTTGCTGTCCCACCCGTGCCTCCCTCTCCTCCCACGCCTCCTGGGGATGACTTGTCTGGGGGTGAACCCATGCAGCTGGGGTTTGCTCGCCTGTCCGAGGGGGAGAGGGTACTCCGGAGACGCGAGGGCCGATGCATGTACTGTGGTCTCGGTGGGCATTTTCGGTTGGCATGTCCGAACCGTCCGGGAGAACGCTCGCACCTGAGATCCTGTCGGGGGCAGATCTTGGGTGGAGTCTCCTCGTCCCCGGTTTCCCGTGTTGACAAACCACTGATCACTGTTGTCCTCTCCTGGGTCGGGGGCTCGGTGACGACCCAGGCGTTGGTGGACTCTGGTGCTGGTGGTTTGTTCATTGATAGTGTGTTCGCTGCCGCCAATTCCATTCCTCTGCAGGCTCGAGGTTCTCCACTGGCTCTTGAGGCGATAGACGGCAGACCCCTTCTGCCGCCACACGTGACTCATGAGACCCTTCCAGTGGGGATAGCCATTGGTGCCGTTCACAGAGAGTCGGTCTGCCTCCAGGTTATTTCGTCTCCACACTACTCGGTGGTCTTGGGGTACCCCTGGCTCCAGAAGCATAATCCGACTTTCGATTGGAGATCGGCCGAGATCCTCTCGTGGTCACCGCAGTGTGGGGCTAGTTGCATCCATGGGTCTGTCAAGTTGCTGTGTACTTCCTCGGACTCTCTGTTGCCTCCTGAATACGAGGAGTACCGGGATGTATTCGATAAGGTGCGCGCGGTTGCCCTACCTCCGCACCGCCCATAGGATTGTGCCATAGAGTTACAACCTGGTGCCGTTCCTCCTCGTGGCAAAGTCTATCCACTGTCGGTAGCGGAGAATGAGGCCATGGAGGAGTACGTGAGGGAGGCGCTTTCACGCGGACACATTCGCAAATCCTCGTCCCCGGCAGGGGCTGGATTTTTTTTTGTGAAAAAGAAGGGCGGTGAGTTGAGGCCTTGCATCGATTACAGGGGTCTCAATCGCATCACGATCAAGAACGCTTACCCGATACCCTTGATTTCCGAGCTGTTTGATCGCCTTAAAGGGGCCACGGTCTTTACCAAACTCGACCTGAGGGCGGCATATAACCTGGTAAGGATCAAGGCGGGCGATGAGTGGAAGACCGCGTTTAACACCAGGACCGGTCATTATGAATCCTTGGTTATGCCCTTTGGGTTGTGCAATGCGCCCGCAGTCTTTCAGGAATTCATCAACAATGTTTTCCGTGACCTGTTGCAGCAGTGTGTGGTGGTCTATTTGGATGACATCTTGGTATATTCTGAATCCATGGAGGCCCACATTCTGGATGTCAGACGAGTGTTGCAACGGTTACGAGAGAACAAGCTGTTCGGTAAGCTTGAGAAATGCGAATTTCACCGATCCCAGGTAACCTTCTTAGGTTACATCATTTCCGCTGAGGGGTTCTCCATGGATCCTGAGAAGGTTTCGGCTGTCTTACAGTGGCCCCAGCCCAGTGGTCTTCGTTCCCTGCAGCGCTTTTTGGGCTTCGCCAATTATTATCGGAAGTTCATCAGGGACTTTTCCATGCTGGCCAAGCCTCTCACGGATCTGACCAGGAAGGGCAGTAATTCCCAGGTCTGGCCGCTCGAGGCCATCCGAGCTTTTGAGGCCCTAAAGTCCGCTTTTGTGTCGGCTCCGATTCTGTCGCATCCCAACCCTGGGTTGCCCTTTGTCCTCGAGGTGGACGCGTCTGAGACGGGAGTAGGCGCCCTTCTGTCTCAGCGTAGAACACCAGAGGGTCCTCTGCTTCCTTGTTGGTTTTACTCCCGGAAACTGTCTTCCGCGGAGTGCAACTATCAGATTGGTGACAGGGAGTTATTGGCCATCGTGCAGGCCCTTAAAGAATGGAGGCACTTGCTCGAGGGTTCGGTGGTTCCGGTTCTCATCCTGACGGACCATAAGAATCTGACCTACCTTTCTGAGGCCAAGAGATTGACACCACGTCAGGCCAGATGGGCTCTGTTCTTGTCACGTTTTAATTACGTGGTCTCCTACCTACCCGGTTCCAAGAACATCAGGGCGGATGCCCTATCACGGCAGTACTCCGAGCTGTCCAGGGAGGAGTCGATTCCGACTTCGGTCATACCTCCGAATCAGATCCTGGCCGCCATTCGCACCAGCCTGACCTCTCCCCTGGGTGAGCAGATTTTGGCGGCTCAATCTGGTGCTCCCTCTGGGAGACCCAACGGCAGATGTTTTGTGCCTGAGGAGTTGCGCACTCGGTTGTTGCGAACCTACCATAACTCCAAGACCGCGGGGCATCCTGGAAAGAATCACCTGTCCTGGGCTGTTTCACGTCTGTTCTGGTGGCCTTCCCTACGTTCCGACATCGCCGCATATGTAGCGGCATGCTCCGTTTGTGCCCAGAGTAAGTCCCCTCGGCACCTTCCGTTGGGCCTGCAACCCATAGCCACCGGGGAGCGCCCATGGTCACACCTGGGGATGGATTTCATTGTGGACCTCCCTGCATCCCGAGGCCATACGGTCATTCTCATGATTGTGGATCGGTTTTCCAAAATGTGCCACTGTGTTCCTCTCAAGAAGTTACCCTCTGCACCAGAGTTGGCCACGATTTTTGCCAGGGAGGTCTTCCGGTTGCACGGTTTGCCCAAGGAGATTGTGTCGGATCGGGGGAGTCAGTTTGTGTCCAGGTTCTGGCGCGCCTTTTGCTCCCAGTTGGGGATTCATCTCTCCTTCTCCTCGGCCTACCACCCTCAGTCCAATGGGGCCGCAGAACGATCCAATCAGGCCTTGGAGCAATTCCTTCGTTGCTATGTCTCCGATAACCAAGACAATTGGGTTGACCTCCTGCCTTGGGCTGAGTTTGCCAGGAACACGGCGGTGAACTCTTCCTCTGGGACGTCTCCCTTCATGGCCAATTATGGGTTCCAACCTGCCGTGTTACCGGAGGTATTCTCTCCCCAGGATATTCCGGCTGTGGAGGATCACCTTTCCCTCCTACGTGCTTCTTGGGTACAGATCCAGAAGTCCCTTGAGGCCTCTGCGCAGCGCCAGAGACTCCAGGCTGATCGCAGACGAGCGCCTGCTCCTTCCTACCAGGTCGGAGACCGTGTATGGTTGTCTACCCGCAACCTCAACCTTCGAGTGCCCACTCCCAAGCTGGCGCCTCGCTTTGTTGGTCCCTTCCGAGTGCTTCGCAGGGTAAACCCGGTAGCCTATGCCCTTGCGCTTCCTCCTGGCATGCGGATCTCTAACGTGTTTCATGTCTCCCTGTTGAAGCCACTGGTGTGTAATCGTTTCACTTCCTCGGTTCCTCGGCCTCGTCCGGTCCGAGTGGGCAATCGTGAGGAGTATGAGGTGAGCAATATCCTGGACTCACGCCTGGTCCGCGGTCGGGTGCAGTTTTTGGTCCATTGGCGTGGTTATGGTCCAGAGGAGCGTTCCTGGGTTCCCTCCGCAGATGTCCATGCTCCTGCCTTGCTCCGAGCCTTCCACGCACGCTTCCCTCAGAAACCGTTTTTTGCTCCGCGGAGGAGGGGCCCTTGAGGGGGAGGTACTGTCATGGTCTTACCTTCTTGCTGTTCTCCTTCGTTTGACATGTGCTGGCGGCCATCTTGGTTTCTGGGTTTCTTGTAGCCTTCCACCCTGCGGCTCCTCCTTCCCACTGGGAGGAGCTGGATGCCTAGCTCATATATATAGGAGGTCTGTGGCTTCAGTTCCTTGCTTGGTCCTCCTGTGTTCACATGCTTCTAAGACTGCTGCTGCTTCTGGTTCCTGATCCTAGCTTCGTCTGACTACCCTGCTGGTTCCTGATCCTGGCTTCGTCTGACTACCCTGCTGGTTCCTGATCCTGGCTTCGTCTGACTACCCTTCTGGTTCCTGACCCCTGGCCTCTCAAAGACTCTGCTTCGGTTTCACCATCCGCTTGGACTTTTGCTTTACAGCTTTATTTTCAATAAAGCCTTCTTATTTTCACTTATCTCTTGTTGTACGTCTGGTTCATGGTTCCGTGACACTTATATAGACTTTAGTAAGGCTTTTGATACTGTCCCACATTGAAGGCTTATCAATAAATTGCAGTTTTTGAGCTTGGACTCCCATATTGTTGAATGGATTAGGCAGTGGCTGAGGGACAGACAACAGAGGGTTATAGTCAATGGAGTATATTCAGACCATGGTCTTTTTACCAGTGGGGTACCTCAGGAATCTGTTCTAGGACTCATATTGTTTAATATCTTTATCAGCAAAATTGCAGAAGGCCTCGATGGTAAGGTGTGTCTTTTTGCTGATGACACAAAGATTTGTAACAGGGTTGATGTTCCTGGAGGGATACACCAAATGGAAAAGGATTTAGGAAAACTAGAGGAATGGTCAAAAATCCTGCAACTAAAATTTTATGTTGATAAGTGCAAGATAATGCACCTGGGGCGCAAAAACCCAAGCGCAGAATATAAAATCAGTGATACAGTCCTAACCTCATTATCTGAGGAAATGGATTTAGGGGTCATTATTTCAGAAGACTTAAAGGTAGGCAGACAATGTCATAGAGCAGCAGGAAATTCTAGCAGAATGCTTGGGTGTATAGGCAGAGACATTACCAGTAGAAAGAGGGAGGCGCTCATGCCGCTCTACAGAGCACTAGTGAGACCTCATTTGGAGTATTGTGCGCAGTAACTGGAGACCATATCTCCAGAAGGATATTGATACTTTGGAGAGAGTTCAGAGAAGAGCTACTAAACTAGTACATTGATTGCAGGATAAAACTTACCAGGAAAGATTAAAGAACCCTAACATGTATAACTTGGAAGAAAGATGAGACAGAGGGGATATGATAGAAACTTTTAAATACATAAAAGGGAATCAACACGGTAAAAGAGGAGGGAATATTTATAAGAAGAAAAACTGCTACAAGAGGACATAGTTTTAAATTAGAGGGGCAAAGGTTTAAAAGTAATATTAGGAAGTTTTACTTTACTGAGAGAGTAGTGGATGCATGGAATAGCCTTCCTGCAGAAGTGGTAGCTGCAAATACAGTGAAGGAGTTTAAGCATGCATGGGATAGGCATAAGGCCATCCTTCATATAAGATAGGGCCAGGGGCTATCCATAGTACTCAGTATATTGGGCAGACTAGATGGGCCAAATGGTTCCTATCTGCCAACACATTCTATGTTTCTACTTTGTAACACATGTAGCCACCATTTTAGGAAAAAAATGATTTGTTACAACGAAGCGAGAGGAAATTCGGATTCGTGGTAAATCAAATTTTTCCTGAAATTCGGATCGAATGCAATTTGTTTCACTTTGATTCACTCAACAACATTCTCTGGTTTTCTTTTTCCATAGTCATAACCTAACACTAGTGTTTAGCGAATCGAAGTAGCCAAAGTGGACTTCGATCTGAATTTCAGACAAAAATTCCTTGCCCTTCCTGGTAACAAATAAATTTTCCCTGAAATGGAGGTGAAAACAAAAAAAATTCATACTTCTCTATTTGTGCGTGAAGAGGCCACCGCAGCCATCATGATTGAAGATACTATGCGAAATCTAATGAGCAGCGGCCTCTACGTGATTAATTGGATAAGGTGAGTTTATTTTTATTTTTTTTACCGGATTAACACTTGAAAGCCTCATGTTAGCAGAGGCGTAGCATTAGGGGAAGTAGGGGAAGTGGCTGCTATGGGGCCTGAACTCAGAAGGGGCCCACCCAGGAGGAGTAGTAAAAGATTTAATTGTCAGGGCTCCTTCAACAGTATTATACCAGGACATTATATACGGTGACACTCTAGGAAATGGATGGAGCAGCTTCCGTGCCTCGCCTGAGAGAGTGATCTTGACTGGGGGTTGCGCAGGAGAAGGGGGTTGGGAAGAAGTTGCTAGGGGGGCCCATTCAAAAATTTGCTGTGGGGCCCAGTTATTTCTACTTACGCCACTGCATGTTAGTATAATTATACTCAGATGTAGCAGAGCTTAGTTTGTTGAGCGGATATTTATACATAGTGCTTACATTGTGGTTATTGATGAAAAGCATGTTCTGAAAACTTCACCTATTTTGGTGCTGACTTCCACAGTTTGCAGCAAGTACAAGTGAAGCATATAACAGGCTATCATTTATCAGACCTACATGTACTACACTGGCCTTAATAGAGCCTGCGCCACCAGTGGTAACTATGCTGTTATATGTGACAGAATAAATTCGCATCATACATCAACAGTGCGAGTGCCGGTCTTTTCTTCACGAGGCGTGTAATTTATGACGAAGTACAGTCCATGTACCAGACTGAAATCTATGGAGCTGCCACAGGATACAGTCATTATTTATGCAATTTTCTGGCATAAATAATGAGAAATGTGCCAGGACTGAAGGTCCTGCCTGCATCCTGCCCTCATTACACCCCCTTTTTGGAAACCAGACCAAGGGGATGTAAAAATGGCAGTTGTGACTAAAGAAGTTGCAATGACATTTAAAAAGTCCCAAGACCAATTTTGTTGATTATGGACACAGTGTGGTAGGGCAATGGTGGGAAAAGGGGGTCCAGGTTTGGAGAATACTGGGCCTAATGTCTACTTAAACCTTCAATGCTCTGATGTAATCAAATAAACAGATGTGTCAACCCCTGTCATTGCTCTAGTTTGATTAAAGTGTCCAGTTTTTTTATGAAATCTTATGAAAGTGTTCAGTTTCTTATGAAATTATGAAATATACTGTACTAACACTAGTTGGCCGCCTATCGACATGTATGAGATAGACATCTCATGCACAGTGTCAAACAATCATGTTGTTTTGAAAAGCTGGTTCTCTCATGATGCATCATTACATATCCAGCCAAGAGAAAAGATAAGGAAGGACACATCTGCACATATGTAGCCACCATTATTTTCACTAGCTCAACGCATTAACACAACAAAAACACATAAAAGTAGTACAACAAATTGCTCTAAAGTGACCACCCTGGTGCAGCTGGTGTCAAAATGACAATAAAAGTCTGTATGTATAAGATAATTAAAGTTCATCAAGAGAGGAGGTGCTTGTAATGGTCAACTGTTAACTTGCATCTGAAGATATTTTAGTTTTTATAGGGTTCGTAGTGGTAGAAGTATTTGTCCGGACGCTCCTCGGCATATTTGCCGGGTCGTGGCTGGATCTCCGCTGGCCCCGATCATAGTGAATGGGGTCAGACGGAGTTCCAACAGTGCACGGTGGCGCCAGGCAGGGTCGAATCAGCCTGCTGGATCTGTGAAACAAGCCTAAATACAGTGTATACCAAATGTATTTGGTCCAATTGAATACAATTTGATTCTTTAATACTTACTAGACTGAATATTTTCCCACAAGATGGTCACATAGTCATCCCGGTCAGATCGCGATTGCTCATGATAAAATCCTAGTGCGTGCAGGACTTCATGTTGAACTATTTCTACTGTGTCACAACCAGTGCCAATAGAAAGTTGCTGTTTTCCATTCTGCATTCCAACATATGAATAGCATCTAAAAAAAAAAAGAAAAAACGGTGTATATAATATATAACACATAACCCTAACTAACTAAATATTGAACACCTATCCTAAAAATAGGTGATCAATATTGTAATCTTGGACCTTTTAAACTAGTAGATCATATGCTATCTTTTGGAATCTAGAAAGGAGCAGGCCTCTCCAAGGGTATTACACAGATCTCATAGGGTACCACAGTAAAACAATGTAAAAAATGGCTGCCTGCAGCTACCACTACGGGAGCTTAGTGCTTAGGAAGTTATACAGTTACCACTGTACAGTGGAATCTATAAAAATCTTTTTGCATTAAGCTCCCCCTTGTAGTGGTTGCAGGAAAGCACAGCCCCTTTCACACTGATGACTTAGGCTACTTTCACATCTGCTGCACGAAGATCAGGCGGATCCAGCTGGGCACAAATCACAGCATGCAGCAGTTTGTGCCTGGAAGATTCTCAGCATTTTTAATGCAATGCGGCTAGATCTCTGCCGGACCGAATTATACTTAATGGGGCCGGTGGGCATTCTGTTTGCATCCGGCTGTGACGGATCCAGAGAATTCCAGCAGGCTGTTCTCTGCCGAAACAGCCTGCCGGAATACCTAAAAACAGATGTGAAAGTAGCCTTGTCTATACACTTAAAATGAAAGCTTTAGGAGAAAAAAGTTCATATCAAAATATAGAAGAGATAACCAGTGGCACTACACCGAACCTATAGTTGTGCTGGATACCAATACCGAGGAGTGATACCTCACAGTGGTGCTCAGCCTGTAGCAGCAGTAAAATGCAAAGTATCTTCAAACGAAGGAGAAAACAAAACGAGCGGCACTCACCGATTGTAGAAGGTACACTTTATTCCAGGGCAGGAGGGGGGTGCATGAGGTGCAAACACAGCATTAACAAACAACAGCCATTTCGCGCATGAAAGCCAGAAGAAGCGCACACACGCGCGAAACGGCTGTTGTTTGTTAATGCTGTGTTTGCACCTCATGCACCCCCCTCCTGCCCTGGAATAAAGTGTACCTTCTACAATCGGTGAGTGCTGCTCGTTTTGTTTTCCCCTTCGTTTGAAGATACTTTAGGAGAAAAATGCAGTAATAAAAAAACATGCCCCCAAAGGTGTCCTTAGCCTTTTAATCATTTAGACCTATATTTGCAACCCAAATGCCTGAACTTGAATGAACCTCCTAAAGGAGGAAAACTGCTACTATATTGACAGGGGACATGGGATATATTCTACCTCTGCAAAAATAGCACCCTGCCGCTCCATTCATTCTCTTTAGGATTGCTGCCAAATACAAAGATTGGCTTCCTCTGGCAATCCCATAAAGAATGAATAAAACAGCTGAGAGCATGCTCTGGATTGGTGTGGATCCCAGTAGTTGGACCACCACTGATCAGTTTTTTATCCCCTAATGTGTCGGAAAAGGAGAACTTTCAAAGTTGGCACAACCTCATAAAGTATTGTTTTGGTCCTGGAAGTGGTATGCGTGGCTACCCACTCAAGGATGGTGGAAGGAAAGAGGACACAGCTGGTACTTGGTGACTAGTATTTTCTGAACTCATACAGGATAACAAGTTTGGCGGCTACAACAGTCTTACAAAAGACAACTGGCTTAATGGTGATACAGTCTTACAAGAGGCAACAGGCTTAGGCCTGTTTCACACTTGCGTTGTGGCTGTCACGCTCTTGTGTGGGAGGGAAACCTCACACTGAACATAGGAGGAAAAGACAAAAGGAAATCAGGCCTGGAAACTAGGGAAGGAAGATGGACACCTCCTAGTGAAAACCCTAACTAAAGTCCTGACTGACTACCAGTATGAACAGACCACAGAGGCAGGCGAGTTCATACACAGGAATACCTAAGGTCCTAAAGGAACCTGGTACTAATGACAGGAATGAGACAACCTGTTCCTCCATAAGGAAGGATGAACAGGAGTCTCCCTAAGGCCTAATACAAAACGACAAGGAAATGCAACACACAGAAAAGCCAAAATACAAAGGGAAAGGTAACACTTTACTTCCAAGAAGCTATGGCAGCACCAGGAACTCACCCGAGAGCCAAACATCAGCTATCCACAGGTCCAACTGAAGCTATAAACCGCACAGCATTGTGGGAGAAACAACTATAAATAGGGAAAGTTAGATGACCACAATAGCAACACCTGGAGGTTAAGGGTGTGGCCAGTACCAGAAACAACACAGACACCTATTGATCCACAAGGTAAACATGTCAAATCAAACCACGTGTTGCCAGTCTCAAAGATCTCCTGCTACTCACTGTCGCGGGGACGTCCATATGTCTCGGTACGTCGTGACAGTGGCTTTCTGGTTTTGAGATCCAGCAGAGGATCTCAAAACTGGACTTAAACGAATCAGTGCCATTTAATACATTCGGATGCATCCATTTCATCCGGATCTGGTTGTATTAAATCTAAACTGAACAAACCAGATCTGGTATGAAAATCTTTGTAAGTCAATGGGCTCCGGATACGTTTTTTTGTTAACCAAAGAACCAGATTCGGCACCATTGACTTACATTGATTTTCATGCTGGATCCGGTTTGTTCCGTTTCACAGATCAGTGGTCGCTTGCAGTGGTTTTGTGTCCGGTCCAAAAATGCAACAAAACGTAATGCATCCTAATCAGTTTTGAATGCGGACAAAACTGATCCGTTATAGCCCACTTTTGAGATCCTCTGCCGGATCTCAAAAACAGAAATACCTTAGTAGTTACACACTCTTTAGTGACAAGAGACTTGGTGATTCACAGGTAATTTGGTAGCACAAACATGCTTATTTCAAGTGTTACCCCCTTCTCAGGAGTCAACAGTCTTCTATCAAGTCTTTCTCTAGTGGCAGAAATGAAGATAGCTCAGCTGTTTAAAGGAGTTTTCAAGGAGTAAAGCATTGATGACCTATCCTCTGGAGAGAGACCAACTTCCAGCACCCTAACAGATTGGCGGTTTGAAGATTCTGCAGTGCTCCTGGGAGTCCTGTGGCCTCTTCCTTGTCCAGTGATGTCACGTTCATTGGTCACAAGGCCTATGTGCAGCTCACTCCCATTCAGGTGAATAGGTCTGGGCTGCAATACGAAACAAAGCCACTTTACGATGTACGGCACTGTTCTTGATATGCAGTTAAGAGGTCACAGGCAGCATTCATCTGAGAACTGAGGTCCCATTCAAACAGCTGATGGTGGGCTTGCCAGAAGTTTGACCCCCACCAATCTGACATTAATGACCTATCCTGAAGATGGTAATGATGGTATGATATGCCATCATGACTAAGCAGTCTGACAGGAAACTCACCAATATGTGGAATATGTGAGTGCCAGAGTATAGCGTGTAGTGAGGCCCTGCCCCTCACAAGCTCCCAAATGATCTAAAAAAAAAATTATATAAAACGTAACTCTTTCTTCAGCTTCTTTCTCAGTTCCACCAGTCCAGGCCTCCTGCTACTGCTTGTTTAGAAATGGCAATGCTGACATGCTATTATACACAGATGATCACTGCAGCCAATTATTGTCCTGGCTTTCAGTGGTCACATGCCAAAATTCTGACCAAGTTTACACTGGTAGGGTTGATCATGTTGATTAAAATTACAGTATATCCTTCTTTTGTCTGTATGTTAAACAGCTACAGATATATCTGTGTTTTTATTCATATGCAAATGAGGAAATTGGAGCACCAGGGGATGGGGATGAATTTTTTCAGCACTGCTTTTGTAACACCCTGTGCTCGCACACTCTTCCCCTTACTTGATTGACAGCAGTGGCGTAACTACCGGGGAAGCAGGGGAAGCAGCTGCTTCGGGGCCCGGCGTCCCGGCAGCATGTGTGACAGTTTATTTTCAAGTTCGTTAAATATCGATGTCTTACTGTTCAGGGCCCCTTCACAGCAGCTGACCAGGCCCCCTCACTAATGTGATCTAATCTTACTGTCTCCTGATGTGTCTGGGATTTGAACCCACTACCTCCAATGTCTGAGTGTATCAGAGGCAAAGCATTTACCCTCACAACCATAAAGGCTGCATTACAACTGATTGAAAAAAAACGAGACTTCTACTGTTATAGCTGGCTAAGTGTACATCTATACACATGACAGCTGCCCCAACACACCCAGCACTGCTATATCTCTATATGACAGCTGTCCCAGCACACTCAGCTCCGCTATATCTCTATATATGAGCAGCTGTCATGTGTATAGATGTACACTTAGCCAGCTATAACAGTAGAAGTCTCATATTTTTTCAGTCAGCAGCAAGGCATCTCTTATGGTCTTGTGGTTAGATGCTTTGCCTCTGATACAGAAGGTCGTGGGTTCGAATCCCAGCAGAAACCTTTTCTGAAATACAAGCACTGACTCCATATATGTACATACAGGAAGAGGCTGCATCGCATCGCTGTAGAAGTGTTTATTTTATTTTTTTTAATACCCGACTGTTACTGCCATGGGGGGAGCGGGGGGCACTTGATACTGGCACATGGGGGGAGGCACCTGATACTGGCACATGGGGGGGGGGGGGAGAGGCACCTGATATTGGCACATGGGGGGGGAGAGGGGTTGGCACCTGATACTGGCACCTGGGGGGAGGGGGGGTTGGCACCTGATACTGGCACATGGGGGGGAGAGGCACTTGATACTGGCACATAGGGGGGAGGCACCTGATACTGGCACATGGGGGGGGAGGGGGGGTTGGCACCTGATACTGGCACATGGGGGGGAGAGAGGCACCTGATACTGGCACATGGGGGGGGGGGAGAGGGGTTGGCACCTGATACTGGCACCTGGGGGGGAGGGGGGGTTGGCACCTGATACTGGCACATGGGGGGGAGAGGCACCTGATACTGGCACCTGATACTGGCACCTAGGGGGGGAGGGGGGGTTGGCACCTGATACTGGCACATGGGGGGAGAGGGGTTGGCACCTGATACTGGCACCTGGGGGAGAGGGGGGGTTGGCACCTGATACTGGCACATGGGGGGAGAGGCACCTGATACTGGCACATGGGGGGAGGCACCTGATACTGGCACCTGGGGGGGAGGGGGGGTTGGCACCTGATACTGGCACATGGGGGGGGAGAGGCACCTGATACTGGCACATGGGGGGGAGAGGGGTTGGCACCTGATACTGGCACCTGGGGGGGAGGGGGGGTTGGCACCTGATACTGGCACATGGGGGGGGGGGAGAGAGGCACTTGATACTGGCACTTTTTTTGTGGGGGGGGGAGATGGCACTATGATACTGGGACATGTGGGGGGGGAGGAGAAAGGCACTTGATACTGGCACATGATGGGGGGGGCATTATGGGGGACACTAGGCCGGCAGCCTATCAGAGGCCGGACACTGAGGGGCATCTACTGGGGCACTATATATGGGGCATTTTATACTGGTACATTATGGGGGCACTAGCAGGAAGGGGGGAGAGGAGCACTATGGAGGCATTTACTGGGGGCACTATATAGGGGTATTTTATACTGGGACATTATGGGGGCACTATGGGGACATTAGCTCAACTGGGGGCATTACAAGGGGGTATTTTTGCACTGTCACATTATAAGGAGAATTATTACTACTGGGGGGGGGCATTATGGTGGGCTTTATTACTCCCCCATGGGTATGACCCCGGAATAGCAGCACCAGCCTCTCCCTGCTCTGCGACCCCACTGCCCCTTCTCCAAATCCTTATTATGAAATCTTTCTCATTAGGATAAAGCACAACATCCGCTCCGCCGAGCCCCCGGCCAAGTGTTGAAGTGGTGTCCGAGATCCCCAAGGGTCAAGTAACTAAGTTTTCATGTGAAATATGTTTATGTTATACACATATAGCATACTACACTGTGCCACACAATATACAGTATACCTCTACACTGTGCCACACAATATACAGTATACCGCTATACTGTGCCCCACAATATACAGTATACCTCTACACTGTGCCACACAATATACAGTATACCTCTACACTGTGCCCCACAATATACAGTATACCGCTACACTGTGCCACACAATATACAGTATACCTCTACACTGTGCCCCACAATATACAGTATACCGCTACACTGTGCCACACAATATACAGTATACCGCTACACTGTGCCCCACAATATACAGTATACCGCTACACTGTGCCCCACAATATACAGTATACCGCTACACTGTGCCAAAGGAGTGGGGTTTACACAGGAGGAGGGAGGTGCGAAGCGCGCTGGGGGGGCCCTTACAAATATTTGCTGTGGGGCCCAGTCACTTCTAGTTACGCCCCTGATTGACAGGGCTAGACATCAACATGGTAAGGGCACATCTGTGCCCTAGAGCTGTGTCATAGCATGTACATAGCATGCAGACTACTTACTATAGCCTTACCATGTTGAGAATAGGGGTTTTCTATCCTTAGAAAGCTAATATGTATTACTGGTTTATTCACCGGCACAATATATGATTATAAAGAACCCAATAATACGTATTCGTTTTCTAAGTATAGAAAGCCACTCTTCTCAATATGATAAGGCTGTAGCCTGGAGGTAAGTGGTCAGCTTTGCATGTCGAAGGGTCAGGTTTAAATCCCAGGATATGTCCTGGTATATATAGAAAAAAAAACTCCCATACAATGTCTTGGAGATATATCTGTAGATTTTAGTACATTGTACGTTTGAATAGATGTAAGAAATACTACTGAGGTTTTTAGCTATAGATAATTTTCCATTTACTAGCATTGAGCCCTATGGCTCAGTGATTTCAGTCTTTGCCTTCAATGCAAAAGGTTCGAGACCCAGCAAAGACAATTTAAAAATAGAGACTGAAGAAAGTTAAATACACAGGGGTGTTCCCAGGCATACTGACAGTGCTTTAAATCCCCTTGGTTCAGGGTCATAGCACTGACTCCGTATATGGACACAAAGCAAGAACTCCTAAGCTATATATGGAGTCAGAGCAATGACTCTCAAGCAGCACAGAGAAAATATTGGCATGTCAATGAGCTGGTAAAAAAAAATGTGCACAGTGACGGGCAGGTGTCCAGCATATGACCGCTGCAGCTAAGAACACTAGCAAGAGCTAGAACTATGAGGACAGTCATTGGCCATAGTGGTCACATGCCGCAGACCATCATGTTACCACTGCAGTTTGTAAACAGGCAGTGAAAGGAGAATAGACTGGTAGTGTAGAGAAAGGTGCTGGACAAAGAGGTAAGTATAACATCATTCTTTATTTTAGACCATTTGGGGGCTTGTCTGTCATTTTTAATTACCTTGGACAATCTATTTAAAGAGAGGGTATACCCATGTAACTTGTTGACTCTAAGTAAGACTGTGCCCCCTGTGCCCTGTTAAAAGACTGTTGTAGCCATTAAGCTTGTTACCCCACCTTAAACCGCTAACAGCCTCCGCCCTCCTATAGTGGGTAGCCACACATACCACTCAAGGGCTAAAAATGATATTTTCTGTGAGGTTTGAGCCTCTTACATGCCCTATATTTCCTCCCTTTTCTTTGTCTACCCCCTTAACTCTGCTCTACATTCTGCCTGTGATCTAAAACTACAGTGCATTGAAACAGCATTCATACCCCTTGACCTTTTCCACATTTTTTCACATTACACCCACAAACTTAGGCTACTTTCACACCTGCGTTCAGAGCGGATCCGTCTGGTGTCTGCACAGACGGATCTGCTCCTATAATGCAAACGATGGTATCCGTTCAGAACGGATCCGTCTGCATTATATTTCAGAAAAAAATCTAAGTCTAAAAGTTAGTCAGACGGATCCGTCCAGACTTTGCATTGAAAGTCAATGGGGGACGGATCCGTTTGCAATTGCACCATATTGTGTCAATGTCAAACAGATCCGTCCCCATTGACTTACATTGTAAGTCTGGACGGATCCGCTTGGCTCCGCACGGCTGCAAGCTGTGTTCGGGTGTCCGCCTGCTGAGCGGAACGGAGGCCAAACGGAGCCATACTGATGCATTCTGAGCGGATCCGCATCCACTCAGAATGCATTGGGGCTGGACGGATGCGTTCGGGGCCGCTTGTGAGAGCCTTCAAACGGAACTCACAAGCGGAACCCCGAACGCAAGTGTGAAAGTAGCCTTAAATGTATTTTAATGAGATTTTATGCAATAGACCAACACAAAGTAGCAAGTAGGTCTGAAGTTAAAAGAAAATGATACATAATAAAAAAAAAAATATATATAAATAAAAGTCTGCTGCACCCCCTACATGGCTTGTTGCAAACTGCCAATGGGATTTCTTATGGCTTGTCTTTCTTCTTGACATTCTCCCATAAAGGCCAGCTTTGTAGGGTACACAACTAATAGTTGCCCTGTGGACAGATTCTCCCACCTAAGCTATGGATCTCTGAAACTCCTGCAGAGAGACCATGGGCTTCTTGGCTGCCTGGTCTGTCAGTTTAGGTGGACGGACGTGTCTTGGTAGGTTTGTAGTTGTGCCATACTCCATCCATTTTCAGATGCTTTACACTTCTCCGCAACTTTATCCCTGACCTGTCTGGTGTATTCCTTGGTTTTCATAAGGCCTCATGCACACGGCCGTTGTTTTGGTCCGCGTCGCACATTGTGCGGCTCGGGCGCGGACCCATTCACTTCAATGGGGCCGCAAAAGATGCGGACAGCACTCCTTGTGCTGTCCGCATCCATTGGTCCGTTCCGCAGCCCCGCAAAAAAAATATAACATGTCCTATTCTTGTCTGCAAAATGGACAAGAATAGGCAGTTATATCAATGGCCGCCGTTCCGTAAATTGCGGAAGGCACACGGGCGGTTTCCGTTTTTTGCGGATCCGCGGTTTGCGGTCCGCAAAAAACAGCACGGTCGTGTGCATGTAGCCTAAGGCCTCTTTCACACTACCGCATGGCTATTTCAGTGTTTTGCGTTCCGTTTTTCACGGATCCGTTGTTCCGTTTTTTTTTTTCCCATTGTGTTTCCGCTTAGGTTTTGTTTTTCCGTTACGTTTTTCCATATGGCATATACAGTATACAGTAATTACATAGAGAAAATTGGGCTGGGCATAACATTTTCAATGGATGGTTCCGCAAAAAACGGATACGTATGCATTCCGTTTTTTTTTTGCGGACCCATTGACTTTAATGGAGCCACGGAACGTGATTTGCGGCCAAATATAGGACATGTTCTATCTTTCAACGGAACGGAAAAACAGAAATACGGAAACGGAATGCATACGGAGTACATTCCGTTGTTTTGGCGGAACCATTGAAATGAATGGTTCCGTATACGGACCATATACGAAACGCTAAAAACGGCCCACAAAACGGAAAAAAAAAACGGTAGTGTGAAAGAGGCCAAAATACATTTAAGTTTGCAGGTGTAACGTGAAAAAAATGTGGAAATGTTCAAGGAGTATGAATACTTTTTCAAGGCACTGTAACATCCTTCATAATCCACACCTCCCACTCCTGTCTCCAAGACATCATAGCAATGTTCATCTGGAATGTGCTATCCAATAATAACCCCATACTCTATGAACCCAAATGCACTAGATAGCTGTGCTTACACAGATACTGGTTGAGTAACTACTCTATCATATGCACTATCATATTCTGTATAAAAATGGCTGGACAACTGTACAAAAAAAGAACTTTTACCTTTTTGTGCCACCCCTGTTTCCCAATAGATCGTAAGCTTTTGTAAGCAGAGCCCCCACTCTTAATGTCTATGCAGTGTCTGACAGAAAACAATCTTAGGCCTCATGCACACGACCGTTCCGTTTTTTGCGGTCCGCAAACCGCGGATCCGCATAAAATGGAAGCCAGCCGTGTGCCTTCCGCAATTTGCGGAACGGAACGGGCGGCCCATTGTAGACATGCCTAGGACATGCTATATTTCTTTTTGCAGGGCCTCAGGACAGAGCAACGGATGCGGACAGCACACGGAGTGCTGTCCGTATCTTTTGCGACCCCATTGAAGTGAATGGGTCCGCACCCGAGCCGCAAAAACTGTGGCTCGGATGTGGACCCGAAAAACGGTTGTGTGCTTGAGGCCTCAAGCCTCATGCAGACATCAGTGTTTCACGGACGTGTGCTGTACGTGTTCTCCACGGACAGCACACATCCCTATTCATTTTAATGTGTGTATTCACACATCAGTGTTTCAGCACGGTTCGTGGGTCCATTTTTTTACCACGAATGCCTGCTCTATTTTATCCGTGTTCACAGATCCATCATGCCCATTATAGTCTATGGCCCGTTCAAACCACGGATGCCATCCGTGTTGCATCCGTGTTTCACGGATCATTAACAAGAGATTCTTTGAAAATTATTTTTCAGCTGTTGAGTGTTAGTGAAACATGGATGCAACACGGACAGCAAAAAACTGACCCATGGACCCAACACTGATCTGTCACGGGAGAAAACACGGATTGAACACGGTCTGTGTTACCACTGATCCAAAACTGACACGGACGTCTGCATGAGGCATTAGGGAGAGTGTAGAATGTACAGTATTAATCAAGCTTCTGTTCTAGTGTCAGGGGAAGGGAAAGACTAGAAAGAAGAAGAATCGTATAGAATATGGAAAGGCAGGGAAAACTATTAGCCAAGGAGTGAGAAGTGAGGAGCTAAGGCTGTGTGCCTGGCAGTGCCTTCTATTGCCCACTGCTTTATAAAAACAGCTGCAGCAGAACCTCAAAAGCAGCTACCTGCAAGTACATATGTTGATTCTTTGAACAGAAATACAGCTTTTTTTTCCTCAAGTGTCGATGTGGGGGGAAAAAGTTAATACAAAATGTACATCACATGTTTTACCATTTAGAAGATGGATACTGTTTTAAATCTCAGTGAAAATACCTTAAATATTAGTCAAATCTGGTACAGGTCATGTGTTTTACAATCCAGAGGATAGTGTTTTAACTGTCAGTGAAAACATGTGAAATACTAGACCGATATCTGTGTCAGGGCACCTTCAGACAGTTCAAGGGTTTTTTTGTTTTGCGAAAAATAGCAATACAAGTGTGCAATGAGTGTTTTACACTACAGAGGGTAATATTTTAACTGTCAGCAATAACACAAGACATAATAGTCCGAAATCTGGGACAGAGCATCTCCAGACAGTTCAAGTTTTTTTTTTTTTTGCAAAAATTAGCAATACAAGTGTGCAACGTGTGTTTTACAATCCAGAAGGTAGAGTTTTAAATCTCTGAAAAGACTGGAAATACTAGTCTGAAATCTGTGAGAGGGCATTTCCCGATAGTTCAAAGGTGTTTTTGTTTTGCCAAAAATAGCAATACAAGTGTGCAACATGTGTTTTCCAATCCATATGGTAGCTTTATAAATCTGAGGGAGTGAAAATACTTTCAAACTTTTTGGGAAAAGAGCAATTGCCTTTTAAGTTTCAGAAAACGGACTTGCAAACCGTTCCATACTTTGTGTGACTGTGTACATTACGCCAAAATTTTTTATGAATATGGAATAGTTCCAAACAAAAGACCCAGGGCCAGGCCTTGCTCTCCCAGAGCCAGTATGTGGTTAGTACCAGCACCAGCTATCCAGCCAGAAGTAGTAGTCGGCTGCAGTTCTCATTGGCTTTGGAAAGGTGCAACATTATCATTGAGGAGAAAGAAGATGAGATTGTGGATTGGATGCCTTACTCCTCCTCTCAGTCAGGATGATGTGGAGGTGATTTTTGACTCTAACACCATGTCTTGGAGCCAGAGGTCACAGCATTCCTCCTGCTCCTCCTCCTTGCAGCCCCAGAGAAGCCTTTGAGTGGAGTCATCACTGTCACGGTGGGGAGTGGGGGAAACTCCCCACCATCCAATGCCTGAAATGAAGGAAATCCACAATGCCTGGAAGCCACAAACCTTAACCCCGTGCTCACCAGAAGGGAAGGGAAACAGCCTTAAAGGGAAAACGCACACACATGCATAAACTGCAACCAGCATGCGCGGCAAAAGTGTCACGGCAAACAACCTCCAAGCTGTGACACTCCCTCCCCTCAAAGCCCCTTCCCCCCCCAAAAAAAACATAATGGGAAAAAAAAAAAAAAAGGTATGAATCGGTGTTAGCACGTTCCTCCAAAACTGCCGCCCGCACACCAGGACCACAACTAGGCCCCTGGCAGCCAGCCAACAAGCAGTCAGGAGACACCATACTGGACACTGCATCCATCTCAGAAACAGTTCACACTTTGGGCAGCTGCCAGCAAGCATTCTTCAACCAGCACACAGTCAGTACACCAAAGGAATGCTGCCAGCAACCAGCCCAAGAGCAAGGAACCACTGGGAACGGACGAGGGGTCACACCAACACAAGCAATGGTTCAACAACAATGGCAACACCTGTTACCAAGAACCACACCATTAACAGTAACTCCCCTTTCGCCCTCCCTCCAGAGGAAAAGTATGTTTGCCAGGAGAAGATGGCAAAACTCCCTCTTCCGAAGGAAAAACAGAGTGGCCATGTCACAGCGGACTCTGGGAGAGATCTTAGAAGTTCAGATAGACGGAAGACTCAGGAGTCGATCTGACAGATCTCTATTGTTTTCATTGTTGCTGACAGGTTTCCAACCCTTCGCAGGTGTTGCTCATTATCAGTCAGGTGGCTCTTTCCGCCTCTCACTGGTTTCCCTGCAGCTGATAGTTCTTCTGAGGAGTGCTCTGCTTGTGTGGTGATTCTCCTATTCCAGTTGCTTCTCAAGCTAAGTCCTTTCACTTTTCTTGGTGTGTCTGTCCTGCCCAGGCCTCAGGGAGACACTGGCTCCTTCAAATTGGAAGGAGGCGGTTGCCTCTTTCCATGTTCACTAAGCTGAGGGTTTGGTGCAGTGTTTCAGCAGTCTCAGGTTCCAGTGCATGTGCATTTCTACCTTTGAGATTTGCACATGTGGTTAGCAGCTTAGGGAGAGAGTCAGGGTTTGCTAGGAGGTGACATCTTTATTCCATAGGCTTGGGGCCTAGTCTGTAATTGTTTTTTTGTTGTTAACTTTGGTTGTCTTTCCTTCCCTGTACTACCCGTGACAGGCCGTTGTGGGACATACTGTCATGGTGGGGAGTGGGGGAAACTCCCCACCGTCCAATGCCTGAAATTAGGAAATCCACTAGGCCTGGAAGCCAGATTAAGGGAGAAGGTCACCTCCTATCGCCACCCTCATCCTATCCCTGACCTTCTAACCGCATGAGCAAACCCAGATGGCAGGAGGGCTCATGCACCGGAACGTGGGCCCTACGGACCCTATCGGTCCCTGCAATATGGAAGACAGGAATAAGAGACAACCGATTCATCCACGACACAAATAAATCTGAGTCTCCCACAGGCCTAGTAACAAGGAGGAGACAGCAAGCAACAACAGAACGACAGGTAAGTGTCCTGTGGCCAGATGACCACAGAAAACAGAATGATAAGATCACTTACCGGAAGCCACAGATTGCTGTATTGTAGTTCCCCCTCCAGGCAACCCCAGGGACCCTCTTTCGGAGGTACAACAAACAGGACATGTCTAGCAACCATGCGAGATCATCCACACCATAGACAAACCACACATGGAACAAACAACTAGACAAACATCAACCCATAAGTGCAGCACCACACATAACAACAATGGGGAAGGGTAGACATAGGCAAGGACCTCGATGTCCCACTAGGTGGCAATCAAGGACAGGGCAGTTGGAAATGCCCAGAAAGGAGCATTGCATCCAGCCCCGATAAAGGCAGAAGTTAGGCCTCTTTCACACGACCCCCCCCCCCCCCCCCCCGTTTATGGGCCATTTTTACATTCCGTATACGGTACCATTCATTTCAATGGTTCCGTAAAAAAAACGGAATGTACTCCGTATGCATTCCATATTTTCGTTCTGGTAAAAGATAGAACATGTCCTATTATTGACCGCAAATCACGTTCCGTGGCTCCATTCAAGTCAATGGGTCCGCAAAAAAACAAAACGGAAATGCATCCGTATGTCTTCCGTATCCGTTCCTTTTTTGCGGAACCATCTATTGAAACTTTTATGCCCAGCCCAATTTTTCCTATGTAATTACTGTATACTGTATATGCCATACGGAAAAACGGAACAGTAACGGAAACACAACGGAAACAAAAAATGGAACAACGGATCCGTTTAAAACGGACCTCAAAACACTGAAAAAGCAATACGGTCGTGTGAAAGAGGCCTTAATCTGAACTCAGGCTCTCAACACCAATACTATAAGAGCCCAAGAGGCCACACCCAGCTCCACCTAGTACACACCTTAACCCCGTGCTCACCAGAAGGGGAGAGAAACAGCCTTAGGGCTCATGCACATGACCGTGGCGTTTGTTGCGGTCCACAAATTGTGGATCCGCAAAAAAAATGGATGCCACCCGTGTGCCTTCCGCAATTTGCGGAACGGAACAGGAGGCCCATTATAGAAATGCCTATTCTTATCCGCAAAATGGACAAGTATAGGACATGCCTCATCATTTTTGCGGGGCCACGGAACGGAGCAACGGATGCGGACAGCACAAAGAGTGCTGTCCGCATCTTTTGCGGACCCATTGAAATGACTGGTTCCATATACGGAATCAAAATACGGCCCCTATACGGAAAAAAAACATTTGTGTGCATGAGCCCTTAACCTGTTAAGGACATAGGGCGTAAAGATACGCCCTGATGTCCCGGTACTTAAGGACACAGGGCGTACCTGTACGTGCTATGTATTTCAGAATCGGAACCCGGTGCCTGCTCAAATAATTGAGCAGGCACCTTGGGTAAATGCGCGGGGGGCCGTGTTGGCGATCGCCACAAACCGCAGGTTAATTGCGGCTTTTACATGCTGTGGCCAGCGGTGCCATCAGGGCCCTGTGGGGCTGTAGGGGAAACCTGATGGCATGGAAGGCAGCGCAATGCCTTCCTGAGGCATCGGCGCTGCCTTCCTGTGACGAGCCTGTAAGATCCAGCCCCCTGGATCTCACAGGCAGGAAGCTGTATGAGTAATACACACTGTATTACTCATACAGCCAATGCATTCCAATACAGAAGTATTGGAATGCATTGTAAAGGATTAGACCCCCAAAAGTTGAAGTCCCATAGTGGGACAAAAATTTAAGTGAAAAAAAGATGAAAAAATAACGTTTCCCCCCCAAAAATTAAAAGTTTCAAGTAAAAATAAACAAAAACGTAATTTTCCCCAAATAAATTTAAAATAAATTGCTAAAAATTAAGGGGGGGGAAAGTAGACATATTAGGTTCGCCGTGTCCGTATCGACTGGCTTATAAACATATCACATGACCTAATCCCTCAGATGAACACCGTCAAAAATAAAAACTGTGCTAAATAAACTATTTTTTTGTCACCTTACATCACAAAAAGTACAACAGCAATCAAAAAGGCATATGCCCACTAAAATAGTACCAATCAAACCGTCACCTCATCCCGCAAAAAATGAGCCCCTACCTACAATTGCCCAAAAAATAAAAAAAACTATGGCTCAGAATATGGAGACACTAAAACATAATTTCTTTTTGTTTTAAAAAAGCTGTTATTGTGTAAAACATAAATAAAAAAAAGTATACATATTAGGTATCGCCGCATCCATAATAACCTGCTCTATAAAAATATCACATGACCTAACCCCTCAGGTGAACACCGTAAAAAAATAAAAATAAAAACGGTGTAAAAAAAGCAATTTTTTGTCACTTTACATCACAAAAAGTGTAATAGCAAGCGAACAAAAAGTCAAATGCACCCCAAAATAGAGCTAATCAAACCGTCATCTCATCCCGCAAAAAATGAGACCCTACCTAAGATAATCGACCAAAAACTGAAAAAACTATGGCTCTCAGAATATGGAGACACTAAAACATGATTTTTTTTGGTTTCAAAATGAAATCATTGTGTAAAACTTACATAAATAAAAAAAATAGTATACATATTAGGTATCGCCGTGTCCGTAACAACCTGGTCTATAAAAATACCACATGATCTAACCTGTCAGATGAATGTTGTAAATACAGTCCTGCAAAATCTGCCTTCCAAAAACGTATGGCATTCCTTTCCTTCTGCGCCCTGCCGTGTGCCCGTACAGCGGTTTACGGCCACATATGGGGTGTTTCTGTAAACTACAGAATCAGAGTCATAAATATTGAGTTTTGTTTGGCTGTTAACCCTTGCTTTGTAACTGAAAAAAAAATATTAAAATGGAAAATCTGCCAAAAAAGTGACATTTTTAAATTGCATCTCTATTTTCCATTAATTCTTGTGGAACACCTAAAGGGTTAACGACATTTGTAAAATCAGTTTTGAATACCTTAAGGGGTTTAGTTTCTAGAATGGGGTCATTTTTGGGTGGTTTCTATTATGTAAGCCTCACAAAGTGACTTCAGACCTGAACTGGTCCTTAAAAAGTTGGTTTTTGAAAATTTCTGAGACATTTCAAGATTTACTTCTAAACGTCCTTGTAAGCCTTGTAACGCCCCCCAAAAATAAAATGTAATTCCCAAAATGATCCTAACATGAAGTATACATATGGGGAATGTAAAGTAATAACTATTTTTGTAGGTATTACTATGTATTATAGAAGTAGAGAAATTGAAACTTGGAAATTTGCAAATTTTTCTAAATTTTTTGCAAATTTGGTATTTTTTTTATAAATAAGAATGAATTTTTTTGACTCCATTTTACCAGTGTCGTGAAGTACAATATGTGACGAAAAAACAATCTCAGAATGGCCTGGATAAGTCAAAGCGTTTTAAAGTTATCACCACATAAAGTGACACTGGTCAGATTTGCAAAAAATGGCCTGGTCCTTAAGGTGAAAATGAGCCCGGTCCCTAAGGGGTTAAAGGGAAAGCGCACACACATGAATAAACAGCAACACGTTGCCATCAGCAACCAGCATGCGCAGCAAAAGTGTCACGGCAAACAACCTCCAAGCTGTGACAATCACTGCCTTCATTGCCTCTCCCTAATGTGGCATCTTCTTTTTTCATAAGAGGCAACAAAACTCAACTACGACCTATGGCAGATAGTCAAGAGAGTCTCCCAGGGCCCCGTTATCAAGTCTTTTGGATGAATGAATATAATAGATAGTATTGCACTCAGTAATATTTGCATGGTTCCTATTGCAAGGTGGCTTGTGGCATTAAAACTTAAGTATTTAAACTAATCGACTTTGTATCTATGATTGAAAGGTTGATTCACTCAAGCCTACACTAGACTGCCCTAACAGGGAGCATGTGTTCTGTCGAAGTCAGTCAGTGGCAGTTCATGCTGTATATGCTGTAGGCACAACTGTGGCATGAACAACTTCATCCCCCTCATATTTATCTTAGAACAGACGCTGACGCTCATGCAGCAGTGTCTGACGGTGGAATAACAGCTAATGCATCTTGCCGTCCACCCTTTAGCTGTTTGGGACCCACAAAGAGAAACTCCCATGGAGGTGGAGAATGATCCCCCAACAAGCCACTGTTTTGTTGTTGTTTTTTTTAATCCCATAACACCATGTGTGTTTAACCCTTTAACAACCCAGGACAAGAATGCTCGTCCTAAACAGGGGGTACCTCCCGTATTAGGACAAGCATTCTCCTCCTGCGGTTAACCCTGTCCCCACACAGCATTATCTTGATCAGCGGCAGGGGCCCGGCTGTTACCGTGTGAAAACACAGATGTCGGCGGATTAACTCTTCATATGTCCCGGACAATGCTGATGGTGGCATATAGGAGGTTTGCAGAGGGAGGGGGCGCCCTCTTTCACCCTATCAGGTCCTCGCGCTGCAATGAGGGTCCAAATGGTTGCCACGGCAGCCCCAAGCCTTGCAAAAGCCTTGGGGCAGGCAGCTACGGAGGTCTATGAGGCCCAACCCCCAGACTGGGTCTCATAGGCAAACTGGCAGTGTATTACACTGATAGTCCAATGCAGCACAATACAGCATGTATTGTGCTGCATTGATACAGGGATAAGACCCTGAAATTTTAAAGTGGGGGGGAAAAAAGTAAAAAAAAGTGTTTTTAAGAATAAAAAATGCTAAGTTTCAAGTGAAAAAAGCACCCTTTCCAATAATCAAGCTATGTACAATAAAAAAAATAGTCATATTAGGTATCACCGCGTCCTTAACAACCAGCTCTATAAAAATCTCATGTTGTACCCTGTCAGATGAATGCTGTAGAAAAAAATTATAAAAACTGTTGCAAAGTAGTAATTTTTGGAAACATTGCCTTACATAAAGTGTAATAGCGAGTAATCAAAAAGTACTATGTACCCCAAAATTGTACCAATGAAAACATCAACTCATGCTACAAAAAAACGAGCTGTCAAACAAGACAATTGGCAGGAAAAAAAAAATGGTTTTAAAAAAAATGGCAACACAAAAACAGGTTTTTTATTTTCAAAGAAGCTTTTATTGTGTAAGATTGCAAAAAAGAAAAAAAATATACAGATATTAGGTATTGCCGTGTCCGTTAAGACTGGCTATATAAAAATATCACATGATCTACCCCATCAGATGAATGCGGTAAAAAACTGTCAAAACAGAAATTATTTGTCACCATGCCTTACAAAAAGCATAATAGTAATCAATCAAAAAGTACTATGTACCTCAAAATGGTATCAATGAAAATCTCAACTCATCCCGCAAAAAACAAGCCACCACACAAAACGATCAGCAGAAAAACAAAAAATATGGTTCTTAGAAAATGGCGACACAAAAACAAGATTTTATTTTGTCAATAAACATGTCATTTTTCCCACATGGTGTTCGCTGCAATAACAAAACCCAAAAATGATTGGCAGAGTTGCTGCCTTTTCTTTATCCTGCTTCCCAAAAAGCTAAATAAAAGGCGACCAAAAATATATACCTCAAAATAGAACCAATGATAAAGCTCAGTTGAAATTAAAATAAAATGTATGGTTGCCAGAATATGGCTGTACCGGTCTCCAGAGGCTGATCAGTAGCAACATGGTGCATGTAGACCATTCCACCAAAATCTGCCCTCCAAAAACCATATAGTGCTCCTTCTCTTCTGATCCCTGCCGTGTGCCCAAGCAGCAATTTACGACCACATATGGAGTGTTTCCTTGTTCAGGAGAAATTGCTTAACAAAATATGGGGTGCTTTTTCTCCTGTTACCCCCTGTGAAAATGAAAAATGGTGAGCTAATGCTTATTTTACTGTTTCTACTGTAGGGGTACCTTACGTTCTGTTCAAATATGACATGCCCCCTTGTGAAACAGGTAAAGGGTTAATAAAGTTTGTAATATCAGTTGTGAATAACTTGAGGGGTGTAGTTTGAAAATTGGGTCACTTTTGATTGGTTTGTACTACATAAGCCCTACAAAGTGACTTCAAAACCGAATTGATCCTTAAAGTTAGTTTTAGAAATTTTCTTGAACACAAGACATATGGGGAATGTTAATTAACCCTTTCATGACCAAGGGCCATTGATGCCCCAGTGTCCAGGTCAAATTTTGCAAATCTGACATGCGTCACTTTATGTGGTAATAACTTTGGAACGCTTTTACTTATCCAAGCCATTCTGAGATTGTTTTCTCGTGACACATTGTACTTCATAAGAGTTTTGAAATAATGCATTTTTGTCTCTATGACAACCTGTTGTCACGTGTTATTGACGTCATCAGTGGCGGGCTATTTAAATCTTATATTCCTTGTTTATTTGTACTTGACAAAGGCTCAGTATGTGAGTCGAAACGCGTCGTTTATCTAGTCCTCTTTATGGCGAAAATAAAGAAAGATTGAAGATCATATTATCATTGTGAGTGCCGGTCCTTTACTTCACAGTCATAAATTTAAGTCAATATATTTCACCTTTATTTATGAAAAAATCCCAAATTTACCAAAATTTGGAAAAATTAGCAATTTTCTAAATTTCAATTTCTCTGCTTTTAAAACAGAAAGTGATACCTCATAAAATATTTATTACTTAACATTCCACATATGTCTACTTTATGCTGGCATCATTTTGTAAATGTGATTTTATTTTTTTAGGACGTTAGAAGGCTTAGAAGTTTAGAAGCAATTCTTAAAATTTTTAAGAAAATTTCCAAAACCCACTTTTTAAGTACCAGTTCAGGTATGAAGTCACTTTGCGGGGCTTACCTAGTGGAAACCCCCTATAAATGACCCCATTGTAGAAACTACGCCCCTCAAGTTACTCAAAGCTGATTTTACAAACTTTGTTAACACTTTAGGTGATCCACAAGAATTAAAGGAAAATGGAGATTACATTTCAAAATTTCACTTTTTTGGCAGATTTTCCATTTTAATAAAATTGTTTCTTTAACACATTGAGGGTTAACAGCCAAACAAAACTCAATATTTATTACACTGATTCTGCGGTTTACAGAAACACCCCACATGTGGTCGTAAACTGATGTAAGGACGCACAGCATGGCGCAGAAGAAAAGGAGCGCCACATGGTTTCTGTAAGGCAGATTTTGCTGAACTGGTTTTTAGATGCCATGTCCCATTTAAAGCCCCCCTGATGCACGCTTACAGTAGAAACTCCCAAAAAGTGACCCCATTTTGGAAACTAGGGGATAAGATGACAGTTTTATTGGTACTATTTTGGGGTACATCTGATTTTTAATTGCTCTATATTATGTTTTTTGTGAGGCAAGGTAACCAAAAAATGGCTGTTTTGGCACAGTTTTTTTTATTTTTTACAAGATTTGACAGGTAAGATCATGTGCTATTTTTATAGAGCAGGTTGTTATGGATGCAATGATATCGAATATGTCTACTTTCTTTGTTTGTTTGTTTGAGTTTTACATAATAAAGCATTTTTGAAAAAGAAATTATGTTTTTGTGTCTCCATTTTCTCAACACCATATGTTTTTTTATTTTTCTGCTGATCGTCTTGTGCAGCGGCTCATTTTTTGCATAAAGAGTTGAGGTTTTTATTGGTACTATTTTTGGGTACATAGGATGATTTTTTGATCATTCATTATTACACTTTTATGGGACAAGGTGACCAAAAAATTGGTTGTTTTGGAACAGTTTTTATTTATTTTTACAGCGTTCATCTGAGGGGTTAGGTCATGTGACAGTTTTATAGAGCAGATCATTACAGATTTGGCAATACCTAATATGTATACATTTTCTTCTTTATTTAAGTTTTACACAATAGTAGCATTTTTAAAACAAAAATGATGTTTTAGTGTCTCCATAGTCTGAGAGCCATAGCTTTTTTATTTTTTGACTAATTGTCTTAGGTAGAGTCTCATTTTTTGAGGGATGAGATAAAGGTTTGATTGGTACTATTTTGGGGGGCATACGCCTTTTTGATCGCTTGGTGTTGCACTTTTTGTGATGTAAGGTGACAAAAATTACTTTTTTTTTACACAGTTTTTATTTTTATTTTTTTATGGTGTCTATCGGACATATCGGAGTGATATATTTATAGAGCCAGTCGTTACGGATGTGGTGATACCTAATATATCTAGTTTTTTTTGTTTGTTTGTTTTTTTATAGGAAAAGGCAATTTATTTTATTTTTAATTTACATTTTTATTCATTTATTTTTACTTTTTTTATTTTCACCCTTTTTTTTTCAAGTGCCACTTGGATCTGGGGTCGAAAAATGCAAAAATTTATAAAAAAATTATTGAAAAGAGATAACATGTTTTCCTGGTCCTAGGAGACTAGAGGGTGTTATATACCAATATCCAGGAAAATTGGAGCCACTTTGGTTAAGGCCAATTCGATTCAGGTCTGAACCATACGTTAAAAAAAAATTGGCGAATCGGAACCAAACTAAATCTCAAAAAGTTCATTCATATTTAGTTGGTGCTACACAAATAAAGATTATTATGATTATTTATTAATACACCACCCTGGTTGGTATCCATATTTGTTTGTTATACTCATTTGCCTTACTGATAGTCTTTTTCCCCTCTGCATGAGGCGCATATGTTTGTCCAATACATACTCTAAAACCATAATCTCCTAAAGTAAAAATATAACAAACCCCAATAAATGGTCCCTCCCAAGAGAATATATCATAACACTAATAATAATGCAAAAACAGCCACAGATGTCCTTTGCGACTGCCTAACAAACTTTTTTATGTGGCTGTTTTTGGCCACATGAAATAGATTTTTCTTGCGTTTTTTAAGTCTTATAGAAACGCATATGGTAACAGGTATGAAAAAAAGTCACTGACCCAAAAATGTACTAAAAGTGAAGGGAGTTGTCTGGGAATAAAATCTTCCCATTGCTCCGATCCTCTGCGCAGGCTCCCATATGTCCAAGTTGCATTCCCCAGACTGTTGCATGGGAATGGTTACATGCTCCTCTGCAGCCAATAACTGGCTTCAGCTGTGATTTCCTGCTTGTGGCCATGTCACTGTTGAAGCCAGTTATTGGCCGCAGTGGAGCTTGGCAATGCAGCACCAGATGTAAACAGTTCATGGAAGCAGAATATGGACATGTGGGAGCCAGTGCAGGGGACCGGAGCAGTGAGGAGCAGGTAAAAATGAATCTTCGGTTTACAGAGGCAAGCTGGGGGCATTAGAGAAAAAGTATTTATTCCCAGAGAACCCCTGTAAGCTAACATCTTGCTGCAGTATTTTTTTATAGAAAAAAAACTAAAAGCTGAAAAATGCCAGGAAAATTGCTGTAAAACAAGGGGCGTTTTTCACAAAAAAAAAACACTGTGCGTGAAGTAACCTTTAAAAATGTTTTCAGACCACAAGGCACTTCAGTCTAATTTCCTCTTTTAGTAAAATGCTTTACTTACCCATTATCTTTAAACACGGATACATAATTTTTTTCACCATTCCAGGGTTTAAAGTTAATACAAGTTTTCAGTCGGTAGCGCTCAAAAGCTTTCAGGATAACGCCTTTCGCATTTATTTCTATAAAACAGATAGAAATTATTATAATTTGTAGTAAGTACAGTGCATGGGGGGCACAGTAGACCAATTATTCAATAAACAGGGAAGTAGTAGGAGCCAGCTATTCATTCTATTTTTTCATAATACATCCATAGTCACATTTCTACAATTAAAGGGGTTTTCCAGAAGTTCAATATTAAAATCTCCATCTATATAGGTTATTAATATCTGCTCAGTCGGGGTCAATTCCCAGCACCCCGCCAATCGCTGAAGAGTTTGTCGTGATCTGGTGAGCCTAGCAGGCTCCTCACAGTATACCAAGTAGAGGATACTACATTGAATAGCAGCTGTGCTTGGTATTGTCGCCCAGGCACATTCACTTGATTTTGACTGAACTGAAAATAGACCATGTGACCAATGAAAGCGACATCACTGGCTAGGAAGTGCTACAGCCTTTTCAAACAGCTGATTGGCAGGGGTGCCAGGAGTTGGTTAATACAGCATGTCTGAGTGGCACAAGTATGTGAACTTTTGCTTTAATTTTGCTTTCAGAATTTGTTGCCATCTTTGTTGGTTGACCACTCCTATGGAGGGTAATAATGGTCTTGGATTTCCTTAATTTGTACAAGATCTGTCTGACAGTGAATTGATGGAGCCCAAACTCTTTAGAGATGGTTTTGTAACCTATTCTAGCCTGATGAGCATCAACAACTCTTCTTCTGATGTCCTGAGGAATCCCATGCCACTTCTACAAATGTGTTGTGAAGACCTGACTTTAATAGATTCCTGCTCTTTAAGTAAAACAGATTGCCCACTCACACCTGAATGTCATCCCTCGCCTTCAAGTTATGTGTGAATCCTAAAAGTTCACATACTTTTGTCACTCACAGACATGACTTTTTGTTTGATTTGGTAATCTTTATCTATTTTTAGGACTTGTGTGAAAATTGAATGTAGTTTTAGTTCAAATTTATTCAGAAATATTGAAAAAATCTGAAGGGTTTGCAAACTTTAAGCACCACTGTATACAAATATGACGGTATCAGCAAAATAATTTATTGTGTGATATTTATACAATTTACTAATATAACATCTGTGTCAATTCATCACAGTCTTCAAGACCTCTTGCAGCATCACAAACGGAACCTTTAGGGGTTTTTTAATTACATTTTAGATCCATTTAGCTGGCAGTGGATGCGCCGAATTTATATAGAGGGCGGCGCCTCGAGGGCATAGCCACTGCCTGTCTCAATCTACACCAGCAACCTTACTGGTGTAGATTCAAAACATTCTTTAAAGCTAAGGCTACTTTCACACTTGTGTTTCACTTTTCCGGTATTGACATCCGTCATTGGGTCTCAATACCAGAGAAAAACGCTTCAGTTTTGTCGGCATTCATTGTCAATGGGCATAAAACTGAATAGAACAGAGTGCTCCAGAATGCATTCCGTTCTGTTTGGTTGCATTCCCATACCGGAGAGCAAACCGCAGCAAGGTGCGGTTTTCTTTCCGTCATGGGAATGCGGAGCAATACAGATCCGGCATGAAACACAATGCAAGTCAATGGTGCCAGATCCGTTTTCTTGGACACAATAGAAAACTGATCCATCCCACATTGACTTTCAAGGGTGTTTATGTCCGATCCATCATTGCTATTTTAAAGATAATACAACCGGATCCGTTCATAACGGATGCAGACAGTTTTATTTTCAGTAACGGAAGCGTTTTTGCTTATCCCTGCCGGATCAGGCAAAAACGCAAGTGTGAAAGTAGCCTAAAACAGGCGTAGAAAATGATAAATGAGACGGGCCAACTGGCTCTCCCACTTCCCCACCGATGCCACACACCCTTTTTTTTAGACCGGATGTTAACAGGGAAAAGTCAGAATCAGGCTGAGGTTGGGGCAAGCAGAGTTCGTCCAAATCCGAGAAACAATGCAAAGATCAGCGCAGGCAGCATAGGGTCAATGCAGTGCAGGCATAGATCAGGTGAGATGAGAGAAGGTCAGAATTCGGAAATAAGACAGAAATTGGTAGACGGGCAAGCAAGCAAATTATAGCACCTTTGGAGGGTCTAGCAAGCTAGTAAACCTATTGTTCAGGAAGTGAGTGAGACAAACAGAAATACATATATAAAATGGAAAATCTAACTGTATCCCAATGGATGGATTGGTGCTCACCTCTCGATACCCCCAATACAGGGAATCATAAATAGCAGCAAAATATTTTATTGCATCTCCAAAATACATAAAGATCTGAATTCACCACCAGGTAGACCGATTGTATCAGGCATAAATTTCATCTCATCCAATTTATCACAATATATCAATAAATTGTTACAACCTACGGTTAGAAAAATACCCTTGTATATTAAGGACACCACAAATATAGTTAAGACACTGGAAGAATTAGTCTGGAAGGATGATTGGATATTGGGCACATTAGATGTTATCTCTCTATACATGATTATAGATCATTCAGTAGGATTGGAAGCGGTTCACAAACATCTTGGGAATAAGAGTACAATGAAAGAAGAACAATTACTTTTTTTGTTAGAAGGTGTGAACTACATCTTGACCCACAATTATTTTGTGTTTGAGGGAGAATATTATGTGCAACACGGGGGGACCGCCATGGGCACCAGATTCGCCCCCAGCTACGCCAACCTATTCATGGCCCAGTGGGAAATGGAGGTTATTTAACCCAAGCTGGGGACGAGTCTGGTGCTATGGCAAAGATATATTGATGACATTGTCTTTATCTAGCAAGACACAATGGAATCTTTGAACCACTTCTTACAAGACATTAATGTGAACGATAGGAATCTCATTTTTACTCCAGCCATCAGTAGAACTAATATACAATTTTTGGATCTCAATATTACAGTGAGGGAACAAAATCTTGTATGCAGCATGTATTTGAAACCAGTGATGAGAAATAGCTTTATCCGCTTCTCTAGTTGCCATCTCCCGAGATGGTTGACTAATATTCCTACGAGTCAATTTCGTAGGATAAAACGTAATTGTATTGATGATACTCACATAAATTTTTGGAAAAAGACTATCCAGCCAATTTATTGGAAGACTCACTGAGTAAAGTTAGGATTATGAACAGAAAAGAGTTCTTCTCCCCCAAGCTAGAAACAGGTAAAGAATATATACTTAGAGTAATCTTACCATATCATTTTGAATATAAGATAGTGGAAAGGATCATCACTAGACATTGGTGTCATTTACTCAACGATAAGATTATTGGGCGTATATTGACAAATACCCCACGTATCACTTATACCATAGTTCCAAACTTAGGATTAAAGGTAGCTCCTTCGGTTAAGAATGAGAGAAGTATTAATAAGAGTTCCTGGTTGTCCTTTAAGGGATTTTATAGATGTGGGCGTTGTGCTAATTGTAGGGTTACTGTATTTCCAAAAAAGACCCTCAAAGTAAATTCCACTCAGAACACATTCAGTTTGGATATAAAGGAAGGACTGACTTGCGATTCCACAGACGTTATATACCTTATACAATGCACCTGTCAGAAACAGTATATTGGAAGGACAAAGAGGACTTTAAAGAAGAGAATTGTGGAACATGTGGCAAATATTAGAAAGGGATATGAGCTACACTCTCTGTCCAAACATTTCAAGGAACACCATAATTGTGACCCTTCAACTTTGGTCTATGTAGCATTAGAGAAAGTCAAAAGATCCTGGAGGGGATGGAATCATGTGGCACATATCCAGGATTGAGTCCAAGAGAATATTTGATTTCAATACTTTGTCTCCAAGAGGCCTAAATGCAGAGATAGAGTTATTTGGATTCCTCTAGTTAGTACAACCCGTCGACCGAATTTGGGGTGGATGCCTGTTGGGGACGGGAGATTGGCGTCTGGTTGTTTATCAGCACCCCGATCTCTCCTCCCCGGCAGGCTATCTCCCCCCATTTCTCCCCCTCTGCATCTATGTACTTTTCCTTTATTGTGTATTATTTTCCTTACTGTCCAGAATTAGTACATGTAGAATCTCATAGATATTATGGAAAATACAGATATATGTTTTTTATGCATTTTCTGCACATGTGTATGCACCTTCGGTGTGAATATGCGTCCATTCATTTGGACATGCGTTTTATATGAATATGAGGTTTCATGTGCCATACAGTATATACTATTTACACCTAATTCAGTTTAATATACAGGGTGGGCCATTTATATGGATACACCTCAATAAAATGGGAATGGTTGGTGATATTAACTTCCTGTTTGTGGCACATTAGTATATGTGAGGGGGGAAACTTTTCAAGATGGGTGGTGACCATGGCGGCCATTTTGAAGTCGGACATTTTGAATCCAACTTTTGTTTTTTCAATAGGAAGAGGGTCATGTGACACATCAAACTTATTGGGAATTTCACAAGAAAAACAATGGTGTGCTTGGTTTTAACGTAACTCTATTCTTTCATGAGTTATTTACAAGTTTCTGACCACTTATAAAATGTGTTCAATGTGCTGCCCATTGTGTTGGATTGTCAATGCAACCCTCTTTTCCCACTCTTCACACACTGATAGCAACACCACAGGAGAAATGCTGCACAGGCTTCCAGTATCAGTAGTTTCAGGTGCTGCACATCTCGTATCTTCACAGCATAGACGATTGTCTTCAGATGATACGAGATGTGCAGCACCTGAAACTACGGATACTGGAAGCCTGTGCTAGCATTTCTCCTGCGGTGTTGCTATCAGTGTGTGAATAGTGGGAGAAAAGGGTTGCATTGACAATCCAACACAATGGGCAGCACATTGAACACATTTTATAAGTGGTCAGAAACTTGTAAATAACTCATGAAAGAATAAAGTTACGTTAAAACCAAGCACACCATTGTTTTTCTTGTGAAATTCCCAATAGGTTTAATGTGTCACATGACCCTCTTCCTATTGAAAAAACAAAAGTTGGATTCAAAATGGCCAACTTCAAAATGGCCGCCATGGTCACCACCCATCTTGAAAAGTTTCCCCCCTCACATATACTAATGTGCCACAAACAGGAAGTTAATATCACCAACCATTCCCATTTTATTAAGGTGTATCCATATAAATGGCCCACCCTGTATACTATGTTTTTGATATTAGTCCAGAAGTTTTATGAGAATGAAGAGTTGTAAGGTGTTAAAGTAATGGAATTCCAAGCATAATCCAAGGCTGTTTGAAAGTCCTGAATCCGGATATTCCGGATACCTCACTGTCCCAGCAATCATTGCTACACCTCCCATATACCATATAAAAGGGAGGCTTCTACACCCACTGTTCAGCCACTGAGGAAGGGGCATGTGTAGCACCGAAATGCGTTTGGTATAAAGAACAGTGAGGTACATGCAAGCCAGGACTATTAGAAGGAACAGAAACTTATCGCTGGACTATAAATAATTGATTTACGCACGAAGGTGCCGCATTCCCAGCCCGGAACCTAGGACTGATTACGATCCTCCCTGCATGTGATGTATCGGTCCGCCTCTGTCACGTGGGATGCCACGTGGAGGTGTGTTGACCACGTGGGACGCCGCGTAGGTCCTTACAGGTCAGAGGAGCAGTATAGAACGCGGACGACTACAGCAGCATGGAGTGGTAAAGTACCGAACCTCCAGTCGTGACAAAGCTTGATTGTATGCACCTAGCACATTGATTTATGTACTCAGCACCGCATGATTGACTATGTACTATAATAGTACGAATATGAGAGTGTCATAGTCCGACATGTGGAGTGGCAAAGCATTGAACCATTGACCTTTATGTATCTAGCTTGTACCCTTTACGTTTGTGTACTCAGCATCTCTTTGTATTCAGCTCACTGATATATTCAGCATATAAATCATGCAATTTGCTGCTGGTTATAGCCATCTAAAGTTTATAGAGCACTGGATGAGTAGTAGCCAGGCGAGACTTCTGGTGACATAAGATATATATGATTGATTTGGGACATAAGATATATATGATTTGGGAGATATCGGATCATATTGGACCATTGCATCTGGACTTTTGAACAGGTGTACCTTTAACAAAAAAGCTGAAAGTGCAGGAGTGGACGTCCGTGATTACATATTGTAACAATTGATTACATATAACTAGGACCAATTACCCCAAAAAGGGGGGCCACCCATACTGCATGACAGCTGTTGTTTTAAATTGTGTGTTTATTTTTATATTCATTTTTATGTTTATTTTTATTTTGGCATTTCAATATCATTATCGCTGAATAAAGGTGTATCTTTTATCCAGCATGTCATAAGGGAAGAGAAGCTGAGCAGATTGATATACAGTTTTGTGAGAAAAAGATTCAGTAAAATGTATAATTTATACCTCTGCTTTTTCTGAACTTAAAGGTGTTCTCCGGGAATAATTACTTTTTATCTAATGCCCGCAAGCCTGCCTTCATAAACAGATGATTCATACTTACCTGTTCCCCTCTGCACTTACATGTAACCATGCCCATGCTGCACTGCGGCCAGGCATGGGATTCAGCTGGTTCGCTCCGGTTCTACAGATCCGGTTGTTAAAATTACAGCTGGATCAGAGAACTGGCTGAATACCGATCCGGTGCGGCGGGAGATGAGCGCTTGCATTGTGGAAGCGCTCATCTCCCTACATTCATCTGTATCACTGTCCTCAGGACGGCGATGCAGATGAACACTGCAGCAGGGCAAGGGAGAGGCGTCTCCCTTCCCTGTTCCTCTGATAGGCTGCTGGCATAAGGCCAGCAGCCTATCAGAGGCCGGTGCAGGCGGCACGATGACGTAATCGCGCCGCCTGAGCCGTAGAGCGCGGGACACAGGCCGGAAGAGGCCTGCATCGCATCGCTGACAGGGTGGAGGTAAGTGTTTTTTTTTTGCTTTTCTGTGGCGAAACTGGGGGCATTGTTTGCACATATGCAACACTATGGGGGTATCTACTGGCTGCATGGCTAACACATGGGGGACACTATGGGGGTATCTACTGGGGCATTGCTGGCATATGGGGGACACTATAGGAGCATCTACAGGGGGCATGGCTGGCACAAAGGGGACACTATGGGGGTCATCTACTGGGGCATTGCTGGCACATGGGGGCATCTACTGGCACATCATTGGGGACACTATGGGGGGAATCTACTGGGGACATTGCTGGCACATGTGGACACTATGGGGACATCTACTGTGGACATTGCTGGCACATGTGGACACTATGGGGGCATCTACTGGGGGCATTGCTGGCTCATGGGGGACACTATGGGGGGCATCTACTGGGGGCAGTGCTAGCAGATGGGGACACTATGGTAGCATCTACTCGGGACATTGCTGGCATCTACTGGCACATCATTGGGGACACTATGGGGGGCATCTACTGGGGTCATTGCTGGCACATGTGGACACTATGGGGGCATGTATTGGGGATATTGCTGGCACATGTGGACACTATGGGGGCATCTACTGGGGGCATTGCTGGCACATGGGGACACTATGGGGGACATCTACTGGGGGCATTGATGGCCCATGGGGGACACTATGGGGGGCATTTACTGGGGACATTGCTGGCACATGGGGACACTATGGAGGCATCTACTGGGGACATTGCTGGCACATGTGGACACTATGGGGACATCTACTGGGGGCATTGCTGGAACATGGGGGACACTATGGGGGGCATCTACTGGGGACATTGCTGGCACATGTGGACACTATGGAGGCATCTACTGGGGACATTGATGGCACATGTGGACACTATGGGGGCATCTACTGGGGGCATTGCTGGCACATGGGGGACACTATGGGGGGCATCTACTGGGGGCATTGCTGGCACATGGGGGACACTATGGGGGGCATCTACTGGGGACATTGCTGGCACATGTGGACACTATGGAGGCATCTACTGGGGACATTGCTGGCACATGAGGGACACTATGGGGGGCATCTACTGGTGGCATTGCTGGCACATGGGGACACTATGGGGGCATTTACTGGCACATCATTGGGGACACTATGGGGGGCATCTACTGGGGACATTGCTGGCACATGTGGACACTATGGGGGCATTGCTGGCACATGGGGGACACTATGGGGGGCATCTACTGGGGGCATTGCTGGCACATGGGGGCATCTACTGGGGGCATTGCTAGCACATAGGGAACACTATGGGGGCATCTTATACTTGCACATTATGGGGACACTATGGTGTTGGAGGGGAGGAAGAACACTATGGGGGCATATTATATAGGCACACTATGCTGGCACTAAGAAGGGGCATTTATACTGGCACATTCTGGGGGACACTATGGGGGAATCTTATACTGGCACATTATGGGGGCACTATGGGGAAGAGGAGAGGAGCACTACAGTATGTGAGCATTTACCAGGGGCATTTATATAGGGGTGTTTTATACTTGCACACATTATGGGGGCACTATGGGGACATTAGCTCAACTGGGGGCACTGAGGGAATTTTTTGTACTGGCACACAGAACTGGAGCATTTTTGAACTAGTGCACATTATTATTATTATTATTATTATTATTATTATTATTGAAGGTGGCAAGTGAGTTGTTAAGAAGGTAGGAGGAGGATGGAAAAGTAGTAACCTAAGATGTCTTTTGTCAAACTGCAGAGACAAGAGATGGGTGAAAAATCATCTTGGCGGTCTGCTCTCAAAGGAGAAAATGAAGAAAGAGAAGGTCTGCATCAGAGGAGAAGTCACTGGATATAAGAGGTATGTGGTGCTGTATTCTGGATAGCACAGAATATAATGTGTATGCAAATATGTCTTTAGTGCTAGGTACAAATGTGTATAAAATGTATATGGAGTAGGAAAATCTACTGTAAGTGTAACGGGGTGTTGGGGGCGCCCTGTAACCCTGTGAAGTTACATAAGTTTAGCCTAGGGGTCATTTATATACTGTATGATGTATATTGTATATGTGACTGTGAGTGTAGTGTCTATATAGTCTGTTTATGTATGCATACCTCCCAACCATCCCAGATTTGGCATAACTACTGTGTGGGGGGCGCAATGGAGACTAATCAGGGTTAGGACATGTACAGATAGACATTGGGAGGAGTTAGAGGTGTGGGCCAGCGCTGGAAAAAAAAACTTCTCGCAACACTGATAGTTTAGCTCCTTAGGCTTTTTGAAAGTTTTGTGATATGTGTGTAGTGTATACATGGGGTATTTATGTATGTGTACCATGTATATGGGGTATTTATGTGTATGTGTGTTGCATATATATGGTGTATGTATATGTAAACATGTGTCGTGACGGCGCGTATTTGCTGTTGAGTAGGAAACCTTTTTCTTAAAAATTTGAATCCCACCCCTGGGTGCGGCATTGCGCATATGAAGTCCCCAGTATGTCAATTCATACTGTGGATTTCACCCTTTGCAATGGAGAAGGTGAAATCCAATATCTTTTCTGCTGTAAAAACCACATGTAATACAGAAATGCTGGATTTTCACTCACTTATGAACCCATCTCCAAGAAATCTGCACCAAAATCACATATCAAGTTGTATTTTTGAGGATTAATTTTATTATTGAACAACAACCATGTTCTCAATGAACCCAAAAAACTCATTAATATCAAAGCTGAATATTTTTGAAAGTAGTTTTTAGTTTGTTTTTAGTTTTAGCTATTTTAGGGGGATATCTGTGTGTGCAGGTGACTATTACTGTGCATAATTATTAGGCAACTTAACAAAAAACTAATATATACCCATTTCAATTATTTATTTTTACCAGTGAAACCAATATAACATCTCAACATTCACAAATATACATTTCTGACATTCAAAAACAAAACAAAAACAAAATCAGTGACCAATATAGCCACCTTTCTTTGCAAGGACACTCAAAAGCCTGCCATCCATGGATTCTGTCAGTGTTTTGATCTGTTCACCATCAACATTGCGTGCAGCAGCAACCACAGCCTCCCAGACACTGTTCAGAGAGGTGTACTGTTTTCCCTCCTTGTAAATCTCACATTTGATGATGGAGCACAGGTTCTCAATGGGGTTCAGATCAGTTGAACAAGGAGGCCATGTCATTAGATTTTCTTCTTTTATACCCTTTCTTGCCAGCCACGCTGTGGAGTACTTGAACGCGTGTGATGGAGCATTGTCCTGCATCAAAATCATGTTTTTCTTGAAGGATGCAGACTTCTTCCTGTACCACTGCTTGAAGAAGGTGTCTTCCAGAAACTGGCAGTAGGACTGGGAGTTGAGCTTGACTCCATCCTCAACCCGAAAAGGCCCCACAAGCTCATCTTTGATGATACCAGCCCAAACCAGTACTCCACCTCCACCTTGCTGGCGTCTGAGTCGGACTGGAGCTCTCTGCCCTTTACCAATCCAGCCACGGGCCCATCCATCTGGCCCATCAAGACTCACTCTCATTTCATCAGTCCATAAAACCTTAGAAAAATCAGTCTTGAGATATTTCTTGGCCCAGTCTTGACGTTTCAGCTTGTGTGTCTTGTTCAGTGGTGGTCGTCTTTCAGCCTTTCTTACCTTGGCCATGTCTCTGAGTATTGCACACCTTGTGCTTTTGGGCACTCCAGTGATGTTGCAGCTCTGAAATATGGCCAAACTGGTGGCAAGTGGCATCTTGGCAGCTGCACGCTTGACTTTTCTCAGTTCATGGGCAGTTATTTTGCGCCTTGGTTTTTCCACACCATTCTTGCGACCCTGTTGACTATTTTGAATGAAACGCTTGATTGTTCGATGATCACGCTTCAGAAGCTTTGCAATTTTAAGAGTGCTGCATCCCTCTGCAAGATATCTCACTATTTTTGACTTTTCTGAGCCTGTCAAGTCCTTCTTTTGACCCATTTTGCCAAAGGAAAGGAAGTTGCTTAATAATTATGCACACCTAATATAGGGTGTTGATGTCATTAGACCACACCCCTTCTCATTACAGAGATGCACATCACCTAATATGCTTAATTGGTAGTAGGCTTTCGAGCCTATACAGCTTGGAGTAAGACAACATGCATAAAGAGGATGATGTGGTCAAAATACTCATTTGCCTAATAATTATGCACGCAGTGTATGTTCCCCCATTAATATAACATAACGTCCCTCTTGGTCAGTGATTTGGTCAGTAACCTGAAATGGGAATGAGTTCCGTAGAAGAGTAATGACCCCCCTGGATTTAGTGCAGAAGGTGGAGGAGAAGAATCTGGAATATCTGGGATGGAAATATTTGGGGTGGGAGGAGGGTGTGAAATGTGACTCCTGAATACATATTATATCTGGGTCATGTCTAACATAAGATGTGAATGCTGTTTTACGTTTGCCTGGTGAGTTCAGGCCACGTACATTGTGTAACAATATCTTACACATTATCCCAACAATATAAGGTAAAGCTTAGTATAGCAGTATGTCTGGACCGCCTAGCATAGGTAGTGGTAAAAACATAGATCTCCATATAGACGATAAAACTGAAAAACATAAACAAATCCAACAATACTGTTAGATAGCATAACTGGCTGGGCCTAACATAGCCCGCAGTAATTAGTGGGTCTAGTGTGGAAATCAAGGATGCAATAATCATCCCTGAAACTACAGTTTGTAACCCGTAAATGAAGGGCAACAATGATGTCCGATTCGCTGTATCCCTAGCGAGAGTCCTGAACTGGACCCACACCGAAAGTCACATGCGACCAGCCCCAACATCAAACTGCTTTCAGGAAATCAAGAATAAACATTCCTGGAGACTCTTTAGGAGACTATTCAGAATATCACCTTCTGTGGATGAGCAAAGCAGGACCGTGTTTTCAATGTCCCGGGGACTTGGAGGTAGTTGGTACCTGGGACCAAACTCTGGCAGGGCACTGAGGCCTAGGAGGCGCAACAGATTTCTCCAAGCAGTCCACCTTTAAGCCGGCTTGCCTCAGTTTTTCAATCCCCTCAGCAGGTGTATGAACCGTATACTGGCGCGAATTAAGCTGGAACGATAGGGCGAAGGGGAATCCCCATCTGTAGCGTACCTGAGCTTGCTGTAGCGCCTGAGTCACCGGCTTCATCTCCCTACGCATCCGGAGCGTCGTGGGAGCCAGGTCCGCGTAAATGTGTACCTCAGGCGGAAGGTTCGGCATGGCCTTCAAATTTCGTGCGGCGTTGAGGATCAAGTCTCTCATCTCAGGGTAATGTAACTTAAGGACTACATCCCTAGGAGTATCAGGGATGCGCGGCTTCCCCAGGGCTCTGTGGATTCTGTCCATCTTTAGTTGAGACAGTTGGGCCTGTGGGAGCAAGGCGCTAAACAGCGCGCCAATTGTACCTGGGAGGTCTTGGAAGGATTCAGGTAAGCCCTTTATGCGCAAGTTCCCTCTTCTAGACCTGTTCTCTAGGTCCTCAATCTTTGTCTCTAGAGCTTGTAGTTGAAGGGAGTGCGCGTCGATGTCCTCCCTGTCAGTCCCAATGGCGTCAGCTAACTCGTCTGTCCTGGTCTCCAGGTCAGATACTCTGCTCCCCAGCTCGTTAATTTGGCGGGAGAATTCTGCGACCGCCTGTGAGAGCTTCTATTTGAAAAGGGCTGCAATGTTGGTATATAGTTCCGCCTGACCTGCTTGTGGTGGTATCGCTTCCACATGAAGTTCACCTTCAGTAGATGAGGCCGGGCTTGCTGGGGAAGCCGCTTTGTCGGCCATGATGGAATTCCTCGTGCTCCGGAAGATCTCCGGTATTGTCTGTGAAGCGGCCGGCGTTCCCGGGATTTTCGTTCCCCTTTTGCCTCGGGCAGTCTTCTGTGATCTCTGCATGGGCATTCAGTGCTTATGGAGCCGAATGAACGGCGCTAATGAAGGGAAATTGCCAGCGATCGGTGCGGAGCTCACACAGACATGTCTGTCCTGCAAGCCGCGCGCATGCGCCCCCCGTGGGTGGTGATTTTAACTCAGTCGCATCTGTTCTGGAAGACCGGAAGAGGGATGAGGGGACGGTCAGAACACAAAGGCTCTCTGACAAAGTTCTACCTCCCCTTTTAGCCTCTACAGGATTATATGATACCTGGCGCTCTCTACATCCTGATGACAGGGAATATACACATTTTTCGCACGCACATAATGTATGGTCTCGTATTGACTACCTCTTCCTTCCCTTGCATATGTCATCTAGGGTGGTTTCCGCAGAAATTCATGACTTACTTAATTATGACCACTCACCTATCTCCATTTCCCTACAGGATACTTACCTTAGAGGAACTGATTTTCTGTGGCGCTTTCCTTCTTTTCTGGCCAAAGATGACAACTTCAAAGATACACTGCAAGGTTGGTGGTGGGAGTTTCAGGGAGACAATCCCCGGGATGCATCAGATGTTTCGACCCATTGGGAGACTGCTAAAGCGGTCCTGAGGGGTCGAATTCTCAGTTATGTCAGTAATTTACGCAAGGTGGTCGCAAAACAATATCAGGAGGCTAGCTCGGCCCTCAGACAGGCATACACTCAATTCCTCCGGGTGGCTACCACTCAGTACAAGGAGGCCTGGATCGCAGCTAGAAATACCTTTGAAGTATGGGTAGATAAAAGGGAGGCAATGTATAGGTCAGAGTTCCAGACGGATCTGTTCAGATTTGGGAATAAGTCAGGCAAAATGTTGGCCAACTTAGCACGGGGCAGGAGGGCTCCTACAGTCATCACAGCTCTGAAAGGGGAGGGGGGAGTGGTCCAAACAAATCCTAAGTTGATAAATGATTTGCTGGGGAAATACTATGAGCGTCTCTATAGTGACACCCCAGAAGACCCTGAAAAGGGCGAGCGTTTTCTATCAGACGTCAAATTACCTTCCTTGACTGAGGAACAACAGGGATCTTTAAATGCAGAGGTAACTGCTGAGGAAGTACTACATATAATACGCTCCTTACATAACGGAAAGGCGCCAGGCCCTGACGGATTCTCAGGAGAATTTTATAAAGTGCTACAGGAAAATCTTGCCCCCACGTTAACGGATTATTTTAACCACCTACTGCACACAGGTAGTTTTCCTGCTCATGTGAATGTTGCCCACATTAAATTGATACTTAAATCTTAAACCTAATAAAGACCCACAAGATCTGGGTTCGTACTGCCCGATCTCGCTCATTAACCAGGATCTCAAGATCTTGACTAAAATATTGGCTGACAGACTGAGCCTATTAATGCCTGCCCTGGTAGGTCCTTCCCAAGTTGGTTTTATTAAAGGGAGGTCGGGGGTGGCCAATATTAGGAAGGTGTTGGCGACCTTGGATTGGGTTCGGCGCCGCCCTCAGCCAGCCTCGACCCCTATTTTGCTGGCTTTAGACGCGGAAAAAGCTTTTGATTCATTGCGTTGGGACTGGCTGTGGGCGGTGCTCGATAAATTCAAGATTTTTGGGGATATCCGTACTTTTCTGAAGGGTCTCTATTCCAGCCCAGCGGCGCGCATTTATACGGGAGGTTTCTTGTCTCAGGTTTTCCCCCTTCAGAGAGGGACTAGACAGGGTTGTCCGCTTTCCCCCCTCCTCTTTGACCTAGCCATCGAGCCTCTAGCTAGATTTTTTAGAAGACTCTGACTTGTACTCGGGTATCACCATAGGTAAGAAAGAGGTCAAACTAGCTTTATATGCTGATGATCTTCTGATTTTCATGGAAACTCCTCAGCGACACTTAGGCCCCTTAATGGAGTTCCTGAGTTTTTTTGGGTCCTTCTCGGGATATAAAATAAACTCGTCTAAAAGTGAGATTCTGGAGTTACACGTCACTAACCCACCGCAGTTTTGGCTGGACATTGGTTTCTCTTTGTCTGCTGTTAAGAAACATGTCACGCACTTAGGGGTTAAAATTGGTAAGCTCCCGGGGTCACTGTACTCGCTAAACTGCCCTCCCCTCATAGCGAAAATAATATCTGAACTACAGAAATTGCATTCACTTCCCTTATCTCTATTAGGAAGGTGCCAGCTCATTAAAATGATGAGTTTTTCTAAGTTGCTCTACCCCCTCCAAACGCTTCCGATCCTACTGAAACATACTGATGTCACTGCTCTGAATAAAGCGTTTACCACGTTTCTGTGGTCCGGCAGGCGCCCTCGTATCTCTCTTTCGAAGCTTATGCTTTGGAAACCAGAGGGAGGGGTGAAATTCCCGAATATACGGGGTTACAATTTATCATGTCTTATGTCACATATCCGATTGGGTGCACAATACTGATCTTTTCTCTAATAGGGAAGTGGAACAAAACCTGGTAGCTCCATGGAACTTGGTATCGTGCCTTCATTCTAACCTGGCCGCGTTAACTGGGGATATTAAATCCTCGCTTTTATTGAGAGATACGATAGCAGCCTGGAAGGCGATTAGGAAGACAGTAAATCTGCCTCATGTAATCTCTAAATGGATGCCGTTATGGGGTCATCCGGAATTTCCATCAGGAACTAGTTTGAGACCCCCTGAGCTGTGGGTATCTAGAGGTTTGACTAGGGCGGAACATCTGATGCATCAAGGGGAAAAACATTGGCTGACTCCAAAAGAATTGAAGGAAAAATACGCCCTGCCGGATTCCCATTTCCTGCAAATAATGCGGATTGTGGGTTTCTGTTCACATAGACTGCGTGATCTGTCAAGGGAGGCGAGCACAAATTCCTTCGACGAGATCCTCAGTTTCTCCCCCCAAACAGTTTCTCTCTCTAGGCTGTATAGAGCTTTTTCAGGCAATTTTACGAAAGCCAAAGTGTCCACACTTTTTAAGAAGTGGGAGCATATCACCATGGATGATGAGATTGGGGTGAAGATCCTGGAAGGCTGGAGTAAGGTATGCCAGTGCGTGATAGGTGAGACTTGGCGTGAAACGTTTTTTAGAATGATGCATCGGGCAATCTATGGTTTTAACTTTCCAGCCTCACCTCAGTTTCCGGACCGTATCACACATTGTCCTAATTGCAAATTGGCGGCTACGGATTTCTGGCATGGCATATGGACATGTCCTGAGGTAGTCAAATTTTGGGACGCTGTGATTGATTATATCAAGACTAACTGGTTGGTGGAATTACCTATGGAACCCCAGGCCTTGGTCTTCCATTATATCCGTCCGGAAAACCAAACTCAGATACTGATTATATTGCACTCTGTGTTATTAGTAGTCAAAAGAGTCTTGCTCCAAAGATGGCTCATAGATGCCATGCCAGACATTCCAGCTGTGATCTCTGAATTGAAAGTTCTATTGGGATTCGAGAGGATTGAAGCGTCTAGGCACAAAGAAGGTTCAGCTTCCAAATTCTTCAATAATTGGCGCACTTTTATTACCGCACTCTTTAGTCCGGTAGAGATTGGGGAATTAGTTAAACCCTTTTAGTACACCTCATGGTATCCTAAAGCATCTCTAGGTAATACTCTGGGACCCCTGGCAGTATAGTCCTGCCTCCCGTCCCCCCCCCCCCCCCCCCCCCCTATGCCTCTTTCCCTCCCACCTCTCCCCTTTCTTTTCTTTATTATTTTTGTTTCTATTTTATTTTAAATTAAAATAAAAAATGCAGTCAGATTCATATATACTGAACTTATGTTCCCTAGGATACTGTATTTGACTCCCTGACTTCCTTTGGAGGCCATGTGGGGAAAGTATGTATAATGTATGATATGCGGGTACATGACCCTTGCCTTGTTTTTTGTGAATCTGCTCCAAAAAAACAGAATTAAAAAAAAAAAACTTCCATGAACTCACTATGCCCATCACGAAATACCTTGGGGTGTCTTCTTTCCAAAATGGGGTCACTTGTGGGGTAGTTATAATGCCCTGGCATTTTAGGGGCCCTAATGCGTGAGAAGAAGTCTGGAATCCAAATGTGTAAAAAATGCCCTGTAAAATCCTAAAAGTACTCATTGGAATTTGGGCCCCTTTGCCCACCTAGGCTGCAAAAAAGTGTCACACATGTGGTATCGCCGTACTCAGAAGAAGTAGGGCAATGTGTTTTGGGGTGTATTTTTACATATACCTATGCTGGGTGAGAGAAATATCTCTCTAAAAGTCAACTTTTCCCATTTTTTTATACAAAGTTGTCATTATAGAGAGATATTTCTTCTCCTGAGTACAGAGATACCACATGTGTGACACTTTTTTGCAGCCTAGGTGCGCAAAGGGGCCCAAAATACAATGAGTATCTTTTAGGAGGGCATTTGGATTCCAGACTTCTTCTCACGCTTTAGGGCCCCTAAAATGCCAGGGCAGTATAAATACCCCACATGTGACCCCATTTTGGAAAGAAGACACCCCAAGGTATTCCGTGAGGGGCATGGCGAGTTCATAGAAGTTTTTTTTTTTGGCACAAGTTAGCGGAAATAGATTTATTTATTTTTTCTCACAAAGTCTCCCTTTCCGCTAACTTGTGACAAAAAATTAAATTTTACATGAACTCGCCATGCCCCTCACAAAATACCTTGGGGTGTCTTCTTTCCAAAATGGGGTCACATGTGGGGTATTTATACTGCCCTGGCATTTTAGGGGCCCTAAAGCGTGAGAAGAAGTCTGGAATATAAATGTCTAAAAAATTTTACGCATTTGGATTCCGTGAGGGGTATGGTGAGTTCATGTGAGATTTTATTTTTTGTCACAAGTTAGTGGAATATGAGACTTTGTAAGAAAAAAATAAATAAAAAATTTCCACTAACTTGTGCCAAAAAAATGTCTGAATGGAGCCTTACAGGGGGGTGATCAATGACAGGGGGGTGATCAGGGAGTCTATATGGGGTGATTACCACCCTGTCATTAATCACCCCCCTGTCATTGATCACCCCCCTGTAAGGCTCCATTCAGAGGTCCGTATGTGTTTTGTGGATCCACGGATCCATGGATCGGATCCGCAAAACACATACGGACGTCTGAATGGAGCCTTACAGGGGGGTGATCAATGACAGGGGGGTGATCAGGGAGTCTATATGGGATATATGTCATTGATCACCCCCCTGTAAGGCTCCATTCAGACGTCCGTATGTGTTTTGCGGATCCGCGGATCCATGGATCGGATCCGCAAAACACATACGGACGTCTGAATGGAGCCTTACAGGGGGGTGATCAATGACAGGGGGGTGATCAATGACAGGGGGTGATCAGGAAGTCTATATGGGGTGATCAGGGGTTAATAAGGGGTTAATAAGTGACAGGGGGGTGTAGTGTAGTGGTGTTTGGTGCTACTTATTACAGAGCTGCCTGTGTCCTCTGGTGGTCGATCCAAGCAAAAGGGACCACCAGAGGACCAGGTAGCAGGTATATTAGACGCTGTTATCAAAACAGCATCTAATATACCTTTTAGGGGTTTAAAAAATTGCATCTACAGCCTGCCAACGAACGATCGCCGCTGGCAGGCTGCAGATCAGCTAGTTTACCTCCGGTTCCTGTGTGCGCGCGTTCACAGGAAATCTCGCGTCTCGCGAGAGGATGCGCCGCCGCGTCCACTCAGAATAACAGGGCCGCCACAAAGACGCAATCCTGCGTACGGCGGTCCTGTAGTGGTTAATAAAATCTGTAAAAAGGAGATAAAATTTTTATTAATACAAACGAATAGCAGGTGACAAAAGAGAGCAAAACAAATCCCCAAAAATTCTTTAAATATATAAATGCTAAAAAAACAAGGTCTGAGCAGGTAGGTCGCCTAAATAATGCTAAAGGGGGGTTAGTCACTGAAGATAAGGAAAAGGCAGAATTACTAAATGTTTTGTTTAGCTCTGTATATACAAAAGATGAGAAAGGAGCTGATTAGTGTTGAGCGAGCATGCTCGCCGAACTGCTGTTTGGCTCGAGCATCGCTATGCTCGGCACATCGGAGTGCTCGGCCTAATACTGGGGGTGCTCCAGTACAATTTAATACAATGAAAGTCAATGGGAGACCCGAGCATCAAACTAGGCACCCCCTGCTCTGAAGAAGAGAGGGTGTCTGGTTCACAAAAAAAGGTTAGAAATTAATGGAAACCCTATCAAAATGTTTGGAACAGCATTAAGAGGATAGCTGGATGAGTCTTGGACTCCTATTAACTACGACATACAATAGACAACCACACAAAGGCTATATGCCAAAAGCCAGGTATGTGCAAGCCATCAATCTATCCATGAGACAGATAAAAGGCTTAGTCAGCATACCTTACAATGGCAGCCTTGTGCACTATGAGACATTCCAAACCAGCTCTCATCTGACTGAGAGCCAGTAAGCCTCAAAGTTACTTCAGATCTGTTGGATGGCTTGGGTGGACCTGCGCACCTAGATCAATATCATTAGGGAGACAAAAAGTTTTCTGATTGTCCTATCATAATATTTAATAACCTTTCTATACAGTTTTGTCATGTAAAAACTTATTTGCATAAACATGGGCATATGGGAAAGACATGCAAATGAGCAGAATCTGCCTTGTTTTAAGCTGAAAAACCATTTGCATTGAAAATTCGCGATCTACACTACTCATGAACAGTGCCATCTATTGGTTTCATAGTCTTATGACAAGAGTAATAGTCTTGTCATAAGACTATGAAACCAATAGGTGGTGTGGTTGTCTATTGTATGTCGTATGTTTCCAAACATTTTGATGGGGTTTCCATCAATTTCTAACCTTTTTTTGTGAACCAGACACCCTCTTCTCTTCCAAGCAGGGGGTGCCTGGGGTTCTCCCATTGACTTCCATTGTGCTTGGGTGCTCGGTAGAGCACACGAGCATACCGATGTGTTCGGCCAGAGCACACGAGCACTTTGGTGCTCGATCAACACTAGAGCTGATATCTGTGGTGCTGGGGCGGTTAGTACATCCAGTAATATACTCAATTGGCTAACTGTAGATATGGTCCAAGCTAAGTTAAATAAGGTAAATGTGAACAAGGTTCTGGGTCAAGATGGATTACACCCAAGAGTTCTTAAAGAACTCAGTTCAGGCATTGCTGTGCCCCTGTTTATATTTTTTAAAGATGCTCTAGGGATTGGTACAGTGCCAAGTTATTGGTGCACGGTAAATGTGGTGCCCATATTTAAAAAAGGATCTAGGTCCTCCACAGGTAATTATAGTCCAGTTAGTTTAACTTCTGTTGTGGGAAAAATGTTTGAAGGACTCCTAAGGGACTATATACAGGAGTATGTGACTATAAATAATATTATAAGTAAAAACCAGCATGGGTTTACCAAGGACAGAGGTTGTCAGACTAACCCGATTTGTTTTTATGAGGAGGTGAGTAGTAGCCTGGACAGAGGGGTGGCTGTGGATGTAGTGTTTCTGGATTTTGCAAAGGCTTTTAATACTGTCCCTCATAGAAGTTTAATAGGTAAAGTAAGTTCTATAGGCTTGGAAAGTATAGTTCATAATTGGATTGAAAACTGGCTGAAGGACCGCATGCAGAGAGTTGTGGTCAATGATTCCTATTCAGAATGGTTCCGGGTTTTAAGTGGTGTACCCCAAGATTCATTAATGATTGAGGATGGGATTAATAGCACAATTTCTATTTTTGCAGATAACACTAAGCTGTAGTACTGTACAGTCTATGGAAGATGCCCATAAACTACAAGATGACTTGAACACTCTGACTGATTGGACATCAACTTGGCAAATGAGGTTCAATGTGGATAAATGTAAAGTTATGCATCTTGGTAGTAATAATCTTCGTGCTTCATATGTCCTAGGTGATGTAACACTGGGAGAGTTACTTATAGAGAAGTATTTCGGTGTCCTTGTAGATGGTAGATTAAATAACAGTATACAATGTCAATCAGCTGCTTCTAAGGCTACCAGGATATTGTCATGCATTAAACGAGGCAGGGATGTAATATTACCACTTTACAAAGCGTTGGTGTGGCCTCATCTGGAATATGCAGTTCAGTTCTGGGCACCAGTCCATAGAAAGGATGCACTGCAGCTGAAAAAAGTACAGAGGAGAGCGACTAAACTGATAAGGGGCATGGAGGGTCTTAGTTATGAAGAAAGATTAAAAGAATTGAATTTATTTGGTCTTGAGAAGAGACGTCTAAGGGAGAACATGATTAACCTATATAAATATACACTCACCTAAAGAATTATTAGGAACACCTGTTCTATTTCTCATTAATGCAATTATCTAGTCAACCAATCACATGGCAGTTGCTTCAATGCATTTAGGGGTGTGGTCCTGGTCAAGACAATCTCCTGAACTCCAAACTGAATGTCAGAATGGGAAAGAAAGGTGATTTAAGCAATTTTGAGCGTGGCATGGTTGTTGGTGCCAGACGGGCCGGTCTGAGTATTTCACAATCTGCTCAGGTACTGGGATTTTCACGCACAACCATTTCTAGGGTTTACAAAGAATGGTGTGAAAAGGGAAAAACATCCAGTATGCGGCAGTCCTGTGGGTGAAAATGCCTTGTGGATGCTAGAGGTCAGAGGAGAATGGGCCGACTGATTCAAGCTGATAGAAGAGCAACGTTGACTGAAATAACCACTCGTTACAACCGAGGTATGCAGCAAAGCATTTGTGAAGCCACAACACGCACAACCTTGAGGCGGATGGGCTACAACAGCAGAAGACCCCACCGGGTACCACTCATCTCCACTACAAATAGGAAAAAGAGGCTTCAATTTGCACAAGCTCACCAAAATTGGACTGTTGAAGACTGGTCTGATGAGTCTCGATTTCTGTTGAGACATTCAGATGGTAGAGTCCAAATTTGGCGTAAACAGAATGAGAACATGTATCCATCATGCCTTGTTACCACTGTGCAGGCTGGTGGTGGTGGTGTAATGGTGTGGGGGATGTTTTCTGGGCACACTTTAGGCCCCTTAGTTCCAATTGGGCATCGTTTAAATGCCACGGGCTACCTGAGCATTGTTTCTAACCATGGACTTGATTAAATGAATAATAGGAATAGCTCACTCCTATGCGATTAGGGCCAGGTGCTCTAGTCCAGGGAACTGTATCACCCGTACAGGAAAAGTATTAAAAATAAATAAATGGACTGGACTGGCACTCTGTATGTATGGCGTGATAAGGATAAAATACAATAAAATACAATTAAATGTGGATAAGAAATATATAAATACAATATGAAGTGATCACACAATTTAATAACAATAAAATATATCGCTACAATGATGAACACTGCACAACAATATAAAACACTGCAAATGACAATAAATTAATATTGGAAAATCGTTCCTTCATGTATAAGTCCTTGAATGGAAATAGAAGGAGCAGGTATAATGTCCTTTCTCTCAGGTACTGTATGATGAGAGGTACCGCTTGTATGCAGTGTGTGGTTTAGTCCATGATTTAAAAAAGACTATGCAAGGAAAGGGTTTCCAGAGATGGCTTTTTGGTTGTAATCCAAATTCAATGGATAAAGTGCTGTATGCTCTCAGGTAACAATGGTCTTACCTTGGCCCAGATGATTTTCAAAGGTACCGCGTACCGGATTATACACGATTCCGTTTTGTATAGAAGGACGCCGAGGTAGCGAGGTCTGTGGCGTACTACTAGCTGGTTCCGTAGTAGAGACGAGTGACCGGACTGTTTGTGTCTCAGGACGTCGGCGTCTCACGTGACCTATGGCGTACCTCTAGTCCGTGATTGTATCAGATTATCGCGGGAGGTGAACTCGGCGATTTCTGTATAGAAGAATTCTTTCTTGGAGCGCTCCAAATTTTGAAGAAATATTCACAGACTTGATGTCATCTGTGAAAAGGCCTTAGACTAAATGGGAGCTATCAGCTGGTTACGCCAAACGCGTTTCGGGGTCCTCTTACCCCTTCTTCAGTGGCAGCTGATCTCCCAATCTTAGATTGGCTTTATATAAGTCCATCAGAGAAATCCAAAAAGCGGTCTGGATTCAAAATTCAGCAGAATGGTTGATAAATGTTCCCTTTGGACAATTTCCTCGTTTAAAAAGAAATTGTACTGAGGAGTCACAATATCAGAAGGAGGCTGAATTATTGAAAGATAAATTCATAGAGAAAAAATATCCTATAGATATCTTGGAAACAGCATCTCAGAGGGTAAATAAAATATCGAGAGAAACCTTCTTCATAAAAGATTCCAAAGACTCTGAGGAGTATATAAACAACACAAAAAATGGTAAACGAACGGATTTTAGGATTGTATTACCTTTTTCCACTCAATACAAAAATATCGAACGAATAATTAACAAATATTGGCACTTATTAACACAAGACAAAATAATCGGTCCACTATTACCAACAAAGGCACTTATCACTTATACACGAGCACAGAACTTAGGTCTTAAAATTGCACCTTTAATAAAACATAATCCTAAAAAACCTTCGTTAAGTGAAAATTGGATGAGCCTCAAGGGATTTTATAGATGCGGTAAATGTCAAGGATGCAAAACAACAAAATTCCCTAAAAAAACGACTGAAATCAAGTCATCACAAAATAATTTCTCCATGACCATTAAAAATTTTCTCAGCTGTGATTCCTCTAGTGTAGTATATTTAATCCAATGTCCATGTGGAAAACAGTACATTGGAAGGACAAAACGATGCCTAAAAATAAGAATAAGCGAACACCTGCGCAATATTAGGAACGGTTATTTGAAACACTCTTTATCAAAACATTTTAAAGAGGTCCACAATAAAGACCCCAAGGGTATGTTCTTCATGGCATTACAAAAAATTGACACACACTGGCGAGGCGGCAAACATGTAGAAAAGATGTCCAGGGCTGAGTCACGATTGATCTTTGATTTTGGGAGCCTGATCCTGATGGGCCTAAATGCCGACTTAGAAATTTTCGGTTTTTTATAGATATGGGCTGCATGTCCGCTTTCCGACGGAGAGCCTCAGGTTGCTGTTCACCAGCACTGAGTCTCTCCCTTGGAATCGGACATGCATCCTTTTAACATCACACAATATTTTATGATCTGGCAACATTTTATCTTCATGCAATATTTTAATAGCCGTTGGTAGTCATAATATATTTTATATGAAATAAATGTATCTGAAATATGTTCTGCTTATTTATACATTTTATATGATGTTTTATTGTATAAATACATTGTTTTTAGCTAGTATTTTGTATATTTTATCAAAAACAAGTGTAGCTGCAACTTTTATTTTCTTTCTAGATTGACTAGATTAAACATTGCGCATGATATATTGAAAAAATGCAAAAGCAGTAAAATAACGCACAAAAACCGCATACAAAACTTCTTATTAAGAACTGGATTTTTCTGCTGAATTTTGAATCCAGACCGCTTTTTGGATTTCTCTGATGGACTTATATAAAGCCAATCTAAGATTGGGAGAACAGCTGCCACTGAAGAAGGGGTAAGAGGACCCCGAAACGCGTTTGGCGTAACCAGCTGATAGCTCCCATTTCGTCTAAGGCCTTTTCACAGATGACATCAAGTCTGTGAATATTTCTTCAAAATTTGGAGCGCTCCAAGAAAGAATTCTTCTATACAGAAATCGCCGAGTTCACCTCCCGCGATAATCTGATACAATCACGGACTAGAGGTACGCCATAGGTCACGTGAGACGCCGACGTCCTGAGACACAAACAGTCCGGTCACTCGTCTCTACTACGGAACCAGCTAGTAGTACGCCACAGACCTCGCTACCTCGGCGTCCTTCTATACAAAACGGAATCGTGTATAATCCGGTACGCGGTACCTTTGAAAATCATCTGGGCCAAGGTAAGACCATTGTTACCTGAGAGCATACAGCACTTTATCCATTGAATTTGGATTACAACCAAAAAGCCATCTCTGGAAACCCTTTCCTTGCATAGTCTTTTTTAAATCATGGACTAAACCACACACTGCATACAAGCGGTACCTCTCATCATACAGTACCTGAGAGAAAGGACATTATACCTGCTCCTTCTATTTCCATTCAAGGACTTATACATGAAGGAACGATTTTCCAATATTAATTTATTGTCATTTGCAGTGTTTTATATTGTTGTGCAGTGTTCATCATTGTAGCGATATATTTTATTGTTATTAAATTGTGTGATCACTTCATATTGTATTTATATATTTCTTATCCACATTTAATTGTATTTTATTGTATTTTATCCTTATCACGCCATACATACAGAGTGCCAGTCCAGTCCATTTATTTATTTTTAATTGTTTCTAACCATGTCCATCCCTTCATGACCACCATGTACCCATCCTCTGATGGCTACTTCCAGGAGGATAATGCACCATGTCACAAAGCTCGAATCATTTCAAATTGGTTTCTTGAACATGACAATGAGTTCACTGTACTAAAATGCCCCCCCACAGTCACCAGATCTCAACCCAATAGAGCATCTTAGGGATGTGGTGAAACGGGAGCTTCGTGCCCTGGATGTGCATCCCTCAAATCTCCATCAACTGCAAGATGCTATCCTATCAATATGGGCCAACATTTCTAAAGAATGCTATCAGCACCTTGTGGAATCAATGCCACGTAGAATTAAGGAAGTTCTGAAGGCAAAAGGGGGTCCAACACCGTATTAGTATGGCGTTCCTAATAATTCTTTAGGTGAGTGTATATAGGCCATACAAAAAATACGGTGAAAACTGTTCCATGTCAAATGCCCTCAAAAGACAAGAGGGCACTGCCTCCGACTGGAGAAGAAAAAGTTCAGTCTCCAGAAGCGTCAAACCTTCTTTACTGTAAAAACGGTGAAGCTGTGGAATAGACTTCCTCAAGATGTGGTCACAGCATGAACAGTAGATAGTTTTAAAAAGGGTTTAAATCAGGGGTGCACAACCCGTGGCCCGAATGCGGCCCCCAGAGCCAAGGTTTTCGGCCCCTGTCCTCCTGCACAGAAACAGCTGATCGTGCTATCAGCTGTGTTTCTGCCCGCAACGCTGCACGATCGATCATTACAGCTCCTGCTCCTGCACTGTAGCAGGAGCAGGTCTGTCCCCGGCTGTCAGCGACAGCGGGGGAGCCGAGGAGATGGCAGAAGCAGTGTATCAGCGCTTCTGCCTTCTCAGATAGGTGAGCGTCTCACTATTCAGGGTGGACCCGGTTTGGGGGCAGAGGAGTGCAGAGCTGCAGGGTCAGGAGAGATCAGCTCTGCCTGTGCATAATGCCCCCACAGCAGGCTGGTTTCCCCTGTAACTGGAGCTCCTTTGGATGCCCCAGTTACAGTGGAAATAGTGCCAAAAAAAAGTCTGTATCCCCAAAGGTCTTTCAGTGACCTCTTGGGAACAAATTATGTGGAATGTGAAATAAGTAAAAAAAAGTTTAAAAAAAAATAAGGAAAAAATTGGAAAAAAAACACAAATACAAGAAAAAATAAATAAATATGATGTGGCAAAAAATATAAAGTTATAAAAAAGTAAGAACATAGGAAGACAGGCACTCTATATGAGGTCACCAGCAGATATCAACAAAGGACAAGGGATAGTGTGTATATGATAAAAACTATATTTATTTTGGTAGTAATAAAAACGTTATCAATAAAGGTCACTCCCAATGTACAGGGAGAGGAGTGGGTGGTGTAAAAAAGATGAATGGATAAATGAATAGAGTTGAGCGAACACCTGGATGTTCGGGTTCGACGAGTTCGGCCGAACTTTCGAAAAATGTTCGGGTTCGGGATCCGAACTCGACCCGAACTTCATCCCGAACCCGAACCCCATAGAAGTCAATGGGGACCCGAACTTTTGGGCACTAAAAAGGCTGTAAAACACACCCGGAACGGGCTAGAGGGCTGCAAAAGGCAGCAAAACGTAGTTAAATCCCCTGCAAACAAATGTAGATAGGGAAATGATGAGTTAACATAAAATAAATAAAAATTAAACAATATTAATTGGAGTGATGTCCCATAGCACAGAATCAGGCTTCAAGTCACCCACCAATGGAGAAGGTCACTTACTATTATTTTGACCACAGCACCCAGACAAAGGAGAGAGGTCCCACAGCAGAGAACCAGGCATCATATCACCCACCACAGGAGTAGGCCACCATTTAGTTACTTTGACCCCTACACCCAGACGGAGGAGAGAGGTTACACAGCAGAGAATCAGACATTTAGATCACCCACCACAGGAGTAGGCCACCATTGAATCAGACCCCGGCAACCATGTCAGATGGCACAAGCATAAGCTTTATATTAATCAGCACAGGAGAAGGCGACTTTGACAGACTTTGACCCCTACACCCGGACGGAGGAGAGAGGTTTCAAAGCAGAGAATCAGGCATTTAGATCACCCACCACAGGAGTAGGCCCCAATTTAATGGGACCCCGGCAACCATGTCAGATGGCACAACCATCAGCTTCATATCAATCAGCACAGGAGAAGGCGACTTTGAAAGACTTTGACCCCTACACCCAGACGGAGGAGAGAGGTTTCACAGCAGAGAATCAGGCATTTAGATCACCCACCACAGGAGTAGGCCCCCATTGAATCAGACCCTGGCAACCATGTCAGATGGCACAACCATCAGCTTTATATCAATCAGCACAGGAGAAGGCGAGTTTGAAAGACTTTGACCCCTACACCCAGATGGAGGAGAGAGGTTTCACAGCAGAGAATCAGGCATCATATCAACCACCACAGGAGAAGCCACCATTTAGTTACTTTGACCCCTGCACCCAGGAAGAGGAGAGAGGCACCACAGCACATATTCTGGCATCATATCAGCCACCACAGGAGAAGCCACCATTGAGTTACTTTGACCCCCGCACCCAGGAAGAGGAGAGAGGCACCACAGCACATATTCTGGCATCATATCAGCCACCACAGGAGAAGCCACCATTGAGTTACTTTGACCCACGCACCCAGGAAGAGGAGAGAGGCACCACAGCACATATTCTGGCATCATATCAGCCACCACAGGAGAAGCCACCATTTAGTTACTTTGACCCCTTCACCCAAACAGAGGAGAGAGGTTCCACATCAGAGAATCAGGCATCATATCAACCACCACAGGAGTAGGCCACAATTTAGTTTATTTGACCCCTGCACCCAGGAAGAGGAGAGAGGCCCCACAGCACATATTCTGGCATCATATCACACACCACAGGAGAAGGCCTCTTTCAGTGATTTAGGCCTTTGGACCCAGACAGAGGAGAGAGGTCAGAGATTAGCTTCATATCCCCCAGCACAGCAGAAGACCGCTTTATTTGACTTAGGCCTCAGCACCCAGACAGAAGACAGAGGTAGCATGGCAGAGGTTATGGCTTCATGTCACCCGTTAGTTTAACCGGCCACTTTCATCTGGTTAGGCCCCGGCGCCCAGACAGAGAAGAGTTTCATTCAACTGTGGGTTTCATAAAATTTGTATCAAATAAAGAAGTGGCCCGTAGCACAACAAGACATGTTTTAGGCAGTTAATAAGGACTACTCTGCACAAGGGAGGGACAGGTCCTGTGGGATCCATGCCTGGTTCATCTTTATGAAGGTCAGCTTGTCCACGTTGGCTGTGGACAGGCGGCTGCGCTTGTCAGTAATGACGCCCCCTGCCGTGCTGAATACGCGTTCAGATAAAACGCTGGCCGCCGGGCAGGAAAGCACCTCCAAGGCATAACATGCTAACTCTGGCCACGTGGACAATTTCGAAACCCAGTAGTTGAATGGGGCCGAACCATCCGTCAGGATGTGGAGGGGTGTGCAGACATACTGTTCAACCATGTTAGTGAAATGCTGCCTCCTGCTAACACGTTCCGTATCAGGTGTCGGTGCAGATAGCTGTGGCGTGGAGACAAAACTTTTCCAAATTTCTGCCATGCTAACCCTGCCCTCAGATGAGCTGGCCGTGACACAGCTGCGTTGGCGACCTCTTGCCACTCCTCTGCCTTCACCTTCCACCTGTTCCCCTGTGACATGTGGGAATGCTCTCAAGAGCGCCTCTATCAGCGTGCGCTTGTACTCGCGCATCTTACGGTCGCGCTCCAGTTCAGGAATTAAAGTGGGCACATTGTCTTTATACCGGGGATCCAGCAGGGTGGCCACCCAGTAGTCTGCACACGTTAAAACGTGGGCAACTCTGCTGTCGTTGCGCAGGCATTGGAGCATATATTCGCTCATGTGGGCCAGGCTACCCATGGGTAAGGACAAGCTGTCCTCTGTGGGAGGCGTATCGTCATCGTCCACCGTATCCCCCCAGCCACGCACCAGTGATGGGCCTGGGCTGCCACCCCGCTGTGAACTTGCGTCATCCTCGTCCCCCTCCACCTCCTCCTCCTCCTCGTCCTCCAGTACAGTGCCTTGGCTGGCGACTTGTGAACCTGTCCTCTGCTGCTTAAACAAACCTCCCTCTGAGCCACTTCGAACAGACTGGCCCGAAAGTGTTAGAAACGAGCCCTCATCCTCCTCCTCCTCCTCCACCTGGGCCACCTCCTCTAACATCATTGCCCTAAGTGTTTTCTCAAGGAGACATAGAAGTGGTATTGTAACGCTGATAACAGTGTCATCGCCACTGGCCATGTTGGTGGAGTACTCGAAACAGCGCAGCAGGGCACACAGGTCTCGCATGGAGGCCCAATCATTGGTGGTGAAGTGGTGCTGTTCGGCAGTACGACTGACGCGAGCGTGCTGCAGCTGAAACTCCACTATGGCCTGCTGCTGCTCGCACAGTCTCTCCAGCATGTGCAAGGTGGAGTTCCACCGGGTGGGCACGTCGCATATGAGGCGGTGAGCGGGAAGGCCGAAGTTCCGCTGTAGCGCAGACAGGCGAGCAGCGGCAGGATGTGAACGGCGGAAGCGCGCACAGACGGCCCGCACTTTATGCAGCAGCTCTGACATGTGCGGGTAGTGGTGAATGAACCTCTGCACCACCAAGTTCAGCACATGCGCCAGGCAAGGGATGTGCGTCAAACCGGCTAGTCCCAGAGCTGCCACGAGATTTCGCCCATTATCGCATACCACCAGGCCTGGCTTGAGGCCCACCGGCAGAAACCACTCGTCGGTCTGTTGTTCAATACCCCGCCACAACTCCTGTGCGGTGTGGGGCCTGTCCCCCAAACATATGAGTTTCAGAATGGCCTGCTGACGTTTACCCCGGGCTGTGCTGAAGTTGGTGGTGAAGGTGTGTGGCTGACCGGATGAGCTGGTGGAAGCAGTGGAGGAGGAAGCCGAGTAGGAGGAGGAGGCTACAGGAGGCAGAGAATGATGCCCTGCGATCCTAGGGGGCGGAAGGACGTGCGCCAAGGAACTGTCCGCCGGGGGCCCAGCCGCCACTACATTCATCCAGTGTGCAGTTAGTGAGATATAGCGTCCCTGGCCGTGCTTACTGGTCCACGTATCTGTGGTTAGGTGGACCTTGCCACAAATGGCGTTGCGCAGTGCACACTTGATTTTATCGGACACTTGCATGTGCAGGGAAGGCACGGCTGTCTTGGAGAAGTAGTGGCGGCTGGGAACCACATACTGCGGGACAGCCATGGCCATCAGCTGTTTGAAGCTGTCTGTGTCCACCAGCCGGAATGACAGCATTTCAAAGGCCAGCAGTTTAGAAATGCTGGCGTTCAGGCCAAGGGCTCGAGGGTGACTCGGGGGGAATTTGCGCTTCCTCTCTAAGGTTTGAGATATTGAGAGCTGAACGCTGCTGTGTGATATAGTGGAGACGCTAGTTGACGGTGGCGGTGGTGGTGGTGTCGGTGGCACATCCTCTGTTTGCTGCTCGGCAGGTGGCAACATTCCTCTCGAGGCGGAAGCCGAGGCAGCAGCGGTAGAGGGAGCAGGGGGAGCCTCAGCGAGTGCCTGGTTTTTAAGGTGTGTACCCCACTGCAGTTCATGCTTTGCATGTAGATGCCTGGTCATGCAGGTTGTGCTGAGGTTCAGAACGTTAATGCCTCGCCTCAGGCTCTGATGGCAGAGCGTGCAAGTCACTCGGGTCTTGTCGGTAGGACATTGTTTAAAGAAGTGCCATGCCAGGGAACTCTTTGAAGCTGCCTTTGTGGGGCTGGGTCCCTGTTGGCGATGTCCAGTAGCAGGCGAACTCTGGGGGCGGCGGCTCGTCTGCTTTGGCCCCCTGCTCCCTCTTTGGCTTCGCTGTTGTCTCGGTCTCACCACTACCTCTTCCTCTGAACTGTGAAAGTCATCGCCACGACCTTCAGTCCATGTGGGGTCTAAGACCTCATCGTCCTCTGCATCGTCTTCCACCCAGTCTCCCTCCCTGACCTCCTCCTGTTCAGTCTGCACACTGCAAAAAGACGCGGCAGTGGGCACCTGTGTTTCGTCATCATCAGAGAGTCGGTGACTCTGCTGTGGTGGTATTCCCATGTCCTCTTCATCTGGAGACATAAGTGGTTGTGCGTCAGTGCATGGTATGTCTTCCTCCACTGGGGAAGGGCTAGGTGGACGCCCCTGGGAAACCCTGGAAGCAGAGTCTTCAAACAGAAGAAGAGACTGCTGCATAACTTGTGGCTCAGACCGTTTCCCTGATATGCTTGGGGGTGATGTGACAGACTGATGGGCTTGGTTTTCAGGTGCCACCTGTGCGCTTTCCGCAGAAGACTGGGTGGAAGACCATGTGGTGAACGTGCTGGAAGCACTGTCGGCCACCCAATCGATTAATGCCTGTACCTGCTCAGGCCTTACCATCCTAAGAGCGTCATTGGGCCCCACGAGATATTGCGGTACATTCTGCCGGCTAGTTGAGGGAGTTCGTTCCCTACTGTGTGCGCCTGGGGCCGAACGGCCACGTCCTCTACCAGCAACAGAGGCTCCACGGACACCACCACGACCGCGTCCTCGTCCCTTAATAGTATTTTTCTTCATTGTTGCGATTCAACTCGCACCACAATGAAATATATTATTTTTTATAAGCAAAATCCCCTCACTGGAATACTTTCAGTCTTTTGACTGTATGGATTACAGATGGAATGACTGTTATATGTGAGTACCGCTTTCTTTGACAGATTCTAGTATGGGTACATATATGTTTTCCCAACCCCAGCACATTAGTTTGCTAATTCCAGATGTATGAAACGCAGGCCTAACTGTATCTAGTATATTGAACGCCAGATAAACTAACTTGGCCTTTTTTAAATAAAAAAAATTCCCTCACTGGAATACTTTCAGTCTTTTGACTGTATGGATTACAGATGGAATGACTGTTATATGTGAGTACCGCTTTCTTTGACAAATTCTAGTATGGGTACATATATGTTTTCCCAACCCCAGCACATTAGTTTGCTAATTCCAGATGTATGAAACGCAGGCCTAACTGTATCTAGTATATTGAACGCCAGATAAACTAACTTGGCCTTTTTTAAATAAAAAAAATTCCCTCACTGGAATACTTTCAGTCTTTTGACTGTATGGATTACAGATGGAATGACTGTTATATGTGAGTACCGCTTTCTTTGACAGATTCTAGTATGGGTACATATATGTTTTCCCAACCCCAGCACATTAGTTTGCTAATTCCAGATGTATGAAACGCAGGCCTAACTGTATCTAGTATATTGAACGCCAGATAAACTAACTTGGCCTTTTTTAAATAAAAAAAATTCCCTCACTGGAATACTTTCAGTCTTTTGACTGTATGGATTACAGATGGAATGACTGTTATATGTGAGTACCGCTTTCTTTGACAGATTCTAGTATGGGTACATATATGTTTTCCCAACCCCAGCACATTAGTTTGCTAATTCCAGATGTATGAAACGCAGGCCTAACTGTATCTAGTATATTGAACGCCAGATAAACTAACTTGGCCTTTTTTAAATAAAAAAAATTCCCTCACTGGAATACTTTCAGTCTTTTGACTGTATGGATTACAGATGGAATGACTGTTATATGTGAGTACCGCTTTCTTTGACAGATTCTAGTATGGGTACATATATGTTTTCCCAACCCCAGCACATTAGTTTGCTAATTCCAGATGTATGAAACGCAGGCCTAACTGTATCTAGTATATTGAACGCCAGATAAACTAACTTGGCCTTTTTTAAATAAAAAAAATTCCCTCACTGGAATACTTTCAGTCTTTTGACTGTATGGATTACAGATGGAATGACTGTTATATGTGAGTACCGCTTTCTTTGACAGATTCTAGTATGGGTACATATATGTTTTCCCAACCCCAGCACATTAGTTTGCTAATTCCAGATGTATGAAACGCAGGCCTAACTGTATCTAGTATATTGAACGCCAGATAAACTAACTTGGCCTTTTTTAAATAAAAAAAAAATTCCCTCACTGGAATACTTTATGGCTTTTCACTGTATGGATTACAGGTGGACTGGTATTAGTAGGGGTGACACAAGCACACCCAAGTCCCTGATGTAGGATTTCTATGGCACAGACCACTATTACAAGTGATTAATGGACGTTGGGAGAGATTGTGCTGCAGCACTAGTCCCAAGATGGCCGCCGCCTATCAGCCCAGTAACATGTGCCACAAAATGGTCTGCACAACCTTTAAAAAAAATAGCCTTGGACTGTGCTGCTAAATCGCTATTGGTCTGAATCCCAGGTGTAGATGTCTGACTTGTTTGGAGCTTTGGAATGCACACTGTGGCAGCTTCTGCTGCAGCACTACAAGTCGCAAAATGGCGGCCGGCGGTCAGCCCAGGTACATGTGGATGGAAAAATCACTCTGGCCACTCTAAAAATAGCCAATCCCTATCAAAAAAGAAGCTCAGCTGCAGTTGTTCAGATGAATCACAGGTGGAGGAGAGAAATTTGCTTCCAGTTATTCAATTATCCCTGCCTATTCTCGCCCTAGCATCAGCTGCGTCTATCCCTGTTCTATTCACATCGGGAGTGAGCACGTCCCGACGTGCGCACAAGCTTATAAAGAGGCTGAGTCACATGCTGCACTTGGCCAATCACAGCCTTGCCAATAGTAGGCATGGCTGCGATGGCATCTTAGGGCAAGTAGTATGATGCATGTTGATTGGCTGCTTTGCAGCCTTTCAAAATGCGCCAAAATACATGCCGAACGACGAACCCGAACTTTTACGAAAAAGTTCGGGTTCGGGTCCGTGTCACGAACACCCCAAAATTCGGTACGGACCCGAACTATGCTCGAACTGTTCCCTCAACACTATAAATGAATAAAGAAAAATAATGTGAAAATGTGATGATAACACACCCTGTATTGGGCTATAAGTCCAGAATCATGGTATGTAGAACTTTAAATATTAGACAAATATAGTCAATAGTCTGAAATGGATTCAGTTGATTAAAATAAGTAAAAAGTTAGTACAAAGATCTAAATTGTGACAGGTTTAAAAGAATATATCAGCAGCATTCCAGATCCGATGTATGTGTATACACAGCTATGTGAAAGTTATTTTCAGCGAACCAGTGCCTGGTGGCGTCCCACCTAAAATTGGCTATCTGGTCGCTGTTACCTTTCTGGAGGATCGTCGGTTCTTCTATGTGGGTGTCTCCGCGCAGGATCCTCTGTGTGCTGTGGATGCTTAGTGCGGTTATGGATAGACGGGGCCGGCAGCGCGGTTGCAGATGGATGCGATGACCGCGAAGGGCTGCTGTTTGTGGATCAGTCTGTCGATGCGAATGTTGGTGGTGAAGAAGGCTGCAATCCTTCGAAACGCGTATGGTTATCCAAGTCCTGGGAAGCGCTTCCAAACTCCCCTGCACCATCAGGCTGCCTCCATCCATTGACAACACCGGGAATTAAAGCGCGCGCTAAACTGCCGCACGTGGCAAGAACGCCATACACAGTCAGCAGCCCTCTGACCAGAGGAAAAGACAGCAACATTCGCATCGACAGACCGATCCACAAACAGCAGCCCTTCGCGGTCATCGCATCCATCTGCAACCGCGCTGCCGGCCCCGTCTAACCATAACCGCACTAAGCATCCACAGCACACAGAGGATCCTGCGCGGAGACACCCACATAGAAGAATCGACGATCCTCCAGAAAGGTAACAGCGACCAGATAGCTAATTTTAGGTGGGACGCCACCAGGAACTGGTTCGCTGAAAATAACTTTCGCATAGCTGTGTATACACATACATCGGATCTGGAATGCTGCTGATATATTCTTTTAAACCTGTCACAATTTAGATCTTTGTACTAGCTTTTTACTTATTTTAATCAACTGAATCCATCTCAGACTATTGACTATATTTGTCTAATATTTAAAGTTCTACATACCATGATTCTGGACTTCTAGCCCAATACAGGGTGTTTTATCATCACATTTTCACATTATTTTTCTTTATTCATTTATGTTGTAGAAAATATTAATAGTTGTAATCAGCTCGCATCAAAGTTTGTGTAAGGAAAAAGGTAAGTCCCTTTTCCCTCAGCCGCAGTCAGAGATAGACCCAGGTGTTACCATCTTGATTAAAAATTCTGAACAACTCCTCTCCTCCCTGCTCAACCTGTGTCTTTTATTTACTAACAAAAGGTGTAAAAGGGGCTGGCCCAAGACAAAGATACAGGAAGTGATGACATGTCAAAGGACAGGGAGGGGCAATCAATGTGGCAGACAATGCACACACCCCATCCCTGTATAAGGAAGGATGAGTCATGTCCATTGTCTGATCAGCCAGGTGGCCGCCCACCCCCCATCACTGTCAGCATGGACCTCATTCAATACTGCTCAAAGGTGATCAGTATCTAATAAAGATCATTCTACTGGTTCCTATAGGTTTGAATTTATCTGCAAGACATTGCTACGGCTATTGTCAGTATACGGTACTAGTATACCGACAAGGCAGATATGCATGTCTTAAAAGCAGATATGTCTCCAAGCCCATGAGAAGGTTTTCATACTGACGGTTTTACCACTGGTCCCGATTCAGCCAAAGTACCCTCTGCTAGAGCGCTCCTTGGCTAAATCCGACACAGGGAGACAGATGACAATCTATAAAAACACACACACATCCTAAAGTAAAATGTCCGCATAATAAAATTTCCACAACAGTCCCTCCTCTTTGTCATACGCTCCCCAATGTCCCTCAACGGATCTCGATCTTCTTCTTTGAAAAAAAACAGTCTTGTCTACGAAAAGTCCTGAATCCATAAAACAAAACAGATGATGGAAAACAGAAAGTCAATCTTGACACGTAGCTTCTTTTATTCGGGAGGTGACTTAGGAGGTGGCGTTTTGCGTTGGTCGCCGGCTGGTTTGGGATCCTCTGCATCTGGTCCATGGTTTGGTCTTCAGGGCGTCTTGTCTGTTCGGGCTTCGGTAACTAGAAGTAATGGAAACAAAAAAACATAAGTATATGTCCTATTTCCTTTCGCCCGGATCCAATGGAAAACCAGTGAGCCCCAAGACCTCCCAAAGCTTTAAAAAGGATTCTGACCCTCACTAGTCATAGCTCCGCCTCTGCCCTGCTCCTGTCAGTATGGGCCTGACCCTTGTCAATGGTGTCTGCTAGCCAGGCATAACCATATACCTTCCTCACAACTGGAGGATCCCACATCTACGGGTCACCTAGCTGCCCGGACACCCATACAGGATTAACAAGAAAGGAGCAGGAGCCAGAGCTAATATTAATATTACCCTCTAGGAATGTATTGTCTATCAACAAATGCCTCCTTGTAACAAATAAACAAAAGTGATACTCTGCATTCTTTGACTTAGTTGAGCAGCTTCTTGCAGTGACCGGTGTGGATCCAGTTGTCTCGTCCCTCGAACTTCAGAGAGGTTGGCGTCATCAGCAGCACCTGGAATGGCCCAAGATGTCTCGGCTCTAGTCCCGTCCTCGGATGTTTCTTTAGCACGACCCAATCACCTGGTTGACTAGAATGAACACTGGTTATTGAGTCTGGGTCCGGGAGAAACTCCCGAACCCGGTGGTGGACATCGGGTGATAACCCGTGGGGCTGCATGGGGGCATACCTGATGGAATAAAAGGGTTACAGTGGAACATTCAGGCCATGGATCGGCCATGATTTTTACCTTTTTTGCAAGAATCTGACCCAAGTACCATCAAAGAAAAGGCACTCGTGATGGTTCCTAACGCACTAGGTTAGAAATTGATTGACATTTGAGAGGTTAGAAAGATTGAAGATCGTTGTTTTCTGCACCACTTTCCCCCCTTCTCATCGTCCTTAAAACCAGAACGAAGAGAAGCTGGATTAAACATGGTGCATAGTCTCAAGGTTAGATGGAGAGATGACGGAGGGATGAGAGAGAGAGATAGAGAAAGAGAAAGAGAAAAGCGCTTCTCTTGGACTCTGCAGTCTAAGCGGGACGGGAGTACATGACAGTGTTAGTTCGCACTGTCTGGGACTTTTGAATGCCCTGTTGCTGGAGATCGATGGATTCGTGCAGCCACAGTTCTGCTTTCTGGAGGGAACCATGGCTTTAAAGTCTAGTGGGGAATTTACGGACAAACTTTTTCCCAATCCAGACCTCAAAGGTCCCTTCTTTGGGGATGGTCCACTCTGAACCTACAGTCCCTTGGTGCCAATCTTTGAGGGGCTTAACAACTCCTCCTCTATAGATGGATTTCATGTACTGCTTGGCTGTCCTATAGTCAGAAGTGGTACCCTTCTGTTCCCTAAATTTCCCTAAACCCATGCTCGAGCCTTCTAAAAGTAGATGCGTCCATATACAGTTTCCCGCAACCTACGCAAGGAATTGTCCCGCGACCTACGCCATGGACTGTCCTGCGACACACGCTGGGCGGCTGTTACCCCCCTTCGTTCGCCTCTGAGTTGCCTTAGGGTTTCTTGCACCGACACACGGACTCCGTTCACCCTAGATAGACCTCAGAAAAAGGAGTAATCAGTGTAAGGAGAAGGGCTCTCGCCTACACACGGCGGCCCTCTGAGTCTCCTAATGAGATATACCAGCCTCGGTTTTGCCTCTGAATAGTGACCTGACCACAGGATAGGGCTTCCAATTGACCTGGAGTGGAAAGAGGGGTGCACAGAGAACACACAGTACTTTCTGTGGGGACGAGGGGTGCACAGAGAACACACAGTACCTTCTGTGGGGAATGGGGTTACTCACACAGCTATTGGTATGCCCAGGTGATATATATCACCTTGTCTCCTTAAAAAAAAATGCTCATCAACTCACTTTCCTTTGCCGATATGATTCTATATAGTCAAGCTGAACAGCACACAAAGCCCTTTTTGCAGTGACTGATCAAAAACCTCTCACTCAGCAGTAACCCTTGAATTCAGACAGTAGTTCCCACACAATATCATGAGACCCCCAGTACTCCTAACCAATACTGCAGAGAAAAGAGAGGGAAAGAAACAGAAAAAAGAAAAAGGAGAAAAACGCCAAAATATGAAAAACCTAAAAAATAAAAATGGGTTAGTAAAAGAAGAAAAATGTAAATGTAAATTAATCAAAGAAATACCCAAACGAAAATAGACAAGAATAACTGAAAAATAAAAAAGGAAAAAACTTGATTACAACAATAAAACCTAAAACTTAGGAACACATACAATTGTATAGGACTGAATTAACAAATCAATGTCTTGGAGGGTTCCCCTGAAACCGTATAGGAGAATTTCTACCCACCCAGTCATTGAAATGTTAATTTGCCCAGCCCCAAACAGCTTCAGATTCATTTTACCAGAGAAGCAGGATTTAACATTTCAATGTCCCAAAACCGTTTTTTCAAAGACCTTGGCTGTCCCTGGGTTCTCTGCCTTTGCAAAGAAGCATGTCTGGGACCATCACCTCACCTTGCTGAAAGAAACCACTTTACTTCTAGGTGTGGTTCTGGGGTACTTAACATACCTGTGTCTGTTGCCATTAGCAATGTTACAATATCGTGCAATGTGCCCGTATTCCCTGCATGCAAAACAAAGGATAGCTCGCCTCCCTGCATAATACCTTGTCGATTTGACTTGGTGCACAACATTAACCATCATAGCATGACTAGATCCCACACTACTATCTGTATTGAGTCCACTTACCACAGACTCATCTGAGGAATCTTCTGGCCTTGTGTTAATACGTCCAACTCCAGGGTCAGACACATTGTCAATCTCCATTCCTGAGTCGGTTCCACTATCTAAACCACAGTCCTCAGACTTCTCCATGCTTACAGCCCATACATTGCCTCTAGTCCCAGACACATTACTCTCCAACAGTTGTTTCAATAACTCTGGCAATTCCCTTACAGCACCCTGTGCATGCGTCAGGCTTTCAGATAAACATTCATTTTCCTTCCGCAGCTCAGTATTACACCTCACAGTACATTCATAATTAGAGCTAGCTTCAGCTGCCTGCTGGACAAGAGTTCTCAATTTAACAATTTCCACTTTTAAATCTTCCACTTCTCCTTCCAAACTCAGCTTCAGCCTACAAGACTCCTGATATTTATCCGCTATCCACCCAGCAGCAAAAATCCGAGCATACTTGCCTTTCCTTTTGCGCCATTTTTTGGTACCGATCAGGTTTGCTACACAATTCTGAGCCTGCAGCCATGAATCAGTAGATCCCTGCATAGCCTGAAGAATGGCCGCCGTGTCCTTCAACTTTGCTACTTCATTAACCTCTTGCCGCACACCTAACGCCGAAAGGCGTCATTGCGGCGGCTCTCCCAGGCTACACTAACGCCGATTGGCGTCATCTCGCGTGAGCCGAGATTTCCTGTGAACGCGCGCATACAGGCGCGCGTGTTCACAGGATCGGAAGGTAAGCGAGTGGATCTCCAGCCTGCCAGCGGCGATCGTTCGCTGGCAGGCTGGAGATGCAATTTTTTTAACCCCTAACAGGTATATTAGACGCAGTTTTGATAACAGCGTCTAATATACCTGCTACCTGGTCCTCTGGTGGTCCCTTTTGTTTGGATCGACCACCAGAGGACACAGGTAGCTCAGTAATATGTAGCACCAAGCACCACACTACACTACACCCCCCCTGTCACTTATTAACCCCTTATTCACCCCTGATCACCCCATATAGACTCCCTGATCACCCCCCTGTCATTGATCACCCCCCTGTAAGGCTCCATTCAGACGTCCGTATGATTTTTACGGATCCACTGATATATGGATCGGATCTGCAAAACACATATGGACGTCTGAATGGAGCCTTACAGGGGGGTGATCACCCCATATAGACTCCCTGATCACCCCCCTGTCATTGATCACCCCCCTGTCATTGATCACTCCCCTGTAAGGCTCCATTCAGACGTCCGTATGATTTTTACGGATCCACTGATACATGGATTGGATCCGCAAAACACATACGGACGTCTGAATGGAGCCTTAAAGGGGGGTGATCAATGACGGGGGTGATCACCCTATATAGACTCCCTGATCACCCCCCTGTCATTGATCACCCCCCTGTCATTGATCACCCCCCTGTAAGGCTCCATTCAGACGTCCGTATGATTTTTACAGATCCACTGATACATGGATCGGATCCGCAAAACACATACGGACATCTGAATGGAGCCTTACAGGGGGGTGATCAATGACAGGGGGGTGATCACCCCATAAAGACTCCCTGATCACCCCCCTGTCATTGATCACCCCCCTGTAAGGCTCCATTCAGATGTCTGTATGTGTTTTGCGGATCCGATCCATGTATCCGTGGATCCGTAAAAAACATACGGACGTCTGAATGGAGCCTTACAGGGGGGGTGATCAATGACAGGGGGGTGATCACCCCATATAGACTCCCTGATCACCCCCCTGTCATTGATCACCCCCCTGTCATTGATCACCCCCCCTGTAAGGCTCCATTCAGATGTCCGTATATGTTTTGCGGATCCGATCCATGTATCATTGGATCCGTAAAAAACATACGGACGTCTGAATGGAGCCTTACAGGGGGGTGATCAATGACAGGGGGGTGATCACCCCAGATAGACTCCCTGATCACCCCCCTGCCATTGATCACCCCCCCTGTCATTAATCACCCCCCTGTAAGGCTCCATTCAGACATTTTTTTGGCCCAAGTTAGCGGAAATTTTTTTTTTTTCTTACAAAGTCTCATATTCCACTAACTTGTGTCAAAAAATAAAATCTCACATGAACTCACCATACCCCTCATGGAATCCAAATGCGTAAAAAATTTTAGACATTTATATTCCAGACTTCTTCTCCCACGCTTTAGGGCCCCTAAAATGCCAGGGCAGTATAAATACTCCACATGTGACCCCATTTCGGAAAGAAAACACCCCAAGGTATTCGCTGAGGGGCATATTGAGTCCATGAAAGATTGAAATTTTTGTCTCAAGTTAGCGGAAAGGGAGACTTTGTGAGAAAAAACAAAAAAAAATCAATTTCCGCTAACTTGTGGCAAAAAAAATAAAAATTCTATGAACTCGCCATGCCCCTCATTGAATACCTTGGGGTGTCTTCTTTCCAAAATGGGGTCACATTTGGGGTATTTATACTGCCCTGGCATTTTAGGGGCCCTAAAGCGTGAGAAGAAGTCTGGGATCCAAATGTCTAAAAATGCCCTCCTAAAAGGAATGTTGGCCCCTTTGCGCATCTAGGCTGCAAAAAAGTGTCACACATCTGGTATCGCCGTACTCAGGAGAAGTTGGGGAATGTGTTTTGGGGTGTCATTTTACATACACCCATGCTGGGTGAGAGAAATATCTCGGTCAAATGCCAACTTTGTATAAAAAAATGGGAAAAGTTGTCTTTTGCCGAGATATTTATCTCACCCAGCATGGGTATATGTAAAATGACACCCCAAAACACATTGCCCAACTTCTCCTGAGTACGGCGATACCACATGTGTGACACTTTTTTGCAGCCTAGGTGGGCAAAGGGGCCCACATTCCAAAGAGCACCTTTCGGATTTCAACGGCCATTTTCTACAGATTTTGATTTCAAACTACTTCTCACGCATTCGGGCCCCTAAAATGCCAGGGCAGTATAACTACCCCACAAGTGACCCCATTTTGGAAAGAAGACACCCCCAGGTATTTCGTGATGGGCATAGTGAGTTCATGGAAGTTTTTATTTTTTGTCACAAGTTAGTGGAATATGAGACTTTGTAAGAAAAAAAATAATAATAATCATCATCATTTTCCGCTAACTTGTGACAAAAAATAAAAAATTCTAGGAACTCGCCATGCCCCTCACGGAATACCTTGGGGTGTCTTCTTTCCAAAATGGGGTCACTTGTGGGGTAGTTATACTGCCCTGGCATTTTAGGGGCCCAAATGCGTGCGAAGTAGTTTGAAATCAAAATGTGTAAAAAATGGCCAGTGAAATCTTAAAGGTGCTCTTTGGAATGTGGGCCCCTTTGCCCACCTAGGCTGCAAAAAAGTGTCACACATGTGGTATCGCCGTACTCAGGAGAAGTTGGGGAATGTGTTTTGTGGTGTCATTTTACATATACCCATGCTGGGTGAGATAAATATCTTGGTCAAATGCCAACTTTGTATAAAAAAAATGGGAAAAGTTGTCTTTTGCCGAGATATTTTCCGCTAACTTGTGACAAAAAATAAAAAGTTCTATGAACTCACTATGCCCATCAGCGAATACCTTAGGGTGTCTACTTTTCGAAATTGGGTCATTTGTGGGGTGTTTGTACTGTCTGGCCATTGTAGAACCTCAGGAAACATGACAGGTGCTCAGAAAGTCAGAGCTGCTTCAAAAAGCAGAAATTCACATTTTTGTACCATAGTTTGTAAACGCTATAGCTTTTACCCAAACCATTTTTTTTTTACCCAAACATTTTTTTTTATCAAAGACATGTAGAACAATAAATTTTGAGAAAAATTGGTAAATTTCGAATAATAACAAAAAAAGTTAAAATGTCAGCAGCAATGAAATACCACCAAATGAAAGCTCTATTAGTGAGAAGAAAAGGAGGTAAAATTCATTTGGGTGGTAAGTTGCATGACCGAGCAATAAACCGCTAAAGTTGTGGAGTGCCGATTTGTAAAAAAGGGCCTGGTCACTAGGGGGGTATAAACCTGTGGTCCTTAAGTGGTTAAAAATACTTTCCATTGCACAAAAAACAAACACCACAACGCTACAAAAAAATACAACACACTAGTACCAATTTCTAGGAGTTGTCCCAATACTTTTGGCACAGAACCTTTCTACACTGTAGTACCCGTATTAATTATGCCAAACAAGTCTACAATTCAGTGTAACAGCCACAGATATACAAACATTAAGCAGAATCATCAACTATAGGACGATTTCACCACTAAACTGCCACTAATGTTTACACAATGATTCCTGTATCAGACTTGTCACTGCGCTATACCATAACTGAACACTCAACTGATATCCAGCACAAAACTTATTAAAACAAAATCAAACTGTACATAGAAAGGTTACAAAAAGACAAGATAACTATTCTGGACAAAACTAACATTTCAGGCAAAAACAATCAAATCACTTTCCATAGCAACTTAAAAATGGCCGACAAACTTAAAGATGGCCGACATACCACATGGTCATCACACAAAGGAAATCAAGATAGTGTCTACAAAATCCAGCAATAAAAACAGTTTCTATATTTACTGTTCCCTACTCCCGAAACCAGAGCAAAACCTCCACTCTGTGGGTGATTTACAGGTTAACAATATAAAAATACTCTCTAAATGCTGTCTCTAATGCACAAACACTAAAACCAATTGCTGCCTCTATAAACCTCTATAAAATTGCCTCTTACAAAATCACAGTAACATAAAAGTTAAGAAGTTACTAAAAATACACAATACCCTGTACTGCTCATCATACAATCTCATCATACAATCTCTGCACAATCAACTCAGATCCACCAAAAACTATACCTTATCCTTACACCCCTTGATGCAGCAGACAACAACCACATACACCAAAAGATTCTTTAAATAGATTTCTTTCTGATGTCAGCAGATTGGAGTACACAGATTTCAGTTTACAAAGAGCAAAACTTTCTCAAAAATGAGAGTAAGGAAAAGGATATTACCTTATGCCGGCCTTTTTTGCTTTTTGAAAATTAAGCTGTGTCTCCTTTAAGTTCTGCTGATAACGGGGGGAAAAAGTGATCTCCTTAACTGTGCTCGCCATCTGTTGTAGAAAATATTAATAGTTGTAATCAGCTTGCATCAAAGTTTGTGTAAGGAAAAAGGTAAGTCCCTTTTCCCTCAGCCGCAGTCAGAGATAGACCCAGGTGTTACCATCTTGAGTAAAAATTCTGAGCAACTCCTCTCCTCCCTGCTCAACCTGTGTCTTTTATTTACTAACAAAAGGTGTAAAAGGGGCTGGCCCAAGACAAGGATACAGGAAGTGATGACATGTCAAAGGACAGGGAGGGGCAATCAATGTGGCTGGGCAGACAATGCACACAACCCATCACTGTATAAAGAAGGAAGAGTCATGTCCATTGTCTGATCAGCCAGGTGGCCGCCCACCCCCCATCACTGTCAGCATGGACCTCATTCAATACTGCTCAAAGGTGATCAGTATCTAATAAAGATCATTCTACTGGTTCCTATAGGTTTGAAATTATCTGCGAGACATTGCTACGGCTATTGTCAGTATACGGTACTAGTATACCGACAAGGCAGATATGCATGTCTTAAAAGCAGATATGTCTCCAAGCCCACTGGTCCCGATTCAGTCAAAGTACCCTCTGCTAGAGCGCTCCTTGGCTAAATCCGACACAGGGAGACAGATGACAATCTATAAAAACACACACACATCCTAAAGTAAAATGTCCGCATAATAAAATTTCCACAACACCATTCATCTATTTTACACCACCCACTCCTCTCCCTGTACATTGGGAGTGACCTTTATTGATAACGTTTTTATTACTACCCAAATAAATATAGTTTTTATCATATACACACTATCCCTTGTCCTTTGTTGATATCTGCTGGTGACCTCATATAGAGTGCCTGTCTTCCTATGTTCCTATATGCCTGCCTTTTCTGACTGGGTGAGTCAGCTTAGACACGTGCACCTTGCATATTGCCCACACAGGAGAGCCACCGTATTCCCTCCTTATAAAAAAATAAAATACAAATAAAATAAAAATAAAAGGAAAGATTGCAAAGTAAAAGAGTGTTTACTATCCTCTAACAGTCTTTTTATGTGGCAAAAATATATTTTAAAAAATATATAAAAAAATATATAAAAAAATAAAATAAAAAATAAAAATACGAATAAAAGAAAAAAATAAAAAGTGCAAAATAGTAGAGTTTTCATTGTCCCGCAACAGTCCTTTTATTATATAGCAAAAATATATTTAAATAAGTAATAAATCAATTATAAAAAATAACAAAATAAAATACTAATAAAATACAAATAAAAGTAAAGAATAAAAAGGAAAAAGTGAAAAATTAACAAAAAGTGTAAGTGTATTTGTAGCAGAAATATATCAAAAATTAAGTTAAAAAAGATAAAATAAATAAATAAAATACATAAAAGAAAAAACACCCACACCAACCAAAACAGTCGCCATTATTGCCCTATTCACGTGAAACTATACATATTATATAGCAAAACGACCAACACAAAATAGAGAATTAAAAAAAATTATTTTGGTGTCAGTATTTAAAGAATAAGGAGCTATAGTTTAAAAAAAAAAAAAAAACTTTTTAAAAATGTTTTGTACAGTTTCTCCCAAATAAAACAAAAAAGAAATAAATTATAAGGCCTTATGTGTCACAAGTGAAAAAGTGTTGCAAAAATAATTTTAGTAGTTCCAACACATAAAAAAGTTACAACTGTTCGAACCACCTCATGTGCTATATGACTTCAGGCCTCGTTATTAAAGTGTTAACCATTAAGCACTTTCCCCACTAGTAAGGGAAAATGCTTACTGGTTATTACATGATGCCTGTAACTGGCAGAAGGTGGTAATAACCAGGGAGCGCCATCCTCTGCAGTGAAGGAAAGCGCCGATTTATGAATAGGAGGCAGGAAGGAAATGTAAGGAAATGTCGCCACTTTTCCGTAAAATTGACTATTAACAAGTTCCTGCAGCATGGCCCCTGAAACAGAAGATCCATACTTACCTGCTTCATGCCGCCCTGGCCCCCTCAGCCTCCATCTTCTGGTTCGTGCACTTTTACACCTGTCAGTGCATGGCCATGGTCACATACACTGCTCTAGTCAGGGGCGTAACTAGAAGTGACTGGGCCCCACAGAAAATATTTGTAAGGGCCCCTCCAGCGCGCTTCGCACCGCCTTCCTCCTGTGTAAACCCCACTCCTTTGGCACAGGGTAGCGGTATACTGTATATTGTGTGGCACAGTGGATGCTATGTCCCAGTATCATAGTGCCATCTCCCCCCCCCCCCCCCAAAAAAAAGTGCCAGTATCAAGTGCCTCTCTCCCCCCCATGTACCAGTATCATAGTGCCAAACCCACCCATGTGCCAGTATCAAGTGCCAACCTCCCCCCACATGCCAGTATCAAGTGCCTCTCCCCTCCCCCCATGTCCCAGTATCATAGTGCCATCTCCCCCCCCACAAAAAAAGTGCCAGTATCAAGTGCCTCTCTCCCTCCCCCCCCATGTGCCAGTATCAGGTGCCTCTTCCCCCCCCCCATGTGCCAGAATCAGGTGCCAACCCCCCCCCCTTCCCCCCCCCCCAGGTGTCAGTATCAAGTGCCTCTCTCCTCCCCCCCCATGTCCCAATATCATAGTGCCATCCCCCCCCCCCCCCACAAAAAAAGTGCCAGTATCAAGTGCCTCTCTCCCCCCCATGTACCAGTATCATAGTGCCAAACCCACCCATGTGCCAGTATCAAGTGCCAACCTCCCCCCACATGCCAGTATCAAGTGCCTCTCCCCTCCCCCCATGTCCCAGTATCATAGTGCCATCTCCCCCCCCACAAAAAAAGTGCCAGTATCAAGTGCCTCTCTCCCTCCCCCCCATGTGCCAGTATCAGGTGCCAACCCATCTCCCCCCCCCCCCATGTGCCAGTATCAGGTGCCTCTCTCCCCCCATGTGCCAGTATCAGGTGCCAACCCCCCTCCCCCCCCCAAGGTGCCAGTATCAGGTGCCTCTTTCCCCCCCCCATGTGCCAGTATCAGGTGCCAACCCCCCCTCCCCCCCCCCCCCAGGTGTCAGTATCAAGTGCCTCTCTCCTCCCCCCCATGTCCCAATATCATAGTGCCATCTCCCCCCCCCACAAAAAAAGTGCCAGTATCAAGTGCCTCTCTCCCTCCCCCCCATGTGCCAGTATCAGGTGCCTCTCTCCCCCCATGTGCCAGTATCAGGTGCCAACCCCTCCCCCCCCCCATGTGCCAGTATCAGGTGCCTCTATCCCCCCCCCATGGCAGTCGGGTATTAAAAAAATTATAATAAACCCACGACCTTCTGTATCAGAGGCAAAGCACTTAACCACAAGACCATAAGAGCTGCCTTGCTGCTGACTGAAAAAAATATGAGACTTCTACTGTTATAGCTGGCTAAGTGTACATCTATACACATGACAGCTGCTCATATATAGAGAAATAGCAGAGCTGAGTGTGCTGGGACAGCTGTCATATAGAGATATAGCAGTGCTGGGTGTGTTGGGGCAGCTGTGTGTTGGCCGGGGGCTCGGTGGAGCTGATGTTGTGTTTTATCCTAATGAGAAAGATTTCATAATAAGGATTTGGAGAAGCGGCAGAGGGATAGCAGAGCAGGGAGAGGCTGGTGCTGCTACTAGGGGGTCATACCATGGGGGAGTAATAGTAAACTTGACCCTTGGGGATCTCGGACACCACTTCAACACTTGGCCGGGGGCTCGGCGGAGCTGATGTTGTGCTTTATCCTAATGAGAAAGATTTCATAATAAGGATTTGGAGAAGGGGCAGTGGGGTCGCAGAGCAGGGAGAGGCTGGTGATGCTACTCCGGGGTCATACCCATGGGGGAGTAATAAAGCCCACCATAATGCCCCCCCCCCCAGTAGTAATAATTCTCCTTATAATGTGACAGTGCAAAAATACCCCCTTGTAATGCCCCCAGTTGAGCTAATGTCCCCATAGTGCCCCCATAATGTCCCAGTATAAAATACCCCTATATAGTGCCCCCAGTAAATTCCCCCATAGTGCTCCTCTCCCCCTTCCTGCTAGTGCCCCCCATAATGTACCAGTATAAAATGCCCCATATATAGTGCCCCAGTAGATGCCCCTCAGTGTCCGGCCTCTGATAGGCTGCCGGCCTAGTGTCCCCCATAATGCCCCCCAATAATGTGCCAGTAAGTGTCCCCATAGATGCCCCCCCATCATGTGCCAGTATCAAGTGCCTCTCTCCTCCCCCCCACATGTCCCAGTATCATAGTGCCATCTCCCCCCCAATGTGCCAGTGTCAAGTGCCTCTCTCCTTCCCACCCCCCATGTGCCAGTATCATAGTGCCAACCCCCCCCCCCCCATGTGCCAGTATCAAGTGCCTCTCTCTTCTCCCCCCATGTCCTAGTATCATAGTGCCATCCCTCCCAAAAAAGTGGGAGTATCAAGTGCCTCTCCCCCTCATGTGCCAGTATCATAGTGCCAAACCCACCCATGTGCCAGTATCAAGTGCCAACCCCCCCCCCTCCCACATGCCAGTATCAAGTGCCTCTCTCCTCCCCCCCATGTGCCAGTATCATAGTGCCATCTCCCCCCCATGTGCCAGTATCAAGTGCCTCTCTCCTTCCCACCCCCCATGTGCCAGTATCATAGTGCCAAACCCCCCCATGTGCCAGTATCAAGTGCCTCTCTCTTCCCCCCCATGTCCCAGTATCATAGTGCCATCTCCCCCCCCAAAAAAAAAGTGCCAGTATCAAGTGCCTCTCTCCCCCCCATGTACCAGTATCATAGTGCCAAACCCACCCATGTGCCAGTATCAAGTGCCTCCCCCCCCCCCCCCCACATGCCAGTATCAAGTGCCTCTCTTTTCCCCCCATGTCCCAGTTTCAGGTGCCAATTCCTCTCCCCCCCCCATGTGCCAGTATCAGGTGCCTCTCTCCCCCCATGTGCCAGTATCAGGTGCCAACCCCCCTCCCCACCAGGTGTCAGTATCAAGTGCCTCTCTCCTCCCCCCCATGTCCCAATATCATAGTGCCATCTCCCCCCCCCCCCCACAAAAAAAGTGCCAGTATCAAGTGCCTCTCTCTCTCCCCTCCCCACAAAAAAAGTGCCAGTATCAAGTGCCTCTCTCCCTCCCCCCCCCCATGTGCCAGTATCAGGTGCCAACCCCTCTCCCCCCCCATGTGCCAGTATCAGGTGCCTCTCTCCCCCCATGTGCCAGTATCAGGTGCCAACCCCCCTCCCCCCCCAAGGTGCCAGTATCAGGTGCCTCTTCCCCCCCATGTGCCAGTATCAGGTGCCAACCCCCCGTTCCCCCCCAGGTGTCAGTATCAAGTGCCTCTCTCCTCCCCCCCATGTCCCAATATCATAGTGCTATCTCCCCCCCCACAAAAAAAGTGCCAGTATCAAGTGCCTCTCTCCCTCCTCCCCCCCACAAAAAAGTGCCAGTATCAAGTGCCTCTCTCCCTCCCCCCCATGTGCCAGTATCAGGTGCCTCTCTCCCCCCCATGTGCCAGTATCAGGTGCCAACCCCCCCTCCCCCCAGGTGCCAGTATCAGGTGCCAACCCCTCTCCCCCCCATGTGCCAGTATCAGGTGCCTCTCTGCCCCCCATGTGCCAGTATCAGGTGCCAACCCCCCCCCCCCCCCCCGGTGCCAGTATCAGGTGCCAACCCCCCTCCCCCATGTGCCAGTATCAAGTGCCTCCCGCTCCCCCCATGGCAGTAACAATCGGGTATTAAAAAAATTATAATAAACATTTCTACTTACCTTCATGTCAGCGATGCAATGCAGCCTCTTCCTGTGTCCCGCCCTGTATGTCTATATATGGAGTCAGTGCTTGTATTTCAGAAAAGCTTCTGCTGGGATTCGAACCCACGACCTTCTGTATCAGTGGCAAAGCACTTAACCACAAGACCATAAGAGCTGCCTTGCTGCTGACTGAAAAAAATATGAGACTTCTACTGTTAAAGCTGGCTAAGTGTATATCTATACACATGACAGCTGCTCATATATAGAGATATAGCAGAGCTGAGTGTGCTGGGACAGCTGTCATATAGAGATATAGCAGTGCTGGGTGTGTTGGGGCAGCTGTCATGTGTATAGATGTACACTTAGCCAGCTATAACAGTAGAAGTCTCATATTTTTTCAATCAGTTGCAATGCAGCCTTTATGGCTGTGTGTGTAAATGCTTTGCCTCTGATACATTGGAGGTTGTAGGTTCGAATCCCAGACACATCAGGAGACTTTAGGAGACAGTAAGATTAGATCACATTAGCGAGGGGGCCTGGTCAGACAAGAATCGATATTTAACTAACTTGAAAATAAACTGTCACACATGCTGCCAGGGCGCCGGGCCCCCTTGGCAGCCCGGGCCCCGAAGCAGCTGCTTCCCCGGTAGTTACGCCACTGGCTCTAGTCAATGACTGGCTTCAGCAGTGACAAGCTGCTTGTGGCCACATCACCACTGAAGCCAGTGATTGGCTGGAGAGGTGCATGTGACCATGGCCATGCACTGCCAAGTAAAAACAGTGCTGGGAGCATGCTCCTCGGTTTCAAGGACCTTGCTGCATTTTTACTGGGAAATCCCTTTAAGCCCCTATTACACTGCGAGATATTCAGGTCAATTACTGGGAACAAGTGTTCATGATACCTGGCTGGTATAATCGTGCCGCACATGTCTCTGTGTAATCAGGGATGTGCTACTGATAATCAATATAACTAAATGAAGGAGGAATGTCTGTGACAGCGATCATTGCTCCCCAGTCACTTTACATTGGCCTGTGTAATAGGCGGATGCAAATTAGCGCCAATCAACATTTATATTTTATTTATTTATACTTGAAATAGAGCGATGTGACAATGCGTCCCTCAGACCAAAAAAGATTGTGCACCCCTGGTTTAGATGAATTCTTAAAAGTAAATTACATTAATGCTTATGAAAATGTGTAGAAATCTGAGTCTCACTTCCTTCTGGGATTCGCGTCTCCACCTATCCCTTGGTTGAACTTGATGGACTTATGTTTTTTTTCAACCGTATTAACTAGAGATGAGCGAATTTCATGTTATGAAATTCGTGCACGATTCATTTGGTGGTAAAAGCAGAATTGCGTTATGGATTCTGTTACCACGGACCATAACTCAATTCTATGACGAAATGCATAACGGAATGTCTTTAGAGGCATTCCGTTATTCATTCTATCATAATAGAAGTCTATGGGCTGCAAAACGGATCCTTCCCGTTTCTGCTATGAAGGGAAGTCCTCTCCTGCATAGCGGAAACAGGACGGATCCGTTATGCAGCCCATAGACTTTTGGAATGAATAACGGAAAGCCTCTAAAGGCATTCCGTTATGCATTCCATCATAGAATTGCGTTATGGTCCGTGGTAACGGAATCCATAATGCAATTCTGCTTTTACCTCCAAACGAAGAGTGAACGAGTTTTATAACATGAAATTCGCTCATCTCTAGTATTAACTATGTAACTGTATTTTTGGCATGTATCCAATCTGCATATTTTGTGGTTCGGATGTGGTCCCATTCATTTCAATGGGGGTTGCAAAAGATGCGGACAGCAAACATTGTGCTTTCCGCATCCGAATGCTCTTTCCGCAGCCCTGCAAAAAAAATTAGAACATGTTCTATTCTTCTCCGTTTTCTTATGACTTATGTTGTGCCATTCCTTTGTTATTTCTACTACACAAGTTTATGAATTGTCAGCAGCTTGCAGTAAAGGTACAGATGGGTGTTACCAGTCGGGAGTGTGTCCCTGCAAAGTCTGACACCAGCAGCCAGTGGTGTACCTCCAATAGAGGCAGCAGCTGATCTGTGTATTATAAGGTTCTGCAGCAGCTGAGGTGTGTATTAGGAGGTTCTGCAGCAGCTGAGGTGTGTATTAGGAGGTTCTGCAGCAGCTGATGTGTGTATTATGAGGTTCTGCAGCAGCTGAGGTGTGTATTATGAAGTTCTGCAGCAGCTGAGGTGTGTATTATCATGTTCTGCAGCAGCTGATGTGTGTATTATGAGGTTCTGCAGCAGCTGAGATGTGTATTATGAGGATCTGCAGCAGCTGAGGTGTGTATTATGAGGTTCTGCAGCAGCTGAGGTGTGTATTATGATGTTCTCCTGCAGCTGAGGCATATATAATGAGGTTCTGCAGCAGCTGAGGTGTGTATTAGGAGGTTCTGCAGCAGCTGATGTGTATATTATTATGTTCTGCAGCAGCTGATGTGTGTATTATGAGGTTCTGCAGCAGCTACGATATGTATTATGAGGTTCTGCAGCAGCTGAGGTGTGTATTATGAAGTTCTGCAGCAGCTGAGGTGTGTATTATGATGTTCTGCAACAACTGATGTGTGTATTATGAAGTTCTGCAGCAGCTGGTGTGTATTATGATGTTCTGCAGCAACTGAGGTGTGTATTCGTTAATTTCTAACGATAATTTGTTTTCCCTTAGTCCTAACAGCAGCACAGATGGGGTTAACCACCCCCCATGGACTGGTAGGACCGGCCCAAGTAATAATTAAACACTTAAACCTCCCCTATAAAGGAGGGAATCACCTCCAGCCCATTGTGTTATAGCAAGAAAAAACTAGTTTTACTAGGGTGGGAAATTTGTGTGCTGCTGTTAGGACTAAGGGAAAACAAATTATCATTAGAAATTAAAGATTCCCTTACGTCCTACCAGCAGCACAGATGGGGAGATAGCAAGAAGAACCCCTAGGGAGGGCCATCATGCCTGGCAGAACTAAGAATAGTCTGCCCAAAGGCCGAGTACTCAGCTAATCTGGCATCTAGTCTATAATGGGAGATGAATGTTGATTCAGAGCTCCAGGAGGCAGATTTACAAAGAAGACTCCTCTCGGCAAAAGAAGTAGCTACAGCCCTCGTAGAATGGGCTTTTACAAACCCCAGAGGGTCTAGAGATTGGGAAACCAAAGGATTCCCCATTAGCCTCCTTAATCCATCGACTGATGGATGGTTTAGACGCCTTACGGCCTTTAAACTTACCGGCAAACAGGATTAGAAGATTTTCATCTTTCCTGAACTCCTTGATCTATCCACATAGATCCGGAGGCATCTCAAGACATCCAAGGATGTATAGCAGGTTCCTCGGAGGAGGTAGAAGGTCTAGAAAGAACCGGGAGGGATATCACCTGGTTGATATTCTGGAAAGAAGGAACATTAGGCCTAAAGTACGGGAGAAATCTTAAAAGGACCCGGTCTTGCAAAGAAATGGTATAGGGCTCGTGCGCTTATAGAGCTTGAAGCTCAGAGACCCTCTTGGCCGAAGTCACAGCAAGAAGAAAAAACAAGTTTTCATGTGACAAACTTCAAATCTACCTCCTCCAAAGGCTCAAAGGGGTGAGATGCTAACCCCCTGAGAACTACTGATAAATCCCATTGAGGGATGGGATTTAGTACCTTAGGCTTTAATCTTTCAGCTCCTTTAAGGAACCGTTTAATGAGCGGGTCCTGCGAAAAAGACTTGTTGAAACAAGCTGGAATGGCTGAAACTTGACCCCTGAAGGTAAATGGAGCAAGGCCTTTGTCACGGCCATCTTGCAAAAACTGAAGGATGATGGGGAGGGGCGGATCTGCAGACGCCACCTCCTTTGAGGAACACCAAGAAGAGAATATCCTCATAATCTGTGAGTAGGCTCTCTTAGTAGAGTCTGCTCTTGAATGAGACTGCGTTCTCAGGACCGACTCTGAAAGCCCTTCTATTCTGGGAAGGGACTGATCAACCTCCAGGCTGTCAGGTTGAACCTGTGCAGATCTGGGCAGAGGTGAGTGTCCCATGACACCAGGGTCTGCCGTGGGGGTAGCCTCCAATAATGTCCCTGACTCATCTGAATGAGCTGGGTAAACCAGGATCTCTTGGGCCAAAATGGTATGATGGCTATTACCGAGGCCTGATCCTGACAAATTTTTATCAATACCCTCGGTATCATGGAAAAGGGAGGGAAGATGTAAGCCAGCCTGAACCTCCAGGATATTGACAGAACATCTATCGCCAGGGGGTTGTCCTCCCTGTAAAGGGAGCAAAACCTCTCCACCTTGGCGTTGAACCTTGTTGCCATAAGATCCACCTCTGGCATTCCACACTTGAGGACTATCTGCTTGAATATCTCCGGATGTAAAGACCACTCCACTGTTGGAAGACTGCGGCTCAACCGATCCGCTATCATATTGAGGGAGCCTCGAATGTGGATCGCAGATAAGTGTGAAAGGTTCAATTCTGCCCAATCCAGAATCACCCCGATCTCTGATAAGAGGGTAAGTGATCTTGTGCCTCCCTGCTTGTTGATGAAAAGTGCCGCAGTCATATTGTCTGACTGGACTTTCACCGCTTTGCCCCGGATCTGAGGGGCGAAGTGAAGGAGGGCTAGCCGGATAGCTTGAATCTCGTGGAGATTGGATGAGAGGAGCCGCTCCTGAGGAGACCAGGATCTGTGCACTGGAGAATCATCTAGATGAGCACTCCAGCCTACTAGGGACGCATCTGTTGTCAATATGACCCAGGTTAGCTGGGTCATAGACTTCCCGTCTAAAAGATGGCTCCACCATCTGAGGGAATGCCGAGTTTGCCAAGACAGGGAGCACAGGGAGTTCAGCCCGGCGAGGCTGCCATTCCATTTGGAGAGAACCTCCGACTGCAGCGGCCGGAGGTGCCATAAAGCCCAAGGGACTGCTTAAGCAGACGCTGACATGAGCCCCAACATCTTCATGAGAGTCCAAATTGGAACTCGCCAAGGCACGGATAGAAATTCTGCCATGTTCTGTATTCGGGATCTTCTTTCTGGAGTCAACCGGAGAGATCTCCCAACGGAGTCGATTATGAAGCCTAAATATCTTACTGAAGTTGACGGGCTCACGTTCGACTTCTGCCAGTTGATGATCCACCTTAGGCGGAACAGAAAGGAAATCGCTACATGAAGATGGTGGGTCAGGACCACAAAAGAAGAGGCTTTTAGAAGCCAATTGTCCAGATAAGGAATGATGGTCAGTCCTTGGAGTGCTAGCCGCCACCACAGAAACTACCACCTTGGTGAAAGTGTGAGGGGCAGAAGAAATGCCGAAGGGAAGGGCAACGAACTGAAGGTGTCTGGTGACACCTGACACCTGGACCGCGATCCTGAGATATTTCCTGGAAGCAGGATGAATCGGGATGTGCAAATATGCATCCTTGAGGTCCAGGGTTGCCGTCACATCTTCAGGATTGAGAACGTGAACCACTGACCTGATGGTTTCCATACGGAACCTTACTTTCCTTACGTATCGATTGAAGAATCTCAAATCGATAATCATCCGGAGATCCCCTGACGCCTTGGGAACCAGAAACACTGGTGAGTAAATCCCTAAGCCCCGTTCCCCTGCCGGAACCTCCTCCAGAGCCCCCTTGTGGATGAAATCCTGAATGTAAGCCTCCAGAACCGACTGCCTTGCGGCCTGTGGAAGTTTGGTTCTGATGAATCTGTCTGGAGACAGAGAAAGAAGATTGATTGAGTACCCCTCTGATATGACATTCAGGACCCAGGGATCCGAAATCTCTTGGATCCAGATGTCCTTGAAGTGGGAGAGTTGACCTCCGATGGGAAGATGAGGCAGAGGAGTGGGGAAGTCTTCTGGCAGGATGGCAGGAGTCACGGGAGTCATCCAAGAGCCTTGAGGAGGCCCGTAGTCAGGAGGTGGATTTTTTATCCTTGTCTCTTTTTACGAGAGCGCCTCGAACCTCTTCGCTGCGCTCCCCAGTCCCTCCGGGCTCTGGACTGCTGGTCAGACCTACCACCACGGTTGTGTCTGCCCCGCCCCCGAAAGGACTGTTGGGGAAGTCTCTTCCCCTTTTAATCTGACAGGTCTTCCATAATCTTATCCAACTCTGAGTCGAACAAACGGTTGGGCTCAAAGGAAAGGCTACATGGAATTGTCAGCGACCCAAGGCTTAAGCCACAAAGGCCTGCGGGCCGCTGACACCAGGGTTAGGGTTTTGGCCGCCAACTTCAGCTGTTGTTGCGCTGTATCAGACAGTAAATTCATCGCCAGGTTGACAGTCTTGAAAGCCGCCAGAATGTCGTCCCGAGACACCTTCTGATCCACATCCATCTGGATCTGGTTTAATCGAGACCGGAGGAAGGTAGAAACTTCTGTAGCAGCGATGGCCGTAGACGCGGAAGCTGCAGCTGCCGTATAACCTCTCCTGAGTGTGCACTCTGCTCTCCTGTCAAGGGGATCCTGCAGACTCGACCCATCATCCGCAGGAACCAGAGTGCGCTTGGACAGTTTGGCAATCGCCATGTCCACCTTGGGAATGGAACCCCATGATTCCACAAAGGGTTTAGCCATCAGAAACATGGTTCTGAATCTTTAGTTAGAATCGGACCCCTTTCGGGTTTCTTCCACTCTGTGCATATGACAGAGAGGAGGGTCTCATCCGCTTTAAAGACACAAAGTGCCCGACTAGCGGGATCAGAGGGCTCCCCCAGGTCAACATCATGGTCCCCCGACCTGATGGACTTAAGTAACTTTTGCGTCCTATCAGGAGGAAAAAAGCATGAAGTAAGCTCCTCCTCATCCGAGGAGGAGGAACTCAAGGAGACTACGGACGGTCTCTCTTCTGGAGCCGAAGACTCCATAGGAGTCTGAGTAGGAAGCCTCTCATCCAGCAGGCTTATAACCCCTTTGATGGATCCATCAACATAGGTCTTTACCCACTGATACATATCCTGCATCGTAGGTTAGGTGGAAGGTTGAACCCTCGGACGGCAACCGTCACACCTGGAGTAGGGACAGCTATCCTCCAAAAGCGCGCTACAATCATAGCACGAAAAATGTTTCCGCTTGGAAACCGCCTTTCTGCCATTCGAATCCCGTGGAGGCTTTTTTTTTTTTTTTTTTTTTCTTAAAGTTAACGGAACAAGGGATTTCCAACCAGTCTCCCAAGCTGGTTCCTACCAAGCCCCAAGCTGGTTCCTACCAAGCCCCAAGCTGCTTATCTTCTGCGATCTGACGAGTGCAGGTAAATTCAGCTTAGAATAACCGTTGACCGACCTCACTGCGGGAAAAAGAAAAAAAGGATAAGTAAAACATTTGCAAACAACCAATAAATGTTTCAGGAGAAAGGTAAAAGAAAAGGCAGACTGGCGGATAGCTGAAAATGAGGACCAGAAATAAGGCACCAACAAGTGGAGGAACACCAGCTTATGGGACTCTGGGAGCTAGCTTAAAAAGCATGTGCAGCCAGAGAACGACCAGGTTCACAATGTTTCCTTAAATAGGGGAGGGAGTGGGCTCAGAGCCGAGTCCCCGCCCCCAGAGGAGAAAACACATAACAGTAAATAAAAAGGTTTCCCCCCAGGAAGGAATACAATAAAACCTCCAACCGGAGGGAAAATCGCGGATTACATATAAAAAAAAAAATCGCAATAATGACGCGAAATCACGTCGCAAGGAAGAAATTCCGGAAGTGACGTCAGATTCGGAAGATGGCGGCGCCCAGCGGCCGCAAGGAAAAGGACCGAGGACGCCGAAAAATGCACCGCTGCGCAGCGCCGGCAGCAGGTAAGCTGCCGGACAAGCCATAGTAGTAAAAGCGGAGGCAAAGCCTGCAGATAACATGAAAAAAAGATTCCCCCCTAAGAGAGGGGGAATCACCGTCTAGTCCACCTGTCCGGAGGACAGAAAAAAACACAATGGGCTGGAGGTGATTCCCTCCTTTATAGGGGAGGTTTAAGTGTTTAATTATTACTTGGGCTCATTAAAATTCCGCCGGTCCTACCAGTCCATGGGGGGTGGTTAACCCCATCTGTGCTGCTGGTAGGACGTAAGGGAATAGGAGGTTCTGCAGCAGTTAGAGAAACATCAGTTGTGACTGTATTAAATCCTCGCGTCGCACTGTGACCTGACTGACCAGTCCCAACCTGACCTGATCCAGAAGTGTCACTAGTCCAGACTAGGGTTGCCACCCGTCCGGGATTGACCTGGACAGTCCGGGTTTGTAATCCTGTGCCCGGGTACAAGCCTTTCTTAGACCCGGGCACAGGATTATTCATTCAAACTGCAGTGTGGTCCGACCGAGACTCCGATCGCATATTTAAGCTGTCACTCCGGGTGATCAGCTGAGCGCAGCGCTCCCGAGCCTCCCCCCTCCTCCTCCGGTCTACACACTACAGTGATGCCAGGCAGCGCTGTGTTCACTCACTGTTCAGTCTCCTCCCCTCGCTCCTCCTCTGCCTCCCAGTCCCTCCCTCCCTCTCTCTGATAAGGAAGTCAAGTCCACAGGAAGTGATGACATCAGAGAGAGAGAGGCAGGGAGCTCCGTGGGAGAAATCATTCTTCTTCTCCTCTCCAGTACAGCTCCAGCAGCCTGCCCATGTAGTGCCCAGCCCAGTGCCCACTGTGCCCTGCCTGCAGACAACCTGACCAAGACAGTCCTGACTCTGAGTCCTGACACCTGTCCTAGATAGTCACTCACTTACTTCTAAAAAGGTATAAATATAAAACATTTGAATTGTGTAATTGTATGTAATAGTGTGGGCTTCTGTCACCCCACTAAACTCTTTTTTTTTGCTTCTTATAATCCCTATACTGTGATATATGAATACATAATGTTATTAGTCATTTTGGTTCAGTAGATAATGAATAAAACGGACTTTTATAATATGTAAATTACCTGTCTACCAGCAGGTAGGGCGGTTACTTGCTGGTAGCAGTCGCATCCTCCTATCCTAAAGACGCCCCCTCCTCATGTTGATTGACAGGGCCAGCGAACGCGATCGTTCTCTGCTGGCCCTGTCTGCTATCAAGATCTCGCGCCTGCGCCGTACCTGTCTTCAGTCGGCGCAGGCGCACTGATAGGAGGGCGCTCGCTCGGCCGCTCCATCCTCAGTGCGCCTGCGCCGGGTGTAGATGTGACGTCATCGGTGTAGGCGCACTGAGGAAGGAGCGGCTAAGCGAGCGTCCGCCTCTCAGTGCGCCTGTCTATTCACCCTTTGGCAGTGGCACGCCCATGTCCAGTTGATTGACGTCCGAGTTCTCCTCTTCGTCCTGTAAATCCCGCGCCTGCGCCGAATACTAAACGGGACGGCGCAGGCGTGGGATCAGGGGCGTAACGATCGCGGTGCGACAGCGACCAGGGGTGGAGACGGGACATGGTTGGAGGCGGGACATGGGCGTGGCTGGAGGTGGGGCCTGGAAGGGGGCCCTCCCTCCCTTCTGTTTGGGTTTGGCTTGAAGAAAAGGTGGCAACCCTAGTCCAGACTCCAGTCCAGCTTCGTGAAGATCTGCCCCAGGCCCTGACTGCACTCTGCCAGCAGCACAAACAGTAAGTCAGCACTGGGGAGGAGGTGAAGCAGGAGCAGGCACAGTCCATGGGGGAAGGCTAGGTAATTACTTGTGATCAGATTTTGGTATTCTGTTCCAGCATATCAGCAGAATGCCAGATCCAGCATATGCCAAACACTGCTGGCACCTGCTGGATCCTATTTACAATAATGGGGTCAGTCGAGATCCTGCATGCAGTGTTGTTTTGCCCTTTGTTTTTGCCAGAATCTGCAACGGAGGCTTCTGCTGGAACCTCTGCAGTAGATGTGCACGTACCCTAAGGGGTGTGATGGGTCATCCATAAGGGGGCCCAATTCAGATTCTTGCCATGGGGCCCAGTGATTTATATGTACGCCCCTGCCAGCAGCACTGATTAGACAGAGTAAGACACACCCATTACTGGTAACACCCAGCAGCACCTTTACTGCAGAGTGCGGTCAATTAATTTGCAAACCCCTTGCAGGAATAATAAGGTAATGGCACAACATAGAGAGTCATAAGAGCAGATGCTCCAGAATTGTTATTACATGGGGAATGCAAATAGTTACAGAAACTGACATGTCAGGAGAGGTCCTTTTTAACCACTTCTTTACCAGAGTGTTATTTCCCCCCCCCCCCCCCCCCTTCCTTACCAGGCCCTTCCTGAACCAGGCACATTACATGTTAACAGTAGTTTATAGGAAAATATAAATACACACATTGCAGGAAATGGCAATAAATATAAGAGATGACACATGATGCACCAACCAAGATAGTAGGGGTACAAAATAGGTGGTAATGCCACTCTGGGGTATTACAGTTATATTTAGTACTACCGTATGTAAGCATTGCTCACTAGTAATAATTGCTATATAAGGATAGCAAACTAGTAATATTTACTACTATTTAAACATTGCTCACTAGTAATAATAACTGCTATATAGTCGTCGCAGACTAGTAATAATAACTGATAAAAAAGCATTGCCATCTAGCAATCAATTAATATTTCCACAACCCCATTAAAGTCTATAGGGAAACCACAATAAATCAGCCGCAGAGCCACACAATTGCGGATTTTCTTCCAAATAATGCACTGTGTATATGAGATTTGGCAAATCTCATTTACTTTGCTGGTACGGTATTAGGCTACATTCACACAACCGTTTGAATGAGTCCGTATCCGTTCCGCAATTTTGCGGAACGGGTGCAGACCCATTCATTTCTATGGGGCTGCAAAAGATGCGCACAGCACACAGTGTGCTGTCCGCATCCGTAGTTCCATGCTGCAGCCCCGTAAAAAAATAAATAGAACATGTCCTATGTCAATTGTGGACAAGAAAAGGCATTTTCTATGATAGCGGCGGCATGTGCGGTCCGCAAATTGCAGAACGCACATGGGCCGGTATCCGTGTTTTGCATTTGTGCGGCTGTAGCCTTAAGCCTCATTCACACGTCAGTGTTCCACGGACATGTGCTGTACGTGTTCTCCACAGACGGCACACGTCCCCATTCACTTTAATGTGTGTATTCAGACGTCAGTGTTTTAGCACGGTCCGTGGGTCAGTATTTTTAGCACGGATGCATGCTCTATTTTGTCCGTGTTCACGGATCCATCACGTCCATCATAGTCTATGGGTCCGTAAAAAACCACGGATGCAACACGGATGCCATCCGTGTTGCATCCGTATTTCATGGATCATTAAGAAGAGATGCTTTGAAAATTATGTTTCAGCTGCTCAGTGTCAGTGAAAAACGGATGCAACACGGACAGCAAAAAAAAAAAAACACACGGACCCAACACGGATCCTTCACAGACAGCTTCACGGGTGCATCACAGACCACCTGCTCATGGATTTGAGCACTGACATGGACGTGTGAATGAGGCTTCACAGTGTGGATTGTCTGCATGAAAATCTGTGCAGAAAATCCACACGTACTCCGCACTGTGTGCATATATCCTTTGGCTTTTGCTTCACGTATTTGGTTTTACAGTAAATACAATCTATACTAGAAGCAATGATGTATGTATCCAGCACAATTTTATTCTTCCATGTTGAGTGACATCCACATTGACCAGTTGTCAAGGTTGTTCTCCTGGAGGAAGCTCATCCACCTATTTATTAAGGAAAAAACAGAAAGTATATCAGGTAAAAATGTGTTTCCTATTAAAAAAAACAAACACAAAAAAAATCACTGTTCTCTATGTTCTCTTTTAACCCTTTCAGCCCTGGGCAACTTTCCGTTTTTGCATTTTTTATTTTTTTTTACTGCCAGCCTTCCCAGAGCCATAACTTTTTTTTATTATTCCAGTCACATAGCCGTATGAGGGCTTGTGTTTTGCGGGAGAAGTACTTTAAGGCTATTTTCACACTAGCGTTGTTTTAATCCGGCGTTCAATTCCAACACCGGAACTGCCTGCCTGATCCGGAAAAACGTGTGAAAACGGATTACATTTGAATCCTGATCAGGATTTTGATCACAATGAAAAAATGCATTGGAAAACTTTAACTTTTTTTTCACATTTTTCGGGTTTAACATGCAAAAGCCGGATCCGGTTTGACTGAACACACAGCGCCAGATCCGCCGTTAATGCAAGTCAATGGGAAAAAGACCGGATCCGGCGTTCAGTCAAAGTGTTCAGGATTTTTGGCCGGAGGTAAAAATACAACATGCTACGTTTTTCTGAAAAGCCTGATCAGTCAAAAAGACTGAACTGAAGACATCCTGATGCATCCTGAACGGATTACTCTCCATTCAGAATGCATTAGGATAAAACTGATCAGTTCTTTTCCGGATTTGAGCCCCTAGGACGGAACTCAGCGCCGGAAAAGAAAAACGCTAGTGTGAAAGTACCCCTAAGGCCTCTTTCACACTTGCGTTGTTGGGATCCGGCATGCACTTCCGTTGCCGGAGGTGCCTGCCGGATCCGGAAAAACGCAAGTGTACTGAAAGCATTTGAAGACGGAACCGTCTTCCAAATGCTTTCAGTGTTACTATGGCACCCAGGACGCTATTAAGGTCCTGGTTGCCATAGTAGGAGCGGGGAGCGGGGGAGCGGTATACTTACAGTCCGTGCGGCTCCCGGGGCGCTCCAGAATGACGTCAGAGCGCCCCATGCGCATGGATGACGTGATCACATGGATCACGTGATCCATGCGCTTGGGGAGCCCTGACGTCACTCTGGAGCGCCCGGGGAGCCGCACGGACGGTAAGTACACTGCTCCCCCGCTCCCCACTACACTTTACCATGGCTGCCAGGACTTTAGCGTCCCGGCAGCCATGGTAACCACTCTGAAAAAGCTAAATGTCGGCTCCGGCAATGCGCCGAAACGACGTTTAGCTTAAGGCCGGATCCGGATCAATGCCTTCCAATGGGCATTAATTCCGGATCCGGCCTTGCGGCAAGTGTTCCGGATTTTTGGCCGGAGCAAAAAGCGCAGCATGCTGCGGTATTTTCTCCGGCCAACAAACGTTCCGTACCGGAACTGAAGACATCCTGATGCATCCTGAACGGATTACTCTCCATTCAGAATGCATTAGGATAATCCTGATCAGGATTCTTCCGGCATAGAGCCCCGACGACGGAACTCTATGCCGGAAGACAAGAACGCAGGTGTGAAAGAGCCCTAAGTTGTATTTTAATTATTGGGGGGAGGATGATCGGTGTTATCATGGATCAAAGACATTAGTCATGGGTGTCTGCTGTGTAAAACAGCAGAAACCCGGTGGCTATGGTGCCCGCTGCACTCACGAGTGGGCGCTATTTTTAAAGTCACGACTTTCGCCGTACATGTGCGGATTAAAAATAAAAATTATAATTAAAAAGAAAGTATATTGTTTTGCAGGACTAATTTACCCCATGTTTAGAATGGGACCATCAAGTTTCCTATGTCCACATGGTCTAGAACAGGCATCCTCAAACTGCGGCCCTCCAGCTGTTGCAAAACTACAACTCCCAGCATGCCCGAACAGCCTACAGGTATCAGCCTACAGCAGGGCATTGTGGGAGTTGTAGTTTTACAACAGCTGGAGGGCCGCAGTTTGAGGATGCCTGGTCTAGAACTTATTAGGGGAAATTTATCAAAACTGGTGTAAAGTAGAACTTGCTTAGTTGCCCATAGCAACCAATCAGATTCCACCTTTAATTTTTTAGAACTCCTTTGGAAAATGAAAGGATCTATCTGATTGGTTTCTATGGGCAACTAAGCCAGTTTCCCTTTACACCAGTTTTTATAAATCTCCCTCATTGTTCAGTACCAGGTTGCAGCCAGATCTCCGCCAGTCCCCATCATAGTAATGGCGCTGGACGGCGACATTTCAGCTTCTGGCAATGTCGGAATGAAGAGAGATCCGGTAGGCTGTTCCCCACTGGAACTGCCTGCCAGCTTCTAAGCGCTAGTGTGAAACTAGTCTTAGGCCTCTTTCACACGAGCAAGTTTTCCGTCAGGGTGCGATGCATGAAGCATCCAGACTGAATCCTGATCCATTAATTTCAATGGATATATGCACATGAGCGTCGTTTTTAACGGATCATTTCTGCATTCAGGAAAAATTGCAGCATGTTCTAAATTCAGCGTTTTTCACGCATCTCCGGTTCCATAGAAGTGAATGGGACTTCAGTAAAAAACGGAATACGTTTTTCACTGATGGTTGCTAGGAGATGTAAATTGTTATTCTTTAATTTTTTTTCACACGTGTGAAAAATTGTATGAAGAACTGATTGCACGGAAAAAAGCTCAAACACTTAACGCAATCGCAGACAAAACTGACAACTTGTATGCAAAACCAAGAGGCCTAAGGCCTCTTTCACACGGGCGTTGCGGGAAAATGTGCAGGTGCGTTGCCGGAACACCCGCGATTTTTCCGCTCGAGTGCAAAACATTGTAATGCGTTTTGCACTCGCGTGAGAAAAATCGCGCGTGTTTGGTACCCAAACCCGAACTTCTTCACAGAAGTTCGGGCTTAGGATCGGTGTTCTGTAGATTGAATTATTTTCCCTTATAACATGGTTATAAGGGAAAATAATAGCATTCTGAATACAGAATGCATAGTAAACTAGCGCTGGAGGGGTTAAAAAAAATGTAAAAATTTTTTAACTCACCTTAATCCACTTGCTGGCGCTGCCGGCATCTCGTCTGTCTCCTTCTGTGCTGAACAGGACCTGTGGTGAGTATTCATTCCAGGACCTTTGATGACGTCACTCCGGTCATCACATGATCCATCACCATGGTAAAAGATCATGTGACGTACCATGTGATGACCGGAGTGACGTCATCAAAGGTCCTGTAACTGTACTTAATGCTCACCACAGGTCCTATTCAACAAAGGAGACAGAAGCAGATGCCGGGCTACGCGATCAAGTGGACTAAGGTGAGTTAAATTATTATTTATTTATTTTTAACCCCTCCGGCGCTGTTTTACTATGCATTCTGTATTCAGAATGCTATTATTTTCCCTTATAACCATGTTATAAGGGAAAATAATAATGATCGGGTCTCCATCCCGATCGTCTCCTAGCAACCGTGCGTGAAAATCGCACCGCATCCGCACTTGCTTGCGGATGCTTGCGATTTTCACGCAACCCCATTCACTTCTATGGTGCCTGCGTTGCGTGAAAAACGCACAAAGAGGAGCATGCTGCGATTTTCACGCAACGCACAAGTGATGCGTGAAAATCACCGCTCATGCTAACAGCCCCATAGAAATTAATGGGTCAGTATTCAGTGCAGGTGCAATGCGTTCACCTCCCGCATCGCATCCGTGCGGAATACTCGCTCGTGTGAAAGGGGCCTTAGGGTTCATGCACATGACTGTTGGATGTTTTGCTGTCAGCAAATTGCAAATTATGGTAATCTGTGGTAGTTCCCGGGTGTTCTGTCGTGGTGACGACTGGGTTAAAGGACAATCACACTTACTGGTAATTGGGTTTTCTGGAAGTCTCCAAGGCAGCACCTGAGTTTCCCCCGCCATATCTCATTTCTTTTAGTTGAGTATACATACTGTATAGTTTTATTTATCTTCTGCCTTTCGAGTTCTTGGTAAATCACTGAAGGTGGTTCAGGCTTTTTAACCCCTTCCCGACCAGCGCCATAATAGTACGGCGCTGAGGGAAGTGACTTCCTGACTAGCGCCGTAGTACTATGGCATGATGATCGGGCGGGTGCAGGATCTGCTCCTGTGACCGCCAGATCTCTGAGAAGTTCTGATAGACGTTCTTCAGTACCTCCTGCATGATGTTCTTTTGTTTTGCTTTCGCTTTGACATCTCTTCTCCCTCTCCCAGCTGTCATCTATTAGCAGTGATTGCCTCCCTATATATCTCCTCCCATACTGCTTCACTTTGCGGTTTATACTACTTCCTGGATTGGGTTCACTGCTTGAAGTTGCTACTGCTGGTTCCTCTAGATAAGTCTATTTCTGTATTTGTCTTTTCCTGTTGGCTTAATTCTAGGTGACCCTGGCTCCCTCCGTATTGAGTGCAGGGAGCCGGTGGTCGTGTCCCCTCACTATTATAGGGTTTGCAGGTGTCACTCAGTCTAAGGTACGTAGACATGCAACTTTCTATCATTGAGAACTTTGCATGGGCTGAGCAGTGAGGGAGAGCTCTAGGGCATTAATAGGGCTCACCCTTTTGTTCCTTAGTTTCGGATCAAGTCAGTTGGATCTTTATTTGTTACTTTTTGTTTCCTGCAACACCATCCGTGACAGCTCCCACCCGATCAGCTGCAGGGGACCAGCTGTTCCCGTTAGCCAGACCCCTGCTGTATGCGCCGGCATTGGTGAAAACACTGATGCCGGCGCATTAAGCCTCGCTATGCTGCAGTCAGCGTTGACCGCAGCACGTGTGGGGTGTGTGGAGGAGCAACATTTTATTGGAAGAAATTAAACTTTTCATTTTCACAGCCAAGTGTTTTTTCCCTAAAACACTTAGGGGGTCAAAGTACTCAGTACCCCCCTTAATATATTCTTTGAAGGGTGTATTTACTAAAATGGGGTCACTTTTTGAGGGTTTTCACTGTAGGGGTACGTCAGAGTCTGCCTCCAAAATCCATATGGTGCTCCTTTCCTTCTTACCACTGCAATGTGCTCATAGAGCAGTTTACCACCAAATATGGGGTATTTCTGTAAACTGCAGAATCAGAGTAAGGTCTCTTGCACACAAATGTTGTACATCCGTTCCGTGCATTGGGGACCGCAATTTGCGGTCCCCAATGCACTGGCAACATCCGTGTGGCGGCCTGGACGGATCGAGACCCATTCAACTTGAATGGGTCCGTGACCCGTCTGCACAGGGGTAGGGGGGGGGGGGGGATGGCTATGGCATAGGGCTGATGGCGTTGGCTGGGGGACATGGATGATTGCAAATAGCAATGGCATGGGGCTGATGGCGCTGGCTGGGGGACATGGATGATGATGTCAATGGCATGGGACTGATGGCGCTGGCTGGGGGACATGGATGGTTGCAAATAGCAATGGCATGGGGCAGATGGCGCTGGCTGGGGGACATGGATGATATTGGCAATGGCATGGGGCTGATGACGCTGGCTGGGGGACATGGTTAATGATGGCAATGGCATGGGACTGATGGAACTGGCTGGGGGACATGGATGATGGCAAATGGCTGATGGCGCTGGCTGGGGACATGGATGATGATGGCAATGGCATGGGGCTGATGGCGCTAGCTGGGGGACATGGATGATGGCAAATGGCAATGGCTGATGGCACTGGCTGGGGGACATGGATGATGATAGCAATGGAATGGGGTTGATGATTTGCTATACCACAGTCTGTAAGAAATAAAAATAGTGTTTTAATAAAGCAATTAGCAATACGTTAGTTTAGGAAGGTTTTTCTTATTAGAGTACTCGATTAATACTCAATTGCTAAAATAAATGTTTGCTGCAGCCCTAGATGTCATCAAGCTGTGCCTGTTTTGGTCGACTCAAAAGCATAGAGCTTACACTTGGGGAGGAGGATGTGCTCGTAAAGAAGACCGGTGCGACGTCAGTCATATCGACCTGGTTTGGGTTTAAGCAGTCGGATGTTGAGCAGAAAAATATAATCTGCAAACTATGTCGGGTGAGAATAATAGCAAAGACAGGGAATACAACTAATTCGTTTTATCGCCTCAAAACAAGGCGCATTTTGGAATGCGAAGATAGCCAAAAACTGCGCCCTCCACAAACACCCAGTCAGTAAAGTGGAAAGGAAAAAGGTGGCCCTGCCCCTACATAGCAGACTGATTGATATTACAAATGCCATTACCCTGTACCTGTGTAAGGACATGGTGCCGTTTCTCACAGTGTAGAAAAGACACTCAATCCACGTTACGAGGTACCTAGCCGCAAACACTTTAGCCAAACTGAAATGCCCAAACTGTATGACAAAGTACACGAGCAAGTGAAGAAAGAACTCCGGAGCATAAAACACTATGCAACCACTACGGACTTGTAGTCGAGTCGCACAATGGAGCCTTACATTAGTCTCACAGTCTACTTCATCAATGAAGAGTGGAAGTTGTGCAGCAGATGCCAACAGACAACTTATTTCCCCGAGGATCATATGGGTGAACTGATATCTCAGGGATTAAAGGAAGCGCTGGAGTCATGGGTAGTGTTGATCGTGAATATTCTAATCGCGAATTTTTATCGCGAATATCGGCACTTTGCGAAGATGTAGAATATACTGTTATATATTCGTAATCGCGAAAATGTACGATTTTTTTTTCATCAGTAACCTCGCTTCTTGCTTGTGGGCCAATGAGAAGGCTGCAATATCTTTGTCAGAGCTTAGCAACATCCCTAGCAACCAATAGGAAAATTGCCTACCCCTTACTATATAAGAAACTTCCCAGCAGCCATTTTCTGCTGTTTTTTTGCAGTTCTGAGAGAGAGAGCAGTGACATTGCTGTGCTCTGTGCTTTTATCTGGATCCTATTCCTTATCCAGCTACATTAGATAGTTAGTTTGCTCATATATATAACACAGATAGTTAGTGGGAGATAGTCAGTGTAGGTTAGATAGTGATATAGTGTAGCTGATACATTCCAGTGCAGGGTGTTAGGTAGTGTGATAGGAATTACTGTTTCTCTGCTGTCCATACATACATGCTACAGACATAGTGCTGTGATGTCACAACAATACTTAATGCACCAATCAGTAATATCTACTCAGACCTGATAAAATGTGAAGTTGCATGTATTGTGCAAAAAATATGTGCATCATTAGTGCCGATTTGTGCAATCGCAAAAATAATGACTGGAGATCACGAATTCTATAATTTGCAAAATATATTGCGAATATTATGCAAAAAATTTGCTAAATAACGCGAAAACGAATATTGCCTATGCCGCTCATCACTAGTCATGGAGACTTAAAGAAGAGTTACAAGTCTGCATAACCACCGACAATGGTGCAAATATCATGAAAGCAGTGGAAATGAACGGCTGCGGTGCTTCGTCCACAGACTCCACCTCGCCATCGGTAGGTAAACGTTTCTTTTAGTCCTAGACTAGTTCAACATTATGCAGGGGTTGACTGTGCTAAATAATATCTTCCAATTTTGTCCTTAGAGAGAAGTGTGAAAGACGCCCGTGTTGAACATGCAATTGACAAATGCAAGAAAATAGTGAGTGCCTTTTCTTCCACTTGGAAAAGGAAGAGAGAAATGACTAATGCCCAGGCTGAGCTAAGCCTGCCTCCTCACCGCCTCATCACTGAAACACCAACAAGATGGGGGTCTCGACAACAGATGATTAGGGGGGTGCTTGAACAAGAGAAGGCCATATCACAGGTCCTGAAAGCAGACAGGAAAACCAGGCACCAGGACCCTCAATCCCCTGTTGGAGTTCACAGATTCTCTGTCTGGAGAAGAGTATGTGAGTGTGTCATATGTCAAACCTGTGCTCCACCTTAAACAACACAGTTCTTCCTCTAGCTGATGATGACATTGACACAGACCTGACAAAGGACATGAAGAGAGCCATCCTCAAGTATTTAAATGAGAAGTACTCAAACCCTGCAACTGATGACCTCCTGGATATGGCCTCCTTTGTCGACCCACGCTTCAGATCATCATATATAGTAGATGACCGAAGAGAGAGTTAATCTTCACTAAAGCAGCAGCAGAAATTTAGGCACTGCTAGAGACGCAAACTGTGTCTGCCACAGAGTCACCACCATCCCACACATGCACAGGAGCTGCTGGAGAAGCCCAGAGAAAACCCAAGAGGAGTAAACGAAGTCTGAGCAGCTTTTTCAAAAAGGCATCCGCCAAGCCTAGCTCAGCTGCCTTCACTGATAGAGAAGCAATTGAAATTGAGCTTAAGGCCCCTTTCACACGGGCGAATTTTCCGCGTGGGTGCAATGCGTGAGGTGAACGCATTGCACCCGCACTGAATCCGGACCCATTCACGTCAATGGGGCTGTGCACATGAGCGGTGATTTTCACGCATCACTTGTGCGTTGCGTGAAAATCGCAGCAAGCTCTATATTGTTTTTCACGAAACGCAGGCCCCATAAAAGTGAATGGGGCTGTGTAAAAATCGCAAGCATCTGCAAGCAAGTGCGTATGCGGTGCGATTTTCACGCATGGTTGCTAGGATGAAAGTCTATTCACTGTATTAATTTCCCTCAACACCATGGTGATGGACCATGTGATGAGCTCAGTGATGTCACCACAGGTCCTTTGACAGGTCCTGAAGAAAGAACAGGAGACTGGCAGCTACGCGATCAATTGGAGGAGTTGAGTTAAATTTTTTTCTTTTTTAACCCTCAATTGACCTTTTACTAAGCATTCTGTATTAAAGAATGCTATTATTTTCCCTTATAACCATGTTATAAGGGAAAATAATAAATATTACACAACACCGATCCCAAACCCGAACTTCTGTGAAGAAGTACGGGTTCGGGTCTGGGTACCAAACATGCCGATTTTTCTCACGTGCGTGCAAAACGCATTAAAACGCTTTGCACTCGCGGGAAAAATCGTGCATGTTCCCGCAACGCACCCGCATCTTTTCCCGCAATGCCCGTGTGAAACCAGCCTAAGAGTTACATGCAGGCACTGGATGTAGAAGTAGAAGCTGACCCACTGGTGTGGTGGAGGCTGCACCAGGCTAATTTTCCCAGGGTGGCAGGTGTAGCCAAGAAATACCTTTGCATTCCTGCCATGAGTGCCCCCTCAGAAAGGGGAAAAGAGGGTGATTTAAACTTTTAAAGGGGTTATCCAATATCATAAAATGCCCCCCCATGTGCCAGGCCCCTCACAGGTAATATACTTACCCCGCTCCCCACTCCCTGTGCCGCTCCCGGTCCCCGCACCGCTGCTGCTTCTTTCCGTGTGCAGATGAAAACATCCGGTGTCGGGAGGGAGCAGCCAATGGCAGGCGGGGACGAGCCTCCCTAGCGTCACCCGTGATGTAAGGTGCACAATCAGCTAAACTTCTCCTTCCAAATGGAAAGATGAATGGCTGTTACCTCTCACGCCATAAAAATATTCAACGAAAACCGGTTCTTTTGGAGCGTAAGAACTCATACAGCCAGTGCTAGCCCAATATTCCCCTCATGATAGCTGATGCCTCATATAGAAACAAATGTTCTATATACACAAACTGTTCTCATAATTTGTTTTGATGTAACCTCATGGTTTGTGCCTTGTATCTAACTCTCAATCATGTTATTATTCTAGATCACTGTTGAGTTGTTCTTTGATAAATTGCTATAATATATCCTAAGGCCACTTTCACACAGAAGTATTTTGGTCATTATTTGGAGAGTGTTTAACATCAGTGTTTGTAAGCTAAAACTAGGTATAGGTCTAAAATACAGCCACAAATGTTTAGATCATACCTTTTTGACTAATAGTTTTTGCTCACAAATGCTGCTCAACAGGGGTGGATTGGGAAGTTAAAGTGGCCTTGGAAAAAAATACCTAAAAGTGGCCCCATTTTATAGGAGGATCTAAATTGACAGAAGGCAGGGCAACAAAAGTAGGGGGGTCAGCAATACCATAGCACAAAATACCATATACCACAGTGCCGCACAATATATTGCCCTAAAAGCTTTCCCTCTGTGTTGGCCATCAATAGCGGCCATTTGATCTCCTCCTCTTCCAGTTGTCTCTGATTAAGATATGGAGCAGGGGGCTTAGGAGGTAGGTGAGATGAGGGACATAGTTGAATTCAGGAGGGCATGTCACTGGCTGTGTACATGTGTACCTGATTCTCCAAAAGTTAATTACCTTATTTTTTGCCCTATAAGACGCACCGGCCCATAAGATGCACCTAGGTTTTTGAGGAGGAAACTAAGAAAAAATATATTTTTAACCAAAAGGTGTGCTTTTGGTGGGTTTTGAACTAATGGTGGTCTGTTGATGACACTATTATGGGGGATCTGTGAATGACACTGTTATGGAGGCATCTGTGGATGGCATGACACTGCTATGGAGGGATCTGTGGATGGCACTGTTATGGGGGGGATCTGTGGATCGCACTGTTATGGGGGCATCTGTGGATGGCATGACACTGCTATGGGGGGGGGATCTGTGGATGACACATAAATAGCATCCACAGATCCCCCCCATAACAGTGTCCCTGTGTAGTGTTAATGACCCCCAATACAGGGGGTGGGGGCCGGCATCTAGTTTTGTAATGGCAGCGGGGCCCGATGCAGTCACTGTATTCTATTGCACTGGGCCCCGCTCACTATAGTAATCTTATCGAAGTGTAGGCACTGTTTATCAATAGAATTAATCTTCACTCCAGCAGCCTGTACTACCGTACTTACTAACTTCAGTAGCAGGCAGGAGGGCGGGCGGTTGTAGCGTAACTCACTACGTCACGCGCCCGCGCCGCCTGCTTCATTCATAAAGTGGGAGGAGCAGGCGTGTGACGTAGTGAGTTACGCTACAGCTGCCCGCCCTCCCGCCTGGCCTCCTGCCTGCTACGGAAGTTAGTAAGTACGGTAGTACAGGCTGCTGGAATAAAGATTAATTATATTGTTAAACAATGCCTATACTGGTCCAGTGCAATAGAATACAGTGACTGCATCGGGCCCCGTTGCCGTTCCTAAACCAGATGCCGGCCCCCAGCCCCTCCTCCCTCTCCGCTGATACACCCTCCAGCCGCACTGTGCAGCATGCGGTTGGCGGTGTATCAGTGTAAACTGCAGCATTCGCCCCATAAGATGCACTGCTATTTCCCCCCCCCCCACACACACTTTTGGGGGGGAAAAAGTGTGTCTTATAGGGCGAAAAATACGGTACCACTTATAGCTTATTATGTACCCAGCTAGTGGCAGAGATGGGGGCTTGGGCGGCCCCCTGGGAATCGACCCACCAGGAAATTTTCCTGTAAGGTCTATGGCCAATCCACCCCTGATGACCAAAATATGGTTGTACGAAAGTGACCTTAGCCTGAATCTTTCACTCTGAAGCATGCATCAAAGTGAAACATCTCACCTAATAATACCCTTATCTAGGAGTAAGTCCGGGCCCTTTTACACTGATAGATGTAGCAGACAACTGTCGGGAAGGAAGTGTTCCTTCCCAACAAGTGCGATCTTCTTCACATTATGCAGATGCCATTGCTCGCCCTCTTACAGAATCATTGTTTGCCGGCAGCTGAGTGCTGTGTAGATACCACAATCTGCTGCCAGCAAACAACGATTCATGTGATCATATTACGCGATGAACAAATGTTTTGCTCATTCATCGCATAACTGGCGTCACCTTTACACTGGCAGATAAACGCTAACAAGCGTTCCTATGAATGTTTAACGATTGGACAATTGGCTGATGCCAGTGTAAAAGGGCCTTCACAATCATAAACTAGTTACCTCTTGCACTTGTCATGACTTACGAGTCTATAGACACTATACAGATATAAACGCATTACTGTTATTATATCTGAGCAACCCTAAAGTTTCATACCTGCTGCCTGCTGGATCTTGACTCTTTTTCCTTTTTTGATCCCACCTCATCCATTTTGTTGCCAAACTGTTCCAGATGTTCCCAGCATGTCTTGTAATGTCTTCTCATTAAATAGTATTTCTTCTGTAAATTAAGAGGTTGAAGATATATAAATGAAATATCCAATGGCAAAAAATATCCAGAATTAATTTTATTACATAAAAATACAGCACAATGGGGGACATTTAGCAAGCATGTTGCGCCAGAATTATGGAGTAAAATATGCCAAAAACAATGCCGCTTTAATTTGCACCAAATATATCAACTGTTTTCTCCACAATTTTCACCATAAAGAATACCGTACATCACGCCAGAAATCAGTCCTAAATGTCAAAGTGTGCAAGGCTATCAAATTAGAGCATATTACGCCTCATTTATCATCCTCTTATCAGCAGAAATGGCTCAAATTGTTGCAGACAATTAAGCCAGCTTATGTAGTGGTGTTTTGTGTAAAAAGTTGCATTTATGGCATAAAGATGTGACTTTTTGTCAAAAAGTCGCATTTATGAAAAGAAAAACCAACTTATCATGGGAACAAGTGATAGGTAAGAATTAAAACAGAACGCATTTATTTTTATCTAATGAGCTAAGCAGCAGGGTTTTGTCAGTAAACTGGCATTCAACAAAAACAAAACAATGACAAAAACATGCCAAGTCTGACAAAGGTAGCAATTTACCAGTGGAAATGTCGCAAATATGCTTCAAAAGTCGCAAATATGTTTCAAAATTCGCAAGTGTGGTCTGGACAGGGGTGGCTGGAATGGCGCATTTTAGGTTTAAAAAAGTCTCATTTTGGTTCTTTTTTATGTTAAAATGTCGCAAATCAAGATAAAAAGGTGAATATTTAAGTTGACATTTTAAAAATTCACATCTTACAAGTGACGTGTACCATCTGATATATGAGGTGAAACAAATCACCACGTTTGATTTGTAACGTTAGTATTTTTTGCGCAAATTAAGCCATTATTGATAAATGTCCCCCAATGTGTTTCTTCCTATGCTGTGACATATTAACACAGCGCCACGTGAGTGCTACGGCTGGGAAAGTGAAGCAGGGGGTCTGGCTTAGTTACCTAACAGAGTACCTGTGCCAACCTCCTTGCAGTCATGTCAGAGAAATATATGCAGAGTAGAAAGCAGCACATTAGGCTAGCAGGCATTTGCAAAAGGATTAGGTTTTAGTATCTTATTCTTTAGGGTACGACCACATGGCGTGGTTGTGGGGCGTTCGGGGCACAGCCGTGCTGCAGTCATCCACTTCGGTCTGCATTGTTAATGGCCGTGCAGTATTGAAAGTGCCATGTGGCCATACCCTTATAATTTATAGTAGGTGTTAATTATTTCTTATAATACACACATCAGCTTCTGCAGAACACTTCTTTTAAGAATGATGGTTATATTCCTCTCCACCACTGGTTCGGGATGTGTTGTCCATGGTGACATGGAAATAACCTGCTACCAAACACCAGTAGCAGTGGCTTATATTCTATAGGAATAAAGGATCAGACATGTTGAAATCCAACATACCGGACCCTTCTTGCCCCTTACATCTTCTATCACCAGAGGGTCTGAAAGACCAACTGAAACTGCTTATGAAATGTGTATTGTTTCTGTATCTATATAGGAAACAGCAGTGACACTTGTATTACAGCTCCTGCGGAAGTAAAAAATATATATACAGTACAGACCAAAAGTTTGGACACACCTTCTCATTCAAAGAGTTTTCTTTATTTTCATGACTATGAAAATGTAGATTCACACGGAAGGCATCAAAACTATGAATTAACACATGTGGAATTATATACATAACAAACAAGTGTGAAACAACTGAAAATATGTCATATTCTAGGTTCTTCAAAGTAGCCACCTTTTGCTTTGATTACTGCTTTGCACACTCTTGGCATTCTCTTGATGAGCTTCAAGAGGTAGTCCCCTGAAATGGTTTTCACTTCACAGGTGTGCCCTGTCAGGTTTAATAAGTGGGATTTCTTGCCTTATAAATGGGGTTGGGACCATCAGTTGCGTTGAGGAGAAGTCTGGTGGATACACAGCTGATAGTCCTACTGAATAGACTGTTAGAATTTGTATTATGGCAAGAAAAAAGCAGCTAAGTATAGAAAAACGAGTGGCCATCATTACTTTAAGAAATGAAGGTCAGTCAGTCAGCCGAAAAATTGGGAAAACTTTGAAAGTAAGGGCTATTTGACCATGAAGGAGAGTGATGGGGTGCTGCGCCAGATGATCTGGCCTCCACAGTCACCGAACCTGAACCCAATCGAGATGGTTTGGGGTGAGCTGGACCGCAGAGTGAAGGCAAAAGGGCCAACAAGTGCTAAGCATCTCTGGGAACTCCTTCAAGACTGTTGGAAGACCATTTCAGGGGACTACCTCTTGAAGCTCATCAAGAGAATGCCAAGAGTGTGCAAAGCAGCAATCAAAGCAAAAGGTGGCTACTTTGAAGAACCTAGAATATGACATATTTTCAGTTGTTTCACACTTGTTTGTTATGTATATAATTCCACATGTGTTAATTCATAGTTTTGATGCCTTCATAGTCATGAAAATAAAGAAAACTCTTTGAATGAGAAGGTGTGTCCAAACTTTTGGTCTGTACTGTATATTTGTACCGTGTTAGCCAGTAAACAGAAGATGAAAAAAGATTGAGATTCCCCAGTGGCTGATTACTGCCCCTGTGGAGCCAGAAGTGCTGATTTTAACACAATTAGATTAGTTCTGACTACGAAAAGAATTACGATCCATTGTGACTGGGCTATTATACTCTGTAGTGTGAGCTGCTGTGTGAAACTGTAATGTGAAAAAGAAATATACTGTATACATGTAATTTAGATGATGAAAAAATAGGCCTGCTCAGTGGCTCTAATTTCAAATCAAATGCTATTCATCCCTAGTAAATACTGTAATAACTGCAATAACTATGCAGCGTCTACTTCTATTACCGGTAGCTCATTCATCTGCTAAGAGTTGTAACCAATGTCCAGACATTTAGCATCCTGTGATGGCACCATTGTGAAGGTACCATCTTATAAGCCATTTCATTCACTTACGGCTACATTAGTGCTTGGTGTACAAGCTTTACTATGGTGTCGCCATTTACAGTGCATAAAATGAAGCTTAAACTGTGTTAAAATGTAGTAAAATCATAAAGAAAACTTCTATATTCACCTGTTAATTCCTCTGCAGCACTGTTTCTCCCTTGGTCCCTGTCAGTCTTTTACTTGTCCTGCAGTATGTCTGCAAGGCAAGTGACTGCTGCAACCAATCTCCGGCCTCAGTGGTCTCATGTCAGGTATCACTGGGGGCAGTGATTGGTTGCAGCATTCATATGAGCATATCAGGTTCATTATCATTGCAGGATAAGTAAAAGGATTTTATCACATTCCCTACTTTTTCTTATTCATGTGTTTTATTCAGTTTTAAAACTTTTTTTTAACAGACAAAACAATCTAATGGTAATTAAAAACAAAGGCCAGTAAAGTCATCATGAGGTATCAGCCCATGTAGAAGCAAGTAGAGAGCCAGAAGGGGGTCGGTTGTACCTCATAGTCAAATAGGAAAGCAAATAACAGTACAAGAAGTAAAGAAAAAAGAAGGAAGAAAGAGAGAAAGGGGAAAAAAGGGAAAGAAGGACAGGTAAAGGAGAGGAAGGGGAGGAAAGGTGGGTAGGAGGTTAACTCACAACTGCAAGTTTCGTACGTCTCAGAGAAACAAAAATAGTCCCACAGACTCCAAGTTCTCAAAAAATGAGAAGAATCTAGAGAGGTGAGAACAATCAGTTCTTCCATCCGCTGATATAATGTAACTTCTTCAAACCATTGTTTGAAGGTGGGGTGGGGGATTTCCAGTGTTGAGGGATGACCGCTTTTGCCACCTGGATTAGATATCTAAGGAGCAAATTCTTATAGGCAGGGATATTAAGGTCAAACACATACAGTAGAAGAGATTCCGGGGTATTTGGGATAGGGATGCCAGTCACTTCACAAATTATTTTATGAACGGAATCCCAGAAAGGGCATAAAGTGATACAGTGCCACCAAGTATGTAGCAGCGTACCCTCCTCCGTGCCACATCTCCAACATTGATCAGAGACCGTGGGAAACCACTAGTGGAGAAGTGCTGGCACTCTATACCAAAGGGAAACAATCTTGTAACATGTTTCTTGAGATTTAGTGGAGATCAATGCTTTATGTCATAAGAGAAAGCATTTGTTCCATTGGAAAGGAGTTAGATGGAGACCCAGGTCATGGTCCCAGGCCGGACAGAAGGGATAGGAAGGGAGGGGAGTTGGTGCAAGAGCAATTTGTATATGGATGATATATCTCGAAACACCACCAAAGGAGCCAGGTAAAACTGTTCAAAGGCAGACAGAGCCTGAAAGAAAGTATGGGTCAAGCACAAAGAAGAATAAAAATGCTTCAGTTGAAGAAATGCAAAGGAGTGTCTCGCTGAGGGGTTGTGGACACCCAACAACAAGGACAAGGATTTCAAGGAGGATCCTGAGAGAACGTGACAGAACCTGAGTAAACGCCTTTTTGTGCCTTGAAGAAAAAAAGAGGAGGAGTTCCCAGGGGGAAACCGTGGATTGTCGGTAATCGGGGCAATCAGGTCTATGACAGAGGCATGAGGGCTAATAGATGCGAGTATCTCAAAGGTGTGCAGTGAAAGACAATGTGAGTAAGAAATGACACAGAGTTCATACCACCCAGGGGAGTACAGTCAAGGAGCAAGATGAGGACACCTGCGCAAAGCGCACCCAAGATTTAGAGGAGTCAGTACACGGCATGTCTAAAAGCTTAGCATAAGCAGTAGAGTGATAGTAGACACGACAATCCGGGAGACCAACCCCTCCTGCCTGCCTGGAACGAGTCAAGATGTCCCATTTGATTCTTGGTTTGCCAGGAGACCAGACAAATCTCGTAAAATAGTGGCAGATCTGAGTCTAAAAAGCTGCTGGTATGCGAAGGGTGATGGTCTTCAGGAGGTAACACAATTTCGGTAAAAGATTCATCTTTAATATGCTGATTCTGCCAAACCAGGAGAAATCCCTATGATGCCAGGACTCCAAATCCTTCTGAAATTGTTAAAAAAGAGGGGTAAAATTAAGTCTAAATAGATGGGATAGGTTACAGGTAATCCTAATGCACAGATAGGTGATCCTGTGCACTGGCCTAGCAAAGGGGAAAGAGGCTTTGAGCGAGGAGAATAAAGACCCAGGTAGGGAGACATTTAAAGCTTCAGATTTGGTCATGTTCATCTTAAAATTGGTCCATTCCCTGAAGCAAGAGATTTCATGCTGCAAGGATGGCAGAGAAATGCAGGGATTGGTTATATAGAGCAAAAGATCATCCGCAAAAGTCGCACATTTGCCTTCGTGACCTCCAATGTGTATTCCAGAAAATATCCGGCTTCTTGCAAATGGAAGACATAAGATGTTCCATGACCAAAACATAAAGCAATGGGGACAGTGGGCACCCCCATGCGTGCTATTGTGGATGGAAAAGGAGTTAGAAAAGGTACTATTAATTTTAACCCATGCTGAGGGCTGTTGATATAAACTAAGGATCTTCGATAGGAACCCTGAACCAAGGCCAATGTGGGAAAGGGCTGTGTGGAGTGAAGAACATGAGGAGGATATTGTTAGTTTTAGCTTGATGAATATCAAGTGTCTGCAATATGTTGTCGTGAACCTCCTCTCCCAGCGTACATTTTGAGATCTACATTTAGGAAAGAAATAGGGGCGGGTGGACTGGGAACTTAAAGTGGCCCTAGAAAAAAAAAACTAAAAGTGGCACCCTTTTGTAGGTCCAAATTAACAGAAGGCGGGGCAACACAAATAGGCAGGGTCAGCAATACCATAGTGCAAAATACCATCCCAGCAGAACCAAATAAAACAGTGCAGCATAAAATACTGCCCCAAAAGCTGGTCCTCTGTGGTGGCCATCAATAGCTACCATCTTCTGTCCTCCTCCTCCAGTTGTCTATAGAGCAGAGGGTTTAGGAGGTGAGGTGGGGGCCATAGCAGTTGGTCTCTGGCTGGGTACATGAGTACCTGATTCTCACAGCATAATTACTGTTGAGAGCTCATTATGTACCCGGTCAGCAGCAGAGAAGAGGGCTAGGGTGGCTCTCTGGGGCATCGGCCCACAGGGAAATTTCCCTGTAGGCTCTATGGCCAATCTGCCCCTGAATGGGGATATAGCTTGCACATACTTGTGGGTATTTACCTGGCTTAGGGATAACAGCAATATGGGTCTCCATAGTCTGGACCGGAAAAGGGAGCTCAGGCGACAAGACCCGAAGTAAAAAAGGAGAGAGACAAAGAGAAAGTATTGTAAAACCTAGCTGTGAACCCGCCATGGCCTGGACTCTAACCCACAGGTAGGGATTTAAGCACCACCTACAATTCAGCATCCGTAAAAGGAGTTTCCAGGCTAGCAGAGTCTCCAACAATCTAGAGGACTTAGGAGAAGGTTTAGATCCAAGCCCGACCAGTTCACAGATGGACAAGGTAAATTATAAAGATCAGAGTGAAAAGAATGAAAGGATGAGGAGATTTATGCAGAGGTATGGACCACATGGCCAGTGGAGTTTTTGATGGCAGGGATGTGAGAGGCAGCCAGTTTTCCCCCGAAAGTATGCTCCATACGCTTATCACTTTCTCTACTTTCTAACATCCTGGATAGCCCCTTTAAAGCTCTGAGTTGCAGGCATGCAGGATGCATTGATTTTGCAGATTTTCCTCAACTTACAGTAAATTTCTGTATTCTAAATAGGGGATCACTGCCACTTAGTGGTGAGAAAATAGTACTGCAGAATTTGCAAGTCTTGATGACAAAATACAGTAAACATAAGAAAAAAAAACATAAGAAAAAAATGATGTGCAAAAACCACTATAGTCTACACAAGCATCACCAGCTTAAAAAAAAAAGTCTCCTAATTTTAAGGACTGTCCATGAATTTAAGGTTGTGAACTGTATGGGCCAGACATATATATGGGTGTCGTGACAAATGGAATGCCTTTCTCCAGGCACAGCACATGCTAATAGTCCTAAGATATGTAGGAAGTAGCCTGACCAGGCTCCTCGACGGCAACTAAAGTGTGAAAAGCAAAGTGGTGTGAAAATACCAGCCTCCAACCATCTTAGGCTACTTTCACACTGGCGTTTCTGGGTCCGCTTGTGAGATCCGTTTCAGGGCTCTCACAAGCGGCCCAAAACGGATCATTTTAGCCCCAATGCATTCTGAATAGATAAGGATCCGTTCAGAATCCGCTCAGAATGCATCAGTTTGCCTCCGCTCAGCCTCCATTCCGCTCTGGAGGCGGACACCAAAACGCTGCAGCATTTTGATGTCCGCCTGATGATGCGGAGCCAAACGGATCCGTCCTGACTTACAATGTAAGTCAATGGGGACGGATCGGTTTTCACTGACACAATATGGTGCAATTGAAAACGGATCCGCCTCCCATTGACTTTCAGTGTAAGTCAAAACGGATCCGTTTGCATTATCATTTTTTTTGTTCATGGTAATGCAGACGGATCCGTTCTGAACGGATACAATCATTTGCATTATAGGTGCGGATCCGTCTGTGCAGATACCAGACGGATCCGCACCTGACGCAGGTGTGAAAGTAGCCTTACATACGAACCCTGTGAGTGATACAGGCTGGCCAACAGAGTTACTGGAGAGTCAGGAACACAGACAGCCTATGAGGATGTAGGTAACACAGCTTTCTGATCTGCAGGGGAGGATCTGTTCAGTGGGCACAGTGGTCCACATTAGGTAGTGCGAGTGCACCCCTAGGGCTTTTGTATAATGCACTAAAGTTTAGGGAAATGTGAGGCATACTTGACGCATCTAGTTATGAAAAATTCAATGCACCCAACTCACTGAGGGGATGCGGCTCAATGAGAAACGGGTGTGACCTACGATGTACCTTTTTGTATCATAATTCTGACCCATAAAATTCTGTCCCTAAGCTAACCAATAGTTTGTATGAAGTTAGCCAAAAGTGTCTAGCCAAGTACCTAATTTATCATCCGGCCCGTGCCCCTGTGGTAAATCTGGTGCAGGTCCAGACAGCCTGTCTACAGGATACTTAAATGTGCCCCAGTGAATGCCCATGCACACGTCCACAATGGGCATAGTCCTGCTTGTTAGAACTCATCAAACATACCCTAATATATAGCGGTTGCTACTATATAGTGATGGACGAACATCTGCTGGGACGGTTCGTGAACGCGATCGCGTGAACACGATCAAATGTTCGCGAACCGCAAGTTCGCGGCGGGTCCCATTTATTTTAATGGCAGGCGAACCTGAAAAACCTTCAGCTCATATCTGCAACCAAGAAATAATTACTAGAAGTGCACAAATAGTCCCACAACATGGACATTGACATACCAGATGTATTATTCGAATTTACAATCTCCATAAAAAAAATATTCAATGCGAAATATCGGCAATATAATTTTCGCGTACGCGCATGCGCAAATGCACTATACAGTACCCAAATGCACTATAAAGAAAGTATATTGGTATATAACACCCCGCTTCAATCAGTTTTTTTGGGGGGCGACTGGTATATCACACCAGTAGAAATTGTTTGTTCCAATAACGCTTGTCCCTCTATATATATGCAGTATCGCAGCAAAACCGCACACAACTGCCGCACAATACAAATGCACTATAATATACTTTCTAACATAGAAAGTATATTATAACATTGTACAAGGAAGGCAATCCATTAGAATATACGTAAAGATAAAACGTAACCTTTAATAATTTTACTATGAGGGTCCATTTACACGTCCGTAAGTGTTTTGCGGATCCGCAAAACACGGACACAGGCAATATGCATTCTGCAATTTGTGGACCGCACATCACCGGCACTATAATAGAAAATGCAAAATTGCGGACGTGTGAATGGAAGATATCCCTCAAAATGAAAATAAATTAAATTATTAAAGTTAAGCAAAAAACATAGATGTGGTAGGCAATAACAAGTGCTCGGCGGCACTAAATCAGAAACCATATGTCCTACCACAATCCGGGGGGTTCCAGTGCACATCCATGAATCCCGGAGGGAAAGCAAAAAAACATCCATCCCTGGGCTAGATGATGATGATGTATTGAAGGACAGGGGGGCAAAGAACTGTCCCTGATATTGCCCTATAGGTGGGTGCTATTCTGGCCCTGATAGCCTAACCACAGACCACCCGCCCTGATAAGAGCGACCCCGTCCGGGACCTTACCCTATATAAAAATGGCCCTAACAAGCCCCTGACTTCCAGGTGATCACTATATAGATCTATGTGTTTTTGACTCTTTATAAAAGTATATTACACCCCTCTGTGTATCACACATATCGATAGCACACCTATACCAGTCCTTAAAATGACTTTTGTGGCCCTATTAACTAGCGTTTGGTGTCCCTAACAGCCTGTCCCTGCTCCACACAGCAACCTCTCCCTACACTGGCAAAACACTGAATGTAAAATGGCGGCCAGATCAGGTTTATTTACAAGGTAGGGGGTATGTCCATGTGCTGAAACGTCTCAATTGGCTGTCCTGTACCACCTGATGGTTGTGTCATGGGTCAAAGTTCTTCACAATGTAAAAGAATATGGCGGGCGCGAATTTCTCCATATGTTCGCATGTGCGGCGAATCGCGAACACGCAAAGTTCGCCGAGAAACGACCGCCGGGCAAGTCGCAAGGCCATCTCTACTACTATATATATAAATATATATATATATATATATATATATACAGTTGCAAGAAAAAGTATGTGAACCCTTTGGAATGATATGGATTTCTGCACAAATTGGTCGTAAAATGTGATCTGATCTTCATCTAGATCACAACAATAGACAATCACAGTCTGCTTAAACTAATAACACACAAAGAATGAAATGTTACCATGTTCTTATTGAACACACCATGTAAACATTCATAGTGCAGGTGGAAAAAGTATGTGAACCCTTGGATTTAATAACTGGTTGAACCTCCTTTGGCAGCAATAACTTCAACCAAACGTTTCCTGTAGTTGCAGATCAGACGTGCACAACGGTCAGGAGTAATTCTTGACCATTCCTCTTTACAGAACTGTTTCAGTTCAGCAATATTCTTGGGATGTCTGGTGTGAATCGCTTTCTTGAGGTCATGCCACAGCATCTGAATCGGGTTGAGGTCAGGACTCTGACTGGGCCACTCTAGAAGGCGTATTTTCTTCTGTTTAAGCCATTCTGTTGTTGATTTACTTCTATGCTTTGGTTCATTGTCCTGTTGCAACATCCATCTTCTGTTGAGCTTCAGCTGGTGGACAGATGGCCTTAAGTTCTCCTGCAAAATGTCTTGATAAACTTGGGAATTCATTTTTCCTTCGATGATAGCAATCCGTCCAGGCCCTGACACAGCAAAGCAGGCCCAGACCATGATGCCCCCACCACCATACTTCACAGTTGGGATGAGGTTTTGATGTTGGTGTGCTGTGCCTATTTTTCTCCACACATAGTTTTGTGTGTTTCTTCCAAACAACTCAACTTTGGTTTCATCTGTCCACAGAATATTTTGCCAGTACTGCTGTGGAACATCCAGGTGCTCTTGTGCAAACTGTAAACGTGCAGCAATGTTTTTTTTGGACAGCAGTGGCTTCCTCTGTGGTATCCTCCCATGAAATCCATTCTTGTTTAGTGTTTTACGTATCGTAGATTCGCTAACAGGGATGTTAGTATATGTCAGAGACTTTTGTAAGTCTTTAGCTGACACTCTAGGATTCTTCTTCACCTCATTGAGCAGTCTGTGCTGTGCTCTTGCAGTCATCTTTACAAGATGGCCACTCCTAGGGAGAGTAGCAGCAGTGCTGAACTTTATCCATTTATAGACAATTTGTCTTACCGTGGACTGATAAACAGCAAGGCTTTTTGAGATACTTTTATAATCCTTTCCAGCTTTATGCAAGTCAACAATTCTTAATCGTAGGTCTTCTGAGAGCTCTTTTGTGCGAGGCATCATTCACATCAGGCAATGCTTCTTGTGAAAAGCAAACCCAGAACTGGTGTGTGTGTTTTTTATAGGGCAGGGCAGCTGTAACCAACACCTCAAATCTCATCTCATTGATTGGACTCCAGTTGGCTGACACCTCACTCCAATTAGCTCTTGGAGATGTCATTAGTCTAGGGGTTCACATACTTTTTCCACCTGCACTGTGAATGTTTCCATGGTGTGTTCAATAAAAACATGGTACCATTTAATTCTTTGTGTGTTATTAGTTTAAGCAGACTGTGATTGTCTATTGTTGTGACTTAGATGAAGATCAGATCACATTTGATGACCAATTTGTGCAGAAATCCATATCATTCCAAAGGGTTCACATACTTTTTCTTGCAACTGTATATAATGTGGTATATGCACATGGTTGATTTCATGGATACTTGTAATATGGCTTCGTAGGGTCAGAGTTTCCCTTTAAATGGAAAGGGGTACACCAACCTGTTTTCCACAACTTGTGCACTTTGTAACATGTTTTCGCATTGCTTCTTCCTTCTCAGTTGATCTGGTTGGAAATGTTCTTTCCTTTCTTTTTATAGGACATCGGCACACTGGACAATGGGGACCTGCAATTTTTATAGCTGTAAGGAAGCACTTCCTGCAAAATCTAATGAAGAATGTAAATGTTAGTGGATGAAAAGAAACCTAAAATCGAATAGAAAACCCAGAGCATCTACAGCAAACGGGCAGATTTCTAAGGCTATTTTCACATGGGTATCATTAATTCTATTCTATCATCCATCATGATCTGTTATGACACCACACAACTACGATAGTTTGTTTTCCATTGATTTATAGGGTGCATTAGGTTTCCATCAGCTATCAGTAGAATGTCCCCTTAGTGCCCCCACACTGTAGTTTTGCCCATTTAGTGCCCCCTTTAGGGTAGTGCTAGCCCCTTAGTGTCCCACTTACAGTAGTGCTGCCTCTGTAGTGTTAATACAGGAGAATGCACAGGTGAGGAGATAATCCCCAGCCCATGCGCTCTTCTACTCAGCCCAGCAGGTGTGATGACGTCACAGCATTGGGCATGGCCAGGGAATGAGGGCCCTCATGGATAACAGACACAGCAGCCGTTGGTAGTACTCCAGACCTGGGGTACTACAAATTATTTTTATGCATTGTATTTCATTGTTTACAGCAAGGAAATTATGGCAAAGGTTGGCAGGAACAGGGTTAACCACCATGTTCCTCCCCTTATGGTAGGAGTGTACTGGACCTGCTTCCTACCAGGAAATGACAGTACCTGTGTAGCTACAGAGTGGAGAGGACGCAGCCTGCATTGCTCCTACTTCTGTTACAGATTTCTCTGGAGAGTAAAGCCTTGATCTCAGCTGCTGTGTCGGTCATCCATGACAGCTAGGGCCTCACCTGCCAGTACACACATAGGAATCATTACTGTGTGTGTGTACGTACTGGCAGATGAGGCCAGAGCCTAATAGTCCTTGTCCCCCTACCACAGGGGGCCCCATAGCAGCCGCTATAGCTACTATGGCAGTGGTTTCGCCAATGACTATATCCTACATTGCTGAAGGCGTGCTATCTTTTCTGATGGTGAAAGCCAACTCTCAGTGGGCAGCATCTACATTATGGGCCAACAAGAATGAGGTACTGATTTAATAAATAAGTTGAGCAGACTGAGAGAAGTGCTTGGCCTGTTTTAAATCTCCCTACTATTACCATTAAGATAGACAGACATCCAGCTTCCTGATTCCCAGTCCTCCGTTTCTGTGGTTTAGCACGCTGGCTCTCGTACTTAGTCTCTAGACCTAGCCAGATATCCAATGTAGGCCATTTACTCCCTGCTGAGCCAATCCAGCGGTGAGGACTAGCCTGCGTCATGTCCCCCAGTGACTGACTGAGGGTTAGAGAAGCAGCACCGTCTCAGGACACTGTATGCTATGTACTGCATCCACTGTACTATGCAGGCTTGCCAACAACATTGTTTTCTGGCCAACTTATCCCAAAATCAAGGACAACCAAAACATTTTTATGGACGGATTGGAAAACCATAGTGAATGATAAAGATAAGTAAAACATGTCTATAGCTCTGCATAATGATAAGAACTCATTACCAGCGGAAAATGATTATAATTACCACAAAAACAATCTAGCCAAGTACCACAGCCTCAAACAAAGCATGGACACATCTATTTTTTTCACAGACACAGGGAAAAAGTGACCTATTTTTATGGACTGTCCAGACATTTCTGGACGATTTGCAATCCTGGTACTACGCACTGCACCAATAGATGACTGTATATACTGTGTCCTGCACCTATAGATCACTGTATATACTCTGTACTGCACATATAGATCACTGTATATACTGTGCCCTGCACCTATAGATCACTGTATACACTATGCACTGCACCTATAGATCACTGTATATACTCTGTACTGCACCTATAGATCACTGTATATACTCTGTGCTGCACATACAGGGAGTGCAGAATTATTAGGCAAGTTGTATTTTTGAGGATTAATTTTATTATTGAACAACAACCATGTTCTCAATGAACCCAAAAAACTCATTAATATCAAAGCTGAATATTTTTGGAAGTAGTTTTTAGTTTGTTTTTAGTTTTAGCTATTTTAGGGGGATATCTGTGTGTGCAGGTGAATATTACTGTGCATAATTATTAGGCAACTTAACAAAAAACAAATATATACCCATTTCAATTATTTATTTTTACCAGTGAAACCAATATAACATCTCAACATTCACAAATATTCATTTCTGACATTCAAAAACAAAACAAAAACAAATCAGTGACCAATATAGCCACCTTTCTTTGCAAGGACACTCAAAAGCCTGCCATCCATGGATTCTGTCAGTGTTTTGATCTGTTCACCATCAACATTGCGTGCAGCAGCAACCACAGCCTCCCAGACACTGTTCAGAGAGGTGTACTGTTTTCCCTCCTTGTAAATCTCACATTTGATGATGGACCACAGGTTCTCAATGGGGTTCAGATCAGGTGAACAAGGAGGCCATGTCATTAGATTTTCTTTTTATACCCTTTCTTGCCAGCCACGCTGTGGAGTACTTGGACGCGTGTGATGGAGCATTGTCCTGCATGAAAATCATGTTTTTCTTGAAGGATGCAGACTTCTTACTGTACCACTGCTTGAAGAAGGTGTCTTCCAGAAACTGGCAGTAGGACTGGGAGTTGAGCTTGACGCCATCCTCAACCCGAAAAGGCCCCACAAGCTCATCTTTGATGATACCAGCCCAAACCAGTACTCCACCTCCACCTTGCTGGCGTCTGAGTCGGACTGGAGCTCTCTGCCCTTTACCAATCCAGCCACGGGCCCATCCATCTGGCCCATCAAGACTCACTCTCATTTCATCAGTCCATAAAACCTTAGAAAAATCTATATCTCAGTCTTGAGATATTTCTTGGCCCAGTCTTGACGTTTCAGCTTGTGTGTCTTGTTCAGTGGTGGTCATCTTTCAGCCTTTCTTACCTTGGCCATGTCTCTGAGTATTGCACACCTTGTGCTTTTGGGCACTCCAGTGATGTTGCAGCTCTGAAATATGGCCAAACTGGTGGCAAGTGGCATCTTGGCAGCTGCACACTTGACTTTTCTCAGTTCATGGGCAGTTATTTTGCGCCTTGGTTTTTCCACACGCTTCTTGCGACCCTGTTGACTATTTTGAATGAAACGCTTGATTGTTCGATGATCACGCTTCAGAAGCTTTGCAATTTTAAGAGTGCTGCATCCCTCTGCAAGATATCTCACTATTTTTGACTTTTCTGAGCCTGTCAAGTCCTTCTTTTGACACATTTTGCCAAAGGAAAGGAAGTTGCCTAATAATTATGCACACCTAATATAGGGTGTTGATGTCATTAGACCACATCCCTTCTCATTACAGAGATGCACATCACCTAATATGCTTAATTGGTAGTAGGCTTTCGAGCCTATACAGCTTGGAGTAAGACAACATGCATAAAGAGGATGATGTGGTCAAAATACTCATTTGCCTAATAATTCTGCACTCCCTGTATAGATCACTGTATATACTCTGTACTGCACATATAGATCACTGTATATACTGTGCCATGCACCTATAGATCACTGTATCTACTCTGCACTGCACCTATAGATCACTGCATATACTCTGCACTGCACCTATAGATCACTGTATCTACTCTGTACTGCACCTATAGATCACTGTATATACTCTGTGCTGCACATATAGATCACTGTATATACTGTGTCCTGCACCTATAGATCACTGTATACACTATGCACTGCACCTATAGATCACTGTATCTACTCTGTACTGCACATATAGATCACTGTATATACTCTGTACTGCACATATAGATCACTGTATACACTATGCACTGCACCTATAGATCACTGTATATACTCTATGCTGCACATATAGATCACTGTATATACTCTGTACTGCACATATAGATCACTGTGTATATACTGTGTCATGCACCTATAGATCACTGTATATACTGTGTCATGCACCTATAGATCAATGTATATACTCTGCGCTGCACATATAGATCACTGTATATACTGTGTCCTGCACCTATAGATCACTGTATATACTCTGTACTGCACATATAGATCACTGTATATACTCTGTACTGCACATATAGATCACTGTATATACTGTGTCCTGCACCTATAGATCACTGTAAACACTCTGTACTGCACATATAGATCACTGTATATACTCTGTATTGCACCTATAGATCACTGTATATACTCTGTACTGCACATATAGATCACTGTATATACTCTGTACTGCACCAATAGATCACTGTATATACTCTGTACTGCACCAATAGATCACTGTATATACTCTGTACTGCACCAATAGATCACTGTATATACTCTGCACCTATAGATCACTGTATCTACTCTGTACTGCACCTATAGATCACTGTATATACTCTGTGCTGCACATATAGATCGCTGTATATACTGTGTCCTGCACCTATAGATCACTGTATACACTATGCACTGCACCTATAGATCACTGTATCTACTCTGTACTGCACATATAGATCACTGTATATACTCTGTACTGCACATATAGATCACTGTATATACTGTGTCCTGCACCTATAGATCACTGTATATACTCTGTACTGCACATATAGATCACTGTATATACTCTGTACTGCACATATAGATCACTGTATATACTGTGTCATGCACCTATAGATCACTGTATATACTCTGTATTGCACACATAGATCACTGTATATACTCTGCACTGCACATATAGATCACTGTATATACTGTCATGCACCTATAGATCACTGCATATACTCTGCACTGCACATATAGATCACTGTATATACTGTCATGCACCTATAGATCACTGTATATACTCTGTACTACACCTATAGATCACTGTATATACTGCGTCCTGCACCTATAAATCACTGTATATACTGCGTCCTGCACCTATAGATTACTGTATATAATCTGTGCTGGCCTATGGCTCACAGTATGTACTCTACTGCACCTATACATCACTGTATATACTGTGTACTGCACCTGTAGATCACTGTATATACTCTGTATTGCAGCTATACATCACTGTATATACTGTGTACTGCACCTGTAGATCACTGTATATACTCTGTACTGCACCTGTAGATCACTGTATATACTCGGTACTGCACCTGTAGATCACTGTATATACTGTGTCCTACACCTATAGATCACTGTATATACTCTGTATTGCACATATATATCACTGTATATACTCTGTACTGCACCTATAGATCACTGTATATACTGTGTCCTGCACCTATAGATCACTGTATATACTCTGTACTGCACATATAGATCACTGTATATACTCTGTACTGCACATATAGATCACTGTATATACTCTGTACTGCACCAATAGATCACTGTATATACTGTGTCATGCACCTATAGATCACTGTATATACTATGTACTGCACCCATAGATCACTGTATATACTCTGTACTACACCTATAGATCACTGTATATACTCTGTACTACACCTATAGCTCACGGTGTGTACTCTACTGCAGCTATACATCACTGTATATACTCTGTACTGCACCTGTAGATCACTGTATATACTCTGTACTACACCTATAGATCACTGTATATATTGCGTCCTGCACCTATAAATCACTGTATATACTGCGTCCTGCACCTATAGATTACTGTATATAATCTGTGCTGGCCTATAGCTCACAGTATGTACTCTACTGCACCTATACATCACTGTATATACTGTGTACTGCACCTGTAGATCACTGTATATACTCTGTATTGCAGCTATACATCACTGTATATACTGTGTACTGCACCTGTAGATCACTGTATATACTCTATACTGCACCTGTAGATCACTGTATATACTCTGTACTGCACCTATAGATCACTGTATATACTGTGTCCTGCACCTATAAATCACTGTATATACTCTGTACTGCACCAATAGATCACTGTATATACTCTGTACTGCACCTATAGATCACTGAATATACTCTGTACTACGCCTATAAATCGCTGTATATACTGCGTCCTGCACCTATAGATCACTGTATATACTCTGTACTACACCTATAGCTCACGGTGTGTACTCTACTGCACCTGTAGATCACTGTATATACTCTGTACTGCAGCTATACATCACTGTATATACTGTGTACTGCACCTGTAGATCACTGTATATACTCTGTACTGCACCTATAGATCACTGTATATACTCTGCACTGCACCTATAGATCACTGTATATACTCTGTGCTGCACATATAGATCACTGTATATACTCTCTACTGCAGCTATAGATCACTGTATATACTCTGTACTGCACCTGTAGATCAATGTATTTACTATGTACTGCACTTTATAGATCACTGTATATACTCTGTACTGCACCCCTATAGATCACTGTATATACTCTGTACTGCAGCTATACATCACTGTATATACTGTGTACTGCACCTGTAGATCACTGTATATACTCTGTACTGCAGCTATAGATCACTGTATATACTCTGTGCTGCACATATAGATCACTGTATATACTCTGTACTGCACCTGTAGATCACTGTATTTACTATGTACTGCACTTTATAGATCACTGTATATACTCTGTACTGCACCCCTATAGATCACTGTATATACTGTGTCCTGCACCTATAAATCACTGTATATACTCTGTACTGCACCTATAGATCACTGAATATACTCTGTGCTGCACCTATAAATCACTGTATATACTGCATCCTGCACCTGTATATTACTGTATATAATCTGTGCTGCGCCCATAGCTCACGGTATGTACTCTACTGCACCTATGAATCACTGTATATACTGCGTCCTGCACCTGTATATTACTGTATATAATCTGTGCTGCGCCCATAGCTCACGGTATGTACTCTACTGCACCTATGAATCACTGTATATACTCTGTACTGCACCTGTAGATCACTGTATCTACTCTGTACTGCCCCTGTAGATCACTGTATATACTCTGTACTGCAGCTATAGATCACTGTATATACTGTGTACTGCACCCGTAGATCACTGTATATACTCTGTACTGCACCTGTAGATCACTGTATGTACTCTGTACTGCACCTGTAGATCACTGTATATACTCTGTACTGCACCTGTAGATCACTGTGTACTGCACCTACAGAGCATTGTACCAGTGATGGCTAACCTCCGGCACGCCAGCTGTGGTGGAACTACAACTCCCAACATGCTCCATTAATTTCTATAGCTGGAGTGCCAGAGGTTAGCCATCACAGGTATACACTGTGTACTTTACCTTAAAAGCCCTGTATATACTGTGTACTGCACCTACAGAGACTTGTATATGCAGTATATTGCACCTATAGAGCCCTGTATATGGTGTGTACTGCACCTATAGATCACTGTATATGCTGTAAACTGCACCTACAGATCACTGCATATGCTGTGTACTGCACCCATAGAACCCTGTATACGCTGTGTACTACACCTATAGAGCCCTGTATATGGTGTGTACTGCACCTATAGATCACTGTATATGATGTGTACCGCACCTATACAGCCCTGTATATGCTGTGTACTGCACCTATAGATTCCTGTATATGCTGTGTACTTCACCTATAGATCAATGTGTACTGCACCTATAGAGCCCTGTATATGCTGTGTACTCATCTAGTGAGCCCTGTATACGCTGTGTACTGCACCTATCGAGGCCATGTATATGCTGTGTACTGCACCTTCAGAGCAGTGTATACACTGTGTACTGCACCTATCGAGCCATGTATATGCTGTGTACTGCACCTATCGAGGCCATGTATATGCTGTGTTCTGCACCTACAGAGCCGTGTATACACTGTTTACTGCACCTATAGAGCCCTGTATATGCTGTGTACTGCACCTATAGATTCCTGTATATGGTGTGTACTTCACCTATAGATCACAGTGTGTTTTACCTAAAGAGCCCTGTATATCCTGTGTGCCTGACCTATAGAGCCCTGTATATGCTGTGTACTCATCTATAGAGCCCTGTATATGCGGTGTACTCATCTATAGAGCCCTGTATATGCTGTGTACTCATCTATAGAGCCCTGTATATGCGGTGTACTGCACCTATAGAGCCCTGTATATGCTGTGTACTGCACCTATAGAGCCCTGTATATGCTGTGTACTCATCTATAGAGCCCTGTATATGCTGTGTACTGCACCTATCAGGCCCTGTATATGCTGTGTACTGCAGCTATAGACCCCTGTATATACGGTGTAGTCATCTATAGAGTCCTGTATATGCTGTGTCAGTGGCGTAGCTAGAAATGACTGGGCCCCACAGCTAATTTTTGAATGGTGCCCCCTCCCCCAGTAATGTTTTCGCAACCCCTTCCTTTCATGCCGCCCTCCTTCCTGTGGCTAGTAAAGATCGCTCTCTCAGAAAAGGCCGCCAGCTTTTTCATCCGTTTTCTACACTGTCTATACTGTCACTGTATATAATTTAATTGTGCAATATTGTTGAGGGGGCCCTGAGAAAATCTTGTAGTCCTCCTTCTCCTGGATGGGCCCCCTTCTGGGTCAGGGCCCCAAAGCAGCCGCTTCCCCTGCTTCCCCTATAGTTACGCCCCTGTGCTGAGTACTGCACCTATACTTCCCTGTATATACTATTTACTGTATAGTGCACCACCACCCAGCACTCAGCCTCAAAGGGAGCCTGTCTCACGGGGAACCATTGGCAGAGGATGATGGATATTATATAAGGGTGTTCTATATAATGATGGTTTGTGCCGTTCTACAGGATTGGCGCTTAGCAAATGTGGTGCCAATATTCAAAAAGGGGCCAGGAAACTATAGGCCGGTAAGTTTAACATCTGTTGTGGGTAAACTGTTTAAATGATTTCTAAGGCCTCTTTCACACTTGCGTTGTCCGGATCCGGCGTGTACTCCACTTGCCGGAATTACACTCCGGATCCGGAAAAACGCAAGTGTACTGAAAGCATTTGAAGACGGAACCGTCTTTCAAATGCTTTCAGTGTTACTATGGCACCCAGGACGCTATTAAAGTCCTGGTTGCCATAGTAGTAGTAGGGAGCGGGGGAGCGGTATACTTACAGTCCGTGCGGCTCCCGGGGCGCTCCAGAGTGACGTCAGAGCGCCCCATGCGCATGGATGACGTGATCCATGTGATCACATGATCCATGCGCTTGGGGCGCCCTGACGTCACTCTGGAGCGCCCGGGGAGCCGCACGGACGGTAAGTACACTGCTCCCCACTACACTTTACCATGGCTGCCAGGACTTTAGCGTCCCGGCAGCCATGGTAACCACTCTGAAAAAGCTAAATGTCGGATGCGGCAATGCGCCGAAACGACGTTTAGCTTAAGGCCGGATCCGGATCAATGCCTTTCAATGGGCATTAATTCCGGATCCGGCCTTGCGGCAAGTGTTCCGGATTTTTGGCCGGAGCAAAAAGCGCAGCATGCTGCGGTATTTTCTCCGGCCAAAAAACGTTCCGTTCCGGAACTGAAGACATCCTGATGCATCCTGAACGGATTTCTCTCCATTCAGAATGCATTAGGATAATCCTGATCAGGATTCTTCCGGCATAGAGCCCCGACGACGGAACTCTATGCCGGAAGACAACAACGCAAATGTGAAAGAGCCCTAAGAGATGCTATCTTGAAGTACCTCAATGAAAATAAGCAAATAACGCCATATTAGCATGAATTCATGAGGGATCAGTCATGTCAAACTAATTTAATCAGTTTCTATGAGGAGGTAAGTTCTTGACCTTAGCGAGTCAATGGATGTTGTATATCTGGACTTCTCCAAAGTATTTGATACTGTACTGCATAAAAGGTTAGTATATAAAATAAGAATGACTGGATATATATATAGTTTACTTACATGTGGTAACAATTGCTGAGAATCACTGGTGTCTGATATATATCCCAGCAGATTGGACAGCAGAAATCCTCCTCTGATCGGAAAGTGGTGGAAGAGGACAATGAAGCCATTGGTGACACATCTACTGACAAAGTTGCATGAGCAATATTGATGGGAAGCCGCACTGTGGTTAAATAATTATTTTTCCTGGATGTTATTCCCTTCAAAATAATATGTTAAAGAAGCGTTACAATGGCAATGTACAGTAAGTTATATGGCCCCGTTGAGTGTAAAATATATAATTTTTCTAGGAATTTTTTTTATATGGGAAGGTGAGAGTATTTCACACCAGAAAGTGTTCCCAACGTAGCAGAGGAGATTATAGAAGTGCATTTTGTCTATAACAGAGGGTTACTTGGGTCAATTCTCTTCAGCAAAGGTGTATATTAAACCATAAAATGCAACTTTCTGCCGGACTTCAGCGGGGGTGGGGGGTGTTTGGGGGCGGGGGCTGAGAGTAGTACATAAGACTTCAGGGGGGGGATTTGGGGGCGGGGCTGAGAGTAGTACATAAGACTTCTGGGGGGGTATTTGGGGGCGGGGGCTCAGAGTAGTACATAAGACTTCTGGGGGGGTGTTTGGGGGCGGGGCTGAGAGTAGTACATCAGACTTCAGGGGGGGTGTTTGGGGGCGGGGCTGAGAGTAGTACATAAGACTTCTGGGGGGGGTGTTGGCTCAGAGTAGTACATAAGACTTCTGGGGATGGGTGTTTGGGGGCGGGGCTGAGAGTAGTACATAAGACTTCTGGGGGGGTGTTTGGGGGAGGGGGCTCAGAGTAGTACATAAGACTTCTGGGGAAGGGTGTTTGGGGGCGGGGCTGAGAGTAGTACATAAGACTTCTGGGGAAGGGTGTTTGGGGGCGGGGCTGAGAGTAGTACATAAGACCTCTGGGGGGGGTATTTGGGGGCGGGGGTTGAGAGTAGTTCATAAGACTTCTGGGGGGGTGTTTTGGGGGCAGGGGCTCAGAGTAGTACAGAAGACTTCTGGGGGGGTGTTTGGGGGCGGGGCTCAGAGTAGTACATAAGACTTCTGGGGGGGTGTTTGGGGGCGGGGGCTGAGAGTAGTACATAAGACTTCTGGGGGGTGTTTGGGGGCAGGGGCTCAGAGTAGTACATAAGACTTCTGGGGGGGTGTTTGGGGGCAGGGGCTGAGAGTTGTACATAAGACTTCTGGGGGGTGTTTGGGGGCAGGGGCTCAGAGTAGTACATAAGACTTCTGGGGGGGATGTTTGGGGGCAGGGGCTCAGAGTAGTACATAAGACTTCTGGGGGGTGTTTGGGGGCGGGGCTGAGAGTAGTACATAAGACTTCTGGGGGGGTTGTTTGGGGGCGGGGCTGAGAGTAGTACATAAGACTTCTGGGGGGTGTTTGGGGGCGGGGCTGAGAGTAGTACATAAGACTTCGGTGTTCACATAACTAAGATAGTGTATGCATTATACACTGCTCGCTTTCATGGTTACTACTACTACCACCCGGAAATCCATCAGCTTGCACACTATAGGAAAAAGCGCTGGCCTCTCTGGTGGTTGGAGTGGCAGGAGGCTGCTCCATGAGGACGGAAACATAGGATCCCCATTCTTCAGATAGGTGGGGGTCCTAGTGGTGGGACCCACATGATCAGATAGGGGATAACTGTCATCCTTGGCACAGGACCTTTAATATACTGTACACGAGGCGCTTTTCCCAGTGTATACATTAAATGAGGCTCAGGCGCAATTTGGACAGAGCGTAAGCCTTTAAAAAAAAAAAAAAAAAAAATCCTACTGCTTCAGCTTGCAATTCTTTTGAAGCGGTGTTCATGATTCAGGCTTCCCAATCCTATCATAAGGTAATACCCTGTAGTACAGGTGACTGATCCAACATGGTCTTGTATTTGATTTGCCATAGCTTCCCCCCACTTCAAAAGGGAAATCAGAACGTTAAAAAAAGGGATGCCAGGCCTTACATACGGTACCCCATGTCGTTTTCACAGATGACTGAATGATTTCCCAGAAACCCAAATACATTTACTGCATTTTTAGTGTTATTTAGTGCTGTACCGATCCTGTACATGTGAGAGTATTGTAAGCTAATCTCAAGGTTATCATGTATTAAGCAAACACTGATTTATCTAATAATTATACATAGCCTGCCACGAGGCCTCATTTCTGATATTTTATAAAGCTTATGGCAGATCTGTGTAGGGAACGGCGGAGATATACAGTAAGTGGGTGATGTCTGACACATACAGTATTTTGCATTGAGCACAATTATAAAGTGTAAAACTGATATTGCCCACAAGACGTCTTAATATATAGATGTAATTACAGATCCATTGCACCTCTGATGAGAAATGAAGCTACACTGAAAATTGTCTTCATTAAAACTAGATTGTTTTGTGTCTACAGCTCCTATATGGATCTATACGTTTCCATGGTAACAGACTTTATACTTTTTCTGTCTTCTGCATTTGATAACATACCTTGGGTAGACGCACAACGATCACTAACTGTACCTTAGAAGTGCCGTGCTGTCACTTTTTTTTTAAATGCATAAGGGACCCAGTGTGGCGGACTGCTGTCCCTATTTAGTTGACCAGGATTCTTATCACGTCTGTGAGTAAGACAGTGAATTATGACATCATAATCTGCAATGGTCTTAATGTAAAAAAGATCAGTGCCTTTATATACACACCTATTTTCTTTACAAACTGGCTTAAAAGGGGTTTTCCAGGACTTATTGATGAGAATCCTTGGATAGGCTATGGCCTCTTTCACACGGGCGAGTATTCCGCGCGGATGCGTGAGGTGAACGCATTGCACCCGCACTGAATCATGACCCATTCATTTCTATGGGGCTGTGCACACGAGCGGTGATTTTCACGCATCACTTGTGCGTTGCGTGAAAATCGCAGCATGCTCCTCTTTGTGCGTTTTTCACTTAACGCAGGCCCCATAGAAATGAATGGGGTTGCGTGAAAATCGCAAGCATCCGCAAGCAAGTGCGGATGCGATGCGATTTTCACGCACGGTTGCTAGGAGACAATCGGGATGGAGACCCGATCATTATTATTTTCCCTTATAACATGGTTATAAGGGAAAATAATAGCATTCTGAATACAGAATGCATAGAATAATCGCGATGGAGGGGTTAAAATTTTTTATTAAACTCACCTTAATCCACTTGATCGCGCAGCCCGGCTTCTCTTCTGTCTTCTTTGCTGTGTGCAGGAAAAGGACCTGTGGTGACGTCACTCCGGTCATCACATGATCTTTTACCATGGTGATGCATCATGTGATGGACCATGTGATGACCGGAGTGACGTCACCACAGGTCCTTTTCCTGCAATCAGCAAAGGAGACAGAAGAGAAGCCGGGCTGGGCGAGCAAGTGGACTAAGGTGAGTTAAATTTATTTTATTTTTTTTTAACCCCTCCAGCCCTATTTTACTATGCATTTTGTATTCAGAATGCTATTATTTTCCCTTATAACCAATCTACAGAACACCGATCCAAAGTCCGAACTTCTGTGAAGAAGTTCGGGTTTGGGTACCAAACATGCGCGATTTTCCTCACGCGAGTGTAAAATGCATGTTCCCGCAACGCACCCGCACCTTTTCCCGCAACACCCGTGTGAAAGAGGCCTATCAATATCAGATTGACAGGGGTCCTATTTCTGGAACCCAGGCAATCAGTTTCCACATGCTCTGGTGCTGGAACGACACAGCTCCATACACTGCGTAACTGCAGTGCTGCTCCCATTCACGTGAGCTCCCTTGAACTGTCGCAGCACTGCAGTAACCAGTCATGGTCACTGTGCACTGGACGGAGCGGTGTACTTCTGGTGCCTAGTTCTGGAGCTTGTGAAAAAAGCTTATCGGCGGGGGTGCTAGCAGTCAGACCTCTGCCAATCTGACACTGATTACCTACTGTATGTTAAAGGGGGTTTACCAAGTTTTGACATTATCCCCCATCACAGGATAGGGGATTACTAATTGATCGGTGGAGGTCCAACGCTGGGATCCAAACCAATCCTGAGAACAGGATTCCTGTTCCCGTGATCTGATTGAGCGGCTGGTCAAGTACAGTGCTTATCTATTTTTGGAGGGCCCAAAGAGAATGAATAAAGCCGCAGGCCACATTCTCGACATGCTGTTTCATCAGATCAAGGGAACAGGACCCCCGCTCTCGGGATCTGTGAGGGTCCCAGCGGTCGGACCCCCACTGATCAGTTAGTTATCCCCTATCTTGTGAAAAGGGGATAACTTCAAAACTTTGCACAACCCCTTTAAGGATAGGTCATCAATAGTTAGTGGAAAACCCTTTTAACAATATAAGTACATATTCTGAAATACTGGTAGAATGCTTTGAAGGGTTGTCCCATTTGGACATTTATAGCATATCCGGAGGATATAAATGCCACATATGTGTGGTTCCACTAGAATCTATGAGAAGCTGCTACTGATGTTATAGGAATAACATAAATTACATAATTAAATAACTACGTTTTTAATCACTTTTCCACTGTTCTACTTAATTATTTGAATTGTTGAAAAAGAGCTACATTTGTATTAGTGCCCCGTAGGGGGCATTTGTATACATATCTCAAGAACACTGCAGTAAATGGAGAGGTGGTCATGCATAGTTTTCCCCATTCACTGCTATGGGAAGCCCAAAAATAGCCAAGCATGTTTACCGTAATAAGCTGTGCATGTGTGGCCACCTCTGCATTCACTGAAGTGCGTGACGGGCTCCTGTTCTAGAGACAGAAGTGGATGTCAGAGGCTGGATCCACACCTATGGCATATTCTACGGATATGACATTAAATGCGATCCGTCACCCCGATTTTGTACCATTATCAATATTAATACACTAGCAGAAGGACCCGGCTTCACACGGGTATATTTCATCTATTTCATTTAATGTTTGTGTGTCGTTAAAAGATATTAACAGTATCACCCATAACAGTGACCTCTACAGCACCCCGCCCCTTTAACAGTGAACACCACAATCTCCCACCCCTTAACACTGACCCCCCCCCCCACAGTGCCCCGCCACTTCAAAATGGGACCTTCACAGCAGCCCATCCCCTTAACTTTGACCTTCACAGTAGCCCGCCCCTTTAACAGTGAGTTTCACAGCACCCCACTGCCTTGACAGTGACCTCCTCAGGGGCCCGCCCCCTTAACAGTGACCTCCACAGTACGCCGCTGCCTTAAGTGACCTCCACAGCAGTTGCCCCTTTAATAGTGGCCCCTGCTCCTTAACAATGACCTTCAGAGCGGCCTGCACCCTTAACAGTGACCTCCACAGCAGTTGCCCCTTTAATAGTGGCCCCTACCCCCTTAACAGTGACCTTCAGAGCGGCCTGCACCCTTAACAGTGACCTCTACAGCAGTTGCCCCTTTAATAGTGGCCCCTACCCCCTTAACAGTGACCTTCAGAGCGACCTGCACCCTTAACAGTGATTATTTTTTTTCTGTGTGGAAATTGACCTGCATTGCAGATCTACAAATTCACAGCATGTCAATTATGTTTGTGGTTTTAGCTGCAGATTTCACCCTTTTCTGATGACGGGTGAGATCTTCGCCAAATCCGCATCAAAATGACAGTAACATCCACAGTGAACGCCTCTTTACCAGTGACCTCCACAGTTTCCCCCCTTTTAATGCTAGGGCTACACGACGACATGTGTTGAGTGACATTTTGCCTCAACAATTTTTATAATGATAGGCTATGGTGTTGCACTGCGACAGCGACACGACAGTTGCAAAAAATCCATCCAAGATGGATTTTTCTGCGACTGTCGCGTCGCAGCATGTCACATGTCGCAGTGCAACACCGTAGACTATCATTATAAAAATTGTCGCGCAACATTGATGTTGCACCAATGTCGCGCAACACATGTAGCAGTGTAGTTGTGCCCTATGTGTTGTGCAACTTATTGTTGTGCGACACATGTTGTCATGAAGCCCTAGCCTAAAGCTGACTTACAGCAGTGAAGAAAAATGGCTGGGTTGTTATAGAAACCTGGAGTAAAACTGTGTGTATGTGGAGACTAAGGGCCTGCGAGCTTCTATTGGCTGATAAGGGACAAGTGTGTATGGCAGTTGGGATATGAAGAGAAAGACTTGCAGGCTTGTATTGGCTAATGCAGGTCATTTTTTGGGAATATCTTAGGAACGGTACATCCTAGAAAGCTGTGACCCCCCCCCCCCCCCCAAAGATTTCTTTCCAGGTAGCAAGGGATGTGTATACCAAGTTTCGTTGAAATCGATGGTTGCGTTTTTGAGTGATCGCATACATACACACATATATACGTCCTTCATATATATATATATCTCTACACACTCACCTAAAGAATTATTAGGAACACCATACTAATACGGTGTTGGACCCCCGTTTGCCTTCAGAACTGCCTTAATTCTACGTGGCATTGATTCAACAAGGTGCTGATAGCATTCTTTAGAAATGTTGGCCCATATTGATAGGATAGCATCTTGCAGTTGAAGCTCCCGTTCCACAGATGCTCTATTGGGTTGAGATCTGGTGACTGTGGGGGCCATTTTAGTACAGTGAACTCATTGTCATGTTCAAGAAACCAATTTGAAATGATTCGAGCTTTGTGACATGGTGCATTATCCTGCTGGAAGTAGCCATCAGAGGATGGATACATGTTCTCATCTGTTTACCCCAAATTCGGACTCTACCATTTGAATGTCTCAACAGAAATCGAGACTCATCAGACCAGGCAACATTTTTCCAGTCTTCAACAGTCCAATTTTGGTGAGCTCGTGCAAATTGTAGCCTCTTTTTCCTATTTGTAGTTGAGATGAGTGGTACCCGGTGGGGTCTTCTGCTGTTGTAGCCCATCCGCCTCAAGGTTGTGCGTGTTGTGGCTTCACAAATGCTTTGCTGCATACCTCGGTTATAACGAGTGGTTATTTCAGTCAACGTTGCTCTTCTATCAGCTTGAATCAGTCGGCCCATTCTCCTCTGAGCTCTAGCATCCACAAGGCATTTTTGCCCACAGGACTGCCGCATACTGGATGTTTTTCCCTTTTCACACCATTCTTTGTAAACCCTAGAAATGGTTGTGCGTGAAAATCCCAGTAACTGAGCAGATTGTGAAATACTCAGACCGGCCCGTCTGGCACCAACAACCATGCCACGCTCACAATTGCTTAAATCACCTTTCTTTCCCATTCTGACATTCAGTTTGGAGTTCAGGAGATAGTCTTGACCAGGACCACACCCCTAAATGCATTGAAGCAACTGCCATGTGATTGGTTGACTAGATAATTGCATTAATTAGAAATAGAACAGGTGTTCCTAATAATTCTTTAGGTGAGTGTGTGTGTATATATGTATATATATATATATATATATATATATATATATATATATATATATATATATATATATATAAGCTGTACTGCAGATATGGAGTTTAGATAACCAATTTTTGATTTTCCTACCGACCTCCATTCCCCTGCTGTCAGTGCTCAGAGCTGCGTACTGTCAGCATTGCTCTCCATTATGTTAGAACAGCACTGTGCGCTTCTGCACCCAAACCGCTCCATAATTTCTAACAGAGGATTTTGGTGCGGATTTGATGTGGTTTTGGCGCAGATCTCACCCGTCATCAGAAAAGGGTGAAATCTGCAGCTAAAACAACAAACATAATTGACATGCTATGAATTTGGAGATCTGCAATGCAGGTCAATTTCCACACAGAAAAAAAAATCTGCTAAGTGTTCATACACTGTTTCCACACGGGAATCTGCACAGAAAATCCACAACGTGTGCAGGTGGCCTTAATGTGGTGAAATCACTGACAGAGATAACAACAATGAACTAATAGAAGGAGGTATGGAATGACAGTTTGTGAAGCTAAAGGATTATGATCCTCAATACAATTTGTTTTAGGGTCCATTCACACGTCCGCAATTTCGTTCCTCATTTTGCAGAACGGAATTGCGGACCCATTCATTTCTATGGGGCAGCACGATGTGCTGCCCGGATCCGGAATTGCGGATCCGCAATTCCGATCCGAAAAAATATAGAACATGTCCTATTCTTGTCCGCAATTGCGGACAAGAATAGGCATTTTCTATTAAGTACCAGCGATGTGCGGTCCGCAAAATGCGGAACGCACATCGCCGATGTCAGTGTTTTGCGGATCCACACACACGGACGCATGAATGGACACTTATTCTAACTGCAAGAAGTATTCTGCCGCTGGCCAAAAAAAAAAAAAAAATGCCTATTGGATCACAGTTATCATTAGTACAGGAGCATATAAACGGTGATTGAACCAGATCCCCTTTTAAAGAGACATATTTTAAAGGGGTTGTGTAGTATTTTGATATCTGATAAGTGGGGGTCCGATCCCCGGATAGCACAGCCACTATACAATGTACGGCACTGGGTCACAGCGCCCTGTGGATAGGCCATCAATATCAAAATCCCAGACAACCCCTTTAATGCCCATATTACAGCCACAACACCCGATTCTACAGAACTGAATTTATACTACAGTTCGGCTACATCTTACAGTCTTCAGTACAGACATAACCCTTGGAATTTCCCACAGCCCTAATGAACTGAACTTAGGGGGACACTTATCATCCCCTGTCCAACAAAAATTGGCAAAGTTTGGCACATGCCATGGTTGAGCAAAATTTTGCAACTTTTTGGAGGTTTAGAGCCCCATTCACCACTTTTCTGAAATATAGGTGGAGCGAGGCAGGCGCATTTACTATAATCTATGCCAGGAAACTGGAGTCGATTATAGTGGAAATCTATACCAGTTCCTTAGCTGGTGTAGATTTCCATTTTGGCGTACAGACCTGCACAACTAAGCCACAATTATTAAGAGGGGTGTGCCTCATAATAATGGTGGCAAATCTGACACCAGCAGAGGACAGATTAAGACTGGCCTGTAATACGCTGGTCTTAATTGAATGTTCCTCTTAGGCCCCTTTCACGCGAGCGAGTATTCCGCGCGGATGCGATGCGGGAGGTCAACGCATTGCAGCCGCACGGAATCCTGACCCATTCATTTCTATGGGGCTGTTCACATGAGCGGTGATTTTCACGCATCACTTGTGCGTTGCGTGAAAATCGCAGCATGCTCCTCTTTGTGCGTTTTTCACGCAACGCAGGCCCCATAGAAGTGAATAGGGTTGCGTGAAAATCGCAAGCATCCGCAAGCAAGTGCGGATGCGGTGCGATTTTCACGCACGGTTGCTAGGAGACGATCGGGATGGAGACCCGTTCATTATTATTTTCCCTTATAACATGGTTATAAGGGAAAATAATAGCATTCTGAATACAGAATGCTTAGTAAAACAGCGCTGGAGGGGTTAAAAAAAAATTATAATAATTTAACTCACCTTAATCCACTTAATCGCGGAGCCCAGCATCTGCTTCTGTCTCCTTTGTTGAATTAGGACCTGTGGTGGGCATTAAATACAGGTACAGGACCTTTGATGACATCACTTCGGTCATCACATGGTACGTCACATGAATTTTTACCATGGTGATGGATCATGTGATGACCGGAGTGACGTCATCAAAGGTCCTGGAATGAATGCTCAGCACAGAAGGAGACAGATGAGATGCCGGCAGCGCCAGCAAGTGGATTAAGGAGAGTTAATTTTTTATTTTATTTTTTTTAACCCCTCCAGCGCTAGTTTACTATGCATTCTGTATTCAGAATGCTATTATTTGCCCTTATAACCATGTTATAAGGGAAAATAATACAATCTACAGAACACCAATCCCAAGCCCGAACTTCTGTGAAGAAGTTCGGGTTTGGGTACCAAACACGCGCGATTTTTCTCACGCGAGTGCAAAACGCATTACAGTGTTTTGCACTCGTGCGGAAAAATCGCGGGTGTTCCCGCAACGCACCCGGACCTTTTCCCGCAACGCCCGTGTGAAAGAGGCCTTAGGGTGCCTGCAAATACTGTGGAGTGTATTACTGTACTGCGGCGGCACAAAGCGCAAGGCGTCATAGCAACCAATGACGCCGTGCACTCCTGCACTCAGCAGGATGCCAGTCCGGAATCTCACGGGCCATGTTCCACGGATGTGTGAATAAGACATAATACAGTACCAGCAAAGTGAATGAGATTTGACAAATATCATGTACACGTTACTTTTTTTCCTTCAGTGTGGAAACTGACCTGCTGTATGTATTTTGAAATCGGCAGCAAGTCAATAGTTTCGGCAGATTCAGTGTGGCTTTCACCCTTTGCAATGCAGAAATGCTGAGAAATCTGCATGAAAACCTGTGTGGAATTTCTGCTTTCAAACGCACACCTGTATACAGATAGTCTCATGACTGTTCTATACTTGGTTTAGTAGAACTTTAGGTGGTCTACACCAGCGGTCCCCAATTGCCGGGCCGCGGACCAGGACTGGGCCCTGGAAGATTGTTTGCCAGGCCGTGGCAATTAGGGCAGTCTTTAACGCGGTACTAATGAAGATCTGCCATTATGGAAGCACTTCATTATTACCGGAGGACCAGGAAGCTGTGAAGGATCTGTACTCATCGCTTCCTGTGCCTCGGATTGGCAGTCTGCTGTGCAAGGCTGCGCACAGCGCCTCACACTGTGCGCTGCGCCCACGATACACAGCCGAAATCAGGATGAAGAAGATCGTGATGGTGAGGAGTGGTGGCGTCCAGGAGCAGGAGAGGTAAGTGCTTTTTTTTTCTATTTTATTTGCGCTGATGGCTGGCTGACATGGGGGGGGGGGGGGGGCTAATGGCTGGCTGACATGGAGGGGGCTGATGGCTGGCTGACATGGAGGGGGCTGATGGCTGGCTGACATGGAGGGGGCTGATGGCTGGCTGACATGGAGGCTAATAGGCAGTTCCTGCAAGACGAAAGGAATTGATGCTATGGACTGGCCCGCCCGTTCCCCAGACCTGAATCCAATTGAGCACATCTGGGACATCATGTCTCGCTCTATCCACCAACGTCACGTTGCACCACAGACTGTCCAGGAGTTGGCAGATGCTTTAGTCCAGGTCTGGGAGGAGATCCCTCAGGAGACCGTCCGCCACCTCATCAGGAGCATGCACAGGCGTTGTAGGGAGGTCATTCAGGCACGTGGAGGCCACACACACTACTGAGCCTCATTTTGACTTGTTTTAAGGACATTACATCAAAGTTGGATCAGCCTGTAGTGTGTTTTTCCACTTTAATTTTGAGTGTGACTCCAAATCCAGACCTCCATGGGTTAAAAAATTTGATTTCCAATTTTTCATTTTTGTGTGATTTTGTTGTCAGCACATTCAACTATGTAAAGAACAAAGTATTTCAGAAGAATATTTAATTAATTCAGATCTAGGATGTGTTATTTTTGTGTTCCCTTTATTTTTTTGAGCAGTGTAGATTACGTCAGACTTCTTCAGACCCAGCCGAACAGCTATAATGCCTGAAATTAGGTGATACATTGAATTCAATGAAAGCTCAAGCAATCAATAAAAGTGAATTAACTCTCATCCAACTTCATACTGGCAATCAGACGTCACACTACATTTTTTCTGGAAGAATCTTACCAGGAGTATTTTTTAGCTGAATCTTACCATTGAGGAGTATTTTTTAGCTGAGGAGTATGAAAGTTGCAGTAATTCAAAAACATAATACGTAGGCCTACATAATGTTGAGGGCTTGTTCACATCTGCGCTGAAGGCTCAGTTCGGGGTCTCTGTTGCAGATTCTGCCAAAAAGACAGGACAAAAAAAAAGCCTTGTATGCAGCTCTTTTATGTCTAGTAAAAAGACAGGATTCAAAACAGAAACTGAACGGACTCCATCATAGTCAATGGAGTCCGCTCAGCTCCGTTCGGGTCAGTTATGTGGTCAGATCTGGCACTTTCGTTATTTTGTTGTTCTGCTCATCTAAACAACAAAAATAAATAGTGGTGGAGGAGTTGGCGCCCCCCCCCCCCTCCCCCATCAGCTTCTCCAACATTCAGTCCTTGGTAAATAACCACCCCCTCCAACATACAGTCCCATGTAAATAACCTCTCCCCTACCGTCAGCTTCTCCAACATATAGTCTCATGTAAATAACATTGCTCCCCTCCCTCCAGCATAGGGTTAATAAGCCCTGGGAGGTGTCTGGAGTGAATGCACAGCAGGCTATTATAGCGAAGTGATACATTATACTGGTCTGTACTTTATCTTCCCTGTACTTTAAAACTTGGCTATAATATAGCCTGCCTGCATTCACTACAGCCCCCCACTTCGGGGGATTGGAAACCCCAGGCAGCCCCCTGTCCAACATTAAAAAGTAACTACACTTTTTTGAAACTTGATATGTCATTGGGACATACTAAAAGTGTTGATCAGTGGGGGTCCCAGCACCGAAACCCCCTCTGATCTCTAGAAGTGCTCAGCCGAGCGCTGCTAAGTGCAATACTAAAGACGGTCTCAATCGAAAGTCTGTCTTCATTACCACGCTCGGCTGAGCGCTTCAGACTGCTCGTTCTAGAGATCAGGGGAAGGTCTCAGCGCTGGGACCTCCGCCGATCAACACTTTTGATATATCCCTATGATATATCAAAAGTTGAAAAAAACTAAACCCACTGCCCACCAAGAGGCTGCGTAGCCTGCCAGGAGCGCACGCCACTACACGAGCCTCCGTACACATCTTCAGAATGGTGTGCTGAACAGTCCGGCAGCCCGCCCAAACCGCCCAATAACAAAGCTCCTTTCTGGCATAGCTGTGCTACCTGTGCTGTTCACAACACACCCTGCGCCTATGAATGGCAGGGAAACGTCTAACGCGTATTGGCACACGTTAGACTTTTTTTTTTTTTTTTTTAAGTAAAAATGGCCTGAAGAAGGCGTCTGGTGCTTGTACAGGCGTTACTGTGATCTCTGCTGGCAATATAACTCTGTGTAGTTGTGTTTATATTGATTTTCAGTATATACATTTTGAATGTAAAGGGATTTAATTGTGTTTTACTTTCCTGTGATACCTAGTACTGCACGGAATCAATACCGGGGTACCCAAAATTCCAACACAACGCATTTTTCAAAACAGCTTTATTATATGAAATATTAATTAGACTATGTAAAAACAAATATAATACAAAATACAGTACATATGAGTGGAAATTAGAAAGGTATATTAAAGGTATCATTTTAAACATCGCGTTTAAAATGGCTTATAAAACATGGTTCATTGGCTTGATTTCAAAAATACATATTTACATTTTACTATAGGAATCATAAATTAACTGCATGCAAATAACAATAAAGAAAAAAAATATATAGTTTAGCCAGAAAGGCTTTTACAAAAGTGGATGTACCCATTGCAATGTATCCGTTTATGGTTTAAAAGCCAAAGGTTTTTCTGATAATTGTAATGATACTTACAACAGTCAGAGCTTCGTTAGTGGTGACACCAGCCATGTAATACATCAGATCAACTGTGTTACATGTAATTCATCATATGTAGGTCCTACAATGACGAAACTGAAAACTAGAGTTGCAGAACATATTACAAATATCACAAAAAAAATTATTGAAAAAAGTTCAGGAGCGACAAAATATTTCATAGAAAAACATGCAGGTTCCCTGGATTCGATTTGATTTTAAAAGGCATGTGGCAGCAGATTTCTGTGTGTGAAAATTAATGTTTTAATATATGCAAATGAGCTTCTAGGAGCAATGGGGGTGTTGCCGTTACTCCTAGAGGCTCAGCTCTGCAACTGCCGTGCCCTCTCCATTATGCATTAGGACGTTTACACTGCCTGGCCCTGTCAAAGTGCAGGGGGCGTGGCAGTTGCAGAGAGAGCAGAGCCTCTAGGAGTAACGACAACGCCCCCATTGCTCCTAGAGGCTCATTTACATATATTAAAACATTATTTTTCTCAGCAACTTCTTATGTAGTAATACTATAATATGTTATTAAGGCACACAGGCCACACAAAGGGCACCATCGGAGGGCAGAATATATTGGTCCAAGTCCTCATTACCTGGCTGTGTGTTTTCATACCTCATCATCATATAGCTAAATGATGTAGACATGATAATCAATTGGCCCAACTGCTGGTGCTCCCCAGTCAGAATATATAAAAATATCAAAAGAGCATTCAGCTTATTTTAGTCATTTTCAACCCAAAATAAAAACTTTGGATAGCCTGAGAAGTGAGAGAGGATCTGTCAGGAAAGGACAAGTTCATTTTAAGATGTCAATAATTAGCGACGTGGCATTTTGGCAAAGGCTTCGCTGCAGGAACATCACAGTAAACCATCCACACCTTCAGAGGTTAGTCGCCTGCATAAATTCTATGAGAAAGGGTCCATAAGTTCAAATCTCTGGACCACAGGTGCAGGAACTCTAGGACCATGGAGGAGAACACTTTTTGAATAAATCACACTAAGTTCTTCTGCCATGACAGATCCTGGATTACATTGAGGAATAAATGCTATACCTTAAAAACCTGATCATAGTATCAAAGGCCTTGATAAGCTGACCCAAGTGAAGAGACAAAAGGTACCACAGTGCCAACAGTGTATTGACTATACTAGTTCACAGTAACTAACCTGGTTGTCCATTCAGATTCAGTATAATACAGGAAGATCATCTGAATGGAAGCAGTAATATTTTTTGCTGTGCCTCTAGAGCCCAAAAACAAGAACATGCCATCCTGTCAAGTGCGCTAAACTCAATGGGAAAGGGGGGAAGAAGAGGGTTTATTAAACTCCGCACGCCAGTTTTTTAAGTATCAAAACGCTGCAAATGTTGATGCTAGCCCAGCTTTCACAAAAATTTACTACTTTTTGGCTTTTTGCTCCCTGCTTGCCACAAAAAAATAAATAAAAAAAAGTGGCCTCAGCTAAGAGGACCTAGCACAATTATAATTTTATGCCAGAGGACTGGCATAGATTCTACCTGCATATCTCACATACAGACGGCCCATGATGTGCCACAATCATTAGGAATTGTGTACCTTCTTAATAACTGTGGCGCATCTGAAGCCATCGCAAAACAGTAAAACCAGCGTATAAAACGTCACACTTAAAGGGGCTGTTTTGGGAAACGCAGAGTTCTCCAAGCTCTGGTGAGCGCAGCGGCCTCGCTGGCTGTTAGCAGAGACAGCGCCGTACATCATATAGAGGCTGAGCTTTGTAATTCAGCTCAGCCCCACTGACTGCAACTAGGCCATGTTACTGATGTACGGTGACGTCACATGGCCTAGAAAGGGTTGGACCCCAGTCAATCGGATACTGATGACCAATCCAGAGGATAGGTCTTCAATATTAATTACCGGATAACCCCTTTAATTTTCCCCAATGTTTCCAGAAGGCACTTTGGGCTTTTCTGGCATTCTTCAGTCTTGTGACGGGGATGCATTGTGGAATCAGATTCAACAACAATAACAGTAAAAGAAGGGTGAATATACACACAATGCACCCTCGAGATAAAAATATACAATGAATACTAGTCCTACATAATAATTAACATTTTTGCAGTTGAGAGAAGTGCGGACACACCAGTGCTCAAACACTACCATTACATAAAGTTAGGTATGGCCATATTAGTTTTGTGAATGTGATATTGCTATATCAATAATAGAAGAGTATAAATATAAATACATATCAATTATGTAATTAAAATAATGAAGCAATAAAGCAGAACACAATAGGAGAGTCATTCCACTGACCAATGGCATGTGAAACAGGATATATAGGCCATATTTTAAAAAAGGCTATGTGGTTTAGGAAACTCATTTTTAGTACAGTTTATAGATGGACACCACAGAGTCCTGACCCTCATTTATTAGCATGGGTGCGGAGCAGCTACAAGGAGCACCTTTGGGGAATCTAGCATGTCCATGCATTGCACGGACAGCCAAGTGATTTGAACGAGAAGTGTGTAATGCTTCATTTCCCCTGTGGTGATTTTGCAGGGTTAGGCCTCATACACACGACCGTTGTTTTGGTCCGCATCCGAGCAGCAGTTTTTGTGGCTTGGATGCGGACCCATTCACTTCAATGGGGCCGCAAAAGATGGCCCCGTTCCGTGGTCCGCAAAAATAATATAACCTGTCCCATTCTTGGCCGTTTTGCAGACAAGAATAGGCAGTTATATCAATGGCTGTCCATGCCAATCCGCAAATGGCGGAATGCAAACGGACGCCACCAGTGTTGTCCGGATCCGCAGTTTGCGGACCGAATAACACACAACGGTCGTGTGCATGTAGCCTAAATGAACATTTGCTGCCGGATTCCTCCAGAGATTACAAGGGCCTATCAGCTTATTATTGCAGGACCTTTTTCTTGCCCAAACTAGACAACTGCTTTAAAGGGAAGCCATCACCCCGAAAAAGCAGTACTATCTGCAGGCAGCATATTATAAAGCAGAAGCAGCTGAGCAGACTGATATATAGTTTTGTGGGAACATATTTAGTTAAACTTTTAATTTATTCATTTTAAGGGTGTTCTCTGGGATTTAAAATGGCTGCCAGCATTCTGTCCTAAAATGTAGGCGGGACTGGTTGCCACCACTTGCAGAGCTGTCTAGTGGGGTTAGGGGCCGAATCTCATTACACACTACACTCTGGCACATGCATTTACTACATATTGGTGAGAGTTCCTGCCAGGCTGCCCAGCCACTATGGCATATCAAAGGCAGGATCGCATCACTACCATCTATTGTAGAGCAGTGTAGCGAGTTCCTGTCCCCTCACCCCCATAGGCAGCTCTGCAAGTGGAGGCAACCAGTCCTGCCCACATTCTAGGACAGGTTGCTGGAAGCCATTTGAAATAATTCCCAGAACCCCTTTAAATCTCCGATTTTTCTGAGTTCAGTTGCCCAAGTGGCCATTTTATCAGTGACTGATAGCATTCCCTGTGTGTGTGTATATATCAGTCAGTCACTGAAATTACTAGCTTTACTAAATATTTTCCTTAGAAAAGTATATATTAATCTACTCAGCTCCTCCTGCTCTATAACACGCTGTCTCAGGATTCCAATGTATTTCGAGGTAACAGGTCCTCTTTAAGGAAACCTAAGTGAGAGTGAAATATAATAAAAAGTTATAAAACAGCAGCATAAAATAGATTCTGCTAAAAACAGAAACGACTTAGAAAAACATTATATGACAGAATACAGGTCATACAACTGTATCTGGGGTTCTGCACAATAGAAATATGTGAGATAAAGTAGAGATCATAGAGGCAGGGATCTTTTTGGCCACCAGTAATACATTAAGGGACAGTTTTTTCCTCCTCAACCTGAAATGGCTGCATACTCATACCCCCTGCTATGCAAAGCTACTGACTACAGTATGGACCAGCCATACAGAGAAAGTCTTTTGTATTAGGTGTGTGGATATTGTGAAGAGCATACATATGTACTACAGCGGCTGTAGATATCATTTACTTTAGTGTCCCTTTAAAATAAACCCTTTTCTTTGTCAGCAGTCACACGAGTGCAGCATGACACCACTCACATTTTGGAATTCTAGTGGTCATGCTCAATGCATTGATTGTCAGATCTCTCCATCAGGCCCACTGACCGCTTTATTTTAGGTGGTTGGTTATGTCGTTTTTTCTTTTTTGAATGTGGTATGAAGTAGTCGGCAGAAAGACATCTATGTTTTGTTGCCGATTGCTTTGAATTTTCTCTGTCATCCTCATTTGCCTGTCTTTTCATTGGAACAGGACAATACATTTAGTCATCAGAAGGTGACCATGCCAACTGGGTTCTTCTTTCTTAAAGGAGGGCAATGTCTCCATTACAATGTGAACACATAATGCTGGTCTAATGTATTTTAATATTTTAGGAAATACTCTATAATATTAGACCCTTCTTGCTGGCTTTAGGTTTCACTGTACTTACCTTGTGCCACTATCTGACTTCTTCCATTGTCTTCCTCCATTTGCTTACACTTGCTCTACCAGTCATTCTGTATATCCAACTTCTGCCAGCTAATTTTCTGTGTTGCTCACATTACAGATTAGGAAGTGTCAGCACATATTCTGATGCAGGGGATGAAGAACTAACAGGACACTTGTCTGATTGAGATACAGCATGTGAACAAAGTACTACTCCAACTGTAAGGGTCCATTCACACGTGCGGAGCCGCAAAACACGGACACCGGCAATGTGCGTTCCGCATTTTGCGGACCGCACATCGCCGGCACTTTCATAGAAAATGCCTTTTCTTGTCCGCAATTGCGGACAAGAATAGGACAGGTTTAATTTTTTTGCGGGAATGGAAGTGTGGATCCGCGGATGAGGACAGCACATTCCGACCCCATTGAAAATGAATGGGTCTGCACCTGTTCCGCAAAATTGTGGAACGGATGCAGACCCATTTTGCGGACGTGTGAATGGACCCTAAAACTGTGGATATTCAGGTGTTGTGCAACTACAAGTCACCAATCCAATTAAGCATACTTGTAGTTCCTCAACACCTGGAGAGATACTCTCATCTCCTGCTACTTTCCAGCACCAGCCATATAGCAGATCCAGAAGAGTAAGAATTCACTCATCAGTTACCTATGATACCGCATGTTTTATGCTTAAGTCTCTTTCAACCACACCATATTTTGAAAGTAGTCTTCATCTGTAAACCAGAAAAGTACATCAGCAGTTCTTCTACACACCATACTGAATACGCTTAGGAGCGGTTGGAATGTCTCATGAAGTGGATCAAAGAAAGATCTAGGACTCTTTCAATAAGTGCCTCTTCCACTATGTTTATATCCTAAGGTGAAAACCATAAAAGACTGTAAGAACACGTCGCAACAAAATGTACAGTTTAAAATGTCTGCATCAAATTGACATCATTAAAGTGGCGGTCAAACTACTCCTTACAGTTTGTTGGCCATGGATGTCCTGAATATACAATATTGCATCATTTTGCAATGTACGTAAGGAATATTAAGTGTATCTCTAACTTTTACGTCTGCTGCCTTATCGAAATATTTGGCTGGACTGGATGGCATAAACTAATCTGCCAATTCTGTCACCAATATATTTCATGCTACTGTGTTATTTTATTTATGCTCCCCTGTATGGGTATTTTCTGCAGTTTTTTAAGTGTACTTTCAACAAACATTGAATAAATCAACAGCACAAGTGAATATATAGGGGACCGCTAGCAAATCATTCATAACTTCTAGTAGAAATAAAAGAATGGCACAACATAGAGCCATAAGAACAGATGCTCCAGAATTGTTACTACGGTACAAGGGGAATGCATGCAGCTGCATATCAGCAGTGGTGACAGGTCCTCTTTAAGTTAAAGGTGAAGGACACTTTTGCACAGATTTTTTTAAATTGCTCATTTGCTTTGCTAAATGCAAAATTTGTGAACTTTCTAAAGAGTCTGCATAGTCTTCCTCAGAGTACAAGTCGTCCCCCTAGCTGGTGGTGCTGCTGAATCTGACATACATTCGTCAGAGCCCTGCTTCTGTGTACGAAGGTCCTCTCTAAATATCCACTAATCAATATGGAAAAATTATTTTTTCTATCACAGGTGTTCATAGTCTTTAAAGGGGTGTTACAGCTTCTGGGAGTCCGACACCTTGCACCCTCACCATTCAGCTGTTTTTGAGAGCGGACAATGGTTGGAATAAAAAAACACAGTGGTCATACTGGTGTCAGGAATCTCAGCTCCCATTCAAGTGAATGGAAGCTGAGCGGAAGCATGCTTGCACATCCACTACACAGTGAACAAAGCCTTCTACTTCTGACACCATCCATTATTTTGTTTCTGGCTACTGCCTAAAGCAGCTGATAGGTGAAGGTGCTGGGGGACGGACCCCCACTAATCTGATATTGACCCATCCTGAGAATAGGCCATCAATATCAAGAAACCAGAGCACCCTTTAAAAATGGCGAAATTGGTCCACAAAAGAGCACAAAAACCTTTCAGCTAGAGACAGGCAAGGCTACTTTCAGACTCGCGTTTTGGGCGGATCCGTCATGGATCTGAAAAAACTGATCCGTTACAATAATACAACCGCCTCCATTATCATGAAACGGATCAGTTTGTATTATTTGTAACCTAGCCAAGACGGATCCGTCATGAACTCCATTGAAAGTCAATGGGGGACGGATCAATTTTCTATTGTGCCAGAGAAAACTGATCCGTCCCCATAGACTTACATTGTGTGCCAGGACGGATCCGTTTGACTCCGCTTCGTCATGCAGACAGAAAAATGCTGCAAGCAGAGTTTTGGTATCCACCTCCAGAGCGGAATGGAGACTGATCGGAGGTAGACTGATGCATTCTGAGCGGATCCTTTTCCATTCAGAACGCATTAGGGCAAAACTGATCCGTTCTGGACCGCCTGTGAGAGCCCTGAACGGATCTCACAAAACAAAAGCCAAAACGCCAGTGTGGAAGTAGCCTTATGTGATATTTTAAACTGCCATCTAGTGGTATAAATAAGTAAGGGCTGTTTCACACAAGCAAGTCCATTGCAGGAATCACACTCTGTGTGTAAGCCTCCGGTCCTGGACTTGGCATTATCATGATTTATAATGCTATGTGCCTCTGCAGCATACTGACATAATGTGCAGTAACACAAGATCAGTGCTAGGCTTCCTTCATGCTTTTTGTAGCTTGTAAAAACACCATGAATTTTATGTGGTTTTTTTTATGTGCAACTTTTGGGTGGCATTTTCTATACATGCATTTTTTTACTTGTGTACCGTTTCCATTCTTATAGAGAAACCTATGAGAAAATGCAAGAAAAAAAACAAAAACAGCTGACCTTATGATAGGGCATTAATATTGTGCACTCAGAAAACCCCTTAAAAATGAAATTCCATCTGTAATAAAATTCAATCTTCCATCCATATCAAAGTAATAATAGTATTACTTTCCAGGAGCCCTTAAGGTCTGACATCGAATGCAATTTTTGGGTTTTGGGTGGATTTTCAATCAGTGACATGAAGCTATCACTAACTTGGAAATCTTCAAAATGTTCTACTTAAAGAGGTTGTCCAGCCGTTAAATTGATGGCTCAAAAAAAACAACAAAAAACCATGCTCATCTCACCAATCCCCTGCTGCTCCCGTACCAATGCTTCCCAGGCACCTACTGAGGCGCCCCTTGACACACAGGAATATACTGCTAAGCCATTCACTGGCAGAGGTAGGTCACTGCTGCAGCCAGTAACTTTAATATGACTTTACCAGCTAAGGCTCTGTTCACACTGCATTTCCCTTGGACATTTGCTGTATACGCCAGGGAACTTCCCAGACTTATGAGCTGAGGTTAAAGTCTTGACATATGCTGCTGTGTGCCATGCCCTGGCCTATGTGATAGGCCACACAAACCACCCTGACGGAGACCAAAAGGACACTCTTTTGGCCTCCATCTTTTGTGTCTATGGGCAAGTGGAGGGATGAGTGATGTGAACAAAACCCAAGACAGTTAATCACACAAATGCCAGCCTGTGATATAAAAGTAGACAACGAGCAGGAAACATGAATGCATATTCTGTTACTCACAATGTAGTTTTCATAGTATATTGAGTGTCTGGCATGAAGATGCTTGAGGAAACTTGAGTTGTAACTGGAGTCTCCTCCTGGCATCAGGTGACAGATCGGACATCTCTAAGAAAATGATGATGGAATTAGTAGTGTTGTTAGCGCATACAAGGCCTGAAGCAAACAAACATCTACAAAAACATTATATGAGGTGTGCATATAATGCATAGTTTTATAAATTTTTCATTTAAATCATGAAATCTAATCTTTATGGTTTAGAGCGTTGCATCAGTGCAGCCCGTGTACAGTCCGTCCAGGCCATACCACCTCGCAGACAACGGGCTCTGCTGATACATCGGTCCAGATCACTGCAGGAGCCGGGTACTGCTTAAGGCCTCTTTCACACTACCGTTTATTTTTTTTCAGCTTTGCGGGCCGTTTTTTGCGTTCCGTTCACGGTCCGTATACGGAACCATTTATTTCAATGGGTCAGCAAAAACAACAGAAGGTACTCCGTATGCATTCCGTTTCCGTATGCATTCCGTTTCCGTATTTCCGTTCAAAGATAGAACATGTCCTATTATTGCCCGCAAATCATGTTCCGTGGGCCAATTCAAGTCAATGGGTCCGCAAAAAAACGAAACACATACGAAAATGCATCCGTATGTCTTCCGTCTCCGTTCCGTTTTTGCGGAACCATCTATTGAAAATATTATGCCCAGACCAATTTTTTCTATGTAATTACTGTATATGCCATACAGAAAAACAGAACGGAAAAACGGAAACAAAAAAAACTGAACAACGGATCCGTGAAAAACGGACCGCAAAACACTGAAATAGCCATACGGTAGTGTGAAAGAGGCCTAACACTTCACCATTTGGATACTTAACATAGATTACCTTTACTTGCTGTAATTCAATCGGAACCTATACTTTCAAATAAGAAAACGGTCTTGGTCACGTAATGGACACGCATGCACACATGACCAGGACATGCACATGCACACTCATCTTCCATGACAATGATTGGGCGATGAGGAAAGAAATGAGCAAACTCACCCAATCATTTACTCATCTCCCATAGAATATAATGTGCGGCCACCAGTAGTAGGACATGACGAGGAGTAAATGCTGAGTGGGCCATCGTTCATATAGACTGTTATTTGAGCACAATATGTGTCATATATATCAGTCTATACATTTTACCAGAAGAACTGAGATGGAAAAAAATAAGATACATGTAATTCTCATGAACAGAACACAAACCTATGATATAATCCGGCAATCCACTGCCTTTTATATACTGTAATAAAACTCCTTACCACCAGCCGGCTCTCTGAAGAGTGATAGGTGAAGCAGTGCTGTATGAGGCCGTCTTCCTCTAGATGTACAGGACAGAAAGGACAAGCATACGTGTCTTCTCTAGAAAGCAAAAGAGCAAATAAAATATGAACGTTACGCAAACCCCCTTTTCTTCACATAAACACCCTTTACCACTTTCCAGTCTATTTCTGTGCATGGTCCTAATAATGTAAACCAGGCAACGCATGGGGCGGGATGGCATAATCACAACTATACTTTGTGCTGTGGTTGGCCATATATTCTCTCAAAAGTCCCTAGTGCACCCAGGAGTCAGTGTGACAGGATTTCCGGAAGGCAACGCGTCTGTGATGTCCACCTGTCTTCTCCAGTGCTGCTACCCGAGAGAGGAAGAGTTAGATGGTGACTGACATGGCACATTGTATTACAGCAGCACTCTGACTGCGAGATGTGTATGTGGCTGCTCTAGCTGGCGAATTTGTCTGGGCACTCCACTGGCTGGCACACTGTTAGAGTCCATTCACACGTCCGTGAATGTGTCCGCACCCGTTCTGCAATTCTGCGGAACGGGTGCGGACCCATTCATTCTCTATGGGGCAGGAATGGATGCGGACATGTCCTATTCTTGTCCGCAATTGCGGACAAGAATAGGCAGTTCTATGGGGGTGCCGGCCGGGTGTATTGCGGATCCGTAATACACTACAGACGTGTGAATGGACCCTTATGGGAATTGCTATAGAAGTATGTTTGCTGTAGGTGCAGCTAAAGGGTACAGTTCTAACCAGGGTTTATTTGAGACATATGGCAGGACGCTAAGTGGCAAGGCACACATGTGAAAACTTTACCATTAAAGATTTTACATTAAAAGGCATCTAAATGTCAACTGTTCTCAAACACACAATATATGTAAATCGCACAAATATATATATATATATATATATTTTATTTTTATTTTTTTGCTGTTAGGTTACACATTTTTCAGTTATTCTTTTTTTTTTTTTTTCTTTATAAAGTGCCAAGTTAAAGCTCGATTTAAATAAGGGCATGACGCAAAGATGACGCCATGCCACCTCACAAAGAAACATACCTGGACATGGTCCTGCCTAATTCTTCAAGCGGTCCATACTTTTTAATATACTGCTGACACATATTTAAGTGCGCTCTCATTTCACTCAGGCATATCTAAAGGTAAAACACAAATTGGTTGGTAGGCTACAATGAATCGAATATACAATTCTAACACAATGAAGTAGGAAGTGAACATAACGCCTATGAGGCTCTATTCACATGGACATGTCACATGTGTTGGGACAAATCCATTGTGATCTGTCTTTGGTTGAAGTCCCCTGATTTATAATGGCTCGGTCAAATTTTCTTTATGAATACTATAGTGCTGTATAAAATGATGTCAGAGGCTGAAAATCTGCACTGATCACCTCTATATTAGAAAACTACTGCTAACATAATGCTGCCCCCCGGGTGCTGTGTCTGGTATTACAGCACAGTCTTATTCTTTTGAATAGGCCTGGCTTCAGTCCTCTGCATGGCACCAGATCAGAACCGACAGTATGAATGTAATGCTGCCATCCAGGTGAATAGTGCTGCCCACCCACATTCAAAGTAAAGGGGTTACAGGTCACTGAGCTCTGTGTGCGGCTGATGTCGTGATGTACGTATATGCACCGAAAGGAGGTTTTAAAGGAAGATGGTGGTAGTTTGGCACCGCCAAAGTTCAGCATCCAGTAGGAAAAGGATTCATGAAGAAAGAATATTCTTAAAGGGAATCTGTCACCTAGTTTTACCCTATAGAGCTGTGGACATGAACGGATAGATCTCCGCTAGCATGTCCGCAATATACCTTTCCCAAAGCTCTGTGTGGTTTTATTTGGTTTAAAAAATGATTTTATAGATATGTAAATTAGCCAAGTAAGGTGCCCCAAGGCGTGGTTACTTACGGTTAAGGAGCCCAGCACCGCCTGCATCTCCTCATTCACAGTTAGTGCCGTAATCTCGCGATGCGCGAGCTAGCGCATGCTCAGTTCGTTCACTGAGGCTGATGCCAGCAAAGGGAACGAACACTTAGCCGACACTATATCTTCAAACGAAGGAGAAAAACAAAAAGAGCAGCACTCACCGATTGTAGAAAGGTATACTTTAAGCCATAGCAGGAGGGGGGGTGCAAAGAGTGCAAACACTTAGCCGGCACTGTGCATGCGCTAGCTCGCGCATCACAAGATTATGGCACTGTAACTTTGTGAGCAAAGAGGAGATTCCTGGAAGCAGGCGGTGCTCGGCTCCTTAACCGTAAGTAACCACGCCTTGGGCACCTTACTTGGCTAATTTACACATATATATATATATATATATATATATATACACACACACACAGTACAGACCAAAAGTTTGGACACACCTTCTCATTCAAAGAATTTTCTTTATTTTCATGACTATGAAGGCATCAAAACTATGAATTAACACATGTGGAATTATATACATAACAAACAAGTGTGAAACAACTGAAAATATATCATATTCTAGATTCTTCAAAGTAGCCACCTTTTGCTTTGATTACTGCTTTGCACACTCTTGGCATTCTCTTGATGAGCTTCAAGAGGTAGTCCCCTGAAATGGTCTTCCTACAGGCTTGAAGGAGTTCCCAGAGATGCTTAGCACTTGTTGGCCCTTTTGCCTTCACTCTGCGGTCCAGCTCACCCCAAACCATCTCGATTGGGTTCAGGTCCGGTGACTGTGGAGGCCAGGTCATCTGGCGCAGCACCCCATCACTCTCCTTCATGGTCAAATAGCCCTTACTTTCAAAGTTTTCCCAATTTTTCGGCTGACTGACTGACCTTCATTTCTTAAAGTAATGATGGCCACTCGTTTTTCTTTACTTAGCTGCTTTTTTCTTGCCATAATACAAATTCTCACAGTCTATTCAGTAGGACTATCAGCTGTGTATCCACCTGACTTCTCCTCAACGCAACTGATGGTCCCAACCCCATTTATAAGGCAAGAAATCCCACTTATTAAACCTGACAGGGCACACCTGTGAAGTAAAAACCATTTCAAGGGACTACCTCTTGAAGCTCATCAAGAGAATGCCAAGAGTGTGCAAAGCAGTAATCAAAGCAAAAGGTGGCTACTTTGAAGAACCTAGAATATGACATATTTTCAGTTGTTTCACACTTGTTTGTTATGTATATAATTCCACATGTGTTAATTCATAGTTTTGATGCCTTCATAGTCATGAAAATAAAGAAAACTCTTTGAATGAGAAGGTGTGTCCAAACTTTTGGTCTGTACTGTATATAAAATAATTTTTTAAACCAAATAAAACCACACAGAGCAATGGGACAGGTATATTGCGGACATGCTAGCGGAGATCTATCCGTGCATGTCCGCATCTCTATAGGGTAAAACTAGGTGACAGATTCCCTTTCATTTTTAATATATAGACAAATGCACTTCATCTCGTCTACAATAAACCTACATATACAAAGTCTAAAGGATTATTCCCATCTCAGGGATTAGGCTACTTTCACACTTGCGGCAGAGGATTCCGGCAGGCAGTTCCGTCGCCAGAACTGCCTGCTGGATCCGGAAATCTGGACGCAACCGGATGCATTTGTCAGACGGATGCGGATCCGTCTGACAAATGCATTGCAATACCGGATCCATCTTTCCGGTTGTCATCCGGAAAAGTCAATGGGGCTGAGCTGCAATACCAAGCACTGCCACTATACGATGTACAGCGCGGTCCTTGGAAAGCTTCCAGGAGTCTGCATTGCTCATCAGAGCTCCGGTGAGCGCAACTGCTCTCTGAAACAGCTGATCGGTGGGGTGCCGGGACTTGGACCCCTGCTGATGTGATAATGATGACCTATTCTGAGGATAGGTCATCATTATTATTTTCTGGATGAACCCATTAAGGAAATGGGCGAGCTTGCTGTGCACCGCTGTTTCTGTAGCTGCCACAGCAGTGAATGGGAGATACGTGAATTGTGTAGCTCAGGTATTTCTTTAACTCCACACATCCCAAGCCATTGCTTACTCAGGTTATGCCCATCTCAGACATGTGCCCGTACACATTAGAATTATGTCAGCCGAACATCTAATCTGCTTTCAACTCCCCTAGACGGCAGATGTCGGGGGAGACAAGGATCAGGCTGTTGGATTTTAACATACCCGATCCTTTTGCTTTCAGGGGAGATAAGAAGTGGGAAGAGATGTCTAGAAGTAGATTACTCCCCAATGAGAACACATGCATGCTTGACTAAGCGAGTATTTGTATCAGGGGGTTGGGAGAGATGGGGAGGAGTATGAGGAGCTGGTCACACGGGTGCTCATCTGACAACTATTCGTGACTCTACTGTAAGCATGTACACTCAGCTATGCATGAATATTTATATCAATGGGGGAGGGGAATAAGCCAGTGACGGACCCTCTGGCAGTGACTTCTCTTCCTTGGGAACAACAAAGGATTGAGCATATAGAAATCCAACATGCCAGATGCCACTTTCCTCTGATTTCTTCCATCGGAGGATATTCTGGGGGCCACCACACATATGACACTGTGGGCCAATCCCTCTGGAATTGTAGCTTTTTGGCTGACTTTTAACCTTAAAGGGGATGAATGTTTTATATTGATGACCTATCCTCAGGATAGGTCATCAATATCAGATCAGAGGGGGTCCGACTCCCGCCAGCCAGCTTTTTGAAGAGAACGCAGCGCTCATATGTGCTGTGTTCTCCTCAGTGTTTACCTGTCCTCCGTTGCAATTGCACTGGAGAGCAGGTGTAATTACAACTATGGCGTCTCCATTCACTAGAACAGGAAGGAGCCGTCCGATAGAAGTGAACGGGGACGCCATAGTCGTAATTACAGTACATCTGCTCTCCACCGCAACGGCGAACAGTGAAGAGAAGGCAGTGCTCTTATGAGTTCTCTTCAAACAGCTGATCGGTGGGATAAGTCATGAATATAAAAAAGCAGACAACCCCTTTAAGTGAACTAATTCAACTAAGTTTCGATGCTCGAGGAGACCTTGATGAGGACCTGAGTTTCAGCGATACGGTTTATTATGTTGTAGTGTACCTGTTCACTGACTGCGGTAAATACACTGTTTGGGAGCCTGCACATGGCACTAATACGACAACTGCAGTCTATGGGAGTTCTGGGAGAGAATCAACGGCTGTTCTCTGGGCTCCTTCTGTAAATCCCATAGACCTTGCAGTCAGCAGGTAGATCCTCCATAAATTGTCAAATGGCACTCATGGGACCCCCATGCACCCCACACATTAATGGCGCATCCCGTGTATAAATTGCAAAGCATAATACAAAGTTATACTTGTCTTTGTGTATTTCAGGTAGTTGTTATTTTACCAAACAATTTGCTCTTGCTCGTGTATGTTATGGGGATTCCCCACATTAGACGTTTACCATTTATCTAGGTCTAAGGGGTTGTAAGAAAGAGCCGAGCACTGTACCATCAACCCCATGGACATTAAATGGAGCGGTGCCATGCTCAAATGCCACTCCATTCAAACTCCTCCTCACTGCAACCGTGCAGTGACAAGGAACTCAGGGAACCCCGTTCTAGTGCCCCAACGATCAGACATTTATCATATATCCAGGTAAAACAAAGTTCATTGTGAGAAAGGTTTCTAACAATGTACCTGGTCTTTGCCTTGACCACGTCCTACTTTCGACGTCGGCAGAGTGCTGCTGTTTTTGTGGCATTCTCTGGGCCTGCTCATACACGTGGAGGGCACTCAACCAATTTGTGTATGAATCCATCCTTGCTGATCACATACACCTATACATGCCGATTGTCTTCCCTGGGGAAGATGGGATCTTCCAGCAACACAATGTGACATGTCACATGTCTAGAAATGCCTGGCATTGGTTGGAAGAGCATGATCAAGACTTCCAAGGCCCACTAATTCCCCACACTTCAACCCAATTAAGCATCTGCGGGACCACCTCGATCATAGTGTTCGCCCTACAGATCCCCCCCCCCCCCCCCCCCCCATGTAACATCCAGCAGCTGTGGGATGCACTGCCGTCAGCATAGGACCTTATTCAGTCACTCCCAGCCCGTCTAGCTGCTGTCCCTGAAGCACATGGTGGTTACTCTGGATATTAGGTGGTGGTTAGAATAATGTGACCCGAATGTGTATAAACCCTAAGTACATCTCATCATTTGTCATTAAGGCTACTTTCACACTAGCGTTTCTATTTTCCGGTAGTGAGATCCGTCATAGGGTCTCCATAACAGAAAAAAACGCTTCCGTCTTGTCCCCATTCATTGTCAATGGGGATAAAACGTAACCGAACAGAACGGAGTGCTCCAAAATGCATTCTGTTGCGTTCCCATACCAGAGAGCAAACCGCAGCAAGCTGCGGTTTTCTTTCCGTCATAAGATGCGGAGCAAAACGGATCCGTCATGACCCACAATGCAAGTTAATGGGGACAGATCCTCTCAGTTTTCTATGACACAATAGAAAACGGATCCGTCTTGGCTATGTTAAAGATGATACACCTGGATCCGTTGATAACGGATGCAGATGGTTGTATTATCAGTAACGGAAGCGTTTTTGCTGAACCCTGCCGGATCCAGCAAAAACGCTAGTGTGAAAGTAGCCTAAGATATATCTTCTTCATGCATTTATTTACAAAGAAATGTATTATAATGTTTTCCAATTTTCCAAAAATTAGCTGGAATACTGTGAAAAAAAAAAAAAAAAAAGAGAGACTACCTATATGGGAACAGACTGCACGAACCTCAGCTGAATATCTGAAACACCAGCCATATCTTACATTGCAAGGCTCAGCCCATTCTTACCTTTTCTTCACATTCCTCACAATTCTGAAATACAGTTTTCATCTTCTTCATGATGTCCACAGCGAGCGTCCCTTCTGATGATAGGTGAGCTCGGCAGTAAGGGCACGCATAAGCGTTATTCCTCAGGCTAGCTTTTATACACGTGTGACAAAACCTAAAAGGCACAAATGCATTCTTTCAATAGAAAGTGTGGCTGGTAATTATCTAGGCACAAGTGTCATGGAAGAGCATTTCATGTGACCTTCAGTATGTGGATTATATGCAGTGACAAAATGATCCCCCACTAAAATAAACCCCAAAATATAGATGAATGAATACTCGTGTGCTTCAATATTCTTAAATAAAACATGTCGTTATTAATCTAGACACGTATGAGTGATGCTGCAGTGTCACATTCAGCACAGAGAACAGGCCAGTGCTGCCATCAGGGTAGTGACATTTTTTAGAAAACAACTTCATTTCCTTTAAGCACTTGTTGTATTGTATGGCAAAGAATATAGACTGCGCTATAGAAGAAACATTTCTAGTTCTACAGACATTATTTGGCCTACATTTGTATTTGCATATACCATATTTTTCGCCCTATAAGACGCACTTTTCCCCCCCAAAGTGGGGGAAATGTTACTGTGTCTTATGGGGCGAATACTAATAATGGAAGCGCTCATTAGTACCGGAGGATCGGGAAGCGGTGAAGGCTCTGTACTCACCACTTCCTGGTCCTCTGCTGTCGGCTGTGCTGTGGCGGCGCACAGCGTTTGGGCGCTCTGTTACCTCACACTGTGCACATCGGCTCACAGCACAGCCGTGGCAGGAAGAAGAGAGAAAGCGCTGGCTGTGAGGAGAGGCAAGTGTTTTTTATATTTTATTTGCTCCGTGGCCTAGGGGCTGATAAATGGCATGGGGGGCTGATCTGAGGTCGTATTAACACTGGGGGTCTGATTGAGGCTGTGAGCTGAGGTCTGATTGCTGGTCTTATCTGAGGTCTAATGAAAAATATTTTTTTCTTATCGTCCTCCTCTAAAAAGGTGCGTCTTATGGGCCGGTGTGTGGCAGCCTGGCACCCTGAAAATGGAAGACTCTAGACTGAAATACGATTTTACACACCAGCATCTTGGTACTCAGACTAAAATGTGTTTAATAGGATACTAGTATCTTAGAATCACAATAATAATAATAATAATAATACCGGAATTCACCGGATCCAGCACTGCCGGATGCGGACGGAATGACCGCCAGCCCCATTAGGTATATTAGCCATTTCATCCACATCCGGCTGACAAGCATAGAACCCACTGAAGGGGTTTCACCAGCAGATTTCTGCTCATAGCAAACCTTGTCATAGCAAACCTTGTCTTTACGACAAAGATGCTGCAAATTTATTTAGAGGCAGCTTTTAAGGCTACTTGAATTCCGTTTGTCAGTTCAGCCCCAATGCATTCTGAATAGATAAGGATCCGTTCAGAATGCATCAGTTTGGCTCCTTTCCGCCTCCATTCCGCTCTGCTTGCAGCGTTTTGGTGTCCGCCTGGCGATGCGGAGCCAAATGGATCCGTCCTGACTTACAATGTAAGTCAATGGGGGCGGATCCGTTTTCACTGACACAATATGGTGCAATGGAAAATGGATCCGTCCCCCATTAACTTTCAATGTAAGTCAGGACGGATCCGTTTTGACCTTGTTCTTCATAATGCAAACGGATCTGTTCTGAACGTATACAATCGTTTGCATTATAGGTGCGGATCCGTCTGTGCAGATACCAGACGGATCCGCAACTAACGCAGGTGTGAAAGTAGCCTAATAAATGTGGGTCATTTTACTCTAATGAACTCCCAATTCATTAAAGATGGGAAATTATTGGGGAAATGATTTATGGGAAATGATTTTTACAACTATATGGCAGTTTTTTTATTTGCCTACAAAAGGCAAAAATTGGTTACTTTCGCACTTTTACAACCTGCCTGCCACTTTTCTTTTTTTATCAAGTATATTTTTTATTGAAATAAAGTATTTCTTGTACAATGATCCACATATCTGATTCAAAGCATAATGAAGAAGTACAGTGCTTGCCACTTTTCGAAAAAGAACACTGACCAACATAGCAGGCAATTAGGGATGTCCCGATACCGAACATTTGCACGAGTACATGTACTCGTGCAAATGTCCCCGATACCTGTGTGCCGCTTCTAAATGTGTCTGTGTCCGTCCGCGGCCTGCCCCTGCATCTCGCACAGCAAATACAGCTTCTTCTTGCTCCCAGTCTCCGCCCCTCGCCCTGATTACCAGCGGCTGCCACCGTCCCCGGCTCCTCCCCCCATGTTCCCGATGACTCCACACAGACATCTGATCTCCGAATCGGAGCACAGGAGCAAGCCAGCCGCGGGAAATACACCCTCCGGCCTCCTCAAACAGAGTTCGCTTGCCAGTAGTTTTAAAAGTTATAGGAACCGACCCTAGTAAGTGTATAAAGCTTAGTTAGAAGATTATAACCAGCCCAAGTGGTCACAGACAGAAAGAAATAAAGGTGTTGTGTCTGTCTTCTATAGCCCTGGTCCTTCCCTTCCTGCCTGCAAGCTGCACATTGATCTCTAAAAGCAGGCATTAGGGCAAGAAGAAATATACATTACTGTATGATGGCCACAAGACTATTATACTGAGGAGGGGGGGCTTCAAAAAAATTGTTGTCCTGACTCCTTACAGTAGCGTCTCCTTGTGGCCGTCCCATACAGTATAATGTCTCCTTGTGGCCCCCATACAGTATAACGTCTCCTTGTGGCTGCCCCCATACAGCAGAACGTCTCCTTGTGGCTGCCCCCATACAGCAGAACGTCTCCTTGTGGCTGCCCCCATACAGCAGAACGTCTCCTTGTGGCTGCCCCCATACAGCAGAACGTCTCCTTGTGGCTGCCCCCATACAGTATAATGTCTCCTTGTGGCTGCCCCCATACAGCAGAATGTCTCCTTGTGGCTGCCCCCATACCGTATAATGTCTCCTTGTGGCTGCCCCCATACAGTATAACGTCTCCTTGTGGCTGCCCCCATACAGTATAACGTCTCCTTGTGGCTGCCCCCATACAGTATAACGTCTCCTTGTGGCTGCCCCCATACAGTATAACGTCTCCTTGTGGCTGCCCCCATACAGTGTAACGTCTCCTTGTGGCTGCCCCCATACAGTGTAACGTCTCCTTGTGGCTGCCCCCATACAGTATAATGTCTCCTTGTGGCTGCCCCCATACAGTATAATGTCTCCTTGTGGCTGCCCCCATACAGTATAATGTCTCCTTGTGGCTGCCCCCATACAGTATAATGTCTCCTTGTGGCTGCCCCCATACAGTATAATGTCTCCTTGTGGCTGCCCCCATACAGCAGAACGTCTCCTTGTGGCTGCCCCCATACAGCAGAACGTCTCCTTGTGGCTGCCCCCATACCGTATAATGTCTCCTTGTGGCTGCCCCCATACAGTATAACGTCTCCTTGTAGCTGCCCCCATACAGTATAACGTCTCCTTGTGGCTGCCCCCATACAGTATAATATCTCCTTGTGGCTGCCCCCATACAGTATAATATCTCCTTGTGGCTGCCCCCATACAGTATAATATCTCCTTGTGGCTGCCCCCATACAGTATAATATCTCCTTGTGGCTGCCCCCATACAGTATAATATCTCCTTGTGGGGACATCCCTACAGGCAATTATCAGGAACAAACCACAAAGGATCATTGTTTCTGGGCCGCAGATCCCCGTTGACAATCACAAACGATTATTTAGGGGACTAGACCAGCTATGCTTTTACCTCATGAACGAGCATGAGACGTTCACCAAACGTGATCAGTGTCACCTTTAGATAGGGCAATAATCAGGAAGGAAGGTTCCAGGGAATGTGCCTTCCTGATGATTACCTCGATCACTGGTGGTATTCTGGTTTCATGAAACTCATGACTTTGACTTAACAGGATAGGCCATCAATTTCAGATTGGTTGAGGTCCCCCGTTCTGCACCCCTGCCTCCCCCAGCTGTTTGGAGGAGCTGCGGCAGTAGTGAAAGAGCTGTGTCCTCTCGCCTACATTATAGTGGTATTGCAGGGTAATTACAGCTGTTCGTTCCAGTCAAGTGAATGAGAGGAAACTGGTATTACCCTTCACCATTACTACAATGTGTGGGTAAACACGGAAAAGAATGCAGCTCTCACTAGTGTCACAGCCCCGATCGGTGGAGCGGTGGGCGAAGCGCTAGACCCCCACCAATCTGACATTGATAAATATAAAGCATCATACAAAACCCCTTCCATGAAAGAGATCATTTCACCTATATACAAACATCGTATTAAAAAGTAATCATATCATCTGATATACCATAAAAGTAACTGTACTAGAAAGTGTTGTCCATAAAGCTGGCTATAGATTAGACAGGCCATCAACTTGGATTAGTCTTCCCAACATCCCCATATACATGCATGCTTGGCTCAGCCGAGTATACATATATTCTGAATAGGCAGAAGGGAGAAAGCTGGTGTCCAACACCTCAGCAGGGGAGGATTATCTCTCCTGAGAATAATAAGCGCGTTGAAATCCAGCAGCACGTATGTGGCCCCTGGACTCTCTGAACATCTGCCACTGAGGTCGAGTTTTGAGGCTCCCATTAACATTAAAGGAGTTTTCTGAGACTGGGTCCAGTTGAAGTGCCAAGCTTCATTCTCTGCTTCCAGTCCCCGCTGGCCAAGAAGCATGATATGCCACCTACACACACGTCACCGCTGCCAGGCAATCAGTGTGCAGGCATGGCAGGTGACCTCTGCCACTGTTGCCGTCACGGACTGGCGGCAGCAGTGACAAGGTGTGGACAGCATGTCACACTTCCCGTCCAGGGGGGACTGGAAGCAGAGGAGAAGGCAGCTCGGCAGTGCAACCGGAGCAGCTGTGACAAGTGTTCTTTAACCCCTGCCCACTTGGTGGCCATATGAAAATGGTTTCCTGGTCTAGGAGAACCCCTTTCATCTAATGTGTGTGGCCAGCTTTACATTAACAGTTATAATCTGTATACCTAATGCTGATCAAACCTGATTTAGAATAATCGTAATTACAGGTGAAACTCGAAAAATTTGAATATTGTGCAAAGTTCATTTATTTCAGTAATGCAACTTAAAAGGTGAAACATATGAGATAGACTCATTACATGCAAAGCGAGATATTTCAAGCCTTTATTTGTTGGATGATTATGGCTTACAGATTATGAAACCCCAAAGTCACAATCTCAGGTCCCCTTTGCTCAGGGGGTATGGATTAATTAGCTGACTGGAGTGTGACACTTTGAGCCTAGAATATTGAACCTTTTAAAAAAAAATAAAAAAATTTAAGCTGCATTAATGTAATTCCTTTTAATTTGCATTTACTGAAATAAATGGCCTTTTGCACGATATTCAAATTTTTCGAGTTTCATCTGTATATTTCATGAAGAATTGAGATTCTAGCAGAGAGTAATCAGACAGAAGGAGTAAATAATCACATGAGAGATCCAGGATCTGTGGAGACACAGAGTCACACGGCACCAAGCCTTATTTTAGCATGTTTACATCTCAAGAAGTTTTCCAGCATGTGAAGATTGCGCCACCTTACAGTAGTCTTTAAAGGGGTTCTGCACTTTGTTTTAACTGATGATCTATCCTCTGGATAGATCATCAGCTTCTGATCGGCGGGGGTCCGACACCCCCGACAGGGTGAACAGTAGCCTTAGATGAGTCCCGTCTCCTCCTTGAGAGATATGAGTCCAGCGTTCTCGGACTCTGAGCCCAGCACAGCCCCGCATCCTCCGAATCTCCTCCTTGCTCCCCGACGTCACAAAGCTAGAGCGCCGTAATCTCCGATGCGCGAGCTAGCGCATGCGCAGTTCGTTCCCTGATGCCAGCACAGGGAAGGAACACTATGCCGACACTGTGCATGCGCTAGCTCGCGCATCGCGAGATTACGGCGCTCTAGCTTTGTGACATTGGGGAGCAAGGAGGAGATTCGGAGTATGCGGGGCGGTGCTGGGCTCCTTCACAGTGGGCGTGGCTGGGCTCCGGAAACTTTAGTAGCCTCATTTACATATATATAAAATCGTTGTTTTGTTTTTTTTACACAATAAAAGCACACAGAGCTATGGGGACTGGATATTGCGGATGTGCTAGCGGCCATCTAGCAGCCCATGTCCTCAGCTCTAGGTGACAGGTTCCCTTTAAATAGTGTAGGACACAAGGATCTCCTAAATGTCTAGAGCCTCCAGACGGCACAGCCAGCACTTCAGTGATGACCTGGTTTGCTACTTTACAATTCATGTCTTCTACAATTAGACCCGTTGTCTGGAAGACCCTTTTCATGGGGCAGGATATGCCCTCGTGAACACAGGAATGTTTTTGTTCTTCCACGCTTCCTCTCGCAATCACATGGACATAGCGGATCAGGATGATATCATTTTGGACACAAGCCAGAAAATACAGGGAATATGAAAAACATATGTTGAGTTCAGAAAAGTCACAATTTTCCAACCTGTGATCGGGGAATCAGTAATGATTTCCAGGCTGAGACTCCCCCAAATGACCGGGTAAAATGTTCAAAGCCTGGCTCATAAATAGCCCAAGAAATAATAGCCGAACTATAGTCAACACAAGCAGATTCAACCTGTTATACAAAAGGTCACCGTGTTATAGTAAATGAGTAAAGAGGACTTCACTTGCTTTGATAATTTGTACATGGGTCGACACAGCAGAGGGGAGCAGGATTAATCACAAGAAGTCGTCCCATAGAAATGATTGGGAATTACAGATGTTCACCTCCGCAATGTCGACGGCGAGCCGGTAAACAATGAAGGGGAGGTTGCGCTGGCACTGTATGTCACCTTCTCTTCAACCAGTTGATCGGCGAGGGTGCCGGGTGTCGGACCCCCGCTGATCTGATATTGATGACCCATTCTGAGTATAGGCCGTCAATGTTAAAATCCCAGAAAACCCCTTTAAAATCACAAGCATCAATCTCCAGGATTGTTAAAAAATTACAAGTATAGTGTATGTTTTCGGCTGAAATCTAACGTGTAAGAGGGAACTCCCGACAGATGATGTCACGGGAGACCAGGATTGGGTGTCTGCCAGCGCGTTTCTCCCCCTTCACCATTGACAACAGATACGGGCTCGGCTGAGCCAAGCACATAGGTGGATGAGGTAGTCAAGAGAGATAGCCGTTGGCCAAGCGTGCGGCAGACATGTTTTGAAGGTGTGAGCACTTTTTGTCTTCAGCTGCACACATGATCAATCACTTTGTGTTATAGGGAGTCTTCGAAATAGGCTCCATAGTAAGCATACTGCTCGGAAACATATCCATACCTTTCTTATGAAATGTGCTCCTCGAATCCTGAAAAATGCTTTTATGCAAATAAGGTTTTCGGTGCATTACGGGTGGGGGCCCCTCCACTACTAACAACGCCCAGGCAACCGCTTCTTGTTTACCAGTCCCCGAGATCTCAGAGTCGGTAGCGATGGCGCAGAGGAAGGCAGGTGCACCAAATGCAGCCGGCTCGGTGCACAGAAAACCTTATTTGCAAAAAAAGGAAAAAGGGCTTTTCTTAAAATTGGAGAAGTAGATTTTTACAAGAAAGGCATGGTTAAATTTCAGGGCACCTACCCAACATCATGGCATGCTTAACTTGAAAGTTTTTGAAGGTGACTGACCCTTTAACTGGAAGGTCCACCTTTACTTAGTTTTTTTTTATTCCACAATCATTGGAGAAAACTAACAACTCTGCAGATAGTCTTGAGGAAAATATCTTACAGTGCTGTGCCTTCAGCCCCTATGCAGATCTAGGTGTTTACCTGGTTACAGACTCCAAGCAAACCCTCCGTCAGAAATGGCCATGCAGCCTGATCTGACATAAATGCAGCTGTATTTGTCCATCCAATAACCCAGCATTTATGCCTGAAAGCGGCCGGATCACACCGGACCTCATTACAGTCAATGTTGATCCGGCAGTGAACTCCGCCAGGCTGTTCTCTGCCGGAAACATTCACCGGAGATGTCAACACAGCCGTAGGCCTCATGCACACGACCATTGTGTGTTTTGCCGTCCGCAAAACACGGATGGCGTCCGTGTGCGTTCCGGAACGGACAGCCATTCATATAACTGCCTATTCTTGTCCGCAAAACGGACAAGAATAGGGCAGGTTATATTTTCTTTGCGGGCCTACGGAACGGAGCAACGGATGCGGACAGCACACAGAGTGCTGTCCGCATCTTTTGCGGCCCCACTGAAGTGAATGAGTCCACATCCAAGCCGCAAAAATTGCGGCTCGGATGCGGACCAAAACAACGGTCGTGTGCATGTAGCCCAAGTCAGATCCTGCAGTCATACATCCGCTAATCTGTCTGCATGTGAACGGAGTATCTGCACCCAATTATAATGGAAGAGATCTGTTGACCAATCTGCAGCAGAGATCTGCGTTTTAGCTGAAGTTTCACCCATGGATCATCTAAAAATCCAAAGCAGATTTGCCTATGGCCATAGACATCATCTGCTGTGTACAGGTAGCTATATGTGACAAGACACTGACCCAGGAACTTCAAGCTGCCTACACCTCTGGCCATTATGTTTGAACCGCCTGATGGGCCCACTTTACTGAAGGAACCACTTGCTGATGTAAGATATGTAGATAAAAATAACAGCTGGGTTTGGTTAATATCCTAATGGACAATCTAATAAACTGAACCTTGGCTGCAAGCATCAGTCACATTACTAGACAAACAAATAACCAGAAAAACAAATCAAAGTTCAACCTGACTCTGAAAAGGAAACGTCGGAGGGCAGTTGGGATTAGTACACGTCAAAAGGAAACCACTAAGATTAAAACCTCATCTAAAAAGATAAATATGCCACTAAACATGAACATCGGGCAATGTCCTCCAACTGGTGTCAGCTTACCACAACAAGTCTTTGTACGCTCAGGGATTATATACTATGCTGCTTGTGTGGTATGTACGTTGGAATGGCACTCTTCTGTTGGGGTTGTCCAGATACAGGAGTTGATGTTAATCCACTGGACCCACATTTTCCACTTGCACCCAGTCTGTTTAAATGGACACTATCTTTTCACACAACTTTGCATAAATCAATAGTACAAACAACCACAAGAAACTCTGTAATATGACTTCTCAGTGAGAAATGTCTAGTTCTCATGTTATCAGCCGTTTACCTCCCCCCTTGCTAATTGCATTTAACTTTGTAAAATGCCTTAGTCCTAGACCTAGCCGGGAGCAGCTCCACAGGAGGACCATCTTACACATGTCAATGCAAGTCTATGGAGAGGGGAGGAGTGAGCAGTGGCACACACAGACAAGTAGACTGCTGAAGCTACATGGGCTGAGATATAAACTAAGGGGGACGCCAGTCTTAATCCCTCTGCGCGGATGTTGGATGCGCCAGTTTAAAGCCATTTTCCACACCATAAACTGGTGGCGTGGAAAATAATGAATGAAATGGAAAAGTGGCGTCAGTGGGGTAGAGTCACAGATTTTGTCGCTAAACACCTTTGCGACAAAATCTGCAACCTAAATACACAAAAAAAGGGGAGTATAACGCTTGATAAATGACCACCTAAGTGCTTTATTCACAGCCATACAAGTCAGTACATCTGTGTAATTTCCTCCATGATCCTGGGGCTGATCCTGAGTGCCTAAGAGAAGATTAGGAAGCAGATTCTCCTCTACGTTCTGTATGCAGTGGATGCAAGCTAGTCTCCACCCACTAGATCTGGGTGAGCTGCAAACTAGACATTCAGCATGCACAGGGAAAAAATACCAAATAGTGGCCAGAAATAGTGTTATTCCTTGCTGTAATATTAATGCAAAGTTTGCTGAAAGGTTAGTAACACGAAGTATAAAGCAAACTCTCCTATCAATATATGCCACGCAATGCAGTCTGCCTTGCATACTTTATTCAATGCTAAAAATATATTAGAGCCTGTTCACAACTAGTTTTGGCCATACATTCAGTGTATGCCCTGAGAAAGCTCACATCATGTATGCTGATGTATAAATAGGCTCTCACTGACCTGACGTATGCCAAAGATGTGTTCTTTTGCCATTTGCTAGGCAGAATGCTTCAGCATACCCTTTTGTTTGTACCTTTTCTTAACTTTTGTATTCGGTCTAGGATACTGAGGAGCAAGAAGTCCCTCTGATAGACACTCAAGAAAGTCTCCAGAATCAGGCTACAAATCAAAAAAGGGTCTAAAACGTTAACTACCAAACATTGGCTAGAGTCCACTCATCTTTGTGACAACACCCATAGGATATAACCACATACTATAGTGTATAACAGCAGATGTAATATTAACCATCCAACAACGGCAATGTCCCAGACAAGAGAAGAACCAGGTCCCAGTCGTCATCCTGGACGAGCCTGAATGAGCTTACAAACTCCAACCCCTCTCTATAGGCAAGCATGTGGAAAACCAGGAGTTACAAGTCTAGAACATCATCTTTTGGGGACATGCACACAGCAGTGTAGCATATGCAGAATTTCCATGGAAATTTTCATGCCCATTTTGCTGCGTTTCCGCACCAAATTCTGCATGTGTTACTTGTGGATTCTGATGTGTCCTGACATGCAGGTCACTTTCTGCACCACTTAGATAAGATGTCGAAAATCTCATTTACTTATATGGTACTGTATTCCGTGCAAAAATCCACGCGTAATATGCACCGTGTACGAGGGGTCTTAGACTCACGCATAGGCCTCTTGCACACAAAAGTTGTGCATCCGTTTCGTGCATTGGGGACCGCAATTTGCAACGTCCGTGCGGCGGCCGGATCGAGACCCATTCAACTTGAATGGGTTCGTGATATGTCCGCACCGCAAAATAAAATAGAACAAGTTCTATTTTTTTGCGGTGCGGATGCACAGACAGAAACACCACCAGAAACACCATCCGTGCTTCCGTTCCGCATCTCTGTGATTGCAGACCCATTCAAGTGAATGAGTCCGCATCTGTGATGCAGAGTGCACACGGGCCAGTGCCCGTGTATTGCGGGCCGCAATACGGCCACACAACGTTCGTGTGCAAGAGGCCATACAGTTTGTGGTGCAATTTTTTTAACCAAAATTAGGAGTAGATTCAAAAGTAATAGGTCTTAACCTTCTCCTTCCTGGTGGATCCGCTTCTGGCGTTGGCTTAAAAAACACTGTCAAAAACTGCCACAAAAATGTGTTATTCCCGCCATAAACTACAACTATGATTAAGAATGATCTGTTTTTCTCTGTAGTGACTACAAGGTTACATGTGAATTTTCCCACATACCTTTCCAGATATGAATAGCAATATTTTACACTATTTCCACTGATCTGTAAGTCACTGGCAGTGACTTGTTACACAGGAACAAAGGATCTGACATGTTGACATCCAACCTCCCGAATCCTTCCTTTACTGACATTTACCACTGGAGGACAACCCACTGCCACCAGTCAGCAGGAGCTCTTGCAAGCACTGGAGTCATCTATGTAAATCTGAGTTTGGGGTTTAGGTGCTATATGCTGAGAGGGACCACGTGGTCGCATCCACTGCAATACACGGAGCACCCCACGGATTGCAGTCAGCTCACAGAGGAGTGCCTGGATTGACACACTGTAGTAAACGGTCAGCTGTAAAAAGAATCAGAACTGTACGTTTTTGTTTGTTTCAGCCTTTGGATATGTAATCAAGAGTTGGTCCCATTCACTGACAGCAAAAAAAGATCTGGAAAATGGTGGGGAATTGCATAGCAAAGTATTTTGATGAGGAGATCATTACACGAGTACAATAATACTGTAAAATACTCTGAAGATCAAACTGAGAATATCCGACAGATGTGTAGAGAACGTCATACACTGACATGGGTGGCAGGGCTTAACAGTAGGGATGCAGACACTGCAATCGCTCCTGGGTCCCCGTGGCCTCTAATCCAGAACTATACGTAGCACATGATATTGAGGGGGGGAGGGGGGGGCTTCTGGTACAGATTTTGGGGCCCAAAGGCTGAAAGATGCTTACTACTTTCTGACTCAGCATGGACGCGAGACATGAAACACATGAGACATAACCTTCTTTGTGTACTGAGCGATATTCACACTCGTTTCTCTAGGACATCCTCAGTCCCTCAGTCACGCTGTGCTCCCCCTCGCATTGTATTCTTTCAGGAAGGGCCCAGTGTTTTTGTTCGTATGATGTCATTTCCTTGAAGGCTCAGCAAAGCTTCTGTCTGTTAGAGAACCAGGCCCTATGGGACATGTCACCAGGACGGACACGGCAGCTGGTTTACATAAAGTTCCTGCTTACTTGCTTCACTTGGAATACGCTTATTTACCTAAGAGACCAGAGGGTCGACGAACGTGCAAACCGGAAAATATCAGATGCATACACATCTAATTCCGCAAATGCATGTACATGACTGCAGTGACTGAGCCTGCTGCTCCCAGTTTGGTGGGAGAGCCGGGTGTCAGACCCCCTCTGATCTGATACTGACTGCCTATCCTGTGGCTATACAGGCTGCAAACCGGTCATCCAATTATTTGCAACTGATTATTAGCATCCGATTGGTGGGGTTCCAACCCCCGGGACTTGTGTCGGACCCCCACTAATCGGATATTGACGTCCTGTTCTGAGGACAAACAGACTACAAACCCATTCAAAAGGGTCATCCTATTATTTGTAACTGATAACGTATCCACTGGATAGGTCATCAGCATCTGATTGGTTGGGGGTCCAATACCCAGGACTCACAGAAGTGCCGGGCCATCTTAAACAGTGCGGGAGACGGGACGGGTGTCGTACCCCCAGAGGTCTGATATTAATGAGGCTGAAATCCCCTGTAATGAATGGAACACTAGATAACCTGCTATAGATTATTGGAAAAGGTTTTGTGTGAACTGAGCTCCACCGAATGCTTCTGGCCGGCCTCACTGGTAAACAAGCGCAGCAGATCCTTATCTATGACAAGCTACATGCAGCAGATGACTGACTGTATCCTGCTCTCTCAGAACACGTCTGTACACAGTCAGCAAAGAGAAAAATGGGGGTTAATCAGCACACCCCAGTACGCAGGTGCAAGGCTCCAGGGCTGGAAGCGCACAAGCAAACAACGCAACAGCGCTCTACAAACACAAGTAATAAAGTAAATACAATCCTGCCACACTCACTATAGAAAATGTAAAAACCGAATGCTACGTTATATATGCGAGATTCTTAAATAAATTGTGTACAAAATTATTTGTGCCTGTCTGCCAACGACAAGGCGATCTCTTCAAGACATGAACTTACACTAAATACTACCTCTACTGGTGCTATACCGGCCTCCATTAAAGGGGTTCTGCACTTTCATTTAACTGATCATCAGCTTCTGATCGGCGGGGGTCCGACATCCGGGACCCCCGCCGATCAGCTGTTTCAGAAGGCAGCGGCGCTCCAGCTGATCGGGGGGGGGGGGGGGGGGGTCCCGGGTGTCGGACCCCCGCCGATCAGAAGCTGATGATCTATCCAGAGGATAGATCATCAGTTAATTGAAAGTGCAGAATCCCTTTAAATTCTGTATTTTACCTCTTTTGCACTTACACAGTCAGATGACTTTCCAAGACATCAAAAGAAATCACCACAAGATGGAGAAAACACCTCAATATGCACCCACCAGGAATGGACATCACCCTGTAGACTTTAGGGGCCACTTTTTAGTGGCCCCCCCGTCATAAAATCTTCCAAAGACTTTTATAGCAAGATGTCTGACAAGTTATAAGACCTTGGCACACTGACTACCTGGTTTGTGGGATCATTGCGTGTGAATGTAGGGAAAAATCAGCCATACACGTAACACAGGCCGACGGCTAACTCCCTGTCTGATTCGAAATCAGGGCACAGGCGTGAGGCCCCCAAACACATCAGAAACCTACTCCTAGATTCTTCTGGGGATAAACAATTCTGTCATACCTCAAAAATTTTATTAATTTAATTGAAAAATCTTACCAAAAAAATCTAACTTAAAGGGACACTGACAGGCCCAATAAGCATATTTAGCTACATATATGACTGCACAGGTCTTCTAAAGTGTATTAAAATCATATAAGTATACCCCCTGTCCACCTTATAAATAAAGTAAACTGATGTTTTATAACCTGGTAGAATCGTCTTCTTTCTGCCCAAGGGGCGGCGTTTCAGATTCACTTGCGCCCAGCCAGCCGCCCCCCCCAACCGCCGTTTTGAAGCGCCGCCCAGTTCATCAATATTCACTTCGCTGGGCGGCTTCTGCTGTCCCCTACTTTACAAGATCCGGCGCAGGCGCAGAACACAGAGGCTGAAGCGGCCTCTAAGAAGCAGAGGGGAGGCGCGATGTGATCTCGGCCAGTGAGGGTGCCGGGCGCATGCGCTGAAGATGAAATGGGGGCCGATGCCCATAGCTTTGTATTGGGCATGCGCCGGATCTTGTAAATCGGGGACAGCAGAAGCTGCCCAGCGAAGTGAATATTGATGAGCTGGGCGGCGCTTCAAAACGGTGGTTGGGGGCGGCTGGCTGGGCGCAAGTGAATCTGAAATGCCGCCCCTTGGGCAGAAAGAAGACGATTCTACCAGGTTATAAAACATCAGTTTACTTTATTTATAAGGTGGACAGGGGGTATACTTATATGATTTTAATACACTTTAGAAGACCTGTGCAGTCATATATATAGCTAAATATGCTTATTGGGCCTGTCAGTGTCCCTTTAAAGGGGTTGGCAAATCCTGGGCAGACCTGCAAAGGAAAGCATATTTACTTGCTTCCCGTCTCCTTGCTTGGGCCCCCCCGATGTCAACATCTGGTTTGACACCACTGCAGCCAATCGCTGGCTACAACAGTAACTTGCTCCCCTTGCCTCACCTGACCAATTGACACAGGACAATGGGAGCAAGTCACTGTTGCAGCCAGCGATTGGCTGAAGCACCGGGAGGGGGAAAGGGGGGGGGAAGAAGCCTAGCCGGATTCTCTATAATGGGATCCGGCTGATTTCCAGCGAAATGCTGCCATTTGTCCGGCTGAAAACTGTCACTTATAGTCTATGGGGTCTGGCGGTAAACGGGCTAGGTCAGATCCGGTGAACTCTGGCAGACTGCCGATTCCGTTTAAGTATGCTTCCCAACCTATTTAAAGTAAGGCTACTTTCACACTAGCGTTAATATTCTCCGGTATTGAGATCCGTCACATGGTCTCAATACCAGAAAAAAAACACTTCCGTTTTGTCCCTATTTATTGTCAATGGGGCTAAAACCGAACAGAACGGAATGCTCCAAAACGCATTCCATTTCGTTCTCATACCGGAGAGCAAAACGCAGCATGCTGCGGTTTGCTTTCCGTCCTGGGATGCAGAGCAAAACGGATCCATCACAATAGAAAACGGATCCGTCTTGGCGATGTTAAAGATAATACAACCGGAGCCGATCATAATGGATGCAGATTGGTTGTATTATCAGTAACGGAAGCGTTTTTGATGAAACCTGCGCTGGTGTGAAAGTAGCCTAAATTGTTTGTGATCACTGTTCCTTTTGAGCAGATTGAATGCAAACTAATCATGGTGCCCCCGAGGAGCAGGAAGACCCCCTGCCCCGGCTCCTGGACTAGTGATGAAGCAGCAGACGTGTTTACTCAGCTCCACGACAGAACAAAGAACAACGTGAGATATTCTCAGGGAATGTAGGTTAGTGCTGTGAATACTGATCCGCCACAGCCGTAATACAGTCAGGAACAATGAACACTGCTGTGCCCCATGCTGCCAACAAGTCAGCGTGCGGATGGCAACGCCGGCAAACAAAGAGCCTGCGCTCACCCACATTAACCCTGCAAACAAAGTGATGGAAAACTGGTCTGAAGGCTAAAAACAACCATTAACGAGACCAGTCTACAGGTAAATGAAAATGATGGCAGTGCCCGTCACATGGCACACACCTCATCACTGTAACGGGGTCTTGTTACCGGAGTCATTCTGCGCTATTTTCTCTGGTCTGACAGGATCTGCTATGGAATAAATGGCACGTGGTAAGTAGGGGCCCTGTAGCTTCAGCATACACCTCCGGGCACCACCAATGGTGCCACTTTAGGGGGAGATGTAAGGGTATCCCAATTCGTGCAGCTTTTAACTCCTTCAGGCACAGTACTGCAGCCTTAAAGGGGAAAAGTGGGACTGCCCCGGCGTCCACCGACAACTGCTGGCAGGCGACTTCTGTGCGGCTGCTCGGAGGTAAGTGGTGGCATTGTTAGGTAGGTGACTACTGCATTGTGACAGCACCGGCCATTCAAGGAGAAGAGGTCTTGGGTGGCCAGAGAGCTGGACTGACTGGGTGAAGGGGTCCTCCTGGACATACTAGGAGTTGTAGTCTCCCCTCCACCAGCAATGTGGACATACTAGGAGTTGTAGTCTCCCCTCCCAGCATTCTGGACACACTAGGAGTCGTAATCTCCCCAGCATTCTGGACATACTAGGAGTTGTAGTCTCCCCAGCAATGTGGACACACTAGGAGTCGTAGTCTCCCCAGCATTCTGGACATACTAGGAGCTGTAGTCCCTCACCAGCCCCCCTCCACACCACAGTAGCCGGGGCTGCACTCACACATGGCCGCAGCGTGTCCTCATCGGCCGGTTCAGCACCTCCAGGCACACGGCGCAGTCGTAGCTCTGGTTGGGGTCTTCCACAGTGACAGCTTTATGGTCTCTGTCGCTGCTCAGTATGGAGCCCATGGCTGAGGTGTCCGGGAGTCACCGGGCTGGATCCTTTGTGAGGGCTTCAGGCAGCATGCGAGGCGGCAGCTCGGGTTACAGCTCCGACCAATCGGCGCCCGCGGGGATTGTTGGGAAGCAGCATGTGCTCGGTGGCAGCGCTCCAGCCGTGTAAACAGCGGTAATATGAGGCTGCGGCGCCCCCTCCTCCTCCTCCCGGCCGCCTGTTGCTAGCCGCTACTGGAGAGCGGGCGGAGCGCATTGTCACTGCTGCAACAAAGGGGCCATAGAGCGCGCGAGCACCGAGCCTGCTGCCGCCTCACACCTCCTACTGACGGCTGAGCTGGGGCCAGTCACAGGGCATGACCCCTTCAGGAAAGTAACAATGGGGCAGATTTATGGAACTGTCTGAAAGAAAAACTGGTTTTGTTGCCCACAGCAGCCAATCACAGTTCAGCTTTCATTTTACCAGCGTGTAATATGAGTTGAAAGCTGTGCTGTGATTGGTTGCTAGGAGCAACAAAGCCAGTTTTTAGACGGTTTCAGAAATCTCCTCCAGAACTTTTTTTTCCCAAGTTGTGAGACCAGGAGGTTCTTATTCCTTTTCATATGGACTTGGATGCGCTATGACTTTTTGGGGAAGCCTTGTTGTCCTTGTTTTGAGGCTTTTTAACCCTTTAAGGCAGGGGTGTCCAAACTTTTTTCGAGGAGGGCCAGATTTGATGAAGTGAACATGTGCGAGGGCCGACCATTTTGCCCAACATTCTTTGAACCATTAAAATGACATGCAAATTAACTATTTTATGCAAATTTTATTGCAAACGGCATACCTTTCATTTTGTGACTTGGATGACAAATCTAAACAGGTGTTAAATCCCTCTGCCTTCAATATAAAAAACAGGAGGCAGAAATATGTCGGAAACAGTACATTACAAGGTTGTCTGTTAACTTTTAAAATCCAAAAATGTGAACAGGAACATAACACCAAGTATGCTCATATGTTCAAATATATTTATAACTGATTGACCAACTGACATTAAAGGGAACCTGTCATCAACTTTATTCCGCCCATACTATACTAAAGGCAGAATAAAGTACAGACAGGTGAGTTGATTTCAGCGGTCTGTCATTTATAAGTTAAAAGTAAGTGGTTGCCAAGAACCAACATTACAATCATTGCAGACTGGGCCTGGAAAAGAGTCCCGGCCACCTGAGAAGAGTCATGGTTATTCATAGATTCCTGCCTCCTTCTGATGACTGAGTCTTCTACCTAGTTCCCTTTCTCTCTAGGAGAGAACTGCCAATCATCAGCAGATGGTCGGGGAGAGCAGGAGATTATGAATAACCATGACTCTTCTCAGGTAGATATGACTCTTTTCCAGGTAGATATGACTCTTTTGTTATGTCGACTAGAAACCCTAAATCAGCCAGCCAAATAGGATCAAATAGTTCTCGCATCGGTTGTCCCTTTGTTTCCAAGAATTCTCCAATTTCTTTTCTGAGAGAGTAGAAACGCTGCAGTGCAGACCCTCGACTGAGCCATCTTACATCGTTATGATATAAAACATCTTCGTATTCAGCCTGGATATCCAGTAGAAACTGTTTAAACTGGCAGTAGCACAGGGCTCTAGAGCGAATAAAATTAATGGTCTTTAGCACCGGTTTCATAACATGGTCATATTTGAGATGTTTAGCACAGAGAACTTGTTGATGAATGATACAATGCAGTTTAATAGCTTTGCCTCCTTCTTCGATCACCTTGTTACAGATTAGGGTTGATAATCCACTTCATTCACCAGCCATGGCAGGTGCCCCATCAGTAATTATCCCAGTAACTTTGTTCCAAGGCAGTTTCATGTCATCTATGGCAGAACTAACAGAAACAAATAAATCTGTTCCTCTTGTTTGGTCCTTAAGGCTCTGGAGGTCAAGTAGCTCTTCAGTCACATTCATTTCATCGTCCACCCCTCTCAGTGTCGGAGAGGTCCGTGCTTTCATCACAGGCTATTGAAAAGAAGTCAAAATCAACTCCTTTTGACGTTAACTGTCTCTTAATATCTGATGAAATTTCTTCTACTCTCCGTGCTACAGTGTTACGAGCCAGGCAAATGTTGGAAAACTCTGACTTCTTCTCGGGACAGATATTCTGCACCATTTTCATAACGCATTCTTTAATAAAGTCACCCTCAACAAAAGATTTGCAATTTTTAGCAATTAACGTTGCTACCTCATAGCTAGCCCTTGTGGCATTTTTATTTGACTCACAGGCTCTTGTAAAAAATCGCTGTTGTGACATTAAAACAGCTTCAAGTCGCTTCACCTTGTCACTGCGGTCGCGCCCTGTTAGCTTGTCGTATGTGCTGTGTCTCGACTGGTAGTGTCTCTTGACATTAAATTCCTTATTAACAGCCACAGTTTCTTGGCATATTAGATAAACACAGTGATTCCTTATTTCAGTGAAAAAATATTCCACTTTACACCTGTCCTGGAAGCGGCGTCCCTCACTGTCAACTTTTCGTTTCTTATTTGTAGTTGCCATTATAAAAATTGGCCAGATGGGGAGAAGTTATTTGTAGAGAGTACTAGGAGCACAATCAGATATTCAGATTCTAGCCCAGTGACGTACAGTGAGGGGTTAATGAAGGGTATGACAGCTTGCTACCACTGATTCGGATTATGCCCCCTTTTCTGCTTTAGTTCACAGCCCAGCCTGCAAGTGTGTGTTTTTTTTCCTCAATAGACTCAAATAGGCTCAATAGCCCTTATGGTCGCCCTGGCCTTGTGGCTGTAAGTGTGGAGGCGCAGGGAGAAGGAAAGGCGACGTTAATTGGTGATGACTTTGATTATGATGTTTGGACCTGGAACTCAGCGCTAGAACGCAGCCAGAAACGTTTTAATAAATTTTTTCTTCTACATTTGTGACCTCTTCACACTGAATAAATGTCCTCTGGGGGTAATGTGATCCGTGGAGGTAGGAGACCTCAACAAACTGCTACTTAACCGATCACAATTATGTTTTATGTGCAGTAAGATAATTTGGGCCGATATTCTGGCCTTACAAGAGAAGAAAAGCCGAGATATCGCGTTGTCCGAGATCTTGTGACGTCAGAGATCTCGTGACATCTGAGATTTGGGCTTTCCTTCTCCCTGAGCCCAAATCCCGCGAGATCTCGGACATTGTGAGATCTCGGCTTTCCTTCTCTGTGAAGGCAAAGACCAAATCCCGCGTGATCTCGGACGTCGCCGCGAGATTTGGCCTTTGCTGATTCAGCCTCTTCCTGTGAAGCTGTGGGCTCACGGTGAGTAGCTGGCGGTGACTGGTGAGAGGGGCCGGGTGCCGGAATACCCATGATTTAATCAAACCTCTGGGGGGCCGTTTTACTCCGGACCGCGGGCCGCAATTGGCCCGCGGGCCGGACTTTGGACATGCCTGCTTTAAGGACTCAGCCCTATTTCACCTTAAGGACTTGGCAATTTTTTGCAAATCTGACCAGTGTCACTTTAAGTGCTGATAACTTTAAAACACTTTGACTTATCCAGGCCATTCTGAGATTGTTTTTTCATCACATATTGTACTTCATGACACTGGTAAAAATAAGTCCAAAAAAATTTTTTTTTTTACATAAAAAAAATACCTAATTTACCAAAAATTTGGAAAAATTTGCAGATTTCAAAGTTTCAGTTTCTCTACTTCTGTAATACATAGTAATACCCCCAAAAATTGTGATGACTTTACATTCCCCATATGTCTACTTCATGTTTGAATTATTTTGGGATTGATATTTTATTTTTTGGGGATGTTACAAGGCTTAGAAGTTTAGAAGCAAATCTTAAAATATTTTTGAAATTTACAAAAACCCAATTTTTAGGGACCAGTTCAGGTCTGAAGTCACTTTGCGAGGCTTACATAATAGAAACCACCCAAAAATGACCCCATTCTATAAACTACACCCCTCAAGGTATTCAAAACTGATTTTACAAACTTCGTTAACCCTTTAGGTGTTGCACAAGAGTTATTGGCAAATGGGGATGAAATTTGAGAATTTCATTTTTTTACCTAATTTTCCATTTTAACCCACTTTTTCCACTAACAAAGCAAGGGTTAACAGCCAAACAAGACTGTATCTTTATTGCCCTGACTCTACCGTTTACAGAAACACCCCATATGTGGCCGTAAACTACTGTACGGGCACACAGTAGGGCGTAGAGGGAAAGGTGCGCCGTATGGTTTTTGGAAGGCAGATTTTGGTGGACTGGTTTATTTACACCATGTCCCATTTGAAGCCCCCCTGATGCACCCCTAGAGTAGAAAGTAACTCCATGAAAGTGACCCCATCTAAGAAACTACACCCCTCAAGGTATTCAAAACTGATTTTACAAACTTTGTTAACCCTTTAGGTGTTGCACAAGATTTAATGGAAAATAGAGAAACAATTTCAAAATTTCACTTTTTTGGCAGATTTTCCATTTTAATATTTTTTTTCCAGTTACAAAGCAAAGGTTAACAGCCAAACAAAACTCATTATTTATGGCCCTGATTCTGTAGTTTACAGAAACACCCCATATGTGGTCGTAAACTGCTGTACGGGCACACGGCAGGGCGCAGAAGGAAAGGAATGCCATACGGTTTTTGGAAGGCAGATTTTGCTGGACCGGTTTTTAGACACCATATCCCATTTGAAGCCCCCCCGATGCACCCCTAGAGTAGAAACTCCAAAAAAAGTGACCCCATTTTAGAAACTACGGGATAGGGTGGCAGTTTTGTTGGTAGTAGTTTAGGGTACATATGATTTTTGGTTGCTCTATATTACACTTTTTGTGCGGCAAGGTAACAAGAAATAGCTTTTTTGGCACCGTTTTTTATTTTTTTTATTTACAACATTCATCTGAAAGGTTAGATCATATGGTAATTTTATAGAGCAGGTTGTCACGGACGCGGCGATACCTAATATGTATACAATTTTTTTTATTTATGTAAGTTTTACACAATGATTTCATTTTTAAAACAAAAAAAAGTTTTAGTGTCTCCATAGCCTGAGAGCCATAGTTTTTTCAGTTTTTGGGCGATTATCTTAAGTAGAGTCTCATTTTTTGCGGGATGAGATGACTGTTTGATTGGCACTATTTTGGGGTGCATATGACTTTTTGATCGCTTGCTATTACACTTTTTGTGACGTAAGATGACAAAAAATGGCTTTTTTCACACGTTTTTTTTTTACGGTGGTCACCTGAGAGGTTAGCTCATGTGATATTTTTATAGAGCCGGTCGATACGGACGCGGCGATACCTAATATGTATACTTTTTTTTTTTATGTAAGTTTTACACAATGATTTCATTTTTGAAACAAAAAAAAATCATGTTTTAGTGTTTCCATAGCCATAGTTTTTTCAGTTTTTGGGCGATTATCTTGGGTAGGGTATGATTTTTGCAGGATGAGATGACGGTTTGATTGTTACAATTTTGGCGTACATGCAACTTTTTTGATCGCATTTATTACCTTTTTTGGGAAGTAAGGTGGGCAAAATTTCAATTTCATCATAGTTTTTTATTTTTTATTTTTATGGCGTTCACCATTCGGGTAAAGTAACATGACCGTTTTATAGATCAGGTCGTTACGGATGCGGCGATACCAAACATGTGTAGGGAATTTAATTTTTTTCATTTTTAATCAGTGATAATATTTTTACTTTTTTTTCACTTTTTTTTAACTTTTTTTTTTACCCAGACCCACTTGGTTCTTAAAGATCCAGTGGGTCTGATGTCTGTATAATACAGTACAGTACAATATATACTGTACTGTATTTTACTTACACTTTGTCTGAACAGATCAATGCCTTTAGCACAGATCTGTTCACCACCATGGACAGCAGGATGCCTGAGACGGCGTCCTGTTGCCATAGGAAACTTCCCCGTCTGCTCAGTTGTGGCCACAACTTCGCAGACGGAGAAGGGTAAGGACGGGGGCTCCCTCCCTCTGTCACCCCATCCTGTCGGGGGGCTGCAAAGGCACAGCAGCCCCCCGATGGGAGAGGGAGGGAGCCGCATCTTACTGTTAACTCTTTCCATACAGCGGTCCGTACGGACCGCTGTATGGAAAGGGTTAAACGGCTGACATCGCATCACAGATGTCAGCCGTTTATACCAGAGTGTCAGCAATGAGCTGACACTCTGTTATACCACTGTACACCAACGATTATTCAAGGGGAGGCGGGTGGGGGATCCCGATCCCTCCTGCCGCACCGCCCACAACCCCCCCTGCACCTCCCGCCGCCATAAAACCATTCAGGGGTGCAGGGGGGGTGAAAAAAAATGTATATGGGGCATTTTGAGGTTTGATCCCCGCGGCCAGAGACCGCGGGAATAAGAATCAGCAAAAAGCGCAGCAAACCGCAGGTCTGAATTGACCTGCGGTTTGCTGCGATCGCCGATACGGGGGGGTCATATGACCCCCCCCGGCGTTGTGACAGGATGCCGGCTGAATGATTTCAGCCGGCATCCCGTTCCGATTAACCCCCGCGGCGCCGGAATCGCGATTTAAAGTTAGGACGTACCAGTACGCCCCGAGTCCTTAAGGACTTGGGAAATAGGGCGTACCGGTACGCCCTGCGTCCTTAAGGGGTTAAAATTTAGTTCCCTGCACGGTTCAGCAATAGTAACATTTTCTGTAGTTTTTCTTTTTTGCTGTTGTTCATGATTTGCAACATTATTTAACCACTTCCTATCTGGGCCATTTGCCCCCTTCCTGACCAGGCCTAATTTTGTAAATCTGACATATCTCACTTTATGTGGTAATAACTTTGGAACACCTTTACTTATCCAAGTCATTCAGAGACTGTTTTCTCGTGACACATTGTACTTCATGATAGTCATAAATTTGAGTCAATATATTTCACCTTTATTTATGAAAAAATCCCAAATTTACCAAAAATTTTGAAAAATTCGCAATTTTCTAAATTTCAATTTCTCTGCTTTTAAAACAGAAAGTGATACCTCATAAAATATTTATTAACATTCCCCATATGTCTACTTTATGTTGGCATGATTTTGGAAATGTCATTTTATTTTTTTAGGACGTTAGAAGGCTTAGAAGTTTAGAAGCAATTCTTCAAATTTTTAAGAAAATTGCCAAAACCCACTTTTTAAGGACCAGTTCAGGTCTGAAGTCACTTTGTGTGGCCTACATAGTGGATACCTCCATAAATGACCCCATTGTAGAAACTACACCCCTCAAGTTACTTAAAACCGATTTTAGAAACTTTGTTAACCCTTTAGGCGTTCCACAAGAATTAAAGGAAAATGGAGATCAAATTTTTAAATTTCACTTTTTTGGCAGATTTTCCATTTTAATCCAATTTTTTCTTTAACACATCGATGGTTAACAGCCAAACAAAACTCAATATTTATTACCCAGATTCTGCGGTTTGCAGAAACACCCCACATATGGTCATAAACTGCTGTATGGGCACACGGCAGGGCGCAGAATAAAAGGAACTCCACATGGTTTTTAGATGCCATGTCCCATTTGAAGCCCCCCTGATGCACCCTTACAGTTAAAACTCCCAAGAAGTGACCCCATTTTGGAAACTAGGTAATAAGGTGTCAGTTTTATTGGTACTATTTTGGGGTACATATGATTTTTTGATCATTCATTATAACACTTTATGGGGCAAGGTGACCAAAAAATTTTTTTTTTTAGCCCAGTTTTTATTTATTTATTTTTACAGCGTTCACCTGAGGGGTTTGGTCAAGTGACATTTTTATAGAGCAGATCGTTACGGATGTGGCGATACCTAATATGTATACTTTTTCTTATTTATTTAAGTTTTACACAATAATAGCATTTTTGAAACCAAAAAATTATGTTTTAATGTGTCCATGTTCTGAGAGCTATAGTTTTTTTTATTTTTTGAGAGATTTTCTTATGTAGGGGCTCATTTTTTGCGGGATGAGGTGACGGTTTTATTGGTACCATTTTGTGGGACAAACGCCTTTTTGATCACTTGGTGTTGCACTTTTTGTGATGTAAGGTGACAAAAATTGCTTGTTTTGGCACAGTTATTATTATTTTTTATGGTGTTTATCGGACTGGGTCGATCATGTGATATATTTATAGAGCCGACCGTCACGGACGCGGCAATACCAAATATGTCTATTTTATTTTATTTTTTATATTTTTAAAAAAAAAAATATTCCTTACTTGGGGATTTTTTTTTTTTACATGTGAAACCTTTTTTTTTTTTTAACACTTTATTTTTATTTTTTTTATTTTACACTTTTCGTCCCCCAAAAGGTCATACAAGACCTCTGGGGGACATTTACTTCACTTTTTTTTTTTTCACTGTTGATTTCTCCTGTAACTGGGGCTGACATAGTAACCCCAGTTACAAGAGAAATACACCCCCCAGAGAGGCTGTACAGCGCAATACAGCGCTGTACAGCCATAGTGCAAGACCTCACACAGCTCCTGCACTCTCCGGTCCCGGCGATCACATGACTGCCGGGCCGGAACAGGAAGCGCATAGCGCTTCCTGCTCTGCATACACAGCGCTCGGTAAGCGCTGTGTATGCAGCTATCCAGAAGGCAGGGACACCTGGGCACTGTCCCTGCCTTCTCTCTGGGTTGCCCTGCTGTCCCTGACAGCAGGCAACCCGATCAGCAGCTGCACGATTAGCGTGCAGTTGCAGTTTCTGAACGGACGTTCTGGAGCGTCCATTCAGAAATAGAGAACCACCTCCCGGACGTTTATAGTTGATGGGCGGACGGGAGGTGGTTAATAAAAATAGTTATGAGAAAGGTTTATTTTATGCTTTTGCGCCTTTGTTTCATAATCCTGTTAATTTAGTGTCAGAAGCTGATTTTGTTCAGAAGGGCCCTGGCGTGCCAAACATTGTCCCTGCAGTGGTCATAGGCGAGTTGCCTGAGACTTCCATTAAAGGGGTTATCCAATACTATAAACTGCACCCCCACACCATGCGCTGTGACCCTCGCAGGGAATATACAAACCGGATTCCAAAAAAGTTGGGACACTATACAAATCGTGAATAAAAACTGAATGCAATGATGTGGAGGTGCCAACTTCTAATATTTTATTCAGAATAGAACATAAATCACGGAACAAAAGTTTAAACTGAGAAAATGTACCATTTTAAGGGAAAAATATGTTAAATCAGAATTTCATGGTGTCAACAAATCCCCAAAAAGTTGGGACAAGGCCATTTTCACCACTGTGTGGCATCTCCCCTTCTTCTTACAACAATCAACAGACGTCTGGGGACCGAGGAGACCAGTTTCTCAAGTTTAGAAATAGGAATGCTCTCCCATTCTTGTCTAATACAGGCCTCTAACTGTTCAATCGTCTTGGGCCTTCTTTGTTGCACCTTCCTCTTTATGATGCGCCAAATGTTCTCTATAGGTGAAAGATCTGGACTGCAGACTGGCCATTTCAGTACCCGGATCCTTCTCCTACGCAGCCATGATGTTGTGATTGATGCAGAATGTGGTCTGGCATTATCTTGTTGAAAAATGATGGGTCTTCCCTGAAAGAGATGACGTCTGGATGGGAGCATATGTTGTTCTAGAACTTGAATATATTTTTCTGCATTGATGGTGCCTTTCCAGACATGCAAGCTGCCCATGCCACACGCACTCATGCAGCCCCATACCATCAGAGATGCAGGCTTCTGAACTGAGCGTTGATAACAACTTGGGTTGTCCTTGTCCTCTTTGGTCCGGATGACATGGCGTCCCAGATTTCCAAAAAGAACTTCGAATCGTGACTCGTCTGACCACAGAACAGTCATCCATTTTGCCACACTCCATTTTAAATGATCCCTGGCCCAGTGAAAACGCCTGAACTTGTGGATCTTGCTTAGAAATGGCTTCTTCTTTGCACTGTAGAGTTTCAGCTGGCAACGGCGGATGGCACGGTGGATTGTGTTCACTGACAATGGTCTCTGGAAGTATTCCTGAGCCCATTCTGTGATTTCCTTTACAGTAGCATTCCTGTTTGTGGTGCAGTGTCGTTTAAGGGCCCGGAGATCACGGGCATCCAGTATGGTTTTACGGCCTTGACCCTTACGCACAGAGATTGTTCCAGATTCTCTGAATCTTCGGATGATGTTATGCACAGTTGATGATGATAGATGCAAAGTCTTTGCAATTTTTCACTGGGTAACACCTTTCTGATATTGCTCCACTATCTTTCTGCGCAACATTGTGGGAATTGGTGATCCTCTACCCATCTTGGCTTCTGAGAGACACTGCCACTCTGAGAAGCTCTTTTTATACCCAATCATGTTGCCAATTGACCTAATTAGTGTTACTTGGTCTTCCAGCTCTTCGTTATGCTCAAATTTACTTTTTCCAGCCTCTTATTGCTACTTGTCCCAACTTTTTTGGGATTTGTTGACACCGTGAAATTTTGAATCAACTTATTTTTCCTTTAAAATGATACATTTACTCGGATTAAACGTTTGATCTGTCATCTACGTTCTATTACAAATAAAATATTGACATTTGCCATCTCCACATCATTGCATTCAGTTTTTATTCACAATTTGTTTAGTGTCCCAACTTTTTTGGAATCCGGTTTGTACTTACTCTACTCCCCGGGCCACTCCTGGTCCCCGCTCCGATGCTGCTGCTTCTCCCCATGCGCGGATGAAAACATCCGGTGTCGCAGGGGACGCTAGGAAGGCTCGTCCCCACCTGCCATTGGCTGCTCGTCCCCGAAACTGGATGTTTTCATCTGCTCACAGAGAGAAGCAGCAGCGGTAGTGTGGGACCAGGAGCGGCCTGGGGAGACGGGTAAGTATATTCCCTGTGAGGGGCCTGGGCATATGGGGGGACGTTTTTAGTATTCGATAACCCCTTTAAAATCAATAGAGGAAGAGTCAGGGGAGACTTACATTAAAGTCAATAGAGGAAAAGTCGGGAGAGACGTGCAACACAAATTCTTTCTATGGCACTATTAATTGTTTATGCTGTGTGAACGTAGGACCTGACTGTGAATATTTAATTTCCTCGGTTACAGGCAAACGTTTCATGATTGCAGATTGTTGGAAGTGTTCATCCAGCTATGTTATATATCTAATGTATTTTTCACCCTATAAGACGTACTCTTTCCCCCATTATGGAAGTGTTCATTAGTACAGTAGGACAGGGGAGCGGTGAATGCAGTGCTCCTTGTGCTGGCTCTGTTATGGGCGCTGGCATGAGGATATTGGCGCGCTCTGTGACCTCACACTGTGCGACGTCAGATCACAGGCCTCTACATAACTCCGGCCGATCCACTGCCGGATTCAAGGTCACATGTGACCAATTCACAGTTCTATAATATTAGCAGGACAGCAAGTTGCACAAATGTTTTTGATCGCTCGACACATAAAAGGGCTCATGCACGGGTCCTCAATATACGGGCATCGACTGTGTGTGCTCGCATGGGTCTGCAATCCACAAGATATGGTGCAGAGCGGAGGCACGGAGCGAAAGCCCACTGAATCACTACAGAGCGCCTCTATGGGATTTTAGTCTGTGCCTTTGCACCACAAAAAAGTAGAACATGTCCGGACTAAATCTTGCGGATAGCGGACCCATTCATGTGAACGGGTCCCTATCTGGCAGGCAACGGCCTGTGCATTGCAGACCACTGTTTGCGGTCTGCAGCATGGGGCACAGACGTTCGTGTGAATTAGCTCTGTGTAAGGCTACTTTCACATTAGCGGCAGCCTTTTTCGGCAGGCTGTTCCAGCGGATGAAGAGCCTGCCGGATCTGTGCTGCCACTAGTGCACGCGTGCCACCGGAGGTCCGCTCCTGCCCCATTGACTATAAAGGAGGTCCGGCGGCAGCAATGCAAACATGCCAAGAGATGGCCGGAATAAAACAACAGCCTTCTTTCACACATCAGTAAATCATGGATGTGTGCTATCGGTGGTCTCTATGATCGCAGCATGATACTACCACCCTTGTATTTCACAGATGAGATGAGGTTTTTATGCTGGAATGCAGTGTTTTAGTTTCTCCAAACATAACACTTCTCATTTAAACCTAAAGTTCTCATTCATCCACAAAACATTGTTCCGATAGCCTTCCTGCCACGCACAACATTCAGTGCCCTCCTGATGGTGGACTCATGAACATTAAAGGCTATGTACACCTTTGGGGGCATTTTTTTAAAATTATTGCATTGTACTTATTTTGAGCTAAAAAGTCAAATTTTCTGTGGTTCTTTATTAAAAATATGAAATCCTTTTTTGTCTACATAGCTGAGATGCTCTAGTAGCATCCTGTGGATTTTCTGTCTTTTCCATCAGTTGGGGAGCTGACAGGCGCCTTAGCTCTGCTCTCTGACATTATAAACACTCATTAAAGCTCAATCCTTATCTTGCTGATAAGAATGTGGCTTAAATAAGTGTTTATAAACTCTTTATTAATTTAGAGAAGAGGGTTATCAGATGACCAGCACAAAGTGAAAGTACCAGTCAAACAGCTAGAAAAACAGTTAACCCATTGTGACAGAATGGCTCAATATTTGTAATAATGGACTATTGAAAATACACTGCTCAAAAAAATAAAGGGAACACGAAAATAACACATCCTAGATCTGAATTAATTAAATATTCTTCTGAAATACTTTGTTCTTTACATAGTTGAATTAAAAAATGGAAATCAAATTTTTCAACCCATGGAGGTCTGGATTTGGAGTCACACTCAAAATTAAAGTGGAAAAACACACTACAGGCTGATCCAACTTTGATGTAATGTCCTTAAAACAAGTCAAAATGAGGCTCAGTAGTGTGTGTGGCCTCCACGTGCCTGTATGACCTCCCTACAACGCCTGTGCATGCTCCTGATGAGGTGGCGGACGGTCTCCTGAGGGATCTCCTCCCAGACCTGGACTAAAGCATCTGCCAACTCCTGGACAGTCTGTGGTGCAACGTGACGTTGGTGGATAGAGCAAGACATGATGTCCCAGATGTGCTCAATTGGATTCAGATCTGGGGAACGAGCGGGCCAGTCCATAGCATCAATGCCTTCGTCTTGCAGGAACTTCTGACACACTCCAGCCACATGAGGTCTAGCATTGTCTTGTATTAGGAGGAACCCAGGGCCAACCGCACCAGCATATGGTCTCACAAGGGGTCTGAGGATCTCATCTCCGTACCTAATGGCAGTCAGGCTACCTCTGGCGAGCACATGGAGGGCTGTGCGGCCCTCCAAAGAAATGCCACCCCACACCATTACTGACCCAATGCCAAACCGGTCATGCTGGAGGATGTTGCAGGCAGCAGAACGTTCTCCACGGCGTCTCAAGACTCTGTCACGTCTGTCACATGTGCTCAGTGTGAACCTGCTTTTATCTGTGAAGAGCACAGGGCGCCAGTGGCGAATTTGCCAATCTTGGTGTTCTCTGGCAAATGCCAAACGTCCTGCACGGTGTTGGGCTGTAAGCACAACCCCCACCTGTGGATGTCGGGCCCTCATATCACCCTCATGGAGTCTGTTTCTGACCGTTTGAGCAGACACATGCACATTTGTGGCCTGCTGGAGGTCATTTTGCAGGGCTCTGGCAGTGCTCCTCCTGTTCCTCCTTGCACAAAGGCGGAGGTAGCGGTCCTGCTGCTGGGTTGTTTGCCTCCTACGGCCTCCTCCACGTCTCCTGATGTACTGGCCTGTCTCCTGGTAGCACCTCCATGCTCTGGACACTACGCTGACAGACACAGCAAACCTTCTTGCTACAGCTCGCATTGATGTGCCATCCTGGATAAGCTGCACTACCTGAGCCACTTGTGTGGGTTGTAGACTCCGTCTCATGCTACCACTAGAGTGAAAGCACCGCCAGCATTCAAAAGTGACCAAAACATCAGCCAGGAAGCATAGGAACTGAGAAGTGGTCTGTGGTCACCACCCTGCAGAACCACTCCTTTATTGGGGGTGTCTTGCTAATTGCCTATAATTTCCACCTGTTGTCTATCCCATTTGCACAACAGCATGTGAAATTGATTGTCACTCAGTGTTGCTTCCTAAGTGGACAGTTTGATTTCACAGAAGTGTGATTGACTTGGAGTTACATTGTGTTGTTTAAGTGTTCCCTTTATTTTTTTGAGCAGAGGGGAAGCAAACCAGGCTGGTGCAGTGAGCTGCATTTATATTAATATAAGCAGATATATAACGCGAGTTTGACCGCGACGCGTGGTTGATTAAGTGTGGTTGTGTAAGTGTGTGACTTAAGATTAAGTGAGGGAGTATCTGAGAGCTAAATTATTTGTGGACATTGATAAGTGGCTGTGTTTGACTGTATTTTGTGCTGTGATAACACTTTTTTTTTTTCCTTCTCCAGGGGTTGCACAGGTGAGCAATTAGGGTGTGGCTGTTTAATTAGGGTGTGGCTGTCTAATTAGGAGACTTTAAAAACTCAGCAGTAAGAACAGCACAGCCTTTTTGATTCCAGAGGGGAAGCAAACCAGGCTGGTGCAGTGAGCTGCATTTATATTAATATAAGCAGATATATAACGCGAGTTTGACCGCGACGCGTGGTTGATTAAGTGTGGTTGTGTAAGTGTGTGACTTAAGATTAAGTGAGGGAGTATCTGAGAGCTAAATTATTTGTGGACATTGATAAGTGGCTGTGTTTGACTGTATTTTGTGCTGTGATAACACTTTTTTTTTTTCCTTCTCCAGGGGTTGCACAGGTGAGCAATTAGGGTGTGGCTGTTTAATTAGGGTGTGGCTGTCTAATTAGGAGACTTTAAAAACTCAGCAGTAAGAACAGCACAGCCTTTTTGATTCCAGAGGGGAAGCAAACCAGGCTGGTGCAGTGAGCTGCATTTATATTAATATAAGCAGATATATAACGCGAGTTTGACCGCGACGCGTGGTTGATTAAGTGTGGTTGTGTAAGTGTGTGACTTAAGATTAAGTGAGGGAGTATCTGAGAGCTAAATTATTTGTGGACATTGATAAGTGGCTGTGTTTGACTGTATTTTGTGCTGTGATAACACTTTTTTTTTTTCCTTCTCCAGGGGTTGCACAGGTGAGCAATTAGGGTGTGGCTGTTTAATTAGGGTGTGGCTGTCTAATTAGGAGACTTTAAAAACTCAGCAGTAAGAACAGCACAGCCTTTTTGATTCCAGAGGGGAAGCAAACCAGGCTGGTGCAGTGAGCTGCATTTATATTAATATAAGCAGATATATAACGCGAGTTTGACCGCGACGCGTGGTTGATTAAGTGTGGTTGTGTAAGTGTGTGACTTAAGATTAAGTGACTTTAGATTCAGGGACTTCTGTAGGGGACTGCAATTAGCCTGTATCTTATTACTACATTGTATTGTATTTTTTGCTTTTGTGGTGTAATCCCCATTTAGTATGTGTTGCACAATTGACAACGCAGTCCAGTGCACATCTTGCATGATGTATGCAGTCCTGGAACAGCCGTTCCAGGGTGAATTTCTTTGTTCAAGATGTGAGCAAATTACCCGTTTGGAATCGCTAATCGAGTCTCTAAATGGGCAAGTTGCAACACTGAGAGGCATTGACAATTTGCAAAAAAGTTTGCTTCTCACCGAGCAAGCACTCTTTGGGGTAGATGAGGGAGAGGGTGACAGAGAGGAGGCTGAGGAAAGTGAGGTAGCTAGCTGGGTAACATTTAGAAAGCGGGGTAGAGGGAAGAGTGCCAGGGAGGCTAGCCCTGATCTGACACACCCCAACAAGTTTGCACGTTTGGCAGATGAGGGGGATATCAGTCCAGGGACGGCACTGCCGCAGCCGGACACTTCCTCTGCCAGTCAGGGGAATGTCAGCTCCGGTAAGCAGGGGACCAGGAGAGCAGGGCAGGCCAGACAGGTGCTGGTAGTGGGAGACTCAATTATTAGGGGAACAGATAGGGAAATCTGTCACAAAGACCGTGATCGCCGAACAGTGTGCTGTCTTCCTGGCGCTAGAGTTCGACATATCGCGGATCGGGTTGACAGATTACTGGGAGGGGCTGGAGAAGATCCAGCGGTCATGGTCCATATCGGAACCAATGACAAAGTTAGGGGTAGGTGGAGAGTCCTTAAAAATGATTTCAGGGATTTAGGGCAAAAGCTTAGGGCAAGGACCTCAAAGGTAGTATTTTCCGAAATACTACCGGTACCACGGGCCACACAAGAAAGGCAGCGGGAGATTAGGGAAATTAACAAGTGGCTCAAGAACTGGTGTAGGATGGAGGGGTTTGGGTTCCTGGAGAACTGGGCCGACTTCTCTGTCGGCTACAGCCTCTATCGTAGGGACGGGCTGCACCTCAATGGGGAAGGAGCAGCTGTGTTGGGGAAGAAGATGGCTAGAAGGTTGGAGGAGTGTTTAAACTAGGGACTGGGGGGGAGGGTAATTACACTATAGAAGGGGAAGATAGTGCAGATAGAGACCGGGGGAAAGGTAGTGGGACTGGGGGAGAAATGGAAGGAGGGACAAGAACAGTTCAGAAGGAAAGGTGTAGGGTAAAAAATATACATAAACCTCTCATATGTATGTATACTAATGCCAGAAGCCTGACTAATAAAACTGGTGAACTGGAATTAGTGATGTGTGAGGAGGACTATGACATAGTGGGAATAACTGAGACATGGCTGGATGATAGCTATGACTGGGCAGTTAATGTACAAGGTTACAGTCTGTTCAGAAAGGATCGTCAAAACCGGAGAGGTGGAGGGGTCTGCCTTTATGTAAAATCTTGTCTAAAGCCCACACTCCGTGAAGATATAAGTGAGGGACATGAACATGTGGAGTCACTATGGGTAGAGATACATGGAGCTAAAAACAACAATAAATTACTAATAGGAGTCTACTATAAACCACCTAATATACCAGAGTCCACAGAAAATCTACTACTAAACGAGATAGACAAGGCGGCAAATCATAATGAGGTGGTTATTATGGGGGACTTCAACTACCCAGATATAGACTGGGAAACTGAAACTTGTATATCTCATAAAGGAAACAGATTCTTGGCAATAACCAAAGACAATTATCTCTCCCAACTGGTTCAGGACCCGACTAGAGGGACGGCCATACTGGACTTAATATTAACCAATAGACCTGACAGAACAACAGATGTGCAGGTTGGGGGACACCTGGGAAATAGTGACCATAAAGTAATAACCTTCCAATTATCATTCAAAAGAGCGTTTCTACAGGGAGAAACAAAAATACCAAACTTCAAAAAAGCTAAATTTAGCCAACTAAGAGAGGCCATAGGCCTAACTAACTGGGACAAAGTCCTCAAAAATAAAAATACAGCCAAAAAATGGGATATCTTTAAAAACATCCTAAAATCTCATTGTGAGAGGTACATACCGTATGGGAATAAAAGGTTAAGGAACAAAAAGAAACCAATGTGGATAAACAGAACTGTAAAGAAAGCAATAAATGACAAAAAGAAAGCATATAAAACCCTAAAACAGGAGGGTAGCACGGAAGCACTGAAAAACTATAAGGAAAAAAACAGAACATGTAAAAAACAAATAAAAGCGGCCAAACTAGAGACCGAGAGATTAATTGCCAAAGAGAGTAAAACTAACCCTAAAATGTTCTTCAATTATATAAATGTTAAAAAGTATAAATCTGAAGGTGTCGGCCCTTTAAAGAGTAATGAGGGGGGAGTCGCAGAGAGCGACGAGGAGAAAGCAAAGCTGTTAAATATTTTTTTCTCCAATGTATTCACTGAGGAAAATAAACTGTCAGATGAAATGCTGAATGCTGAAATAAATTCAACTACAACAGCGTACAACAGCGACTTAAAAAAATCAAAATAGACAAATCGCCAGGACCGGATGGCATACACCCCCGTATCCTAAGGGAATTAAGTAATGTCATAGCCAGACCCTTATTTCTGATATTTGCGGACTCTGTACTGACAGGGAATGTCCCACAGGATTGGCGCATGGCAAATGTGGTGCCAATATTCAAAAAGGGTCCAAAAACAGAGCCTGGAAACTATAGGCCGGTAAGTTTAACATCTGTTGTGGGTAAACTGTTTGAAGGTTTTCTGAGAGATGCTATGTTAGAGCATCTTATGGGAAATAAGCAAATAACGCCATATCAGCATGGCTTCGTGAGGGATCGGTCATGTCAAACTAATTTAATCAGTTTCTATGAGGAGGTAAGTACTAGACTTGACAGCGGCGAATCAATGGATGTCGTGTATCTGGACTTCTCCAAAGCATTTGACACTGTACCTCATAAAAGGTTAGTATATAAAATGAGAATGCTCGGACTCGGAGAAAACGTCTGTAAGTGGGTAAGTAACTGGCTTAATGATAGAAAACAGAGGGTGGTTATTAACGGTACATACTCAGATTGGGTCACTGTCACTAGTGGAGTACCTCAGGGGTCAGTATTGGGCCCTATTCTCTTCAATATATTTATTAATGATCTTGTAGAAGGCTTGCATAGTAAAATATCAATTTTCGCAGATGACACTAAACTGTGTAAAGTAATTAACACTGAAGAGGACAGTATACTGCTACAGAGGGATCTGGATAGATTGGAGGCTTGGGCAGATAAGTGGCAGATGAGGTTTAACACTGAGAAATGTAAAGTTATGCACATGGGAAGGAATAATGCAAGTCACCCATACATACTAAATGGTAAAACACTCGGTAACACTGACATGGAAAAGGATCTAGGAATTTTAATAAACAGCAAACTAAGCTGCAAAAAACAGTGTCAGGCAGCGGCTGCCAAGGCCAATAAGATAATGGGTTGCATCAAAAGGGGCATAGATGCCCGTGATGAGAACATATTCCTACTACTTTACAAATCACTGGTCAGACCACACATGGAGTACTGTGTACAGTTCTGGGCTCCTGTAAACAAGGCAGACATAGCAGAGCTGGAGAGGGTCCAGAGGAGGGCAACTAAAGTAATAACTGGAATGGGGCAACTACAGTACCCTGAAAGATTATCAAAATTTGGGTTATTCACGTTAGAAAAAAGACGACTGAGGGGAGATCTAATTACTATGTATAAATATATCAGGGGGCAGTACAGAGATCTATCCCATCATCTATTTATCCCCAGGACTGTGACTGTGACGAGGGGACATCCTCTGCGTTTGGAGGAAAGAAGGTTTGTACACAAACATAGAAAAGGGTTCTTTACGGTAAGAGCAGTGAGACTATGGAACTCTCTGCCTGAGGAGGTGGTGATGGTGAGTACAATAAAGGAATTCAAGAGGGGCCTGGATGTATTTCTGGAGTGTAATAATATTACAGGCTATAGCTACTAGAGAGGGGTCGTTGATCCAGGGAGTTATTCTGATTGCCTGATTGGAGTCGGGAAGGAATTTTTTATTCCCCTAAAGTGAGGAAAATTGGCTTCTACCTCACAGGGTTTTTTTGCCTTCCTCTGGATCAACTTGTAGGATGACAGGCCGAACTGGATGGACAAATGTCTTTTTTCGGCCTTATTTACTATGTTACTATGTTACTATGTTAGTGTATGATTTTTAGCCAAAAATGAGTAAAATGCAAACATAACTGAAAATTTGCCTCCAAAGGTGTACATAGCCTTTAAACGATGTGAGAAAGGCCTTTAGATGGTTAGAGGTTACATTTAGTCCCTTTTCCTTGGTTGAGGAATCCTGGGGAGGGTAATAATAATTGTTTTGAATTTCCTCCATTTGTCCACAGTCAGTTTGACTGTAGATTGGTGGAGTCCAAATTCTTTAGAGATGGATTAGCAGCCTTTTCCAGCCAGATGAGCATCAACAACTCTTCTTCTGAGGTCCTCAGAAATTTCCTTTGTTCGTGCCATTATATACTTCCACGAATATATGTTGTGAGATCAGACTTTGATCTCACACCTTATTGACATCCCATTGATTGAAAACACCTTCAAATTATCTGCTAATCCTAAAGCCTCTTTCACACGGGTGTCGCGTGTGAAGGCCGGATAGGATGCAGGTGCGTCGCGGGAAAATGCACAATTTTTCAGCGCGAGTGCAAAGCGTTTTAATTTGTTTTTAATTTACTTAGCATTCTGTATTAAGAATGCTATTATTTTCCCTTATAACCATGTTATAAGGGAAAAAAATATAGATCGGGTCCCTATCCCAATCGTCAACTAGCAACCATGCGTGAAAATCACACCGCTTCCGCACTTGCTTGCGGATGCTTGCGATTTTCACGCAGCCCCATTCACTTCTATGGGGCCTGTGTTGCTTGAAAAACGCACAATATAGAGCTTGCTGCGATTTTCACGCAACGCACAAGTGATGCGTGAAAATCACCGCTCATGTGCACAGTCCCATTGAAGTGAATGGGTCCGGATTCAGTGCGGGTGCAATACGTTCACCTCATGCATTTCACCCGCGCGACATTCTCGCCCGTGTGAAAGGGGCCTAAAGGTTCACATACTTTTGCCACTCACAGAAATGTTCCTCAATAAATAAATGACCAAGTCTTATATTTTTTGACTCATATGTTTGATTAGGTTATCTTTATCTACGTTCAGGACATGTGTGGAAATCTGATGTAGTTTTAGGTCAAATTTATGCAAAAATATAGAAAATTTAGAAGGGTTCACAAAATTTAAGCACCACTATATATAGTATAACGTGTCTACTTTAACAATTCTTTGGTTTGTGGTATTTTGGTCATTTGTGTTATCAAAAGGCAGCATGATAAAGGCGTGTTCCTCCTCCTTAGGGTTATGTAGTAACCTCCTCATAGTCCATAGTCTCACTGCTCTTACAGTAAAGAATCCCCTTCAATGTTGTGTACAAACCTTCGTTTCTCGAGACATAGTCGACATTCCCTTGACTATCTTTTTACTAAATTAGCCCATGACTATCTTTTTACTAAATTAAATAGTCTTCCTTTTGAGTGGGTAAGGTATCCACCTATTCCATTTATTAGTTTGGTTGAACCTGCCCCAAAAATTATGCATTTATCGTACAGAAAAGAACAAGTAAGTATGTGGCTGGAGGTAGATTACAGGGTCATTGGATATCAATTTTACAGCAGGCCAGTGTACTACAGGCCAAAAAAAATTATGCATTAACCATACAGAAAAGAACAAGTAAATATGTGGCTGGAGGTAGATTACACGGTCATTGGATATCAATTTCACAGCAGGCCAGTGTACTAAAGGCCCCAAAAATTGTGCATTCAGCGGACAGAAAAGAACAAGTAAGTATGTGGCTGGAGGTAGATTACACAGTCATTGGATATCAATTTTACAGCAGGCCAGTGGACTACAGGCCCCAAAAATTATGCATTCACTGTACAGAAAATAACAAGTAAGTATGTGGCTGGAGGTAGATTACATGGTGTAACGGAACGCCTAGCACCCCGACCGGGTACCTCCGTCGATAGTTGCTCCTAGTGCTTCCAGAGGACTCCAAGCACTCCACTTGACACCGTCAGCACTGCAGACCCCACGAACCGCCGAAGCTTGGTGGAGGTCTCGCCGTCTCCTACCCACCCTGGACCTATGACAAGGCTCCAGTGGGTGAACCTCTCCTAAATCCAGAGACAGGAACCAGGAGCAAGCTCTTACAAGAGCTTATACTCAGGGGAGTATTGTGATATAGCACTCCCCAAGAGTGTAGTTATTCCATCCCCCAAACATGAGCCAAGACTTCATGAAGGTATAAAACAGGAACTCTTTATTGAGGGCTACCCGCCTGTATTTATGCAGGTCCCCATCTGGTGGACACGCCCCTAGTGGACCAGAAGGAAGACTGCGACACAGGACAGATATGCAGCAACTCAGGATACACAGACACAACACATCCCCACAATGCATCATGGTTTCCTCCTCTCTGCCCTGGAGACACCCGAGGAGTAATCCAATTATCTCTCAAGACAAAGGGAAATCGCCAGTACACATGTGGGGACAACCGGACAGAAATCACCACCCAAACACACAATGTCACACCCCCACAGCAAACACAGACATTTAACATATTCCCAGATAGCTCAAGTCTGAGTGCATATCATTAGGTGAATGGCACTCAGAATACACAAATACAATACAATTAGCTATCTGGGTACCCTCACATAACAAAATACAATTGCAAAGACAGATTTAAGCTGTGCGGCCGGTCTGTCTGCTCCTTTAAAGTTAGTATGGGCCATAATCCTGAGGCAAGAGGCTGATAAACAGGCCTCTCCAAAACCCAGTGGTGAGGTTGGTTTCATGTGTGGTTTCGCCACACATGGTCATTGGATATCAATTTTATAGCAGGCCAGTGTACTAGAGGCCCCAAAAATTATGCATTCAGCAGAAAGAAAAGAACAAGTATGTGGCTGGAGGTAGATTACACGGTCATTGCATATCAATTTTACTGCAGGTCAGTGTATTACAGGCCCCAAAAATTATGCATGCACCGTACAGAAAAGATCAAGTGATTATGTGGCTGGAGGTATATTAGACGGTCAATGGATATCAATTTTAGTGAAGGCCAGTACAAATAAAGGTCAAATACATATGTTTAAAAGAACTAAAAATATAAAATTGGATTAAAAACATGGCTAACGAAATCCCCCTTCTTGAAAAAAACCCTAATGATAATAGTTGAAACAAGTGGTCGTCACAGGTGTTGCATTCTAAAACATTAGGCATTCAACAGACAGAAAAGGCTTTTTATGCCACATTATTTACATAAGACAGGGACCATTCATTGTTCTTGGTGTTGTAGGATATGTGTGGGCTGGCATGAGGAAATTCAATTAAACGTGGTCTTCAAAGGTGTTGAATTCCTCCGAGATCCATGCCTCATTCATTTTTAGAAATGTGAGGTAGTCCACACTGTCGTGAGCTAGGCAAGTGCGATTATCGGTCACGTTTCCCCCTGCGGCGCTGAACGTCCTTTCAGACAGGACACTGGACGAGGGGCAAGCCAAGAGTTCCATGGCAAATTGTGCCAGCTCTGGCCACAGGTCAAACCTGCACACCCAGTACTCCAGGGGTTCCTCGCTTCTCAGAGCGTCCACATCGCCCGTTAACCCGATGTAGTCGGACACCTGTCGGTCTAGGCGTTCCCTGAGGCTGTATCCAAAGGGCAGCTGTCGATGGGTTGGCTGCAACAATGATCTCATATCTGAAGTGACCAACACATCTTCAAACCGCCCTCTTCTTGCATGCGCTGTTGGATTAGTACCCGCAACCATTTCTCTGTGAGTGGAAAAGCAGAATGCAGCATTTCTTGAAGCAAGGTCTGGAAGTGCTGCATTCTGACAGCCCTCTGTGATGCTGGTAACATGTCCGCCATTTTGTGTTTGTACCGGGGGTCTAAGTAGGTTGCCACCCAGTACTGATCCTTGCCCTTTATGCTTTTTATACGGGGGTCCCTCTTCAAACACTGGAGCATGAAGCACTAAACTGGAAGCGGTGGAGTGGCCTGGCTCCTGCTTATCGTCCAGGATAATGTTGTACTCGGTCTCCTCCCCCAGCCACGAACAACACCAGGGATCCCAGAAAAGTTAAAAGCCTGCTCTTCTTGCTCCTCCTCTGCCCAGCACCATCCTCCTCTGACTCCTCCTCAGACTCCTGTTGACTTATCTCAGATGGAGTAGCCCCCCCTGGGAATTCATCCAGCATTGCGACTTCCTCATCTTCCTGCTCCTGATCCTTTACAGCTTGATCAATGACACGACGCAATGCACGCTCCAGAAAGAAGGCTTAAGGTACGATGTCACTAATGGTGCCCTGGCTGCGACTGACCAGTTTGGTGATCTTATCAAATGGCCGCAGAAGTCTGTGCGTCGCGCATGAGCAGCCACTGGCATGGTGAAAAGAAACCAAGCTCCCAGAAACTGTCCTGCCGCAGAGTTCGTACAGGTAGTCGTTAACTGCATGTTTCTGCTGGAGCAGCCTATCAAGCATATACATGTTGGAGTTCCAGCGCGTTGGGCAGTCACAAATCAGACGTCTGGCGGGCAAGTGTTGTCGCCGCTTAATGTCAGCAAGGCGAACCACGGCCGTGTAAGATCTTCTAAAATGGCCAAAGATTTTCCTGGCCTGCCGCAAGACGTCCTGGACCCTGGGGTATTTGGCAACGAATCACTGTATGACTAAGTTCAGGACGTGTGCCATGCATGGCACGTGTTATTTTGCCCTTTTTCAGCGCGCTCAGCAGATTGGCACCGTTGTCGCACACCACTTTACCAACTGTCAAATTGAACGGGGTTAGCCACTGATCGGCCTGTGACCGCAAAGCTGAAAGGAGTGTAGGACCGGTGTGGCTCTTGGCTTCCAGGCACAACAGCTGCAGCACAGCATGGCAAAGTCTCACCTGGCACGTCAAATAGGTTCTGGGGAGCTTGGGGGGTGCAGCGGAAGAGGCGGTAGCAGTGGAAAAGGAGGAGTCAGCCATGGAGGAGGAGAAGAGGCAAGTCCACTAGATGCGTGAAAGACAGCCAAGCACCGTCCCAGACAGCAGAGACACGGAGCATTAACATGATTGATAATGCTCTTTGCCTCTCTGCGATCTTTTTACTACAAAATCACAGTTACAACTTTATCTAAAACTATGACATGTACAGTTGTGTTCAAAATTATTCAACCCCCACTGAAATTGAGTGTTTTGGCCAGTTTGACATTGATTTTGATAATTTCAGTCATCTTGTTTACATTAAAATCAAAGAGGCACTTGTAAGTCAGACAAATATAACATAACATTTATAATGAAATACCCACAAATGTCTTTTCTGTGCTCACATCATTATCAGTTTTATTCAACCCCCAAGTGACATTCAATCTTAGTACTTAGTACAACATCCTTTTCCAGTTATAACAGCTTTTAAACGTGAAGCATAGCTTGACACAAGTGTCTTGCAGCGATCTACGGGTATCTTCGCCCATTCTTCATGGGCAAAAGCCTCCAGTTCAGTCACATTCTTAGGCTTGTGCGCTGCAACTGCTTTCTTTAAGTCCCACCAGAGGTTCTCAATCAGATTTAAGTCTGGTGACTGCGATGGCCACTTCAAAATGTTCAAGCCTTTAATCTGCAACCATGCTCTAGTGGACTTGGAGGTATGCTTGGGATCATTGTCCTGCTGAAAGGTCCAACGTCTCCCAAGCCTCAGGTTTGTGACGGACTGCATCACATTTTCATCCAATATCTCCTGGTACTGAAGAGAATTCATGGTACCTTGCACACGCAGCACGCTGAAGCTTCCCTGTACCTGTAGAAGCAAAACAGCCCCAAAGCATGATTGACCCCCCCGCCATGCTTCACAGTAGGCAAGGTGTTCTTTTCATCATAGGCCTTGTTCTTCCTCCTCCAAATATAGCGTTGATCCATGGGCCCAAACAGTTCTAATTTTGTTTCATCAGTCCACAGAAAACTTTTGTGGTTTGTCCACATGACTTTTGGCATACTGCAGTCGACTCTTCTTATTCTTTGGAGACAGCAAGTGGGTGCGCCTGGGAGTTCTGGCATGGAGGCCTTCATTACGCAGTGTGCGCCTTATTGTCTGAGCTGAAACTTCAGTACCCACATCTGACAAATCTTTTTTCAGTTCCTCAGCAGTCACACGGGGACTTTTCTCCACTTTGCGCTTCAGGTAGCGCACAGCAGTCGAAGTCAGCATCCTCTTTCTGCCACGACCAGGTAGCGTTTCAACAGTGCCCTTTGCCTTGAATTTGCGAATGATGCTTCCTATGGTGTCTCTTGGTATGTTTTACATCTTTACAGTCTTCTTATAGCCATTGCCCTTCCTGTGAAGAGAAATCACCTCTTCTCTTGTCTTCCTGGACCATTCTCTTGACTTCACCATGTTTGTAAACACACCAGTAAATGTCTAGAAGGAGCTGAGTATCACAGTCCTTTTACATCTGCCTAATTGGTGCTTATTATGCTTGATTGCTGCTCCTTGACATCCACAGGTGTTTTCAATACCTGATCGAAAACACTTGAATGAACCTCTGTTCTTAAGAGTGGTAGTCTTTAAAGGGTTGAATAATTGTGTCAATGAAGAAATCACAAAAAAAACATTTAATACTGTATTACAAAAAAAATTGATGTCATTTTAGTTGCATTTGGTTCTTTAAAAAGTCCTTGTAAGATTTCATTCTGAACACAATTAAAAATGTACACTAAATTCCCTAAAACCCTTTACAGCATTGGGGGTTGAATAATTTTGAACACAACTGTATATCACACCCCTCAATCAGTATTTTGTGGATGCCGGTGTATCGCAGGCCTCAATCAATATTTGGTGGAAGCAGGTCTATCGCACCCCTCAATCAGTATTTTGTGGAAGCCAGTGTATCGCAGGCCTCAATGAATATTAGGTGGAAGCAGGTATATCGCACCCCTCAATCAGTATTTTGTGGAAGCAGGTATATAGAACTCCTTTAATCAGTATTTTGTGGAAGCAGGTATATAGAAACCTTTAATCAGAATTTTGTAGAAGTATGTATATCGCACCCCTCAATCAGTAGTTTGGGAAAACAGGTCTATAGAACACCTGAATCAATATTTGGTGGAAGCAGGTATATCGCACCCCTCAATCCGTATTTTGTGAAAGCAGGTATATCGCACCCCTCAATCAGTATTTTGTGGAAGCAGGTATATCGCACCCCTTAATCAGTATTTTGTGGAAGCAGGTATATCGCACTCCTCAAGCAGTATTTTGTGGAAGCAGGTATATCGCACTCCTCTATCAGTATTTTGTGGAAGCAGGTATATAGAACCCCTTAATCAGTATTTTGTGGAAGCAGGTATATCGCACCCCTCAATCTGTATTTTGTGGAAGCAGGTATATTAAACCCCTTAATCAGTAATTTGTGGAAGCAGGTATATCGCACTCCTCAAGCAGTATTTTGTGGAAGCAGGTATATCGCACTCCTCTATCAGTATTTTGTGGAAGCAGGTATATCGCACCCCTTAATCTGTATTTTGTGGAAGCAGGTATATTAAACCCCTTAATCAGTAATTTGTGGAAGCAGGTATATCGCACTGCTCTATCAGTATTTTGTGGAAACAGGTATATAGAACACCTGAATCAATATTTGGTGGAAGCAGGTATATCGCACCCCTAAATCAGTATTTTGTGGAAGCCGGTGTATCGCAGGCCTCAATCAATATTTGGTGGAAGCAGGTATATCGCACCCATCAATCAGTATTTCGTGGAAGCCGGTGTATCGCAGGCCTTAATCAATATTTTTTGGAAGCAGGTATATCACACCCCTCAATCAGTATTTTGTGGAAGCAGGTCTATAGAACCCCTTAATCAGTATTTTGTAGAAGCAGGTATATCGCACCCCTCAATCAGTATTTTGTCGAAGCAGGTCTATAGAACCCCTTAATCAGTATTTTGTAGAAGCAGGTATATCGCACCCCTCAATCAGTATTTTGTGGAAGCAGGTCTATAGAACCCCTTAATCAGTATTTTGTAGAAGCAGGTATATCGCACCCCTCAATCAGTATTTTGTGGAAACAGGTATATAGAACACCTGAATCAATATTTGGTGGAAGCAGGTATATCGCACCTCTCAATCTGTATTTTGTGGAAGCAGGTATATCAAACCTCTTTATCAGTATTTTGTGGAAGCAGGTATATAGAACCCCTGAATCATTATTTGGTGGAAGCAGGTATATCCCACCCCTTAATCAGTATTTTGTGGAAGCCGGTATATTGCAGGCCTCAATCAATATTTGGTGGAAGCAAGTATATCGTACTTCTCAATCAGTATTTTGTGGAAGCAGGTATATACAGTGGCGTAGCGTGGGTTGCCAGCACCCGGGGCCAGCCAAGTATTGCGCCCCCCCCCCCAACCTGTGACCATGCCCCTTTTTACAAATAATGCAGTAGATGTCACCTGCAGTCTTACGTAACACCACAGATAACACAGTGATAACTCTCTGAGTACAGATAATTTAGTAGATAGGTGTGAGGCCCCAGAATTCAGAACACGAACAGTGTGACCTGAAGTCTGGGGCCAGGCTTCGGTGGTGTGGCCCAAATTCTATATCCACCCCCCAAAACAGATATTTGGATGGACATAACATACATTGCTATGAAATATACAGGAGAACACAGCACCATACCTGTTGTATCCAATGACATCTGCTGTGAAGTAGACTTTTCTCAGCGTCTTCATTCGAAGATAGGACCGTCATGATAACTTCTTTCAGCTGCGTCTCGCCTCTGTAGAGTTTCATAGAATTTTTTTTTGATTTCTCACTTTACCATCATCCTCAGATAACAGACCTCCCCTCCCCCCGTAGTACCCATAACTATAATGCCCTCTGTATAATTATAATATATACTGGCTCCTTTGTATTATTATTTTCCCCTCTGTATTATTATTATTAGTATTATTCATTTTATAATGGCCCCTCTGTAGTATTATAGTAATAAGTATGCCCCCCTTCAGCCCCTCCAGCATACAGTCTCATGTAAGTTACAACCTTCCTCCTGCCTTCAGCCCCTCCAGCATTCAGTCCCATGTACCCATGTAAGATACATCACTCTGCTGCCTTCAGCCCCTCCAGCATTCAGTCCCATGTACCCATGTAAGATACATCACTCTGCTGCCTTCAGACCCTCCAGCATACAGTCCCATGTAAGACACATCACTTCCCCGCCTTCAGCCCCTCCAACATACAGTCCCATGTAAATATCACACTCCCTCTCTTTGCCGTCTGCCTTCAGCCCCTCCAGCATACAGTCCCATGTAAGATACATCACACCCCTGCCTTCCAGCCCTTCTTGCAAACAGTCCCATGTAAAATGCATCACTCGCCCTGCCTTCAGCCCCTCCAGCATGCAGTCCCATATAAAATACATGACTCCCCATGCATTTAGCCCCTCCAGCATACAGTCCCATATAAAATACATCACTCCCCTGCCTTCAGCCCCTCCAGCATACAGTCCCATGTAAGACACATCACTTCCCTGCTTTAGTTCCTCCAGCATACAGTCCCATGTAAAATATATTACTCCCTTCCTTCAGCCCCTCCAGAATACAGTCCCATGTAAAATACAAAACTCCCCCTGCCTTCAGCCCCTCCAGCATACAGCCCATGTAAATAATATCACCCTCTCTCTCTAAGCTGCTGGCCTTCAGCCCCTCCAACACACAGTCCCACACAGGGCTGGAAGTCCCCCTGCCTTCCAGCCCTTCTTGCAAACAGTCCCATGTAAAATTCACCAGTCTTCCGACCTTCAGCCCCTCCAGCATACAGTCCCATGTAAAATAATATCACCGCCCCTGACTTCAGCCCCTCCAGTATACAGTCCCATGTAAATAATATCACCCCCACTACCCTCTCTTCAGACCCCTCTAACATACAGTCTCCAGTACAAGGATTATTCCTCCTCCCTTTAGCCCCTGCAAAAAGCCCCCAAGTAATTAGACCTACAACACCCCACAATTACAACACATCAATCCTCAGAAAAAATAAATAAAGCAAACACCAAAAAATGAGGATACTGTTTGTATAAAAATGTATACTTTTATTAAATTACATCAGATAATAAATAACACTTGTAGTCAAAAGGGAAGGGATGGGATATAGAGAAACGAGCCTCTAAAAAATGGGCTCAACGATGCGGAGAATCGCATCGGAGGAAAATCGCACCTTGATGCAGCCACAGTTCACAAAATACTGAAGAGTCGGGTGACAATCAAATTCATAATAAATTATAGTAATGACAAATATCATATCAAACCCCTAGCATGATTTCCAAAAAATCCTTACACTCTCTTCAATATAGAAATCAAGTTAAATATCAGACTACGGCGTTATCTTATTATGTAACTGGTAGGCAAGGCCTATAATCTAGATAACTGCTTTTCACTAGGTAAATCCGCTGGTCTAAGCATCAACTATGTCTCCATATTACATACCCATATTACTGCTGCTCGCGGTGACAGGTCCCCAAATGCCTCAACCTCGACACGTGTTTCGCCACGTAGGCTTCGTCAGGAGGTACATTTAACACTAAGACACACTGGGCATATATAGGCCAGAGAGGAGGGGAATCACTTATTTAACTATCACGTTCACCTGTGTTGGGGGGAGGTTCTGACGCGGTCCCGTCCATGATATGTGGCCGCCTCCTTCAGCGCCTCCCCGTCGCCTAAACCAAGCGACGTGATTGGAGCACGTCCGGAAGGCGGCCACATAGCGCATGCATCGGCCGCGTCACCCCCAACCATGTGATCACAAGCTAGTCATCTGATCTTGACATCACTATCACATGATCGACTCAAAGGTCCTTCGATCACTGTTCTCAATACCCTCAAGTAAATCATCTTTGAACCTTATGCAATCCTAATATAGTGAGACCGTGTGATCACAGGCTAGTCAGCTGACCATGACATCGACAACACGTGATCAACTCAAAGGTCCTTCAGTCACTGTTCTCAATACCCTCAGGTAAATCATCCTTTGACCTTATACAATCCTCAATATAATAACAGGACATGCCCCATAGATCAAAACATAACATTATACAATCTTCACAAAGAAAAAATTTATGAAAATAATGAAAAAATTAATAAAGTGCATACAAAAACTTATGTCCCCTTTACCCTTCCTCTTTCTCCCCCTTTCTCTTATCTTTCTCTTTTTCTTCTCTTTTTTATTTAAGGACCCTCATTATACAAGGGGCAAAGTGCATTCGTGCATAAACTGTAAAAAACACAATTCATCAAACAATGTGCAAAATTGTGTAATCCACCTCAATCAATCAACAAAAGACATAAATAAAAATAATCAATGTGAAGCAATATATACACCCAATTAAAACAGCACCGCCTTCCAGTGACCGGCGGCAGAAATACCGACCACCGTAACACAGACGCCAGCACTCCGCCACCGCCAGTGGCAAGCGGCGCTGCGTAATGAAACAAAATTACCCAGAAATGAGGGGATCCGCTGTCCGTGCAGACGGCAACATCCGCAATTCCCCAGTCCGCCAGCGCAGGGACAGACAGACCCCCCCAGTGAATATTATATATGTAATTAAGTGCATGTTATATACAATCAAGTACATGATTGAATTCAGTGACAACCAGCGACACACTATTATGACAGCGTCGCCGTCTAGCGACTGGAGGCAGAGATATCGACAGAATGTCAGCACTCCGCCACCACCAGTGGACAGCGGCGCTGTAAAAGAAAAAAAATATTATTTTATATAACCAAAAATCCCAATAATTCATAAAATATTGAAGGCATTAAGCCTTCCTCCCTCTATGATTACTTCAATTCTTAATGCAATAGTCTCTAATAAAATCCATCATGAGGGCATGATCCATATCTTCATCTCAGTTCACGTAGTTCGACAGCCTCTCTTATGCCTGCCGTGCACTCATATCCCCCTCCATCTAAGGCCTAGACCAGGCATGTTCAACCTGCGGCCCTCCAGCTGTTGCAAAACTACAACTCCCATCATTCCCGGACAGCCTACAGCTATCAGCCTACAGAAGGGCATGGTGGGAGTTGTAGTTTTACAACAGCTGGAGGGCCGCAGGTTGAGCATCCCTGGCCTAGACCAAATACAAATAAAAATAAAACAAATATATTAAAAATCTTATACGCCCACACATTAAAATTCATGTTTACAAGAAGGATTTGAAGCTATTATATTCATTTAATCCACCCGGAGCCACAGTATCTAACAAAGTAATCCACTTAGTTTATTTTTGTAGTAACGATCTTTTTGCGTCACCTCCTCTTACTCCCAACCTCACTTTATCTATCCCTCTTACCCTCAGGACACTGGGATCACTATTATGGCACTTCAAGAAGTGTTGTGGCACCGACTGTAACTCTTCCACGTCCTGGTCTTCACATTGTGAGGCTGTGCGGATTTTTCTAGCATGCTCCAATATCAGAGTTTTCAAGGTTCTAGTTGTCATGCCAATATAAATCAATCGGCATGGACAAGTCAACCAATACACTACTCTTTCTGTGGTGCAGGTTATATGCACAATCTTAAACTCCGTCTCCCCGGAGGCATTATAGAAAGTGGTGGAACGTTCCATGTAAATACAAGCGGCACACTTGCCACAGGCTCTTGAACCCCACTTGGGGCCCTTGCTCCCAAAAATCTCTCTTGGAATATCCGCTACATAATGACTGCTCGTCAAGATGTCCCGTAATGTTTTCGTCTTCCTCCATGTAATTTGTGGGTAACTAGGTAAAGATAACCGCAGATCCCTATCCGTCAATAGCACTGACCAATGTCTCTTCATTATCTCCTGCATTATACGCCATCACTATTGAATGGGGTAATAAATCTTACCGTACTATCTTTATGTTGTTGTGGTCATTTTTTCCTGGCTAGAAGTGCATCTCTTGTCTTAGTTTTAGCCATCTCATAACCTCTTCGAATAACTCCCATCTGATACCCTCTGTCTAGGAACCGTTCGGTCAAGTCCAAGGATTGATGTTCAAACCGCTCATCTTCAGAGCAGATACGTCTCATCCTCATAAATTGGCCCTTAGGTATGGCTTGAATTACCTTGGGATAATGTGATGAAGTGGCATGCAATAATGCATTCACAGACGTGGGCTTCCTGTGTACGTTCGTCATGATCATAGCCCCTCTATCTTTCTTAATTATTATATCCAAAAAATCCACCTTCAATGGACTGTACTTGCAGGTCAATTTGATGTTCCGATCATTGGAATTAAGGCCCACTAAAAAGTCATCCAACCGCGACGTGGAGCCCTGCCAGATAAAAAACACATAGTCGATATACCTCGACCAGAGAAGAGCGGCGTCAAATCCCACCGAATTCTGGACGACCTCTCCCTCCCACAGCCCCAGGAACAAATTAGCATATGAGGGCGCACACGGCGCCCCCATAGCAGTTCCCCGGAGCTGTAGGAAGAAGCGATCCTTAAAAAGAAAATAATTATGAGTTAACAAAAATTCTAATAATGACAAGATCAATTCAATGAGCTCGTTGTCCAGATTCGTCATGGAAAGGAAAAATCTCGACGCCCTCAAACCCTGGTCGTGGCATATCGACGTGTACAGGGACTCCACGTCGCAGGTGACCAAAAGCATGTCATTCTCTAAATGTAATCCATTCAGTCGCCTTAGGCTACTTTCACACCTGCGTTAGGTGCGGATCCGTCTGGTATCTGCACAGACGGATCCGCACCTATAATGCAAACGCTTAGATCCGTTCAGAACGGATCCGTTTGCATTACCATGATAATGCAAACGGATCCGTTTTGACTTTACATTGAAAGTCAATGGGGGATGGATCCGTTTGAAAATTGAGCCATACTGTGTCAACTTCAAACGGATCCGTCCCCATTGACTTACATTGTAAGTCTGGACGGATCCGTTTGCCTCCGCACGGCCAGGCGGACACCCGAACGCTGCAAGCTGCGTTCAGGTGTCCGCCTGCTGAGCGGAGCGGAGGACAAACGGTGCCAGACTGATGCATTCTGAGCGGATCCGCATCCACTCAGAATGCATTAGGGCTGGACGGATCCGTTCTGGGCCGCTTGTGAGAGCCTTCAAACGGAACTCACAAGCGGAGCCCCGAACGCTAGTGTGAAAGTAGCCTTAGTATATCTGACGTATCTTGCACAAATGATGGCAGAGTCTCCACACAGCCCTTTAAATAGAAATCAATAAACTTACCAATATTGGCACACAATCCACCAATCCCCGAGACGATGGGTCGTCCCGGGGGATTGGTGGAATTTTTGTGTACCTTTGGCAGCAAATACAATGTAGGGCTGACCGGAGACTCCACCATCAATCCCTCCATCATTTTGGGGCTGATAATGTTTTTTTCCACTGCCTCTTGCAGCAGTATTTGTAGTTCTACCTTAAACTTGACCGAAGGGTTCCCATCCAGGCACCTATAACAAGATCTGTCATTAAGTTGTCTAAATGCCTCCTGCTCATATAACTGCACCGGCCAGATCACCACGTTACCCCCCTTGTCCGCTTGCTTTATTACCACATTTTTGAGAGATTTTAATTCTCTCAATGCTTTTCTTTGTGATGGAGTCAAGTTATCTCTGTTTTTACTCGATATAATTTTCTTAAAATCTTGCTTCACCAATTTAGTAAAAATGTCCACCACTGGACCTAGGGGGGAACATCTGTGATCTCCGATGCAGATGCAGATGCACAGGAGTCGTTGTCTGAGAATGACCCTCTTGCTCATCTAAAAGGGACATCAGATCATGCATCGCTTGTTTTTCAATTGCAGTCATAGATACCGATTTGTCCTCACTCCTACTGAAGTGTTTCTTCAAGATCAACTTACGCGAAAAAAGTTCAAGATCTTTAACTGCCTCAAAAATATCTAATTTCCCAGTAGGGGGAAAGGACAAACCCTTTTGTAACACCTGTCTTTGGGGAACACTCAGGGTAATATCAGAAAGATTTATTACCTTTAATTCTTGGATCTCTTGTCCCTGTCGTTGATGCTCCCATTTGTTCTCTTCTGAGATGGAGTGCGCAGATTGTACTTGTCTCTGTCTATATCTGGTCCTCGCCCAGATTTTTGGCGCTTCTGTAAAAAAGGTTGTCCACATTCTTCTTCAGAAGTGATAGAATTAATTGATATAGATCGTCTTCTATCCCAAGTTCTCTGCCACCTGAAAACTTTATTCTGTTGGTAATCTCTCAGATCCCGCTGAAATTTAGTGGCCTTAATTGTTTGGATCTCTTTCTCACACTTCACCAGATCCTGCTCTAGTACCTGTCACGGCTGTATGTGAGCAACAAGAGCATGCACAGAAAATAGAGCTACTGACCGGACCCAAACTAGGGAGGATAAAGGGTGACCCCTGTCAGACCCTCGAAAGCTCTCCCTATGCTGCTAAGCCCATGCCCGGATCCAAATGGTGGAAGGAGGCATGCCCGCGTACCTAAGACTGATGACCACTGTAACCCCTACAATAGTGGACGGGGCACGGCCACCGGTGCCCTGCTCAGTATATGGAGGGAACCGTGGTCGCCTCGGATCCAGTCAGAAAACACACAGATACACAACAATGTCTGCACACTTAGCTGAAGGGGCTGCAGCCGCAGTGAAGACGGATCCAAAGACAGGCTGGCAATATCCGGAGTACTTGCTGCAGCAGAACACAGGTCCAGTGAAAGGATAGCATACAAGGGAAGATACTCAAGCAAGAGCTACAACCCAAATGAGAAATATAATCCACACCTACAATAGGAGGAGGGGGAATATAAAGGCAGGGAAATCAAACGCAGCTGGGAGGAAGGAAACAGAAAACTCCTCCCAGCTCTAGTAGTGACATCATCACAGGGGTGGAGAAACAGAGCTGTGAGAACGTCCCAAAGCTCTGGTAGTGACAGTACCCCCCCCTCTACGGGTGGACTCCGGACACCCAGGACCCACCTTCTCAGGATGAGCCCTATGAAATGCCCTGATGAGGCGAGTGGCTTTAATGTCCGACACCGGAACCCACATCCTCTCCTCAGGACCATAACCCTTCCAATGAACGAGGTACTGGAGAGAACTGCGGACAATGCGAGAGTCCACAATTCTGGAAACCTCAAACTCCAGATTGCCATCAACCAAAATCGGAGGAGGAGGCAAAGAGTAGGGTACCGTGGGCTGGACATATGGTTTTAAGAGAGATCTGTGAAATACATTATGTATCTTCCAAACCCGTGGAAGATCAAGACGGAAGGCAACAGGATTGATGACTGACAAGATTTTATAAGGCCCAATAAACTTGGGACCCAATTTCCAGGAGGGAACCTTCAGTTTAATATTTCTTGTAGACAACCACACCAGATCACCCACACTCAGGTCCGGACCAGGCACACGTCTCTTATCAGCCACACGCTTATACTTCTCACTCATCTTTCTAAGATTACTCTGAATCTTTTGCCAAATGGTAGACAAAGACGAGGAAAATCTCTCCTCCTCAGGTAAACCAGAAAGAGCCCCTCCCGAGAATGTCCCAAACTGCGGATGGAACCCATATGCACCAAAGAATGGCGACTTATCAGAAGATTCCTGACGACGGTTGTTCAGAGCAAACTCAGCAAGAGGGAGAAATGAACACCAATCCTCCTGGTTCTCTGCCACGAAACAGCGCAAATATGTCTCCAGATTCTGATTGAGGCGCTCAGTCTGACCATTCGACTGCGGGTGAAAAGCAGAAGAGAAGGACAGCCGAACCCCCAGGCGAGAACAGAAAGCCTTCCAGAACCTGGACACAAACTGCGTGCCTCTATCGGAAACAATATCAGAGGGAATGCCATGCAATTTAACAATATGGTCGACAAAAGCTTGCGCCAACGTTTTAGCATTGGGTAAACCAGGGAAAGGTACGAAATGAGCCATCTTGCTAAAACGGTCCACCACCACCAAGATCACCGACTTCCCTGAGGAACGAGGAAGATCCGTGATAAAGTCCATGGACAGGTGTGTCCAAGGACGGGAAGGTATGGGTAACGGAAGAAGGGAACCTGAAGGCCGTGAACGAGGGACCTTAGCGCGAGCGCACGTCTCACAAGCAGCCACAAAACCCTCCACCGACTTACGAAGAGCCGGCCACCAAAATCTCCGAGCAATGAGATCTACCGTGGCTCTACTCCCGGGGTGACCAGCAAGAACAGTATCATGATGCTCCTTGAAGAGTTTGTGACGTAACTCAGGAGGCACAAACAACTTCCCAGAAGGACAACGGGCAGGTGCCTCAGTCTGGGCAGCCTGGACCTCGGCCTCCAAATCCGAATATAGAGCAGAAACAACTACCCCCTCCGCCAAAATGGGACCCGGGTCCTCGCAGTTTCCTCCTCCCGGAAAACAGCGAGAGAGAGCATCAGCCTTCACATTTTTGATCCCAGGGCGGAATGTGACGACAAAATTGAATCTGGAGAAGAACAGAGACCATCTGGCCTGTCTCGGATTCATACGCCTGGCCGACTCCAAGTATGCCAGATTCCTATGGTCGGTAAAAACGGTGATAGGGTGCCTGGCCCCCTCCAACCAATGGCGCCATTCCTCGAAAGCCAACTTGATGGCCAACAACTCCCTATCTCCCACATCATAGTTTTTCTCTGCCGGGGAGAGTTTTTTAGAGAAAAAGGCACAGGGTCGCCATTTAGCAGGAGAAGGGCCCTGGGACAAAACCACACCCACACCCACCTCGGAAGCATCCACCTCAACAATAAAAGGTAAGGAAACATCGGGATGCACCAAGACGGGAGCAGATGCAAAACTCTCTTTAATCTTAGAAAAAGCTGCAAGTGCCTCCTCCAACCAAGAGGAAAAATCCGCCCCCTTTTTTGTCATGTCAGTGAGGGGTTTGACAACAGAGGAATAATTCAAAATGAACTTTCTGTAATAGTTCGCAAAACCCAGAAAGCGCATCAATGCCTTCTGATTCTCAGGAAGCTCCCACTCAAGTACAGCACGGACCTTCTCCGGATCCATGCGAAAACCAGAAGCAGAGAGGAGAAAACCCAGAAATTGAATCTCCGATACCATAAAAACACATTTCTCCAGCTTGGCGTACAATTTATTTTCCCGGAGAATCTGCAGAACCTGAAAAAGAGGATCCTGATGGGTCTGAACATCAGGGGAAAAAATCAAAATATCATCAAGATACACCAATACAAATTTCCCCATTAAATGGTAGAAAATACTGTTAACAAAATGCTGAAAGACGGCCGGAGCATTCATCAGGCCGAAAGGCATAACGAGATTCTCGAAATGCCCGTTAGGGGTATTAAAGGCCGTTTTCCATTCATCCCCCTCTCTGACCCTGACCAGGTTGTACGCGCCTCTCAAATCCAATTTGGAAAAAACCTTGGCCCCAACAATTTGGTTGAAGAGGTCCGGGATCAGAGGAAGGGGATAGGGATCGCGAATCGTGATACGGTTCAGCTCCCTAAAATCTAGGCAAGGTCTCAGAGAGCCATCTTTTTTTTTAACAAAAAAAAAACCCAGCGGCAACAGGTGATTTTGAGGGACGAATATGCCCCTTATCGAGACTCTCGGAGATATAGGTTTGCATTGCGATTCTTTCCGGTTGTGAGAGATTGTAGAGGCGAGCTTTTGGCAGCTTGGCGCCGGGAATGAGGTTAATGGGACAGTCAAACTCCCGGTGAGGAGGTAGCTCCTGAACACCGCTCTCGGAAAACACGTCCGAGAAATCAGAGAGAAATGATGGCACAGTTTTAGTAGACACCTCTGCAAAAGTCGCTGTAAGACAATTTTCTCTACAAAAGTCACTCCACTCATTTATTTGCCTTCCTTGCCAATCAATAGTGGGGTTATGTCTAGTGAGCCAGGGTAACCCCAAAACTAGAGGAGAAGGCAATCCGTTAAGGACAAAACAAGATATATCCTCCACATGAGTGTCACCTACAGCTAACCGGATATTGTGAACAATGCCCTTCAGAGATCTCTGTGAGAGTGGAGCAGAGTCAATAGCAAAAACAGGTATATCCTTTTCTAATGTGCAAACCTGAAAACCATGCATGGCTACAAATTGAGTGTCAATAAGATTGACGGCCGCTCCACTATCAACAAAAATCGCACAAGAAATGACTTTGCTCTCTAGCGCCACCCTGGCAGACAGGAGAAAACGGGAACTGCAGGTCAGAGGAAAAGCATCAATTCCTACATCAACTTTGACCAAAGTAGCAGATGAAGCAGAGTTTGATGATTTACCTTTTGAGGTTTTTCTCTTATTATCGCTCTTAGTACAGTTCAAGAATCTCCTAGACGGACAAACATTTGCCAAATGACCTATGCCCCCACAACAAAAACACACCATACTCTGAGGACTAAATCCTCTTTTATCAGGGGCAAGTCGACCTAGCTGCATGGGCTCCTCCTCAGAGGGGAGCGAGACAGGATGAGGCCCCTGCACACTGAATGAGTCCGCACCACTGCCCCTAGACTGACAATGGCTGGACAGAGAGGTCTCGTTTCTTTCTCTTAGACGCCTGTCAAGGCGTACCGCCAATGACATGGCAGACTCTAAGGACGTTGGTCTCTCATGGAAAGCAAACGCATCTTTCAATCTCTCTGAGAGACCATGACAGAACTGACTCCGGAGTGCAGCATCATTCCAACCTGAATCAGCTGCCCATCTCCGAAATTCAGAACAATAAAGCTCCGCAGACAGTTTGCTCTGGCATAAAAAACGTAAGTTAGATTCGGCCAGAGCAACACGATCCGGGTCATCATATATCTGCCCCAGGGCCACAAAAAATCCTTCCATGGATCGAAGGGAGGGATCCCCTGATGGCAGCGAAAAAGCCCAAGTCTGAGCATTACCCCTGAGCAGGGAGATGACAATCCTCACCCTCTGCTCCTGATTACCAGAGGAATGTGGACACAAGCAAAAATGGAGTTTGCATGCCTCTATGAAGCGAACAAAACTCTCACTGCCCCCGGAGAACGTTTCCGGAAGTGAGACCTTTGGCTCGCAACAGACTCCATGGGCTGGAGCAGAGCCCAATGCTTGAAGCTGAGTCATCGATTGACGGAGATCCGCTACCTCCAAAGAAAGACCCTGCATGCGGTCAACCAGGCCAGAAAGCGGATCCATGTCAAAAAATACGGTTTTGGTGGATTATAATGTCACGGCTGTATGTGAGCAACAAGAGCATGCACAGAAAATAGAGCTACTGACCGGACCCAAACTAGGGAGGATAAAGGGTGACCCCTGTCAGACCCTCGAAAGCTCTCCCTATGCTGCTAAGCCCATGCCCGGATCCAAATGGTGGAAGGAGGCATGCCCGCGTACCTAAGACTGATGACCACTGTAACCCCTACAATAGTGGAAGGGGCACGGCCACCGGTGCCCTGCTCAGTATATGGAGGGAACCGTGGTCGCCTCGGATCCAGTCAGAAAACACACAGATACACAACAATGTCTGCACACTTAGCTGAAGGGGCTGCAGCCGCAGTGAAGACGGATCCAAAGACAGGCTGGCAATATCCGGAGTACTTGCTGCAGCAGAACACAGGTCCAGTGAAAGGATAGCATACAAGGGAAGATACTCAAGCAAGAGCTACAACCCAAATGAGAAATATAATCCACACCTACAATAGGAGGAGGGGGAATATAAAGGCAGGGAAATCAAACGCAGCTGGGAGGAAGGAAACAGAAAACTCCTCCCAGCTCTAGTAGTGACATCATCACAGGGGTGGAGAAACAGAGCTGTGAGAACGTCCCAAAGCTCTGGTAGTGACAGCACCTTATCAAATGCCTTCAGCTCTTCCTTGGTCAATGTTTGTTGAATCTTAACTTTCAAGCAATCGATCTCTTTCTCTATGATTTCAAGGGATCTGCGGTCAGCTCCAATTAATAATTCCACCAAAGTTTGGGAACACCTAGTGAGAGTTTCCTCCTACTTCCCTGTGAACACCGGATCTTCAACTTCCAAAGTCGGGAAGATTGGGATCCGTAAGCCCCGCGGAATAATATAGCCCCCAAGTAAACATAACAATCAATAGTCTCCTCCACACACTGACCTGCAGTATCTGCTCCTCTCTCCAACAACGTGCTCTGTAGAATCTTCTGCAAATATTGAGGCCCCACCCCCTGAATGACGAGACTCCGCCTCTTCCCCCAACATCATACCTCCTAGGAGCAACTCCATTCTAGTCACTACGGTCGCTCTACTGCCTCATAGGCTTCAGGCCACTAGCCTAAAGCCTATGAGGAAGAATGGAGGGGACGGCAGCTATAGGCCCTCATTGAAATGCTTGCTGCCTGGCGCCCCCTGCAATTTAGCGCCCGGGGCAACGGCCCCCATGCCACGCCACTGGGTATATAGAACCCCTTAATCAGTATTTTGTAGAAGCAGGTAAATTGCACCCCTCAATCAGTATTTTGTGGAAACAGGTATATAGAACCCCTGAATCAATATTTTGTGGAAGCAGGTATATCGCACCCCTCAATTCGTTTTTTTTTGGGGCAACAGGTATATCACACCAGTTGCAATTAGTTATTTCAATAGCGTTTGTCCCTCTATATAGCTGCGGTATCGCAGCAGAACCGCACACAACTGCTGCACAATACAAATGCACTATAATATACTTTCTATGTTAGAAAGTATATTATAGGTATATCACACCCCTCAATCAGTTTTTTGGGGGGCAATAGGTATATCACACCAGTTGCAATTATTATTGCAGTTATTTCAATAGCGTTTGTCCCTCTATATAGCTGCGGTATCGCAGCACAACCGCACACAACTGTGCAGTGCCTGTGACCGACCTTTTTTATCTTTAAAGGGGTATTCTCATCTTCCCTTTTCATACTTACCTTCTTTGAGTGCGACGTTCACTTCCTGGATTCTTCTCCCGGCCGGGCCGCGCTTGCGCAGAAGACCGAAGATTTTCTCCTGGCCGGCGTGCGCGTTCGCGGCTCTGTACTATACTGGCCAGGAAGAAGTCATCATGGCGCATGAGCGGCGGCGTGCGAGTTCAGGACATTGAGCGGCCTGGCCGGGAGAGAATCTTCAGTCTTCTGCGCAAGCGCGGCCCGGCGGGATTCGACAGGAGAGGTGGCCGTAACCAGGGGAGACTAAAGACAACATCAGGTAAGAGGGGACATATTTTCTAAAAAAGGGTGGGAATTGGGTAATAACATGTATTTAGAAAAATTATCACTGTCAAATCATTAACAGATTCAACAGTGATCATTAAGATGAGAATACCCCTTTAATAAAGCTGCGGAGTTGATACAACGGTGAGTGCCGCTACTTATTTTTCTTACCTTTTGGTCTTTATAGGAGTTCGTGGAGCAGAGCACCACTGTTCATCGCTATTTGTCTCCTGCTTTCAAGGGTCTATTAGACGTTATGCACACTTATGCCGGCTGTGCCTTTCTTGATGGACTTTGTGAACCGCACACAACTGCTGCACAATACAAATGCACTATAATATACTTTCTATGTTAGAAAGTATATTATAAGTATATTACACCCCTCAGTATATCACACCTATCGATAGCACACCTATATCAGTCCTTAAAAGGACTTTTGTGGCCCTATTAGCTAGCGTTTGGGGTCCCTAACAGCCTGTCCCTGCTCCACAAAGCAACCTCTCCCTACACTGGCAAAACACTGAATGTAAAATGGCGGCTAGATCGGGTTCTGTGATAGGGTGGGGGTGTGTCCATGTGCTGAAATGTCTCAATTGGCTGTCCTGTCCCACCTGATAGATGTGTCATGGGTCAAAGTTTGGCGCAATGCAAAAGAATATGGTGCCGGCGGACATCGCCATATGTTTGCATGTTCGGTGAATTGCGAACGAACAAAGTTCGCAGCGAAATGACCGCCGGGCGAACCGCAAGGCCATGTCTACACTGAATGTAGGCAGGCTATTATAGCTAAATGATAAAGTACATGGAATATGTGCTATACTGGACTGTAGAATTCAGGTCTTCACGATAAATAAGTGGGTTTTGGGTTTCAGTTTGGGGACTCAGTCTCTAAAAGGTTCGCCATCACTGATTTAGGGCATATGGACCTTCGCAGAATGGAGAGCAGTTCTGCATCCTATTTTGGAGGAATCAAGCCGTCCTGCATTACAAGGAGGGCCATTAATTTCACTGGCGACCCTGTTAGACTACCCTTCTACTTCAGGGAAAAAGCCAGATTGGCTGCACTTTCCCCTGGCTGCAGGGAGCGGGCAGGAAGGAGGGCCTATGGGACATATTCGGGAAGCGCTTGTCTCTGATAACCTGTCAGGATGTGGGAAGGAGATTCCATTCTTCTGCATTTTCAAGGTTGCTTGCTATACATAGAATGCAAGCTCATACTGACTTTTTGCGTCTCACAGCTGACAGTTTGCTGCAATTGTATCCACTCTAGGTTGTCCAAGGGCCCATTCATACACAGGATCTTGAGTCTGAAAAAATCTGCTGCCTTTTCCATGGAAGAAACCACAATAATTTCACTTTGAATGCCACAGACCTGCCTGGTTTATAGCCCCATTTAATGTAGCTACTCTGGCTTCTGTCCGGACATTAGAGCGCACAAAATGCAGTGTGGCCTCGCCAAAATTCTGTTGGCTAAAGACCCTGTGTGAACGGGCTCTTAGGTTGGGTTTCCATGTGCAGGTCTTTAACGGCGGGTTCAGACCTGAGCGTACTGAATGTACGCTCTGTACACGCGTTCCCGGAAGTCTATGTACGGGAACGCGCGACACTACGCCCCAAAGAAGCTCCTGAACTTCTTGGGGCGTCGGGTGTTTTACAGCGCGATCGTACGCGCTGTAAAACGCCCAGGTGAGAACCATGCCGATAGGGAGGCATTGGTTTCTTCTTGTTGAGCGTTTTACAGCGCGTAGGAACGCGCTGTAAAACGCTCAGGTCTGAACCGGCTGTTAGGGTACATGAACACAGAAGAGTACTTTATATTGAGTTTCCACCAGAACTTTGGTGCAGATTTCCCTGCGTTTTCACACCAAATTGCCCCAGACCTCGCCATCTGCACAATGCTGCAGATTTCAAAACCTGTACTGCAGATTAATTTCTGTGCTTATACAATATGCACTGTGTATATGACATTTAGAAAAGCTCATGCATAACATGCATCATGTGCAAATACCCTTAAAGGTGTTGTTTCACTTCAGCAAATGGCATTCATCATATAGAGAAAGTTAATACAAGGCACTTCCTAATGTATTGTTATGCTACATGCACACGACAGTAAAAAACAGACATGTGATGTACATTATTTTAACGGCCATCAGACGTCTGTTTTAAGACAGGAGAAAGAGTTCCGGCACTGGATAATTATTTGTTGCGTTGTCTTTATTTTCCATTTCACATTAGGTTACATATGATGGACATCCTATGTAACCTAATGTGAAATGGAGAATAAAGACAACTGTAACCTAATGTGAAATGGAGAATAAAGACAACTGTAACCTAATGTGAAATGGAAAATAAAGACAACTGTAACCTAATGTGAAATGGAGAATAAAGACAACTGTAACCTAATGTGAAATGGAAAATAAAGACAACTGTCCTAATGTCAAATGGAGAATAAAGACAAGGCAACAAATAATTATCCAGTGCCGGAGCTCTTTTTCCTGATTTCCACATATGGAGAGCTAACCTTGGCTCGTCTCGTGCACGGAGAATAGTAGGTGAGCTGGACTTATTTTATGCGTCTGTTTTAAGACCAATGGTCGTCTATGGGGTTTTTTACACAGCAGTTTTTTTGACTGTCAGTGAAAAACGGACGTCAAAAAATAGAACATGTTCTATCTTGTCCGTTTTTCACTAACCAACTGCCCCCATACAATTCAATGGGTCAATTTTAACGTCCGTTTCTCAGAAAGGCATCAGTGAAATAAACATCCGTTAAAAATGTCAGTTTATAACTGAAGTTTTTTTTCACTGTCGTGTGCATGTAGCCTTATTGTCCATATTGCCTCCTTTGCTGGCTGGATTAATTTTTCCCTCACATTACACACTGCTCGTTTCCATGGTTATGACCACCCTGTAATCCAGCAGCAGTGGTCGTGATTATACACTATAAAAAAAAGCAGGAGGGTGGCATCAAGTCTGCACTGCAGCGGAGGCTGTAACCTCTCTATACGAGCAGTGTATAATGCGATGTAAAAATTAATCCAGTCAGCAAAGGAGGCAATATGGATAATAACAATACATTAGTAAGTGCCTTGTATTAACTTTCTCTACATGATAAATGCCATTTGCTAAAGGGAGACAACCCCTTTTAATGCCAGGAATGGATCATGAAGACCGAGTATTCTTCTCGCTGACTCCAATCCTGGCTTTGACTTAAGAAAGCTGCTTGCTAAATTCCCCTTACATGCTTCAATTATCATACAGATGGGCATGAACAATCTTTAATATGATCATTTGTCCCCATACCATTGTCATTGGTCAGCACCGCGTACATAGCAAAGCACAATGTGCCGCCAACAAACAGATCTCCTCACACAGTGACGCTCAACCTGTGGCCCTCCAGCTGTTGCCAAGCTATCACCCTACAGCCGCGGTAAATTTTTTCTGCACTAGGCCAAGCCTCTTAACTCTGCCCAAAACATAACTATGCACCTAATCCCAACCAGTCCTCTTAATGCCCCCACATAGTAGTTATTCCCCCTTCATGCCACTAAACAGTATTTATGCCCATATTGTGCTCCCTCACGGAATTATGCTCAGCTGTTCCCACAGTAATATGCCCTGTTATGTGTTCCAGTAATATGCCCAGCTGTGCCCCCATTAATATGCCCAGATATGCCCCCAGTAGTAAGCCCAGTTATGTGCCACAGTAATATGCCCTGTTATGTGCCACAGTAATATGCCCACAGTAATATGCCCAGTTATGTGCCACAGTAATATGCCCTGTTATGTGCCACAGTAATATGCCCAGATATGCCCCCAGTAATATGCCCAGCTGTGCCCCCATTAATATGCCCAGATATGCCACCAGTAATATGCCCAGCTGTGCCCCCAGTAGAATGCCCAGTTATGTGCCCCTCACAGAAAGTTAAAAAAATAAACACCACATACTTACCTTGTTCCTAGCAGCAGGACATCGGCTGCTCTAGTCTGCGGAGGAGGCGGAGCTGAGGCTGACTGTTGGCCGGCCCCGCCCCCCACACAGATAAGAGGTGTGGAGAGCCAGCAGGGGGGAGGAATGATGAAGCAGGCTCTCTGCTTCATCATAATACACAGGCAGCTGTCTCTGCTTCCTATGGAAGCAGGGACAGCTGCCAGAAAACGGGACATAGCTCCCCCATACCGGGACCACAGGACAGCTGCCGGATCCGGGACCGTTCGAAGGTATACTATAGTGCATTGCATTTTAAAATCAGTGCTATACTGACATTGACCAGCAGGCTACACCAGAGAGGCACAGCCTCAGGAAACTACCGTATTTTTCGCCCTATAAGACGCACCGGCCCATAAGATGCACCTGTTTTTAAAGGAGGAAAATAAGAAAAAAATATTTTTAACCAAAAGGTGTGCTTTTGAACTAATGGTGGTCTGTGCATGACACTATTATGGGGGATCTGTGGATGGCGCTGCTATGGGGGGATCTGTGGATGGCACTGTTATGTGGGGGATCTTTGGATAGCAATTGGGGATCTGTCGATGGCACTGTTATGGAGGGGGATCTGTGGATGGCACTGTTATGGGGGATCTGTGGATGACACTGCTATATATGTGTCATCCACAGATCCCCCCTATAACGGTGTCCCCCCGCCGCTCACAGCAGTATTTCTAGTAATCACTACTCTGGAAACAGTAATCCTTAACCTCTTAATAAATTTAACTAAATTTGCGCTCTCCCCTGTATCAGCACTTACTAACAAGCATCCGGAGCAGGCAGAGCGGCTGGCAGCATTACGTCACTTGCCTGCTTCATTCATAAAGTGGGAGGAGCTTGGCACACGACGTCAGTGAGCGACATAACGCTGTTTCTGCCTGCTTATGCTTGTTAGTAAGTGCTGATACAGGGGAGAGCACAACTTTAGTTAAATTTATTAAGAGGTTAAGGATTACTGTTACCAGAGTAGTGATTACTAGAAATACTGCTGTGAGCGGCGGGGCCCGATGTAAGAGTACAGTGACTGCACCGGGCCCCGCCGCAAGTTCCCGAACTCCAGTCCCTCCTCTCTCCCCGCTGATGCATCTCAGACTGCGATGTAAAAATGGCAGCATTCACCCCATAAGATGCAGGGGCATTTTCCCCACACTTTTGGGTCTTATGGGGTGAAAAATATGGTACTCAAGGCTGACTTGGGGCCTAGATCAGAACCATGCCAGCCTTTACACACATCAAAACTTCGGAATAATACTGTACGGAGATCCGTCTCTGTAAAGTATTAGAATGTATGGGCTCCGATGAGCCGAAGTAAGTTATTCGCGAAGTCACGCGTGACGACTTCGTTGAATAACTTCGGTAGTTGATTTTCAAAGTGGAAAACCACTTTACAGCTTGTAACCGAACTTGTCTTTGGTTCCGACTAGTACCTCCGTACAGTATTATTCCGAAGTTTTGAACAAAGCGACTTCGGATGATGCACCTGAAGCTCGCTTCACTCAACACTAAACGGCACCCCGCGATCGCATTCCTGAGGTGCTGATGGGAGTCCGCTCCCTCTGTCAGCGCATTACATGTGGCGGACGACATTGCCCATGGCATGTAAAGCGTTAAACAGCCCGAACCAGCACTCCTGCTGGTCTGGGCTGTTAGAGCAGGAGCGCAGCTCTCATATGAGAGACGAGCCCCAGCTCCCCGCGAAAAGCAGCGGCGCAGCCTAAAGCCCCTTAGGGACCGCCGTAAAAAGGTGTATGGGTGGTCACTAAGGGGATAAATACTTGTACTTATGAGTAGAGTTGAGCGAACACCTGGATGTTCGGGTTCGAGAAGTTCGGCCGAACTTCCCGGAAATGTTCGGGTTCGGGATCCGAACCCGATCCGAACTTCGTCCCGAACCCGAACCCCATTGAAGTCAATGGGGACCCGAACTTTTGGGCACTAAAAAGGCTGTAAAACAGCCCAGGAAAGAGCTAGAGGGCTGCAAAAGGCAGCAACATGTAGGTAAATCCCCTGCAAACAAATGTGGATAGGGAAATGAATTATAATTAAGATAAAAAAAATAAAAATGAACCAATATCAATTGGACAGAGGTCCCATAGCAGAGAATCTGGCTTCACGTCAGCAGAGAATCAGTCTCTTCATGCCATAGCAAAGAATCTGGCTTCATGTCAGCAGAGAATCAGTCTCTTCATGCCATAGCAGAGAATCTGGCTTCATGTCAGCGCAGAATCAGTCTTCATGTCATAGCAGAGAATCAGGCTTCACGTCACCCACCACTGGAACAGGCCACTGTCACACATTTAGGCCCAGGCACCCAGGCAGAGGAGAGGTCCCGTAACAGAGAATCTGGCCTTATGTCAGCGCAGAATCTGTCTTCATGTCATAGCAGAGAATCAGGCTTCACGTCACCCACCACTGGAACAGGCCACTGTCACACATTTAGGCCCAGGCACCCAGGCAGAGGAGAGAGGTCCCGTAACAGAGAATCTGGCCTTATGTCAGCGCAGAATCTGTCTTCATGTCATAGCAGAGAATCAGGCTTCACGTCACCCACCACTGGAACAGGCCACTGTCACACATTTAGGCCCCGGCACCCAGACAGAGGAGAGCGGTCCCGTAAAAGAGAATCTGGCCTTATGTCAGCGCAGAATCTGTCTTCATGTCATAGCAGAGAATCAGGCTTCACGTCACCCACCACTGGAACAGGCCACTGTCACACATTTAGGCCCAGGCACCCAGGCAGAGGAGAGAGGTCCCGTAACACAGAATCTGGCCTTATGTCAGCGCAGAATCTGTATTCATGTCATAGCAGAGAATCAGGCTTCACGTCACCCACCACTGGAACAGGCCACTGTCACACATTTAGGCCCCGGCACCCAGACAGAGGAGAGCGGTCCCGTAACAGAGAATCTGGCCTTATGTCAGCGCAGAATCTGTCTTCATTTCATAGCAGAGAATCAGGCTTCACGTCACCCACCACTGGAACAGGCCACTGTCACACATTTAGGCCCAGGCAGAGGAGAGAGGTCCCGTAACAGAGAATCTGGCCTTATGTCAGCGCAGAATCTGTATTCATGTCATAGCAGAGAATCAGGCTTCACGTCACCCACCACTGGAACAGGCCACTGTCACACATTTAGGCCCCGGCACCCAGACAGAGGAGAGCGGTCCCGTAACAGAGAATCTGGCCTTATGTCAGCGCAGAATCTGTATTCATGTCATAGCAGAGAATCAGGCTTCACGTCACCCACCACTGGAACAGGCCACTGTCACACATTTAGGCCCCGGCACCCAGACAGAGGAGAGGTTCATTCAACTTTGGGTTGCCCCGCAATATAATGGTAAAATGAAATTAAAAATAGTATTGAATAAGGAAGTGCCCTGGAGTAGAATAATATATTGTTAAGGGGAGGTAGTTAATATCTAATCTGCACAAGGGATGGACAGGTCCTGTGGGATCCATGCCTGGTTCATTTTTATGAACGTCAGCTTGTCCACATTGGCTGTAGACAGGCGGCTGCGTTTGTCTGTAATGACGCCCCCTGCCGTGCTGAATACACGTTCAGACAAAACGCTGGCCGCCGGGCAGGCCAGCACCTCCAAGGCATAAAAGGCTAGCTCTGGCCACGTGGACAATTTGGAGACCCAGAAGTTGAATGGGGCCGAACCATCAGTCAGTACGTGGAGGGGTGTGCACAGGTACTGTTCCACCATGTTAGTGAAATGTTGTCTCCTGCTAACACGTTCCGTATCAGGTGGTGGTGCACTTAGCTGTGGCGTGTTGACAAAACTTTTCCACATCTCTGCCATGCTAACCCTGCCCTCAGAGGAGCTGGGCGTGACACAGCTGCGTTGGCGACCTCTTGCTCCTCCTCTGCCTTCGCCTTGGGCTTCCACTGGTTCCCCTGTGACATTTGGGAATGCTCTCAGTAGCGCGTCTACCAACGTGCGCTTGTACTCGCGCATCTTCCTATCACGCTCCAGTGTAGGAAGTAAGGTGGGCACATTGTCTTTGTACCGGGGATCCAGCAGGGTGGCAACCCAGTAGTCCGCACACGTTAAAATGTGGGCAACTCTGCTGTCGTTGCGCAGGCACTGCAGCATGTAGTCGCTCATGTGTGCCAGGCTGCCCAGAGGTAAGGACAAGCTGTCCTCTGTGGGAGGCGTATCGTCATCGTCCTGTGTTTCCCCCCAGCCACGCACCAGTGATGGGCCCGAGCTGCTTTGGGTGCCACCCCGCTGTGAACATGCTTCATCCTCATCCTCCTCCACCTCCTCCTCGTCCTCCAGTAGTGGGCCCTGTCTGGCCACATTTGTACCTGGCCTCTGGTGTTGCAAAAAACCTCCCTCTGAGTCACTTCGAAGAGACTGGCCTGAAAGTGCTAAAAATGACCCCTCTTCCTCCTGGGCCACCTCCTCTTCCATCATCGCCCTAAGTGTTTTCTCAAGGAGACATAGAAGTGGTATTGTAACGCTGATAACGGCGTCATCGCCACTGGCCATGTTGGTGGAGTACTCGAAACAGCGCAACAGGGCACACAGGTCTCGCATGGAGGCCCAGTCATTGGTGGTGAAGTGGGTCTGATCCACAGTGCGACTGACCCGTGCGTGCTGCAGCTGAAACTCCACTATGGCCTGCTGCTGCTCGCACAGTCTGTCCAGCATTTGCAAGGTGGAGTTCCACCTGGTGGGCACGTCGCAAATGAGGCGGTGAGCGGGAGGGCCGAAGTTACGCTGTAGCGCAGACATGCGAGCAGCGGCAGGGTGTGAACGCCGGAAGCGCGAACAGACGGCCCGCACTTTATGCAGCAGCTCTGACATGTCGGGGTAGTTGCGAATGAACTTCTGCACCACGAAATTCAGCACATGCGCCAGGCAAGGGATGTGCGTCAAACCGGCTAGTCCCAGAGCTGCAACGAGATTTCGCCCATTATCGCACACCACCAGGCCGGGCTTGAGGCTCACCGGCAGCAACCACTCGTCGGTCTGTTGTTCTATACCCCGCCACAACTCCTGTGCGGTGTGGGGCCTGTCCCCCAAACATATGAGTTTCAGAATGGCCTGCTGACGTTTACCCCGTGCTGTGCTGAAGTTGGTGGTGAAGGTGTGTGGCTGACTGGATGAGCAGGTGGAAGAAGAGGAGGAGGAAGCTGAGTAGGAGGAGACAGGAGGCAAAGAATGTTGCCCTGCGATCCTTGGCGGCGGAAGGACGTGCGCCAAACAGCTCTCCGCCTGGGGCCCAGCCGCCACTACATTTACCCAGTGTGCAGTTAGGGAGATATAGCGTCCCTGGCCGTGCTTACTGGTCCACGTATCTGTGGTTAGGTGGACCTTGCCACAGATGGCGTTGCGCAGTGCACACTTGATTTTATCGGACACTTGTTTGTGCAGGGAAGGCACGGCTCTCTTGGAGAAGTAGTGGCGGCTGGGAACAACATACTGTGGGACAGCAAGTGACATGAGCTGTTTGAAGCTGTGTGTGTCCACCAGCCTAAATGACAGCATTTTATAGGCCAGTAGTTTAGAAATGCTGGCATTCAGGGCCAGGGATCGAGGGTGGCTAGGTGGGAATTTACGCTTTCTCTCAAATGTTTGTGAGATGGAGAGCTGAACGCTGCCGTGTGACATGGTTGAGATGCTTGGTGACGCAGGTGGTGGTGTTGGTGGTACATCCCATGTTTGCTGGGCGGCAGGTGCCAACGTTCCTCCAGAGGCGGAGGAAGAGGCTGAGGCGGCGGCAGCAGCAGCAGCAGAAGAGGCCGAGGCGGCGGCAGCTGCAGAAGAGGCCGAGGCGGCAGCAGCAGAAGAGGTGGCAGGGGGAGCCTGAGTGAGTTCCTTGTTTTTAAGGTGTTTACTCCACTGCAGTTCATGCTTTGCATGCAGGTGCCTGGTCATGCAGGTTGTGCTAAGGTTCAGAACGTTAATGCCTCGCTTCAGGCTCTGATGGCACAGCGTGCAAACCACTCGGGTCTTGTCGTCAGCACATTGTTTGAAGAAGTGCCATGCCAGGGAACTCCTTGAAGCTGCCTTTGGGATGCTCGGTCCCAGATGGCGGCGGTCAGTAGCAGGCGGAGTCTCTTGGCGGCGGGTGTTCTGATTTTGCCCACTGCTCCCTCTTTTGCTACGCTGTTGGCTCGGTCTCACCACTGCCTCTTCCTCCGAACGGTGAAAGTCAGTGGCACGACCTTCATTCCATGTGGGGTCTAGGACCTCATCGTCCCCTGCATCGTCTTCCACCCAGTCTTGATCCCTGACCTCCTGTTCAGTCTGCACACTGCAGAAAGACGCAGCAGTTGGCACCTGTGTTTCGTCATCATCAGAGACGTGCTGAGGTGGTATTCCCATGTCCTCATCATCAGGAAAAATAAGTGGTTGTGCGTTAGTGCATTCTATCTCTTCCACCCCTGGGGAAGGGCTAGGTGGATGCCCTTGGGAAACCCTGGCAGCAGAGTCTTCAAACAGCATAAGAGACTGCTGCATAACTTGAGGCTCAGACAGTTTCCCTGATATGCATGGGGGTGATGTGACAGACCGATGGGCTTGGTTTTCATGCGCCATCTGTGCGCTTTCTGCAGAAGACTGGGTGGGAGATAATGTGAACGTGCTGGATCCACTGTCGGCCACCCAATTGACTAATGCCTGTACCTGCTCAAGCCTTACCATCCTTAGAACGGCATTGGGCCCCACCAAATATCGCTGTAAATTCTGCTGGCTACTGGGACCTGAGGTAGTTGGTTCACTAGGACGTGTGGCTGTGGCAGAACGGCCACGTCCTCTCCCAGCACCAGAGGGTCCACTAACACCACCACGACCATGTCCACGTCCGCGTCCCTTATTAGATGTTTTCCTCATTGTTCCCGTTCACCACAATTTTGAGAATGGCAAATTTGGGAATAGTTTTTCAACCCAGAACAAAAAGTGTGCTTTTACGGTCACTACAAATAACTTGACCAGCTAAAACAGTACAAATTTGGTTGAATAGAAATGTGAGGCCTGTTTTTTTTTGCGCTGTGTGACAGGTATAGGTTTAATCACAGAATTAGACTTGTATCTGCACGGTAGCGTGTGTGTTAAGTTTTTCTGAATGACACTATCAGCACCTTCAATGTAAGATATCCTTTTTGGGATAGATTTCAAGTAGGCCTCATATAGCAGAAACTAGTTATTTTGAGAATGGCAAATTTGGGAATAGTTTTTCAACCAAGAACAAAAAGTGTGCTTTTACGGTCACTACAAATAATTTGACCAGCTAAAACAGTACAGATTTGGTTGAATAGAGATGTGAGACCTGTTTTTTTTTGCGCTGTGTGACAGGTATAGGTTTAATCACAGAATCACACTTCTATCAGCACGCTAGCGTGTGTCTTAGGTTTTTCTGAATGACACTATCAATACCTTCAATGTAAGATTTTCTTTTTGGGATAGATTTCAAGTAGGCCTCAAATACCAGAAACTAGTTATTTTGAGAATGGCAAATTTGGGAATGCTTTTTAAACCCAGAACAAAAAGTGTGCTTTTACGGTCACTACAAATAACTTGACCAGCTAAAACACTGCAGATTTGGTTGAATAGAGATGTGAGACCTGTTTTTTTTTGCGCTGTGTGACAGGTATAGGTTTACTCACAGAATCACACTTCTATCAGCACGCTAGCGTGTGTCTTAGGTTTTTCTGAATGACACTATCAATACCTTCAATGTAAGATTTTCTTTTTGGGATAGATTTCAAGTAGGCCTCAAATACCAGAAACTAGTTATTTTGAGAATGGCAAATTTGGGAATGCTTTTTCAACCCAGAAAAAAAAGTGTGCTTTTACGGTCAATACAAATAACTTGACCAGCTAAAACAGTACAGATTTGGTTGAATAGAAATGTCAGGTCTATTTTTTAGGCGCTGGGTGACAGGCTCAACTTGCCCCTGATGTAATATATGGCCAAAAAATAACCACACTGTTGATGGTTAAATGCACTTGGGTGACACAGGCTCAGCCTGCACCAGATGTAGTATATGGCCAAAAAATAATCAGACTGTTGATGGTTAAATGCACTTGGGTGACACAGGCTCAGCCTGCACCAGATGTAGTATATGGCCAAAAAATAATCAGACTGTTGATGGTTAAATGCACTTGGGTGACACAGGCTCAGCCTGCAGCTGATGTAGGATATAGCACAAAATAACCACACTATCGATGGTTAAATACACTTGGTGATAGCTCGTGCTGGCGCACCACAAGTCACAAAATGGCCGCCGATCACCCCAGAAAAAAAGTGATCTAAAAACGCTCTGGGCAGCCTCAAAAAAGTGAGCAAGTCAATTATAGCACTTCAATGATCCACAGCTGCAGATCGATCACAGAATGAAGTCTTTTGGAGGAGTTAATCTGCCTAATCTCGCCCTAACGTCGCAGCTGCAACCTCTCCCTATACTGATCATAGCAGAGTGACGTGCGGCGCTACGTGACTCCAGCTTAAATAGAGGCTGGGTCACATGGTGCACTGGCCAATCACAGCCATGCCAATAGTAGGCATGGCTGTGATGGCCTCTTGGGCCAAGTAGTATGACGCTTGTTGATTGGCTGCTTTGCAGCCTTTCAAAAAGCGCCAAGAAAGCGCAAAAACACCGAACCCGAACTTTTACGAAAATGTTCGGGTTCGGGTCCGTGTCACGGACACCCCAAAATACAGTTCGGGTTCGCTCATCCCTACTTATGAGTTCTTATTTTACAATGTTATGATACTCAGAAACAAAACTAGGAGCCATCTGACTCTCATTATGTTTTTTTATTATTTTATTTTTTGACCTGAACTGGAAATAGGCCGCTTTCTCCCGATCCGTATATATGCTCCGGATTTTACGTACAGGAATCCGCTGTTAATGAATAGGGATAGTCACATGGCCATATCATTTTCGTCAGTATTTGAAATCTGCAGCATGTCCGAGTTTTGTGTTTATTTGTTTCCAGATACGCTATGGGAGTGCATCAAACATGCAGGGAAGAAGGAATATGCATGTAAATCCTGATGAAATACTGATGGTATATCATCTAGAGCCAGAATATGGACGTACTTCAATACGCTCGTGTGAAAGAGGCCATAGTCAAGGAAATATAAAACGTAAGCAGCAGCAGGCCATGGAGTGATACACTGAGCTCTATGTCCTGATATTACACAGCATTTCATGGTTTTTAGGTCTGATTTACATGACCGGACTCCGTCCAGGAAACGCTGCTCTTGTGTTGTCCGCATCTCCCAGGCCAACCGTGGCTCCCCTGACCTGATTGCGGGTTTACTGCAATGTGGCGGCATGATGATTTGAGTACAGTCCAATCGGCCTGCAAACCGTATCATAAACCACTATGATGCAACCAGGTCAGGGGTAGTGATGAGCGAAGAGAGTTTCGGATCCTAGATCCAGAGTCGCTTTGCTCAAAACTTCAGATTTACGCTCTACAGAGATCCGTCTCCGTACAGCATTAAAATGTAAGTCAGTTATTTGCAAAGTTGTGCGAGACTTTGTTGAATAACTTTGGCCTTTAATTTTTAAAGTGGAGAAAACCACTTTAAAACTTAAATCCGAACATCAGTACCAGTTGAGCCGAAGCAGAGTTCGGTTCCAAGTTTTAAAGTGGTTTTCAAATATTGAAGTTATTCAACCAAGTTTCGCATGACTTTGCACATAACCAACTTCGTCTCAGGGAGGCCATAAATTTTAATGCTGTACGGAGACGGATCATCTGTACAGCATTAGGGTACATTCACACGACCGTATGAATGGGTCTGCAGCCGTGCGGATCCATTCTTTAAATGGGGACGCAAAAGATGCGGACAGCACACCGTGTACTGTCCGCATCCGTTACGTTCTGTGGCCCCGCAAAAATATAGAGCGTAACCTATTCTTGTCCGCTATTGCGGACAATAGGCATTTTCTATATAGTGCCGGTCATGTGCAGTCTGCAAAATGCGGAACGCACGCGGCCGGCATCCTTGATTTGCAGACCACAAAACTCTTAGGCCTCTTGTACGCGAGCGTGACGGATTAGGTCTAGATGCGTTCAGTGATAATCGCGCGATTTTGCTTGCGTGTGCAGTCCGTTCTGTATGCGATTGCGTTTTTTCCGCGCAGGTGACATGCAGATTGCATGTGTTTTTAACACATGTGGAAAAAAAACTGATCCATCCTCTAGATTTACCTTTTACTGCAAACACATATATAAATACCCCCAGCATACATAGGTTTTTTGGACAGCTCTAATTTTTTTTATGGAGAGTTGGTAGTTTGGCTGGTATTTTTTATTATTTATATATAGGGACTCGCAAGATAATGAGGATCCTTGACGTGGGTTGCGAGCTTACATATTTTGCTTACATATATTGTTTATAACACGGTCTGGGAAATATGTACTAAGGGTACTTTCACACTTGCGTTAAACTTTCCCAGTATGGAGTTCCGTCCTAGGGGCTTAATACCGGGAAAAAACTGATCAGTTTTATCCTAATGCATTCTGAATAGAGAGAAATCCTTTCAGTATGTATCAGGAGGTTTTCAGTTCATTCAGTGTACGGTTTTTGGACGGAGAAAATACCGCAGCATGCTGCAGTATATTCTCCATCCAAAATTCCGGAACACTTGCCGGAATGCCGGATCTGGCATTATTTTACATTGAAATGCATTAATGCCAGAGTGCTCTGGAAAAACAGATCTGGTTATGCGGTCTGCGCATGCGCAGACCTTTAAAAATCTGAAAAAGATAAATACCGGATCCGTTTTTCCAGATGACAACCGGAGAGACTAATCCGGTATTGCAATACATTTGTGAGACGGATCCGCATCCGGATGTTTACAAATGCTGTTCGTTTGCATACAGATTGCCGGAATCCAGCAACGCAAGTGTGAAAGTACCCTAAGGATGGGTTCACACGAGTGTGACGGATTGGGGCCGTATAGGATGCGGGTGCGTGGCGGGGAAATCGTGCGAGTGAGCACACAATTTCAGTCAGTTTTGACTGAGATTGCATTGCGTGGTTCAGTTTTTTCCGCGCGAGTGCAATGTGTTTTGCACGCGCGTGAGAAAAAACTGAATGTGGTACCCAGACACGAACTTCTTCAATGAAGTTTGGGTTTGGGTTAGGTGTAGTGTAGATTTTATTATTTTCCCTTATAACATGGTTATTTTTAATCCCTCAATCCACATTTTACTTAGCATTCTGTATTGAGAATGCTATTATTTTCCCTTATAACAATGTTATAAGCGAAAATAATAAAGATTGGGTCCCCATCCCGATAGTCACCTAGCAACCATGCTTGAAAATCGCACCGCGCCCGGATTCAGTGCGGGTGCATTGCGTTCACCTAACGCATTGCACCCGCGCGGAAAATTCGCCCGTGTGAACCCAGCCTAATACCTCATTAATATATAGTGTCATTTTTAGCACTAAATGTATGGCTGTATCACCATCATCATTAATAAAATTGTAGTTGGCCTGATTATGACGTAATTACGGGTGTCATGTCACTAAACTCCATCTGTATTGTGTTTAATATCGTGTGTATAATGGAAGTTATATTTTTAACCTTTTTTTTGGTAGATGTGTATTGTAAATAAAAATATGTGGAAGAAAGTTTTGATATTTGTTGATACAGTTTATAACCAAAATAATGTTTGCGTGTGTAAAGGTTAGAGAAATCATGATTAGTAAACGTTTACAATTTAGGCTACTTTCACACTAGCGTTCAGAGCGGGTCCGTCTGATGTTTCATCAGACGGATCCGCTCCTATAATGCAGACGTTTGCATCCGTTCAGAACGGATCCGTCTGCATTATAGTTTAAAAAAATTTCTAAGTGTGAAAGTAGCCTGAGCGGATCCGTTCAGACTTTACATTGAAAGTCAATGGGGACGGATCCGTTTGAAAATTGAGCCATACTGTGTCAACTTCAAACGGATCCATCCCCATTGACTTACATTGTAAGTCTGGACGGATCCGTTTACCTCTGCACGGCCAGGCGGACACCTGAACGCTGCAAGACTGATGCATTCTGAGCGGATCTGCGTCCACTCAGAATGCATTAGGGCTGGACGGATGCGTTCGGGGCCGCTTGTGATCCCCTTCAAACGGAGCTCACAAGCGGAGCCCCGAACGGCAGTGTGAAAGTAGCCTAAGTAATGTGGTCTATGTGTTTGTGCTACATAAATATCATTATGGACTGTCTATAATAAAGACATCAAACAATAGAATGCATGAAAATAAAACTCTGTGAAACACAGATGAGTCAACTTGCCTTTTTTTTTTTTTTACATAATAACATATATAAAATATAGAAAAGAAAATTTTGACCAGAGCTTCGGCAGGAGGCAACTCCTTTGCCGGCTGGGTAGGGGCAAAGTGTGTGTGTGTGGGGATGGGGATCGACTCCCGAAGCAGCGGGACACGAGGCTGCAGAGGTGGCGGGTCTTTCTGCAGTCTCTGAAGGAGGTGGGCCAGAGGGAGTCTCCTCCTCACAGGTGCTTGAGTGCTGGGGAGCCGACTCGTCTGCCTCCTCCTCAAGGTTGTCCTCCGTTCTTCACAATGTTAAACAGAACATGTTAATTATATAAACACATTTTTATGAAGAACAATATTAAAGTCAAATATTACTATCATCAGCAAAAGACAATGAACACATAGTACTACATTAAAGAGGACCTTTCACCACTCCTGACATGTCTTCTTTAATTACTTCATGTATAACCCATGTTCTAACAATTCTGGAGCATCTATTCTTATGGCTTTTTGTTGTGCAATTCCTTTATTTCTACTAGAAGTTATGAATGATTTGCTATTAGCCTTCAGTAAGTAAGGGTACAGAGGGGTTTTGAAAAGTTGGGGGTTGGTACCTGCACACAAACATGGCAGCACTGATTGAATTGAATGAGTCTGTGCAGGTACACCCCCCAAATTGTTAACATCCCTCTGTACCCTTTTATTGTAGGCTAATAGCAATTCCATTATACAGTTGCAAGAAAAAGTATGTGAACCCTTTGGAATGATATGGATTTCTGCACAAATTGGTCCTAAAATGTGATCTGATCTTCATCTAAGTCACAACAATAGACAATCACAGTCTGCTTAAACTAATAACACACAAAGAATTAAATGTTACCATGTTTTTATAGAACACACCATGTAAACATTCACAGTGCAAGTGGAAAAAGTATGTGAACCCTTGGATTTAATAACTGGTTGAACCTCCTTTGGCAGCAATAACTTCAACCAAACGTTTCCTGTAGTTGCAGATCAGACGTGTGATGAGCGCCCTGACAGCGTATGACATGTGATATGCTAGGGATGACTGTAGGGTTGTTGCGGGTATCGAAACATCGATACGAATATGGGATTTGACATTTATCGATACTAGGCTGCCCTACTGCGCAGCCAAGCATCAGAGAACATTAGCGCGCTGCTGTCAGGGCGCTCATGTTCCCTCAGCAGCACAGGGGAGAAGGACTCACTCTCTCCCTCCCCCTCGTTCCACCGCTGCTGCTAATTAGAAGAGACGGCGGGTGCACTGCGCCACCAATGATAGTAGAGGACCTTTCATGGGTCCAAACATTGTAAACTAGGGATCGACCGATTATCGGTTTGGCCGATATTATCGGCAGATATTGAGGATTTTGACAGTTATCGGTATCGGCATCGTTTTTGCCGATATACCGATAACGTATTGGGAACACAGAACGCTCTGCTCTCAGCGCCCTCTGTGTTCCCTCCGCAGCACAGGGGAGAAGGAAGCAGTGTCTCCTCCCCCTGTGCTGCTGCTGCCACTGCCGCCAATGAGAGGAGAGAAAGTAAGAGGAGGGGAGGGGCTGTGGCCGCTGCGCCACCAATGAAGATAAGCCTTTCATTCATTCATATACAGGAGGCAGGAGCTGGCTGCAGAATCACATAGCCGGCTCCCGACCTCTATGAGCGGTAGCTGCGATCCGCGGTAGTTAACTTCTCTGGTGCCGCGGATCGCAGCTACCGCTCATAGGGGTCGGGAGCCGGCTATGTGATTCTGCAGCCAGCTCCCGCCTCCTGTATATGAATTAATGAGAGATTTATGTTCATTGGTGGCGCAGTGCGCCCCCCCCCCAAGCCCCCCAGTATTAATCATTGGTGGCGCAGTGCGCCCCCCACCCCCATCCCGGCCAATAGTAAAAACATTGGTGGCGCAGTGCGCCCCCCCCCCCCCACCCAGTATTACTCATTGGTGGCAGTGGCCACAGGATCCCCTCTCCCCTGCTCCTCCGATCGGAGCCCCAGCTGTGTAAGCCTGGGGCTCCGATCGGTTACCATGGCAGCCAGGACGCTATTGAAGCCCTGGCTGCCATGGTAAGCTCCATGCTGCTGTGTGCACAAAGCACAGAGCAGCAGGGACAGTGTCTGCTCCTATTCAGGGGGAATAGGACAAGGGTTCTAGTCCCTAAGGGGGCTAAAAGTTAGTAAAAAAAAAAAACACAAAAATATTAAGTATAAATGAAAAAGATTTATAAAAAAAAATACACATTAACAATAAACAAAAAAAATACACATCAACAATAAACATATTAATTGTGTAGGAATTTATTTTTTTCTCAAAAATGAAAATTCCCAGAATATCGGTATAAATTATCGGCTATCGGCCTGAAAGTTCACAAATTATCGGTATCGGCCCTAAAAAATCAATATCGGTCGATCCCTATTGTAAACCATCAGGATATGTAGCGCAGCGCCCAGGGATCTCACTGCACTTACTATTATTCCTGGGCGCCGCTCCGTTCTCCCGCTGTGGCCCCCGGTATATTCTCCCTCTCTATATGCTAACTGCTAGTATCGGCGCAATGGGGAGGAAACTGCTCTTTTTCTCAATGGACGTTCCATCTCCCTGGCTGTATCCTGATAGTTAGTTTACAATGTTTGGACCCATGAAAGGTCCTCCTTAACCTTTAATACAGGAGGTAGGTGCCGGCAGCAGAATCACATAGCCGTCACCCTGCCTCTGATAGGGAGCTGCGACCAGCGGCAGTTAATCTCTAAGGTGCGGCACCTGTATTAAAGGTTAATTATCATTGGTGGCGCAGTGTGCCCCCCCCAGTATTAAAATCATTGGTGGCAGTGGCCACAGGGTCCCCTCCCCTTCTGATTGGTGGTGCAGTGGCAGCTTCTGATCGGAGCCCCAGCAGTGTAATCCTGGGGCTCCGATCGGTTACCATGGCAGCCACGATGCTACTGAAGCCCTGGCTGCCATGGTCAGCTCCCTGTTGCTGTGTGCATTATGCACAGGGCAACAGGGAGAGTGTAAAGTCCTATTCACCCTAATAGAGATCAATTAGGGTGAATAGGACAATGGATTAACAGATCCCAGGTTCTAGCCCCTAAGAGGGGAAATAGTTATTAAATAAAAAGTATAAAAAAATAAAAGTTAAAAAATAAAAATATTAAGTATAAATCACCCCCTTTCCCAATTTTACAATTTTCCCAATTTTACATATAAAATATATAAACGATAAATAAACATACCGCCACTTCCAAACTATTAAAATATAAAAAAAACTCCTATGCGGTGAATGCTGGAAAAGAAAAAAAGAAAAAGAAAAACTGTGCGATTCGCCATTTTTTTTAAAATGTGGAATGCACGTGGCTTTTTTGGTGTTTTATTTTTTTCGCGTGGTATCAAAATCAAATCAAAATTTTGGTATCGCAACAACCCTAGAGGACAACATATGACATGAGTTATGCTAGGGAGGACAGCTAGGATCACACATGTATAGATTGGCCACTTACCCAAACTCTGGCCTTTAGTTGTATCCCATATGGCTGTGAACAACTCCTGGGCTATGTCCACCCATGCTGCCTCCTGTACCGGTCATGGTAATCCCCCGACCTGGTGTCCCAAATGCAGGGCCTCTCCTGGACAAGGACGATGAGCTTCTCCACATCCATGGCTTTTGGCTTGGTCCAAATTGCTCCGCGAGGGCAGGATCTTCTACAAGCACGTCTCTCTCAGACATTGGCTGGAGCCAGACACTCTGAAACCCAACCTGCTATCTTTAAATCCTTTCACTGTTGCTAAGTTACTTGCGTTTACAACGCAACACATCCGGATGTTTGCGTTTTTCACCAGCCCCATTCACTTCTATGGGGCCAGCGTCGCATGAAAAACGCAGACTATAGAGCATGATACGATTTCCACACAACGCACAAGTGATGCATGAAAACCAACGCTCATGTACACAGACCCATTGGAATGAATGGATTCAGTGCGGGCGCAATGCGTTCACATTACACATTGCACCCCATTACTAGTCAGGGAGTCCAGGTCTGTCCATGCCCTCCACACACGGGCTGCGATTCTCTGACTACAGGCGCCCCAGACACGACCTGTGACACGGAGGAGCACTCCGTACAGTCCCCGAGGTCGTACATAACTCCGAGAAAGCTCAGCTCGCCTGCCAGCACCGCGATGACGCCATCACTGTGCGACTCTATGCTGCCCGATGACGTCACGTTCTCGCAGGATTCGCCCATCGCGGAGGCGAGACCGTGCCGCTGGATAGACCTGGAGCGCGCTCCCAACTGCCCTGGTGACAGGCACGGAAGTCACGTGACTGGTGGGGAACTGGGCTGCGCTGCACCGGACGCAAACGACACCACGTCCCCAGTGTACGGGGCACCGGCGCCCTGATCCGCGGTCCTAGAGTGAGTGCAGGAGGCCGGGATGGCGCAGTGCCTGCTCTCCGTACATGAGTTCCTCCAGGACTCGTTCATCCCGCAGGTGGCGGCCCTGTGCAGCGATGAGGCCGAGAAGCTGGCCCGGAAAAACCAGTTGTCCTTCTGCGAGCTCGTCCGGCCCTTCTGCCGACTCAGCACTGAGGGTGAGTGTGAGGCAATGACAGCTCGTCCCGGGGTCCTAGTACCGTCTACTGTACAGTGGCCTCAGTGCCACAGCTCTGGCTGCGGTAGTGCTAGGGTGTGTGTGTCTGCTTATGCTGGAAGATCACTGCAGTGTCTCTGGATTGGGGGTGCTAGGGGCCTCTGACGTGTGCCGGTTGGGTGCTAGGGGAGTGTGGCGATTGGACGCTAGGGTCCTCTGGCGGTTGGGTCCTCTGGCGGTTGGGCGCTAGGGTCCTCTGGCGTGTGGCGATTGGGGGCGCTAGGGTCCTCTGGCGTGTGGCGATTGGGGGCGCTAGGGTCCTCTGACGTGTGGCGATTGGGGGCGCTAGGGTCCTCTGACGTGTGGCGATTGGGGGCGCTAGGGTCCTCTGACGTGTGGCGATTGGGGGCGCTAGGGTCCTCTGACGTGTGGCGATTGGGGGCGCTAGGGTCCTCTGGTGTGTGGCGATTGGGGGCGCTAGGGTCCTCTGGCTGTTGGGCGCTAGTGTCCTCTGGCGTGTGGCGATTGGGGGTGCTAGGGTCCTCTGGCGTGTGGCGATTGGGGGCGCTAGGGTCCTCTGGCGTGTGGCGATTGGGGGCGCTAGGGTCCTCTGGCGTGTGGCGATTGGGGGTGCTAGGGTCCTCTGGCGTGTGGCGATTGGGGGTGCTAGGGTCCTCTGGCGTGTGGCGATTGGGGGCGCTAGGGTCCTCTGGCGGTTGGGCGCTAGGGTCCTCTGGCGGTTGGGCGCTAGGGTCCTCTGGCGGTTGGGCGCTAGGGTCCTCTGGCGGTTGGGCGCTAGGGTCCTCTGGCTTGTGGCGGTTGGGCGCTAGGGTCCTCTGGCTTGTGGCGATTGGGGGCGCTAGCGTCCTCTGGCGTGTGGCGATTGGGGGCGCTAGGGTCCTCTGGCGGGTGGCGATTGGGCGCTAGGGTCCTCTGGCGTGTCCATTCAGTACAGTTACGTGTCAGGACTTAATCAGTTTGTAGTGATACGTTTTACGATTTTCTTTACTTTCTTGGATCAGTTTCTTTATATTTTTCAAGATCTTTGCTTGTTGTCACGGGACCCTTTTTGTTTGAGGATCAAATTAAGCCTTTTGTTTGTCTCTGAGGATCAAATGTGTTCTGGTGAAAGGATGATCGCACGGCTGCACAGCACCCTAGTACCGGTGGGGGGGTGCTATCCTCCCATTCATCCACCGCCGCTCTGGTACTATCCCTCCGGTCTCCATTTACTTGGCTGCCAAGATGATGTGCCAGTATATCTACTTGTCCACTGCAGCCATGCACAGGCCTCTGCAGTATATGGCACAATACCGCTGAGGCCATGGATTGACTGTAGTGGTCATAAGGGCATGTGGACACGTCACTGCTTCAGCCATGTAAATGTAGCCTGGCAGGCAGGGCCGGGTAAGTAATGCTGGCGGCATATATTTTAAAATGTCCATGCGTAGACCACAGCTGTGGGAGTGGTGACATCAGGGGTCCCCATAGAGAAGGCAGGGACGCTTTTCACCTTCTTTCCCCTTTGCTCTATATACAGTGTGAACAAGCTCTGTGTATAGAGATCAGGAATCGGGGGATGTACAGCAATGGACGACCTCTCTGCCGCGCCGCAGTATAGATTTGCCTATTTATTTTTGGTCTACTCATTTGCCTGTACCCCCCCCCCCCTCCATTAAATCAGTGATCCCCACATTTATTACGACTCAGCATTTACATATTTTGCTATAGTTGTATCATAGCACCGAGTGAGCAGCGCCACCTATAGGGAAAAAATGAAATGAGCGTATACACTAATCTTGCAGATGGGGGTCTTCTCGCTGACCGCTGTTTAGTGTTTGAGACCATCTCTGTGACATCCCAGGGTAGCTGAGGTCTGTCTTGTGCAAAAGGCGCTCGTATTGCTAGTTAACCCAGGTGCAACACAAATCCGCTAGTAGAAGGCTTTTTTCACACGTCCGTGATGACATCCAGGACAAGGTGGTCAGTGGTTCTAATGTGAAGATGTCTGGGAAGACTCGCTCTTTGGACACTGCTATGGGGAAAGTTAGTTTCTAGAGTGTTTCCTAGCGACCATCCTTGAAACATGGACCTGGCACGGATGCCTTCGGTGGCGCGTCTGTGTTTTTCATGGACTTGTAGACTATGAGTGTGCTGGATCCGTAGGGCATGCCTCCGAGGTGTAACCCTGGACCGTGGTACATCCCAGATGTGTGAATACACACCTGAAAAACAAGAGCATGGACAGCACCCGTATGTTATTCACTGACCCAATAGATGAAAGTACCTACAGGAAATGTAAGACATTAATCACCTGTCGCATCCGGCGGCAATGCATTGGTGGCCCCCGCAGGTTTAGTGACCTACCGTACATCCATGTAACCACTGCAGCCAGTCACTGGTCTCAGAGATGATACTAGGATGTACGACACAAGACTGCAGAGGTCACATAGAGGTGCGACACGTCCGTACGCGGATAAAGTACACCTAAGGCTTGTCCACAGGTAACGGGTAAGTGAACAAAGTCTCCTCCATACACCGCATACATTTCCCATGTAAAAATCTGCCAACCTGCAAATCCTTGCCAAAATTCACACAATTTGATATGGTTTTCCTCTAAGAATGGCGGATTTGATGTGGAAAAAATCCACAGAATCTCCATTAGATGTGGCTGTACCCATAGACCATCAGCTCTTGAGTGCCGGTAGATCTGACGGGGGAGTGATGGTCGGTCTGCTATTCTATCACTTTTCCTGCAGGTACATTAATTTGCTATAATCTTGTAGGCCAGAAGGACCTCCGCCAGTTGAATGGGGGCCCGTGGGTATGTGTATATTGGGAGCTTTCTCCACACGTGTGTCAAATGTTTAAATGCAACTTCATCCATAAGAGAGATGGTAACTGTTGGTGGGGGTCCCATCGATGCAGCATGCTCCATAGGTGAGTGGCAGCGCACCCATCCATGAGCGGTCCCCACCGCAGTCATCTCCTCCTCCTGGTGGATGTCCAAGCCTCAAGGATAGAAAATTAATGTAAATTTGGTTTGGCATGTTGAAATTAGAGGCATACAGAGGTACAGTAGGGGGCAGCACACTTGCCTCACTACGACTGTGTGCTTCTTGGAGGTTGTATGGAGCCACGATACACCAATGTACATGAAGCCTTGGGAAAAATACATAAATTAAAAGGGTTGTCCAGGGTTAGAAAAACGTGTCTGGTTCCTTCCAGAAACAGCGCCTCACCTGTCCGTGTCAGGTATTGCTGCTAGGGTCCATTGACCACCACAACCGATGGTCAGGTATCTGTTCTTGGAAGGAGGCAGCCATGTTTTTCCTAATCCCATTGCAGCGCCATGATTTTTTGCTGACTGTCATTGCCCACAAAAGCAGTTGTACTTCCCTTTCATGCCCCACCGCTGAGGGCTCCCAGGTACCCTGCCAGGGTTTGATACCAGTCTCCAGTGGCGTGCGGCCAAAGCAGGGACATGGGTCACCATTGATTGAACTATGATTGATGCTTACTGACACGTTCATTCTTTCTTCCCAAGTTCACATGCGGGATCCCAACAATCAGCTCCATGTGATAAAAAACCTGAAGATCGCAGTCAGCAGCATTGTCACTCAGCCGCCATTGCAAGCAGCAATTCGGAAACTTCTCAATGACGTCGTTGCCTCCAATCAACCTGCTGAAGGTTTAGCCCCAAATGTGATTACTGCCGGAGATTACGACCTTAATATCAGTGGTAAGCACTCAAGGGGTTTCTTCTTCTCCATGTCATGTAGGGGCCAGATATCTTCATGGATAATTTAGCGCGTCCATCTCTCTGGGGTGCTGTGTGATGGACGTGGTAAATTAGTTTGTAATGTAATGAATCGGCGTAATCAGTGGTCCTTTTACTCCACCCAGTGACACCAACTTGGGATCAAAGTTCATGAGGACTTCCAAGGATCCCATCACCCCATCCCCCCAGCACATCTATATTAGACTCTGCCCTCACCATGCTTTTACTACAACTTGTTTTGGGATATGACTGCTATCCAGAAATGTATAGAAACATATATGAGAATGTATTGTGAACCATACCATGAGCAGTAGTCGTCAGGTGGACTTTATGAAGGCAACGCGGCTCCCTCTCATTGTAAAGTAAATCCGCAGAAGCCTAAACGCCACATACATAAACCTTTGGGGGTGTTGTATAGATTAGTGGTAAATCAATGTCAGAATAGATATGGCCCTGTTCTCTCCATGGTGAAAGTTACCTGCCACCAGCATAGAGGGAGATTTATCACAACTTGTGTAAAGTAGAACTGGCTCAGTGGCCCATAGCAACCAATCAGATTCCACCTTTCATTTTCCAAAGGAGCTGTTCAAGATGAAAGGTGGACTCTGATTGGTTGCTATGGGCAACTAAGCCAGTTCTACTTTACACCACTTTGATAAATGACCCTAATAGTGTCCAGTCTGCAGACATGATGTTTTAGAGCAGGAGGAGTGGAGCAGCTTAAAGTTTTCAATTATTTTTTTCATATTCATGGTCTGCCTTCAGGATAGGTCATTAATATGAGATTGGTGGGGGGTCCAACTCCCTGCAACCCCACCATCAGCTGTTTGAAGAAGCTGGAGCTCTGGTGAGAGCCTCTGTCTTCTCACAGTTTACCAAGCACAGCGCCATCCATTTCATAGTGATTGTGGTTGGTATCGCTGCTCGGCCCCATTCACTTAAAGGGGTTGGCCCATCTAGCACATTGGTGGCATATCGCTAGGATATGCCACTAACGTCTGATAGGTTTGGATTCCACCGCTGTGACCCGCACCTATCTCTAGAATGGAGCCTGCAAACTCAAGGAAATAGGATGGCGCATGCATGGCTAATCTCTGTTCATTTTTATGGGATAGCTGAACATTTTCGGAAGTCCCATAGAAATGAATGGGAAGCGCCCCACGCAAGTTGGGCCACGGCTCCCTTCTTCACTTTGTGCCCTCCATTTGGGAGATAAGTGTGAGTACCAGAGGTGGGATCTGCAACCTATCAAGACATTGGTGGCATATCCTAGCGATATGCCACCAATGTGTAAGATGGGCCAACACCTTTAAATGGGACTGAGCCGCGCCTAGGCCATGTGACTGATGAAGGGGACGTCACATAGCCTAGGAAAAGACCTAAACGCTTATGGAGGGGCGTGGCCTCATTATACAGCACATCGGCGGGGGGTTCCGACACCCTGGACCCCCCCTGCCGATCTGCTGTATATGATGATATGCCATAAATATAAAAATCCCCTTTTAATATATAGATTTATGGGAAAAGATTTACCTCTATTTTATTCATTTAAATCCCGTTTGTATGTTTAGGAGTCCAGAGGGCTATCCTAGTGATCAACAGTTATCTCCGTCGTACACGGAAGCACCTAAGCATAGAAAGAGCCGGGTTTGAATGATTAAAATAAAGTTATACACACTGGGCACCATGTTACCTTAAAGGGGTTTTCCGAGGTAGTTCATCAGCAGTAAAATCTCGGAAAACCCTTTTAAAGCCTAGGGCTCTTTCACACTTGCGTTGTTCTGTTCCGGCATAGAGTTCCGTCGTCGGGGCTCTATGCCGGAAGAATCCTTATCAGGATTATCCCCATGCATTCTGAATGGAGAGAAATCCGTTCAGGATGCATCAGGATGTCTTCAGTTCCGGACCGGAACGTTTTTTGGCCGGAGAAAATACCGCAGCACGCTGCGCTTTTTGCTCCGGTCAAAAATCCTGAACACTTGCCGCAAGGCCAGATCCGGAATTAATGCCCATTGAAAGGCATTAATCCGGATCCGGCCTTAAGCTAAACGTCGTTTCGGCGCATTACCGTATCCAACGTTTAGCTTTTTCTGAATGGTTACCATGGCTGCCAGGACACTAAAGTCCTGTTTGCCATGGTAAAGTGTAGTGGGGAGCGGGGGACCAGTATACTTACCGTCCGTGCGGCTCCCGGGGCGCTTCAGAGTGACGTCAGGGCGCCCCACGCGCATGGATGACGTGATCGCATGGATCATGTGATCCATGCGCATGGGGCGCTCTGACGTCATTCTGGAGCTCCCCGGGAGCCGCACAGACTGTAAGTATACTGCTCCCCCGCTCCCCACTACTACTATGGCAACCAGGACTTTAATAGCGTCCTGGCTGCCATAGTAACACTGAACACATTTTGAAGACGGATCAGTCTTCAAATGCTTTCAGTTAACTTGCGTTGTTACGGATCCGGCGGGCACTTCCGGCAAATGGAGTACACGACGGATCCGGACAACGCAAGTGTGAAAGAGGCCTTACATAGACACTGGGAAATATATGCATATATGACATATATGCTGCATGTATCCATAGGGCTACATTTTATTTTTTTTATTTTCACTGTATAGAAAAGAGACTATGCTTTGCTATGCAAAGGAATCCTGCAAAACAAATCAATACTTAGCATGTCTATGGGTGATATATGGCACTCGCTGCCTACATGGTGGAGCCTTCCATCACAGGTATTTGCTGGACAATATTCGCAATGTAAAATGATGGGCGTTAGATGTGAACAGGGCTTAATAGTGATGGCTGGAGCTCTTTTCTGCATAGATGTAGGTAGTTCTAGTATTAGGGGAATTGTGTTGTGTAAAGTCTGAATTCTCAATATTAAGTCAGATTACAGCTGGAATCCAGGACTGTGGTAATGGGTGGTGCATTTGCTGTCTTTATTTTATTACGAATGAACTATTTTTTTGTTATAAATACTTTTTCAGTTCCTTTATAATTGTCATGTTAATCATCCTTACAGGTGTTCTGCGGGCATAAAGAAAAATACAAGTGTGCCTCGGATCTGTGAAGAAAAGATGGTTTTCGTTAATATTTACCTGTTCGCCATGCTGCCGATGCTGTATTCCCTGCTGCACAGGCTGCGGGCTCCGAATGGGTAGATTTGTGTGTTTATTTTCATGTTCAAGTAAATGCAGCTGAACAGGAAAAGAAGCCCCTATAACCAGTCAGGACAGCGAGCGGAAGAGCTTGCAGTCTGTGCAGCGGGGACAGCGGCATAGGCAGCACATTGGACGGGTAAATATTTACCAAACCATCTTTTTTCCACAGGTCCGAGGTATGCTTGTATTTTTCATAATGCCCAGGGAACCCCCTTAGGCATAAAACATATGACGTGCCTATAAAATCTGACTACAGGAAATATATGGATTACCAGCCATACTGCCTATATTATATTTTTATATTTCCTGTAACGAAGGGATGCAAATCAGCTGTTAGCAAGCTCTGCCTCCAATGCCACCAGATGTAAGGAAGCTATCCTATAAGTTAATGTTCAACCCTTTAAACAGGCCTTGAAACATAATTTAGGATTATAGCTAAGACAGTACCTCATCTGTAGATATCTGTTTCGGGGTGATAGGCCTCTCACCCAGTTCTCTCTGCTCTGCACTGATGAGGGACTATGTCTGGATTCTGGAGATACTATATATCCTTATGGAAAGCGCCTAATTGGGGTGAGGGGTCTTATAGGCCAGGCAACACTCCTCTGGGAAGAGGGTATGCAAATGAGCTCTTAACAAGCTCTGTCTCTAATGCCACCAGATGTAAGGTAGCTATCCTATAAGTCCATGTTCGACCTTTTAAACAGTCCTTGAGACATGACTTGGATAATAACTAAGCCTGTACCTCATCTGCATCTGAATCCTGACCTAGACCTCTCACCCAGTTAAGCCAGTACTCTCTGACCTGCACTGATGAGTGCAATCACCCTGAAAGAGCTGTTTGCAGATGAGGTGCTGGCTTAGTTATTATCCAAGTCATGTCTCAAGGCCTATTTATTTAAAGGGTCAAACATTGACTTATAGGATAGCTGCCTTACATCTGGTGGCATTAGAGGCAGAGCTTGTTAAGAGCTCATTTTTATACCCCTATAATATAGAGAGAATGACTGGTAATTTCCATTTGCTTCAATGAAAAAAACTCGACAAATAATTTATTAGCCATTTACCTAACTGATGCCACCTCTGGTAATGTAAATTGTCTATTTGTTGGTTATATTTTTTAATATGGCATGTTTATATCAATACATCAGTGCGTTTGACGTCTTGATGTTTTATTTTCCCTCACACTTGCAGGACATCATCTCCTAAGACAGGTTTCTGTCACAGGTGTCTATAGGTATTTTCCTTTGTCGGTTCAGATTCCTTTCACATTTACGTATCCTGCAGACAATGCCGGGAATTGGCCAGACAAAAACTGCTGTGTGCAGCATGCTTGCTGGGAAGCGGCCGGATCTCTGCCAGACCCCATTATAGTCAATGGGGTCCAGCAGGAAGGCGGCAGTGCCAGATCTGGAGAGCTCCAGCAGGCTGTTCTTTACCAGAAACAGCCTGATGGAGTTCCCTGCGGCAGATGTGAAACTAGCCTTACTTTACTACTGGACTAATTCCAGGACATTATGTTTCAGATTTCTGCTGCTTTCATCCATTGTAGTGTAGAGACTGAGATCAACTTCATATTCTGCAATAAAAGCCACACCATTTGGTACTAATTCTTCTGCTGATGCGGGATCCTAACACAAAGCTGAAGATGTTCCACAGCAGAGCTGCCGTATGTGGCCATACCCCATGCCTTTGCTGTACGTTCCTCTTGTTGTACCCTCTCTACCTGTGACACCTGCCCTTGTCAGTTACTGCAATATTTTCTGGGATCCAAACTGCACTCGACCCCCTTGGCTTTTGGTACTTTAGCTTCTTATATTCTTATGTAGCTTTCTATAGCAGCAGTCATTTTGTCAGTCAGTGGGAATATACACTACTCACAAAAAGTTGGGGATATTTAGCTTTCGGGTGAAATTTCATGAAAATGTAAAAACTTCAAGCTACAGTGATATTTTATCATGAAAATAGTGCATTTAAGTAGAAACATGCAATGGTGATTTCTTCATCTCAAACAATTTATTGAAACAAAAGCCAACACCAGTGGTAGGTACACCCCCACAAAAAGTCTCAGTAACTTGTCATGTGGCCTTGAGCATCAATTACAGCTTGACAACGACGTCTCCTGCTGTTCACAAGTCGACTTATTGTCTGCTGAGTCTTGAAGGGCGGCCCTCAGGTCATTGAGGTTCTGGAGTACATAGTTACGGGCCTCTACACGGCGACTCGGCTGATTCCATAGGTTTTCAATGGGATTCAGGTCTGGAGAAAGTGTAGGCCACTCCATTTGAGGTACCTCATTCTCCAGCAGCTGTTCCCTAATGATACGACCTCGATGAGCTGGGGCATTGTGGACCATGAAAATGAAATTAGGCCTGTGTTGTTCATGCAGAGACACAATGACTGGATTTATGATGTTGTTCAAGTAGTATGGGCTTGTGACTGTACCATTCACAAGGTGTAGGGCAGTTCTGTATGGACTAGATACACCTGCCCACACTGTAACACCATCACCACCAAAGGCTCATCTGATGACGACAGTGGCTGATGCATAGCGCTCTCCTTGACGTCTCCAACATTGTTTCTGCTCAGCGTGAATCAACTTTCATCAGTGAGCAGCACTGAGGCCCACTGGTCCCTCATCCAGCGTAGATGCTCCCTGGCCCATGCAAGAGGATGACACCTGTGCTCAGGTACCCTTGCAGGTCATCTAGCACGCAGACCATGCTGATGTGACACTTGGGTGCCTCTCACCTCCCTTAAATGTGCCTGTGTTGTGTGGCATTCATTATCCGGTTCCACAGGGCATTGTTCACAATGAAACAGTCATCAGTGTGGGATGTGTCCATAGGACGTCCACTTCTTCTATGCCTTTCTGTGACTCTTCCAGTCTCTCTGTATCTCTGTTGCAATCTGCTGATGACACTCAAAGCTCAGTGGCCTCTTCTATCTGAGAACATCCTTTTTGAAGCCTCGCAATGGCTTGGTCGTCTTGGTCTCATGATGTCAACAGCATGAGGAGGAGAACTGTTTAAATGCCAATTCTAATTGAACCAGGAAATTTAGTCATCATGGATCAAACACCTGTTGTGAATTTTGCTGTTAAGCCCCTTGTTAGAGAACAGCAAGTTGTGCAAAAAGTACTGAAACATTGAACAGTTGGACATGTGCATTTAGAAGTTTGGAGAAGTCACATGAAGTTCACCTGTAAAGGTTACAGTGCATTTTAGCTTGATCCTGAAATTTCACCTACCAGCCATATATCCCTAACGAGTAGTGTATGAAATTTCATTTACACCTAGTTGTAGATATGGGAGGGGGGTGTATTTAATAAAGACCAGCTTTTCACACGCCAGTATTGGTAAAAAAAAAAAACCTGGTGGTGAAAAATCTGACCAATTTATTAAGAGGCCTCTTAATAAGTCTGTCGCATCTTCTGCTGTCCATGCGCCGCTTTTCCAGCAGACGAGTTGTTCAATGAGTTGGGCCATGGAGCTCCCACCCCAGTCTACTTCTACCTACTTTCCTCAAAAAATCTGGTGTAGAACACCAAACCCTCAATGAGTCCTCTCCAGACATACTCGTCCTATGGTCTAAACGGATTAGATTAGCAGCTCACACAACGGATGCCCCCATAATCGTGTCCCAGAAGAGAATGAAAAATTTAAGACCAAAAATAAAAACAAATAAAAAAATAGGCAGTTTCAGTATCTGGTCTTAAAGCCTAGTCTATGCCTTTCATGGCTGAGATTGGAATAGTTCGACTGGTTGTGCTACGCAGTTTCAGTAGCTTCCATAGTAGTGAATGGGAGACACGTAGACTGAATACCACGTTTCTAGTAAGGCCGCTTTCATACAGTCAGTGTTTGATCAGTGATTTCCATCAGTGATTGTGAGCCAAAACCAGGTGTAGGTTAAAAACACAGACCAGGAGCACATCTTTCCCTTATATCTTATGTCTGTGTAGCTGCTACTTCTGGTTTTGGCTCATAATCACTGGGGAAAATCACTGATCAAGCGCTGACTGTATGAAAGCTTCCTGAGCTACCGTTTTACATCTCCGGCAGGGGAGCAGCCTGTTGCAGATGTCTTGATCCAGCACTACCGGAAGCTACTGGTCACCTGCCGGCCCAATTCACTATAATAGGGATCGGCGATGATCCGGCCGCAACCTGGCAAACATGCCGTTAAGCGGCCAGACAAATATTGCTGCACACAGTGGTATCTGTTTGGCCGCTTTTCGGCATATTTGCCGGATGGCAGTGCGAGAATGCAGAGAGCCGGAACAGCCTGCCGGATCACTTTACTGCATATGTGAAACGGGCATAACTTGGGAGCTGCGGACAGTAGCTCACTGTACTCTGCTGTTCATCTGCTCCCGTTCACTGCTGTGGGAGATACGGAAACAGCGGAGCACTGCACACTTGGTAGTTTCAGTTACTTTGCCCACCCCTCGTAAGAATCGCTCTCCAAAACCAGATAATAAAACGTGTGTTTGTAATTTTTTTGTTTTTCGTTTTGTTTCCGATCTTACTTTTTTTATGAATTCAATATGCAATAAAGCGGCGCCTCTGGTCCTTTCCTGAAACAAGTTGTTAGCAGGGGAAGGTTTGCTTTTATGTGTGAACTCTGTCATACCGCGCCTAACACGTGTGTATTTTTTATGCGCACCATTCGGATTCGGTAAGTCTGTTGGTTTAGAATAGTGCCCATCGAGAAGCAAAGGTTAAAGCATATTAAAGGGTTGTTCACTATTGGAAACCTTCCCGTGGCAGAGCAGGGGACGCTCCTGTGTCCTTGGTTCCTGCTGTTCCTCGCTTTTGGAAACTAGGCCAGGCTTCAGACCTGCTTTTGCAGGTGCTTCTGTGTTTAATGGTCACGATACGCCGATGTACGGTATTTTCCTACAGAACAGCACCAGATTTTACTGCACGCATTGCATATTCAATGAGCAAAAAAGGAAATTTTATGTGAATGAAAAGTTCAATTTTTGCAAGAATAGTGGTGGTGAATAGAAACCCCTGGATACTGACAAGAGTCTCCTGATCGTAGTCCAAAACAGAATGAAATGTTAATGAATGGAGACAGTAATTAGAAGGGGTTATATATTACCTGGTGTCACTCCATCCGCGCTCGTCCCTCTGGTGTGAGGTTACGTTCTACAGCTCTGCCACTGCACAAGCCACAAAGGCGCAAAAAAGACACAAAGTGATACATTGAAAAAACGGGAAAAGGGCATCATAACCTGCTTTTTTTATGTGACTCTGTTTTGTAACGGGAACGTTAGAGAAAATCTTTAATGTGCTTTACTTTAACCCTTAGTTTGATCTGGTCCTCTAGTATTGCTGTGTTTGTGGTTTCTGTCCTCTTTATAACGCATTTCCCTCTAAAATCTAAAAGAAGCATTTCTTTTGTGAATAAGTTTTGGGGCGTCATCCTCTGTTTGAGTGCAAGGCGTGTCAACTATATATAGGCCTTGTAAAAAAGATGGCAAACAATATGGGTTGTTCCCAAGCTTTCTAAAATGTCAGCCTTCCCTAGTTATTCAGTGCCATTCACTCCTATATCGCTAAATAACTAAGCAAGAATATAAAGGGGTTGTCCCACGAAAAATATTCTGCAGTTTTGAAACCAGCACCTGGATCTGAATAGTTTTGTAATCTAATAAAAAATTTAATATGGCCACTGAGTTATTCAATGAAATGGTATCTCTATAGCGCCACCTGCTGTTTGTTCTTTTCCTTTTTTTTTTTTTCTGTCCACCTCGCTGAGGTGGACACACATGCTCAGGGGGAGAGGACTGCAGCAGAAGGGAGATGCCCCGTGAGCTGCAGCATAAAGTACATGCCCCCTGAGCTGCCAGCTTGATCTATATCTAGCTGAGCAATTGGAACAATGAGTGTGGAGATCTCTGGATCCATGTGAGGTACAGCTCTGGTTCTAGCTTTGTTAGAAAGAGACTGTCATGTATTATAAGATGTCTAATTTTTTTCGCTTTTTGCATTAAAGAAGTTATCCAGGCTTTTTCTATTGATGTCCTATCCTCAGGATAGGACATCAATATCAGATCGGTGGGGGTCCTTCACCCGACACCCCCCGCCGATCAGCTGTATGAGGAGACGGCGCGCGCACAGATTGCATGTGCCGTCTCCCGTCTCTCTTCCTGCTCGCTGCTGTATGTCTATGGGACAGCAGCAGCGGACAGGAAGGAAGACGGCACGTGCGCACTGGGCGCGTCGTCTCCTCTAACAGCTGATCCGCTGTCGGACCCCCACCGATCTGATATTGACTTATCCTAAGAATAGTAGACAAAAGTGTTTGTAGAGCAGCACCCACAGACATAAATGGCCACACCGGTAATGCAACAGCTGAGCCACGACCGCAGATCCTCAGCAGTCCACCGTATAGCAAATGAAAAGAGGTAGCGGCAGCATCTCCGGTGAATCCTTTATTGGACGGACATTACAGAAAGTGTGCCATAAAATCGTTTCGTCAAGCCTTGACAAAGGCTGGGATACAGCCGAAACGTTGCTGCCTGATTTTATGGCACGCTTTCTGTAAAGTCCGTCCAATAAAGGATTCACCGCAGATGCTGCCGCTACCTCTTTTCATTTGTTATCCTAATAATAGGTCATCAACAGAAAAAGCCCGGACAACCCCTTCAAATCATGGGATAACCCCTTTAAGGACTGTAGGATGACTGTGTGATGACCACAGTGGTAGCTGCAATGGCTGCCATATTCATCTGGCTTTTATGGGAAATGCTGTTTGAGGTTTGTTTTCTACCTCACATATTTGAACACCATTTCACAGTAAACTACATGAAAACTTCACGTTTCTGAGCTGTACTCTAGAGCTGCATTCAGAACTCTTCTAGAAACAGTCTGCAAATTTGATGGACACTTCCAAAACTGCTTACCCAAACTCTGTAATGAAGGTTTTCTAGAAGATCATGTACAGTCTGCAGTCCTCTGTGTAGACTTTCAGCCAGCACGGAATGCTGGTAGATTTCAGCTCCTGAAGCCTGCAGAATTTAGTATGCAGCTCAGGACTCGGGCACAGTTTGTAATCTCTGATAAAAACAAATATTGTAGATGTTAACTGGTGTTCGAAGATGATCATGAGCTACAGAGCAGCTCATGTCAGCCAAAAGGAAGAGTGACCCATCGTAGACAGCTCTTTCTTGCTCCTCATCAGTACCGTGCAGGGTCATCTGGAGGAGGTGCCTTAAACACCCGAAACAGCTTTCTTCAGATTGTCACTCTTCCTCTTGGAAAAGTCTCTAGTTTGATTGATGGGAGCTCATTTGAATAGTTTTTTCCCATAGTTCATTGCCTTAGGGAGGTTGGCCAGGACTAAAAGTAGCTTTTTGCAGATGTCTGCAGCTGCCTCTTCTAGAGTGTCATACTTGCCTGCTCTTTTCAGCTCCGGTCCTGTACTCTGGCTCCAGCATGTCCATCTTCCAGTCCACAGCTTGCCTGTTATAGGCAAGATCACCCACTCCACTGCTTTCAACCAAAGGATCCTCTTGTGGAAACATCACTGCTGAAGCCAGTGGTTGGCTGCAGCAAATCAGGTGATTATGTCCATGATGGGGAGGAAGTATACAAGCCGTGGACCAGACAGAGGACACAATGGAGCTGGGTGCAGGACAGAAGCGGCAGGGAGCCAGTAACTGGTTGTGTGGACATCACTGACAATGACTTACTTACTGTCTCCATACACCTGCTGGGCCCTCCTGATAAACATCAGCTGAACGTTTCAGATAATTGCCATCTTGTTTTATCTCTTTGCTGTGTTCGCATGACCTCTCCTTTTGTTTTTGGTTGTGTTTTGGACTGCTACGACTTCTTTTTATGTAAACTGTAGAATATTGTGGACTGTTTTTAACTGCCCTGAGTGCATATCCTTACCCCTCGTCGCTGTGTTTTTCTGTGCAGAACACGTCCTGATGTATACATTTGAGTTCAATAACGCCATGTTCTCTCTGTCAGATCGCTCTATTAAAGGTAGTGCCCCTTGGTACAATAATTGGAAAGAAACGCTCACGCAACTGAACAAGTCCAAGTTTTATTCAGGTAGTATTGTGACCGGGACTGAAAAAGAATTGCCCTCTACCTAATCCTTGTCTAGTCCTTTCAGTCCCCTTTCCCTTGTTGTGCTAGGCCTATCTAGCAGCCTCTTAGTCTAGCTGTTTTTTTTTTTTTTACATCATTTTGTCAAAACCTAGCAATTGGTGATGGGTAACTGTAATCTTGTTGAATGTAAATCTACTAACATAACCTACTATGAACGAAATAAAGCAAAGAAGGCCGTTTGCCTTGTAATTTATGTCTTAATTTTGCCTTTTGAATTAAATGTTCTGTTTTTGGTGTATCAAAATCTGTATTTGGACATAATTAGTTTTTTTTTGTGTCTGATTGAGCGTTTATGTTCACTTCCCTTACTGTGGTTCCTGAGTCTAGCAGTGAACATGTAGAACAACAGGTTTGCTTATTCTTCAATAGATGACCAGCTGGAAAATGTTCAGCATGGACTACAAGCTAGGCCAGAATAAGGCCTCGTTCACATGACTGTATTTTTCATCCTTATGCTCCCCCCATGGTTTGCACACTGACCCCTTCATTTCTATGTGGCCATGCACACATCCGTATTTTTAACGGATCTGAGTGGCTATTCCACAAATTACAGAACATGTCGTATTCCTGTCTGTATTACAAACAAGAAAAGTCCGTAGTTATCCTTATTTTGCAGATCTTTTGTTTGTGGACCAAAATGTGGACATGGACGTGTGCATGAAGCATAAGAAATGATATACTTGTGTATTTTATGGTTATATATATATATACTGAACAAAAATGCAACACTTTCGGTTTTTCTCCCATTTTGCATGAGCTGAACTCAAAGCTGAACATTTTCTACATACACAAAAAAACCATTACTCGCAAATATTGTTCATAAATCTGTGTTAGTGAGCACTTCTTCTTTGCCGAGATAATCCATCCCACCTCACAGGTGTGGCATATTAAGGTGCTGATTAGACAGCATGAATATTGCACAGGTGTGCCTTAGACTGCCCACAATAAAAGGCCACTCTGAAATGTGCAGTTTGATCATACAGCACAATGCCACAGATGTCACAACATTTGAGGGAACGTGCAATTGTCATGCTGACTGCAGGAATGTCTACCAGAGTCTCCAAAGGTGTTTCAGAGAATTTGGCAGTACATCCAACCGGCCCCACAACTGCAGACCACGTGTAATGACACCAGCCCAGGACCTCCACATCCAGCATGTTCACCTCCATAATCGTCTGAGACCAGTCACTTGGACAGCTGCAGCATCAATCGGTTTGCATAACCAAGGAATTTCTGCACAAACTGTCAGAAACCATCTTCGGGAAGCTCAGGCACACCTGCGCAATATTCATGCTGTCTAATCAGCACCTTGATATGCCACACCTGTGAGGTGAGAAGTGCTCACTAACTCAGATATAGACAGATTTGTGAACAATATTCGAGAGTAATGGGTCTTTTGTGTATGAGGTGATACCTAAGATGCACTATTTTTTTGTCAATTTTGGTGTAAAAGTCTGTCTTAAGGTCAGTCAACCAATAGTTGGTATAGAGTCAGAGAAAAGTGTCTATTCCTGCACCACATTTATCATCCAGCCTGACCAATGTGATAAATCTGCTTTAAGTCTAGATAGCCTGTCTAAACCTTTGTCATCCTGTATGATTGCTTTGGCCCTAGCAACATTGTGGCCTACAGGATGAGCGAGAGGTTGAGAATGGTGAATGTATTCTTGAAGATTAAAGGGGTTCTGCAGTTTGATTTAACTGATGATCTATCCTCTGGATAGATCATCAGCATCTGACCGGCAGGGGTCAAACTCTGTTCACTTGAATGGAGCTTAGCCGCGCCCAGGCCAGTTGATATTAGTCGTGACGTCACTGGGCCAGCGGTAAACAGTGAGAAGGCCGCAGCGCTGCTGGAGCGCCGCTGCCTTCTCAAACAGCTGATCAGTGGGGTCCCGGATGTCGGACCCCCGCCGGTCCGACGCTGATGATCTATCCAGAGGAATAGAACAAACTGTAGAACCTCTTTAAGGTTAGGTTTCTATTAGGGAGGATGTCATTTTTTTTTTTTAATTTTTTTTTTACAAACTCTGTGTCGGAGGCCCCAGACAGAGCCTCGACATCAGAGGTTAACCGTAGCCTTGCTGTAAGGGCTCATGCACACGGCAGTTTTGGATACCTGCACAGCCCTGTGGATCTCATCAGACACTACTGAATGCCTTATAGCAATATAGCAGTGTTCACATGTGCAGGTTTTGCAGTATTTCTTTCCCTTCTGCAGAGTAAAAAATACACTGCTATGCAAAATGCAGATTGACTATTGTATTTTTATTCGGTTTTACAATAAATGCACCTAAATACTTTTAATTGTTCATTTAAATGTGTTTTTTAAGGTTCTGTTCACATCTACGGTGCATAGTGTTCCTTATTAATGAAACTCTTTGGCTATCTCATACGACCAACGGCACCTGACAGACCCCACTGACTTAGAATATGGTCTGTCGAGTTCCACCAAGGTCGTTTTCTTCTGTCGCCAAAAATGACAGAATCTATGACTGAGCCTTAGACGGAGATGTGAACATAGCCTTCCGCTTTTCTGTGTGTTAAAAATCTGCATGAGTGGGTTAATTTAATGAGTGAGTAGATCTAAGGCCTCCTGCACACAGTTGCTTTCAGGGCAGGCTGGATCTGTAATAGGGTACGCACTTTGTCGTATTTGTGCAGTACGACTCCATGCACCTCTATGGGTGTCCTAATATATGTCTGTCATATGTCTGTGTGCACGAAGCCTAAGATTCTGTGATCTCTCTTTTCCACTTAAAGGGATTTTCCTGCTTTGGGCAGCCCCCTCTTCCCCCACCGGACCTATGGAGGGAGACCTACTTACCTGCTCCCTGCCACTCTGTTCTGGCTCCTTTGGTTCACCGCTGTGTTTGCCACGCTCCAGTCCCAGCTTGTAGACATCCAACATAGAAAGGGGTCACGTTTGCCACTGCAGCCAATGACGCGTGTGACCCAGCGACACACCACTGATTGGCTGCAGCACCATATGTGACACCAGGCAATGCTGAAAATTTACAAGCTGGGACTGGAGCTTGGCAAATGCAGCGGGGGCCCGAAGGAGCTAGAGCCAGACCAAGCAGATAAGAACGTCCGGCAGGGCGGGGTGGGCTGCCCAGAACTGTTTGAAAGCAGGACAACCCGTAGTAAATTATAATATTCAAAATCCAACATTTCTGTTTTGGTCAACTTCCTTCATTTTAGCTCTAACTCGTATTGTGTTGGAATCGGTTATATGTCTATCAGGGTCACTTTAATAATTATGTTTTACATGTAATCCTTCACTTTTTCCTCTATATATCCTTATCCATCTCGGTATATTCTAGGTCTACAGCGCAGGCACTGCTCGCTATATACGTGCACACTATCTTATTGATCTGTTTATTTTACAGCAACTACGCCGTGGTTTGAGTCCTACCGGGAGAGCTTTTTTCAGAGCATGCCGGCCTCCGATCATGAATTCTTAAACCACTACTTGGCATGTATCCTTTTTAACCTCGCCATCATTGGATGCCTCTGAGAAGGAAATCATTGGGCTGGTTTGGCGAGAAATTTTTTCCAACACTGATATAAAAGATAGTAAAACACTGATGTTACTTTCTAAAGAACTATTTATTAATTTTTACAATGTTATTTTTGTTTTTGTCTAAAAAAGTATCCCATGCGTATAACTGCCTCTATAGAATGTATATAAACCAACAATGAGCCCCACACAGTCACAGCTTTCAGAATATATTAGAGAGTGCCATTTCTCAAATCTCAGAGCCCATTTATTAGAGAGGGATAGCATGGCTAGTGCCAGTTATAACATCTCAGCCTCCTTATTAGAGAGGGATAGCATGGCTAGTGCCATGTATAACATCTCAGCCTCTTTATTAGAGAGTGATAGCATGGCTAGTGCCATGTATAACATCTCAGCCTCTTTATTAGAGAGGGATAGCATGGCTAGTGCCATGTATAACATCTCAGCCTCCTTATTAGAGAGGGATAGCATGGCTAGTGCCATGTATAACATCTCAGCCTCCTTATTAGAGAGGGATAGCATGGCTAGTGCCATGTATAACATCTCAGCCTCCTTATTAGAGAGTGATAGCATGGCTAGTGCCATGTATAACATCTCAGCCTCCTTATTAGAGAGTGATAGCATGGCTAGTGCCATGTATAACATCTCAGCCTCCTTATTAGAGAGGGATAGCATGGCTAGTGCCATGTATAACATCTCAGCCTCCTTATTAGAGAGTGATAGCATGGCTAGTGCCATGTATAACATCTCAGCCTCCTTATTAGAGAGTGATAGCATGGCTAGTGCCATGTATAACATCTCAGCCTCCTTATTAGAGAGGGATAGCATGGCTAGTGCCATGTATAACATCTCAGCCTCTTTATTAGAGAGGGATAGCATGGCTAGTGCCATGTATAACATCTCAGCCTCCTTATTAGAGAGTAAGCGCCTCTTTTACTCTTCATTTATGTGTCCTGGAGTTGTACATTTAGTAACTCACTCACTGCTGACAGAGGCTCTTTCTAATGACGTGTGGTAGTTGCACCAAAGCAACACTTAATAGGCCTCCATTAATGAGTTATTTAGCCGATCCCTTTTTCTTAAGCCAAAAATAAATAAATCTAACTATAATATATGTATAAAATTCTGTGCCCTTATTATTTTGTGCCAGTGACGTTCTGTCAGTCATCACTGCGGCCGGCAGAATCCGACAGTTACGACTTTTCTTGCAGCGTTTTGGTGTCCGTCTGATGAAACTGAGCCAAACTGATCTGTCCTGGCACACAATGTAAGTCAATGGGGACGTATCCATTTTCTATGACACAATCTGGCACAATTGAAAACGGATCCGTCTCCCATTGACTTTCAATAGTGTTCAAGACTGATCCATCTTGGCTATGTAAAGATAATACAAACGGATCCGTTCTGAACTGATGCAGACGTTTGTATTATCTGAACGGATCCGTCTGTGCAGATCCATGACGGATCCGCACAAAACGCGAGTGTGAAAGTAGCCTTACTGGCAAAGCCCTTTTAATAGGAAAATCTATGTTTGAAATCCAAAATAGCCAGAAATTATTATGTTTTCCTTATACAATCCAGGATCCCATTGTAGGTGTGAAATTGCTCATCCCATGCTCCGTTATAGTGTGTTCTAGTATTCCAAATTTTTATTTCAGTCTTTGACTTAACAAACCCTTCCAGGCATGCTGGTTGTTTCCTCACATGAACCTGAACCTGTGGAACAGTTTTCAAAGTTATCGCAAGAGCAACATCGAATTCAGCACAGCAATGACTTTTCCTATCCCAAATGGTTTACCCCCAACACCCTAAAGTATTATGTGCTGCTGCATGACGTCAGCTCTGAGGATGAGAAGAGGTGAGATACGGACCTAATACTCAAAATTATGGTCGTGAAATATGTATAAAAACTAGATTTTTGTACTTACCGTAAAATCAGTTTCTCTTCTGTTCATTGGGGCATTGGGGGGCCACAGGCTTGACCGTGGGAATAGCTGCTGCCACTAGGAGTCGACACGAAGCACAAAAGTGTGAGCTCCTCCCTCCAGCTATACCCTTTCTACAGGGACTAAGCTAAAACAGTTTGTGCAAAAGCAGTAGGAGAAGCAAAAGAAAAACAGGAAAACCAAACAATGTACAAACCCAGAACCACGCAGGCCACAACAAGGCCCCTAACAGGAGAAAATGGGTGGGAGCTGTGTCCCTCAATGAATGGAAGAGAAACAGATTTTACGGTAAGTACAAAAATATAGTTTTCTCATCTGTATCATTGGGGGACACAGGCTTGACTGTGGGACGTTACAGAGCAGTCCCAGGGATGGGCCATAAATGAAGAAGCCCTCTGGCCAATCAGAGAACCGCCGTCTGCAATACTCTGCGCCCCAGAGAAGCGTCAGAAGATGCAAAAGTGTGTACTCTGTAAAATTTTAAAAGGTGTGCAAAGACGACCATGTAGCTGCATTGCACACCTGAAGGGCCGAAGCCCCATGATGTACTGCCCAAGCAAGAGGCCCCCACTGCCCGAGCAGAATGAGCAGTAACTCGGAAGGGCGGAGCCCGGTCACGGATGCGGTACGCTTCCACAATGGCCAAACGAATCCATCGGGAAATGGAAACTTTGGATGCAGCCAGCCCTCGTCTCTGTCCCGCTGGAATGACAAATAGAGAGTCCGTCCGGCGGAAAGAGGATGTCTGAGACAGACAGATACAAATGGCCCGAACCAAATCCAGAGTGTGGAACAACTGCTCATGAGGATGAGACTGGGCAGGACAAAAGGGAGAATGATCTCTTCATTGAGATTGAATGCCGACACGACCTTCGGAAGGAAGGACTGGACAGGGCAAAAGACTACTTTGTCCTGGTGAAGGATAAGGAAGGGGGACCGACGGGAAAGAGCCGCTAGCTCCGACACCGTACAGATGGAAGTGATTGCCACCAAAAAGGCCGCCTTGTAGGACAGGAAGCGAAGGGACACCTGCTGCAAAGGCTCAAACGGAGAGGACTGGAGAGCGCTTTGCACCAGATTAAGGTCCCACGGATTCCACGGAGGACGGTAAGGGGGCGCAGTGTGCACCACCCCTGCAGAAAGCAAAGCCAAGTTTTGTTGAAAAAGAATAGAAAGGTCCGAAACTTTCCCTTTGAGAGAACTGAGAGCCAGCCCCAAGTCCATGCCTGATTGTAGGAAAGACAAGAGTCGAGGCAACGAGAACCGAATGGGAGACAACTGGTGGCGTTCGCACCAACTGAAGTAGGACTTCCAGGTCCGGTGATAGATCCAGGAGGACGACGGCTTCCGAACGCGAATCATATGAATGCGTGCCATACTCTGCGTGGCCAGTCCGGGGCCACGAGAATAACGGGCAGACCTTCGGACCTGATTTTTCAGAGAAGACGCGGAATGAGCGGAAGAGGAGGGAACATTTAAGGAAACGTGAATTGCGTCTACAGGATCACAAGGGCGTCCAGCTCCCGAGCCAGAGGATCCTTGGACCTCGCCACGAAGGTCTCTACCTTGCGGTTGAAGTGGGAGGCCATGAGATCCACATCCGGCCGACCCCCATCGCTCGCAGATTACGAAAAAGACCCGTGGATGCCGAGTCCATTCGCCGGGATCGAGTCTCTCTCGGCTAAGAAAGTCGGCAATCCAGTTGTCGATGCCAGGGATATGAACTGCCAACAGAGCTTGGGACATGGCTCTCCGTCCAGGAGAGGATGAGCACTGCTTCCGACATGGCTGCGGGGCTCTGGGTGCCACCCTGGTGGTTTAGATATGCGACTGCTGTGGAGTTGTCGGATTGAACCCGAACTGGATGCCCCCCCGGAGACGGTCCGTCCAATGAAACCAGATAGAGACTAATCACCCGCATTTCCAGAATATTGATCGAAGTTGGCATTCCTCGCGGGTCCAGGAGTACTCGAATGGAATTGCGCCAGGAAGCCAGTTAAAGGAGGGGGGAAGCGGGGAGAACTCACGCCCCGCACCTCCATAAGGGAGTTCGCCGCCCGCGATAATGAAAAAGAAGCGCAGGTCTTCCTGATGGCGCACCAACTGACTCCCCAGGACTCCCCCACACACCCGTACAGCGGTGCTGCTGCAAGGAGCCCCGGCCAAGCGGAGATGTCGGCCAGATGAGAAGTATCCGCGGCGAGCTGATCGGAAGTAGGCTGCAGTAGAAGCCGGGGCCTCAATTTACAAGTGGCCCAGTGAAGGAGAATAGCGGAACTCCACGAGAAACAGGTAGGCAGGCAGGCGGCTGCGGTGGTGCAGGGCCCAGAAAGAAGCTTGGCAAGTAGAGAGGGCTTCCCTTCACCCTACCCCTACAGCTGTTAACTCTTTCACCACCTGGGGGGACAAGGCTTCGTGGGGGCCATCCTAGCAAGTAACCTGAGAGGGGGGTTTGGAGCCAGGAATACTTTCCAATCTGGTGTGTTCTGCCCCCCTGGCTCAAGCCAGGTCATCACCTTTGGTGTGCGGCCCCTTGGGGAGGGCCACTACATCGGAACAGAGGGGACTTGTCGTGGGCGGCCGTGGTGACCCAAAGGCTGGCGGGATGCAGAGGCTTTAGGAACCTCTGGTCCTCCTTGTCTTTTGGAGACCGGGAAGGAGCAGCGGGCTTGGGGACCCCCTGGTCTCCCGTCTCCTGTTTTCTGGGTGGGAGTGCATGCAGCTAGGACTTGTCTTTTTTTTTTTTTTTTAGAAACATCATAACTTTTGTTTTTTGTTGGCAGAGCTGCATGAGGGCTTGTTCTCTATGGGTCAAGTTTTGAATTACATTGGACTTTTTATTATGCTTTTAGTAAAGCTACATTCACACGAAAAAAATGGACATCACATGGCCATTTCCAGAATCATTGTAGTCTTTGCAATAGCAGCCATCAAAAAATAAGCTATAACCTATTTATGGTCTTTTTCTCGGCCAGACAGACCCTATTGAATTCAGTGGGACAGTGTTTTATGGCAGCCTAGACAGGAGAGTCCATTAAAAATGGGAACACTAGTGCAATATGGTCTTTAGGGGCTTTAAAAAACAAAACCTCCTCACGTGACACTTGCTTATCATAGGATGCAGAAGGACTTAACGCTCCCAGGTCCTTCTGCCTTAAGGCCTCTTTCACACGGGCATCGCGTGTGAGGGCTGGACAAGATGTGGGTGCGTTGCGGGAAAATGCGCAATTTTCCCGCGTGAATGCAAAGTGTTTTAATGCGTTTTGCACCCTCGTGAGAAATATTGGCATGTTTGATACCCAGACCCGAACCCGGACTTCTTCACAGAAGTTCAGGTTTGGGTTAGGTGTTGTGTAGATTTTATTATTTTTCCCTTGTAACATGGTTATAAGGGAAAATAATAGCATTCTTAATACAGAATGCCTAGTAAATTAGGGATGGAAGGGTTAAAATAAATAAATAATTAAACTCACCTCATCCACTTGTTCGCGCAGCCCGGCTGTGATGCGCGCAGTGACGTCACCAAAGGTCCTTTTCCTCCCAGGTCCTCAAAGAAGAAGAAAGAAGAGAAGTCGGGCTGCGCGAACAATTGGATGAGGTGAGTTTAATTTAATTTTTATTTTTTTAACCCTTCCATCTCTAATTTACTTAGCATTCTGTATTAAGAATGCTATTATTTTCCCTTTATTACCATGTTATAAGGGAAAATAATAAAGATCGGGTCCCCATCCCGATCGTCTCCTAGCAACCATGCATGAAAATCGCACCGCATCTGCACTTGCTTGCGGATGCTTGCGATTTTCATGCAGCCGCATTCACTTCTATGGGGCCTGCGTTGCGTGAAAATATAGAGCTTGCTGCGATTTTCACGCAACGCACAAGTGATGCGTGAAAACCACCGCTCATGTGCACAGCCCCATAGAAGTGAATGGGTCTGGATTCAGTGCAGGTGCAATGCGTTCACCTCACGCATTGCACCCGCGCGGAATTCTCGCCCGTGTGAAAGGGGCCTAAGTGAAGAGTGAGAGTCCCTGTGCATGCAAGTGGCTGAGGTATTTGCACACTAGGAACAGAAAAAAAAAAAAATAATATGTAGTGGCGGCTGTGTCATATGATGTAAACCAAAGGTGCCCATCTGTTTTTTACCGGATTCTGCCATCGAGGAGCCTAACAGAGCCTTCAACACAAATGTGAGTAAAACCTTACTGCAGCTTGCATTCAGTGGCTTTTTTCAAGACAAGTGAAATCTTGATGTTGAAGAGCATCGGTCACCAGATTTCACAATACAATTGCATGCACCTCTTAGCCCTGATGAGACTGATGGTCTCACTTTGAAAACAGAACTTTATAATTGTTTCAAAGACTTATTTTACAGTTAGGTACTACTATTACTCATGAATTTTGGTGTCATCTCTGTTTTTGTCAAGGGCTGATTCAATTTATGAAGAGATGATACAGCGGTATGGGACTCAGGGATGCTACTTACTCAAAATTAATTCCAGAACATCCAGCAAAGGAGCAGATGAACAGATCCCTGATCCCTGGAGTCAGTACATCCAGAAAAACAGCATTCACAGTCAGGTTTGTAATAGAAAAATATTTAAAGGGATGTTCCAGCTTTTTGATACTGATGACCCATCCTCTGGAGCTGGAAGCAGAAGGCTCTATCAACCATGTAAGGATTGTGCAGTTGTCACTAGGGCTGCAGTAAACGATTATTTTAGTAATCGAGTATTCTATCGATTATTTTTTACGATTAATCGAGTAATCTAATAAGAAAAAAATAATACTGTTTTCCTTTATAAAAACTCAGACGCCCTGCCATTAGCCCCCAACACCCTTTGTTCCCCACTGTGCGATCAGCCCAAGTGCATCAGTTCCCCCCAGTGCCATCAGCTCTGCCCCCTTGTGCCATCAGCTCTGCCCCCTTGTGCCATCAGCTCTGCCCCCTTGTGCCATCAGCTCTGCCCCCTTGTGCCATCAGCTCTGCCCCCTTGTGCCATCAGCTCTGCCCCCTTGTGCCATCAGCAGCTCTGCCCCCTTGTGCCATCAGCAGCTCTGCCCTCTTGTGCCATCAGCAGCTCTGCCCCCTTGTGCCATCAGCAGCTCTGCCCCCTTGTGCCATCAGCAGCTCTGCCCCCATTGTGCCATCAGCAGCTCTGCCCCCATTGTGCCATCAGCAGCTCTGCCCCCATTGTGCCATCAGCAGCTCTGCCCCCATTGTGCCATCAGCAGCTCTGCCCCCATTGTGCCATCAGCAGCTCTGCCCCCATTGTGCCATCAGCAGCTCTGCCCCCATTGTGCCATCAGCAGCTCTGCCCCCATTGTGCCATCAGCAGCTCTGCCCCCATTGTGCCATCAGCTCTGTTGCCATGCTCCTCCTGACACCCGTAGTGCACAGCGTCACTGGTTTCTATGACGCTGTGCACTCCAGGCGCCTGGCCTTAGTTGCGCCCCCACCCCCTCGGTTTCATCCACTTACCTTTCCAGCAGGGGCGCTGCCGACACTCCATCGTTCTGCGCTGCTCTGCTCCTGACGTCACACAGTGCGTCGGGTCATGGCGTGCGTACGTCAGGAGGTCAGAGCAGCGCGGGACCATGGACGTACTGTGGAGTGTCCGGAGGCCGCCTGCTGGAAAGGTAAGTATTCCAAGCGCCGCAGGAGACCACGGAGCGGGAGTAATAGCAAGCGCTTCACTCCCGCTCCATGGTCACATGACACAAACGAATCTTCGATGCAAAAAATTTGCATCGAGGATTTTTTTGTGTCGAATTACTCGATTTAATCGAGTAATCGTTTCAGCCCTAGTTGTCACTGAACCAGTTGGATCCCATCAACCCGCTGTAGTCGCCAACATCGTTTCAAGTTTGATAGTTCAAAGTCCCTTTTCTACATTTCCCTTCTTTATGATTTCTGTACTTGTATGGAGACCTATTTGATGAAGGGGCCAACAGTTAAGACAAGTTTATCTTCAATTACACCAGTTTTATGGTGCAAATGAAGGCACAAATTGATGGCAGCTATGAGCCGTCAAAGATTTCTGTTTAGGCACATGGACTGCCAGAGGATGTGCCTCATCTTAAATTAGGCGCATCCTCCGGCAGTGCAGACAATATCAAAACCAGCCCAGAATGCTCCAGTCTCCATAAATCTCCCCCATGTCTTCACAGCGTAACATATTGCTCCACCATACTTGCTTTTTTAAGTAGTCTACATTATACCAACCACTTTCTATTTTGTACTTTCAAGATGTTTTCCAGGACTAAGGGCTCATACACAAGACCGTTGTTTTTGTCCTCATCCGATCCACATTTTGTGCGGGTCAAATGTGGACCCATTTACTTCAGCGGGACCGCAAAAGATGCTCACTGAGTGTTTTCCGCATCCGTATGTCCGTTCCGCAGCACCCAATTTTTAAAAAAATATGTCCTATTCTTATCCGTTTTGCAGACAAGGATAGGACAGCTCTACAGAGGGCAGAACGTTTAGTTCCACAAAAACCACACAGACAGTACCTGTGTTTTTTTCAGATCTGCAATTTGCGGACCGCAAAAAAGGCAGCGGCCATGTGCATGAGCCCTAAGATGTTGGTGACCTATTCATAGTTAGCTCAGCAGTATTACATGAATGGGAGTCCAACTCCCGGCATATCTGCTGATCAGATGTTACCCTCAAAAGTAGACCGTGTACTGAGCTGGAACACCAGAGCTCCACATACTTGTGTAGTGGCCATTTTCAGGTACTGCAGCTGTGCTCTGGAACCCAAGAAGCAGTTATGGTGTTCGAATCTGTACTTTGCTCACTTCCTTGAACACTGGCTGCAGGTGACCGCTAATCATTGTGGTTTTAGACTCTGACCGATCTGATATTGATGACCTACTTGTGGCGAGGCCATCAGTATCTTTGTCCTGAAAAAAACCTCTTTTAATTTTGGTTCTTTCTTTTTCATTATTGCAGGATTCTTATGAAGATAGTACTAACGCTGCTCCACTAAATACACATTCAGACCATGTTGTACCTGTGGATGGGCTGGAAAACTATGAGAAAGGTTGGAATATTGCTGCAATTTTTGTTCTAATAGATGATATCTATTCTTCAGCTTTTCACTGCCTGTTTGATTCTTCTCTTTGTACGATGGATGGTACAATCCATCCTGAGTTATCTTGGACATTATTTCACTTTAAAAGGGAACCAGTCATAAGGCTCGTGTCAGATTGAAATCCTGACAGGGTCCCTCATGCTCACAACTTTCCCAAAGTGTGGATGTGGCGTTGGAAGGATTTAAAGCGGTTGTCTGGCCTTGGAGCCCGGCCAACCCCTTTAATGTGAGGGGGATTCGCATCCGACGAACCAGCAGATTTGCTTTAATTTATACCTGAAACTGGTGTAAATTATAGATCCAGTCTTTGCCATCTTATAGCTAGCATTAATTTGGCATCCTGGCACAAGGAGAGCCAGAGATGCTCCCAATTTATTGAAAGGATTTTACCTCTTAGTATTAGGTTTATCTCGCTCACAAAGTAGATCAAGACTGGTTTATGAAATATTCAAGAGATATACTGTATATACTTTGTGTGTGTGTGTATATATATATGTATGTATGTGCATATATATATATGTGTGTGTGTGTATGTATGTATGTATATATATATATATATATATATATATATTATACACACCTTGGATTTTTTTAATAAATAGTGGAACTCTGAAGGGCTTCTGTCAGCAGATTTGTACCTATGAAACTGGCTGACCTGTTGCATGTGCTCTTGACAGCTGAAGACATCAGTGTTGGTCCCATGTTCATATGTGCCCGCATTGTTGTTCAGTTTCGTGATATTGATGACCTGATCTCAGGATAGGTCATCATTATCAGATTCACTGATCAGCTGTTTGGAGAAGACGTGGCATCCTCTTCAAAGTATACCCACATGATGTCTAGATTGTAGTGGTGGTGCAGTGTAATTACAGATGTTCACCCCATTCGCTTGAATGGTGGGAGTGCTGGATGTGGGACCTCCCACTAATCTTATATTGATGACCCATCCTGAGAATGCAAGTGCTTTAAAGGGAACCTATCATCAACTTAATGCTGAGCTCCTCACTAAGGGCAGCATAAAATAGTGACAGAAATGCTGATTTCAGCGGTGTATCACCCATGAGCTAAAAGTCAGTGGTTGCTGAGAACCAGCATCATGATCATTGCAGCCCAGACCTTGAAAAGAGTCAGATCTACCTGAGAAGAGTCCTGGTTATTCATAATCTCCTGCACTCTCCAGCCCATCTGCTGATGATTGGCAGTTCTCTCCTAGAGACAAAGGGAGAAAACTAGGTAGAAGCCTGTCAGTCATCAGCAGGTGGGCGGGAGATCAGGAATTCATGAATAACCAGGACTCTTCTCAGGTGGCCGTGACTCTTTTCCAGGCCCAGTCTGCAATGATTGTGATGTTGGTTCTCGGCAACCACTTACTTTTAACTTTTGAATGACAGACCGCTGAAATCAACTCACCTGTCTGTACTTTATTCTGCTGTTAGTATGGGCAGCATAAAGTTGATGACAGGTTCCCTTTAAATGTGCTTAGATGTATTGGTGGGTTGTCATTACTGTTTTATTTTTTATTAAAGTTTTAATTTTTACTTCCTTTTTTGGTGTTTTAACCTGTCCTTCAGAAGGTCAGAGAACATGTTTGTGTGGATGTTATTGTTTTGAGATGCAGAATTTTTTGACAGTTTTCCTGGTGAACACTAGGTCCAACCGAGGCAGTGTCGCAACCAGGGAGTTTTTTTTTTCTCCCTGGCTGTGAGCTCTGTGCTGTGATTGGACAGCGCTACAGCCTGGGAGAAGGAATTCCCAGGGAGAAACAGGCCAGACTTCGCCTAGTATAACCAATTGAGCTAAAATACCAGGGGAAATAGCGGGAGAACAGAGCGGCGCCCCGGAATAATAGTAAGTGCAGTGAGATCCCGGGGCGCCGCTCTACACAGCCTGATGGTTATCTTACAATGTTTGGACTGATGAAAGGTCCTCTTTAAGGGACTAATGACACGCCTGAAAGTTGTGTTTTTATACTTATGTTTATTTGATATTTAACTCTAGATTTTTCTTCTGGTTTCTCTTTAGAGACTTTGTCGAACAGTTTGAAGGCACACCCACTTGACCAGCTTAGTGATGCTGGTGGTAGTTTTGATGAGCTTGATAATGGCCGGCCACCAGGTACTATAACTGAGACAAAGAAGGCGATGACTGGAACGCCCCATGGCAGTTGTTTGACGCTTACAGACCATGATCGCGTTAGGCAATTCATCCAAGAATTCACCTTCCGAGGACTCATACCACATATAGAAAAGACAATAAGACAGCTGAACGATCAGGTAGGAATGCGTTGATTTGACCTCATCATTAGGTGTTGGTCATTTTACCTAATTGTTCAATAAAAAATATGGAGATCCTATTGCTGAGGATTGTTTTATACATCTATTGGCATGGTTGAAATAACCAGGCACAAGGAAAGGTTATTTCACTTACATAGTTACATAGTTAATATGGTTGAAAAAAGACATACGTCCATCAAGTTCAACCAAGGGATAGGTGGAGACGCGAATCCCAGAAGGAAGTGAGACTCAGATTTCTACACGTTTTCATAAGCATTAATGTTTTTTACTTTTAAGAATTCGTCTAAACCCTTTTCGAAACTGTCCTCTGTTCCTGCTGTGACCACGTCCTGAGGAACTCTATTCCACAGAGTCACAGTTCTTACAGTAAAGAAGCTTTGACGCTTCTGGAGACTGAACTTTTTCTTCTTCAGTCGGAGGCAGTGCCCCCTTGTCTTTTGAGCACATTTTACATGGAACAGCTTTTCGCTGTATTTTTGTATGGCCCATTTATATACTTGTATAAGTTAAGCATGTCCCCTTAGACGTCTCTTCTCAAGACTAAATAAATTCAATTATTTTAATCTTTCTTCATAACTAAGACCCTCCATGCCCCTGATCAGTTTGGTCGCTTTCTTCTGTACTTTTTCCAGCTGCAGTGCATCCTTTCTATGTACTGGTGCCCTAAACTGGACTGCGTATTCCAGATGAGGCCGCACCAGCGCTTTGTAAAGTGGTAGTATTACATCCCTTCCCCGCGAGTCCATGCCTCGTTTAATGCATGACAATATCCTGGTAGCCTTAGAAGCAGCTGATTGACATTGTATGTTGTAATTTAATCTACTATCCACAAGGACACCCAAATCCTTCTCTATAAGTGACTCTCCCAGTGCTACATCACCTAGGACATATGAAGCACAGAGATTATTACTACCAAGATGCATAACTTTACATTTGCCCACATTGAACCTCATTTGCCAAGTTGATGCCCAATCACTGAGTGTTCAAGTCAGCTTTTAGTTTGTGGACATCTTCCATAGACCGTACAGTTCTACACAGCTAAGTGTCATCTGCAAAAATAGATATGGCGCTATTAATCCCGTCCTCAATATCATTAATAAATAAATTAAATAATAAAGGGCCCAGCACTGAACCCTGGGGTACATCACTTATGGGACCATTCTGAAAAGGAATCATTGACCACAACTCTCTGGACACGGTCCTTCAGCCAGTTTTCAATACAATTACAAACTATACTTTCCAAGCCAATAGACCTTACTTTACTTATTAAGCGTTTGAGGGACAGTATCAAAAGCCTTTGCAAAATCCAGAAACACTACATCCCCAGCCACCCCTCTGTCCAGGCTACTACTCACCTCCTCATAAAAACAAATCAGGTTAGTCTGACAACTTCTGTCCTTGGTAAACCCATGTTGGTTATCACTTATAATATTATTTATAGTCACATACTCCTCTATATAGTCCCTTAACCCCTTAAGGACCGGGCTCATTTTCACCTTAAGGACCAGGCCATTTTTTGCAAATCTGACCAGTGTCACTTTAAGTGCTCATAACTTTAAAACGCTTTGACTTACCCAGGCCGTTCTGAGATTGTTTTTTCGTCACATATTGTACTTCATGACACTGCTAAAATTGGGTCAAAAAAGTTAATTTTTTTGCATAAAAAAATACAATTTTTACCAAAAATTTTGAAAAATTATCAAATTTCAAAGTTTCAGTTTCTCTACTTCTGTAATACATAGTAATACCCCCAAAAATTGTGATGACTTTACATTCCCCATATGTCTACTTCATGTTTGTAGCATTTTGGGAATGATATTTTATTTTTTGGGGATGTTACAAGGCTTAGAAGTTTAGAAGCAAATTTTGAAATTTTTCAGAAATCTTCAAAATCCCACTTTTTATGGACCAGTTCAGGTTTGAAGTCCTATTGTGAGGCTTAGATAATAGAAACCTCCCAAAAATGACCCCATTCTAGAAACTACACCCCTCAAGGTATTCAAAACTGTTTTTTCAAACTTTAACCCTTTAGGTCTTCCACAAGAGTTAATGGCAGATGGAGAAACAATTTTGAAATGTCTATTTTTTGGAAAATTTTCCAATATAATCAATTTTTTCCAGGAGTAAAACAAGGGTTAACTGCCAAACACTCAAAATGGGTTGCCCTGATTCTGTAGTTTGCAAAAACACCCCATATGTGGTCGTAAAGTAGTGTTTGGCCAAACGGGAGCACATAAAAGGAGTGGAACACCATATGGGTTTTGGAAGGCAGATTTGGCAGGACTGGTTTTGTTTATACCATGTCCCATTTGAAGCCCCCTGTTGCACCCCTAGAATAGAAATTTCAAAAAAGTGACTCCATCTAAGAAAGTACACCCCTCAAGATATTCAAAACTGGGTTTACAAACTTTGTTAACCCTTTAGGTGTTCCACAAGAGTTAATGGCAGATGGAGAAACAATTTTGAAATTTCTATTTTTTGGAAAATTTTCCAATATAATCAATTTTTTCCAGGAGTAAAAAAAGGGTTAACTGCCAAACAACACTCAAAATGGGTTGCCCTGATTCTGTAGTTTGCAAAAACACCCCATATGTGGTCGCAAACTACTATTTGGCTAAACGGCAGGACATAGAAGAAGGGGAACACCATATGGTTTTTGGAAGGCAGATTTTGCTGGACTGGTTTATTTACACCATGTACCCTTTCAAGCCCCCTGATGACCCCCTAGAGTAGAAACTCCATAAAAGTGACCCCATCTAGGAAACTACGGGATAAGGTGGTTGTTGTTTTGGGACTATTTTTGGGGTAAATTTGATTTTTGGTTGCTCTATATTACTCTTTTTTGAGGCAATGTAACAAAAAAATTAAATTCTAAAATTGTTTCTACATTTACTATTTGGTTTTGTGGAACACCTAAAGGGTTAACATAGTTTGTAAAGTAACTTTTGAATACCTTGAGTGGTGTAGTTTCTTAGATGGGGTCACTTTTTTGGAGTTTCTAGTCTAGGCTACATCAGGGGGGCTTCTAATGGGACATGGTGTCAAAAAAAAAAAAACTGTCCATCAAAATCTGCCTTCCAGAAACCATATGGAGTTCCCTTCGTTCTATGCCCTGCCGTGTGGCTATATAACCATTTACGACCACATATGGGGTGTTTCTGCAAACTACAGAATCGGGGCAATAAATATTTAGTTTTGTTTGGCTGTTAACCCTTGCTTTATTACCGGCAAAATGGATTCAAATTGAAATTTTGCCCAAAAATTGGTGTTTTGGCACAGTTTTTATTTTATATTTTTAACACCGTTCATCCGAGGCGTTTGGTCAAAAGTTATTTTTATAGCGACGACTTTTACGCACGCGACGATGCCCAATATGTATGTCTCTCAGTCTTTGGAGACACTAAGCAGGCATCCTAAAACTGCGGCCCTCCAGATGTTGTAAAACTACAATTCCCACCATGCCCTGCTGATGGCTGTAGGTTGTCTGGGCATGCTGGGAGTTATAGTTTTACAACATCTGGAGGGCCGCAGTTTGAGGATGCCTGCACTAAAACTAATATTTTTTGGGGAAAGAAAAATTGTTTCCGTGTCTCCAAAGTCTGAGAGCCATAGTGTTTTATGTTCTCTAGTGGACTGTTGAGGATTATAAAAATGTAGTACTCCATGGAAGTGTGATACTCCCTGAAGCAATTGATAACGCAGAGGCCCGGATGATCGGGGCACGTGTCACATTGAGTAGTGGTGTCCTTCCGTATCCCCCTCTTGTGACACACTCTGCACTTTTTTTGGGTTCGTCCCTTCTTTCCAGTATGGGGGACCACACCTGGAAAGTGTTGGCCAGGGACGATCCGGGCGCCTCCAATTCCCGAGGTACTCCGGCCTGCTCTTTCCCGGTCCGAAAAGATCAGGTCCTTGAGGACTGCCTCATAGAAATGGAGGAATGTCCCTGTGCTGCCAGCGCTTTGGGATAGTACAAAAGAGTTGTACATGGCAACCTGCACCAAGTAGACCGCAACTTTTTTGTACCATGCCCGGGTTTTGCGCATGGCGTTATATGGCGTGAGGACTTGATCAGAGAGATCAACTCCTCCCATATACCGATTGTAGTCGATGTTACAGTGTTACCGCTGTTACCGTGGATTGTGGACAGCATAAGGACTTCCCTCTTGTCCTTATACCTGACCAGCAACAGGTTTCCACTGGTAAGTGCACGGGTCTCACCCCTGGGGATAGGTACCTGGAGGGGGTAGGCAGGGAGGCCGCGTTGATTTTTCCGCACGGTCCCACAAGCGAACGTGGATCTGGCGGCAAGGGACCTGAACAAGGGAATGCTGGTATAAAAGTTATCCACGTACAAGTCGTAACCATTATCCAGCAGTGGGTACATAAGGTCCCACACGAGTTTCCCACTAACACCCAGAGTGGGGGGACATTCTGGGGGTTGAATACGGGAATCTCGCCCCTCGTACACACGAAATTTGTAAGTGTACCCTGAGGCACTCTCACAAATTTTGTATAGCTTCACGCCATACCTCGCCCGCTTTGTGGGAATATATTGGCGGAAACTGAGTCTCCCCTTGAACGCAACGAGAGACTCGTCAACCGCGACCTCGCTTCCAGGTACGTAGGCCTGCTGAAATGTGGCCCCAAAGTGATCGATGACCGGCCGTATCTTATACAGCCGGTCATAGGCAGGATCACCTCGGGGTGGACATGCTGCATTATCGGAATAATGCAGACATTTCCGGATGGCCTCAAACCGGTGACGTATCATGACCATACTGTACAGTGGGGTCTGGTATAGGACGTCCCCACTCCAGTATTGCCTGACACTGGGTTTTTGGACTAGACCCATATGCAGCACGAGGCCCCAAAATGTCCTCATTTCGGCTGCACTGACCGGCGTCCAGCCACCGGGTCTAGCCAAAACTGAGCCTGGGTTTTGAGCGACGAACTGTTGGGCGTACAGATTCGGCTGCTCCACCATCAAATTCACCAGTGGGTTACTGAAAAAAAACCTAAAATATTCCAGTAAACCCCACTGTGGGAATCTGGATTCCAGGATTGCCAGCAAAATCCGGAATCTCAGGCTCAAAGTCCACTGGGGGACACCAGCTAAGTTCATCGGCAGGGGGCTCCGGTGGACTTATTTGGTGGGCCGGGAAACCAGTACGAACCCCAGGGCGGCTCGTACTAGGGTGGGCCACAGGATCCCTAGCATGTGGGGCCCCTGGCTCCGCCTGGCGGCGTCTCCGCCGCCTTGGTGGCTCATCGTCATCAGATGATGATGAGGAGGATGCGGATGATAAAAGGAATGTGGGGTCATCCTCATCCTCACTGGGGCTCTCAGAGTCGGAGGCAATCTGGGCGTATGCCTCCTCGGCCGAGAACATCCGGCGGGCCATGGGTGTGTGTGCGTGTAGGTGTGCGTGTGTGGCAAACTTTATTATATGTGCGTGTGTGTGGGGGCAACGGGTGTTCGCATACTAAAAAGTCCAGGCAAAAAAATGGGCAAGTGTTAGGAAAAAAAAAGTTAAAACTTGCTGATCAGCGGTACAACGCTGATCAGCGGTCGGTGGGGTGGTGGGGCGGGCGATGTGCTAACAGTGGACGGACGCTAAAAAGTGCCGGCCAGTCAGCGCACGCAGAAAAAAAAAAGTGGGGGGGAGGCTGGTGAAGGGGGGGGGGACGACAAGTGGCAGGGGGGGTCTGGGTTAGGGTTAGATGGATAGATGGAAGTTTGGAATAAAAGTACTTTTTCTTTTTTTTTTCTCCTAACTTACTTTTCCCTTCTTTCCCTGCCTAACGGTGCCTCTCCCTCACTGACCCTAACCTACCTGGGTGGCGATGGGTGCAGGAGGGTGATGGATAACGATTAGGGGGACACAGGAGCTGGTGCTGGACGATGCTGCACGGTCAGGGTGCTGGACAGGAAGAGGAGGGGAGAGAGGAGCGCAGGAAGTTTGAATCTCGCGCCTCTCTCCCCTGCACCAATCAGCACCCTGGACAGCGGCATTCAGCACCAGAGCCAGCACCACCTCTTCAAATCCTCAGACTGCGATAGGTGGTGTATAATTACGCCACCGATCGCAGTCTTTTCTCGCCCAATTCCTTGGGGGACACAGGAAACCTTGGGTATAGCTCATCTCCATAGGAGGCGTGACACTAAGTGAAAGACTGTTATGCCCCTCCTCCAGCAGCTATACCCTCAGCCTGGAGCGAGCGACTACCAGTTTTTTGCTTAGTGTCAAGGAGGCAAGACACTCTCTGCACTGCAGAGCTGTCTTTGCTAAAGATTTTATTTTTTCTCTTTTTATTATTTTTAACTTTTTTCCTTTTTTCAACAGGGACAACAGAGTCGCAAAGACCTCTCTGTTTTCCCGGGGTTGAGCTGCGCCAGTGCCGGCTATCCGCACTGCTGCCTCCCCCACAGAAGAAAAGGAGGACCAGGGCAGCCCAGCTCCCCTGCATCCCGCCAGCACAAGGGTCGCCCGCCTGCAAGCCCCTCTCCAGCTTCCTGCCACTTCGGTGCCAGTGGCTGAAGGGGCGTCCCTGCTGGATGGACTGAGGGTGAAAACGTCGACTGGTGAGGTGGCTATGCAGCCGTTCCAACCCCCCCCCTCCCCCCCTGTTAGGGTTTTAACTTCTGTGTTCCCTCTGCCTAGCCTTGTCACATTACAAGGCTTACTGTCGGCTTCCCCCCCCTTGTGTGTGGAGCAGGACGGAGCGGTGCTCGTTGGGGAAGGGTTTACTGCACAAGTTTACCTCAGGTGCTGCGGCCTTGTGGGGCCGCCTTTTGTTATCTCGGCCAGTGCTGCCGCTGTGTTCAGCTGCCGGCTGACTTCTCTTGCCGGCTACCGGTGTGTCATTCGCCGCCGGTGTATAAGGAGGTGGTCGGGGGGCAATATTTTCTCGACGGCATATTTGTTTGAATCGCGCGCGCGCGCGAAAGTGCCGGCGGGGGGCGGAGCTTCGTTCCGCTTCTCCTGTACATGTTAGACATTCAGTCGGGGGGGCGGACGTCTTTCTTCCCGCTCCTCGCTGGCCCCGCCTCCTCTTCGTGCCTGCTCTCAGGACGGATCGTTTTTACCTCAGGTTTTACCTCAGGATTTGCCGCTGCTGTTTCCGCTGCTGTTGCCGCTGCTGTTGCCGCTGCTATTGCCGCTGCTGTTGCCGCTGCTGTTGTCGTCCGTTCCCACTGTGACCTGGTAGGACTGTTGACCCTTTCTAGCTCTGCAGCCCTCTGGCCTGGACGCTTTTATATTACTTCAGCCAACATGTCTGACCCCTCAGCGCCGGCCGGTCCTTGGTATCACACCTGCACCGCATGTAAGGCGCCCCTCCCTCAAGGGCAGCCTGACCCGCATTGCTCGGCTTGCAAAGCCCCATTACAGGGTCCGCCATCTGTTGTGTCACCCCCTGGCCTATTGGATCCCCCTGACTGGGCTAGATCCCTTTCCCAGGCTGTGGTCAGCCTCTCTAACGTTGTGGGCCGCCTTGCAGAGGTATTGCCCTTATCGCAGCCGGATATTTCCCCTGCTGGGCCCTCCGGGTCCGCTATCTTAGCTGACCCGTTTGAGTCCCTCTCTCCAGGCGACATCTCCAGAGCCCGTCAACCCCAGAAGCGGTCTAGGGCGGAGCGCCTATCATCCTCGGATGCTTCAGTATCACCCCCAAGGGTGCGCTCTCAGTCGAGCCCTTCCTCGATACAGGATATGCCCTCTGAAGGGGAACTAGTTGATTCAGATTGTGATATGGACTCGGCCTTGCCTTCAAAACTGGCTTCTGCTGTGGGCCATCTTATTAACAATATTCGTGATACCTTTAAGATTCACGATGATCCTCCTAATTCTGAAAAAAACAGTGTTTCCTTTTTTCACCAAAAACAGACGTCTGCAGTTTTTCCCCTCCACACTGACTTCTCGTCGGTGGTTTCCAAGGCCTGGGCCCGCCCTGATGCCCGTTTTACCCCGCCTAAGAAGTTGGATATCTGTTATCCATTCCCGGCGGATTGCATTACAAACTGGGCGTCACCACCCAAAGTCGACCCCCCGGTGGCCCGTTTGGCAAAAAGCACGGCTATTCCCGTTGCTGATGGCTCTTCCTTACAATCCACTGAGGATCGCCGTATAGAGGCCATTACCAAAGGTATCTTTGCAGCCTCCGGTTCCGCCCTCCGGCCGGTCTTTGCTTCCGCTTGGGCTGGAAAAGCGGTTTCAGAGTGGGCTTCTCAGCTGGATCAGGAGCTTGAATCCGACGTCCCTATTCAGGACCTCCGTGCTCTAGCCCAACTTATCGTTCAAGCCGGCAAATTCGTCTGTGAAGCATCCCTTGATGCTGGGGCTCTCATAGCCCGTTCGTCTGCCCTGGCCGTTTCGGCCAGGAGGGAGCTTTGGTTAAAGGTTTGGACGGCGGACTCCACGTCAAAGCGGTCTCTTACTGGCCTTCCCTTTACTGGTTCTCGATTGTTCGGGACCCGCTTGGATGAAATCATATCCGAAGCCACGGGGGGGAAGAGTACGCATCTTCCTCAATCTAGGACTAGGACCACCACTCGAGGCCGTCCCATTTTTTCTCGTTTCAGGTCTTCCCGCAGGGCTCCCGCACCTCGCACCTCTTCAGGTCCATCCCCTAGCTCTGTCCAAGACAGACGTAAGAAACCTTTTTTTCGGACCCAGCCCTCCTGGCGCAAGTCACAGCCTGCTCGCCCTCCCGCGACCAAGCAGAACACTACCTGAAGGTGCGCCCCCACCCGCCCGGGGTGGGGGGACGTCTTTTCCTGTTCAGGGACTTCTGGCAGGCGCACGTCTCCGACGCCTGGGCTCTCGAAGTTGTGTCTTCCGGGTACAAACTCGAGTTTACGTCCCTCCCCCCAGTTCGGTTCTTTCGCTCCCGGGTTCCCCGGGATCCCCAAGGGGCGGCCGATTTCTTTACTGCCACTCGCACCCTTCTGGACAAAGGGGTCATCGCTCCGGTTCCCATGGAAGAAAGATTCAAGGGGTTCTATTCGAACCTCTTTGTGGTCCCCAAAAAAGAAGGCTCGGTTCGTCCCATTCTGGATCTAAAACGGTTAAACCGTTTCCTTCGTCTTCAGCGATTCCGGATGGAGTCTCTCAGGTCGGTGGTGGCCTCTCTGGAAAAAGGGGAGTTCCTGGCCTCTATCGACATCCAGGACGCCTACCTTCATATTCCAATCGCTCGGTGTCATCAGTGCTTTCTGCGCTTTGCAGTGGGGTCCGACCACTACCAGTTCGTTGCCCTCCCCTTCGGGCTGGCGACGGCCCCTCGCGTTTTCACAAAGGTCCTAGCCCTGTCCTCGCCTTACTTCGTTCCAGGGGAGTTTTTCTTCTTCCATATTTGGACGATCTCCTTATCAAGGCACCCTCTCTGTCACTGACATCCGCCAGTGTGGACCTCTCGCTACAAACCTTACGCCGGTTCGGTTGGATTATCAATCTTCCCAAATCCGCTCTTGTTCCATCCAGGCAACTGATCTTTCTGGGGATGCTGCTGGATACAGATGCAGCGGAGGTTCGGCTTCCGTCAGAGAAGCGCCAGCTCCTTCATCGGTCGGTTCGGAGCCTTCTGACCCACCGCCGTCCTTCCTTCCGGTTCAGCATGCGGGTCTTGGGACAGATGGTGTCCTGTTTCGAAGCAATCCCCTACGCGCAGTATCACTCCCGCACCTTTCAGACTGCCATTCTGTCCGCATGGGACAAGTCCCAGGAAAGTCTGGATCAGCACTTTCCCCTTCCCCCCCCAGGTTCGCTCCTCTCTCCTCTGGTGGTTACGGACCCCTCTCCAAGGGAAGTCCTTCCTGCCGATAACTTGGTTGGTGATTACCACCGATGCCAGTCTGCGGGGTTGGGGGGGGGTGTTTTCTCCTCGGTCCGTACAAGGCACTTGGTCTCCATCGGAGTCCAAACTGCCGATCAACGTTCTGGAGCTGAGGGCGGTTCTCCTTTCACTCCGGCATTGGACTTCGCTGCTTCAGGGTCACCCTGTTCGTGTCCAATCGGACAATGCCACGGCTGTGGCATACATAAATCATCAGGGGGGCACTCGCAGCACGGCGGCGATGAGGGAGGTGTCTCTAATCCTTCGCTGGGCGGAAATTCATGTTCCAGCCATTTCGGCCATTTACATCCCGGGAGTGGACAATTGGGCGGCGGATTTTCTCAGCCGGACGACGATCGACCCGGGCGAGTGGTCTCTGCACCCCGACGTCTTCGAGTCTCTTTGCCTCCGTTGGGGTCGTCCGGACGTGGATCTCATGGCCTCCAGATTCAACCACAAGCTTCCCACCTTCATGGCCAGAACCAAGGACCCGGACGCTTACGGCGCGGACGCGCTCGTCCTTCCCTGGACGGAGTTCTCTCTCCTCTACGTTTTTCCGCCCCTGCCTCTTCTTCCACGAGTCCTTCGGAAGATCGCGGCGGAGGGCACGCCTGCGATCCTAATAGCCCCGGATTGGCCTCGTCGTCCTTGGTACGCCGACCTTATGTTGCTCCTGGCAGACGCCCCCTTGCCTCTGCCTCTAAGAGAAGACCTCCTCTCTCAAGGGCCGATCTTCCACCAGCATTTAGGGTCGCTACGTTTAGCGGCGTGGCTATTGAAACCGCGGTCCTAACGCGGCGGGGGTTTTCTGCTGACGTGGTCCGTACCATGATTCGTGCGCGTAAACCAGCTTCGTCCAGGATTTATTACCGAACCTGGCGGGCCTATTTGAATTTCTGCGAGACCTTAGATGTTCATCCCCTTCGGTTTTCTCTCCCCACGATTTTATCCTTCTTGCAGTCTGGTCTGGACTTGGGTTTAGGTCTCAGTACCCTAAAGGGTCAGATCTCAGCGCTTTCGATCCTTTTTCAGCGACCTCTGGCTCCGCTCGGTCCAGTTAAGACTTTTCTTCAGGGGGTTGCTCACTATGCTCCCCCGTATCGCGCTCCCGTTCCATCTTGGGATCTTAATTTTGTGCTGACGGCTCTCCAATCTTCTCCTTTCGAGCCTTTGCGCAGGGTTTCCCTTCGCTTGTTGTCTTGCAAAGTTTTTTTCCTCGTTGCCATCACGTCTCTTCGGCGTGTGTCTGAATTGGCGGCACTTTCTTGCGTAGAACCCCTCTTGGTTTTTCACCAGGATAAGGTGGTTCTCCGCCCGGCTCCGGATTTCCTTCCGAAGGTGGTGTCCGCTTTTCACCTGAATGAAGATATTGTCCTTCCTTCTCTGTGCCCGTCCCCGTCTCATCCTCGGGAACGGGATCTTCACCGTCTGGATGTTGTTAGGGCTCTGAGGATTTACTTGGATGTAACTAGACCCTTTCGGCGCTCGGATTCTCTATTTGTGGTTCCGGAGGGTCCGCGCAGGGGGCTGGCGGCATCTAAAGTGGTTATTGCCCGCTTCATCAAGATGGCTATTGCTGAGGCTTACCGTGCTAAGGGCAGGGAACCGCCCTTTGGTGTTACCGCTCATTCTACCAGAGCGGTCGGGGCTTCCTGGGCTCAGCGAAATCGAGCTTCGGCTGAACAATTGTGTAAGGCGGCCACCTGGTCTTCTTTGCACACTTTCACCAAGTTCTACAAGGTGAACACTTATGCATCGGCGGATGCTGCTTTGGGCCGCCTGGTCTTGCAGGCGGCGGTGCCTTAATGCCTATGGTGCTTTAATTCATCTTGGGTTGTGGTCCCTCCCTATTTGTGGACTGCTTTTGAACGTCCCAAGGTTTCCTGTGTCCCCCAAGGAATTGGGCGAGAAAACGAGATTTTTGTATAACTTACCAGTAAAATCTCTTTCTCGCTCTTCCTTGGGGGACACAGCACCCACCCATTGTTTTGGTTGCCCTGACGGGAGTTTTGACTTGTTGGTGTTAATTTGGTTGATCCTTGCCTTTGTTTTAACTACTTGGGCACATAACTGGTAGTCGCTCGCTCCAGGCTGAGGGTATAGCTGCTGGAGGAGGGGCTTAACAGTCTTTCACTTAGTGTCACGCCTCCTATGGAGATGAGCTATACCCAAGGTTTCCTGTGTCCCCCAAGGAAGAGCGAGAAAGAGATTTTACTGGTAAGTTATACAAAAATCTCGTTTTTCCGGTTCATCGGGTCACAGGACCCCTGAATGGACCGGAAACGCAGAAAACCGCAGGTCTGAATTGACCTGCGGTTTTCTGCGATCGCCGATACGGGGGGTCAAATGACCCCCCCCCCTGCATTGTTACGGGATGCCGGCTGAATGATTTCAGCCGAAATCCCGTTCCGATTAACCCCCGCGGCGCCGGAATTCAGATTTTAAGTCAGGACGTACCGGTACGTCCTGGGTCCTTAACCCTTTCCCGACTGCAATCTGTATATATACGTGATAGCTGCACATGCTCCGTGCAGCTATCACGTCTATAAACGTCAAGACAGTTCTTTAATCCAAGCGCTGCAAAGCGCTTGGATTAAAGCTTCTGCCCCCGCACTGCTGCTGTCACGGACAGCATACAGTTCAGTAATGCCGGCAAGGGGCCAATCAGAGTGGCCCCTTGCCGACAATCGATCTGATTGGTTAGTCTGTGCAGACTAACCAATCGGATCGCGGCAGTGGAAAAAATGCCGGTTTCAGGCTCTGATCTGCTCTCTGCAGATCACAGCCTGAAATTAGGTAGTGTCTCTGTGGCCCCCAATCTGTGCCCCCTTCCTGTGCCCCCCGATCTGTGCTCCTCCAACACCCCCCTGTGCGCGCCTGCCCCTGATGAAGTACTAGTTCCCCCGCCCGATCCATATTCATGTAGTCCCTCCCTGATGCGGTCCGCCCCATGCTGTCTCCCCGCCCCTCCTGCCCCAGCCTCCCTCACCCTCAAGGTTAGCCGCCTTACCCCAATACCCCCCCCCCCCCATCCAGCGCTGCCCCCGATCCTGTGCCCCCGCTGTGTGTGATAGCGGCGGCTCCATTCCTGAGCCGCCGCCATCAGCAGCGAGTGTCAGCTCTATGCTGACACTCTGCTGTAACCCCATAGATGCCGCGGTTGCAGCATCCATGGGGTTAATAGAGGGAGGGAGCTCCCTCTCTGAACCATCGGGGCTGCAGCGCTGATAGCAGCGCCCGATGGTTGCCATGGCAACCGGACGCTTTGCAAAGGCGTCCGGTTGCCATGGCAAAGGCATCCGGTGCTGCCACCTACAGGGCATCTAATAGTATTATACTTTGCAATGCAAGAGCATTGCAAAGTATAGTACAGCCATCAGCCCCAATGGATCTTCATGATCCAAGAGGGACTTGATAAAAAAGGAAAGTGAAAATAATAAAAATGAAAAATAAATAAAAATGTAAATTAAAAAAAGAAATTGCCTTTTCCTATAAAAAAAATGAAAAAATAAAATACACATATTAGGTGTCACCGCGTCCGTAACGACCGTCTCTATAAATATATCACATGATAGACCCAGTCCGATAAACACTATTAAAAAAAAAAAAAAAAAAAAAAAAAAACTGTGCCAAAAAAAGCTATTTTTGTCACCTTACATCACAAATAGTGCAACAGCAAGCGATAAAAAAGGCTTATGACCCCCAAAATAGTACCAATTAAACTATCACCTCATCCCGCAAAACATGATACCCTATTTAAGACAATCGCCCAAAAAATATAAAAGCTATGGCTCTCAGACTATGGAGACACTAAAACATATTTTTTTGGTTTCAGAAATGCTATTATTGTGTAAAACTTAAATAAATAAGAAAAAGTATACATATTAGGTATTGCCACGTCCGTAACGATCTTCTCTATAAAACTATCACATGACCTAACTCCTCAGATGAACGCTGTAAAAATAAATAAATGAAAGCTGTTCCAAAACAGCCAATTTTTTGGTCACCTTGCCCTATAAAGTGTAATAATGAATGATCAAAAAATCCTATGTACCCAAAAATGGTACCAATTAAAACCTCAACACTTTCTGCAAAAAACGAGCCCTTGCACAAGACGATCGTCAGAAAAATAAAAAACATATGGCGTTCAGAAAACCAATCCAGCAAAATCTGCCTTCCAAAAACCGTATGGCATTCCTTTCCTTCTGCGCCCTGCCGTGTGCCCGTACAGCAGTTTACAACCACATGTGGGGTGTTTCTGTAAACCGCGGAATCAGGGTAATAAATATTGAGTTTTGTTTGGCTGTTAACCCTCAATGTGTTAACTAAAAAAATGCAATAAAATGGAAAATCTGCCAAAAATGTGAAATTTGGAAATTTCATCTCCATTTTCCTTTAATTCTTGTGGAACACCTAAAGGGTTAAAAAAGTTTGTAAAATCAGTTTTGAGTAACTTGAGGGGTGTAGTTTCTGCAATGGGGTCATTTCTGGGGGTATCCACTATGTAGGCCCCACAAAGTGACTTCAGACCTGAACTGGTCCTTATAAAGTGGGTTTTGGAAATTTTCTTAAAAATTTTAAGAATTGCTTCTAAACTTCTAAGCCTTCTAACGTCCTAAAAAAATAAAATGACATTTCCAAAATGATGCCAACATAAAGTAGACATATGGGAAATGTTAAGTAATAAATATTTTATTAGGTATGACTTTCTGTTTTAGAAGCAGAGAAATTGAAATTTGGAAAATTGGGAATTTTTCAAAATTTTGGGTACATTTTGGATTTTTTCATAAATAAAGGTGAGATATATTGACTCAAATATATGACTATCATGAAGTACAATATGTCACGAGAAAACAATCTCAGAATGGTTTGGATAAGTAAAAGTGTTCCAAAGCTATTACCACATAAAGTGACGCATGTCAGATTTGTAAATTTTGACCTGGACATTAGGGCATCAATGACCCTTGGTCATGAAAGGGTTAAGGACTCGGGAAATAGGGCGTACTGGTACGTCCTAGGTCCTTAAGGGGTTAAGAGTCTTTCAAAAATTTTCCAACAACAGAAGTTAAACTAACTGGTCTATAATTACCTGTGGATGACCTTGATCCTTTTTTGAATATGGGCACCACGTTTGCCTTGCGCCAATCACTTGGCACTGTACCAGTCCCTAGAGAATCCTTAAAATTTATAAACGGGGGCACAGCAATGACTGAACTGAGCTCTTTAAGCACTCTTGGGTGTAATCCATCTGGACCTGGAACTTTGTTCACATTTACCCTATTTAACTTCTCTCGGACCATATCTACAGTTAGCCAATTGAGTATATCACTGGATGTACTAACAACCCCTGTGCCACAGATATCAGCTCCTTTCTCTTCTTTTGTATATACAGAGCTAAAAAAAAAACTATTTAGGAACTCTGCCTTTTCCTTATCTTCAGTGACTACCCCCCCCCCCCTTTATTATTATTTAGGGATCTACCTGCTCAGACCTAGGCTTTTTAGCATTTATATATTTAAAAAACTTTTTGGGGTTTGTTTTGCTTTCTTTTGCTACCTGCTGTTTGTTTTGTATCTTTGCTAATTTTATCTCCTTTTTGCAGATTTTATTAAGCCCTTTGTTATCTGCAAACGCTACAGCTGACCCCTCAGATTTATATTTTTTAAATGCCCTCTTTTTGTCTTTTATTGCTCTTTTTACAGTAGCTGTAAGCCATGGGGGGGTTTCATTTTAGCCGTTTATACTTGTAACCTAAAGGGATACATTTTTTGTGCAATTACTCAATGTGGATTTGAAGCTCTGCCATTTATCCTCAGTATTATTATGTGACAGTAGCTGCACCCAGTCTACGCCCTGAAATGCTGCCCTCAACCCAAGGAAATTAGCTTTTTTGAAATTCAGTGTCTTTGCTCTGCCTGACAGAGTTTGCTTTTTATAGTTTAGGGGGAATATAATTATATTGTGGTCACCTAGTGTTTCTCGAACAGTAACATTACCAACAAGCTCTGCATCATTAGAAATTACCAGATCCAACAGAGCATCACCCCTAGTGGGAGCTTCTACAAACTGGCCCATAAAGTGGTCCTGCAGCAAGTTGAGGAATTTTCTCCCCTTTGCAGTTGAGGCAGAACAATGACCCATTATGACTACTGTACCAGCCTGTGCCACCCGCTCTATTTGGTTATACAGTTGTGTTTCTATCTCTTCTGTGATGTTAGGGAGTCTATAGATTACACCAAGTATTATTTTTTCAGTGTTTATATCCCTTTGAACTTCCACCCATAAGGTTTCCACATCCTCACCATCCTCATGCACAATTGCCTCTTTCACACTTGTCTTCAGATCACTCCTCATATACAGGCACACACCTCCACCTTTTCTATTGACCCGGTCTTTCCTAAATAGTGTAAAACCCTCAATATTTACAGCCCAGTCATGCGAAGAGTCCAACCATGTCTCAGCCACACCAACTACATCTATGTGTTCTTCTAGTACCATAGCCTCCAGCTCCCCCATTTTGCTAGCTAGACTTCTGGCATTTGTGAAAATAAGTTTTAAATTACTATTACCTGTAAAGTGATTATCCGGGATTTTTGGGTTACCTCGGTTAATTTTGTATGTAACAGGTTCTTGTTACCAGCAGTTCTGTTTTTCATAAATGTATAGCTATGCCCAGTCTTCTTCCTAGTTTCCTCGCTAACCCCAGCCCCCACTAAATCCCCACTGTCCCCGTCCCCCCAGATCCTAGTTTGAAAGCTCCTCCAGCCGTTTGACCATTTTTTCCCCCCGGGCAGTTGCATCCTCCCCATTGAGGTGCACTTCTCAGACATTTATGGAGTACCCACAGAATATGCCTTGAATGTCTGACAGGCGGGACTCTTTTTGTAATTCCCATAGGCTTCAGTGCGTGGACCCTTGTAGCCAAGTCAGTGAGGGCCTCGGAGATGAGATGCCATATCCTGTGGATATGCCCTAAATGTTCCAGAATATTTTTATATTTTTTGAACCTTTAAATTTGTACAGGCTTTGTATAAAACCAGATAGATATAAATGCATTCGTGGAAATTGTATATAACAAAACTGCGTCACCATTAAAAACATGTTAATGCCTGCATTGTAGTGCATAGTGACTGTATGATTAGCCTTAAAAAAAAAAAAATAGCCGTTGTTTTTACTACTTGTCCTTTCATTTCAGTTGATATCCAGGAAGGGATTGAGTCGATCATTGCTTTCTGCCACAAAGAAGTGGTTCACTGGTGGTAAAGTACCAGAGAAAAGTGTTAATGAGCTGAAGAATACCTCAGGCTTATTGTAAGTCTTTCCTGTAAAACTTTTTTAACCTTTTTATTAACACAAAAACTTAGTAGGACTACAATAAAAATGTGTTTCATGTTTATGGCACTTATGCTTAAAGGGGTATTTTGGGTATGAGAAGTTATTGCCTATCCACAGGCTAGGGGATAACTGTTAAAGCGACTGTCACCAGGATCAACCCTATTAAACCAGATATACTGGCTGGTTGGGCTCATCATGCTGATAACTGAAAACTATACCTTTCTTTTGTTTGTATGATAATTAGCTGCAGAGAAATCAGCGGTTTTATTCATATGCAAATTAGAATTTTGAGCACTCAGGGCTGGGCTGAATCCTCTGAGCACTCATTTGTAACACCCCCTGTGCTCCGCACACTTCCCCTCCCACTGATTGACAGGGCTAGACATCAGGCTGAGGGCAGAGCTGTGTGTTAGCATCTACATATCATATACACTATGTACTATCGCTTCACACATTGAGATCTGCTAAAAAGCTAATCCACATATTACTGCTGTATTCACAGGCACAAAATATGATTATGCAGACCCCAGTAATTTGTGCTAGCTTATAAGCATGGGAAAAACATACATCTCTATGTGGTAATGCTGTAACTTGTTGGTTAAGTAATTGGTTTTGCATGTAGAGATCCCAGGTTTGAATCTTGGGCGAAACGTCAACATTTTTTTCTTCCACATTTATCCCATAAGAAAAGTCTATGTCCTTATCATATGGAGAATAATGTTTTTTTTTTAGAAAGCTAATAAATATTACTGCTTTGTTTATACTCATATTTCTCGCCCATATTCATTGGGGGACACAGGAACCGTGGTATAGCTATGCTATGTCCTCTAGGAGGCGTTGACTCTAGGCAAAAGCTGTTTCCTCTCCCATGGCAGCTATACCCCCTCCAGCCTGGAGAGAGCTTCAGTTTTTTCTAGTGTCAATAGGAGGCAAGACCGCAGGGTGGCTCTTTGAAGATTTTTTCTTTTTTTTCTTTTTCATGTGGGAAACAGTGGTCGCCTAGCCTCCCTGTTCTCTCCCTGTTGGTCCGCCACACTGCCTCCTGCCCCACAAGAAGACCAGGTGGACCAGGGCATCCCGCCAGCGGAAGGGTCACCTAGGCAAGTCCCTCTTCCAGTGTCCTGCCACTACGCTGCCAGTATCTGAAGAGGTGACCCTGCTGAACACGGAAACGGCACAGATTCGCCTTCCCCCGGACAAGTGCCTGGCTTTACACCGCTCCGTGAGATTTCTTCTCAACTGCAGGCTCCCATCCATTCGCCTCTGCATGAAGACGTTAGGGAAGATGGTCGCCTGTTTCGAGGCGATTCCCTTTGCCTAGTTCCACTCTCGCACGTTCCAGAGAGCGATCCTGTCCTCTTGGGACAAATCGTCCGAGAGTCTGGACTGTCCCATTCGCCTCTCTCCTCAGATGAGGTCGTCCCTCTGTTGGTGGCTGTCGGTTCCACTTCTGGGAAGGTCTTTCCTTCCAATGTCCTGGACGGTTGGTACCACTGACGCCAGTCTGCAAGGTTGGGGAGGAGTTTTCCCTCCCAGGACAGTCCAAGGCACATGGTCTCGGTCGGAGTCTAAGCTTCCGATCAATGTCCTGGAGCTCAGGGCGATTCTTCTATCCCTCCGGCACTGGACCCATCTCCTAAGGGGTCGCCCGGTCAGAGTCCAGTCGGACAACGGCGGTGGCATACATCAACCATCGGGGGGGAACGCGCAGCTTCGGGGTGATTCCAAGATCTTGCGGTGGGCAGAGGCCCACGTATCAGCGATTTCAGCAATTTACATCCCGGGTGTGGAGAACTGGACTGCGGACTTCCTCAGCAGGATGACAATAGATCCGGGCGAGTGGTCCTTGCACCCGGAGATGTTCGAAGCGATCTGTCTGCGTTGGGGTCGCCCGAACGTGGACTTGATGGCCTCAAGACTCAATCGAAAGCTTCCCACCTTTCTCTCCCGAGCAAGAGATCCGGAAGCTAACGGCGTAGACGCCCTGATCTCCCCTTGGCAGGGGTTCTCCCTCCTTTACGTGTTTCCCCCCTCCTACCCAAGGTTCTACGGAAGATCAGGATGGAGGGCATTCCGACGATCCTAGTCGCCCCGGATTGGCCCCTTCGCGTGTGGTTCGCCGACCTCGTTCTCCTTCTAAGAGATGTCCCTTGGTCACTGCCACTCAGAGACGACCTTCTTTCGCAGGGTCCGGTCTTTCAACAGCATTTAAGGTCTCTTCGTCTGATAGTGTGGCTATTGAAACCGTCATTCTGACACGAAGAGGGTTTTTGGCGGATGTCATCCGCACTATGATTCAGGCCAGGAAGCCTGCATCGTCCAGGATCTATTACAGGACCTGGAGGTCCTTCCTGGGCTTCTGTGAAAGCCAGAACATCCCCCCACTTTGTTTTTCTCTCCCCACGGTCCTATCCTTTCTACAATCAGGGTTGGACCTTGGTCTAGCCCTTAGTTCTTTGAAGGGTCAGGTGTCGGCGCTTTCGATCCTTTTCCAGTGCCCTCTGGCCCCCTTGGGGCCTGTAAAAACCTTCCTTCAGGGAGTGGCACATACGGTTCCTCTGTACCGTCCTCCTTTTACCGCCTTGGGATCTGAATTTAGTCCTCTCAGCGCTCCAGGCTTCTCCCTTTGAGCCCCTGCGGGAGGTTTTACTCCGAATCCTGTCCTGGAAGGTACTTTTTCATGTAGCCATCACATCCATCAGACGGGTGTCCGAGTTGGCGGCGCTGCTTGTGGAGAACCCTTCCTGGTTCTTCATAAGCATAAAGCGGTTCTCCGGCCCGTTCCTTCCTTTTTCCCAAAGGTGGTCACTGACTTCCATATCAACAAAGAAATTGTCCTTCCCTCACTGTGTCCCTCTCCTGCACACCCTAAGGAAAGGGAGTTGCACCATTTGGATGTTGTCAGGGCTCTGAAGATTTATTTAGCAGCCTCCAGTTCCTTCCGGCGTACGGACTCCTTTTTTGTCATTCCGGAGGGTCCTCGAAAGGGATTGGCGGCCTCCAAGGTGGCAATCGCACGTTTGATTCGGTCTGCAATTGCTGAAGCATACCGCGCCCGGGGCAGGGTTCCGCCCTTAGGTGTCACGGCTCACTCCACCAGAGCGGTGGGCGCGTCTTGTGCTCGGAGGAATCGCGCTTTGGCCACGCCCCCTGAAGAAGCAAGGCGAAACGCGCGTCGGGCTAGGAGCCATCATCTCTAAACCTCTCCTGGTCAGTACGGGCTGCTCCACTGTCAATTTTTGTATTGATGTATTGCTTTTTGCAGGCGGGTCAGCATTTGGTCAGAGTCTCGGAATTGTACCACTTTTGCTGACCTCTTTGCAATATCATTGCGACTCTCATACTTTTCTGTGACATGTGGTTTTGTACATAGTTGCTTGTCTCCTGTGTGGTTACTTATAGGTAATTTTTACCATTCATCACATCAGTACAGACATGGAACCTCTTTACTCAGCCCTTATGTACCATCTGTAATTCCAGTTTGAGGACTGTTGGTGGCTCTGTGTAATTGTCACTTTATCCTCCTGCATTTTTTACCACTAATTGAAATCACATTTTTTGTACTACTTTATCCTTGTCTTTTAACTAATAAAGATTGATCAACTACAGTACAGACCAAAAGTTTGGACACACCTTCTCATTCAAAGAGTTTTCTTTATTTTCATGACTATGAATATTGTAGATTCACACTGAAGGCATCAAAACTATGAATTAACACATGTGGAATTATATACATAACAAACAAGTGTGAAACAACTGAAAATATGTCATATTCTAGGTTCTTCAAAGGAGCTACCTTTTGCTTTGATTACTGCTTTGCACACTCTTGGCATTCTCTTGATGAGCTTCAAGAGGTAGTCCCGTAAAATGGTTTTCACTTCACAGGTGTGCCCTGTCAGGTTTAATAAGTGGGATTTCTTGCCTTATAAATGGGGTTGGGACCATCAGTTGCGTTGAGGAAAAGTCAGGTGGATACACAGCTGATAGTCCTACTGAATAGACTGTTAGAATTTGTGATATGGCAAGAAAAAAGCTGCTAAGTAAAGAAAAACGAGTGGCCATCATTACTTTAAGAAATGAAGGTCAGTCAGTCAGCCGAAAAATTGGGAAACCTTTTAAAGTAAGGGCTATTTGACCATGAAGGAGAGTGATGGGGTGCTGCGCCAGATGACCTGGCCCTCACAGTCACCGGACCTGAAGCTCATCAAGAGAATGCCAAGAGTGTGCAAAGCAGTAATCAAAGCAAAAGGTGGCTACTTTGAAGAACCTAGAATATGACATATATTTTCAGTTGTTTCACACTTGTTTGTTATGTATATAATTCCACATGTGTTAATTCATAGTTTTGATAGAAAATAAAGAAAACTCTTTGAATGAGAAGGTGTGTCCAAACTTTTGGTATGTACTGTATATATGTGTGTGACTCTATAGGTTTTCTATTTATTAACACACATATTATTTCACTTGCTAGCTTAAAAATTTTTGGTTGTTTTTTTGGCCACGCAGTTGTGTAAGGCGGCTACTTGGTCCTCCTTACACACATTCACAAAATTTTACGGCAGATGCTGTCTTGGGCCGCATGGTCTTGCAGGCGGCAGTTTCTTAGATGCTTGCTTAGATAGGGACGCTTGCTTCCATGGGTCTGTGGACTGCTTTTGGACGTCCCACGGTTCCTGTGTCACCAATGAATATGGGCGAGAAAACAAGATTTTTGTAAAACTTACCAGTAAAAATCTCTTTCTCGCTCTTCATTGGGAGACACAGCACCCACCCAGTGTTGTTGTTCGGCCACAGTTGCTGGTTAGAACCCCCTCGGGTGCTTTGGCATTGTTGGTGTTCCACGTTTTTTCGTTGGTTGGCTTGCTTCTCCTACTGCTTGTGCACAAACTGAAGCTCTCTCTCCAGGCTGGAGGGGGTATAACTGCCATCGGAGGGGCTAACAGCTTTTGCCTAGTGTCAACGCCTCCTAGAGGACATAGCTATACCACGGTTCCTGTGTCCCCCAATGAAGAGCGAGAAAGAGATTTTACTGGTAAGTTTTACAAAAATCTCGTTATTGTCTGTAAATAAATAGGTAATTGGTTTTAGCAAAAATAAAAACACTATTGTCAATATAGTAAGGCCTTATTATTAAATGGTTATATATCATTTATTATAGTATATCCTTTTAATATGGTTTTGAAAAACAAAACCATAAAAATAACAGAAAATACCTTATTTTTCACTCCATAAGACGCATTTTTCTTTCCCCCAAAGTGGGGGGAAAATGTCCCCATCTTATGGGGTGAATACTAATGAGCACTTACATTATGGAAGCATTGATTAGTACTGGAGGACCGGGAAGCGGTGAAGGCTCTGTACTCATCACTTCCTGGTCCTCGGCTGTCGGCTGTGCACAGCGTGAGGGCGCTCTTTGACCTCACACTGTGCGTGTCAAGTCACAGCACAGCCGACGACAAGAGGAAGAAATACTTTGGCAGTGAGGAGCGGCGGCGTCTGGAGTAGGAGAGGTATGTGTTATTTATTTTTTATTTTATTTTATTTTATGTGATATGAGGCATGGGGGGTTGATCTGAGGTCTTAATGGGGGATCTTATTTATTTTGGGGCTCTTATCTGATGTCCAATTAGGTGTTATTCGCATTGAGGTCAGAGCTGAGGTCTGATTGGTGGTCTGATCCGAGGTCTTATTGGGGTCTTATTAACATTGGGGGTCTGATCTGAGGTCTAATGACATTTTTTTTTTTTCTTATTGTCCTCCTCTAAAATCTAGTTGCGTTCTATAGGGCGGAAAAAATACGGTATATCTCTTCTGGGATTTGAACCTAGGATCTCTACATACAGGGTAAACCACCATTCCACTAAGCAATAGCATTACCACATTGAGATGCATGGTTTTTCTTTGCTTAGAAGCTATTAATTATTATTATTATCACATATTACTGGTGACTGTATAATCATATTTTGTGCCCGTGAATACAGCAGTAATATTAGCTTTCTGAGCAGATCTCAAAGTGGTGAAGCTATAGTACATAGTGTGTATGATATGTAGATTCTAGCACACAGCTTTGCCCTCAGCCTGATGTCCAGCCCTATCAAGTGGAGAGGGGAGTGTGCAGAACACAGGGGGTGTTACATAGCATTACTCAGATGATTCAGCCCCACCTCCTAGTTCTCCAATTAATCCTTTTTATTTATTTATTTTATGCACTTATATAGCACTGACATATTCCGCAGGCTTTACAGACATTAGCGTCCAACTGTCCCCAGTGGGGCTCACAATCTAAGGTCCCTATCAGTATGTCTGGAGTGTGGGAGGAAACCGGAGTACCCCAAGGAAACCCACGCAAACACAGGGAGAACATACAAACTCCATGCAGATGTTGTCTTTGGTCAGATTCAAACCCAGGACCCCAGCGCTGCAAGGCACCAGTGCTAACCATAGGGTTGATCCTGGTGACAGATCTTCTTTAAATCTGTGGGAGTCCTACTGCTGGAACCTCCACAGATCATGAGAATGGGGACCCCGTGAAGGCCCTCCCTTCATCCTTTGTATAGGTTTTCAGTATAAGATCACTGATTGTCCATTTTACAGTATTCTCACAAATTAAAATGATGGGGTCACGTTGCTCCTACAAGTGCCAGATCCCATTACTGTGGTTCAGCCTTTGTACACAAAATAGTACATTATGTTTTAAGTAGAGCAGTCTGTACAGTAATCTGCATAACCCCAGACCCATTAGTCACAGCTGTAATGTGACATGGTCGTGTGATCTCTGTATGGAACGCTCAGACAGAAAGTCTCTATCCTGTTAACCCTTTAAGTGTACATGCACACGTTCAGGATTCGTGTGCGGAGAATCCACACTGAAATCTGCAGGTGTTCGCAGGCAAATCCGTGCGGTCAATCCCCATTAATTGGTGCGGATTTGCATGTAGATTTGTTGCGGATTTTACTAAGTAATTGAAGAAAATCTGTTCAGGAAAAATAAAATAAATTGACATGCTGCGGATTTAAAAATCCGCACCGCAGGTCAAAATCCACGGGGAAAAAATCCCCATCGTGTGCATTGAGAATTTCAAATTCTCATACAATACAATGTACATGACCTACGGTGCGGATTTTCTGCACGCAATCCTGATCATGTGCATATACCCTAAATCCTATGTTCAGATTTCCAGCTTGCCTTCACAGCACATTCATCTGAAGTCACCAATTTTGGCAGGGGCAGCTGACCACCTAATGTGCATTGCCTGACTGTATGGCAGACGTTAGGGGGAGGGGGAGGGGAAATAAATCGGACATCTTGGACTCAACATGCCTGATCTTTCTGTTCATACATACATACATACATACATACATACATACATACATACATACATGTATGGTTGGCTGATCAGAGAATGCATATGGGTGGGGGTCAGAAGGAATAGCTGACGGTCAAGGGAGCATTCATCTGACTGCTATGTAATGTGGAAGTCCATCCTTCTCTTCCTGTACCACACATAATCACAAATGTCATCTCCTTGTTCAAGGTTCCAGCAACATCCTTGACATGTGCCTCGATATTGTGTAAATTTAAATTTAGCAAACTGTACGCTATATACTACCAACCATTTTGCTCCAGCTACGTTGCTATATTAAAAGGAAATAAGCAAATTTGGACCTCATTATTCTTGATGTTAGGACACCCTTCAGTCTGATAGCATGTCAGATTCACATCACAAAACCCCCCACCATTGAACTGGTTTTGTAAGGGCTCTTTCACACGAGCGTGTCCCTTTGCGGGAATCACTCTTCATGTGAGAGTTGGATCATACGTTCAGGACTTAGGAAACGCACCGTATTATCATGATTAATAATGCTGTGTGCCTCTGCCTGACCTTCTACAGAATTAAAGTGACATAAAGCTGTCAGTATGATTCCGTTACATATAAATAATTCAAAAAAACCAATACATTGCCACAAATCCTTGCCGGTGCAGGTCCCAAATGCGATGTCGGCTCAATTCACAGTATCCTTATGCGTTTCTGTAGGACCCCGCGATTTCTTGATATTTAGCGAAGTAAAATGCGGAATATGATACTTCAGGAGAGCTGATCTGTCCTTCTGTAGAGATGGAAGAACAGGAACACCAGAGAGGATCTCACACCAGCTCAGCCAAACCCAAATGAAGCTATCAACCGATTGATAGCTTCATTTGGGTTTGGCTGAGCTGGTGTGAGATCCTCTCTGGTGTTCCTGTTCTTCCATCTCTACAGAAGGACAGATCAGCACTACTGAAGTATCATATTACGCATGTCAATACAAGTCTATGGAGAGGGAGGAGTGAGCAGGAGTGGAATGAGACACACACAGACAAAGAGATTTCACTGCTACATAGGAGACAACCATACAGGGTAAGAGAAAATAAGAGGAATAGAAGACTCTATATTTGTTTGATGTGCCTGTATTCCACCTGCCTTTCTGAGTATATCAGCACAGAGTGTGAGCCAATATTAACTGCAGTGCTTTACTATTGGTGCGGTTTTTGATGTCTCACAGGAGCTGGAGGTGGAGGAGGATATCTATCTAATCTGGTGTTTTGCCTGTACACATATAATTTGATGTTTCTGCTTTGAGGTTACTTCGCTAAATATCAAGAAATCACGCGGTTTTACAGAAACGCATAATGATTCAGTTACAGAAAGGTCATGCAGAGGCACAGAGCTTTATCAATCATGATATTGCAGTGCGCTTCCTAAGTCCCTCTCTCACACGGAGTGTGATTTCCACTCTCGTGTGAAAGAGCCCTAATGCATCCTGAACTTGTTGAGTTCAATTAATTAATTTATTTATTTTGGTCCATCTATAAAAAAGTGAAAATTGCTCATAATTCAGAAAATAGTCATTATTACAGAGCCTTTCGATGTCTAAAGCTTATGTAGATTGATATTGCTTTTAACCAAGTTTGGTGTTATTAAAGGGGTTGTGCCATAAACTACCAGTACTTTTCACACTAAGGGTCCATTCACACGTCCGCAGTGTATTGTAGATCCACAAAACACTGGACTGGCACCCCAATAGAAATGCCTATTCTTGTCCGCAGCTGCGGGAAAGAATAGGACATGTTCTATTTTTTTTGCTGTGCCGCGGACCCGAAATGCGGATGCGGACAGCACACTGTATGCTGTCCGCATCTTTTCCGTCCCCATTGAAAATGAATGGGTTATAATTGCGGAATGGATCCGGACCCAAAGTGCGGACGTGTGAATGGACCCTTAAGTGTATTTTCATCAGTTACTTTAGCTTCAATTCCTCCTTGGATATTTTTTTTTGTTTTTTTTTTCCAAATTTACCTAATTTTTAGTTTTCTCGTATCCCCCATGCTTGAATTCTACTTCCTAGTTTGTCATGTGACTGCTGTCCCATCATGCCTTAGGGCAGTGAAATGTATCCTGACATCAGCAGATCATATGATGCTAACCAGGCCCCTTGTTCTTACCAATGAGGCTTCCTAAGTCCTACATTACAAGGCTCCAATGCAGGACGTAGCCAACAGCAACTGAAAATGGAAACTTATTTGTCACTTGATGCAGTGGCAGGCTAATAGCTTTTGAAATAGGCAGTTTTGATAAATGGTGGTATTTGGGGAAAGTCATATAACAGCGATATCTGTTGGATGGGATACGTAATTATTACTGGTACATCCCTTTTAATGTTGATGTAATGATTTTAGAGTTGTGTTCTATCTGTGTTTTAGGTATCCACCAGAGGCTCCTGAGCTCCAGATTAGGAAGATGGCTGACCTGTGTTTTTTGGTTCAGCATTATGACTTGGCCTACAGTTGCTATCACACTGCCAAAAAGGACTTCCTGAATGACCAAGCGATGCTTTACGCTGCTGGGGCCCTGGTATGCATCGCATTACGTATTGTATCTAATTGTGTTATTCTACTTTTATTTGGTATCATAAAATTACTCTTGTATTGGAACGCACCGTCCAATTAAAGTGAACGGGACGGTTTCTTGTAATTACACCTGCTCACCGCCGTGATGTCGATGGCGAGCAGGTAAACAATGAAGGCTGCGCTGGCACGGTATGTGGCCTTCTCTTTCAACCAGCTGATCGGCGAGGGTCCTGGGTGTTGGACCCCCGCTGATCTGATATAGATGACCTATCCTGAGGATAGGTCATCAATAAAAATATCCTGGAGAACCCCTTTCACTACAGATTCATTAAAAAGTCAAAAAAACATTTTTTTCTAGACAATAGAGTAAGGTTTAAGGATGAGGCTAATTTATCAAACAACATATAACTTTTGATAAATGTGGAATAAATTATGCCAACACAAACTCGAGGAAAGCTTACTTAAGATATCCCCATCATGATAAATTCCCCCTTTAGCTTCTCTTGTCTTGGGCCCTGTTGGGTGCCTTCCCACACCATAGTTTTTACACAATCCTGTGGAAATCCATCTCCCATTGTTATCAGCGGGAGGCCATGCTGCCATTCGTGCAGCTGGCTGTTTAAGACCAAACTCGCGCCAGGAAAGGACTTGTCCAGACTTGTGTAGCTGGAAACTGCAGCAAGTGTCCATTTGCCACATTGAATTAGGCTAACCCGTGCCTGGGTCCGTGGCACCGAAATGTAAAAATCTGGTACTGTGGCAGATTTTGCCTTTGCTAAGGAACCTGTCACATAATATTTAAAGGGATTTTTTGAGATTTTTTTTTTTTTTAAACTGCTCAGTAGGATAAAGATAAATTAAAATGAGCATACTCCACTAAATGATCCCCCACCTCTCCATTCCAACAAAATCGTCCCCTCTACTTCCTGCCGCACGGATACCGGCCACATTTGTGGAAAGGAAGGTCCGGCCCATAGTAGAACAGTCCTATCCCTGCCTGTAATGCGGACAAGAATAGGACATGTTCTATATTTTTGCAGATGCCAACAAACATATGGATGCGGAGAGCATACCGTATGCTGTCCGCTTTTTTTGTGGCCCGATTGAAGCGAGTCTGCATCTGATTGGATGCAGACCAAAAATACACGAGCCCTTAAACACAGTTTTCGGGGGAACAGTATTAACACAATAGTTCCGGGTTCCATAATGCGGTTTACTGTAGTACATAAGAGATTTCTGCCCCAAAAGCTTCGCTTTAACCTCCGTCCCCTCCACTGGTCCAGATATATTGCCTTTTTGCTGAGCACAAACATTTACCTGAGTGCCCGGTGTCTTCTGATGGGAACCTTCATGGTCTGTCCTAAGACCTTATTGCCGCTGCCGTGTCATTCAAATAATTAACTGTAAAAAAATGCAGAGGTTATATTTTATGATGTGCGCTGGTTTCTTCCCACAATCCTTCATCTCATAGGAAGGGTCTCTCCGTTAGAGAAGCCTTTAATTTTGTACTACGTACCTTTTCAGGAAATGGCAGCAGTATCTGCTTTTCTGCAACCAGGTGCTCCCAGGCCGTATCCAGCTCATTACATGGACACTGCAATACAGACATACAGGGACATATGCAAGTAAGACAAAAGACTGTTTTATTCTTTTTTGGGGGGGGAAGGAGGGGTGCCGTGGATCCAGCTGGCAGATTATCATTGTATTGCTGATGTTCATGTGCTCCCATGGACCTTGTATGCCTCTGATCCAGTATCCAATTTCAGTAAGAAAGCGGCAACACTGGGGAGGCTTCAAGAAAGAACAGAGCATTACTTACCTAGCGGATCCGGCACCTCCGTTCTGATTACAAGCCTGCAGCAGTGATGTCACGTTAACAAAACATAACCACTGCAGCCGATCACTGGCCTCAGCAGCCCACCACAGAAGGCAGTGATTGGCTTCAGCAGTCATGTGTTGTCAACATGATGTCACCTCGACAGCCAGGTAAAAAGAGCCCAGCTGGGATAACCAGAGTGGTGCCACTGGGTCCTCTAGGCGAGTACTGCTCTGCTCGTTATTGCAGCCCCTTTATGGGTTCACATGCAGCTGCTTTCTTGCATTCAAAATATATCTGAGTAGGGTTTGGAAACCTCAACCACGCCTCAGAAATTGTCCCTTGTCTCTTCTCTAGGAGTATGGTTCTGGCAGAAAGGTGTGTCCTGTTGAGTGGTGAAATATTAAAAAGTCAGGGTAAATATTCTGAATCTGCTGGTCTTCTCATCCGTCTTACAAGTGAGGTGAGTACTTTTACACGGCTTCTACAGTTATTACTGTTTTTAAATGTCTGGAGCATTACTGTACAAAGTATGATTCTGAATTCCCCCTCACTTTCCATGTTTAAAGAATAACTTACCTTTTGTATACATTTTTGTGAAAGTGTCCCTAATGCCCTAATAGCAGTTCTTGTAATATAGTTTATTAATGTTTTTTGTATTTTTATTTCACTTTTCCCTCCCTAAAGCGCACATTTTGCTGTGGTGTCCGGAGATGACATTGTTATCAATGGGGCCGCAGCAGCGCTGTAAGTACGTACAGGAGGTTTACTCAATGCTGGTATAGTACATGGGTACCCTGTGCTATGCCAGGATTAGCTGAGCAGAGCGGGCTCCTCCTTCTGCCTGCTTTGCTAAGCTAACAGCTGACATGCAGGTCTCTTAGCTTAGCGAAGTGGGCACAGACAGGAGCCGCTCCACTCCGCTAATCCTGGCATAGCACAGGGTACCCATTAGGGCTGCAGCTATCGACTATTTTTGTAATCGAGTATTCTATCGATTTAATTGAGTACTCTAATAACAAAAAACAAATTAAAAAAGAATGTTTTTCTTTATAAAAAAAAACTCATCTGCCCCCTCCGTGCCATCAGCGGCCCCTCAAAGGATTATACCTTGTCAATTTGAGATCTTCAGTTCTTTTTCCCAAGACCTGAAGACTCTCATGGGTTTGTTGTCCGACTGTTGTGTACGCATTTTTAACACTATATCTGATAGCGATAAAACATTTGCATTAGTTGTCTTTAGTGTGTCAAATAGATTTGTTTTGAATTCCCTGGAAAGGTCCCTCAATCTCGATTTTAAAAAATTCATAATCTGTAGATATGCCAAAAAACGTCTTCAGGCCAGCCCAAATTTGAAGCGCACTTCCTGGAATGAGAGGTACCTATTTTCTTTCTCATGCCACAAGTCATTCACAATTTTCAATACCTCTGACTTTTTCCATTCCCCAAATTGTTGGTTCTGCGACCCTCCCCTAAACTCGGGGTGATCCCATAGGGGCATATGTTTGGACAAAGAGAAGGACAGGTCGTATTTTTTTCTGGTTGCTTTCCAGGTCGCCACTGTATCTTTTAGTAGCACGCTCCATCTAATTAGTTTGGGAATGTTTGCGTATTTCGTATGTAGTAAAGCCGCTAGTGACCATGGACGTACTAGCTGACATTTAATGGCAAAATTTGAATAATGACTTGACTGAGAAAGCCAATCCATACAATGCCGCAAATTACTCCGTATATCTCCGTATGTCCAGGAAATGAATCCCCCCATCTTCTCTAGCTAATTGTAGTTTTTGGAGTGATATCCTGGGTTTTTTACCCTTCCAAATAAAGTATCTGAAAGCTCTTTCCAGAGTGCTTATATCTGAATGTTTTAGCAGTAAAGGAATTGTTTGCATGGGATATAGTAGTCTGGCAAAGCTGATCATCTTTAATAGAGGACATCTTCCCATTATTGACCAAGGCAAATGAAGCCACTTGTCTATGTCTTTTAAGTATTTTTTGAATCGGGGGTGGGTAATTCAGGTTATATAACGATTCTGGGGTTCGTCCCACCTTAAGGACTAAGTATTTTATATATGATGCTGCAATTTTAGCTGGCGTCCCACTTAAGAGTGAGGTCAACTTATAGGAATTTTGTTCCTGTCCCAGTGGTAGCAATTCGCTTTTATCTTCATTTATTGTGAGGCCTGATATACGTCCAAATTCCTTTTGGATGTTGTAATAGCGTATTTAAATCCCTTTGCGGATCCTCTAGAAAAACGAATAAGTCATCTGCAAAAAGTGCATGTTTGTTTTATTTCTGTCGACCCTATACTTATCCCTCTAAAATCCTGTGCTGAATGCAAGAAGCGCGAGAGAGGTTCTAGTGTCAAATGAAACCGTAATGGTGATAGAGGGCATCCTTGTCTTGTCCCTTTATGTATCGCAAACGCTGGAGAAAGAAATCCTGGAGTATTACTTCTAGCCTGTGGATTTGTGTATAGCGATGTCAGATCATTTCTAAATGGTCCCCTCATACCTATTGAATCCAGCACTTTTCCCATCCATCCCCAGCCCGCATTATCAAACGCTTTTTCTGCATCAATAGACAGAAGGGCTGGTGATAGATGGGCTGCCGGCCTCAATTTAACCTCATCTAAGACCGCCATCGCCCGGCGTAAGTTTGTAACAGCCGATCGTCCTTTGACAGAGCCCACTTGCGATGTAGATATTAACTTGGGCTTTTTGGCATTGTTGTCTCCATAACCTCCATTCAGTATACAGTACTGTTACTGTATATTACCAGCGGAATCGGTACAGGCGCTCTGTTAGGCCACACCTTATTGGAGGAAAACCCATCACCAACCTGTCACAGAGAAGTTGTAATTGATGAGCGAGTCTGGCGCTAGGGCTGCTGAGGGTCTTGCGCTGTGTGAAGGGGGTCTGCATTAGGTCAGTAAAGGGCTGTTCTCATCCCAGACAGACATGGCATTTTCACAGGATTTGCCATAACTATCTGATGATGTGGGTCTCATCTCTGGGACCTGAACCTTTGTCAGTAACAGGACTCCCTAGTAATGAATGAATAAATCCTCTAAACTACGAGGATTAATCACAGTGACAAGCCTTTGTATTTGTCCCTTTACTTCAGCAATGTCTTTGGTACAGTGGATTAAAAAAGGGAGATTTCCATTTTGGTATTAACATTTTTAGCTGCTATTTATATGGAGTCTGAATGTCTCTCGAGAATTCGTTCACCACGTTTGTCTGTTATTTTCCCGACCACAGGACTCCGATCTCCGGAGCGCACTTCTTCTTGAGCAAGCTGCTCATTGCTTCATCAACATGAAGAGTCCTATGGTGAGGAAGTTTGCCTTCCACATGATTCTAGCAGGCCATCGTTTTAGTAAAGCAGGCCAGGTAAGTGCATGGAAGACACAAACTCACATTGTAAAGGTATTTTAAGCCTGAGAACTTTGGAGGTTCTGAAAGTATCATTTCCCTTTACTAGGACTTAGGCCTCATGCAAACGGCTGTTGTTTTGGTCCGCATCCGAGCCGTAGTTTTGGCGGCTCGGATGCAGACCCATTCACTTCGATGGGGCCGCAAAAGATGCGGACGTGCTTTGCGGACAAGAATAGGCAGTTATATTAAAGGCTGTCCGTGCCGTTCCGCAAATTGCGGAACGCACACGGACGCCATCCGTGTTTTGCGGATCTGCGGTTTGCGGACCGCAAAACCCACAACGGTCCTGTGCATGAGGCCTGAAATGACACTAGGCCCCGGTTAGTAATTACACAAGCTCATATGCCGCAGAATTTCATTATATGCAGTTTCCTTTTATTGTCAGTTTCAAAATTTGAGAGCAAGATAGCTTGAAAATGAGGATCCTTGTGTGTCAGCTTGTAGAGCTTGTTGAAGTGTAGACTTTTGCTCATCGCACTAGCTATCAGATGGTACAATACATTTCTCTAGGACCCCAAATTGGAGATGCATTTTGAGGTAGTCTGTGCAAACATTAGATACACTAATAACCAGCTAGGTAACGTTCCTCTCATACTATTAGATCTTCACATTTTGATGCTCAGGTTGGATAGAAGTATCAGGCTGTAAGTTGCCAGCGTTAGTCAATGTAAACTGAAATGCAGCTCTTCAAAATAGTATAAGGCATCCAGACTATTATCCCACAGATGTTCCAGACTAGAACCAGTAGTAGCCCTCAAAGGACCCCAGTATATCCACAATAGCCCATAAATGTCTTTCCGTCCTATCCTCTAGCACCTGCTGTGGAACGCTGCATGCCTTGCCTCACATTCCTTCTCGATGAGGCTCTATGTTTCTTAAAGGGTTTCTATCACTTTGTATCACATAATTAGCTGTCAGACACTAGCGATCTGCTAGTGTCTGCTCTGGCCAACCATCCTACTATAATCGCTTGTGGGGCAGCGGTTTTGCTAAAAAACTAACATTTTTTTAAATATGCTAATGAGCCTCTAGGTGCTATGTGGGCGTCATTAGCACCTAGAGGCTCCGTCTACCTTCATAAACAGTCGCCGCCCAGCGCGTCCCTCCAGCCCGCCCATGTCCTGCTGAATGCGATCCTCCGTGTGACGAATTCTCGCGCATGCGCCGTGCGCGGCTGTATTCGGCCCATTTGAGATGTCTTAGCTAGCGGACGAATTCTCGCGCATGCGCCGTGCGAGGCTGTATTCGGCGCATTTGAGACGTCTGAGCTGGGAGCAGACATTCAATGCGCATGCGCCGAATACAGCCGCGCACGGCGCATGCGCGAGAATTCGTCCGCTAGCTAAGACATCTCAAATGGGCCGAATACAGCCGCGCACGGCGCATGCGCGAGAATTCGTCCGCTGCGTCACACGGAGGATCGCATTCAGCAGGACATGGGCGGGCTGGAGGGACGCGCTGGGCGGCGACTGTTTATGAAGGTAGACGGAGCCTCTAGGTCCTAATGACGCCCACATAGCACCTAGAGGCTCATTAGCATATTTATAAAAGTTCGTTTTTTAGCAAAACCGCTGCCCCACAAGCGATTATAGTAGGATGGTTGGCCAGAGCAGACACTAGCGGATCGCTAGTGTCTGACAGCTAATTATGTCATACGAAGTGATAGAAACCCTTTAAGTCCTGCTTAAGGGTACTTTCAGACTAGCGTTATTCTTTTCCGGCATTGAGTTCCGTTCTAGGGACTAAATACCGGAAAAGAACTGATCAGTTTTATCCTAATGCATTCTGAATGGAGAGCAATCCGTTCAGGATGTCTTCAGTTCAGTCTTTTTGACTTTCCAGGACGGAGATAATACCGTCCAAAATGCCGGATCCAGCATTGTTTCCCATTGAAATGTATTAATGCCGGATCCGGCCCCGAGTGTTCTGGCAAAACGGATCTGGCATTGCGGTCTGCACATGCTCAGACCGCAAAAAATAAAAAAATACAATTAAAATGCCGGATCCGTTTTTCCAGATGACACCGGAGAGACGGATCCAGCATTTCAATGCATTTGTCAGACGGATCAGGATCCTGATCCGTCTGACAAATGCCATCAGTTTGCGTCCGTATTGCCAGAACTGCCCGCCGGAATCCTCTGCCGCAAGTGTGAAAGTACCCTAAGGGACCAAATTGTGTGTGTGTCTTTTTTTTTTAATGCAAAATCACAACAAGAGTGGACCTGTGTCCAGTTTTAATATTGTATTTTCATATACCCTATTAGGGAACCCTAAGTTAGTAGAGGAGGGTTCCCTGTTCAGGGTCTTCATCTCTTAGAGCAGAGTTCCTCAACTCCAGTTCTTCAGGGCCCACCTATCGGTCATCATTTGAGAATATCCCACAGAATGAATACCTGTGGTAAGTTCTGATGCATTGACACTAATTATATCACCTGCTAAATACTAAAGAAATCCTGAAAACATGGCCGGCAGGTGGTCCCTGATTACTGGAGGTGAGGACCACGGTCTTAGAGGGAGAGTAGTTACAAAGATTGTCCTCCTCACTGGACGGTCTGTCCTGTAATGCCAAGCCATTCATTTGAATAGGCATGTTGTAATACTTTTCTCTCCGGGGGCGATGCAAGAGTGTATTGTCCAAAGAAGAGAACCTCTTTAAGATTCGGCACACACATGCCAGTCCTTCACAGGAGCCTGTTGCCTTAGTATGCTGACGTCGCGTTCTAGTGTAGGCCTGACATGTGGCTACTGAAATGTAAGGTAGAGTAATTTTCAAGGTGGAATGCCTGCCGGTTACCACAGTCTGCTGCCCGACAGTTGACCCATAGATTGTGATTGATTGCTTGACCACCTCTAATACGATAACCTGGTCTACTCCCAAATAAATAAATATCTGTGTGCACCCTTCTGAAATAGACTGGAAAAAGTCTACCCCAGCATTGACTTGTACAGGACATTGTATCTTACTGCAGAAGTATCCTGATTTTCTTTCATGTGCAAAATTTCGGAAAAGGGGATGAAAATGTTGAAAATATAATGATATACATTAGAAAAAAGATTGATTTTTTTTTTTTACTTAGTTTTCTGATGTTTTGTTGTCTCATTTCTTATGCCCAGAGAAAACATGCCCTTAGATGTTATTGCCAGGCTATGCAAGTGTACAAAGGAAAAGGCTGGTCATTAGCTGAGGACCACATTAACTTTACTATTGGTCGTCAGTCTGTTACTTTGCGTCAACTGGATAATGCGGTGTCTGCTTTCAGACATGTTTTAATTAATGACAGCAAACAGCCAGCGTCACAACAAGGAGCCTTTCTCCGGGAGTATCTCTACGTTTATAAGGTAAATCTTCATTCATAGTTCTATCTGAGACCAGGCAGATACAGTTAACGAAGAGTCCATGTTTTTGATGTTCTGATGATTCACCAAGCTGTTAGGTCTGCAGACAGGGAAAGTTTAGCCAAATGGTTATGCTCATCATGCGCAAGTTACAAGCATTCAAGGGATCGAAACAGGAGCAAAAGGAAACAGAACTGCACAAAATGTGAAACTACCATTTTCTGTGAAAGAAAGCAGCTTGGTGATCTGTCTGGCATTCTTGCATATAACAATTAAGCTTTAGTTTGGGGACGTATGCAGTGGCATTCTAAGTTCAAATGCATCTGCATAAAGTTTGTATAAAGTCAAGTCACATTATTATGACTAGAGATGAGGAAAGTTTTTAAATATTTGATTTGGCAGCTTCGCCAAAGTTCCACAATAAATTTGATTTGTTACAAATTTATTTGTTAGTAATCGCTATAAATCAGGTATACCGAGGCCACTCTAGGGTACAACCACACGTACCCTAGCGGTTGTGCTGTGGGCGGGTTGCAACCCATGCTGTGGTAAAGAACCGTGCAGCCAATTAGCCCGCAGCTGCCCTACCCCAACCCCAGCGCTCTCCTGCCCTGCAGGTGGGAGCCCTTCTTCTGCCATCTGCTTTTCCTCCTTTTCCACATCATCTAATATTGAAGAGAATATGTCAGGAACATCCGGCTCCTCCTCTCTCTGCATCTTACTGACTTTTCTAAGACACAGCTATTTTGAAGGATGATTTGGAAGAAGTAAAGCCAGCAAAAGATGAGGATAGTCATCATTAAGACTGGAGGGTATTGGCTGGCAGGCTGGTACTCTTCCAACCAGTTTTAGATATTTGTATCTGTGTGACATGACGTTTTGTGTTGCTAGAAGATCCCATCCATCCCATGGAAGATAATAGGCATGTATGGGTGTACATAATCTGCAAGGATGAATTCAGAAAAATAGGAAGTATAAGCGGCTCACCTACCAATTCAGAAACGGAAAGGTGCACACCCCTCTGGCTCACCCGCAGCCTGTATTCACACACTTAGATATATAAAAAAGTATGGGAGGCACTCAGTATCAGGACCACATGGACCACCAAACAGATAGATAGATAAATAAATATATACCTTTTATTTAATAAAAACCACTATACCTATAAAAACATAAATATATAAAAAATATATATAAATAAATGTATAGGTAACAAGCGATAAAAACCTTCTTTCTGGGATATTCAATATCAACAGCCATATAAGTACCTAGATACCGTTCATATATAGAAGGATAAGATGTAAGTCCGCATATCCTAAGGCAATACCCAGTTGTTCAGTAACCTACATGTGCCTCTCTTTTAGTCCTTCTTGTTTGGATTCCTCCTCATTCGGTATATAACCTCTTTCAGCACATGCCGATATAATTCCACAATCTCTAGAGAACAGTTCTTGTGTTAGACACTACGCTCACCGGCTACATACATCACATAGAGCTTAAGTATTCATACTTTACCACTCTATGCCGTGTTCGCGCTCGGTCTTGTACCATTTTCGGGGTACTTCCTCCTCTTCAGCCTGCCAGGACCTACGCGGCGTCCCACGTGACAGCAGCAGGAAGCAGAGCGCTTTCTGGGTCCTAAAGTTCCTCCGCTCCGCTGTAATAGAAGATACAATCTGTGTTGCCACAATAGGTATTGCCAATGTCCTTAAATTCCAGATAGCCACTTGATGCCCTTATATTTGAGCCGCATAAGTGGGGTATAGGTTCCTTTGCTGTCCTTTTACCAAATGCGTTTCGGTGCTATAATACGCCCCTTCCTCAGTGGTTAGGCAGCAAATGAGCCGACATTCCTTTTATAGGGTCAGTATCCCCTCCCGCAAAGGTCACTGGGATAGTTTGCAATCCTCAAAGTGTGGATCCTGAGTCCAGGGGCTGGCCTTAAAGTCACAGCTTCTCAAATGCCCACGGCCATATTTCCTTTTTTCCCATTATATCATTTAAAGGGAACCGGTCACCGGGATTTTGTGTAAAGAGCTGAGGACATGGGCTGCTAGATGGCCGCTAGCACATCTGCAATACCCAGTCCCCATAGCTCTGTGTGCTTTTATTGTGGGAAAAAAAACGATTTGATACATATGCAAATTACTCTGAGATGAGTCAGAGCTTGAAAATATGACTTTTCTCTGGTCACACAAGTAAGATATGACTCTTTTATGTTTATTTGCATATAATATCAAATCGGTTTTTTTACACAATAAAAGCACACAGAGCTATGGGGACTGGGTATTGCGGATGTGCCAGCGGCCGTCTAGCAACCCATGTCCTCAGCTCTATACCCAAAATCCCGGTGACAGGTTCCCTTTATATTGTTTTCTTTTTTGCTTGTTACGTATAATCAATACCACTTTAAAACATATAAAATAAAGCACATGCAAAATAAACAAAAAATTGTATTAAAATAATATATACTATCGCTTGTACTGCATATTCCCTAAAAACCGCACATGCGTTATTGGTACGTTTTTCGTGCGTTAGTTCGTATAACTATCTATTTTGCACTTCCACTCTTCCTAGACCTTTCTAGTATCTTCTCTGTCTAAATTAATCTATATTAAAATGGATGATGGTAATCTTAAAGCTATAATATCGGTGTGGTATACTAGTAACCGTGATATCCATTATTGTTGTGTCGCTATCAACGTAGATATGGAGGGAGAGTGGCCCACCGGGGAGGGGAGATCGGGGTGCTGATAGACGGAATACAGAAGGATAGAAAAAATCATCAAAAAGCATTGGTACCATCTTTTGAATGATAAAGTTATAGGATCCCAATTAACCAACACACCACGAATTACATATACCAAGGTCCCAAATTAGCTCCATCGGTAAGGAACAAGAGGCCAGGAATTAGACGAAATTGGCTGATATCCAAAGGATTTCATAGGTGTGGACGTTGTTCCAACTGTAAACTTAGTTATTTTCCAAAGAAAACAACGAAAGTACAATCCACACAAAATACATTGTCTAGATATCAAAGAAGGGTTAACTTGCAATTCTACAGACGTGATATATTTTTTAGTGTCCCTGTTCAAAACAATATATAGGAGAACAAAAAGGCAGTTGAAAAAAAGAATAGCCGAACATATGGGGAACATAAAGAGAGGATATGAATTACAATCCCTTTCAAAACACTATAAAGAGAGACATGACTGCGACCCCTCCAGCCTCACATATGTGGCTTTTGAAAGGGTAAAAAAAAAACCTGGAGGGGAGGCAACCATGTTGCACATATGTCGCGAGTGGAGTCGAAAAGGATCTTTGAATTCGATACTCTGATACCAAGAGGCCTAAACGCAGAAATGGAAATATTTGGGTTTCTGTAATTGGGGGTGGTGGTCCACTGGTGACGGGACATCAGATGTCTGGCTGTCTATCAGCACCCCGATCTCCCCTCCCCGGTGGGCCACTCCCCCTCCATATCTACGTTGATAGCGACACAACAATAATTGATATCACTGTTACTAGTATACCACACCGATATTATAGCTTTAAGATTACCATCATCCATTTTAATATAGATTAATTTAGACAGAGAAGATACTAGAAAGGTCTAGGGAGAGTAGAAGTGCAAAATAGATCGTTATACGAACTAACGCACGAAAAACGCACCAATAACGCATGTGCGGTTTTTAGGGAATATACAATACAAGTGATAGTATATATTATTTTAATACAATTTTTTATGTATTTTGCATGCGTTTTATTTTATATATGTTTTAAAGTGGTATTGATTACACATAACAAGCAAAAAAGAAAACAATATAAATGATATAATGGGAAAAGGGAAATCTGGCCGTGGGCATTTGAGAAGTTGTGACTTTAAGGCCAGCCCCTGGACCCAGGATCCACACTTTGAGGATTGCAAACTATCCCAGTGACCTCTGCGGGAGGGGATACTGACCCTATAAAAGGAATGTCTGCTCATTGCTGCCTAACCACTGAGGAAGGGGCGTGTTGTAGCCTCGAAACGCATTTGGTAAAAGGACAACAAAGGAACCTATACCCCACTTATGCGTCTCGAATATAAGGGCATCAAGTGGCTATCTGGAATTTAAGGACATTGGCAATACCTATTGTGGCAACGCAGATTGTATCTTCTATTACAGCGGAGGAACTTTAGGACAACACTCTGCTTCATGCCGCCATTACGTGGGACGCCACGAGAAGACGGCTGGATCACCTGGGATGCCGTGTAGGTCCTGGCAGGCTGAAGAGGAGGAAGTACCCCGAAGACAGTACAAGACCGAGCGCGAACACGGCATAGAGTGGTAAAGTATGAATACTTAAGCTCTATGTGATGTATGTAGCCGGTGAGCGCAGTGTCTAACACAGGAACTGTTCTCTAGAGATTGTGGAATTATATCGGTCTGTGCTGAAAGAGGTTATATACCGAATGAGGAGGAATCCAAACAAGGACTAAAAGAGAGGCACATGTAGGTTACTGAACAACTGGGTATTGCCTTAGCATATGCAGATTTACATCTTATCCTTCTATATATGAACGGCATCTAGGTACTTATATGGCTGTTGATATCGAATATCCCAGAAAGAAGGTTTTTATCGCTTGTTACCTATACATTTATATATATATATATATATATATATATATATATATATATATATATATATATATATATATTATTTTTTTATATATTTGTTTTTATAGGTATAGTGTTTTTTATTAAATAAAGGTACGGTATATATTTATTAATCTGTTTGGTGGTCCATGTGGTCCCGATATTGAGTGCCCCCCATACTTTTTATATATATCTAAGGATGAAATAAAGCAAATGTATGGACTAGGTCCTGTGATGTTTATCACTATATATCAAATCTCATAAATTGCAGGGTTAGTGATTTATTATTTACGTTAAAACATAACTTTTACTAAAGATTTTTAGAATAATAGGCCCAAAAAAATAAAGATAAACAATTAATAAACAGAGCGGCGGTTTGACAGGTAATCGTGCACGGCGGCACCCAAGGTAATATTAAGGGAATGCTCGGCGGCACCCAATTAAATGGAAACCCGTGCTCCTACCACTCTGTAGTCTGCGTCCACGGTGCAGAATGCGTCCAGATGATGTCACGGTAATCGACTCCTAGGAAGACGCTGTTCTGCTGTAAGGAAGGCGGGGTGCAACTATGGCCCTGGTTTGCCCTATAAATGTGGTCTATGGCTTGCCCTGATACTAATGGGGGATAGCAGCCTAACCACAGGGCACTCGTCCTTAAAAGGGCGACCCCGTCCGGAACCTTGCCCTGTCGCCTGGCCCTGAATGGCCCTGTTCTAGTGCCGCTCCCTACAGCAAGATAGCATCATCAGGGGAGATGTATAGGACTCTAAAGGCTTTGATGATCAATGATGGCAAAAGATAATCTCATCAGTTGATCATAGATGGACTATTTTGTGGAGTGCTGGATAATGCTCCACCTCAAAACGGGCATCCTTAGATAAGCCACGGGCAGTAAATCGCACCCGCGCTCTGTTTGCGCCAGAATTTAAATGCCAGGTACGGCTCGCACCTGTCCAGCGTGCCGCGTCATTAATCCGATGCGTCTGACGCGGCTCGGACCCATGCGCATGCGCGAAGGCTAGGAATCAGACTCAAACGTCATCCCAGCCGCGCATGCGCTCTGGTCCCGCTCGGCAGTGGTCACGTGGGGAGCACTCCACAAAATAGTCCATCTATGATCAACTGATGAGATTATCTTTCGCCATCATTGATCATCAAAGCCTTTAGAGTCCTATACATCTCCCCTGATGATGCTATCTTGCTGAAATGTGCATGTAGGGAGCGGCACTAGAACAGGGCCATTCAGGGCCAGGCGACAGGGCAAGGTTCCGGACGGGGTCGCCCTTTTAAGGACGAGTGCCCTGTGGTTAGGCTGCTATCCCCCATTAGTATCAGGGCAAGCCATAGACCACATTTATAGGGCAAACCAGGGCCATAGTTGCACCCCGCCTTCCTTACAGCAGAACAGCGTCTTCCTAGGAGTCGATTACCGTGACATCATCTGGACGCATTCTGCACCCTGGACGCAGACTACAGAGTGGTAGGAGCACGGGTTTCCATTTAATTGGGTGCCGCCGAGCATTCCCTTAATATTACCTTGGGTGCCGCCGTGCACGATTACCTGTCAAACCGCCGCTCTGTTTATTAATTGTTTATCTTTATTTTTTTGGGCCTATTATTCTAAAAATCTTTAGTAAAAGTTATGTTTTAACGTAAATAATAAATCACTAACCCTGCAATTTATGATATCTAAGGATGAATTCATACCCAAGCCGCTTGAAAATGCCTTCCACTTGAATTATTGAGCCCAGAGAATGCCACAAAAAGATTTCCCACCACCAGCTTATGTTCTTCCAGCCATGGGTGCAGGGTGTGTGTTCTCTGATATTTCTTGCCTAAAACGCCAACGTCCATCCGTTTGATGAAGCAGAAAACATGACTCATAAGAGAAGGCAACCTTCTGCCAATCAGCAGAGGTTTAAAGGATATGGATGCCTTTGTAAAAAAATAAATAAATAATGTTTTTACACTAATTAATTTTTTTTTGTGGAGAAAGCAGGGCTATGTCAGTGTAACCAGCCTATTGTACAGTTTTCTGTGTGTAATGTGCACACAGTAATTCTATCTGTCTAATGAGGTAGTAGAGCTGTGTATGTAATATGTATATAGTAGTGTCAGGTGGGCCCTGTGTATGGCAGCGTCAGGTGAGCCCTGTGTATGGCAGCGTCAGGTAGGCATACATTTATTTCTGCATGGGAGACTAGCAATGGTTTTCCTGCAGAAATATTAGCCTCATAACGTTATGTGGGCCTATGCATTATATATATGAATTACCGCAAAATTTGTACTCCTTCTTGGCTAAAAATACTCCTCAGAATTGTTAAGAGGAGTATTTTTACTCTTCTGGCAAAAATGTAGTGCGACCTCTGCTGTTAGCTGTAACATACAACTGACAGTCTGCTTCAAACTGCAGACATAACCCCTTCCATGCCATTATCCTTAGGGACTGCGTATGGAAGGGGCTAACCATCGGGCTGTTCTCTCCAGTATGAGAACAGAATGGAATTCATTTTGGAGCATTCCGTTCTGTTCAGTTACGTTTTGTCCCTATTGACAATGAATGGGGACAAAACGGAAGCGTTTTATTTTTTTCGATATTGAGACTCTAAGACGGATCTCAATACGGGAAAATATTAACGCTAGTGTAAAAGTAGCCTTAGCTGTAACATACAGCTGACACTCTGCTTGAAACGGCCGACATCGGTGCTGGTACCGATGTTGGCCGTTTAACCCCTTCCGTCCTTAGGTACCGCTGCATGGAGGGGGATAACCATCGGGCTGCTGTGGCAGCGGCCCGATGCTTGAAGGGTAAACTGAGGGAGGAAGCTCCCTGCCCCGTCAGGCCGCTGCAGTGCTGTGGCAGTGTCCCTATGGTTACCATGGCAACCGGACACCTTCACAAGGCATCTGGATTGCTATGGTATAGCTGAGCCTGATCAGGCTTACTGTAAATGACAATACACTGCAGTACACTATATACAGTGTTCTGCAGTGTATTGTAGAAGCATCAGACCCACTAGATCTTCAAGAACCAAGTGGGTCTGAGTTAAAAAAAAAAAAAAAAAAAGTAATATATATCCGCACATATAATTGGTTAAAAATGTAAAAAATTAAAAACCCTAAACATGTTTGGTATCGCCGCGTCTGTAACGACCCGATCTATAAAAGGATCACATACTTTTACCGCACGGTGAACGCCATAAAAAAAAAAAAGAAGAAAAACTATGATGGAATAGTAATTTTGCCCACCGCACTTCCCACAAAATGGTATAAAAAGTGATCAAAAGAGTCATATGTACCCCAAATTAGTACCAAACAAAGTTCACTGCCCAAACCCCTGAAGACGCCTGTTAGGCGAAACATGTCGGGGGGCAGCGAGTGATATTAGCTTTTTAGCCAGTCTATGCCGGCCCTGCAATAACGTCTGGGAGACATAACGCTAGGAGTGCAGACTAGGAAGATAACTATGCTAGCAAGCAGCAAGCTGTGGGAATAACAGCATGCTTTGAGTGAGCAGAAAAAGGTTGCAATAAAGACAGTAATGAGAGACTTAGCTATATGTATATAGCACCTTCCAGTGGATGCACTCACTAATCAGACACTATGTTGCTACTATAAACATTAGGCAGGCAGACATAGCTGATAATTTTAATAGTAGTGTTCTAATTGATTTGTTTTAAGGATTAGTAATAAAAGCTATATTTTATAATTAATTAGCACGTGTCAGCTTAGGGACATTGATGGTCTTAACGGCCAAATGTAAAACAAATGATATATAGTCCCAACACGTGCTAGGGAGATAAATGTAAATCCATCCTACCTAATACAATCGCCCCAAAAAATAAAAGATATGGCTTTCAGAAAATGTAGACACGAAAAGAATTTATTTTTTTTGTTTCAAAAATGCTGTTATTGTGTAAAACCAAAATATATATATATATATATATATATATATATATATATATATATATATATATATATAATATAAAAAGACATATTAGGTATCGCCGCGTCCTTAACAACCTGCTCTATAAAAATGTGTCACATGCGCTAACCCGTCTGGTGAACGCTGTAAAAAAAATTTTGCCAAAAAAACCTATTTTTTTTTTTATCACCTTACACCACAAAAAGTGTAATACCAAGCGATCAAAAAGTCATACGTGCCCCAAAATGGTACCAATGAAACCATCATCTCTTCCAAAAAAAGTTTGATTCTGCCTAAGACAATCGCCCCCCAAAAGAAACTAATAATATGGTTTCAGAAAAGAATACACAAAAACATGATTTCTTTTTCAAATTTTTTTTTACTGTGTAAATCCAAAATAAAATTTAAAAAATATACATATTGGGTATCGCCGCGTCGTTACGACCTGCTCTATAAAATTATCTTATCTACTCTGTGCCACAACAGCCATTTGGGGTTACCTTGCCTCACAAAAAGAGTAATATATATATACACTGAACATAAATATAAACACGACACTTTCGGGTTTGCTCCCATTTTGCATGAGCTGAACTCAAAGATCTGAAACATTTTCTACATACACAAAAGACCCATTACTCTCACATATTGTTCACACATCTGTCTAAATCTGTGTTAGTGAGCACTTCTCCTTTGCCGAGATAATCCATCCCACCTCACAGGTGTGGCAAATCAAGGTGCTGATTAGACAGGGGGGGGGGGAGAACCATTTGCCTCACGCAGTGCAACACATCTCCATCGCATAGAGTTGATCAGGTTGTTGATTGTGGCCTGTGGAATGTTTGTCCACTCGTCTTCAATAGCTGTGCGAAGTTGCAGAATATTGGCAGGAACTGGAACATGATGTCGTATATGCCGATCCAGAGCCTCGCAAACATGCTCAATGGGTGACCTGTCCGGTGAGTATGCTGGCCATGCAAGAACTGGGATGTTTTCAGCTTGTGTACAGATCCTTGCAATATGGGGCCGTGCATTATCATGCTGCAACATGAGGTGATGGTCGTGGATAAATAGCACAACAATGGGCCTCAGGATCTCATCACGGTATCTCTGTGCATTCAAAATGCCATCAATAAAATGCACCTGTGTTAGTGTTCCATAAAATACGCCTGCCCTTACCATAACCCCACCGCCATCATGGGCCACTCGATCCACAACGTTGACGTCAGCAAACCATTTAACCACACGGCGCCACACACGCTGTCTGCCCTCTGCCCTGAACAGTGAAAACCGGGACTCATCCGTGAACAGAACTCCTCTCCAACGTGCCAGACGCCATCAAATGTGAGCATTTGCCCACTCAAGTCGGTTACGACGACGAACTGCAGTCAGGTCCAGACCCCGATGAGGACGACGAGCATGCAGATGAGCTTCCCTGAGACAGTTTCTGACAGTTTGTCCAGAAATTCTTTGGTTATGCAAACCGATTGTTGCTGCAGCTGTCCAGGTGACTGGTCTCAGACGATCATGGAGGTGAACATGCTATATGTGGAGGTCCTGGGCTGGTGTGGTTACACGTGGTCTGCCGTTGTGAGGCCGGTTGGATGTACTGCCAAATTCTCTGAAACGCCTTTGGAGACGGCTTATGGTAGAGAAATGAACATTCATTGCACGGGCAACAGCTCTGGTAGACATTCCTGCAGTCAACATGCCAATTGCACGTTCCCTCAAACATTGCGACATCTGTAGCATTATGCTGTGTGATCAAGCTGCACATTTCAGAATGGCCTTTTATTGTGGGCAGTCGAAGGCATATCTGTGCAATATTCATACTGTCTAATCAGCACCTTGATATGCCACACCTGAGGTGGGATGGATTATCTCGGCAAAGTAGAAGTGCTCACTAACACAGATTTAGACAGATTTGTGAACAATATTTGAGAGTAATGGGTCTTTTGTGTATGTAGAAAATGTTTTAGATCTATGAGTTCAGCTCTTGCAAAATGGGAGCAAAACCAAAAGTGTTGCGTTTATATTTTTGTTCAGCGTGTGTATAATAAATATATACACTGCTCAAAAAAATAAAGGGAACACAAAAATAACACATCCTAGATCTGAGTTAATTAAATATTCTTCGGAGTCACTTTGTTCTTTACATAGTTGAATGTGCTGACAACAAAATCACACAAAAATTAAAAAATGGAAATCTAATTTTTCAACCCATGGAGGTCTGGATTTGGAGTGACACTCAAAATTAAAGTGGAAAAACACACTACAGGCTGATCCAACTTTGATGTAATGTCCTTAAAACGAGTCAAAATGAGGCTCAGTAGTGTGTGTGGCGTCCACGTGCCTGTATGACCTCCTCACAATGCCTGTGCATGCTCCTGATGAGGTGGCAGACGGTCTCCTGAGGGATCTCCTCTCAGACCTGGACTAAAGCATCTGCCAACTCCTGGACAGTCTGTGGTGCAACGTGACGTTGGTGGATAGAGCGAGACATGATGTCCCAGATGTGCTCAATTGGATTCAGGTCTGGGGAACGGGCGGGCCAGTCCATAGCATCAATGCCTTCGTCTTGCAGGAACTGCTGACACACTCCAGCCACATGAGGTCTAGCATTGTCTTGCATTAGGAGGAACCCAGGGCCAACCGCACCAGCATATGGTCTCACAAGGGGTCTGAGGATCTCATCTCGGTATCTAATGGCAGTCAGGCTACCTCTGGCGAGCACATGGAGGGCTATGCGGCCCTCCAAAGAAATGCCACCCCACACCATTACTGACCCAATGCCAAACCGGTCATGCTGGAGGATGTTGCAGGCAACAGAACGTTCTCCACGGCGTCTCCAGACTCTCACGTCTGTCACATGTGCTCAGTGTGAACCTGCTTTCATCTGTGAAGAGCACAGGGTGCCAGTGGCGAATTTGCCAATCTTGGTGTTCTCTGGCAAATGCCAAACGTCCTGCACGGTGTTGGGCTGTAAGCACAACCCCCACCCGTGGACGTCAGGCCCTCATATCACCCTCATGGAGTCTGTTTCTGACCGTTTGAGCAGACACATGCACATTTGTGGCCTGCTGGATGTCATTTTGCAGGGCTTTCGTAGTGCTCCTCCTGTTCCTCCTTGCACAAAGGCGGAGGTAGCGGTCCTGCTGCTGGGTTGTTGCCCTCCTACGGCCTCCTCCACGTCTCCTCATGTACTGGCCTGTCTCCTGGTAGCGCCTCCATGCTCTGGACACTACGCTGACAGACACAGCAAACCTTCTTGCCACAGCTCGCATTGATGTGCCATCCTGGATAAGCTGCACTACCTGAGCCACTTGTGTGGGTTGTAGACTCCGTCTCATGCTACTACTAGAGTGAAAGCACCGCCAGCATTCAAAAGTGACCAAAACATCAGCCAGGAATCATAGGAACTGAGAAGTGGTCTGTGGTCACCACCTGCAGAACCACTCCTTTATTGGGGGGGTCTTGCTAATTGCCTATAATTTCCACCTGTTGTCTATCCCATTTGCACAACAGCATGTGAAATTGATTGTCACTCAGTGTTGCTTCCTAAGTGGACAGTTTGATTTCACAGAAGTGTGATTGACTTGGAGTTACATTGTGTTGTTTAAGTGTTCCCTTTTTTTTTTGGAGCAGTGTATGTTGCCAACGTTTTTATGGTGAGGGTCTCAGCACTCTGACGCCCTCTGATAAAAAAAACTTTTGAACACCAATAACTAGTACAAGCAGAGAGAAGCAGTCACATAGCGCACACTCTTTGTCGCAGGAGACTGAATCGAGATGGGCCCATAGTCTTCTATTGATTCTACTTTGGTTATGTCTCCTGCAATAAGCTGAGCACTTCTATCTCCTCGTTCCAACGATTGATGAGGTTCTCAGCTTGTGCTATGACATATCAAATGTTTTAACTAAGTGCAGTGCCACTTTAGCACTTACCTTATAATTTGTTATTCAGTGTTGCTTCCTAAGTGGACAGTTTGATTTCACAGAAGTGTGATTGACTTGGAGTTACATTGTGTTGTTTAAGTGTTCCCTTTATTTTTTTGAGCAGTGTGTGTGTGTATATGTATGTATATATATATATATATATATATATATATAATATACACATACACACACAGTTGCAAGAAAAAGTATGTGAATCCTTTGGACTGATATGGATTTCTGCACAAATTGTCCATAAAATGTGATCTTTTTCCATTTATAGACCATTTGTCTTACCGTGGACTGATGAACAGCAAGGCTTTTGGAGATACTTTTATAACCCTTTCCAGCTTTATGCAAGTCAAAAATTCTTAATCGTAGGTCTTCTAAAGCTCTTTTGTGCGAGGCATCATTCACATCAGGCAATGCTTATAGTGAAAAGCAAACCCAGAACTGGTGTGTGTTTTTTATAGGGCAGGGCAGCTGTAACCAACACCTCCAATCTCATCTCATTGATTGGACTCCAGTTGGCTGACACCTCACTCCAATTAGCTCTTGGAGATGTCATTAGTCTAGGGGTTCACATACTTTTTCCACCTGCACTGTGAATGTTTACATGGTGTGTTCAATAAGAACATGGTAACATTTAATTCTTTGTGTGTTTATTAGTTTAAGCAGACTGTGATTGTCTATTGTTGGGACTTAGATGAAGGTCAGATCACATTTTATGACCAATTTGTGCAGAAATCCATATAATTCCAAAGGGTTCACATACTTTTTCTTGCAACTGTATATATTAGGGCTGTAGTAAACCATTATTTTAGTAATCGAGTATTCTACCGATTTTATATTTTACGATTAATAGAGTACTCTTATAAGAAAAAATTAATTAATAGACAGTTTTCCTTTATAAAAACTCATCAGACCCCCTACATTTAGTCCCCAACACCCTTCGTTCCCCCCTGTGCGATCAGCCCAAGTGCATCAGCTCCGTCTCCCCCAGTGCCATCAGCTCCGTCTCCCCCAGTGCCATCAGCTCCGTCTCCCCCACCCCAGTGCCATCAGCTCCGTCTCCCCCACCCCAGTGCCATCAGCTCCGTCCCCCCCACCCCAGTGCCATCAGCTCCGTCTCCCCCACCCCAGTGCCATCAGCTCCGTCTCCCCCACCCCAGTGCCATCAGCTCCGTCTCCCCCACCCCAGTGCCATCAGCTCCGTCTCCCCCACCCCAGTGCCATCAGCTCCGTCTCCCCCACCCCAGTGCCATCAGCTCCGTCTCCCCCACCCCAGTGCCATCAGCTCCGTCTCCCCCACCCCAGTGCCATCAGCTCCGTCTCCCCCACCCCAGTGCCATCAGCTCCGTCGCCCCCACCCCAGTGCCATCAGCTCCGTCTCCCCCACCCCAGTGCCATCAGCTCCGTCTCCCCCACCCCAATGCCATCAGCTCCGTCTCCCCCACCCCAGTGCCTTCAGATCCACTCCCACAGAGCCATCAACTCTCCCCCGCTCCATACAGGCAAACCTTGCGCCTCCCCCTGTATTTTTATTCACACTGTTTACCAATCGCCACAAATAATATGTTCACTATATTGTACGGGTTATTACCACAGATACCCAATACTGTTTTGTGATATTTACTAAGCAAAAAGTATGAAATATCACGGAACAGTATCTGCTGTACCGATAATAAAAAGCTGTACAATATAGTGGACATATTTAGAGATGAGCGAATTTCCTATTTTGAATATGAATTACTGGTAAAAGTTGAATTCCCCTGCATAACGTAAACGGGATTAATCTGTTATGCAGGCCATAGACTTTTATTATGACGGAATGAATAACGGAATGCCTCTAAAGGCATTCCGTCATAGAATTGCATTATGGTCCGTGGTAACAGAATCCATAACGTAATTCACCCTTTACCAGTAAAGAAGCGTGAACGAATTTCATAACCTGAAATTCGCTCATCTCTAGACCTATTATTTATGGTGCTAGGGCTGGGTGATTATGACACTATAATGAAAGCCAATGTCTGCGGCAGCTCTGAAGGGTTGTTAGTGGGGAAACGCCCACATACAACTATAGATCTCACCTATAGATTTCATTACAGGACACATTTTAGAGGAAGAAGTGTAATGAACCTTAAAGAATGTGTAAGGAAATGCAAACATAACCTCTGATCATCTGAGGGACTGCAATCAGTAAGTCCCAGGGTGTCAGTACCTATCGGGAGAGGGTGACAGGGTGAAAGTACCTACTGTGGGTGTGTGGGGGGGGGGGGGTCCTGTCAGGGTGCGAGTCTGTTGGCACCAGTCAGGGCCGGCTGGCATCGGGCAGGGGGCGTCAGGGTTGGCTAGCAGGGGGCGTCAGGGTTGGCTAGTATCGGGCAGGGGGTGTCAGGACTAGCTGGCATAGGGCAGGGGGTGTCAAGACTCGTATCGGGGAGCTGTTGTCAGGACAGTTACCGTGGTGCTGCTGGGCATCATCAGCATTGAAGTCCATGATGTGTTCTGGCAGCTGCTGGTGCTCCTGCTGCTCCATGTGCCTCCCATGGGGGTCATTGTGCAGAACGTTGTGGGGGGGATACCCATCCCGCTCCTGCAGGGCGATGGGCCATATCCTATAACACCCGAAACCGGGCTCCGTCACATCGCGACAGAGCGTGCGTACGTCAGGAGGTCAGTGCAGCGCGGGACCATGGATGTGCTGTGGAGTGTCCGGAGGCCCCCTGCTGGAAAGGTGAGTATTCCGAGCGTAGCAGGAGACCAGGGAGCGGGAGTAATAGCAAGTGCTTCACTCCTGCTCTGTGGTCACGTGACACAAACGAATCCTCGATGGAAAAAATTTGCATCGAGGATTTTTTGGTGTGGAATTACTCGATTTTATCGAGTTCTCGTTGCAGCCCTAATATATATCTCATTTATCAAAACTGGTGTAAAGTAGAACTGGCTTAGTCCCCTGGAAGAAGCCATGGGGCGAAACGCGCGTCGGGGAGTCATTGGAGGCTGCACTATCTCACGGTCGGTACTATATACTTTGATGTTTTATCCACTTTGCATTTTGCACTTTTGCAGTCTTATTACTGCATTGGACATTGTCTAATGGACCTTAGTTCAATTGATGTACTTTTGGTCGGTTGTGTGGATCTACAATGATAGTAGTTATATGTATGCCTTTTTGGTGCATGACCTTCCGCTGCTGCTTAGGATCCGCTTTTAACCGCATTGATGTTATTATATTATGTGATGTTTACAATAACAGGATGTGGGAGCAGGGCAGCAGAGCTGTGCTATGTAACAGGATGTGGGAGTGGGGCAGCAGAGCTGTGCTATGTAACAGGATGTGGGGGCGGGGCAGCCGAGCTGTGCTATGTAACAGGATGTGGGGGCAGGGCAGCAGAGCTGTGCTATGTAACAGGATGTGGGAGCGGGGCAGCAGAGCTGTGCTATGTAACAGGATGTGGGAGCGGGGCAGCCGAGCTGTGCTATGTAACAGGATGTGGGAGCGGGGCAGCCGAGCTGTGCTATGTAACAGGATGTGGGAGCGGGGCAGCCGAGCTGTGCTATGTAACAGGATATGGGGCGGGGCAGCAGAGCTGTGCTATGTAACAGGATGTGGGAGCGGGGCAGCAGAGCTGTGCTATGTAACAGGATGTGGGAGCGGGGCAGCCGAGCTGTGCTATGTAACAGGATATGGGGCGGGGCAGCAGAGCTGTGCTATGTAACAGGATGTGGGAGCAGGGCAGCAGAGCTGTGCTATGTAACAGGATGTGGGAGCGGGGCAGCAGAGCTGTGCTATGTAACAGGATGTGGGAGCGGGGCAGCAGAGCTGTGCTATGTAACAGGATGTGGAGGCGGGGCAGCAGAGCTGTGCTATGTAACAGGATGTGGGGGCAGGGCAGCCGAGCTGTGCTATGTAACAGGATGTGGGAGCGGGGCAGCAGAGCTGTGCTATGTAACAGGATGTGGGAGCGGGGCAGCAGAGCTGTGCTATGTAACAGGAAGTGGGGGCGGGGCAGCCGAGCTGTGCTATGTAACAGGATGTGGGGGCGGGGCAGCAGAGCTGTGCTATGTAACAGGATGTGGGGGCGGGGCAGCAGAGCTGTGCTATGTAACAGGATGTGGGGGCAGGGCAGCAGAGCTGTGCTATGTAACAGGATGTGGGAGCGGGGCAGCAGAGCTGTGCTATGTAACAGGATGTGGGAGCGGGGCAGCCGAGCTGTGCTATGTAACAGGATGTGGGAGCGGGGCAGCCGAGCTGTGCTATGTAACAGGATATGGGGCGGGGCAGCAGAGCTGTGCTATGTAACAGGATGTGGGAGCGGGGCAGCAGAGCTGTGCTGTGTAACAGGAAGTGGGGGCGGGGCAGCCGAGCTGTGCTATGTAACAGGATGTGGGGGCAGGGCAGCCGAGCTGTGCTATGTAACAGGATGTGGGAGCGGGGCAGCAGAGCTGTGCTATGTAACAGGATGTGGGGGCAGGGCAGCCGAGCTGTGCTATGTAACAGGATGTGGGAGCGGGGCAGCAGAGCTGTGCTATGTAACAGGATGTGGGGGCAGGGCAGCCGAGCTGTGCTATGTAACAGGATGTGGGAGCGGGGCAGCAGAGCTGTGCTATGTAACAGGATATGGGGCGGGGCAGCAGAGCTGTGCTATGTAACAGGATGTGGGAGCGGGGCAGCAGAGCTGTGCTATGTAACAGGATGTGGGAGCGGGGCAGCCGAGCTGTGCTATGTAACAGGATGTGGAGGCGGGGCAGCAGAGCTGTGCTATGTAACAGGATGTGGGGGCAGGGCAGCCGAGCTGTGCTATGTAACAGGATGTGGGAGCGGGGCAGCAGAGCTGTGCTATGTAACAGGATGTGGGAGCGGGGCAGCAGAGCTGTGCTATGTAACAGGATGTGGGGGCAGGGCAGCCGAGCTGTGCTATGTAACAGGATGTGGGAGCGGGGCAGCAGAGCTGTGCTATGTAACAGGATGTGGGAGCGGGGCAGCCGAGCTGTGCTATGTAACAGGATGTGGAGGCGGGGCAGCAGAGCTGTGCTATGTAACAGGATGTGGGAGCGGGGCAGCAGAGCTGTGCTATGTAACAGGATGTGGGAGCGGGGCAGCAGAGCTGTGCTATGTAACAGGATGTGGAGGCGGGGCAGCAGAGCTGTGCTATGTAACAGGATGTGGGGGCAGGGCAGCCGAGCTGTGCTATGTAACAGGATGTGGGAGCGGGGCAGCAGAGCTGTGCTATGTAACAGGATGTGGGAGCGGGGCAGCAGAGCTGTGCTATGTAACAGGAAGTGGGGGCGGGGCAGCCGAGCTGTGCTATGTAACAGGATGTGGGGGCGGGGCAGCAGAGCTGTGCTATGTAACAGGATGTGGGGGCGGGGCAGCAGAGCTGTGCTATGTAACAGGATGTGGGGGCAGGGCAGCCGAGCTGTGCTGGTGCATGTGAAATCCACAGAGCCTCACAGGAGATGACAGCACTAAGCAAAACTCATATCAGAGCATTTCTGAGGGCATGTAAAGCAAAGCTGATACCAGTAAACTAAGGCTACTTTCACACTTGCATTGTGAGGATTTGGCAGGCAGTTCCGCCGCCGGAACTGCCTGCCGGATCCGGAAATCCTTATGCAAACGTATATCATTTGTAGACGCATCCGGATGTGTCTGACAAATGCATTGAAATTCCGGATCCGTCTCTTCGGTGTTATCCGGAAAAATGGATCCGCTATTTTCCCCCCCGCAGTCCTGTGACGGAACTCAATACCAGAAAAGAATAACGCTAGTGTGCAAGTACCCTAAGAAGTGCAATTTTATTATGTGCTGCATTACGGTATGATATGGGGTTGTTGATTTTTAGTGCAGAGAGGTGTCCATAGCCTTTAATTCCGATATTGCAGCAAAAATTGAAGCTTTTTCTGCCAATACAACTTTGCTAGCAGAGTAGCACTGACCATCTGTCTGCCTCACACAGTAGGGTTTGCTGAACTACTGTTTTAGACACATTTGGTCGCCCCCTGGTTCATTTTGACGGATGAAGCGTGTCGGCCCTCGCTCGCCTTTGTAGCCGACGTTCACCTCTCACATCATGGTGCTCCACAGTTTCCATGTTGCTTGTTCACAATGGTTCCATTAGTCCACTCACAATACACTGCCACCCTGGGCCCGAAAGCCAATAATCATCCCTTTTTGCAATTCTGATAAATCGCCCCTTTTACCCATCACAGCGACGAGGGATATGTGTGCAGACACCCTCTCACACACCTTATATACCCACCGAGCCAGCTCACCACACGGGACTTTCATCATAGAGTTATACGCTGCTGACCTTGAAAGTAGGATGTGGTCAGAATAATGTGACTCGACTGTGTATGTTCTTAGGTTTGCATATGGATTGGTTAGTTGTATTACATTTTAGATTCTTAGGAAATTTGTGTATATATAATTGTGAGCGCCTTTGAGGACAGACTGGTATGTACAACGCTGACTTTATATGCAACCGTAAATAAATTGGGTCACGTTCACATCACCACTAGTTATTTCCGTTGGTCTGCTCCAGCACAAAATTAAAATGGAGCCGAATAGACCCTATTGACAATAATGGGGATCCGTTTGGGTGGCCACCTTTTTAGCCTCCAAAAGTCCTGCATGCAGGACATTTTTGTCCGCTCTTTTTGGCAGAATCTTCAACAAAGGTCCTAAACGGAGCCTCCGACACAGATGTGAACATGTCTTTACATGTATATAAACTGTAAAGTAGGGTTCAAAGGTTAACATATCCTTTAAAGGGGTTTTCGCTCTGCAAAATTGATGGCCCTTTCACGGCTTTTCAGCGCTCAGACTTATATTAATGTCATATGTTCTATGGACATGATGATATCGGACTATAATTGTGTGTTTTATATTTTGCTCCAGAATGTGTGCCAGCAATCTCCAGATAGTCCCTTACCTCAGCTACCATTACCGTATATCAATAGTTCTGGGACGCGCGTCTTCTTTGGTCATGATAGACGGCCAGCTGAAGGTCAGTATCCGTTTATATTGACATAGCCCCAAGTTATATCAGGTCACACCAATGGAAAATCGCTTCATAAAACCTCTTGAAATGGTTGGTCTGTAATCTCTGTAGGCCTTGTTAGATGTTTTAATAGGTATCAATATATAAATTGATAGATGAATACCATTAAATTACTAGTGTATACCTTGAGTAGTTTACTTCCATGAATTTAACTCTGAGGCTTTTTATTGTATTTTCCTTGTAAATATAGGTGAGAAGCAAGCAGCGACCCATGTCAGTCTTGACCAAGAATATGACATTGAGTCTTCTCAGCAGTGGAGAGAGCTAGAAGAGCAAGTGGTAGCAGTAGTTAATAGAGGTGTCCTTCCCGCCGGCTTTCAGCCAACACAGTATTGTTTAAACAGCAATTCAGATAACTCCAAATTTCCTTTTGCTGTCGTACAAGGTAAAAATATGTTTTAATTTTTCATGTCACTATATACTCATAATATGCTGACATTTCATGGTTTGTTGACATTGCGTCTCAGCAGTCATCTCATAGTCATTGACAGACAGGATTACAACGACCGGTATCAACGATATAACGCAGGATCACAACATTCGCAACAGATGATGGACAAGGCTCACTTGCTTCCCCCCCCCCTGCACAATGTTCTCTGCAGGGATCACAGAGGATGCCCACAACACTCTTCAATAGCCTTTTATAAGTGAACACCTATCCTCAGCATATGCCATCGCTAGCTGATTTGTGGGCGTCTGGCACCCCTCACCCCCCTCTGATCAGCTGTTCTGTGTAGCTATGTCTCCAGAACTACACATCGCAGTCAACATTGTAGTGGACAGCTCTCGTCACTGTAGCATTGCTCCCATTGACTTCAGTGGATGCTAGATATCTGCCGATGTGCTAGAAATCCTCAGAATAGCCCATATCGTAAAAAAAAAGGCTGGACTTTAGATTTTAAAAATCTGAAAATAGAAAAAGATTAGAAAAAAATATCTGTCACTATCTCGTTTTAATTAGGGTATTACCTTATAGGGCGGCCCCCACTGATGTCATCGCACTTTTATTTTATTTTTTTCAGAAGTATTGGAATGCATTGTAAAGGGGATCAGACCCCCAAAAGTTGAAGTCCCAAAGTGGGACAAAAAAAAGTGAAAAAAGCGGCTCTATAAACAAATTACATGACCTAACTGTGCTAAATTAAAAAAATTTTTAGTGACCTTACATCACTAAAAGTAAAACACCAAGCGATCAAAAAGGCGTATGCCTGCCAAAATAGTAACAATCTAATCGTCACCTCATCCCGCAAAAAATGAGCCCCTACCTGAGACAATCGCCCAAAAAAATTAAAAAAACATGGCTCAGAATAGGAGAGACACTAAAACAGTTTTTTTTTTTTTAAATGCTGTTAATGTGTAAAACTTAAGTAAATAAAAAAAGTATACATATTAGGTATCGCCACGTCCGTAAGAACCTGCTCTATAAAAATATCACATGACCTAATCTCTCAGATGAACACCGTAATTTTTTAAAAATAAAAACGGTGTAAAGGAAGCCATTTTTTGTCACCTTACATCACATAAAGTGTAATAGCAAGCGATCAAAAAGTCATACTCACCCCAAAATAGTGCCAATCAAACTGTCATCTCATCCCGCAAAAATCATACACTACCTAAGATAATCCAAAAACTGAAAAAACTATGGCTCTCAGACTATGGAGACACTAAAACATGATTTTTTTTTTTGTTTGTTTCAAAAATGAAATCATTGTGTAAAACTTACAGAAAAAAAAAATGAAAAGTTGACATATTAGGTATCGCCGCGTCCGTAATGACCTGCTCTATAAAAATATCACATGACCTAAACCCTGAGGTGAATACCGTAAAAAAACAAAAAACTGCTAAATAAACAATTTTTCCTCATCTTACCTCACAACAACTTTAATAGCAAGCGATCAAAAAATAATTAAAACTACGGCTTTCACAATGTGGAGACACTGAAATTTTTTTTTTTTAAATGCTTTGTTACGTAAAACTGAAACAACCAACCAAAAGAAGTAGTCATACAGTTGTATCATCGTTAGCGCCCCCTGCAGACTCGCATCAGCGCGTAACGATGGCGAATTTCATTTGTGAACCCGAAGAGCTTGGTTGTGCAATTTTGATGAGTGAACACCAGATGGCGCTTGGAACTATTTGGTATTTTCGCGTCCTGCTCTATAAAATACCACATGATCTAACCTGTCAGATGAATGTTGTAAATAACAAAAAATAAAAACGGTGCCAAAATAGCTATTTCTTGTTACCTTGCCTCACAAAAAGTGTAATATAGAGCAACCAAAAATCATATGTACCCTAAACTAGTACCAACAAAACTGGAAAAATTTTGAAAAATTCTCAAATTTCCAAATTAAAATTTCTCTGCTTTTAAAACAGATAGTGATACCTCATATAATAGTTATTACTTTACATTTCCCATATGTCTACTTCATGTTTGGATCATTTTGTGAATGCCATTTTATTTTTTGGGGACGTTAGAAGGCTTATAAGTTTAGAGGCAAATCTTTAAATTTTTCAGAAAATTTCCAAAACCCACTTTTTAAGGACCAGTTCAGGTCTGAAGTCACTTTGCGAGGCTTACATAATAGAAACCACCCAAAAATGACCCCATTTTGGAAACTACACACCTCAAGGTATTAAAAACTGATTTTTACAAACGTTGTTAACCCTTTAGGTGTTCCACAAGAATGAATGGAAAATGAAGGTGAAATTTCAGAATTTCACATTTTTGGAAGATTTTCTATTTTAATCATTTTTTTTCCGCTAATTTCCGAATTTCACTTTTTTTGGCAGATTTTCCATTTTAATCATTTTTTTTCCACTAACCAAGCCAGGATTAACAGCCAAACTAAACTCAATATTTATTGCTCTGATTCTGTAGTTTACAGAAACACCCCATATGTGGTCGTAAACTGCTCTACGGGCACACGGCAGGGCGCAGAAGGAAAGGAATGCCATATGGTTTTTGAAGGGCAGATTTCACTGGGATAATTTTAGCTTGCCATGTCACATTTGAAGACCCCCTGAGGCACCCCTAGAGTAGAAACTACAAAACAGTGACCCTATTTTGGAAACTATGGGATAAGGTGGCAGTTTTATTGGTACTATTTTAGGGTACAGATGATTTTTGGTTGCTCTATATTACACTTTTTGTGAGGCAAGGTAACAAAGAAATAGCTGTTTTGGCACAGTTTTTATGTTTTGTTTACAACGTTCATCTGACAGGTTAGATCATGAGCTATTTTTATAGAGCAGGTTGTTACAGACGCGACAATACCTAATATGACTTTTTTTGGTTGTTTTAGTTTTACATAATAAAGCTTTTTTGAAAAAAAATATTTTTTTGTGTCTCCATATTCTGAAAGCCATATATTTTTTTTTTTCTTTGGGCGACTGTCTTATGTAGGGGCTCATTTTTTTCAGTATGAGATGACTGTTTGGTACAATTTTTGGATGCATATAACTTTTTGATCGCTTGCTATTACACTTTTTGTGATGTAAGGTGACAAAATGGCTTTTATTTTTTATGGTGTTCATCTGAGGGGTTAAATCATGTGATATTTTTATAGAGAAGGTTGTTACGGACGCGGCGATAACTAATATGTATACTTTTTTTTATTTATTTAAGTTTTATATACTAATATTTAAAAAAAAAACAAAAAAACGTTTTAGTGTCACCATAGTCTGAGAGCCATAGTTTTTTTTTACTTTTTAGGCGATTTCTCTTAGGTATGGTATTTTTTTTGCGGGATGAGATGACAGTTTGGTACAATTTTTTGGGGGAATATGACTTTTTTGACGCTTGCTATTACACTTTTTGTGATGTAAGGTGACAAATTGCATTTTTTTTTTATACAGTGTTCACCTGAGGGGTTAGGTCATGTGGTATTTTTATAGAGCAGGTTGTTACGGACGCGGGCGATACCTAATATGTATACTTTTTTTTTATTTTTTTTACATTTAACACAATAAAAGCATTTTTGAAACAAAAAAAAAATCATATTTTAGTGTCTTCATAGTCTGAGCCATAGTTTTTTTTATTTTTTTGGCGCTTGTCCTATGTAGGGGCTCATTTTTTGCGGGATGAGGTGACTGTTAGATCGGTACTATTTTTTGGGGCCATACGCCTTTTTGATTGCTTGGTGTTGCACCTTTTGTGATGTAAGGTGATAAATTGGCTTTTTTTCTTAATGGTGTCTATAGGACAGGGTGGATCATGTGATATATTTATAGAGTCCGTCGTTACGGACGTGGCGATACCTAATATGTGCGTTTTTTTCTATTTTTTTTCTATTTTTATAATAAAATCAGGGGAAAGGGAGTTTTTTTTTGTTTTTTGTTTTTTTTTTTGTTTTTTTTTTAACTTGAAACTTAATTTTTTATTCAAAACACTTTTTTTTATTTTTTTTAAACTTTACTTCTTTCCCACTCTGGGACTTCAACTTTTGGGGGTCTGATCCCCCTCTGCAATGCATTACAATACATCTGTTTTGTAATGCATGCCTGTTAGTGTATGGCACTGTCTCAGGTGTTTTAAATATATACCTGTTTGACAGCCCCCCAGTGAAGTGAGTAGCAATTTTTAAAGTGTGGGTGGCTTTACAATCCTAATTTCGCCATCCATGACGCTAATGATTTTTAAAAACATTATATAGAAATTTTATTGATCATTATCATTTATGTTTGTGGGGATTAGGCGCTTTTTTTGTGTAATTGTTAACTTAGAAGGTCAGTAACACTATAGACCAAATCTTACACGTATTTTTCTTTTGACGATAGTGTATGACACTAACAGGTTGCCTAGGAGACCCAGCCTGAGGCTGGATCTCCTCGGCACCCGTAGAAGGCAGGTCCCTAAGCCGTGCAAGGCATTGGGCAGCCTCTGCACTGCATCGGGCTGCCTTCTGACACATCACGTTCCCGCCACAGCAGCGCGGGGACTCGATGCACTCACTCACCGCCGGAAACAACTTCTATGTCGCTGTCAGCGCGGACCGCAGCATAGAAGGGGTTAATCCGCCGGCATCGCTGTAAACAGCAATGTCGGTGGATACAGCAGGGGCCCGGCTACCAGGAACTGCCGGACCCCTGCAGTGATCGGACGCGCACCGCTACTGTGCCCGCCCCAATCAGCCAGCCCGCCGTGCATGTACGGCGGAAGGCATTCTGGCAATGCATCCCCCGCCGTACATGCACAGCGTTTTGCGTTAAGGGGTTAAGGTGAATAATGGCAGGGTCCTTAAGGGGTTAACTCACAGCTATCTCTGTATACACACTTACACAGAGAATGCTATCAATCACTGATAACACCTCCACATGTACAGCTATCAGTGGACTGACTGCTATCTCTGTATACACCAGGGGTCAGCAACCTCCGGCACTCCAGGTGTTGTGAAACTTCATCTTCCATCATGCACACTTGCTTGGCTTTTCTCTAAACTCCACCCTAGTGAAAAGAGCATGCTGGGAGTTGTAGTTTCACAACAGCTGGAGTGCGAAGGTTGCTGTTCCCGGTATACACACTTACACAGAGAATGCTATCAGTCACTGATAACACCTGCCCCGTGTACAGCTATAAGTGACTGACCGTTATCTGTGTGCACACTTACACATAGAATGCTGTCAATCACTAATAATATCTCCAGTGTACAACTGAAATCAGAAAAAGCTGAGAATTAAATGTATGAAAGTTTTACAGAATTTTTTCCCGCAAAACTTATATCAATCTGCTCAGCTCCTCCTGCTCTATAACAAGCCGCCTGCAGATTGCACTGCATTTTGTGGTGACTGGTCCTCTTTAAAGGGGTTGTCCAGCAGGGACAGAATTTTTTACTAAGGTTCGCAGAATGGCATAAAATCCTCTATACCGTCACCAATACCACACCACTGCTGTTCTAAAGCTTACCGTGGTCCCCGCTGTCTACACTATTGGTCTGGGTTGGACACCACAGAAAATGGAAATTATGCTCCGCTGGGCAACCCTTTATAAAATCTTGTGGGACAATTTTATCCTTAAAATACGCTACTTTTGTGACGTGAAAAAGTTGTGAACTGCAACGTTTGCAACTTTTTCAACAGGCACTTGCAGCAAATGATTGTGCTCCGCTGGCCTTGCCACGTTCCCAAAAAGGAGGCATGCAGGGGCGGGGTCTTTCAGCCACATCACATCTATCATCTACTACACTAGTTATCTGCCGTAGAGTTCGGGTGAGGCACACGGACTTCCAGATACTGGGCCTAAGTTATGATGAGGTGTTATCATAGCCCGGCGTATGCTACCAGGCTATAATAAATCTGCCCACTTTTAGTGTTTTCATCTTTGTTTTCTCCATGAAAATAATATGCACACTTATTTGCTATTATTAATCCTGATATACTTATATTACTATATTAGTAAAGTTTGCTCCTGTTTTAACAGAGCCAATAACAGTGGAGGTGTCCTTTAAAAACCCACTGAAGGTTCCACTTTTGTTGACTGACGTATCCCTCCTTTGGAAATTTCAACCGAAAGATTTAGTCAGAACCAAAATGAAGATATATAAGGAGCCGACCAGCAATGAAAAGGATTTTGCTCTCAAAGGTACAGATATTCTCAGTCTAATTGTCCATCACACGTCCGTAGTGTATTGCGGATCTGCATTACACCTGGTCGGCACCCCCCATAGAACTGCCTATTCTTGTCCTCAATTGCGGATAAGAATAGAACATGTTCTATTTGAGCCGCGGACCGGAAGATCGGGGTCGCGCTCCGGAAATGCAGGTGCGGACAGCACACTGTCTATGGTAAGAGAGTCTATGCTCATAGACTTCTATTATAACGGAATGCTCTTATAGGCTTCCATGGTGCACGCCGACATAGAATTCCGTTATGGTCTTGGGTAATGGAATCCATTGTGGAATTCTTAGATTAATCCGAGTGCCGAACTTGCAAATCGCAAGTTCACTCAACACTAGTGAAGATAGTATTACCTGTGTTACATTTTGAGTTCATGGGGACGATACAGTGAAAAGAACTTCACCCCCCCCCCCCCCCCCTCACTGCCATACTCTATTACCTGACATACATACTGTATAGAAGTGTAGAGAGCAAAAGGTTTCCAGTTAAAGGGGTTGTCTTACCTATAGGTCCTATAAGGTATCTGGGTCACTCCTGACATTGGCTTAAAAAACTGCACAAAAAGGCTTAAAAAACGTACATGACAGCACCGTGAAAGACTTATAGTCCACTGAGTTTTCAAACAAAAGTTCTAAAATGTATTCTGGTCATTCAGATGCCTTTGGGTGATTTTTCATGCTAAATTGTTCTATCCTCAGGGGAAAGGTTTCAGCGATGTCATTGGCACAGAAGAGATCAGCGAGTTTTTAATCAACAATGAGGAAACAAAAATTGTAAGTAAACTATTAAATTCCCCCAAATTAATTATTTGACTTTATTATATTGATGACCTGTCTTCAGATAAGTCATCAATATCTGATCGGCGGGGGTTCGATTCCCGACACTTTCTGCCAATGAGTTATTTAAAGAGAGGGCTGTGCTCTTCATTGTGTAATCTTTGTGTAAGCCTTCTCAATCACTTCTATGGAACGGCTCGTTCCTAAACATTTCAAATTGGAAGGAGCTGTCCCATGCAAAGTGAATGGGACAGATTCTTGTAGTTACAACTTTTCACCACTGCTTTTACGATGGCAAGCAGGTGAACATGAAGAGAAGACTGCGCTGGCACACCGCACGCCCTACGCCCTCTCTCAAGCCAGCTGATCGGCGGGGGGGGGGGGGGGTGCCGCCAGGATCAAAAATAAAGTGGACAAACCCGGACAAAAAAAAAAAACGTACAGAAAAGTATTACAGTATGCACCTTTAAACTACGTTTGCCTAATTATAGTGTATGAGTACGTCAAGCAATATGTTTCTGTTTTTTTCCATTTACAAACTTATTCGCTTGGCAAACATCAAAACGAGATGTCAAAATAGATTTGGGGGGTTGCAAGTTCACAGTGAATTGGTTAAGAAGTAAAGTATTGCAGAACTTTTGTACACAGCTCAAAAAAATAAAGGGAACACAAAAATAACACATCCTAGATCTGAATTAATTAAATATTCTTCAGAAATACTTTGGTCTTTTACATAGTTGAAGATGTGCTGAGAACAAAATCACACAAAAATTAAAAATGGAAATCAAATTTTTCAACCCATGGAGGTCTGGATTTGGAGTCGCACTCAAAATTAAAGTGGAAAAACTCACTACAGGCTGATCCAACTTTGATGTAATGACCTTAAAACAAGTCAAAATGAGGCTCAGTAGTGTGAGTGGCCTCCACGTGCCTGTATGACCTCCCTACAACGCCTGTGCATTGCTCCTGATGAGGTGGCGGCGGTCTCCTGAGGGATCCCTCCCAGACCTGGACTTAAGCATCTGCCAACTCCTGGACAGTCTGTGGTTGCAACGTGACGTTGGTGGATAGAGCGAGACATGATGTCCAGATGGGCTCAATTGGATTCAGGTCTGGGGGAATGGGCGGGCCAGTCCATAGCATCAATGCCTTCGTCTGGCAGGAACTGCTGACACACGCCAGCCACATGAGGTCTAGCATTGTCTTGCATTAGGAGGAACCCAGGGCCAACCGCACCAGCATATGGTCTCACTAGGGGTCTGAGGATCTCATCTCTGTACCTAATGGCAGTCAGGCTACCTCTGGCGAGCACATGGAGGGCTGTGCGGCCTTCCAAAGAAATGCCACCCCACACCATTACTGACCCAATGCCAAACCGGTCATGCTGGGGGATGTTGCAGGCAGCAGAACGTTCTCCACGGCGTCTCCAGACTCAGTCACGTCTGTCACATGTGCTCAGTGTGAACCTGCTTTCATCTGTGAAGAGCACAGGGCGCCAGTGGCGAATTTGCCAATCTTGGTGTTCTCTGGCAAATGCCAAACGTCCTGCACTGTGTTGGGCTGTAAGCACAACCCCCACCTGTGGACGTTCGGCCCTCATATCACCCTCATGGAGTCTGTTTCTGACCGTTTGAGCAGACACATGCACATTTGTGGCCTGCTGGAGGTCATTTTGCAGGGCTCTGGCAGTGCTCCTCCTGTTCCTCCTTGCACAAAGGCGGAGGTAGTGGTCCTGTTGCTGGGTTGTTGGCCTCCTCCACGTCTCCTGATGTACTGGCTTGTCTCCTGGTAGCGCCTCCATGCTCTGGACACTACGCTGACAGACACAGCAAACCTTCTTTCCACAGCTCGCATTGATGTGCCATCCTGGATAAGCTGCACTACCTGAGCCACTTGTGTGGGTTGTAGACTCCGTCTCATGCTACCACTAGATTGAAAGCACCGCCAGCATTCAAAAGTGACCAAAACATCAGCCAGGAAGCATAGGAACTGAGAAGTGGTCTGTGGTCACCACCTGCAGAACCACTCCTTTATTGGGGGGGTCTTGCTAATTGCCTATAATTTCCAGGAGGAACCCAGGGCCAACCGCACCAGCATATGGTCTCACAAGGGGTCTGAGGATCTCATCTCGGTACCTAATGGCAGTCAGGCTACCTCTGGCGAGCACATGGAGGGCTATGCGGCCCTCCAAAGAAATGCCACCCCACACCATTACTGACCCAATGCCAAACCGGTCATGCTGGAGGATGTTGCAGGCAACAGAACGTTCTCCACGGCGTCTCCAGACTCTCACGTCTGTCACATGTGCTCAGTGTGAACCTGCTTTCATCTGTGAAGAGCACAGGGCACCAGTGGCGAATTTGCCAATCTTGGTGTTCTCTGGCAAATGCCAAACGTCCTGCACGGTGTTGGGCTGTAAGCACAACCCCCACCTGTGGACGTCAGGCCCTCATATCACCCTCATGGAGTCTGTTTCTGACCGTTTGAGCAGACACATGCACATTTGTGGCCTGCTGGATGTCATTTTGCAGGGCTTTCGTAGTGCTCCTCCTGTTCCTCCTTGCACAAAGGCGGAGGTAGCGGTCCTGCTGCTGGGTTGTTGCCCTCCTACGGCCTCCTCCACGTCTCCTCATGTACTGGCCTGTCTCCTGGTAGTGCCTCCATGCTCTGGACACTACGCTGACAGACACAGCAAACCTTCTTGCCACAGCTCACATTGATGTGCCATCCTGGATAAGCTGCACTACCTGAGCCACTTGTGTGGGTTGTAGACTCCGTCTCATGCTACTACTAGAGTGAAAGCACCGCCAGCATTCAAAAGTGATCTCAAAACATCATGACAGGAATCAGAGGAACCTGAGAAGTGGTCTGGTGGTCACCACCTGCAGGGAACCACTATGTATTGTGGGGGGGTCTTGCGTATAGGCCTATAATTTCCACCTAGTTGTCTATACACCCAGTTTGCACTCACAGCATGTGAAAATGATTGTCACACAGTGTTGCTTCCTAGAGTGGACAGTTTGATTTCACCAGAGTGTGATTGACTTGGAGTTACATTGGGTTGTTTTTAGTGTTCCCTATTTTTTTGTCTGGGGGGTGTTGCCAACGTTTGTTTATGGTGTGAGGGTCTCAGCACTCTGAGCGCCCTCTGAATAAACAAAACTTTTGAACACCAATACTAGTACAGCAGAGAGAAGCAGTCACATAGCGCACACTCTTTGTCGCAGGAGACTGAATCGAGATGGGCCCATAGTCTTCTATTGATTCTAGCTTTGGTTATGTCTCCTGCAATAAGCTGAGCACTTCTATCTCCTCGTTCCAACGATTGATGAGGTTCTCAGCTTGTGCTATGACATATCAAATGTTTTAACTAAGTGCAGTGCCACTTTAGCACTTACCTTATAATTTGTTATTCTTACAGGCAAGATTAAAGCTACTTCCACATCAAACAGGGGAATTGCACATTCTTGGTATAGTCTATAATCTTAGCACAATTCAGAGTGCTAACAGCCTGGACGGAGTCACTCCTCCAAATAATGTACCAACAGGTAAGGCCGTTGAATGTTTTTATTCTGACATACAGTATACTTAACATACAGCTTATCTGATACCTTTAGATGTACCATTGTGTAAGATTGTGCTTTGTACTAGTATTACAAGAACAGAATCTGTAATATTTTGTTTAACATGTCGTCATCTTTAGTCCCAGTAAGCTGATCACTGAAAGCTTTTTAAAGAGGACCTTTCACCAGTCCTGACGCGCCTGTTTTAATAGCTTCATGTATTTCCCATGTAATAACAATTCTGGAACATCTATTCTTATGTCTGTATGTTGTGCCATTCCTTTATTATTTCTACAGAAGTTATGAATGAATTTGCTAGCAGTCTGCAGTAAGGGTACAAAGGGGGAGGTAACCAGTTGGGGGGTGTGTCCCTGCACAGTCTGACTCTATCCAGTCAGTGCTGCCATTGTCTGTCTAGACTGTGCAGGTACACCCCCCAACTGGTTACCTCCCCTTTGTACCCTTACTGCAGACTGCTAGCAATTCATTCATAACTTCTAGTAGAAATAATAAAGGAATGGCACAACATACAGACCTAAGAATAGATGTTCCAGAATTGTATTACATGGGGATGTATGACGCTATTAAAACAGGAATGTCAGGAGTGGTGACAGGTCCTCTTTAAGACTTTTTATCTAATAATGTTGTTTGGGCATGTGCAAAACAACTAGCGTAACTAGTTAAAAGGGTATTCCTTTCTCAGCCATTTATGACTAAGATCCAAATGCCCGTGATGAGCGCTGGCAGAGTTTGCTGGAGTTACAGGAACAGTCAAGCTGTTTTCCAAAACTTCCAAATGAAGTGAATGGGAGGAACAATGAGCTAAGCAGTTTCTGTAGCTCCCTAGTTAAGGAAACAAAGTCGTTGCCATTGACTTCTTTTGGAGTTAGGCCCCATGCACATGACCGTATCTGATTTGTGGTCTGAAAATCGCTGATCCGCCAAATACAAGTTGTCTTTTGCTGTCCGCATTTTATTTGCACACCCATGGTTTTTCAGTGCAGGTCTGTGGTTTCGCATTTGCGGACATGGTCTCTCTTTTTGTGAAACGGGCATTCAGATGCAGAAAGCACATGGATGATGCGCGTGCTTTCGGCATTCATAGCCGTACCGCAGAAAGTTAGAGCTTGTCCTGTACTTGTCTGCAAAATGCAGTCCAGTGACACATTGAAGTCAATCGCTCCGCAAAATATGTGGATGCAACACAGACCGCATCTGTGTTTGTTGATCCTGATTTGCAGACCTCAAAATGGATATGGTTGTGCGCATGGGGCCTTATGGAAAGAGTCCGATTGACTGTTTCCATGAACTCCGACCACCTTGACTGCCACATAGGGTAGGTACTTCTATGTCAGCCGTAGAGGGCTCAGATGGGAATGTCCCTTTAACGCTGCCAGCATGATGTTAAATCTATCCTGTATTACTTACCGTACCTTTTGGGTTTTCTTCATGTAGAATTTACTCGTTAATGTCATTGGGGGGACACCGCACCATGGGTATATTCCCAGCTACCCCTAGGAGGTGACACTAGATATCAAAAAGGTTGTCTCCTCCCAGGTGGGCTATACCCTCTCCACAGCCACTAGGCTAATCTGTTTTAGTCTAGTGTCCGTACCGTAGGAGGCAGACATGACCGGCTCTGTTTTTTGCTGCTTTTCTTTTTCTTTTATTCTTTTTTTCCTTTCTTCTGCATGTCTCGGCCTGCTGCAGGATGGGGCTCCAATAGTGGATTGCCACTTTAGTTGCACCCCCTGCGGCGCGTACTTGAAGTACCTACGCCATCACCCAGTCCCCCATTACTGCATCTGCAGTGGCATGCCGGCAATCCCACGTAAGTGTTGAAGGGGTGACCCTGCGGCACCTGAAGACACCAGACGGTAAGTATTCTCCCCTGCGTCCCTGTGCCAAGAGGTCCCCTGGGTTAAACCCCCCCTTTCTGGCCAAGGGATGTGATTCATTTATTTGTGGGGCCTGGTTAGGTCCCTCCTTTCCCCTTTTTCGTCCCTCCCTTGGGTATCCTTCACCTTCCTGGCCACCCATGCCTCTCCCAGCCTTTTCCTCTACTTTAGTCCCCGACTTCTGCCGGGACTAGGCCACATCTTCCCGGCCTGTCCTCGGGGCCCCTGGTGCTCCTTTTTTACCCCTCCCTGATCGTCGCTCCTCCTCAGGAGCCCCCCGTTTTTTTTCCATTCCGGAAGGCCCCAGGTCTCCTATAGTTCCGGTTCGCCAACGGCGCACCTTTTCTGGCCACCTTATTAATCGAGGACCCGGCTTCTTCTCAGCCTAGGCCACGTCTTCTCCCGCCCAGTCCCCACCCCGCTTCCCGGGCTTTTTCTTGGCCCCTCCCTGCTCCTCTCGGCTTATGGGAGGGGTTCTTTTTCCCCTCCTATCTCAGCCAGCGCGGGGTGGTTTCCGCTTTAACCTCTTTTTCAAGAAGAAAGGGCCTCCATCTTGCCAGCAAAACTCCTTGCACGTTTCTGCAGGCTGCTGCAGCACCTCTTCGGGGACACTGCCCCCATAACCTCCTCCAGAGAGAAACTCATTCCCAGCCTCCCGCTCCTGGTCGCCATGTATTTTACATGCGCCCGTTGTGATTAAAAAGTTTCCATGCGGTTAGCCTTCCCTATTTGTGCGCAGTACCTTGCTCCCAGGCCCTTCATATCTCCCTGACCACACCTTCTGTGTTGGTCCCTCCTTAATGGGGCCTCTTCCCTGTCCAAGCCATAGGGAACCTTGTCCGACTCTCCCAATCGATGGTGGAGTGCTGGACCTCTTGTCTGCCCAAATTGCGGCCGTCTCTGCCCTCTCCCATGGACTCCTCCGCGGACGGGGCATGCTCACATTCAGACACCAGTCCCGCAAACTACCTCTGGTTGTCGCAACGAAGTCCCGCTCCTCCTCGCATCTTGGATCACCCCCCCAGGACAGGTCTGGAGGCTGGTGATGTATTCTTCCCTGACGCATCTTACGCCTCCTCGGGGGACAGCTCTGCACCGATTCTGACTCGGAACAAAGCATCAGGCGGTCTTCCACCATACAGAATCTCTGGTGGTCAAAGACAAATGTCCACTAAGGAATCTCTCCTCTCCAGTGTTGGTATCCCCTTTAGTGGATTTTCAGATGGCACTCCCCTGGCTGCACAGGATATTATCCACACAGCTTACTTTCTCACTGGCGTTTGGCTTTCCGTTTGTGAGATCCGTTCAGGGCTCTTACAAGCGGTCCAAAATGGATCAGTTTTGCCCTAATGCATTCTGAATGGAAAAGGGATCCGCTCAGAATGCATAATTTTGCCTCCGCTCCGTCTCTATTCCGCTTGGAGGCGGACACCAAAACGCTGCTTGCAGCGTTTTTGTGTCGTCTGATTGAAACTGAGCCAAACTGATCTTTCTGACACACAATGTAAGTCAACGGGTAAGGATCCGTTTTCTATGACACAAACTGGCACAATAGAAAACGGATCCATCTTGACTATGTTAAAGATAATACAAACGGATTCCGTTCTGAACGGATGCAGAACAGTTGTATTATCAGAACGGATCCTTCTGTGCAGATCCATGACAGATCCGCAACAAACGCGAGTGTGAAAGTTAGCCTAAGGCCCCTTTCACACGGGCGAGTATTCCGCACGGATGCGATGCGTGAGTTGAACGCATTGCACCCGCACTGAATCCTGACCCATTCATTTCTATGGGGCAGTGCACACGAGGCGTGATTTCACGCATCGCTTGAGCTTGCGTGAAAATCGCAGCATGGCTCCTCTTTGTGCGTTTTTCACGTAACGCAGGCCCCATAGAAATGAATGGGGTTGCGTGAAAATCGCAAGCATCCGCAAGCAAGTGATTTTTCACGCACGGTTTGCTAGGTGACGATCGGATGGGGACCCGATACATCATTATTTTCCCTTATAACATGGTTATAAGGGAAAATAATAGCATTCTGAATACAGAATGCATAGTAAAATAGGGCTGGAGGGGTAAAACAATAATTAAACTCCCCTTAATCCACTTGCTCGCACAGCCCGGCTTCTCTTCTGTTTTCTTTTTTGCTGTGTGCAGGAAAAGGACCTGTGGTGACGTCACTCCGGTCATCACATGGTCCCGTCACATGATCTTTTACCATGGTGATGGACCATGTGATGACCGGAGTGACGTCACCACAGTCCTTTTCCTGCACACAGCAAAAAGAAGACAGAAGAGATGCCGGCTGCGCGAGCAAATGGATTAAGGTGAGTTTAATTATTATTATTTTTTTTAACCCCCCCACCCCTATTGTACTATGCATTCTGTATTAAGAATGTATTATTTTCCCTTATAACCATGTTATAAGGGAAAATAATACAATCTACAGAACACCGATCCCAAGCCCGAACTTCTGTGAAGAAGTTTGTGTTTGGGTACCAAACATGCGCGATTTTTCTCACGCAAGTGCAAAACTCATTACAATGTTTTGCACTCTCGCGGAAAAAATCGCGCATGTTCCCGCACGCACCCGCACCTATTCCCGCAACGCCCGTGTGAAAGAGGCCTAAGTCAGCTTGCCGCCTCTCCAGAACGTGGTGCTTTATCTGCCACCGTGTTTAGCACGCCAGTACACCTATGTGGTGTCCGAGGTACTTACGCCTTCCCCTTCACAGGGGGGTGCCAAATGCTGTATCCGGCAGACTTTCCTCGTTCCAAGGTATCTCCTTTTCAGCTGGAGTAATTTCTCTATTCCAGGGGCTATATTCAACACACTCTCCTAGTCGGAGAGTGTTCCAGGCCACCGTATTAGGCCTCTTTCACACGGGCGAGATTTTCGGGCGGGTGCAGTGCGTGAGGTGAACGCATTGCACCCGCACTGAATCCGGGCCCATTCATTTCTATGGGTGTGTGCACATGAGCGGTGATTTTGACGCATCACTTGTGCGTTGCGTGGAAATCGCAGCATGCTCTATCTATATTGTGCGTTTTTCACGCAACGTAGGCCCCATAGAAGTGAATGGGGCTGCGTGAAAATCGCAAGCATCCGCAAGCAAGTGCGGATGCTGTGCGATTTTCACGCATGGTTGCCAGGAGACAATCGGGATGGGGACCCGATCATTATTATTTTCCCTTATAACATGGTTATAAGGGAAAATAATAGCATTCTTAATACAGAATGCAAAGTAAAATGGGGATGAGGGGTTAAAAAAAAAAAAAAGTAATTTAACTCACCTCATCCACTTGTTCGCGCAGCCGGACTTCTCTTCTGTCTTCTTCTTTGATGCCCAGGAGGAAAAAGACCTGTGGTGACGTCACTGCGCTCATCACATGGTCCATAACCATGGTGATGGATCATGTGATGGACCATGTGATGTGCGCAGTGACATCACCAAAGGTCCTTTTCTCCCAGCTCAAAAAACTCATTAATATCAAAGCTGAATATTTTTGGAAGTAGTTTTTAGTTTGTTTTTAGTTTTAGCTATTTTAGGGGGATATCTGTGTGTGCAGGTGACTATTACTGTGCATAATTATTAGGCAACTTAACAAAAAACAAATATACCCATTTCAATTATTTATTTTTACCAGTGAAACCAATATAACATCTCAACATTCACAAATATACATTTCTGACATTCAAAAACAAAACAAAAAAAATCAGTGACCAATATAGCCACCTTTCTTTGCAAGGACACTCAAAAGCCTGCCATCCATGGATTCTGTCAGTGTTTTGATCTGTTCACCATCAACATTGCGTGCAGCAGCAACCACAGCCTCCCAGACACTGTTCAGAGAGGTGGACTGTTTTCCCTCCTTGTAAATCTCACATTTGATGATGGACCACAGGTTCTCAATGCGGTTCAGATCAGGTGAACAAGGAGGCCATGTCATTAGATTTTCTTTTTATACCCTTTCTTGCCAGCCACGCTGTGGAGTACTTGGACGCATGTGATGGAGCATTGTCCTGCATGAAAATCATGTTTTTCTTGAAGGATGCAGACTTCTTCCTGTACCACTGCTTGAAGAAGGTGTCTTCCAGAAACTGGCAGTAGGACTGGGAGTTGAGCTTGACTCCATCCTCAACCCGAAAAGGCCCCACAAGCTCATCTTTGATGATACCAGCCCAAACCAGTACTCCACCTCCACCTTGCTGGCGTCTGAGTCGGACTGGAGCTCTCTGCCCTTTACCAATGCAGCCACGGGCCCATCCATCTGGCCCATCAAGACTCACTCTCATTTCATCAGTCCATAAAACCTTTGAAAAATCAGTCTTGAGATATTTCTTGGCCCAGTCTTGACGTTTCAGCTTGTGTGTCTTGTTCAGTGGTGGTCGTCTTTCAGCCTTTCTTACCTTGGCCATGTCTCTGAGTATTGCACACCTTGTGCTTTTGGGCACTCCAGTGATGTTGCAGCTCTGAAATATGGCCAAACAGGTGGCAAGTGGCATCTTGCAGCTGCACGCTTGACTTTTCTCAGTTCATGGGCAGTTATTTTGCGCCTTGGTTTTTGCACACGCTTCTTGCGACCCTGTTGACTATTTTGAATGAAACGCTTGATTGTTCGATGATCACGCTTCAGAAGCTTTGCAATTTTAAGAGTGCTGCATCCCTCTGCAAGATATCTCACTATTTTTGACTTTTCTGAGCCTGTCAAGTCCTTCTTTTGACCCATTTTGCCATTATGCACACCTGATATAGGATGTTGATGTCATTAGACCACACCCCTTCTCATTACAGAGATACACATCACCTAATATGCTTAATTGGTAGTAGGCTTTCGAGCCTATACAGCTTGGAGTAAGACAACATGCTAAAGAGGATGATGTGGTCAAAATACTCATTTGCCTAATAATTCTGCACTCCCTGTATTACTTCCTTCTTCAGTGTAGTACCTGTACCATCTCCAGATGCTGTAGCCATTACACCTGTCTGGTTTTTAGTTTTCATTACACAGCCATTTTTCTCGCCATTACACATGTCTGGTTCTAGTATGCATCATGCAGTCATTCTACTCCTTTATCAAGCGCAGTACCTATGCCATTTCCAGATGCTGTATCTATGTCTCCAGTCTCATTATCGTGTGCACCATGCAATCAGATTACTCCCATTCAGGAAGAGGTTTTTATAGTATCTCCAAGTGATGTGCCCTATCGGTGCTCCTGCATTACTGGGTGTATTTTCCTGGCTCTAATGTGTGCTAGGCAGTCATGGGGCCCCTCTTCATGCTGAGTGATGGTATCATCCCCAGATGCTGTATTCATCACCCTTTTCTGGTTCTAGTATGCATATGCATCTGGCACCTCATTATCGTCGTGCTCGGCGGTGTACTTGTACTATCTCAAGGCGCTGTATCCAACAGGCCATCGTGGTTGGAGTATGTACCTGGCAACCATATGTTCTCGCCCCTTTTTGGGCGGAGTAGAGTTGCAATTCTTAGATCCAGTATATGGCTGGCCTTTTTAGTTCTGACACCCGGTGCAGTACCTCCAAGTCTTCTCATTGCCTCTGTACTAGGCATGATTTGACAACCACACTCCCCTCGCGTGCGCAGGTTGTTGGCTGTCATGCTAGATTTTCAACCCTATAAAGTACTACTGTATTCCGCACAGTCACGTTACCCCGTTTTATGATGGAGTACTGGTGTTGTTTTTACTGCTTTTCTGCTTGGTTTTCACAGAGTTATGTGGTCCAGTCCTGGCAGAGTTCCTGGATCTCCACTGAATGCTCTATCCTGCAGGGATACGAAGCATTGTGAGCACTAGCTGCTACTGCAGTTTTCGGGTCATCGCTGGATGTCCTCTCTGATATGGCTGTGACATAGTGAGCGCCACACACCTACTTGGTGGGTGTGATTTTCCGCTTCTCCCCCTGGTATCGGATATGGTCCCATAGTTCTTCCGTGGTCCGGGTGTTCTTGTACGCCCTTAGATTCGCGGATTAGTGGTGCTACATGACAGTAGTGCCATCCCTTTGGGCCTTGCCGTTTTCTGCACCTGTCCATTTCTTCCCCCTTCCTTGGGGGTTTCATTGTGCTCTGCTGATAGCTGGTTTCTACATGTCAGTGTAGTCTCTCCCGGCTTCCCCTGGCGAATTCTGCATCCTCTTCTGACATATGGATGTCTTGCCTTTTTTTTTACAAAATCCAGGTTGCTGTACTTTCCCTTTCCGGAGCAGTGTTGTACATTATGCTAGCCAATACACTTGGGTTGGTTGGTTAACCATGGCCAATGTTTTTTTCCCTATGGTGGATACATTTAATCTTTCCTTTGATAATCTGGCTATTATTGTCCTCATGTGGTCCAGTTCTGTGGACCCTACTTGAGCCTCTGTCTGGGTAATCTTGCTTGGAGTCCCTGCCCCAATGATTCTTTTACCATCTAGCTGGCCGGTTACCTCTGGGGAATCTACTCTTGGCATCTCTGACCGCACATGCTCTGTATGACAGCTGCTTCTTTGGGCCCGTTTTGGTTATTTTCCCTCCTGGGTCCCTATAGGCTCTTCCCGTCTGCCCAGGTCAAGTACCTGGTATCTGGGAGTTTAATGATACGGTTTGCAATTTGGATCATATTGGTCACTTTCGGGATGAAGCTTTCCCTCGTTTTGAGAACTGTTCTTCCTTATGCTGTTTGGAGTCCTCTCCCTTCTACTCTAATATTTCTCAGACATGTGTCTCCGCTTGTATTACCAGGGCCTGCTACTGTTTCTCTTTTCCCTAAGACTTCATGTGGCCAGGGATATCTCTGGTCTTACATTTAACAGCAATATTTTGTTAGTTTTTCGGAGGCTCGATCCTAGCCTCTTTTTTAATGGGATGCAGGTCTTTACGTTCCCTTCTCCTGGCCATTACCTAGGACCCCCTCCTCCCCCAGGGGTTGGCTGCTTTCTCTAGCAGGATGGGGTTTCTACCTTCTCAGAGGTTGTTTCTCTTTGCCCACATGCCTTGCTGCAGAAGGAGGCTCGCTACCTTCCCATGGTTCCTCTCTACCCTGACCTTTACAGGAGGTTGGCCACAGACAGGCCATGTTTTTGGTCTGTGACAAGTTAGTTTTTTCCTTGCTGTATCCTCTTTCTGGTCGGGTTCCTTTGCTTCCAGGCCTTATAGAAGTGCCTTCCTTTTGCCGAGGGGTGGTCCACAGGGTCTTTTAGCTTGTTTCCAGGAAGTTTTAACTGCTCCATCCTTTTTCAGGCATTTTTCCTCCTGCCAGGAACCCTCATAGTCTAATTTTCTTGTTGTGTCTGTCCTCTTATGGATTCTCCTGCTGGAGCATCCTTCCATATTCAGAGCGCTAGGTCGTTACTAACAGACGTTGCTGTGCTACTCTTCTGTTTCTTCATGAGGTGCCCTGGTTCTTCCAGATCCTTCCTCTGGCTCTTTAGTGCGCACTTGTTCAACTCTTGGTTCTTGCGCAGGACATCTGCCTTGCTCCCTATCCCACCTTGGGAGGAACCGGATGTTCCCCTTGTTCCTTCTTGGGCTCTTTTCCCAGGCACTTGTCCTTTGGAACCATTTCTGCTATGGCCTCTCCTCGTCTGGTTGGGTCACAGGGTTCTCCAGCACCTGTGCGTCCAACTTTTTGCATGAGATTTCCTTCCTATCAAATCACTGACAAGCTAATAGTGGTATACGTTCCACCATCAAAAATATAAATCACTGTAGTAAGGAACGCTATAGGGATTAGATAAAACTAATACTTTTATTAAATCTGCAAAAATTGTGAGGAAAGGAAACCTACTAACTATATAAAATTCTTAATGACCAGATCTATCCACAATTCCTGAGGCGGATCGAGGTATCAATTAGAAAACCACGATCAGCGGTATCGCTCAGGTGTGGATAAGGTCATCAAGAAATCCACTTCAGGTGCACTACTGATGGTTGCAAAACCACGCCAGCCGGCTGTAGTACTATGACATGACCAAAAGTGTGCACCGTGGCACGGACAAGGTGCTCAGCTCAAACACCCAGTCTAGATGGCCCTGGACTAAATTAACAAACTAATCTATTGATAAACATCTACTTATTGGATCCGACCAGAATCAAGAACCACCCGTTCACAATTATGAACCAGATGTCTGAAGATCGGCCCTGTGAGCACGAATGAAGGGACACTAACTACCTGGGTGTGAGCAAGAAGCTTGAGTGCACCTGTTCACATACTACAGAGGGCCGAATTGATGCAGACCACTTCTGTTGTTTGAATGCAATTCAAGCGACAATTTAAAAACATGGGTTTACCCCCACTGATCGCTCAACGCGTTTCGCCATATTTGGCTCGTCAGGAGCATAAAATGTGGGTAGAAGGACAAACAAACAAGTAAGCTGCTGACCTCCGTGACAGAGGCTGCAGCTATCAGCACTGAGTGGCCGTACGCGGCCGCAAGGACACGCGCTATATAAGGAGGAGACTCCTCCCCTCATCTGGATCCAGCCCCTGGGGTGGCCAATAAGGAAGCAGGAGGCGCGGCGACACCGCAACAACCAACCCGCCCCACTTACCCCCCCCTTCTGTGACACGATCACAGGCGAATGTCAAAACATTGGTATGCTAATGTTAGAGTGACCAAACGGCGGTTTGAAATAAATAAGGTAGCAAAGCATTGCAGGAACAGGGATCGTGTCTTATTTAGGTAAGTGGTCAAGTGTAGTAATTGTAGTAATAAACTACTGTAGTTGTTGTCACTGAGTAGGATAACTCAGAGACATGAAAAGTCCTAGATTATCTTGGAACATAGGGGTGATGCATCCCATGACTTGCCATGATATTTTGTGGTGACGCACAGTGTACCCGACTCTGAGATGAAAATATAGAGCGGGGCAGGATATATCATATCATCATCTGGATATAAGCCAAAAGCACTCCCCATAGTAGTATGAGACAACCTACACGCATCAGGACTCAAAGAAAACAGACAAAGGAGTTATACTTATTGAGTCCATGCGGTTGGAGTGTGTGCAAGCGGTAAATCCACTGTGTCTCTTTTTGTAACAAGCGCTTGTCAAAGTCGCCTCCTCTTGGAGATCTTCTCACCACCTCTATGGCCTGAAATTTCATCACATCCGCATTGCCACCATGTAAGGTGGATGTATGTCTCGCAATTGGGGTGTCAGCACCTTTACGGATGTCATTAAGGTGTTCTGCGATTCTCCTGCGGAATTCCCTAAAGGTTTTCCCCACATATTGTTTTCCACAAACACAAGTGGCCAAATATACCAACTTTCTAGTCTTACAATTGACAAAGGATCTGATGGTGAACGATGGTGAAGCAACACCGCAGGAGAAATGCTAGCACAGGCTTCCAGTATCCGTAGTTTCAGGTGCTGCACATCTCGTATCTTCACAGCATAGACTATTGCCTTCGGATGATACGAGATGTGCAGCACCTGAAACTACGGATACTGGAAGCCTGTGCTAGCATTTCTCCTGCGGTGTTGCTATCCGTGTGTGAAGAGTGGGAGAAGAGGGTTGCATTGACAATCCAACACAATGGGCAGCACATTGAACACATTTTGTAAGTGGTCAGAAACTTGTAAATAACTCATGAAAGAATAAAGTTACGTTAAAACCAAGCACACCATTGTTTTTCTTGTGAAATTCCCAATAAGTTTGATGTGTCAAATGACCCTCTTCCTATTGAAAAAACAAAAGTTGGATTCAAAATGGCTGACTTCAAAATGGCCGCCATGGTCACCACCCATCTTGAAAAGTTTCCCCCCTCACATATACTAATGTGCCACAAACAGGAAGTTAATATCACCAACCATTCTCATTTTATTAAGGTGTATCCATATAAATGGCCCACCCTGTATATTGGACTGTAGTATTCAGGTTAACTTGCCGTGTTGGCACTTTGTGATAAATAAGTGGGTTTTGGGTTGCAGTTTGGGCACTAGGTCTCTAAAAAGTTCGCCATCACTGGACTAGAGGGTTGGCATATTTGGCCACTTGTGTTTGTGGAAAACAATATGTGGGGAAAACCTTTAGGGAATTCCGCAGGAGAATCGCAGAACACCTTAATGACATCCGTAAAGGTGCTGACACCCCAATTGCGAGACATACATCCACCTTAGGCTACTTTCACACCTGCGTTCAGGTGTCCGCTCGTGAGCTCAGTTTGAAGGGGCTCACGAGCGGTCCCGAACGCAGCCGTCCAGCCCTGATGCATTCTCAATGGAGGCGGATCCACTGAGAATGCATCCGCCTGCCAGCGCTCAGCCTCCGCTCCGCTCAGTGAGCGGACACCTGAACGCTGCTTGCAGCGTTCGGGTGCCCGCCGGGCCGTGCGGAGGCGAGCGAATCCGTCCAGACTTATAATGGAAGTCAATGAGGACGGATCCGTTTGAAGATGACACAGTATGGCTCAATTTTCAAACGGATCCGTCCCCCATTGACTTTCAATGTAAAGTCAAAACGGATCCGTTTGCATTATCATGAACAAAAAAAAAAAAAGGTTATGCAAACGGATCCGTTCTGAACGGATGCAAGCGTTTGCATTATAGGAGCGGATCAGTCTGTGCAGACACCAGACGGATCCGCTCCTAACGCAAGTGTGAAAGTAGCCTTACATGGTGGCAATGCGGATGTGATTAAATTTCAGGCCATAGAGGTGGTGAGAAGATCTCCAAGAGGAGGCGACTTTGACAAGCGCTTGTTACAAAAAGAGACACAGTGGATTTACCGCTTGCACACACTCCAACCGCATGGACTCAATGAGTATAACTCCTTTTGTCTGTTTTCTTTGAGTCCTGATGCGTGTAGGTTGTCTCATACTACTATGGGGAGTGCTTTTGGCTTATATCCAGATGATGATATGATATATCCTGCCCCGCTCTATATTTTCATCTCAGAGTCGGGTACGCTGTGCGTCACCTCGAAATATCATGGCAAGTCATGGGATGCATCACCCCTATGTTCCAAGATAATCCAGGACTTTTCATGTCTCAGAGTTATCCTACTCAGTGACAACAACTACAGTAGTTTATTACTACACTTGACCACTTACCTAAATAAGACACGATCCCTGTTCCTGCAATGCTTTGCTACCTTATTTATTTCAAACCGCCGTTTGGTCACTCTAACATTAGCATACCAATGTTTTGACATTCGCATGTGATCGTCTCGCAGAGGGGGTGGGTAAGTGGGGCGGGTTGGTTGTTGCGGCGTCGCCGCGCCTCCTGCTTCTTTATTGGCCGCCCCAGGGGCTGGATCCAGATGAGGGGAGGAGTCTCCTCCTTATATAGCGCGTGTCCTTGCGGCCGCGTACGGCCACTCAGTGCTGATAGCTGCAGCCTCTGTCACGGAGGTCAGCAGCTTACTTGTTTGCTTGTCCTTCTACCCACATTTTATGCTCCTGACGAGCCAAACATGGCGAAACGCGTCGAGAGATCAGTGGGGGCAAACCCATGTTTTTGAATTGTCGCTTGAATTGCATTTACACAACAGAAGTGGTCTGCGTCAATCCAGCCCTCTGTAGTATGTGAACAGGTGCACTCAAGCTTTTTGCTCACACCCAGGTAGTTAGTGTCCCTTGATTCGTGCTCACAGGGCCGACCTTAAGACATCTGGTTCATAATTGTGAACGGGTGGTTCTTGATTCTGGTTGGATCCAATGAGTAGATGTTTATCAATGGATTAGTTTGTTAATTTAGTCCAGGGCCATCTAGACTGGGTGTTTGAGCTGAGCACCTTGTCCGTGCCACGGTGCACACTTTTGGTTGTGTCATAGTACTACAGCCGGCTGGCGTGGTTTTGCAACCATCAGTAGTGCACCTGAAGTGGATTTCTTGATGACCTTATCCACACCTGAGCGGTACCGTTGATCGTGGTTTTCTAATTGATACCTCGATCCGCCTCAGGAATTGTGGATAGATCTGGTCACTCAGAATTTTATATACAGTGGGATGCGAAAGTTTGGGCAACCTTGTTAATCGTCATGATTTTCCTGTATAAATCGTTGGTTGTTACGATAAAAAATGTCAGTTAAATATATTATATAGGAGACACACACAGTGATATTTGAGATTTGAGAAGTGAAATGAAGTTTATTGGATTTACAGAAAGTGTGCTATATTTGTTTAAACAAAATTAGGCAGGTGCATAAATTTGAGCACCACAAAAAAGAAATTAAATCAATATTTAGTAGATCCTCCTTTTTCAGAAATTACAGCCTCTAAACGCTTCCTGTAGGTTCCAATGAGAGTCTGGATTCTGGTTGAAGGTATTTTGGACCATTCCTATTTACAAAACATCTTTAGTTCATTCAGGTTTGATGGCTTCCAAGCATGGACAGCTCTCTAAGTCACACCACAGATTTTCAATTATATTCAGGTCTGGGGACTGAGATGGCCATTCCAGAACGTTGTACTTGTTCCTCTGCATAAATGCCTTAGTGGATTTTGAGCAGTGTTTAGGGTCGTTGTCTTGTTGAAAGATCCAGCCCCGGCGCAGCTTCAGCTTTGTCACGGATTCCTGGACATTGGTCTCCAGAGTCTGCTGATACGGAGTGGAATCCATGCGTCCCTCAACTTTGACAAGATTCCCAGTCCCTGCACTGGCCACACAGCCCCACAGCATGATGGAACCACCACCATATTTTACTGTAGGTAGCAGGTGTTTTTCTTGGAATGCTGTGTTCTTTTTCCTCCATGCATAACGCCCCTTGTTATGGCCAAATAACTAAATTTTAGTTTCATCAGTCCACAGCACCTTTTTCCAAAATGAAGCTGGCTTGTCCAAATGTGCTTTTAGCCCACCTCAAGCGATACTTTTTGTGCTGTGGGCGGAGAAAAGGCTTCCTCTGCATCACTCTCGCATACAGCATCTCCTTGTGTAAGGTGCGCCGAATGGTTGAACGATGCACAGTGACTCCATCTGCAGCAAGATGATGTAGGTCTTTGGTGCTGGTCTGTGGGTTGACTCTGACTGTTCTCACCATTGGTCGCTTCTGTCTATCCGAGATCTTTCTTGGTCTGCCACTTCGAGCCTTAACTTGAACTGAGCCTGTGGTCTTCCATTTCCTCAATATGTTCCTAACTGTGGAAACAGACAGCTGAAATCTCTGAGACAGCTTTCTGTATCCCTCCCCTAAACCATGATGGTGAACAATCTTTGTCTTCAGGTCATTTGAGAGTTGTTTTGAGACCCCCATGTTGCTACTCTTCAGAGAAAATTAAAAGAGGAGGGAAACTTACAATTGACCCCCTTAAATACTCTTTCTCATAATTGGATTCACCTGTGTATGTAGGTCAGCGGTCACTGAGCTTACCAAGCCAATTTGAGTTCCAATAATTAGTTCTAAAGGTTTTGGAATCAATAAAATGACAACAGTGCCCAAATTTATGCACCTGCCTAATTTTGTTTAAACAATTATAGCACTTTTTCTGTAAATCCAATAAACTTCATTTCACTTCTCAAATATCACTGTGTGTGTCTCCTATATGATATATTTAACTGACATTTTTTATCGTAACAACCAACGATTTATACAGGAAAATCATGACGATTAACAAGGTTGCCCAAACTTTCGCATCCCACTGTAGTTAGTAGGTTTCCTTTCCTCACATAATTTTTGCAGATTTAATAAAGTATTAGTTTTATCTAATCCCTATAGCGTTCCTTACTACAGTGATTTTTAGATTTCCTTCCTACCCTCCGGGAACTGCTTTGGGACATCCCATGGTGCTGTGTCCCCCAATGACATTAACGAGAAAATTTGATTTTTGTACTTACTGTAAAATTCCTTTCTCGTTCAATTCATTGGGGGACACGGGTCCCACCCTTTGTTTTCACTTCTTTTCCTGTCACCGGGCTGCTGTTCTCGTTTCTTTTCCCGGTCCAGGACATGTTGGTTCTTCGCTTTTGTTTCTCTCTCCTACTGCTATTGGTACAAACTGATTAGCCTAGTGGCTGTGGAGAGGGTATAGCCAACCTGGGCGGAGCAAACCTTTTTGATATCTAGTGGTGCCTCCTAGTGGTAGCTGGGCATATACCCATGGTGCTGTGTCCCCCAATGAATTAAACGAGAGAGGCATTTCACGGTAAGTACAAAAATCAAATTTTTAAGGTCTAACTTGTTGTATTTACTTTAGGGAAATTCATATCTAATGGAATGTCAGTCAGAGGACGACAGGACTTGGAGATACAAGGCCCTCGACTTAATAGTACAAAAGAAGAAAAAACATCTATTCAGTATGGACCTGACCGCCGGTTAGACCCAATTATCGCACCACAAATGCCTTTATTGGAGGTAAACTTTGCTTCCAAATCTTGAAAATACTGTCATTCAGTAAAGGTCAGGTTTTTCTTGGGCTACTTTCACACCAGCGTTTTTGCTGGATCCGGCAGGGATCAGCAAAAATGCTTCCATTACTGATATTACAACCATCTGCATCCGTTGTGAACGGATGCAGTTTGTATTATCTTTAACATAGCCAAGACGGATCTGTCATGAACTCCATTTAAAGTCAATGGGGGACGGATCAGTTTTTTATTGTCAGATAGTGTCAGAGTTAAACTAATCTGTCTCCATTGACTTGTATTGTGGGTCATGACTGATCCGTCTTGCTCGCATCCCATGACGGAAAGAAAACCGCAGCTTGCTGCCCCCGGTATGGGAACACAACCAAACGGAACGGAATGCATTTTGGAGCACTCCATTCTGTTCAGTTACGTTTTGTTCCCATTGACAATGAATGGGGACAAAGTGTAAGCATTTTTTCCCCAGTATTGAGACTCTATGATGGATCTCAATACCGGAAAATAGAAATGCTAGTGTGAAAGTAGCCTTATGTGTCTCCTTTCTTAAAGGCATTCTCTTATGAACCCTGTCTTCTGTCACCTTCTGTCTTAGGGCACACAGACAGAGAAGTGTCTCCCACTCTATGATATGTGCCAGAATAGAGAGGTGCTCTGTAAGAACAGCTCCCCCTCTGGCAGACTTCAGCATTCTTTGTATCATATCTCTGGCTGAGGTCAGGTCCAGATGCTGCAGGGTAATGTGTTCATCTGAATACTGCATTTCCCCTGTAGCATCTGCCTAGATGGCCCTAGATTTTTTTGGGCAAAAGTAAAATCAGCCTCATTCTGAGAAGTTTTCTGAGAGCCTCTTTATTACCTGGCTTCCAGTTTTCAGGACCTCTAGTTCCCTCACCCAAACTGATTATCCCATGCTCGGGCAGGGGGAACCATTTATCCGTAGGAGCAGCTTCCCCTGCAACTCCTACCATTAGCTCTGGCTCATAAGGCTACTTTCCCACTCGCGGTTGGTGCGGAACCGTCTTGTATCTGCACAGACGGATCCGCACCAATAATGCAAATGCTTGTATCCGTTAATAACGGATCCATTTGCATTATTCCTAAAAAAAAAAGTCTAAGTCAAAACGTATCAGTCTTGACTTATATTTAAAGTCAATTGGGGACGGATCCGTTTTCAATTGCACCATATTGTGTCAGTGAAAAACTGATCCATCCCCATTGACTTGCATTGTAAGTCAGGACGGATCCGTTTGACTCTGCATAGTCAGACGGTCACCAAAACGCTGCAAGCTGCGTTTTAGTGACCGTCTAAAAAAACGCATCGGAGACCAAACGCAGCCAAATTGATGCATTCTGAACGGATCCTTATCAATTCAGAATGCATTGGGGCTGAAACTGATCCGTTTTAGGCTGCTTGTGAGAGCCCTGAAACGGATCTCACAAGCGGACCGAGAAACGCCAGTGTGAAAATGGCCTAAGGCCACTTTTCACACGGGTGAGATTTCCACGCGCGTGCAATGCGTGAGTTGAACGCTTTGCACCCGCACTGAATCTGGACCCATTCATTTCTATGGGGCTGTGCACATGAGCGGTGATTTTCACGCATCACTTGTGTGTTGCGTGAAAATCGCTGTAAGCTCTATTTTGTGCGTTTTTCACGCAACACAGGCCCCATAGAAGTGAATGGGGCTGTGTGAAAATCGCAAGCATCCACAAACAAGTGCGGATGCGGTGCTATTTTCACGCACGGGATGGAGACCCGATCATTATTATTTTACCTTATAACATGGTTATAAGTGAACATAATAGCATTCTTAATACAAAAAAAATTAATATTTTAACTCCCCTTAAGAGAAGCCGGGCTGCGCGAATAAGTGAATTAATTTAACCCCTCCATCACTATTTTACTAAGCATTCTGTATTAAGAATGCTATTTTTTTTTTAATAATAAAATCTACACTACATCTAACCCAAACCCGAACTTCTGTGAAGAAGTCCGAGTTCGGGTCTGGGTACCAAACATGCCGATTTTGCTCACGCGCGTGCAAAACGCATTAAAACGCTTGGCACTCGCAGGGAAAAATTGCGCATTTTCCCGCAACGCACCCGCATCTTATCCAGCCCAAATCCGTGACGCCCGTGTGAAAGAGGCCTAAGACGTATAATAATGCTGAGGAATATTTGACCCAAGTATCAGCAATGCCCTAATATTTCTGTGTCACCTTCCCCGTTCTATACATTCTCACACACACACACACACACACACACGCACTCTGTTATATGACACAAAAAATGATGCAGTCCCTTTTGCACGCCCCATGTCCTGGTCCTTCACCTGATCCATTATGCCAAGGTACCTGATGTAAGTGAATTAAAACAGGTGCCGCGGTGCATATTTACCCCGGATTAATTAGGAACAATTTTCTTTATTTCTTACTTTGACAGGTGTTCTTCATAAATTTCCCCACTGGACTGTTGTGTGGAGAAATCAGAAAAGCTCACGTTGAATTTGTGAATGTAAGCAAAAGTCCACTAACAGGGCTCAAAGTCGTGTCCAAAAGACCGGAATTCTTCACTTTTGGCAGCAATACAGCAGCACTGACGCCACTAAGCCCTGCAGCGTCTATGAACTGCAGTGCCTATAAGACCGTTGTCACGGATTCTACCTCTGGGTGCTCTGTGCTGACTTCATCTGTTACTCCTGTAGACTTTGGGTTTGGTGGCGGAAACCAGCCGGAGGTTGTAGATATTCCACTTACAGACTCTGTTTTAGCTCCTGGTGCTTCAGTCCAGCTTCCACTTTGGCTGCGAGGACCTGATGAAGAAGGAGTTCATGAGATAAACTTTTTATTCTACTATGAAAGCACAGAAAAGCAGTCACAAATGCGGTAGGTTTCTCTTCAAGCCATACCATTTGATTTGGGTGTGAACATTGGGCGTTCAAGAGTTTGTTAAAGCGCTGGTCCATATTAGAGAAAATTCTCTTTTTTATCCCTTTAATAGCAGAAACCTCTTTCTCCTAGACAGAGAACGGAAGGAGTTTGCATTCTTTTGTGCAGGATATTGCTATGTTGCAAAGTTTTCTAAAACATTGCTTTATTAATTCATAAAGGCCCAAGAGTGCTTAGACCGCATTTCAGGAAATTGTATTTCACCTAATCTGGAGAAACACATCAAGTCCAAAGTTCTGAAGTGCCTTGTGAACAACATGACCTATTTGTGTTGAATGAGGTTTTTTAGAAGGACTATTATTTCAGATTATAAGTGTTGTCCCATCTGGACTATTCTTTCATTGCATATCATAGAGGCGAGTACCCTGCCTGGGACCACACTCTCTTTGAGTCAGTGAAGAAAATCTCTGCAAATAAAGGCTCCCACTTTTTCAGATTTCCTTACGAAAAATATGTTTCAGGAAGAGCTTGTACAGAAGGGACAACCACTTTAATCCCCTAACCATTTTCGCTGAGAATCAAAGCTTTAAAACAAGACCAGTATTGCAGTATTAGCCTCCTCTACATCGGGAGATATAGCATCTGAAAGCCTATAGCAGTGGTGGCGAACCTTGGCACTCCAGCTGTGGTGAAACTACGACTCCCAGCATGCTCCATTTATTTCTACAGAGTTCTGAGAACAGCCAAGCAAGGGGGGCATCTTGGGAGTTGTAGTTTTACCACAGCTGGAGTGCCAAGGTTAGCCATCACTGGCCTATAGCATCTCCTTGCCTATAGCAGATAATGCTTTTTGTCTTGTTTTAAAGTTTAGACTGATACGCAGCCAGAGAGATGAAGGGTTAAAGGGGTTTTCTGGGATTTACACATTTGATAGCCTATCCTGCAATTCCTGCAGATCAGCTGTAGAAAGAGGCTTCGGCACTCCTTGAGCACTTAGGCCATGTGAAGTCCCGTTTCTCGGTCACATGGTCTTGGCTCAGCTCAACCTCCTTCATGATGCCAAGCACAGCAACGATCAAATGAACGCCAATGGGCTTGGTAAGCTGCGAAGAGGCAGCAGCGCTCACCGGAGCTATGGTGAGAGCAACGGATTCCTCAAACAGCCGATCGCAAAGATGCAGCCAGTTGGACCCCAGCTGACCTCGTCTAGATTAACTATTCTAGGGTGCTATCTATCCCCCTCTCCTCCACATACACAGGAGCTCAGCCCATGTTATCCTCTCAGTTAATTAATAAACTGTACACAAGGCATTTGTATAAGTTTTGTTCAAAATGCATGAGCCCCCTCACCACGTCAAGGTTGCCTCTTTTGTGTTGGTACCTATTCTAATTTGGCGCAGCACCATGTGGTGACCGCGGCCTCTGCAACACAGCACCTGCAGGCGCCGTGACCCAGAAGTCCAAAAGCACCCCTGCTGTCAGAACAAGCAGATTGGGGCTTCTGGGTGATCTTGGTGGCGTGACCAAGGATTGCTATGTGGCAAAGAAAAGTCAAGTAAATAAAAAAAAGTAAAAGTATGTAGCAAAGCAGCAGTAGAACTGAAAATCGCAGTCGATGTTTTTGGCGACTCTGGAAGCTTTGCTGTGACACCATTCACGTTATTGGCTGCACCTAGGATCGCTGTGCTCCGGCCACAGTAATATGGACTTGCTGGATATATTTGTACCAAAATACTGACCCTTTTTTCTTGGCTGATGCATATGTTACACAGATATTTTCTTCTTTAGCCACAGAGTGTTAAGACACACTGCAGTTATATGTACAAGCAAGTCTCTGAACGTCCGGGCTACTGTCTCCAGAAGTAATGCACTAGAAGACGAGGAGAGCAAAGGAGGAAACATGCTTGTATTTGTGGATATAGAAAACACGAACACAGTAAGTTGCTGAAGGGGCAAGCTGATTCTGGGTTACATGCTATGCATTAATACACTTGCTGTTATTTTTGAATAACTATTCAACTTTATTAGGCTCGGTTCACATCTGCAGCAGAGGTTTCAGCAGGAGCCTCTGTTGCAGATTCTGCATGCAGAATGCTGGTATTCATGCCAACGGATCCCATTTTAGTGAATGAGATCCATGTTGAATTTGCTGGATTTGGTTATCTCGGTTTTCTGTTCCTATACTGGAACAGATTACCGGAATTAGGCCGCAGATCTGAACTTAGCCTTAAAGGGGTTGCTGAACCTAGACATATCCCCCTTTTCACCCAGGCAGGCCCTCTGATATGAGCATCAGAGCATTTCATGCTCCGATGCTCTCCCTTTTTTGTTTACATTTTTCACTGCCAGACGGAGGCTTCTGCCTAGCAGTCTTCCCGGTGACGTCACCGGCACTGACGGGCGGGCTTTAGAGCTGCCATAGCCGTTTTACAGGCTAGGGCAGCAATAAAGCCCGCCCATTAGTGCCTGTGACATCAGCGGGAAGACTGCTAGGCAGAAGCCTCCGTCTAACTTTCACCCATGGAGAGCCTGGTACGTCACCAGATCTCCAGAAAATGCCCTTGCAATTCTGCATGAAATGCTCCAATGCTCTTGTCAAAGGGGCTAAGTGGGGGAAGATGGGGATATGTCCGGGTTCAGAGCTGAACTCAGACAACCCCTTTAATAAGTTGTAATTAGTATACAGAAAAAAGGATATAGAGTCAATCAACAACATGGGGGGGACTCTATAATAAGAAAGCCCGCACACAGTCATCGGAGTAATGCAGCATTAGCATGTTCCGGTCTTCAGGTGGCGGTTCTACATTGCTGTACGTAGACTACATTGAAACCTTGCATGTGTTTGGGGGCATAAAGGTTACTTTTTTAAAAGGAAGAACCGTCTTGGAGCCAGGAAGTTTCGTCTCCTTACCCTTAGATGAATCTGCAAGGGGTGATGGTGCCGGTTTTGAATCTGAGAGGATAAAGGGCCAGCTAGCTGTAGGGGGACATTTTGAGATTTCTGAAGCATAAAACTTTCTACACATTATGCAGGGAAATATTTTCAGGGGAATAAAAGCGCTTTACAGTCTGCGAGGAGCCACACTGAAAAATACAGCTGGCCATGCATTATTATTATTATGATGTTGAGTAACTTGTCGTTAATAGATGGTTTGAAATTGTTGTCATCACATCACAGATTGATCTTGTTCTGTGACATAGGTGGAAGTAGTGACTGTTAACAAGGTCACAGCAGGTGGCGCGTACCCGCCAGATCTGGTCTGTCACATGTGATGAACTGCTTTCCCGTCATTCCAATAATTGCACTTGGCAGTGAATGAGATATCCAGCATGTCAGATGCATCTGGGCACAGATATTTGCCTTTGGGCAGCATCAGTCAAGCACTTTCATGTTGATAGGTTCCAGCTGTCGTCAACAAATTATATAAATCTGGGTAGCTTAACCCCTTCACGTGCATGTACGTTGGGATATGTGGTCTTTTGTGGCATCCCCACATACATTTACGTGTTCTGATCGGACGGGTGCAAGAGCTGCGCCCGCTTGATCAGCAGGATGGGTCTGGCTGTTACTGTCAGTAACAACCAGGCCCCTGCTGCATCCACCAGTGTCGGTGGATTAACCCTTCAGGTGCCATGGTCAACGCTGACCATGGCACGTGTGGGATTTGCAGAGAGAGTGGGCTATAATTAAGAACCAGGAATCACGGCATAATAATAAGAGGGCATGCTTTTCACACTTGCCTACGCTGGGCACTATATATTGGGCATGGAAATGGCATATCTGTAAAAATTGAAATTTTTACTTTGCACAATCTGTTGGAAAGTAATTTTTGCAAATGTTTGGGTCAAAATGCTTGCCCCTTGAAAAATATTGTAAGGGATGTGGTTTCTAAAACGGAGTCCCTTGTGTGTTTTTTTGTTTGTTCGATATATATATATCACATATGGGGTGTTTCCGATCACATATGGGGTGTTTCCGTATTCAGGAGAAAATGGGTAACAAATTGTGGGGTCCCTTTTGTCCTGTTACCCCTTGTAAAAATGAAAAATCTGTGGCTAAACCAAAATTGTACTAGAAAAAAATTATATGAAACAACTTTTGGGTAAAAGTGCTCACTACACCCCTCCATAAAATTCCTTGAAGGGTGTAGTTTGCAAAATGGGGTCACTTTTGGGGGGTTTCTACTAGGGGTGGGCTATATGGCCTAAAATTTATATTGCAATATAATTTTAAGCATGTGCGATATGCGATATATATTGCGATATATTGTTTTCTATATTGGGGGGGGGTGTTTAAACTTTTTTTTTTTTTTTTTTTTTTTACTTTTTATTTAATAACTATTAGCCTCCTTAAGGGCTAGAACCCTTGTCATATTCACCCTAATAGAGCTCTATTAGGGTGAATAGGACTTTACACACTCCTCGCTGCCCTGTGCTTTGTGCACACAACAGCAGGGAGCTGACCATGGCAGCCAGCCTCATGTGCCCCCCAGCCTCTCATGTGCCCCCCAGCCTCTCATGTGCCCCCCAGCCTCTCATGTGCCCCCCAGCCTCTCATGTGCCCCCCCCAGCCTCTCATGTGCCCCCCCCAGCCTCTGATCTGCTCCCCCAGCCTCTGATCTGCCCCCCAGCCTCTGATCTGCCCCCCAGCCTCTGATCTGCCCCCCAGCCTCTGATCTGCCCCCCAGCCTCTGATCTGCCCCCCCAGCCTCTGATCTGCTCCCCCAGCCTCTGATCTGCTCCCCCAGCCTCTGATCTGCTCCCCCAGCCTCTGATCTGCTCCCCCAGCCTCTGATCTGCTCCCCCAGCCTCTGATCTGCTCCCCCAGCCTCTGATCTGCCCCCCCCAGCCTCTGATCTGCCCCCCCCAGCCTCTGATCTGCCCCCCCCAGCCTCTGATCTGCCCCCCCAGCCTCTGATCTGCCCCCCCAGCCTCTGATCTGCTCCCCCAGCCTCTGATCTGCCCCCCCCCCCCCCCAGCCTCTGATCTGCTCCCCCAGCGGTAACTCAAAGCCACCAACCCTCCCTCCCCAGTATTAATCATTGGTGGCAGTGGCCACAGGGTCCCCCTCCTCCTCCCCCCCCCCCCCCATCATTGGTGGCAGTGGGCAGTTCTGATCGGTTACCATGGCAGCCAGGACGCTACTGAAGTCCTGGCTGCGACGATGGTATGTTAGTGAGCAGCATTATACGCACGTGCGCCGTGGCCGCCGGTCGCTCCTTCTTCTCATAGGTCTGTGCGGCGCATTGCTAATGCTATAAGCATTAGCAATCCGCCGCACAGACAGAAGAAGGAGCGGCCACGGCGCACGTGAGTATAATGCTGCTCACTAACATACCATCGCAGCCAGGACTTCAGTAGCGTGGCTGCCATGGTAACCGATCGGAGCCCCAGCATTACACTGCTGGGACTCCGATCGGAACTGCCCACTGCCACCTATGATGGGGGGGAGGGGGGGGGGGAGGGGGACCCTGTGGGATATGGCCGGCACGTTCATTGTTGGCGCAGTGGCCACAGTCCCTCCTCCTCCTACTCTGTCCTCATTGGTGTTCAGCGGCAGCCGCGCACAGTGGGGAGGGAGGGACTCCCTCCTTCTCCCTCCACTGTGCCGGCCGGCTCAGGAGAAAATGGTGTGCGCAGAGAGCGCGATCATATCGCGGTCAGGCGATATGGCGAAAATCCATATCGTGGCCCAAATTTATATCGCAAATCGCCTATACCGCCCACCCCTAGTTTCTACACTATGGATACCTCAGTGTCTCCTTAAATGCGACATGGTGTCCGAAAACCATTCCAAAAAGATCCGCCCTGCCCATCAAAAAACAGTGTGGGGTTCCATCTCTTCTGATTCATGTCGTGTACCCAAATAATAGTTTGCGACCACCAATGGGGTGTTTCCATGTTCAGGACAAACTGCTTTACAAAATTTTTGGGTGCTTTTTTCTCGTTACCCCTTGTGAAAATGAAAAATGGGGAGCCTATGCAAAATTTCATTTTTATTGGAAAGGACATTTTTCATTTTCACAGGCAAGTGTTTCTAAATTCTATGAAACGCCTGTTGGGTCAAAGCGGTTACTACATCCCTCAATAAATTAGGTGTAGTTTCCAAAATGGGGTCACTTAGAAGAGGTTTCTACTGTAGGAGTACCTTTAGGTTCTCTTCAAATGTGACATGGCACCCAAAAAAACCATATGGTGCTCTTTCCCTTCTGAGACCTGCTGTGTGCCCATACAGCAGTTTATGACCACATATTGGATGTTTCTGTAAACAGCAGAATCAGGGTAATAAATGTTTAAATTTGTTTCACTGTAAACCTTTGCTGCTTTACTGGAAAAAAATAATTCAAATGGAAAAATCTGCAAAAAAAAAGTAAAATTTTGAAATTTCACCTCCGTTTTCCTTTAATTCTTGTGGAGCACCTAAAAGGTTATCGGAGATTGTAAAATCAGTTTTGAATAATTTGAGAGGAGTAAGCCCCACAAAGTGACTTCGTAACTGAATTTAGCCCTTAAAAAGTGGGTTTGGAAATTTTATTTAAAAAATTGCTTCAAAAATTTTAAGCCTTCTAGTGTCCAAATAAAATGACATTTACAAAATGATGCCAGCATAAAGTAAAGTAGACATATGGGTACGGTTGTTTCGGGTATCGACCTCAATACCGGGATTTGCCTTTTTTCGATACTAGGCTTCGCTATTGCGCAGTCTAGTATCAGAGAACATGGAGCGCGCTGCTCTCAGCGCGCTCCGTATTCTCCTCAGCAGCACAGGGGAGAAGGAAGCACTCTTCCACGTTCCCCCCCCCCCCCCGTGTCGCTGCCACCATTGAGGAGAGAGGGGGCGAGCGCTCTGCGCCACCAATGAAAGTAAACAGCGGCAGTTAACCCCTCAGGTGCCGCACCCGCCTCCTGTATTAAATGTTAATTATCATTGGTGGTGCAGTGCGCCTTCTCCCCTCAACCCCCCCAGTATTAAAATCATTAATGGAGCAGTGCGCCCCCCAGTATTAAAATCCCGTCCCCTCCTCCTCAGATGCTACTGAAGCCCTGGCTGCCATGGTAAGCTCCATGCTGCTGTGTGTATTATGCACAGGGCAGCAGGGACAGTGTGAGATCCTATTCACCCTAATAGAGCTCTATTAGGGTGAATAGGACAAGGGATTAAAAGATCCCAGGTTCTAGCCCCTAAAGGGGAAATAGTTATTAAATAAAAAGTGGGGAAAAAAAAAAAGTTAAAAAAACCCCACCAAAATATTAAGTATAAATCACTCCCTTTCCCAATTTTACATATAAAATATATAAACAATAAATAAATAAACATATTACATATCGCCATGTCCGAAAAGTCCAAACTATTAAAATATTTTAAAAATGTCCTATGCGGTGAACTCCGTAACAGAAAAACAAGAAATAAAAACTTTTTTTTAGTCACCTTGTCCCCCCCAAAAATAAGATCGGACTGTTCCATTATGGGCCGTGGTATCGAGTATCGCAATCCTTTTTCATGGTATCGAAACAGAATCAAAATTTTGGTAACGAAACAACCCTACATATGGGGAATGTAAAGTAATAACTATTTATTTATTTTTTATAAATAAAGGTAAAGCATTGACTCAAATTTACCACTGTCATGAAGTACAATATGTGACGAAAAAACAATCTCAGAATGGCCTGGATAAGTAAAAGCGTTCCAGAGTTATTACCATATAAAGTGACACATGTCAGATTAGCAAAATGTGGCTTGGTCTTGAAGTGGTCAAAGTCCCAGACCCCCCTCAGTTCCAATGCCCCCCGCTGTGAACCTCTTTGCTGATACAGCCTTGACGTGTCCCTATTCTGCAGATGACGACTGCAGCCCACCACTTGCTTCAGTGGTGTTTAGCTGATGGCCCCTGTGGCCACCGATGCAGTGTTATTATTATTTATTATTAAAGGGCCATTCATTCCATGGCGCTGTACACATAAGGGTGCACATACATAATACAGACAGTTGCACTAAGCATGAACAAGATTAGTTACAGACTGGTACAGAAGGAGAGAGGTCCATCCGCCCGTTGAAATAAAATCCAGCGGTACCCTTTACAAAAAAAATTTAAATGATTGCTTTGGAGGAACCCCTTTTAAAACTCACTGAGGAAAGCATTGGGAAAATGTATTAATCCCTGCACTTCAAAATTCTTGCTTTAAAAAGTTAAATATAGGGTTTTTGTGACCTTTTTTGGGCTTGTTTTCGCTAAAGTTTTGCAACATTTTGCAATGTTACACCACTTACTTGCTTTTTGCACAATTTTTTTTTCGGATTCTAGAGTGAAGCAGGTGTTAAAGAATTTCATATAGTACAAGTATCCAGCAGTAGTAGGAACTGGGAGCTGCAGAAAGTGGTCAATCCCACCGCCGATAAAGGTATGTTATTTTTTGACAATAGAGTTTATAGAATTGTATCTCCTTTTATAAATGAACTGGGAAACCATTGTTACAGGTAGAGGGTGCAAAAGTGTGTCATTAGAGGGGAATGGAGAAAAGCTACCATTAGGCCTAATGTATACGGCTGTATGTATTTTGTGGACCACATTTCGGGGCCAAGTATAGGACATGTTTGTTTTATCTTTTTGCGAATGGACATTTGGATGCAGAAAACATACGGATCATCCCTCTGCTTTCCAAATTTGTATGTCTGTTCTACAAAAAGATAGAATATGCAGACCACGGACCCATTGAAGGCAATGTGTACTCAAAAATAAAAATCTGGACAACATACCACATATTTTGCGGGTCCGCGGTTTGCGTACCTCCAAACGGACACCGTAATGACCAGGGCAATATGTGCTGGCAATACTTGCTAGTGCCATTGAGTGTCCTCATGGTAAAGCAGCATAGGGAGGAGTCCCAAGCCAAATAGTTTTTTATATCATTTTGATGTTTGCACAAGGTGAAATACAGCAAATAGCATTGATAGCGGTACTCATGGCTTCTGTGTACTGCCAAAGGGCTCTGTCGATTGCAACATGTACAGAGCCATCCATAGAGCAGCCGTACCTTTCTGCGGTGGTTGTCAGGAAGGAAGCAGAACCTCTGCAGTAGCATGGCAGAATAGCATAGAAGACTTCTTCTGGTAGGGGAAGTAAGAAGGGACTATATTGTGAGCTACCAGAGGGAAAAGGAGACTGATTCTTTCCAGAGTCCATCCTCCCAGCAGCCATATGCCATAAAAGGTCCCATCTCTGGGACCATCGCCTACCAGGATTGGTTAAGGTCCTTACACCAGGCACTGTAATCTGATGTAAATGTCCCACTGCATTATCAGAGCTCACAAAGATGTTTCTGATGCTGACAGAAGCTATGTTTTTCTTCCATCTTAGATACTAAACTTACCGGAAGAGAGAGGGCCAAAATGTGCTTCAAAGTGGTTCGTTGTAAAGAGTCCTCCTTAGGTAAGGTAATATTTCAATATAGCCTGTGATTTAAAGGGGTTATCCAATTGCAGAAACCACCCCCTCATGTGCCGGGCCCATCACAGGTAATATACTTACCCCGCTCCCTGCGGCGCTCCTGGTCCTCGCACCGCCGCTGCTGCTTCTCCCTGCACACCGATTAAAACATCCGGTGTCGGGTGGAGGGGGGGGTTGGGGAACAGCCAATGGCAGACAGGGACGAGGACAAGCCTCCCTAGCATCGTGAGTGACGCCCCCGTCCCACCCTGCCATTGGCTGCTTCCCCCCCCAACAAAGGATGTTTTTATCGGTGTGCAGGGAGAAACAGCAGCGGCGGTGCGAGGACCAGGAGCGCCGCAGGGAGCGGGGTAAGTATATTACCTGTGGGGGGCCCGGCACATGGGGGGGTGTTTCTGAAATCGGATAACCCCTTTAATATTCCTAGTTTACGTTATGCGACTACTTTTTATAAACTTTTAACCTTTTACTATATGGATATAAAACCTGGAATGGCAAAATGTTGGAATAAATGTGCCCAATGGTGACAATTCTGCCCCAACCTTATCCAAATCCAAGGCACTCTTTACGAATGCACCCCTTCATCCATAGTGTAATGTAGTCCTGTGGGTGATGGAGAGCGGCATAGGGCTGACAGTTTTTTGGCATACAGGTGGAGGTTTGTGCTGGTGACTGACAGGATACCGGGGATGCCTTCATTCTTTTGATATTCTTTTGAATCTTGTGATCTTTAGAATGATGGGGGCATACTTCTGGATAGTATGTCTTACTAGTATGCTATTTATTACCATATTACACATGTATCACTGTTTCTCTAACTATACCTACCTATGTCTATAATATTTAGGTCCTGAACAGCCATCGGACAAATACACCTTTGGTGACATTGTTTCCGGAGGAGAACAGGTATGTCATTTTAGCTAATAAAACATGACACTGATGCAGATGGATAGTGAGCTCTGCTACAGTGTAAGGCACGCTGTATGCACCCATCATCGCCCTACGTAGAAGGGCCTTTAGCAGGGAAGGGGCAGTTTCTGGATGTAATGAAGAATATACCCGGCAATGCTATGCCATTTAAAACCAGCTATACTTTATATGGAAACCAGTGCGCATAAAGTATCTATAGGAATATTTGTTTGACTTTTCAGTTATGCGAATAGTTATTTGGAGTGCCTACCATTTATATTTTGCAGGTCTCTATTAGTGCTGGGAGCGAATATTCGAATCGCAAATATCGGCACTTCGAGAATTCGCGAATATTTAGAATATAGTGATATATATTCGCAATTTCGAATATTCTAGATATTTTTTTCATCAGTAATTTTATACACTGAGCAGCCATGACATTAAAACCGCCTGCCTAATATTGTGTCAGTCCACCTTATGCTGCAGCACATCCCACAGATTGAAATCTGGACAATGTAGAGGCCAAGTCAACACCTCGAACTTGTCATATTCCTCAAGCCATTCCTGACCAGTTTTTGGAGTGTGGTTAGGGTGCATTATGCTGCTGAAAGAGGCCATTAGGGTGCTGTCATACTACTATTTTTTTTTTAACTTTTTTTGGGGGGGGGGGGGGGGGGATGCTGTTTTTTTGTGCTATTATTTTCAGACATTTAGGGTGCCTTCACACGTGGCAGATTTTGTTGAAGATTTTCTGTAACTGAAACTATTGCAGAAATCCATGTGCTTCCAGCCAAAACAACCTCATTCAAATGAATGGTGCAGATTTTTAGTGGTAGAAAATTGTCTGCAACAAAATCTTTTGCACGTGAAAGCTATGGGAAAACACCGGAAGAAATGCCACAACCAGAATATGCTGTGGTTTGAAAAAAAATAAAAAATCCAAGTTTGCAAAAAATGCCAGGAAAGTATTATAAACTCATACAAAAATCTCAACGTTTGTATTGTGTTGTATATTTTACTACTGCCCAACATCTGGACACAGCAAAAAAAAAAGGGCAATAAGAAACTGCTAAAAATTCAATAAAAGACATAGTGTGACATCATCCAAAGGGAACATCATTGCCGTAAAGGGGGTACTTGGTCTGCAAGAATGTTTAGGTATTTGGTCCATATTGTACCAAAGTAACATCCACATGGATGCAGAAACCCAGCAGAACATTCTCCAGAGCATCACGTTGCCTACAGTGGCTATGACTTCTTCCTATAGTTCATCTTTGTATCATCTTTTTCCCAGAAGAGTGATGCCCATGCATATGGCCATCCTCATAATGTAAAGGCAACATACACTGAACAAAAATATAAACGCAACACTTTTGGTTTTGCTCCCATTTTGCATGAGCTGAACTCAAAGATCTGAAACATTTGGTGGTGTCCGTATCTGGTGTGGCCACCATTTGCCTCACGCAGTGCAACACATCTCCGTCGCATAGAGTTGATCAGGTTGTTGATTGTGGTCTGTGGAATGTTTGTCCACTCCTCTTCAGTAGCTGTGCAAAGCTGTCGTATACAGGTGACATGTCCAGTGAGTATGCTGGCCATGCAAGAACTGGGATGTTTTCAGCTTCCAGGAATTGTGTACAGATCCTTGCAATATGGGGCCGTGCATTATCATGCTGCAACATGAGGTGATGGTCGTGGATGAATAGCACAACAATGGGCCTCAGGATCTCATCACGGTATCTGTGCATTCAAAATGCCATCAATAAAATGCACCTGTGTTCGTTGCCCATAACATGTGCCTGCCCATACCATAACCCCACCGCCACCATGGGCCACTCGATTCACAGCGTTGACGTCAGCAAACCTTTCACCCACACAACGCCACACATGCTGTCTGCCATCTGCCCTGAACAGTAAAAATCGAGACTCATCCATGAACACAACGCCTCTCCAACGTGCCAGACGCCATAAAATGTGAGCATTTGCCCACTCAAGTCGGTTACGATGACTAACTGCAGTCAGGTCCAGACCCCGATGAGGACGACGAGCATGCAGATGAGCTTCCCTGAGACGGTTTCTGACAGTTTGTGCAGAAATTCTTTGGTTATGCAAACCGATTGACGCTGCAGCTGTCTGGGTGGCTGGTCTCAGACGTTCATGAGGGTGAATATGCTAGATGTGGAGGTCCTGGTGTGGTTACACGTGGTCTGCCGTTGTGAGGCCAGTTGGATGCACTGCCAAATTCTCTGAAACGCCTTTGGAGATGGCTTATGGTAGAGAAATGAACATTCATTGCACGGGCAACAGCTCTGGTAGACATTCCTGCAGTCAGCATGCCAATTGCACGCTCCCTCAAACATTGCAACATCTGTGTGATCAAACTGCACATTTCAGAGTGGACTTTTATTGTGGGCAGTCTAAGGCACACCTGTGCAATATTCATGCTGTCTAATCAGCACCTTGATATTTCACACCTGTGAGGTGAGAAGTGCTCTCTAACACAGATTTGTGAACAATATTTGAGAGTAATGGGTCTTTTGTGTATGTAGAAAATGTTTCAGATCTTTGAGTTCAGCTCATGAAAAATGGGAGCAAAACCGAAAGTGTTGCGTTTATATTTTTGTTCAGTGTAATTCATCAGACTAGGCCACCATCTTCTATTGCTCCATGGTCCAGTTCTGATGCTCATGTGCCCATTGGTAATGGACAGGGTGGTCTCTGACCAGTCTGCAACTACACAGCCCCTTACAGAACAAGCTATGTTGCACTTTGAATTCTGACACCTTACTATCATAGCCAGCATATAAACTTTTATCCCATACTCCCGTCAATGAGCATCAGACACTCATAACCCTGTCGCCTGGACATCGGTCGTCCTTCACTTAGACCACTTATGGAAGCCCCAAACAGCACAATCTTTCCATGCACCGTGTGGCAGCATTTGAATGTCGTAGAGAGGGGCGTCTTTGCCCTGGAACCCCACTCTGTTAGCTAGAGAAAAGCTGCTCCTTTGGCGGACTTGTCTGCATGTATTTCTACCCCATATGTCACAGAAATGCATTACAAGTATTGTACTATTTGGTGTATTTTATGAAAGCAGTGCAGTGATTTATTGTAATGTGCCATTGTTTTGCAGATAATAAGCTCAACCACTCCTTGTGCAGATTTCTTTTTCCGAAGTGGTTTATCACAGTTTAAGAAAAAAGAGCCTCCTCACACAAATTACTCCACAAAATCATTACCTGACGAGGCAGTTCGGTTGATACAGAAGTGCAGTGAAATAAACCTTAGTATAATTGTATTGTGGAAGGTAAGTCATGTGAAATGGTCCCGGTACATATCATGGTGCTCTAGGATTACATGTATTGGTCATATTACACTGCTTAGATCCTGCTATCAAAAGACTTTGGGGGGCCATTTATCAAACCGGTGTAAAGTAGAACTGGCTTAGTGGCCCATAGCAACCAATCAGATACCACCTTTTCAAAGGAGCTGTCCAAAATGAAAGGTGCAATCTGATTGGTTGCTATGGGCCACTAAGCCAGTTCTAATTTACACCAGTTTGATAAAGGCCCCCCTCTGTTTTCCCATTCAACTCTACACCTGCTAAGCTTCCATCACGTTCAGGATCTGTCCTTGTAGATGAAAAGTGGGAAGTATGGTTGCAAAAGTGCATACGTCCTTTAAATTGCAGTTGTTGAATACTGAAGCTACGCTCTGTTACCTTGAATAGGGCCACAGCACTCTGGCGTACGCTACTGACCAGTGAGGGTAGCAGGAATGAGATATGCCGTAAGGGGATTGTCCATCTCAGTCTTTCATGATCATCATGAAAATGACTCAAAGTAAGAGCTGGCTTGTGATGGATGTAATAACGGAAACATCAAAGCAGCCAACACTTCCCTGCTTCCGTAACTCCCATATTCACAGAAACAACGTAGCTTGCTATCCTACACTGTTTGCAAAGCACCTATTCATTGCTAGGGGAGTTACTGAAACAGCGTAGTGCTGGCCACTCAGATGTTGCCATAATTCCAGTCACCCCATCTTGACCATGAAAATACAAAATGGAACAACTCGTTTTGATGCGATTTCCTCGAAAACCCATTTTAAAAAACCTTGAAGGGATTCTCTGGGCTTTTAATATTGATGACCTATTCTCAGGATAGGTCTTCGGTATCAGATCGGCGGGGGTCTGACACCCAGCACCCCCGCCGATCAGCTGTATGAAAGAAAGGCGCATGCAGTGTGCCTGTGCTGTCTCCCTTCTCTGCTATGTCTATGGCAAAGCAGCAGTGAGCAGGAAGCGAGACGGGAGACGGCATGTGCACACTGCGCGTGCCTTCCCTTCATACAGCTGATCAGCGGGGTGCCGGGTGTCGACCCCTACAGGTCTGATATTGATGACCTATCCTGAGGAAGCGTTCCCTCCCAACAATCTGCTGGTCGCTGGTGGAGTAGATCTCCTCCAGAGTATGGGGAAGAGCAATCGCTAATGCCATCGCCCCTCCCCATACTGACTCGTTTGCTGGCAGCAGATTGTGTTTGTACAGCACGATTTGCTGCCGGCCGACGATGATTTTTGTGTGTGCACAAACGATCAAATTACCTGATAATCGAGCGTTTCACTCGTTCATCAAGTAATCGGCGGTACATTTACACCGCCAGATAATCGCTAACAAGCATTCCTATGAATGCTTGTTAGCGATTATCTGTAGGGTTCTTGGCCCGCGTAAACGGCCCTTTAATTCCTAATTCTGTTGTACTGGGTTGAGAGAGGAATCCACCATAGATGTAGGGACCAAAATACGGACTGTCTCTACAGTGTTCCTCGGGCTACCCCTGCCTAAAAGCGGAGCACCTGCCTCGATGGGGGCGACCCCACTTCTCGGTGGCTAACCCTTCTCTCTCTCACCTACTCGATTATAAATTTCATAGCTCTATAATGGTCCAGACGTGTTTTCCCAGTTGGATAAGTGGTTCTTCAGAGGACAAAGTATGAAATAAATGCAGCATCCTGATGCGGAGGCATGCCTTTTGGGATTAGATGTTGGGGTTGTTTTCGATGACAATAGTATATTAAATACATATTTAATATATTATATCTTTAATACATAATGGTAATAAAGGTTAAGTTTTGCCCAAAGATATTTTTTGTGTCCAGTTTTACATGTCTGGACTGCTTTTATTGCAGGCATATGTCATAGAAGATAACAAACAGCTTATTTTAGAAGGCCAGCATCACGTGACGCTGCAGACAATCGGAGCAGAGGCACGGTCTTTTCCTCAAAAGCAGGTGAATTACAAGAAGGCTTTGTGTGATGTAGTAACATACACAGCCGATGACTCAGCTTGGTGCAGGCTTTTATTTTTTTAACTATTTGTATATGTGAATCTGTCTATCTGCGAGCAATAGCTGATGGCCAAGTATTTTCACTTGGCTGAGCTTGCATGTTTATTTTATCCTCTGACAGCAGCTTACCTCCAATAGAAACAAAGCACTGGGCATATAGAAATCCAGCATGTCCAGTTTCTCCTTTGCCTCAATATCTTGTAGTGGGGAAGGGTTACATATAATATTTTTGGTCTATCATTTATCTTATGCATGTGGCCAGCTTAAAAGGGTACAAAATCAAAACTGTGTGCAATTTCCATGCAATGCGGTGGAAAAAGCAAAAAAAAAAAAAAAAGCTGAAGAGTATAAAAGGTTAAGAATATACTGCCCCAATATACCAAAAATTATTTACAAAAAGAACCAGGGACCGTAAGTCCATATATGTCACAGACAATGGTCAAAACAGGACCAAAATACAACAGCACTCGATGCCATACACGGGAACCACAGTAATAACAATGAACAAAAGGGTTCCCAGACTTCAACTTGATGCAGGATCGGGTCACCTGGGTGGCAAAAAAGGAGGATACTTTAAACCCTATTACACCCTTAGATGGTGGAGGTGAAGGGGCTAGTATACCCTAGGGAGCCTAACCACAAAGCAACCTTCCCTGATGAGAGCGATCCTGTCCGGAACCAACGCCTACCACAGATATTCTGCAGTAGGGACAAAATAAAAGGACCACATCACCGGCCTCCTCCACCGCATAAAGAGCCAGTTAACTGCTGCCGTGGGTAAGTCCCCCTTCAGCTGTTATTACTGTGGTTTCCGATTGTAGTATCTTTTAAAGGGGTTTTCTAGTCCTTTTATAGTGATGGCCTATTCTCAGGAGAGGCCATTAATATCCTATAGGCTAGGATCAAACACCCTGCACCCCCACCGATTGGTTGTTCTGCAGGAGCCCCAGCTCTACTGGTTACTGCAGTACTGCATCCCTTTTCAAACTAGGCACGGAAACTTTCTCCAGACCTAGATGCGCCACATTTTGGCACAATTAACACCTAAATCTAGATGCACCCATATTAGTAGATGTGGGCCAATATCTGCTATGGTCTTAAGGTATGTGGGAAAATATCTGCTATGGTCTTAAGGTATGTGGGCAAATATCTGCTATGGTCTTAAAAGGTCCTGTCACCAAAAAATGCAGTGCAATCTGTAAGCAGGATGTTATAGAGCAGGAGAAGCCGAGCAGATGGATATATATTTTTGTGGGAAAAGATTCTGTAAAACCTGTAATTTATACATTTATATCTGCAGCCCTGTGAACAGCTATCGGTACAGGAGGGGGAGGGGTTATCAGTGACTGACAGGTCCTCTTAAAGGGTTTCTGTCACTAGAATTTTCACTATTAAACTGGCTGATATTAGCGATGTGCGAATGTCAGCTGCACCTAACTCTGCTATTCTTGTGATTATTCATGCCCCCATTACTGCAGAATTCTTACTTTTATAGTATGAAAATTAGCCTCTAGGAGCAGGGGGGGGGGGCCTCTAGAGGCTCTGTTCTCCCAGCTCATTAAACACCTTCCAAGTCTTGATTGACAGGGGCAGGCAGCGTTCACATCCTCCTGCCGGCCCTGTGCGCTGGGGAAATCTCCCGCCGTTCAGTATTCTGTGCAGGCGTGGCGAGGAAGCTCCTGAGCCGAATGCTAAACTGCGCGAGATTTGCCTAGCGCACAGGGCCGGCAGGAGGATGTGAACGCTGCCTGGCCCTGTCAATCAAGATTTGGAGGGTGTGTAATGAGGTGGGAGAACGGAGCCTCTAGGTGCCCCCCCCCCCCCCCCCCTTGCTCCTAGAGGCTAATTTGCATACTATAAAAGTAGGAATTCTGCAGTAACGGGGGCATGAATAATCACAAGAATAGCAGAGTTAGGTGCAGTTGACATTCGCACGTCGCTAATGGCAGCCAGTTTAATAGTGAAAATTCTAGTGACAGAAACCCTTTAAGCAACTACATCATTTTAATACCTCTCGTTTCCAAAAAGTTAGTGGCACTCTGGGGACATAAAATAATCCTCTGTTTCCCTTCATAACATTTAGTAATTAGTTAACAACATTTAACAAGGATCAAAATGTTATTTTTCCATTTACAAACCTTTTTTTTTTTCTAATTAAGGAGCAGCCGGAAATGGTTCTACTAAAATTTAGTAGACCAGAGCAAACGACTGTAGCTGTGAGACCGTCTCCAGAACAACTGTCCAATCTGATAAAAACAAGCCTCCACTACCCAGAGTCCTTTAATCACCCTTTCCATCAGAAAAGGTAATTTGACTGGGCGAGTTTTCTATTTACAGAGTTTTGGGTAAATGCTGGTTAATAGTTAAGGCTACTTTCACACTCGCATTTTGTGCGGATCCATTCAGATAATACAACCGTCTGCATCTGTTCAGAACGGATCCGTTTGTATTATCTTTAACATAGCCAAGACGGATCCGTCTTGAACACCATTGAAAGTCAATGGAGGACGGATGCGTTTTCTATTGTGCCAGATTGTGTCAGTGAAAACGGATCCGTTCCCATTAACTTACATTGTGTGCCAGGACGGATGCGTTTGGCTCAGTTTCATCAGATGGACAAGCAGCGTTTTGGTGTCTGTCTCCAAAGCGGAATGAATGGAGACTGAACTGATGCAATCGAATGCATTCTGAGCGGATCCTTTTCCATTCAGAATGCATTATGCAAACTGATCCGTTTTGGACCGCTTGTGAGAGCCCATAACGGATTTCGCAAACTGAAAGCCAAAACGCCAGTGTGAAAGTAGCCTAAGGCTACTTTCACACTAGTGGCAGCACGGATCCGACAGGCTGTTCACCCTGTCTGATCCGTCCTGCCGCTATTTCGCCGTGCCGCCAGACCGCCGCTCCGTCCCCATTGACTATAATAGGGGCGGGGGCGGAGCTCCGGCACAGCACGGCAGCTGGCGGTGAGAGGTCGCCGGACTAAAAAGTCGGACATGCAGTACTTTTAGTCCGGCGGCCTTTCGCCGTGCACTGCCGTGATGCGCCGGAGCTCAGCCCCCGTCCCCATTATAGTCAATTGGGACGGAGTGGCGGCACGGCGAAATAGCGGTAGGACGGATCCGACAGGGTGAACAGCCTGTTGGATCCGTCCTGCCGCTAGTGTGAAAGTAGCCTTAGTTGTATAGAAGAACTGGTTCTCTGTAGTTTGGAGCATTTGTAAGATGCCCAATGAACTATAATGCCCCTAAAAAAATGAAGTAGAAATTCCATGCCTCCCTGGTGCCATAGTGAGTCAAGGGGGCAGGTCATCCCGGAGATGAGCCTGCTTGTCCAGGAGCAGGGCTCCTCAAGCTTTTTCTACTGAGGCCTCGCCAAAACATGGTGACACCTGCAACTCGTGGTCAAAGTGCATGTCAAAATTAGGCCTCATGCACATGACCGTTGTTGTGTTCCGTTCCGCAAAATGGGGTTCCGTTGTTCCGTGATCCATTTCCGTTTTTGTTTCCGTGTGTCTTCCTTTATTTTTGGAGGATCTCCAGACATGAAGGAAAGTAATAAAAAATCTAAGTCAAGTTTGCCATGCAAATGATAGGAAAAAAACGGACGCGGGTGACAATCTTGTGTGCCGCCGCGTTTTTTCACGGTCCCAATGACTTGAATGGGTCCGCGAACCGTTTTCCGTGAAAAAAATAGGACAGGTTATATTTTTTTGACGGACTGGAACCACGGATCACGGACGCGGATGACAAACGGTGCATTAGCCAAGTTTTCAACTGACCCTTTGAAAGTCAATGGGTCCGCAGAAAATCACGAAAAACGGAACAACGGACACAGAATAAAACAACGGTTGTGTGCATGAGGCCTTAGGCTGAGTTCACACTTCAGTTATTTAATCAGTTAGGCCTCTTTCACACTTGCGTTGTTGGGATCCGGCATGCACTTCCGTTGCCGGAGGTGCCCGCCGGATCCGGAAAAACGCAAGTGTACTGAAAGCATTTGAAGACGGAACCGTCTTCCAAATGCTTTCAGTGTTACTATGGCACCCAGGACGCTATTAAAGTCCTGGTTGCCATAGTAGGAGCGGGGGAGCGGTATACTTACAGTCCGTGCGGCTCCCGGGGCGCTCCAGAATGACGTCAGAGCGCCCCATGCGCATGGATGACGTGATCCATGCGATCACGTGATCCATGCGCTTGGGGCGCCCTGACGTCACTCTGGAGCGCCCGGGGAGCCGCACGGACGGTAAGTATACTGCTCCCCGCTCCCCACTGCACTTTAGCATGGCTGCCAGGACCTTAGCGTCCCGGCAGCCATGGTAACCATTCAGAAAAAGCTAAATGTCGGCTCCGGCAATGCGCCGAAACGACGTTTAGCTTAAGGCCGGATCCGGATCAATGCCTTCCAATGGGCATTAATTCCGGATCCGGCCTTGCGGCAAGTGTTCCGGATTTTTGGCCGGAGCAAAAAGCGCAGCATGCTGCGGTATTTTCTCCGGCCAAAAAACGTTCCGTTCCGGAACTGAAGACATCCTGATGCATCCTGAACGTATTTCTCTCCATTCAGAATGCATTAGGATAATCCTGATCAGGATTCTTCCGGCATAGAGCCCCGACGACGGAACTCTATGCCGGAAGACAATAACGCAGGTGTGAAAGAGCCCTTATTTCCATCAGTTATTGTGAGCCAAAACCCATAGTGAAGCCTACACAGAGATAAACTATAATGGAAAGATCTGCTCCTGTTTTGTGGTTTTGGCTCACAATAACTGATGGATATAACAGACCAGATCTCTGAAGTGTGAACTCAGCGTTAAAAATCAATGGCGGTTATAGAGTAGAAGGAGTGGCGCTGCACTAATCACAACAAATCCCTTTTTATATAGACGAGAGCGTCACTTGGCGGGGATGCATGCGGGACACAGCTGCTATCTATGGTGCTCAGCCCAACATGTAACCAGACAGTTACTGTTACAATAAACGTGTGCATAAAAGAGGCAAAGGGCGGCACTCACCAGTACTTGCAGAAGTTATTCCTTTATTCCTTTCGGTAGAGAGCAGACAACATACAAGCGTGCACCAGCTGGGTTAGGCGACGGCCGTTTCGCACCTCAGTGCTTCGTCTGGCCTTAAAAATCAACGTAGCGCTTACTTTTCTCCTGAACTAATTATAACAATGAACACAAAAGGTTTCAGAGAGCAGTAGCAAAGATCAGCTACCTCTCCAGCCAAAAATTCCATTATATTGAAAAACAAACTATTTTTCCCCTCCAACTAGTCAACATTTCTAGTCATGGCCTGTTGTATCATTATTAAATGAGTGGTCTGAGATTTGGATATTGATGGCCTACTCAGGATATGTCGCCAATATCTGATCGGTGGGGGTCAGACTCCCGACACCCCCACTGATCACCTGTTTGGTGAGGCCACAGCACTCACTGCTTACCAAGCACAGCGCTGTAGATTGTATAGCAACTGTGTTTGATATTACAGTCCAGACCCATTCACATGAATGACCATGTGACCAATGAACGTGACTTCACTGGCCTAGGACGAGGTCGCAGCTTCCTGCCAGCCTCTTCAAATAGCTGATCAGTGCGGGTGTCGGGAGATTGACCCCCCCCACCACCACCTATCACATACTGATAACCTATTCTTAGGATAAACCATCAGTATAAAAATCTTGGACAGCCCCTTTAATATGATGTAGTGTCTGACACACAGCCACATTCACTGTATAAATAATCTGCATTTTGTTTTCTTTTTGCAGCCTTTGTATAGTTCCAGTTACACTTGTGCTTTCCAATAGTTCTCAGGCAGAAGTTGAAGTAATTATCGATCTAAGACATAAAACAACAGGGTACGTATGTGTAGATATATTGATTTTACACTGTTCAGTATAGAGAAACCTCAGTTTAGTTCTCAGGAGTGCCGATGTACGGATTTCACATAGGGTCCCCGTGCTAACCCTTAGTAATATACATTATGTTAAGGTGGGGGGTGAACAGAGAACTATCTACCCGCAGGCTCATCCTTGTGATCTACTGCATGGACAGGCTTGCTTCCCTTGAGGTCTATGGAATCTGGCTCTTCCATACAGCAGCAGGTAATGAGGCATCTGCCGCCACTCGGATCACTCTGTGCAGCATACGAGCAGTGTCTCCCTCAGTGCTGAGCAGCGTGCCCCAGGTTCAATAGCCATAGCTTTCCGACATTTTTATGAGAAGCCCTGCAAGAATCTTCACAAATATGGACTTAATGTGCTGATACTTTGTGACATATCTGTACATTAATACAGGTAACAAAACAAAAACTTCCTTGACTCATAACTTGTTTTATTCTGTAGCATAAGGCTACTTTCACACTCGCGTTTGGTGCGGATCTGTCATGGGTCTGCACAAACGCATCCGTTCAGATAATACAACCTCCTGCATCCGTTCAGATAATACAACCTCCTGCATCCGTTCAGAACAGATCTGTTTGTATTATCTGTAACATAGCCAAAATGGATCCGTCTTGAACACCATTGAAAGTCAATGGAGGATGGATCCGTTTTCTATTGTGCCAGATTGCGTCAGTGAAAACGGATCCGTCCCATTGATTTACATTGTGTGTCAGGACGGATCCGTTTGGCTCAGTTTCGTCAGACGGACACCAAAACGTTGCAAGCAGCGCTTTGGTGGCCGCTTCCAGAGTGGAACGAAGAAGGAACGGAGGCAAACTGATGCCTTCTGAGCGGATCCTTATCCATTCAGAATGCATTAAGGGCAAAACTGATCCGTTTTGGGCCGCTTGTGAGATCTCTGAACGGATCTCGCAAAGGGAAACCAAATCGCCAGTGTGAAAGTAGCTTAAAGGAGTTGTGCAGTGTCAAGATATTGATAACCTATCAAATAAGCAGTGGAGGAGGGGGTCAGCCTCCCAACACCCCCTCCATTCATCTGTCTGAAGGGGTCGCGGCGCTCATATGAGTGCTGCGTGATTTAGAATGTTTACCTGTATGCCGTCTAGCTTGTAGCACTGGCTCGTCTCATTCACTTCAAACAGCTGACTGGCCGGGTTGCCGGGAATCGGACCCCGCCAATCTAAATATGAATCTAATATTCTGACACTGCACAACCCCGTAATCCATGTCATACTTTTGTCTGGGAATAGTAGCCCTAACTATGGTCCTCGTTTTCACTCTCGGCCTTTCTAAACCAGATGGTTATAGCTCTGGTTCCATAGCATGAGACTTGGCCTACTTTCACATCAGCGTTTTTCTTTTCTGCTATTGAGATCGTTATAGAATTTCAATACCGGAGGAAAACGCTTCGGTTTTTTCTCCATTCATTGTCAATGGGGACAAAATGGAACGGAACAGATTGCTCCAGAATGCATTCTGTTCCATTTGGTTGCGTTCCCATCGCGGACAGAAAAACGCTGCAAGCAGTGTTTTCGAGTGCGTCATGGGATGCGGAGCAAGGCGGATCCGACGTGAAACACAGTGTAAGTCAGCGATGCCGGAATCCATTTTCTCAGACACAAAAGAAAACTGATCCGTCCCCCATTGACTTACATTGGTTTTAGTGCCAGATCCTTCATGGCTATTTTAGAGATGATACAACCAAAGAGTTTTTTTGCTGGTCTACGACAGATCCAGCCAAAACGCAGATGTGAAAGTAGCCTTAGAAGCTGCAGTGCCTCTGGAAGATCACATCATAACCGCTTTTTTTTTTTTTTTTGCCTTTTTAGCCCTGAAGCTTTAGAAATCCATGGTTCTTTTACCTGGCTGGGGCAAACTCAGTACAAACTTCAGTTGAAGAGACATGAAATATTTCGCCTGAAGCTGAATGCTTGTTTTGTCCACACCGGAATCTATAATCTTGGAACTCCAAGAGTGTTTGCCAAGCTGGCCGACCAAGTCACGGTATTCGAAACCAATCAACAGAGCTCCATGCCAGCACTGATAGTCATTAATAATGCGACTGATTAATTCCTGTCCGATGAGCAGTGGATGAAGTGTCTTTCCATGAAGGCTCCCACCTTCCCGGATGTCTGCCTCCTTATATGATGCTCTGAGAGATTCCATAGGAAGCATTTAGACTGTTGACTCCTTACTTATGCAAGAAGTGACTGATTCACCTACCTGCCCTGTGTATAAAAACCCATTCAATTTTACCTGAAAAAAAAAATATTTTCTCATAGTCAATCAAAATGTTAACATTTGGTTCAAATGTGTTTCCGACGAATTACTATTGTCTATGAGCCCATTCATGTGAGGTGTTGCCGTCATTTTGCACTTTTTGGTCTTCATGGCTGTTTATTTCCCAGATGTAGCTAGATTTGTTTGGGGGTGTTTTATGATTTGAAGGCACTCGTGTGAAAAGATAATGACTAAATAGCTTCATAATTGTAACAACCTGATTCATCTCAGTAAAGAGTGCACTATTTTACACAACCAGAACATTCATGTCAAACCTTATTCACTTTATTGTGGAACTTTAACGATTAGAAAAGGCCTCAGTATGATGAAAAGTCCGCTTTTGAATAGAGGATGATGTATTATATTTATAAGAAATGTATTGTACATAGAATAAAACATATGCCATATTTGCTGTTTTAAAGACTTTCCTTGCATATAATAGGCTGTACGAAGGGCCCTAATATATACTACTTGTTGCTTAATTATGTTAACAGTATAAAATAATGTACATACTACATTAAAAGTTTTAACAAGTATACGAGTAAACAAATTGATTATTATTCTGTCTTTTCGCATATTTTGCCTTTTTTTTTTTTATTCATTCTGCAAACGGACCTGAAACAGTTTTTCTAGAAATGGTAAATTTTTAAATGTGATTTAGTCCAAAGCTGTCCATAGACATACGACATTTGGCCCAAACAAATAGGATTGGGCAGGTTGGTCTCCAGCTGGGAGACCTTTGAACACCGTTCCCTTTAGACGTTTTATTCTAGTGCTCATCAAGAAGCATCTTATCTGTATCTGCAGATTAAAAGAATTGTCCAGTTTAGAAAAAAAACTTTTTCAAATACACAGTTAGGGATATTGATGGGTTAAAGTCCAAAAAAAAGAAAATCCCCAAAAATAATTTTAAAGAAGGTTCTGTCATCATAAGACATCATTTTAACTAAGGCTAGCTTCACACCAGCGCTTCAGTTTTCATCGTCCTGCTCTGTTATAGAAGCAGAACAATGAAAATAACAGGCACACCAAAGCCATCAAATGACTGTAACAAATGGAGCCCATTGAGTCACATTTTCGTGGCATTTTATCATACAAGATAGCGCAGTATGCTGCACTATTTTGTCCTATATTTTAACGGAATCCTGGTATGTCCCCCGCGCATGATTCTCTACTTAGTGCTTCCTTCTGTATTCTTATATCCCCCCCAGTTCAACCTGCACATTCACAAGGATGCCTTCTTGCTGACAGACTGGGACCAAGGGCTTAGGTATGGAAAAATCAAAAGTGACAGCCATTTGGGATTATGTGCTTAGTGACCTGCTGACATGAACAGAAGGGGAGACGGTCCTCAATCATGTGGCTGTGTTGGCGCATCAGGTGCAAATTACAGAATTTCTGGTACCACGTTTTGGTTTGTCGATAAAGTCCAAAATTAAAAATACAGGTTTATTATTAAGTGCTGTTACACGCCAGGTGTGGACCCACTGTGACACCTAAACAGATTTGGCTTGAGGCTACTGCCAAGAGCGTTACCCAAGTGGCCCCCCTGGTATTCACCCTTTTAACTGTTGTATGCTCAATTTCACTGCAGGGGAATCACTAGGCCGTTACCTCTTGGAGTAGTCTCTTTAAGTGACTGCTGACCCACGGGAATCAAGAGACACAGATGCAAAGCACCGAGGGATCAGGCAAAAAACGTAGTCATGAACAGGCCAAGGTCAAAGCAGGCAGAGTACATGCAATCCAGTAAACAGTCCAAAGTCAGGGTGAGCAGCCAAGGGAGATCAGGCTGTGAGGAGTCAAAATCCAGGAAACTCCTGAGTTGGTACACGGGCAAAGAAACGTAAAACCGCACATCTTAGGCTACTTTCACACCTGCGTTCGGGTGTCCGCTCGTGAGCTTCGTTTGAAGGCTCTCACAAGCGGCCCCGAACGCATCCATCCAGCTCTAATGCATTCTGAGTAGACGCGGATCCGCTCAGAATGCATCAGTCTGGCGGCGTTCAGCCTGCGCTCCGCTCAGTGAGCGGACACCTGAACGCTGCTTGCAGCGTTCGGGTGTCCGCCTGGCCGTGCGGAGGCGAGCGGATCCGTCCAGACTTACAATGTAAGTCAATGAGGACGGATCCGTTTGAAGATGACACAATATGGCTCAATCTTCAAACGGATCCGCCCCCATTGACTTTCAATGTAAAGTCTGAACGGATCCGTTCAGGCTACTTTCACACTTAGAATTTTTTCTAAGTTATAATGCAGACGGATCCGTTCTGAACGGATACAAACGTCTGCATTATAGGAGCGGATCCGTCTGAGCAGACATCAGACGGACCCGCTCTGAACGCTAGTGTGAAAGTAGCCTTAGCAGGAACTAGTGAACTGGAGCCTATTGTTGAGGCACCCTCCCACAGGGAAAGGCGCGCCTTAAGTACACCTGGGTGGCTGCCCACAGGCAGGGGAAGATTAGGGTTCAATTAATGGCCTTTTAAAAGCTGGAGGGAGAGCACGTGCCCAACGGGAAGTGAGAGGCACTGACCTGCTGTAGGCTGGCAGGTCAGGGTCGCTGGAACAGGGTAGTGGGGGAGTAGTGTGGCAGGGGGGAGAACTGAGTGGAGGCTGGCACAGACTACCAGCATAACAAGTTCTCTTCTTGATCTCCAGACAACTTTAATAGACTAGGATCCCAGATTCAACACACTCATCAGCCAGTGCTGCTACAAAGAGTGTCTCTTGCACTGGAGGACCTGGTATATCCATGTTTTAAGTGGACAGCCCATTGATTTCAATAGGAGATGTGTAATGTTCTATTTCCCCTGTGGTGGCACTGCAGAAGAAATCAACTTTAACAAATTCTGCAACCATGAGCTTATCAAACGTAAACCCTTTTGATATAAAAAATAATAATTTACAAAGCACAGAGAGTACAATGTATGTCCTAAATGTGTCCTTTATATATAATATAAATGCCTATTCTTGTTCGCAACGCGCGGGCAAGAAAAGGACATGTTATATTTTTTTAGCGGGGCCGCGGAACGGAGCCACAGATGCGGACAGCACACGGAGTGCTGTCCGCATCTTTTGCGGCCCCATTGAAAACGGCGGCTCGGATGCGGACCCAAACAACTGTCGTGTGCATGAGGCCTAAGCCTCATTCACATAGTCAGTGTTTTGGTGCAGATTTTTTCCTTATACTTTGTCTCTATAGGTTTCAATCCTGGTTTTGGCTCACAATCACTGATTGAAATCACTGACTAAAACACTGATGTGTGACTGAGGCTTTAGTCTGGCAGCTAACCATCCTCTTTTACACTTATATATTACAATATTGTTATAAATACTTAATAATAATTTAGGCTGTCTCACAGTATTTTTGCGTACATAAAATTTATTACTCACTTAAAATATACTTGGTTTAGTGTCGACATATCAGCATAAATACATGTATAGATATAAACAGTGCGGAGCTCACGCACACACCTATACAGCTGGAGTACTCCAAAAATGGATAAGACCTTTAGCTAGTAATATTGGCGTTTTTCTGCAAAGTTCGGATATATATATAAAAAGTTTTGTACTGATGTACTATTTTACCGGTTGTTGGAACCAAAGTGGTTCAAGGAGTGTCCTTTCTGCGGTTGTTGGTGTGGGAGACTCTGTATTCAAATGTCGCCCGCTGGTGTTGATACCACCGCCTCCACCTGATGCTACTCCACCAACTCTCGTTGCGGAATGGGCTCCGGACTCGCTCTACACAGCGTCTCACGTGACCCCCGGATGTGAGACGCTGTGTAGAGCGAGTTCGGAGCCCATTTCGCAACTAGAGTTGGTGGAGTAGCATCAGGTGGAGGCGGTGGTATCAACACCAGCGGGCGACATTTGAATACAGAGTCTCCCACACCAACAACCGCAGAAAGGACACTCCTTGAACCACTTTGGTTCCAACAACCGGTAAAATAGTACATCAGTACAAAACTTTTTATATATATATCCGAACTTTGCAGAAAAACGCCAATATTACTAGCTAAAGGTCTTAGCCATTTTTGGAGTACTCCAGCTGTATAGGTGTGTGCGTGAGCTCCGCACTGTTTATATCTATACATGTATTTATGCTGATATGTCGACACTAAACCAAGTATATTTTAAGTGAGTAATAAATTTTATGTACGCAAAAATACTGTGTGACAGCCTAAATTATTATTAATTTGTTTTTCCATCAGTTGGTAACTGATAGGCTGGGCTCCAGTAGTTTGCTGGTAGAGCTTTTCTCAATATATATTATGGTTATAAATACTGACATTACGTATGAATCCTGTCATATTTCTATCTAGGCAAGTCTTGTGCTAGTCATTTTTTAATATTGATTATCTATCCTCGGCGGGGGCCGACTCCCCCACAATCGTCTGTTTGAATTAAAAACAGCGCGCCTACAACACTGCCTTCTCCACTGTTTACCTGCTTGCCGTCACAACTGTCGCGATGAGCGGGTGTAATTACATCTCAGTCATCCTATTCACTTCAATGTGACAGCTCTGTAGTATTCACTTGGACAGGAATGAGCCATGCCATTGAAGTAAATGGGACTCCACACTTGTAATTACACCTGCTCACCACTGCAGTTGTGACAGTGATCAAGTAAACAGTGAAGAGAAGGCAGCACTTCAGTGCTGTGGTCTCTTCAACCAGCTGATCGGTGGAGGTGATCTGATATTGATTACCTATCTTGAGGATAGGTCATCAATATAAAAAAAAGCGGGCAAACTCTAAATTATATGAAATGCATGCAGAAGTGCAGATGTATTAAAGGGGTTTTCCATGATTTTTTTTACTGATTGGTGGCGTCCGACACCCGGGATCCCTGCCGATAAGCTGTTTGAGAAGGAACCAGTGCTAACAAATAGCTTTGCAGTCTTCTATCAACCTAGCAAGCATGGCACCCTACATTGTATAGCGGCTGTGCTTGGTATCACAGCTCAGCTCCCCTCCTGCAGGGCTTCCAACTGTAGGATAATGTTCACCCACACACAGCAAGGGTTTCCCAAGAATGCCTCCACCACTTACTTGACCTGCTCAGTAGCCAGATTTTTTGACAACCAAGCATTTATGGGACCAGTTGGGATTCTAGCTTTGGCAATCTACGAGTATGCAAGATCTACAGGCCCAGCTATATCATCTGTGAGAAAATGTGCTGCAGGATACAATATGGAACCTGTGTCTCCATGCCCAAAAGTATCTCCTCTTGTATCCAGGCTAGAGACGGTCGTTAAAGGTACTAGAGCCTCCTTTCAATTGTGCTGTACTGGCTCATGTGTTCTTTGTGGGAAAACTCCTTAACCACCTCAGCTCCCACACCCTTAATGACCAGACCACTTTTTACAATTCTGCACTACACTACTTTCACGGTTTATTGCGCGGTCATACAACTTACCACCCAAATTAATTTTACCTCCTTTTCTTCTCACTAATAGAGCTTTCATTTGGTGGTATTTCATTGCTGCTGACATTTTTACTTTTTTTGTTATTAATCGAAATTGACCGAAATTTTTGCAAAAAAATGAAATTTTTCACTTTGTTGTAATTTTTTTTTTTAAAAACTACATTTCTATATAAATTTTTCTCTAAATGTATTGTTCTACATGTCTTTGATAAAAAATGTTTGGGTAAAAGTTATAGCGTTTACAAACTATGGTACAAAAATGTGAATTTACGCTTTTTGAAGCAGCTCTGAGCACCTGTCATGTTTTCTGAGGTTCTACAATGTCCAGACAGTAGAAAAACCCCACAAATGACCCCATTTCGAAAAGTAGACACCCTAAGGTATTCGCCGATGGGCATAGTGAGTTCATAGAACTTTTTATTTTTTGTCACAAGTTAGCGGAAAATGATGATTTTTTTTTCTTTTTTTTTTTTCTTACAAAGTCTCATATTCCACTAACTTGTGACAATAAATAAAAACTTCCATGAACTCACTATGCCCATCACAAAATACCTTGGGGTGTCTTCTTCCCAAAATGGGGTCACTTGTGGGGTATTTATACTGCCCTGGCATTTTAGGGGCCCTAAAGCGTGAGAAGAAGTCTGGAATATAAATGTCTAAAAAATTTTATGCATTTGGATTCCGTGAGGGGTATGGTGAGTTCATGTGAGATTTTATTTTTTGTCACAAGTTAGTGGAATATGAGACTTTGTAAGAAAAAACAAAAAAAAACAATTTCCGCTAAGTTGTGACAAAAAATAAATAAATCTTCTATGAACTCGCCATGCCCCTCAAAAGTGATCTTTTTATAGCGCCGCAGCTATTTTACGGTGTTTTTGCAGTGATCATAAAAAAAATATTTCTGTCACTGCGGTGGGGCGGACTGAACGCAAGTGTGCGCACAAGATCAGGCCTGATCGGGCGAACACTGCGTAGAGCCTATAGAACATGTCCTATTCTTGTCCGCAATTGCGGACAAGAAAAGGCATTTTCTATATAGTTCTGGCAGTGTGCGGATCCGCAAAAGGCGGAAAGCACATTGCCGGTGTCCGTGTTTTGCGGATCCGTGCATCCGCAAATCACATACAGACGTCTGAATGGAGCCTTACAGGGGGGTGATCAAGTAGTCTATATGGGGTGATCACCCCCCTGTAAGGCTCCATTCAGACGTCCGTATGTGTTTTGCGGATCCACAAAACACATACGGACGTCTGAATGGAGCCTTACGGGTGGTGATCACCCCCCTGTCAGGCTCCATTCAGACATCCGTATGTGTTTTGTGGATCCGCGGGTCCGCAAAACACATACGGACGTCTGAATGGAGCCTGACAGGGGGGTGATCAATGACAGGGGGGTGATCAGGGAGTCTATATGGGGTGATCAGGGGTTAATAAGTGACAGGGGAAGGTGTAGTGTAGTGGTGTTTGGTGCTATGTTACAGAGCTGCCTGTGTCCTCTGGTGGTCGATCCAAGCAAAAGAGACCACCAGAGGACCAGGTAGCAGGTATATTAGACGCTGTTATCAAAACAGCGTCTAATATACCTTTAAGGGGTTAAAAAAAATCGGATCTCCAGCCTGGCAGGCTGCAGATCCACTCGATTACCTGCAGTTCCTGTGTGCACGCGTTCACAGGAAATCTCGCCTCTCGGGAGATGACGCGCCAGCGCGTCCACTCGGAATAACAGGGCCGTCGCAAAGACGGCGGTCCTGTAGTGGTTAAACCATAGCAAACATCATTACATTTGAAAATGTATTAAATGTAAAACTGCCATTTTTTATTTGGTAGTTTATTACAGTTAGGCATGTATACCTGAGTTAGTCTGTCAATGATTGCCAAAAGATCTGTAATTACCTTATAATAATAGCTTTCATTAATATCCCTGTCCCTTTCCACTGGTCTCTTACAAAAACTATTGCTAGGCCCTTTTTGTCTTCCCTTTATTGTAAACAGAAGACAGACGCTGTACACTGCTTGCCTGCATTAGGCCTCAGAGTGAGGAGGCGAGTTTCTGTAATCCAATCTGATTGGCTGTCAGGAAGGTGCTGGCTACAGCAAGTGTGTATGTGAAGTGAGGGAAGGCAGTTTTGGCCTCAGAGAACTGGCAGTGGAGCCATCTTGAGAAGATCCACATATTGTAAGGTTCATAACAGCCGTATCTAAGGGAAAAAACTCTTCGAAAACAGTGGTATATGAAAAAACTAAAGATTGCTTTATGCATAATGCATAAGATATTTAGCAGTAACATATGCTAAAACAAAATATTTTTTTTATGAAAACATGACAGTTACACTTTAAAGGGGTTTTTCAACTATTTTATACTGATGAGCAATTCTCAGGATAGGTCATCAGTATCTGTCGACCCTACCCGCAATGACCAGCCATTTGAGGATCGCGGCCTTCTCGCAGATTACCCTAGGCCAGTGATGTCACATTCACTGGTCACATTTGCCTAGGCACAAATTGGTCCTTTTCAAGTGAATGGGGCTGAGTTGCGATACCAAGCACATCCGCTGTCCATTGGATATGCTCTGTGCTTAGTATGCTGTGAGGAGGCTGCAGTGCTCACCGATGCACCACGGCCTCCTCAAATAGCTGATCGGGAAGGGAGGGAGAGTGTGGCCCTGGTGTCCAGACCCCCACCGATCAGATACTGATTACCTATATATAAGATGGCCATGGGCTTCATCCCAGAAAGCCACCACCACACCCCCAAATCTATAAGCCATGCCCCGTGAAGCCACGCCGCTATCACAGGCAGGGAAAAAAAACATATAGTATACCACCGCCCCATGTAAATATGGAATTTTCTGTTCTTTCACATGTAAAAACTCCACCGGACAAATGCTGTGTGTGAACCTGGTCAATCCAGCTCTTCTATCTCTCCAATATTCCCCATTCTATTCAGATCCTTCAGTTTGTCTGTTTTATATATTCAAGCCCATGCTTCCAATTGGGCTCCTGGTCACTGCTTTCCCCTGGATGACCCCCTATCAGTAAGTGTAGACACTAGACACTACATGCTTAGCTGATCTTCCTACTGTAGAGACTTCCAACCTCTCTCCAAAAAGTCTGCCCATAAAAACTTCTCAGTCTCTGCTGCACCCGATCTCCATCCCCAGATATTGGCTCCTGAAGGAGCTATGTGCCCCCCTCTGTTGCTCTCCCATCCGCGGCGCTCCTCAGTTCCCGCCTGCACAATTGGCCGGTGCAGCTGCAGCGCTCGCGTTGATATAATGTCACATAAGCCCCCAGATCCATACATGCTGCCGCTGGGGCCGGGCCCTGCCTCCTTAAAGTGACCAAGTGAGCGGACCCGCCGTCTAACTAAAAAGGAGGACTTCTGGCCAGTCTGTCCTGGCCTTGCACCGGACGGAGGACCAGGAGTCTAAAAACAGGACGTCTGGCCTAAAACAGAATTTTTAAGTCTAATGAGACCTTTCCTGTTAATGGACCAACTAGACGCGGAATCAAATAAAAATAGCAGTTCAACAGGTTTTTTGAATAAATGGTCAACGTTTATTGCCAAACATTTATCGACAGAGGAAACACAGGCTCTCATGGGTAACTTTACACATACTGAATGGTACTGTACTTACGAAAAGATATTCGAGGGACATTGGGAAGGTTGAAAGTGTCATAAACAGGGGGAGAGGAGAGTGTATGGTTTATATTCTGTGTACTTTTCCTGACTAGCCTTTTATGGGCAAGGAAAGAATAGGAGGAGGGAAGAGATGCATCCAGATAGTATAGGGTGGGAGGGAGGAAGGGGGAAGTTTTCATAGTTATTGTGGGGTTGATAATGGTGATGTTATCATTTTTGGAGGATACTTAATGCATTGGAAATGTGTGTAATAATATTTATGTACTAATGTCCAAACAATCTGTGATTGTACATACCTACAGAAATGAAATAAAATGTTTTTGGGGAAAAAAAAATAATAAATCCCTAAAGCCAGGATTTGTGTTAAAATGAAAGATTCTGTACACACCCTTTTAATACCATGCCACATCCAGCACTGATGTTTAGGTACTCACCTCTGTGCTGTATTTACAAGGCTGCAGTAACATAACACTGCTGTGTAATTTAAGGCCTCTTGCACACGACCGTATGTCTTTTACTGTGTTTTGCGGTCCGTTTTTCACGGATCCGTTGTTCAGGTTTGTGTTTCTGTTCCGTTTTTCGCCAAAAAAATCTCTGTATGGTTTCTGTATGCAATCCGTTTTTTACGGATCGGAAACATAAAATTCATTACTGTAATGTTTGTAAACCGTAAACACAAGTGGGCATGGATCCGCAAAAAACGGATGACATACGGATGTGTTCCGTTCTGGATTTGCGGACCCATTCAAGTCAATGGGTCCGCATCCATGATGCGGAATGCACACAGAGCGGTGCCCGTGTATTGCAGATCCGCATATGCGGTCCGCAATACGGCAACGGAACACCCACGGTCGTGTGCAGGAGGCCTTACGCCTAGTAAGTGTAAGAAGTTCTCTACACTGGGAAATCACCCTGAAACCGTTGTCTACAGATAAGTGTCTGGTTTGGCTATAATCCTAAATTATGTTTTAAGACCTAATAGGTTAGACACTGACTTTTAGGAAGGCTGCCTTCCAATAGCTCAAGGCACAGCTTTATTTTTTCTTACGAAAGAGACCTAATTTGCACTACTTTTTTTGAGAGAAGCATTGCATGACATATAAAACTCCTTATGCCTACTAGGCAGTCTTCATAAGGAGAAATAGTAACCCCCCCCTCTTTATTATTTTGACCTAAATCTTATCCTTGGGGAAGTCTTACACTATCTCAAACAACCCCTTTAATACATTTATAAAAGTGCACATCACTAACGCAAAGGATATGTTGAAGAAATACCATCAATACTTTGTTGTTCCAAGAAGCCTGAAGTGGTCTGTACTTAGCATGCACTTAAAGGGCATCTGTCAGCAGATTTGTACCTATGAAACTGGCTGACCTGTTACATGTGCGCTTGGCCGCTGAAGAAATCTGTGTTGGTCCTATGTTCGTATGTGTCTGCATTGCTGAGACAAATGATGCTTTAATATATGCAAATAAGCCTCTAGGAGCAATGGGGGCGGTGCTATTACACCTAGAAGTTCAGCTCTCTCTCACCACTTTAATTGAAAGGGCCAGGCAGTGAAAACATCATAATGTCTGGCCCTGTCAATCAAAGTACAGAGGGTGCAATAGTTACAGAGAGAGCAGGTGCAACCCCCCTATTGCTCTTAGAGGCTTATTTGCATATATTAAAATATCATTTTTCTCAGCAATGCGGCCACATATGGGATCAAACACAGATGCCTTCAGTTGCCAAGCACACGTGCAACAAGTCAGCCAATTTCATAGGTACAAATCTGCTGACAGGTGCCCTTTAAAGGGGTTTTCCAAGTGTTTTTTGGGCCTTTGTATAGGTCATCAGTATCTGATCGGTAGGGGTCCAACACCTGGGACCTGGGCTGATCAACAGTTTGAGAAGGCAGCGACACTTGCAGTAGCATCACAGCCTTCTCCAGCAGGGAGTGAGGACCCGGCTCTCACACCCTGCTCTAACAGCTCGGACTGGCAGGAGTGCTAACCATGTGACATCTGTAGGAACTATTTGGCCCATCTAGTCTGCCCAATATACTGAATACTATGAATACCCCCTGGCCCTATCTTATATGAAGGATGGCCTTATGCCTATCCCATGCATGCTTAAACTCCTTCACTGTATTTGCAGCTACCACTTCTGCAGGAAGGCTATTCCATGTATCCACTACTCTCTCAGTAAAGTAATACTTCCTGATATTACTTTTAAACCTTTGCCCCTCTAATTTTAAACTATGTCCTCTTGTAGCAGTTTTTCTTCTTTTAAATATTCTCTCCTCTTTTACCTTGTTGATTCCCTTTATGTATTTAAAAGTTTCTGTCATATCCCTCTGTCTCCCCGCCACCGCATGTAAAGTGCTGACAGAGGGAGTGGACTCACTTTGACTCCCATCGGCACCCCGCAAATGCGATCGTGGGTTGCCGATGTGTGTGAAGGCTGGCTGGGGTCTGATGTAGGCCCCAGACCAGCCTTCAGTAATTTCCAGCAGGCTCCGCCTCTCTGGCGCAGCCTGCTGGTCAATGTTAGAATAGCATTGCCATTAAAATGCAATGCACTATAGAGATAGTGCATTGAATTTTAAAAGCAATCAAAAAGATGTCTGTTATAGTCCCCTTGTGGGAAAATTAAGTGTTTAAAAAAAACAACTAATTTATTCAATAAAAAAAATCCCATAAAAGGGGGGGGGGGCGGAGCTTGACCGCGGACTGGATGGCAGCCTGAGAGAGCTCTCTCCTGCCACGTACTTGCACTAGCATTGAAATACCCCATCAAATCGCCTAAATTATGGGTAAAATAGGGAGATACCAGCCGAGGGAAGGTGAAGGAATCGCCAGATCAAAGATGAACCAAGCAGCGGTAACGAAGCTCTTTGCAAAGAGACATACGCACTCTCCCGCCTCGCAGGCTAAGATGGCGCTGGAGCCCACTGGACAGAGAGACTCTGAGGAGGAACATCACTCCAGCAGTGAAGACGATCAGTCTCCAGATGAAACGCTCACCGCGGCAGTGCTTAAGAGAACCTTAGCCCAGGCACTGAGACCGGTAAGAGACGACTCAGCCGACATCAAGACGGACTTACATGCCCTCGGTTTCCGAACGGAGGCCCTAGAGTCGACATGCTCGGAGCTCACTGCTCATGCCTCAGGTCTGGCAGCCAGAACAGAGCAGTTGGAAGCTCATGTGAATACGGCGTACACATTAATAGAAGACCAAGAGAACAGAAGCCGTTGAAAAAATATTAGAATTAAAGGGCTACCGGAATCCTGGGCTAATGAGGCCCTCCCTAAAGTGGCACAAGAAATATTTGCTGGGCTCTTGGGGCCGGATCGTGCCATGGAGGTTGTAATAGAGCGGATACATAGGGCCCTCCGCTCGAAACCAAAACCCAACGAACCACCACGCGACATAATATGTGGTCTGCTATCGTTTGTGGATACAGCGGCGATCCTACGTTCGGCTAGAGAAAAGAGCCCTACCTCCTATGAAGGAGTCGAGATTTCCCTTTACCAGGACATTGCTCCCTCTACTCTCCAGAAACGGCGTATTCTGCGCCCGCTGCTAGACAAGTTGCGAGCAAAAAACCTCCAATATGCTTGGCTATTTCCATTTGGGATCTCTATACTAAAGAATGATAAGCGGATCATTATAAAAACCCCAGCTGATCTGGAAACCGCATGGTCTACTCTAGGTATAGAACCAGTAGGGGTTCCGTCATGGTCGCCGGCAGCGGATTTAGTGCGATTACCTCCTTTACCACAGATAGAGGACTGGCATACTTCATCTCGTCCGAAACCCCAGAGAACCAAGAGATCATCAACTCATAACAGCTCACCTCCTCGCTGAACCCAGGAACTCACTACGTTGATTTTATCCTGAGTCGGTTTCGATCGAGTCACATGTAGCTTTATCGTCGCTGACGAAGTTTCGTCCCATCCATCGCAAGTGGGAACTGTTCACACCATTTAGAAGAAGTTTTTCTAAGGCGAATTTCCAGCTCGTCCTTTGTTTGTTTAATGGATTTGAGTTACCCCTCTCTCCTTCTCTGTCCCACCCCCCCCCCTCCCCTCGTCCTTACTTTCTCCTTTTATGTTTTTCTCTAGATTATATGCAGACCGTTACTGGCTTCACTATACAGGAGTTCACAAGAATAGAACTTTGGATCAACTTGATTAATGATAGCACCTGAGTATAAGGATATCTCTTATTATGTGGTTAAAATAGAGTACTTAAATGAAATGAGGTTTCGTTTGCCCCATCTCTCTAAAATTGCATAATACTATTGAGTAATAGTAGCAAAATATAGGGTAATAGCTCGCTGGTATGAAGCGAATGACCTGAAGATCAAGGTTATGATTCCCCCCTATTGGTGGAGCAGACGAAACATCGTGACTATATTGGAATTACTGTCGTCGTCGTCCCCCCCCCTCCCACATTTTGTTTGTTTTTTACTGGCTTACCTTATAGTTTTACTCATTTACTCCAAGTCCAGACATGATAGATAATTCTAGTTAACAGATTGCAAGTAACTAGACTGGTAAATGAATATGTTTGCAAAATGTAATAGATATATATAATTTCTATTTCGGAAGCAAAGTGATCACCCCCCCCCCCTCTCCTCCCCCCCCCCCCCCCCCCCCTCCTTCCCAAACCCAGTCCAGATGTTATCTATTTCCCTGGATTGATGCTGATGCTATAGTCAAGGTTTATACTAATTGGCGAGTTGCTTTTTGTTTTGCATAATGTTACGTGCCTGTACACCACAGGTCAAGACTTGTTCACAATTTGAACACTTTGTTACCCCTACCCCGGAGTACTTACTCACACAATAACCCATTTATTGGCTTCAAAGATTTGAAGCTCATCTTTTACTTTACCCCTCTCACCCATCTCATCCTCTTTTGTCATCCTTATTGGCCTTCACACGATCTGTGTGTTGAGGCTGGTGATTTTCTTATTCTCACGCTACTATTATTATTATTATTACCCCCCCCCCCCCACTGCCTTTCCTGCACTCTTCCTGTACTAGGTATAAGGAGTATTCAGGACTATGAGCGAAATCAGATGTGCAACCTTCAATGTAAGGGGCTTAAATACCCCTAATAAAAGACATCATATACTGGACATGCTCAGGAAACTTAAAGCCATTCTCTTCTTGCAAGAGACTCATTTTAAGAAAAACAAAATCCCCAAGCTACCCTCCAAATACTTTACAAATTGGTATCATTCATGCCATGCTACCTCAGCCTCTAAGGGCGTATCTGTAGCAGTACACAAATCTATCCCTATCAAAATTCTGCAACAGTTCACAGACCTAGAAGGTAGAATACTATTTCTGAGGGTTCAAATATATAATACCAAGCTTACTTTGGCAAATTTGTATGCCCCCAACCATGGGCAAGTTCCTTGGCTTATAGACACCTTAGACAAACTTAAACTATTTGCAGATGGCCCGATAATTTTGGGAGGAGACTTGAATGTAACTTTGAACCCCTCGCTGGACTCCTCAACTAATAAGTCTGGTGTTTCTCAACGTGCATTAGCTAAATTACGTTCTAAATTTTCTGAACTTTCTCTTTCAGACATCTGGCGGCTGCAGAATCCCTCCGCTCGGGACTACTCATATTTCTCTTCAGTCCATAATTCGCATCAAAGGTTAGATTATCTAATGGTCCATGCATCTCTGCTATCACGGGTAACGACCACAGGTATTTCGGTTATAACTATATCAGACCATGCACCGGTCCACTTATCCCTTACCTTAGTTGATGTTGTTCCCACAACATGGAGATGGCGCCTTAACGAACAGATTCTAGAAAACACTAAAGCATCTACGGATATACAAAAGCACTTTTCCATCTTCTTCGAACTAAACAAAAACTCAGGCCCAAAGAGCCCAATAATTTGGGAGTCCCACAAGGCTTTTGTTAGGGGCATATTTATCTCTTGGGGATCTAAATTAAAAAAGGAAAGGCAAAAAGTCACCGACGAGCTGTTAGAACAGATAACCATTCTAGAGAAGGAACATAAAAATTCCAGCTTACGTGTAACACAAGAGAAACTGAGAGTTTTGAGAGAAGAGCTCCTCACTCATTTACAAAATAAATCTGCCAAGGCTTACCTGCATTTTAGACATAAGATATATGCCCATGGAAACAAAGGTGGGAAGCTTATGTCTGCTTTTCTAAAGAAGGAGAAAGCTAAGCAACACATTCATAAAATTAGGGACCACACGGGTAAGGCAACCTCGTCTCTTCCAGAGATGGCAGGAGTGTTCCACAAGTATTACTCAGCACTATATAATATAGATAAAGCAAATACGACACACAGCGAAAATCAGAAGAAAATCTTGACAGAAAACTTCTTACAAGACATTTCCCTGCCAAAGCTAGACCAAGCTATGATAAATTCTCTTCTCACTCCTATCACACACAAAGAAGTATCTATGGTCCTTGCCTCCTTCCCCCCAGGAAAAAGCCCAGGTCCGGATGGGCTCCCTTTGCTTTATTACAAAAAATTCCAAGATGTACTCATGCCTCATCTTTTAGATCTCTGCTCCTCACTATTTAGAGGCGACCCATTGCCTAAGCAGTCTCAAGAGGCGCATATTACCCTTATAGCAAAAGAAGGGAAGGACCCAGAAGAATGTTGTCGTTATAGACCCATATCACTTCTAAATTTAGACCTGAAAATCTGGGCTAAGCTTTTGTCCTTATAAATAAAGAAGCTACTGCCTCACCTGATAGGTGAAGAACAATCGGGTTTTGTCCCGGGGAGGGAGGGGAGGACCAATACGACTAAACTACTTACAGCGATACATCAAGCACATACAGAAGCTAAATCATTGGTCCTTCTCGGAGTAGATGCCGAGAAGGCCTTTGATAGAGTTAATTGGCTCTTTATGCACTCTACTCTCATAAAGTTTGGCTTTCCAATTGCCTTCATAGAAGCGATTTTTTCGCTCTACTCTCATCCATCGGCCTCTCTTCTGGTTAATGATTATTTGTCGCCTCCCTTTGAGATAGCGAACGGTACAAGGCAGGGCTGTCCTCTCTCCCCCACTTTATTTGTACTGGTAATGGAAACGTTGCTTCAAAGAGTAAGACAACATTCGCACATTAAGGGCTTTCCTACTCCTGAAGGGGAACTTAAAGTTTTGGCCTTTGCGGACGATTTACTGTTTCTACTGCCTGAGCCAGAGGTGGGGCTGCCCTGTCTGGTTGATCTGTTTGGGGTTTTTGGGGAGGTGTCAAACTTCAAGGTGAATGTCACGAAATCGGAGTTACTAAATATATCCCTCGCCAAACAAAATCTTTTGAGAGTCAAGGGTATCTCGCCTTTTGTGTGGTCCCCTTCTTCCCTCAAATACCTAGGTGTACATATCCCCTCGTCCATACATAAACTATATGATATGAACTTTCGCCCGCTCCTTACGGAAATCCAAAAAATCCTCTCAGACTATGATATTCCTCTGATCTCATGGTTTGGCAGGAAAAATGTCATTCAAACATATATCCTTCCCAAGGTCTTATATAAGATGCAAATGTTACCGATTGCATTACCACAAGTCTTCTTTTCAAAATTAAGATCATTGTTCTCGAGTTATATATGGAAACAGAATCGCCCTCGTTTGGCACATGAACTCCTAGTTAGGCCTTCGGGGAAAGGAGGTATAGGTTTGCCAGATGTGCAAACATTATATAAGGCGATTCAATTGAGAAGATGGATCAATTTGACTGGCTTCTCTGAACCGCAGAACATTTTCCAATGGTCAGCAAGGGCTTATAAAGGGGATTTATTGCGTGATATGTGGATTCCCTCTAAAGTGCGTAATAAGTATAACCCACTTGACAATAACCTGCTTTTTAAAGGGGCTTCTAACACCTGGGCCTCACTCTCACCTTCTCTAGCTCCTAAAATCTCGCCATTATTGCCTTCCAGCCTAATACCTGTGGTCGTTGGCAGAGAATCTTTGACCTTCAAACCCATGTGGGATCAACTAGCACATGTAACAATCTCAAACTTATTCCCGAGCGGAGGGATTCCCAGCTGTACAGAACTACAAGAATTGCTTCCAAACTTCACTCTCACGTTTCTGCATAGTTCACATTTCAATAGATGTTGTGCAGACTTCCTACAAGCAAACTATCCCTTCAGGGAGCTTACTGAATTTGAATCAGATCTATCATCTACGGTCTCCAAGTTTGGTAGGCTTCCTAAAGTGTTATCGATGATGAGAGGAGTAAAACACTTGAGTGGCCCTGGGTACATTTTGTCCTGGGAAAAGGAGTTGGGTCTCTCTTTCACTAAGATGGAAATAAATCAAATCCTTCAGAATTCCCATGGTCACTCAAGATGTGTACGTTTACAAGAAACACATTACAAAATTCTTGCTCGTTGGTATAAAACTCCTGAGTTTCTTTATGCACATGGCCTCTCCCCCACTAACCAGTGTTGGAGGTGTAACTCTCAGGTTGGGACGCATACTCATATATGGTGGGACTGCCCGATTATACGACCCTTTTGGTCTGAAATTGAACGTATAGCAAAATAAATTTTGGGTACACAACTAATGTTGAATCCAGCTCTGGTTTTACTTGGGTCTTCGTTATCGGACACACGCCAACACTCCTTGGCCTTGATTAATCATTTTTTAGCAGCAGCCAAATCTCTAATTCCCTTGAAATGGCTAAATACTGCTCCCCCCACTACTAACGAATGGCTCGAAAAGTTACATCAAATTTGTAGGTTTGAAGAGATGTCCAGTAGATCATGTCGCACCCATCATAAGTTCCTCAAAATTTGGGACGCTTGGCTGAAATCATCATACTGCAGAGAAACACGTGCCAATCTTCCTCCTAATACCTAGTAAAGTAGTGTCCTGTAATAGCTTCCTGAAATACTCCTGTCATCCCTCCCCCCCTCCCTCATTTGCCTAGCATATCCTCTCCTAAATGCATACTAACTCTCTACTCTAGTCTATGGATATAAAACAAGTTTGTTACCCTATATGATGTCATCAGGATATGTAACTCAGTATGATGTAATACTAGTCATATGCTGTATCTTTAATGTGTCATGTTATTCATTGATATTCATGACCCCGATTGGGGTTTGTTTGTATTTGTACTTTGTCATGATCATATTGGATATCTTCTCTTAGCTATCCAAAACAATAAAAACACAGATGACAAAAAAAAATAAAAAATCCCATAAAAAAAAATTATGGTTTTTTTCCATTGAAAATACGCTTTTCAATGAAAAAAATAGCAAAAAAAAAAAATCTTCCCCATATCTTTGGTATTGCCACATCTGTAACGACAGACTACATAAATATAATGTAAATTATCCCCTACCGGTAACGCCGTAAAAAACAATTACAAAAATAGACAGAATTGTTAATTTATTCTTAGTTGCCACCGAAAAAACTTAATAACAAGCGATCAAAAAGCGCTAATTACTCCGAAATGAAACCAATGAAAAATACAAGTCGTTCAGCAAAAATCAAGCCCTCACACAACTCCATAGAAAGAAAAAATAAAAAGTTATGGGTCTTGGGATGCGGCAATACAAAAAACATTTTTTCTTTTAAAAAAAGGGTTTTATTGCAAAAAAGTTGTAAAATGTAAAAAAAACTATATGTATTTGGTATCACTGTAATCGTACTAATATAAAGCTGTTTGGACGGCACTCCTTTATTATTTGTTCTGGTGCTCAGCGGTAGTTGCAATAGCCATATAATATGAATAACTACGGCACTCGTGTTTCTATTAAATTAGTGATGTTTCTTTATTATCCATCCAGGAAATTAATAAATAAATACTGTCCAACGTTTCGGTCTCATCCCAAGACCTTGTTCACGGCCTGAGGCAAAAATAAGAAATATGGTACATATAAGCACAAATATATAGACAAATGAAATTCCTGGATATTAGAAATATATATCAAGTGCATAAAGTAAATCAATTAAGTATAGTGTACAAGACATGAAAATTAAAAAAATCATATGCGGAGGAGAGATTATTGGTCAAAATATATGGCAAAAAAACCATACATCTAGACGAGGTCGCAATGTCACACAGGTTGCAGTATAACACAAGTGTCTGAAGATTCCTGCTACATATAGTCAAACCTGTTGGGTATAGGAAATGTAGTTACGTCTCTGGGTTAGTAAGAATTAGTCCTAATTCCAGTAGATATTTATGTATATATACAGTACAGACCAAAAGTTTGGACACACCTTCTCATTCAAAGAGTTTTCTTTATTTTCATGACTATGAAAATTGTAGATTCACACTGAAGGCATCACAACTATGAATTAACACATGTGGAATTATATACATAACAAACAAGTGTGAAACAACTGAAAATATGTCATATTCTAGGTTCTTCAAAGTAGCCACCTTTTGCTTTGATTACTGCTTTGCACACTCTTGGCATTCTCTTGATGAGCTTCAAGAGGTAGTCCCCTGAAATGGTTTTCACTTCACAGGTGTGCCCTGTCAGGTTCAATAAGTGGGATTTCTTGCCTTATAAATGGGGTTGGGACCATCAGTGGCGTTGAGGAGAAGTCAGGTGGATACACAGCTGATAGTCCTACTGAATAGACTGTTAGAATTTGTATTATGGCAAGAAAAAAGTAAAGAAAAACGAGTGGCCATCATTACTTTAAGAAATTAAGGTCAGTCAGCCGAAAAATTGGGAAAACTTTGAAAGTAAGGGCTATTTGACCATGAAGGAGATTGATGGGGTGCTGCGCCAGATGACCTGGCCTCCACAGTCACCGGACCTGAACCCAATCGAGATGGTTTGGGGTGAGCTGGACCGCAGAGTGAAGGCAAAAGGGCCAACAAGTGCTAAGCATATCTGGGAACTCCTTCAAGACTGTTGGAAGACCATTTCAGGGGACTACCTCTTGAAGCTCATTAAGAGAATGCCAAGAGTGTGCAAAGCAGTAATCAAAGCAAAAGGTGGCTACTTTGAAGAACCTAGAATATGACATATTTTCAGTTGTTTCACACTTGTTTGTTATGTATATAGTTTTGATGCCTTCATAGTCATGAAAATAAAGAAAACTCTTTGAATGAGAAGGTGTGTCCAAACTTTTGGTCTGTACTGTATATATTCACATTCCAAAGGTAAGGGATATCCACAATGTCATGGTAAAAGATTCTGTTGGCATTACACCAGAAGAGATCAAGACAGACATGGGGAAAAATGGGGAGAAATACGCCATAGGGGGGTCCATGTAAGGCATACCTTAGTACTTAGAACGTCTTGTATGCTGGATGGCTTTGCTTGAATTAGCTGAATCGAGGAAATAAAAGCAGAGCGCACGTCAGCGCACCGATGCGCGGATATTCGAAAAAGGCAACTAAGGGCACTGGCAGCAAGCGCTATAGTGGGATGGTATAGGACAATAATAAAAAGTAGCAAATGTCGATTCCAGTGCTGGCACTAGTATAAAGGGTTCTAGTGGGACATGGATCACTATATCCAGCTAGGATATAATCAGCAATATGGCACCATAAGAGATATGGGGGCATGGTTAGGTGAATATAGGTATAGATACCGGACTAATTATCATATATATAGATCAGACTATACTATATGAAGTCACGTACTACCTGTCGTAGGACTTTAGGAGTCATTTTGTCTGTAGGGAGTGACGGGAAAAAAGGAGATATTATTAATAATGAATACAACATGATATCATTAATAGTAAATACAAGACGTCATTTTGGCATATAGCAAATATACAAACTATCTTAAGTCAACGATAGTCAAGGTAGTATGCTAATGACCTATATGTAGCAAAGTGAGGTATAAAAAAGTGTAGTCCATATGATTTTATAGACACAATTTTTTTATAAACAGGATTTTATAAAACGCAGAAATCAAAATCCCTATTCATCCCTTGTGGTGACAAGGTATTTAATTCAAAAATCTAAAAGGATTCACGTTGTTTTAAACGTGCAATCCGGTTACCTACTCTTCTTGCCATCGGCATGTGTTCCAAAACTTGAAATTGAAGTGGATTGATTTGATGCTTTGCGGAAATAAAATGACATGGAATAGGAAGTTCAGTTTTTTGGCAGCGAATGTCAGACTTATGCTTTGAGATACGGTCTCGAACGTTCTAAATACTCTCACCCACATAGGCTAATCCGCACGGGCATTTTGATCAAATAGACTACATAAGAAGAGTTGCATGTGTAAAAATCTCTAGAGTGGTACACTTTGCCTGAATTTGGATGTATGATTCTAATACCTTTAATCACATTAGTGCATTGGGCACAATTAAGGCAGGGGTACGTGCCTGTTTTTCTGGGTGCTAGAGTAGTTTGTCTAAGTCTAGGTTTGAGTGGACCTATATCAGCACACACTAATTTGTCTTTTAAATTGGCCGGTCTCTGGTAGCACATGCGGACAGGGTGTTGGAATTCAGTAACGCTTGGATAGGATTGTTGTAGAATGGGCCAATGTTTTTTAACTATGGATTGAATTTTAGGCGCAAAGGGATGATAGGTAATTACTCAGGGAACGCGTTGAGCAGATGCCAATTTGGATGTGGTAGATGAAATAGATTGGACAGAAGAGAGTTCCTGTTGGAGAAGTGTGGTGGGCTAACCCCCTCTTGGAATTTTTTTGCCATTTCAGTCAGATGCTGGTTCTTGAGCACAGGATTTTCCACAATTCTAGCCACTCGTTTGAATTGAGAGTGGGAGAGGGAATGTTTGGTGTTTTTGGGATGACAATTGGAGTAATGGAGTAATGGAGTAATGTGTTGCGGTCCGTAGGTTTTCTGTGTAGGTCCGTGGTAAGTTTACCCGTTTGTGTTTTAATAACTAGTGTCCAAAAAACTAGTAATCGTAATGACCCAGAGTATAAATATATTATGTTATTTATACCGAAAAATGAACACCGTAAAATTTTCTAAAGTAAAAACGCAGTGGCAGTATTGCTGTTTTCCCCATCTCCCTCCCAGAAAGAGATAATAAAAGTTAATCGAAAAGTTATGTGTACCTCAAAATGGTGCCATTAAAAACTACAACTTGTCCCGCAAAAAACAAGCCCTTATAAAGCTATATAGATGGATAAATAAAAAAGTTATAGCTCTTGGAATGCGATGATGAAAAAAGGAAGAAAAACGCTTGGTCAGTAAGGCCCAAAACAGGCTGGTCACTAAGGGGTTAACACACTGATACTAAGTGAAGCTGTCATGGTTTTGATGTGACACCCAAAAGTTGCACAATTTATCATGACAGCACATGTTCCCATCCTCCTGAAATAGTCACCTGTAATAAACCCAAATTCGCAGACTATCCCTCATAAAACATAACCTTTATTAGGCTCTATATCATATAAAACACCCCAAAATAACAACTTAACAGTTCCGATTGAACTATTTGTATAAGCTAGTTACATGCTAATTACATATTCTATAGGCTGATTACATGCTGATTACATATCAAGAACAGGCTGATACAAGTTTAATCAAGACCTACACCAAATGTCTTCACAATAGCCTGATTAATTGCTAATGATCAGTATACATTACAAAGATAAAGCTGACTTCAACTCTACTCCCTAAGATAGATCCCGATACATCCCCACACGCACTCTCCGATCCTCACAAGACCTCCTTCTCTCCTCTCCTCTTATCGCCTCTTCCCACAATCGACTCCAAGATTTCTCCCGTGCATCCCCCATACTCTGGAACTCGCTAACCCAGGATATCAGACTCTCACCTACAGTGGAATCCTTCAAAAGAAACCTGAAAACCCACCTCTTCAGACAAGCCTACAACCAGTGACCCTGCTGCTATACCACCATGACCAACTTTATCCGCTCCTACTGTGTCCTTCTCCCATACCATGTAGATTGTAAGCCCTCACGGGCAGGGCCCTCTCTCCTTCTGTACCAGTTTGTAACTTGTCTTGTTTATGATTATTGCAATTGTCTGTATTATGTATGTGCACCCCTTATCATATGTACAGCGCTATGGAATGAATGGCACTTTAATAATAAATAATAATAATAATAAGATAGAAGAGGTACGATTCCCACTCCAACGTGATCAAATATGTGACTGGTTGAAACCCAGTATACTCTCTGAGCCGATTACATGCTGATTATAAATATCAAGCTGGTCACATATGTATCTTACTTCCTCAAATTGAAGGAGTCAGGGCCAGGTCTAGTAATCATCCAATAGAAACATAAAGCTAATGCCAAATATCAATAGATGATGCACAGAACATAAACGTCATGGGGTGTTTCCCCACAGTACAAAACGTCCTGCAACTACAACACAATACAACGTGTAAATGCATGTTATAGTTAAATGCAGTTCCCCGTGCAGGTGTCATACTGCAAAAAATGAGCGATCCACAATGTGAATATACGGTATGATAATTGAATACGCCTACACTGTGATCGATATTCGGGAGAAACCGCTATTTATATAACACAAATGCCATTAAGCAAATAGATGATGCTAGTCTCGGCCATCACGGACGGTTACTTGCGTGCCACTAGGGATGAATACTTGTTGTTACAGCAGGAGACCTTAACAGCAGATGTCCATCATGGTGTAGTGAGGACGCCAGAGTAGCGGTAGTACCGGCGTGCAAGATAGAGTGGAGGGCCGGCCTGATTATGGGTAAGCTATTTAAATCTTGTGCCAGTGCGCAAATAGAGGTCACGTGACTCGCTCTTAATCGAGCCAAGTAACGTGAAACTTTCTGAGCTAGTGATCAAAAGCCACAAGACTAAGCTCCAGATCACATGACCGGGGAATTTGCGTCATGGATACCATGACACCTTGCTGAATATAAAACACCCGGTCAAGATTATGCTGTTAGAGGGCAAATCAGACAAGGAGGAGGATTATAGCAGCCTGCACATCTTTTATATAGTAACAATACAGTAGTCAGATAAATATTATCCAATCCATAATGGGATATCAGTAACTCAATTAGGTTGTTTAGAAAGGGGAGACATTTTTAAGATATACAATAAAATTTACTGCATGATTAGCATTACATTAATATTAGTTTCATTAGAATAAGTAGGCTTGTTCCTTAAAGGAAACATGAAAAGTCAATATTATCGTTGAGACCTGAAGGGGTGACCGTATTAAGGGTATAAGTCCATTTTGATTCTTTTTGCTTTAGCAACCTATCAACGTCACCCCCTCTAATAGATTGTCTAATGGTCTCAATCATTGAGAAATGTAACGTTTTAGGATCGCCCAAATGGTGAAGTACCACATGTCTGGATAATGGCTTATCGCGTTTATTGCGAATATCTCTTATATGTTCCAAAATCCTTTTCTTAAATATTCTGCAGGTTTTGCCTACATATTTAAGTCCACAATCACACTGTGCCAGATAGACGACACCGACCGTATTACAGTTGACAAAAGAACGGGCCCTAAAGACCTTTGTTTGTTTGCTATCTGTTAAAGTGTCGCCTGTATGAATGTATTGACAAGCTTTACATTTACCACATTTGAATGTACCAAGTTTTCTACTGGTCAACCACGTACTTTTTGTGGGAGTTTCAAGGTGACTCTGTACTATTGAATCCCCTATAGTCCATCCACGTCTAAAGGTGATCGCCGGAAACTGGACCAAATACGTTCAGTTATGGTCGAGGTTTATTGACGATATTCTGTTGTTGTGGTCTGGGACTGAGGAAGAATTCACATTGTTTATGGATGAGCTAAATGGGAATCATATAGGTTTATTTCTTACTTTTGAACTTATTAATGACTATCAATTTTCTTGACACACGGATTCAAAGAGGCGAAGATGATTGTATCAAAACGACCCTATACCGTAAAAAAAAATGTTGACGAATAACTTGCTAAAATGGGAGAGTTTTCACCCAAAGGCATTAAAAAGAGGGATCCCGAAAGGGCAGTTTCTCAGAATACGGAGAAACTGCTCTGATCATAATGATTTCACTAGGGAAGCGTCCAAACTCTTCCACCGCTTCAAGCAAAGAGAGCATTCGGACTCTTGTCTTTATGAGGCGTGGGGAAATGCGAACATCATGGATAGAAGAATATTACTCCAACCCACAGAAAATAATAAACAAGCTGAGGTGATCCGAATAATAGGGACCTTTGATACTGCATCCCATCAAATCCGGGAGATCCTTGGCCGGTATTGGTCCTTGTTAAAAACGGATCCAGATTTGGAGGAAGTCCTCCCTGAGTTTCCAGCGATCACCTTTAGACGTGGACGGAGTATGGGGATTCAATAGTACAGAGTTACCTTGAAACCCCCACAAAAAGTATGTGGTCGACCAGTAGAAAACTTGGTACTTTCAAATGTGGTAAATGTAAAGCCTGTCAATACATTCATACAGGCGACACTTTTACGGATAGCAAACAAACAAAGGTCTTTAGAGCCCGTTCTTTTGCCAACTGTAATACGGTTGGTGTCCCAGATCTTAACTCCCCAGATCTAGTACATGGCTTGCAGGATAAAACTTACCAGGAAAGATTAAAGGACCCAGGGGAGGGCTGGCAGCCTTAGTCCTGGGGGGCAAATCCAGTCAAGTGGCCCATAGCACCACCCAATCAGCTCGCCTTCCACGCCCACCTTTTCCTTGTTTTATAACGGATTTTTATGTTATGAAGCAAGACAAATATGATACAATGTGGTTTAACATAATTTAATTGTAATAGCAAAAAATGATGTTTAACAAAAATAAAATCTACAGTTTTAACAAATGAACTTTGTATGGACACAATACACTTTCAAAAAATACAGAAGCCAGAGAAATAAATATCTGTATAAAACTTTAAACTAAATATTTGATCAAACGGTTAGCAAAGACCTCATCAAGGAAGAACTTTGACAAATAATTTCCAATACATCTGAAAACTGGACCTGTTCCAGAAGATCTTTCTCCACTGACATGAGCATTAGAGCATCAAGCAGTTCTTGTCCCATTGTGGCTCGCAGTCGGGTCTTGATGAGTTTTAGCTTGCTGAATGCTCTCTCACATGACACTTGTGTAAAAGAAAGGGTCAACAGGTGCTCATAGATGATAGAAAGATTTTCAGAAGCTGCAGAATAAAGGTTGTATTTTAACAACAACCTGTGACAGCAAAGAAAGCACTGCTTGCAAGAACCGCACTTTGATTCCTTTTGTACCTCACCTAGTTTGTCAGTAGGTGGAATCCAGTCATTAATCTCCTCCTCCTCCTCCTCCTCCTCCTCCTCATCATCAAGAATTATTTCCATCTGTGTCTCATCTTCAGAAAGACATCCTTTAAGACTTGGAAATAAGTTGGCAAAACTTATTAATTCAGTTTTGAGAGAACATTCATTTACTTTGGCTAACTTAGAAATTCTCTCTACTGCCCCTCCATCTAGCACTTTGGGATCTGTCCTAATTTTCTGAAAAGTGCGAGGATCCAGGTAGTGGGAATCCATGACCAATTGCTTATTTTCTGAAAATCTCTCTGTCATGCTTTGTATGATTTGGTCCAAAATTGGTCTGAACACACTAGCTCGAAAACATTGCATTTCATCTTCAGGTTGTTCATCATGTGAAGATTCTCCATCCATGCGTTTTTTTCGTGCCACTCTTCGAACTGGTAGCATAGTCTCGACTTCCAACGAGTTGAGAACATCACTTTCATCCATCAACTCATTTGTTTTTATTGCAAAGTGTTCAGCCTTTTGTTTAAGATTGTTGAAATCAATTTTTTTCAGTTGCTCAACTGCACGTTCGACCATTTGCCATGCTACCTTGAAGTCAAGGCCACTGGTTTGTAGATATTTTGAAACTGGCCCTATAACATCAAAAACCTGTAAAAATATGTTTGCTGTAAGGATAATCCTAAACTGACAAAGATTGTGAAAAAGGGATGAGGCCTCAGAAGTTGTTTTCGATTCAAACAAGTTACTCTGGGAAATTACATATAAAACTTCAAGGGTGTCTAAATAAAGAGAATGTTTTTCACCAAAAATCCAGTTAAGGGCCTTTTCTTTTGCCCACCATCTTGTCTCTCCAATTTTTTGTAACTTTAAAAGTTTTTCCTGTCTATGTCTTCTATCCAGTTGGTCTTTCCAGATATTCATTCTTTTGTGTGAGTCTCCAATAAAGGTTGCCAAGCGATTTAGGAGACCAAAATTTTTTTTAGATTCCAATACTTGACAGCAATCTGAGACACACAGGTTAAGGATATGACTATAGCACCATATATAAACTGAATCTGGTACTACCTTTGCAATCTGTGCACATAGTCCCACATATGCACTCCTCATATTTGCTGCACCATCAAATGATTCACCGGCAATTTTTTGGAAATCTAATCCAAGTACATCAAAGCAGGACATTAGAAGTTTGTGAAATCCTTTTCCTATAGCATCTTTAACAAGGAGAATCGCCACAAGCCGTTCTTTAATGGCATCATCTTGCACATATCTCGCAACTACTGTTGCTTGATCTACAATTCCAACATCTTGTGTGGAGTCAACCTGTATACTGAATCGTTTCTCTCCGATATCAGACACAATTAAGTTTTTCATGCATCGAACTATTGCTGCAAATACTTTCTTTATTGTATTATTGGACAAAAATGTCACAAGAGATCCACGTCCAGTTGAATGTTTTCCTGATGTTTTTCTGTCTTTCAATCGCTGAGGAAAATCATACTGTGATAGAAGTAGGACAATTTCCAGAAAGTTCCCATGGTTTATTTCAATGTTATTTAAATTGTACAGTGATTCATTAGTGCCATGGGCACGAAATGGCAATCCCTGTTTTCCGAGGAGTTTTACAATATTAAATATACGGTTTAATACCTCAATATTTTGTAGTATCTCCTTCTTTCTTCTGGAGACTTGAGCCTGATTTATTAATGTGTCAATGCTTCTATTAGTTTTCATGGTAAAATAAGCACTAACAGCATCACAATGACTTTTTGAAGATTCGTGCTTATTTGCTGCCTGATAGCAATGTCGAAAATTAGAACAACCAGTAGTGAACGAGGAAGAGGAATTAGAAAAGGCAATGCATATGCTGCAAAAAAATGCTTCTAACTTTCGATCCTTTATTTTACAACTCAGCCATGAACGCTTCCCCATTGGACTTCTTGCGGTAATAAAAGTCTGCTGTCACGACTGAGGATGGGGAAAACCCTCAGCCGTGCGATGCCACGAGATGTTAGTGGCTGCTCGGCCAGGACCACAGAATTAGGGAGCAGGTCACCTCCTAATGCATCCCTAATCTGACCCTGACTCCTAGCTGCATGAGCCGACCTTGAAGGTAGGAGGGCTCATGCTCAGGAACCTCGGATCCCTACTCACCCTCCGCCGATCCCTGTACTAGGAGCTGGGTAGACCACCTGTTCCTCCTGGACACGGAGTAACAGGAGTCTAAACTGGCCGGGCTGCAAGGGGAACAGAAACAGACATATGGCAATGGCAGGTAAGTGCAACTAGTACAACACCTACCTGCCACAGACACAGAGCCTGGAACCCAAGTATAAGTGCTGCTGTCCACAATAACACAAGAGACAGAGCACACACCACACAGGAACCCAGGAAACCATACGCTGCAATAAATAAGCATAACACAGACACATCTTCGTAACATCGTGTATCACATTCTCATAACATCAAACAAGATTTAACATCACATAACATTTAACAAGATTTATGACCACAATGGTGGCCCTCACTGGCAGATGGTATAAGGGACCAGGAGGGTGCCTCCAGCTACAAACAAGGCTGGAGTACCCCTCAGCTTCAGGTCTCCACTGAGGCTTTATACCCCAAGTAGCCACACCCACACAGACACACCCAGTGTTCACACACACAGAAGGGAATTAACCCTTCTCACACCAGGGAAGGGAAGACAGCCACTTAAAGGAGAAAGTGCACATATAACTAAAACCCTGTGCACACCAGACATACAAAAGACACACCTAATAAAGATAGGTTGCCAGGTGCAACCGCATGCACATTGCAGCAAGCTGCCCAGCACCAGCTCAGGCTGCTAAACTGCCACATACATTATGTTGCCAGCGGCAACCACAGGTGAGGCAACATACTACAGCCCTCAACCTGTGATTGGCAACAAGACAAGACCGCAGGCAACTGCATGCGGTTCCAGAAGTCACGACCATGAACATGGTCGTGACATCTGCTTCTTGAAAAGGAAGATCTGCGCATTCAGTCCTGGTTGGCTGAAAGGGGTGTTTTTCAACAAAATTAATTTTTTCTGCTATGGAACAAGCAGGAGGAAGACTAAAAGATATTTCTGATAGATCACTTATAACACTTTCTGACATATCTTCAGGTGTGATACATTCTAATTCAGGAAGGTCTTCAAAAACATCTGGGTCATTCATCTGTGCTTGCTCTCTGCATTCTGACACCAGCTCCTCCTCAATCATGTGTTCTTCTGTTTGTGGGCTCACCTCATCTTCGACGGACACAACTGGCATGCTTGAAGGAGCACTTGGGCCGGCAGAAACCTCATCAACAGGAATTATTGGTTGTATACCACCAGCCTAAAACAAAAATTTTTTTTTGTCAACCTATTTTAATCTCCCCAACAAAGTTCTAGATGTAACCATGGAACTTAAGAACTCCATGCATGGTAACATTAAAAAAAAAAAAAACTCATGCAAACAAAGGATATAAAAATCATACTTACCTTACATGTAAGATTTTATGTGATTTCAAATAAGTTAATATATAGCTTAAAAAAAGTAAAACTGATCACTATAGAAAGTCAAGTATGGACACTTCTTGATAATCCATCATGAATCTTAACAAACGTAAAACTTCATCATGCACATCGCACATGCCAACAGACTACCGTTTATATACTCGAGAAATTTTTGTGGTAAACTTCATTTTAAAACACAGATCCACGGGTCCATGCTAGTTTAAATAGAATTTTGTTCACATTGAATGCGAGCAATATCGAGTTACCGGTAGTGCTAGTGTACTTAGCTGTACGTTGACCGCGATACCGGGCACACACACGGACAACAGCAGGCTGATTTAGAATACAGTGCAGCTATTGCTGATGACTGCCACCTATAGGTACCCTTTCCACGTCACTGTTGCAGCGGTAGCTGTAGTGAGCCACAAGTAGGAACACTAGCTGGCGAGATAATGCTAACCGAATGTGCCTGCTGCATTCAGGCATGGTCATCTAATAGCTTTGGAGCTGGGCGTGTGCACTGATATGCGGAGAAGTAGGTACCGTAACTGTTTAATTGTTACAGGATCTTTGCCTAGGTAAAACAAAATAATAAAAATCACAGGATTTTATTGCCCCAAGTTTTACCCTTGACTTATCCACGAGTAATAGCATATTTCACAATTGTTGGTCAAAAAACTGCACTCGACTTATAGACGAGTATATACGGTAGATATATTCATTTTTGTTATCAAAGAGTGATTATACATTTCTGTGACATAAAATGTAAGAACCAGCCTGAACTTTCGAACTTTTAACATACCACCGAAAAAGATAGTTTCATTTGCTCAGGATCCCTTCCTGCTAACTCAAGTTCTTTGGACCGTTTTTCTCAAATTTTCTGAGCACCACCTTTCTCTTTAAATGTTTTTTTACTCTCCATATTTAGCAATATGAAACCAACAACCAACTGTAAAATGTATTGAACAACAAAATATGACAATAAGTTACATAAAACCAGCAAACATTTACTAATGTAGTGATTTAATTTTGGATCCCGCCTTCCCACACCCTAGCATGCAGTCACGCCCTCCACCACAACACAATATGCAATTTGTGAGTGTATGACAGATCACCTCATCAATACAATGGACAGGAATGTGCAGTGTGTGAGTATATCATAGCCAACCCACTGCTTTCCCATAGGGAAGCATTGGGAGGCTATTGCGCATGCATGGCTTCATAGAAATGCTTTGAATCAATGCATTTCTATGAGGAGTGTTTAGCGTGATTGCCAGTGTTGCACGTTGTGCAACACTGGACTAGGAAACACCTCTAGTGGCCGTCTGATGAGTGGCCAGTAGAGGTGTTACTTGGCAGTAATGTAAATACTGCCTTTTTTTCTGAAAAGGCAGTGTTTACAGTAAAAATCTTGCAGAGACATGCTATAGACACCAGAACTACTATGTTTAGCTGTTGTGATTCTGGTGACTATAGTGTTCTTAATATAGAGGCAAAAAAAATTTAAAAAAAATCAGCACAAAAGTATGACATAAAATGGCTGTATCATTGTTCTACAAATGAAAAAGCACAACTTCTGACACATATATAATATTTTGCAGATTACTTTTTTTTTTACAATGTGCACATAGTACTGTACTACTAACCCCTCCATCCCCCTTCTCCATCCCTCCCCTTCTCCAACCACCCAGCATCCTTATTCACATAAAACAATATATACAGTACAGACCAAAAGTTTGGACACACCTTCTCATTCAAAGAGTTTTCTTTATTTTCATAACTATGAAGGCATCAAAACTATGAATTAACACATGTGGAATTATATACATAACAAACAAGTGTGAAACAACTGAAAATATGTCATATTCTAGGTTCTTCAAAGTAGCCACCTTTTGCTTTGATTACTGCTTTGCACACTCTTGGCATTCTCTTGATGAGCTTCAAGAGGTAGTCACCTAAAATGGTTTTCACTTCACAGGTGTGCCCTGTCAGGTTTAATAAGTGGGATTTCTTGCCTTATAAATGGGGTTGAGACCATCAGTGGCGTTGAGGAGAAGTCAGGTGGATACACAGCAGATAGTCCTACTGAATAGACTGTTAGAATTTGTATTATGGCAAGAAAAAAGCAGCTAAGTAAAGAAAAACGAGTGGCCATCATTACTTTAAGAAATGAAGGTCAGTCAGTCAGCCGAAAAAATTGGGAAAATTTTGAAAGTAAGGGCTATTTGACCATGAAGGAGAGTGATGGGGTGCTGCGCCAGATGACCTGGCCTCCACAGTCACCGGACCTGAACCCAATCGAGATGGTTTGGGGTGAGCTGGACCGCAGAGTGAAGGCAAAAGGGCCAACAAGTGCTAAGCATCTCTGGGAACTCCTTCAAGACTGTTGGAAGCAGTGCTTTAAGTGGGCCAAAAGAGGTGCCGGTACTCTATTAGGCGCCGGTGCTCCCCCCCCCTGCACATCAGACCCCCCCATCACACACATATATATTAGTTCCTCTATGTACCAGTACAGTACCCCCCCCACCACCGCACATTCGTTCCTCTCTGTACCAGTACCCCCCTGCACATCAGACCCCCCCCCCCACTCATCACACACACACACATTAATTCCTCTCTGTACCAGTACCCCCCAGCGCATGCGCAGTGTCGGCCGGTGTCCTGCTGAGAACATCCATCCGATCACCGCACCTGTGCACTGGCCCATAATTTTTCCCTACCCTAACCGCCGGCGAGGCTCCCAGCGCATGCGCACTCTGCTGTGAAATTTCCCTAACCCGTCATTGTGCGCAGTGCGCCCCCCCAATATAATAAACATTGGTGGCGCAGTGCGCCCCTCCCAACACTCCAGTATAATAAACATTGGTGGCGCAGTGCGCCCCCCCATCACCCCAGTATAATAAACATTGGTGGCGCAGTGCGCCCCCCCTCAATATAATAAACATTGGTGGCGCAGTGGGCCCCCCCTCAATATAATAAACATTGGTGGCGCAGTGCGCCCCCCCTCAATATAATAATCATTGGTGGCGCAGTGGGCCCCCCCTCAATATAATAATCATTGGTGGCGCAGTGGGCAGTGCCAATGAGGGGGTTAAAAAATAAAAATAATAATTAACTCACCTCCTCCAATTGATCGTCTTCTGTTCTTTCTTCATGACCTGTCAAAGGACCTGTGGTGACATCACTGTTAGCATCACATGATCCATCACCATGGTAATGGGTCATGTGATGAGCTCAGTGACGTCACCACAGGTCTTGAAGAAAACAGGAGAACGGCAGCTACGCGATCATCTGGAGGAGGTGAGTTAAAATTTTTTTATTATTTTTTAACCCTCACTGGCACTTCCCACTGAGCCACCAATGTTTCTTATACTGGGGTGTTTGGGGGGGAAAGCGCACTGCCTACCAACGTTTCTTATACTGGGGGGGGGGGGCGCACTGTGCCACAAACGTTTCTTATACTGAGGGGGGGGGTGGGGGCGCGCTGCCTACCAACGTTTCTTATACTGAGGGGGGGGTGGGGGCGCACTGCCTACCAACGTTTCTTATACTGGGGTGTTGGGGGGGGGGGGCGCACTGTGCCACAAACGTTTCTTATACAAAAACAGGAGGCGGGTGCTGGAATCAAATAGCCGGCACCCGACCTCTGTGACAGGGAGCTGCGATCAGCTACAATTAACCCCTCCAGTACCGCACCTGAAGGGTTAACTCAACTGCAGCTGATCGCAGCTCCCTGTCACAGAGGTTGGCTGTCGGCTATTTGATTCCAGCACCCGCCTCCTGTTTTTGTATTCAGGTCAGTTATCTTCATTGGTGGCGCAGTGGCCACAGCCCCTCCCCTCCTCCTCCCGTCTCTCTTCTTATTGGCAGCGGCGGGGGCAGCAGGCAGGTCAGACAGGGGAGGAGGAACGAATCAGGTCAGACAGGGGAGGGCTAGATGGAGGGGGCGCCCCGAGGGAGAACACAAGTTCAGCCTCGCCTGCCGCATATTACATTGCGAGCTGTCGGCCGCCCAGCGCCCCTGTTACTATGGCGCCCTGTGCGGCCGCACAGCCCGCACACCCCAAAGGCCGGCCCTGCGCTCCGGTACCGGAAACCCACGTACTGGGCGCACGGAGAGGTGCTGGTACTCTCCAGGGCAATTTTTGGAAGTGGCGGTACTGAGTACCGCCGCGTTCCGGCCCACTTCAAGCACTGGTTGGAAGACCATTTCAGGGGACTACCTCTTGAAGCTCATCAAGAGAATGCCAAGAGTGTGCAAAGCAGTAATCAAAGCAAAAGGTGGCTACTTTGAAGAACCTAGAATATGACATATTTTCAGTTGTTTCACACTTGTTTGTTATGTATATAATTCCACATGTGTTAATTCATAGTTTTGATGCCTTCACAGTCATGAAAATAAAGAAAACTCTTTGAATGAGAAGGTGTGTCCAAACTTTTGGTCTGTACTGTATATATAATATAGCTTACAGTGAATGACTGTAAATACTTACAGTTCTAAAGACTCCAGCAGGCTCAGGATCAGTGCTCTGGGCAGCTGGGCTCAGGGATGGAAGTGGACACCGCTCTCCAGTTCAGGACGGAGACCGGGGCTCACCCTAGCGTTGCAGTGCCTCCTTGTGATGTCATGGGGGAGATCGTGAGGAGGAGCAAGCAAGTACCGTATTTTTCGCCCTATAAGACGCACCTAAGTTTTAGAGGGGGACAATGAGAAAAACATATTTTTCATTATACCTCGGGTCAGACCACCAATCAGACCCCCAATGTTAACCAGACCTCAGCTAACAGCCCCAATAAGATCCCCAATGTTAATAAGACCCCAATAAGACCTCAAATCAGACCCCCAATCAGACCTCAGCTCAGACCCCAATATGAATGACACCCAATCAGACCTCAGAGCCCCATGCCTCTCATCATCCCCCAGCAGCCTCTCCATCAGCACCCAGTGCCTCTCCATCAGCCCCAGTGCCTCTCATCTGCCCCCAGTGCCTTTCATCTGCCCCCAGCAGCCTCTCATCAGCAGCCTTTCATGATCATCAGCCCCTCATCTGCCCCCAGTGCCTCCATCAGCCCCCAGCAGCCTCCATCTGCCCCCAGCAGCCACTCCATATGGCCCCAGTGCCTCTCATCTGTCCCCAGTGCCTCCATCTGCCCCTAGCAACCTCTCATCTACCCCCAGTGCCTCTCATCTGCCCCCAGCAGCCTCTTCATCAGCCCTCAGTGCCTCTCATCTGCCCCCAGCAGCCTCTCATCTGCCCCTAGCAGCCTCTTCATCAGCCCTCAGTGCCTCTCATCTGCCCCAGCAGCCTTTCATCTGCCCCAGTGCCTCTCTACAGCCCCCAGCAGCCTCTCATGATCATCAGCCCCTCATCTGCCCCCAGCAGCCACTCCATCTGCCCCCAGCAGCCACTCCATCTGCCCCCAGCAGAAACTCCATCTGCCTCCAATGCCTCTCATCTCCCCCCAGTGCCTCCATCTGCCCCCAGTGCCTCTTATCTGCCCCCAGCAGCCTCTTCATCAGCCCTCAGTGCCTCTCATCTGCCCCAGCAGCCTTTCATCTGCCCCAGTGCCTCTCATCAGCCCCCAGCAGCCACTCTATCTGCCCCTAGTGCCTCTCATCTGCCCCTAATGCCTCTCATTTGCCCCAGTGCCTCTCATTTGCCCCAGTGCCTCTCATTTGCCCCCAGCAGCCTCTCATCTGCCCTCAGTGCCTCTTATCTTCCCCCAGCAGCCCCCAGTGCCTCTCATCTGTGACCAGTGCCTCTCATCTGCCCCAATGCCTCTCATCAGCCCCCAGCAGCCACTCCATCTGCCCCCAATGCCTCTCATCTCCCCCCAGTGCCTCTCATCTGCCCCCAGCAGCCTCTCATCAGCCCCCAGCAGCCTTTCATGATCATCAGCCCCACATCTGCCCCCAGTGCCTCCATCAGCCCCCAGCAGCCACTCCATATGGCCCCAGTGCCTCTCATCTGCCCCTAGTGCCTCCATCTGCCCTAGCAACCTCTCATCTACCCCTAGTGCCTCTCATCTGCTCCCAGCAGCCTCTTCATCAGCCCTCAGTGCCTCTCATCTGCCCCAGCAGCCTCTCATCTGCCCCCAGCAGCCTCTTCATCAGCCCTCAGTGCCTCTCATCCACCCCATCAGCCTCTCTTCTGCCCAGTGCCTCTCATCTGCCCCAGTGCCTCTCATCGGCCCCCAGCAGCCACTCTATCTGCCCCAGTGCCTCTCATCTGCCCCCAGTGCCTCTCATTTGCCCCCAGAAGCCTCTCATCTGCCCTCAGTGCCTCTTATCTGCCCCCAGCAGCCTTTCATCTGCCCCCAGTGCCTCTTATCTGTGCCCAGTGCCTCTCATCTGCCCCAATGCCTCTCATCAGCCCCCAGCAGCCTCTCATCTGCCCCCAGTGCCTCTCATCAGCCCCCAGCAGCCTCTCATGATCATCAGCCCCTCATCTGCCCCCAGTGCCTCCATCTGCCCCCAGTGCCTCCATTTGCCCCAGCAGCCACTCCATATGCCCCCAGCAGCCTCCATCTGCCCCCAGCAGCCTCCATCTGCCCCCAATGCCTCTCATCTCCTCCCAGTGCCTCCATCTGCCCCCAGCAGCCACTCCATCTGCCCCCAATGCCTCTCATCTCCCCCCGGTGCCTCCATCTGCCCCCAGCAGCCACTCTATCTGCCCCCAATGCCTCTCATCTCCCCCAGTGCCTTCATCTGCCCCCAGCAGCCACTCCATCTGCCCCCAATGCCTCTCATCTCCCCCCCAGTGCCTCCATCTGCCCCCAGCAGCCACTCCATCTGCCCCCAGCAGCCACTCCATCTGCCCCCCCAGTGCCTCCATCTGCCGCCAGCAGCCACTCCATCTGCCCCCAATGCCTCTCATCTCCCCCCAGTGCCTCCATCTGCCCCCAGCAGCCACTCCATCTGCCCCCAGCAGCCTCCATCTGCCCCAATGCCTCTCATCTCCCCCCAGTGCCTCCATCTGCCCCCAGCAGCCACTCCATCTGCCACCAGCAGCCTCCATCTGCCCCAATGCCTCTCATCTCCCCCCCAGTGCCTCCATCTGCCCCCAGCAGCCACTCCATCTGCCCCCAGCAGCCTCCATCTGCCCCAATGCCTCTCATCTCCCCCAGTGCCTCTATCTGCCCCCAGCAGCCACTCCATCTGCCCCCAATGCCTCTCATTTTCCCCCAGTGCCTCCATCTGCCCCCAGCAGCCACTCCATCTGCCCCTCAGTGCCTCTCATGATCTCATCAGCCTCCCAGTCCCAGTGCCTCAGTCTCATCAGCCCCTGCCGCCCCCCACCCCCCACCAAAGCAACCTCTCCTCCTCTCCACATCAATTCATCCCCCCCCCCCCCCATTGAGTAATTGTCCAGCATCAGCCTAAAAAAAAACACTTTTCCTTCTGCTCCTGGAACTGGAATGGACGCTGGCTGGGCTCCGCCTCCTCCACTCAGCTCCTCTCTCCTCCAGGCTCCAGCGATCTGCTGTCGGCTGTGCAATGCTGCGCACAGATGTGTGACATCACTCACAAACCGCCTTACGCCTGTGCGCAGCCCTGCACAAACACAGCCGAGGACCAGGAAGCGCCGGTGAGTACAAACTTCAAAGCCTTCACCGCGGCTTCCTGGTCCCGGATCGGTTGCTCTGTGCTCAGACAGCACAGCGGACATTTTAAGTGCTTTAGGGAGGTCGTCCCAGCCCGCCCCTGCGAGGAATAAAAAAATTAAAAAAAAATTTTTTTGTTAAAGACGGCCCAGCGGCCGTTTTTTTAGGGCGGCCTGGGGGGCAATTGCCTCCCTGCCCCCCGGCCCAGCCCGCTCCTGAAAGGACCTTAACATGTATAGCTTGGAAGAAAGACGAGACAGAGGGATATGATAGAAACTTTTAAATACATAAAGGGAATCAACAAGGTAAAAGAGGAGAGAATATTTGAAAGAAGAAAAACTGCTACAAGTGGACATAGTTTTAAATTAGAGGGGCAAAGGTTTAAAAGTAATATCAGGAAGTATTACTTTACTGAGAGAGTAGCTCAGTGGATGCATGGAATAGCCTTCCTGCAGAAGTGGTAGCTGCAAATACAGTGAAGGAGTTTAAGCATGCATGGGATAGGCATAAGGCCATCCTTCATATAAGATAGGGCCAAGGGCTATTCATAGTATTCAGTATATTGGGCAGACTAGATGGGCCAAATGGTTCTTATCTGCCGACACATTCTATGTTTCTATGTTTCGCTATGGTAGACAGGATTAGCGGACGCAGTATAGAGGCAACAAGTTATTTGGATCAAACGGTTCAGTGTTTTATTGACACTTTAGGCAAGTGACAAAACAAGCAGTCATAAACAAGCAAAAGGTCACCTTGCGGTGTTGGTGGTAATTCACACCATGCGGCAATTCTGCCTCAAAGAGTCCTTGAGCATAGCAGCACTAACCTGTTTTCACGGCAAACAGGTACCAAGCCTTCATCCAGACACAATGCTCCCAGATCCCAACACAGAGACCTCGCTTCTGAGCCCAGCTGCCTATTTAAGGACAGCCAGGTGCTGCCAAAACCCGGACCGGCACTTAAAATCCGGTCCAGTATTTGACCTCATCTGGCTGTAAATCAGCCCAGCAGCACATGCTGGAAGGAAAATACCTGTTTTTCCAGACCAAACCTCTCACTGTGTCACATACAACCCAGTTCAACCATGAGGGGGTTAACACACGACAGACAGTGTACCCGGGAACGGGCATCCGCGTTTCCCTGTAACCGGCCTGCCCTGTGTTCCACCGAAAACTTCAAGTTTTGTAGGGAGAGAAACCATCGGGTGACCCGGGCATTTCTGTCCTTGGCCTGGCTCATCCACTTGAGAGGGGAGTGGTCAGTCACCATGCAGAATTTTCTCCCCAATAAATAATAGCTGAGAGATTCTAGTGCCCACTTGATAGCCAGGCACTCTCTCTCCACTATACTATACCTGGTCTCGGCTGGGGTGAGCTTACGGCTGATGAAGACAACGGAATGCTCCTCCCCGTTGACTTCATGAGACAGTACAGCACTAAGGCCTATTTCGGAGGCATCGGTCTGTACTATAAACTCAGTTTTGAAGTCGGTCACCAAAACCGGGGACCCGCACAGGGCCGACTTCAAAGCGGAGAAAGCCTCTTCCGTCCGATCATCCCAGCGAACCATCCCTATCGCACATTTTTTGGGGGTTAGCGGTTAGGCCAGCTTTCCTAAGGGAGTCCACAACAGCCTGCACTTTGTGTAGGTGACTTTCCCAGTCAGTACTGTGGATGACAATATCGTCCAGGTAAGCCGAATCATACCGACGATGTGGACAAAGCACAATGTCCATTAGTCGCTGAAAAGTGGTGGGGGTGCCATGCAGACCAAAGGGTAAGACCTTATATTGATACAGCCCCTCAGGCGTAATGAATGCAGTTTTCTCTTTGGCAGCCCCCGTTAAGGGCACCTGCTAGTACCCTTTCGTGAGGTCCAAAACAGAGAAATACCGGGCTTGTCCTAACCTCTCGATGAGCTCATCAACCAGAGGCATGGGATACGCATCGAATTTGCAAACCTTGTTAAGTTTTCAAAAGTCGTTACAAAACCGCAACGTCCCGTCCGGCGGCTTGGCTATCAATACTATAGAACTGGCTTACTCACTTTTTGACTCCTCAATGACGTCTAGCTACAACATTAGCTCCACCTCCTCTGGTATGGCTTGTTGCCGAGCCTCGGGCACCTTGTATGGTTTTAATCAGACTTTTGCCTAAGGCTCAGTGACAATGTCATGCTGGATTATGGAAGTGCGTTCAGGGAGGTCCGAGAACACATCTGTGTTCCGACTAACGAACTCCCTGGCCTCCTGAGTCTATTTAGAGGAGAGGCTGTCAGCAATTTTTACTGTGGCAGCCGCCTCTCTTGCATCAGAGAGAGGGGCCGGTACCTCTTCTCCTAAAAAACCCGGCCGCGGGCTGTCTTCTGTACAGGTTTCCCTATCTTTCCACAGTTTGAGTAAATTCACATGGTAAATCTGCTCCGGCTTTCGCCGCCCTGGCTGGTGTGACTTGTAGTTTACATCTCCAATTTTCTCGAGTACCTCGTAGGGTCCCTGCCACCTAGCCAGGAACTTACTGTCCATGGTCGGCACCAGAACCAAATCCTGATCACCCGGGTTAAAGATCCGAACCCAAGCCTGCCGATTATAGAGCCGACTCTGGGCTCACTGAGCTGCTTCCATATGCTCCCTAACAAGAGGCAACACTGTCTCTATCCGATATTGCATTTGGGTAACGTACTCAATGACACTTTTATGTGGAGTGGGTTGTTGTACCCACAGCTCTTTGGCCACGTCCAAGAGACCGCGATGTGTCTGCCATATAGCAGTTCGAATGGCGAGAACCCAGTAGAGGCCTGGGGTACCTCTCGCACTGCGAACATGACATAGGGCAGAAGGAGGCCCCAGTCCTACCCATCTTTAGAAACTACCTTTTTCAGCATATTTTTTTATATTTGGTTAAACCGTTCTACCAGACCGTCCGTTTGCGGATGGTAAATGGACATCCGTAGTTGTTTTATGTGCAGCAACTTACAGAGTTCCCTCATCACCTTGGACATAAAAGGGGCCCCTTGGTTAGTCAGAACTTCTTTAGGTAGTCCCACTCGGGAAAACATCTCCATTAACTCCTTAGCTATGAGTTTGGCCGAGGTATGTCACAGTGGCACCACCTCCAGGTACTGAGTGGCGTAGTCAAGAATGACTAAGATGTGTTGATTCCCTCTGGCGGACTTCGGTACTGGGCCTATGAGGTTCATAGCTATTCGGTCAAACGGTACTTTGATAATTGGGAGAGGTACTAGGGGACTACGGAAATGTGGCTGGGGGCTAGTTATCTGGCAGGTCGGGCAAGACCTAAAAAACTCTTCCACTTCTTTGAATATGCTGGGCCAGTAAAACCGCTGTAGAATACGATCCTGAGTTTTCTGAAGCCCCAGGTGAGCCCCGAGAACGTGTTGGGGGGCTAGATCTAACACAAGCTTGCAATAAGCCTTGGGGACCACCAACTGTTCAATAGGCTCACCCCGTAGTTGGTTTACCCAATACAACATATCCTGATGAACCACAAAACGGGGAAACACTGACTGTCCCAGGTTGATGTGGTTCACCATCTACTATTAACACATTTTCCAAGGCGCGGGATAGGGTTGGGTACCGACGTAGGGCGGTACCAAAATTATCCCCGGAGACATTGAGGTTTGCCAATTCAGGACCCAGCGGCAAGTCCTCCACTTTTCCCACCATCACACTTAGCGGGGTTGTCTCCCCCTCTTCCACCGAAGTGGCAGTCACCCCTACCACTGGCCCTTTGGTCTCAGGTTCCCAGGGTTCTGGTCTCCCCCCTGAGCCAGGCCACTCTGCTAGGGTTATCCCTGTCTCATGGGTATCAGTCACTCTCATAGCAGGCCACAGTGCTGGGAATCCCGGAAAGTCTCTACCTATTATGAGTTCATAATCTAGATTTGTGGCGACAGCCACCTCGTGGGTCCATCTACCGGCCACTGTGGTTAGAGACACCAGCGCAGTGGGGTAGTCTTTTAAGTCTCCATGGATGCACATCACCCCGACTTTCCGGACAGTATACTCAGTGGACCGCACTAGGGTAACCAGACTCCCTGAGTCCAGCAGAGCCTCCGCCGGAGTGTCTCCCACTTCCACCTGGCGCAAGTGACCTAGAGACTCTGGGGTACCTGTTGCACACAGCATCCTGGCATAAAGCGACTGACGATAGCCATAGTTAGTGTCCATGGGCTCAACCCGATGGGGACCGTCAGCCCTTACATTGCCAGGCTCCTGACACCGCCAGCAGACTATCGGAGCCAGGTCTGCCGTGGGTACATCCCGGACGGGTTTTATCGACTCAAATCTCCGGGCCTGGGGTGGAGATTTCCGGGGTTTGCCGACCCCCCCTCCCGACAGAACCCTTTAGATTCCTGGTAGCTTCATAGCCTTCCACCAGGTCCACCATCTCAAGGGCATTGCCAGGAGACACCTGACCGATCCAGTGCTGGAGAGGGTATGGCAAAGCCCTCCAGAACATATCGGCTAACAGACGATCCACCATAGCAGTGGGACTCAGCACATCAGGCTGTAGCCATTTTTGCAAGAGGTGAAGTAAGTTGTAATACTGGGGTCTTGCATGCTCAGCCGGGTTGAACCCCCAGTGATGCACCTGCTGCACCCGGACCAACACATTCACCCCCAATCTTGCCAGAATCTCACCCTTAACTTTCTGGTAGTCGGCCGCTTGATTGTCCGGCAAGTCGAAATACACGCGCTGGGAATCGGATGCCAGGAATGGAGCGACGACCTCAGCCCACTGGTCATGGGGTAGCTTTTCCCTGATGGCCACTTTCTCGTACATCGCCAGGTAGGTTTCGATGTTGTCTGCAGGGGTCATCTTAGAAATCGCGGCACAGACTGCTTTCCGGGCATCGTGGATGCTCGGGGTTGCTCCTGCTGTCTGCAAAGCCATCAGGTGTTGTAGCTGCAACTGGTTAGTCTCCTGCTGCTGCTTATTAGCCTCACTTTGCTGCAGGTTTGTCTTTCGCTGCTGCAGATTAGCTTCCATGAGGGCCTTCACAACAGCCTCCATTTTGTTGTGGGGCACTAGTTGTGATACAGCTGGTTTAATGTACGACATACAACCATGCCTGAAAAGTGCAGAAACCAAAAATATTGGCGTTCACGCCAGCCTTACTGCTCTTACCCGCATCCTCCACCAATTGTGGGGTTTCACTCTGGTAGACAGGATTAGCGACACTTCATCCAGACACAAGGCTCCCAGATCCCAACACAGAGACCTCGCTTCTGAGCCCAGCTGGCTATTTAAGGACAGCCAGGTTCTACCAAAACCCGGACCGGCACTTAAAATCCAGTCCGGTATTTGACCTTACCTGGCTGTAAATCAGCCCAGCAGCACATGCTAGGAGGAAAATACCTGTTTTCCCAGACCAAACCTCTCGCTGTGTATTTGAATACCAATCCTGTTGTATGGTATAATTTTATTTCAACTTACCAGACACATTGCCATGAAATACTTATAAGTAATGCTAACGTTTTTTCAAAATGTAATAGTTTGTTTATTCTTGGTGATTAAGTTTGTTTCTAATTTTTTTCTGGTGAATGGCAATTCTTATTTGTCCTTACATTTTGAGTTTAGAATGGGGACCTTGATAATTGCTGGCGTGGTACGGGCTACATGTGCCACCATTTGGTTGAGACTGAAAGCTTTGGTGCTGCCACAGCCAACCAGGCAGCAGTGGCTTGATATAGCCCAGGGATTTCTGAAGAGGGCACAATTCCCAAATTGTATAGGTGCCCTTGATGGGAAGCACATACGGGTTAAGATTAGAAGCCACCGAACTCAGGGTCCCGATTCTATAATTATAAACAGTTTTTCTCTGTAGTTTTGTTCGCCCTGGCTGACACAAACTACAGGTTTATAATTGTAGATATTGGGTCCTCTGGAAGTTCTGCAGATGCTTGCATCTTCAGGGCTTCCAGAATGGGTCGGTGGCTTCAGTCCAACCAACTGGACATACCACAGCCAGCAAACCTTCCTGGCACCTCTGGTCCACCTGCGCCTTATGTGGCTGTAGGGGACGAGGGGTTTGCCCTTTCTACCAACTTCATGCGTCTCTTTCCTAGGCGAGGTTTGGATGAAAAGAGGTGCACTTTTAATTCTTGTTTAAGTAGGTCTAGAAGGTTTGTGGAGTGTGCCTTTGGAATTTTTTCTAGCAAATGGCGTGTTTTTATTTCTGTCATGCAGCTGGCCCCCGAAAATGTGAATGTGGTCATCAAAGCGTGTGTAGTGTGTAGAGTCGACACCGCATGAAGACGCCCAAGTGGATAGGTCGGCATCTGAAAGAGACCCTTCCCACCTTGGAAGATCAGGATCTGCTGGACTGAGAGTGAGCGAGTTATTTTCGAATTATTTTATGTCCCCTCTCAGTTCTGTCCCTTTCCAGCAGCAATACTCGACATGTGGAAGGTTGTAATTGCCAGATATAAAATGTATTTTTTTTGTTAAAAACCTGGATGGTGTTTTTTTTGGTTAGTTTTTGTATTTTTTAGTTAGGGACTCGCAAGATAAAGAGGACCCTTGACAGTGGGTTGCGCGCTTACATATTTTGCTGACATATATTGTTTTGAACATGGTATGTGAAATATGTACTAATACCTCATTAATATAATGTTCCAATTTTAGAAATATATGTACAGGGAGTGCAGAATTATTAGGCAAGTTGTATTTTTGAGGATTAATTTTATTATTGAACAACAACCATGTTCTCAATGAACCCAAAAAACTCATTAATATCAAAGCTGAATATTTTTGGAAGTAGTTTTTAGTTTGTTTTTAGTTTTAGCTATTTTAGGGGGATATCTGTGTGTGCAGGTGACTATTACTGTGCATAATTATTAGGCAACTTAACAAAAAACAAATATATACCCATTTCAATTATTTATTTTTACCAGTGAAACCAATATAACATCTCAACATTCACAAATATACATTTCTGACATTCAAAAACAAAACAAAAACAAATCAGTGACCAATATAGCCACCTTTCTTTGCAAGGACACTCAAAAGCCTGCCATCCATGGATTCTGTCAGTGTTTTGATCTGTTCACCATCAACATTGCGTGCAGCAGCAACCACAGCCTCCCAGACACTGTTCAGAGAGGTGTACTGTTTTCCCTCCTTGTAAATCTCACATTTGATGATGGACCACAGGTTCTCAATGGGGTTCAGATCAGGTGAACAAGGAGGCCATGTCATTAGATTTTCTTCTTTTATACCCTTTCTTGCCAGCCACGCTGTGGAGTACTTGGACGCGTGTGATGGAGCATTGTCCTGCATGAAAATCATGTTTTTCTTGAAGGATGCAGACTTCTTCCTGTACCACTGCTTGAAGAAGGTGTCTTCCAGAAACTGGCAGTAGGACTGGGAGTTGAGCTTGACTCCATCCTCAACCCGAAAAGGCCCCACAAGCTCATCTTTGATGATACCAGCCCAAACCAGTACTCCACCTCCACCTTGCTGGCGTCTGAGTCGGACTGGAGCTCTCTGCCCTTTATCAATCCAGCCACGGGCCCATCCATCTGGCCTATCAAGACTCACTCTCATTTCATCAGTCCATAAAACCTTAGAAAAATCAGTCTTGAGATATTTCTTGGCCCAGTCTTGACGTTTCAGCTTGTGTGTCTTGTTCAGTGGTGGTCGTCTTTTAGCCTTTCTTACCTTGGCCATGTCTCTGAGTATTGCACACCTTGTGCTTTTGGGCACTCCAGTGATGTTGCAGCACAGAAATATGGCCAAACTGGTGGCAAGTGGCATCTTGGCAGCTGCACGCTTGACTTTTCTCAGTTCATGGGCAGTTATTTTGCGCCTTGGTTTTTCCACACGCTTCTTGCGACCCTGTTGACTATTTTGAATGAAACGCTTGATTGTTCGATGATCACGCTTCAGAAGCTTTGCAATTTTAAGAGTGCTGCATCCCTCTGCAAGCTATCTCACTATTTTTGACTTTTCTGAGCCTGTCAAGTCCTTCTTTTGACCCATTTTGCCAAAGGAAAGGAAGTTGCCTAATAATTATGCACACCTAATATAGGGTGTTGATGTCATTAGACCACACCCCTTCTCATTACAGAGATGCACATCACCTAATATGCTTAATTGGTAGTAGGCTTTCGAGCCTATACAGCTTGGAGTAAGACAACATGCATAAAGAGGATGATGTGGTCAAAATACTCATTTGCCTAATAATTCTGCACGCAGTGTATGTCAGTATCCGCATCATCATTTATAAAGTTAGTTGGCCTCATTAATAATTTCTCAACACTATCATTACATATGTCATGTCAGTAAACTCCATCTGTATTATGTTTACTATCGTGTGCATAATAGACATTATACTCATTGTTATTTTGGTGGCTGATATGTATTAGAACTAAATATATGTATAATAAAGTTAAAAAAATGTGATTATTATTTTTAAGAAATTTTATATTCATGTGTGTAAATTTTTAAAAAATCATGTTTATATTGTGTCTTTTGGTTATATTAAAGGGGTTCTGCAGTTTGTTTAAACTGATGATCTATCCTCTGGATAGATCATCAGCATCTGATCAACAGGGGTCCGACACCAGGTAACCCCGCCGATCAGCTGTTTGAGAAGGCAGCGGCGCTACAGTAGCGCTGCGGCCTTCTCACTATTTACCGCAGGCCCAGTGACATCACGACTAGTATCAACTGGCCTGGACGCAGCTAAGCTCTGTTCAATTGAATTGAGCTTAGCCCTGCCCAGGCCAGTTGATACTAGTCGTGACGTCACTGGGCCTGTGGTAAACAGTGAGAAGGCCGCAGCGCTCCTGGAGCGCCGCTGCCTTCTCAAACAGCTGATCGGCGGGGGTCCCGGGGATCGTACCCCCGCCGATCAGATGCTGATGATCTATCCAGAGGATAGATCATCAGTTTAAACAAACTGCAGAACCCCTTTAATGTATTTTAAACGTTGCAAAATATAAATCTGTTCAATGTGTTTGTCATACATAAATATCATTATGCACTGTATATACGCCACCTGTAGGAAAGCAGCTTCCCTATAAGTCAATGTCCACCATTTTAAAACAGGCCTTGAAACAGAATTTAGGATTATAGCCAAACCAGACACTGATCTTCAGACTGGCTTGGCTGGCTGAGAGACCTTTGTTGGGGAACTGATCGAGTACTTCAGTATTCCTCCTTACAACTAGTAAGTGTAAGAAGTGCTCTACACTGCCCTGATAAAGGGAAATCACCCTGAAACAGCTGTCTGCAGATAAGTGTCTGGTTTGATGTTGAAGTTGCTTTAATTAAAGCATTTAAGATACATTCTGGTGCTCCAAATCAGGGTACTCCAAGGGGTTAATATCCACGAGTGGCAGAGAGACTAGACGCTGACACAAGGAAAAACAATCTCTTTGTTTATTACAATGAGTAAAGCCGTTTTACATCTTCGGGGGCGGGGGGCCCTGAGGCTTATGCCATTATTTCATTGGCTAAGAAGGAAAAAAGATATAAGAAGAAAGGAGATAACACTTGGAGTCTGCGCAGTGAGCACTATCTTACAAACTTTGGTATGTGAGCTTAATGTAAACATCTGTGCATCGGCGCCATATTATAATGGCGTCTTACTGAACATTAATACCACTCACGTCATATATGACACTTCAAAAAGGTGCTTTTTTATAGACACTGAATTAATATGTGAATCATCTAGCTAAGTAATTGGCTCAAACATTCTTCCACAGCCCATTCTGCACACATCTGTGGGAGAAGTCAGGATGAGCTCAGCACACAACTGTGTGCCCCCCCCCCCCACCCTCTCCTTACTGCTGAGATACAGACAGCTCGGAGCAAAGGGGGGAGGGAAAGGCACTGTTTAGATAAGGAAGAAGCAGCTTAAAGTAACTGCATAAGAAAATCAATCTAGTTACATGATAGAAATATATTCACACATCTCTACCAGTCCCCCCTTGAATCTTATTCTTTCCCTAAACCTAAACATCTGTCCCAATGCTCCGACATCCTTTTCGCCAGCTTCCATGACAAACTTATTCCTAATGAATAGCCTCCCATGACAATGGACTTGAGCACGGGGAAGTCAGATGATTTTACCCTAATTTGCGCTGACATCAAATGGGGGAGACTGAAAGTCATCAGTGCTCCTGATTTTCCTTGACCGTAGTCTTAATGCAATTCTCCCATAATCATCTTTGGTACGGCCTCGTCAACTGCCTTGCTGAACAATTTCTTTACACAGGGAATAATACAACAGATAATTTGTACAAGCAAAACTAAAACAACGATGATGATGATATCAATTCTCTAGTTCTTCTGCCCATTAACTATTGTGAACACAAGAACTATTAACCCTGAGAATCTTTGGGCAATACTATCAATGGATCACTGGGCTAGAAGTATCGGACTGTAACAACTTTGTTCTTCCTTTTGCACAACTTTTTCATTTACTATCTCATTTAAAATCCATATTCTTTTGAGTCAGGGTCAGCATTCACACAAAGGGGAACAAGAAACAACATCCTTTCATGTCTCCAGACTCAACACTTTCTTCAAATGACTCCAATTATGCTTTCTTTGAGCTTCACTGTATTTGTGGTCAGCAACACTCAGAATGGACCATCTAACCAGGGTTTGAGCACTTTTCTAACGTGTCTTTCTACTACCACCCAATCTTCGGACACAAATGGGTAGGTTCCTGGTACTTTATCAAGATCTGGAAGTGAAGCAAAAACTTGAGTATATATTTTAATCAAATGCCTGTGCAAACTAATCACATAATCTGTCAGACAACCATGTTGAATCTGGAGCTGCTGTGTAAAATACAATCCTGTCCTAGGACCTGACCCAAAAAGAACCTTACAGGGATTAAGTCCTGTCTTATGGTTAGGGACATACCTTACTGAAAAGAGGGCTACCAGCAGGCACTCTGTTCATAACTTTTTGAATCTTTAGCTTTAGCGTCCCGTTCAGTTCCTTTTTTCCCTACCCTACCGCTGCTTTGTGGATGGTACAAAGCATTTAAGGCCTGTTCTACACCCAAAATCTTCATAATCTCCTGCATCACTTCACCTGTGAAGTGAACACCTCTGTTACTTTCAATGGTCTCAGGTACCCCATACCTGCATACAACTTCGGCCATAATCTTCTTTGCTTCTTTGGGTATGCTTCTGGCCATCCTGAAAACAAGTCATCACACACTAATACATACTCATACATGCCTACCTTGGGAAGTTGAAGGTAGTCTGCAAACGTTGAATCAGATACAAATGGCAAGAGTGTTTCTAGGGTACCTTAACCACCTCACCCACGTTGTTCTGGGCACAAATCATGCATCCTTGAGTATATCTAACTGCTACAGTGCTGAACCCTGGGGCGTACCATGAGCTATGTACTAAATCACACATAGCAGTTTTTGTCTGGTGCGTCACTCCATGGGTTGCCTGTGCCATTGTGAGGTAGAGGGACCAGGGAAGGCTAAGTTTCCCTTAGAACTGTATTAGGCCTTCCTTATTTGTAGTCCCCCATTTTCCATCCACCAGTCCCTTTCCTCCTACCCCACCTGGTTCTGTAAGGTCTTAAGAACTTCTGGGAGACAGGCGTTATTTCAGGGACCTGAACTGTGGCCACTTAAAGCAGGGGTCTGGCTAGGCAATTTGGCAAGCCATCTTCAGAGTCTTTAGCTTCACTTCTTGAGCAGGCATGTGTGGTGGTAAGGACTATGTTTTTTTTTTTTTCAAGAGTGTCATGTTTAGTCACCACTGCCCAACCTGTGTAGAACCTGACATCCTGGTTATACCTCTATCCATCCACAAAGAGCACATGATCTGAAGTACCTAATGGCTGATTTACCATATCCCGCTGTCTCCTGTGACATCATCTGCAAACAATCATGATCCTCTTTCTCTGGATCTGGAAGAAAAGTTTAAGTGCCCTAACTGTTCCATCCCCCGTTGTTCCAGAGGCAACAGGGTGGCTGGAGTCAAAGTATTACACCTTTTGGACAGCAACATTGTCAGGCAACAAAATGGAACACTGCATTCTCAAATAGCGGGCAACAAAAATATTTTTGGGTTGTACTTTCATGAGGGTAGAAGTAATATCACTGTCACTTTGTGGTTCAGGACTATCCCAGAGCTTTCATCAAGCATGGCTTGTACAACTACTATAGCTCTGGTGCAGAAAGGGGCACCTCTGGCCACAGGGCCAAGTCTGGCTGAATAATATGCCACAGGGCGTTGTTGCTAGACATACAGTTGGGTGAGGCCAGCTGTGGCATGGCCATTCACTTCTGTACGATAAAATCTAAAAGTAATATTCTGATAGGCCCAGTGCGGAGGAGCACAAAATTGCCAAGTTTGGGCATAAAAGGCATCTACCACCTCATCTATAAGGTGGAAGGGACTAAAGGACAAACAATCATGAAATAAATGTGCATCAAACTTGTGTATCCAAGGTCTGCGGTCTGCGGTAAGAAACAGGGCCCAAAAATGTCCTCAGTGCATTCATGTTTCTGGGCAAAGGGATGTCCTTCACAGCCTTCTTACGTTCAGGTATGGGATGTTTCACCCCAGGAAGGTAGCAGTAATGCAACAAAAATGAAGTTTCCTTTTTTTTTTTCTTCCAACCATGATCAGCTAAAAAAATGACAGGAGTGACATGGCTGCAGTATACATACTGGGTGAGTTCCAGGCTCCCTGTGGCAGCACCACCCAGGTATCCTGTTTACCCTCATGTGTGAAGGCAAACAGATACCTACAGTGTCGATGTAGTAGTGCTGAAAAGAAAACATTTGCCGAATCAATCACAGTGGAGTGGGTTTGCTCTTCTCACTTTTCTTTTTCACAAGGTACAAAAAAGTGTTAAAAGGGGATACAATCTCCCTTTTTTCAAAAAAAAAGTCTCTACAAACATGGACCAGGGAGTTTTATCACTAATGGCCAACAAACAAAGTTCCTGTTCATTGAGGGCACCTGTAAGCTTCCCAGTGCCGTCCTCCTGATATGAAATGCTGGCATGTACTTTTGCATGCAAGTCTGTACCCAGGAGTCTACAAGGGACGTTATCACTGACAGCAAATGGGCAAGCACTTCTTGGTTAAGGGCAAATCTAATACGGATGGGTTCTGTTAAAAGTTAAGTGTACTACTTTTCCATTCACTTCTGCCCAAAGACTGGTGTCCTTGGAGTCAGGGCAGGACATGTTTACTGTGCCCAACTGTCTTGGCTGCTCCAGTATCAATAAAAAGAGGACTACTTCTGTATCACCCAGAGTGAGGGATATCATTGGGGCCGGACTTGAATCTGCTAAAATGTTTAAAAGCACAACCGATACTGGATTGCCTGTTTCCTAATCTTGGTCTAACTTTTTTCCCCTCTCACCTGTCTTTGTGTCGTCCTCATGACAAAAAAATGGGTGTCTGTGGGGACGTACAGTGATCCGGCATGGTCATCACAGAATACAATCCTCTCGTGTGGTGTGGACGAGGAGTACCACACACAGCACAACTCTCTCTCTTCTGGGTTCTGGGTCCCGCAGAGTCTGCAGGTCCATCTCCCAGGACCATTATAAGGTAGCAAACTTACTTTATCCTCATTTAAATGAGGCGTTTGGCATCAGGGCTGAGGCAATGACCGAGGAACACTACCTGTGGTTGGCACCACTGAATCACCAATGCTGTTTGATGTTACTCTGCATTTTGGTTTACAGAAGTACCCAGTTTTTCCTAATGTGAAATTTAATAGACTTTAACACAGGACTTCTCATCTCTTATGGGGATGTCTTGTAACTAGGGGATGGATACAAGGGCTGTCGTTGTCTGTGACATCCATCCTGTCCTCCTCCATCCCCTCTAAGTCATCTAAGTCCACCCCTTCCAGTTGGACGGTGTGATCCTCCCTCTTTCAGTCAGTCTATTTTCAGATGTTCATGAGGACAGATCTGGTGTTAGCAGAACATTTAACATATAACACATAACTACAAACATCGAAACGAACAGATCTGACAATACAGACATGAACACATGAAGGGCCCATAAGAAACATTTGATTGACTTCAATTAAAAAAATGTAGAGCTCAATCAACACTTCTGGCACCAATAAAAACACAGAATCTTCCAAGAAAAATAAAATAAAAATCCCCAATGCGCATATTATATAAAATCAAATATCGTACTCCATACACATTCACATTTTCATTTGTGCATTTTCAGCATCATCTATTCTTTTTCACAAACAGCTCATAACCACGCCCTTATGTGAAGTATAGATTGCACACACAGCTCTGCTAAGCATCCATCAGTCTTCACACATACTCAACTCAATTACAACTCAAAGCCACACCCACTCACATTCCACTGAATCTTGAATTTATGGCTTCCATCCCAGCCACACACTTTACTTTGTTTCATCGTAAAACTTGAAGCACAAAAAAACTGCTTTCCTGGAAACAGATAGACACACCACCCCCAGAATTGCTGATGATCTTCTGCCGTTTTTTCAAACACCTTCTGGTCTTCACTCTGTGATTAATCAAAATCTTATAACAAGACAGCATACAAGTTATAATCATACAATATCAGCATGTTGATGTGAAACTCAGATCCAAAATGTATCCTAAACAAGAATTGAGTAATGAAATGATCACATTTAGAGGGGCAGTAGAGGCAGATCTGAGAAGACTCAATCCAAAACAAAAAGCTAATACTAACCTTTCCCAACAAGAAATTAAGGCTATAAAGGAACTACAGAAAGATTTAGAGGTAACAATACGCCCAGCCGATAAAGGAGGGGAAATTGTGATCCTTGACACTGAAATGTATAACAAAGAATGTTTAAGACAGCTATCTGACACTACGACATATACACAATTATGTGAGGACCCTTTAGTTGGATATAATAAAAAACTATTACTATTATGTAATAAAGCAAAGGAACAAGGGATTTTGAATGAAACAGAGTACAATTTCATTTTGGGCACCCAGAAAAGATTGCCTATATTTTATTGTATCCCCAAGATACATAAGGATTCGGTCAACCCTCTTGGAAGACCAATTGTCTCTGGCATAGGATCACTAACATCGAACTTGTCTCAATATTTAGACAGGTTCCTCCAGCCCTATGTCAGAGACACTCCTTCGTATCTTGGGGATACGTCAACAGTTGTTGCTCTTTTGGAAAATATGTATTGTCATCCAGATTGGCTACTCGCTACGCTAGACGTAAGTTCCCTGTACACTAGCATTAATCACAGTCAGGGTATACAAGCAATATCAAAATTTTTATCTCAGAACGATAATCTAGCTGCAGAACAATTGCAATTCATACTGGATGGGATCAGTTTTGTGCTAAGTCACAATTACTTCCAGTTTGAGTCCAGATATTATTTACAGACTACTGGCACCGCCATGGGTACCAGGTTCACCCCGAGTTATGCCAATTTATTTATGGCAGCATGGGAACAGGATACCATCACTCCCAGACTCGGGCGGACCTGGTCCTATGGCGGCGCTATATCGATGACATTTTATTAGTGTGGAGAGGTCCACACGCTACATTATTACAGTTCATACAAGAGATCAGTGATAATGAGTTCAATCTGGAGTTTACAGCAAATATCGATCCTCAAACTGTTGAATTTTTAGACCTACATATACACAAAAAACAGGAAACTTTTGTTTGTAGTACGTACCAAAAAGATGTAGCCAAAAATAGTTTTATTTTAAGTACAAGCTGCCACCTCCCTAGGTGGCTTCTGAATGTCCCTTTTTCTCAGTTCAGACGCCTAAAACGTAATTGTACTGAACAAGATCAGTTTGAGGTAGAGGCAGAACAAATGAAAATGCAATTCCTGGCTAAAGAGTATTCCAATGGACTATTGGAGGATGCAATAGGAAAAGTGAGACAATTGGATAGAACTTCCTTTTTTAAATCCAAGGAAACATCCAATACCACCCAAGAAAATGATATAATGGCAAAAATTATTCTACCATTCAATAAAGACTATCGGATGGTGAATAACATTATATATAAACATTGGCATCTATTAAAAGGTGATAAAACTTTGGGTCCAATACTTCCAGCTAATCCCCCAATAGTCTATACCCGCGCTCCTAGTTTAGGACTCCAGGTAGCTCCGACAATACGAAAGAAGATCATGGAACCAATGATAACTCCATGGTCCAACCTGAAAGGTTTTTTCAGATGTGGCTGCTGTCAAAATTGCAGACAGACACATTTTGATAGAAATACAAAAATTATAACATCAACGTCCAATAATTTCAAGTGGGAAATTAAAGAAATTCTGTCATGTAATAGTAAAGCAGTCATCTATGTCATCCAATGCCCATGCCCAAAACAATATATAGGGCGTACAAAAAGAGTATTTAAAACTAGGATCGCAGAACATATCAACAATATTAAAAAACAGTCAGAAACACATCCCCTGTCAAAACATTTTAAATTACATCATACAGGAGATCCCAGTAAGATGAGTTTCTGTGCCATCCAATCAGTCAAACAAGACTGGAGAGGGGGTGATTTTTTAGCAAAAATGTCCAGACAAGAATCCAAGAAGATTTTTGAATTTGTATCTCTAATGCCCCTAGGATTGAACTCGGAGATTGAAATCTTCGGCTTCTTATAGGAGAGGTGGGCAGGTCCACATGGATAGCCAGTGTTGGGCTATTCAGCGACACGCTGGCTTTCCCTGTGGCCCTCCCCCACTCTCCCCATTCCGCTGATGTTCACAGATCCACGCCATCAGTACATACAGATCCATGAACCTGAGATCCATTTTTAATATGCATAACATCATTTTTATAGATTTTGTATTTTATATGTATTTTTATATATATCTTCGTATTATATATTGTTTATATTCATGATTTATTAAATTATTATATATTTATATAAGCACCTTTGGTCTAAAGAGGGATTCAGGAGAGTGCAGTCTGCAAATGACCGGCAGCTGCAAAACCAGGAATCCAGACCATATTTTCTAATTGACCCAACAAGGGGATATAAAGACGTGTCTAGTTTGTCCACATTCAGCATTACACATTTGCCTACTGAGGAAGGAACTACGGTTCCGAAACGCGTCTAGTGCGAACTAGTGTGAACCTGACCCAGCTAGTGGTGCGTTATTTTTGCTTCTGCTTTCATCTTCTTTTAAAAAGATTTTTGCCTTGACCATCTCATCTGGATGCAGTTTGAAAAGGGTGAGCACGATATCAGCCATAACCTCAAGCGGTGCAAGCGGTTTAACACTATTATAGTGGACTGACTTATTGGTGCGCTAATATTGACGTTTTTGCCGAATACACCGGCGCGGCTCTGCTACATCAACTTCCGCTACTTCGACCGGCGCAGGTGGATAACATCACCGACCAGCAAACCACTCTCTGGTCGGATCACGTGAGACGCCGCGAAGAACGAGCAGAGTGACTACCTCGTGGCAGGAGGTAGGAAATTAACCGCAATATTAAGCAACATAGTTGCTGAGACTATCTATCACCGACCGCTAACGGAATAGTGGCTGAACAATCTATGTTTAGATCAAGGCAAATCAACAGATAAACTATCTGAACATTAGAGATATTCTATCTCAATACGTAGCAGACGGACACCACATAGCAAAACCAGAGGTCATATTTGGAGTACTCCTGTCATTTAGGTATATGCGAGAGCTCCGCATTTAAAGTACCTATTTATATATGCTGTTATGTTGACAATTAACTAGGATATGTGTAACATTGTATTGGGTCAATAATTTTAATAAATGCAAAAATACTGTGAGCCAGTCTGATTGTTTTTTACGGATTTACTTAGTTTTCAGTTGGTAACTGAAAGACTGGGCTCCAGTAGGTTGCTGGTGCAGCTTCTCTATATTGTTATATTATAATCATACAATAATTTTAGTTAAACCCAAATCATCTTATATGCCACGTGATCTTAATTGGTTTTGCACATATATAATAATTTTTGTTAGAGGCTGGAGGTCAGCTGCTTGGGAAAGAAGAAAGAAAATTATTAAGCAATCTTCACCTTTCTTCGTCTTGTAAAAGGTTATTACACATATCACATTACTTACTCTGCATAGCATATTCCCTCCGCCCCTTTTCATAGTCATTTTATTTTATTTTGCATTGCATGCATCTCTTATCTAAGGAAGGTTTGACTAGCAGACTACCGTATTTTTCGCCCTATAAGACGCACTGGCCCATAAGACGCACCTAGGTTTTAGAGGAGGACAATAAGAAAAAAACTAATTTGAACCAAAAGGTGTGCTTTTGGTGGGTTTTGAACTAATGATGGTCTGTGGATGACATTATTATGGGGAATCTGCGGATGGCACTGTTATAGGGATTTGTGGATGGCACTGTTAAGGGGGATCTATGGAAGACACTGTTATGGGGATCTGTGGATGGCACTGTTATGAGGATCTGTGGATGGCACTGTTATGGGGGATCTGTGGATGACACTGTTCTGGGGGATCTGTGGATGACACTGCTATGGGGGGGATCTGTGGATGACACATATATAGCATCTTATGCTATATACTGTATGTGTCATCCACAGATTCCCCCCCCATAACAGTGTCATCCACAGATCCCCCATAACAGTGTCCCTGTGTAAAATAGTGAATGACCCCCAATACAGGGGGTGGGGGCCGGCATCTGGTGTTGTAATGGCAGCGGGGCCTGGTGCAGTCACTGTATTCTAATACACCGGGCCCCGCTCACTGTAGTATTAATAGGTAACGTGTTGGCATGTGCGTTGTTTTAAATTATAGTAATCCTCTGCAACATAGAGAAATCCATGTAGTACGGTACTCACTTGAAACTCCTGTAGGCAGGCCGGGCGGGCGGCGGCAGCGTAACGTCATTCAATACGTCATGCGTCTGCTCCTCCTACTTTATGAATGAAGCAGACGAAGCAGACGTGTGACGTAGTAAATGACGTTAGCTGCCGCCGCCTGCCCGTCCTGCCTGCAGGAGTTTCAAGTGAATACCATACTACATGGATTTCTCTATGCTGCAGAGGATTACTATAGTTTAAAACAGTGCCCATGCCTACACGTTACCCATTAATACTACAGTAAGCGGGGCCCGGTGTAATAGAATACAGTGACTGCACCGGGCCCCGCTGCCATTACAACACCAGATGCCGGCCCTCCCTGCTGATACACCACCGGCCGCGCTGTGCAGCATCGCAGTCGGCGATGTATCAGTGTAAATGGCAGTATTCACCCCATAAGACGCACTGCCATTTCCCCCCACTTTTGGGAGGGAAAAGTGCGTCTTATAGGGTGAAAAATACGGTATATGCTTCTCTGTTAAAGCTGGGGGATGGAAATTAGCCCCCCTCCTCCGTGACTCTTATCTCTAAAGAAGCCATCCAACTTTCCTGAGACTTCGAGATTTTGTTTGTCCACAGACACTACAGATTGGGGGAAGGCACTTTTCAGTGGGGGGCTGCGAAACCTTTTGTTTCTTGAGCGCCATTTTAGGGTAGTAGCTCATCTTGTCCCACAGTATATACGTACATCTTTATTCCTTCATCACTCAACTTTCCCTTACATCGCTGTACCACTCTTTTCCATATTTCAACATTCAGTTCTTCATTAATATCACATCCTGCAATCTTCATCAACTTCTTATACTTTTTCACATGTTTATTCCCCTCTTTCCTGGCTGCTAGCTGGGGGGCTGTATATTCTCCTGTTTCATGAGACTGGCCCATTTCAATGGCAATATTTCAGACTGACGCACACAAGACAGAGGAGTGAACAGACACCTTTAACCTTTTCCTCCGTAAAGGATTCCCCCTCCCCTCTGGTTGGCTCAATCTGACTATCAATCGCGTCCGACTAGTCAGCCAGGGACTCCCCCGCACCTCAGGTCAGGCGGATTAATCGTCCACCCCTGATCAGGTTCAGCGGCCGGAATTTTGTCCCACACCTCGGCACTACAATGCCCTCCAAACCAGGAGGTCACTTTTCCCCTTCCTTATGTACACATAAACACATACACACACCATAGTGATCCGTCAATTAAGACTATGGTTCTATAGACCCCAGACTTTCAGCATTCCAGCCGACTACTACATGGGCTTCACCTTACAGCAGACTAAGCCTCCATGACATGACAAACTGAATAGCAGAGAGGCAGGTAAGATACAGGAAATGGGTTTTCTTACCTTTCTACTAAAGCCACAGTCATCTCCTTTCTGCTGTTTGTCAGGTCCTGGGGGCCCCTATGTGTCGGCTGTATATGATCCCTTTTCCTGGGCCCCACGTGCGGGTGCCAACTGTTGAAGTTGCTTTAATTAAAGCATTTAAGATACACTCTGGTGCTCCAAATCAGGGTACCCCAAAGGGTTAATATCCACGCGTGGCAGAGAGACTAGATGATAACAAAAGCTGGTCAAAGACAATCTCTTTGTTTATTAAAATGAGTAAAGCCGTTTTACATCTTCAGAGGGAAAATGTGAATGTGGTCATCAAAGTGTGTGTAGTGCTGCATAACTACATACGCGCTTATGAGTCGACACCTGATGAAGATGCCCCAAGTGGATAGGTCGGCATCTGAAAGAGACCCTTCCCACCTTGGAAGATCAGGATCTGCTGGACTGAGAGTTAGGGAGTTATTTTCAGATTATTTTATGTCCCCTCTCGGTTCTGTCCCTTTCCAGCAGCAATACTCGACACGTGGAAGGTTGTAATTGTCAATAATTTTTTTTTGTTAAAAACCTGGATGGTGTTTTTTAGTTAGTTTTTGTATTTTTTAGGTAGGGACTCGCAAGATAAAGAGGACCCTTGACGTGGGTTGCGAGCTTACATATTTTGCTGACATATTGTTTTGAACACAGTATGTGAAATATGTACTAATACCTCATTAATATAATGTTCCAATTTTAGAAATATATGTATGCCAGTATCTGCATCATCATTTATAAAGGTAGTTGACCTCATTAATAATTCCTCAACACTATCATTACATGTGTCATGTCAATAAACTCCATCTGTATTGTTTTTACTATCGTGTGCATAATAGACATTATTCTCATTGTCATTTTGGTGGCTGATATGTATTAGAACTAAATATATGTGTAATAAAGTAAAAACATTTATCATTATTTTTAAGAAATGTTATATTCATGTGTGTAAATTGTTATATTGTAAGTGTCTTTTGGTTATATTAATGTATTTTAAACATTGCAAAATATTAACCAATGTGTTTGTCCTACATAAATATAATTATGCACTGTATATACGCCACCTGTAGGAAAGCAGCTTCCCTATAAGTCAATGTCCGGCATTTTAAAACAGGCCTTGAAACAGAATTTAGGATTATAGCCAAACCAGACACTGATCTTAAGACTGGCTTGGCTGGCTGAGAGACCTTTGTTGGGGAACTGAGAGAGTACTTCAGTATTCCTCCTTACGCCTAGTAAGTGTAAGAAGTGCTCTACACTAGCCTGATGAAGGGAAATCACCCTGAAACAGCTGTCTAAAGATAAATGTCTGGTTTGGTGTTAAAGTTGCTTTAATTAAAGCATTTAAGAAACACTCTGGAGCTCCAAATCAGGGTACCCCAAGGGGTTAATATCCACGCATGGCAGAGAGACTAGACGCTGACACAAGCTGGTCAAAGACAATCTCTTTGTTTATTACAATGAGTAAAGCCGTTTTACATCTTCAGAGGGGGGGGGGGGGCTCATGCCATTATTTCATTGGCTAAGAAGGAAAAAAGAGATAAGAAGAAAGGAGATAACACTTGGAGTCTTACAAACTTTGGTATTTAGGATTAATGTAAACATCTGTGCATCGGCGCCACATTATAATGGTGTCTTACTTAACATTTATACTGCTTACGTCATATATGACACTTCAAGAAAGTGCTTTTTTTATAGGCACTGAATATTTATGTGAATCATCTAGCTAAGTAATTGGCTCAAACATTCTTCCACAGCCCATTCTGCACACATCTGTGGGAGAAGTCAGGATGAGCTCAGCACACAACTGTGTGCCCCCCTTGCCCTCTTCTTACTGCTGAGATACAGACAGCTCGGAGCAAAGGGATGAGGGAATGGCACTGTTTAGATAAGGAAGAAGCAGCTTAAAGTAACTACATAAGAAAATCAATCTAGTCACATGAAAGAAAGATATTCACACATCTCTATCAGTGGCTATAATCCTAAATTATGTTTTAAGACCTAATAGGTTAGACACTGACTTTTAGGAAGGCTGCCTTCCAATAGCTCAAGGCACAGCTTTATTTTTTCTTTAGGAAAGAGACCTAATTTGCACTACTTTTTTTGTAAGGAGCATTGCACGACGTATAAAACTCCTTATCCCTACTAGACAGTCTTCATAAGGGGAAATAGTACCCCTCCCCCCTTTTATTATTTTGACCAAAATCTTATCCTTGGGTAAGTCTTTCATTATCTCAAACAACCCCTTTAATAAATTTATAAAAAGTGCATATCACTAACGCAAAGGATATGTTGAAGAAATACCATCAATACTTTGTTGTTCCAAGAAGCCTGAAGTGGTCTACACTCAGCATGCACTTAAAGGGCATCTGTCAGCAGATTTGCGCCTATGACACAGGCTGACCTGTTACATGTGTGCTTGGCAGCTCAATAAATTTGTGTTGGTGCCATGCTTGTATGTGTCTGCATTGCTGAGACAAATGATGCTTTAATATATGCAAATAAGCCTCTAGGAGCAATGGGGGCGTTGCCATTACACCTAGAGGCTCAGCTCTCTCTTGCCACTTGAATTGAAAGGGCCAGGCAGTGAAAACATCATAACGTCCGGCCCTGTCAATTAAAGTACAGAGGGTGCAATAGTTACAGAGAGAGTAGAGTCTCTGGGTGTAACAGCAACGGCAACCCCCCTATTGCTCCTAGAGGCTCATTTGAATATATTTAAATATTAGCCAGTTTCATAGGTACAAATCTGCTGACAGACATTAAAGGGGTTTTCCAAGTGGTTTTTTTGGCCTTTGGATAGGTCATCAGTATCTGATCAGTGGGGGTCCAACAGCTGGGACCCCGCTGATCAACTGTTTGAGAAGGCAGCGGTACTTGCAGTAGCATCACAGCCTTTTCCAGCTTTTCCTAGGCTGTGTGTCAGACCCACACTGATCAGATACTGATGACTTATTCAGAGGATAGATCATCAGAAGGAAAGTCTTGGAAAACCCCCTTAACCCTTAACCCATACCTGCTGCTTTTTTACTGCAGCCCAGTCTAGACGCTGCACGGTGCCCCGTGGAGCGGGGACCCAGCTCTCACATGAGAGCTGCGGCCCTGCTCAAACAGCCCGGACCTGCAGGAGTGCCGATCTGGGCTGTTTAACACCACTTTACATGCCGCGGGCAATGACGCCCGCCGCATGTAAAGTGCTGACAGAGGGAGCGGACTCCCTCTGTCTCCCATCAGCACCCCACAAATGCGATCGTGGGGTGCCGATGTGTGTGAAGGCTGGCTGGGGTCTGATATAGACTCCAAACCAACCTTCAGTAATTTCCAGCAGGCTGCGCCTCCTCTATAGGGATAGTGCATTGAATTTTAAAAGCAATCAAAAAGATGTCTGTTATAGTCCCCTTGTGGGACTATTAAGTGTTAAAAAAAGTTAAAAAACAACTAATTTATTTAATAAAAAAACTACGCTTTTTCTTTACATTGAAAATACGCTTTTCGATGAAAAAAAATGAAAAAAAAAAAATCTTCCCCATATTTTTGGTATTGCCGCATCCATAACGACCCAGACTACATAAATGTCATGTAAATTATCCCCTACGGTGAACGCCGTAAAAAAACAAATTACAAAAAAAGACAGAATTGCTCATTTATTCTTAGATGCCACTGAAAAAACGTAATAACAAGCGATCAAAAAGCGCCATTTACTCCAAAATGATACCGATGAAAAATACAAGTCGTCCCTCAAAAATCAAGCCCTCATATAACTCTATAGAAAGAATAATAAAAAAGTTATGGGTCTTGGGATGCGGCAATACAAAAAAAAAAAAAAAAATTAAAAAAAGGGGTTTTCTTGCAAAAAAGTAGTAAAATGTAAAAAAAAATATATGTATTTGGTATCACTGTAATTGTACTGACCCAGAGAATAAAGTTATTTATACCGAAAAATGAACACCGTAAAATTTATAAAGTAAAAACGCAGTGGCAGTATTGCTGTTTTCCCCATCTCCCTCTCAGAAAGAGTTATCAAACGTTAATCAGAAAGTTATGTGTACCTCAAAATGGTGCCATTAAAAACTACAACTTGTCCCGCAAAAAACAAGCCCTCATAAAGCTATATAGATGGAAAAATATAAAAGTTATAGCTCTTGGAACGCGACGATGAAAAAAGGAAGGAAAACGCTTGGTCAGTAAGGCCCAAAACAGGCTGGTCACTACACTGATGCTAGGTAAAGCTGTCATGTTTTTGATGTGACACTCAAAAGTTGCACAATTTATCATGACAGCAGCCATGTTCCCCTCCTCCTGAAATATATAGTCACCTGTAATAAACCCAGACATAAATCTCAAGTGATGTCAGATCTCTACAAAGTTCTTTAGGCCTCTTTCATACGAGCGTCATGGATTGGCACCGAATGCGTTGTGTGTGCGCGTTGTGTGTGCTGTCCGTTTTGTATGCTATTGCATTGCGTTACTCCTTTTTTTCCGTACTGGTAGCATGCGGATTGCATGCGTTTATAATGAGCGTGAAAAAATCTGAACTATCCTCTGGAGTCACCTATTCACTGCAAACACATATAAATACCCCCAGCATGAATGTTTTTGGTGGGAAAGCTCAATTTTTAGTGGAGATTGGATTGTTTGGCTTGTTTGTGTGTTGGGTGTTTGGATTTTCCTTTGCAGGATGTTGACTTTCACCTTATCATCGACTGACCATGTGTTCTTGCACTGGCAGGTCTTCCGTTGTTTTGGAGAGCGGCCAGAAATGATAGAAGAGGAACCGCGGAGGAAGCGGATGTGGGTGCATCCTATCACTTCACAGCGGGCCTGCAAAGGTCAATTTGTTACTTTGTATTCTGACCTCCGTGCGCACCCTGTTAAGTTCTTGAATTATTGCCGCATGTCGTGGCTACCTTTGATCGGCTGTTGGGGGAGTTGCGGCCTGCCTTGACTTTCCAGGACACCAACATGCGGTGGAGTGTGTCACCTGAAGAACGTCTAATTATTACTTTAAGGTAAGACTATATTATCCGACTCATACATGAATGACCCACTGTTTGCCAATACATAGCTGTTTGGTCTATTGCCTGTGTAATCAGAACTTTACCTCTTCTATGTATAAGTACGTAATAGTAGTACACATGTATTATATATTTTAATTTTACAGTAAGAAACTGTGTGCTTTTCCCCCGGCCACTTTTTATAGTGTACTTTGGTGTACTACCAAGCCATGGTAATGGTCTGGAAGTTGATGTAACTAAACGGTTTTCCTTACTTTAAAGTTAATTTCATTATAATGTATTGAGTGCCAATCCTGTTGTATGGTATAATTTTATTTCAACTTGCCAGACACATTGCCATGAAATACTTATAAGTATTGCTGAAGTTTTTTCAAGATCTAATATTTTGTTTATTCTTGGTGATTATGGCACAATTCCCAAATTGTATAGGTGCTCTTGACGGGAAGCACATACGGATTAAGAAGCCACCGAACTCAGGGTCCTGATTCTATAATTATAAACAGTTTTTCTCTGTAGTTTTGTTGGCCTTGGCTGACACAAACTACAGGTTTATAATTGTAGATATTGGGTCCTATGGAAGTTCTGCAGATGCTCGCATCTTCAGGGCTTCCAGAATGGGTCGGTGGCTTCAGTCCAACCAACTGGACATATCACAGCCAGCAAACCTTCCTGACTCCTCTGGTCCACATGCGCCTTATGTGGCTGTAGGGGACGAGGGGTTTGCCCTTTCTACCAACCTCATGCGTCCTTTTCCTAGACAAGGTTTGGATGAAAAGAGGCGCACTTTTAATTCTCGTTTAAGTAGGGCCAGAAGGTTTGTGGAGTGTGCCTTTGCAATTTTTTCTAGCAAATGGCGTGGTTTTCTTTCTGCCATGCAGCTGGTCCCCGAAAATGTGAATGTGGTCATCAAAGCATGTGTGTAGTGCTGCATAACTACATACGCACCTATGAGTCGACACCTGATGGAGATGCCCAAGTGTATAGGTCGGCATCTGAAAGAGACCCTTTCCACTTGGAAGATCAGGATCTGCTGGACTGAGAGTGAGTTATTTTTGGATTATTTTATGTCCCCTCTCGGTTCTGTCCCTTTCCAGCAGCAATACTCAACACGTGGAAGGTTGTAATTGCCAGATATTTATTTTTGTTATTTTTTTACAACCTGGATGGTGTTTTTTTAGTTAGTTTTTGTATTTTTTAGTTAGAGACTCGCGAGATAATGCGGACCCTTGATATGGGTTGCGAGCTTACATATTTTGCTGGCATATATTGTTTTGAACACGGTATGTGAAATACAGTTGCAAGAAAAAGTATGTGAACCCTTTGGAATGATATGGATTTCTGCACAAATTGGTCATAAAATGTGATCTGATCTTCATCTAAGTCGCAACAATAGACAATCAAAGTCTGCTTAAACTAATAACACACAAAGAATTAAATGTTACCATGTTTTTATTGAACACACCATGTAAACATTCACAGTGCAGGTGGAAAAAGTATGTGAACCCCTAGACTAATGACATCTCCAAGAGCTAATTGGAGTGAGGTGTCAGCCAACTGGAGTCCAATCAATGAGATGAGATTGGAGGTGTTGGTTACAGCTGCCCTGCCCTATAAAAAACACACATCAGTTCTGATTTTTTTTTTTTCACAAGAAGCATTGCCTGATGTGAATGATGCCTCGCACAAAAGAGCTCTTAGAAGACCTACGATTAAGAATTGATGACTTGCATAAAGCTGGAAAGGGTTATAAAAGTATCTCCAAAAGCCTTGCTGTTCATCAGTCCATGGTAAGACAAATTGTCTATAAATGGAGAAAGTTCAGCACTGCTGCTACTCTCCCTAGGAGTGGCGTCCTGTAAAGATGACTGCAAGAGCACAGCGCAGACTGCTCAATGAGGTGAAAAATCCTAGAGTGTCAGCTAAAGACTTACAAAAGTCTCTGGCATATGCTAACATCCCTGTTAGCGAATCTACGATACATAAAACACTAAACAAGAATGGATTTCATGGGAGGATACCACAGAGGAAGCCAGTGCTGTCCAAAAAAAACATTGCTGCACGTTTACAGTTTGCACAAGAGCACCTGGATGTTCCACAGCAGTACTGGCAAAATATTCTGTTGACAGATGAAACCAAAGTTGAGTTGTTTGGAAGAAACACACAACACTGTGTGTGGAGAAAAAGAGGCACAGCACACCAACATCAAAACCTCATCCCAACTGTGAAGTATGGTGGTGGGGGCATCATGGTTTGGGGCTGCTTTGCTGTGTCAGGGCCTGGACGGATTGCTATCATCGAAGGAAAAATTAATTCCCAAGTTTATCAAGACATTTTGCAGGAGAACCTAAGGCCATCTGTCCACCAGCTGAAGCTCAACAGAAGATGGGTGTTGCAACAGGACAACGACCCAAAGCATAGAAGTAAATCAACAACAGAATGGCTTAAACAGAAGAAAATACGCCATCTGGAGAGGCCCTGTCAGAGTCCTGACCTCAACCCGATTGAGATGCTGTGGCATGACCTCAAGAATGCGATTCACACCAGACATCCAAAGAATATGCTGAACTGAAACAGTTCTGTAAAGAGCAATGGTCAAGAATTACTCCTGACCGTTGTGCACGTCTGATCTGCAACTACAGGAAACGTTTGGTTGAAGTTATTGCTGCCAAAGGATGTTCAACCAGTTATTAAATCCAAGGGTTCACATACTTTTTCCACCTGCACTGTGAATGTTTACATGGTGTGTTCAATAAAAACATGGTAACATACATTTTTTTGTGTGTTATTAGTTTAAGCAGACTTTGATTGTCTATTGTGGTGACTTAGCTGAAGATCAGATCACATTTTATGACCAATTTGTGCAGAAATCCATATCATTCCAAAGGGTTCACATACTTTTTCTTGCAACTGTATGTACTAATACCTCATTGCTATAATGTTCAAATTTTAGAACTATATGTATGCCAGTATCAGCATCATCATTAATAAAATGAGTTGGCCTCATTAATAATTCCTCAGCACTATCATTACATGTGTCATGTCAATAAACTCCATTTGTATTGTGTTTACTATCGTGTGCATAATGGACATTCTACTCATTTATATTTTGGTGGCAGATATGTATTCTAACTAAATATATGTTTAATAAAGTTTGAAAATTGATTAACATTGTTTTTAAGAAATGTTATATTTGTGTGTGTAAATTTGGTTATATTAATGTATTTAAAATGTTGCAAAATATTGATCTGTTCAATGTGTTTGTCCTACATAAATATCATTATGCACTGTATATAATAAAGAAAACAAACAATAAAATGCACAAAAATAAAAATCTTTTTATTTATACAGAGAGTCGTCAACTCGACTTATTTCTAAGGTAACAAATAAAATAAACAAAGAAAAAATAAAAATTACAAATTGAAAAACTGCCCAGATGGCAATAGTGGACCCTGAAACTGAGTGCCATGGTAGGTGGTTTGTGATTCGGGCACTGAGTGTTGAGTTGGACCTGCTTGTGATACGGAGGGGACAGGCTGGGCATATGAGGTCTTGCCATGATAGGTTTGCCCATATGGCCGACTTTGTGGGGCATAATGTTCTCTTAGAGGAGGGTATTGTGTTGGCTGCTGAGAAACCGGGGGAGTTGGCATTGGCCAGGGGCCAGTCAGGTGCCCATGGGTGCGCCAATTTTCAAGTGCCACAAATATTTCTGTAGGGTCATTAGTTGCTGCCTCCAGAACGATTCCTATAGCGGCTTGCATTTGCAACAATCGTTCTGGAGGCAGGTTCCTCAAATTAGGTGCCAGAGTCCTGCCATACAGCTCGAAGTGGTTTTCCTGGCGGGCTCTAGACAAATAGTCTAGGACCTGCGTATTGACCAATGCTTCGGCTGTAGGCATATGGAGTTTTCTGCGGCTTTGTAAAGTAAGAGTGTGTGTGGGGGAAATCCACTCCCGAAGCTGCGGGACGAGGGGCCACTGTGGTGTGAGGTCCTTCACCACTCTCTGGAGGAGGTTGGGAAGAGGGAATCTCCTCCTCGCAGGTACTTGAGTGGTGCAGAGAGTCCTCTTCTGTTCCTCATCAAGGCTGTCCTCCGTTCTTCACAATAAAAAATAACAGAACATGGCAATTAAAAGATGAACAAACTTTTTTTTACAAAAATAGTCAAGTCACATATTACTATCATCAACAAACAACATTTACTACATAGTACTACATTCATTAACCAACATATTACATATGTGGTCATGTAGCAACATTGGGTAAATTAGAAGTGTCATAGCTGGCCATAGCAAATAATCATATTCCACTTGTAATGTTGGTCACCTACTTTTGCAAATGAAAGGAGAATTCGGCTTGGTTGCTATCGGCAACTATGACATTTCTAATTTACAAATTGTTTATTAAATTACCAACATAGTCAACATACAGTGTATATTGATCAACATGTAATGGAGTTGGGGTAGTGGGGTAAAGAGGTGGCTTTGGTTTATTTTATTTTTATTTTTTGTTTTTGTTTTTAGGGAGCAGCCAACAAAAAGGGAGGTGGGGTTGGTATATATATTGTTATAGAAATAAAAGATTTTCATAACTTTTTTGTATGTTGTTATAAAATAATAAAGATTTATATATAAAAAAAAACATGTAATGGTCATTGTGGACATCACGCAGGAACATGAGATGTTCCCAAAACATGCTGCGGCCTTGGTGATGCATTTCTTTGCGGAACTGGTCCCTGCAGCTTCGCCAACGATTCTTGACTTCATCCACTTTAAAAAAAATATGCAACTAAGGAAGATTTACCAAAAAAACATAGGCTAGGGAGGACAACGTATGACATGTGCTATGCTTGGGAGGACAATGTATGATACAGTATGTACTATGCTAGGGAGGACAACATATGACATGCTATGCTAGGGAGGACAACATATGACATGTGCTATGCTAGCGAGGACAAGTTTAGAGGGAGAGACGGAGCAGTAGATAGGGAGGAGAAGGAGGAGAAGCAGACAGAACTCGCAGTGCACAGGAGGCAAAAAACAGACTGCAACTGTCACTGGAGCGAGCCATCCACTATGCACGGTCACATCCCAGGATGCCGGCACATGGCTCCGCAGTGTGGGCTTTTTTTAACGTGTTAGCTGCTGACAATAGTGTTGCCATCTGCAGCCTGTGCTGACAACGCATAAGTCGCGGTAAGCCCAACACTCACCTGGTGACGACCGCCTTAAAAAGGCACCTGGCCTCCGATCACTGAGCCCAGTGGGAGCAACGCCATCAGAACTCACAAAGCCACACTCCTGGCACTCCACGTCCTGCCTCTTCTCCTTCTCCTCTTTCCTCCCATTTGTCCTCCACTCTACCTTCCACCGTGACGTCGTCGCGTTCATCTGGCACAAGGCAGGATTCCGTGGCCCAAATGTTTGAGCGTAAAAAAATGATGGCGCCGGATAATCCTCTTGTCCAATGGCTGACTGCTGGCTTGTCGGAACTGCTAGTCCGCCAAATACTGCCATATAAATTGGTGGACTCAGAGGCCTTTAGAAAATTTGTGGCCATTGGCACACCGCAATGGAAGGTCCCCGGAAGGAAATATTTCTCCCAGAAGGGCATCCCACAACTATATGGCCACGTTCAGCGGCAAGTTAATATATCTCTGGCACACAGTGTCAGTGCCAAGATACATCTAACCACAGACACGTGGTCTAGCAAACACGGGCAGGGAAGGTACATAACTTTTACTGCCCACTGGGTGAACCTTTTGACGGCCATCAAGCATGTAACCCGTGGCACCCGTGTGGATTTGGTGTTACCGCCACGGATTGCATGCAGGCATGCCTCTTCTTCTCCTCCTCCACGGCTGACTCCTCCTTTTCCACTGCTACCGCCTTTTCCACTGCACCCCCCAAGCTCCCCAGAACCTATTCGACGTGCCAGGTGAGACGTTGCCATGCTGTGCTGCGGCTGTTGTGCCTGGAAGCCAAGAGCCACACCGGTCCTGCACTGCTTTCAGCTCTGCGGTCACAGGCCGATCTGTGGCTAACCCCGCTCAATTTGACAGTTAGTAAAGTGGTGTGCGACAACGGTGCCAATCTGCTGAAATAGGGCAAAGTGACTACGTGTCGTGCATGGCATATATCCTGAACTTAGTCGTGCAGCGATTCGTTGCCAAATACCCCGGGGTCCAGGACGTCTTGCGGCAGGCCAGGAAAATCTCTGCCCCTTTTAGAAGGTTTTACACGGCCATGGCTCGCCCTGCTGACGCTCAGCTGCGACACCACTTGCCCGTCAGACGTGTGATTTGTGACTGCCCGACGCGATGGAACTCCACCTTGTATATGCTTAATAGGCTGCTCCAGCAGCAACATGCTAATTGGCTAATTTTTGGGGCCTGTACTGGCCGACAGTTACATTTTTATCCTGTGAACGCCTAATGTACCTCCAGCCACAGAATCCAAAGTTCTTTGCTGTCAGGTGAATGCCTATTGCCTAAATTTTGGGTCCTGTACTGGCCGACAGTTATATATTTATCCTGTGACTGCCTAATGTACCTCCAGCCACAGAATCCAAAGTTCTTTGCTGTCAGGTGAATGCCTATTGCCTAATTTTTGGGTCCTGTACTGCACGACCGTTACATTTTTATCCTGTGACCGCCTAATGTACCTCCAGCCACAGAATCCAAAGTTCTGTGCTGTTAGGTGAATGTCTATTGCCTAATTTCTGGGGCCTGTACTGGCCGACAGTTACATATTTGTATCTCTAGCCACATGATCACACCCTTGTCTCACTCCTCTGCCTCTTATTATAGTGGCGTATGAATCGCATTCACCATAAGGACCTTCTAATGTCACAGGGTCATGTGACTGTGCCCCCCACCCTGTACTGTTCCCCTCACCCCGTACTGTGCCCCCTGCATTGTACCCCCTTACCACACCCTGTGCAGTGCCCCTAGTCATTCCCTGTACTGTGCCCTCTTATACACTTTTATCCAGTCATGGTATGGCGGTGTTATGTGGTCACTGTACAGAGGTGTTATCCAGGCAATGTATAGCAGTGGTATCCAATAACTGGATGGCCATAACTGTATCCCATCCCTGCCCACGCCATCCTTTTTTAGACCTGGCATGAGCGGGAAAAATATGCAGATTGCGGTGCTAGTGACCTTTGCGCCACAATCTGTGTCAGAAATACACTGCGTGCAGAATTATTAGGCAAATGAGTATTTTGACCACATCATCCTCTTTATGCATGTTGTCTTACTCCAAGCTGTATAGGCTCGAAAGCCTACTACTAATTAAGCATATTATGTGATGTGCATCTCTGTAATGAGAAGGGGTGTGGTCTAATGACATCAACACCCTATATTAGGTGTGCATAATTATTAGGCAACTTCCTTTCCTTTGGCAAAATGGGTCAAAAGAAGCACTTGACAGGCTCAGAAAAGTCAAAAATAGTGAGATAGCTTGCAGAGGGATGCAGCACTCTTAAAATTGCAAAGCTTCTGAAGCGTGATCATCGAACAATCAAGCGTTTCATTCAAAATAGTCAACAGGGTCGCAAGAAGCGTGTGGAAAAACCAAGGCGCAAAATAACTGCCCATGAACTGAGAAAAGTCAAGCGTGCAGCTGCCAAGATGCCACTTGCCACCAGTTTGGCCATATTTCAGAGCTGCAACATCACTGGAGTGCCCAAAAGCACAAGGTGTGCAATACTCACAGACATGGCCAAGGTAAGAAAGGCTGAAAGACGACCACCACTGAACAAGACACACAAGCTGAAACGTCAAGACTGGGCCAAGAAATATCTCAAGACTGATTTTTCTAAGGTTTTATGGACTGATGAAATGAGAGTGAGTCTTGATGGGCCAGATGGATGGGCCCGTGGCTGGATTGGTAAAGGGCAGACAGCTCCAGTCCGACTCAGACGCCAGCAAGGTGGAGGTGGAGTACTGGTTTGGGCTGGTATCATCAAAGATGAGCTTGTGGGGCCTTTTCGGGTTGAGGATGGAGTCAAGCTCAACTCCCAGTCCTACTGCCAGTTTCTGGAAGACACCTTCTTCAAGCAGTGGTACAGGAAGAAGTCTGCATCCTTCAAGAAAAACATGATTTTCATGCAGGACAATGCTCCATCACACGCGTCCAAGTACTCCACAGCGTGGCTGGCAAGAAAGGGTATAAAAGAAGAAAATCTAATGACATGGCCTCCTTGTTCACCTGATCTGAACCCCATTGAGAACCTGTGGTCCATCATCAAATGTGAGATTTACAAGGAGGGAAAACAGTACACCCCTCTGAACAGTGTCTGGGAGGCTGTGGTTGCTGCTGCACGCAATGTTGATGGTGAACAGATCAAAACACTGACAGAATCCATGGATGGCAGGCTTTTGAGTGTCCTTGCAAAGAAAGGTGGCTATATTGGTCACTGATTTGTTTTTGTTTTGTTTTTGAATGTCAGAAATGTATATTTGTGAATGTTGAGATGTTATATTGGTTTCACTGGTAAAAAAAAATAATTGAAATGGGTATATATTTGTTTTTTGTTAAGTTGCCTAATAAATATGCACAGTAATAGTCACCTGCACACACAGATATCCCCCAAAATAGCTAAAACTAAAAACAAACTAAAAACTACTTCCAAAAATATTCAGCTTTGATATTAATGAGTTTTTTGGGTTCATTGAGAACATGGTTGTTGTTCAATAATAAAATTAATCCTCAAAAATGCAACTTGCCTAATAATTCTGCACTCCCTGTACACCTAACATAGACGTATTTCTATATAATAAATAACCACCTGATTGTATTATAATCCAGGGGTAGGGCTAATATCTTTATATTATATAGATTCTAGTGTATTATACTGTGCCCTGTATTTCCCAGTAGAAAATGATCCTTGGAAAACACAGTTCTCATCCCTGACCACCAGGACCAGGTAGCGCTCTGTCAGTACATGGCGGCCTCCCCTCTCCGCCACGCTGCTCCGCTGTGTAATGGTGCTTATTCTGACACTAGGGCTGGGTTCACATCATATTTTGTCATCCATTTAATGCATACCAAAAATGTATGCGTTAACAGATGCCTCAGACTGATGCCGTACAGTGGCGTCCGTTCACCATGGTAGAATTTTTTTTTTTTAACGTATGCAGTTTTTGTAATGGACTCTTTATATGCAGGATACAAAAACTGCACGTTTGTATACATCAAACCGACAGGAAATAAAAAATTTCTAGGCTCCAGGAGGGCACATTTTTGAGAGTTTCCCTTTAAGAAGCATAAAAATGGCCACTGATTAAAATACATATTTTTTGTGGGAATTTTTGCCAATGATCCCCCTCTGGTATATCACTGTCCATGTTGTGGGAGTATTTGTGTACTTCTGGTAAGTGTTTGCTGGCTGCAAATATGATCTGAAGGTTTTTTAGGTTCGCCTGCCATTACAGTGAATCGGGCCCGCCGCGAACGTGCGGTTGGCGAACATTTGATCGCGAATGAGCATTCGCAAATCGTCCCGGCTGATGTTCAGCCATCACTATTTGCTATGCTAGGGAGGACAGCGTATGACATGTGCTATGCTAGGGAGGACAACGTATGAAGTGCTATGCTAGGGAGGACAACGTATGACATGCGCTATGCTAGGGAGGACAACGTATGACATGTGCTTTGCTGGGGAGGACAACGTATGACATGTGCTATGCTAGGGAGGATAACATATAACATGTGCTATGCTAGGGAGGACAACGTATGACATGTCCTATGCTAGGGAGGACAACGTATGACATGTGCTATGCTAGGGAGGACAACGTATGACATGTGCTTTGCTAGGGAGGACAACGTATGACATGTGCTATGCTAGGGAGGACAACGTATGACATGTGCTATGCTAGGGAGGACAACGTATGACATGTGCTTTGCTAGGGAGGACAACGTATGACATGTGCTTTGCTAGGGAGGACAACGTATGACATGTGCTATGCTAGGGAGGACAACGTATGACATGTGCTATGCTAGGGAAGACAACGTATGACATGTGCTTTGCTAGGGAGGACAGCAAGGATCACACATGTATAGATTGGCCACTTACCCAAACTCTGGAGACTATGGTCTTTAGTTTTGGCCCATACACTTGCAAACCGCTCCTGGGTAATTTCCAACCATGCGGCTTTTTTTTTGTAGCGGTCGTTATATTCCCCAGACCTTGTGTGCCAAATGCAGGGCCTCTCCTAGACTAGGACAATCAGCTTCTCCACATCCATGGATTTTGGGGCCTTCGGCATTATGAAATTTGCTCTGCGAGGGCAGGAACCTCTCCAAACAGACTTTTCTCACTCCACTACCTGGACCCATATGCAGAGAAACACTACCTGTTTAAAATCCCTTCACCGTTGCTAAATTACTTGCGTTTAAAATGCAACGCTTTGCATCCGGATGCAATGCATTTAACCACCTCAGCCCCTATAGCTTAAACACCCTTAAAGACCAGGCCACTTTTTACACTTCTGACCTACCCTACTTTCACCGTTAATTGCTCGGTCATGCAACTTACCACCCAAATTAATTTTACCTCCTTTTCTTCTCACTAATAGAGCTTTCATTTGGTGGTATTTCATTGCTGCTGACATTTTTACTTTTTTTGTTATTAATCGAAATTTAACGATTTTTTTGCAAAAAAATGTAATTTTTCACTTTCAGTTGTAAAATTTTGCAAAAAAAATGACATCCATATATAAATTTTGCTCTAAATTTATTGTTCTACATGTCTTTGATTAAAAAAAAATGTTTGGGTAAAAAAAAATGGTTTGGGTAAAAGTTATAGCGTTTACAAACTATGGTACAAAAATGTAAATTTCCGCTTTTTGAAACAGCTCTGACTTTCTGAGCACCTGTCATGTTTCCTGAGGTTCTACAATGCCCAGACAGTACAAACACCCCACAAATGACCCCATTTCGGAAAGTAGACACCCTAAGGTATTCGCTGATGGGCATAGTGAGTTCATAGAACATTTTATTTTTTGTCACAAGTTAGTGGAAAATGATGATTTTTTTTTTTAATTTTTTTTTTTCTTACAAAGTCTCATATTCCACTAACTTGTGACAAAAAATAAAAACTTCTATGAACTCACTATGCCCATCAGCGAATACCTTGGGGTGTCTTCTTTCCAAAATGGGGTCACTTGTGGGGTAGTTATACTGCCCTGGCATTCTAGGGGCCCAAATGTGTGGTAAGTAGTTTGAAATCAAAATGTGTAAAAAATGACCAGTAAAATCCGAAAGGTGCTCTTTGGAATATGGGCCCCTTTGCCCACCTAGGCTGCAAAAAAGTGCCACACATGTGGTATCGCCGTACTCAGGAGAAGTTGGGGAATGTGTTTTGGGGTGTCATTTTACATATACCCATGCTGGGTGAGATAAATATCTTGGTCAAATGCCAACTTTGTATAAAAAAAAAATGGGAAAAGTTGTCTTTTGCCAAGATATTTCTCTCACCCAGCATGGGTATATGTAAAATGACATCCTAAAACACATTCCCCAACTTCTCCTGAGTATGGAGATACCACATATGTGACACTTTTTTGCAGCCTAGGTGGGCAAAGGGGCCCATATTCCAAAGAGCACCTTTCGGATTTCACCGGCCATTTTTTACAGATTTTGATTTCAAACCACTTCTCACGCATTCGGCCCCTAAAATGCCAGGGCAGTATAACTACCCCACAAGTGACCCCATTTTGTAAAAAAAGACACCCCAAGGTATTCGCTGATGGGTATAGTGAGTTCATAGAAGTTTTTATTTTTTGTCACAAGTTAGTGGAATATGAGACTTTGTAAGAAAAAAAAAAATTAAAAAAAAAATCATCATTTTCCACTAACTTGTGACAAAAAATATAAAATTCTAGGAACTCGCCATGCCCCTCACGGAATACCTTGGGGTGTCTTCTTTCCAAAATGGGGTCACTTGTGGGGTAGTTATACTGCCCTGGCATTTTCCAGGGGCCCTAATGTGTGGTAAGTAGGTAAATGACCTGTGAAATCCTAAAGGTGCTCTTTGGAATGTGGGCCCCTTTGACCACCTAGGCTGCAAAAAAGTGTCACACATGTGGTATCGCCGTATTCAGGAGAAGTTGGGCAATGTGTTTTGGGGTGTCTTTTTACATATACTCATGCTGGGTGAGAGAAATATCTCGGCAAAAGACAACTTTTCCCATTTTTTTTTTATACAAAGTTGGCATTTGACCAAGATATTTATCTCACCCAGCATGGGTATATGTAAAATGACACCCCAAAACACATTGCCCAACTTCTCCTGAGTACGGCGATACCACATGTGTGACACTTTTTTGCAGCCTAGATGCGCAAAGGGGCCCACATTCATTTTATGAGGGCATTTTTAGACATTTGGATCTCAGACTTCTTCTCACGCTTTAGGGCCCCTAGAATGCCAGGGCAGTATAAATACCCCACATGTGACCCCATTTTGGAAAGAAGACACCCCAAGGTATTCAATGAGGGGCATGGCGAGTTCATAGAATTTTTTTTTTTTTGGCACAAGTTAGCGGAAATGGATTTTTTTTTTTTTCTCACAAAGTCTCCCTTTCCGCTAACTTGGGACAAAAATTTCAATCTTTCATGGACTCAATATGCCCCTCACGGAATACCTTCGGGTGTCTTCTTTCCGAAATGGGGTCACATGTGGGGTATTTATACTGCCCTGGCATTCTAGGCGCCCTAAAGCGTGAGAAGAAGTCTGGAATATAAATGTCTAAAAAATTTTACGTATTTGGATTCCGTGAGGGGTATGGTGAGTTCATGTGAGATTTTATTTTTTGACACAAGTTAGTGGAATATGAGACTTTGTAAGAAAAAAAATAATAATTTCCGCTAACTTGGGCCAAAAAAATTTCTGAATGGAGCCTTACAGGGGGGTGATCAATGACAGGGGGGTGATCAATGACAGGGGGGTGATCAGGGAGTCTATATGGGGTGATCACCCCCCTGTCATTGATCACCCCCCTATAAGGCTCCATTCAGATGTCCGTATGTGTTTTGCGGATCCGATCCATGTATCCGTGGATCCGTAAAAATCATACGGACATCTGAATGCAGCCTGACAGGGGGGTGATCAATGACAGGGGGGTGATCAATGACAGGGGGGTGATCAGGGAGTCTATATGGGGTGATCACCTCCGTCATTGATCACTCCCCTGTAAGGCTCCATTCAGATGTCCGTACGTGTTTTGCAGATCCGATCCATGTATCAGTGGATCCGTAAAAATCATACGGACATCTGAATGCAGCCTTACAGGGGGGTGATCAATGACAGGGGGGTGATCAATGACAGGGGGGTGATCAGGGAGTCTATATGGGGTGATCACCTCCGTCATTGATCACTCCTCTGTAAGGCTCCATTCAGATGTCCGTACGTGTTTTGCGGATCCGATCAATGTATCAGTGGATCCGTAAAAATCATACGGACATCTGAATGCAGCCTTACAGGGGGGTGATCAATGACAGGGGGGTGATCAGGGAGTCTATATGGGGTGATCACCTCCGTCATTGATCACTCCCCTGTAAGGCTCCATTCAGATGTCCGTACGTGTTTTGCGGATCCGATCCATGTATCAGTGGATCCGTAAAAATCATACGGACATCTGAATGCAGCCTTACAGGGGGGTGATCAATGACAGGGGGGTGATCAATGACAGGGGGGTGATCAGGGAGTCTATATGGGGTGATCACCACCGTCATTGATCACGCCCCTGTAAGGCTCCATTCAGACGTCCGTATGCGTTTTGCGGATCCGATCCATCTATCAGTGGATCCGTAAAAATCATGCGGACGTCTGAATGGAGCTTTACAGGGGGGTGATCAATGACAGGGGGGTAATCAATGACAGGGGGGTGATCAGGGAGTCTATATGGGGTGATCAGGGGTGATCAAGGGTGATCAAGGGTGAATAAGGGGTTAATAAGTGACAGGGGGGGGTGTAGTGTAGTGGTGCTTGGTGCAACATATTACTGAGCTACCTGTGTCCTCTGGTGGTCGATCCAAACAAAGGGGACCACCAGAGGACCAGGTAGCAGGTATATTAGACGCTGTTATCAAAACAGCGTCTAATATACCTGTTAGGGGTTAAAAAAATCACATCTCCAGCCTGCCAGCGAACGATCGCCGCTGGCAGGCTGGAGATCCACTCTTACCTTCCGTTCCTGTGAGCGCGCGCGCCTGTGTGCGCGCGTTCACAGGAAATCTCGGCTCACGCGAGATGACGCATATATGCGTGACTCTGCGCAGGGCTGCCACCTCCGGAACGCGAATCTGCGTTAGGCAGTCCGGAGGTGGTTAAAGGGCTTCTGTCACCCCACTAAACCGTTTTTTTTTTTTTTGTTTAATAATAATCCCTACACTGCGATCTCTGCATAGATAAGTAAAATAATAATTTTCGTTCAGTAGAATTTGCTAAAACGCTATTTTTATAATATGTAAATTACCTTGCTACCAGCAAGTAGGGCGGCTACTTGCTGGTAGCAGCCGCATCCTCCGATCGTAATGACGCCCCCTCCGCTTGTTGATTGACAGGGCCAGGGAACGGAATCGTTCTCTGCTGGCCCTGCCTGTCTTCATTCAATATCTGGCGCTTGAGCCGCGGCCGTACCTATCTTCAATCTGCCAGGCGCACTGAGAGGCGGCCACTCACTCCATCCTCAATGTGCCTGCGCCGATGACGTCACATCTACACCCGGCGCAGGCGCATTGAGGATGGAGCGGCCGAGCGAGTGGCCGCCTCTCAGTGCGCCTGCGCAGATTGAAGATAGGTACAGCCGCGGCGCAGGCGCCAGATATTGAATGAAAACAGGCAGGGCCAGCAGAGAACGATTCCGTTCCCTGGCCCTGTCAATCAACAAGCGGAGGGGCGTCATTACGATCGGAGGATGCGGCTGCTACCAGCAAGTAGCCGCCCTACTTGCTGGTAGCAAGGTAATTTACATATTATAAAAATAGCGTTTTAGCAAATTCTACTGAACGAAAATTATTATTTTACTTATCTATGCAGAGATCGCAGTGTAGGGATTATTATTAAACAAAAAAAAAAAAACGGTTTAGTGGGCTGACAGAAGCCCTTTAAAACGCAGCCCCATTCACTTCTATGGGGCCAGGGCTGCATGAAAAACGCAGAATATAAAACATGCTGCGTTTTTCACGGAACGCAAAACTGATGCATGAAAAAAAACGCTCATGTACACAGACCCATTGAAATGAATGGGTTAGGATTCAGTGCGGGTGCTATGCGTTCACATCACGCATTGCACCTGCGTGGAAAACTCGCTCGTGTGAAAGGGGCCTTATAATGTGTTAGCATTTAAAGTTAAGTTCCAAAAATGGAAGTTAATAGCAAGTATATAACAGGCGCTCAATCATCTGGAAATGTATGAAGAGGCAGATATGTAAATTTAAACGGTATTTATTAAATTCATATACATATAAAAATATCTAAATTATCCTAAATGAATATATACATACAAATATAAAACCATAAATGCACAGATGATAGGCGTCTGGCCCAGTGATGCCTAGATAGACTAGTTGGTATAATAGCTGAGGCAGATTGGAGTACGCTAAATCAGATGTGTATATCAGAATCTGTAATGTGTTATATTGACTTTAGTGAAAAGCACTAATAAAAAAAGTCTTTTTTATAAAGCAAATCTGTATTTAGTTCTTCTTAGTCATATACTGTATATCGATAGTTGTTCCTACTTGATTAAATGAAAACTGTGATATGAACTTCAATCACTTTGAAGCCTTATTTGTAGAGTCTTATATATTGGTTAGTTCAACTTGATTATTATTCTAATGCACATAATTAGAATGAAAAAACAATACCATAATTGTTGAGTTGAATACAATAATGTCCCATTTCATTTATAATCTCATGTGGATAATAGGGAACATAGCTGAAAAATGTTCATGATTTGTTTGGTTAATATTCATTTATGTTATATGGCATTCCTTATTGACGGTAATGTAATTGATGGTTTTACATATAGTTCATTACCATGAAATGAAAATGTTACCGCCTTTCCTCCAGAGTGAGTCTTTGTTGAAGCGATGTAGCGCTTTGTATCGCTTTGGCTGCGAACCTCCTGACTCTCCGTGTTGAGATAAATGCGCTCGACTTGTTCGGCGTCTAACGTGGTGTCCCACGTGGTCCGGCTGCTTGTTGAATCGCCGGAACTGTGCGTTTTACTTTGTCTGGCTTAAGTCTAGGATGGAGTTTGCGAATTATGCTTTACATTGCCGGTGTCCCAAAGCGGTGATGTCGGGGGGTCTTGTTTGGATTATAAGGATTGGATAGTTCTTTAGAGGGAAGGACGTTCCGTTCCACAAAATGCAGCACACAGACGGCTGGTATCAATAATTTGGAAACCGCAAGAACGGCAAAGGACCTGTGCATTAGCCCTTAAAAGGAAGAACAAAACAAAATAAATTGTGGCTTGTCCACTTTAAAATTCTCTGATCAGGCTGGGTAGGGGAAAATGGGATTAAGAGTTGGAAACATATATGGAGCCATTAATCAAACTGGTGAAAAGTAGAACTGGCTTAGTTGCTCATACCAAGCAATCTGATTTATTAATGGTCCTTTAAGACTGTGATAAATGTGGTTTGACAAAAGTTGCACGTCTTTACGAAAAAGTCGCATGTTCTATTAAAAACTCGCATAAGATTAGCATGGTCCTCACTGGAGTGTAATTGCGCAATTTTTTGTGACTTTTTAAATTTCCGCAATAGTAAATCTCTCTAGAGATTAATTTACATAAGAAAACACGCCCTCTTTCAGAAAACTGGCGAGCATAGAGCAGAGCCAATAAAAGTCACACATTTTTGCGCAGTTTTAGCGATTGCGCAAAATTTTGCGACTTTTTCACTCCATTATTTTGACTTGAGCTAATGATAAATCTGGCCCTAAGTGTTTTGCTGACAACATAGTAACACATAGAGAGTAATCAATACCAGAGGTGGCCTCTATTTTAGTTGTGTTTACTTATCAGCCACACTTGGTGCCACCAGATTACCCTCTGTATGAAGCAGCCCCACACTAGTCAGGTCTTTGCTGGTGGTAATTATAGCGATTATTGTGATGTCTAATCATTCCTTGCTAGTGAGGATTGTAACAGGTGGTTGCACATACTCTCTGCGGTGCGCTCGTATGGCGTCTTGTCTGCTTGAAAACTGAAGGCTTCTGATATAGAGCGCTCAGGAGCATAGCGTCCGGCACATGACAGAGAACAATGTGAATAAACTGGGAATTGAAGAACATGAATTACATGATGTGTGATTGTTGGCAGAATTGTTTGATGAAGGTCAGAGAGAATTTGGCGAGGGTCATTTCACTGATCTAAAACCCCCATCAAGAAAATCCTCCTAGTAGTGAGAATACTCCCACTGACACATTAGTAACAGCAGCGACGAATGAACTACGATTGCTGGCAATAAATTAATTCAGTCAACCTTACTAATTGAGGAAATTTGTACCATGAGATTTTTGGAAACCGACAACTCCAATATTATCAAACCCTCAGTCAAGGGGGAAAATGTGGTCATAATGGATTAGACACAATGGGCCAGATTTATCATTACTCTGACAGCTCACTCCACTTTCACATATGGATAAAGTCAGTTTTGGCTAAGTCAGATTTATGATCGGCCCTTTAAGACTGTGATAAAAGCAGCTTTACAAAAGTCACGCGTCTTTACGAAAAGTCGCATGCTCTTGTAAAAAGTCGCATAAGATAAGCACGGTCCGCACTGGAGTGATTTTGCGCATTTTTTTGCGACTTTTTAAATGGTCGCAATAGTAAATCTGTCTAGAGATTCATTTACATAAGAAAACATGCCAGCTTTCAGTGAGCATAGCGCAGAGCCAATAAAAGTTTTAGCGATTGCGCAAAAATTTGCGACTTTTTCACTCCATTATTCTGACTTGAGCTAATGATAAATCTGGCCCAATATGTTGATATGTTTAAGTGTATTTTGAATGATCGAAGAGGATTCTTTACGGTAAGAGCAGTGAGACTATGGAACTCTCTGCCTGAGGAGGTGGTGATTGTGAGTTCACTAAAGGAGTTCAAGAGGGGCCTGGATGTATTTCTGGAGTGTAATAATATTACAGGCTATAGCTACTAGAGAGGGGTCATTGATCCAGGGAGTTATTCTGATTGGAGTCGGGAAGGAATTTACCCCCCCCCCCCCCCTTAAAGTAAGGAAAATTGGCTTCTACCCAACAGGGGCTTTTTTGCCTTCCTCTGGATCAACTTGCAGGATAGCAGGCTGAACTGTATAGACAGATATCTTTTTTCAGCCATAAAGTATGTTACTATGTTACCTCCTGGACTACACCAATAATGAAGGCCCAATACCGCAATTACAAAACCTATTGGTTTTATCTAGTTAAACCCATGCCTATGGTAAAAATACAATATATATAACCTACAAAAGAGTTACCAGACCACATGAAATACAAAAGATTTTTATTACATACAATAAATTACATCACAAAACAAAAACAAGTGCAGGGACAAGGCGACATCACAGAGGGAGCTCACGCTGGTAATATCCTCACTGCTCCACAAGTTGATAGGTAGGTAAAGTGCAAATGCAAATATACAAATAATATAAATATCAAAGGCAGGACATATTACCCATGCTGTGTTTCTTCCGGGATTGCGCCAACCCCGACGCGCGTTTCGGTGAACCTTCGTCTGGGGGTGGCGTCATCACCGCAAGGCTCACAATAAATACCCCCATCCACCAATCACAATACTAATTGTGCAAGCGTGCACACCTAGGCCAATGAATAATAGCGAATCGCATCTTAGTGATGCGAGGCATCACATGACTCTTCGGTCACGTGACCCACATCACGTCACATCCCGCAAGATTAAGCGTAATAGCGCTGCAAAGAAAAAGAACACTGAAGGGGCAAAACAAAATTAGAAATGTAAGTGGATTTGTAAACTCAACACATTGCGTCCAAATGGACTCAATGAATCTTCTGGCTTTTCGTCTTTCCTATAGGCTTTCCTTGGTCAGCGTACGCTCCTTGTTTTTATAATTTTTTTTAATTATTATCTATTTATGTAGTGTCTTCATTGCATGTTATTAACCATCCTCCATTCTAGGTTTGTGCATCAATATAGTCCTGGACCTTTGGTTCTTTTATGGCACAAAGAAAAAGTTCCTTTTTTTTTTCTTTTTTCACAATCATGCGTATGACATTTTTTCATCACTTTAGTATGTTTTTAATTTACAATCATGCTTTTTATCCTTTTATTAGGTTTTCACTCATGTTTTTAATTTATCATTTATTTTTTATTTTTTAGGTTTTCAATACATAGTCATAATTCAATATATAATTCAATTCATAATCATGTTTTTTATTAGGCTTTCAATACATAATCATGGTCACTATAATTATCATCACTCTAATATGGGTCTACCACTTATTATGATATTTAATTAGTGATTAATTCATTATGATTACATCATCATTTTTATCACATTCATGTATTTTACTTCATCATCACTATATTGCACAATAATTTTTAATTACTTTATTATTTCACGTCATCATCATGGTTCTTTTTTCTTCTCCTTTTTGCAGTTTAAGTGATTCACCTTGTTTACATAAGTGTGGTGCGTTTTTTCACAATTGATGTTCATGGCCGTGATTTATGTTATGCATAGTATATACACTGCCTGTTTAAAAAAAAAGTCACCACCTGGATTTAACTAAGCAAATAGGTATGAGCCTAACTATTGGATAATTACTGCATGGGCGATTATCTTTCAGCTGGCAACAAGTTATTTAACCCCAACTGGTGCAATAAGCAGGGCCGGCCTTTGGGGTGTGCGGGCTGTGCGGCCGCACAGGGCGCCATAGCAACAGGGGTGCCGGGCGGCCGACAGCCCGCCGTGACGCAAATCTTTATTCTGCAGGGCCTGCGGGCGGGCGGCGGACTTACACAGTCACAGTGTGACACAGGTAGCGCTCCGGTCCGGACTGAAGGAGTGAGGAGGGGGCGGGGCCATGGTGACTGGGGGGGGGGCAGAGATGTGCTGATGCTGCCCATCTGGAGGGGACAGGGAGAAATGTACCAATGCCATGGTGACTGGGGGGGGGGTTGCTGGAGTGGGAAAAGTGTGCAATGGGTGAGGGGGGGGTCTCAGAGAGGACTCAGGGGGGGCTCATAGAGGACAGAGGGACAGTGCCCTGTGTCCACTGTCCTGTGCCCACTCTGCTAAAGCCTGGCATAGCCCAGCTTTACCAAAGCAGACAGGCAGGAACTGTGATGTGATCATATTTATCATATGTATGTGTGTGTGTGTCCGTCCCTGTGTGTGTCTCTTCCTGTCTGTCACCATCTCCATGCCCACTGTTCCTATGTCTTGACGCAGCTGCATCAGGACGTTCTGTGCGGAGGAAGAAGAAGGAAGAGGAGGCAGCACCGCCAGCAGGGAGTCCGTGCGATAGACACAGGAACGCACACTAAGGACTAAGGTTAGGACCACAAGGTTAGCTCGCACAGGGCGCCTGAACACCTAAGGCCGGCCCTGGCAATAAGTTACTTCTCATTTCTTAAACAACCATGTCGAAAAACACATCTCGTGGTCGTGGAAAAGATGTTAGTCTGTTTGAGAAGGGTCAAATCATTGGCATGCATGAAGCAGAGAAAACATCTAAGGAGATTGCAGAAACTACTAAAATTGGGTTAAAAACTGTCCAGCACATAATTGTCACGGTGGGGAGTGGGGAAAACCCCCCACCGTGCAATGACAGTGGCTGCAACGCCAGATAGCAGGGAACAGGGAGCAGGTCACCTCCAAACACAGACTACACCAAAACAACATACACCAGGTGGGGGAGGAATAACAGAAACACACTGGAGGGGACACACAGCCAGGGCAAGGTAAACAATATAATAAATAAGGGTGACTCACAGAGACACAACATTCAGCCAGGGAGCAAAGCTCCTACACAGACTGACAACCAACAAACTATGACCTCAGGCTCCAACACACCACTATATAAGGAGGCCTGAGGTCACACCCACCACAACACTAGTAATTTACCCTGTGCCAACCAAAACAGGGAAAACACCATATAAAAGGAAAGTGCACGTGCAAACAGCAAACTACACATTGCCACAAGCAACGAGTCTGCACGGCAACAGCGTCACGGTCAAACACTAAAATGACCGTGACACTCCAACCCCTCAAAGCCCCCCCCCCAACCAAAAAGGGAAGTTGCTGGGGCACAACAAACAATGGGAGGGGGGGGTGGAGAATTCAAGGTCAGTGTCGTCAGCATGTCCTTCCAAGACTGCCGCCAGCACGCCAGGACCATCACCTGGGCCCTGGCAGCCAGCCACCTTAGCAGTTAGCAGAACATACTGGACACCGCGTCCGACTCAAAAAACGCTCCCACTCCAGGTCGCTGCCAGCAGCCACTCCCCAACCAGCACACAGCCAGAACACCAAAGGAATGCTGCCAGCAGACGACCACAGATAAGAACATAGAGAGGGACGAGGGGGCACCAACACAGACAACGGTATAAAAGAATGGTGGGGAAAAAGCCACTCACCGCGCCATAAACGGTGAACCCCCATAACGCTCTCCCTCCGGAGAACACGCATGCACACCAAAAACAGATGGCGCCACATGCTGCACCCTCTTCTGAAGGTGACGCGACTGCGGAGCCAATATTTATTATAATGTCACGGCGGGGAGTGGGGAAAACCCCCCACCGTGAAATGTCAGTGGCTGCAACGCCAGATAGCAGGGAACACGGAGCAGGTCACCTCCTAATGTAAACCCTGAAATCTCCCTAGACTCCTAGTGCATGAGCCGCCTCTGAAGGTAAGGGGGCTCATGCTCACCAACCTAGGACCCTAGGTATCCCTGCTATGCCCTAGGCCTGATGACAGGGCAGGGACCACCCATTCATCCTTCACCACGGATGAATGGTGTCTCCAGAGGCCCAGTAGCTGACAGTGTGCAAGGCTATGGGAGAAATGATACGGCAGGTAAGTAACACAGCAACATAACAAATGCTATCCACACTTACCTGCCGCAGCCAAGATGGAAGGACGGCTCCAGACTGGGAAGCCCACAGTCTTGCTATTGCTTAAACCCCTCCGGGAAAGCAAGCCCCTTTCGGAGCAGGCACACCAACATATAAACCTCCAAACACAGACCACACCAAAACAACATACACCAGGTGGGGGAGGAATAACAGAGACACACCAGAGGGAACACAGAGCCAGGGCAAGGTAAACAATATAATAAATAAGGGTGGCTCACACAGACACCACATTCAGCCAGGGAGCAAAGCTCCTACACAGACTGACAACCAACAAACTATGACCTCAGGCTCCAACACACCAATATATAAGGAGGCCTGAGGTCACACTCACTACACCACTAGTAATTTACCCCGAGCCAACCAAAACAGGGAAAACACCATATAAAAGGAAAGTGCACATGCAAACAACAAACTACACATTGCCACAAGCAACGAGTCTGCACGGCACCCGCGTCACGGTCAAACACTAAAATGACCGTGACAATAATAATTAAAACTGGAAGGATAATGGGGACCCATCGTATTCGAGGAAGAAATATGGCGGGAAAAAAATCCTGAATGATCGTGTCCTTCATGGTCAAATAGCCCTTACTTTCAACGTTTTCCCAATTTTTCAGCTGACTAACTGACCTTCATTTCTTAAAGTAATGATGGCCACTCGTTTTTCTTTACTTAGCAGCTTTTTTCTTGCCATAATACTAATTCTAACAGTCTATTCAGTAGGACTATCAGCTGTGTATCCACCTGACTTCTCAACGCAACTGATGGTCCCAACCCCATTTATAAGGCAAGAAATCCCACTTATTAAACCTGACAGGGCACACCTGTGAAGTGAAAACCATTTCAGGGGACTACCTCTTGAAGCTCATCAAGAGAATGCCATGAGTGTGTAAAGCAGTAAGCAAAGCAAAAGGTGGCTACTTTGAAGAACCTAGAATATGACATATTTTCAGTTGTTTCACACTTGTTTGTTATGTATGTAATTCCACATGTGTTAATTCATAGTTTTGATGCCTTCAGTGTGAATCTACAATTTTCATAGTCATGAAAATAAAGAAAACTCTTTGAATGAGAAGGTGTGTCCAAACTTTTGGTCTGTACTGTATATATATATATATATAAAAATAAGTATATATAAATAAATATATAGATATACAAATATAAACTTATAAATACATAATAAATAATAGTAGTGAATGAAGGAAACAAGAACAATTGACTCCAATATTATTCTTTTGTCTCCAAAAATTGATAGTAACTGTATAATATGATAACCCCATGATTAAAATATACATTAAAATATCCATTAAAAAATCGTTTCATTTATCTCATTCAACCCGTACGGCGTATTGATAGATCCAGTATACCTCGCATTTTCGGAGGCTACTGAATCTATTGAACGGGTTCTTGGGTATGTAATCAATAGGTGTGATAGATTACATAGCTGGATTGGCAGGTCATGTGATGTTTTATATTAAAAGTGGTCCCATTTTTGTTTGAAGAACAATTTGTACGATTGTGTGCAATGACATTACAGCATAGGCACCGTTTAGTTCCGCATTTAAAACTACCTATTTTTGGGGGGAGTTTTTGTATGCCATTTTGACGGGCCTTGGTGTGTTTACAAATGTTCATTAACATGCAGGTAACCCCTCCATCGCACTATTAACATAGCATATTATTCTTAAACACGCCCAGGGCTGCCCCCCTCCCCCTCCCCACCTGCCCTGCGTGACAAAAATGTTTTTTAAAAACCCTTGTTTGTTGATGTCATGTGTATTACTGTCCTGATGAAGCGGGTGTTCCGCCCTTGAAACGCGTTGACTGTAAATAAATTCCTTTTACTAATACCTACCTGGTACCAGACTCTTGCTGACAGCGCCAACACAGAGGTTCCCTTCTTTCCTTCTTCTACTGTACTGATTTTTGAAAACAAGCCACAAGCCAAGACCGGAATATTAGACGTTGGCCTTAATAACTCGCCGGCCTCTACATAACTTTGGCGCATCCTGTGCCAGTCTAAATGTAAGGCAGCTTCCTTGCTGTCTTAAATTTAGATCGTTTTCTATGCCTAAATCTGGTATAGAAAATGAAAAATGAGATGGGCCTGCTTGTCATGGCCCCTTTTACAGACCTGGCATGAGTGGGAAAAAGTCACAGATCGTGGCACAAATAACCTTTGTGCCTCAATCTGCGACAGATGAACACCAGAAAACTGGCGTATATCTGATAGTAAATGACCCTCTATGTGTTTCAGAAAACTAATACTGCACATCACCCTGAACACACCATCCCCACTGTTGAGGGAAGTGACATATTCAGATATGCATATGTATGTGTGCCCTTGTCACGGAACCATGAACCAGACGTACAACAAGAGATAAGTGAAAAATAAGAAGGCTTTATTGAAAATAAAGCTGTAAAGCAAAAGTCCAAACGGATGGTGAAACCGAAGCAGAGTCTTTGAGAGGCCAGGGGTCAGGAACCAGAAGGGTAGTCAGACGAAGCCAGGATCAGGAACCAGCAGGGTAGTCAGACGAAGCCAGGATCAGGAACCAGCAGGGTAGTCAGACGAAGCCAGGATCAGGAACCAGAAGCAGCAGCAGTCTTAGAAGCATGAACACAGGAGGACCAAGCAAGGAACTGAAGCCACAGACCTCCTATATATATGAGCTAGGCATCTAGCTCCTCCCAGTGGGAAGGAGGAGCCGCAGGGTGGAAGGCTACAAGAAACCCAGAAACCAAGATGGCCGCCAGCACATGTCAAACGAAGGAGAACAGCAAGAAGGTAAGACCATGACAGTACCTCCCCCTCAAGGGCCCCTCCTCCGCGGAGCAAAAAACGGTTTCTGAGGGAAGCGTGCGTGGAAGGCTCGGAGCAAGGCAGGAGCATGGACATCTGCGGAGGGAACCCAGGAACGCTCCTCTGGACCATAACCACGCCAATGGACCAAAAACTGCACCCGACCACGGACCAGGCGTGAGTCCAGGATATTGCTCACCTCATACTCCTCACGATTGCCCACTCGGACCGGACGAGGCCGAGGAACCGAGGAAGTGAAACGATTACACACCAGTGGCTTCAACAGGGAGACATGAAACACGTTAGAGATCCGCATGCCAGGAGGAAGCGCAAGGGCATAGGCTACCAGGTTTACCCTGCGAAGCACTCGGAAGGGACCAACAAAGCGAGGCGCCAGCTTGGGAGTGGGCACTCGAAGGTTGAGGTTGCGGGTGGACAACCATACACGGTCTCCGACCTGGTAGGAAGGAGCAGGCGCTCGTCTGCGATCAGCCTGGAGTCTCTGGCGCTGCGCAGAGGCCTCAAGGGACTTCTGGATCTGTACCCAAGAAGCACGTAGGAGGGAAAGGTGATCCTCCACAGCCGGAATATCCTGGGGAGAGAATACCTCCGGTAACACGGCAGGTTGGAACCCATAATTGGCCATGAAGGGAGACGTCCCAGAGGAAGAGTTCACCGCCGTGTTCCTGGCAAACTCAGCCCAAGGCATGAGGTCAACCCAATTGTCTTGGTGATCGGAGACATAGCAACGAAGGAATTGCTCCAAGGCCTGATTGGATCGTTCTGCGGCCCCATTGGACTGAGGGTGGTAGGCCGAGGAGAAGGAGAGATGAATCCCCAACTGGGAGCAAAAGGCGCGCCAGAACCTGGACACAAACTGACTCCCCCGATCCGACACAATCTCCTTGGGCAAACCGTGCAACCGGAAGACCTCCCTGGCAAAAATCGTGGCCAACTCTTGTGCAGAGGGTAACTTCTTGAGAGGAACACAGTGGCACATTTTGGAAAACCGATCCACAATCATGAGAATGACCATATGGCCTCGGGATGCAGGGAGGTCCACAATGAAATCCATCCCCAGGTGTGACCATGGGCGCTCCCCGGTGGCTATGGGTTGCAGAAGGCCCAACGGAAGGTGCCGAGGGGACTTACTCTGGGCACAAACGGAGCATGCCGCTACATATGCGGCGATGTCGGAACGTAGGGAAGGCCACCAGAACAGACGTGAAACAGCCCAGGACAGCTGATTCTTTCCAGGATGCCCCGCGGTCTTGGAGTTATGGTAGGTTCGCAACAACCGAGTGCGCAACTCCTCAGGCACAAAACATCTGCCGTTGGGTCTCCCAGAGGGAGCACCAGATTGAGCCGCCAAAATCTGCTCACCCAGGGGAGAGGTCAGGCTGGTGCGAATGGCGGCCAGGATCTGATTCGGAGGTATGACCGAAGTCGGAATCGACTCCTCCCTGGACAGCTCGGAGTACTGCCGTGATAGGGCATCCGCCCTGATGTTCTTGGAACCGGGTAGGTAGGAGACCACGTAATTAAAACGTGACAAGAACAGAGCCCATCTGGCCTGACGTGGTGTCAATCTCTTGGCCTCAGAAAGGTAGGTCAGATTCTTATGGTCCGTCAGGATGAGAACCGGAACCACCGAACCCTCGAGCAAGTGCCTCCATTCTTTAAGGGCCTGCACGATGGCCAATAACTCCCTGTCACCAATCTGATAGTTGCACTCCGCGGAAGACAGTTTCCGGGAGTAAAACCCACAAGGAAGCAGAGGACCCTCTGGTGTTCTACGCTGAGACAGAAGGGCGCCTACTCCCGTCTCAGACGCGTCCACCTCGAGGACAAAGGGCAACCCAGGGTTGGGATGCGACAGAATCGGAGCCGACACAAAAGCGGACTTTAGGGCCTCAAAAGCTCGGATGGCCTCGAGCGGCCAGACCTGGGAATTACTGCCCTTCCTGGTCAGATCCGTGAGAGGCTTGGCCAGCATGGAAAAGTCCCTGATGAACTTCCGATAATAATTGGCGAAGCCCAAAAAGCGCTGCAGGGAACGAAGACCACTGGGCTGGGGCCACTGTAAGACAGCCGAAACCTTCTCAGGATCCATGGAGAACCCCTCAGCGGAAATGATGTAACCTAAGAAGGTTACCTGGGATCGGTGAAATTCGCATTTCTCAAGCTTACCGAACAGCTTGTTCTCTCGTAACCGTTGCAACACTCGTCTGACATCCAGAATGTGGGCCTCCATGGATTCAGAATATACCAAGATGTCATCCAAATAGACCACCACACACTGCTGCAACAGGTCACGGAAAACATCGTTGATGAATTCCTGAAAGACTGCGGGCGCATTGCACAACCCAAAGGGCATAACCAAGGATTCATAATGACCGGTCCTGGTGTTAAACGCGGTCTTCCACTCATCGCCCGCCTTGATCCTTACCAGGTTATATGCCGCCCTCAGGTCGAGTTTGGTAAAGACTGTGGCCCCTTTAAGGCGATCGAACAGCTCGGAAATCAAGGGTATCGGGTAAGCGTTCTTGATCGTGATGCGATTGAGACCCCTGTAATCGATGCAAGGCCTCAACTCACCGCCCTTCTTTTTCACAAAGAAAAATCCAGCCCCTGCCGGGGACGAGGATTTGCGAATGTGTCCGCGTGAAAGCGCCTCCCTCACGTACTCCTCCATGGCCTCATTCTCCGCTACCGACAGTGGATAGACTTTGCCACGAGGAGGAACGGCACCAGGTTGTAACTCTATGGCACAATCGTATGGGCGGTGCGGAGGTAGGGCAACCGCGCGCACCTTATCGAATACATCCCGGTACTCCTCGTATTCAGGAGGCAACAGAGAGTCCGAGGAAGTACACAGCAACTTGACAGACCCATGGATGCAACTAGCCCCACACTGCGGTGACCACGAGAGGATCTCGGCCGATCTCCAATCGAAAGTCGGATTATGCTTCTGGAGCCAGGGGTACCCCAAGACCACCGAGTAGTGTGGAGACGAAATAACCTGGAGGCAGACCGACTCTCTGTGAACGGCACCAATGGCTATCCCCACTGGAAGGGTCTCATGAGTCACGTGTGGCGGCAGAAGGGGTCTGCCGTCTATCGCCTCAAGAGCCAGTGGGGAACCTCGAGCCTGCAGAGGAATGGAATTGGCGGCAGCGAACACACTATCAATGAACAAACCACCAGCACCAGAGTCCACCAACGCCTGGGTCGTCACCGAGCCCCCGACCCAGGAGAGGACAACAGTGATCAGTGGTTTGTCAACACGGGAAACCGGGGACGAGGAGACTCCACCCAAGATCTGCCCCCAACAGGATCTCAGGTGCGAGCGTTTTCCCGGACGGTTCGGACATGCCAACCGAAAATGCCCACCGAGACCACAGTACATGCATCGGCCCTCGCGTCTCCGGAGAACCCTCTCCCCCTCGGACAGGCGAGCAAACCCCAGCTGCATGGGTTCACCCCCAGACAAGTCATCCCCAGGAGGCGTGGGAGGAGAGGGAGGCACGGGTGGGACAGCAAACGTAGGCGCCAATCTGTTAGAAGACCTCCGCAGGCTCTCCTTAAAGGAAGGTCTCTCCCTGAGTCTGGTGTCAATCAAAATCAGGAAAGAAATAAGAGACTCGAGCTCCACTGGTAGGTCCTTAGCTGCAACCTCATCCTTCAGGGCATCCGAGAGACCATGAGAGAAAGCAGCGACCAGAGCCTCATTATTCCAGCCCACCTCTGCTGCCAGGGTACGAAACTCAATGGCGTATTCAGCTACGGATCGTGAACCCTGTCTGATGGACATAAGGAGCTTCGCAGCAGAGGCAGCACGAGCCGGCACATCAAATACCTTCCGAAGAGAAGCAACAAAACCGGAAAACTCGGCAACCACCGGATTGTTGTTCTCCCATAAAGGGCTGGCCCAGGCCAAGGCCTTGTCCGAGAGCAGCGAGATCAAGAAGCCCACCTTTGATCTCTCAGTAGGAAAGGCATGTGGCAGCAACTCGAAATAAATGCCCACCTGGTTAAGGAAACCACGGCACTGAGTTGGCTCTCCCCCAAAGCGCTGTGGAAGAGGGGCAGAACCGGTCATACCCCGAAACACCGCAGGCGCAACAACAGGTGTCGGGGTAGACTCTGGCGCAACAACCGGAGCGGCAGTAGGAGCGACAACCGACCCATCGGCAACGGGAGCGAAATGAGCCGTGCGTTCAAGCAGGGTTAGCAACGCCACAGCGAACCGACCCAACAGGTGATCCTGCTGATCAAGTCTGGCAACCAGCATGGGTAGCGAGGATGGCCCTGTACCGTCAGAATTCATGGCTTGGTCCTAATGTCACGGAACCATGAACCAGACGTACAACAAGAGATAAGTGAAAAATAAGAAGGCTTTATTGAAAATAAAGCTGTAAAGCAAAAGTCCAAACGGATGGTGAAACCGAAGCAGAGTCTTTGAGAGGCCAGGGGTCAGGAACCAGAAGGGTAGTCAGACGAAGCCAGGATCAGGAACCAGCAGGGTAGTCAGACGAAGCCAGGATCAGGAACCAGCAGGGTAGTCAGACGAAGCCAGGATCAGGAACCAGAAGCAGCAGCAGTCTTAGAAGCATGAACACAGGAGGACCAAGCAAGGAACTGAAGCCACAGACCTCCTATATATATGAGCTAGGCATCCAGCTCCTCCCAGTGGGAAGGAGGAGCCGCAGGGTGGAAGGCTACAAGAAACCCAGAAACCAAGATGGCCACCAGCACATGTCAAACGAAGGAGAACAGCAAGAAGGTAAGACCATGACAGCCCTGACATATATGCATATGTATATATATATATGTATGTGTATGTGTATATATATATATATGTATATATAGGCCCTTCTTCTGGGCCCGTCCAGTTGTGATGTGTTACACATATAGAGATGTATGTGTGCCCTCTGGGCAGCATGCATCTCTATGTATGTAAGCCATATGGGTACATATATATCTATAGATGTGGCCCAGACATCTATGGATGTATATGGGCCCCTATAATATAGGAGGGCTTATTCCTGCCCCTATGTTAATATAATGTCCGTTCATATATGCGTATAGATGTGCCCCAAGCATCTATACGCATATATGCCGGAATCCCGCCGAAGTGCGCCTGCCAGGTTGGTGGAGGAGACCGACAGTTGGACAATTATGTCCAGCGTCGGCCTCTACAAAGGACAGAGGATCAATAAGATCCTCTGCCCTTTGTCACCATCTCCGGCCACGCCGGGGATGGTGCGCCTAACAGAGACATGGGAACAAAGAGTTCCCATGCCCCTGTGAGTGGCTGACCTGAGTGGTAAGCGTCCGCTTCACAGGCGGGAGGATCAAAGGATCCCCCCCCTGGAAGCGCGCTCCGAGATCCTCGGGCCGGCGCGGTGACGTCACATCACCACGCCAGCCCACGGGTTGAGGCCGGCGGTGCGCATGCGCACGGCGCCAAGAGGAGGACTGCGAGCGGGCGCCGCGAAGTTTAAATAGACCGGCGGCGCTCCGCTCTGCAGTCAGGTAAGTCCACCAGCAAGCGAGGCATCCCCTGGACAACGAGTCCCCCTGGACAACGAGCATATTACCGCTAAGTATATCCCCCTCCCTATACCACCAACAGTATATATATATATATATATATATATATATACGACATATATATATATATTATCCCCTGCCATATCCTGAGTAACCCCTTATACCACCAACGATCCCCTGCCCCTGATTAACAGCTCATATCCCCTGATTCCCCTGCATTCCCTGTAGTCCCCTGAGTAACCCCTTATACCACCAACGATCCCCTGCCCCTGATTAACCCCTCATATCCCCTGCATTTCCTGTAGTCCCCTGATTAACCCCTTATAGCCCCTAACCCTCAACCCACCAACCTCTGTGTTCCCCTATAGCCCCTGGTTTCCCCATAACCCCTGGTACCTTCCCCTGCCCTGAGCCTAATCCCACTGTGTTCCCCCAGGATCCTACCCCTGACACCCCTTCCCAGCTGCCCTGCTTATCCCAGCCGCAGCAGTGTCTGGATTTACCCCTTGTTATTCCCGTAGGGAGAGTATATTGACAGGATTGGGTGGGCTTCTGGTAAATGTATGTATGTGTATTATAGTTAGATACTGGGGAGGAATTGGGACTGTGTTAGCGTAGACAGAACCGTATTAGTGTGTGTACTTACATTGCTGTGGGTTGCCATAAACTATATATACCTATTCCCTTTGATATAGATATATATAGTTGGAAACATAAATCCGTCGTAGTAGTAAGGCGCGACAGCAATAGTTGTAGTGTATTGTTGGTACTGTATTATTAGTGTATTATGTATGTTATGTTCGGTAAGGATTAATAAATACTGTCATATTTATACCTATTGTGTAACGTGTGGTTACTAGCGGTAGTTAGTAAGGCGCATGCAGCTAGTTTAGTGGTTAGTGTAAGGCAATCAGTAGCGATTTGTTGTTAAGTAAGGCATAAATAGGCGGAGTTATCATAAGACGACCCACGCCTATTTATGAATATTAATTATTGAGATTTGCATAAATACCAATAATTAATATCCCCTTTAACACCCACCATGAGATCAAAGCATATTCACGTGTTAGAATGGCCCAAAGTCCAGATCTAAATCCTATTGAGAATATGTGGCAAGACTTAAAAATTCACACATGCTCTCCATCCAATCTGACTGAGCTTGAGCTATTTTACAAAAAATGGGCAAACATTACAACCTCTAGATGTGCAAAGCTGGTAGAGACATAACCCCATAGACTTGCAGCAAAAGGTGGTCCTACAGAGTATTGACTCAGGGGGCTGAGTATAAATGCACACCACACTTTTCAGATTTTTATAAAAAAAATTGTAAACCATGTATCATTTTCTTTTCATTTCATACATACCAAATTTTTACCCTATAAGATGCACTTTTTCCCCCCCAAAGTGGAGGGAAAATGTCAGTGCGTCTAATGGGGCGAATACTATGAAAGTGCTCATTAGTACTCACCGATTCCAGGTCCCCTTCAGCCGCTCGCTGTGCTGTGACTGCGCACAGAGTGAGGTTGTTGGTGCTCTGGGTCACAGCACAGTGCGCGGCAGGAAGAACGTGAAGACCGCTGGATGTGAGGCGCGGCAGCAGAGGTAAGTTGACTTGTTTTTTTTTCTGCACTGCTGTCTGATTAATATGACAGTCTGATTTGAGATGTGAATTGGGGTCTTATCTGAGGTCTGATTGTGAGACTTATTAACATTGGGTGTTTGATCTAAGGTCTGATTAATATTGGGGGTCTGATTGGGGCTCTGAGCTGAGGTCTGATGAAAAATATTTTTTTCCTAATTTTCCTCCTCTAAAACCTTGGTGTGTCTTATAAGCAGGTGCGTCTTACAGGGTGAAAAATACGGTACTTACTACTTTGTGTTGGTCTATCACATAAAATTCCAATAAAAGATATTTCATTTTGTGGGTGTAAGGTGAAAAAATGTCAAACAGTTCAAGGGGTATGAATACTTTTTCAAGGTACTGCATGTTATCAGAAACTAATATCATCCTAACACAAATGCTGTGGATTTACTTCTAACCACAGCAAATCCTATATATGCTCTACCTCTTGGATTACCTATGGCTTGTTTCACATTTGCGATTGACACATCCGGCAAGCTGTTCTGGTCGGGAACAGCCTGCCGGATGCTCCCAGAATTCCATTCGGCCCCATCAACTATTATAGTGTCTGGCCGAAACCCGTCAAATATGCCAAGAATCTGACAAATAGCATTTTTTGTCTGGCCGATTCCTGTCATTCTATGCCCAAGCAGCCTGCTGGAAGGCTGTGCTGGCAGTGTGAAACAAAGCCTAACTAATGTAAATATTTCCAATATTCATATACGAATGAACCTGCTGTGCCTCCTGGGATGTATTATAGAAGGGAGCAGTTGGGAGGCGTGCCTCTATACACGGCTACCTTCCTGATTGGTCCATGCTCGTTCAGCTCAGCCCAGTAGGTGCGGCTTCTCCCTTATAGATGTGAGAGAAGTGGCGGCCATTCACGGCCGTAATATTGCCGGAAGCTATGCTCCTGAGTGCTCAATATCAGAAGCGTTCAGGTCTTCGATTTTCGCACCCTTTCACCTCATAACTCCTGATGAAATGCCATTCTACTTGGTGTAGAAACACGTAGAGTGACGTGCAGTGTGTATCGAATAGCTTCATGGGCAAGGGGAAAGTGGGTCTCTTGCTGGTGTGAGTGTGTGAGGGTGTTGTATGCCTGGTGTGGTGTGCTTAGCAGACAAGACGCCATAAAAGCGTCAACTGTTACAATCCTCACTAGCAAGGAACGATTAGACCATCACAATAATCGCCATAATTACCACCAGAAAAGACCTGACTAGTGTGGGGCTGCTTCATACAGAGGGTAATCTGGTGGCACCAAGTGTGGCTGATAAGTAAACACAACTATAATAGAGGCCACCTCTGGTATTGATTACTCTATGTGTTACTATTAGGCCCCTTGCAGACGAGCGTGTCCGGATTAGGTCCGGATGTGTCCTGGTGCATTGCGGCAAACCCGCGCGAGTAGGTACGCAATTGCAGTCAGTTTTGACTGCGATTGCGTTCCGATGTTCAGTTTTTATCGCGCGGGTGCAATGTGTTTTGCACGAGCGTGATAAAAAACTGACTGTGGTACCCAGTTAATTGTAGTGTAGATTGTATTATTTCCCCTTATAACATGGTTATAAGGGAAAATAATAGCATTCTGAATACAGAATGCATAGTAAAATAGGGCTGGAGGGGTTAAAAAAAATAATAATTAACTCGCCTTAATCCACTTGTTCGCGCAGCCGGCTGCGCGAACAAGTGGATTAAGGTGAGTTAAAAAAAAATTTCTTTATTTTTTAACCCCTCCAGCCCTATTTTACTATGCATTCTGTATTCAGAATGCTATTATTTTCCCTTATAACCATGTTATAAGGGTAAATAATAATGATCGGGTCCCCATCCCGATCGTCACCTAGCAACCGTGCGTGAAAATCGCACCGCATCCGCACTTGCTCGCGGATGCTTGCGATTTTCACGCAACCCCATTCATTTCTATGGGGCCTGCGTTACGTGAAAAACGCACAAAGAGGAGCATGCTGTGATTTTCACGCAACGCACAAGTGATGCGTGAAAATCACCGCTCGTGTCCACAGCCCCATAGAAATGAATGGGTCAGGATTCAGTGCGGGTGCAATGCGTTCAACTTACGCATTGCACCCGCGCGGAATACTCACCCGTGTGAAAGGTGCCTTAGGGATGAGCGAATCAACTTCAGATGAAACATCCGAAGTCGATTATCATAATACTTTGTTTGAATACTGTACGGAGCGAGCGATCCGCACAGTATTAGAATATATTAGCTCCTATGAGCCGAAGTTATTTCTTCGCAAAGTCTCGCGAGACTTCGCATAAAAACTTCATAAATAAATTTCTACTGTAAAAAAAAAACATTTCCCGAACTCGGGTTTAGTTCCAACTTGGATGACAGTTTTATTGGTACTATTTTGGGGCCATACAAGCGCCGATGCTGCTGCACGATCCACGTGCACCGTTCTCCGCCAGCTTCTTTTAGGAAACTAACCAGCTACTCAGCACACTTTGCCCACTAGCTCCTGATGAGGTGACCGCTGTAGGGCTACTAGAAACGCATTGAGCAGGCCTGTGTCTGATTAGTTAGACCTTTACTCTAGCGGTGGAAGGGGTCCTCCCGCTATCACTCTGGTTGTCAAACATATGGACACCATTGGGAGATGTTCTGGGTTATAGTTAGGGACCCTTAGTAAATAATATAGTGGTGACACGATTGGGACTGCAAAAATACAAGAGCCCAGCATAGTTTAGTGCCACCACTATATCTGTGGGATTGATCTGTGAAAGTTATCTGACCACTGTATGTTATTTTAGATCCGCAGCCTGAGTGGGAGCTAGCTGTGTATACATTTACCCCTACTCAGTATATATCTCACTCTGCCTATCTCTATATATTAAGAGAGGGATCAGCCATATTTTAACAATTATATTTAATAAAGTTTTGTTATTTTCTTTTACCGTCCCATTTGGCAGTGAGCTATTTTGGGGTACATATGATTTTTAATCGCTCTATATTATGTTTTTTTGTGAGGCAAGGTAACCAAATAATGGATGTTTTGGCACCATTTTAATTTTTTACAACGTTCATCTGACAGGTAAGATCATGTGCTATTTTTATAGAGCAGGTTGTTACGGATGCGATGATATCAAATATGTCTACTTTGCTTGTTTGTTTGTTTCAGTTTTACATAAATAAAGCATTTTTGAAAACAAATTATGTTTTTGTGTCTCCATTTTTTGAACACCATATATATATTTTTTTCTGCCGATCGTCTTGTGCAGGGGCTCGTTTTTTGCAGGAAGAGTTGACGTTTTTATTGGTACCATTTTTGGGTACATATGATTTTTTGACCATTCATTATTACACTTTTTGGGGCAAGGTGACCAAAAAATTGGTAATTTTGGCACTGTTTTTTTATATTTTTACGGCGTTCATCTGAGTGGTTAGATCATGTGATATTTTTATAGAGCAGGTAGCTACGAACGTGGCAATACCTGATATGCATACTTTTTCTTATTTATTTATTTAAGTTTTAGGAATGGAGTCAAAGCTAGAAGAAACGTTGTAAATAGGATAAAACTTAAATAATTTATTGGATATACACTAAAATATGGAGAGGCGTGCAGGTCCCTAAATAGACATACAAACAAAAAAAAAATATATGGTCACTGGGCATTTGTAAGATGCATTCAGATCCCACCAGTACCTGTGGCTGTACATAAGGTGAGGAAACACTTACTGCATCGGCTAGTGACCAAACATATGTATAAATGCTGGGTAAAAAATGGTAACCTAACGTGGATATAGCTGCCTGTGAAAAAACGACTGTAGCGTGCTATAATCACGGGCTAACATGCGATATATCAAAGAAATGAGGGTATACCATGTCTAGGACTGTACATTGTCAGGGGGAAGGGAACTATCAGCCTAACATGGGTGATCCTCATTAACTGAACACCAGGTGAATAAATAATCCCTAAAGGCCCACCCTGTAGAAATCAATAAAAGTCCTGACTAATCCAGCAAGTGGCTGTCTGCCCTGAACAGATCACATATGGATGCACTATGTCCGTACCCTAAACCTAATAGTGGAGCTCAACGTTTCGCCATGTAGAGGCTCATCAGGAGCTAGGTCAAGTACAGGACAAACAAACATACAGGTGCCGTACACCTCGGGTGGTGAGGCGACAGCTTCGGCGCTATGATGGCCGTAATACGGCCGCCGCTCTCTACAGTTTAAATAGGGAGAAACCCCTCCCATTGCTGGGCGGATCAAGCGGCAGCTGGCGGGTCGCGTGAGGTGGCTGAGTGAGAGCCCCTCTCCATACCGCGATCCTGTGCTGAGTGTCAACACACTCATATATATGATGCAGGGAACAATCGGCGATTAAGAATGTCAGGAAAAAGCACAGATGGGACAGAGGAGAATAGCGCTATATATATACAATACTGCGCATAAGCAATATATATATAGATAACACATACCGGCGGCTGTATATACATATACCAGAGCACCTTGTAGGATACATTAACCCCCTACGGGCTATATTAACTGTACATATAAACAAAATAATGATAAGTGACACGTCCACTTAGATAGATATAACCAGGGATGAGGGCCCTCCTCCCTGGTTATATCTAAGTGGACGTGTCACTTATCATTCACTGGCACTGTTAATATAGCCCGTAGGGCGTTAATGTATCCTACAAGGTGCTCTGGTATATGTATATACAGCCGCCGGTATGTGTTATTATAAATATCTATATTGCTTATGCGCGGTATTGTATATATATAGCGCTATTCTCCTCTGTCCCATCTGTGCTTTTTCCTGACATTCTTAATCGCCGATTGTTCCCTGCATCATATATATGAGTGTGTTGACACTCAGCGCAGGATCGCGGTATGGAGAGGGGCGGGTCATGTGATATTTTTATAGACCCGGATGTTTCGGACGTGGCGATACCAAACATGTTTAGGGTATTTTATTTTATTCATTTTTAACTATGTATAAATGTGCATATATGGGAAAATGTAGCGATTCAAAGGCACCGACCGTGCTGATTGGTCCCAGACACACAAACACAGTCTATTAACAGGAGTCAAACAACCCTTCAAGTCAGTGGTCCACCTTATCTTATCAGCTTGGCCCTTGCTCTATATACTCACCTAGTAACTCATCCAACCCCTGTGCGTAACACATTTTAATGCAAACCTTCGGTACTGTAGTGCAGACATTTTTATACTTCAAGTGCATACCTTTAGGATATGAATCATCCACCCATTTACAGACTACATAGAAAAGACAATTTTGGCCACTGTCCATATCTCCTTTCGTTGATGAACTGAATACAATGAGCCTGCTGCTAAAAATTCATATTCTGATTGCTTTAGGTCATTGGTTTCCTGCCAAAGTCTTTGCATCAGAGAAAGCCTATTTGATTGATAGTAACCAGTGTAAACTAGGCGTTTATATCTGTAATACCAAATGTAATGTGACACTTTACACTAAGGACTCTTTCACATGTCCATGATGGCATTGTGACAAGATGGTCAGTGGTTCATTTGTGAAGATGTCCATGAAGGATCCATGTTTGGTCCGCGTGTCCATTTTTTGACCTCTATGTGTCATTTGTATTCCCCGACACTGCTAGGCTGAAGACAAATTTCCAGAGCATCTCCTAGCAACGATCCATAAAAAAAAACACAAACCAAAGACAGATGCCATATGTGTTGTGTGGTTTTTACAGACCCATAGACTATAACGTGCAGGAGGGATCTGTAATCACTGACAAAAATTGGGTGTTCCTCCCTGGTGTCACCACGGACCCACTGTGGAAAACCACTGATGTGTGAACATCCACAGTAAAGTCAATTGATACATGAGCGGTCCGTGGAGACCATGGAGAGCACACATCTGTGATTCACTGACACGTGAGAGAGGCCTAAGTCAAGCTGTGCTATACTGTACATTATGATATTAGAAAGTGTAAGGGGTTGTCCATTCACTTCTTCCTTTAAATGGTCAGTTATAATCACCTTATTGATTCCTCCTCTGCTCCCTTTCTGATGATTCCTGAGTCCCCTGCCACTTCCTGGTAACTCTTGACACATAGGAAATGACTGCTTAGCCAGTGGCGTACACATAATCCATGGGGCCCCCTCCCAGTCGACACCCCACATCTTAATATACCAGAAGATGTATAACTTAGACCAGGCCAGCTCACATATAATAATATACAGAACATACCAAGGCCAGATAGTAACTCTTACCTGAGCTGGCTCAGGCTGAAAGCTGCTGAATCGACCTGCTGAAAGTCAGTGGCAACTGGCAAGGCTGAATGCTGGAGGCTGGCTAGGCTCAGTGTGGGCTCTGGCTGGCTAAATGAGTGCTGCTCCTGGGCCTGGCTCAGGCTGGCAGAAATTTCTGGCAGAGAGAGAGAGAACGAGGCGAGGTGGGGTGAGTGACAGACTACTGGGCAAGCGGGCAGTGGCAGACTAGCAGTGGCTCCCACGCTCCTCTGTTCCCAACTTCCTGCCGGACCTGCAGCGCTGATAACTTTGTGACATCACGTAAGAGCACAGTGTGATCCAGACATGCTGCCAGGCCCTGCCCCCTGCCATTGGTACTTAAAGTGACCATACCTGAGCCGGACCCGCCGTCCCATCATCCATAACAACAAAAAAAAGGGGGACTTCTGGCCGGCCGTCCTGGCCTTTCGCCGGACCAGGAGTCTAAAAACCGGACGTCTGGCCACCCTAAGAGCAGCAGTGGCAGAAAGACTGAGGCCAGCAGCAGCCATTTCAGTCAGATTAGAGCCAAAGCTGCAGAGTGGCTGTAATCTGACTAAAATGGCTGCTGCTGGCCTCAGTGAGTCTCTCTGCCACAGCAGAGAGACCTCATATCAGCCAACATCAGACCTCAGATCAACCCAAAGACCCCATGAGACATACACTTAGCCCCCATCAGACCTCAGATCAGCCCAAAGACCCCCAACTCAGCCCCCATCAGACCTCAGATCAGCCCAAAGACCCCCATGGGACCCCCACTCAGCCCCCCATCAGACCTCAGATAAGCCCAAAGACCCCTACTCAGCCCCCATAAGACCTCAGATCAGCCCAAAGACCCCCACTCAGCCCCCATCAGACCTTAGATCAGCCCAAAGACCCCTACTCAGCCCCCATCAGACCATAGATAAGCCCAAAGACCCCCACTCAGCCCCCATCAGACCTCAGATCAGCCCAAAGACCCCCACTCAGCCCCCATCAGACCTCAGATCAGCCCAAAGACCCCCATCGGACCCCCACTCAGCCCCCATCAGACCTCAGATCATGATAGGCCCGGGGCTGTCTACCCAACTTGGGCCCCTCCCTCCATTTTAGTTTTTTTTTTTTTGTATGAAGAGGCTGCGGTGCTTCATGAGCGCCACAGTCTCTTCCTAGGCCATATGACATCTTCAGACTAAAAAAAATACCCCAAATTGGGTCCTAAACTAAAATATTTGGTCGCCAAATCCAAAATACATATAATTATAATAAAAAAGACATGGAGGAGAATACAGCACCACATACCTCTTACATTCAGTGACATCTCCTCTCATGTAGACCTTCTCTTTCCTCTTCTCCTCCATTTGACCCAGACCACCATGGCAAATTCTTTCAGCCACATCTCGTCTCTACAGTTTGTAACACAGACACGTTAGATTTCTCAATTTTTCCATCAACCTCCTCATCCTGGTGTCCCCACAGTGTCATCCTGCTGCCACCCCCAATACTGTGCCCTTTTTGCTCCCCAATGTCCAAGGTACTATACTGCTTAAAAAATTGTGACCCCTAATAGACATAATTAGAGTCATTTATCAAACTGGTGTAAAGTAGAACTGGATTTCCAAAAGAGCTGTCAAATATGAAAAGTGGAATCTGATTGGCTGCTATGGGCAACTAAGTCAGTTCTGCTTTACACCAGTTTGATAAATTACCCCAAATGTTCCTATAGTGTCCACAGCATCTATAATGTCCCATAGAGTGCCCCCAGTAATAATACCACCCTCTATTGTGCTCCAGGCAATAATCCCTGTATAGTGTCCCCAAAAATAATAGAATTGCCCCCGCAGTGCCTCCCCAATAGCAACACCCCCATATAGTAATTTCCACCACACTGCCCCATATAGTAATCCCCCCATAGTAATTTGCCCCCACACAGTAATTTCCCTCAAACTGCCCCCATATAGTAGTTTGCACCCACACAGTAATTTCCCCTACATAGTAATTTGCCCCACACTGCCCCTACATAGTAATTTCCACCACACTGCCCCCACATAGTAATTTCCACCACACTGCCCCCACATAGTAATTTGCCCCCTGTCATGCCCTGCTCAGACTATGTACGGAGGTCTGCCAGCACGTGTCTAGTCATTTGTTTTGTTTTGGAGTCGTGCTAGATCCGCCTCCCTTCAGGTGCACTGGGTGGGGTCATTGGTTTAAATTACTCCCCTCCCAGTGTTCCGTGCGGGTTATAGCTTTTGTCAGGCTGTGGAAGCAAGGAGTGAAGGATTGGCTTTTCCTGCTCAGATAAGATAAGTTGGTTTCAGATTTCTTTGGTTTGATGTCTAGGCTGTTTGAGTGTCGTCTGTCCCCTCCTGGTTCTGAGGGAGCAGGCTGCCCCTTTTTCCCCTTTCACCATCTCAGGGATTCTAGGGTATTCTCAGCCCAGGCACGAGGACACATTATTCCCACCTTCAGGGTCTGAATGTGGGCAAAGCAGAATAGGGAGAGCTGTTAGGGATTTGCTAGGAGGTAACCTAATCCCCAGCTTCTCGCCTAGAAATATTGTTTGTTTAGTTATCTGTGTATCTTATATCCTGTCCGCCGTGACACCCCCACATAGCAATTTCCCCACACTGTCCCCACACAATAGTTTTCCCCACACTGCCCCCACACAATAGTTTCCCCCACATAGTAATTTGCCCCCACATAGTAATTTGTCCCCACATAGCAATTTCCCCACACTGTCCCCACATAGCAATTTCCCCACACTGTCCCCACATAGCAATTTCCCCACACTGTCCCCACATAGAAATTCCCCCACACTGTCCCCACTTAGAAATTACCCCACACTGTCCCCACATAGCAATTACCCCACACTGTCCCCACATAGAAATTACCCCACACTGTCCCCACATAGAAATTACCCCACTGTACCCACATAGCAATTACCCCACACTGTCCCCACATAGAAATGACCCCACACTGTCCCCACATAGAAATTTCCCCACACTGTCCCCACATAGCAATTACCCCACACTGTCCCCACATAGCAATTACCCCACACTGTCCCCACATAGAAATTACCCCACACTGTCCCCACATAGCAATTACCCCACACTGTCCCCACATAGGAATTACCCCACACTGTCCCCACATAGCAATTACCCCACACTGTCCCCACATAGCAATTACCCCACACTGTCCCCACATAGAAATTACCCCACACTGTCCCCACATAGCAATTACCCCACACTGTCCCCACATAGCAATTACCCCACACTGTCCCCACATAGCAATTACCCCACACTGTCCCCACATAGCAATTACCCCACACTGTCCCCACATAGAAATTACCCCACACTGTCCCCACATAGCAATTACCCCACACTGTCCCCACATAGCAATTACCCCACACTGTCCCCACATAGCAATTTCCCCCACACAATAGTTTCCCCCACACTGCCCCACATAGTAATTTGCCCCCACACTGCCCCATATAGTAATTTTAACCCACACTGCCCCATATAGTAATTTGCCCCCACATAGTAGTCCCTCCCATAATAATTTGCCCCCACACTGCCCCATATAGTAATTTGCCCCCACATAGTAGTCCCTCCCATAATAATTTGTCCCCACACAGTAATTTGTCCCCACATAGTATTCCCTCCTATAATAATTTGGCCCCACAGCCCCCACATTCTCCCCCTCCCCATGTACTCGATGTCTCTTAATATGTCCTACTGTTTGTCCCCCACCCCCCACATGTCCCCCAAAGTAGGCACATGAAATACAAAATGAAACAAAAATGAAATACTCACCTAGGCTATGTCCAGGGCCAGGCGCTTGCTCGCAGAGGAAGGCGGGATGAGGCAGTGCCGTGTCCCGGCACAGGCGCACGATGACGTCAACACGTATGCCTGCGCCGGGATTTCACTACAGTGTGGGGTAATATAGCAATTAATTCTCAGATTGGGCCACTAGACCGTCAATAAAGATGCTTTAGCAGCGGTTGGCTGCAACACACGTAATGACCCACCCACAGAGGTTAAAAGAGCATTTTTGAAAAGCATTCTTGTTGATAGTAGCTCCATTCCCCTGAAGAAGCCACGCTCAGTGGTGAAACATGTTGGGGGAGCTCTAGCCTTGAGATTTTAGATTAGGTTAGGTAGGATTTCTGTCACGGTGAGGAGTAACTGCAGACCCCTCTAAAACCATGACCATAAGTGGTGGAGAGTCGCACTAAAGATAGACAAAGACGGAAAATAAATGATCGAAAGCGACCGAATAGGTGACCTCTTAACATAAATTCCATCAAGGCAGATAAAGTGTGTCGCTAAAACATAAAGCAAAAGGCAGATGGATATATGTTATGGAGGCAGAATATATGGGTGAAGCAACCCCTATCTCTGCCCACAGAATCCTGCTATACCTAGAATTTTAAAGTTTCCTTGTTTCCTGTTTTATGTTATATTACTTTTAATAAATTAAATAAAATAAACATTATGTTTTAAGTTGACCGGAAACGGGAGCTTATTAGTCTAGGAAACTAGACAATTTGAACTATATAATTTGAATTTCCTGGGTCCAAAGGGTCTTTGAAATATTAATGCTGTTAAGAACAGCTCAGGCAACTTGGCTGCCCTTATAATCATGTTCAGGAAGTAGAATCAAAAATAAAAAAAGAGCTTTAACTGGCAGATAACATTTTTTTGTGACACATTTCCTTTAACTCCCAAGAATAAATGTTTCCTTGTTACTATCATGACCTTCCACCTGGTGCTCTATTCCACGTGGGGTTCCACCAATACCCTCTGATTGCACAAAGGAAAGTCTGTCATAGAAAGGAGTGACCGCATTCATGTGTGTCAATTCAGAGAAGCAGCATAACCAGGTCTTCCACATGATGGCTTTGTCTGGTATTGCAGCTCAGCCCCATTAATTGGATCTGATGAGAATGAGTGACAATACCAGACACCCAAACACAGTCTATTAACAGGAGTCAAACAACCCTTCAAGTCAGTGGTCCACCTTATCTTCATGTGGCGGAAGGAGGGTTATAAGGCTCGTTTAACAGCTTGGCCCTTGCTCTACTGTATATACTCACCTAGTAACTCATCCCACCTCTGTGAGTAACATATTTTATTGCAAACCTTCGATACTGTAGGGCAGACATTTGTATACTTCAAGTGCATACCTTCAGGATATGAATCATCCACCCACTTACAGACTACATATAAAAGACAATTTTGGCCACTGTCCATGTCATTGATGTACTGAATACACTGAGCCTGCAAAAATTCATATTCAGGTTGCTTTAGGTCAGTGGTTTCCTGCCAAAGTCTTTGCATCAGAGAAAGCCTATTTGATTGATAGTAACCAGTGTAAACTAGGCGTTTATTTCTGTAATACCAAATGTAATGTGACACTTTACACTAAGGACTCTTTCACACGCCCATGGTGGCATCATGACAAGATGGTCAGTGGTTCATTTGTGAAGATGTCCATAAAGGATCCATGTTTGGTCCGCGTGTCCGTTTTATGACCTCTGTGTGTGATTCGTATTCCCCGACACTGCTAGGCTGAAGACAAATTTCCAGAGCATCTCCTAGCGACAATCCGTAAAAAAAACACAAACCAAAGACAGATGCCATATGTGTTGTGTGGTTTTTACAGACCCATAGACTATAATGTGCATGAGGGATCTGTAATCACTGACAAAAATGGGGAGTTCTTCCCTGGTGTCACTATGGACCCACTGTGGAAAACCACTGATGTGTGAACATCCACAGTAAAGTCAATTGATACATGAGCGGTCCGTGGAGACCATGGAGAGCACACATCTGTGATTCACTGACACGTGAGAGAGGCCTAAGTCAAGTTGTGCTATACTGTACATTATGATATTAAAAAGTGCTGTAAGGGGTTGTCCATTCACTTCTTTCTTTAAATGGTCAGTTATAATCACCTTATTGATTCCTCCTCTGCTCCCATTCTGATGATTCCTGAGTCCCCTGCCACTTCCTGGTCCCTCTTGACACATAGGAAATGACTGCTCAGCCAATCACAGGTGAGGCAGTTCACTGTTGTGGCCAGTTACTGCCTCATTTCCTGTGTGTTGAGACATATCAGGAGGTTAAGACTGGTGGAGGACCAAGGAATCATCAGAATGGGAGTGGTTGGGGATTGGCAAGGTAAGTATCACTTTTTTCTTTATTCCTTCTGACCCCTAAAAAAATAAACTGAGTGGCCAGACAACCTCTTTATCTCTTCCACATTTAATGCCAAATCCCAGCAAAAATAGTTGCCTAGTTAAAGAAGCACTCCAACAAAAATCTTTATTTTCTGGCCCATTAGAAAGGTACATGATGTAAACTGTAGTGAAGGAAATCTTTTTACTGGTGACTGTATTTGTGAGTTATCCCCTCCCTTCTGATCCTCAGCTGTGTAATGTGACCAACACTCTGATCTCCAACTGACACAGGACAGAAAGTCAGTTACTGCTTTACTCATCCCTATGAGAGTAGCATTGAGGCTCCCATAGGAATACATTAAGAAGTTGGCTTCCTATCTACACATAAGATGCTGTGCTATTTGGAGAGACATAGTGTTGGTCACATGACACAGCTGAGGATCAGAAGGGAGGGGATAACTCACAAATACAGTCACTGGTAAGAAAATTACCTAGTCACTCATGATGCTATTATGCTTTGAATAAAAGTGTCAAGAAAGTGAGTGCCGTTCCTACTTCACTGTATACTAGTGGAACGCCTTCCCTGGACGCGTGCACCACATACAAACCGCACTGCCGACCCATCTTCTTCAGTACCTATGTAACAGGTCAGAGAAGAGCATTTTTTGTGGGAGTGATTCTTCAAACCCTGTATGGCTCAAATTCACCTTTTTTTAAGTTTATTTTCCTCATTAATCTGTGTGGTGCCCTTTCTATTCATCTGAAATAACCAGGGGAGTACATAGAGGTAGGGGTCCTGTTCCTAAGATGAAGTCCTCCTAGCCACCTAGACAAAGGAGATTTAGTGGTCACAAATTATAGCTGTGCCCTAATGGATCAAAGCAAAGTCAACAAACACTGAAGACATTGTGGGTAAGCTTTTGCAAATTTTAAAATTTGCAGTTTGCTCTGACATCCTCAAAGATTTCCAGCTACATGTGAATAGAGGTCCAGAAAACCCCATTCACATGTATTCTAATGCAACTTGTTAAGGATTGTTGGTCCATAATACACACCGCAAATCTGTGAGAAAAGCATTGTGTTGAACATGGCCTATCACACTTGTCCAGAGATTTGAGTAGATATGCTTTAGAGTTAGCCACCCAGCGGGATTTAAATAGTCTGTATCTGAGCTGGAGTCCCTTATTAAGATAAAAGTTTACTTTTATTAAAGTTCTGATTAAAACAATAGGTAGAATCAATTTCCAATATATACGTTCTAGTAGAGTACTGGTCAGTCGATATTGTTTGCACTAAAAGGTTCCGGTACCAGCTAATGTTGACGGCTACCTTCTTTTTAAGGTACATCTAGTGTGCTCTGTCAGCCTAATTAAACCCCTACCTATTCTCCTCAGTGCTCTGGGATTGTCTATCGCTATATGGCTACTGTGCTAGATTTAGGGGTACCCTAACGTGGCTGTAATCGGAGCACTCGCCCTTGAAAGAGTGACCCCCAGCCAGCTGGAACCTTGGACCTGCGCTGACTGACCCTCTCTTCTATACAAGCCCCTTCCTCCAACGCATTTTGCATATATACGGCTCACCAGGGAGCGGCGTCTCGGGTGTATAGTTGTATGGCAGTGGCCAATACTATACTAGCCGTCAACACTAGCTGGTACTGGACCCTTTTAGTGCAAACAATATTAACTGACCAGTACCCTACTAGAACGTATATACTGGACATTGATTCTACCTTCTGTTTTAATCAGACCTTTAAGAAAGGTTAAGTTTTATCTTAATAAGGGTCTCCAGCTCAGATACAGACAAGTTGAACATGGCCTAACTGCAATCCAGGAAAAACAATCTATCATGGAAATATCAAAAAACTATTTTTATGAACACTTGCAGGAATGGAAGAATGTGTCATAGTTCATTGTGTCCTTTATGAAAGGTTATATACCAGAATGTCTAAATCATCAGTCGAAGTGACTTACTAATATTATACTGTGCAAATACATTACCTCACACCTACACGCCTTTCTCTGCTTTCCCTAGGAGACATGAATCAACACTGATCATTGCTGGCGTAACAAATGTCTACTGGTAAGTGACAGGCTAAAGTTACATCCCATCTATTGTAAGACAACACTGCACTTACCTCAGTTATTGACGTAGGTCAGTGGTTACCATAGACCAGGATAGATACTGCAGATTCCTCTCTGCACTAAATCTCCATATACACATAAAGGTAGAGATGCACGTAGAGGCGGCAACCACAAATCGGTGTGCTTAGATGATAATAGCTGCACAGTTTTGCAGGTAAAAATACCATTTGTGGTAAAACCACGTCAATGTGGTTTCCCCCTGCATCTCAACTGCACTGTTGCCACTGCACGTGTCTCAACCCTATGGCTGTGTTTACACATTCAGGTTATTTTGATGCAGTTTTTGAAGGCAGGGACAGATCATAAACAGAGGACATGTATAAAGAAAGAACTGAGTGTTCTGCTCAATTCACTCCTGACTTGGAGTTCAAAAACTCCTTTACTGGTGGCAGAGACTATGTAAGAATTATCATTAGTAGAGATGAGCGAATTTCTAAAAAATTAGATTCGGCCAGTTCGCCGAATAAAAAAAAAAAATCGGTTCGATACGAATTTATTTGTCGCGAATGAGCCTTTGTAGTGGTGTAGAACACTGTGCCTTGCAGTAACACGCATAGAGAGTCTGCTGTGGTAGTGAAACAATACTGTGAGTCAGTATGACATGCAGATGACAGGCGTCGCTCTTAGAATCACTGCACACTTCACTTATTTGGGCAGTTATTGAGCCAAAACTGATCAAATAACTCAAGTGTGAATTCAGCCTTACAAGGTCAATGTTAGCGTCAAGAAGAAGCGCACTCCTTTTGCACCGTCGGCAGCTGATTCCACAAAGATGTCCACAGAACCTGTTCTATTAAACGCTTATACAAGTAGAGCCCCCCCAACAGAGTGGAGAGGGTGTCAGCAGTAAGTTTGTGTTGACTTCACTGATCATTTTGCCCTTTCTCTGATCCGTCAGAACAATAACCCCCAAAAACGGATTCTGTGGAGCATCCGCCTTCACTCGGTCAGCATTTGGTCAGTAATCCATCAGTATTGCTAAAGACAAAAAAAAACTGGAGTGGATCCAAAACAGAGATGACACGTGAATGGAATATTTGCATGTCTTCTGTGTTTTGTACCCACTCCTGCTCACCTATGACACATTCTTCCATTCCTGCAAGTGTTCACTGCTCCTTCCCCCCCACTCTGCCACAGCAGCCATGGCAAAGGAACATGAGCATAGAGGGCCCCCCCGGTCAGACCTGTGAGAGGATGGACGATGGCACAGATAGGCAGCGGCCAACTTACTACATAGGATGTCTCTATAGTAGTTCAGTTTGTCCTCCCTCTCAGCAGGTGTAAATACAGTAAGACCCCCATTTTGGACCGGTAGCGAGGGTCCAACAAGGTGGAAAGCCAGAAGTCATCCCTCTGCTGAATGGTGACAATTTGGTTGTCACTACGCAAGCAAGTGAGCATGCATCGGGCCATTTGTGCAAGTAACTCGGATGGACTGCCTGCCTCCATCTCCACTGCATACTGCCACGGTGTGTCTGGGTCCTCTGCCTCATCTTCCTAATCGCCCTGTAGCTTCTCTGGCTCCTCCTCTCCTGTCACCTGTGTAGAAAAACCACCCATTTCGCTACACATTGCTTGTGCTCCAATGTCCTCCTCCTCCAGTTCAGCCCCCACAGGGCTCATGTGTCTGTGAGATCTAGGCGCCACAGCTCCAGTCCCCTGACCAGCCAGATTTACCAGCATCTGTTCCAGGACATGAAGCAGTGGAATGATGTTGTTCATCCCATAGTCCTGATGACTGACAAATAACGTGGCCTCCTCAAAGAGCCTGAGCAAACGGCAGGTGTCATGCATGAGCTGCCACTGGCTGACATCGAAGTTACACAGGGGAGTACTCCTGTCCACTTGGATCATCAAGAAATTGTTTGTTTATGGCCTTTCTCTGTTCGTATAGTCGGCCCAACATATAGAGGGTGGAATTCCAACGGGTTGAAACGTCACATATCAGCCTATGTTGGGGGATGCCGTTCTGCCGCTGCAGTTCAAGGAGGGTGTGCTTTGCAGTGTACGAGTGGCTGAAGTGCATGCAAAGTTTCCTGGCCATTTTTAGGATGTCTTGCAGATGGGTGGAAGACTTCAGGAAATGCTTGACAACCAGATTGAACACATGTGCCATGCAGGGCGCATGGCTCAGTCCTCCTTGATGCAGCGCTGACACCATGTTCTTCCCATTGTTGGTCACCATGGTTCAGATTTTGAGTTGTCGCAGAGAAAGACAGGATTCGATTTCTTGATGAAGGACACGGAGCAGTCCCTCCCTGTGTGACTCCGTTCACCCAGGCATACGAGGTGCAGAACAGTGTGACACCGCCATGCCCTGCACATGTGGTATGCTGGAGGTGCACTGTGAATTGTCCCTGCAGTGGAGGCTGAGGACACTGTGGAGGATGAGGCAGAGGCGGACACTGTCGCAGGACCAACAGCATGAGAACGTGGAGGCGGAAGCGGCGTCACCTGGCCAAGTTGCTAGTGTGGCTGTGTAGGGACCACATTCACCCAGTGGGCCGTAAAGGACATGTATTGTCCCTGACTGTAGTTACAGCTCCACACGTCAGCTCCATGCACTTTGGCAGACACCGACAGGCTCAAGGACTGGCCCACCTTCTGTTCTACATGTGTGTGCAGAGCTGGTACTGCCTTTTTGGCAAAGAAATTACGGCTTGGGACTCTCCACCTCGGCTCGGCACAAGCCATCAGTTCTCTGAAAGGTGGAGAGTCCACCACTTGGAAAGGGAGGGACTGCAGCACCAGCAACTTGGCCAGGAGCACATTCAGCTTCTCCGTCGTTGGATGTGTGTACGCATACTGTTGTCTCTTGACAATCGCTTTGGTGATCGATAGCTGACGAAATGACTGAAGAGGAGTAGAAGGAGGAGCCCTGACTGCCTGAAATCGGGTGCATGCCACTGGGTGATGCAGCGGTTGCTGCAGCAGACTGGACCACCACATTGGAGCCACCCTACATATGTTGACGCAGGCACCCTGGCCACGCTTCACCTTCTGCCCACAGATTCTACAAATGGCCATGTTCATCTCCTCCGGCGGCTTAACAAAAAACTGCTGCACCGCCGAGTAGGTGATTTAACCCCCAACACTCTGCACCGACTAACTGCTACCGCCTCTGCTTCCGTGAACTACTGCACCACTACTTTCCGGGCAGGTGGTCTACACTGGGCACGTTTGGCTCCCGACCTCCCACTGCTGCCACCCATGCTAGCGACTTGCTGGCTCCGCCGCTGCCTCACAGGCAAGCTGCCACCCTCTTCTCCTGATGATGGTAAAGCCCGTAATTCACCCAGCTCCCAAGTGCGATCAGCTACATCATCATCATCATCGAGTACTGTCTCTGGGTCAGGAGCCTGACCGCTTGCAACACCAGCTCCCACGCCACTCTCCTCATCACTACTTGCCCACCTACCGGAGGAAGCTGCGGATGTATCCTCCACATCTTGGCTGGCCAGTAGCTGCTGACTGTCCTCTAGTAGCTCGTCCTCGCTGTATAGTGGAGTTGAGCCCACAGCATATAATACTTCTCTGGCTGAGGGAACAGAAAAGGACAGAGGCAGCTGGAGGACATGTGAGGGCACAGGTCCTGCTCCTGGGCCATGCCAACTAAGGGTTGTGTCTGACGAACCCACTGACTCTTGGTTGGGGTGTCTTATGTCACTTGGGACGAAGTGGATGACTGAGTCAACCATTCAAGAACCGCTGGGTTGCTGGTCAAGACATGACCGCTAGATGACACCGGTAGCTCAGGCCTCTCGCTGCGACTACTGCTGCCACGCCCCCTTACTCTGCTGCAACCTATGCCTGCGCCAGAAACATTTAGGTCTCTGCCACTCCCCTGTGCAGGGCCTAGCACTTCTCTGTCTGAGTGTTAGATCAAATAAATACAGTGCTGCCCATAATTATTCATACCCCTGGCAAATTTTGACTTAAATTTACTTTTATTCAACCAACAAGTAATTTTTTGATGGGAAATGACATAGGTGTCTCCCAAAAGATAATAAGACGATGTACAAGAGGCATTATTGTGGAAAAAAAACATTTCTCAGCTTTTATTTACATTTGAGCAAAAAGTGTCCAGTCCAAAATTATTCATACCTTTCATAAACTGTCACAGTCTGTGGGAAAATCAAAAGTTCTATACCATTCCAAATAGTCCAAGCTGTTCTAAAGCATCCTAATTACCCTGATTAATTGGGAACAGCTGTTTTAATCAACTCAACAGGTGAAAAAAAGCAGCTCTCTGCAGTTGGTTTGTGGACAGTCATGGCTAAGACAAAGGAGCTCAGTTATTATCTTTTGGGAGACACCTATGTCATTTCCCATCAAAAAATTACTTGCTGGTTGAATAAAAGTAACTTTAAGTAAAAAATTTGCCTGGGGTATGAATAATTATGGGCAGCACTGTAAATAAAAAGGAAATTAAAACACCCCACGTCTGCAAATTTTCTCACTTCACCACACAACAGCTAATAAGCCCCTTTTTTCCACTAATACACGCCAAAAAGGGCTTAAGAACATATAACTGCACCGCTGAATGGCAAATATATATATTTTGCCACTAATACATGCAAAAAAGTGCTTTATAACATATAACTGCCCCGCTGAACGGCAAATATATATTTTTTGCCACTAATACATGCCAAAAAAGGCTGTAATTTTCTCACTTCACCACACAACAGCAAATACTTTTCTTTGTGCCAATAATACACGCAAAAAGTGCTTTAGAACATATAACTGCGCCGCTGAACGGCAAATATATATATATATATTTTTTTTGCCACTAATACATGCCAAAAAGGGCTATAATTTTCTCACTTCACCACACAATGGCAAATACTTTTTTTGTGCCACTAATACACGCAAAAAAGTGCTTTAGAACATATAACTGCACTGCTGAACAGCAAATATATATTTTATTTGCCGCTAATACACACCAAAAAAGGGCTGTAATTTTGTCACTTCACCACACAACGGTTAATACAAGCCAAAAAATGGTTTAGAACATAACTGCACCGCACAAGGGCAAATAAGACATAGAATTATTTCCTTGTAATAAACCCTGTTAATGGCTGTACAGCACTTGCACCCCAATAACAAGAACGGTTTGCTGGAATTACAGAGCTGTCTAATAGCAATTTGGATCCCCAGTCAGTTCAGCAAGGTGTAATAGGATTGTTCCTATTACCCAGGCTGTACACTCCCCTAATGAACCCTGTTCTGCTTCAATACTGTGAAATGATCCCTCCCTATCCTTTCCCTGAACTTCTATACAGCTAAATAAAAGTTTTAAAGTATTTTCTACCACTGTCCCTAGCGCCTGCTGACGTCTCTCCCTGCACTAAGTACACTGGAAAATGGCTGAATCCAAGATGGCTGAGGCTATTTATAGGGCTGTGACATCACAGGGCTGGCTGGCTGCTGATTGGCTGCATGCATGGCATTGTGGGTTATCCCTCGTTCCTAGAGTTCCTTGCTCCATGTCCTAACACGTGCAGCAGCCATTTTAGGAAAAAATGCCATTCGTTACCACAAAGCATGAGGAAATTCGTATTCGGTGCGAATCAAATTCTTCCTGAAATTCGGTTCAAATTCCACTTCATCAACCTCGATTCGCTCATCTCTAATAATTAGGATAGGGCATCAATGTTTGATGTGTGGGGGACCAACCTGCAGGAGCCCTCCTGATCAGTGCAATAAGGAGCAGAGGTGCAATAATAAGGCAAAGCTTTCCATATAGACCATCTACTCTGCCTGTGGAAGCAATGTAGAAGATGCAGCAGCCACCAAGACACAGGATCTGAGGGTTCCATGTCCTAAGCACAGACTTCAATGTTTTAAAGGGTTTTCCAGGATTTTATAACTGATGGCCTATCCTCAGGATAGTCACAATAGTAAAATATCAAAAAAAGTCTCTATAATGTTGTTATGGTACTTATTGGCGCTGCGGATCCACCGTGTGATGTGGGTGAAGTTCACTTAAATATCCAAACTAAAATAAAGGTGTTCGCTCTGTCAGAAATTGTCAAGTCCAATCAGGAATCGGTTTTCCAGGTCAAGAGTTCCTCACAATGCAACCGGACAATCAGAATCCAGACGTAGGGCGCACTTTCAAACGCCCAAATCAAGATGGACAATTGAAAACTGCATATAAAATAACTTTTCTCGTGCATCCACCCGACCTAGGTTTCGCCGTTCAGCTTAGTCAGGGGCGATAATAGCACCCCTCTCAGGTGTGGTATTTAAAGGCAGGAGGTCACATTAAGCATCCCGCCCTCTTACTCTGCATGCGTCACTATTCACTATTAAAACATTTCCATAAAACTTTCACAATGCATAAACCATACTCTTTTAAAAACATGTGCAGCATGAAATAACTTATATTAACCATCTCCCCTGTATGCGCTTTCACGCTACAATGGACCTACTAAATAAACCTCTTTTTCATTCATAAAATTCCCACATGACCCCAATTCCAGTCACCTGATTGATAATCTCCAATAACAGACGACAACTGCTTCATTCATTCATGGACTCAGCTCTTCACGTGGTATAAACATAAGTCACATGGCGAAGCTCAACCAATGACTTTCTACACCAGTTTAAAACAGGTAATGCCGTTTCAGTTTGTATAGCTTTTCTTCTTCAACGAACCAGACAATGTTTCAAATCAAAATCTATATTGAGCCCACTCGGTTTCAATGTATCTATTTTTTATATCCACCCCACTTCTCTACAGTTCAGTGTCGGGTCTCCACCCCTCCAGTTCTCCTTAACCCTTTCCAGACCACTGAACTTCAAGCCGGCTGGATTTTTACCATGTGCTATTTTGAAGTGGAGGGATACACTATGATCTTCCCGGCCCTCCTTGATGATACCAATATGCTCCTGTATTCTAGTTTCCAATTTGTGCAAAGTTCTCCCCACATACTGGAGCCCCCAAGGGCATTCCAGTAAGTATACCACCCCCATTGTTTCACATGGTGTTTCTCCTTTAACCTTATGAGTCTGTCCTCCTCTCGATTTAACTTGTAGATTTTTTATCTTTTTATCCTCTCTGGAGTGGTTCCTGCATTCAGTGCAGAAACCGCACCATGGGAACGGATCTTTTGCTTTTTTTTTTTGCCACTTCAGTCGACAAATGACTGAGGACCAAAGAATCTCGTTGGTTCGGTGCTTTTTTATATATCACTGTGGGGTGGTCTGGGAGAACTTGACCCAACACAGGATCATTCTTCAAGATGGACCAATTTTTATGCAGAGAATTTTTTAAAGGGCCAACCAATGCATTAAACTGGGTCAGAAACATAAATCTCCAATCTTTAGTTTCCTTTACATTTTTTCTGCTGCTTTTATTATCCCACACTTCCACTTTATTTCTCACCTTTTCTAAATAATCTCGATCATAACCCTTTTCCACAAAACCATTCTGGATAATTAGACTCTGTTCCCTATAATCACTAGGTGAGGTGCAGTTCCTACGGATGCGGATAAATTGTCCCTTAGGGATATTGTTCTTCGAAGGGGCATGATGACAACTTGCCATATCTATGAATCCATTGACATCTGTCGGTTTGAAGAACGTTTTTGTCTTGATTTGATTGTCCTCTACAAATATCGTAAGATCCCAAAAATGTATACTGGTGGGACTAATCTCACTAGTGAATCTTAAGTTATGGTTATTCTCATTTATTTTTTCTATAAATTTTTCAAGACCTCGGCGTTCCCCCTCCTATATGATCAAACAGTCGTCAATAAAATGTTTCCATAATACAAGTTTGCCTCCCCCCTGCATTACATGTAAAAGTAAAATGGCTATTTTTTCCCATGAGGCCATGTAGAGATTGGCGAAACTGGGTGCGCATTTCGCCCCCATCGCAATTCCGGTCAATTGGAGAATGTATCATCAAACCAAAAGTAATTTTTACTCAAGCAAAAGTTGAGTCAGTCTAATATAAATTCCGCCTGTAGTAATGGCGTACTTTGATCATTATATAGGTGTTCCTTCACTGCCTCTAAACCACGTTCTTTTGTGATCACAGTATACAGGGATGCTACATCAGCTGTAGCTAGCCAAATATTAGCACTCACCCCACCAAGGTCTTGTAAGATGTTCAGAACCGCACCTGTGTCTTTCAAATACGATGGTGTTCGAACCGTATACCTCTGCAGGAAAAAGTCCACATATTCCGTGAGTCTACTAGTTAAAGAGTCAATACCAGACACAATTGGTCTCCCCGGTGGGTCGACCAATTGTTTATGGATTTTGGCTAGTTGGTATATTACAGTTTTTGGGAATTAAATTTTTACAAAATCAAGCTCTCTCTTGTTCAAAATCCCTTTCTCATATGCTCTCAACACGAGCTGGTCCATCTCTTTTTTATATTATGGTAAAGGGTCTCTTTTTAAAATCTGATTTCCCTATCGGAAAGTAGTCTGTGCAATTCTTTTTCATAATTTTTACTATCCAGCACCACAACCCTCCCCCCTTATCTGCTGGTTTAATAACGATCTGTGAGTTAGTTTCCAAATTTCTCAAGGCCGTCTTTTCTTCCAACGTTAAAATAAAATGTCTTAATTTATCTTCTAATTTGTCAAGGCTTTGGAGTAAAGCTCTCTTAAAAGCCTTTATGCACTAATTTTCTTTATTTATTGGGCAAAATTTACTTTTAATTCGGAGATCTGTGTGTATAATAGGGTCGGTTGGTATCAAGGGCTTTGCATCCAATTTTTCATTATTCATCGCATATTTAGCTAAATTAAGTTTCCTTATGTATTTGTGGATGTCTAAAAACATCCCAAATTTATTAGTTTTTTTTATAGGTGCAAATTTTAAGCCCTTTCTCAAGACATCCTCAGGACAGGTCAACAGTACCTGATTGGTGGGGGTCCGACAGGACCCCCGCCGATCAGCTGTTTGAGAAGGCATCAGCGCTTCTGTGTGCTCTGTGGCCTTCTCCTTGCTCACCGAGCACAGCATTGTACATTGTGTAACGGGTGTGCTTGGTATCACAGCATAGCCCCATTTACTTGAATGGGACTGAGCTGCTCCTAGGTGATGGAGCATTGTCCTGCATGAAATCATGTTTTTCTTGAAGGATGCAGACTTCTTCCTGTACCACTGCTTGAAGAAGGTGTCTTCCAGAAACTGGCAGTAGGACTGGGAGTTGAGCTTGACTCCATCCTCAACCCGAAAAGGCCCCACAAGCACATCTTTGATGATACCAGCCCAAACCAGTACTCCACCTCCACCTTGCTGGCGTCTGAGTCGGACTGGAGCTCTCTGCCCTTTACCAATCCAGCCACGGGCCCATCCATCTGGCCCATCAAGACTCACTCTCATTTCATCAGTCCATAAAACCTTAGAAAAATCAGTCTTGAGATATTTCTTGGCCCAGTCTTGACGTTTCAGCTTGTGTGTCTTGTTCAGTGGTGGTCTTCTTTCAGCCTTTCTTACCTTGGCCATGTCTGTGAGTATTGCACACCTTGTGCTTTTGGGCACTCCAGTGATGTTGCAGCTCTGAAATATGGCCAAACTGGTGGCAAGTGGCATCTTGGCAGCTGCACGCTTGACTTTTCTCAGTTCATGGGCAGTTATTTTGCGCCTTGGTTTTTCCACACGCTTCTTGCGACCCTGTTGACTATTTTGAATGAAACGCTTGATTGTTCGATGATCACGCTTCAGAAGCTTTGCAATTTTAAGAGTGCTGCATCCCTCTGCAAGATATCATGCTATTTTTGACTTTTCTGAGCCTGTCAAGTCCTTCTTTTTACCCATTTTGCCAAAGGAAAGTAAGTTGCCTAATAATTATGCACACCTGATATAGGGTGTTGATGTCATTAGACCACACCCCTTCTCATTACAGAGATGCACATCACCTAATATGCTTAATTGGTAGTAGGCTTTCGAGCCTATACAGCTTTGAGTAAGACAACATGCATAAAGAGGATGATGTGGTCAAAATACTCATTTGCCTAATAATTCTGCACTCCCTGTATGTAATATGCCATTGTGCAATGCTGGTAACATTCTGTTGCACCTGGTAGCCTGTGTAACATGACCTGTTATAGGTGGGGCTTACAGTCCTATCCCTTCTCCCACTGCCTGAGTGCAGTGGCGTACACACAATCCATGGGGCCCCGATGCAAAACTGATCCATGGGGCCCCCTCAACCTCCCTCCACCCCCAAACCGCCTAAATTTGTACTTCCACCAGGTCTAGAGAGCCACAGGCTGAAGACTAATGCAAGAACAAGAAGGTATACCCCAATGTGCGCAGTCTGTTCATCCCTTTATAAGCAGATGTAGCAGAGCAGAGTTAAAGGGCTTCTGTCAGCCCACTAAACCGTTTTTTTTTTTTTTTGCTTAATAATAACCCCTACACTGCGATTTATCCATACATAAGTAAAATAAGAATTTTGGTTCAGTAGAATTTGCTAAAACCCTATTTTTATAATATGTACAGTCGTGGCCAAAAGTTTTGGGAATTACATAAATATTGGAAATTGGAAAAGTTGCTGCTTAAGTTTTTATAATAGCAATTTACATATACTCCAGAATGTTATGAAGAGTGATCAGATGTATTGCATAGTCCTTCTTTGCCATGAAAATTAACTTAATCCCAAAAAAACCTTTCCACTGCATTTCATTGCTGTCATTAAAGGACCTGCTGAGATCATTTCAGTAATCGTCTTGTTAACTCAGGTGAGAATGTTGACGAGCACAAGGCTGGAGATCATTATGTCAGGCTGATTGGGTTAAAATGGCAGACTTGACATGTTAAAAGGAGGGTGATGCTTGAAATCATTGTTCTTCCATTGTTAACCATGGTGACCTGCAAAGAAACGCGTGCAGCCATCATTGCGTTGCATAAAAATGGCTTCACAGGCAAGGATATTGTGGCTACTAAGATTGCACCTCAATCAACAATTTATAGGATCATCAAGAACTTCAAGGAAAGAGGTTCAATTCTTGTTAAAAAGGCTTCAGGGCGTCCAAGAAAGTCCAGCAAGCGCCAGGATCGTCTCCTAAAGAGGATTCAGCTGCGGGATTGGAGTGCCACCAGTGCAGAGCTTGCTCAGGAATGGCAGCAGGCAGGTGTGAGCGCATCTGCACGCACAGTGAGGCGAAGACTTTTGGAAGATGGCCTGGTGTCAAGAAGGGCAGCAAAGAAGCCATTTCTCTCCAAAAAAAACATCAGGGACAGATTGATCTTCTGCAGAAAGTATAGTGAATGGACTGCTGAGGACTGGGGCAAAGTCATATTCTCCGATGAAGCCTCTTTCCGATTGTTTGGGGCATCTGGAAAAAGGCTTGTCCGGAGAAGAAAAGGTGAGCGCTACCATCAGTCCTGTGTCATGCCAACAGTAAAGCATCCTGAGACCATTCATGTGTGGGGTTGCTTCTCATCCAAGGGAGTGGGCTCACTCACAATTTTGCCCAAAAACACAGCCATGAATAAAGAATGGTACCAAAACACCCTCCAACAGCAACTTCTTCCAACAATCCAACAACAGTTTGGTGAAGAACAATGCATTTTCCAGCATGATGGAGCACCGTGCCATAAGGCAAAAGTGATAACTAAGTGGCTCGGGGACCAAAACATTGACATTTTGGGTCCATGGCCTGGAAACTCCCCAGATCTTAATCCCATTGAGAACTTGTGGTCAATCCTGAAGAGGCGGGTGGACAAACAAAAACCCACTAATTCTGACAAACTCCAAGAAGTGATTATGAAAGAATGGGTTGCTATCAGTCAGGAATTGGCCCAGAAGTTGATTGAGAGCATGCCCAGTCGAATTGCAGAGGTCCTGAAAAAGAAGGGCCAACACTGCAAATACTGACTCTTTGCATAAATGTCATGTAATTGTCGATAAAAGCCTTTGAAACGTATGAAGTGCGTGTAATTATATTTCACTACATCACAGAAACAACTGAAACAAAGATCTAAAAGCAGTTTAGCAGCAAACTTTGTGAAAACTAATATTTGTGTCATTCTCAAAACTTTTGGCCACGACTGTAAATTACCTTGCTACCAGCAAGTAGGGCGGCTACTTGCTGGTAGCAGCCGCATCCTCCGATGGTAATGACGCCCCCGCTGCTTGTTGATTGACAGGGCCAGCGGACGGGATCTTTCTCCGCTGGCCCTGCCTGTTTTCATTCAATATCTGGCGCCTGCGCCGCGGCCGTACCTATCTTCAATCGGCGCAGGCGCACTGAGAGGCGGCCACTCACTCGGCCGCTTCATCCTCAATGCGCCTGCGCCGGGTGTAGATGTGACGTCATCGGCGCAGGCGCATTGAGGATGAAGCGGCCGAGTGAGTGGCCGCCTCTCAGTGCGCCTGCGCCGATTGAAGATAGGTACGGCCGCGGCGCAGGCGCCAGATATTGAATGAAAACAGGCAGGGCCAGCGGAGAAAGATCACGTCCGCTGGCCCTGTCAATCAACAAGCAGAGGGGGCGTCATTACCATCGGAGGATGCGGCTGCTACCAGCAAGTAGCCTTCCTACTTGCTGGTAGCAAGGTAATTTACATATTATAAAAATAGGGTTTTAGCAAATTCTACTGAACCAAAATTCTTATTTTACTTATGTATGGATAAATCGCAGTGTAGGGGTTATTATTAAGCAAAAAAAATAAAAACGGTTTAGTGGGCTGACAGAAGCCCTTTAACAAATGGCCTCAACCATAACTATGTACTTTTACCCAGAACTGCAGGTGTCAGCATCAGGTACCAGCAATGCATTTCCCACGTAAAACCAGCTACATCATGTAGCAGAGCTGGTTTTGTCATGCATTTCTTTTGCCTTCATATGGTAAAATACTTTATTGGCCTATCAATGGCTTTATAACTAAGGCTACTTTCACACCTGCGTTAGGTGCGGATCCGTCTGGTATCTGCACAGACGGATCCGCACCTATAATGCAAACGCTTGTATACGTTCAGAACGGATCCGTTTGCATTATTCTTTTTAAAAAAAGTCCAAGTCAAAACGGATCCGTCCTGACTTACATTGAAAGTAACGGCTGGGCCAAACTGAACGGAGCCAAACTGATGCATTCTGAACGGATCCTTATCCATTCTGAATGCATTGGGGCTGAACTGATCCATTTTGAACCGTTTGTGAGATCCCTGAAACGGATCTCACAAACGGAATTCAAAATGCCAGTGTGAAAGTAGCCTTAGGCTATTTTCACACTGGCGTTTCTGGGGCCGCTTGTGAGATCCGTTTCAGGGAACTCACAAACGGTTCAAAACGGATCAGTTTAGCCCCAATGCATTCTGAATGGGCGGACACCAAAACACTGCTCGCAGCGTTTTGGTGTCAGCCTGGCCGTGCGGAGCCAAACGGATCCGTCCTGACTTACAATGTAAGTCAATGGGGACTGATCCGTTTTCACTAACACAATAAGGTGCAATTGAAAACGGATCCGTCCCCCATTGACTTTCAATGTAAGTCAGGACGGATCCGTTTTGAATAATGCAAACGGATCCGTTCTAAACGGATACAAGCGTTTGCATTTATATGTGCGGATCCGTCTGTGCAGATACCAGACGGATCCACACCTAACGCAGGTGTGAAAGTAGCCTAACTCTGCTATATGTATTATATAGACTAGTAGCTCAGAATTGCACCAATATCCATTTACTATTACTACCCAAACATGTTGGGTGTAGCAGTTTCAGCCCAACTGGGCAGTCAGAGGTTGCAGGCTACAGAAATATAGCAGAGTTAAAAGCCATTGATAGGCCAATGAAGTATTTTACCATACCATATGAAGGCAATACAGACAGTAACATTGCCCAGTCAGCCCCCACTCTGAGTTTGAACTCAGTGACCAATTTTTATTTTTTTTACAAATCTTATCTAGTTCCAATCCGGACGTTCGGCACCGGCTTCTTTGTGCGCTCCCTTCTCCCTGCTGCGTCTCGGCGTCGTTGTGCGCCTGCGCAGCCTAGGGAAACGTCATGTCCGGTGCCTAACAGGAAATGACGAGGCACGCCGCACCTGCACGGGGAGGAGACTGACGGGGGGAGGAGACTCAAGGGAGGGTAGGCCTGGCACTGCAGCGCAGAAAACGCAACACTGGGCGGTTATTATACAGGCAGGCGCAGCACACACAGTACTACTGCAGGGCGGGGCCAGGGGTCCACAGGCGGCCGGGCCTGGTTGCAACTGCGACCCCTGTATGTACGCCCCTGCCTGAGTGATCTCACTATGGAGGTATGTGGGAGCTTGGCTGTGAGTTAGATCTTAGCACTGTTCAGACCGTGTTCACACACCATAGGTAGTCTAGTGGTAGGACCCATGCCACACTGAGATACCTTGACGGTGGTACAAAAGGGCTCTGATGTGTTCCTGACATGAATACATTGGCTAAAGTCTCAGTTCTTATCATCAGCCTGAGGCATTAGCCAGTATTGTCAGTTGCATATCATTGTGGTGCACCTTTCGCAGTGATTTATGTATTTTTATATTTGCATCCACATACTACGCCATCTTGTGTAGGATGCCTTTGTGGTGCATGTGGTCTGCTGCCGACATCCTCCATTGTATGCACTTTTTGCTGGGGATTGCCGCTAGCAATGGATCACATGCGGAGGAATTGTTCCCCCGGTTATAAACACGCCACAGTGTTTGGGGTTATTGAGTATTTCCTCCCATTTAGGACACTTTATTTTAGTAATTTTTCTTTATGTATGGGATGTGCCATTGCGTAATGCTGGTAACATTCTGTTGCACCTGGTAGCCTGTGTAACATGACCTGTTATAGGTGGGGCTTACAGCCCTATCCCTTCTCCCACTGCCTGAGTGATCTCACTATGGAGGTATGTGGGAGCTTGGCTGTGAGTTAGATCTTAGCACCTTTCAGACCGTGTTCACACACCATAGGTAGTCTAGTGGTAGGAACCCATGCCACGCTGAGATACCTTGACGGTGGTGCAAAAGGGCTCCGTTGTGTTCCTGACTGGAATACATTGGCTGCATGAGGTCCGCTGCCAACATCCTCCATTGTATGCATTTTTTGCTGGGGATTGCTGCTAGCAACGGATCATATGCAGAGGAATTGCTCCCCCGGTTATAAACGCGCTACAGTGTTTGGGGTTATTGAGCATTTCCTCCCATTTAGGCCACTTTATTTTAGTGATTAAACTTATAAAACAACCTAAGACATTTGATAAATGTGGCATAAAGTACACCAGTGCATACTAAAGCATTACCCTCATGATAAATTCCCCCCCTCATGTTCTTTGAGAGCAGCCACTTGGGCCATAGACACAATGGTCAGGAGGGGACCTCATTGACTTCTATGGGAGACTTTTTTTTTAGCATGCTCTGTGACCTGTACTGTGATATCACCAATTTTAAATAGAAGATCCTGTGTTATCGATACAAAGTCAATTGTATAGATATGTGTCATAGTAAGGCTACTTTCACACTGGCGTTTTGAATTCCGTTTGTGAGATCCGTTTCAGGGATCTCACAAACGGTTCAAAACGGATCAGTTCAGCCACAATGCATTCTGAATAGATAAGGATCCGTTCTGAATGCATCAGTTTGGCTCCTTTCCGCCTCCATTCCGCTCTGGATGCGGACACCAAAACACTGCTTGCAGCGTTTTGGTGTCTGTCTGGTGATGCGGAGCCAAACGGATCTGTCCTGACTTACAATGTAAGGCCTCATGCACACGACCGTATTTTTTTGCGGTCCGCAAAACGGGGTTCCGTTTTCCCGTGATCCGTGACCGTTTTTTCGTCTGTGGGTCTTCCTTGATTTTTGGAGGATCCACGGACATGAAAAAAAAAGTCGTTTTGGTGTCCGCCTGGCTGTGCGGAGCCAAACGGATCCGTCCTGAATGACAATGCAAGTCAGGGGGGACGGATCCGTTTGACGTTGACACAATATGGTGCAATTTCAAACGGATCCGTCCCCCATTGACTTTCAATGTAAAGTCAGGAGTTAATATACCATCGGATCGGAGTTTTCTCCAATCCGATGGTATATTTTAACTTGAAGCTTCCCCATCACCATGGGAACGCCTCTATGTTAGAATATACTGTCGGATTTGAGTTACATCGTGAAACTCAAATCCGACAGTATATTCTAACACAGAGGCGTTCCCATGGTGATGGGGACGCTTCAGGTTAGAATATACTAAAAGAACTGTGTACATGACTGCCCCCTGCTGCCTGGCAGGTGCTGCCAGGCAGCAGGGGGCAGCCCCCCCCCTGTAGTTAACACATTGGTGGCCAGTGTGGCCGGCCCCCCCCTCCCTCCCCCCCTGTAGTTAACTCATTGGTGGCCAGTGCGGCCGCCCCCCCTCCCCTGTAGTTAACTCATTGGTGGCCAGTGGGCCCCCCCCTCCCCTGTAATTAACTCATTGGTGGCCAGTGCGGCCGGCCCCCCTCCCTCCCCTGTAGTTAACTCGTTGGTGGCCAGTGGGCCCCCCCTCCCTCCCCTGTAGTTAACTCGTTGGTGGCCAGTGGGCCTTCTCCCCTCCCTCCCTCTCCTAATTAAAATCTCCCCCCTATCATTGGTGGCAGCGGAGTGTACCGATCGGAGTCCCAGTTTAATCGCTGGGGCTCCGATCGGTAACCATGGCAACCAGGACGCTACTGCAGTCCTGGTTGCCATGGTTACTTAGCAATTTGTAGAACCATTATACTTACCTGCGATCTGCGATCTCTGCGTCCGGCCGGGAGCTCCTCCTACTGGTAAGTGACAGGTCCTGGTTGCCATGGTTACCGATCGGAGCCCCAGCGATTAAACTGGGACTCCGATCGGTACACTCCGCTGCCACCAATGATAGGGGGGAGATTTTAATTAGGAGGGGGAGGGAGGGGAGAAGGCCCACTGGCCACCAACGAGTTAACTACAGGGGAGGGAGGGGGGGGGGCCCACTGGCCACCAACGAGTTAACTACAGGGGACGGAGGGGGGGGGCCCACTGGCCACCATTGAGTTAATTACAGGGGAGGGGGGGCGGCCGCACTGGCCACCAATGAGTTAACTACAGGGGAGGGAGGGGGGGGGGCCGGCCACACTGGCCACCAATGTGTTAACTACAGGGGGGGGGCTGCCCCCTGCTGCCTGGCAGCACCTTCCAGGCAGCAGGGGGCAGTCATGTACACAGTTCTGTTAGTATATTCTAACCTGAAGCGTCCCCATCACCATGGGAACGCCTCTGTGTTAGAATATACTGTCGGTTCTGAGTTTTCACGAAGTGAAAACTCAGCTATGAAAAACCTTTTATGCAGACGGATCTTCGGATCCGTCTGTATAAAAACTAACCTACGGCCACGGATCATGGACACGGATGCCAATCTTGTGTGCATCCGTGTTCTTTCACGGACCCATTGACTTGAATGGGTCCGTGAACCGTTGGCCGTGAAAAAAATAGGACAGGTCATATTTTTTTCACGCCCAGGAAACACGGATCACGGATGCGGCTGCAAAACGGTGCATTTTCCGATTTTTCCACGGACCTATTGAAAGTCAATGGGTCCGCGAAAAAAAACGGAAAACGGCACAACGGCCACGGGTGCACACAACGGTTGTGTGCATGAGGCCTAAGTCAATGGGGACGGATCTGTTTTCACTGACACAATATGGTGCAATTGAATATTGATCCGTCCCCTATTGACTTTCAATGTGTCAAGACGGATCCGTTTTGACTTAGACTTTTTTTTAAAAGAATAATGCAAACGGATCCGTTCTGAACGGATACAAGCGTTTGTATTATAGGTGCGGATCCGTCTGTGCAGATACCAGACGGATCCGCACCTAACGCAGGTGTGAAAGTAGCCTAATACTGCTTGTGATGATAATGCAATGGCTACTGAAAAGTTACCTGTACAAAAGAGGAAGGCTCAATATAATATTAGGCCTAGTGGCCACTGCATGATTTTAGGACTTTTTTTTTTTAAATAGTGACATGCAAAATTAAAACAAAAATCACCAAAATTTCTAAAAAAAGTTAAACATAAAATTGTGAATTAAACAATAGGTCATTTTCTGATGACACATTTCCTTTAAAGCAGTGATCTGTTTACAGCAATCACGAAATACAGGCCGTCTTCCCTTACTTATCGCAGGAGCAAGGCTACCTGCTTGGGGGTATGGTTTCAGAACAGCTGGAGGACCAGAGTGATATCACCACTGATAGTTAACGAAATGATACTAAATTTTATCTGCACGTTGCAGAAAATTCCACAGCGGAAATTTACCTGCTGTGCGGAGTTTAAATCCACTTTAGGCCTCATGCACACGAACGTTGTTTTGGTCCGCATCCGAGCCGCAGTTTTGCGGCTTGGATGCGGACCTATTTACAAACTTTATTAACCCTTTAGGTGTTCCACAAGAATTGAAGGAAAATGGAGATGAAATTTCAGAATTTCACTTTTTTGGCAGATTTGAATCCATTTTTTCCAGTAACCAAGCAAGGGTTAACAGCTAAACAAAACTCAATATTTATTACCCTGATTCTGTAGTTTACAGAAACACCCCATATGTTGTCGTAAGCTGCTGTACGGGCACACGGCAGGGCGCAGAAGGAAAGGAATGCCATATGGTTTTTGGAAGGCAGATTTTACTGGGATAATTTTAAGTTGCCATGTCACATTTGAAGACCCCCTGATGCACCTCTAGAGTAGAAACTCCCAAACAATTACCCTATTTTGGAAACTACGGGATAAGGTGGCAGTTTTGTTGGTACTATTTTAGGGTACATATGATTTTTGGTTGCTTTATATTACACTTTTTGTGAGGCAAGGTAACAAAAAATAGCTGTTTTGACACCGTTTTTTATTTTTTTTATTTACAATGTTCATTTGAAAGGTTAGATCATGTGGTATTTTTATAGAGCAGGTTGCTATGGACGCGACAATACCAAATATGACTAATTTGTTTCAGTTTTACATAATAAAGCATTTTTGAAAAAAATGATTTTTTTAGTGACTGCATATTCTGAAAGCCATTTTTTTTTTTTTGGGCGTTATCTAGGGGCTAATTTTTTTGGGATGAGATGACGGTTTGATTGGTACTATTTTAGGTTGCATATGACATTTTGATCGCTTGGTATCACACTTTATGTGATGTAAGGTGACAAAAAAATTGCTTTTTTGACACTTTTTTTATTTTATTTTTTATTTACGGTGATCACCTGAGGGGTTAGGTCATGGGGTATTTTTATAGAGCAGGTTGTTACGGACACGGCAATACCTAATATTTTTTTTGTTTAAGTTTTACACAATAAAACAATTTTTTATTTTTTTATCCTGTTTTAGTGTCTCCATATTCTGAGAGCCATAGTTTTTTTTTTATTTTTTGGGATACTGTCTTAGGTAGGATCTCATTTTTTGCGGGATGAGATGACGGTTTGATTGGTATGATTATGGGGTGCGTATGACTTTTTGATCGCTTGGCATTACACTTGGCACAGTTTTTATTTTAAAAAAATTACGGTGTTGACCAGACGGGGTGGATCATGTGATATATTTATAGAGCAGGTTGTTACGCACGCATTGATACCTAATATATCTTTTTATTATTTTTTTTCCTAGTTTTTACAATTTTATGTCTTTTTTTATGGGGAAGGTTTTTTTTTGTTTTGTTGAAACTTTACATTTTATTTTTGTTAAAAACACTTTTTTTTCACTTTTATTATTATTTTTGTCCCACTATGGGATTACAACATTACAGGGTCTGATCCCTGATCATCTGTTATATACCGCATTGACTATCAGTGTATTACACAGTGTAATACTCTGATAGTTTGCCTATGAGACCCAGCCTGGGGGCTGGGTCTCATAGGCCTCTGTATATGCCATGCACCAAGGCCTTGGAATGTTTTGGGGCTGCCATGGCAACCATCAGCTCCCCGCCACCGCAGTGCGGGGACCCGATGCACGAGGAGAGTGAGCACAAACCTCAGCGCTGACTGCAGCATATAAGGGGTTAATCCACCGGCATTGGCGTTATCATCGATGCTGGTGGATGCAGCAAGGATCTGGATATCAGTAACAGCCGGATCTGTGCTGCTGATTGCCGGACCGCACATGGGGGAAGGACGTCAGGACGAGAATGCTGGTCTAGGGGAGCAAAGTACCGGCCATTTAGGACAAGCATTCTCGTCCTGGGTCCTTAAGCTGTTAAAGCATGGGTGGACTGGCCACAGACCCTACAGGGAAATTTCCCAATTGACCTGTGGCGAAACTAACCTCGCCTTTGGGTTTTGGAGGGGCCTGGTTGCCAGCCTCTTGCCCCAGGATTATGGGCCCTCTCATCAGCCATGCTTCCTTTGACCCTCAACACGGAGCCTCGTCTCTTTCTTGGGGGGGATTCACTGTATGCTGTTAGAGACTGATTTCTAGGAGTGTAAGCCGCTTGGGTGCGTTTCCTATTCGTCTGCTAGCAGCTATTCGTGAGGTTCCGTTCGGAGTTTGGAGCATTGCTCTTGTATGCCGTTACAATTGGTGGAAAGTGGCGGGATCGTTCTCACAGCCCAGAAGGACAGCTACAAAGAATTACAATTTGAGGGCAACGCATGTCCCAGTACAGCGTCCCTGACAGCAGCAGGATGGAACCAGCAGTGGCATACGATGAGGAAGACCTGGATGGCCGGGATGCATTAAGGAAAGGCATCTGGAGTGGGAACTGGAGCAGGACTACCGAGATCTCTTCCACACCATTGGGAAGGCTCAGCAGGACAGCAAGATGACAGACCCAGGTCCAGAGCCCTTCAGCTGGGAGGATATTGTGGAGGTTTACTGGGAAGAACCTCAGGTGGCCGGTGGAGATGGGACCGAGGTCTCTCCACCAGTCCTGCAGGGAATTGGGAGCCCAGTCTCCATTCCCCAGCGGCAGGCTGAGTTACAGGGGGCAGAGACAGTCGGTCCTGTCCCCCAGCAGCAATGTGATATGCAGGGAATTGGGAGCCCAGTCTCCATTACCCAGCGGCAGTGTGATATTATTATTATTATTATTATTTATTATTAAAGCGCCATTCATTCCATAGCGCTGTACATATGATAAGCGGTGCACATACATAATAGAGACAATTGCACTAATCATAAACAAGACAAGTTACAAACTGGTACAGAAGGAGAGAGGGCCCTGCCCGTGAGGGCTTACAATCTACATGGTATGGGAGAAGGACACAGTAGGTGCGAGTTAAGTTGGTTATGGCGGTATAGAGGCAGCAGGGTCACTGGTTGTAGGCTTGTCTGAAGAGGTGGGTTTTCAGGTTTCTTTTGAAGAATTCCAATGTAGGTGAGAGTCTGATATGTTGGGGTAGCGTGTTCCAGAGTATGGGGGATGCACGGGAGAAATCTTGGAGTCGATTGTGGGAAGAGGCGATAAGAGGAGAGGAGATATGCAGGGAATTGGGAGCCCAGTCTCCATTCCCCAGCGGCAGTGTAATCTACAGGGAATTGGGAGCCCAGTCTCCATTCCCCAGCGGCCGTGTGATGTACAGGGAATTGGGAGCCCAGTCTCCATCCCCCAGCGGCCGTGTGATGTACAGGGAATTGGGAGCCCAGTCTCCATCCCCCAGCGGCCGTGTGATGTACAGGGAATTGGGAGCCCAGTCTCCATCCCCCAGCGGCAGTTTAACGCACCAGGGGGAGACAGTAAGCCCCACACCCGTGCAGATGGGACCGTGGTCTCTGCACTCACAGCACAGGGGGTAGGGACAGTTAGTCCTGTCCCCCAGCAACAGGGCTATTTAGCCAAAGGGGAGACAGTCGGTCTCACCCTACAACAGCAGAGCGGTGTATCTAAAGTGGAGACAGTCGGTCTCCCCCTCCAACAACCAGGCTCCAACCAGGCTACTTCCGTAGTAACGCTGGCACCAAGGCAGAGTACCGCTGGTCTCTGCCCACTCAGCAACCCACCAAGGCAATCTACCAATCCCCCACACAGCCGTGGTGAGGCACATGGACATGGACAAGTTTATCCCTTGCTCAAGTGTAGTAACCATTTATTGTGGGTGGGCTGTACTGCTGTTTCTATTTTGTGGGTGGGCTGCTGGACTAACGAGGGCACTGACCGGCAGAAGGTCAGATACCCTGTTAGTCTGTTTGGAAAAGGGGAGATGTGTGGTGAAACTAACCTCGCCACTGGGTTTTGGAGGGGCCTGGTTGCCAGCCTCTTGCCCCAGGATTATGGGCCCTCATCAGCCATGCTTCCTTTGTTCACAAAGGACTTTTACTAACTTTTGAACCCCTGGTCTAATTCGTGCCATTTTGGGATATGTTAAATGTCTATATTACTGTAATGGGTGGGACATTGTATGTTTGAGTGGTGATGTCTGTCCTATTGTCTCCACATGTGTATTGGCAATTTCCCTTTGTCCTGAGAGATAATTGAATTACTCCTCGGTTGTCTCCAGGACAGAGGACATTGTGTATTCTCCTGCCTGTGATAATTACATCAACCCATTGTACCATAATTATATCACAGGCAGAGGGGAGGATATTGTGTGGGAGTGTTTTACTGTATTGTACGTGGTTATTGGTTGTTTTTACAAAACCCTGTGGGTGGTACTGATGTGTACCAATGTTATATAAGATCAATAAAACGCGGAAGGAGTGGAAGCCGCTTGGGTGCGTTTCCTATTCGTCTGCTAGCAGCTATTCGTGAGGTTCCGTTCGGAGTTTGGAGCATTGCCCTTGTATGCCGTTACATGACCAATGCCCAGAAGGCCACCAGCTAGGTACATAAAGATCTGATGCTTTCACCATTAATTAAGGTAGGAGCATCAGGCACTTAGGCAATGGCCAGTGGCCGCAGATGCCCTCCTGAATTCAATTGTTTTGCCATCCTCAGGATGGTGATACAGTTTCATACTGTGGCGTAGGTGGCCGCATTTTGTGCCTCACTGTGAAATTTAGTTTTGCAGGGGCAGTTTTTGTGCCGCACTGTGGTAGTTGGCTCTGATGGGGCAGTATTTTGTGCTGCACTGTGGTAGTTGGTTCTGCAGGGGTGGTATTTTGTTCTGCACTATGGTATTGCTGGCCCCACCTACTTCTGTTCTTCTTCCTTCTGTCAATTTGGAGCCGATGACAACATGGGGCCACTTTTAGTTTTTTTCCAGGGTTACTTTAAAGGAGAACTCCCGCAAAGCAAACATTTTATTCTCTTATCTGCTAGAAAAGTACATGATGTATATCATGGAACAGCCGATGTGAACCCACTGTGCCACTGAGTAGCAATACTCCAGAGGGGCGTGACTAAGCAACTACCCGGATTTCACTAGAGCCTCAGATGGTGAGGATAGGCTTGAACGTCTGTAGTTGCCAGGGGCTACTCTGGAGCGTAAACCAGTCAATGACAGCTGGTCCAGGCAGACCAGGAGGTACCTGCGAAGGCACTGGCAGTACAGACATAGTAAACCAGCTAGAATCGTGACCAGGAGCAACAAGACAGGAACCGGAGATTGATGCAGAGACGTAGTCAGGATGAGCAAAGGGTCAATGCAGTCGGCACAGGAGCAAGGTCAGACAATCCGGGTCAGGAACAGGAGAGGCGATGCAAGCAGGCTGGGATAGAAGATAAACGAAGTCCAGGAACGAAGCACGAAGTCAGGAACACAAGTGGTAAGCAAGCTCTTTAGCACAAGATTAGGCCCTTGACACTGAGGCGTCTGGCTAGAGGGCTGAGCTACTAAAGTACCTGCAGGAGAGCCAGGATAGGTTAACGAGATCACCTAACACAACTCAGCCCCGCCCAGGGAGTGATGCGTACTGCCATAACTGAAGCCGAGTTCAAGCAGTGTTCAGGTTGAATGGAAGTTGTGGAACGGAATCTTCAAAGGTAATACTAACCACACAGGCAGAACCCAAAGCTGCAGCAGAGACAGGGAAGCACAGACCATGATCACAGATGAGCACTGTGCCCCGAACCGCGGCGGTAAGCAGGGGGACAGCGTCACACAGAAGATGCTGTTACAATGTAATCTGTAGTGAATATAATCTCATCAGTGTCTGTATTTGTGAGCTATCCCCTCCCTTCTAATTTTTAGCTGTGTCATGTGACCAACTCTCTGATCTCCAACTGACACAGGACAGGTCAGTTACTTCTCTATTCATGCCTATGAGACTGACATTGAGGCTCCCATAGGAATACACAGAGAAACTGACTTCCTGTTCAAACATAAGAAGCTGTGTTATTTGGTAAATCAGATTGCTGGTCACATGACACAGCTGAGGATCAGAAGGGAGGGGATAACTCACAAATACAGACACTGGTAAGAAGATTACATTCACTGCAGATTACATCATGTACCTTTCTAGCAGGTCAGAATATTATTTTTTTGCGGTAGTTCTTCTTTAACCCCTTAGGGACCCATGACGTACCGGTACGTCATGTATAGTTCCGATCACCGCCGCTCGGTGGGCGGTGATCGGAACCCGGTGCCTGCTCAAATCATTGAGCAGGCACCTCGGCTAAATGCGCGGGGGGGTCCTGTGATCGCCGCAAACCGCAGGTCAATTTGTAACATCCCAGAGTATGTCACTAAAACTCTGTCACCTGGCTATATGATGTTAAAGTGTAGATGTGTTGTCATCTTGTGTATCCTGACTTTGCATTGATTTTGTATGCCATTTCTATGTCTGTATTGAATGTATATGCTGTGATATTCATGTACACCAGCAGGTGGCAGCAATATGTAGACAGAATAAGGCAAGTTCGTATACCTAGACTAAAATATACCATTCCAGGCTAGCTTCCCCCATCTGAGGAGGAGTGGAATGTTCCCAGATCCTACTTCAGAGGGAGGACAGAAAGTTCTAGGCAGTATACCAGCCACCCCCTGTTGGGGTAGGCTGTGTGAATAGGAGCTCCCAGAAACAGGGATCCCAACCAAGGATTCAGGCCTAACCTGAGGCCCAAAGCAACCTTCCCAGCCTGAGTTCCTTACCTCAGCTGGAAGACAAAGAAAGCAGCCAACTTCAGAGCTACTAGATCTCCAGGAATAAACCACCATTCCCAGCGAGCAGTCCTGTAAGTACAGATTCCAAATACAAGGAGAAGATAAGTACCTCCATAGCTAGTCAGGCCCAAACAAAGCAGACCTCAGACAAAGCAGAAGACAGATACCTGCCAGATTCTTAAAGGCGTATGTTCAGATGCAGAATATAGATATAATTTCTGCCACATATTGCCAATACCTGCTGAGACCTAAAGACTATTGCTGTAACATTGTATGGATCTAGAGCTGCATAAGATAACATCAAGTAAAGACAAGTTGGACCCTATTCTCTGTGTGGAATTCCATCATTCCTCCATTACTCCTATTTACAACACTCAATTTGTTGCATGTGAGCCAGGATACAGGAGTCCGGCCGTACTAAGGTAGGAGACACCGTTGACACAATACAGAGACAATATCCCCCTCTGGCATTCCTAACCTAGTACATGAGCTATACCATCTTAAAGGGCCCTTTTACAGTACCTGCGCAAGCTGCAACTGGCATCACGAACTTAGTTACACCTAAATCTGACCCACTGCATAGCAGCCCCAATGACCCAGTGTCCTGCTCATTGCAAATTCAGACCTGCGGTTTGCGGCTTTACCTGGTGCGGCGGCGGTGGTACCATCGGGTCCCCATGGGGCTGTAGGGGGGACCCGATGGCATGGAAGGCAGCGCGATGCCTTCCTTAGGCATCTGCGCTGCCTTCCGGTGACGAGCCTGTGAGATCCAGCCCCCTGGATCTCACAGGCCGGAAGCTGTATGAGTAATACACACAGTATTACTCATACAGCCAATGCATTCCAATACAGAAGTATTGGAATGCATTGTAAAGGATTAGACCCCCAAAAGTTCAAGTCCCAAAGTGGGACAAAAAATAAAGTGAAAAAAAAAGTTGAAAAAATAAAGTTTTCCCCCCAAAAAATTTAGTGTAAAAATAAACAAAAACTTCATTTTCCCCAAATAAAGTTTAATAAAATTGGTAAAAAATAGGGGGAAAAAAGTATACATATTAGGTATCGCCGTGTCCGTATCGACCGACTCTATAAACATATCACATGACCTAACCCCTCAGATGAACACCGTAAAAAATAAAAACTGTGCTAAATAAACCATTTTTTTGTCACCTTACATCACAAAAAGTACACCAGCAAGCGATCAAAAAGGCGTTTGCCCACAAAAATAGTACCAATCTATCCGTCACCTCATCCCGCAAAAAAAGGGCCCCTACCTGAGACAATCGCCCAAAAAATAAAAAAACTATGGCTCAGAATATGGAGACACTAAAACATCATTTATTTATTTTTAAAAGCTGTTATTGTGTAAAACTTACATAAATAAAAAAAAAGTATACATATTGGGTATCGCCGCTTCCGTATCGACCGGCTCTACAAAAATATCACATGACCTAACCCCTCAGATGAACACCATAAAAAATTTAAAATAAAAACTTTGCTAAATAAACAATTTTTTGTCACCTTGCATCACAAAAAGTGTAATAGCAAGCGATCAAAAAGTCACACGCACCCCAAAATAGTGCCAATAAAACCATCATCTCATCCCGCAAAAATCATACCCAATCCAAGGTAATCGCCCAAAAACTAAAGTCTCATACTATGGAAACACTAAAACATGATTTTTTTTTCTTCAAATAAGAAATCATTGTGTAAAACTTACATAAATAAAAAAAAAAGTATACATATTAGGTATCGTTGCATCCGTGACAACCTGGTCTACAAAAATATCACATGATCTTACCTGTCAGATGAATGTTGTAAATAACAAAAAATAAAAACGGCGCCAAAACAGCTATTTCTTGTTATCTTGCCTCATAAAAAGTGTAATAAAGATCAATCAAAAATCATATGTACCCTAAACTAGTACCAAAATTACTGCCACCCTATCCCGTAGTTTCTAAAATGGGGCCACTTTTTTGGAGTTTCTACTCTAGGGGTGCATGGTACATGGTGTCAAAAAAAAAATCCAGCAAAATCTGCCTTCCAAAAACCGTATGGCATTCCTTTCCTTCAGCGTCCTGCCGTGTGCCCGTACAATAGTTTACGATCACATATGGGGTGTTTCTGTAAACTACAGAATCAGGGCCATAAAAATTAAGTTTGGTTTGGCTGTTAACCCTTGCTTTGTAACTGGAAAAAAATTATTAAAATGGAAAATCTGCCAAAAAAGGGAAATTTTGAAATTGTATCTGTATTTTCCATAAATTCTTGTGGAACACCTGAAGGGTTAATAAAGTTTCTAAAATCAGTTTTGAAAACCTTGAGGGGTGTAGTTTATAGAATGGGGTCATTTTTGGGTGGTTTCTATTATGTAAGCCTCGCAAAGTGACTTCAGACCTGAACTGGTCCCTAAAAATTGGGTTTTTGAAAATTTCTGAAAAATTTCAAGATTTCAAGATGGAAAATCTGCCAAAAAAGGGAAATTTTGAAATTGTATCTGTATTTTCCATAAATTCTTGTGGAACACCTGAAGGGTTAATAAAGTTTCTAAAATCAGTTTTGAAAACCTTGAGGGGTGTAGTTTATAGAATGGGGTCATTTTTGGGTGGTTTCTATTATGTAAGCCTCGCAAAGTGACTTCAGACCTGAACTGGTCCCTAAAAATTGGGTTTTTGAAAATTTCTGAAAAATTTCAAGATTTGCTTCTAAACTTCTAAGCCTTGTAACATCCCCAAAAAATAAAATATATTTCCCAAAAATGATCCAAACATGAAGTAGACATATGGGGAATGTAAAGTAATAACTATTTTTGGAGGTATTACTATGTATTATAGAAGTAGAGAAATTGAAACTTTGCAATTTTTTTCAAATTTTTGGTAAATTTTTTTTATAAATAAAAATGAATTTTTATGACTATTTTACCAGTGTCATGAAGTACAATATGTGACAAAAAAAATCTCAGAATGGCCTGGATAAGTCAAAGCGTTTTAAAGTTATCAGCACTTAAAGTGACACTGGTCAGATTTGCAAAAAATGGCCAAGTCCTTAAAGTGAAATAGGGCCGAGTCCTTAAGGGGTTAAGTTACCAGCTTTAAAGGGACTCTGTGACCATGCTTCGGGGCCGTACCATCCCCTTCATCTGACCAAAACAACTATGGAAAAGAGCGATGGCATTAGCGATTGCTCCTTCCCATACTGTGGAGGAGATCGCTGCATGTAAATGCGCCTCTGCTGAAGAGCAGGCACTTGCTGAGAAGGAACGCTTCCTTCCCGACAATCGCTTGCAGAATTGGCCCATGTAATAGGGCCATTAGGATTTGCTTTCTATAGGTGTAGCACTGACATGTGAAGAATATTAATAAAGTATTGCAGATCTGCTTTATTCATTGCCATTGAGCACTTGGATCCATTTTATTCAAAGCACAACTGTTCTCATTTCAATTCTGGCAGCCAGAAGGTCAGCGGAGAATGCAAATCTCCAGCAATTCCCTCACCCTTCAGTGACGCTCCCAAACACATAAGCAACATCTGCCTTTCATTCTTATTATTGGAATCTTGTCAAAGACAGGATGCATTCTGTCGCCATGGCCAAATCCTAATTTATTACTGTGCACATTAATGCTCGCTGCCCACAATTCAGTTAATGTCACAACTCTTCTCCCATTAGACAGAAGAAACAACTAAATGGGGTTGTCCCAGATAACCAGCCAAGAGCAGGAAACCATGTAAGATAAAGAAAAAAAACATTATTCACCCTGTAAATGTTACGATACTGCAGTGCCCCGGAAGGAAACTATGTAAAATAAAGAAGAGACATTACTCACCTTATAAATGTCCCGCTGTACCCGTCACTACAACTCTGGTCTCCACTGGTCCTGCAGTGATGATGTGCCATACTTAGTTCATGTGGCCACTGCTACCAATCCATGTCGGTCAAGTGTATGAATAGCATGTAACAACCTGGACCAGTGATTAACTGCAGAGGTCACAAGAATGATGAACGTGATGTCACTGCTGCAGGACCAGCGGTGTTTGGACTGGCAGAAATTGGTATGGGCTTTTTCTTTATTTTTCTGTATTCTTCTCTTGGCCAATGTTCTCAGACAACCACTTTAAACCCTAAAACCCACTCTATGAGCCAGGGCAAAAGAGCCATTATAATAAGTGTCTCCCACTCTTGCATAGCCATGTATTACATAGTCTCCCTCTCTCCTGTGATTTAAACCAGGGACATCTACATGCAAGGTTGACCGCTGACCTCCAGACTATAGCCCTATCATATTAAAAAGATGGTTTTCTATACTTCAAAGGTATTAAAAGGCACTCAATCATCAGGAACTGTATCGAAAAAAGGTATTTATTATATCAAATATGTCAATATAGATAAAATTATCTCAACATTATAGTATAAAATTAAAGACAAGAAAAAATGATAAAAAAATAATAAAAAAATGAAAAAGTAAAAATATATACACAGAGCAGTTGTATTCCTGTCTAGCCCAGCGGAGGGAGACAAGGACACACGATCGATCAATATATTGTAATAGATCCAAAGGAAATAAAGCTCAATATATTCCCGATATGTGTATTTTATCCAAAAACATATATATCTAATTAGAAAGACGTCCTTTTTGTATCCAAAGAAAAAAAAAAAGTTCATTGATTGTAAACGCCGTAATTCATCATGATGATTCCATTCTAATTCATGTTGTAACGGGGTTCCGAAGGTACACTCGGTCTCCCATTAGCCGCAGACCTGCTTCTTAGCTTCTGGAGCGAGGATCTGTGTTTGACCTCGTTCCCAGGGCGGCTTTGCTAGCTGGGAGGCCCCCTGCTCCTAAGTCTGCTTTGAGCTCCGAGCTGATCACTCTGTGCTCGACTGGTTGGTCTGTCGGTCATGTGACGCTGGCCACGTCACATGACCCTCACTCCCCACTATAAATACAGGCAGCCTGCTGGCCACAGGTTGCCTGTTAATTTAGGTTCCACCTGTGACTTTGTCTTCCTGGCGTACTTACCTCCTGCTGTATTCCTGACGATCCTCTGCCTGCTCCTTGTGTACTTCACGTCTCTCCTGGTATTTATGACCCCGGCTTCTCCTGACTATTCTCTGCTTGCTCCATTTGTACTTTGTAGATTTCCTGGTATTGACTCGGTCCGTTCACGTTCTGTTGTTTGTCTGTCTGTCATCCCTGCACTTATTCCAAGCTAGGGATTGCCGTCCAGTTGTCCCCTGTCATTAGGACTCGCAAGGCAAGTAGGCAGGGCCAGGGGTAAGGGTGGAGCGCAGTGGTCACTTCCCTTTCCCCTGTGTGTGTGTGTACGTGACCGTTACACATGTCCATGGTTATATGTAATGGATAATGACTTGATCCAAATACCGTATGCAATTTGATTTATGAATCAATGCTCATGATAGATTAGTTATGTTTTTCCTGATACAGATGACAGTGCGATTAGTCGAATTCCATTCATAAATCAGTACACATGATTGTCAGCATAAAAAATCCCATTTTATTTATAGATCAATGTAATCCAGAGGTTATTGCTCAGTGTTCACAGTTCACAATATGTGTATATTATGTTCCTTAACAGATGTATATGATGGTATGATAAATACCTTGAACAATTGTTATAAATTGTATATCTTTCTTTGTAACAAAAGATTAAATGTTACCACATTGTTGGCTTCTTCTGTTTGAGCGGTGTTCCACTCCTAGACCGAACCTCCTAACTCCCCGTGTCTCAGCCGGTAGCTTCCCTGCGTTCGGCGTCCCACGTGATTGGACTTTTTGCTTAATCTCCGATGCAGCGTGCTGTTGTTTGGTATGCTTTGGATCTTTGCATCAGGGATTCAGATGTTGTGTTGCAATATCAAGTTAAGGCTGTACCGGGAATCTCTCTGCATTACCATACGCGTTTCGGAGCGACAAGGTATTCCTCTAGGTATTTACCTGTGTATGAACACACCTACCTCTGGGGTCTGTTTATACTGGTAGTCAGTCAGAATCTTGGCAAGGGTTTTACTAGGAGGTGTCCTTCTTCCTTCCCTAGTTCTCAGGCCTGATTCCCTATTCCCCCCCCCCCTTTTCCCTCTTGTGCTCGGTGTGGTGTATCCCTCCCACACCGAAGCGCAACATTATAAACCGCCAACACTGTCATTTTTTGTGTGTAGCCATGGATCTTATTGCTGCACTGGCAGGTCAGCTGCAAGGCCTGTCTTTGGAGGTTACCCTCGCACGACCGTCTCGCAGATGCAGAGACCACAGGCTGCTGGTCCTAGTGGTGGTGGTTACCAGGCCTGTCTTGAACCTAAAGTTGCCTTCCCGGACAGATTCTCTGGGGCACGTGATAATTTCATTTTGTTTAGGGAGGCGTGCAAACTGTATTTTAGGGTATGTCCACACTCATCTGGCGATGAGAAACAGCGAGTCATGTGCTTTTTCTCTGCCGACCGGATCGCAGTCTCTCCGGTCGGTAGTCTATGATGATCTGGATTGGACCTCTCTAGCCAAAACCAAGCTGCGCGGCCTTCATCAGGGTGATCGTTCCGCTGAGATTTATTGCTCTGAGTTTAGGAGGTGGGCTACGGATACAGAATGGAACGATCCTGCCCTCCAGTTTTGTCAAGGGTTATCGGAGAGGCTGAAGGACGCTTTGGCCTTTCATGAAACCCCAGTGTCTCTGGAGGCTGCTATGTCTCTGGCTATATGCATTGAGAGACACCTGAGAGAGAGATCTAGGGGCCCCCACTCTCAGGACGTACTATCACATGATGTATCGTCCTCCTCTGACACTTTGGGGGAAGCTACTCCTGGTTTTATGTCCGGAGATCAAACCCATGCAATTAGGGGGAGCTACTCCTGGATCCGTTTTTAAGCATACTGGTAATAGGAAGGGAGTGTGTTTTTTTCTGCGGACAAAAGGGACATTTTATCAGAGTATGTCCATACATTCAACGGCAAAAAGGAAAAAAAAGACAGATGTCTCAGTGTGGTCTGATTCGGCGTTGCGAGCCTTTTCTGCGATTAAGGAATGCTTCTCTTCTGCCCTTTATTGGTGCAGCTGGATGTATCACAACCTTTCATTGTGGAAGTGGACACGACCGAGGTGGGGGTAGGAGCAGTTTTACCGCAGGGCCCATCACCAGGTAAATGGCGCCCATGCGCCTTTTTCTCTAAAAAACTCTCTGCCGCAGAGAGAAATTATGATGTGGGGAACAGAGAGTTACTGGCTATTAAGTTGGCTTTTGAGGAATGGCGTTATTGGTTGGAAGGGGTGATTCATCCTATCACGGTGTTCACAGATCACAAAAACCTGGCTTACCTGGAGTCGGCTAAACGACTGAACCCGAGACAAGCCAGATTGTCTTTGTTTTTCACCAGATTCAATTTCATTGTCACCTATCGTCCTGGGGTTAAGAACGTCAAGGCAGATGCCTTGTCAAGTAGTTTTCCTGGAGGTGGTGATTATGAAAATCCGGGTCCTATACCCTGAAAGTAGATCCACTGCCGACCTCCTCTCTCTTAGATTCTGGTGGCCGGGGTTGCATAAGTGTATTGAGGTCTATATTGCCAGTCTGTAGTACATGTGCATGTGCTAAGGTGACACATACTCGGCCTTCCGGATCTCTACTTCCGTTGCCTATCCCGTCCAGACCATGGACTCACTTATTCATGGATTTTATCACTGATCTACTTAATTCTTCAGGAAAGGCAGTTATTCTGGTGGTAGTTGATCGCTTTAGCAAAATGGTGCACTTTATAGCGTTACCGGGCCTACCTAATGCTAAAACACTTGCACAAGTGTTTGTTGACATCATTGTGAAACTCCATGGCATTTCCTCTGATGTGGTCTCGGATCGTGGGACTCAGTTTGTTTCCAGATTCTGTACTCGTCTGGGGGTACAACTGTCCTTTTCTTCGACTTTTCATCCTCAGTCAAACGGAACGCACTAATTAAAGTCTGGAGACTTACTTGAGATGTTTTGTCTCTGAGAACCAGGAGGAGTGGTCTTCGTTTTTGTCTTTGGCAGAGTTTGCCATAAACAATCGTAGATAGTAGAGTTGAGCGGACACCTGGATGTTCGGGTTCGACGAGTTCGGCTGAACTTGTAAAAAAAGTTCGGGTTCGGCACCCGAACTTGACCCCGAACCCCATTGAAGTCAATGGGGACCCGAACTTTTGGGCACTAAAATGGCTCTAAAATAGTCCTGGAAAGGGCTAGAGGGCTGCAAAAGGCATCAAAATGTGCTTAAGAGCATGGCAACTGTTCTGCAAACCAATGTGGATAGGGAAATGACTTAAAATAACATAAAATACAGAAAAATTAAAAATAACAATCTGGATCTAGGAGTAGGAGGTTGAGGAGGCGGTGGATGGGTGCTTGTGGCGTTGTAGGTTGACGTGGCGGTGTAGGTGGAAGCGACGGTGAAGGAGGAATAGGTAGCCAACACTGATTTGTGTTATTTTTTATTTTTAAATTTGGACATATAACAAAATAAAACAAAGAATAAGTGCACTTGAGTACAAGAATGGATGGTTGAGGCTGGTATAAATGTCTATTCTGCACAAGGTACGGACAATCCTGTGGGATCCATGCCTGGTTCATTTTAATAAACGTAAGCTTGTCCACATTGGCTGCGGCCTGTGATAATGCTCTCTGCCGTGCTAAACACACGTTCACACTATACACTGGCTGAAGCACCTCCAAGGCTGACAAAGCTTTTCCACATTTTGGCCATGCTAACCCTGCCTTCTCAGGTGCTGGTGGTGCCCCAGCTGCGTTGGCGACCTCTTCCTTCTCCTCTGGCTTCGCCTTGTGCTTCCACTGTGCCCCCGCTGTCAGGTGGGAATGCCACCAGCAGCGCGTCTACCAGCATGCGTTTGTACTCGCGCATCTTACGATCACACTCCAATGACGGAATTAAGAACAGTACATTGTCCTTGTAACGGGGATCCAGCAGCGTGGCCACCCAGTAATCGGCGCAAGTTAGAATGTGGGCAACTCTGCGGTCGTTGCGGAGACACTGCAGCATGTAATCGCTCATGTGTGCAAGGCTGCCCAGAGGCAACGAAAAGCTGTCCTCTGTGGGAGGTGTATCGTCTGTGTCCTCTGTATCCCCCCATCCACGTACCAGTGATGGCCATGAGCTGGTCTGGTTGCCACCCTGCTGTGAACATGGTTCCTCCTCCTCCTCATCCTCCACCTCCTCATCCTCCAGAACTGTGCCCTGGCTGGACAATTGTGTACCTTGGGTTTGTGGGTGCAGGAACCCACCCTCGGAGCCACTTGGGAATGACTGGCCAGAAACCCTACAAAATGATCCCTCTTCCTCCTTCTCCTGTGCCACATCCTCTTCCATCATCGCCAGGAGCGTCTTTTTAAGGAGGCATAGAAGTGGGATAGTAACGCTGAGAACGGCGTTATCGGCACTGGCCATGTTGGTGGAGTACTGAAAACAGCGCAACAAGGAACACAGGTCCGCATGGAGGCCCAGTCATTGGTGGTGAAGTGGTGCTGTTCCACCGAGCGACTCACCCGTGCGTGCTGCAGCGGAAACTCCACTATCGCCTGCTGCTGTTCGCACAGTCTGGCCAGCATGTGCAAGGTTGAGTTCCACCTTGTGGGCACGTCGCATATGAGGCGGTAAGTGGGAAGGCCGAAGTTACGCTGCAGCGCTGACAGGCGAGCAGCAGCAGGGTGAGAACGCCGAAAGCGCGCACAGACGGCCCGCACTTTATACAGCAGCTCTGACATGTCGGGGTAATTTTTAAGGAATCTCTGCACCACCAAATTCAGCACATGCGCCAGGCAAGGGATGTGCGTCAAACCGGCTAGTCCCAGAGCGGCTACGAGATTTCCCCCATTATCGCACATCACCAGGCCGGGCTTGAGGGTGACTGGCACAAACCACTCATCGGTCTGTTGTTCAAGGCCCGTCCACAGCTCCTGCGCGGTGTGGGGTTTGTCCCCCAAACAGATAAGTTTTAAAACTGCCTGCTGTCGTTTACCCCTGGCTGTGCTAAAGTTGGTGGTGAAGGTGTTACGTTGAGGAGCTGGTAGAGGATGAGGAAGCGGAGTAGGAGGAGGAAGCAACAGGAGCCAAACTGCTATCCGCCTCAGGCCCAGCCGCCACTGCATTTACCCAGTGTGCTACTATGGAGATATAACAGCCCTGACCATGCTTACAGGTCCACGTATCCGTAGTCAGGTGCACCTTGCCACAGATGGCGTTGCGAAGTGCACACCTGATTTTGTCCCCTACTTGGTGTTGAAGGGAAGGATGGCTCGCCTTGAAAAGTAGTGGCGGCTGGGCACGACGTACTGTGGGACAGCCACCGCCATAAGGCCTTTAAAACTATCCGTCTCCACCAGACGGAATGACAGCATTTCAAAGGCAAGTAATTTAGAAATGCTGGCATTCAGGGCTAGGGATCGCGGGTGGGTAGGGGGGTACTTCATCTTCCTCTCCAGCGTTTGGGATATGGAGAGCTGAACGCTTCCGTGTGACATTGTGGGGATGCTTGGTGACCGAGGTGTTGGTGTTGCTGGCAGATCCTCTGTTTGTGGGGTGCCAGGTGGCACTGTCACGCCAGAGGTGGATGAAGAGGCCGCGACTGCAGCAGAAGAGGAAGCAGGAGGAGCCAGAGACCTTTCTTGGTTTTTGAGGTGTCTACTCCACTGCAGCTCGTGCTTTGCACTTAAATGCCTGGTCATGCAGGTTGTGCTCAGGTTGAGAACGTTTATGCCTTGCTTCAGGCTCTGATTGCACAGCGTGCAAACCACTCGTGTCTTGTCATCAGCACATTGTCTGAAGAACTGCCACACCAGGGAACTCCTTGGAGCTGGCTTTGGTGTGCTCGGTCCCTTGCTGCGGTGGGCAGTAGGAGGCGTACTGTCTAGAGGACGGCCGCTCCCCTTTTGCACCCTGCTCCCTCTTCTGCTGTGCTGGTGGCTCTGTGCGACCACCGCCTCTTCCTCCGAACTACATCGGTCACTCGCATGACCTTGATTCCATGTGGGGTCGAGGACCTCATCGTCCTCCACATCATCTTCCACCCAGTCTTCACCCCTGACTTCCTTGTCGGTCTGCACGCTTTCGAAAGCCCCAGCAGTTGGCACCTGTGTTTCGTCATCATCCGAGACATGCTGCGATGGTCCTCCCATGTACTCATCTTGAAAAATAAGTGGTTGGGCATCGGTGCACTCAATATCTTCCACTTCTGGGGCAGGGCTAGGTGGATGGCCCTGGGAAACCCTGCTAACAGAGTCATCAAAAAGCAGAAGAGACTGCTGCATGACTTGGGGCTCAGACTGCTTGGCTGATTTGCAAGGGGGTGAGGTGAAAGACTGATGGACATCGGCTGCAGGTGCCAACTGTGGTCTTTCAGCAGGAGACTGGGTGGGAGACAATGTGAAGGAACTGGATCCACTGTCAGCAACCCAATCTACTATCGCCTGTACTTGTTCAGGCCTCACCATTCATAGAGCAGCATTAGGCCCGACCAAATACCGCTGCAGGTTTTGTTGCCTACTCGCACCTGAGGAAGGGGTTTCACTTGTGCATGTAGCTGGCACAGATCGACCACGTCCTCTCCCTGCAAAAGGAGCTCCACCAGCAGCACCACGACCTGGGCCACGTCCCTTATTTGACGCTCTCCTCATATTTTTTGAATTCAGGATCTTGCCCTAAATGGGTGTTTAATTAATAGTAAAAAAAAACAACAGTATGTAAAGGGTGTATCTCACACGACCTGAACCAGACTAGGCCTCAATTAAAGATTTCTTTGCACAAAATGGCTGTATTTCAAATGGCTGAATCAAACCCCTATATGTATAGAGGGGATCACACACGCCCTGCATCAGTGAAGGCCTGAAGTAAATATTTATTTGCACCAAATGGCTGTATTTCAAATGGCTGTATTTCAAATGCCTGATTCGAAACCCTGTATGTATAGGGGGGATCACACATGCCCTGAATCAGTGAATGCCTGAAGTAAATATATCTTTGCACAAAAAGGCGGTATTTCAAATACCTGATTCAAACCCCTGTATGTAGGGGGGTATCTCACACGGTCTGAACCAGTGTATGCCTGAAGTAAATATATCTTTGCACAAAAAGGCTGTATTTCAAATGGCTGTATTTCAAATGGCTGAATCAAACCCCTGTATGTATAGGGGGATCACACACGCCCTGAATCAGTGTAGGCCGAAATTAAAGATTTATTTGCACCAAATGTCTGTATTTCAAATGTCTGTATTTCAAATGCCTGATTCAAACCCCTGTATGTAGGGGGTATCTCACACGGTCTGAATCTGTGTAGGCCTGAAGTAAATATGATCTTTGCACAAAAAGGTTGTATTTCAAATGGCTGTATTTCAAAAGCCTGATTCAAACCCCTGTATGTATAGTGGGGATCACAAACGCCCTGAATCAGTGTAGGCCTGAAGTAAATATATCTTTGCACAAAAAGGCGGTATTTAAAATGGCTGTATTTCAAATGCCTAATTCGAACCCCTGTATGTAGAGGGTGTATCTCACAGGGCATGAACCTTCTTCTCTACATTGTTGCACCTGAACCTCTGTAGGCCTGAATTCAATATTGGTGCACCAAATGGCGTTATTTAAAATCTCTGAATGTAACCCAAATGTATTAAGGGTGTATCTCACAATGACATCTGCATCAAAGGCTGCCAACAAAATTTTTGGAGCCCAAACGACTGTTTGTTTAACAACTGAATTTGACAGCAGTATATAAGTGGGTAATTTCACGTGCTGATGCTGCAAGGCCTGAAAATAGTGTTTTTTGTCAAATAAGTGTGTTTTTCAAACCCCAGAAAATGATGGGTGTATTTCTAGCTTAAATTGCACACTGACTAATACAGATGTTGTAGATTGCCCAAAAAGTTTTTTTTTGCTAACAGATTATGAATGCTGTATATATTTAAAGGGCTTCTGTCACCCCACTAAACCGTTTTGTTTTTTTTGTTTACTAATAATCCCTACACTGCGATTTATGCATACATAAGTTAAATAATCATTTCTGTTCAGTAGAATTTGCTGAAAAGCGATTTTTAAAATATGCTAATTACCTTGCTACCAGCAAGTAGGGCGGCTACTTGCTGGTAGCAGCCGCATCCTCCGACCCTAATGACGCCCCCTCCGCATTGTGATTGACAGGGCCAGGGAACGGAATCGTTCTCTGCTGGCCCTGCCTGTTAGCATTCAAAATCTGGCGCCTGCGCTGCGGCCGTACGTATCTTCAATTTGCGCAGGCGCACTGAGAGGCGGCCGCTCTCTCCTCAATGCGCCTGCGCCGGGTGTAGATGTGACGTCATCGGCGCAGGCGCATTGAGGATGGAGCGGCCGAGCGAGTGGCCGTCTCTCAGTGCGCCTGCGCAGATTGAAGATAGGTACGGCCGCGGCGCAGGCGCCAGATATTGAATGCAAACAGGCAGGGCCAGCAGAGAACGATTCCGTTCCCTGGCCCTGTCAATCATGCGGAGGGGGCGTCATTAGGGTCGGAGGATGCGGCTGCTACCAGCAAGTAGCCGCCCTACTTGCTGGTAGCAAGGTAATTAGCATATTTTAAAAATCGCTTTTTAGCAAATTCTACTGAACAGAAATGATTATTTAACTTATGTATGCATAAATCACAGTGTAGGGATTATTAGTAAACAACAAAAAAAAAAACGGTTTAGTGGGGTGACAGAAGCCCTTTAACCACCTCCGGACCGCTATACACACAGACGCGTCCTGGAGGTGGTTGATTCATTCCTCCTGGACGCGCCGGCGCGTCCTCTCGCGATGGCCGAGATTTCCTGTGAACGCGCGCACACAGGCGCGCGCGCTCACAGGAACGGAAGGTAAGAAAGTGGATCTCCAGCCTGCCAGCGGCGATCGTTCGCTGGCAGGCTGGAGATGTGATTTTTTTTAACCCCTAACAGGTATATTAGACGCTGTTTTGATAACAGCGTCTAATATACCTGCTACCTGGTCCTCTGGTGGTCCCCTTTGTTTGGATCGACCACCAGAGGACACAGGTAGCTCAGTAATATGTTGCACCAAGCACCACACTACACTACACCCCCCCCGTCACTTATTAACCCCTTATTCACCCTTGATCACCCCTGATCACCCCATATAGACTCCCTGATCACCCCCCTGTCATTGATTACCCCCCTGTCATTGATCACACCCCTGTAAAGCTCCATTCAGACGTATGCATGATTTTTACGGATCCACTGATAGATGGATCGGATCCGCAAAACGCACACGGACGTCTGAATAGAGCCTTACAGGGGCATGATCAATGACTGTGGTGATCACCCCATATAGACTCCCTGATCACCCCCCTGTCATTGATCACCCCCCTGTAAAGCTCCATTCAGACGTCCGCATGATTTTTACGGAACCACTGATAGATGGATCGGATCCGCAAAACGCACACGGACGTCTGAATGGAGCCTTACAGGGGCATGATCAATGACTGTGGTGATCACCCCATATAGACTCCCTGATCACCCCCCTGTCATTGATCACCCCCCTGTAAAGCTCCATTCAGACGTCCGCATGATTTTTACGGATCCACTGATAGATGGATCGGATCCGCAAAACGCACACGGACGTCTGAATGGAGCCTTACAGGGGCATGATCAATGACTGTGGTGATCACCCCATATAGACTCCCTGATCACCCCCCTGTCATTGATTACCCCCCTGTCATTGATCACACCCCTGTAAAGCTCCATTCAGACGTCCGCATGATTTTTACGGATCCACTGATAGATGGATCGGATCCGCAAAACGCACACGGACGTCTGAATGGAACCTTACAGGGGCATGATCAATGACTGTGGTGATCACCCCATATAGACTCCCTGATCACCCCCCTGTCATTGATTACCCCCCTGTCATTGATCAACCCCCTGTAAAGCTCCATTCAGATGTCCGCATGATTTTTACGGATCCACTGATAGATGGATCGGATCCGCAAAACGCACACGAACGTCTGAATGGAGCCTTACAGGGGCATGATCAATGACTGTGGTGATCACCCCATATAGACTCTCTGATCACCCCCCTGTCATTGATCACCCCCCTGTCATTGATCCACCCCCTGTCATTGATCACCCCCCCTGTCATTGATCACCCCCCCTGTCATTGATCACCCCTCTGTAAGGCTCCATTCAGACATTTTTTTGGCCCAAGTTAGCGGAATTTTTTTTTTTTTTCTTACAAAGTCTCATATTCCACTAACTTGCGTCAAAAAATTAAATCTCACATGAACTCACCATACCCCTCACGGAATCCAAATGCGTAAAAATTTTTAGACATTTATATTCCAGACTTCTTCTCACGCTTTAGGGCCCCTAGAATGCCAGGGCAGTATAAATACCCCACATGTGACCCCATTTCGGAAAGAAGACACCCCCAGGTATTCCGTGAGGGGCATATTGAGTCCATGAAAGATTGAAATTTTTGTCCCAAGTTAGCGGAAAGGGAGACTTTGTGAGAAAAAAAGAAATAAAATCAATTTCCGCTAACTTGTGCCAAAAAAAAAAAATTTCTATGAACTCGCCATGCCCCTCATTGAATACCTTGGGGTGTCTTCTTTCCAAAATGGGGTCACATGTGGGGTATTTATACTGCCCTGGCATTCTAGGGGCCCTAAAGCGTGAAAAGAAGTCTGGGATCCAAATGTCTAAAAATGCCCTCATAAAAGGAATGTGGGCCCCTTTGCGCATTTAGGCCGCAAAAAAAGTGTCACACATCTGGTATCGCCGTACTCAGGAGAAGTTGGGGAATGTGTTTTGGGGTGTCATTTTACATATACCCATGCTGGGTGAGAGAAATATCTTGGCAAAAGACAACTTTTCCAATTTTTTTATACAAAGTTGGCATTTGACCAAGATATTTATCTCACCCAGCATGGGTATATGTAAAATGACACCCCAAAACACATTCCCCAACTTCTCCCGAGTACGGCGATACCACATGTGTGACACTTTTTTGCAGCCTAGGTGGGCAAAGGGGCCCACATTCCAAAGAGCACCTTTCGGATTTCACAGGTCATTTACCTACTTACCACACAGGGCAGTATAACTACCCCACAAGTGACCCAATTTTGGAAAGAAGACACCCCAAGGTATTCCGTGAGGGGCATGGCGAGTTCCTAGAATTTTTTATTTTTTGTCACAAGTTAGTGGAAAATGATGATTTTTTTTTTATTTATTTTTTTCTTACAAAGTCTCATATTCCACTAACTTGTGACAAAAAATAAAAACTTCCATGAACTCACTATGCCCATCAGCGAATACCTTGGGAGAAGTTGGGGAATGTGTTTTGGGGTGTCATTTTACATATACCCATGCTGGGTGAGAGAAATATCTTGGAAAAAGACAACTTTTCCCATTTTTTTTATACAAAGTTGGCATTTGACCAAGATATTTATCTCACCCAGCATGGGTATATGTAAAAAGACACCCCAAAACACATTCCTCAACTTCTCCTGAATACAGAGATACCAGATGTGTGACACTTTTTTGCAGCCTAGGTGGGCAAAGGGGCCCATATTCCAAAGAGCACCTTTCGGATTTCACTGGTCATTTTTTACAGAATTTGATTTCAAACTCCTTACCACACATTTGGGCCCCTAGAATGCCAGGGCAGTATAACTACCCCACAAGTGACCCCATTTTGGAAAGAAGAGACCCCAAGGTATTTCGTGATGGGCATAGTGAGTTCATAGAACTTTTTATTTTTTGTCACAAGTTAGTGGAATATGAGACTTTGTAAGAATAAAAAAAAAAAATCATCATTTTCCGCTAACTTGTGACAAAAAATAAAAAGTTCTATGAACTCACTATGCCCATCAGCGAATACCTTAGGGTGTCTACTTTCCGAAATGGGGTCATTTGTGGGGTGTTTGTACTGTCTGGGCATTGTAGAACCTCAGGAAACATGACAGGTGCTCAGAAAGTCAGAGCTGCTTCAAAAAGCGGAAATTCACATTTTTGTACCATAGTTTGTAAACGCTATAACTTTTACCCAAACCATTTTTTTTTTACCCAAACATTTTTTTTTTATCAAAGACATGTAGAACAATAAATTTAGAGCAAAATTTATATATGGATCTCATTTTTTTTGCAAAATTTTACAACTGAAAGTGAAAAATGTCATTTTTTTGCAAAAAAATCGTTAAATTTCGATTAATAACAAAAAAAGTAAAAATGTCAGCAGCAATGAAATACCACCAAATGAAAGCTCTATTAGTGAGAAGAAAAGGAGGTAAAATTCATTTGGGTGGTAAGTTGCATGACCGAGCAATAAACGGTGAAAGTAGTGTAGGTCAGAAGTGTAAAAAGTGGCCTGGTCTTTCAGGGTGTTTAAGCCCTAGGGGCTGAGGTGGTTAACTTGAATTTAACACTTGCAGATCTGGCAAATACTGTTTTTTGAAAAAAAAAGTGTGTTTTTCAAACTCCTGAAAATGATGGGTGTATTTCTAGCTTAAATTGCACACTGACTAATACAGATGTTGTAGTTTGTCATAAAAAAAATGGTGATTTGCAATGTCCCAAAAGCTCAGATGCAGAGCTGGTGCACTGAGCATGCATAAAATGGCCGCCGCCGCCGTCACCCACCTATCTAACAGAATTCGAAAAGTTAGTTTTTTTAGTGAATGAGCTCAGGGCAGGGTAAAACGATAGTGCCCTGCACCCACACAACTATTTGTCTGTAGATTGCTGAGTTAGATTCTTTCCTATGCTCTCCCTGAAATAACAAGTCCAGCAGCATCCTCTCCCTACACTTGTAACAGCAGAGTGACGTGCAGCGCTACGTGACTCCAGCTTATATAGAGCCTGGGTCACATGCTGCTCTGGCCAATCATATCCATGCCATGGCATGGCTGTGATGGCCTCTTGGGGCAAGTAGTATGACGCTTGTTGATTGGCTGCTGTGCAGCCTTTCAAAAAGCGCCAAGAAAGCGGCGAACACCGAACCCGAACTTTTACGAAAATTTTACAGTTCGGGTTCGCTCAACCTTAGTAGACAGGAGTCCACTGGTAAGTCGCCATTTTTTGGGGCATATGGGTTTCAGCCGCAGTTTGGCACATTTTTTGATACTTCTGGTATCCCTGAGAAGGAATGTTATTCGTTATTATTGTCATCTATATGGCGAAAAATTCAAAATAACTTGATGAATATGGGAAACAAGTATAAACGTGTGGCTGACAGGAAACGTATGAACGGTCCGGCCCTAAGAGTGGGTGATTCTGTGTGGTTGTCCAAAAAATACAGTACATTAAGTTGAAGGTACCTTATTGGAAGTTGGGTCCAAGATTTATTGGTCCATATAAGATCACTGCCATTATTAATCCTGTAGCTTTTCGTCTTGAACTTCCTCAAGCCGTGAAGATTTATAATGTGTTTCATAAATCTTTGTTGAAGAGATATGTTGAACCTTTGGAGCCATCTTCCTTGCCAACCGCTCCTGTCATGGTGGACGGTAGTTTGGAATTTCAGATCGCCAAGATAATTGACTCGCGAGTTCGCCGTAGATCTCTTCAGTATCTGGTTCACTGGAAGGTTTATGGACCAGAGGAGAGGATGTGGATACAGGCATCTGACGTGAATGCCAGTCATTTGGTGAAAGCTTTTCACAGGTCTCACTTGGATAAGGACGGTCCTGGGTGCTCGGAGGTCACCTGTAGAAGGGGGGGTACTGTCACAGACGTTTCCGCGTCACGTGGCAGGAGATCGGTGAGACTGGCAACACGTGGTTTGATCTGACAGATTTTTCCTGCAGATCAATAGGCATCTGTGTTTCTGGTATGGCCAGACCCCTTGCCTCAGGTTTTGCTAATGTGGTCATTTAACCTTCCTTATTTATAGTTGCTTCTCCCACTATGCTGTGCGGTTTATAGCTTTAGCTTCAGTTTCAGTTTTGGATTGCTGGTGTGTGGATCTCGGCGGAGTTCCAGGTGCTTCCATAGCTCCTTTGTTAAGTTAAAGTGGTTCTGCAGTTAGTTTAAACTGATGATCTATCCTCTGGATAGATCATCAGCATCTGATCGACGGGAGTCCGACACCCAGGACCCCCGCTGATCAGCTGTTTGAGAAGGCAGCGGCACTCCAGGAGCACCGTGGCCTTCTCACTATTTACCGCAGGCCAAGTGACGTCACGACTAGTATCAACTGGCCTGGGCGGGGCTAAGCGGCTAAGCTCTGTTCACTTGAATGGAGTTTAGCCCCGCCCAGGCCAGTTGATACTAGTCGTGACGTCACTGGGCCTGCGGTAAACAGTGAGAAGGCTGCGGCACTCCTGGAGCGCTGTTGCCTTCTCAAACAGCTGATCAGCGGGGTTCCTGGGTGTCGGACCCCCGCCGATCAGATGCTAATCTATCCACAGGATAGATCATCAGTTTAAGCAAACTGCAGAACCCCTTTAAGTTTTCTTTCCCTTCTTGTATTTTATTTGGGTTCTTTGTGTGTAGCATTTTCCCTATTGTTTGTATTGGGCTTGAGGGAGACTCCTGTTCGTCCTTCCATTTGGAGGAACAGGTAGTCTCGACCCTGCCATTAGTACCAGGGTCCTATAGGGCTAGATAGCACTCTAGGTATTCCTGTGTTCTCGGGCCTGATTCCCTGTTTCCTCATTCCCTCTTATGCTCGGTGTGGTGTATCCCTCCCACACCGAAGGGTAACATTTACATTCTGATATACAGTTTCTCTTAAGGCACACTCGTCTTTTAAGGCTGATCATCTCATTCATTCTAGGTTGGTACACCTGGCTGCAATAGCTTTCCGAGCTTGATACAATATCCTCTGACTACCCAGCACAGTGCCCCCAGCCACATCATCAAGTCTCAGTATACCGAGAAGACATTGTTTTGGCTCCAGCGTAAGATAAATATATAAGTATATCCTGATATCAGGAGTCCCCTCCAGAAGGAACCCAGCTTTATGCAATACCATACTAAGTGTAAGCATTAGCTACACCACATCTGAGGCAACAAGAACCCACCCAGATACAAATTTTAAACATCTTGTAGACCATATGCAAAAAGCACCTCATTCCTTTGCTCATCAGTACGAGCATGCCCGAGGACCTACTTATTCTTAATTTTCAGGGGGAATGCTTTCAAATATTCCTCAAGAAGCTGCTTATAGATGGAGGAGATAACCCCCCATGGCTTCCCCCTGTCGTGCAATATATCCCAGCAGTGAGTGAGAGGAGGTCAGGACTAGGGATGAAACGATTACTCGATTAAATTGAGTAACTCGACACAAAAAAATCCTTGATGTAAGCCCTTGCCATTACTCACCGCTCCGTGGTCTCCCACCGGCACCGCGCTGCACTGTCCTGAAGTATACACCTGGTCAGGATGTATTGCACGTAAGCGTGCACTATGACCAGACACTGTGTGATGTCAGGATGGTGGCACTGGGGGATTAACCAATGACAACTGGTGGCACTAGGGGGGGACCTGATGGCATGCGGGGAGCCTGATGGTGCTGGGGACTGATGGCTAGCAGGGGGAGATGGTGGTACTGGGGGGGAACCTGATGGCACTGGGGTGGGGGGGGGGAGACTGATGGCACTGGGGGGAACCTTGGTAGAATACTTTATTACAAAAATGATAGTTGCAGTCTTAGTCAGGACCGACATCTCCCTACGTTGTGCCTCAAAGGTAACTGAAGAAACTGAAGATTTTAAAAACCGTATTCGTATGAAGCTGGTGTACAAATAGTACATCCTGTCTTTCCCATGACGCAAAGCCCTCAAGCTTAAAAAATTCAAGTAAATGAGGGTTCCTCCACAGTGGAGTATAAGGAGTGGACCTCCAAAGTTCCAGTAGCTCCTTAAACTTCTCCCATATTTTCATTTCAATGAGAGATTCAGCACTGATTCTGATCCAGGATAAGTGATTCTTCTCATTGAAATGAATCGGATGCTGTTTTGAGGAGTTTGTGGAGCTCATTTGAAGCTGATTTTGAGGCAGAAGCGCTCCAGAATCAGCACCAAAAAACTCAGTGTGAACTGGCCCTTAGGGATAATGTAATGTGAGTGGCTAGGAGGGAGTTCAGCTGCCCATCAACTTATGCTCCTCACACATGAGGACAGAAAAGCTAGGTAAAATCCAATCAAACCTGTGGCGGCCAGAGATCTAATGGAAGGAGGACCAATTTTCCCCAGTTCATGGTCAACCCCAATTTTCTACCAAAATTAGTAATAATGTCCATAAGTGGTAGATTTGACTTCTCCACATCACCAATATACAACATATCATCTGTATAAGGGGAAATACGTTCCTCGTGCCTTCCCCTGGTAAACCAACAATATCCCTGAAAAGGTTCAATCGCGATAGCAAAGAGGAGGGGAGACAAGGGGGCATCCTGCTTTGTTCTCCTCAGTTCAAATTGAGCAGATAGACCCCCCATTTTCTCTAACCATCACTCTGGACAATTGTATAATAGTTGCACCCAGGAAATAAATACAAAAGAGTCCAAATCTTTCAACAGTGGTAATCTACACTTGACTCTTCTTACACGTGGACTATTTTGTATGGACATTTTTGTACTTATTGCATGTTTTATATTCAATGTGATTGAAGTAAGGAGTGAAGCAGGAATTTCGATGGCCTAGTTGCAATTTTTCCATGGATGATGCTCACAAGAGTGTTGGAAGCCTCATGTCCAAGAACTATGGTAGTCTTCCTACAGTTGGTGCTACTTACTGATAGCCAAGTTGGGTACCTGTGGACTCGCCATTAAAGAGTGAGCGAAGACAGAGTGACCAGTACAGCACTGTCCCCTGATCTCAGCCAAACCCGCTCTGTTTTGCCCACCTATGAAAAAAGAGAAGTAAAATAAAAAGATCTGTGGACCAGATCTGCATCTGCCTCCCACTGGCACAAACTGATCAGCTCAGTGCCTGTAGGCTAGGGGTAGTCTGTGTAAGAATATTTAAAGGAGTCATCCAAAGTCAACCACTTGCCCCCCAATGCCCGGGCCCCTCATATAGATTATACTTACCCCCCTCCCCAGCACCCGCGTCGATCCTGATCCCCGCATAGCCACCACTGCATTTCTGAGACTCCCTAGCATCAGCCGCGATGTGACGCAGGTTTCGGGGAGCAGAGTAAGTATAATCTATATAAGGGGCGCGGGCATTTGGGGGCATGTTTTAGACTTTAAATAACCCGTTTAACTTTTTCCTTTAGTGTCAGCCTCCTATTGGCAGTACCCTGCACCAACGAGACGACTGATAAAAGATATATTACAAGGTTTCTTTTAATCACTACTGATTGATGTAAAGTTGTGTGAAAAGTTAGAGACTATTTAATGGCTTTTGCTTCAGTACCTTTTTGTCACATTTTTTGTTACCATTAAAACTTAAAGAGGACCTTTCATGGGTTTGTAGTAAGTGAGATAAATATCTGTACCTATGGGGTACCTCCCGCTGTGCTGCCACTCCTGCAAATTTCGCGCTCCGTATGCTAATACTGAGCATCGGAACAATCCTTCTCCCTGGCTGTATTGCTGTCCAATTGCAGCGCAGAGCGTCACAGCCAGGGAGAAGGAGACACCCACAGAGAAAGACTGCGTCTCCTCCCCATTGCTCCCATGCTCAGTATTAGCATACTGAGCGCAAAATTTGCGGGGGGCCATAATGGGGCGTAGGAGCTCTATTTTAAAAAAACAGGCAGGGTGGCAGCACAGCGGGGGGTACCCTGCAGGTACAGATATTTATCTCACTTACAACAAACCCATGAAAGGTCCTCTTTAAGTTTTGTCAACCACATTTTTGCTGGGATTCTGAAGTACACATTTTATGACTGCTGCAGAATGTTCAATGGAAGCTCATGTGACAGAAACTTGGCATTTACACTAATAATCATGTGCAAACAAATAGAGCGTGTAATTGCCAAGTTGCTAGGGCTACAATACGTGGACGCACAAAGTTCTTGTGTTCAGGAATCACAGCATTTTGAAACAGACTCCTGGACGCTCATGTGACTTTTATTATCTAAAGCCGTACAAATCAACCTCATACTCTGAATAAAGGAATCAATTAAAGGGGTCACCGTCATATTATCCTGTTATCACAGACTAAACTAGGAATTCAGAAACTGGTGGCTGAACAAAAGTGTCCATTGTTGAAACTGGTTTCTAACTGGATTCTGTGTGGAAACTGCTGCAGGTGAACAGATACAGTTGCAAGAAAAAGTATGTGAACCCTTTGGAATGATATGGATTTCTGCACAAATTGGTCATAAAATGTGATCTGATCTTCATCTAAGTCACAACAATAGACAATCACAATATGCTTAAACTAATAACACACAAATAATTAAATGTTACCATGTTTTTATTGAACACACCATGTAAACATTCACAGTACAGGTGCAAAAAGTATGTGAACCCCTAGACTAATGACATCTCCAAGAGCTAATTGGAGTGAGGTGTCAGCCAACTGGAGTCCAATCAATGAGATGAGATTGGAGGTGTTGGTTACAGCTGCCCTGCCCTATAAAAAACACGCACCAGTTCTGGGTTTGTTTTTCACAAGAAGCATTGCCTGATGTGACTGATGCCTCGCACAAAAGAGCTCTCAGAAGACCTACGATTAAGGATTGTTGACTTGCATAAAGCTGGAAAGGGTTATAAAAGTATCTCCAAAAGCCTTGCTGTGCATCAGTCCAAGGTAAGACAAATTGTCCATAAATGGAGAAGGTTCAGCACTGCTGCTACTCTCCCTAGGAGTGGCCGTCCTGTAAAGATGCCTGCGAGAGCACAGCGCAGACTGCTCAATGAGGTGAAGAAGAATCCTAGAGTGTCAGCTAAAGACTTACAAAAGTCTCAGGAATATGCTAACATCCCTGTTAGCGAATCTACGATACGTTAAATACTAAACAAGAATGGATTTCATGGGAGGATACCACAGAGGAAGTCACTGCTGTCCAAAAAAAAAACATTGCTGCACGTATACAGTTTGCACAATAGTACCTGGATGTTCCACAGCAGTACTGGCAAAATATTCTGTGGACAAATGAAACCAAAGTTGAGTTGTTTGGAAGAAACACACAACACTATGTGTGGAGAAACAGAGGCACAACACACCAACATCAAAACCTCATCCCAACTGTGAAGTATGGTGGTGGGGGCATCATGGTTTGGGGTTGCTTTGCTGCGTCAGGGCCTGGACGGATTGCTATCATCGAAGGAAAAATGAATTCCCAAGTTTATCAAGACATTTTGCAGGAGAACTTAAGGCCATCTGTCCACCAACTGAAGCTCAACAGAAGATGGGTGTTGCAATAGGACAACGACCCAAAGCATAGAAGTAAATCAACAACAGAATGGCTTAAACAGAAGAAAATACGCCTTCTGGAGTGGCCCAGTCAGAGTCCTGACCTCAACCCGATTGAGATGCTGTGGCATGACCTCAAGAAAGTGATTCACACCAGACATCCTAAGAATATTACATAGTAACATATTAACATAGTACATAAGGCCGAAAAAAAGACATTTGTCCATCCAGTTCGGCCTGTCATCCTGCAAGTTGATCCAGAGGAAGGCAAAAAAAAAAACTGTGAGGTAGAAGCCAATTTTCCTCACTTTAGGGGAATAAAAAATTCCTTCCCGACTCCAATCAGGCAATCAGAATAACTCCCTGGATCAATGATCCCTCTCTAGTAGCTATATCCTGTAATATTATTACACTCCAGAAATACATCCAGGCCCCTCTTGAATTCCTTTATTGTACTCACCATCACCACCTCCTCAGGCAGAGAGTTCCATAGTCTCACTGCTCTTACCGTAAAGAATCCTTTTCTATGTTTTTGTACAAACCTTCTTTCCTCCAGACGCAGAGGATGTCCCCTCGTCACAGTCACAGTCTTGGGGATAAATAGATGATGGGATAGATCTCTGTACTGACCCCTGATATATTTATACATAGTAATTAGATCTCCCCTCAGTCGTATTGCTGAACTAAAACAGTTCTGTAAAGAGGAATGGTCAAGAAATACTCCTGACTAGAGTTGAGCGGACACCTGGATGTTCAGGTTCGGCTGAACTTGAAAAAAAAATTCCCCGAACCCCAATGAAGTCAATGGGGACCCGAACTTTTGAGCACTAAAATGGCTGTAAAAATGTCATGGAAAGAGCTAGAGGGTTGCAAAATGCAGCAAAATGTGCGTAAGAGCATGGCAAAAGCTCTGCAAAAAAAATGTGGATAGGGAAATGAATTAAACAAACATAAAAGACCTTAAAAAAATAGGTTGAGGAGGCGGTGAATGGGTGGATGTGGCCGTGTAGGATCACGTGGCAGTCCAGGTGGAAGCGGCGGCGAAGGAGGAATAGGTAGCCAACACAGATGTGTGTTATTTTGCATTTTTACATAGGGGTATCCCCCAAAATATTGGGACATATAAAAAAAAAAAAAGGAATAAGTGCACTTGAGTACAAGGATGGATGGTTGAGGGTGTTAGAACTGTCTATTCTGCACAAGGTACAGACAAGTCCTAAGGGGTCCAAGCCTAGTTCATTTTAATGAACGTGAGCTTGTCAACGTTGGCTGTGGACAGGCGGCTGCGTCTGTCTGTAATGACGCCTCCTGCCGTGCTAAATACACGTTCAGAGAGTACACTGGCTGCAGGGCAGGCCAGCACCTCCAAGGCATACAGGGCAAGCTCTGACCATGTGGACAATTTGGAGACCCAGAAGTTGAATGGGGCAGAACCATCAGTCAGTACGTGTAGGTGTATGCACAGGTACTGTTCCACCATGTTGTTCAAATGCTGCCTCCTGCTAACACGCTCCATATCAGCAGTTGGGGCCGGTTAATGCGGCGAGGTGACAAAGCTTTTTCACATGTCGGCCATGCTAACCCTGCCTTCTGAGGTGCTGGCGCTGACACAGCTGCGTTGGCGAATTCTTCCTCCTCCCCTGCCTTCGCCTTGTGCTTCCACTTGTCCCCCGGCATCAGTCGGGAATGCTCTCAGAAGCGCGTCTACCAGCGTGCGCCTGTAGTCGCGCATCTTCCTATCGCGCTCCAGTGAGGGAATTAAGGACGGCACATTGTCTTTGTAACGGGATCCAGCAGGGAGGCAACCCAGTAGTCAGCACACGTTAAAATGTGGGCAACTCTGCTGTCGTTGCGCAGGCACTGCAGCATGTAGTCGCTCATGTGTGCCAGGCTGCCCAGAGGTAAGGACGAGCTGTCCTCTGTGGGAGGCGTATCGTCTGCGTCCTCCGTATCCCCCCAGCCACGCACCAGTGATGGGCCCGAGCTGCGTTGGATGCCACCCCGCTGTGAACATGCTTCATCCCCATCCTCCTCCTCATCCTCCTCCAGTAGTGGGACCTGGCTGGCCAAATTTGTACCTGGCCTCTGCGGTTGCAAAAATCCTCTTTCTGAGCCACTTCTTCTAAGAGACTGGCCTGAAAGTGTTAGAGATGACCCCTCTTCCTCCTCCTCGTCCTGGGCCACCTCCTCTTCCATCATCGCCGTAAGTGTTTTCTCAAGGAGACATAGAAGTGGTATTGTAACGCTGATAACGGCGTCATCGCCACTGGCCATGTTGGTGGAGTACTCAAAACAGCACAACAGGGCACACAGGTCTCGCATGGAGGCCCAGTCATTGGTGGTGAAGTGGTGCTGTTCCGCCGAGCGACTCACCCGTGCGTGCTGCAGCTGAAACTCCACTATCGCCTGCTGCTGCTCGCACAGTCTGGCCAGCATGTTCAAGGTGGAGTTCCACCTTGTGGGCACGTCGCATATGAGGCGGTGAGCGGGAAGGCCGAAGTTACGCTGCAGCGCTGACAGACGAGCAGCAGCAGGGTGAGAACGCCGAAAGCGCGCACAGACTTTACGCAGCAGCTCTGACATGTCGGGGTAGTTGTGAATGAATTTCTGCACCACCAAATTCAGCACATGCGCCAGGCAAGGGATGTGCGTCAAACCGGCTAGTCCCAGAGCTGCAATGAGATTTCGCCCATTATCGCACACCACCAGGCCAGGCTTGAGGCTCTCTGGCATCAACCACTCGTTGGTCTGTTGTTCTATATCCCGCCACAACTCCTGCACGGTGTGGGGCCTGTCCCCCAAACACATCAGTTTCAGAACGGCCTGCTGACGTTTACCTCTGGCTGTGCTGAAGTTGGTGGTGAAGGTCTGTCGCTGACCGGATGAGGAGGTGGTAGAAGAGGAGGAGGAAGCCGAGGAGGCAACAGGAGGCAAAGAATGATGCCCTGCGATCCTTGGCGGCGGAAGGACGTGCGCCAAACAGCTCTCCGCCTGGGGCCCAGCCGCCACTACATTTACCCAGTTAGGGAGATATAGCGTCCCTGGCCGTGCTTACTGGTCCACGTATCTGTGGTTAGGTGGACCTTGCCACAGATGGCGTTGCGCAGTGCACACTTGATTTTATCCGATACTTGGTTGTGCAGGGAGGGCACGGCTCTCCTGGAGAAGTAGTGGTGGCTGGGAACGACATACTGTGGGACAGCAAGCGACATGAGCTGTTTGAAGCTGTCCGTCTCCACCAGCCTGAATGACAGCATTTCAAAGGCCAGTAGTTTAGAAATGCTGGCATTCAGGGCCAGGTATCAGAGGGTTTTTTCACCCCAGTAACCAAAAAGCCGTATTTCTGGCCTAAATGTGACACTCACTTATGCACGTCTAATCCCAGATGTGCAGTATATCAGAGGGTTTTTTCACCCCTGTAAGCAAAAAGCTGTATTTCTGGCCTAAATGTGACACTCACTTATGCATGTCTAATCCTAGATGTGCACTATATGAAACAGATGGTTTTTTTTCACCCCAGTAAGCAAAAAGCTGTATTTCTGGCCTACATGTGACACTCACTTATGCATGTCTAATCCTAGATGTGCACTATATGAAAAAAAGTTTTTTTTTAACCGTAGTAAGCAAAAAGCTGTATTTCTGGACTTGCAGACATCCTGTGCTGGTGTAAAAAACGTTCGAGTTTCAGCAGTCGTTGGCTCAGGGCAGGCTTAAAAAAATTGTGCACTGCACCCACAAAACACATTTGCTGTAGATCGCTGAGTAAAAAAGCAGTTCTTGATAAGATTTCTCCCTGATCTCTCCCTCACAGCAGCTGCAGCCTCTCCCTACACTAATCCGAGCAGAGTGACGGGCGGCGCTACGTGACTCCAGCTTAAATAGAGGCTGGGTCACATGCTGCAGTTGGCCAATCACAGTCATGCTAATAGTAGGCATGGCTGTGATGGCATTTTGGGGCAAGTAGTATGACGCTTGTTGATTGGCTGCTGTGCAGCCTTTCAAAAAGCGCCAAGAAAGCGCCGAACACCGAACCCGAACTTTTACGTAATTTTCGGGTTTGGGTCCGGGTGCCGAAAAACCTAAAGTTCGGTATGAACCCGAACTTTACAGTTCGGGTTCGCTCAACTCTACTCCTGACCGTTGTGCACGTCTGATCTGCAACTACAGGAAACGTGTGGTTGAAGTTATTGCTGCCAAAGGATGTTCAACCAGTTATTAAATCCAAGGGTTCACATACTTTTTCCACCTGCACTGTGAATGTTTACATGGTGTGTTCAATAAAAACATGGTAACATTTAATTCTTTGTGTGTTATTAGTTTAAGCAGACTGTGATTGTCTATTGTTGTGACTTAGATGAAGATCAGATCACATTTTATGACCAATTTGTGCAAAGATCCATATCATTCCAAAGGGTTCACATACTTTTTCTTGCAACTGTATGTATTAGCCCCATTGTGTGGAGACCCGTTCCGGTTGTTAAGTGACCATTTTTGGCACAAAAATTAGGGTTAGTGTTGGATTTCTGCCATGGATTCTGCAGTAGATTTTTCTGAATTAAAAATTTGATGTGTACACATACCCTAAAGCAATTAATTATTGTCCCATCCTGCCTTCAAACCATGCCAAATTAGTTGAATATATATATATATATATATATATATATATATATATATACTGCTCAAGAATAAAGGGAACACTTAAACAACACAATGTTACTCTAAGGGTCCATTCACACGTCCGTAAGTGTATTGCGGATCCGTAAATTGCGGATCTGCAAAACACGGACACCTGCAATGTGCGATCCGCAATTTGCGGATCCGCACATCACAGACACTATAATAGAAAATGCCTTTTCTGGTCCGCAATTGCGGACAAGAATAGGACATGTTCTATTTTTTCCAGGAGCGAAATTGCGGATCCCAAAAAAACGGATCCCGAAAAAACGGATGCGGATCTCGAAAAAACGGATGCGGCTCCAGGAAATGTGGATTTGCGTCTGTTCCAGCCCCATTGAAAGTGAATGGGTCCGCAAAATGCGGAACGAATGCGGACCCAAATCACGGACGTGTGTATGGACTCTAAGTCAATCACACTTCTGTGAAATCAACATGTCCAGTTATGAAGCAGGACTGATTGTGAATCAGTTTCTCCTGCTGTTGTTCAAATTGAACAGAAAACAGGTAGAAATGATAGGCAATTAGCAAGACAACCCCTATAAAGGAGTGGTTCTGCAGGTGGTGACCACAGACCATTTCTCTGTTCTCATCCTTTTTGGATGTTGTTTTGGTCAACTTTTGCATTTTGTCATTGCTCTCATCCCTAGAGGTAGCATGAAGCGGTGTCTACAACCGACAGAATTTGCTCAGGTAGTGCAGCTCCTGATGGCACATCAATGCGAGCTGCGGCAAGAAGGTTAGCTGTGTCTGTCAGCACAGTGTCCAGAGCATGGAGAAGATACCAGAAGACAGGCCAGTACACCAGGAGACGTGGAGAGGCGGTAGGAGGGCAACAACCCAGCAGCAGGACCACTACCTGCTCCTTTGTGCAAGGAGTAACATTGCCAGAGCCCTGCAAAATAACCTCCAGCAGGCCACTAATATCCATGTGTCTGTTTAAACAGTCAGAAACAGACTCCATGAGGGTGGTATGAGGGCCCAACGTCCACAAGTCGATGTGCTTACAGCCCAACACCGTACAGTGCAATTGGCAGTTGCCGGAGAACACCAAGATTGGCAGGATCGACATTGGCGCCCTGTGCTCTTCACGGATGAGAGCAGGTTTGCACTGAGCACATGTGACAGAGTCTTGAGATGATGTGGAGAACATTCTGCTGCCTGCAACATCCTCCAGCACAGGGGCATTGCTAGGGTCTCAAAAGATCTGGGGCCCAAGCCCCAATGCATATGGCCCAATTCTCTAAGTCGACCAACCCCCCCCCCCTCCCCCGCAAACACTAGCACTGAAGACATTTTACTGTACTTGCTATACAGCAGCACGTACCTCTCACATGCAGTGCCTCCCAGGTGACGTCTCCTCTGATGTAGATCTTCTCTGTCATAATCTTCTCCATTCAGTCCAGACAACTTCTCTCAGCCGCCCCCTCTCTGCAGAGTGTAACACACAGACATCTTAGCTTCCCCACTTTTCTGTACCCCCAAATGCTATCCTGAATTTTTTTTTGTGCCATACAGATAATCTTCCCCATAGTAATAGTGCTCCTTATAGTCCCACCAATAGTAATTCCCTTCTAGAATACCCTCATTAGTAATACTGCCCCCTACAGTGCCCCCAACAGTGATAGTGCTCCCCAAGAGTGCGCACATTAGTAGAAGAGCCCTCCAGTATTAATAATGCTCTTACAGAGCCTCCAGTAGAAATAAGGCCCCCTATTGTTCCCACAGTGGTAATAAATCTTTCTGCAGACCCCTCAGTAGTTATAAGGCCCCCATAGTGCTCTTAGTAGAAATAATGTGCATCTCCTCCTCCTATAGAGCCCCCAGTAGTAATAAGAACGCCTAATGTCACCTGGATTTAAAATGCCCCCCAGTGCCCCCAGTATTTATAATGCTCACCCTGAAGTGCCCCAGTATTTATATCGCCCCCTACTGTTATAATGCCCCTACAGTGCCCCCAGTATTAATATTGTCCCCCACTGTTATAATGCTCGCCATGAAGTGCCTCCAGTATTTATATTCCTCAGTTTAGTGTCCTCAGAAATTATAATTCCTCAGCCCATCCACCATACAGTCCCATGTAAATAACATTATTTCCCTCCCTCCCCCATAGAGTCCCATGTAAATACCATCACACCATCTCTCCATCCACCTCCAGTATACAGTCCCATGTAAATAACATCCCTCTCTATCTACAGCCCCCTCCAAAATACAGTCCCATCTAAATAACATCACACTATCTCTCCTGCCCCCTCCAATATACAGTCCCATGTAAAGAACATGACCCCCTCCCCAGCCGCCTTCAACATATAGTCCTATATAAAGAACATCACTCCCTCCCTAGCCACCGTCAACATACAGTCCCATCACCCCCTTAATATTCTGTCCCATGTAAAAAACATCACTCCGCCAGACACCTTCAACATACAGTCCCATGTAAATAAAATCACCCCCTCCCCAGCCACCTCCAACATGCTGTCCCGTGTAAATAACATCACCCCCTCAACTTTCAGTTCCATGTAAATAACATCACTCCACCCCACTGTCCCATGTAAATAACTTCCCTCCATTCATCCCTAACATACAGTCCAAGTTAAATAACTACAACTCCCAACATTGCTCTGCCTCTCAAGTAATCTTCACTTACCTCTCCTCATGTAGCAGATCTCACCTCAGCCTCTTCCCAGGACTTCCTCTCCTGCACTGGTCACATGATGGTGACATCATCGCAGGTCCTTTTTAGCTACTGCATTAAGAACTGATCACATGGACTGTGATGTCATCACAGGTCCTTCAGGTCTTGCAGGGCATTAGATTCAATTGTATTGCCGTCATGAGGATGGCAATACAGTTGTATCTATCTGGCAGGCAGTACATTTGGGGCCTGGGACAAAACATCAGGGGCCCAGGCCCCGAATGTTTTAACCTAGCAACGCCCCTGCTCCAGCATGACCGGTTTGGCAGTGGGTCAGTAATGGTTTGGAAAGGGATTTCATTGGAGGGCCACACAGCCCTCCATGTGCTATCCAGAGGTTCCCAGACTGCCATTAGGTACCGGGATGAGATCCTCAGACCCATTGTGAGACCATATGCAGGTGCAGTGGGCCCTGGATTTCTTCTGATGCATGATAATGCTAGGCCTCATGTGGCTGAAGTGTGTCAGCAGTTCCTGCATGATGAAGGCACATCTGGGACATCATGTCTCGTTCCATCCACCAACAGACTGTCCATGAATTGACTGATGCTTTCATCCAGGTCTTGGAGGAGATCCCTGAGGAGAACATCCGCTGCCTTATAAGGAGCATGCCCAAGCATTGTAGGGAGGTCATATAGGCATGTGGAGGTCACACACACTACTCAGCCTCATTTCTTTGTCTTGAGGCATTTCCACTAAAGTTGTATCAACATGAAATTTGATTTTCCACTTTGATTTTGAGTATCATTCCAAATCCAGACCTCCATGGGTTATTAATTTTGATTTACATTGATCATTTTTATGTTTTATTGTTCTCAATGCATTCCACTATGTAATGAATAAAGATTTGAAACTGGAATATTTCATTAATTGAGATCTAGGATGTGGAATTTTAGTGTTACCTGTATTTTTTATTTTTTTATTTTTAGCAGTTTTATATACAGTCATGGCCAAAAGTTTTGAGAATTACATAAATATTGGAAATTGGAAAAGTTGCTGCTTAAGTTTTTATAATAGCAATTTGCATATACTCCAGAATGTTATGAAGAGTGATCAGATGAATTGCATAGTCCTTCTTTGCCATGAAAATTAACTTAATCCCAAAAAACCTTTCTACTGCATTTCATTGCTGTCATTAAAGGACCTGCTGAGATAATTTCAGTAATTGTCTTGTTAACTCAGGTGAGAATGTTGACGAGCACAAGGCTGGAGATCATTATGTCAGGCTGATTGGGTTAAAATGGCAGACTTGACATGTTAAAAGGAGGGTGATGCTTGAAATCATTGTTCTTCCATTGTTAACCATGGTGACCTGCAAAGAAACGCGTGCAGCCATCATTGCGTTGCATTGCGTTGGCTACTAAGATTGCACCTCAATCAACAATTTATAGGATCATCAAGAACTTTAAGGAAAGAGGTTCAATTCTTGTTAAGAAGGCTTCAGGGCATCCAAGAAAGTCCAGCAAGCGCCAGGATCGTCTCCTAAAGAGGATTTAGCAGCGGGATTGGAGTGCCACCAGTGCAGAGCTTGCTCAGGAATGGCAGCAGGCAGGTGTGAGCGCATCTGCACGTACAGTGAGGCGAAGACTTTTGAAAGATGGCCTGGTGTCAAGAAGGGCAGCAAAGAAGCCACTTCTCTCCAAAAAAAACATCAGGGACAGATTGATCTTCTGCAGAAAGTATGGTGAATGGACTGCTGAGGACTGGGGCAAAGTCATATTCTCCGATGAAGCCTCTTTCCGATTGTTTGGGGCATCTGGAAAAAGGCTTGTCCGGAGAAGAAAAGGTGAGCGCTACCATCAGTCCTGTGTCATGCCAACAGTAAAGCATCCTGAGACCATTCATGTGGGGGGTTGCTTCTCATCCAAGGGAGTGTGCTCACTCACAATTTTGCCCAAAAACACAGCCATGAATAAAGAATGGTACCAAAACACCCTTCAACAGCAACTTCTTCCAACAATCCAACAACAGTTTGGTGAAGAACAATGCATTTTCCAGCACGATGGAGCACCGTGCCATAAGGCAAAAGTGGTAACTAAGTGGCTCGGGGACCAAAACATTGACATTTTGGGTCCATGGCCTGGAAACTCCCCAGATCTTAATCCCATTGAGAACTTGTGGTCAATCCTCAAGAGGCGGGTGGACAAACAAAAACCCACTAATTCTGACAAACTCCAAGAAGTGATTATGAAAGAATGGGTTGCTATCAGTCAGGAATTGGCCCAGAAGTTGATTGAGAGCATGCCCAGTCGAATTGCAGAGGTCCTGAAAAAGAAGGGCCAACACTGCAAATACTGACTCTTTGCATAAATGTCATGTAATTGTCGATAAAAGCCTTTGAAACGTATGAAGTGTGTGTAATTATATTTCACTACATCACAGAAACAACTGAAACAAAGATCTAAAAGCAGTTTAGCAGCAAACTTTGTGAAAACTAATATTTGTGTCATTCTCAAAACTTTTGGCCACGACTGTACAGTCATGGCCATAAATGTTGGCACTCCTGAAATCTTTCAAGAAAAATAAGTATTTCTCACAGAAAAGTATTGCAGTAACACATGTTTTGCTATACACATGTTTATTCCCTTTGTGTGCATTGGAACAAAACCAAAAAAGGGAGGAAAAAAATCAAATTGGACATAATGTCACACCAAACTCCAAAAATGGGCTGGACAAAATTATTGGCACCCTTTCAAAATTGTGGATAAATAAGATTGTTTCAAGCATGTGATGCTCCTTTAAACTCACCTGGGGCAAGTAACAGGTGTGGGCAATATAAAAATCACACATGAAAGCAGATAAAAAGGAGAGAAGTTCACTTAGTCTTTGCATTGAGTGTCTGTGTGCGCCACACTAAGCATGGACAACAGAAAGAGGAGGAGAATTGTCTGAGGACTTGAGAACCAAAATTGTGGAAAAATATCAACAATCTCAAGGTTACAAGTCCATCTCCAGAGATCTAGATTTGCTTTTGTCCACAATGCGCAACATTATCAAGAAGTTTGCAACCCATGGCACTGTAGCTAATCTCCCTGGGCGTGGACGGAAGAGAAAAATTGATGAAAGGTGTCAAAGCAGGATAGTCCGGATGGTGGATAAGCAGCCCCAAACAAGTTCCAAAGATATTCAAGCTGTCCTGCAGGCTCAGGGAGCATCAGTGTCAGCGCAAACTATCCGTCGACATTTAAATGAAATGAAACGCTATAGCAGGAGACCCAGGAGGACCCCACTGCTGACACAGAGACATAAAAAAGCAAGACTATATTTTGCAAAAATGGACTTGAGTAAGCTAAGATCCTTCTGGGAAAACTTGTGGACAGATGAGACCAAGATAGAGCATTTTGGTAAAGCACATCATTCTACTGTTTACCAAAAATGGAATGAGGCCTACAAACAAAAGAACACAGTACCTACAGTGAAATATGGTGGAGGTTCATTGATGTTTTGGGGTTGTTTTGCTGTCTCTGGCACTAGGTGCCTTGAATGTGTGCAAGGCATCATGAAATCTGAGGATTACCAACGTATTTTGGGTCGCACTGTAGAGCCCAGTGTCAGAAAGCTGGGTTTGTGTCTGAGATCTTGGGTTATCCAGCAGGAAAATGACCCCAAACATACGTCAAAAAGCACCCAGAAATGGATTGCAACAAAGCGCTGGAGAGTGCTGAAGTGGCCAGCAATGAGTCCAGATCCAAATCCTATTGAACATCTGTGGAGAGATCTTAAAATTGCTGTTGGGAAAAGGCGCCCCTCCAATAAGAGAGACCTGGAGCAGTTTGCTAAGGAAGAGTGGTCCAAAATTCCGGTTGAGACGTGTCCGAAGCTTATTGATGGTTATAGGAAGCTACTGATTTCAGTTATTTTTTCCAAAGGGTGTGCAACCAAATATTAAGTTAAGGGTGCCAATAATTTTGTCAATAATTTTGTCCAGCCCATTTTTGGAGTTTGGTGTGACATTATGTCCAATTTGCCTTTTTGGTTTTGTTCCAATACACACAAAAGGAATAAACATGTGTATAGCAAAACATGTGTTACTGTAATAACTTTCTGTGAGAAATACTTCATTTTCTTGAAAAATTTCAGGGGTGCCAACATTTACGGCCATGACTGTATGTGTGTGTGTGTGTGTGTGTGTGTGTGTGTGTGTGTGTGTATATATATATATATATATATATATATATATATATACAGTACAGACCAAAAGTTTGGACACACCTTCTCATTCAAAGAGTTTTCTTTATTTTCATGACTATGAAAATTGTAGATTCACACTGAAGGCATCAAAACTATGAATTAACACATGTGGAATTATATACATAACAAACAAGTGTTAAACAACTGAAAATATGTCATATTCTAGGTTCTTCAAAGTAGCCACCTTTTGCTTTGATTACTGCTTTGCACACTCTTGGCATTCTCTTGATGAGCTTCTAGAGGTAGTCCCCTGAAATGGTTTTCACTTCACAGGTGTGCCCTGTCAGGTTTAATAAGTGGGATTTCTTGCCTTATAAATGGGGTTGGGACCATCAGTGGCGTTGAGGAGAAGTCAGGTGGATACACAGCTGATAGTCCTACTGAATAGACTGTTAGAATTGGTATTATGGCAAGAAAAAAGCAAAAGGTGGCTACTTTGAAGAACCTAGAATATGACATATTTTCAGTTGTTTCACACTTGTTTGTTATGTATATAATTCCACATGTGTTAATTCATAGTTTTGATGCCTTCATAGTCATGAAAATAAAGAAAACTCTTTGAATGAGAAGGTGTGTCCAAACTTTTGGTCTGTACTGTATATATATATATATATACACACACACACACACACACACACACACACACACACACACACACACACACACACACACATATAGTGCAGTATACAGGTGGAGCCTTCTCTCCCTGAATTCATTTGAGACCTGTTAGCACAAAGAGAGGAGTCATTATACAGAAGGTTCCTATCTGAAAGAGGTCACCTTGCTGTGGTGGATGGGCACAAATGATTTTGATGAAAATATATTTGCTAAGTGCTCATATTCATTTTATATAGTAATTATAGCATTAATTCATATATTCAATGCTTGCAGAGTGCCGTTGCATTGTGCTTTGTACACACACAGAATACATATATAAAAATCAGAGTGGAATAAATAATTGGGGTCATTTATCAAACTAGTGTAAAGTAGAACTGGCGTAGTTGCCCCTAGCAAGCAATCAAATTCCACCTTTCATTTTGGAAAATGAAAGGTGGAATCTGATTGGTTGCTATGGGCAACTAAGCCAGTTCTACTTTACACCAGTTTGATAAATAACCCCAAATGTGTATAATTATTTTCCGAGCAGTTATGAATGCAGCGATACAAATTATGCATACTTTTTTCCTAAATATGTATTTTTAACAGGAAAAAAGGGTTTATTTTTTTTCTAAAACCATTATCTCACCTTTTCACTTATTTTAATCTCCCTAGGAACGTAACCCTCTACAGCTGCAAGAAAAAGCAAGTACATAGATACAGGCATATACGTTTTTCACGTCAGTTGTGGATACATTATAGCCAGCCTGCTATGTGACTGACTGCAAAAAAATCGTATAAGGGCACTTTCCAGTAACGGTCTAAGGAATTAATCCAGGTACTGAGCCAAAGCTTTGGTCAAGGAGTTGTTTCCTGAGACAATCGAACGTCCTGGGGGTTGATCCACCAATTTATGCTGCGACAATGAGGTGACATCTTAAAATTTAAAAGGGTTGTCAAATTACAACAAATGAACAGGGGCAAGTGTTCCCCTGTTTGAAACAATGGAAAAGCATGTGCCTGTTGCTCCATTTAATTCTATGGGGCTGCCAGAGATAGCAGAGCGCTCCAGATGCTACGCCATTCAAACAGAGGAACACGGGCCCCAGTTCTAGTGATCAGTGGGGGCCCCAGTGATTGGACCCCTGCCGATCAGACACTTATCCTGAGGTTAGGGAATAAGTTGTAATAGGAAAACCCCTTTTATCTGCTTAACATAAAATCATGTACATGCACAGCATTCGCATCCGCACGGAAAACTCGCTTGTGTGAAACAGCCCTAAGAGCGCACTTAAGTTAGGTGCGCCTAATTTATTAAGGGCACTTTCACGCAAGCGAGTTTTCAATCTGGATTCTTTAGTTTTTCTTCACGCACGCAAAAAAACACAAGCAATCCAGACGATAAAAATGCACACACTGAACGCAATTGCAGACAAAACTGATTGAACTTATGTGCATAACCATCCGTTTTTTTCCTGAACAGATCCTGACACAATCCGTATGGCTCGTGTGAAAGAGGCCTAAGAGGCGTTCACGTCTTAATAAATTAGATGTCTCTTTCAACAGTCCATGCAACTACAGTAAGTGCAAAACAATGGCAGCTATGAGCTCCGCTAACAAGGTTAATGTCACAGATGAGATAAGAAATTCCCTCTCCTACTCACTGCAGAACTATACGAGTCAATATAAGACTACCTGCATACAGAAAATCTGCATAAAAAAATAAATCACAGAACTCCGCAATATTTATTGTGGTTTTGGTGCATTTTTGGGGGGTTTTATGTTTTTTTTTTCTGTTTATGTTAAAAACTAGGGATCGACCGATTATCGGAAGTACCGATATTATCGTCCGATATTCAGGATTTTGTACATTATCGGTATTGGTATCTAACCGTGCTGATATACCGATAATGCATATAAAGCGAATACTAGTGAGCACTTCTATTATGGAAGCGTGCACTAGTATGCATCGGGAGCGGGGAAGAAGCGCAGCAAGCGCTTCAGATACTCACCCTCCCTGTTCTTCTTTGATGGGGCCCGCCCTGCACTGTTCAGACCCCGTACAGTGTCAGGACGTAGTGCGTGCACTATGACCTGACGCTGCATGCTGTTAGATGACAGTGCAGCGCGGGCCGGAGAACACAGGGGAGCGAGACACCAAACCCGGAGATGAAGAGGAGCCGCGGCGCAGTAGAGGTGAGGAGTTTTTTTTTTTATTCATCTGAGGTCTGTTAGGGGTTAATAAAGGTCTGATCTGAGGTCTGATAGGGGTTAATAAAGAGCTGATCTGAGGTCTGATAGGGGTTAATAAAGGTCTGATCTGAGGTCTGTTAGGGGTTAATAAAGGTTTGATCTGAGGTCTGATAGGGGTTAATAAAGGTCTGATCTGAGGTCTGGTGTGGAAATTGGCATTTGGCACTAGTATATTATAAATGTAAATTATAAATTGACTACCAACTAAGGGCTTTATTAAAGGGGTTGTCCAGGTTCAGAGCTGAACCCGGACATATCCTTATTTTCACCCCGGCAGCCCCCCTGAGGCTAGCATCGGAGCATCTCATGCTCCGATGTGCTCCATTGTCCTGCGCTAAATCGCGCAGGGAACAGGCTCTTTTGTTTTCAATAACACACTGCCGGGCGGTAACTTCCGCCCGGCAGTGTGTACGGTGACGTCACCGGCTCTGAGGGGCGGGGTTTAGCTCTGCCCTAGCCGTTTTACTGGCTAGGGCAGAGCTAAATCCCGCCCATCACTGCCGGTGATGTCACCGGGGTTCGTGGCAGCCCCATGGAGAGCCCTGGTACGTCACCGGATCTCCAAAAAATGCCTTTGCTCTGCGCAATTTAGCGCAGGGCAAAGGAGAGCATCGGAGCATGAACTGCTCCAATGCTCATGTCAGGGAGGCTGCCGGGGTGAAGATGGAGGAATGACAGCCCCTTTAATGTCTAATTTACATTTATAATATACTAGTGCCAAATTCAAATTTCCACCACCTCAGTGACTACCAACTAATATAATATATATTATGAGATATAAAATATCGGTATAAATTGTCGGCTATCGGCATGAAAGTTTACAGATTATCGGGATCTGCTTTAAAAAAAATCTATATCGGTCGATCCCTATTAAAAACCCCATTGAAAAACACTACATATAAACGCGGAGGCGCACAAACAATTGACATGCTACGAATTTTTAAATCCTCACGGCAAGTCAATTTCCGCACATAAAAAATTTACATGAGCCTGCGCAGATGTACGAGCAGGAGGCGTTTAATCAGTTACATGATGGGCTGTGTTACCGTAAATTGGATTATAATCCTCTGATTCAGTACAAGAGGGAACTTGCTGATATCCTTGGGAAGGCATACAGGTCAGGGATCATCAGCTGGAAGATGTGGGAGGGACTCACTACGGATTTCCCAATCCTCCCTACATTTTATTTGCTCCCTAAGGGGCATAAGGATCCCACCTGCCCACCTGGGAGGCCGATTGTGTGACACTATATGTCGGTTTGTGGATTTTTATCTACAAAATATGTGTTTAAGCCCTACCGCCTTTTGTCCGGAACACCACTGATATCCTTACGAGACTCAATGGTATCCATCTTGAAAAAGATATGCTACTTGTTACATCCAACGTTGAGTCACTGTACACATCTATATGTCATGACCACGAGCAAAGGCGTCCAGATTCTTCTTGGAAATGACCAACTTAGATACGGGTTTGATTGATCTAATACTTTCATTATTACAATTTGCTTTGACACATAATATCTTTACATTTAAAGATCGTCTCTTTCTACAGCTCTGGGGTACGGCTATAGGGGCGACCTGTGCGCCCTCATATGCTAATCTATTCCTGGGGCTGTGGGAAAGAGAACTATTGATGAATATGGAAGGTTATAATGCCGTGGTTTCATGGTCTAGATATATAGATGATATTTAGTTCATATGGCAGGTCTCAGAGTCGCGTTTGGAACAATTTTTAATTGGACTGAACAATAAAGATCTCGGTATTAAATTAACGTGGCAGTTCAGTTCTGACAGAATTCAGTTTCTTGACTTTGTGATCTCTGTAGATGAGGGAAGCTTCCTGAGGACAGATGTGTTCAGGAAGACATCTACCAATTCTCTATTACACTCCACTTCCTCCCATCATCCACAGGTCATCAAAGCTATACCCATTGGTCAGTTCTATAGAATTAGACAAATCTGTTTAAGTGACCGACAACAAGCAGAAGACCTCTTTAGATGGTTTGAAAAAAGGGGATACAGCAAGAAACGTATAAAATGGGGGTATTATAGAGCCAGTAACTCCCCAAGGGAACTATTCCTGGTAAGAACTACCTTAGATTTATTACTGGTTATAACACCCTGTGGAGGCAAATATATTCCATATTGAAAAAACATTGGCAAGTTCTGTTAACAGATAGGAATTTGAGAGGACGGATCTCTCATGGTCCTATGATTACCTGGAAAAGGTCAGGAAACATGAAATATATGGTGACCAGGAGCCACTATGTGGCCTCTAGGAATGGGGTTAAGTCCCATGTGGTAACTGTACCGATTGCCGTTATATGATACAAAAACACCACTTAAAGCATAACTTTTGATAAAATTCACTAATCACCTTCTTTTGTACTTATATTAGTAGATTTAAAAGGAAAAGATCTTTCCCTATTCCTTTCCCTAATGCGATTTAATCCCTACCTAAAAACGGAAGGGCCACCCCCGTGTCAGGAACCTCCTGGTCACCCTAAGGAGTCCCTAACACAGAAAGAAGCCCCATCACCATGGTGTCCTAAGCAGAAATGTCAGTCAAATAGTCAAATCAATAATGTAGGCAATTTTACACCTCACTAGATATCTCCACAATCAAAACAAAAAAAGGAAATTATATATATCCAATCACAACCCAAGTATATACCCCTTAGTTCCAACGCGTTTCACAGTGCCACCCAGGCACCAGCTCATCAGGGGACAATATCAGAATGGAAATATATCCAAATGGGTACAAAAATTATATATAAAAGAACAACTCAAATGGTGAAAGGTAACCTACAAAAATCACATAATATAGTAATCTGGACAAGCCAGATGAATCACAGGATATACATATAATGACAACCCAGTTTCATCAATTGTAAATCGCAGCTGTCTAGACAAATAAGGTACAGCATATTTTAGGTGTGTATATATAATGGCAACCTGAATTATCTATGTTCTGATATAAGGTTAGTGACCCCTGGGTATATTAGATAACCTCTATGTCCTGCAAATAAAAATGCACAAAATATCATAAACGCCCTGAGACATTGGTTCCATATCAGATATCCATTGTGATAATACCAAAGGTATGCAGTTGACCCTAAGGTTCCAATACTTGCACTTCTGTAGAGAGATACTTCCCAAAAGGAATAATATAAACGGGGTGGGTGTCTTGTTGCAGGTATAAGAGGAGCGCTACGTCATCGTCCAGCTGCCAGTCCGCAATGTGGGGTGGCATGTAAGGTAAATAGCGTGCTTTTTAAAGGGGAGAGACGCGCTATTATCAAGAGATTTCGGCCACGACGTCAGCGCGCATCAACGTCATGACGCGTAAACATCAGCGTCATGACGTACAGCGCGTATGTTCCACCACTCTGCCATCCTTAATTTAGGACACAACTTTATTTAAAGCAGACAGCAGCAGTGTTGGTATAGAATATGAAGCCTGCTAAAAGTTAGTAAGCCATCATATATACATTCAATGAATGCAGGTATTGTAAAGAGGGATTACTACCAATAAATTAGATGTCAAAAAAGAGTTTTCATTCTATCATATGGCCCCATAGTTACTTATTGTGGGCAAAACAGAGACAAACTATAGTTTGGTGTGAAGAGGAGGAGAATTCACATCCTATATACATAAAAGATACTCAATAAAATTATTTCAAGCGAGGGACAATTAAGCTACTCCCTCTCCAAGGATGTCACTTGATATTATGACACCCCAAAACTCCCCAAGATGTAAATGTTCTAGACCAGTTTTTAAATGAAGCAAGTAAAGTCCATGTTCTCATTTAATCCCATAGGTGAAACCGTATTGAGACGAAAAATCCAGCGTGTTTCCTTCTGTTTTAATAACTGATCAATATCTCCTCCTCTATTTATTGCATGAACCACCTCAATCATAGCGAAGGAGATGCCCGCTGAGTCACCATTATGCTGTAACTGAATATGTCTCACAGTTGGTTTATCCCGTTTCTAATGTCTCCTAGTTGTTCCAAAATTAGTGTTTTATACTCCCTACATGTTTTAACAACATATAGGGACCCACAGTGACATTGCATCAGATATATTACACCCCTGGTATTACAGTTTGTAAAATGTCGGGCCTGGTAAAGCTTTACTCCTGAGCTGTCTCTAAACGTATCCCCTGTTTTAATTAGGGGACAAGCTTTACAGTGTCCACACCTAAACGTACAGTTTTTGCGATTTAGAAGCCAGGTCTCTTTCCTAGGTGGTTCAAACTGACTATGCACAAGAGTGTCACCAATATTCCGGCCTCTGAGAAAATTAATAGAAGGGGTGTCAGTTATAAAGGGTCTTGAAAAGGGACCAGGGACTCTCAAAAACTGGCCTTTGGGAATGCCTCTCCTCAACGATTTAGGATGGAAGCTCTCTCCCCTCAATAATCTATTGGTTGCAGTTTGTTTGCGATAAAATGTCGTTTTTAGTTGTTGTCTATCCCCCTTACTGATTCTTATATCTAAGAACCCAATTGAAGTATTGTTTATTTCAGATGTAAAGCGTAAGCCAATGTAGTTAACATTCAGATTGGCCATGAATTGTTCAAATTCCTTGACAGAAACTGTCCAAAATAACAAAATATCATCTATAAAAAGTGCCCACAAGGGGATAAACTGAGTCCAAGATGACATCTTCTCCGTAAATACTACTGTATCCTCCCAACAGCCCAGGGGCAAATTTGCATAAGTCGGCGCACATGGGCTCCCCAAAGCGGTGGCCCTGAGCTGCTGGTAGAATTTACAGTCAAATAAAAAATAATTATGTGTAAGTATGTAATTAAGTAGGCGGAGTACAAAATTACAGTCAATAAATAATTGTAAGTATATAATTAAGTAGACGAAGTACAAAAGTATTATGATTTCTCAGTTCATTGCTCCTTAAATCAAGGTAATATTTCACTGCTGCTAGACCTTTTGTATGGGGTATGGACATATATAGGGCTTCAACATCTATTGATGCCAAGAAGGTATTGGCATCAATGCTGAAACCCTCCAATCTTTTTAACAAAACAGTTGTGTCTCAGAGATATGAGAGTAGAGTGAATAGAAAGGATCGCAGTATCTGATCAACATAGGTTCCAATATGTTGAGTCAAGTTACCAATACCAAAAACAATAGGACAGCCCTTCAAGGGGTCAAGACCCTTGTGAACCTTGGGTAAACAATAAAATGTAGCTACTCTTGGATGTATAGGTAGCAAATATTCCATCTCTCTCCGATTAATCAGTCTATCTTCCAATGCTTCCTGTAATATCAACTCTGATTTGTACTGCTTTGTTGGATCATATTTCAACACCTCATAGTTTGTCCAATCTGACAAGAGGGTCATACACATATTTTTATACTGTTGATGGTTAAGTATAACAGTATTGCCTCCCTTGTCAGAAGGTTTGATTACTATATTATTATTGTCACCTAGGTTTCTCAGACCTTCCATTTCCTCATAAGTATAATTTTTGTGCATTGGTACCCCTGTCAAATTACAAAGATCTCTAACAGCAGAGTTTAGAAATATTTCTATATGTAAATCCCCACCTTTCGGCATGTAAGGTAAATAGCGTGCTTTTTAAAGGGGAGAGACGCGCTATTATCAAGAGATTTCGGCCACGACGTCAGCGCGCATCAACGTCCTGACGCGTAAATCCCCACCTTTTGGCATGTAAGGTAAATATTGTACTTCATGACACTGGTAAAATGAAGCAAAAAAAATGCATTTTTATTTATAAAAAAATACCAAATTTACCAAAAATGTGTAAAAAATTTCAAATTTCCAAGTTTCAATTTCTCTACTTCTATAATACATAGTAATACCTCCAAAAATAGTTATTACTTTACATTCCCCATATGTCTACTTCATGTTTGGATCATTTTGGGAATGATATTTTATTTTTTGGGGATGTTACAAGGCTTAGAAGTTTAGAAGCAAATCTTGAAATTCTTCAGAAATTTTCAAAAACCCAATTTTTAGGGACCAGTTCAGATCTGAAGTCACTTTGCGAGGCTTACATAATAGAAACCACCCAAAAATGACGCCATTCTATAAACTACACCCCTCAAGGTATTAAAAACTGATTTTACAAACTTTGTTAACCCTTTAGGTGTTAATGGAAAATAGAGATACAATTTTAAAATTTCCCTTTTTTTGGCAGATTTTCCATTTTAATATTTTTTTTCCAGTTACAAAGCAAGGGTTAACAGCCAAACCAAACTCAATATTTATGGCCCTGATTCTGTAGTTTACAGAAACACCCCATATGTGGTCGTGGTCGTAAACTACTGTACGGGCACACGGCAGGGTGCAGAAGGAAAGGAATGCCATACGGTTTTTGGAAGGCAGATTTTGCTGGACTGTTTTTGTTTACACCATGTCCCATTTGAAGCCCCCTTGATGCACCCCTAGAGTAGAAACGCCATAAAAGTGACCCCATCTAAGAAACTACACCCCTCAAGGTATTCAAAACTGATTTTACAAACGTCGTTAACCCTTTAGGTGTTCCACAAGAGTTATTGGCAAATGGAGATGAAATTTCAGAATTAAAATTTTTGGGCAAATTTTCCATTTTAATTCATTTTTCCCAGTAACAAAGCAAGGGTTAACAGCCAAACAAAACTCAATATTTATGGCCCTGATTCTGTAGTTTACAGAAACACCCCATATGTGGTCGTAAACAGCTGTACGGGCATACGGCAGGGCGCAGAAGGAAAGGAATGCCGTACGGTTTTTGGATGGCAGATTTTGCTGGACTGGTTTTTTGACACCATGTCCCATTTGAAGCCCTCCTGATTCACCCCTAGAGTAGAAACTCCAAAAAAGTGGCCCCATTTTAGAAACTACGGGATAGGGTGGCAGTATTGTTGGTACTAGTTTAGGGTACATATGATTTTTGGTTGCTCTATATTACACTTTTTGTGAGGCAAGATAACAAGAAATAGCTGTTTTGGCACCGTTTTTATTTTTTGTTATTTACAACATTCATCTGACAGGTTAGATCATGTGATATTTTTATAGACCAGGTTGTCACGGATGCGGCGATACCTAATATGTATACTTTTTTTTATTTATGTAAGTTTTACACAATAATTTCTTTTTTGAAGCAAAAAAAATCATGTTTTAGTGTTTCCATAGTCTGAGAGCCATAATTTTTTCAGTTTTTGGGCGATTACCTTGGGTAGAGTATGATTTTTGTGGGATGAGATGACGGTTTTATTGGCACTATTTTGGGGTGCGTGTGACTTTTTGATCGCTTGCTATTACACTTTTGTGATGTAAGGTGACAAAAAATGGTTTATTTAGCACAGTTTTTATTTTAAATTTTTTACCGTGTTCATCTGAGGGGTTAGGTCATGTGATATTTTTATAGAGCCGGTCGATACGAACGCTGCGATACCAAATATGTATACTTTTTTTTTTATTTATGTAAGTTTTACACAATAACAGCTTTTTTTAAACAAAAAAAATGATGTTTTAGTGTCTCCATATTCTGAGCCATAGTTTTTTTATTTTTTGGGCGATTGTCTCAGGTAGGGGCTCATTTTTTGCGGGATGAGGTGACGGTTAGATTGGTACTATTTTGGTGGGCAAACGCCTTTTTGATCGCTTGCTGTTGTACTTTTTGTGATGTAAGGTGACAAAAAAATTGTTTATTTAGCACAGTTTTTATTTTTTATTTTTTACGGTGTTCATCTGAGGGGTTAGGTCATGTGATATATTTATAGAGTCGGTCGATACGGACGTGGCGATACCTAATATGTATACTTTTTTATTCCCCCCTATTTTCTACCAATTTTTTTTACTTTATTTGGGGAAAATGACGTTTTTGTTTATTTTTACTTGAAACTTTTAATTTTTTGGGGGGAAAACTTAATTTTTTCAACTTTTTTTTTCACTTTATTTTTTGTCCCACTTTGGGACTTGAACTTTTGGGGGTCTAATCCTTTACAATGCATTCCAATACTTCTGTATTGGAATGCATTGGCTGTATGAGTAATACAGTGTGTATTACTCATACAGCTTCCGGCCTGTGAGATCCAGGGGGCTGGATCTCACAGGCTCTTCACCGGAAGGCAGCGCGATGCCTTCCTTAGGCATCGCGCTGCCTTCCATGCCATCGGGTCCCCCCTACAGCCGCATGGGGACCCGATGGCACTGCCGACCACCGCAGCCGCACCAGGTAAAAGCCGCAAACCGCAGGTCTGAATTGACCTGCGATTTGCGGCGATCGCCGACACGGGGGGGGGTCTCGGGACCCCCCCCGCGCATTTAGCTGAGGTGCTTGCTCAATGATTTGAGCAGGCACCTTGTTCCGATCACCGCCCCCCGGGCGGCGGTGATCGGAACAACACATGACGTACCGGTACATCATGGGTCCTTAAGGACTCGGGAACCATGCCGTACTGATACGTCATGGGTCCCTAAGGGGTTAAGGAGCTCCATCAAGTCATCAAAGCCGGTGAGGTCCATCTGATCTAAACCCATCTCAGTACATCTCTGTTTATCAGTTTGCATAAACACTTTGCACCATTTGACAAAAAGGTGAATATCTTTGAGCCACTCAAAGCAATCAAATCGATTTGTAGGAACAAAAGTCAATCCCTTTGAAATCATAGACAACTCAGCCTCTGAAAGATTCAACACTGACCTTCTGATTAAGTGGGAACAAGAGGCTATAGAAAGTTCTCTGAGATTTATGAGACTCTTATTAACACAGGAGAACAATAGATTGTTAGGGAAAAAGCTAGGGAAACAGATTCTGGAGGAGACAGAATTAGCCCTTACTTTTAAAGATCATACAGAATTCACTAAGAGGGAGTCTGAACTACAAAATAATATTGAGAGGTTTAAAAATTAATTGATTGAGAGCAAACAGACAGTTTGTGAAAGACCTGACTGGATTCAGGAATAAAAAAGCATAGAATATTGGATCCCCTGGAGACAGGGATTCTGTCACCGACACATCTGCTTCAGATACTGAACAACGTACCCCTAAATCCGGTCTAAGCCGGAACTTTCAGCACAGGGGTCCTGGACGTTTTAGGGGTCGCAGTAGAAATTTATCGTTTAGATCGAACTTTAGAGGGAACCAATACCCATATACTCAGTCCCAGAGACCATGGGAACAATCAAATGGAATAGGAGGAGGAGTAAACTATCCCCCCAAGTTAGATCATATGAAGGGGGGATGGTTCATCATCTCTATCTGTATCTTCTTCAGTTGTACCTCTATCAACTCAAAATCCTATAGACAACCCACCTTTTTTAGGTTCAACCAATCAACAAAATCCGTACGCTCTGAGAGATTGAACACAGAGGAAATGATATCAACACTTACGGATCAATCCTTAATATTAAATCTTTCAGGGTTGAATCTTTTAGAGGCTGAGTTGTCTATGATTTCAAAGGGATTGACTTTTGTTCCTACAAATCGATTTGATTGCTTTAAGTGGGTCAAAGATATTCACCTTTTTGCGCGTAAAGTCAAATGGCGCAAAGTATTTATGCAAACTGATAAACAGAGATGTACTGAGATGGGTTTAGATCAGATGGACCTCCCCGGCTTTGATGACTTGATGGAGCTCCTTAAGGACAATGAAAAACTGAGGGGAGGAGGGGGGGGGGAACCATTCACAAATCTCAGCAATAAAAGCACAAAAAATCAACCGAAAGGATACTTTTGTACTTCGTCGACTTAATTATATACAGTCAGGTCCATAAATATTGGGACATCGACACAATTCTACAATTTTTGGCTCTATACACCACCACAATAGATTTGAAATGAAACGAACAAGATGAGCTTTAACTCGAGACTGTCAGCTTTAATTTGAGGGTACAAAAAATAGTGGTAGGTTGTGGTGGCTCACTAGCAAGTAGTTAAGGTATGGTGCTGCAAGCTCATATGGAGGGAATCACCCCACCCTCTCTTAAAAGGCAAATGTAGTAATAGAATAATGAGCGAGCACTCATACACTTGGCAACCAGATTGACATGTGCAGAAAATATTTATTAAATCCCCATGAAATACAAGTAATAAAATGTATAAGAACAATGTAGCAATAATATACAACATTACAGTCACATATATTGTGGTAGATATGATCGACGCTATATTCATATGACTCAATAGTGTCGATAAATTCAATAATATATATCACACCAAAAAACTTCAAGTATATGCTGTTATTTGGGAAAGAGGGGGTATTTTCTTCTAGAGCTGAATTCAGTTTCCCAAATTGGGATAGAGCTCTAGAAGAAAATACCCCCTCTTTCCCAAATAACCAAAAGTAATGGGACAGAATAATAATCATAAATCAAACTTTCACTTTTTAATACTTGGTTGCAAATCCTTTGCAGTCAATTATAGCCTGAAGTCTGGAACGCATAGACATTACCAGACGCTGGGTTTCATCCCTAGTGATGCTCTGCCAGGCCTCTACTGCAACTGTCTTCAGTTCCTGCTTGTTCTTGGGGCATTTTCCGTTCAGTTTTGTCTTCAGCAAGTGAAATGCATGCTCAATCGGATTCAGGTCATGTGATTGACTTGGCCATTGCATAACATTCCACTTCTTTCCCTTTAAAAAACTCTTTGGTTGCTTTTGCAGTATGCTTTGGGTCATTGTCCATCTGCAATGTGAAGCGCCTTCCAATGAGTTCTGAAGCATTTGGCTGAATATGAGCAGATAATATTGCCCGAAACACTTCAGAATTCATCCTGCTGCTTTTGTCAGCAGTCACATCATCAATAAATACAAGAGAACCAGTTCCATTGGCAGCCATACATGCCCACGCCATGACACTACCACCACCATGCTTCACTGATGAGGTGGTATGCTTAGGATCATTAGCCGTTCCTTTCCTTCTCCATACTGTTCTCTTCCCATCACTCTGGTACAAGTTGATCTTGGTCTCATCTGTCCATAGGATGTTGTCCCAGAACTGTGAAGGCTTTTTTAGATGTTGTTTGTCAAACTCTAATCTGGCCATTCTGTTTTTGAGGATCACCAATGGTTTACATCTTGTGGTGAACCCTCTGTCATAAATCTGGTGAAGTCTTCTCTTGAAAGTTAACTTTGACACACATACACACATACACCTACATCCTGGAGAGTGTTCTTGATCTGGCCAACTGTTGTAAAGGGTGTTTTCTTCACCAGGGAAATAATTCTTCAGTCATCCACCACAGTTGTTTTCCGTGGTCTTCCGGGTCTTTTGGTGTTGCTGAGCTCACCGGTGCGTTCCTTCTTTTTAAGAATGTTCCAAACAGTTGTTTTGGCCACACCTAATGTTTTTGCTATCTCTCTGATGGGTTTGTTTTGTTTTTTCAGCCTAATGATGGCTTGTATCACTGATAGTGACAACTCTTTGGATCTCATCTTGAGAGTTGACAGCAACAGATTCCAAATGCAAATAACACACTTGAAATTAACTCTGGACCTTTTATCTGCTCATTGTAATTGGGATAATGAGTGAATGATACACACCTGGCTATGGAACAGCTGAGAAGCCAATTGTCCCATTACTTTTGGTCCCTTAACAAGTGGGAGGCAAATATGCAAACTGTTGTAATTCCTACACCGTTCACCTGATTTGGGTGTAAATACCCTCAAATTAAAGCTGACAGTCTGCAGTTAAAGCACTTCTTGTTCGTTTTTATTTCAAATCCATTGTGGTGGTGTATAGACCCAAAAATGTTAGCATTGTGTCCATGTCCCAATATTTATGGACCTAACTGTACTTACACACAATTATTTTTTATTTGACTGTAAATTCTACCAGCAGCTCAGGGGCACCGCTATGGGGAGCCCATGTGCACCGACTTATGCAAATTTGCTCCTGGGCTGGTGGGAGGATACAGTAGTATTTACGGAGGAGATGTCATCTTGCACTCAGTTATCCCCTTGTGGGCACATTTTATAGATGATATATTGTTATTTTGGACAGGTTCTGTCATGGAATTTGAACAATTCACGGCTAAGCTGAATGTTAACCACATTGGCTTACGCTTTACATCTGAAATAAACAATACTTCATTTGGGTTCTTAGATATAAGAATCAGTAAAGGGGATAGACAACAACTAAAAACTACACTTTATCGCAAACAAACTGCAATCAATAGTTTATTGAGGTGGTAGAGCTTCCATCCTAAATTGTTGAGGAGAGGCATTTCCAAAGGCCAACGTTTTTGAGAGTTAGGCGGAACTGCTCCACCTTGGAAGAATTTGAGCAGGAAGTATTAAAACTGTTTCTTAGATTTAAATGGAGAGGCTATCCTGACCAATACCTTAACCCTTTTATGACCAAGGGTCATTGATGCCCCCGTGACCATGTCTAATTTTGCTAATCTGACATATGTCACTTTATGTGGTAATAACTTTGGAACGCTTATACTTATCAAAGCCATTTTGAGACAGTTTTCTCTTGACACATTGTACTTCATGATAGTCATAAATTTGATTATGTTTAGAAAGACCAGCACTCCGTTTTGCTGAGCTGAAAACTTCTTTATTCGTCACCCATGTGACGCACGTTTCGGCATAAGGTTTGCCTTTATCAAATACAGGTGATGATAGCTCAATACAACACATGTAATGCACCATTTAAATACACCTTTTGAAATACCCGCCCCTCATCATGTGAGCGGTCATGTGGCTGTAATTGAAGGCATACGCCCCCAGCCACATGACCAATCACCTGATCACGGCATCATGTTGCTATGTAACTCAGTATAAACAAAACTCAATCAATGGAAAGGAAATAGGATACGGCAGAGTATGTATCTATATTCATACCATACTACAGCGTCTGAGTTATCAATGATCAATTATAGAACCAAATACAAACAAACATATTATAATATACATATATTCTTTTAAGTGAAACTGCTCAGTGAATATTCTTTATTGAGGCCTTTGGGGGCAAGCGTCTCGAGCCGATGGATCCAATATGCTTCACGCTGGTGAAGCATCTGGATGCGGTTTCCTCCACGTCTTGGTAGGGTCACTTCCTCTATAATTTGGAAACGTAATTGTGAGATATGATGTTTTGTCTCAATGAAGTGTTGATGGATAGGCAGCAAAATATTTTCTTTCCTGATTGTGGATTTGTGTTTTCCCACTCTATCTTTGATACGCATTGTTGTTTCTCCAACATAGCACAACCCACACGGACATTTTAGTAAGTAGATAACAAAGCTACTGTCACAGGTAAAGTGACCCCGTACTGTAATTTGTTGTCCTGTGTGTGGGTGTGATATGTTGGAGCCCTTAATGACATTGGAGCAATGAACACAGTTCAGACAGGGAAATGTTCCCTTTCTGACTGTGGAGAAAGTGAGCTGTCGCAATGACGTCCTGTCACTACCTATGTCCGCCCGGATGATCTTATCTCTAATATTTTGATTACGTTTATAACACATCATAGGTAACTCCCTATATTCCTGAATTGTTGGGTATGTTCTTTGTAAAATATGCCAGTGTTTATTGCCAATTGCTCTTACTCGATCCATCCAGGGGTGGTATTTAACAATGAGTGGTATTCTCTGTGTTTTTATCATCTTCATTTGAAACATTAAAAAAGGCATTTAGTAGCGCTCCCATTCTGATCCAACCTGATCAGGAGAGACACTTTATTGTGGAGGTGGATGCGTCCGAGGACGGCGCAGGAGCAGTCCTTTCACAAGGTTTGGCTCCGTTTACATAACCCCACAATAGGAGAGTTGGTGAAATGGGGACCTAAGTGTGACTCATGCTTATCTGTGGTGAGTGCCGCGTTTCTTTTTTCTTACTGCCGCATACGGCTATATATTGATTACGTTTATAACACATCATAGGTAACTCCCTATATTCCTGAATTGTTGGGTATGATCTTTGTAAAATATGCCAGTGTTTATTGGCAATTGCTCTTACTCGATCCATCCAGGGGTGGTATTTAACAATGAGTGGTATTCTCTGTGTTTTTATCATCTTTTTTTGTGTTATTGGTTTTTTGTGTCACCGTGTTTCTTTCCTTGACACATGGGTAATTAGGGGTACTAATAACAGGATTACAACTGATCTATATGTCAAAGAGACTGACAGAAATAGCTTATTAGCATTTCACAGCAATCATCCTGCAGCTGTAAAAAAATCACTCCCCTTTTCACAGTTTAAAAGAGTGGCCAACATTGTAACGGATCCTGATACACGTAGTTTGAGGATGCAGGAAATGACACAAAAATTTGTCAACAGAGGTTATCCATCTAAGCTGTTAGATGAACAAAGGCATAAGGTAGAAAATCCCACAATAACACAAAAAAAGATGATAAAAACACAGAGAATACCACTCATTGTTAAATACCACCCCTGGATGGATCGAGTAAGAGCAATTGCCAATAAACACTGGCCTATTTTACAAAGATCATACCCAACAATTCAGGAATATAGGGAGTTACCTATGATGTGTTATAAACGTAATCAAAATATTAGAGATAAGATCATCCGGGCGGACATAGGTAGTGACAGGACGTCATTGCGACAGCTCACTTTCTCCACAGTCAGAAAGGGAACATTTCCCTGTCTGAACTGTGTTCATTGCTCCAATGTCATTAAGGGCTCCAACATATCACACCCACACACAGGACAACAAATTCCAGTCCGGGGTCACTTTACCTGTGACAGTAGCTTTGTTATCTACTTACTAAAATGTCCGTGTGGGTTGTGCTATGTTGGAGAAACAACAATGCGTATCAAAGATAGAGTGGGAAAACACAAATCCACAATCAGGAAAGAAAATATTTTGCTGCCTATCCCTCAACACTTCATTGAGACAAAACATCATATCTCACAATTACGTTTCCAAATTATAGAGGAAGTGACCCTACCAAGACGTGGAGGAAACCGCATCCAGATGCTTCACCAGCGTGAAGCATATTGGATCCATCGGCTCGAGACGCTTGCCCCCAAAGGCCTCAATAAAGAATATTCACTGAGCAGTTTCACTTAAAAGAATATATGTATATTATAATATGTTTGTTTGTATTTGGTTCTATAATTGATTATTGATAACTCAGACACTGTAGTATGGTATGAATATAGATACATACTCTGCCGTATCCTATTTCCTTTCCATTGATTGAGTTTTGTTTATACTGAGTTACATAGCAACATGATGCCGTGATCAGGTGATTGGTCATGTGGCTGGGGGCGTATGCCTTCAATTACAGCCACATGACCGCTCACATGATGAGTGGCGGGTATTTCAAAAGGTGTATTTAAATGGTGCATTACATGTGTTGTATTGAGCTATCATCACCTGTATTTGATAAAGGCAAACCTTATGCTGAAACGTGCGTCACATGGGTGACGAATAAAGAAGTTTTCAGCTCAGCAAAACGGAGTGCTGGTCTTTCTAAACATATTACTAGAGGGATCCGACCTACTGACCGTGCACCCGGACCTTATCAGAGCGCAGTGCCGTCCAATTGTTTGTTTCAGTCATAAATTTGAGTCAATATATTTCACCTTTATTTATAAAAAAATCCCAAATGTACCAAAATTTCAAAATTCACAATTTTCAAAATTTTTATTTCTCTTCTTTTAAAACAGAAAGTGAAAGCTCATAAAATATTTATTACTTAACATTCCCCATATGTCTACTTATGTTGGCATCATTTTGTAAATGTCATTTTATTTTTTTAGGACTTTTTAAGGACCAGTTAAGGTCTAAAGTCACTTTGTGGGGTTTACATAGTGGAAATCCCGGATAAATGACCCCACTGTAAAAACTACACCCCTCAAGTTACTCAAAACTGATTTTACAAACTGTGTAAACCCTTTAGGTGTTCCACAATAATTAAAGGAAAATGGAGATAAAATTTCAAAATTTCACTTTTTTGGCAGATTTTCAATTTTAATCCATTTTCTCTTTAACACATTGAGGGTAAACAGCCAAACAAAACTCAATATTTATTACCCTGATTCTCCGGTTTACAGAAACACCCCACATGTGGTCGTAAACTGATAGGCACATGGCAGGGCGCAGAAGAAAAGGAGCGCCATATGGTTTTTGGAAGGCAGATTTTGCTGGACTGGTATTTAGATGCCATGTCCCATTTAAAGCACCCCTGTTACAGTAGAAAATCCCAAAAAGTGACCCTATTTTGGAAACTAAGGGATAATGTGCCAGTTTTATTGGTACTATTTTGGGGTACAGATGATTTTTAATTGCTCTATATTACATTTTTGTGAGGCAAGGTAACAAAAAATGGCTGTTTTGGCACTTTCAATTTTTTTATTTTTTACAAGATTCATCTGACAGGGTAGATCATGTGCTATTTTTATAGAGCAGGTTGTTACGGATGCAATGATATCAAATATGTCTACTTTCTTTGTTTTTTTGTTTCAGTTTTACATAATAAAGCATTTTTGAAAATTTGTTTTTGTGTCTCCATTTTCTGAACGCTTTTTTAAAAAAAAAATCTGACGATCGTCTTGTGCAGGGGCTAATTTTTTGCAGGAAGAAGTTGACGTTTTTATTGGTACCATTTTTGGATACATATGATTTTTTGGATCATTCATTATTACACTTTATGGGGCAAGGTGACAAAAAAATTGGTTGTTTTGGAACAGTTTTTATTTATTTATTTTTACGGCGTTCACCTGAAGGGTTAGGTCATGTGACACAAGGGGTACGGCCAGCATGGAGGGGGCACCGATGGGGCACTGCCGGGACAGCGTTTTGCAGCGCTTGGATTAAAGAGCTGCTATAACGTTTATATATACGTGCTAGCTGCACGGGGTATGTGCAGATAGCATGTACAGTCAGGTCCATAAATATCGTCTAGACATCACCAGACGCAGGGTTTCATCCCTGGTGATGCTCCGCCAGGCCTCTCCTGCAACTGTCTTCAGTTCCTGCTTGTTCTTGGGGCATTTTCCCTTCAGTTTTGTCTTTAGCAAGTGAAATGCATGCTCAATTGGATTAAGGTCAGGTGATTTACTTGGCCATTGCATAACATTCCACTTCTTACCCTTAAACTCTTTGGTTGCTTTTGCAGTATGCTTTGGGTCATTGTCCATCTGCACTGTGAAGCGCCGTCCAATGAGTTCTGAAGCATTTGACTGAATATGAGCAGATAATATTGCCCGAAACACTTCAGAATTCATCCTGCTGCTTTTGTCAGCAGTCACATCATCAATAAATACAAGAGAACCAGTTCCATTGGCAGCCATACATGCCCACGTCATGACACTACCCACCACTATGCTTCACTGATGAGGTAGTATGCTTAGGATCATGAGCAGTTCCTTTCCTTCTCCATACTCTTCTCTTCCCATCACTGGTACAAGTTGATCTTGGTCTCATCTGTCCATAGGATGTTGTTCCAGAACTGTGAAGGCTTTTTTAGATGTCATTTGGCAAACTCTAATCTGGCCTTCCTGTTTTTGAGGCTCACCAATGGTTTACATCTTGTTGTGAACCCTCTGTATTCACTCGTATTCACTCTGGTGAAGTCTTCTCTTGATTGTTGACTTTGACACACATACACCTACCTCCTGGAAAGTGTTCTTGATCTGGCCAACTGTTGTGAAGGGTGTTTTCTTCACCAGGGAAAGAATTCTTTGGTCATCCACCACAGTTGTTTTCCGTGGTCTTCCGGTGTTGCTCAGCTCACCGGTGCATTCCTTCTTTTTAAGAATGTTCCAAATGTTTTTGCCATCTCCTCTGATGTTTTTGTTTTGTTTCTTCATCCTAATGATGGCTTGCTTCACTGATAGTGACAGCTCTTTGGATCTCATCTTGAGAGTTGACAGCAACAGATTCCAAATGCAAATAGCACACTTGAAATTAACTCTGGACCTTTTATCTTCTCATTGTAATTGGGATAATGAGGGAATAACACACACCTGGCCATGGGACAGCTGAGAAGCCAATTGACCCATTACTTTTGGTCCCTTAACAAGTGGGAGGCACATATGCAAACTGTTGTAATTTCTACACCGTTCATCTGATTTGGATGTAAATACCCTCAATTTAAAGCTGACAGTCTGCAGTTAAAGCACATCTTGTTCGTTTCATTTCAAATCCATTGTGGTGGGTATAGAGCCAAAAATGTTAGAATTTTGTCGATGTCCCAATATTTATGGACCTAACTATATATAGCCGTATGCGGCAGTAAGAAAAAAGAAACGCGGCACTCACCACGGATAAGCATGAGTCACACTTAGGTCCCCATTTCACCAACTCTCCTATTGTGGGGTTATGTAAACGGAGCCAAACCTTGTGAAAGGACTGCTCCTGCGCCGTCCTCGGACGCATCCACCTCCACAATAAAGGGTCTCTCCTGATCAGGTTGGATCAGAATGGGAGCGCTACTAAATGCCTTTTTTAATGTTTCAAATGAAGAAATGGCCTTGGTAGACCAATTCTCCAAATCCGCCCCTTTCTTAGTAAGGTCGGTCAATGGTTTAGCAATTACAGAAAAATTCATGATAAATTTACGATAGTAATTAGCGAAACCCAAAAACCGTTGTAAGGCCTTTAAGGATGAAGGCCTTACCCATTCCTTAATTGCCAGTACCTTACCAGGATCCATCTTAAAGGTGTGAGGAGTCAGAACATGCCCTAGAAACAGTATCTCCTGTACAGCGGATAGCTGATTCTCCCTCAACACCTCTAATACTTGTTTGACATGAGACACATGAGATTCGAAATCAGGAGAGAATATCAAAATGTCGTCAAGATAGACAATAATAAATTTACCTAAGAACTCCCTAAGAATATCGTTCATTAAGTTTTGGAACACAGCTGGGGCATTGCTGAGTCCAAAAGGCATCACCTGATATTCAAAGTGTCCTATCGGAGTATTAAACGCTGTCTTCCATTCGTCTCCCTCCTTGATTCGGATTAGATTGTATGCCCCTTTCAGGTTAATCTTGGAAAACCAGGTTGCCCCCAGAACCTGGTTAAATAAATCCAGAATCAATGGGAGAGAGTATCTATTTTGGACAGTTATTTTATTTAATCTCTGGTAATCAATACAAGGCCTAAGACCACCATCCTTCTTCTTAACAAAGAAAAACCCTGCTCCCATAGGAGAAACTGAAGGTCTAATATGCCCTTTAGAAAGGCTCTCCTTAATATAATCTTCCATAGCCTTGCGTTCGGGCTTAGAAAGATTATAAATTCTCCCTTTAGGAAATTTGGCACCCTCTATTAGCTCTATGGCGCAATCATAAGGTCTATGGGGGGGGTGGAACCTCTGGAGTAGGGAATGAGAATACATCAGAATATTCCTTAATAACTGAGGGTAAAGTATTAGACCTTACTGAAACCCCAGCCTGGACCACGGATAAGCATGAGTCACACTTAGGTCCCCATTTCACCAACTCTCCTTTGGACCAATCTATTGTGGGGTTATGTAAACGGAGCCAAGGCAACCCTAGTACCACCTCAACCGGTAGGTTCTCCAGGACTAAAAGAGAACATCTCTCAGAGTGGCACACACCCACGGTTAGAGAAATTTCAGAGGTACATGACCTCACCGTACAACCAGTCAGGGGAGTAGCATCAATAGCCATGACATGGATAGGTGTAGGTAAAGCAAACATTGGAATACCCAATTTACTAGCATATCCAAAGTCAATAAAGCTGGCCGCTGAACCGGAATCCCGGAGACAAGTGGCATGAGCGCCTTCATTGTGGAAGCGCTCATCTCTCTATAACAAACTGCATCGCTGTTCTCAGGACAACAATACAGTTGAATGCTGTAACAAGGCATGGGAGTGATGTCTCCCTGCCCTGATGTTACCTCTAATAGGCTTGAGGCCTAGTCTCTGTAGCCAATCAGAGACCAGCACAAGCGGTATGATGATGTCATCATCATCGTGCCACCTGAGCCGGGCAGCATACAGCACGAGGCACAGGCTGGAAGAGGCCTGCACTGCATCGCTGACAGCCCCATGGAAGTAAGTATTTGAATTTGAGTTTATTATTCTTAATTTGGCACCACTATGGGGGCGCGTATGGGGGCATTATTTCTACTGGTGGCACTAAATAGCGGCATTTTGGACCTGCAAACAGAAGGGGGCATTTTTTATACTGGCACACATTGTAGGGCAGATTTTTTTTTGCTCTGGCATGCATTATAAAGGGGAATTTTTTTCCACTGGCACACATTACAAGGGCGTATTTTTTGCACTAGCACGCCTTAGAAGGGAGATTTTTTTGCGCTGGCGCACATTATAAAAGGGGTATTTTTTGTACTCGCGCACATTATAAATGGGTATTTTTTTGTACTGACGCACATTATGAGGGGGTATTTTTTTTACTGACGTACATTACAAAGGGGTAGTTTTTGTACTGGCACACATTATAAGGCGTTATTTTTTGCACTGGCATGCATCATAACGGGGTATTTTTTGTAGTGACACATTATAAATGGGTATATAAGGGGGTATTTTTTGCACTGGCATGCATGGTGCACATTATAATGGGGTGTCTTTTGTACTGGTGCACATTATACAAGGTTATTTGTTTGTACTGACGCACATTATAAAGGGGTATTTTTTGTTCTGGTGCACATTAAAATTGAGTATTTTTGTACTGGAACACATTACACATTAGAAGGCATTTTTCTACTAGCACACATTATAAGGAGAATTATTACTACTGGGGGACTATGGGGAACATTATTACTAGTATGGGCACAATGGGGCGGAGGAAAAAAAACTCACCTTCTCCCTGGCTGTGACGCTCTGCGCTTTGATTGGACAGCGCTACAGCCAGGGAGAAGGAACGCTCATTGAGAAAAAGGGCAGTCTCCTCCCCATTGCTCAGATGCTAGCAATTAGCATACAGAGCAGGAGAATATACCGGGTTCCACAGCGGGCGAACGGAGCGGTGCCCAGGAATAATAGTAAGTGCAGTGAGATCCCTGGGCGCCGCGCTACATATCCTGATAGTTTACAATGTTTGGACCTATGAAAGGTCCTCTTTAACACGCTGGCAGAGAATTATTACTACTGGTGGGACTTTGGGGAGCACAATTACTGTGGTGGTGGTGGGGGAGGGCATCCTGGCACAGTATCATCTTATCTGTTACTGCTCTGACTGGGTCAGCCGGCAGAAGGTTAGACAGAGACAGTGGAGTAAGAGAGTCACGTATCACCGAGAACACCACTAAAACATAACTTTAAATGAAATCACTAAAATAATTCATGAATCACCTCCTTTTGTACATATATTAGATGGTTTTTTGAGAAAGAAAAATTTCTTGCCCTATTCCTATTTAATCCCTGCCTAAAAACGGAATAGCCGCCCCGAGAGGGGCGATCTCGTGTCAGGTACCTCCTGATCACCCTAAGGAGTTCCTGACACAGAGAAAAGCCCCACCACCAAAATGTCATAGACAGTATCAGTCCAATAGTCAAGTCAAAAATTGTAGGCAATTTCACACCTCACTAAATATATACACAATCATATCATTTAAAAAGGTATATATCAAATCTAATCCCGAGATAGTATATATATATAGCCCTAAGTTTCAACGCGTTTCACTGTGCCAACCAGGCGCCAGTTCATCAGGGGACAATATGCAATGGCAATGTATCCAAATGGGTACAAAATATATAGAGGAAACAGCTCACAATGGTGAAAGATGACCTACAAAAGTCAAATGGATACTGTAGCGCCCTGGACACGCCAGGATATATATCAAATGACAATCAGAATTTTATTGGTGTCAAATCCCAGCTGCCTAGACAAACAATGAGCATATGGGGGTGCCTGAATAAATAATTAACAACTGAGATTATGGGGGGTGTCACGGGACGCCGGGGCACTCGCTCTCCTCAGCGCTGCCGGCGTCCCGTTTCTGTGCAGGAGCGAGGACGCGCACTGTGTCCTCGTCTCCTTGGTGATAGGGGGCGGGCGGACCGGCTGCGCACGTCTCCTCCGTGCGGCCGGCGTCCTCAGTTTCCCCAGCAACCTGGGGAGGTCTGAGCACCAAGCTGGGCACTTGGTGCTCAGCTGTTCTTCCTAGTGCGGGTCATGTGGCGCTGGCCATGTCACATGACCCCAGCTAGCCAGTATTTTACAGGCAGCCTGCTGGCCACAGGTTGCCTGTTAATTTAGGTTTCTGGCGATTGTTTGATTCCTGTATGCTTACCTGATCCTGTTCCCTGACAATCCTCTGCCGGCTCCTCCTATACTGCGCATCCCTCCTGGGATTCTGACCTCGGCTTCCACTTGACTATTCTATGCGGACTCCTGTTTTACTTCACTACTCTCCTGGTATTTGACCCCGGCTTCTCCTAACTATTCTTTGCTTATCTGTCTGTGCTACGCTGCTCTCTTGGTATTGACCCGGTCCGTTCACTATCCGTTATTTGTCTTGTCTGTTCTCCCAGCACATATCCTAAGTTAGGGACTCTGTCCAGTTGTCCCCTGTCATCAGGACTCGTGAGGCAAGTAGGCAGGGCCAGGGGTGAGGGTGGAGCGCAGTGGTCACTATCTTCCCCCCCTGTGTGTGTGTGTACGTGACCGTTACAGATTAACAGACCCAATAACCACTGTGTTATGAATCTTCTGGTGACCCTGACTGACCATGTCTCTAACCTGACACAGATGGTGCAGGAACTAGGGGAGAAACTCAGTTCTTTTGAGCTAGGACAAGGTTCTTCCATTCCTCAGGCCTCCAGTCCGCATTTAGAGCCCCAGATTAAGCTCCCAGAACACTTTTCTGGAGACCGGAAAAAGTTTCTTTCCTTTAAGGAAAATTGCAAACTTTATTTCCGTTTGCGCCCGGAAACGCGTGGGCATTGTCATTTCCCGACTACAGGGTGATCCCCAGGACTGGGCATTCTCTTTACCTGCTGGCGCCAGTTTGACATCAGTGGAGGTTTTTTTCAGGCCCTGGGTACCCTCTATGATGAACCAGACAGGGCTCTGGTAGCCAAGACGGCTCTAAAGGCACTGGTTCAGGGCAATCTACCTGCGGAGGAATATTGCACCCAATTCAGAAGGTGGTGTGTTCCCTCAGGATGGAACGAACCAGCCCTTAAGAGTCAGTTTAGGTCAGGTCTGTCTGATAACTTAAAGGATCTCCTAGTCAGTTATCAACCTCCAGAGACCCTAGAGGAGATGATGATCCTTGTTGTCCGACTTGACCGACGGGTTAGAGAGAGACGACAGGAACGACAGTTCTTTTCTCAGATGGTGGTCCAGCCTGAGGCCTATCGAAGAACCCATGCAGGTTGGCATGACCCGAGGAAATCTTCACCGCAGACGTGGAGTGTGCTTCTACTGCGGAGATCCTGACCATTGGATCAACCAGTGTCCTAAGAAGGTCCTCTCCGTCAAGTCTCCTAAGGCAAGGCAACCTAAAGACCAGGTACACCCTGATTTTACTAAATGTAAGCTTTTGGTACCCATAACGATATCTCTGGGGTTAATAAATGGCCGGGTAAGGCCTTTATTGATTCTGGCTCAGCAGCCAGCTTTATTGACTCTGAGTACGCTGTTAAACTGGGTATTTCTACGTTTTCTCTACCTACACCTATCCATGTCATGGTTATTGACGCTACTCCCCTGATGGGTGGTATGGTGAGGTCATGTACCTCAGAGGTTTCTCTAACCATGGGTGTGTGCCACTCTGAGAGATGTTCCCTTCTAGTCCTGGAAGAAACTTACCGGTTGAGGTGGTACTAGGGTTGCCTTGGCTCCGATTACACAACCCCACTATAGATTGGTCCAAGGGGGAGTTGGTGAAATGGGGACCTAAGTGTGACTCGTGCTTGTCCGTGGTACAGGCTGGGGTCTCAGTAAAGTCTGATACTTTACCCACAGTCATTAGGGAATATTATGATGTATTCTTATCACCAACTCCGGAGGTTCTACCACCCCATAGACCTTATGATTGCGCCATAAGGTTAGTAGAAAGTGCCAAGTTTTCCAAGGGGCGAATATATAATCTTTCTAAGCCCGAACGCAAGGCCATGGAAGATTATATTAGGGAAAGCCTCAGTAAAGGGCACATTAGACCTTCTGTCTCTCCTATGGAAGCGGGGTTTTTCTTTGTTAAGAAAAAGGATGGTGGTCTTAGGCCTTGTATCGATTACCGGAGATTAAATAAGATCACTGTCCAGAATAGATACTCTCTCCCATTGATTCCAGATTTATTTAACCAGGTTCTGGGGGCAACCTGGTTTTCCAAGATTGACCTGAAAGGGGCATACAATCTTATCCGAATCAAGGAGGGAGACGAATGGAAAACGGCGTTCAGTACTCCGGTAGGACACTTTGAATTTCAGGTTATGCCTTTTGGACTCAGCAATGCCCCAGCTGTGTTTCAAAACTTTATGAACGATATTCTTAGAGAGTTCTTAGGTAAATTTGTTATTGTCTATCTTGACGACATTTTGATATTCTCTCCTGATTTCAAATCTCATGTGTCTCATGTTAGACAAGTACTAGAGGTGTTGAGGGAGAATCAGTTATCTGCTAAACAAGAAAAATGTGTCTTTGGTGTACAGGAGATACCATTTCTAGGGCATGTCCTGACTCCTCATGCCTTCAAAATGGATCCTGGTAAGGTACTAGCAATTAAGGAATGGGTAAGGCCTTCATCCTTAAAGGCCTTACAATGGTTCTTAGGTTTCGCCAATTACTACCGTAAATTTATTAAGAATTTTTCTGTAATTGCTAAACCGTTGACCGACCTCACTAGGAAAGGGGCGGATTTGGAGAATTGGTCTACTGAAGCCATTTCTTCATTTGAAACACTAAAAAAGGCATTCAGTAGCGCTCCCATTCTGATCCAGCCTGATCAGGAGAGACCTTTTATTGTGAAAGTGGATGCGTCCGAGGACGGCGCAGGAGCAGTCCTTTCACAAGGTCCTGCTAGCCTTACTAACCTGAGACCGTGTGCCTTCTTTTCCAGGAAATTTTCTCCCACTGAGAGAAACTACGACCTAGGGAATAGGGAGCTGCTGGCCATTAAATGGGCATTTGAGGAGTGGAGGCATTTTCTGGAGGGGGCAAAGCATTGTGTAACTGTTGTCACTGACCATAAAAACCTAATGTTTCTCGAGTATGCTAAGAGGTTGAATGCCCGTCAAGCCAGATGGGCTCTGTTTTTTACTCGTTTTGATTTCTCCATTACGTTCAGGCCGGGAAGTAAAAACGTGAAGGCGGACGCCTTATCTCGGAGCTTCCATTCTTTTCAACCTACAGAGGCATCGCCTCAATCCATCCTGCCAGCAAATATCTTCGTAGCAGCCCTAACCCAGGATATCTCGGCTCTCATTAAGGCTGAACAACATCTGGCACCGGTATCCACCCCAACAGATAAGTTGTTTGTTCCCATACAATTTCGTCTCCAGCTGTTGGGTGAGTGTCACGATTCTGCTTTTTGTGGACATCCGGGTTTTGAGGGCACTAAGGATCTGGTTTCTAGATCTTATTGGTGGCCCACTCTAACTAGGGATATCGAGTCCTACGTGTCAGCCTGTGAGGTTTGTGCTAGGTCCAAGACACCTAGGACGGGGCGGAGCCAGCAAGCCATGGTGTAGGACGTCTCCACCAGAGCTCCTCGCCGCTAGCCCAGCTTTATCAGCTATAATCAGCAGACAGAGAACCCACGATGGGGAATACTCTCAGAGACAGAGATGGTGTGACAGGGAACACCCTGAAGACAAAAAAGACACAGGGAGACCTGAATAAATTCCTCAATAGAAGAACCTCCTCGCACCCTGAGAGCAGCAAGATGGCGCGCGAGGCGCAAACTGACTCAGGGCGGGAAGACACAGATTCAGATGCCGCCAGCTCAGACGCTGAATCTTTCAACAGAGGTGAGACAGACTCCCTCCCTCTTACCCGGAGCTTCTTGCAACAATCGCTAGCCCAGGCCCTTACCCCGGTTCTGAAAGAACTCTCTGACATCAAAGCTGAGTTCCAGCAACTCGGCCACAGGGTTGAATACCTGGAAGAAAGCCACGATCTCCTGGTTCAGCATGAAGCCGGAGTACAAAACCACCTGACCGCTATGTCTAAAATGATTAACGCGGCCTATGTGCACCAGGAGGACCAGGAGAATAGAGGGCGGCGGAAAAATGTTCGCCTACGTGGCATACCTGAGATGGTGCCGGCGGAGGACCTGTCGGACACCGTACACCGTCTATTTGCCCTTCTGGTGGGACAAGACCAAGCCGCCGCCATTGTCATCGAGAGGGCCCATAGAGCCCTCAGACCTAAACATGCCGCGGGAGACCCACCCAGAGACGTGGTGTGTGCCTTAATGAACTTTTTGGACACTGCTGCCATTCTGAGAGCGGCTAGAGAGAAGGGAGATGTCACTCTAGATGGGCACTAGGTGCTCCTGTTTCAAGACCTGGCGGCGAGCACGCTGGCCAAACGCAGGAATCTCCGCCCGCTAACTTCGCTGCTGAGGGACAAGAAGCTCCCGGTCCGATGGCTGTTCCCTTTCGGCTTAAGCACCGTAATCAGGGTAGACTGTGAGACTCCCGGAGGACTTACCGCCTGTCTGTGGGCCTTGGGAACAGATGCTCTGGACATTCAGTCTTGGCTCCCCTGCAATCCGATCCTGGACCTCCCAAGCCTGCCGCGGCCGGAGGGTTGGCGCTTGGCGCAGAAAAAGAGATCCCCGAAGAAGAGTGTCCCTTGAATCGATGCCTCCAGACGCCTTGGAAGCGCACTTTGATGTGGGACTCTGACGATCGCCGCCATTGAGGCCGCTGCCACATCCTCCTCTTGCAGGACTCAGGTTCTATATAGCCCCTGCTTGTTTCCTCTTCCATGGGGTTCCCCCTCTCTTCTCTCCTCTACTGCTGTCCTGCACTTCACTCCTGATCCTACCTACCCCTCCCCTCCTCCTCTCCCCCCCCCCCCACATGTATATTGTCGCCCCAACCGTTCTGGAGTTAGTCCACGAAAATGGCCACCCCGGGCTAGGTTAGAACGGGCGGCTGTTCAAGGGTGGCGATGTAGAGTGCCTGTTCCATGATTAGTGCCTTCACTCTGTATAGCCTACCTATGTCTCCTATTTGCATTCTTTGAAATGGGCTTAGTGTGTGAGACCTGGTATTCGGGCACTTCCACACTAATTCCCCCCTCCTGAGGTCTGAGACCTCTTTGGTAAATTTTACCATTTTTGTTTTTCCTTATTCAAGAATCCTTTCTATTGCAATGTTTATACTCTGTTTTCTATATGTTGCCCTGTGTCACCCTCTGACTACTACCTCAGCTCATCTGCTCAGGCCCCCATATCACCGCCATGACTGACTTAAAGATTGTGTTGTTCAATGTGAATGGCATGAATACCCTGCAAAAAAGAAACCAAATTTACCACCTGCTGAGGAAGGAGAGTGCCGACTTAGTGTTGCTACAGGAGACCCACCTTAGACACCTGCACATACCTAGGGTGGTGAGCAAACATTTCCCTGTGTGGCATCACGCCTCTTATTCCTCAGCAGCCAGGGGGGTTTCCATAGGCCTGGGACAGAATATACCCTTCACTTTGACATCTAAACTGGCCGACCCTGACGGACGTTATCTATTCCTGAAAGGCAGTGTGGCGAACTCCATGTTTACTCTGGCAAATCTGTACGCTCCTAATAGTGGACAGATTCCCTGGTTGCTCCACACACTGGAGATTCTTAAAACCTTCAGAGAGGGGCACCTCATAATAGGGGGAGACCTTAATCTCACTCTAGACTCGTCCAAAGACTCAACTTCTACAGGCCGCCCTCTCTCTAAGAGGCAACTGAGAAGACTTCTTCTCACCTTCACTGACTTAGGGGTCTCAGATGTCTGGCGCCTCACCCACCCTGAGGAAAAGGATTATACCTTCCACTCGCGGGCGCACAATACATACCAACGCCTGGACTATCTACTTTTGACAAACCAACTGCTGTCTTCAGTAACAGAGGCCAGCATTGGGAACATAGTCATATCTAACCATGCGCCGGTGAGTGTAAAGGTGAGGTTCCACGCAATCCCACCGAAGTCCTGGGTTTGGAGATTGAACGAGACACTTCTAGAAGACGAATCACACAGACGAGCTGTAGATTAACACCTTAGAAACTATTTCAGGGAAAATGACCGGGATCTCGCCAGTAAGACAACTCTCTGGGAGGCGCACAAGGTGGTTATCAGGGGGCAACTTATAAGTTTAGGCACCAAGGTCAAGAGAAATAGACAGAAACAGTTAGACTCCCTCCTCCAGCAGATCTCCACACTCGAGACTTTGCACAAGAGAGCGAGATCAGTAGAGGTTCTGGAGTCGCTAAAACGGTTGAGACAACAGGTTACAGATCTACTAAACGTACGGGCTGCTAGAGCTCTAAATACCCTGCGTTTTAAACAATATCTGCACGGGAGCAGGGGATCCAAACTAGTTTCTAGCCTTCTAAAGGGACAAAGGAACAAATCATTTATCCAGGCCATTAAATCGGGTTCAGGCTCCCGACTTATCAACACCCCAGCGATAGCACAGGAGTTTTGCTCCTTCTACTCGACTTTGTATAACCTCCCGGCAGCCTCCTCTAATCAGCAGCTCGACGACCGCATCACAGAGTTTCTAGGTTCCATTAATATTCTGAGCCTATCCACAGAAGATATACGCGGGTTACTCCTGCCATTTTCAATAGAAGAAGTAGACCAGGTCCTCTCGTCTATCCCTTCCGGTAAGAGCCCAGGACCCGATGGGTTTCCAATCTCCTATAAAAAAAAATTCAGGGACATTCTAACACCTCGCTTTGTCGATGTTTGTAATCATCTGCTTAGAGGTGGATCTCTATCCCCGCAATCCCAGGAGGCACATATAACAATTATCCACAAAGATGGAAAAGATAAAGAGGTCTGTGGAAATTACAGACCGATATCGCTGCTAAACACCGACCTAAAATCGTGGGCTAAACTGCTTAACAACAGAATATCGAAGCTGCTTCCTGGGCTGGTGGGTAAAGAGCAAGGGGGCTTAGTAGCAGGCAGAGAGGGCAGACATAACATCAGTAGAGTGATACATGCGGCCACACACGCTATTAAAACTAAGTTCCCCCTTGTGCTGCTAGGCACAGATGCTGAGAAGGCGTTCGATAGGGTCAGTTGCCACTATATGAGAAGGGTATTGAATGCCTTTGGCTTCCCAGAGGACTATACACAAGCCATTTTTACATTGTATTCAGCACTATCTGCAAGAGTTCTGGTAAACGGGACCCTATCGGACGCCTTCCAAATCAAAAACGGTACCCGCCAGGGATGCCCGTTGTCCCCCACCCTGTTCATTCTCACCCTGGAAACGTTACTGCTAAATTTCCGCCAGTCCCCCACGATCAAAGGCGTAAAACTGGGAAATCACTCCCACAAGATGGCCGCCTTTGCGGACGACCTACTGCTCTTGCTGACGAATCCAGAGGAGGCCCTGCCGGAGGTTCTACAGATATTCAAATCCTTTGGGCTAATCTCGAACTTTAAGATATGCCTTAGGCATATCTCTGTCACCTGCCTTGCGAGCTAGGGTTAAAGCCTTCACATCGTTTAAATGGCCTGCCCAGGCAATAAAATATCTGGGAGTCATGATCCCACTAGATCCTAAGCTCCAATTTCGCCTCAATTATCCCCCGTTACTTACCAAAGTCGCCTCTATTCTCTCAAAAAGCTCCTCACCTTTCCTCACCTGGCTAGGCAGGAAGAATGTCTTAACTACCTACATCCTGCCATTACTTATGTATACCCTACGAGCCCTTCCTATTTCATTACCCTGCAACTTCATAAACAAAATTCAAACCCTTATGAGTAAATATCTTTGGGCTAGTGGCCGACCTAGAATGTCCCTCCGCCTGCTCTCTCGTAGGAAAAAACATGGCGGCATTTCTCTCCCAGACATCCCGGCCTATATTCAGGCCATTCCCTTAGAAAGGTGGTTGAGGCTGACCAGACAGGAGATTCACTGTATGCATGTAGATTTCAAGTTGGCCCCTTTGGGCACAGACTCATTCCACAGACTGTGGTTACCTGGAAAAGTGGGAGAGGGGGTCAAAATAGATAGCGAGCTTACCAGAGGGATGTTATGTGCTTGCCACAAATCAAAAGAGCTCAACTCTGGCCAAGCAAAGATCTCTCCTCTGGCTCCTATATCAGTCCCCCCCAACCTTATGTGCCCACAAGTTAGAGACCCGTCTGAAATCTGGCTCTCAATGACCCGACTAAGACTGGGTGACTTAACGAAGTTACAGGCCCCTACCGACTTCTACACTGCCCTTTCTGGAAGACCAGACCCTGGGAAGAACTTTATTCAAGGGAATGACTTCGAAAACGTTTGCAGACAGTTTAAAGGGAACCTGTCACCGGGATGAGTCAGGGACAGGAATCATCTCAGGTTAATTTGCATATGTATGAAATCGTTTTTTTTACACAATAAAAGCACACAGAGCTATGGGGAGTGGTTATTGTGGATGTGCCAGAGGCCATCTAGCAACCCATGTCCTCAGCTCTATACACAAAATCCCGGTGACAGGTTCTCTTTAAGACCTCTAAGTATGTTCCATTACCAGATCCGACGTGGTTAGAAAACTTCACACTACTGCCAACTCTGCCCCTCAAGTGCACCACCCACATTTATAGGCAAATATTCTGTGCAAGAGACTCCAATATGCCACCATGGGTGGCTGACTGGGAGAGAGAGAGCTACATCTCACGCTAGATGATAATAGCAAAAAGTGGGTCCAAAGGTGCTCACACGGTTTCTCCAAATGTATAAAAATACAAGAGAACTCTGTGAAGGTGGTGTTTAGATGGTATAGAACTCCCGAGTACCTTTATAAAATCAATCTCCTCCCCACAGACCTCTGTTGGAGATGTAATGCTGCTACTGGGTCCATCTCCCACATCTGGTGGTTCTGCTCGGCCATTCGCCAATTTTGGGAAGGGGTAGAGCGAGTTATAAACAAGGTCTGCTCCACGACCCTGAAACTCACAGCCCAGTTAGTCCTACTCTGGCTGCCCACACCAAATTTTCGCCCAGGGAAGCACAATCTAGCCACCCACTTACTTATGGCTGCAAAACTTCTAATTCCCTTGAAATGGAGATCGGTGGATCCACCGACCCTGAATATGTGGCACGACAGGGTTCACCAGATGTGTCAAATGGAGGAATTGATAGGCTGGACATACCACATTAGAGATCGCTACCTGCTACTCTGGCAGCCCTGGCTGAACTACAGAGCAAGCCTCCCTGACCCTCTGCCCTCAGGAACCAGCTAGGGATATGTGTTGGAATATATTTTTTAGGGTCTCCTAGACCTCTCCCCCCGCCTCGCCTACCACCGTTCACTTCTCCCTCCCCTCCCTCTCCCCCCCCCCCCCGATCTGTCCACCTCCCCCCCCCCACATTCCTCCTTAGGGGTACAGTGGTTATGGACCATACACTCCAGCGCTCCCGAGAACGTGCGCCGCTATGACCTTATTGATATTCCTGAACGGACTGTAGCTACCAAACCAGGGTGACACAACAACAGGGCTGTTAGTATTAGTTAGTTGTTTATTCTTTCTCCTCTTTTGTACATTCTATGTCCTCAGTATGTTCACTCTGTAAGGTCATTCATCTGATGGGCCCCTGTGTCCTAGATGAGTGGTCATCCATCCTAGCCTGTAATGTTAGGCTATGCCTTCGAAGATATTCACTTTGATTTTTTATGATGTGACGGACTCAACATTGTAATTGTGCACTCAACTATGACCTATGTCTAATAAAAAAGAGATTTCAAACAAGACACCTAGGACTCGCCCTGCTGGTAACCTACGATCCCAACCCATTTCCAGTAGACCCTGGTCCCATATCTCGATGGACTTTATTACTGACCTACCGCCGGCGGAGGGTAAGACTGTGGTTTGGGTAGTGCTCGATAGGTTTAGCAAGATGGTCCATTCATTTCTCTGTCTAAACTCCCGAATGCCAAAACCCTGGCGTCTATTTTTGTGAAAGAAATTGTTTGGTTACATGGTATCCCAGAAAATATTGTGTCTGACAGGGGTGTGCAGTTTGTGTCCAAATTTTGGAGGGTTTTCTGTCAAAAATGTAACATTTTTTGACAGATGGTGGCTGCTTGAGAACAGAGCTCCTGCCACTAGACCCTTTCTCAGCACTTATCTACGCACCACCCGACTTGCAAGATGAAGATTCAACCTAAAGATTCTACTAGAACCACAGCAGAACAAAAGAGAGATCTCCCACAGCAATCCGACATGGAGAAGTACTTACAGAAGCCGGCACCACAGACATCCTGTCGCCCTGGTAAAATGGCGCCGAAATGAGGGGAAGAGGAAGAAGGAGCGGGAGACGCTGGTTATGCAGCAACATGTGAGGACTTGACAGAGGTGAGCAGACCTCATATGAGAGATGAGCCGACGGCTCTCACCCGCAATTTCCTTGAATGTGCCTTGCAAAGGGCTTTAGCTCCAATAGCTGCCGATTTAACCACCATAAAAACAGAAGTCCACCATATTGGGGACAGAGTGGAAGCGCTGGAGCATACACAAGACGCCATAATTACCTTCAACTCAGCAGTCAAAAGCTCACTAGGCTCGCACACCAGAGCCATGAACAACTTACTGCTTCAGATGGAGGACCAGGAAAACAGGAACCGGAGGCGCAACATAAGGCTTAGAGGACTCCCTGAATCTGAGGTCAGTGAGAATTTGTTTACAGTAATGGACTCACTTTTCATATCCCTGCTGGGCCCCGATAGAGCCAAGGGCATTACGATTGAGAGAGTGCACAGAGCACTTAGACCCAGACCTGGATCCTCTGAAAATCCCATGGACATAATATGCGGTTTACTAAGCTATAGAGACACAGAAGATATTTTACAAAAGGCAAGGGAGAAAAAAGAGATATCACTGCAAGGCAGAAACGTGCAAATATTCCAAGACCTGGCGGCCTTTACACTTCAAAAAAGAAGGCTGTTAAAACCGCTAACTGATGTATTGCGCTCTTCAAAGATACCATATCGTTGGGTATTTTCCTTTGGCCTTATGATCTCAGCAGGGAATCGCCGATTCACTATACGTACCCCAGATGATTTGATACCGTTCTGGGATATGGCGGACATAGCTCCCATAGAGGTTCCCTCATGGTTACCGGTAACATCAGAAGAAGATCTACCACCATTACCTAAAGTTTTGCCCTGGATTAAACCGAAGCAACAACGGGTGGGACGGAACAAGAGAGCAGCGAACAGGGAAATGGACACTTGAATCGAGATAGAGGAATCACTAGGCTATACAAACAGGCCTTCACGCCACTCTACCTCATAATTGCACAACGTTTGAAGTTATATTGTATTCTCTTATTGCTTATAACCCTTTCACTTATGTGTACAATTGCCTTGTACCAGGCTTAAACCCTTCAGGGTCAAACAAAAGGGTTCTAGAGTTTTATAAGCTGTTGATATAGTATATATCTGAATCTATCAGAAATTGTTACTAAGATCCCAGATGGCAGTCGGGTGCTCAGTTGCCATTGGTAGTTATCCAATTGGGCTGAGAGGGCTCTAGGCCGATCAGGGTATACTGTTGACAACTGATCACCCCCCCCCCCTCCTGCCAAAAGGAATCACAAATTGATAATGCAGTTACCTATTATGTCATGTAGTTCATATTTGGTTGAGTGCTGGTTAACTCTCCTTTTGTTCCTTTTGTTTAGTCTCCATTTCTGGTCACATTGGTCAAACGACACACATATTGCTCTTATAACTGCACATGAATGGCGCCACTGATACTTAATATAGGGACCTTTAATGTGCATGGTTGCATAGGCCCCGTTAAAAGGAGTCATATATTTAACACAATTAAGAAATCAGCAATAGATATTATAATGCTACAAGAAACTCACTTTACATCTCGCAGTATACCCAACTTGGGTAGTACCTCATTTCATCATTGGTTTCATGCTTGCGCAGATAAATCTGCTTCTAAAGAGGTAAGCATTGGGCTGAAAAAAGGGATACCTTTCACTTATCACTCCCAACTGATTGACCCAGAGGGCAGGTATTTACTAGTGAATTGTGAAATAGGTCAAACGAAAATCACACTGTGTAATTTGTATGCTCCAAATATTAAACCTGTGAGCTGGCTGATGGAGACTTTGGACAAGATAGCAGCTTTCTCTACTGGCTGGTTGTTCATAGGAGGTGATCTAAATTTGGTTTTAAATCCACTATTAGATTCTTCCTCCCAGAGATCTGCTGTCTCTTTTAAAGCGCTCAAATCTCTGAAAACGAGATTGAAAGATCTGCATGTAGTTGATGTATGGCGATCAATACATGGGGATAGAAGGGACTATACCTTTTACTCAAACCCGCACAAGTCTTACCAAAGGCTTGACTACCTCCTCATCCCAGAACAACATTTAACCTTAGTAAAATCGGCGGATATAGATAATATAACAACATCCGATCACGCAATGATGCAATGTGCCATTACAATTCCTGGGATATTAGGGAAGGAATGGTCTTGGAGGTTGAATCATACGTTATTGTAAACGCAAAAACATGTAGAAGATATCTAAAAAAACTGAGAGATTATTTTGATATAAACGAGTCCTCAACCACTTCACCCGCTATAGTATGGGAGGCGCATAAGGCGGTGATACGGGGAGAATTCATATCTTTGGGATCGCACCTCAAGAAAGAACGTGTGAAACGGTTGTCGGACTTACTATTAAAAATATCTTAACTAGAAAGAGTGCACAAACAATCGCTAGCGGTGAAGGATTTTGAATCATTGATTACTCTAAGGCAAGATCTGAAATCGCTTCTAAATATTAAATCCGCTAAGGCGTATTTAAGAGTAAAACAAAAGCATTATATACATGGGAATAGAGGAAGTAAAATCCTCTCGGCAATGATTAAAAAGAGAACAGAACAGGCGTTTATCAAACAAATGAAGAAATCTGATGGTTCACTAACCACAGATACAAATGAGATATCTAGGGTGTTCGTAAAATATTACCACGATTTATATAATATAAAGGAAGAATGAACCCATAGAAGATAGACAGAACAGGAGTGATAAGATGAAGTCCTTTTTAAAAAATCTCAAGTTACCGGAGTTAACGGGAGAGAATTGTCACGGAACCATGAACCAGACGTACAACAAGAGATAAGTGAAAATAAGAAGGCTTTATTGAAAATAAAGCTGTAAAGCAAAAGTCCAAACGGATGGTGAAACCGAGCAGAGTCTTTGCGAAGCCAGAGGTCAGGAACCAGAAGGGTAGTCAGACGAAGCCAGGATCAGGAACCAGCAGGGTAGTCAGACGAAGCCAGGATCAGGAACCAGAAGCAGCAGCAGTCTTAGAAGCATGTGAACACAAGAGGACCAAGCAAGGAACTGAAGCCACAGACCTCCTATATATATGAGCTAGGCATCCAGCTCCTCCCAGGGGAAGGAGGAGCCGCAGGGTGGAAGGCTACAAGAAACCCAGAAACCAAGATGGCCGCCAGCACATGTCAAACGAAGGAGAGCAGCAAGCAGGTAAGACCATGACAGTACCTCCCCCTCAAGGGCCCCTCCTCCGCGGAGCACAAAACGGTTTCTGAGGGAAGCGTGCGTGGAAGGCTCGGAGCAAGGCAGGAGCATGGACATCTGCGGAGGGAACCCAGGAACGCTCCTCTGGACCATAACCACGCCAATGGACCAAAAACTGCAACCGACCGCGGACCAGGCGTGAGTCCAGGATATTGCTCACCTCATATTCCTCACGATTGCCCACTTGGACCGGACGAGGCCGAGGAACCGAGGAAGTGAAACGATTACACACCAGTGGCTTCAACAGGGAGACATGAAACACGTTGGAGATCCGCATGCCAGGAGGAAGCGCAAGGGCATAGGCTACCGGGTTTACCCTGCGAAGCACTCGGAAGGGACCAACAAAGCGAGGCGCCAGCTTGGGAGTGGGCACTCGAAGGTTGAGGTTGCGGGTGGACAACCATACACGGTCTCCGACCTGGTAGGAAAGAGCAGGCGCTCGTCTGCGATCAGCCTGGAGTCTCTGGCGCTGCGCAGAGACCTCAAGGGACTTGTGGATCTGTACCCAAGAAGCACGTAGGACGGAAAGGTGATCCTCCACAGCCGGAATATCCTGGGGAGAGAATACCTCCGGTAACACGGCAGGTTGGAACCCATAATTGGCCATGAAGGGAGACGTCCCAGAGGAAGAGTTCACCGCCGTGTTCCTGGCAAACTCAGCCCAAGGCAGGAGGTCAACCCAATTGTCTTGGTGATCGGAGACATAGCAACGAAGGAATTGCTCCAAGGCCTGATTGGATCGTTCTGCGGCCCCATTGGACTGAGGGTGGTAGGCCGAGGAGAAGGAGAGATGAATCCCCAACTGGGAGCAAAAGGCGCGCCAGAACCTGGACACAAACTGACTCCCCCGATCCGACACAATCTCCTTAGGCAAACCGTGCAACCGGAAGACCTCCCTGGCAAAAATCGTGGCCAACTCTTGTGCAGAGGGTAACTTCTTGAGAGGAACACAGTGGCACATTTTGGAAAACCGATCCACAATCATGAGAATGACCGTATGGCCTCGGGATGCAGGGAGGTCCACAATGAAATCCATCCCCAGGTGTGACCATGGACGCTCCCCGGTGGCTATGGGTTGCAGAAGGCCCAACGGAAGGTGCCGAGGGGACTTACTCTGGGCACAAACGGAGCATGCCGCTACATATGCGGCGATGTCGGAACGTAGGGAAGGCCACCAGAACAGACGTGAAACAGCCCAGGACAGCTGATTCTTTCCAGGATGCCCCGCGGTCTTGGAGTTATGGTAGGTTCGCAACAACCGAGTGCGCAACTCCTCAGGCACAAAACATCTGCCGTTGGGTCTCCCAGAGGGAGCACCAGATTGAGCCGCCAAAATCTGCTCACCCAGGGGAGAGGTCAGGCTGGTGCGAATGGCGGCCAGGATCTGATTCGGAGGTATGACCGAAGTCGGAATCGACTCCTCCCTGGACAGCTCGGAGTACTGCCGTGATAAGGCATCCGCCCTGATGTTCTTGGAACCGGGTAAGTAGGAGACCACGTAATTAAAACGTGACAAGAACAGAGCCCATCTGGCCTGACGTGGTGTCAATCTCTTGGCCTCAGAAAGGTATGTCAGATTCTTGTGGTCCGTCAGGATGAGAACCGGAACCACCGAACCCTCGAGCAAGTGCCTCCATTCTTTAAGGGCCTGCACGATGGCCAATAACTCCCTGTCACCAATCTGATAGTTGCACTCCGCGGAAGACAGTTTCCGGGAGTAAAACCCACAAGGAAGCAGAGGACCCTCTGGTGTTCTACGCTGAGACAGAAGGGCGCCTACTCCCGTCTCAGACGCGTCCACCTCGAGGACAAAGGGCAACCCAGGGTTGGGATGCGACAGAATCGGAGCCGACACAAAGGCGGACTTAAGGGCCTCAAAAGCTCGGATGGCCTCGAGCGGCCAGACCTGGGAATTACTGCCCTTCCTGGTCAGATCCGTGAGAGGCTTGGCCAGCATGGAAAAGTCCCTGATGAACTTCCGATAATAATTGGCGAAGCCCAAAAAGCGCTGCAGGGAACGAAGACCACTGGGCTGGGGCCACTGTAAGACAGCCGAAACCTTCTCAGGATCCATGGAGAACCCCTCAGCGGAAATGATGTAACCTAAGAAGGTTACCTGGGATCGGTGAAATTCGCATTTCTCAAGCTTACCGAACAGCTTGTTCTCTCGTAACCGTTGCAACACTCGTCTGACATCCAGAATGTGGGCCTCCATGGATTCAGAATATACCAAGATGTCATCCAAATAGACTACCACACACTGCTGCAACAGGTCACGGAAAACATCGTTGATGAATTCCTGAAAGACTGCGGGCGCATTGCACAACCCAAAGGGCATAACCAAGGATTCGTAATGACCGGTCCTGGTGTTAAACGCGGTCTTCCACTCATCGCCCGCCTTGATCCTTACCAGGTTATATGCCGCCCTCAGGTCGAGTTTGGTAAAGACCGTGGCCCCTTTAAGGCGATCGAACAGCTCGGAAATCAAGGGTATCGGGTAAGCGTTCTTGATCGTGATGCGATTGAGACCCCTGTAATCGATGCAAGGCCTCAACTCACCGCCCTTCTTTTTCACAAAGAAAAATCCAGCCCCTGCCGGGGACGAAGATTTGCGAATGTGTCCGCGTGAAAGCGCCTCCCTCACGTACTCCTCCATGGCCTCATTCTCCGCTACCGACAGTGGATAGACTTTGCCACGAGGAGGAACGGCACCAGATTGTAACTCTATGGCACAATCATATGGGCGGTGCGGAGGTAGGGCAACCGCGCGCACCTTATCGAATACATCCCGGTACTCCTCATATTCAGGAGGCAACAGAGAGTCCGAGGAAGTACACAGCAACTTGACAGACCCATGGATGCAACTAGCCCCACACTGCGGTGACCACGAGAGGATCTCGACCGATCTCCAATCGAAAGTCGGATTATGCTTCTGGAGCCAGGGGTACCCCAAGACCACCGAGTAGTGTGGAGACGAAATAACCTGGAGGCAGACCGACTCTCTGTGAACGGCACCAATGGCTATCCCCACTGGAAGGGTCTCATGAGTCACGTGTGGCGGCAGAAGGGGTCTGCCGTCTATCGCCTCAAGAGCCAGTGGGGAACCTCGAGCCTGCAGAGGAATGGAATTGGCGGCAGCGAACACACTATCAATGAACAAACCACCAGCACCAGAGTCCACCAACGCCTGGGTCGTCACCGAGCCCCCGACCCAGGAGAGGACAACAGTGATCAGTGGTTTGTCAACAAGGGAAACCGGGGACGAGGAGACTCCACCCAAGATCTGCCCCCGACAGGATCTCAGGGTACGAGCGTTTCCCGGACGGTTCGGACATGCCAACCGAAAATGCCCACCGAGACCACAGTACATGCATCGGCCCTCACGTCTCCGGAGTGCCCTCTCCCCCTCGGACAGGCGAGCAAACCCCAGCTGCATGGGTTCACCCCCAGACAAGTCATCCCCAGGAGGCGTGGGAGGAGAGGGAGGCACGGGTGGGACAGCAAACGTAGGCACCAATCTGTTAGAAGACCTCCGCAGGTTCTCCTTAAAGGAAGGTCTCTCCCTGAGTCTGGTGTCAATCAAAATCAGGAAAGAAATAAGAGACTCGAGCTCAACTGGTAGGTCCTTAGCTGCAACCTCATCCTTCAAGGCATCCGAGAGACCATGAGAGAAAGCAGCGACCAGAGCCTCATTATTCCAGCCCACCTCTGCTGCCAGGGTACGAAACTCAATGGCGTATTCAGCTACGGATCGTGAACCCTGTCTGATGGACATAAGGAGCTTCGCAGCAGAGGCAGCACGAGCCGGCACATCGAATACCTTCCGAAGAGAAGCAACAAAACCGGAAAACTCGGCAACCACCGGATTGTTGTAACATAGTAACATAGTAACATAGTACATAAGGCCGAAAAAAGACATTTGTCCATCCAGTTCGGCCTGTCATCCTACAAGTTGATCCAGAGGGCTGGCCCAGGCCAAGGCCTTGTCCGAGAGCAGCGAGATCAAGAAGCCCACCTTTGATCTCTCAGTAGGAAAGGCATGTGGCAGCAACTCGAAATAAATGCCCACCTGGTTAAGGAAACCTCGGCACTGAGTTGGCTCTCCCCCAAAGCGCTGTGGAAGAGGGGCAGAACCGGTCATACCCCGAAACACCGCAGGCGCAACAACAGGTGTCGGGGTAGACTCTGGCGCAACAACCGGAGCGGCAGTAGGAGCGAGCCCAGGAGCGACAACCGACCCATCGGCAACGGGAGCGAAATGAGCCGTGCGTTCAAGCAGGGTTTGCAACGCCACAGCGAACCGACCCAACAGGTGATCCTGCTGATCAAGTCTGGCAACCAGCGTGAGTAGCGAGGATGGCCCTGTACCGTCAGAATTCATGGCTTGGTCCTAATGTCACGGAACCATGAACCAGACGTACAACAAGAGATAAGTGAAAATAAGAAGGCTTTATTGAAAATAAAGCTGTAAAGCAAAAGTCCAAACGGATGGTGAAACCGAGCAGAGTCTTTGCGAAGCCAGAGGTCAGGAACCAGAAGGGTAGTCAGACGAAGCCAGGATCAGGAACCAGCAGGGTAGTCAGACGAAGCCAGGATCAGGAACCAGAAGCAGCAGCAGTCTTAGAAGCATGTGAACACAAGAGTACCAAGCAAGGAACTGAAGCCACAGACCTCCTATATATATGAGCTAGGCATCCAGCTCCTCCCAGGGGAAGGAGGAGCCGCAGGGTGGAAGGCTACAAGAAACCCAGAAACCAAGATGGCCGCCAGCACATGTCAAACGAAGGAGAGCAGCAAGCAGGTAAGACCATGACAAGAATACTAAGCAATTGATGGCCCCTATAACATTAGAAGAAATAGAGAAAGTTCTAAAAAGTATCCCTAAAGGTAAAAGCCCAGGACCAGATGGTCTAACAGTTGCTTACTATAGAAAATTCCTGCCAACGCTAGGCCCTCACTTGGTCTCCCTTTTTAACACCCTATTACAAGGTATACCTTTACCCAAACAGTCACTGGAAGCCCACATCACAGTTCTGCCCAAACCGGGTAAAGATCCGGCCATACCAGCAAGTTATAGACTAATATCACTGCTTAGTGCAGATATCAAAATTTGGGCCAAGATCTTGGCACATAGGACCGCACCCTTGCTCAAAGATCTAATCTCACCAGAGCAGTCAGGATTTGTGGGAGGCAGGGAATGCAGAGACAGCACATTTCGGGTAATACAGGATCAGCAATATGCTTTATCACATGGTAAAGGACTCACATTCCTGAGTACTGACGCCGAAAAGGCTTTTGATAGAGTGGATTGGCAATTCATGGAAGCAACTTTAAACAGGTTTGGCTTTCCTTCTCAGTTTGTGACCGCTGTGCTGTCTCTGTATTCCTCACCCACGGCGAGAATACGTATCAATGGTAATCTCACACCCCACTTTGATATTAAAAATGGGACACGCCAGGGATGCCCCTTATCACCTACCTTATTTATCTTATGTTTGGAGACCTTTATCCAGGCCATCAGACAAGACGAGGGAATTCAAGGGCTTAAAATAGGTTCGCATACATAAAGTAGCTGCATTCGCGGATGATATGCTCCTGCTGCTCTCCAAACCTATAGAAGCGTTTCCAGCACTACTGAGACAATTGGATGAATTCAGAGATTTGTCCAATTTTAAAATAAACCTATCAAAATGTGTTGCAATGGGAGTCAACAATCCCCGAGCCACAATAGACCTACTCAAGGACAAATATCCCTTTCAATGGCAGGATGATAATATAAATTATTTAGGAGTTCATATAACAAAGAACCCTGACCAGTTTGTAGTGTACGGGGACTGTAATACCCGTCACTACCAAAGTGTCATTTGGTGTGCTGTCGTCCCTCCTTAATTATGGGGAAGTTGGTATATGTCAGTTTTATAAAATGTCATGTAATGTAATGCATGTATTTCCCTGTTGCTATGAAACTTGCAAGTACAGGCCGGCTAGGGGTGTCATTCCAGCTCTTAGGCATTAGAGGGAGCTAGGGAGCCCTAGTTTATATAAGGGCCAGACAAGGAAGGGAAAGTCAGTGTAACCTGATCTAGTGTGGAGTGCAGAAGTCAGTCTAGACCACAGCTCAGAAGTTTCTAGAGCCTGAGGAAGTGTCCAGAAGTTGAGAGAGACAGAGAAGCAAAGATCAGGAAAGCAAGAGGTACTCAGAAAGACAGAGGAGGTACTTATTAAAGCTATAGCCAAGGATATAAAGCCAGAACTAGGTTAATGGGCCTTGGTGAAGATATGCTATATTCCAGGATCAGACAGAATTAGAGTGCAAGCTCCTGTGCTGCAAGTCCTGTGTTCAACACTCTGTAATCACCTTGCTGTAACTGAATTGCCTGCATCGACCGAATTGCAAAATCAACTGTATGCCAAGGAACTGCGATTCCGAAATTGTCTCTGCTTGAAAACTACTAAAGTTGGAGTTCTGTTTTAATACTACGTTTCCTCAACTTATTCCTGCATCCGCAAACGGCGTGCCATCGTTTAATTGGCACTGGCGTCACGAACTATTTCTACCTATACCTGCCCTTGCAGAGAGTCAGCTGTACCAGGTTAGTGTATATTGCACTACATCACCCAGAAACACCTATTGCACACAACTTGAGTACGCTGCACCTCATTTTCGCAAAACTACCCCAGACTATTATCAGATATTAAAACTCAATTAAATGATCTGAAAATCCCTTTTTTGTCATGGTTGGGAAGAAAGAATGTGTTAAAAACGTATATACTCCCTAAACTCCTATACCTGATGCAGACAGCGCCTGTGTTTTTACCACAGCACTTTCTGACTCAAGTGAAGAAAACCTTTTCCAATTTTGTGTGGAATCAAGCCAAACCTAGATTAGCCTATAAGAGAATAATTCTACCCAAATATAAAGGAGGGTTCGGATTGCCAGATATTAGTGGATATTATGGCGCAACTCAAATGAGACTACACTCTGAAATAGCAAATCCTCGAGTTGCTAAATTGGGTTGCCAAATTGCTAGGAGGATAGTGGGACCGAGGAATTTAGCCATATTATGGGACACATGCAGAAGGCCCCCTAGTAGAGACAACATACCTAACTCCTTACGAGGTATGTTTGACAGCTGGTTTAAGCTATCGAAACATTTACATCCCACAAAGAAGCTATCACCATTCACCCCTATAGTTTACCTCCCCTATTTATTACAGGCTGATTTTCAAGATGACATGGGAATATGGGCAGCTATGGGAGATGTGGCAATTGGTGACATATTAAAGAATAGAAAGATCCCATCTATCTATGACATGAGGGACAGGTTTAAATGCATTCCTTGGGCCCCAACCCATTATTCACAATTTAATAAGGTATGCACCCAGTACTTAATGAGCTCTACAAACAGTTATGTTCCCCCTTGGTATGACGCATTATGGAATCAACAGACACGCTCGAAGGGTATTATCTCACGTCTATATAATAGAATACTAGAGATAGGATCAGATTCCAGACCATCGTTTGTTACAAAATGGGAAAAAGAGATTGGGCAATCACTAGATGATAACACCGTGAAAAGACTACTTACACACTCACATGGCTACTCCAGGTGTATTAAGATTCAGGAAAATGCTTTTAAGATAGTTACGAGATGGTACAAAACACCGGATATATTGCACTCTATTACACCTGAGGTACCTATTGAATGCTGGAGATGCGGGGAGGCTGAAGGTAATATGCAACATATATGGTGGTCATGCCCACAAATCACTAGATATTGGGACTTAATCTCAGAGGAGATCCAAAAGATATGCAAGATCCAATCCCCCCTTACACCACAGGTAGCACTCCTCAACTTACCTGATAGACATTACAAGCTAACCAATAATTCATTACCAGCGCAACTAATAGCTGCAGCAAAACTTCTTATGCCGAAATATTGGTTGTCTAAACAGATACCCAGTCTGAGGGAATGGGTTTTTAAAGTGCAGGAGATCTATCAGCTGGAAGAACTCACTAGCTGGGAGACCCTCTCACATGATAGATTTCTACTTATCTGGGAAAAATGGTCTGAATGGTACAGGGATTATACTACTTGATGAAGTTAAGATATATGGGCTTTGCTCTTGTAGGGATGCTTGGAATGGGATCCATAATATACACCTTCTAATTACATAAGCCAGACCTATACCTAGGGTTTATTAGAGATCTGAGTAAAGACTAAGAGAACACTTCTTTAAGGTGGTGATTTTGCAGTTTGAGCCTACTAGAATACATAAACACAAGTCATGTAATGTGTTCAACCTTTAATTATGCAACTATTATAAATGCAATTTTCAGAAAATGTATTTGCCGATATATGTGACATTTAAGAATATGGAGTACATCTTAATGTTCAACTTATTGTTTATATGTATTATCTATTTTCTTTTCTTTTATTGTTATGACTACCTGCAAATGTCATATCTTTTTGATGAGAATGATCTTCAAAAAACTTAAAATAAAGATTTGATTAAAAAAAAAAGTCAAATTTCATTGTCTTTTTCCTCCGCCTACCACCCTGAGAGTAATAGGCAGACTGGACGCCTTAATCAGTCTGTGGAACAATTCTTGAGGTTGTATGTTGCTGATTACCAGCAATTATGGGTTAAATACCTTCCATTGGCTGAATTTGCTTTGAATAACCGTGTTAATTCTTCTGCTGGGGTTTCACCTTTCTTTTGTAACCATGGTTTCCATCCCTGTTTTCATTCTGGGTCATCCGTCTTCTCCTCTAATCCTGAGGCGGATAGGCTCTCCTCTGAACTGTGCACAGTTTGGGCCCGGGTTCAATCCAACCTAAAAAGGGTTCAAAGTTCTCAGAAACCCAAGGCCGATAGGAGACGTTCCAAGGGGGTGAATTTTCAGGTTGGGGATAAGGTATGGTTGTCCTCCAAGAATCACTCTCTCAAGCTAGATTCTAGAAAGTTTGCTCCTCGTTTTATTGGACCGTATAAGATCACAGAGGTGATTAATCCGGTATCGTTTAGGTTGGAGCTGCCTGAGTCGTTCCACATTCATAATGTGTTTCAAAAATCTCTACTTAAAAAAATATTTTGAACCGGTAGTACCATCGAAAGCATCGCCTCCGCCTGTTCTTGTTAATGATGCTGTCGAGTATGTGGTGTCTAAAATAGTGGATGTCAGAAAAGTGCGTAATTCCAATTGCTCAGTTCTGCCCAAACCGGGTAAAGATCCGGCCATACCAGCAAGTTATAGACCAATATCACTGCTTAATGCAGATATCAAAATTTGGGCCAAGATCTTGGCACATAGGACCGCGCCCTTGCTCAAAGATCTAATCTCACCAGAGCAGTCAGGATTTGTGGGAGGCAGGGAATGCAGAGACAGCACATTTCGGGTAATACAGGCTCAGCAATATGCTTTATCACATGGTAAAGGACTCACATTCCTGAGTACTGACGCCGAAAAGGCTTTTGATAGAGTGGATTGGCAATTCATGGAAGCAACTTTAAACAGGTTTGGCTTTCCTTCTCAGTTTGTGACCGCTGTGCTGTCTTTGTATTCCTCACCCACGGCGAGAATACGTATCAATGGTAATCTCACACCCCACTTTGATATTAAAAATGGGACACGCCAGGGATGCCCCTTATCACCTACCTTATTTATCTTATGTTTGGAGACCTTTATCCAGGCCATCAGACAAGACGAGGGAATTCAAGGGCTTAAAATAGGTTCGCAGATACATAAAGTAGCTGCATTCGCGGATGATATGCTCCTGCTGCTCTCCAAACCTATAGAAGCGTTTCCAGCACTACTGAGACAATTGGATGAATTCGGAGATTTGTCCAATTTTAATATAAACCTATCAAAATGTGTTGCAATGGGAGTCAACACTCCCCGAGCCACAATAGACCTACTCAAGGACAAATATCCCTTTCAATGGCAGGATGATAATATAAATTATTTAGGAGTTCATATAACAAAGAACCCTGACCAGTTATTTTCACAAAACTACCCCAGACTATTATCAGATATTAAAACTCAATTAAATGATCTGAAAATCCCTTTTTTGTCATGATTGGGAAGAAAGAATGTGTTAAAAACGTATATACTCCCTAAACTCCTATACCTGATGCAGACAGCGCCTGTGTTTTTACCACAGCACTTTCTGACTCAAGTGAAGAAAACCTTTTCCAATTTTGTGTGGAATCAAGCCAAACCCAGATTATCCTATAAGAGACTTATTCTACCCAAATATAAAGGAGGGTTCGGATTGCCAGATATTAGTGGATATTATGGCGCAATTCAAATGAGACTACACTCTGAAATAGCAAATCCTCGAGTTGCTAAATTGGGTTGCCAAATTGCTAGGAGGATAGTGGGACCGAGGAATTTAGCCATATTATAGGACACATGCAGAAGGCCCTCTAGTAGAGACAACATACCTAACTCCTTACGAGGTATGTTTGACAGCTGGTTTAAGCTATCGAAACATTTACATCCCACAAAGAAGCTATCACCATTCACCCCTATAGGTTACCTCCCCTATTTATTACAGGCTGATTTTCAAGATGACATGGGAATATGGGCAGCTATGGGAGATGTGGCAATTGGTGACATATTAAAGAATAGAAAGATCCCATCTATCTATGACATGAGGGACAGGTTTAAACGCATTCCTTGGGCCCCAACCCATTATTCACAATTTAATAAGGTATGCACCCAGTACTTAATGAGCTCTACAAACAGTTATGTTCCCACTTGGTATGACGCGTTATGGAATCAACAGACACACTCGAAGGGTATTATCTCACGTCTATATAATAGAATACTAGAGATAGAATCAGATTCCAGACCATCGTTTGTTACAAAATGGGAAAAAGAGATTGGGCAATCACTAGATGATAACACCATGAAAAGACTACTTACACACTCACATGGCTACTCCAGGTGTATTAAGATTCAGGAAAATGCTTTTAAGATAGTTACGAGATGGTACAAAACACCGGATATATTGCACTCTATTACACCTGAGGTACCTATTGAATGCTGGAGATGCGGGGAGGCTGAAGGTAATATGCAACATATATGGTGGTCATGCCCACAAATCACTAGATATTGGGACTTAATCTCAGAGGATATCCAAAAGATATGCAAGATCCAATCCCCCCTTACACCACAGGTAGCACTCCTCAACTTACCTGATAGACATTACAAGCTAACCAATAATTCATTACCAGCGCAACTAATAGCTGCAGCAAAACTTCTTATGCCGAAATATTGGTTGTCTAAACAGATACCCAGTCTGAGGGAATGGGTTTTTAAAGTGCAGGAGATCTATCAGCTGGAAGAACTCACTAGCTGGGAGACCCTCTCACATGATAGATTTCTACTTATCTGGGAAAAATGGTCTGAATGGTACAGGGATTATACTACTTGATGAAGTTAAGATATATGGGCTTTGCTCTTGTAGGGATGCTTGGAATGGGATCCATAATATACACCTTCTAATTACATAAGCCAGACCTATACCTAGGGTTTATTAGAGATCTGAGTAAAGACTAAGAGAACACTTCTTTAAGGTGGTGATTTTGCAGTTTGAGCCTACTAGAATACATAAACACAAGTCATGTAATGTGTTCAACCTTTAATTATGCAACTATTATAAATGCAATATTCAGAAAATGTATTTGCCAATATATGTGACATTTGAGAATATGGAGTACATCTTTTTTTTTTTAATAGCGTTTATTTAACATTTTCAAAGGTAATACAACAATCCCATAGGGAAAAAACAATTCTGCAAAACAGTCACACACGTAAGCATGACCAGACAATTCCATCAATGTCATAACATACGACAGTAAGAGACATCAATGTATTTAGTTACAAAACAATCCTGTTGTCGTAAAAAAAGGAAGGGAAATAGAGGTCTGCACACACTTACTCACATCCGCACACACAAACACACACTTGGGTGACACAGTCCCAACCAGTAATGGACCTCAAACTGTACCCTCCGCCTGCACCCACATACCCCAGTTTTTGTCAAACCGACCAGGGGTCCCTCTTGCTTCATAGGTCAACTTGTACATCTGAAGATCATTGTTAATCAGTTGTACCCATTGGTTTACCGTGGGACACTTGGGAGGTTTCCAGTTCAAGAGTATGTTCTTCCTACCATAGAACATTAAGAGTCGTAGCAGTATTCTACAATATTTGGAAGGAGTCGCATCAGCAACTAGCCCCAAAACACAAACAATAGGATCACAGATCCCTGGTAGACCCAGTTTAACATTAATGAAATTACACACCCCCTTCCAATAAATTTGTAGAGACGGACACGACCAAACCATGTGGAAAAAGGATCCTCTGTCACTTCCACACCTGTCGCATCCAGGATTTGGTATCTGCCGCATCTGATATAGACGCACCGGAGTCAGATATACCCTATGCATCCATTTGACCTGAATGAGTTGATCTCGAGAGCTCACGACAGATCTCCTCCACCCCAGACGCCATTCCTCCAAATGAGAGTCCTCCAACTCTGGAATATCCGCCGACCATCTAACAAATGATCGCTGGATAGGAGAGTCCTGCATCTTAATGATTTCACCATAAAAGGAAGAAATTGGTTTATATGGTTGTTTCCTCCTAGCTACCGATTCCAGAGGACCACACTCCAAGCTTAAGGACAAGGAGTGGAACTGTTTCTCCCACGCGTGTCTCAGTTGGAGGAACCGGTAAAAACTCGTCTGAGGTAACAGGAAATCCGACCGCAAACCCTCAAAGGAGCGAAAGACCCCATCCTGGAATAACTGCGTCAAATATTTAAGCCCCTTCCTAGGCCAAAATTCAAAATCTGGTAGGTGTAAAAGCTCAGGGAGATGCCTGTTACGCCATAGAGGGATATACGGAGACCAGATATCCCCTGCTTGAGTATCCATATGTGTATTCACAAACTTCGCCCAAGCTTCTATGACCGTCACCATAGCTTCTGTGTATCTCCCACTCATCAAAGTTCCACCTCCCCTGTAAACCAAGTTCGTTAGAGCTTCATACGAACCAACTAACGCAGCTTCCAGCACCACCGCCGGATTATTGGAATCTGCTCTAATCCACCAGGAAGCATACATCAGGCGTGTCACTATATAATAGACATATAAGTCAGGAAGTTGCAAACCTCCCTGCAAGTAGGAGGCCTTCAACGTCTTCCTTGCTATCCTAGGGTTCCGATGACACCATAGGAATCGGGACATAACTTTATCTATGACATCAAAATGGGACTTCGGGACCCTCACTGGAGCCGCTCTATATACATATAACAGTTTCAGTAGCAGCACCATTTTGAAAATGTTGATCCTGCCTATTAAGGTCAAGGGGAGATTTTCCCATGCTTCCAACTTTGTGTGACATATTCCATAGTGGGCCTCAGATTCAGATGGCAGAATTGCCGAGGGTCTCTATGTATGTGAATCCCCAAATAAAGAAAGCTATCTACCACCTTCAGGGGGGATACCGGAGAGATATCTATCCCTTCCTCCATGTCCACTATACATAAACTCGATTTAGCCCAGTTCACCCGTAATCCTGAATACCTACCATATCCATTCACCACGTCTAGCAAGGTTTCTAAGGAGGGGCCAGGGTCAGCTAAGTACACCAACAGGTCATCCGCGTATAGCGAAACTTTCTCTTGTATCCCAGCTATCGTCCACCCCTCTATCAAGGGGCTATTATTAATCAATTGAGTAAGAGGTTCCATTATCAGAGCGAACAACAACGGGGACAGGGGACAACCCTGCCTTGTACCTCTGTATAACTTAAATGGTCGGGAAAGAGAGCCATTTACTCTGATGCGCGCTGTAGGCGCCTGGTACAATAATTGGACCCATTGAATGAAGGAGGGAGGGAAGCCAAGGCGGGACATTGTCTCCCAAATAAAGTGCCACTCTACCAAGTCAAAGGCTTTCTCATTATTGAGAGATGCCAGGACTCTTGACCCCGCATTATCATGCCTGACCTGCAAGTTCGTAAATAACCTCCTAAGGTTGATATCAGTTGTTTTCCCGGGCATAAAGCCAGATTGGTCAGGGTCAATAATGGATAAGACTACCTTACTAAGCCTTTTGGCCAGGATTTTAGCTAAGATCTTGGCATCAGTGTTCAGTAGGGAAATAGGTCTATATGATGCACAGTGGTCCGGAGGCTTCCCAGCTTTATGAATTACCACAATGGTAGCCTCTCCAAAGGATAATGGCAACCCACCGGAGTCATATGCGTAATTAAAAAGATTCAGTAGACGTGTAGAGTGCAACTCAACATCTAATCTGTACCATTCCACTGGGAACCCATCCGGACCAGGTGATTTCCCTACTGCCATATCACCAATCGCAGCTTTAATTTCTTCCACATCAATAGCTGCCTCTAAAAAATTACTGTCTATCCTAGCCAATGGTGTAAGGGGGATGTTCTGAAGGAAAGATCGAATCTCATCCCGGGACATCACAATTTTGGAACTATAAAGGTCCGCATAAAATTGAGCAAATTGCTCACATATGTCCTACGGGCGATATACCCTTGAGCCATCCCCGCAGGTGATGTGTGGGACCACTGTCTGAGGCGACTCAGTCCTGGCCAGGAACGCCAAAGCACTCCCATTTTTATCCCCATCAGCAAATATTACACGCCTTTGATACAATAACTTCTTCTGGGTATAGTCTGTTAGGTGTAAACTAAGTTTCCTCTGAGCCTCATCCCATAATCTACGACCCTCTCCATCCGGATTTGTAATGAAAGCCTGTTCTCTCTCTACCACTTCCCCCTCTAACTTAGTCCTTGTTGCACTCATCTCTTTCCTATACGTAGCTATCGCATGAATCAGAGTACCCCTCATCACAACTTTGAAGGCCTCCCACTCTATCAACGGGTTAGTTGAGCCCTCATTGAAGTCCCAATAGTCCTTCACACCCCGCTGTACAGCCCAAACAGGCAGGACCTCTAGCCATTTACTATTGAGTCTCCATATCCTCTCAACCGGTGCCAGGGGTTGTTTCAGAACCACTAACAAAGGAGCATGATCCGAAATACCTCGTGGCAGGTAATCCGCCACCGCTAGAGAGGGCAATAGATCTCTACTAAGGAAAACTAAATCTATCCGTGAGAGCGTAACATGTGAAGCGGAGTAGCAGGAATACTGGCGCAATCCCGGATGTAAGTACCTCCAGCCCTCTGTTAAATCAAATACATCAGCCCAGGAGCTTAGTGCCTCATTATGGGTATCACTAGGGCGAAGACGATCCAGCGACTGGTCCAGAGTCGCGTTGTAATCTCCAAAGGCAATCAGAGGCACCGGGGGCATAGATGCTACCATTCTCATAACCTCATCCAATATATCCCTCTGAAAAGGGGGGGGGGACATAGAGGCCCACCACAAGATAATCAATGCCCCTGATTGCAACATGGAGAATCACAAAACGCCCCATCGTATCCGTATGCACCAAATACACTCGGAAGGGGAGGGATTTCGCTACCAGAACCGACACACCTCTGGCTCTAGAATTATATACAGCATGGTATGCTGAACCTACCCAGGGCCTCTTTAACGCTAAAAGCTTTCGCCCCCTGAAGATGTGTCTCCTGCAATACCAGAACGTCAGGATTATGATTTCGTAGAAAATTAAAGACCAGAGATCGTTTAATTTTGTCATTGAGACCCCTGACATTCCAGGAGACAAACCGACAAACCGACATTATGGTGGTCCATTGAAACAATAATCCCAGAAGACACTGCACCACCCAAGCCATACACTCACACATTCATACCAACTTCCAAACATTAGAGCAAGCACTCCTGAATACGCCCGTAACATCAGGCAACCCCCCCCACCCTGCCCAGATGACCCCAACATATCTAAGCCTAAAAACCCTCCCCCCATTTGCCTCTTTAGTAGAAAAAGGGGAACAGCTAACCCGTTCTCAACCCCACTGCTCTAGGTAAACCTAAAAAACTGAACCTATGCAGCAGGTTGCCACAACCATCACTCATTCAGCTCCATTATTTAACGATCATCTGAAACACATGGTGAGACACCCAAAACATTAAATATACGGCTCTCAGCCTCTGCGGTCTAGCCAGTCCGATGCCTCTTCAGGGGTTGCAAAGAACTTCACCTGTTCACCCTCCTGGACCCTGAGCCGAGCCGGATACATCATTGCATAAACAAGTCCCTTCTCTCTTAATCGGGTTCTCACCGCCGTGAACTGTCTCCGTTGCTTCTGCACTTCTGTAGAAAAGTCCGGGTAAAAGGAGATCCGGGTATTATCAAAAAGAATGTCTTTTAGACGGCGAGCTGCAGCCAGAATAGCATCACGGTCTCTGTAATTTAGGACCTTAAAGATGAAGGGACGAGATGGGGCTCCAGGAGGCAGAGGGCGGGTGGGAATCCTGTGAGCACGTTCAACTGCAAAAGTCCCTGATAGATTTATAGGATTAAAGACTTGTTTAATAAGACGTTCCACAAACTCTTCAGGAGAGGGCCCCTCAGCTCTTTCAGGTAAACCCATAATGCGGATGTTGTTCCGTCTGTTACGGTTCTCGGCATCCTCTACCTTCGCCATCAGGGTCTTGACTTGATTCTGTAGCGCGTTTATTGCAGAGTCATCACGCTGCACTCTGTCCTCCACATCACTCACTCTCCTTTCCACCTCAGTTGTTCTCTCTCTAATTTTATCAATATCATGTCTGAGAAGAGTAAGATCAGCCTGGACATGGTCGATTTTGACCGTAAGCGCCGTTTGGCAGTTAGTGATGGCCGCCATAACTTTTGCAAGGTCCACTTCTGGGCGCTCAGAGGAGGTTGCAACCTCTCGGTCCTCTGTCTGACTCATATTGTCCAGCATTAGTTTAGGTGGATTAGCTGGCCCTGAGGTGCCCGTTTTCCGGCCCATAAGGTGATCTCCCCTTCACCAGTAATAGGAATACTGGCCCTTTAATTAGCTCCCTCACTCAGGGGCAACAGAACAGCAGTGGCGGCCCTCTCAATAAGATTCTTTTCCCTGGAATCAGGATGTACTAGCCCCACTCAGTTGAGGTGCACTCACCCCCCAGTATAGATGCCAGATGTATGCAGACAGGAGAGCCAAGATCCCGCTTCAATCCTGGGGCATGAAGACGACTGCTCACAGCGTCACAGGTAAGATGGCGCTCACACCGCCAGACACGTGGGGGACTTCAAGCCGGCAGCCCAGCAGGGAGAGGACCGGAGGGATCACACCGCTCAGCAGTTCCAGGACTCACCCGACCACCACCACCGGTGAGTAAGATGCTCTTGCGTCCCCACCTCTCCCGCTCTCACCGAGGGGTCCGCAGTGCTGGACAATGCTCCTTTCACAGGCCTCACTCCAAGGGATCCAGCAGACGATGACCGCAGCAGACACAGAGCTGAAACTCCGGTTACCGGTAAACCGTGAGTTGCGGACCACGTGGGGGGTGTCTCTTCCAGGCCAAACGCACAGACAATCAGGATTCTGCAGGATAATGTCGGAGCTGAAACAACTTGCGTCCTCACACCATGACGGCTAGGCCACGCCCCCGGAGTACATCTTAATGTTCAACTTATTGTTTATATGTATTATCTATTTTCTTTTCTTTTATTGTTATGACTACCTGCAAATGTCATATCTTTTTGATGAGAATGATCTTCAAAAAACTTAAAAAAAAGATTTGATTAAAAAAATATATATATTTCATTGTCTTTTTCCTCCGCCTACCACCCTGAGAGTAATAGGCAGACTGGACGCCTTAATCAGTCTGTGGAACAATTCTTGAGGTTGTATGTTGCTGATGACCAGCAATTATGGGTTAAATACCTTCCATTGGCTGAATTTGCTTTGAATAACCGTGTTAATTCTTCTGCTGGGGTTTCACCTTTCTTTTGTAACCATGGTTTCCATCCCTGTTTTCATTATGGGTCATCCGTCTCCTCCTCTAATCCTGAGGCGGATAGGCTCTCCTCTGAACTGTGCACAGTTTGGGCCCGGGTTCAATCCAACCTAAAAAGGGCTCAAAGTTCTCAGAAACCCAAGGCCGATAGGAGACGTTCCAAGGGGGTGAATTTTCAGGTTGGGGATAAGGTATGGTTGTCCTCAAAGAATCTCTCTCTCAAGGTAGATTCTAGAAAGTTTGCTCCTCGTTTTATTGGACCGTATAAGATCACAGAGGTGATTAATCCGGTATCGTTTAGGTTGGAGCTGCCTGAGTCTCTTGAACTTATATTGATATGCTAATGAGCCTCTAGGTGCTATGGGGGCGTCATTAGCACCTAGAGGCTCCGTCTACCTTCCGGGCCTACATCCACTTGCTGTGACTCTAGGACGTCACTTCCTGTGACGCACTTCCGCTGCTACGGCGCATGCGCCCGATGCGTTCCAAGCTGGAACGCATCGGCGCTTTTCGATTGCGCCGCCCCCACGTGCATTCAGGCGCCTCTTTAAAATGTTTGGCCACCATCCACACCCCCAGACGCCATTCCTAGTCTGAGCATGTTATACACATGCTAATTTCCACATGCATCCCTCTACCTGTCTGCTCCCTCACCCTGCGGCATAGGTAAGTGGCTATATAGCCTTTATCATATCTGTACATTTGCTCTGTTTTTGTGATGACCGTATGTTTTTTCCTTAATACTTAAATCACAGAATGTGTTTCAATAGGCTCTATTTATGTAGAGACCTCATCGCCTATCTGGACTCTTTACCTATATACAGTTTTCAGCACCGGATATATGAATTATTTTCATTGTCTCCAGATGTCCCTTCAATGTCTGACGTATTCGCCATAATGTATTTTGTATTTTGACTTTGTACAATCTTTTGTGTATAATCGCTGGTCATGTATTATGTTTTTTCTTTCTTTTTCTTTTTGTTTTTCCTTTGATTTAATATGACTTTCAATTCTCTTTCTATAGTATCTGACGAAGGCATTGTTATGCCGAAACGTTATACATATTGTCGCATGTGAAACTTAAACTAACATCAATAAATGTACCTAAGCATCAGTATCTAAGGCTGCTGTTTACTTTTATTGTACCTTCACGAAATGCCGCCGCCCAGCGCGTCCCTCCAGCCCGCCCATCTCCTCCGGAATGCGATCCTCCCCGTGCGTGTCTGTATTCGGCGCATGCGCAGTGAATGTCTGACCGCTTCCCTGCTCAGACATCTCCACTGCGCCTGTTCCTCGGAGCGCTATGACGTCATCGGCACAGGCGCAGTGGAGATGTCTGAGCAGGGAAGCGGTCAGACATTCACTGCGCATGCGCCAAATACATAATCAGGGCCGCTGATAGAAATCATGGGGCCCCGTACAGCATACATGACGGGGCCCCCTTCAGCTCCACCCCCTGATCCCTCCTTCAGCCACACCCCTGGCCCCGCCCTTGGCCCCTCCCCAGACGCCGCCTTGAAACAACATGCAGATTTGTCTACAAGTGATATTTATGGCGCTGGGGGGTCGTCTGTGAATGGCGCTGTTATGGAGGGGATCTGTGAATGGCACTGTTATGGAGGGGATCTGTGAATGGCACTTTTATGGAGGGGATCTGTGGATGGCACCAGGGCCGGTACAAGGCAGGGGCCGAAGGAGCGGGTGCCCTGGGCGCTACCATTTGCGGACAGGAGGGGGGCGCAGGTGAAGTGCCAGCCACGGCCCCCCCTACATCATGCTGTGCCCCCCCATGTGCCCCCCCAACTAAAATGACCCCCCCCCCCCCTAAGTGAGCCGCCGCCACCGGGCACAGGGAGATGAGCGCTTCCATTGCGCTCATCTCCATTGTAAACTGTCTGTGCCAGCGGAGGTGCAGGGGAGGGAGAGGCGTGTCCCTTCCCTTTCCTCTGATAGGCTGCAGGCAGGCACCGAAGTGGAGGAGAGGCCCCGCCCCCTAATTACTCCTGTTTACCTTTCTAAAGCTAAAGGACCTTTGATGATGTCATCACAGGTCCTGTAAGGGAACTGCACAGTGTAAAGTGTAGTTCCCAGGTTTGAACAGTGCATCTGCCAGGACCTGTGATGACATCATCTTCAACATCACAGGTCCTGCAGAATCTAGCAAAGGAACTGCACCAAAAATGGTGTAGTTCCTAGGTTTCAAAGGTACATCTGCCAGGACCTGTGATGACATCATCACAGGTCCTTCAACCCCTAACAGCAAGTATTAAAAGTTCACAAGCAGCTCTGTATTGATCCATACAGACTGGAATGGAGAGGTAAGAGGAGGTCCTCCACTTTTCATCATTTACCCCCCCCCCCCCTCCATGCCCTGTTTTTACTCATTGCTCACTCATGTATACTACTTCAGACAGTTACCACTACCTCATGTACCTCACAGTGACTATAATGCATAACTGACCACATATTTCTATAAACACTGCATCTACAGTATTATACCTTCTATGTGTCACATCAATACACTGCTCTGTATATATATATATATATATATATATATATATATACACACACATACATGCACACACACTGCATATATTACACAGTATTATACATGCAATATGTACAGATATATAGTATATACCGCAGTGCACTGATATGTGAGGTATGAGGTATAATAGATGCTGTGTGTACAGATATCAGTACACTTCTGTATATACTATATATGTGAGGTACGAGGTATAATAGATGCAGTGTGTACAGATATATAGTATATACAGCAGTGTACTGATATGTGAGGTACGAGGTGTCAATACACTGCTGTATTTACTATATACCTGTACACACTGCATCTATTATACCTCGTACCTCACATATTACACTACTGTATATACTGTATACACTGCATATATTATACCCCGTACCTCACATATCAGTACACTGCTGTATATACTATATACCTGTACACACTGCATCTATTATACCCTGTACCTCACATATCAGAACACTAGGGAATATACTATATACCTGTACACACTGCATCTATTATACCGCGTACCTCACATAACTGTACACTGCTGTATATAATATACATCTGCATCTATTATACCTCTTTTGTGTGCCAGGGCTGTTTTGTAATCCCATTCCGGCCCTGATGGCATAAATTATAAAACGCAGCAGCAAGAATAGTTCATGGAACAAAGGGAGGGGCTATAAAAGGGGAATGGGGGCCCAATTTAGATTCCTGCTATGGGGCCCAGTGATTTTTATGTACGCCCCTGGCTGCAGGCACTAGGCCGGCAGCCTATCAGAGGCCGGCGCAATGACGTCATCGTGCCGCCTGAGCCTTACATTACAGCGTGGGACACAGGAAGAGGCTGCATCGCATCGCTGACACTTAGGTAAGTATAAGTGGTTTTTTTTTTGTTTTTTTTTACAATAGTGTTACTGGCACATTGGGGGGGCTTATTACAAAACTGGCACATGATGATGGGGGGGACTTTATACTGGCACATGATGATGGGGGGGGAACTTTATAGTGTCTGTGACTTTCAAAGTCCCACAGTCCTTTGTTCTATTGCTTTAAGTATATTCTTGTTTTGAAACAACATTGATTCTTTCTTAAAAACAGGGGGGGGGGGGGGGGCAGTTTGCCATCTTCGCCCTGGGCACCAAATGGCCTTGTCCCAGCCCTGGATGGCACTGTTATGGAGGGGATCTGTGGATGGCACTGTTATGGAGGGGATCTGTGGATGGCACTGTTATGGAGGGGATCTGTGGATGGCACTGTTATGGAGGGGATCTGTGGATGGCACTGTTATGGAGGGGATCTGTGGATGGCACTGTTATGGAGGGGATCTGTGAATGGCACTGTTATGGAGGGGATCTGTGAATGGCACTTTTATGGAGGGGATCTGTGGATGGCACTGTTATGGAGGGGATCTGTGGATGGCACTGTTATGGAGGGGATCTGTGGATGGCACTGTTATGGAGGGGATCTGTGGATGGCACTGTTATGGAGGGGATCTGTGGATGGCACTGTTATGGAGGGGATCTGTGGATGGCACTGTTATGGAGGGTATCTGTGGATGGCACTGTTATGGAGGGGATCTGTGGATGGCACTGTTATGGAGGGGATCTGTGGATGGCACTGTTATGGGGGGATCTGTGGATGGCACTGTTATGGAGGGGATCTGTGGATGGCACTGTTATGGGGGGATCTGTGGATGGCACTGTTATAGAGGGGGATCTGTGGATGACACATACCGTATATAGCATCTTATGCTATGTGTCATCCACAGATACCCCTCCATAACAGTGCCATCCACAGATACCCTCCATAACAGTGCCATCCACAGATCCCCCCCATAACAGTCATCCACAGATCCCCCCATAACAGTGTCATCCACAGATCCCCCCCATAACAGTGTCATCCACAGATCCCCCTCCATAATGGTGCCATCCACAGATCCCCCCCATAAGTGTCATCCACAGACCCCCCGGCCCCCCCCATAAGGGTCATCCACATGACAGACCCCCCCCCCCATAACAGTGCCATCCACGGATCCCCCGCCCTCCCTATAACAGTGCCGTCATGACGTCATCCATATAGATCCCCCCGCCACTCACAGTAGTATACATTAATAAATCGGTGCAGCCGTGCAGGCTGCAGACAGTAACTTTAATTTTAGCACAGGCACAGCGCTCATCTCTTTACTAAAATACTACCTTACATTCAGCTCCTGCCTCCTCCCTCCACCCTCCAGTAACAAGTGCGGGCGGCAGCGCTCACTCACTGACGTCACGCGCCTGCGCCGCCTAGTGGGAGGAGCAGGCGTGTGACGTCAGTGAGTGAGCGCCGCCCCCACACTGCCTGCTGTTACTGGAGCCAGCCCACTGACAGCAAAAAAATTAAAATGGCTCGGGAGTAGGGTTGCCACCTTTTCTTCAAGCCAAATCCGAACAGAAGGGAGGGAGGGCCCCCTTCCAGGCCCCGCCTCCAGCCACGCCCATGTCCCGCCTCCAACCATGTCCCGTCTCCACCCTTGGTCGCTGTCGCACCGCGATCGTTACGCCCCTGATCCCACGCCTGCGCCGTCCCGTTTAGTATTCGGCGCAGGCGCGGGATTTACGGGACGAAGAGGAGAACTCGGACGTCAATCAACTGGACATGGGCGTGCCACTGCCAAAGGGTGAATAGACGGAGCCTCTAGGTGCTGCAGGAACGCCCTCATAGCACCTAGAGGCTCATTAGCATATGATAAGTCTTTATTTTAAGAGAACGGCGGCAGCGGCAGGCAGGGAGTTATGTACTGCTGACATCAGCACATCGCTAATGTCAGTCAGCTACATAACATAACGTTTTTTCTGATGATTGACAGATTCAGAAACCTGTTTAAAGGGCTTCTGTCACCCCACTAAACTCTTTTTTTTTTTTTTTTTCGGCTTCTTATAATCCCTATACTGCGATATATGAATACATAATGTTATTAGTCATTTTGGTTCAGTAGATAATGAATAAAACAGATTTTTATAATATGTAAATTACCTCTCTACCAGCAGGCAGGGCGGTTACTTGCTGGTAGCATCCGCATCCTCCTATCATAATGACGCCCCCTCCTCATGTTGATTGACAGGGCCAGCGAACGCGATCGTCCTCTGGCTGGCCCTGTCTGCTATCAAGTTATTGCGCCTGCGCCGTAGCGGTCTTCAGTCGGCACAGGCGCACTGAGAGGAGGACGCTCGCTCGGCCGCTCCTCCCTCAGTGCGCCTACACCAATGACGTCACATCTACACCCGGCGCAGGCGCACTGAGGAAGGAGCGGCCGAGCGAGCGTCCTCCTCTCAGTGCGCCTGTGCCGACTGAAGACCGCTACGGCGCAGGCGCAATAACTTGATAGCAGACAGGGCCAGCCAGAGGACGATCGCGTTCGCTGGCCCTGTCAATCAACATGAGGAGGGGGCGTCATTATGATAGGAGGATGCGACTGCTACCAGCAAGTAACCGCCCTGCCTGCTGGTAGACAGGTAATTTACATATTATAAAAATCTGTTTTATTCATTATCTACTGAACCAAAATGACTAATAACATTATGTATTCATATATCGCAGTATAGGGATTATAAGAAGGCAAAAAAAAAGAGTTTAGTGGGGTGACAGAAGCCCACACTATTACATACAATTACACAATTCAAATGTTTTATATTTCTACCTTTTTAGAAGTGAGTGACAGACTAGGACAGGTGTCAGGACTCAGGACTCAGGACTGTCTTGGTCAGGTTGTCTGCAGGCAGGGCACAGTGGGCACTACATGGGCAGGCTGCTGGAGCTGGACTGGAGAGGAGAAGAAGAATGATTTCTCCCACGGAGCTCCCTCTGCCTCTCTCTCTGATGTCATCACTTCCTTATCAGAGAGAGGGAGGGAGGGACTAGGAGGCAGGGGAGGAGCGAGGGGAGGAGCCTGAACAGTGAGTGAACACAGCGCTGCCTGGCATCACTGTACTGTAGTGTGTAGACTGGAGGAGGGAGGAGGGAGGAGGGGAGGCTCGGGAGCGCTGCGCTCAGCTGCACAGCTTAAATATGCGATCGGAGTCTCGGTCGGACCACACTGCAGTTTGAATGAATAATCCTGTGCCCGGGTCTAAGAAAGGCTTGTACCCGGGCACAGGATTACAAACCCGGACTGTCCGGGTGAATCCCGGACGGGTGGCAACCCTACTCGGGAGTCGGCAGCCCGGGCCCCCCTGCCAGCCGGGCCCGGTACAACTGGGCCAGCTGTACTGGCCTATCAGCGGCCCTGTACATAATGACGCCCCCATAGCACCTAGAGGCTCATTAGCATATCAAGTTCTTTTTTTAGCGAAACGGCTGCCCCAAAAACTATTATATTAGGATGGTTTGGTAGAGCAGACACTAGCGGATCGCTAGTGTCTGAAAGCTAATTATGTGAAAACGAAGTGGTAGAAACCCTTTAACAGGCAGCCTGCTGGCCACAGGTTGCCTGTCAATTTAGGTTTCTGGCGATTGTTTGATTCATGTATGCTTACCTGATCCTGTTCTCTGACAATCCTCTGCCTGCTCCTCCTGTACTGCGCATCCCTCCTGGTATTCTGACCTCGGCTTCCACTTGACTATTCTTTGCTTATCCGTCTGTACTACACTGCTCTCTTTGTATTGACCAGGGCTGTTCACTATCCGTTATTTGTCTTGTCTGTTCTCCCAGCACGTATCCTAACTTAGGGACTGCTGTCCAGTTGTCCCCTGTCATTAGGACTCGTGAGGCAAGTAGGCAGGGCCAGGGCTGAGGGTGGAGCACAGTGGTCACTATCCTCCTCCCCTGTGTGTGTGTGTACGTGACCGTTACAGGGGGTCCTCCTGCCTCTGGGGGTTCTGAGCAAGTGACATATGGGGGGGCCTGAGCAATTGAGATATGGGGAGCCTGCCTATTTTATATATGCCAAAGGATGCACCAGAGTTGGTTGAGTGGCTCACTCAGCCTTCCATTATCACACCCTCCTCATCCTCTGTATCTGCACCCTCCTCACTCTCTGTGTGTGCACCCACAAAGACACCACCACCATAGCCCCTCCACTCGAGTCAGCGGAATTATTTTCCCATCAATTTCCAGACCTTACCGATGCGCAGCCATTCTTAGCATTGGATGAAGAAGAGGCGGTAGCAACAGCCTCCACCCAGCGGTCTGACGACAGTACCCAGATCAGCCCAAGGAGGGTGGTCCCCGCTGTTGCTGTCTACTCCGAGATCTCTAATGTCAGTGGTGGTGAAGGTGACGACGATTATGTGTCGATGGACGTTACGTGGGTGCCCACAAGAGAGGATGAGTAGGGGAGTTCAGAGGGAGCAGCAGATATGTAGGAGAAGCAGTCAGAACTCGCAGTGCACAGGAGGCAAAAAGCAGACTGCAAATGTATCTGGAGCGAGCAATCCACCATGCACGGTCACAACTTGCGCTGCTAGGACGCCGGCACATTGCTCCGCAGTGCTTGCTTTTTTTAACTTGTCAGCTGCTGATAATAGTATTGCCATCTGCAGCCTGTGCTGTCAACGCAAAAGTCGCAGTAAGCCCAACAGTCACCTAGGGACGACCGCCTTAAGAAGGCACCTGACCTCCCATCACTGAGCACAGTGGGAGCAACGCCGTCAGAACACACAAAGCCACACTCCTGGTGCTCCACGTCCTGCCTCTTCTCCTGCTCCTCCCATTTGTCCTCCACTCCACCTTCCTCTGTGCCGCCGTCGTGTTCATCTGGCACAATGCAGGCTTCCGTGGCCCAAATGTTCGAGCGTAAAAAAATGATGTCGCCGGATAATCCTCTTGCCCAACGGCTGACCGCTGGCTTGTCGGAACTGCTAGCCCGCCAACTACTGCCATATAAATTGGTAGACTCGGAGGCCTTTAGAAAATTTGTGGCCATTGGCACACCACAATGGAAGGTCCCCGAAAGGAAATATTTCTCCCAGAAGGACATCCCAGCGCTATATGGCCACGTTTAGCGGCAAGTGAATGTATCTCTGGCACACAGTGTCTGTGCCAAGATACATCTGACCACAGACACGTGGTCTACCAAACACAGGCAGGGAAGGTACATAACGTTTACTGCCCACTGGGTGAACCTTCTGACGGCCGTCAAGCATGCTGTGCTGCGGCAATTGTGCCTGGAAGCCAAGAGCCACGCCGGTCCTGCACTCCTTTCAGCTCTGCGGTCACAGGCCGATCAGTGGCTAACCCCGCTCAATTTGACAGTTGGTAAAGTGGTGTGCAACAACGGTGCCAATCTGCTGAGTGCGCTGAAACAGGACAAAATGACACACGTGCCGTGCATGGCACATGTCCTGAACTTAGTTCTGCAGCGATTCGTTGCCAAATACCCCAGGGTCCAGGACGTCTTGCGGCAGGCCAGGAAAATCTCTGCCTATTTTATAAGATCTTACACGGCCATGGCTAGCCTTGCTGACATTCAGCGGCGACACCACTTGCCCGTCAGACGTCTGATTTGTGACTGCCCGATGTGCTGGAACTCCACCTTGTATATGCTTGATAGGCTTCTCCAGCAGAAACGTGCCGTTAATGACTACCTGTACGAACTCTGCGGCAGGATAGGTTCTGGGGAGCTTGTTTTTTTTTTCACCGCGCCAGTGGCTGCTCATGCGCGATGCATGCAGACTTCTGCGACCATTTGATGAGATCACCAAACTGGTCAGTAGCAGCCAGGGCGGCATCAGTGACATCGTACCTTATGCCTTCTTTCTGGAGCGTGCATTGAGTATTGTCATTGATCAAGCCGTCGAGGAGCAGGAGCAGGAAGATGAGGAAGTTGCAATGAATTCCCAGGGGGGCTACTCCATCTGAGATAAGTCAGCAGGAGTCTGAAGAGGAGTCAGAGGAGGAGTCAGAGGAGGATGGTGCCTGGGGGGAAGAGGAGGAGCAAGAAGAGCAGGCTTTAGGCTAGGTCTACACGACGACATTAGTCGCGTGACATTTTGTTGCACTAATGTCGCGCAACAATTTTTATAATGGCAGTCTATGGTGTCGAACTGCAACATGCAACAGAGATGGATTTTTCTGCGACTGTTGCGTCGCAGCATGTTGCATGTTGCAGTGTGACACCATAGTCTGCCATTATAAAAATTGTTGCGCGACATTGGCGCAACAAAATGTTGCGCTACAAATGTTGCAGTGTAGTTGTGCCCTATCTGTCGCGCGACTTATTGTTGCGCAACAAATGTCGTAGTGTAGACCTAGCCTTAAACTTTTCTGGGACCCTGGTGTTGACCGTGGATGGTGGATGAGCAGGAGCCAGGGCGCTCCATCGCTTCCAAATTAGTGCAAATGTGGACTTAATGTTTGAAGAGTGACCCCCGTATAAAAAGCATAAAGGGAAAGGACCAGTACTGGGTGGCAATGTACTTAGACCCCCGATACAAACACAAAATGGCGGACATGTTACCAGCATCATAGAGGGCTATCAGAATGCAGCATTTCCAGGCCTTGCTGCGTCAGATGCTGCATTCTGCTGTTGCGGGCGCTGGCAGAGGAATTTCCACCCACAGAGAAACAGTTGCGAATACCAATCCTACAGCGCATGTAAGAAGAGGGTGGTTCGAAGATGTGTTGGTCACTTCGGATATGAGATCATTCTTAGAAAAATTGAGGTAGTAATCTATTAAATCATAGCGTTTATAAATATATAGTTAAAACGTTTACCTACAATACGCTTTAGGCTACTTTCACACTTGCAGTCGGAGCGGATCCGTCTGGTGTCTGTACAGACGGATCCGCTCCTATAATGCAAACGCTTGCATCCGTTCAGAACGGATCCGTTTGCATAACAGTTTTTTTCAGATCTGATTTTTCACTTTGTGAAAACTCAGATCCGACAGTATATTCTAACACAGAGGCGTTCCCATGGTGATGGGGACGCTTCAAGTTAGAATATACTAAAAGAACTGTGTACATGACTGCCCCCTGCTGCCTGGCAGGTGCTGCCAGGCACCAGGGGCAGACCCCCCCTCCCTCCCCCCTGTTTTTAACTCATTGGTGGCCAGTGTGGCCTCACCTCTCCCCCCCCCCTAGTTAAAATCACGTTCCGAATCCCCCATCATTGGTGGCCAGTGCGGCCTCACATCTCCCCTCCCTAGTTAAAATCACGTTCCGAATCCCCATCATTGGTGGCCAGTGCGGCCTCACATCTCCCCCCCCATAGTTAAAATCACGTTCGAATCCCCATCATTGGTGGCCAGTGCGGCCTCACACCCCCCCCCTAGTTAAAATCACGTTCCGAATCCCCCATCATTGGTGGCCAGTGCGGCCTCACATCTCCCTCCCCATAGTTAAAATCACGTTCCGAATCCCCCATCATTGGTGGCCAGTGCGGCCTCACATCTCCCCCCCCCCCCCCTAGTTAAAATCACGTTCCCCCATCATTGGTGGCAGTGGAGAGTTCCGATCGGAGTCCCAGTTTAATCGCTGGGGCTCCGATCGGTAACCATGGCAACCAGGACGCTACTGCAGTCCTGGTTGCCATGGTTACTAGCAATTTTTAGAAGCATTATACTTACCTGCGAGCTGCGATGTCTGTGACCGGCCGGGCGCCGGCTATAGGCAATGCGCCGCACAGACCTTTCACTTACCAGTAGGAGGAGCGCCCGGCCGGTCACAGACATCGCAGCTAAGTATAATGCTTCTAAAAATTGCTAAGTAACGATGGCAACCAGGACTGCAGTAGCGTCCTGGTTGCCATGGTTACCGATCGGAGCCCCAGCGATTAAACTGGGACTCTGATCGGAACTCTCCACTGCCACCAATGATGGGGGAACGTGATTTTAACTAGGGGGGGGGGGAGATGTGAGGCCGCACTGGCCACCAATGATGGGGGATTCGGAACGTGATTTTAACTAGGGGGGGGGGCGATGTGAGGCCGCAGTGGCCACCAATGATGGGGTATTCGGAACGTGATTTTAACTAGGGGGGGGGGGGAGATGTGAGGCCGCACTGGCCACCAATGATGGGGGATTCGGAACGTGATTTTAACTGGGGGGGGGGAGAGGTGAGGCTGCACTGGCCACCAATGAGTTAAAAACAGGGCGGGAGGGAGGGGGGGGGTCTGCCCCCTGCTGCCTGGCAGCACCTGCCAGGCAGCAGGGGGCAGTCATGTACACAGTTCTTTTAGTATATTCTAACTTGAAGCGTCCCCATCACCATGGGAACGCCTCTGTGTTAGAAAATACTGTCGGATCTGAGTTTCACGATCTAACTCTAATCCGATAGTATATTCTAACATAGAGGCGTTCCCATGGTGATGGGGACGCTTCAAGTTAAAATATACCATCGGATTGGAGAAAACTCAGATCCGATGGTATATTAATAGGGACTCCTGACTTTACATTGAAAGTCAATGGGGGACGGATCCGTTTGAAATTGCACCATATTGTGTCAACGTCAAACGGATCCGTCCCCATGACTTGCATTGTAAATCTGGACGGATCCGTTGGCTCCGCACGGCCAGGCGGACACGAAAACGCTGCAAGCTGCGTTCGGGTGTCCGCCTGCTGAGCGGAACGGAGGCCAAACGCTGCCAATCTGATGCATTCTGAGCGGTTCCGCATCCACTCAGAATGCATTGGTTGCAGTACAGATCCGTTCGGGGCCGCTTGTGAGAGCCTTCAAACAGAACTCACAAGCGGAACCCCGAACGCAAGTGTGAAAGTAGCCTAACAATGTAAGTCAATGGGGACGGATCCATTTTCACTGACACAATATGGTGCAATTGAAAACAGATCCGCCTCCCATTGACTTTCAGCGTAAGTCAGAACGAATCCGTTAGCATTACCATGAACAAAAAAATTAATTATAATTTTTTTGTTCATGGTAAGGCAAACAGATCCATTCTGAACAGATACAAGCGTTTCAATTATATGTGCCGATCCGTCTGTGCAGATACCAGACGGATCCGCACCTAACGCAGGTGTGAAAGTAGCCTAATACTGAAAGTGTGCCCACCACCACTCGTGCAGCAACAATAAAACACACAATAAAACAAAATTGCCAAAGATACCCTATGATGACAGTATCAGGTAACGGCAATAAAGGAAAAATCAGCCATCCCACAATAATATAAGGAACGGTCTTACCAGTGGGTAGAGGTCATCTGGAGACCATCGTGAAGTTCCAGAGGTCTCAGTTTTCAAATATAACAGCGGGCGGGGTCCTGGTTTTGGACTCTGTCCCTACAACGCCCTGTCAGGTCTAGTATGCCCTGATGTCTTCCTAATACGGAGTCGTCGCCTGATAAGGGCGGCCCCGTCCGGAACCTTTCCCTAAAAATAGGAGGCCCTGGACGTCCCTGCTTAGGGTTACTAAGGATGGATGACCCCTAAAAGCAGGAAAAAATCCCTATGCGTTTCGTCTTGAATATAAATAGCCCTAGACTCTTCAGGGGATTAAGGGCTCACTAAGGCTAGCTCTTTTCATCAAGTGGATATATGTACACGATTAATATGCTAGCCTCGCTGATGTATGGATGACATAAAAAAATGTCCAAAAAATGGTGCCAAGTAATTAGATAATAAATTAAATGGCCATAGCTAGACAAGAACAGGGCCAATGTCATTGTTAACAATGTCATACTTTGGGAACGGTTCATTGATTACATTTTTGTCATCTGGAGCGGAATCGAGATGGAATTCAATGAGTTTGTGTCGCGTATTAACACAAATTCAGTGAACCTCAGGTTTACATCTGTGATTGAAAAGGACTGTTTACCCTTCCTTGACATCGTCATACGGAAAGCAGGACACTTGAAGACGAATATCTATTGTAAGCCCACCTCAACTAATTCTTTGTTGAGATGGGAGAGCAACCACTTTGTACCACTTAAACGAGGCATACCTACTGGACAGTACTTGAGACTTAGACCCAACTGTTCTGTACAAAGAGTTCATCCAACAGGCGGGTGACCTACGTAACAGGTTTCATGAGCGTGATTACCCTGATGTGATTCTTCGCTCTGCATATCATAGGGCCCTAGACCAGGAACAGACATCCCTATTACATCCCACCAATCCCTCCAAGAAGACTACATCGGGCAACTTAAGACTGATAGGCACCTTCGATACTGCATATATCCAGGTCCGTAGTACTATCTCTAAACAATGGGGAGACTCTATTGATGGATCCGGACCTAAGTGATGTTTGAGCCCTCATCCGACCATCACTTATAGACGAGGTAGAAGTCTAAGAGATCAACTTGTACACAGCCATTTTATAGCACCAGGTACTCCGAAAACTTGCTGGATAACCCATTAAAGGGATGTTACAGATGTGGCAATTGTAATTTTTGTGACTATGTACAAAGAGGGAAGACCTTTAATAACAGCGAAACTAGTCTGATTCACCACATTAAGCGTTTCATGAATTGCCGCAAGATAGGGATCGTATATGTGATTACCTGTGTGTGTGGTATGCAATACGTCGGAAAGACACGGAGAGAATTCCGCCGACGTACGGGCATGGGTGAACACCTCGACGATATACAAAATCAGAGAGATACATCAGTCCCCAGACATGTGAATGAATGCCATCATGGCCACAAGAATGTGATCAAATTTAAAGGCATTTAACGTGTCACCCGGTCACCAAGAGGGGCGACTGGGACAAACGTATGCTGCAGAGGGAGACTTGGTGGATCCATAAACTGAACACTCTGAGTCCCAACGGACTAAATGAACAGCTTAATTTTGGTTGTTTCATTTAGTTATTGGGATCTCATATTTTCCCATTTCTTTACGACTATATCGGACAGATTTGTGTTCTTTCATTGACCTATACTGATATGACATCTTCCTGTAGTTTTACACGCGTGGTGGCTCTGACTACCCCTGTTCTTTATGTATGGGTATATTGCTCAATTACATTAATGGGCATCAATCTGTCCATATAAGTGCATAGCTTCACTATTGTCATTATATCCCTTTTGTGATCTTTCAATTACTTATCATTTTTGATCATAGGTATTTCCTGGTTATGCCTGCCTACATACAATTGCAAGAAAAAGTATGTGAACCCTTTGGAATGATATGGATTTCTGCACAATTGGTCATAAAATGTGCTCTGATCTTCATCTAAGTCACAACAATAGACAATCACAGTCTGCTTAAACTAATAACACACAAATAATTAAATGTTACCATGTTTTTATTGAACACACCATGTAAACATTCACAGTGCAGGTGGAAAAAGTATGTGAACCCTTGGATTTAATAACTGGTTGAACCTCCTTTGGCAGCAATAACTTCAACCAAACGTTTCCTGTAGTTGCAGATCAGACGTGCACAACGGTCAGGAGTAATTCTTGACTATTCCTCTTTACAGAACTGTTTCAGTTCAGCAATATTCTTGGGATGTCTGGTGTGAATCGCTTTCTTGAGGTCATGCCACAGCATCTCAATCGGGTGAGGTCAGGACTCTGACTGGGCCACCCCAGAAGGCGTATTTCCTTCTGTTTAAGCCATTCTGTTGTTGATTTACTTCTATGCTTTGGGTCGTTGTCCTGTTGCAACACCCATCTTCTGTTGAGCTTCAGCTGGTGGACAGATGGCCTTAAAGGGTTTCTGTCACCCCGCAAAACTCATTTTTTTTTTTTGGATAGTTAGATTCCTCATAGTGCGATATAGCAGAATATAATGCTCTTACTTACTTTCATGCGGCCGATTCTTTATAAAACGAACTTTTATAATATGTAAATGAGGGCTCTACCAGCAAGTAGGGCGTCTACTTGCTGGTAGCCGCAGCAGAAATCCGCCCCTCGCCGTGTTGATTGACAGGGCCAGCCGGGATCTCCTCCTCCGGCCGGCCCTGTCAGTATTCAAAAAATCGCGCGCCTCGCGTCATTCGGCGCAGGCGCTCTGAGATGAGGAGGCTCGTATCCTCAGCACTCCCTCAATGCGCCTGCGCCGATGACATCACCGAAAGAGAAGACGTCATCGGCGCAGGCGTACTGAGGGAGTGCTGAGGATACGAGCCTCCTCATCTCAGAGCGCCGAATGACGCGAGGCGCGCGATTTTTGAATTACTGACAGGGCCGGCCGGAGGAGGGAGATCCCGGCTGGCCCTGTCAATCAACACGGCGAGGGGGCGGATTTCTGCAGCAGCTACCAGCAAGTAGACGCCCTACTTGCTGGTAGAGCCCTCATTTACATATTATAAAAGTTCGTTTTATAAAGAATCGGCCGCATGAAAGTAAGTAAGAGCATTATATTCTGCTATATCGCACTATGAGGAATCTAAGTATCCAAAAAAAAAAAAAAGAGTTTTGCGGGGTGACAGAAACCCTTTAAGTTCTCCTGCAAAATGTCTTGATAAACTTGGGAATTCATTTTTCCTTCGATGATAGCAATCCGTCCAAGCCCTGACGCAGCAAAGCGGCCCCAAACCATGATGCCCCCACCACCATACTTCATAGTTGGGATGAGGTTTTGATGTTGGTGTGCTGTGCCTCTTTTTCCCCACACATAGTGTTGTGTGTTTCTTCCAAACAACTCAACTTTGGTTTCATCTGTCCACAGAATATTTTGCCATTACTGCTGTGGAACATCCAGGTGCTCTTGTGCAAACTGTAAACGTGCAGCAGTGGCTTCCTCTGTGGTATCCTCCCATGAAATCCATTCTTGTTTAGTGTTTTACGTACCGTAGATTCGCTAACAGGGATGTTAGCATAATGCCAGAGACTTTTGTAAGTTTTTAGCTGACACTCTAGGATTCTTCTTCACCTCATTGAGCAGTCTGCGCTGTGCTCTTGCAGTCATCTTTACAGGTTGGCTACTCCTAGGGAGCGTAGCAGCAGTGCTGAACTTTCTCCATTTATAGAACAGCAAGGTTTTTGGAGATACTTTTATAACCCTTTCCAGCTTTATGCAAGTCAACAATTCTTAATCGTAGGTCTTCTGAGAGCTCTTTTGTGCGGGGCATCATTCACATCAGGCAATGCTACTTGTGAAAAGCAAACCCAAAACTCGGTGTGCGTTTTTTATAGGGCAGGGCAGCTGTAACCACACCTCCAATCTCATCTCATTGATTGGACTCCAGTTGGCTGACACCTCACTCCAATTAGCTCTTGGAGATGTCATTAGTCTAGGGGTTCACATACTTTTTCCACCTGCACTGTGAATGTTTACATGTTGTGTTCAATAAAAACATGGTAACATTTGATTCTTTGTGTGTTATTAGTTTAAGCAGACTGTGATTGTCTATTGAAAAGGTGAATGGGATAGACGGCTCTACTGTTTAAGCAAATGATAGAGGTGCAAGAACTGCTAAATCTGACTCACCCAGTCAGGATAGTGGATAATAAGAAGTAGAGAGATAAGCAGGCACACTCATATGTGGGTAAATCTATTCTAGTTTATTAATAGAAATAGTATATAGATAATATGATATAGATAATAATTGCTGGTTAAGATATAGTTGTAAAATAGGAGCTGGATTTGATCAATAGTTCAAAGTGAGAGTCAATAAAAATGTTCCTTGGAGTAAAAATAAAGAATAAAAATTAAAATAAAATAGCCACGTTTTAACTATGTATTAATAAATGCTATGTTTTAATATATTACTACCTTCATTTTCTATATTTGATCTAATCTTGGTAGTCTGGGAGAAGTATTCATCACCTTCCTTCCTTTATTGGCATTTTTCTGTTTACAATGAGATCATTCTTGCAAGCAACCCATCGACAGCCGCTCCTCCGAATCCAGCCTCAGGGAACGCCTAGACCGACAGGTGTCTGACTACCTCCGGTTAACGGCCGATGTGGACGCTCTGAGAAGCGAGCAACCCCTGGACTACTGGATGTGCAGAAATGCAAAGGGTGGTCCCTTAGGGGTGGTGCGAGGGCACCCCCCGAAATAACTACTCGTTAATTGAAACTAAGTGAAAGAAAGGGGTAGCAACGTATTAAAACCTAACTTTTATTAGGATAATTAGAAGTCCCAATGATGGGAAGAGAACCCCTACCAGACAAACAAAACACACAACTACAGGGGACCTGAGTTGGCAGGTCGCCTGATGGTCAGATACACGTTCACGTCTCCGAGTAAGGGCTTCTTTCACACTTGCGTTATTGTCTTCCGGCATAGAGTTCCGTCGTCGGGACTCTATGCCGGAAGAATACTGATCAGGATTATCCTAATGCATTCTGAATGGAGAGTAATCCGTTCAGGATGCATCAGATGTCTTCAGTTCCGGTACGGAACGTTTTTTGGCCGGAGAAAATACCGCAGCATGCTGCGCTTTTTGCTCCGGCCCAAAAATCCTGAAGACTTGCCGCAAGGCCGGATCCGGGATCAATGCCCATTGAAAGGCATTGATCCGGATCCGGCCTTAAGCTAAACGTCGTTTCGGCGCATTGCCGGACCCGACGTTTAGCTTTTTCTGAATAGTTACCATGGCTACCGGGACGCTAAAGTCCTGACAGCCATGGTAAGTGTAGCGGGGAGCAGGGGAGCAGCATACTTACCGTCCGTGCGGCTCCCGGGCGCTCCAGAGTGACGTCAGGGCGCCCCAAGCGCATGGATCACGTGATCACATGATCACGTCATCCATGCGCATGGGGCGCTCTGACGTCATTCTGGAGCGCCCGGGGAGCCGCACGGACTGTAAGTATACCGCTCCCCCGCTCCCCGCTACTACTATGGCAACCAGGACTTTAATAGCGTCCTGGGTGCCATAGTAACACTGAAAGCATTTGGAAGACGGTTCCGTCTTCAAATGCTTTCAGTACACTTGCGTTGTTACGGATCCGGCAGGCACCTCCGGCAACGGAAGTGCATGCCGGATCCCAACAACGCAAGTGTGAAAGAGGCCTAAAGCAGGAGGCGGACTGTATGACCTATAGACATAAACAACAAATGGAGACCGTGGCAGTGGTCTATAGACATGCCATAAGGCGAGATAAGGGTGGGTCTTACCGGTGGTGGACGAGAGGACCGTCAAGGGGTGGTCCCATCCGGAACCTAACCCTAAAATAGATGCCCCTAGGTGACCCTGTGAGGACTTAGAGCATATCTCCACACTAGTTTTTTACCCCCATATGAATAGTCTACCCGGGTCCGTAAGCCCCACTGGGCCATTTCCCTGTCCTCACAGGGTCACCTAGGGGCATCTATTTTAGGGTTAGGTTCCGGACGCGGCCACCCCTTGCGGGGATAGGACCCCGTGTTAGCAGGCACTTTAGGGCTTAATAGGCCAAGTAGGGCATTACCAGGGATAGACCTTACCCTGTGGCCCTCTTATACAAAGTGACCGCCAACTGGAGGACGTATCCACACGTGAGAACACCTCCTTCGGGGTACTGGACTTGACGGTCCTCTCGTCCACCACCGGTAAGACCCACCCTTATGGCATGTCTATAGACCACGGCAGACCTGCCACGGTCTCCATTTGTTGTTTATGTCTATAGGTCATACAGTCCACCTCCTGCTTTACTTGGAGACGTGAACGTGTATCTGACCATCAGGTGACCTGCCACCTCAGGTCCCCTGTAGTTGTGTGTTTTGTTTGTCTGGTAGGGGTTCTCTTCCCATCATTGGGACTTCTAATTATCCTAATAAAAGTTAGGTTTTAATACGTTACTACCCCTTTCTTTCACTACTGGGTGTGCAGGCTTGACCTGTGGCCAGAGCTTGCACAATTAGCCATGGAACTCTTGGCTTGCCCCTCGTCGAGTGTCCTGTCCGAAAGGACGTTCAGCGCAGCAGGGAAGGGGGGGTTGTGACCCATAAGCGCACTTGCCTAGCTCACAACAGTGTGGACTACCTCACATTTCTAAAAATGAATGAGGCATGGATCTCGGAGGAATTCAACACCTGTGACGACCACGTTTAATTGAATTTCCTCATGACAGCCCACAAATATCCGCCACCACCCAGAACAAATCATGGTCCCTGTCTTATGTAAATACAGCGGCATAAAAGGCTTTTTTTGTCCAGGGAATGCCTAATGTTTGGGACCTCGGAGGAATTCGACACCTGTGACGACCACGTTATCGAATTTTAACTATTATTATTTAGGGTTTTTTCAAGAGGGGCGATTTCGTTAGCCATGTCTTTGTTCTTTTAAAAATATGTATTTGACATCTATTTGTACTGGCCTTCAGTAAAATTGATATCTAATGACTGTCTAATATTCCTCCAGCCACATAATTACTTCTTCTTTTCTGTCCGGTGAATGCCTAATGTTTGGGGCCTGTAGTCCACTGGCCTGCAGTAAAATTGTTATTCAATGACCGTCTAATATACCTCCAGAGTCCAGCCACATAATCACTTGATGTTTTATGTCAGGTGAATGCCTAATTTTTTGGGGCCTGTACTCCCGTGGCCTTAAATACAATTTTTCTAGGCTCCAGCAGGGCACATTTTTGAGAGTTTCCTTCTAAAATACATAAAAATGGCCCTGATTAAAATACATCTTTTTTTGTGGGAATTTTTGCCATTGATCCCCTTCTGGTATGTCCCTGTTCATGTTGTGCGACGATTTGTGCACTTCTTATAAGTACGGTATTTGGTGGCTGCAATAATGACCTGAAGGTTTTTTCAGGTTCACCTGCTATTAAAGTGAATGGGGGCCTGCCGTGAACTTGCGGTTTGCGAATATTTGATCGCGTTCGCGAATCATCCCGGCCAATGTATGTCCATCACTTGTCCTCTCTTGCATTTGTCTTTCGAGGGCAACCAGCCTTCTTTAGGGACTTGAATGAGTTTGTGATGTTGAAAAGATGCAATATTCTAGAAATCACAGACTTGGAACGACCAACTTCTCTTGCTATGGCTGATAGGGTCACCCCTTTGGCCATCATCTGGTCGACCTGCTGCCGGAGGGTTTCAGTCACTTTGGAACGGCACACCATTTTGGCAAAGTCAGTGAAAACTGAAAAGTTAGGGCCCTTTCACACGGGCGAGATTTCCGCGCGGGTGCAATGCATGAGGTGAACGCATTGCACCCGCACTGAAACCGGACCCATTCATTTCTTTGGGGCTGTGCACATGAGCGGTGATTTTCACGCATCACTTGTGCGTTGCGTGAAAATCACAGCATGCTCCTCTTTGTGCGTTTTTCACGAAACGCAGGCCCCATAGAAGTGAATGGGGTTGCGCGAAAATCGCAAGCATCCACAAGCAAGAGCGGATGCGGTGCGATTTTCACGCACGGTTGCTAGGAGACGATCGGGATGGGGACCCGATCATTATTATTTTCCCTTATAACATGGTTATAAGGGAAAATAATAGCATTCTGAATACAGAATGCATAGTACAATATCGCTGGAGGGGTTAAAAAAATAAAAATAATAATTTAACTCACCCTAATCCACTTGCTCGCGGCGGCCCGGCATCTCTTCTGTCTTCATCTTTGCTGTGCACAGGAATAGGACCTTTGATGACGTCACTGCGGTCATCACATGATCCATCACCATGGTGATGGATCATGTGATGGACCATGTGATGAGCACAGTGACGTCACCAAAGGTCCTATTCCTCAAAGAAGAAGACAGAAGAGATGCCGGCTGCGCGAACAAGTGGATTAGGGTGAGTTAAATTCTTTTTTCTTTTTTTTTAACCCCTCCATCCCTATTGTACTATGCATTCTGTATTAAGAATGCTATTATTTTCCCTTATAACCATGTTATAAGGGAAAATAATAAAATCTACACAACACCTAACCCAAACCCGAACTTCTGTGAATAAGTCCGGTTTCGGGTACCAAACATGCCAATTTTTCTCACGCGCATGCAAAACGCATTACAATGTTTTGCACTTGCGCGGAAAAATCGCGCATTTTCCCGCAACGCACCCGCATCTTATCCGGGCCAAAAACATGACGCCCGTGTGAAAGAGGCCTAAGGCTACTTTCACACTTGCGGCAGTGTGATCCGGCGGGCAGTTCCGTCGTCGGAACTGCCCGCCGGATCCGCCGCTGACTGAAAGCATTTGTGAGACGGATCCGGGTGCGGATCCGTCTCACAAATGCATTGCAAGGACGGATCCGTCTCTCCGCTTGTCATGCGGACCGACGGATCCGTCTTGTACATTTTTACCGATCTGCGCATGCGCATGCCGGAACGACGGATCCGGCATTCTGAATGCCGGACCCGGCGCAAAATTATTCCTATGGGGAAAAATTCCGGATCCGGCGTTCAGGCAAGTCTTCAGTTTTTTTTCGCCGGATATAAAACCGTAGCATGCTACGGTTTTCTCTTTTGCCTGATCAGTCAAAACGACTGAACTGAAGACATCCTGATGCAAACTGAACGGATTACTCTCCATTCAGAAGGCATGGGGATAAAACTGATCAGTTCTTTTCCGGTATAGAGACCCTGTGACGGAACTCTATGCCGGAAAAGAACAACGCAAGTGTGAAAGTAGCCTTAGGCTGCCAGTTAAATAGGGTTTGTCAGATCAATAAGGAAATTAGCACCAGTTGCCAGATTAACACCAATAACTTGCAGGTATCTGAAAGTGTTTTCTAATTTTGTTCAGTGTTCTTTTTAAATTATCTCATTTACATTTTAATTTTGTGCTTTAGAATAAATACAATTTATGAAATAATAATCTTAAAATACTGGTATTTTACTCATGTTCGGATATATTCACATAGGACTACACTATGACCTTGACATTTCAGAAATGGTGTGCTGTTCTCTAAAATTTGATTGCCACTGTATAAAAAAAAGCCCTTTCCCTGCGCGATTCAGCACAGGGCAAGGGGGAGCATCCTCCCTCATTCATGCTGTATGAGGGAAGAAGGGGTGGACAACCCCTTTAAGATCGGTGGGATCTGACAACCTGACCATCTGCTGTTTCGGGGTAGCATTGGAACTAGACAGCTCCACCCAGGGTGTAGTGGACAGGGGCGGTTACTGCAGCGCTTCTTCCATTGAAGTGAACAGGAGCGGCGCTGCAGTAACCAGCTCTGTCCACTACACCCTGGGTGGAGCTGTCTAGTTCCAAGGCTACCGCACAACTGATAGCTAATCGGCGAGGTAGCTGATCAGATATTGATGGCCTGTCTTGAAAATAGCCAATCAACAGTAAAATCCTGGACAACCCCTTTAAGGAGATCTCTGCTGTAATAGATGCAATGCCAAGAATCGCTCTTCACACATTACAACTTACTACAGCCTACTAACGCGATCTCTTAACCAGCTGAGAGATCAGGTCACAATACGTCATTCCAAGCCAATGACAGCCGCATTCCTCGCAGCCACGTCACGTGGTCCGCTTGCATAATACGGGAAAGTCCAGGCTGTGACAAAAAGGAAAAAGCAGTCAGTCACCCAAAGGTAAAAAGCAATGACCGCGTCCGACCGATACCCAATCACAAGGCACGATCCTGCGTGGTGGGGCGGAGCTTCGTCGGAGGCGGGACCAATCAGCGTGAAGTGAGGGCGTGACTGGTCGTTACAAAAGGATTTTGGCTGACTGGGAAAATATCATTCTGGTTTGTGGGCGAAACTAGGAGTAATAATCCCGCCTCTCTGAGAACCCTTGCGTGGTGACGTCACCAGGACACGCCAGCTTCCCATCTGTGTAGGACTGGGATACCCGGAAGACGCACATGGTCGCCGCTCAGCACCTGTCCAGCCTTGCGATCACGTTGCATAGTGACAGGTGTAAGAGCTGGCCGCCCCACTATATACACGTGTGTGCTACCCGATCTCATGTAAAGAGGGTAGAGGTTATGTGTCATGTATAATGCAGAGGACCAGGTGGCGTTCTCTGCATTGTGCGCCATAGATGACTGCATCTTAGACCTTGTTCACATTTCTGTGTGGTATCTGCGTTTCCCATGGACAGCACAGGTACCCATTAACTTTAATGTGTCGGTTCACACGTCAGTGGAAAGATCACAGAGACCCTAAAGCGGTTTTCCGACCCTTTAAAGGGGTTGTTCGGGTTCAGAGCTGAACCCGGACATACCCCTATTTTCACCCAGGCAGCCCCCCTGAGGCTAGCATCGGATCATCTCATGCTCCGCTGCGCTCCCTTGCTCTTCGCTAGATCGCGCAGGGCATGGGCTCTTTTGTTTATCATAACACACTGCCGGGCGGAAGCTTCCACCTGGCAGTGTGTTCGGTGATGTCACTGGCTCTGATGGGCGGGCTTTAGCGCTGCCCTAGCCGTTTTACTGGCTAGAGCAGCGCTAAATCCCGCCCATCAGTGCCAGTGACGTCACAGGGCTTCCTGTCAGCCCCATGGAGAGCCCTGGTACGTCACCGGATCTCCAAAAAATGCCTTTGCCCTGCGCGATTTAGCATGAACTGCTCCGATGCTCAAGTCAGGGGGGCTGCCTGGGCACATTATTATTTTTTTTTTTCACAGAGACAGGAAAAGAGTCGCCTACATTTTATGGACTGTCCAGAAATTTCTGGTCGGTTGGTGACCCTCAGGATAGGTCATCAGTATCTGATCAGTGGGGTCCAAGACCCCGCCGATCAGCTGTTTGAGAAGGCACTGGCTCTCGTAGTAGGGCCGCAACCTTCTCTGCTTTTACCAGGGTTGCCAACCATCCAGAAATTTCTGGATAGTCTGTCAAAACAGGACACTTTTTACCTGTGTCCGTGAAAAAGAATAGATGTGTTTGTGGTCTTTTTGAGGCTGGTGGTATTGAATAGATTATTTTGGTGGTAATTATTATTTTACAGCTCACAGTAAATGCAGGTAATGAGTTCCTATCAGTATATTGAGCTGTAGACATGGATCACTTATCATCTATACCGTACATTGTATAGTGGCTGTGCTTGGTATCGCGCTCAGCCCCATTCACTTCAGTAGGGCAGAGCTGCGCCTAGGTCATGTGACTGATGAACGTGTCATCATATGGCCAAGAGAAAGCTGTGCTGCTACTGTGAGCGCCGGTGACTTCTCAAACAGCTGATCGGCGGGGTCCTGGGTGTCGGACACTTACCGTTCAGATACTGGTGACCTGTCCTGATAATGAGGTCATCAGTATTAGGCCTCTTGCACACTAGCGCATTTTCATTCCGTTTCCGTTCCGAAATACGAAAACAATGCACACGGAGTACCTTTTTTTTTTTTTTGCGGACCCATTGAAATGAATGGTTCTGTATACGGTCTGCAAAAAAAATCGGAAGGTGCTCCGTGTGCATTCCGTTTTCCGTATTTCCGTTCCGCATAAAAATAGAACATGTCTTATTATTGTCCGCATTACAGACAAGGATAGTACTGTAAGGAAGGCACACGGACGTCATCCATATTTTTTGCGGACCGCAAAATACATACGGTCGAGTGTATGAGCCCTTAAAGAGGACCTTTCACTGGTCCGGATGTTACAATAATAGTACCTAGCACTGTACAGCAAATTGCGGATCCGCAAAACACGGAAGCCGCCTGTGTGCCTTCCGCAATTTGCGGAAAGGAACAGGCGGGCCCATTGTAGAAATGCCTATTCTTGTCTGCAAAACGGACAAGAATAGGACATGTTATATTTTTTTTGCGAGGCCAGGAACGGATCAAGGAATGCAGACAAGCACACGGAGTGCTGTCCGCATCTTTTGCTGCCCCATTGAAGTGAATGGGTCCGCATCCGAGCCACAAAAACTGCGGCTTGGATGCGGACCAGAACAATGGTCGTGTGCATGAGGCCTTATTAGTAGGTGTCAGGGCGGTTTTTTTTTTTTGTTTTTTTTTTCAGATGCGCTGCTCCGTTTGGCGATGTGCCCCCGTTCACTTTTGCTGCCCTGCAGGGGTGGATTGGCCATAGACCTTACAGGGAAATTTCCAGGTGGGCCGGTACCCAGGGGGCCGCCCAAGCCCCCATCTCTGCCACTAGCTGGGTACATAATTAGCTATCAGTGGTAATTTACTCTGTGAGAATCAGGTACTCATGTACCCAGCCAGTGACATGCCCTCCATCTCACCTCCTAAGCCCCCTGCTCCAACTGGAAGAGGAGGAGAGAAAATGGCCGCTATTGATGGCCACCTCACAGGGACAGCTTTTGGGGCAATATATTGTGCAGCACTGTGGTATGTGGTATTTTGCGCTATGGTATTGCTGCCCCCCTACTTTTGTTGCCTCACCTCCTGTCAATTTAGACCCTTCTACAATATGGGGCCACTTTTAGGTATTAGTAGGGAGGAGGAGATGGCTGTGTTTCTCAAGGGGTGTCCCCTTTCCCTGGGAGAAGGCAAGCTGTTTTTTCTCCCTGGCTGTGACGCGGTCCGCTGTGATTGGACAGCTCACTGCCTCGGAGAAGGAGACGCCCCTTGAAAGACACAGCCGTCTCCTCCTCCCTGTACCGATGCTATTAATTAGCATACAGGGCGCCAAAAGGGAACAGGGGGCACAGTGACGCAACGGAGCAGCGCGTCCGAAAAAACCAAAAACACACTAGTCCTACAGTACCAGGTACTAAGATTGGAACGTCAGGACCAGTGATAAGTCCTCTTTAAAGTCTTGCAAAACCCATTGTAACTACTTTGGTCCATGATGCAGACCAAACACACCCATTGAAGTCTATGGCCCGGTGCATGGCATCCATGTTCTGTCAGTGTTTCTCAAGACATTGATAGGATATGCTGTGGAAATGATCAGCTGAGAAGAGTCTGTGGAATATACATGACACACGGAGGGCAAATAAAAGGACCCACGGACCAAAAACATTCTTCACAGATGAAACACACATGGATATTCCAAGGAAGTCAACTGGATATGGAGATGTGAACGAGGCCTTACTCCTTTATCAAGTCATGACACATACAGCTGGGACTGGGACACATGCCAGAACCATTAGGCCCCTTGCAGACGAGCGTGTGCGGATTAAGTCCGGATGCGTTGCGAATGCGTTCCATGAAAAATGAGCGATTTCGCAAACAAAGTCATTCAGTTTATTCTGCGATCGCGTTCAGTTGTTAATTTTTATCGCGCTGGTGCAATGCAATTTAATGCGTTTTGCACGCGCGTGATACAAAACTGAAGGTATACAAACATCTCTTAGCAACCATCCGTGAAAAACTCATCGCATCCGCACTTGCTTGAATAGGTCTGTGATCCGTCCGCTCCGCAAAAAGATAGAACAAGTTCTATTTTTTTGGCGGAACGGAAGCACGGATCGGAACCCCACAAAAGCACTCTGTAGTGCCTCCGTTCCGCACAGTATCTCCGGATTTGTGGACCCATTCAAGTGAATGCGTCCGCCTCCGTGATGTGGAATGCACACGGCCGGTGCCCCGTGTATTGCGGAACCACTGTATGTGGGAGTAACTTTAAAGCAGCGCTATCCTGTTTGTTTACTACTTACAATCAAGCTCCGGCGTAACGTCACTCACTCACATGCAGGTGAATAAAGCAGGTGGAGCAGGCGCGTGACGTGAGTGAGTGACGTTACGCTGCCGCCCGCTCTTCCTGTTACTGGAGCTTGATTGTAAGTAGTAAACAAACAGGATAGCGCTGCTTTAAAGTTAAAGTTACTGGAGGTTAAGGATTAGTGTTTAGATATGTATACTGCTGTGAGCGGCAGGGCCCGGTGTATTGGGGGACACTGTAATGGGGGGGGATCTCTGGATAACACATAATGCATTAGATAGGGGTGCACCGAAATTCCGGCAGCCGAAAATATCAGCCGAAAATGTACCTAATCCATTTCGGCCGATATTGTTACATATCGGCCGAAAATATGGGGTGTGGGATTTGTCACCCACCATCTGCGGGCGGGCGCCGGGCGGGCGGTTTACTGCATCTTTATTTTACCTTACAATCGTGACGCTCCAGTAAGAACTCTGCAGGCAGAGCGGAGGGCGGCGTAACGTCACTTACTCACGTGACGCGCCTGCTCCGCCTCCTTCATTCATAAAGTGGGCGGAGCAGGTGCGTCACGTGAGTAAGTGACGTTACGCCGCCCTCCGCTCTGCCTGCAGAGTTCTTACTGGAGCGTCACGATTGTAAGGTAAAATAAAGATGCAGTGAGTGATGCTGTGAGCAGCAGGGCCGGGGCTGTTATGGGTAGGGGGATCGGTCTATGGCACTGTTATGGGGAGGGGGGATCTGTGCACTGTTATGGGGAAAGGGATCTGTGCACTGTTATGGGGAAAGGGATCTGTGCACTGTTATGGGGAAAGGGATCTGTGCACTGTTATGGGGAAAGGGATCTGTGCACTGTTATGGGGAAAGGGATCTGTGCACTGTTATGGGGAAAGGGATCTGTGCACTGTTATGCCCATAACAGTGCACATATCCCCTTTCCATAACAGTGCACAGATCCCCCTCTCCATAAGAGCGCCACCCACAGATCCCCCTCTCCATAACAGAGCCACCCACAGATCCCCCTCTCCATAACAGCGCCACCCACAGATCCCCCTCTCCATAACAGCGCCACCCACAGATCCCCCTCTCCATAACAGCGCCACCCACAGATCCCCCTCTCCATAACAGCGCCACCCACAGATCCCCCTCTCCATAACAGAGCCACCCACAGATCCCCCTCTCCATAACAGCGCCACCCACAGATCCCCCTCTCCATAACAGCGCCACCCACAGATCCCTCTCTCCATAACAGCGCCACCCACAGACCCCCCTCTCCATAACAGCGCCAATCATTAAAAAAAAAGTATTTTAAAAGTATTTGGGCAAAAAGGCAGTTTCGGTTTTCGGTCAAGGGCATCCTGAATTTTCGGTTTCGGACCAGAATTTTCATTTCGGTGCACCCCTAGCATAAGATGCTATATAGTGTCATCCACAGATCCCCCCATAGCATGGTCATCCACAGATCCCTCTCCCTATAACACTGCCATCCAAAGATCCCCTCCCCATTACAGTGCCACCCACCTCCCCATAACAGTACCATCCACAGATCCCCCCCCATAACAGTGCCATCCACAGATCCCCCCTCTATAACAGTGTCATCCACAGATCCCTCTTAACAGTGTTATCCACAGATCCCCCCCATAACAGTGTCATCCACAGATCCCTCTTCCTATAACAGTGCCATCCACAGATCCCCCTCCCTATAACAGTGCTACCCACCTCCCCATAACAGTGTCATCCACAGATCCCCCATAACAGTGCCATCCACAGATCCCCCTCCATAACAGTGTCATCCACAGATGCCCCCATAACAGTGTCATCCACAGATCCCGCTCCATAACAGTGTTATCCACAGATCCCGCTCCATAACAGTGTCATCCACAGATGCCCCCATAACAGTGTCATCCACAGATCCCCTCCATAACAGTGTCATCCACAGATGCCCCCATAACAGTGTCATCCACAGATGCCCCCATAACAGTGTCATCCACAGATGCCCCCATAACAGTGTCATCCACAGATCCCCTCCATAACAGTGTTATCCACAGATCCCTCATAATAGTGTCATCCACAGACCACCATTAGTTCAAAACCCACCAAAAGCACACCTTTTGGTTCAAAAATTTTTTTTTCTTATTTTCCTCCTCAAAAACCTAGGTGCGTCTTATGGGGTGGAAAATACGGGTAATACATGTCTATAGCTCAAAATACTGATGGGAACTCATTACCAGCATTTACTGTGAGCTGTAATGATAATTACCACCAAAATAATCAAGTCAGGTATCACCAGTCACAGAAACATTTATTTTTTTCACAGACACAGGAAAATAGGCAACTTTTTTCCTGGGTGTGTGAAAAAATTGTTGTGTCTATGATTTTTTTTGAGGCTAGTTGTATTAACTAGGTTGGCAACCCTGTGCATACGTTCTATTCATTCTGTTGTGCCATCCATATTTATCACTATACACCGGAGGATCCATATAGATGTATACAGTATTACACCGTATAGGACACATCCTGATCACTATACACTGGAGGGTACATATAGATGTATACACTATTACACCGTATAGGACACACCCTGATGAGTAGTCCCCTCCTATAGCTGTATACACCCGGATCACTATACACCGGAGGATCCATATAGATGTATACAGTATTACACCGTATAGCACACACCCTGATGAGTAGTCCCCTCCTATAGCTGTATACACCCGGATCACTATACACTGGAGGGTACATATAGATGTATACACTATTACACCATACAGGACACACCCTGATGAGTAGTCCCCTCCTATAGCTGTATACATCCTGATCACTATACACTGGAGGGTCCATATAGATGTATACACTATTACACCGTATAGGACACATCCTGATCACTATACACTGGAGGGTACATATAGATGTATACACTATTACACCGTATAGGACACACCCTGATGAGTAGTCCCCTCCTATAGCTGTATACACCCGGATCACTATACACTGGAGGGTCCATATAGATGTATACACTATTACACCATACAGGACACACCCTGATGAGTAGTCCCCTCCTATAGCTGTATACATCCTGATCACTATACACTGGAGGGTCCATATAGATGTATACAATATTACACCATACAGGACACACCCTGACGAGTCTATAGCTGTATACATCCTGATCACTATACACTGGAGGGTCCATATAGATGTATACACTATTACACCATACAGGACACACCCTGACGAGTCTATAGCTGTATACACCCGGATCACTATACACTGGAGGGTCCATATAGTTGTATACACTATTACACCATACAGGACACACCCTGACGAGTCTATAGCTGTATACACCCGGATCACTATACACCGGAGGATCCATATAGATGTATACAGTATTACACCATACAGGACACACCCTGATGAGTAGTCCCCTCCTATAGCTGTATACACCCGGATCACTATACACTGGAGGGTACATATAGATGTATACAGTATTACACCGTATAGGACACACCCTGACGAGTCTATAGCTGTATACACCCTGATCACTATACACTGGAGGGTACATATAGATGTATACACGATTACACCATACAGGACACACCCTGACGAGTCTATAGCTGTATACACCCGGATCACTATACACTGGAGGGTCTATATAGATGTATACACGATTACACCATACAGGACACACCCTGACGAGTCTATAGCTGTATACATCCTGATCACTATACACTGGAGGATCCATATAGATGTATACAGTATTACACCATACAGGACACACCCTGATGAGCCTATAGCTGTATACACCCGGATCACTATACACCGGAGGATCCATATAGATGTATACACTATTACACCGTATAGGACACATCCTGATCACTATACACTGGAGGGTACATATAGATGTATACACTATTACACCGTATAGGACACACCCTGATGAGTAGTCCCCTCCTATAGCTGTATACACCCGGATCACTATACACTGGAGGGTACATATAGATGTATACACGATTACACCATACAGGAGTCGGACACACCCTGATGAGCCTATACCTGTATACACCCTGATCACTATACACTGGAGTGTACATATAGATGTATACACTATTACACCGTATAGGACACACCCTGATGAGTAGTCCCCTCCTATAGCTGTATACATCCTGATCACTATACACTGGAGGGTACATAAAGATGTATACAGTATTACACCATATAGGACACACCCTGACGAGTCTATAGCTGTATACACCCGGATCACTATACACTGGAGGATCCATATAGATGTATACACTATTACACCGTATAGGACACACCCTGATGAGTAGTCCCCTCCTATAGCTGTATACACCCGGATCACTATACACCGGAGGATCCATATAGATGTATACAGTATTAGGCTCCATTCACACGTCCGCAATGTGTTTTGCGGATACACGGAGACACGGATCCGCAAAACACGGAAAGAGGCAATGTGTGTTCCGCATTTTGCGGACCGCACATTGCCGACATAATAGAATATGCCTGTTCTTGTCCGCAATTGCGGACAAGAATAGGACATGTTCTATTTTTTTTGCGGAAACGGAAGCACGGATGCGGAAGTGCGGATCCGCAAATGTGGATGCGGACAGCACATTCCGTCCCCATAGAGAATGAATGGGTCCGCACCCTTTCCGCAAAATTGCGGAAAGGATGCGGACACATTTTGCGGACGTGTGAATGGAGCCTTAGGCCTATTGCACACGACCGTATGGCTTTTTCAGTGTTTTGCGATCCGTTTTTCACGGATCCGTTGTTCCGTTTTTTGTTTCCGTTGTGTTTCCGTTTTTACGTTCCGTTTTTACGTTCCGTTTTTACGTTCCGTTTTTCCGTATGGCATATACAGTATACAGTAATTACATAGATAAAATTGGGCTGGGCATAACATTTTCAATAGATGGTTCAGCAAAAAACGGAACGGAAACGGAAGACATACGGATGCATTTCCGTATGTGTTCCGTTTTTTTGCAGACCCATTGACTTGAATGGAGCCACGGACTGTGATTTGCGGGCAATAATAGGACATGTTCTATGTTAAAACGGAACGGAAAAAACGGAAATACGGAAACGGAATGCATACGGAGTACATTCCGTTTTTTTTGCGGACCCATTGAAATGAATGGTTCCGTATACGGACCGTATACGGAACGCAAAAAACGTCCAGTAAACGGGGAAAAAAAACGTCCGTGTGCAATAGGCCTTACACCGTATATGACACATCCTGATGAGTAGTCCCCTCCTATAGCTGTATACATCCTGATCACTATACACTGGAGGGTCCATATAGATGTATACACTATTACACCGTATAGGACACACCCTGATCACTATACACTGGAGGGTCCATATAGATGTATACACTATTACACCGTATAGGACACACCCTGATCACTATACACTGGAGGGTCCATATAGATGTATACACTATTACACCGTATAGGACACACCCTGATGAGTAGTCCCCTCCTATAGCTGTATACACCCTGATCACTATACACTGGAGGGTCCATATAGATGTATACACTATTACACCGTATAGGACACACCCTGATGAGTAGTCCCCTCCTATAGCTGTATACACCCGGATCACTATACACTGGAGGGTACATATAGATGTATACAGTATTAGGCCTCTTTCACACGGCCGTTTTTTTTTTCCGTTTTGCGGGCTGTTTTTTGCGGTCCGTATACGGTACCATTCATTTCAATGGTTCCGCAAAAAAAACGGAATGTGTTCCGTATGCATTCCGTTTCCGTTTTTCCGTTCCGTTTAAAGATAGAACATGTCCTATATTTGGCCGCAAATCACGTTCCGTTGCTCCATTAAAGTCTATGGGTCCGCAAAAAAAACGGAATGCATACGGAAATGCATCCGTATGTCTTCCGTATCCGTTCCGTTTTTTGCGGAACCATCTATTGAAAATGTTATGCCCAGCCCAATTTTTTCTATGAAATTACTGTACACTGTATATGCCATACGGAAAAACGGAACGGAAACGGAAACACAACGGAAACAAAAAACGGAACAACGGATCAGTTTAAAACGGACCGCAAAACACTGAAAAAGACATACTGTCGTGTGAAAGAGGCCTTACACCGTATAGGACACACCCTGATGAGTAGTCCCCTCCTATAGCTGTATACACCCGGATCACTATACACTGGAGGGTACATATAGATGTATACACGATTACACCATACAGGAGTCGGACACACCCTGATGAGCCTATAGCTGTATACACCCTGATCACTATACACTGGAGTGTACATATAGATGTATACACTATTACACCGTATAGGACACACCCTGATGAGTAGTCCCCTCCTATAGCTGTATACACCCGGATCACTATACACTGGAGGGTACATATAGATGTATACACGATTACACCGTATAGGACACACCCTGACGAGTCTATAGCTGTATACACCCGGATCACTATACACTGGAGGGTCCATATAGTTGTATACACTATTACACCATATAGGACACACCCTGACGAGTCTATAGCTGTATACACCCGGATCACTATACACCGGAGGATCCATATAGATGTATACACTATTACACCGTATAGGACACATCCTGATGGGCAGTCCCCTCCTATAGCTGTATACACCCGGATCACTATACACTGGAGGGTACATATAGATGTATACACTATTACACCGTATAGGACACACCCGGATCACTATACACTGGAGGGTACATATAGATGTATACAGTATTACACCATATAGGACACACCCTGACGAGTCTATAGCTGTATACACCCGGATCACTATACACCGGAGGATCCATATAGATGTATACACTATTGCACCGTATAGGACACACCCGGATCACTATACACTGGAGGGTACATATAGATGTATACACGATTACACCATACAGGAGTCGGACACACCCTGATGAGCCTATACCTGTATACACCCTGATCACTATACACTGGAGTGTACATATAGATGTATACAATATTACACCATACAGGACACACCCTGATGAGCCTATACCTGTATACACCCTGATCACTATACACTGGAGGGTCCATATAGATGTATACAATATTACACCATACAGGACACACCCTGACGAGTCTATAGCTGTATACACCCGGATCACTATACACCGGAGGATCCATATAGATGTATACACTATTACACCGTATAGGACACACCCTGATCACTATACACTGGAGTGTACATATAGATGTATACAGTATTACACCATATAGGACACACCCTGACGAGTCTATAGCTGTATACACCCGGATCACTATACACTGGAGGATCCATATAGATGTATACACTATTACACCGTATATGACACACCCTGATGAGTAGTCCCCTCCTATAGCTGTATACACCTGGATCACTATACACTGGAGGGTCCATATAGATGTATACACTATTACACCGTATAGGACACACCCTGATGAGTAGTCCCCTCCTATAGCTGTATACACCTGGATCACTATACACTGGAGGGTCCATATAGATGTATACAGTATTACACCATATAGGACACACCCTGACGAGTCTATAGCTGTATACACCCGGATCACTATACACTGGAGGGTCCATATAGATGTATACACTATTACACCGTATATGACACACCCTGATGAGTAGTCCCCTCCTATAGCTGTATACACCCGGATCACTATACACTGGAGGGTCCATATAGATGTATACACTATTACACCGTATAGGACACATCCTGATGGGCAGTCCCCTCCTATAGCCGGTAACCCCCATCCTCCCCCTTCCTCCACAGCCCAGTGACCTCCCTCCTCCCCCCGCTGCTGCTATCTGATTCCTCTCCCCTCCCCCTGGGGGTTGGTGTAGCAGCTCCCGTGCAGCCGCCGCCGCCGTGATCTCCGGTGGTGTGGTCCTTCCCCGTCCCATCACTCCTGTCACCCGATGGGCTTGTCCTCTGCCAGCAGCAGCCGCTCCGCCAGCGAGCTCCTCTGAGAGCCGCCTTCCGTCTACGGGCGCCATGAGGCCGCTTTTCCGGAGGCTCCTGCGGGTCTCCAACCGATCCATCTTCGCCTTCATCTTCCTTTTCTCGCTGTCCTCGTCCTGCCTGTACTTCGTGTATGTGGCCCCCGGCATAGGTGAGTGGCACGGTGGGCTGTGTGGGGGCTGGAGACCAGGGCCCTGCCACTTACTTCCTGAGCACGGAGGGGTGGCTGCTCCTGCTAGTGACTGGCATTTCATCCATAGACACCTGTTTATGAAGTGTGCCTCAGAATGGGGCGTCAATTACCCGGGTAACTGCATGTGCCAGGCTGGTGAGAGGACCTCCATGGAGCCCTGCCACCTTCCTCCCCAGAGCTGCCATACATTCTCAAAATGGGCAAAGAACAAGTGTGCCCTTTAGTGCTGGGCATTGGGATGGGTCTCCTTTCTACTGGTACCAGCCAATGCTGCGGAGGGCACTCTCCCGTCTAGGGTATTGTTTGTGGGACACTTCATTGTGACATATATATGATGTCCTTCTAGGAGACTTCTCATGAATGGTTGTCCTCATCTTCTCTGACCATTCATGTAACCTTGGTGGTTGTAGTAATATGTCTGCACTGGGTCGTGGTGGGGCAGGTATCTAATTAGATGTCACATGAAGCCTACACAGTAGGGCTACTCTATAGATTTGGCTGTGGCTACTATTCGGATAGTCCTATCCGCCGTCACGTATTGTCTTGTGCCTGTGGCGTTTTTTGTGCCCTATTAAAGTACATTCATACATGTGATAGGTTCTCTTTCTGCACAAACACGAGATCACGGCTGGTATGGAAGTACTGTCAGATGACTAGTAGGTTGTCCATCTTATGACCAGAGGCAGGAGCTCCAGCCCCAGGAATTTGAGGAGTCACATAGCTGCAATGGGAACTCAACTTTTATCGCTGTTAGTTGGGATTATTTAGAAATGTCAAAAAGTTGTGACTATTTTTCCCGTTATAACTTGAATATGTGACTCAGGCCAAGCTTTTGTGGGGAAAAGGACATCCGCTGCGTTAATTTGTCTCATAAGTTGTGTTGCCATTGCAGTTATTTGATGTTCCTGGGTCTGTAGCTCCTGCCGCTAGTCATGATATGGACAATCTACTGGTCATCTGATAGTACTTCCATACCAGCCAGCCATGGTCTCTTGCCTGTTTCCTACAGTGGCATGTCGGATAGTACCTGTAGTGGTGGGCGCCCCATACCCACCAGATTTCTAGGCAGCAATGGAAACATGTAAACTTAGGTCATATTCAGATCTGTGTTGAAGGATGTGTTCGGGACCTTCGTCACAGCTTTAGGGCTCGTTCACAGAAGTCTTTTTTCTGCGTTCCGTATATCGGCCGTATACGGAACCATTTATTTCAATGGTTCCGCAAAAAAAAAACGGAATGTACTCCGTATGCATTCAGTTTCCATATTTCCGTTCAAAGATAGAACATGTCCTATTATTGCCCGCAAATCACGTTCCGTGCCTCCATTCAAGTCAATGGGTCCGCAAAAAAAAACGGAACACATACGGAAATGCATCCGTATGTCTTCCATATCCGTTCCGTTTTTGTAGTACCATCTATTGAAAATGTTATGTCCAGCCCATTTTTTTTCTAGTCTCGCATTGACTGTTTTTAGAAGCTCCTCTAAAAAATGAAATCTGATCTGAAATATCTTTGAGGAGACCATCCCATGTTCTTGATCTCCCTCACTAATGGCTCTAGAAATTTTGGGTTGCTTTTTATTGATGTCCATGGAAGCTGTAATTTCCGGGCCACCAGAATATTAAACTGGTGGTGTGGCTCCTGAACGGCAGCCATTTGCTTCCCCCACTGTGGTGGGCTTCTATGGCTTCACCACAGGCAGTGGAGTGGTTTGCGTTACCTCCACATTTATTATCTCTTGATGTTGAGAGTGATTAAAAATATGTCTGATAAAGACAGAAACCTTGTGAATGTGCCGTTTCCGGAGGGTGCTCGCAGTGTTTGAGTGCTGACTGAGAAGAGTCGTTGGGACTAAAGCCAATGCAAATCGCTTTCTGTCAGGAGGTAACTATGTGACCATTAGTAACCACAGTGAGGTCACAGACTCGGAGACATTGTTTTATAAGGGCTTTGCGTATACGGTGCCCTCTGGGCCTTCCTAGCTTACAAGCTTCCTTTACAAGCTTTTTGAAGAATTTCTCCCTTGGATGTTCTCCAGATGGTTGTAGCTTTGACTTTGTGGTGGATTGCCAAGTAGAAGTGCGTGTCACGTGTGCCCATTGGTTTTATTGGGCACTGCATTATAATTAGAGATGAGCTAATTACATGTTATGAAATGCGTTCACGCTTCGTTTGGTAGTAAAAGCAGACTTTCGCTATGGATTCTGTTACCACGGGGCATAATGCAATTCTATGACTGAATGCATTTAGAGAGGCAGGAGGGGACTCCCCTGCATAACGGAAACCGGACGGATCCGTTATGCAGGCCATAGACTTCTATTATGACGGAATGAATAACTGAATGCCTCTAAAGGCATTCCGTCATAGAATTGCGTTATGGTCCGTGGTAACAGAATCCATAACGCAATTCTGCTTTTACCACCAAACAAAGCTTGAACGGATTTCAAAATATGAAATTCGCTCAACTCTAGTTATAATTAAAGCCATGTAATAATGCATGTTTTTTTCCGGTGTGGAAGATACAAGACCCATAAGGGAGGGTTTATGTGACCGGATTTGCCGCGCGGCAAATTTGCAGCATTGGACAGTAGTAGCAAAGAGGATAAGATTTTAAGAAATCTACTCCACAACAAGCGTAAAAGATCCGCAGCCTTAATTGACCCGCTTTATGGATTTAAAATCAGCAGCATGTCGATTTACGGCAACACAGATTTCAGCTTTTGCAATGGAGCGGGTGAAATCCACAGCCATTTCCATGCCAAAAAACGAAAGTACCGGTAATTCATGTGTTTTTTTTTTTTTTGCAGCAAACTCTGCCTCAATCTTAGGCCTCCTGCACACAGCCGTTTTTTTCCCCCCGTTTACTGGCCGTTTTTTGCATTCCGTATATGGAACCATTCATTTCAATGGTTCTGCAAAAAAAAAACGGAATGTACTCCGTATGCATTCCGTTTCCGTATTTCTGTATTTCCATTTAAAGATAGAACATGTCCTATTATTGCCCGCAAATCACGTTCCGTGGCTCTATTCAAGTCAATGGGTCCGCAAAAAAACGGAACACATACGGAAATGCATCCGTATGTCTTCCGTTTCCGTTCTGTTTTTTGCGGAACCATCTATTGAAAATGTTATGCCCAGCCCAATTTTATCTATGTAATTACTGTATACTGTATATGCCATACGGAAAAACGGAAACACAACGGAAACAAAAAACGAAACAACGGATCCGTGAAAAACGGACCGCAAAACACTGAAAAAGCCATACGATCGTGTGCAATAGGCCTTAGTTAAGTAGTTTCAACCTGGTCTGTCATGAGACCCTGATGACTAAGGCTACTTTCACACTTGCGGCAGAGAGATCCGGCAAGCAGTTCCGTCGCCGGAACTGCCTGCCGGATCAGGCAAAATGTATGCTAACTGATGGCATTAGTAAGACTGATCAGGATCCTGATCAGTCTTAAAAATGCCTGATCAGTCGAAAAAATGCATTGAAATGCCGGATCCGTCTTTCCGGTGTCATCCGGCAAAAACGGATCCGGCATTTATTTTTTCACCTTTTTTTCAGTCTGCGCATGCGCATACCGGAAGGACGGATCCGGCATTCCGGTATTCTGAATGCCGGATCCGGCACTAATACATTCCTATGGGAAAAAATGCCTGATCCGGCATTCAGGCAAGTCTTCCGTTTTTTTAGCCGGAGATAAAACCGTAGCATGCTACGGTTTTCTCTTTTGCCTGATCAGTCAAAACGACTGAACTGAAGACATCCTGATGCAAACTGAACGGATTACTCTCCATTCAGAATGCATGGGGATAAAACTGATCAGTTCTTTTCCGGTATAGAGCCCCTGTGACGGAACTCTATGCCGGAAAAGAAAAACGCAAGTGTGAAAGTAGCCTAAGGGAGAGCTCACATGACTGTTGTTTTTGCGTTGTTCTGATCAGTCAGAAAAAAAAACAAGAAAAAAAAAACGGGTCCTGTGAGTTAGTTACACATTTGGCATCCGTTTGAGACATTTCGATCTGAGATCTGTTGTTTTAGATGGAAAAAGAAAGTCCTGCATGCACAAAACTCTGCATTTATGCCGGAAATTGAACGGATCACTCTCGGTCCTCGTTGCAGTCAGTGGGATCCGGCAGTGAAGTAGAGGACCTGGCAAGCTACTCTCCAACTATGTGAACGAGGCCTAATGGATCCTAAAGGCTCTGTGGATCTATTACAGAATCCATCGGGTTTCCTTTTTCAGAGCAGATCCCACTATTCTGCTAATAGGTCTTCTCCCCTAGAAGTAGGGTCTCATAGAGACCCCATGGGCTGGCACCTGGTGTGCCTACGAGTATGTGAGAAAACCTTGTGTACAGTGTCTGGCACACGACAATGCTGGGTGCTCTTCCACCAAAACGACTATAAATTTACTTGAAAGTATTACAAAAAATGCAAATCTATAAAATAGAAGTGTGGAGAAGACGTGCCCACAGCTGTTGACCAGACCAACCATCTCTCCTGACTCTGACCGCTGAAATCCAGTGCACCCAATCCTTTTGTCCCCCCTACATCTTCTGTCAGGGAAAAGTTGTGAGCTTCCCATACACATCAGATTGTCTATGTGTACGTGGGCCTTTATATTTTAATATTGGTTCGGCCTACCACTAAGTGTTAGACCACCATCCAGTCTCCTTGTAGGGAGAGAATAAGTGATGTTTTCCATTATCCTTTCTGGTTCCACTTTTGATGGCCGTGGTAAAGGATGTTGGTACAGAATATTTTTGCCTCCGTTGAGGTTGTACGGTATTGTATTATAAGGTGACACATGTGACTGGTGGAGTGTCAGGTTTTGGCTGTTTAGTTAGATCTTACAGAACTCAAGTGACTGGACTTCCTGTGCGAATGTCTTTGTGGGATATGCTAGAAATGTGCGTGACTGTGGGTTGACTTGATGGTTTCCGTTTCCTTTTATGGAAAAGATATGAAAGCACCTACACCTTTTTTTGTCTAGACAGCTAATGAGGACCATTCCTGCTCCCCCAGAAAAGTCGCGCAACATTTTTATAATGATAGCCAATAGTTTCGAACTGTGACACTACAGTCTCAAAAAATCCATCCGAGTTGGATTTTTCTGTGACTGTTGCGTCGCAGTCTCAGCATGTTGTGGCGCTCATAATGAAGATTTTTAAAAATATACTAAAGGGGGGTTTCACATGAGAAATGGGATGTCTTCATTCAGTGTAGTATTGCTGATCCTGAGAATGAAAGGGTCCATGGGAGCCAGAAGGAACCTCTTCTGTGAACTCTATGGTCCTCAGAAATTGCTGTTTCAGGAGATCGTTCTAGAAAACACCTTCCAGGATCTAAGGGGTCCGGGCATATTACAGAGGGAAATAGCCCCTTTTTTCTGGGAATTGCTGGGGTCCTGTCTGTGTGAGTGATATGATCACATTGCTCTCATCCCTATCAGTGTTGCACGTGCGTGTGTAGAGCTAGTCATTAAATCTTGCTTCTGAACCTGACAGCAGAGAGATAGAAATCAGCATTTTTTTCTAGGTCATCTTCATTTTCCAGGAGATAGTAAAGAGCAGTTTCTGGGTGACATCATGGTATTACGGTGACAGGAGTTATGTCCATTTCTCAAAATTGTGCAGCACAGCGTTGCCTGCACTTTATTCCTCAGGTGGATAGTCTGGGGCCTGCTTCTGTGCTCCTCAGATTTCAGAACCTACTTTCTGAGTATAGAGGGCATACTTACCAAAACTTGATTTCGGAGTAAGTACAACCACATGGCTTCACAACCGCACCATGTGGTCGTACCCTAATTGTCAAGCTGACCTTTCTGTAGTTCTAATTTCTATTAGGTTACAGCCAGACAGGACGTCTGCACCAGTTTACGATACCAGCAAAGTGGATGAGATTCTAAGTGGATGAGATGCTGCAAAAACTAAAATAAAAATTCTGCAGCTTTAATTGACACTGTCTGAACTTTTAATTAAGGCATCAAATTCTCAGTGCAGTAATTGTGCCCTGTGTGTCTGTACGCCAGAGGGACGGGTCCACAAACAGTATTTATCACCTAAGTGTGTAATTACAGGGTGTCCGAGCTCTGGTAAGGCCACAATTTTGAGAATGAAGGTCCTCAAGTCAACTGTGTGAAATGAGTGGGGCATGTGCTTGACGTCCGCACCATTTACTGCCTGTGGGGCTCCAGAATACAGCGCCTGGCTATCTTTATAGACGTCCTACAGAAGTGAATGAAGCGGCCGACGGTCACACATGCGCCCCACTGCTCTATTCACAGAGAGCACTTGGCTTCCCCATTATCGTGATTGGTGGGGGTCAGAATTAGAGAGACCATATTGAAAAAATTTGTTTATGGAGAAAACCCTCTTAGATGAACACCAATATATTTGATGGACACTGAGAAATGTCGGTTTATTGTATCTTCTCTAAACACTATACCAGCGTTGTTGGTATGGTATGGATTCTGAGGAGACAAGTGATGCCCGGCCTCCTTCTCTTCATGGTAGTCCATGAAGATTATACACTTAGCCTGCAGCTATTAGTGGTGACTGGCATTGAATTATACACTTGGCCTGTAGCTTTTGTGGCTGTAAAACATTGGCGGATACAATTAATTTTACATGGCTTATAGAGCTGGTGGACAATATGGGAGGAGGTCAGCAGTGTTGGTTGGTATAGCCATTGTACATATGGCTATAAAATCTCTTGTCCTCGGTTCCATCTTCTCGTTTTTCATGGCAAAAGCTGGAGATATTCTTATTCTTCTTGGCATTGTACCTTGTGGTATAGCTAGGACCAATCTGAGGAGCCAGGTAGCCAATGTTCCTTCAAATTTTTAATTGGAGCCTAACTTTTTTTTTTTTTTTTTATGAATATCTGTCATGGCTCTTATGGCACTAAAATGAATCGCTCTTTGATTTTTTTGGTCTAGTGTTACAATATTATCATAAAATGAACGTCTACTACTACTGTAGTAATGTCAAGACCATAGAGGCAGCTCTTATGGGTTCCCTGGAGACAGGTGGCCCATTCCTAATTACGGTAGTCCTGTCCCCAGAGCCTGCACAAGAACGTACTTCAACGTTGGCAAATAAGAAAGTGGAAAATGTACTCGAGTTACAAAAAGTGGCAAATGGACCTCCTGTCACAGGTGGTTAGAAGTGTGGTGGTGTCAGGCAGGACCTGAAAAGGGCCTAATTTTTTAGCACTGATATAACAGTAAAACAATCTTGTGTAAGGTGAGGTGCTGGACAGAGCTGAAACTTGGCCATACATGATGATTCTACATAGCATCATATGGCTGTATTATTAGGGCACTTTGCTGGTGACCCACAGGGTGCATTTCCATTTGGATGTTAGTGTTTTGGTTCATTGTGGTTGAGATTACACTATTTCCAGAGTGCACCACCACCTGACTTTGTGTTGATGGGGCAGTACACAGGGTTTTGCGGACCTGAGCATTTTGATCCAAGCTGGCTTTTAAACGCTTATAAAAACCCATGGATTATTTCCAATTGGTAACGAGGGGATCCATTTACCGCACTTCAGAATCACAATGTCAGGGAGATTTGCTCACCCAGGGTTTTGAACTTGTGTAACCCGTGTTCTGACGTGAGGAGTACGCAGAGAGAGCTCTGAACCTTGGATTTCCTGCTCTTCACCCCTCAGGCAGACGGTGTACGACTGCAAGAACTGCTCTTCTCATTGCTAGGTAAAGTATAGCTTTTATTGCCTGACCGGAAATCTTTTCAAACACCTAAGTTCCTTCGTCAGGCGGGTTATCTCTTCAACCTTTCCAGTTAGCAAATAATAGGTATAGTAACTACTGTCTCTAGGAATGGGCGTGCTACAAAAACGAGTACATAGAGAAGAACAGACAATAGAAGTCAGGTTTTCTAGCGTCAAATGGATGGCTAACCGCGTAATGCGTGGGTTTGGCACAGCAGTTCTCCAATCTGGCTCATATAGGGGGTTCTGAGCAGTGGAGCCCCTTTAGCCTAATTAGGGCATATTTACAGGGGATGTGTTTATAGTGATTAAAGGGGTTCTCTGGAACCTCCTCAGGATAGGCCATCACTATCTAATTGGTGCATGTCAAACTCCTGGCACACCTGCCGGTCACCTGTTTGAAGATGACCTCTTCATAGTATATCAGCACCATACACTGGATAGTGGCGGTTCTTGGAATTGCAGCTCAGTCCCAATTACTTGAAAGGGCGTGGGATATGTTTGAAGCAGGATATCTGAGTATAAGAAGCAGGTTGTTGCTGTCCATACACCTTCAGTAACTGTTGGCCACAGTTCATCAGCAGATAGCTATTTCTCCCCACTCCCCACCTGTTTTCGATGGGGTGAGAGGAGAAAACCACTGCTAGAAACCTCTGGCAGAGGCTTATCTTTTTGGAGAACTAAAGGATTGGGCATTGAAATTTAAGGGGGATTTCGCTAGGGCTGCAGTTATTTTTTTTTTTACGATTAATCGTGTAATCTAATAACAAAAAACTAATTAAAAGAACGTTTTTCTTTATAAAAACTCATCAGCCCCCCAGTGCCACCAGCTTGCCCACAGATTCCTAGTCACCAACATTATATATCGGTCAAAATAAAAAATGCAATCTCTTATATACATGTAACATCTGTCAGCGTATCACATACAACACATTATACTCTTAGTACTTTCCATAATGCAACAGTTCTCTCCGAGAGGTCACATTCCTGAAGAGGCGCAGCATTATGTATATCTATGTGCATGTATACAACATAAACCTACACACGTGAATCGCCGTCATATATTACAGCACATACCATACCAGCAGTGACTGGGAGACATTACAAGGACATGGTGTAGGAGGTCTCATTATAGGGGAACTCTCCAGTCAGTATGGGGGATCCTGACACCGGGGGCGCCCCTGTCTACATGACATATAGAGCAATAATTTCCATACTGGGGACCCTATGGCGATCGCCCTCTGTCTACATGACATATAAAGCAATAATATAATTTCCATATATTTTGCTGGGGGTCCTAGAATGCAGGATGTCGAATATAAAGAAATAATTTGCATGCATTTATTTGGGGACCCCTAACATTAAACAGAGTCCCCCCAGTCCCTGTGGAATGTAAACCAGTTTGCACACCAGTACATTGGGGGAAGCTGGGGACCCCACAGCTGACACGATCCAGGGGCTTCCCCCCAGTCTATGCGGAACCTAATGCAGTGTCTCAGGAGACACCTTGTGTACATGAGGGCCCCCATGATCCAGTGCGCACATATAACGGCCAAGGACTCGCCAGTCGGTGTGGGGGTCATCTACCACCAGCAGGATACGGGACTTCCTCCCGGGGCCCCCTGCACTCTGCTCCCCCAGACCCGCCGAGACCGCCGTCTGTTTGACCACGTTGGTGATGGAAGAGAAGAAGCCCCCCGCTGCCTGCTCCTGTCCAGCCCGGTGGGTGGGGGGGGGTCTCGGGGCGCTACAGATCGGTCATGTAGCCATTGGGAAGGTTGGCGATGAAGCTGCTGTCCGACAGCCGGCGGGTGACCACGGAGCGGTGAGTAATGGCAAGCGCTTCACTCCCGCTCTGTGGGCACATGACACAAACTAATCCTCGGTGCAAAAAATTTGCAGCAAGGAAATTTTTATGTCGAATTACTCGATTCAATCGAGTAATCGTTTCAGCCCTAGATGCCGCCTTTAATTTGAAAAATGAAATGGGAGGCTGATTGGTTGCTTTGGGTAACTAAGCCAGTTCTACTTTAGATCAGTTTGATCTCCCCCAATGTGTTCAATCCTTTGCTTTCCTGACGTCATCATCTCCTGTGACGCCTATAGGCCCCGTGTTTGCACTTTGGGGGCCTGGGGCCTAGGGACATGTTGACGTACTCAGGGTCTCTCAGCCTATGCTTCCAAGGTTCCTAAAAGCAAGATGTGAGCAGAACCTAACCTGACTTGTCCGTGTGCTCCATACAAATCCTTTCAAATCCACAAATTGGTACAAATCCTACATTGCCTGTATTACCACCTCACAGCATAAATTTGTGACAGAAATGCTGATTTTAGTGGTGTGTCACCCATGAGCTAAAAGTAAGTAAGCTCAGGCCTTGAGAAGAGTCAAATCTACCTGAGAAGAGTCCTGGTTATACATAATCTCCTGCTCTCCCCGTCCATCTGCTGATGAAGGGTAGTTCTCTGCTAGAGAGAAAGGGAGAAAACTCTGTACTAAGCCTCATGCAGACGTCCGTGGAACACGGTCCGTGAGATACCGGACTGGCATTGCAGGAGCGCACGGCGTCATAGCAACCAATGACACCGTGCGCTCCTGCAATGCCAGTCCGTGTTCCACGAACGTCTGCATGAGGCTTTAGACTGTCAGTCATCAGCAGGTGGGCAGGAGAGCAGGAATTCATGAATAACCAGGACTCTTCTCAGGTGGCCGGGACTCTTTTCCAGGCCCAGTCTGCAATGATTGTGATGTTGGTTCTCGGCAACCACTTACTTATAAATGACAGAGCGCCGAAATCAACTCCCCTGTCTCTACTTTATTCTGCTGTTAGTATGGGCAGCATTAAGTTGATGACCGGTTCCCTTCAACAGATGGACTGGCGGATACTTGGTTTACCTGCTTCTGACAGGAGCCACCTAGAATCGGCCTCCTTCACGTGAAAGACTATCTCCTTCATGACACGCGCCATCTGTCATTGGAGTGTGTGACGCGGCTCCTTCTGTCTTTCTTTTGTTTGTTTTGTAGTGTTCTTCTTTTATTTCCTGATGGTAGTATAGCACCTACTGGAATACGACCAAATCATGTATTCCATCTATCTACTATGGTTACTTTTGGGAATCCACAAAGCGGTTGTGATATTCGAACAGGGCTGTGTCTATATTGATTTGGTTGTGATCTTCCTACTGATAATATTAGAAAATAACCATGTGGTTTTGAGGGCTCCTGACCCTGAAGGCATACATCTCGTGCTCCTTGGCCTCCCCCATGCCTCTGGAGCTTCGGGATGGCATGTAAAGGCTGGATCTGGAGGTGAATGGCATGCTTTGGTGGGTTACTGATTTTCCTTGGGTGGTGGTGTGTATTTTCTCATGCACTTTATGTGCGACTAGAGCAGAGTCTTTGTATATAATGTGGCTTGACAAAAGCCTCGTTGTGTAGGGCTGAAGCGTTGTATGGGCGAATAAAGCAGGTCCGCCGCCCTGTTGGACTAAATTCTGGAGTGCTGCCTCCACTTTTTGAATAAAAAAAAAATAAAAAAAATATATATATATTTCGGGAAAGCCCCACACTGCATGAAGTGTAGCACGCAGAAGCCGTCTATTCTAGGCCATGGTGTGTCAGATACCACTTTAGTCCAATCTAAAAAACGGTGTTTGCCCGATTTGCATTCTCTACATACCCGCCGGCTGCCTCCTAATGCAATGTATATTTGTCCATGTAAACAGGCCAAAGAAAATAATTGTAAATGATGTGCCATATAGTTTAGGCTACTTTCAATACTGGCATTTTGGCTTTCCGTTTGTGAGATCCGTTCAGGGCTCTCACAGTTTGCATGCTGAATGGAAAAGGATCCGCTCAGAATGCATCAGTTTGCCTCCGTTCTGCCTCCATTCCGCTTTGGAGACCTGACACCAAAACGCTGCTTGCAGCGTTTTTCTGTCCGCCTGACGAAGCGGAATCAAACGGAGTGAAAACGGATCCGTCCCCATTGACTTACATTGTGTGCCAGGACGGATCCGTTTTCACTGACACAATCTGGCACAATAGAAAACGGATCCGTCCTCCATTGACTTTCATTGGTTTCCAAGACGGAGCCGTCTTGGCTATGTTACAGATAATACCAACGGATCCGTTCTGAATGGATGCAGACGGTTGTATTATCTGAACGGATCCGTCATGCACAAAACGCGAGTGTGAAAGTAGCCCTAGTAGTCTGCGGTGTGCCGCCCTTTACAAGCAGGTTGTGTGACTCATGGGAGCAACTTTTGCTGTCTTTGAGTCATGTCCTTTATTACGTACAAATGTTTCAGCCAATTTCTATATATGTAATGAGCGCTAATGCTCACTTTTACTTGACAAATCGTTTCGCACAGGTTTCATTTCCTCTTTACTCGCATTCTATAGTTTTTATTTTCTCTGCCCCCCCTGAAGTCCCTGCACAGCAGCAATGTCCTAGTTGACCGAGGTCTATGAGTTCCCAGAACTACTGTGGTGCTTGGAGAAGCAGGGCAGTATTATGTATGCTTAGTTATCGCTTTTAGGGCTCTTCAGATATTGGGGGCCATTTACTAAAGCCGCCTTTTTCCGTGGGTCTTAGATTTTCTTCTGCGCTGCTATAGGTGTGCACCTCATCATAAATTCGGCCCATCTACAGCAGCCGTGCACCTGGAGAGAAGAAACACTCCACTCTCTGAGTGGAGTAGTTTTTCCGCTAACATTGATGCCTGGCGTATATGTTTGTAAATTTGCTGGGATCCATGATCCAACCCCGGCCCTCACCATTTGGAAGCAAAAACACCCATGCGACAAAATATTGTTGCATGGTCATAAAAAAAAAAAAAGCGCAAAAAGGCGTTTGTGTCGTGTTTTGTAAATAAATGACCCCCATTGTCGCCATTTGCATCAGTCCCTGTCTCCAGTTAGAATACAGGCACAGTCTAGGCCCAATTAACCCATCAGTATAATTTTTGTGGGCTATCCAGAGGTAACCCAGCAAACATGGCAAGAAAATATCCACTCCATGCAGAGGATGTATTTGATCAGTGCTGCAAGGCAGGACAGGTCATCAATAACTGATCAGCGGGGGTCTGCCACCCACCACCCCTGCTAATCAGCTGTTTGAAGAGGAGACGTTGCTCCATGTTAGCGCTGCTTCCTCTTTATTACACTACGCATTGTCTCCCTTGCAGCAGCGGCATAGTGTAATTACAAGTACTCGCTCGGTTCAAGAAAATGGAGCGAGTACTCATAATTACACTGCACTTCCAAGATTATGGGCAGTGTAATGACAAGGAAGCAGCTCTCGCATGGAGCACTGCATCTTCTTCAAACAGTTGATCGGAGAGGGTGGTGGGTGTTCGACCCTGCTGATCAGATATTGATGACCTGTCCTCTGAGGATAGCTCAACAATACATACCTTCTGCACAACCCCTTTAAGGCCATCATATTTTGGAGTTTTGTTCTCCTATATGATTTTTTTTTTAAATTTTTTTTATCAGAATCTTGGCCCAACAGAGTGGTTGTAACATTTCCACTCTCCTTTGTGCTACGTTTGTGCTCTGTTACGCAATGGATGTGGAATCACTTTGTCAACTTAATAGATTTGACTTGGGCTATTTCTAAGGGTGTTATCCTGGCAGTTCCCTGGTTTTCTTCCTTTAACTCCTGTGCAAGGATCTTGTCACAGTCCCTCCTGTGAGAGAGGTGAGAAGATCAGATAGCCTCACGTGCAGCAAGTCTATCTGACAGGTTTCTCTGTTTTCCTCTTAGCATGTTGTTTGGCAGGATCTCACCTCTCCTCAGGTTCTGCTTGTTATCAGTGATGAGGCTCTATTTAGGTCCGCCTCACACTTCTGACCATGCGGTTGATAGTTTCTGCTTGGAGTTGCTAGTGCTGGTTTGTCTTGGATCTCCTGCTTCTCCATACATCTCTAAGCTAAGTACTTGTTGCCTTCACTGTTTCTTATTATCTGGTTTGTGTTTCTAGGCCTCAGGGAGATGCAGGTTCCTTCATTCTGGAAGGAACCAGCTGTCTCATCCCCTGCTACCTATCAGGGCTCGTCAGTTTTAGCAGGGCTTTAGGTATCCGGTGTATGAGTATTTCGACCATCAGGATCTGCTCATACTGGCAGGAGTTAGTGAAAGGCCTAGGGATTACTAGGAGGTTACCATCCCTCTTCCTTAGCTTTTGAGGCCTAGATTGTTGTCTATTCGTTGTGGTGTGTATTTGGTGTTTTTCCCTTCCCCTTAACCTGTGACAGATCTGAACTTCACTGCGTGGGAACCACCAGGCCGCCACCTCCTGAAATATTCTCAGTTTGGTTGACTGCTGACTCACGGGGGTTAAGATACATCGGTGCAGTGTTTCGAGAGATCAGGCTAAATCTAGTCAGGTACAGGCTGAGGTCAGGCAAGGCAGAGTACATGCAATCAATCAGACAGAGGTCAGGTCAGGCACTAAAGGGTAAAATGTGGAAAACAGGCAGAAGTCAGTACATGGGCAGACAAACGAGACTGTGACACCTTTGCAGGGCACTAGCAAGCTAGACAATATTTTGCTTAGGCACCCTCCCATAGGAGGAGGTGCCTAACTGCCCCAAGATGACCAGCCATTGGCTGATGTGAATTAGGGTATGTGGTGTGCATAGTCTTCAAAAGCTGGAGGAAGTGCGGCATCAAGAGGATATGTTACAAATTTTGGGTGGAAGGTCCACTCAGAAATTTGTGGATCTCGTCTGGTTTCCATGTGGATTTTGTTGCTTTGCAAAGGGTAAAATCCACATTGATTATCAGCACAAAGAATTGATATTCTGCAGATTTATGATTGACTTGTGCCGACCTCATCCATCTCCCTGCTACTGTAGAAAACTATAGTTTTCCAGCCGTAAATCCGGATGGAAAATGCGCTGCACTTCCACTACACGTGGACGGTTCATTCCTGGGAAACTCCATTTAGTTTGCTGCATAGCCCGAGCCTAAGTGATTTCCTCTGAACGTTAAATGGCTAAAAATAAGTAGATGGCTTTATCTCTGCTGGCGAGCCCGTCCACCCTCACCAGCAAAGATCTAGTAATTCAGCCAAAAAAGGAAGCGTTGTAAGAAAGAGACAGGCCGTGTGGGTAGAAGTCCTAATTAAAACCGCAGTGATAGCCTTGATAGGGTTAAGGGTATTATAGATGAGGAGGATGTGCCAGCATGAAGCATATGATGTCTGTTACTATGCTCCCTCTGTTAAAAGTGCGCAGAAAACCCCATTTAGCCGTAGCGTAATGCAGGGGCTGGGATCACGTGGTTCCTGCCTTCAGTCTGCTTCTCTCTTACGTAGGGCAGCAATGGCCAGGAGCGATCATAATGCTTGATGTGCTTCAGATCTGTGTGCAGAGGCGTTTTCCTGTGCTGTTTCAATGCTGGTTCGCTAGGCACTTCAGCGCTCTATTAAAATGTATTGCCGTCCAGGGAGTGGATCTTGTGCTATGGTTTAACCTGTAGTACTTTTTCTGTAGAAGCCTGTGCACGGCTTATAGACCATCAGCGACGGATTTCATTGTCATGTAGCATTATGTAATTACTGTTGCAGAGAGGCCCTTTAAGAGATACTTCTGCAGCTGGGACCCTGACCGTGAGCTTTCATCAGTGGGAACCTGGCAGCAAGGGTTCAATGTCCCTGTAGCTCTATCACAGGGGAAAACAAAGGAACCCATTGAAATCCATGTGATAGGACATGCCAGGTTATCCAGAGAGAGGCGCTCTTTGTAAGACACTCCAGTAGATGAATGCTATGAATGAGGAACTCCTACACGGCTTACTGACCCCTGGCCATTCCTGTTCTCATGCGTTCTTGTCTTCTTGCTTATTTCTACTTCCTTGTCCTTCTTGACACAAGAAATGAAGGCATTTCCTATCAAGACCCTTGTTCTCTGGCCCCAAATGCACAACTAGTAGCAGCGGATTGCCCCACAACATTCACATGCCATGGATTTTCCATCCAGATTTACAGTAGAAAAATATCCACAGCAGACACATTTGCAGCAAAGTAGATGTGATATTAAAATGAATCCGGGGCCACCAATCCCCCACCATGCCGCTATGCAGCTGGCTTTATGGTCCCAACCCTGCCCAGAGCAAACCCATCCTTCCTTTTAAAAGAAAGTAATTGAAATTGAAAGCTACTGAGAGAAGAGTCCAAGACTCCTCTCCGGAGGCATCAGATGAGCACTTCGACGATGAAGCCTGAGGACGGTACACCCCTCTTTACTGCGCATGTGCTCGATGTGCAGTGAAGCGAGTTGTAACATCCTCAGCTTTGTCGCCACAGTGCTCACTGCCCTAATGCAACTGAAGAGTCCCGGACTCTTCTCCCAGGAAGTTTGAATTTCATGTGCCTTCTTTTGAAAGAAAGGAAGGATGGGTTTGCTAAGGGCAGGTTTGGGACCATAAACCCTAGTTGCATAAAGACCTGGTTTAGTGGGTCCCAACCAGGTGACAGGTTCGTTGACTTTCTTTTGCTGTGGACAAGCTTAGAACCCTAAACCCCAGCTCTTCCCCTTTTAACAAGTCTAAGGTTTCATGCACAAGGCCGTTCCGTGCATTGGGGCCCGCAATTTACGCCCCCCCCAATGCACAGGCACCATCCGTGCTGCTGCCACAGACTGATTCAGACCAATTCAACTTTGTAGGTAAACCTGACTCGTAGCTGTGTGTACATTAGTTGTGCGTCAGGCTTGGTTTATCATTTTTTTTTGTTTCCGTCTCCAGATGTAAAGTTGTCAGGCGAGTTCTCGGCGGCGCGGGTTGCTGTAACACTGCACTGTTTGTTCTTCAATAGCATTGTGTGGCCGGGGCCGTATTTACACGGTGTCGTGAAAGCTCGGCAATGCACGGCCTCTCGAGACAAGAGTGCGCAGTAAGGGCTGCGCTGCTCTTTTTTACTTTTTATTACAGCTGAGCTTCAGTTGCTATAGAAATCCTACGCTCTTTTCTCCCACGCAGGACCGACGAGGGTTCTCTACTTCTCTGTGTATTGCTGAGGTTAAGCTTGTGTAGGGAAAGGCTTTAAAGCTAAAATGTGGCCTCGTGATCAGGACTATTGTCGGGAATCGGGCATGCACATTTCTCACAATAAATCAAAATCATCGCTCGCAAGCGTTGTACCCGTTCTTTCCCCTAACGTATTTTTCTTAACAAAAAACACTGAAGCCATAGGAGGTCATTTACAAAGATCCGCGTGAAATCCACTAACAATCTGCATCCCATGCAGGGTTTCCGCAATCCTGTTCACAAACATTGGAAATTTTCTGCATGAATTTCCGTTGTGGGAAATCATTCACTGGGGAAATTTAGAAGTATGTTACTTATTTCGGTTGGAATCCGAGATACACGTCCTTTGAATGCCAATAGGGCTAATTCTCCCACAGTCTTCACTTACTGGGGCTAAAATACAGGGTGGATTTTAACTCGACCTGTGAACCTAGAGGGAGATTTATCAAGCCCCCTCAGCTGGACAAGTGGCACCTAAGAGTCTTTTTTTATTTTTGTGCACAAGGTGCAAGTTTTTGCCCTTTTTATGCAGTGCTTGCCACTTTTGGAAAAATTCTGAGGGGATGCGGCCCCGACACATTATCCAATCCCTAAAATGCCCCTCCATACGCCTTGGCCCCTTTCAGAGGTTGTACTTACATCCGACATCGGGGGGGCATCCAATAGCAGGCCACAACGGGAATGAGCCTCCCTAGCATCACGGGTGACGCTAGGGAGGCTCGTTCCCCTCGCGGCCTGAAGCTGAATGTTATCATTCGCACGACGGGGACATGCAGCGGCGGCTGTGCGGGCTTCAGAAGCGATGCAGGTGCTGGGGAGCCCGGTAAGCAACTACAACCTCCTGTGAGGGGCCCAGGCGTATGGTGGGGGGGGGGGGGGGGGGGCATTTTAGGGCTCACAGGCTCCTAGCTGACATAGATTTCAAATTCTGGCGCTAAAATTATTAAGAGGTGTGTCACACATGAGCTAAAAGTCAGTGGTTGCTGAGAACCAACATCATAATCATTGCAGCCCAGACCTTGAGAAGAGTCACATCTACCTGAGAAGAGTCCTGGTTATTCATAATCTCCTGCTCTCTCGCCCATCTGCTGATGATTGGCAGTTCTCTCCTAGAGAGAAAGGGAGAAAACTAGGTAGAAGACTGTCAGCCATCAGCAGGTGGGCAGGGAGAGCAGGAATTCATGAATGACCAGGACTCTTCTCAGGTGGCCGGGACTCTTTCCCAGGCTGCAATGATTGTGATGTTGGTTCTCGGCAACCACTTACTTTTAACTTGTAAGTGACAGACCACTAAAATCAACATATCTGTCTCTACTTTATTCTGCCGTTAGTATGGGTAGCATAAAGTTGATGACCGGTTCCCTTTAAGCTTTCCCCCCCTGCACAGTGTCTGATGGGGGTCCAACATCTGGGACTTCCGATGATCATGAGAATGGGGTCCCGTGTCTCTCCCGTGGTATCCTGAGTATGTGTTTCCACTTTTGCTGCTGAAGGATTAGTCTAATTTATGATGAGGCATGAGTCTCATCATAACTTTCTCTAATCCTCTGGCAGCCGTGCGCCGACATGTATGACTGTTTCCAGGCATACATGTTAGTAAATTTGCCGCCCCCGTTCTAAAAATTTTCGATACAGTGGCCGTGTGACTTAATATTGTCACATGACTGGTCAAAAAAGGGACCTATGACTATTTTTACATCTAAAATAGTTACAAGTCCCTTGGTGAACAACCCCCAGGGTGTCTAGACCTGCGCTAGATTTATCACAGTGGTCAGGCTGTGCAGGGATAGACCGTCTCATTGACAGCTATTGGTCGGCGTACTTTGAGACAGATTTTTACACCTGAATTGTGGTGCCGCATCTTAGGCCCTGCCCCTTTCATAAAGCCCCGCCCAAGTCCCCACTAAATGTACCTTTGAACAAGGTTTTTTTTTTGTCTGAGAAGCTCAGGTTGCGTCACTTTGTACCACTGTTTAGACAGGTTCTATGTGCAGACACGTTAGTAAATCCATAGAGTATTGGTCTCCAAAATCCACCAAAAGTAGATTTCACATGGCGAAAGTTGCAGGTGGAATTCTGGAGCGGACACAGCACCAGCATTCTGGGTCTGCCTCCCATTAATTTCATTGGGAAAAAAAGTGCTGCAGTTCACCAGCCGGCGGTTTAAAGCTACCATCAGGCAAAGAGGGGTCATGTCCCTTTTTGACGCGGTTTCGAGATGGATGCTGCCTGAAACTGCGGCGGGTGTCCACTTATGGTTTAGCTCCATTGAATGGAGCTAATCTTCAAGCAGGTCCGCAACGTTCAAAGTTGAATTTTGACAGCGTCCATCTTCGTTGTCTGAACACACCCTAATGCTACCTGATGTTTTATACTACATTTGTAGGACTTTTTAATTGATTCCAGTTACAAGGTAGGAATATGTCATGGGAGGTTACTTATCTCCGTATCTGTGATCGTTATCTGCCCGCAGTGCATACTCGGCTTTGTACTTGGAAAAACTTGTCTTGAGGATCTCCTATAGCAGTGATGGAGAACCTTTTAGAAACCAAGTGCCCAAACTGTAACCCAAAACCCATATATTTATCGCAAAGTGCCAACACGGCAATTTAACCTGAATACCACTATTAGTATATCTTCCATGTCCTTTATTATTTATCTATAGTAGCCTGCCTACATTCAGTGCGCTGCCTGTGCTGTTCATAGTGCGCCCTGGGCTGATGAATGTCAGGAAAAGTCTAAGGCATATTGGTACACCATAGACTTTTTCCAGGGTGCGGGTGCCCACAGAGAGGGCTCTGAGTGCCGCATCTGGCACCCGTGCCATAGGTTCGCCACCACTGTCCTATAGGGTTACTGTAGTTGCACATATTTTCCTCCACTTGAGCTGGCACAGGACTATAACCTGGAATAAGAAAAAATGCGAACCTCTCCCGGACGTGCCAGCTTTGGATACTGGTTTTCCCCATGGAACTCTGACTTTGCTGTTCCTCTGCTATTCCTCCTGAAAGTGTATGAATAAATTGGCAACGGAGTGTTACCTTTCTCCTTGTGCATCCCTACACACTATCAACACATATCAGGAGGGGTGTCAGGTCATCTCTAAGTGTCAGAGGACCTTTACATGGGGGGAGAATGAGGACCATTGTCAGGAATGAATGCTCTTAAAAGGCTTTTTTTTACAACTTTAATACTGATGACCTATCCACCGAGGACCCCTGCTGAGAAGGCACCGGCGCTCCATGGTCACAAAGCACAGCGCTGTACATTGCTTGGTATCGCGCTCAGCCCCTTTTACTTCTATGGGGCTGAGCTGCTCCTAGGCCACGTAACCGATGAAAGTGTTGTGATGAAGTGAATGGGGCCGAGCTGTGATACCAAGCGCAACCACTATACAATGTACGGCGCTGTGCTTGGTGAGCTGAGAGAAGGCTGCAACACTCACGGGGGCGCCACTGCCTTCTTGAACAGCTGATCAGCAGGGGTCCTGGGTGTCGGACCACCACTGATCAGATACTGATTACCTATCCAGAGGGTAGGTTATCAGTATTAAAATCTCCGGAAAACCACTTTAATGCTGCACCAAAAATCTTTGTTTTTTTTGGCAGCACTTCGCCCTGTGTACATCAGAGATGTGCTGCTGACACACAAGGACACTGTATGAAGCTGAATGATCGTAGCAGTGATTGTTGAAACCCAGTCATTGCTGCTCATGAGCGGGCATTGGTTGGGAATAAAACTTCCTCATGATTGCTCTCTCTGACAGTTAAAGAGGTCGTCTCATCTCGCCGTTATTAAGGTGAGATGAGACACAGTCCCGACCACCTGCCGGCAGAGCGCTCCAATAAAGGTGAGAAGAGAAAACCCCCTTTTAAAGGGCCCTTACTTTTAATATAGTATCTGCCCTTGAATTGTACTGTGTATTTGCACGTCCTGAGGAATTCCTTGACAGCACGATTATAATCAGCTTACAAGTTGAGAACAATTGTGGACCTTCCTTTGCACAAACCTGGTGACCTGCGAGATCTGGGTGTGTGTGTGGTGACAGAATCAGGGTCAGTTTTGACTCTATTCACTTGGTGACAGGTCTGAGCGGATTAGATTACGGAACCATATTGTGAAAAATCCGCAGTTGTGAAATGTCAAAGATAGACAACACCTGACAACCCAGCAGACGACTGGCCTCTAGACACACTGGTCAATCCAAACTGGTTTGCGTTGACTGAGTAGTCATACTCCGTTGTGACATGTCCCATCTCGTTACATCAAACATGTTCAGTGACACCACGGAAAGGTGGAATGAGCTTTCTCAGAAAGGACGTTCATGGACTCGTAATTGCAGAGGATTCTAAGCATGGCCGCCGCCTTTCTAGATGACGACAGTGTGTCATCAGTCATGAGGGTGGCTTCACACTTCTGTTTATCTCAGGAATGCCCAATTGCAGCCCTCCAGTTGTTGCAAAGCTACAACTCCCAGCATGCCTGGACAACCTACAGCTATCAGCCTACAGCAGGGCATGATGGGAGTTGTAGTTTCACAACAGCTGGAGGGCTGAAGGTTGCGCATCCCTGGTTTATCTGATCCGGCAGAGAACAGCCTGCTGGAGCTCATAGGATCCGGCCTAGATGGATACTGCCATCCACCGTCCACCCCATTGACTATATTGGGATCCGGCAGCTTTCCGGCATGAGTGCCAGTTTTTGGCTGAAAACCAGAATTTCACTGGAAGGTGGCTGGATCCTCACTGGATCCCATTATGGTCAATAGGGTCTGGTGGTGAATGACAGTATCCAACTAGGCCGCATCTGGTAAACTCCGGCAGGAATCAGGAAGTGTGAACCTGCCCTGAAACAGGTGTTCGTTGTTAAATCTCCAGTGAACGTTTTGGTTGATATTTTCCATTTTGATCAACTTTAGACTAATGTATGGCAACCATAACCATAAATGTTTTCTCAGACATTGACGGCATATTGCTAGGATTTGCCATCAATGTCAGATCGGTGTAGGTGCCACCACTGGGACCTGCACCCATCTCCAGAACGGGGCCCCCAAAATGAATGCACGGCCACCCTCTGTTTACAGTGGGAGAGTTCTGAAAATGGCCAAGTGCGCTTGCTCAGCCATTTTCTGAACTCCCATAGTGATGAATTGAGATTCTTGAGATAGATGCTGGTCCCACCTCTGGAACCTGCTTTTATCTGACATTGATGGCCTATTCTAGCGATATGCCATCAATGTCTGAGGTGAGCCCACCCCTTTAAGTGCTGCACAGCTTTTAAAGTGTGCCATCATCTTCCTTTTTTTCAGTCTTATTTAAGTTTGCAAATTTGTCGCCTCTGGGTGTTGGTGGTTTTCCACTTTAAAAATCAACTACCGAAGTTATTCAAAGAAGTCACGCTTGACTTCATGAATAACTAACTTCGGCTCATCGGAGCCCATACATTCTAATACTGTACGGAGACGAAGTTTTGAACGAAGCGACATCTGAAGCTAGCTTCTCTCAACACTAGTCGTCATGTAGCCTAGACAATCTCTTAGGCCGGGGTCGCATTTGCGGCAGGAACAGACTGCCGAAATTCACTGTATCCGGCGTACGTGGCGGCTTTCGGATGGACAAAAAAAATATTGCACACAGCATTTTTTGTCCAGTCGAAAAGTCAGCATATATGGCAGAAAGAGCCCAGATCCCATTACAGTAATGGAGATACGGCGGTGTACGGTGGTATCCTGCTGTCTGTTCCTCCACCAGAGTTCAATGCGCATATGTGGACCCAGCTATACCATTCCACCTTTTCCAAGTTCTTTCTTGAGCATCTTCCCCTCTAGTCGTTGAGTGACCGCTCATGCTATAAGTCATGTCTCGCACTCCAGAATGCTGTGCTCTCATGGATGCAGTGTCACGCTGTTTTCCTTTACAGAAGACCTGCCGTTTCTAATCTGCTAAAGCTGGCACACTGAACCAGTTCTGCATCCATCATTAACAATAATTAATAAGCCGGAGAGAAGCTTTAGGCGTGGAACGAGCTAGGAGGACAGTACTATTGAGCAAACCTTGCCTTAGAGGCACAGATGAACATTGGCACTTATAATCTGGCTCCACCCAGTGCATTGCATCACTTCCATGATGAGACCTGCAGCAAGTACAATGTCCTCCGTTTAATGATCAGTTCCATCCTTCAACTTCCACCAGCCGTATATACTGATAGAAGCTGTGACAGTTACAGGAAGAGAGCTGCAGCAGAAATGCACGCCCCCTGAGCTGTTATTGGATGAGCATGGACACGCCCCCTGAGCTGCCAGCTTGAAATAAGTGTAGCAGAGCAATGAATGGGGAGATCTCTGGATCCATGTGAGGTCCAGGGCTGGTTATAGCTTTGTTAGGCCTGAGGCACACGGCCGGCCGTGGTCCCTATTGCGACTTCAAGTTGAATGGGTCTGGATCCGTCCCGGCAGCCGCACGGATGGCGCCTGTCCATTCGGGACCGCAAAATGCGGTCCCCAAGGCACGGCACGGCCGAACAATGGCCATGTGCAAGAGGCCTTAGAAAGAGATTGTCATACACTATATGATGTCGGAGTTTCATTTTTTTACATTAATCAAGGGAAGACCCCTTTAAGAATTTGAAGATTAGAGAAACATAAGGGCTCATCGTTGCCTCCACATTTATCCTCCATCTTTCTCTGGATCTGTATAGCGCCACCTATTTGTTGTTTTTTTTCCTCATCTGTCTGTCCACCTCTCTGAGTTCCATTCTTCAATTGGCACCAGTTATATCTTCCGTTATATGCCATGTCGGTTAAAAGACAAGCCCCCCTGACAGAGCAATGAATGGGGGAGATCTCTAGACCCACGTGAGATACAGGCCTGGATGGAGATTGTCATGTACTATGTGATGTCTGATTTTCACATTTTTACATTCATCATGAGATAACCCCTTCAGGGGCTGCACTTGTTTAGGGGGCAGTGATATAGGTGTCATGATCGGCATCCATATTCAAAGGGAGGAGAATATAGATGAGGGAAAACAAAGGTACCTTATTTTCCCCCCATTTGCATCCCTACTGGGGCAAACATCTTCTCATGTATACTGAAAATATTGGATGCCCTTTCTTATCGGATCCTAGGGAGGAGTTGAAGGATCCTTGCAACTATTTGGGGGACATTGGGTTTTGGGGAAGATAATTCCAAACGCTTCCCTCTGTCATTACATTGGCGGGCGGTGTTTGCTGAGGTTGTGGGTTTACCCCTAGTGTTTTTCGTGGCACTTTGCATAAGGCCTTATTTGCGTGTCTCGGTCTGGATGGGTGCCATCTATTATGCCATCCCCATAGTTGGTGCCAGGAAGCCATGATTTAGGGCTCACAGACTGTTCTGTCCTCTTTCTGGTAGCTGAGTTTTAGCTGCTGTGCCGCATCTTGGACATGTGGACATCCCAGCTGGAGGTCCTGCTCAAGACCTCTTCTATGTACTGTAAGGCCTCTTTCACACTACAGTATGTCCATTTCAGTGTTTTGCGTTCCGTTTTTCACGGATCCGGTTTTCCGTTTCCGTTGTGTTTATGTTTCCGTTCCGTTTTTCCGTATGGCATATACAGTATACAGTAATTACATAGAGAAAATTGGGCTGGGCATAACATTTTCAATAGATGGTTCAGAAAAAAACGGAACGGAAACGGAACACATACGGATGCATTTCCGTATGTGTTCCGTTTTTTTTGGCGGACCCATTGACTTTAATGGAGCCACGGAACGTGATTTGCGGCCAAATATAGGACATGTTCTATCTTTCAACGGACCGCCAAAACAGGCTACAGTCAAGTTCATGAGTCCGGTTTAGACAACCCATTTTTATACACACGATTAGGGTACCTGCAGGAGAAAACGTAGACGATCCGCATGAATTTCTGTACGTTTCTGCACCCAAACCGCTCTAAAACCTGCCATTTGTAATTGTGGTTTATTGTGCAGATTAGAGGCGTTTTTTTTCCGCAGATCTCACCTTTCATTTGAAAAGCGTGAAATCCGCAGCTAAAAACTGCAAACATAATTGACATGCTGCAGATTTGGAAATCCACACGGCAGGTCAGTTTCCATGCAGAACAAATCCGCAAATCTCATACACTTTGCTGGTTCTGTATTACGCTGCGGTTTTTTCCGCACATAATCCGCCCTGTGTGCAGGGGGCCTTAGTGTCCCTACACAAATACACACACATTTTTTCCGGCCTTTTTTTTTTTTCCCCCCGCATGCGTTTCTTTTTTTTTTCTTTTTTTTTTCTTTTTTTTTTGTTGGGCTAACGGTTTTATTTAAATACCAAAACTAGACTCAGAACAGCATGTAATATAGAATCACAAAAGTTTTTTTATTGGACATACACTTGTAAAAAACCTAGAAATCCATATACATTAGCAGCATTTAATCACACAGGATAGATGTCCACAGGTCTGTCACATTATAAGGCCCTCTTTCACACGGCCGTTTTTTTTTTTTCCGTTTTGCGGGCCGTTTTTTGCGGTCCGTATACGGAACCATTCATTTCAATGGTTCTGCAAAAAAAAGGAATGTGTTCCGTATGCTTTCCGTATTTCCGTTTTTCCGTTCCTTTTAAAGATAGAACATGTCCTATATTTTGGCCGCAAATCACGTTCCGTTGCTCCATTAAAGTCTATGGGTCCGCAAAAAAACGGAATGCATACGGAAATGCATCCGTATGTCTTCCGTATCCGTTCCGTTTTTTGCGGAACCATCTATTGAAAATGTTATGCCCAGCCCAATTTTTTCTATGAAATTACTGTATACTGTATATGCCGAACGGAAAAACGAAACGGAAACACAACGGAAACAAAAAACGGAACAACGGATCCGTTTAAAACGGACCGCAAAACACTGAAAAAGCCATACTGTCGTGTGAAAGAGGCCTTATACATATAACTTGCAATTAAAACTCCCGGGCTGTGAGAAAAGAATAATAAATCACAGCCCGCAGTTAGTGATATAAAGTGCATAGTGCCACAAAATTAGAGAGCAATAGGAGATCAATACAGTCAAGATAAATACCGACCAAGACGGTCCTGGATCCCAACACGTGTTTCGCGGTCGCTTTCTCAAGGGATAATGGTGGTGTGTATACACTGATCATATATAGTCTGAAAATTAGGTAAATTGGGAGCACATGGGAAGCAAACAGACGCCCAGGAACAGGAAACGGAAGTGCGGTGCGTTCAACACGGGAAGCACCAGATCACTTCCGGTCCAGTCAGTGTCCGGACACTCAAACATTCACACTATTCATATATATCGCAATCTGGGGTAGAGAAAACATTAAATAGACACAGACAGAATTAATCATGGCCGCAAATTACACGATGATCCTGCGGCGGCTGCAGAGGCAAGCTGTTCCATCGGAGACCGCACTGGCCATACCAGATATCCGGCATGCGGTCCACCGTGGAACGCCACCAGCCCCAGGCCAGCCCGCACAGTCTCCTCCTGTATCAGAGACCAGGCCGCAGACCTCGCGAGAACAGCGGGCATAATCACGTGATGCGTTCCGCACCGGAACGCAAGCGGCACTCTGCGGCACGATCCCAGACCCGAATCAACTCATAATGCATATCGCTATTTAAGGGACCGTACATATATATATGAACTAAATAGTGCAAATAATACATGTATCATGATAATCAATTATATATATTCATACCCATAATAAATAAATAAATAAATAAATAAACTTCATATATCACAGTTCATATATCACAAGACCCAATACAGAGATACATATATAATAAAACCACATGTGGCAATACAATGTAGATTTCAATATGAAAAAAAATAATAATTATATATATATATATATATCCTAATCTCGTGAACATAATAGGTGAAAAAGGAAATACTCATGCAAGTGGAAAAAATATATAATGATGAAAAATAATAAAGTGAGGGATAAAATAAATAAAAGGTGAGGTGAATAGTGATACAAATCTATATGATTGTATTCACTGATACAGTATCACCCTATTGGAATATATATATATATATATATATATATAATAAAAATGTATATAGTGATTCATAAATATATATGTCCATTCAATGCAGACAAAGCTGCTGCCTTTTTCATTTTTATTATTTTGTTATTTCCAAATCGCTATATGTATTCTCCGTTTAAACCCCCTCCTTGCTGGTGCTCTCCACCACATACAATTCATCTCTTTCATCACCAGGCTTTATCGATCCGAATGTTGTGATATGATATCGACTGTAACCATCCATACATGGCAACCCAAGATAACCTAATGACACAGAAGAAGTGTTTATTTAAAATAACAATATAAAATTAAACATTTAGGCTACTTTCACACTAGCGTTGTTTTAATCCGGCGTTCAATTCCGACACCGGAACTGCCCTCCGGATCCGGAAAAACGTGTGAAGACGGATTACATTTGAATCCTGATCAGGATTTTGATCACAATTGAAAAATGCATTGTAAAAAACCGATCCGCCATTTATGGGACTTTAACTTTTTTCCACATTTCTCGGGTTTAACATGCAAAAGGCGGATCCGGTTTGACTGAACACACAGCGCCGGATTCTGCGTTAATGCAAGTCAATGGGAAAAAGACCGGATCCGGCGTTCAGTCAAAGTGTTCAGGATTTTTGGCCGGAGGTAAAAATAAGGGCTCTTTCACACCTGCGTTCTTTTCTTCCGGCATAGAGTTCCGTCGTCGGGGCTCTATGCCGGAATCCCCATGCATTCTGAATGGAGAGAAATCCGTTCAGGATGCATCAGGATGTCTTCAGTTCCGGAACGGAACGTTTTTTTGGCCGGAGAAATTACCGCAGCATGCTGCGCTTTTTGCTCCTGCCAAAAATCCTGAACACTTGCCGCAAGGCCGGATCCGGAATTAATGCCCATTGAAAGGCATTGATCCGGATCCGGCCTTAAGCTAAACGTCGTTTCGGCGCATCGCCGGATCCGACGTTCAGCTTTTTCAGAGTGGTTACCATGGCTGCCGGGACCGCTAAAGTCCTGGCAGCCATGGTAAAGTGTAGTGGGGAGCGGGGGAGCAGTATACTTACCGTCCGTGCGGCTCCCCGGGCGCTCCAGAGTGACGTCACATGGACACGTCATCCATGGCGCATGGGACGCTCTGACGTCATTCTGGAGCGCCCCAGGAGCCCCACGGACTGTAAGTATACTGCTCCCCCGCTCCCCGCTCCTACTATGGCAATCAGGACTTTAATAGCGTCCTGGCTGCCATAGTAACACTGAACGCATTTTGAAGACGGATCCGTCTTCAAATGCATTCAGTTAACTTGCGTTTTTCCGGATCCGGCGTGTAATTCCGGCAAATGGAGTACACGCCGGATCCGGACAACGCAAGTGTGAAAGAGCCCTAAAACATGCTAGGTTTTCTGAAAAGCCTGATCAGTCAAAAAGACTGAACTGAAGACATCCTGATGCATCCTGAACGGATTACTCTCCATTCAGAATGCATTAGGATAAAACTGATCAGTTCTTTTCCGGATTGAGCCCCTAGGACGGAACTCAGTGCCGGAAAAGAAAAACGCTAGTGTGAAAGTACCCTTAAAAGGTCAAGAAGATCAACACCACTTAGACCTACAGAGGAATTAATTAGCACGAGAAACGGAGGAGAATGTACTTATAAGACTACCCAAAAATGGTGAAATGCCTCTCTCCTCAAGGTTATCTGGGTTGCCATGTATGGATGGTTACAGTCGATATCATATCACAACATTCGGATCGATAAAGCCTGGTGATGAAAGAGATGAATTGTATGTGGTGGAGAGCACCAGCAAGGAGGGGGTTTAAACGGAGATACATATAGCATTTTGGAAATAACAAAATAATAAAAATGAAAAAGGAGCAGCTTTGTCTGCATTGAATGGACATATATATTTATGAATCACTATATACATTTTTACTTTTATATATATATATATATATATATATATATATATATATATATATTGGTAAGGCTGAAGTTCAGCCTGCATTTTGTGGGAGGGGCTTGAGCCTTTATAAGCCCCCTCTTCACTCACCTTAGTAGGCGTTCCGGTTCATGGACCCACCCACACATTCCCTTTATTCCAAGGGTCCTCCTTTTAGAGCAGCCCCCTTTTAGGCTGCTCTCGTACCCGGCTCCAGGCACACCCCAGCCGGTTAGGTTCAAGGCAGGCACACTGCCCAAGTTCGTATTTTAGCCATGACCACAAATATATATATATATATATATATATATATATATTCAATAGGGTGATACAATATTCACTGAATACAATCATATAGATGATGGCACTTGATTTGTATCACTATTCACCTCACCTTTTATTTACACTGCTCAAAAAATAAAGGGAACACTTAAACAACACAATGTAACTCCAAGTCAATCACACTTCTGTGAAATCAAACTGTCCACTTAGGAAGCAACACTGAGTGACAATCAATTTCACATGCTGTTGTGCAAATGGGATAGACAACAGGTGGAAATTATAGGCAATTAGCAAGACACCCCAATAAAGGAGTGGTTCTGCAGGTGGTGAGCACAGACCACTTCTCAGTTCCTATGCTTCCTGGCTGATGTTTTGGTCACTTTTGAATGCTGGCGGTGCTTTCACTCTAGTGGTAGCATGAGACAGGAGTCTACAACCCACACAAGTGGCTCAGGTAGTGCAGCTTATTCAGGATGGCACATCAATGCGAGCTGTGGCAAGAAGGTTTGCTGTGTCTGTCAGCGTAGTGTCCAGAGCATGGAGGCGCTACCAGGAGACAGGCCAGTACATCAGGAGACGTGGAGGAGGCCGTAGGAGGGCTACAACCCAGCAGCAGGACCGCTACCTCCGCCTTTGTGCAAGGAAGAACAGGAGGAGCACTGCCAGAGCCCTGCAAAATGACCTCCAGCAGGCCACAAATGTGCATGTGTCTGCTCAAACGGTCAGAAACAGACTCCATTAGGGTGATATGAGGGCCCGACATCCACAGGTGGGGGTTGTGCTCGCCAGAGGTAGCCTGACTGCCATCAGGTACCGAGATGAGATCCTCAGACCCCTTGTGAGACCATATGCTGGTGCGGTTGGCCCTGGGTTCCTCCTAATGCAAGACAATGCTAGACCTCATGTGGCTGGGAGTGTGTCAGCAGTTCCTGCAAGACAAAGGCATTGATGCTATGGACTGGGCCGCCCGTTCCCCAGACCTGAATCTAATTGAGCACATCTGGGACATCATGTCTCGCTCTATCCACCACAGACTGTCCAGGAGTTGGCAGATGCTTTAGTCCAGGTCTGGGAGGAGATCCCTCAGGAGACCGTCCGCCACCTCATCAGGAGCATGCACAGGCATTGTAGGGAGGTTCACTCAGGCACGTGGAGGCCACACACACTACTGAGCCTCATTTTGACTTGTTTTAAGGACATTACATCAAAGTTGGATCAGCCTGTAGTGTGTTTTTCCACTTTAATTTTGAGTGTGACTCCAAATCCAGACCTCCATGGGTTGAAAAATTAGATTTCCATATATTTTTTTTTTTTTGTGTGATTTTGTTGTCAGCACATCAACTATGTTAAGAACAAGTATTTCAGAAGAATATTTAATTAATTCAGACCTAGGATGTGTTATTTTTGTGTTCCCTTTATTTTTTTGAGCAGTGTATTTTATCCCTTCACTTTATTTTTCATCATTATATATTTTTTCCACTTGCATGAGTATTTCCTTTTTCACCTATTATGTTCAGGTGATTAGGATATATATATATATATATATAATTATTATTTTTTTCATATTGAAATCTACATTGTATTGCCACATGTGGTTTTATTATATATGTATCTCTGTATTGGGTCTTGTGATATATGAACTGTGATATATGAACTGTGATATATGAATTTTGTTATTTATTATGGGTATCAATATATATAATTGATTATCATGATACATGTATTATTTGCACTATTTAGTTCATATATATATGTACGGTCCCTTAAATAGCGATATGCATGATGAGTTGAGATTCCGGTCTGGGATCGTGCCGCTTGCGTTCCGGTGTGGAACTCATCACGTGATTATGCCCCGCTGTTCTCGCGAGGTCTGCGGCCATGATTAATTCTGTCTGTGTCTATTTTATGTTTTCTCTACCCCAGATTGCGATATATATGAATAGTGTGAATATTTGAGTGTCCGGACACTGACTGGACCGGAAGTGATCTGGTGCGTTCCAGTGTGAAACGCACCGCACTTCCGTTTCCTGTTCCTGGGCGTCTGTTTGCTTCCCATGTGCTCCCAATTTACCTAATTTTCAGACTATATATGATCAGTGTATACACACCACCATTATCCCTTGAGAAAGCGACCGCGAAACACCTGTTGGGATCCAGGACCGTCTTGGTCGGTATTTATCTTGACTGTATTGATCTCCTATAGGCTCTCTGTAATTTTTGTGGCACTATGCACTTTATATACTAACTGCGGGCTGTGATTTATTATTCTTTTCTCACAGCCCGGGAGTTTTATTGCAAGTTATATGTATTATAATGTGACAGACCTGTGGACATCTATCCTGTGTGATTAAATGTTTTTTACAAGTGTATGTCCAATAAAAAACTTTTGTGATTCTATATTACATGCTGTCCTGAGTCTAGTTTTGGGTATTTACTTATAGTTAGTTAGGACAGCACTATACCGGGCGTTCCTTCGCTCTGCGATTTGGGTGTGTAACTGTTTTATTTGTGGCATTTTTTGCAAACCGCGCGCTATTAATATTTTTGGCGTAAAAAAAGTTGCAAACCCTTGTTTTGTGACTTTGTAAACTCTGGTGTGACAATATGTGGTTGGAATCTAAGACTGTTGTAAAAAGCTATTTTTGGTAAATGACCCCCAGTGTTTTTTTCCTGCTAGGGTTTTCTTTATGGCGTTTTTCACCTATAAAGAATGTAATGTGAAAACACCTGAAAAAAACACCTAGAGTTTCCGCATGCTATGATGCTACTTGCGTGTCCTGCTTTCATATTTCCCATAGACCGTCAGCTAACATCCGCCATCTGAAGCTGCCAAAAAACAAAGGTGCAAAATAAAAAACACCACTTAAAATGCAAATATGCAGAAAAACACCAGAAAAAACCTACGTGTGAACCCCACCCATTTCTTATCTGAAGTAGAGAGCGTTATAAAGGGTTACACAGACAGTACATTAAAGGGTTTCTGTCACCAGATTTAACCCTATTAAGCTAGCTGACATTAGCGATGCGCTAATGTCAGCTAACCCTAATTAGTCTATTCCTACTTTTATCTATGCCCCGTTACACCAGAAATGTAACTTTTATAATATGCTCATTAGCCTCCGGGGGGGGGGGCATTGTTCCTGCTCCTAGAGGCTTCGTTCTCCCACCTTTGTCGCCTCCCTCAAAGTCCTGATTGACAGGGACAGGCAGCGTTCTCATCCGTCTGGAATCTCGTGCCGTTCAGCATTCGGTGAGGAAGCGGGCAGCCTGCGAGCGTCTTTCCCTCACCGCGCCTGCGGCGAATGCTGAACGGCGTAACGGGGGCATAGACAAAAGTAGGAATAGACTAGTTAGGTTTAGCTGACATTAGCGCATCGCTAATGTCAGCTAGCTTAATAGGGTTAAATCTGGTGACAGAAACCCTTTAATTTGAATGAGAACTTTGTAATGCTAATTCCTCCCTGTGGGGGCGCTGCAGAAGAACTGAACCCTTACTTCTAGGCTTCCCTGCAGGTGATCGCTCAAAGGTTCAGAGTTTATTTGCAAGTTTAGGGATTGTCCAAATCAGACAATGCTTTTGAGAGTCACATAGGGAAGCTGCCTCCTAGGATTAACCCTAAGGCCCCTTTCACACGGGCGAGTATTCCGCGCGGATGCGATGCGTGAGTTGAACGCATTGCACCCGCACTGAATCCTGACCCATTCATTTCTATGGGGCTGTGCACATGAGCGGTGATTTTCACGCATCACTTGTGCATTGCGTGAAAATCGCAGCATGTTCTATATTCTGCGTTTTTCACGCAACGCAGGCCCCATAGGAAGTGATTGGGGCTGCGTGAAAATCGCAAGCATCCGCAAGCAAGTGCGGATGTGGTGCGATTTTCACGCACGGTTGCTAGGTAACGATCGGATGGGGACCCGATCATTATTATTTTCCCTTATAACATGGTTATAAGGGAAAATAATAGCATTCTGAATACAGAATGCAAAGTACAATAGGGCTGGAGGGGTTAAAAAAAAATAAAATTATACATTTTTTAACTCACCTTAATCCACTTGTTCGCGCAGCCGGCATCTCTTCTGTCTTTAACTGTGAGCAATAGGACCTTTGATGACGTCACTACGCTAACCATGTTTTAAGGGGAAATAATACAATCTACACTACAACTAACCCAAACCTGAACCTCTGTAAAGAAGTTCGGGTCTGGGTACCACAGTCAGTTTTTTTTTTTATCACGCGCGTGCAAAACACATTGCACCCGCGCGATAAAAACTGAACATCGGAACGCAATCGCAGTCAAAACTGAGTGCAATTGTGTTCCTACTCGCGGGATTGACGCAATGCACCGGGACGCATCCGGACCTAATCCGGACACGCCCGTGTGAAAGAGGCCTAAAGCCCCTTTCACACGAGCGTGACTGATTAGGTCAGGGTGCGTTCAGTGAAACTCGCACCATTTTACAAGCAAGTTCAGTTTTGTCTGCAATTGCGTTCAGTGGTTCAGTTTTTTTTTCTGCGCGAGTGCAATGCGTTTTGATGCCTTTTTCAGCGCGTGATAAAAAATTGACTGTTTACAAACAAACATCTCTTAGCGACCATCAGTGAAAAACGCATCGCACCCGCACTTGCTTCCGGATGCAATGCGTTTTTCACTGAAGCCCCATTCACTTCTATGGGGCCAGGGCTGCGTGAAAAACGCAGAATATAGAACATGCTACGTTTTTCACGCAACGCAGAAGTGACGCATGAAAAACAACGCTCATGTACACAGACCCATTGAAATGAATGGGTCAGGATTCAGTGCGGGTGCTATGCGTTCACGTCACGCATTGCCCCCGTGCGGAAAATTCGCTCGTGCGAAATGGGCCCTAACTGTAATGAGCAGAACCTAAGATGATATGTCCGGTGGAATCTGAGGCTCTGTTACAGGTTTGCCCCATACCAGGTAGCATGAGAAGAATGAAATCAAGTATTAGGACAGTTCACCTTCAATAAGGAGTATACCAGTCGTGCAGTGTTGGTGTACGGTGGACCTGGTAGCCGTGTCCAGGCCACTGAACGTCCGGTTTATCTGAAGTGTCAATAATGGAGGTTGTAAAGAAATCGAGTGGAATGGCATTAACCATGGAAATCCTCGGCCTGGGCTCTCGGGTTGCTGAGCAGTTCTGTGTAATTATCTCTTCCGCCGGGCGCTCCTAGGCGCGGCAGTGCTGTCTTGGGGCTGACACTTGCATTTTATTGTTTACCTACAGCTTTACTGCTTTTCCTACTTTATTGTAGTTGTGTTATCAGCGATGGTAATAATCCTGTGCAATGTTTATTTCTCTCACTGATCTTTATTTGGATAGATTGTTCATAAAAGTAAATGGCATGAAAGGTGGCATGGCACTTCGGCAGGTCCTTAGGGCACCTAAATGTCAGCCTTGCCTAACCCCCATCGTAATACTTTTTAATTTAACCTGTTAACTTGAATATTGTAGATATAGGCTTGTAGCCCCCATATTGAGACCAGACAGGAGACCATTGGGCAGAGTTCGAGATGGGAAAGCTAGGACTGTATGGTTGTAGCCATGCGTCAGCTCCAGGGGTGGCAGATGATCAAACATGGTGATGGGGACCAGGCAAGCTCTACCCATCACTTATGGTGAAAAAACTGAAGAACCGCATCGGCTTCAGTCTTTGAGATATCTGGTAATATGAAAGTTCTTGCTACTGTTTCCATCTTTTGCACTAGGTTTTGGCCTCCCTGTTGCAGGTAAATGCAACGCCTAGACATCTTGAAGATGTCTTAAAGTGTTTCTACCACCACATTTTGACCTAATTAGCTGTCAGACACTAGCGATCTGCTAGTGTCTGCTCTACCTAACCATGCTATTGTAATTCCTTTCTCTGCAGCGGTTACCCTAAAAAACGTAGTTTTATTGGTATGCAAATGAGCCTCTAGGTGCTATGGGGGCGTCTTTTCAGCACCTAGAGGCTCCGTCCACTCACCATTTCTGCCGCCCAGCGCGCTCCAGCCCGCCCCCTCTGCTCTAGATTGACAGCCTACTGACGCCGGCGCCGTGTGCTTCTGTATTCGGCGCAGGCGCAGTGACTGTTGGACTGCTCCCTGCACCATAATTGGCGCAGGGCACAGTGAAGATGCCGGCGCAGGGAGACAGTCACTGTGCCGAATACAGAAGCACACGGGGCAGGTGCGAGAATTCGGCCGAGATGGAGAGAAGTAGGCTGTCAATCTAGAGGAGAGGGGCGGGCTGGGAGCGCGCTGGGCGGCAGAAATGGTGAGTGGACGGAGCCTCTAGGTGCTGAAAAGACGCCCCCATAGCACCTAGAGGCTCATTTGCGTACCAATAAAACTACGTTTTTTAGGGTAACCGCTGCAGAGAAAGGAATTACAATAGCATGGTTAGGTAGAGCAGACACTAGCAGATCGCTAGTGTCTGACAGCTAATTAGGTCAAAATGTGGTGGTAGAAAACCCTTTAATGTATAGGAGTCTGCCTGTTTAAATTCACCTTTTTTTTTTCTTGAAGGTTAAAGGGATTTTCCAGAGTTTGAAAAAGGAAGCAAATATCCTAAAATAAGTTTAAAAAAAACAAGCTAACATTACTTACCATGTTCTGTCCCCCAGTATCCCACACTTTGGTGGTTTTCATCCTTCTTCTGATTTTCTATATGACTGCTGCAGCCGATCACTGGGCACAGCAGTCTCATGCCGTACCTACAAGCATTACCTCTGAGTCCTCCCATCACTGGCTAAAGTGGTCACCTGGGTAGACCCTCCAGGACTACCTGAGCAGTGGTGCTGGAGTGATGGGGGTTTCACAGGGGAGTAAAGGTGTTTTATTTTATTTTATGGTGTTTCCTCCCCTTTAGCTTAATTATATATATTTTTTCCACATCTTGGAAAGTCCCCTTAAAGTGGTAGTCCCATCTAAACATTTCATGGTATATCGATAGGATATGCCCTCAAGTGTCCGATAGATGTTTTCTCCATTCACTGCGGTGGGACATCAGAGTGCTAGGTCGGCTATTTTCAGATGTCCTATAGCAGTAGCTGGAGAGGACACCACACTTGTATGGTGTGCTGTCCGTTCATGGCAGGGCCCCGTTCTTGAGGTAGGAGCGGGTCCCAGAGGTGGTGCCACTTACAGCACGTCTTATTGATATGCCGTAAATATCTAGATGGGAGTACCCCTTAGAAATGTACTGACTACGTACACATGACCTCCTCCAGAATATGTATTATATTTACGCCACGGTTCTGTGCTTGACTGTTGTGGTTTCTTCATGGCTAGCGTTGAGCAGGATTTTATATTCTATATATTTTATATTTGTATCATCATATTTGACTAGTGTTTCCATGTTGGAGACCTGACGTTCTGGGTCATACAGGAGCCTTCATTGTCTGCTAGTAGAGGCCACATAGGTAAGGCTACTTCTCACTGGCGTTTTGTCTTTCCGTTTGTGAGATCCGTTCAGGGATCTCACAAGCGGTCCAAAACGGATCAGTTTTGCCCTAATGCATTCTGAATGGATGTGGATCTGCTCAGAACGCATCAGTTTGCCTCCGATCAGTCACCATTCCGCTCTGGAGGCAAACACCAAACTCTGCTTGCAGCGTTTTTCTGTCCGCCTGACGAAGCGGAGCCAAACGGATCCGTCCTGGCACACAATGTAAGTCAATGGGGACGGATCCGTTTTCACTGACACAATCTGGCTCAATAGAAAACGGATCCGTCCCCCATTGACTTTCAATGGTGTTCAAGACGGATCCGTGATGGCTATAGAAGACATAATGCCAATGGATCCGTTCATGCGGTTGCATTATTGTAACGGAAGCATTTTTGCAGATCCATGACGGATACGCAAAAACCGCTAGTGTGAAAGTAGCCTAATGTCCACTGGTTTACATTAGCAGATTCCAAGAACTGGCCTCCTGTCAATTTTTTGCTGGTTGGTTTACCGCTATAGAAATGACAGATGATATTTAAAGAAGCACTCTGGGGTTTTGGATTTTTTTGCCTATATAGCACAGGATAGGCCATTATTAAAGAATAAGACAGAGGCTTTTGTGCATACCTGATTTATTTGATGTGTAATTTGTGGCCCGTCTGCCATCTTGATTCCTTCTTCCCCTTATGGTTTTCCTAATGGTAGTGTCTAAACTCCATGCGCCCTATGGGCCTTCTGAGGTCACAGGGTCATGTGACATTGTAAGCCTCAATCCCAAAGTGACCATGCGCCTCCCCATCAATAGGGTTAGTTATTATTTTATAATACTAATGTTTATTGTGACAGGCCTCGGGGATGTAGATATTTTCCTGCTGGTACATCCCATGACTGCTTCAATCCCATGTCACTTTAGCATTTCATGAGACCTTGTGGCATCACAAGGTCCTTACGGCACATTGAGTTTAGACACAACCTTTTCCTAATGAATCCTATATTTCCCATCATGCCTGGCTTTGCAGAGACAGAAATGGGCCGGAGCCTCCCCACACTGCAGTGCTCTGATTCCTGTGTAAGGGCAGCCATTACAGATCTTTTCCTATGTGATGCAGCTTGAACCTGTCTGCTCTCCCTCCTGTCATGTCTCTCTCTCCCCTGTCAGCTGTTACTTGCAGGAGATAGGGAGATGAATGTAAAGCTACAGCTCATAGAACTACATTGGAGAGTCAGCACACACAGATAGTACAGACAGGCAGTGTGAGTCAGGAGGTTTATATGACTGCAGCAAATCAATGTATACGCTCGCCTACCATATATCTGCACTCCTGGCCCTTTAGATTGTATTTAGATTATATCTTCAACAGAATACAGAGATATAAAGAGACGTTTGGGGAGGGGCCTAAGAGCTGTCGGGAGGGATTTGATTGGTGATGTCATCCTGTAGATCACAGGAAGTCAGTCACATAGGAGAGACCAAGTTCCTGTTTACACATTAGAGCAAGCTCTGGACTGTTGGTCAGACTTGAGGTCACATGACCAGATTCCCATAATGAAAAGGTTCAATTGGTTGAAACAGTTTTTTTTATTTAATGTCACATAGATACATAACTGGTAAAAAAAGCTTCGAACCATGCTATATGACTACAATACATTAAATTTATCTACAGCCGTGACCTCCAAGCATTGGCTCAGCTCTTCTGGTCCCCTACATGTGGCCCGTTCAGAACCGACGAGTAAGGGGAAATCATGGATTTACTAGACTTTTGGGTTAAAAACCATGTTACTATACAGTGGTACTGTGGTCAGGCTCAAGATTTTGAAGCTAAAATCAGGAGTGGATCATAAAAAGATAAGAAAATTTAAGGACGGGTACAACGTCTTTTTTTTTTTTTTTTTGATCCACTCCTGGTTTTGGCTTCAAAACTGCATCAAAGAAACCCAAATGTGTTCCTGTACCCTTACATGCACCTCACCAGACTTATACCTGATGATTCACCCATGGAATATACCTTTGGCATTCATTTGGGTGGTATATTTGACCAGAGCTGCAGACCACTTTATTTGTAGTATCTTGGGCAAGGTAGGCAGTATGAAGTGGCACACTTGAGGCTTGTATGTTTCTCTGTATGCTAGGATGGAATTGGTCACCTTGGGAGACATGTAATTGACTTAGTTCTGTTTTTTCCGGGACAATGCCAAGGTTTCCTGTTACGAATAACAATGGTCTCTGAGTACAGTCTAATAGCAGCCAAGGGAGGTATGGCTTGAGCTGAGCAGTAACTTTAAGAGAAATTCCAGGAAGTAAACCCTACGTGGAATTGCCGGTTTGTCCAAGTATGTATACACAATCTGCAGACTTGGCTGTCCACTACTTTGTTTCGCAAAGGGGTTAGCCCATCTCAGACTTTGATAGCATATGACTAGCATATGCCAATGAGTTAGATAGGATTGGGTCTCAGAGGTGGGAACCACACCTATCTCCAGAATAGGGGACTCAGAAGTGAAGGAGAGCACACCATGCATGCCCTCCAATCACTCCTATGAGACCACCGGAAATAGCCGAGCCAGCATTTTTGACCTCCTATTTTCGGAAGTCCCATAGCTGTACATATAGGGTGCACCACACTTGCACGGCCACCTCCTACATTTACCTCTATGGGACCACCAGAAATAGCCTAGCCAGCTACTTTTGGGACTTTCATAGTGGTGAAAGGAGAGGTTGCCGGGCATGTGTGGTGCACTCTCCTTCACTTTGGGGGGCCTGTTCTGGAGATAGGTGTAGGTCCCACCTTTGGCGATATGTCATCCATGTCTTAGATTAGACACTTTTTAAGGCAACATACTGTAAGGGCCCTTTTACACAGGTTGGTGATGGGTAATGAACGTTTACTCTGCCGATCATCGCTGATCAGATGACAAATGAACAAATTCTCACATGTTGAGTGACAACTTTTTATGTGCCATTAGAAATGCTCGTTTAGTGGCAGCACATTTCCTAATACTAAAGATAATTGCTGCAAATAAATCCAGGCAACGGGAGCTGATCATCATAGTTATATCGTTAATCTGGGAACCCTTACACAATCTATGGATTTAATCCAGCAAAACTGGTAAACTGCGTCAGCAGCATCCACCCTGGCACAGTTAATCCTCCTGGTTAAAATGAGAGCTGTCTTGTGAAAATCTGTTGTGACATTCCTGAGAACAAAGCTTTTACTCTTTATACCATTGAGGGCTTCAGTGCACTGAGGGGTGTGGCCAGCAATGAGAAGTTGAGGTACACAGAGGTGTCGGGCCCCACCCCTGGCTGCACTGAAGCTCTCACTTACATAGAGAATTAAAGTCTCTTTTTTTTTTTGGCAATGCCACCAGTCATTTTTACGAGACAGGTGTCATTTTAATCAGCAGGATCAACTCTACCAGACACTGTGCCTGGTTTCATATGGTTGATCCTACTGACGGGTGCTCTTTTGAGGGGTGTTCCATGGAGATAAGACCTGTCCATATTTCCTGTTGGGACATATGAACATCATAGAGGGACAGTCTCCCACATGCTACCCTCTCCATGAAACAAAATGGAGAGTAGCTCGATAGTAGCAGCTGCTGGTCTGGTGGACTCCTATCGTCCTAGTACATGGGCAGCCTTTCTGAAAGAGAGACACCTGGCTGAGTGTAGCTTCTCCTGCCAGGGGTGTTTGCTGGTGCACGCTGAACGGATTTGCTCTTTAATACCAATATCATAAACCTTTTTAAGTACATTTTGGGTTTCAATTCCGCACCGTTTTTAAGATCTCTGCCTGCAGTCAGTAAATAGAAGCCTTGTTGCTTACATCCAGAGGATGAAACAACATTGTAATCCTGTACAACTAAGGCTACTTTCACACTTGCGTTAGGAGCGGATCCGTCTGGTATCTGCACAGACGGATCCGCTCCTATAATGCAAACGCTTGCATCCGTTCAGAACGGATCCGTTTGCATAACCATAAAAAAAAAAAAAAAAAAAAAAGACATTTTTTTATTTTTATTTTTTGTTCATGATAATGCAAACGGATCCGTTTTGACTTTACATTGAAAGTCAATGGGGGCGGATCAGTTTGAAAATTGAGCCATATAGTGTCAAATTCAAACGGATCCGTCCCCATTGACTTCCATTATAAGTCTGGACGGATCCGTTCGCCTCCGCACGGCCAGGCGGGCACCCGAACGCGTTCAGGTGTCCGCTCACTGAGCGGAGCGGAGGCTGAGCGCTGGCAGGCGGATGCATTCTCAGCGGATCCGCCTCCATTGAGAATGCATCAGGGCTGGACGGCTGCGTTCGGGACCGCTCGTGAGCCCCTTCAAACGGAGCTCACGAGCGGACACCTGAACGCAGGTGTGAAAGTAGCCTTATACATTACATAGGCCCCCTATTCAGTGTTCTCCACGGGCTGCACAAGTACCCATTGATTTCAATGTGTATTCACACATCTGTGATTTACCATTCTCCAGGATTACACCGCGGAAGCATGCCTTATTTCTGTACGTGTTCACGGATCTGTCACATCCATTATAGTCTATGGGTCAGTGAAATACCACAGGCTTAACCCTGATTTCATCTGTGTTTACTGGTCATTGCGGGGATATGCTTTGGAAATTAATTTTCACCTGAGCAGGGCAAAAAACGGACACATGGACCAAACCCGGATCCTTCATGGATCACATGAGCCACTGACCATCTTGTCACTGCTGTCATTCACAAGACCGTAGTTTTGGTCCACATCCGATCCACATTTTTTTGCAGATTGGACGTGAACCCATTCATTTCAACGGGGCAGCAAACAATGCGGACAGCAGACAGTGTGCTGTCCACATCTGTTTGTCCGTTTCGCAGTCCTGCATGGGGTTGTCTAACTTCATATTGTCTTTTGAATACTCCTCCCTATCCCCTCTTAGTTGGGATGGGGATTTAAAAAAAATATATATAACTATGAAGGAAGCGCTCTTACCTGCTCTCCAATACTCTGTTCCGGCTCTGTTGGGTCCTCGGCGGTCTTCTCTACGCTTCTGTCCCCGGATGTTAACTTCCAGCATGGACAGGGTGACATGTACTGCTACAGTCAGTGACTGGCTGCAGTGGCGATGTGTCCCCAGTGCCTTTTAAACTTAACTCGTATGTATGTAAAACCTTAAAAAAAATTGTTTCCGGCTATGTTCACATTCACAGCCATTTTTTTTTTTATCGTTCTAATGGATATAACATAAAAAAAACGATCCATGAAAATCATCTTTAATTCTGATGGTCTATCCTAAGGATAGTTCATCAATATGAGATTGCGGGGGTCCAACTCTCAGGACCCCTGGCGATCAGATGTTTGAGGAAGCCAAGTACAGCTCTGTATATTGGTATTGTAGCTCAGCCCCATTCACTTGACTGGAACTGCTGAACGTGACCTCACTGGCCTAGAAAGAGGCCTAAGCGCTGACAGCGTGCCGCCAGCTCTTCATACCAGTCAGGTATGGATGACCTATCCTGAGGATAGGCCATCAAAATCCCGGAGAACCCCTTTAATTAATAAAACATTTTGTGTGTACAGCTCCAATACAAACCTATCTGTTCCTATGGTAACAGAAAACAAACAAACGTGGTGTAGTTGAAGCCTGTGTTCACATGGTGGTATTTGATCTGAATTTCGGCACGAGCTCTGCGTCAAATCCGATGATGTTCCGCCTCAAATGTAACTGAATAGGATTTCCTCCGTTCAGATGCATCAGCATTTTTCAGATTATTACAGAGTGCTTCCGTGGTGTTTCTTTCCGTTGTTCCACACCGCAAAAAAAAAAAGACATGTCATATTTTTTATGTGGCGCGGACAGACCACGGACCCATTCAAGTTGAATGGGTCCGGTTCGACGATTGGATGTTGCCCGTGCATTGGGGACTGCAATTGCGGTCCCCAATGCACGGAACGGCCGCACAACAGCCGTGTGCATGAGGCCTAACCTAAAGGAAAACTCCACTCTTGGATGACATTTTACAATATTGCAGGAGTTGATAAACTTTGTAAATCATTTGCTTTACTTATCTTGCATGGATTTGTAATTACATGATTAGAGATGAAGGTAAAATCAGAGTTCTGCTGGTTACCGGTCACCGGAGAGCAGTGCATTGTGGGAGACAATATCCTAATTAAACACTTAAAGGGGTCTTCTGATCCTGGACATTCATGGTATATCCACCTCTGGGACCCACATTGGTCTGAAGAATGGAGATCATCCGACCTTGTCCAAGCGGCCTCTGTCCATCTCCTCCAGACCATGGTTGAATGCAGAGGAGGCTCGGCGTCACGCTCCCATTCTATGCACAGTGAGCCCATCTGTTTCTGTAATCCTGGCAGCCTGTGGGACTTGATGAGGGAACCATCGTTCTTGAAATATGTGCAGGTCCCAGAGGTGAGTCTTGCATCTATCAGACATTTGGGTATGCTGTATATGTCTAAGATAAGATTACCCCTTTATGGTGCCAATACGCTTGACCGAACCCATCGATTTTGTTGGGACCAGCCGACCACCTAATAGGCTTAGGAGTGTTGCGACTCCTTCAATGGCAAATAACCTTAAATATATTAAGACATGTTGCTCCATAGTGGAGCAATGAGGCAATGTGGATAGATTTGTGCATGGTCTGGCGTGGTTGATCCCAGGTTGTACTGCTGCTCCTTACTGCTAGGATTTTCTTGGAACCCTCTAGGATCATGGTGGGCAGAAGACAGAAGTAGGATACAAGGACACTTGTGTCTGGGTGAAGAAGTGTCGGACATGTTGGATCCAACACGCCCAGTCCTTTGATCTCATTCCACTCTCCACATTGAAACCACATGTACACTTAGGATACTTTCACACTAGCGTTATTAGAATCCGGCAAGCCATATACAAACGAAAACCGTTGATATACCGAATCCGTCTCATCCGGTATCATCCAGAATAACGTATCCTCTATTTAAATTTTTTTCAAAGATCAAAAGAGAAACCTGCTCCTCCTATATCCCGACGTATGCGCAGACCGGAAAACCGGTCAATTTTGCGGCAATTTTCGTAACACTTGGTACTTGATCCGGCATTAATACAGCTCTATGGAAATTAATGCCGGATCCAGCAAGTGCGGTATTTTTCCGGGATTTTGGCCGGAAAAAATACTGCAGCAAGCTGCTGTATTTTGTCCGGTCAAATACCATACAAGGGACTGAACGGAAGACCACCTGATGCATACTGAACGGATTGCTTTCTATTCAGAATGCCTTAGGACAAAACTGATGTGTTTTTTTCCGGTATTGAGACCCTTTACCGGATAAGAATAACACTAGTGTGAAAGTACCCTTAGCCGCACCGAGCGTGCATGCGTATGGGGAAACATGAAGAATAGCTGAAGTTAAAGGGGTTGTCCAAGTTTTTTTTTTATTCTTCCTATGTTTCTAACTAGGCAAATGTAACCGCTTTCCAATTAACTCACTTTATCTCCAGTGGCTGGTTTTTCAGATTTCACTGAGGGTCACATGACCTGTGATGTCAGCTTCTCTCCCTGCTCTGATAATGTTCCTGCACAAGCCTGAGAGATCTGTTCACCAGATGTCACTGTGCTGGCCACGCCCCCCTGCACTGCAGGCTGCTGCTTATTGCTCTCTCCCAGGATTCTTAACCCCTTCAGCTGCACAGACTCAGGGCTGAAGTGTTTACTGTGTAGTTGCAGGCAGTGAGGAGACAAATGCTGGGCACAGGAGCTGAAAGAGAAGTTCTTCAGAACATTGCAGGTAGAGGGAAGATCCTGTGTGTATTAGCAGTGTCATTGTACAGCTAGGACTTGTAGTTCTTTACATATAACATGCTGCTGAGTCTCCCAGCAGTCAGACATGTCACTCAGGGCAGCACTTGACAAAGGCTGGGATACAGCTGAAACGTTGCTGCCTGATTTTATGGCACACTTTCTGTAAAGTCCGTCCAATAAAGGATTCACTGGAGATGCTGCTGCTACCTCTGTTCATTTGCCAGCAGGCAGACATGTCACTCAGGGTAGCTCTTGTATCCACTCCCTTAGCAGTGTCATTATACAGCTGGAACTTGTAGTCCTACACATACAACAAGCTGCTGAGTCTCCCAGCAGGCAGGCATGTCACTCAGGGCAGCTCTTGTATCCACTCCCTTAGCACTGCGGGGGAGGGGGGGTTGGGGGGGGGGGAGGGGCAGAGATTGTTGTTATGGCAGGTAAACAAAGGGCCAGTAGAGAACCAGAGAAATGAGGAAATATATTTTTTTTGCCTAAAACTTGCTTAGCTCAGTTATATATCGCTGTCCATCAGATTTACAGTGCTATATCTTTTTTTTCCATAACTCGGACAACCCGTTTAAGTGAAGAAACAATATGAGAAGGTCTCCATGGCACTGCCCAGATGATAGGGGTCTAAACATGAGTTCATATGTTCTCCCCGTGTTTGTGTGGGTTTCCTCCGTGTTCTTCAGTTTTCTCGCTCCAAAGACATACTGATAGATTGTGAGCTGGACTGTAAACGGTGAGAGATGACAAGGCGTATAAAGCGCTGCAGACTATGTCGGTGCTATAGAAGGGACTACTATAAAGAATCCCTGTGTACTATACTTGAGCTTCTCTTTAGCTTGCGCGTTGTCGCTGCTGACGGTGATATTACGGTTACCAGGTAATCTGTTCCAGACTGGGTTACATTATTACGAGCGTGTTTACCGTTCTTCCCTTTTAATAGACGGGATGATTTATGGCTGTGGCTTGTACTGTGGAATCGGTGGGAACATGGCAAAAACGGAAGTGCACGTTTCTTGTGACCTCAAGGCCTAAAAAAAAAAAAAAAATACTAAATGGTTGAATAATTGGAAACGTTTTTCAGAAATGCATCCGGCCTGAAGAGCGTTTCTTAATTCATGCGGTCCTATGGAAATCGGGCTGCTCTTACTTAATCCATCTTCTTTGAGTTTCAGCAGTTCCTCTTTTTTAATACAGGTCAATAATTCTCTTTTTGTCTTCCTTTAGCAAACACCTACCTCTTCATGGTGCAAGCCCAAGGTATAATGCTAAGAGACAACGTACGGACCATTGGACACATGCTTAGACAGTATACCAATAAGAACAGTACACTGAATGGAACAGGTAAGACTTTCATATTCTTTGAATCCTGAAAATTCAGGGGTGACCGAGATTATTGGGAACCTTTCAGTAAAAGCAACATCTTGCTCAAAGACGTGCTGCAAATATGGTCCCAAGATCCTGTAATCCCTCCATGTGTATGGCCTCAGATTATGGCTCCTGAAGAAGTCGCAGACCTTTCCTCCTGACTAAGGCTACTTTCACACTAGCGTCTTTTGTGGATCCGTCATGGATCAGCAAAAAACGCTTCCGTTACAATAATACAACCGCCTGCATCGGTCATGAAAAGATCCGGTTGTATTATGTCTTCTATAGCCATGAAGGATCCATCTTAAACACCATTGAAAGTCATTGGGGGACGGATCCGTTTTCTATTGTGTCAGAGAAAACTGATCCGTCCCCATTGATTTACATTGTGTGTCAGGACGGATCCGTCTTGCTCAGCACCACATCGCGGACAGAAAGACTCTGCTTGCAGCGATGGTGACGCAACCAAACGGAACGGAAAGCATTTTGGTGCACTCCGTTCAGTTCAGTTTTGTCCCCGTTGACAATGAATGGGGACAAAACTGCAGAGTTTTCTTCCGCTATTGAGATCCTATGACGGATCTCAATAGCGGAATTGAAAATGCTAATGTGAAAAGCCTTAGGGATGCCTCTGCTGGGATGTTGGGCTTACTTTTTTTTACGCCCTTCTGAAGTGATGTTTTGGTAGATGTACTGTTTTTGCACGTTACACTTGAACGACATGTACTGGCTTGATAGATTTTTACTGTTCTTTTTTTCTTTTGTACCAATATCATGTTATACACTATGTCTTCATTTAAAGGGGCTTGCTACTTCATCCTCACCTGCAGCCAGCTCTGCTGTTCACTTCCTGGATTAATGCTTCTAAGGCTGGGGAGGGCTTAGGCAGTTTGAGTTAAGCCCTGCCACGCCTCTTTCTGACATCACACTCCTTGCGTGCTATGGCCACCGCTCCTCTCCCGAATCCCTGGGCCGCGCTTGCGCAAAAGACTTTTATTTTTTTTCTCCCAGCCGGCCATTGCAGTCCTGAGAGCTCCTGCTGCCGCACATGTGCAAAGCTTATTTCTTCAGTGCCGTATCTCATACAGAGCTGCGCTGCATACAGGGCATGCGCGGCTCTGTATGAAATGAGCCTTGCAGCGCGCGCGTTCAGGACTGCAATTAGCGACCGGCTGGTTGAAAATAAAGTGTCTTTTACATAAGCGCGGCCTATGAATTCGGGAGGCGAGCGGTGGCCGTATCTATGGGATACCATATGACAACAATAAGGTAGGAGGGAAAGAATTTTATCAAGAAGGGTGGGAATTTGCCAATACAATATATTTACAAAAATGATCACTGGCACATCATTAACAGATTACACAGTGATCATTGTGATGGGAATACCCCTTTAAGTGGGTTGGTCTGGACCCTGACAGCTTATCATGGCTGGCGCTTCCTTATATCACTTTCCCTGTTTATTTGTACATGAGGGTCTTAACCGCCTCAGGACCGCCTAACGCAGGATCGCGTTCCGGAGGCGGCAGCCCTGCGCACAGTCACGCATATATGCGTCCTCTCGCGAGACGCGAGATCTCCTGTGAACGCGCGCACACGGGCGCGCGCGTTCACAGGATCGGAAGGTAAGCGAGTGGATCTCCAGTGGTTCTCCAGCCTGCCAGCGGCGATCATTCGCTGGCAGGCTGGAGATGCGATTACGGATACATGGATCGGATCCGCAAAACACATACGGACATCTGAATGGAGCCTTATAGGGGGGTGATCAATGACAGGGGGGTGATCACCCCATATAGACTCCCTGATCACCCCCCTGTCATTGATCACCCCCCTGTCATTGCTCACCCCCCTGTAAGGCTGCATTCAGATGTCCGTATGTTTTTTAGGGATACATGGATCGGATCCGCAAAACACATACGGACGTCTGAATGGAGCCTTACGGGGGGGTGATCAATGACAGGGGGGTGATCACCCCATATAGACTCCCTGATCACCCCCCTGTCATTGCTCACCCCCCTGTAAGGCTCCATTCAGACATTTTTTTTTGGCCCAAGTTAGCGGAAATTATATATTTTTTTCTTACAAAGTCTCATATTCCACTAACTTGTGTCAAAAAATAAAATCTCACATGAACTCACCATACCCCTCACGGAATCCAAATGCGTAAAGATTTTTAGACATTTATATTGCAGACTTCTTCTCACGCTTTAGGGCCCCTAGAATGCCAGGGCAGTATAAATACCCCACATGTGACCCCATTTCGGAAAGAAGACACCCCAAGGTATTCCGTGAGGGGCATATTGAGTCCATGAAAGATTGAAATTTTTGTCCCAAGTTAGCGGAAAGGGAGACTTTGTGAGAAAAAATAAAATAAAAATCAATTTCTGCTAACTTGTGCCCAAAAATTTTTTTTTCTATGAACTCGCCATGCCCCTCATTGAATACCTTAGGGTGTCTTCTTTTCAAAATGGGGGTCACATGTGGGGTATTTATACTGCCCTGGCGTTTTAGGGGCCCTAAAGCGTGAGAAGAAGTCTGGGATCCAAATGTCTAAAAATGCCCTCATAAAAGGAATGTGGGCCCCTTTGCGCATCTAGGCTGCAAAAAAGTGTCACACATCTGGTATCGCCGTACTCAGGAGAAGTTGGGCAATGTGTTTTGGGGTGTCATTTTACATATACCCATGCTGGGTGAGATAAATATCTTGGTCAAATGCCAACTTTGTATAAAAAATGGGAAAAGTTTGTCTTTTGCCGAGATATTTCTCTCACCCAGCATGAGTATATGTAAAAAGACACCCCCAAACACATTGCCCAACTTCTCCTGAATACGGTGATACCACATGTGTGACACTTTTTTGCAGCCCTAGGTGGGCAAAGGGGCCCACATTCCAAAGAGCACCTTCGGATTTCACAGGTCATTTACCTACTTACCACACATTAGGGCCCCTAGAATGCCAGGGCAGTATAACTACCCCACAAGTGACCCCATTTTGGAAAGAAGACACCTCAAGGTATTCCGTGAGGGGCATGGCGAGTTCCTCGAAATTTTTATTTTTTGTCACAAGTTAGCGGAAAATGATATATATTTTTTTTTTTTCTTACAAAGTCTCATATTCCACTAACTTGTGACAAAAAATAAAAACTTCCATGAACTCACTATGCCCATCACGAAATACCTTGGGGTGTCTTCTTTCCAAAATGGTGTCACTTGTGGGGTAGTTATACTGCCCTGGCATTTTAGGGGCCCGAATGCGTGAGAAGTGGTTTGAAATCAAAATCTGTAAAAAAATGGCCGGTGAAATCCGAAAGGTGCTCTTTGGAATGTGGGCCCCTTTGCCCACCTAGGCTGCAAAAAAGTGTCACACATCTGGTATCACCGTACTCATGAGAAGTTGGGCAATGTGTTTTGGGGTGTCATTTTACATATACCCATGCTGGGTGAGATAAATATCTTGGTCAAATGCCAACTTTGTATAAAAAATGGGAAAAGTTGTCTTTTGCCAAGATATTTCTCTCACCCAGCATGGGTATATGTAAAATGACACCCCAAAACACATTGCCCAACTTCTCCTGAGTACAGCAATACCAGATGTGTGACACTTTTTTGCAGCCTAGGTGGGCAAAGGGGCCTACATTCCAAAGAGCACCTTTCGAATTTCACTGGCCATTTTTTACAGACTTTGATTTCAAACTACTTCGCACGCATTTGGGCCCCTAAAATGCCAGGGCAGTATAACTACCCCACAAGTGACCCTATTTTGGAAAGAAGACACCCCAAGGTATTTCGTGATGGGCATAGTGTGTTCATGGAAGTTTTTATTTTTTGTCACAAGTTAGTGGAATATGAGACTTTGTAAGAAAAAAAATAAATAAAAAAAAATCATAATTTTCCGCTAACTTGTGACAAAAAATAAAAAGTTCTATGAACTCACTATGCCAATCAGCGAATACTTTAGGGTGTCTACTTTCCAAAATGGGGTCATTTGTGGGGTTTTTCTACTGTCTGGGCATTGTAGAACCTCAGGAAACATGACAGGTGCTCAGAAAGTCAGAGCTGCTTCAAAAAGCGGAAATTCACATATTTGTACCATAGTTTGTAAACGCTATAACTTTTACCCAAACTTTGTAGAACAATAAATTTAGAGAAAAATTTATATATGGATGTCGTTTTTTTTTGCTAAATTTTACAACTGAAAGTGAAAAATTTTCATTTTTTTGCAAAAAAATCGTTAAATTTTGATTTAATAACAAAAAAAGTAAAAATGTCAGCAGCAATGAAATACCACCAAATGAAAGCTCTATTAGGCTGCTTTCACACTAGCGTTCGGGTGTCCGCTCGTGCGCACTGTTTGAAGAGGCTCACGAGCGGCCCCGAACTCATCCGTCTGGCCCCAATGCATTCTCAGTGGAGGCGGATCCACTGAGAATGCATCCGCCTGCCAGTGTTCAGCCTCCGCTCCGCTCAGTGAGCGGACACCTGAGCGCTGCTTGCAGCGTTCGGGTGTCCGCCTGGCCGTGCGGAGGCGAGCGGATCCGTCCACACTTACAATGTAAGTCAATGGGGATGGATCCGCTTGAAGATGACACTATATGGCTCAATCTTCAAGCGGATCTGTTCCCCATTGACTTACAATGTAAAGTCTGAACGGATCCGCTCAGGCTACTTTCAGACTTAGAAAATTTTCTAAGTAATAATGCAGACGGATCCGTTCTGAACGGATGCAAACGTCTGCATTATCGGAGCGGATCCGTCTGATGAAACATCAGATGGATCTGCTCCGAACGCTAGTGTGAAAGTAGCCTTGGTGAGAAGAAAAGGAGGTGAAATTCATTTGCGTCGTAAGTTGCATGACCGAGCAATAAACGGTGAAAGTAGTGTAGGTCAGAAGTGTAAAAAATGGCCTGGTCTTTAAGGGTGTTTAAGCTATAGGGGCTGAGGTGGTTAAAGGGAATGTGTCATCAGAAAATGACCTATTGTTTAAATCACATTTTTATGTTTAACATATTTTTAAAGAATTTTTGATTTTATTTTTAATTTTCCTTGACAAGATTTGTTTAAACAAAAACCATAAAATTCAGCAGTTTTCGCACTAGCCATTAAGCCTATTAATAGGCGCCACTTCTTGGTCTGTACAGATCACTTTACTGTAGTTATCTGCTTATCTGTGATTCTAATCCTGCCTGTAATGATATCACCTCTGTGTATAGATAAGACAGGATCCACCATTCACAATGGGTGTTTGTAAGAGCTTATCTATTCTTTCCTTGTACAATGACCTCTGCACAAGTCGCAGAGCATGCCCAGAAAACTCTCCCATAGAAGTCAATGAGGTCTCCTCCTGACCATTGTGTCTGTGGACCAAGGGACTGCCGTAAAGCAATTTTCTTAATGCTTCCTAAATGCTGTTACGAACAGCTCAGGCAAGATGGCCGCCCCATAATCATGTTCAGGAAATAGAATAAAAAAAATCTGTAATGAGAAAATAAAAACTGAGTAACACATATTCTTCTTTCTAATATCTGGTTTTAACTGGCACATACAATTTTTGGTGACCCATTTCCTTTAAGCTGATGTTCGTGTATTGTTTGCGCCTATACAATATAATGCATTTCACCTACATTTATGGCCTGCCCTGTAGATGTCCCACAAATTTGAGGTATCCCTGTTTAATGGACATAGATTGCATGGGAACATCCTAGGTGCTAGGTATTTTATACCTATATGGTCTTGATGGATCGGTCACGTGGCCTAGGCACAGCTCAGCCCCATTCACGCACTGCCACTATACAATGTACCGCCCTGTGCTTGGTGAGCTAAGAGATGGCCACAGCTGGTTCCTTCTCAAACAGCTTATCGGCAGGGGTCCTGGGTGTTGGACCCCTACTGATCAGATACTTATGACCTATCCGGAGGATAGGTCGTCAGTACACGTCGGTGGTCAGTGATTTACATCAGCGAGCCTCCACAGACATAAGGTACAAGGGAAAGATCTGCACCTGTTCTGTGGTTTCAGCCGCACCATCACTGATATGTGAATGAGGCATAAAAGTCTCAGAAAACCCTTGTTTGCTTGTATGCCCTATAGGGGGTGGTTTCCAGCAGTCTCGCCCATCCAGGTATAACATGGGCAGCTATTCATTTGAATGTCCGGCATATAAAAGTACATTTACCATCTGGAGGCTGTTTGGCAGGAACTATTTTGTTTCTGTGTAAGGAGCAGTGTTCACGATGAGACACCTTTTCAGTGTGGTTGTCCTGCTGGTCATTTCTTTAAGGAAATTCTACCCCACCCATACCTCACTGCTTCCCATCCTAACACTTACCGGGTCCCCGCTAGTCTCCACTTCCTGGTCCTTCTAGACGCACATGAAGGCTCAGCCAATCACTGGCCGCTGTGGTGGTCATTTCCTGTGTGTCAAGAGGGACCAGGAAGTAGAGACCAGCGGGGAGCATTGGAAGAACAGCCTTGAGGGATCAGTGTGGGAAGTATCGGTATCTACGGGGGAGGGAAGGAGCAGCACTTGGGAGTTCCTTCTGTAGTGTCGTCTTCTATTATATTTTATTTCCTGAATGAATGAATGACGTATGTTACGGAGAGAGTTGTGGTCATGCTTTAAGGTTGAAATTGCTGGCTCTGTGCCTTGTCATATAGATGCATCCGGCTAGAACTGAACATGGACCTGTCAGGACTCGTTGTCCTGCACGACCTGGGGAGTAGGAGAGTGTGCTATATAATTAATATAATGATAATAGTATTTTATATTAAGGCCCCCCCCCCCCCCCCCCCCCCCCCCCCCCCCCCCCCCCCCCCCCCCCCCCCCCCACCCCCCCCCCCCCCCCCCCCCCCCCCCCCCCCCCCCCCCCCCCCCCCCCCCCCCCCCCCCCCCCCCCCCCCCCCCCCCCCCCCCCCCCCCCCCCCCCCCCCCCCCCCCCCCCCCCCCCCCCCCCCCCCCCCCCCCCCCCCCCCCCCCCCCCCCCCCCCCCCCCCCCCCCCCCCCCCCCCCCCCCCCCCCCCCCCCCCCCCCCCCCCCCCCCCCCCCCCCCCCCCCCCCCCCCCCCCCCCCCCCCCCCCCCCCCCCCCGACCTCGCTTATTTCCTCATTCAGTGGTAATTTCACGTGGGAAAAAATATTTGAATACAAAAAAAGCTTGTCAAAACGAAACTCAAGAAATGCACGATGTTCTTTAACAAGCCGTGAGAAGAAAGCCTCAAAGTTGTTGTCTCCTGAAGGCATCTCTGGTCTATCCCCTCTCTGCGAAGTCCATTGGAGGCGCTAGTGAGTTAAATTTACTCGTAAGATGGTGCCTCCTTGGTCTCGACAATATTTTCTATTTGCTGATTAAAGGGCATCCGTCAGTAGATTTGTACCTATGACACTGGCTGACCTGTTCCATGTGCGCTTGGCCGCTGAAGGCATCCGTGTTGGTCCCATGTTCAGTCTGCATTGCTGAGAAAAATGAGGTTTTAATATATGCAAATTAGCCTCTAGGAGCAACGGGGGTGTTGCCATTACACCTAGAGGCTCTGCTCTCTCTGCCACACCCTCTGCTTTTCGATTGCCTTTAGGAGACATCAGGGCCAGGTGTGAGGACATTGACACTGCCTGCAGAGGGCGCTGCAGTTACCCCTAGAGGCTCTGCTCTCTATGTAACTGCAATGCCCCCCGTTGCTCCTTGGGGCTCATTTGCATATTTATCAGTAATGCGGGCACATATGACCATGGGACCAACACAGGCGCCTTCAGCTGCCAAGTGCACATGCAAATCTGCTGACAGATGCCCTTTATGGCGTTTCTTTAGTAATGTAATTCTACCTAGGTTCCCTTTAGCACAAATAATAACTAGCTCATTTAATATTTAACAAAACCTTTAAATAAGTCATCCAACCAGAAAGCCTAGCAGTGTATAATGGTAACAGGGGGCTTGTACAATGGCCTTTGTATTAGAGATGGCTGAATCGATTCGTCTCATCAGCAGGGCTCAGACCTCCCCGCGCTAGAGATCATACTTACCTAGTCCCCTCTGGGTTTGGGGTCTAACAGTCCCTGTGCCGACTCTTCAACGGGGCGGGGGGGCATGACTGCTGCAGCCAATCACATGCCGCAGCAGTGACATCCTCCCCTTTCGTCACGTGACCTTTTATCAAACAGGTATTACGGTTATGTAACGTTATCCTCTATCCACAGGATAGGCAATAACTATTAGATCGATGGGGGTCCTACCTCTGGGACCCCCACCAATTGCGAGAGCGGCAACCTCGTACCCTGTGGAGCCCCTGAAATGAATAGAGTGTCCATTCGCATGCACACAGCTGCTCCATTCATTTCTATGGGAGTTCCAGAGATAGCAGAATGCAGCACTCGGCTATCCCCGGAACCCCCAGTGCATGGCTGAAATGCTGCTCCATTTATTTTGGGGGGCTCCATGGTGTATGGGTCCCTGTTTTCGTGATCTGTGGACAGGGGATAACTTTACATAACTGCAATAGCCCTTTAAGTGGAGGACTATCCTGAGAATAGGCCACACTAGCTGATCGCCATAGTCTACAGCGCCTGATGTGGACAGCTCTGTGTACTGCGCTCCGTACAGCAGCATTTTCCCCATTCACTTCAATAGGAGCAGCACTGCATTGACAAGGTCAGGCCACCACAAAGTAGATGGGCCTGTCTGATTCCTGCAATGTAGCTGATCGCTCGGTGATCCACTGCAGATCCACTTGGGATGGCCTATGCTGAGGATAGGCCATCACCTAATTCAAGGGGTTGTCTCACTTCAGTAAGTTGCATTTATCATGTAGAGAAAGTTAATAGAAGGCACTTACTAATGTATTGTTATTATCCATATTGTCTCCTTTGCTGGTTGGATTCATTCTTCAATCACATTATACTCTGCTCGTTTCCATGGTTACAGACCACCCTGTAGTCCATCAGTGGTGGTCGTGCTTGCACACTATAGGAAGAAGTGCCAGCCTCTCTGGTGGCCGGGACCATGGCAGAGCACATAGGCTAGTTCTTTTTCCTATAGTGTGCAAGCACGGGCCACACTGCTGGATTACAGGGTGGTCTGTAACCATGGAAACGAGCAGTGTATATTGTGATAGAAAAATGAATCCAGCCAGCAAAGGAGACAATATGGACAATCACAATACATTAGTAAGTGCCTTGTGTTAACTGTCTCTACATGATATATGCCACTTATTAAAGTTAGACAACCCTTTTAAAGGTGAACAGCCTTTTTCAAATCGAAAGTGCTACAAAATGTCGAGGTGCAGCTCTACCCTAATATCCTGGAGGCTTGGGAAGCCAGACCAGACCCAGGGGGGCCAAGGAGGGACCCTGTTCTATCCCAGCGCATTAAACTAATGAAGTGATTTGGGCTGGGGTCACTCTACACACCAACAAAAAACGCCTCAATATTCAGCTTTCTACTGGAGTTTTCCCTGTCGGTGCTGAATGAACTTTGAGACTGCTCACCTCTGTCTTGGCCTCATGACACTTGACATCTTGTCAGTTGTTACTTCATGTTTAATGACTTTTTGATAAAAATGTTATTAGTATCAATAACATATACAGGACTTATAAAAGGTCTGCACCCCCTTGGACTTTGTTCTGTTTTATAGTGTAATAAGATTGACTTATTGGTTTAGGATAGCTGCACCTCTTGACATGGAAAAAAACCTGAACAGTTCACGTTGCGCCTCTCTGCTGGCCGAGTTCTGCCGCCATGCCTTTTTCTCTGACATGCTTGCCCACTCAGGGTTTGAGATCAGTGGGTGTTCCCCTTGAAAATAGGTCTACCATACCAGTGCCCCTCACTCAGCCAACACGTCTCGCCAACAGGCTTCGACAGGAGAATCCCCTGATGAAGCCTGTTGGCGAAACACGTTGGATGAGTGAGGGGCACTGGTATGGTAGATTTACCTTTGGGCTTACCCATGGTCTTTAGTTTTAGTCTCATTGCTGGACAATTAAGACCTTTTTGTACTTGGGCCTATCTTTTGGTAGTAGACAGGTGTTATTATAATACTATCTGGTGGTCCCTCACTTAAACTGTTTTGTGGTCTTTTTTTTTTATTTTATGCTTTTAATACAATGATGAAATAAAGAATGTATTACTTTATGGTAATTTTGGATTATGAATGATTGTTGGGTATAGATACTTTTGTTGTGGGAATGGTGTTTGATGTATGTGGCCCTTATAGGTCGGGTAATATAGGTATTTTATTGCATTACAAAGAAGCGGTGTGTCGGACAATATATTTTTTTCCTTTTAGTGGTTTTCCCACAAAAAGTATTGTACATTTTTTTTAAACCAGCAACTGGATCTGAATTCTTTTGTAATTGCTTGTAATTAAAAATGTAGCATAGCCACTAAGTTAATAAATAAAATGTATTTGTATAGTGCCACCTGCAGTTCCCCCCCCCCCCCCCCCCCCTTATTTTTGCCCACCTCAGTAACATCTATGATGTGGTCGCACATGCTCACTGCCACCAGCCCTATCTACTGTTAGAACTGTGACAGTTAGAGGAAGAGAGCTACAACAGAAAGACCCCCCCCCCCCTCCCCCCGACAAAGGACACGCCCCCTGAGCTGCCAGTTTGATATAGATCTAGAGGAGCAATGAATGAGGAGATCTCTGGATCCATGTGAGGTACAGGGCTGGTTCTAGCTTTGTTAGAAAGAGATTGTCATGTACTGTATGATGTCTGGGTTTTATATTTTTACATTAATCATGGGATAACCCCTTTTAAGAATTTGAATATTAAAGACCTAAAGGGTCATCGTTTCCTCCACATTTCCCTCCATCTTTCTCCATGTAACATTTTCTGGCAGCAGAAGTTGCAGTCGTTATCATCTGTTGATGAGACTGCTGTAGTCATTTAGTAATTCTTTCCCTTTTGGCTGCTCCCGATCCGGAAGCGACAACCGGGGAGCACCACAGGCCGACCACGGGGATAAGCTTCTGCTGCTTTTGGACATTTGTGTGAAATTATTAATCCATAAAAAGCTGGTCTCCTAGAAAGCGGTATATTGACAGAATTTACTTCAGACTCCCTATGTTGGCGTTCTGGGCTCCAGGTGATCTCTGGAAAGTTCTAATAAGCTCTTTTTACAATTTTCCATACATGGTTCCACAAGCAGCTATATGATGCTTTCTTTGGAAAACTGAAAGGGAGTCCACTTTGTAGATGCCATACATGCTGTGGTTTTGCTTGCCCATCCTGTCGTAGCAGAACATCACAATCACAGTGGCCTGGCCGAGAGGTGTGATGGCATGAGTGGATGGGTGGCCCGGTAAGCCTGGGCTGATATTCCTCTTGGCATATACCAAACAGTGGGCCGTTATCTTTGACCCATGGTGTGGCTGTTTTTGATGATATACCTATACTTCCAGCTTAAAGTATGAATTCGTTATTGACTGCTCTATCAACTTGGATGGTCGGTGTATTCAGTAGGCTAACTATCAGTTACACCAGGTAGAACGTCCTTTGTCCAGACGTCATTGAACGTGTTGATCACAATGTTTCATCATTGTTCTGGTCATTAATTTGAATGTCTTTTCCCCCCCCACAGATTATCCAGATGGCACAAACTCTACAGACTTTACTTCACAGTCTACCATGTACCTACCGGAAAACTTCACAATCTCTCCACACCTTCCGTGCCCAGAGAAGCTGCCTTTTATGCGTATGTATCTAATCTCTCCGTGCATTGTAAGGTCCAGTTCACACAGAGTTTTATGGTAGGTTTCCGCCTCCCGAAAAACCCTTCAATACAGCCTCCCATTCATTTCTGTGGGAAGCAGCACATGCTTTATTCTCCACTTGGGGAAAAAAAAGAAGCAGCATGTCCTGTCTCGTGGCCAAATCCATTCCAAGTCTACCATTGAAACGAATGGGAAGGGTCTGTGTCCGTGTGTTTTTTTTGGATCTACTGCAAAAGCCATAAGCTGAAAATGCAGGTAACCCACTGGTTAAAAAAAAGTGTTGAAAAATTGCATCCAAATATATGCATGAAAAAAAAAAAAAACATACTTTCTGGGCCATAACTAAAATTGGTTTTGGGTCTAGACAACCACTTAAGGAAGGCATCAAACCACACTAAGGCACTGCTGTCGGTCTGAGGCACTGCCGAGGGTCCATCAGTCCTTTTCTTGACAAAAAAGAAGGAATCAAGTCGTCACACTGGCTCCTAAATCCTGCAGTATTTAGCTCATCCCTGCTCTAATCCTTTGTAAAACTGTTCTCTGTCATGAGCCGGACTTTTATGAATTTTCCGGCCTCTAGAAATGACTGTGAATTTTGAGTTATTTTGTTAACTCCTTGTTTGTCCTTCTGTTCTTAAAGAGGACCTGCCACCACTCCTGACATGTCTATTTTAATACCTTCATGCATTACCCACGTACTAACAATTCTGGAGCATCTATTCTTATGTCTGTATGTTGTGCAATTCCTTTATTATTTCTACTAGAAGTTATGACTGAATTGCTAGCAGTCTGCAGTAAGGGTACAAAGGGGTGGTAATCACTTGAGGGTGTGTCCCTGCACAGTCTGACTCTATCCAATCAGTGCTGCTATTGTCAGACGGTGCAGGTACACACCCCAACTGGTTACCTCCCCTCTGTACCCTTACTGCAGACTGCTAGAAATTTATTCAGAACTTCTAGTAGAAATAATAAAGGAATGGCACAACACAGAGCCATAAGAATAGATGTTCCAGAATTGTTATTACACGGGGAATGCATGTAGCTATTAAAACAGGAATGTGAGGGGCAGTGACAGGTCCTCTTTTTAAAGGAGCAGTAGGGCGTCTTCACACGTGACGGAATGCATTTGTGGAAAAATCTGCATCCTAAATACCTTCCATTGTGTTCCTATGGAGGTTATATTTGTCTGCTCTAAAAACCTGGGCGTCTGCGTTTCGCTGCGGAAAACACAATTTCTCCATACGTTTCAATGCGAAATAACAGTCTGCAATGAAAACTGCACCAAAGTCCTAAAAATAAAGAAACCTAAACATACGGGCATGCGGATTTGAGTGTGTATTTTTTTTACTGTGCTTACACCGACCTTCTTTATGAAATGGGTAGATGTGTTTCATATCAATTAACGGATCCGACCAGTGAGACATCATTCACCGCTCATTTACTGCATCGGAAGCCATAACTGCTATATCCTATGCATTATGTCCAATATAAAGAGGATAATAAAAAAAATCTGAGTAGCATTTGTATATTCTTGACTATTTACCATTAAAGGGGTTAACTGACCATTTGTAACTGATGACCTATTCTCTGTATTCCCTCCGTTCCGCACCGTGTATTCCGGATTGTGACCCATTCACTTGAAAACAGTGCCCGTATATTGCGGACCCACTGATGGCGGGCTGCAATACGAGCACGGACCTGCTAAGTGAATGAGGCCTAATTGTATGCAGTATATGGACTATTAATTGGAATTTTTCTTGCCGGCAGGTGGATCTACTGATATCAATATGAGTGAGATCACATTAGAAGAAATTCACCAGCAATTTTCCGCCATGGATATTGGGCCTGGAGGGCATTGGAAACCTACAGACTGCACTCCTCGCTGGAAGGTGAGAATGCATAGAAAGGAGGTGACTTTGCTTATCGTTTTCCCGTCATGAGTGTCACAGGCATGTGGAGTCCGTCCAGCTGGCAGCTACACCGACGGCAAATAAGCAAATTACAGTGCGATGTGAAAGATTATGCTGTCAAAGTTTCCACCTACACAAGGGTTATAAGTCGGGCCTCTGAATGTGCGTATAGCAGGCTGCTTCTCAATGTTTTCAGATTACCCCTGGGGTAAATTTTGGATTTTAGAATGTTCTCTTCAGTGGGGACAGATACCAGGGACAGATACCAGTCACTGCACAGCGCTGCGGAATCCTAAATGAATAAAATAATACGAATCTGACTCTTGCATGTGGATAAGAGATAACTAGTTGATTGTTGGGGGTCTGACTGTGGGAACCCCCACCAATCCTGGGAACAGGGGTTTCCTTTCCCCCTCCTGATAGAGCAGCGGGTTGAACATGTACCCTGCCAGGCCATCCATTCTCTATGGGACTGCTGCAGATAGCCAAATAAATGGAGCTACAGGGCGCATGCTCGGCCTTCAGCTCCATCAGGACAGGTGATTGGGACCCCCATTCTCGGGATTGGTAGGGGTCCCAGTAGTCAGACCCTCACCAGTCAATTAGTTATGTCCTATCTTGTGGCTTTGCACAACCATTGCCGTTCTGTGCAGGGAAATCTGCATCGGCCAATCCGCTCCAATTTTTGTGAATTTTGGTGGAAATTTGCTTGTGGATTTCACCTGCGGAGAACAAGAATTTTAAAATCTTACACCTAGAAATACTCTGCGATGTGTACATGACGTATTGAAATGTCTGACTTGTTACGGTGTTGTGCTGCTCTGCAAGTGTACGTGATACCCAAAGTGCGTAGGTAGCCTAGAAATAGCGGCACGTCGTGTATGCAGTGACTGCTCCTGTGTAGGTGTCACGTCCGGTGACCACCTTTCTGACTCCTACAGATCGGTCTTGGCGATGCCCGTCCTTGCGGTCGGCTTTTTATGGAACAAATTGCCTTTACACAATTTACCGTTTATCTGTCCTATTCCTCTCTAATAATCCGGGGAAGGTTTTAGTATAAGCATTTGATCCGTCTTTGCTTTAATCTGATTTTTGATGTCATGGCCATAAAATGGATTATTTAAAATGCAGATGTGCCTTTTGCTGCTAATATGAATGAATACTTTGTGGTTTTGGCCGTACTAAAAACTGGTCGTTTTCCTTTTCTCCTGCGCCGAGTGCGATTCTAAACCCGGGTCCGTTGAGACTGTATTCCAGATTGAATCATGATTAGTGTTGAGCGAACTTCTGTTTTAAGTTCGGCGTCTAAAGTTCGGCTTCCGGTTAGCGGAGAATCCCGATATGGATTCCAAATTCCGTTGTGGTCCGTGGTAGTGGAATCAGTAATCGGCCATTATTGATTCCGCTACCACGGACCACAACGGAATTTGGAATCCATATCGGGATTCTCCGCTAACCGGAAGCCGAACTTTAGACGCCGAACTTAAAACAGAAGTTCGCTCAACACTAATCATGATGTTTTTAATGGTTTAAAAAGATTTTCTACCTCAATTTATTTTCCAAAAATACTGTTTGGTGCATGTAAAATGCTGGGTCTGTGCCCAGACCAAACCGCCTTGCCCATTCTCTCTACATCCAGTGGCAATTTTTATCTTGACCTAGCTAACCTGAAACAGATGTGCTGCCTGACAACTCTGGTGAAAGTCAGTGGTTGTCAGTCAGGGGATCCCTAGCAACAAGTTTGACAGACATGGGGGAGATTTATCCAAACTGGTGTAAAGGCAAACTAGCTTAGTTGCCCATAGCAACCAGTCAGATTCCACGTTTCATTTGCCAAAGGAGCTCTGAAAAATGAAAGGTGGAATCTGATTGGTTGCTACCGGCAACTAAGCCAGTTTGCCTTTACACCAGTTTTAATAAATCTCTCCCATAATCTATTCCAGGTTGAATGGCTGCAGTGCCCACAGCAGAGGAGAGGAAGGCTCTGAGAGGGGTCAGTCCTTACTATCCAAAATAATTTGATAGACAACTATATTTTTTGGTAAAGGCCTCACACAAGCTTTTAAGGGTATGTTCCCATGTGACAGATAAGCTGCAGAATTGCATGCGGCAAATCCACTTTTTTACAGTCCCAGCGAAGTGGATGAGATTTTAAAGGGAACCCGTCATCAACTTTATGCTGCCCATACTAACAGCAGAATAAAGTACAGAGAGGTGAGTTGAGTTCAGCGCTCTGTCATTTATAAGTAAGTGGTTGCTGAGAACCAACATCACAATCATTGCAGACTGGGCCTGGAAAAGAGTCCCGGCCACCTGAGAAGAGTCCTGGTTATTCATGAATTCCTGCTCTCCCGCCCACCTGCTGATGACTGACAGGCTTCTACCTAGTTTACCCCCTTTCTCTCTAGGAGAGAACTGCAAATCATCAGATGGGTGAGAGAGCAGGAGATTATGTATAACCAGGACTCTTCTCAGGTAGATGTGACTCTTCTCAAGGCCTGGGCTGCAATTATTATGAGGCTGGTTCTCAGCAACCACTTACTTTTAGCTGATGAGTGATACACCGCTGAAATCAGAATTTCTGTCACTATTTTATGCTGCCGTCAGTGAGATCAGCATAAAGTTGATGACAGGTTCCCTTTAGGATGGATTTCGCCCTTTGCGCTGTAGAACACTAATGGGGTCATCTATCAAACTGGTGTAAAGTAGAACTGGCTTAGCTGCCCATAGCAACCAGTCAGATTCCACCTTTTCAAAAATGAAAGGTGGAATCTGATTGGTTGCTATTGGCAACTAAGTCAGTTGTACTTTACACCAGTTTGATAAATGACCCCATAAGTCTACAGCAAATCCACACCACAATCTGCAACAGATCCGCAGTGGGACTGCAGCCAAATTGTGTGTGGTCATGCCCTGACTTCTCCCCCCAGAATGAGCAGGAACTTAAATGTATAAAATACAAGTTATACTGAATCTTTTCCCATATAACTATATATCAATCTGCTCAGCTGCTACCTGCAGCTCAGACACCATGTACAATGTGACAGGTTCCCTTTAAAGTTGTTTCGCAGACTAAGCTGCTAAAGAGCATTCAGAGATCAACCTTACAGGAGCCATATCTACTGAGTCTGAAGATGTTAACTGATGTCTAGGTGTGGTGGGCATGGTATGTGAACTGTGCGGAGGTGGTTGTGCAGAGAGGGGGAAGAGGTGAGCTGTGACCATCATCTATTGTGAATAGTGGCTCCCATTATATCTGTATAAAGGTGTTCTATTTCATTGTAATCCTGCCTGTGATGATAATGGGATGACTGCTGAGTTGTGAACCTTTTTTTAGGCTTAATGGTCTTTATGAATATGACGAATTTCAAGTTTTGCCATGGAAAATCAAAGAAAAATTCACTAATTTATTATGTTTAATTGAAAACCTGATTTTAAAATTGTACGTGGAGTGGAATCTGCAGGCAGCATGTCATAGGGCAGAAGGAGCTGAGCAGATCGATATGTCCTTCTGTGGGAATAGATTCATAACTTCTACTCTTTCCATGTTTAGGAGTCCAGTGGGCGGTCAAACTCTCTGGATACAGGGAAGGCCATAGAACCGCCCACTGGACTCCCAGAGATTTAGAATTACTATAGAAGTTATGACTCTTTTTCCTATAAAAGTATATGTATGTCTTCTCAGCTCCTTCCACTCTATCACCGGGTTCAATGTGACAAGTTCCCTTTCATGTGATTGATCAAAAGGGCAAAGTTGTAGCAGTCCTAGCAATGAGGACAGGACATGGAGTGGGATTGTGGGTAGGGTGTTATCAGTCCTGATAAGTTAACTGAGCCCACAGAGAACTGGCCACCATCCAGTACTTGGCTACAGTCTTTGGAACCTGGAACAGGATATTTGCTCTGCGGTTGGGGTTTGAGAATCCTAGACCCATGCCCTGGTTATCAGGGACTGTTGTCCTCATGATGTTATATTACAACATGTAGTCATGTACTGATACCGGCCGTGCGCATGCTGCCTCTTTTCGCGCTGACCCAATAGTAGAAATGACTATTCTTGTCTGCAAAACGGACGCGCGCCGTGTTGCGGACAGCGCATGGATGACATCCGTATGCTGTCCACATTTTCTTGCAGTCCCATAAAAATGCACCTGTTCGCGTCCGAACCACAGAAGTGCGGATCGGATGCGGACCAAGAATAAGGTTGTGTGCATGAGGCCTAAGGCTTTATAAATTGGGTCATACGTTCTGAAGGAACCTGCACCTCAGTGACCTAATTACCTTTTGTGGCCAGTTCTCTTCAGCAGATGTATTTGTTGCCTGTACTTGGCTTCAGGGTTTACAACCATTTTCCTATTTCAACATGTACAGAACAGGTATGTACATGGAAGAGTGATGAGCCTTCGTTTTCACATGCTGGATATACTTTGACATAGCCACGCTGAAGGGATCAGCTGAGTTGGCGAAATGCTGCTCACGTGGCTATGTGCCAGTACTTACTTCTAGAACAGACGTCATCTGCCCTATCACGCTGGGGCAGTCTCAGGAACATCTCATCTTTGAGAAGCCTACTCCTGCGGTGGGAGCAGAACAAGGCCCTAGTTGACATTTGTGGACTGCATTTCCCACCACAACAATATAGATGGCTTTTTTTTTTAGATCTTCCTTACTATTAAAGTGGACCCCCTACTTCTTTTGTCAGAACCAGTCCACCCAGTCCTAGAGACTGGCACTTACTTGTGCCGACTTACTAGTCATGTCTACAACAAGAAAACCATGAAGGTAGGGGTTTTAGGCGTTAAGGCCCCATGAACACTACTGTGTCCATTTTGCATTCCACAAGTTTTAGATCCGCAAAATACGGATGCGGTCTGTGTGCCATCCGCAATTTTTTTTTTGTGCACCCATTGACCAATTTGACTTTTGCAGACATATTTTACTGAATGAACTTATGGATGCAGAAAGCACACAGATGATTCATGTGCCTTCTGCATCCTTATGGCCCTTCCACAAAAAGATAGAATATGTCTAATAGCTGGCCTCAAAATGCAGACCATGGACTTGAAGTCAGTGGATCCGCAAAGAATGCAGATGCCCCGCAGACAGTATCTGTATGAGGCCTACGGGGAAGGTGCCTTGAGACATGTTAGATCAGGGATCAGCAACCTTCGGCACTCCAGTTGTTGTGAAACTACAGTTCCCAGCATGCTCCATTCATTTCCATGAGAGTTCTTAGAAGAGCAGAGCAAGTATGCATGCTGGGAGTTGTAGTTTCACCACAGCTGGAGTGCCGGAGGTTACCTACCCCTGTGTTAGATGATGTCATCAGTGCCTGGTGACATAAAATGATTGACAGAAGAAATTGGCTGACCGTTTTCCTCCACCACCTGCAACCACACAGCCAGGCTATGTTTGGCGTAGGCCCATATAGAATGACATATTGCAGGCAACTGTGGCAGAAAATAAGACATGGGGCAAGTACTCCTCTCCTGGGTGACATTTTACCATAGTCTTTTTATCTTTCGTCCATGTAGTTATCCATTTGCTTTTGTGATAGACTTGATGGAAATCAGCAGGTAATCTTCTTACACTTTCTAATGGTTACAGGTGGCAATCCTTATTCCATTCCGAAATCGCCATGAGCACCTGCCGATCTTCTTCAGGCATCTCATCCCTATGCTCCAGCGGCAGCGCCTAGAGTTCTCCTTCTACGTCATCGAGCAGGTAAGCGCCATGACTGCTGGTGGGCTCTGAGGAACTTCTTTTGACTTGTCTTCAGTGGAAAACCAGTTATACGTCTACTACTCCACTGCAAAAATGTACCAGCATAGCACACATCCACCCAGGACATACACTGCAATAGGGCGAGTCTGCCGAATTTTTTAAGAAATCTGTGGCACCATGAACTGAAATGCATGGATGGAAAATCCACACTGCAGGAGGTTTTCTGCAGCTCGTGGATGAGTTTTTTATTTTATTTATTCCATCCTCTTTACAGCTACTGTACTGTACTCTGCAACGTGCAAGGAAATCCACCTGAAAATACCGGTTAGGCTACTTTCACACTAGCATGAACGGATCCGGTTGTATTATGTCTTCTATAGCCAAGACTAATCAGTCTTGAACACCATTGAAAGTCAATGGGGGACGGATCCGTTTTTGTGCCAGATTGTGCAAGCAGTGTTTTGGTGTCCGCCTCCAGAGCGGAATGGAGACTGATCGGAGGCAAACTGATGCGTTCTGAGCGGATCCTTTTCCATTCAGAATGCATTAGGGCAAAACTGATCCGTTTTGGACCGCTTGTGAGAGCCCTGAACGGATCTCGCAAGCGGAAAGCCAAAACGCCAGTGTGAAAGTAGCCTTAGGGTGGACTTATCAAAACGTGTAAAGGAGAACTAGAAAAAAGAAACTCTTAGCACCTTTCATTTTCCAAAGGAGCTGTTAAAAACGAAAGGTGGAATCTGATTGGTTGCTATGGGCAACTAAGCCAGTTTTGATAAATCTCCCCTTATGTGTTTTTTTTTTTTTTTTTTTCCTGCAAAAGCATGTGTGCATTGTTTGCAGTGACAAATCCTGGGTCCAGATGTTATATGTTGGCCAAATGTGAACTACAGGACACCCAACAAATGTTTTTTTTGAGTGTGTGTGGGGTTTTTTCCCTCCCAAATCTCAGCATGCTCTGGGTGTGGAGTTTCAGGCATATTCCCATGAAGACTGGGAAAAAAAAAAAAACACTTTAAAAAACATCATGCAACAAAAAAACAACAACAAAAAAAATCAGCACCCCCAAAAACCACTTGCAAAAAATGCATTTCATGGTTGCTTTCACAAGTAGTTTCTTTTTCCTTTTTAGCTGCATTTTTTGTACCTGTTTGTGTGCATTTTTTTTTTTTTTTTTGCCTTCTCCAGATATTAGCTGAAGGTCTATGAAACAGGACACACTAGTTTTTTTTGGTCTTTCTGCCTTCTATTCAAAAGCACAGCATGTGGCAGCTCTGGCATTTTTCCCTGTGTCCATAAAACAATGACACAGTTCACACAGCCACTTATAAAAACCGCCACTAAGAAATACAACAAACCACAGCAAAAAATGGCTTGCCCTTAAACACTTTAACATGTTTTGGTGTTTTTTTGTTTTTTTTTTCTAGTTTTTTTTTTACTGGTAAAAAAATAACACCAATTTTCATGGTTTTTCATTTCAAGTTTTTATACAAAAGTAGCAATTTATGACAAAGAAGCAAAAGTAGCAATAAGGCTGTTTTCACACTCCTGTTAACATTTGTTTTTCTGCTCTGTCATGTGCTGGATCCTCCAACGGCGGTCCCCATTGATTTATAATTGATCCTCCGCATTTCCACCATGGTGTCTCTCATTTCAGTGGGAAGAATAGCAGAAGACGCTGTACTGTTTTTCCCATCAAATACACTCATTGACAAAAAATGCATCAAGAAGGAGATGTTGGAGTGGAATGAAGCTTTCTATGTGTGCATGTAATGATGATCTATGTGATTACAGTATTGGAGTGGAAGGATACTTTTATTGAGGAAAACTGTACAACTGAAAGAGGCTGTAGGACCCTGTTGGGCCGCCTGTAGCCTGGATACAAGATGAGATATGGTTGGGCATGGAGGTATACCGGGTCTGTATGGTATCGTTGCAGCTGGGCCTGTAGATCCTGCACACTCATAGGTTGCTGAAGCTGGCATCTCAGCTGGTCCCATAAAAGCGCGATCTGTGATGAATGTGGCACTGGGCATGGCCAAAGAAGTGTTGCAGGCTAGTTGAGATATTCCTGGGAAACCCTTGTTGTCGGGTGAGCGTTATCCTGCCATGAGAGGGAACACATTTCTGAGCTGTTAGTGTCCCTCATATCACTACTAGGGGTGCCCGACGGTCCTATGTGATGGCTCCACAGATCGTCACACCATCAGTTGGGGCAGTGTGTTACTCCACAGCAAAGGCAGAAGTGAAGTCCTCACTACAAGGCCTCCACACTCGAATCGAGCCATCATCAGATCCCAAACAGAACCTTTATTCGTAGCTAAAGACAATCCAGTTCCAGTCCGTAGCAGTCCATGTTTCTCATTCACCGCTGAAAACGAAGATGACTGTGCCTGGTTGTCAATGGCAGGACAAGTAATGGGCGCCGTGATACAAAATGTCCTACTACTAAGCATCTGGAGATGGTCCAGGCAGACACAGGGGTGTGTAAGGAAGGTGCCACCTGTTTCTGGACGGTGGTCCACTAAACTGTGGGAGCTGCCCGTGCTTGTCAGCTGATCAAACAATCCTCTCTATTGGTGGTCTCTCTGGGCGGTCTGAAACATGTTCTCCATGTGTGCGTGCCCTCATGGAACCACTGCTCCCAACATCTCCTGATAGCTAGGTCAGAACAGCCCATATGGAGGGCAGTTCATCGAAAAGACCGTCCTGCTTCTGTCTGCGGCAGGGACAAAGGGTTAATTCTCAGACAGTTTGTCATTATGAGATCATTTGAAAGTGTGGACACCAGAAATAAAGCTCCTGTGATGAGTCTCTCAGGGACGATGACCTGATTGTCCCTGTGGTGAAAAATCTAGTCTTCCTGCTATGGTGGGCAAAGACAGGAATATTTTCACAGCTTGTGCTGCTTGTATTCCAGGGGTCAGCAACCTCCAGCACTCCAGCTGTGGTGAAACAACTTCTGTGGGAGTCCCGAGAACAGCCAAGCAAGTGTGCATGCTGGGAGTCGTAGTTTCACCACAGTTGGAGTGCCGGAGGTTGCTGATCCCTGATGTATTCCATGCACGCTATAGGAAAAGTTGCCGGCCTCTCTGGTGGCCAGGAGTGCATAGTGTGCAAGCACGACCACCACTGTTGGATTACAGGGTGGTCATAGCCCATGGAAACGAGCAGTGTATAATGTGCTGAGAAAATGAAGCCAGCCAGCAAAGGAAGCAATATGGACAATCACAGTACATTAGTAAGTGCCTTGTATTGACTTTGTCTACATGATAAATGCCACTTGTTGAGGTGAGACAACCTCTTTAAGCTTCTTGGGAGCAGGGTGACGACAGCTGTGAGGACAGACCGGACAAGCCTAGGATCAATGAGCATGACAAACAGGATATGGGGTCATTATTCTAATGGATCCAGGGTGCCTGGGGGCAAAGCTGTGCACCGTTTGTGTGGCAGTAAGGGCGGTCATACATGGTGACATCTCACACAGGTGCCTTTAGTCGGTGACCTTTCCATACAAAGGTAGAAAGTAAAAAGGTTCACAGCAGCATGTCCGGTGAACACACAAGGATACAACGTTTCGGCTATGCAATAGCCTTCATCAAGTATACCGATACAAAAGAGTGAACAGTCATATATACAACAGAGGGGCCACCCATGTGGCATAGTGTAGCCAATAGGCTAAAAGGTCAATCTCATCAGCACATGTGTAGTAATTAAAATGGTCTGAGCTCCAATCAGACTAATGATAAATGAAAGTTACGTGTACCTGCACATCATTGAGACTCATCCACATACCTCAGTCATATCGATTCCCAAAGTCGGCGTCTCAACAGACCTACTGCGCATGTCCGTGACGTCATCACGTTTCAATATGGGCGGGCCGCCGTCACAAGCATCCACACCTCACTCTGTGACTACAGCACCCGCAACCAATGAGCGCCCATACAGCAAATCACTTGTAGAGCGCATCATCGGCCCACGTGATCGTCACCTGACCGGCAAAAGGTCCTAGATCCACCTAATAGTAAATGGGTAAATCAATGACAATCTAATTGTCACTGAACCTCGGCTTAGGGGAAAAAAGAGGGCAATGGGTGTCGGCATATACTATGGAGCTAGTGAACCTAAAAAATTGTACCACAAGGGGACAGCTAGTAAAAGTGCAAAAATACAATGTGAATCATATGTCTTAGAGTATTTTTGCACTTTTACTAGCTGTCCCCTTGTGGTACAATTTTTGCCGGTCAGGTGACGATCACGTGGGCCGATGATGCGCTCTACATGTGATTTGCTGTACGGGCGCTCATTGGTTGTGGGTGCTGTAGTCACAGAGTGAGGTGTGGCCGCATCGTGGATGCTTGTGACGGCGGCCCGCCCATATGGAAACGTGATGACGTCACGGACATGCGCAGTAGGTCTGTTGAGACGCCGACTTTGGGAATCGATATGACTGAGGGATGTGGATGAGCCTCAATGATGTGCAGGTATACGTAACTTTCATTTATCATTAGTCTGATTGGAGCTCAGACCATTTTAATTACTACACATGTGCTGATGAGATTGACCTTTTAGCCTATTGGCTACACTATGCCACATGGGTGGCCCCTCTGTTGTATATATGACTGTTCACTCTTTTGTATCTGTATACTTGATAAAGGCTACTGCATAGCCGAAACGTCGTATCCTTTTGTGTGTGCACTCTTGGTTCCCAATAAACCGTCACACCGGACATGCTGCTGTGAACCTCTTTACTTTCTACCATTGCTTATGGGACTGCTGTGGATCGGTGGTCCTATCACGGCTGGTGCATTCCGGATTGGTCGTGAGGTCCATGTGTGCTGCTCTGCAACTTTCTTCTATCGCTTTCCATACAAAGGGCAGTTTAGAAGTTACCCGTCCACTAGTGTTACTGGTTCCAGCAGCCATCCCAGTGCAGGATTAGGCTCGGGCATGTGCATCGCTTGTGACATGTCTGCATTTTTTGGGGGTGGAAATCTTTAAATTGTATGCGACTCACAGCCAAATCTCAAGCTAATCTAGTGACGACAGCTTGCAAACATTTTTTGGTCACAAGACTCTATATCATGCGGCCAGAGTTGCCCTAGCCTTAAAGGGAATGTGTCATGTGAAAAAGGCCTATTGTTTAAATCAAGTTTTTTATGGTAGCATTTTCTAAAGAATTTTAGGAGATTTTACTTTTAATTTTCCATGTCAGTATCTATATTTAAAAAAAATTGATAAATAAAAAAAAAATCCTGCAGTTTTAACTCTGGTCACGAAAGCTGTGCAAATCACTTGTCAGCAATCAGACTATTTATCTGTCATCTCATCTCTCTATCTGTCATCTCTCTATCTGTCATCTCTCTATCTGTCATCTCTCTATCTGTCATCTCTCTATCTGTCATCTCTCTATCTGTCATCTCTCTATCTGTCATCTCTCTATCTGTCATCTCTCTATCTGTCATCTCTCTATCTGTCATCTCTCTATCTGTCATCTCTCTATCTGTCATCTCTCTATCTGTCATCTCTCTATCTGTCATCTCTCTATCTGTCATCTCTCTATCTGTCATCTCTCTATCTGTATCATCTCTCTATCTGTATCATCTCATCTCTCTATCTGTCATCTCATCTCTGTATCATCTTATCTCTCTATCGGCTTTATTACACTGGCCGATATTTCTGCCAATAATTGCTAACGAGCGTTTGTATGAACGCTCGTTGGCAACCATCTTGCAGTGTAATACTGCCACCGATTGTGCAATTCAGATTCTTAAGCATGTTTAAAAATCAGCACTTTGTGGCAGCAGATTGTGCTGTTTGATAACGATCTGCCGCCGGCAAACCACTAGACAGTGTGGGGACGAGCGATGGCATAGACACTGCTCCTCCCCATTTCTGCATTTAATAGCGGTCTCCTACCGAGCTAGAAAGCGATTGCCGGGAGCAATGGTCGCAGTAACGCCTGTACAAGCGTCATAGACGCCTGTTCAGGCCATTTTACTCCCTGGAAAAAGTCTAAGGCGTACCAATACACCTTAGACTTTTCCCTGCCATTCATCAGCGCAGTGAGCGCTGTGAACGGCAAGGGCAGCGCACCAATGCTGCTGCTGCTTGAAACAACCAATAACAAAGCTCCTTACAGTAAGGAGCTTAGTGATTGGTCAGTTTGAGCGGCTGCCGGAGCTTATGGCCCACCGCTCTGAAGTAAGGAAGCAGGCGCACGATCCTCACTGGCGGGGTAAGTGGCCTTGCTGTGTAGTGAAATTTAGTGGGGGTCCCGGATCTGAGCGCCTTGTTTTTTCCCTTTAATGATGAGTCTGAAGCCTCCGCCAAACGCCGTCTCTCTCCTCCCTGCTGAGTGCGGTACTGAAGACTGCCTCAATAGAAGGTCTAGGGGACCGTCTTCACTACCGCGCTTAGCAGTAAGGAAAGTGGCTGAGCGCTTCAGACTCCTGCTTATAGAAGTCAGCGGGGGTCTCAGCGCTGGACACGCCAACAGGAGACCAGCAGCAAGCAACACCAACCTCAGACTTGTGTCTGACCGCCAGCTGCAAGACAGCGAGGACACGGGAGGGAGACCCTCAGGGCAGGTCATTCTATTGTCCCATAGCCATAAGAATAAAGGAGGAGCAGCTTATAGGTGCAGCAGACTGGTGTGCCTGTGTACCCGGTGCGGGGCCTCCTGGCTGATACACAGAGGTCACAGCATGACTGACTTACAGATACCCCCTCCTCTCATTGCCAATGCAAGTCCTGGAGATAACAGGGGAGAAGAGAGGAGGCTGCATGAACGTTAGGGTCGGGTTCACACACAGACAGTAGTGGCCAAGGAAAAGCATCACTGCCCCACTATATACCGTACACTATTAAACAATGGGCACTATTGTCCAGGACACTTCACACTATATACCGTATACTGTAGCACTATGTACACTATAACAGTATATACAGTACATTATCACACTACATACAGTACATTATCACACTGTGCTACCCTAAGCCTACCACCCTGACCCTGCAGAGCCCTGTGCTACCCTAAGCCTACGTAGCCTCATACTGTGCCAACCTGACCCTGCAGAGCTCTGTGCCACACTAAGCCTACATAGCCTCATACTGTGCCAACCTGACTCTGCAGAGCCCTGTGCTACCCTAAGTCTGCGTAGCCTCATACTGTGCCAACCTGACTCTGCAGAGCTCTGTGCCACACTAAGCCTACATAGCCTCATACTGTGCCAACCTGACCCTGAAGAGCTCTCTGTGCCACCCTAAGCCTACATAGCCTCATACTGTGCCAACCTGACTCTGCAGAGCTCTCTGTGCCACCCTAAGACTACGTAGCATTAGCATCCAATCTGAGACCACTATTAACTGCCTGAATAAGGTACGTTAAAAACAACTTTATTGTGTTCTTTTATAAAAATTAAAAAAAATTAAAAATCGGTTCTCCACCAAATCTGGCGATCAGGCTAGTAGTGTGAACTGGAGTATAAAGGAGATTTATAAATACTTCACTCTGGGGTGAGTTGAGGAGGAAGTATTTATAAATCTCCTTTATACCCCAGTTCACACTACTAGCCTGATCGCCAGATTTGGTGGAGAACCGATTTATTTTTTTTTTTTTTTTTTTTTATATAAAAGAACACAATAAAGTTGTTTTTAACGTACCTTATTCAGGCAGTTAATAGTTTTCAATAGCAGTACGTCCATTTTCTATCAAAAAGCAGTTCACTACAATCTGAGACCACTGCAGAGGGGGAAGCTCTCGTGTAACAGTGTCCGCAGCTTTAGGCGTTGGAGGAATGACTGTAATAAGGAGTCTACTGTTCGCGTCTATACCAGCAAAAACTGGTGGCACAGTTTAGGTGGCAGTGGTCTTATGTTTAGTATATGATGTCAGCTAAATTTAAAATTGTCTAAATATGCTATTTATGCATGGACGACAGTTCTAGAATACTAGTAATAGTTTCCCTGCATAAATAGCAAACCCTTAATGTTACGTAGGCCTTCGTATTAACTATTTGAATTACTGTAACTTTCGTACTCCTAATCGGCTAAAAATACTCCTCAAAAATGGTAAGAGGAGTATTTTTACTCTTCCAGAAAAAATGTAGCGCGACCTCTGGCCGGGAGGGAACGCTTCCTTCCCGACAATCGCTTGCTGATCTGCCTGTCTAATACAGGCTTGGCTCGCTATCTGATCTATGCCATCTATCCAGTCTCGCAGGATCCACCGTTCACAGCAGGTGATTGTCTGAGTTTATCTATTATTTTCCTTGTACAATGATCTCTGCACAGGTCACAGAGCATGCCCAGAAAACTCTCCCATAGAAGTCACTGAGGTCCCCTCCTGACCATTGTATTAATGGCCCATGTGGCTGCAGTAAAGCATAGCAGCCCAGGCAAGATGGCTGCCCCTGTAATCCTGTTCAGGAAATAGAATAAAAAATCTACGATAAGAAAATAAAAACAGATTAGTAAAAAAAACATGCGATTAGAAAAGCAATATAGATGCCACATTCCCTTTAAGACTCAAAACCTCAGTCCCATTTCCTTACTGTTGTTAAGAGTGGCGGCGGGGGGGGGGGGGCTGCAGATCTCATTACTGGGGTATTCAAGGAAGTGAAAATTGCGTGGCTTTGTCCTGTAGGCTATATTATACATGGTTAAATCACATTTTTGTTGTTGAAAGAGATTGCTGGAAATGACACTGGAGACGAGGTGAAATACTTCCCAGAAGACCACTCCTAATACTGTGCGTAGACTGGTTTATGCTGAAAGACTGGTTCTTTGTGTTTTGCTTCTAGTATGAAGCTTCGGCCCTCCAGACATGGTGACTTTGTGAGGTTACGGCTCCTCTGCTTCTAACGAGAGCAAAATAAATAAATAGAAATGGTAGTCTTAAAGGGGTTATACCACGATTGATGCAAAAAATTTAAATCGGACATAATATAGTACATGACAATCCCGTTCTAACAAAGCTAGAACCAGCGCTGTGCCTCACATGGCTCCAGCTGGCTGATGGCAGTTGAAGATTTAAACTGAGCGTGTGCAACCACCTCCATAAGGTGGACGGAGAAAAAAAGGAACAGAACAAACCATAGGGGGTGCTATACAGAGAGTTTTTATTGAATAGCTCAGTGGCTATACTAAATGGTTGATTACACTGAGCAGCACGGTGGCTCAGTGGTTAGCACTGGCGCCTTGCAACGCTGGGGTCCTTGGTTGAAATCTGTCCAAGGACAACATCTGCATGGAGTTTGTGTGTTCTCCTGATGTTTGCTTGGGTTTTCTCCGGGTTCTCCAGTTTCCTCCCACACTCCAAAGACATACTGATGGGGAACTTAGCTTGTGAGCCCCATTGGGGACAGCGAGTGAGAAATATGTCAGCGCTATATAAAGAAGTAAATCGATACAAAAGTGTTCAGTGCTGGTTTGAAAAATGTCAAATTATTTTTGGGGCAAACCGCTTTAAAGACTTTTTTTGGGGCGAGTGGACTATCCAATGTGAAAGTGAAGACAAAAAACACTGATAAAGGAACACCTCCTTAGGTGTGAAGAATCCATTACGCCATTACCAGTAATAGCTGTGATAGCGCCTCCTGATGGCAAAGCCTTAAAGTTGCAGTATTTATTTATTTTTTCTGCAGCCATAACTTTATTTATTTTTTCCAGTAATATGGCCTTTTGGAGAAGATATACTAGGGCAGTGATGGCGAACCTATGGCATGGGTGCCAGAGGCGGCACTCAGAGCCCTCTCTGTGGGCACCCGCACTGTGAAAAAAGTCTAGGGTGTACCAATATGCCTTAGACTTTTCCTGCCATTCATCAGCGCAGGGCGCACTATGAACAGCACAGGCAGCACACTGAATGTAGGCAGGCTATTGTAGATAAATGATAAAGTAAGTGGAATATATACTATATTGAACTATAGTATTCAGGTTAAATTGCCGTGTTGGCACTTTACAATAAATAAGTGGGTTTTGGGTTGCAGTTTGGGCACTCGGCCTCTAAAAGGTTCGACATCACTGTACTAGGGTGTCATTTGGATTATTTTTCTAATTTTTTATTTATTTTCTATAACTAAAAAACTTGTTCAATGATTCATTGCAAATGTGGGGATAAATATTTTTTTCTCCTTGTATGTGACATCTGCGTGAGAAATATTATTTTGTATGAAATAGTTTCCTTTTGTTATTTTTATTTTTTTTGCAGACTTTTTTTTATTACATTTTTTAAATAAATTTAAGGGAATACTGTTTTCTCCCCTTTCTGTTAAAAGTATAACATATTAGGCTACTTTCACACTAGCGTTTTTTTTGTGGACCCGTCATGGATCTGCAAAAACGCTTCCGTTGCAATAATACAACCGCATGCATCCGTCATGAACGGATCCGGTTGTATCAGGTCTTCTATAGCCATGACGGATTCGTCATGAACACCATTGAAAGTCATTGGGGGGCGGATCCGTTTTCTATTGTGCCAGATTGTGTCGGGGAAAACGGATCCGTCCCCATTGACTTGCATTGTGTGGCCCCTGATAGAGCAGCACTATCCTTGTCCGTAATGCGGACAGTAATAGGACATGTTCTATTTTGTTGCGGAATGGAAATACGGACATACAGAAACGGAATGCACACGGAGTAACTTCTGTTTTTTTTTGCGGACCCATTGAAATAAATGGTTCCGTATACGGTCCGCAAAAAGAAAAAAAAAAGGAACGGAAAGAAAATAAGTTTGTGTGCATGAGCCCTAAGGAGGTTGTCCGGCTTCCTATTTTGATGCCCTTTACTCAGGATAGAAGATAAGAACGTTCCAACAGAAGCGGTAAAAACAGCTCGCTGCACCAGACAACTTCAGGCAAGTGTTTATTAATAAAAACACATAAAACAAGTAAAAAATGAGTGCCGCCACCTTCATTGGGCTCATTATCAGGATAGGTCATCTATATAGGAAACTGTCCAAACCCTTAAAATTCCCATTCTAGCTGTTGGATTCTTTTCAAATATGCAAAGTTTTTGTTTCTGGTACCATCTAGTGGTAGAAATGTAAAAATGCCAAGCCCCTGGATATGGCTTCTTTTATATATCACTTACACTTCCTTTCCAGGCAGAATACAATCTACAGGTATCAATGTAATCTATTGGGCCTTTTTGCATAGTAACTATTAAGAACTTTCCAGGGGTCCATTGACTTCTACATGTTCCCTTCCATTGATTTCTACTTACGAAGAGTCGTGACACCGCTCATTACTTTTCCAGGAACTTTCGTGCCCACCAAGACTTCTCACATGACAAAATGACCAGTCTAGATTAGATAGAGTTTCCTGTCACTTGCTGGGAAGTGTGACATATGAGCCGTCTCCTTGCTGCCCAAAGGAAGGAAGCCTGCCGGAGGGCTGCCATATGTGCATATAGGGGGTGTTCGGTGGCAGCAATTAGCTAACACCAGTTTGACACATAAAAGGAAGGAAGGATTTCATGCTATTTTCGTTGTTACTTCTGCTTACTGGTCACCGTGCTATATATTGCACGTATATGACACTGAAGGGGATTTTAGCATTCGTTGTTTGCAGTGAAACGCTATTTGAAAGTATCTGATAGTGATCAGTAATATTTTAAGAATTCAAATATTAATAGTTTAATGGGGAAACTATCAACATAATACTGGAAAGAGAATTGCCTTGAGGTGTTTAGTTACCCCCTGGTACATTTATCTTTGAGTTGTGTACATTTTTAGTGCACACTGTGATGTCGCAGTGTGGGTATAATGTGTGTAGTGATGTCACAGTGTGGGTATAATGTGTGTAGTGATGTCACAGTGTGGGTATAATGTGTGTAGTGATGTCACAGTGTGGGTATAATGTGTGTAGTGATGTCACAGTGTGGGTATAATGTGTGTAGTGATGTCACAGTGTGGGTATAATGTGTGTAGTGATGTCACAGTGTGGGTATAATGTGTGTAGTGATGTCGCAGTGTGGGTATAATGTGTGTAGTGATGTCGCAGTGTGGGTATAATGTGTGTAGTGATGTCACAGTGTGGGTATAATGTGTGTAGTGATGTCGCAGTGTGGGTATAATGTGTGTAGGGATGTCACAGTGTGGGTATAATGTGTGTAGTGATGTCACAGTGGGGGTATAATATGTGTAGTGATGTCACAGTGGGGGTATAATGTGTGTAGTGATGTCACAGTGTGGGTATAATGTGTGTAGTGATGTCGCAGTGTGGGTATAATGTGTGTAGTGATGTCGCAGTGTGGGTATAATGTGTGTAGGGATGTCGCAGTGTGGGTATAATGTGTGTAGGGATGTCGCAGTGTGGGTATAATGTGTGTAGTGATGTCGCAGTGTGGGTATAATGTGTGTAGGGATGTCGCAGTGTGGGTATAATGTGTGTAGGGATGTCGCAGTGTGGGTATAATGTGTGTAGTGATGTCGCAGTGTGGGTATAATGTGTGTAGTGATGTCACAGTGTGGGTATAATGTGTGTAGTGATGTCACAGTGTGGGTATAATGTGTGTAGTGATGTCGCAGTGTGGGTATAATGTGTGTAGGGATGTCGCAGTGTGTGTATAATGTGTGTAGGGATGTCGCAGTGTGGGTATAATGCGTGTAGTGATGTCGCAGTGTGGGTATAATGCGTGTAGTGATGTCGCAGTGTGGGTATAATGCGTGTAGTGATGTCACAGTGTGGGTATAATGTGTGTAGGGATGTCGCAGTGTGGGTATAATGTGTGTAGGGATGTCGCAGTGTGGGTATAATGTGTGTAGTGATGTCGCAGTGTGGGTATAATGCGTGTAGTGATGTCGCAGTGTGGGTATAATGTGTGTAGTGATGTCGCAGTGTGGGTATAATGTGTGTAGGGATGTCGCAGCGTGGGCATAACGTGTGTAGGGATGTCGCAGCGTGGGTATAATGTGTGTAGTGATGTCGCAGCGTGGGTATAATGCGTGTAGTGATGTCGCAGTGTGGGTATAATGTGTGTAGGGATGTCGCAGTGTGGGTATAATGTGTGTAGGGATGTCGCAGTGTGGGTATAATGCGTGTAGGGATGTCGCAGTGTGGGTATAATGCGTGTAGTGATGTCGCAGTGTGGGTATAATGCGTGTAGTGATGTCGCAGTGTGGGTATAATGCGTGTAGTGATGTCGCAGTGTGGGTATAATGTGTGTAGGGATGTCGCAGTGTGGGTATAATGTGTGTAGGGATGTCGCAGTGTGGGTATAATGTGTGTAGGGATGTCGCAGTGTGGGTATAATGTGTGTAGGGATGTCGCAGTGTGGGTATAATGTGTGTAGGGATGTCGCAGTGTGGGTATAAAGTGTGTAGGGATGTCGCAGTGTGGGTATAATGTGTGTAGGGATGTCGCAGCGTGGGTATAACGTGTGTAGGGATGTCGCAGCGTGGGTATAACGTGTGTAGGGATGTCGCAGCTAATGGATCTGAACCACAGTGACATCACAGTGCATTGATGATTAAGGATGAACAAATCATCCGAAGTCGATTTGTATTAAACTTCATTCTAATACTGTACGGAGCAGGAGCTCAGGTTCGGTTCCAAGGTACCACTTGGAACCGAACCCGATTTCGGGAAATGTTTTTTTTACAGTGTAAATCAATTTCTGAAGTTATTATGCGAAGACCCGGGAGACTTCGCGAAGTAATAACTTAGGCTCATCTGAGCCAATACATTCTAATACTGTATGGAACACTCGCTCCGTTCAGTATTTGAAACAAAGTTTTATGCAAATCGATTTCGGCTGTTTCATCCGAAGTCGATTCGCTCATCTCTAATGATAAACAGAACATCGTAGTATAGGAATATTGTACCAAGTGATGTCACAGGAGAGGGATTAAGTCAGGGAACGTAGAAAACGGATGATGCCGTAGCTAAAGGATAGGGGCCACAATGATTACACCAGGATAATACACAATGTGATGTCACAGTACATAGAAATGACACCATAGTGCAATGCACAGTAGAGATGAAATATGACATCTTAATAGAAGAATAATGTGATGTCACAGTAGAGAGATAATAGATATGATATCATAATAGAAGAATGTGATGTCACAGTAGAGAGATAATAGATATGATATCATAATAGAAGAATAATGTGATGTCACAGTAGAGAGATAATAGATATGATATCATAATAGAAGAATGTGATGTCACAGTAGAGATGAAATGTATGACCTCTTAATAGAAGAATAATGTGATGTCACAGTACAGAGATAATACATATGACACCATACTGCAATTCTAAGGTTACTTTCACCTCTGCGATTTTGTATTCCGTTTTTCAGATCCGGCGGAGCGTTCCAAAACTGGAGTAAAACCGGTTCAGTTAATGCTCTAGGATGCATCTGTTCCATTAGGATGCGGTTGTATTAAATCAAAATTGAATAAACCAGATCTGGCATTAAAATAACTAAGTCAGTGGGTGACGGATCAGTTTTTCTTTTTGGTTTTCCAGATCCGAAAAACCCGTATCTAGCACTTTTGACTTACATTGTTTTTGGTGCCAGATCCAGTTTCACAAGCCGACCTTTTGCTAGAACTAATGCATCCTGAATGGATTTTTCTCTATTCAGAATGCATGGTGACAAAACTGAAGCGTTTTGCTCCGGTTTGGAGTTCCTCTGCCAGATCTTCATGCCTGGAATCCAAAATCTCGGATGTGAAAGTAGCCTAATACGCAGTGTTATATCACAGTACAAAGATCTAACATGAAAGAAAAAGTCAAAGAACGTCAAACATAAATTATTTATATCATCGTAAAATAATAAGTTCCATATCACACAGAAGGTTCTGGGTGGACTACAGGGTGCGGCAGCTGGTTCTTTTTGGAAACCGCAGTGCTTTTATGGCAGGATTTCTCATGTTAGGGCATTGATAAAACTACTAGTTGTATGGCTGCCATCATTGTCTGTTACATCTTTTCCTATGTTTCCCCTGCAGCTTTTTATATTTGTTTTTACATTTTTTATTTTTTGTAGGCTGGTACGCAGACTTTCAATCGAGCCATGTTGTTTAATGTTGGGTTTAAAGAAGCCATGAAGGATCGAAACTGGGATTGTCTCATCTTCCATGATGTGGATCACATTCCTGAAAGCGACAGAAATTACTACGGATGTGGGGAAATGCCACGTCACTTTGCTGCAAAACTTGACAAATACATGTACATGTAAGTAGCGATATTGCTCAGATCCAACTCTCAGCACCGACCAGCGGCAATTTCATGAAACTGGAACATCCCGTTCAGGCTCGGCTCACATCACATTTGAGCTTCCCATCCACACTATACATTGGGAGGATATGTGCTGGTATATAGGCACGTCTAGGCTAATGTTACCCAGCTATGCTACAAAAAAGACCACTGTGTGGTGTAAGAATGAAGAAACCTCCCCCAAATCCTTTGCTCCTTTTGATGTAAAGAGACGCCCGGGCAGCTGTGTACACACCGGCATACAGGGGACGGCGCATGTTTTGCATAGTGTATACAAGCTCACTAGTCAAATAATGTCATTTTGGATGGAAGACCCCCTGAGCTAATAGTAATTGCTCAGCTCCCTGTTTGTGGATATTCGCTGTGACTATATTGTGAGAACAAAGGTTTCACATCATTTGTAGCTTCACTTATGGCTGCTCCTCGAGCAGCTTTCTTCTACACTACCAGTGAGAGAAGAATGAAGGACGGTAAATGTCCTGGGCTGGACGTCCGGTACCAAGACGACAGCTGATGAAGAACATGTAGAATCCCTGGACCATGGTTTACCACCTAGCTGTGAAAAAAAAATCTATTCATTTATTAATAAATGGCAATTTATATGCAACTTAGGCTCCATTCACATCACGTACAGGAGAGCCATTCTTCCTTATGTGTTTTTAGATCAAACCCATGGACAGAGAGGATGCCGTTTCTGGGAGAAAGAAGCCATGTTTTTCTAATACTGTGCAACCCCTTTAAAGGGGTTTTCTGCACTTCTGGGAAAAAAATAAATAAATTTGAAGCTCAGACTGCTGTACCTGTTGGAAAAACCATACTCTTGTGATCCCCGCCATTCAGTTGTGGTCCGTTGGGTCCCTCGCTTTTTCCTGCGGTCTCCCAGTCCCCGTCCTGTAAACCTCTGGACGGACGAGGTCATGTGTTCTGCTTCATTCAATGACTTGCTATGGGGGACATGTCACCGCTGAGGCCAGTCATTGACTGCAGGGGCGCACACGACCTCATCAGTCCGGAGGTTTACAGAACAGGGAGCTGGTGGGGAGCAGGCGAGTCCTGTTTGTTTTTTTTGTTTTTTTTCCCCCTTTTTGGTCGTTATGACCAATGCCATGAGATAAAGTCACTAGACAGCACTGTTTTGAAGCACATAGACTGCTATTAAGACGTCTTCAATTAGACCGTAAGCTTCTAGATGTCAAAATGTATGCAATATTTGATATTCGCCTGGACAAGGCTGAAGTACCTCAGCTCAGGCCCACAGAGAAGAAGGCTTGAACCTGACAAAATGGGAAAAAATAGCAGCAATTGTGACTCCTTGTACTTGGGTGAACTGAGCTTTCATGTTTGACGTTGCACCCAAACGTCAAAAAAAAGAGATTATTTATTTACTGATCTGCAAATCCGATGGGATTACTACTCCGCCCTTCATCTACAGTGCATGTACTCGTATGAAACATGCTAAGAAGCTTCTAACCAAATATGTTTTGCATGAGATGTCATGTGAGCCGTCACTACCTTCTGGATCAGCTGGCCTAAGGCTCCATTCACACGTCCGAAAATGGGTCCGCATCCGGCTGTGGACCCATTCATTCTCTATGGGGACGGAATGGATGCGGACAGCACACAGTGTGCTGTCAGCATCCTCATTTGCGGAGCGCGGCCCCGATCTTCCAGTCCGCCGCACCACAAAAGATAGAACATGCGGGTGCTATTCTTCTTGCCCTATGGGAAAAAAAATGGAGTCAGGTGAAATAGCTGGTGGACCGCCATATCCATACATTGAAGTGTATCTTAACTCATCCATTGCCTCCGCTATAGGCACACAGTCATATTCATCATGATATTGGTGACTTACTCTCAGGATAGATCCTCAATATCTGATCGGTGGAGGTCCGTCTCCCAGCGCCCCCAGGGGCTGCGGTGCTCATGTAAGCACTGCTTTCTCTTGCACTATGTCTGGATTATAGCGATGGTGCAGGGTAAGTACAGCTTCCTCTGCCATTCAAGTGAATGGAAAGAACAGCTGTAATCGCCCTGCACTGCTGCTATAATATGTATAGAGGGTGCAGCGCTCGCAGCCCCTTCAAACAGCTGATCGGCAGTATGTTAGCAGCTCTGTTGCTCCTTTAATTGTAGGTGCAGCACTGAAGTCAACGGAGGATCACACATCATAACTGTAAGGGTCCATTTACACGTCTAAGTGTTTTGCGGATCCGCAAAACAAGGACACCTGCATTGTGCGGACCGCACATCACAGACACTATAATAGAAAATGTCTTTTCTGGTCTGCAATTGCAAACAATAGGACATGTTCTATTTTTTTCATTGCGGATCCCGAAAAAACGCATCCCGAAAATGCGGATTCACATCTGTTCCAGCCCCATTGAAAGTGAATGGGTCCGCAAATTGCGGAAGGAATGCGGACCCAAATTACGGACGTGTGAATGGACCCTAATAAACATGAGCCGAAGTGCCCCAGCGCTCAGTGCAGTGCCATCAGATAAGGGGTTCAAGAACTGCATGTGCACCGCTGATATCTTCTGACATTCCCTCTAATACTATTCATACCAGAATGAAGAAAAACTAGAAACTTAATGGCATTACAGGGTTGTGACCTGTCCTCTTGATAGATCCACAGGATCTGATTGCTGGGGGTCAGACTCCTGGAACCCCTGCTGATCAGCTGATGGAAAGGGTTGCAGCTCTCACACGTAATTCAGCCTCTTCCTCTGTCTGTGATGTCCTGTCCGTCAGTCACATGGCCCATTCAAGTGAATAGGATTGCTGCAATACCAAGCACAGCCACTATACCTGGTATGGCGCTATGCTCGTCGTACATTGAAGAGGCTGCATCCAAATGCCATGGCCCCTTCAAGCAGCTGATCGGCAGGGGTGCCACGAGTTGGACCTCCACCAATTTGATATTGATGACCCATCCTGAGCATATGTAAGTCTCGGACAACAGTTTTATTACAGTATATTAGATAATAATAAATGATAATACATTTATAACAATAATATAATAAAATTTCACCTGACGTATTAAATTAAGTCAAAATGATGTTTTCCCTTCTTGGTTAAGATGTCCCGTTACCTCTTAAAGGGGTTGTCTAGGATTAAGTGAATGGGGATGAGCTGCAGTTCCGGACATAGCCCATGGACAAGGGTGGCACTGTTTCTGCAAAACAGCAGAACCTCTCTTCATTACTGGACAACCCCTTTAATGCCACCATTAACTCCCAGATTACCACAGACCAGTGAAATGTGAAGGAGAACCTGCACACTTCATATGGATTTCCACATCGGTCATACCATGCATGTGGTTGCCATTTGTCCCCTTCCCTTTCATGTGGTGGTAAGATGCCAGCACCTGTTCTGTTAGCTGGGTAGAAAGTTCCATCCTTGCAGAGTCTAGGCCATGATACCGCTCAGTAACAAGGCTTCTCTCCTCTTCTAGTCTACCATACAACGAGTTCTTTGGCGGTGTAAGTGGTTTGACTGTGGAGCAATATAGGAAGATCAATGGATTTCCAAATGCGTTCTGGGGCTGGGGAGGCGAAGATGACGATTTATGGAACAGGTGAGTGCACTGTTACAAGGGCGACAACGGACAAGGGCATTTCTACAAGAACATAGCTTTGTCTTGCCACAGGCAAGTTCTTGCTTTCCACAAAATTGCCGGTTATGGCATCCTGCATTCTGTCAGTGTACTCATTAAAATGGGGTTATTACTATATCCATAATTGTATCCGGAAGTAGTTTTCATATCAACGTAATAGGAAATTGCTGCATTTTTGTAGAAATGTGCAGAGAATACATTGCGGTTAATCTCCTGCTGATCTGTTCTCTTTTTTGGCTGAGGTCAGCGTGGTTTAGAAACCGTTTTCAGACAGGACAAGGGGGGAGGCTCCTGGTGCAGCTCCTGGGACACCTAGAGAGGACTTTCTTATAGATTACTCAGTTTTAAATGGGATATGAGACAAAATAGCAGTGTTCCTCAACCAGTGGCTCTCCGGCTGTTGCAGAACTACAACTCGCATGGTGACCTGACAGACTGGAGCTGTCTGGGCGCAATAGGACTTGTAGTTATGCCACTGCGGGAGAGCCAGGTTGGGGAGTAATTCAACATGGAGGAGGAGGTAAGGAGAGGATTTGTTGGAATATTTTTCACGTTTTGAGGATGCAGTAACTTCAGCTTTAATGAATCATGGCTCTGTGGCTGAGCTCCAGTTTGAACCCCAGTCTTATCCGTTCCAGCCCCTCGTACATGAAGGTCTAGTACTGTACTTACAAAATGAGTGATTTAGTCAAAGAATCAGTTATTTGAGCTGCTAACTCTCCACGTGGATCATGAAGAATTTTACTTTCCTCTGAGGTTGAACTAAGAATTGGTCACAAGTGCTGCTTATGGTGCCCTATGTCTGGTGACCAGAAAGCCACAGGGAGTTGGTTTTCATCACCGCTCCCTGTTCTGTAACAGGAATATCCAATATAATAGTCATTGCACTTGACCCTCTTTTATCTGCCATCAATTTTGGTGCAGGGTGGTGTCACAGCCAACTTTCCCCTACACCAGGTTATGAATATGAATCTGTTAGCGGATTTGTTTATTTGATTTTCTTTCTTATTTCAGGGTGCATTATGCTGGCTTCAATGTCTCTAGACCAGAAGGAGACCTAGGAAAATACAAGTCAATTCCTCACCATCATAGAGGGGAGGTGCAGTTCTTAGGCCGGTAAGTATCATTAGAGTTATTGCTCACCTAAAGTGACTGTCCACCTTTCAACACAGTTTTTTTTTTTTTATTCATTTATTTTGAATAGAACCAGTTTTTATGTGACAGATAGAAAGTGTAAATGCCGTTACAGTTTATTTTTAATACAGTAATAGTGTAGGGACGGGGATGTTAAACATTTTTGTAATATAGTTTATTAGGGAAAGATGTTTCTTTGTACTAGAAAACGGGGTGTAAAGAGTCTTCTTAGCAAAGCTCTAACCGATTGTGCTAAGGAGTGTCTGTCTTCCACCTTCAGCATTCTACTGAGCGCTGAAGATGCCTGTGTGTAACCAGTCAGATAGGCAGGGTGATAGTTAAGGCACATGTACATAGACAGGGACTAGGATGGTGATAAGAGGTGGCAGGAAGTCTCTACATGTTACACACAGACATCTTCAGCGCTCAGTAGAACTGAAGACTTAGCACAATCGGTTAGAGCTTTGCTAAGAAGACTCTTTACACCCTGTTTTCTAGTACAAAGAAACACCTTTCCCTTATAAAGTATGTTAGAAAAATGCTTAAAGGGGTTGGCCACTATATAAGTACTTTCCACTAAATAGTGGGAGGTAGGGTAAAAAAGAGTTTCCTTATATACGTTATAAAAAAAAAATCTGAATGGTAATGTTTTTATAATGAGCCCCGCCCCCTCTCAGCCCCGCTCTGCGTGCAGCCAGTTCGTCCATGGCTGCATGCGACATGGAGGAGCTTGCAGCCTCTGCTTTATGCGCATGCGCCGGGCACAGTTCATAGCAGCGCTTCAGAGCGCTGCTCTGTTACAGCTGAAAAGGGGTTAATTAGTGCGCAGGCGCGATATGATTAGTGCGTATTAGTGCGCCGCCCAGCGAAGTGAATATTGATGAGCTGGGCGGCGCTTCAAACGGCAGTTGGGGCGAGGCTGGCTGGGCGCAAGTTGAGATGAAACGCCGCCCCTTGGGCAGATTGAACACGATTCAAGCAGGTTATAAAACTTCATTTTACTGTATTTATAAGGTGGACAGGGGGGATACTTAGATGATTCTAATACACTTTATAAGACCTGTACTGTCTCATATATATATATATATATATATATATATACCTACCTAAATATGCTTTTTGGGCCTGTCAGTGTCCCTTTAATCCCGGAGGGCCCTAACACAGAGACTGGCAAAGCTCCACTGTCAGATGGAGGATAACCCAGACCAGCTGAGACTGCTGGCTGGGTTTTATATCCCTAACCAAAACCCGGCCTTGAACGTGGGGAACAGCCACCCACCCTGCACTTTGGCTGCTCCCAGTAAGAGCCGGTTTGTTTTTTTACCACTTTTTTTGTTTTTACTGGACTGTGCAGGATACAAGAACATGCTGTGTTTTTTGTATCCTTTTTTTTCTTTCTTCTAACGTATACGTCAAACGGAGGTATAAAACGTGATTTGAACCCCCCCTAACATGCCTGTCCCTTCACAATATTACAAATAACGACCTTCACCCCTAAAACCAACTATTTGTAGAGGCTGCAGGCCGGCTAGAATTATAGTTTTATTTTGGCTAGTACGTTTTATAGAAATGAAGCTCCGAGCACTGTAAAGCGGTGTAATGAAATTAATTGGTACAGATATACCATCAGATAGAGGGTTGCGCTATTGTACATCTAGCTGGTGCTTCCTTTTAATACCGCAATCTTGAGTTTGGAGGCTGATTAGTCAGTATTATGGCACCTGCTAGCATCTACAGTACAGGGTGGGCCATTTATATGGATACACCTTAATAAAATGGGAATGGTTGGTGATATTAACTTCCTGTTTGTGGCACATTAGTATATGTGAGGGGGGAAACTTTTCAAGATGGGTGGTGACCATGGTGGCCATTTTGAAGTTGGCCATTTTGAATCTAACTTTTGTTTTTTCAATAGGAAGAGGGTCATTTGACACATCAAACTTATTGGGAATTTCACAAGAAAAACAATGATGTGCTTGGTTTTAACGTAACTTTATTCTTTCATGAGTTATTTACAAGTTTCTGACCACTTACAAAATGTGTTCAATGTGCTGCCCATTGTGTTGGATTGTCAATGCAACCCTCTTCTCCCACTCTTCACACACTGATAGCAACACCGCAGGAGAAATGCTAGCACAGGCTTCCAGTATCCGTAGTTTCAGGTGCTGCACATCTCGTATCATCTGAAGGCAATCGTCTATGCTGTGAAGATACGAGATGTGCACCAGCACCTGAAACTACGGATACTGGAAGCCTGTGCTAGCATTTCTCCTGCGGTGTTGCTATCAGTGTGTGAAGAGTGGGAGAAGAGGGTTGCATTGACAATCCAACACAATGGGCAGCACATTGAACACATTTTGTAAGTTGTCAGAAACTTGTAAATAACTCATGAAAGAATAAAGTTACGTTAAAACCAAGCACATCATTGGTTTTTCTTGTGAAATTCCCAATAAGTTTGTGTCAAATGACCCTCTTCCTATTGAAAAAACAAAAGTTGGATTCAAAATGGCTGACTTCAAAATGGCCGCCATGGTCACCACCCATCTTGAAAAGTTTCCCCCCTCACATATACTAATGTGCCACAAACAGGAAGTTAATATCACCAACCATTCCCATTTTATTAAAGTGTATCCATATAAATGGCCATTTATGCATGAGGTCAGTATGGTAATAAAGCCTGGTATAAGCAGTTTCCAAATAGCTTTTCCATGATAATGGTGGCTTAGTGGTTAGAACTGGTGCCCTGCCGTACTGGGGTCCTGGGTTCATATCCAAGTAACAACATCTGCATCTGAAATAGGTCAGCGCTGTATAAGCAAGAGAAATAATTCTATTACAGGTATCAGATAACAACCTCTCTTTCCTGCCCCGAACAGGTACAAATTGCTGCGATATTCTAAAGAACGTCAGTTCCTTGATGGATTAAATAATTTAATATATGCTCCAAACATCGTAATAGACAAGCTGTATAAAAACATCACCGTTAATCTAGTGCCAGAGCTGGCTCCAGTGAAAGACTATTAATGGAGGGGCAGAGGAGGAGGCTCGCTGTCCGAAATCAAAGTGATGCCTACCAGAGCAGCAGGAAAGCTGTCGGGGTGGACCAGCTCCAGCGGACTGCTAGTGACTGATAACTAATTCCAATTCTCTGAATGTGTGACCATACATACATCCGAAGCCAGCAGCTGCTAGATCAATGTTTACAGCAGAAGACTGCTCATAATAAAAGCCTTGTCTCACCAAACTCTCGACATTTTCACCGCTCAATCCACTGTGCAGTGATTTTGATTTTTCGTTCAAGAACACAATTCTTTATCAGATTTGCACCAATCGACTGCTTCTTGTAGTTCCTTTTTTTTTTTTTTTTTTTTTTTTGGACGGTTTTAAATTTTTTTTATTTTTTTTTGTATTCCACAGGTGTACATGTTTCTGTATATTTATAATTTTGAGTTGTGTACATACATTGGTTATATTTGTGTGTGTATATATGTGTAGATACATTTATGTATACACACATGGATTGATGGAAAGTTATTCCAACGTTTTTAATGACTCCTCTTTTACACCTTTGCATGTCTTTATTGTATAACTGTACTATTATTATTATTATTATTAATTTTTTTTTTAATACAGACTTGTCTTCATTTGCATGAAAAAGAACATGTAAATATTAGAATTTAAAAAAAGCATTATGTAATATTGAGGGACATGTTTCTAATAATGGCCAGCTATGACTGTAAACTGTTATAATGGTTTGTGAGCTTAAGGCCTTCTAGACAAGTCTGCTATGGCGGGTTCAACGTTTCCCGGATTGTTGTCTCTGCCGCTAAGAGAAAATAGGACCTGTGACGGGTTTATCGAATGCAGCCTTGGCCACCGTGGGGCGGAATGTACAGTTAATCCCGCTATCTTTTTGTAGTTGTATGATTTATTCTATGGCATCTTGTATAATAGATCATAAAAAGCTACATATCATAACATACATACAGGTTGTCAAACTATCTGTACCAACTGTGTTCAATGTCAGGGAGCCGATGCCAAGAATAATTATTTTTTTTATTTTTTTTGTGATTGATGTGTTTTTAGGTTGCTAATTTATTTTAAGGGTTTTTATACTGTATATTTTTATTTGCAGCACATGACTTTGTGTGAAACTCCGAATGAGCCAAAATATGCTGTTCTTTAAGGAATGACATATTGTATTGGTGACGTTTTTCTAGAAGTACGATCTTGCTCACATTGCTCCAGAGAATACTGTTGTGTTTTTTTTTTTAGGATTTTATTCTCCATTTCTCGGAGGTAAATGAGTTTTGTTTGTAGTCGCTGTGTCTTTATTTTACTAAATAGGAGAATTCATGTCCTTTTGTGACTTTGTACTGAAGAATGCAAAACAAATTGCCTTCATAGTATTCTGTACTAAACTAAGGAGGAATACGTGGACCAGTGGAGATGTCATCCAGAGCCGCCGGAGAGCTGAGGCCTCGGGAATCGCAATCCGTGTGATAGAGGGATCGTGCGGTCTGGACTATAAAGCCGCGTGCCTCTGCCTGGCCTTTCTGTAACGGAATCGGACTGAATTCTTTATGTCAGTTTGATTCCGTTACAGAAAGTTCACATAGCATTATCAGTCATACTGCCCTGCGCTTCTGTAGTCCAGACCGCACAATCCCTCTCTCACACGGAGCGCGATTCCCCCAAGGAACAAGCTCAAGTAAAAGAGCCCTGAAGGAGTTTTCTAAAATTAGGGGGAAAAAAAGGCTAATTTTTACGGCAAAAGAGCACCACTTTCCATAAGCTGTGTCTGGTACTGCAGTTCAGCCACCCGAATGGGTAAGTTGCAGTACCAGATATAGGGTGCTTTCACACTTGCGGCAGAGGATTCCGGCAGGCAGTTCCGTCGCCGGAACTGCCTGCCGGATCTGGCAAAACGTATGCAAACTGATGGCATTTGTCAGACGGATCCAAATGCGGATCCGTCTGACAAATGCATTGAAATGCCGGATCCGTCTCTCCGGTGTCATCCGGAGAAAAACGGATCCGGTCTAAATTATTATTATATTTTTTTTCAAAAGCCCTTAACTTACGGAAAGCCGGATCCGTTTTGCCGGAACACTTAATGCCGGATCCGGCACTAATACACTTCAATGTAATTAATGCCGGATCCGGCATTCCGGCAAGTTAAGGGCATGCTGCGGTATTTTCTCCGCCCTGAAAAGTCAAAAAGACTGAACTGAAGACATCCTGATGCATCCTGAACGGATTACTCTCCATTCAGAATGCATGGGGATATGCCTGATCAGTTCTTTTCCGGTATTGAGCCCCTCGGACGGAACTTAATGCCGGAAAAGAATAACGCTAGTGTGAAAGTAGCCTTAGCCTGTGAACAAGTTTCTGGATTCAAAAGCAGCTTCTTTTTTTTTTTCTTTTAATTTTGCCTAATCTTTTACTTCACCCGACCCCCTCTTAATTCAACTTTATTCATCGCCGACAGGGAGAGCAAATTTTTAGCCTTCCATTCAAGTTTCGCCATTTTGCTTTATTCATTGGCCTTTTGGATGCAATGGGCAAATTGGTTCTCCTGTCGTAATCTATATCCCAATGAAATGGTGAACTGATTTGCTATTGGAAACGCCTATAATTTGTGTACTGGTTTCTGTCTAACTCCATCTGTGTAATAAATTCTTGTATTTCCTATGAAATGACAATTCTGGAGCTCCTTCCGCTTTGTGCTGTTCCTCTATTATTCCTTCTGCATATTTGTGAATAAATAGACAACTTGGTCTTACCCTTCTCTTTTTTCGATAGCCTGGGACACTATTGATTGGGCATTCTCAGACCTTGTTGGGACTCCACCCCAACTGGTAGCACCCAGTGGTCCGTTTATTCACAGATTCCAGCACAATGTAGGGTTGTAAGAGGATTGTTATGAAGACAGGCATGTCGGGAGAGGTGGCGGGTCCCTGGAAGTGAACCATGTTGTATCAAGGTGGTGGATCGCAACCTCTTTTCTGTTTTGGCACCAGTTTTGATTGACGTCACCATGGGCTTTGGTTTGTCAGCGGCACTCAGTGTTTCCGGGAGATTCTTGTTTTCAAGAAATGATCTGGAGCCTATAAGATTTCCACAATGCTCCGTATTTTTTTTGTAGGGGTTCAGTCCCTCGATGCACAATCGCATTGTAATAGGTTGGGAATGCTTAGATGAAAACCTCTGCGTGCTCTCCTTGTCCATAGGCACATTCCCTGTAAACGCAGCACTCCTTAGGATTAGCTCTCTAATAGACTGAATTCATACCTATTTCAGTACAAGCACTTTTTTTTTTCCACTGGGAGGCATTATTTGTTCATTTCGGGGGACCCCTTTAGATTCAGCGTTTTTACTGCAAACCCTTATTTCCTACACTGTGAACCTTGTGTTTTGTTTGTATTGATGGGAGTTGTTATATTTGACATGATGCAGTGTTAAAGGCCTTTGTGTCACTATCTAGACTCTACAGCAGGGATGCCCAACCTGTGGCCCTCCAGCTGCTTCAAAACTACAACTCCCAGCATGCCTGGACAGCCTACAACTATTAGGGCATCCTGGGAGTTGTAGTTTTGCAACAGCTGGGGGGCCGCAGGTTGAGCATCCGTGCTCTACAGTGATACTGTACTGTAGATCATTTTATATGTTTGGTATTACAAAGCTGAAAGATTTGCATTATTGAAACTAGTTCTTTCAGCAAAAAAAGTGGCTGTCTAGAATTTGAAAGAATGGCTGTTTTGTTCCAAAAAGAGCACCACACCAGCCCATAGGTTGTGTATGGTAGCTCCGCTCTACTTATTTGAATGAACCCGAACTGCAGTACCACACACGACCACTGGACAGATGTGGCGCTGTGTGTGGGGAAAATAGTAGCCATTTTTGGTATATCGGAAAACCCCTTTAAGGCCCCTTTCACACGAGCGAGTTTTCCGCGCGGGTGCGATGCGTGACGTGAACACATAGCACCCGCACTGAATCCTGACCTATTCATTTCAATGGGTCTGTGTACATGAGCGTTTTTCTTTCACGCATTAGTTCTGCGTTGCGTGAAAAACGCAGTATGTTCTATATTCTGCGTTTTTCACGCAGCCCTGGCCTCATAGAAGTGAATGGGGCTTCAGTGAAAAACGCATTGCATCCGGAAGCAAGTGCGGGTGCAATACGTTTTTCACTGATGGTTGCTAAGAGATGTGGTTTGTAAACCTTCAGTTTTTTTTATCACGCTCGTGAAAAACGCATCAAAACGCATTGCACACGCGCGGAAAAAACTGAACGCAATCGCAGACAAAATTGACTGAACTTGCTTGCAAAATGGTGAGAGTTTCACTGAACGCATCAGGACCTAATCCGTCACGATCGTGTGAAAGAGGCCTAAGGCTGAGTTCACACTTCAGTTATTTCCATCAGTTATTGCGAGTCAAAGCTAGGTACGAGTCCCAAACAGACCAGGTGACTATCTTGCCATTATAGTTTATCTCTGTGTAGGGTCACTACGGGATTTGGCGCTCAATAACTGATGGAAATAACTGAAGTGTGAACTCATTCAAACAGAAACTCATTTATGAGAAACTACGTTGCCCTCATCGTTAGCAGGAACGTGTCATTTAGGGCTCCTTCACACGGATCCGCAATACACGGGCACCGTTCCGTGGCCATTCCGCATCATGGATGCAGACCCATTCATTTCAATAGATCCACAAATCCGGAGATACGGAACACTACGGAAGCACTACAGAGTGCTTTCTGGGGTTCCGTTTCGTGCTTCTGCACCGCAAAAAGATAGAGCTTTCTCTATCTTTTTGCGGAACGGAAGGATCGCGGACCCATTCAAGTGAATGGGTCTTCGATCCCCAAGCACCTGCCCCACGGACGGTGCCTGTGCATTGCGGACCGCAATTTGCGGTCCACAGCACGGGCTTCACTCCTTCGCGTGAACGAGCCCTTAGGTTCGTCATCTTGTGGCCTTAATCGACGTACACTACTATAAGGCACTGGATCCTAGGCATAAAATGCTGCATTCTCATGAATTCAGATTCAGGCCACAATATGGCGCCATCTAGTGTTCAGAACTGCAACTTCAGCAGCACTGTGAATTACCAATGTCCCTGCGCATGTAGCGCTCTAGAGAGTGCAGCCAGTCCGCTACACACAGGACGCCATTTGAATGCATTCTTCGGGCAAAGTCTACATAACTTGCAGGCGGTGTGTTTTGTGCCTTGTTTATTTCGCTAGTGGTTCGATATTGGGACACTAAATTTAAAGTTTTAGCAGAAAGGCATGAAGAATCTGTTTTCCTCTTCATTTTGGCGCAGTTCATTACTTATTAAATAGGCTAAAGGTTATGCGGTCTTGGAAGAGAACGTTGCTCTTCAATACAATAGCAATAATGTCTGTGAACTGGGACGCTATCACTATTTAATTTGTAAGAGACTCGAAACTCATGATCAAAGTTCATTTGAATTTAGATTTTTTTGCATTGCATGTGTCAACGAAGGTCGTCTTATGTTGCTGTTCTTCCACGTTCTTACATAATAAACTTTACGTAAAATCAAATGTGTCGTCTTGTTTATGTAAATCCCACATAAAGCTCAGGTTGACGGTTTGGGGAGGGCGCCTTGGCTGCAGATTCCTTGAAAAATATCGGACTAAAAGGATGTCCAGTAAAATGTCAGACTCCCTAACGGAAACTCGCCAGGCCCCATTATAGTCACTGGGGTCCGTCTGGCTCCTTTAGTTTATGTCCCAGATCGGGCGTTTCTGTTAGGCTACTTTCACACTAGCGTTTTTTTGCGGATCCGTCATGGATCTGCAAAAACTCTTCCGTTCTGATGATACAGCCGCATGCATCCGTCATGAACGGATCCGGTTGTATTATGTCTTCTATAGCCATGACGGATGCGTCAGAAACAACATTGAAAGTCAATGGGGGACGGATCCGTTTTTTTATTGTGTCAGAGCAAACTGATTCGTCCCTATTGCCTTACATTGTGTGTCAGGACGGATCCGTCTTGCTCCGCACCACATCAGGGACAGAAAAACGCTGCTTGCAGAATTAGGCCTCATGCACACGACCATTCCGTTTTTTTGCGGTCCGCAAAACACGGAAGCCGCCCACAATTTGTGGAACGGAACAGGCGGCCTATTGTAGAAATGCCTATTCTTGTCCGCAAAACGGACAAGAATAGGATGGGTTATATATTTTTTTTCGGGGCTGCGTAACGGAGCAACGGATGCGGACAGCACACGGAGTGCTGTCCGCATCTTTTGTGGCCCCATTGAAGTGAATGGCTCCGCAGCCGAGCCGCAAAAACTGCGACTCTGATGCGGACCAAAACAACGGTCGTGTGCATGAGGCCTTATTCTGTCCGCATTTTGGTGGATTCCGTTTCGTTCAGTTAAATGAATGGGGACAAAACTGAAGTGTTTTCTTCAGTTATTGAGATCCTATGACGCATCTCAATAGCGGAATTGAAAACGCTAGTATGAAAGTAGCCTTATTTTCATTATTCTGCTTTTCGAACAGAACAATGGAAATCATTAGCGCTGATGTGAAAGCAGCCTTACGCCACGACCGTACGTATCTTGTGGTCTGCAGATTGCGGATCCACAAAACACGCATACTATCCGTGCTGCATTCACATTTTTTGCAGACCCATTGACTTCAATGGGTCCGTGGTCTATCCTATACTTGGCCACAAAATGCAGAGTCTTATCTTTTTGCAGAACGGACATAAGAATGCAGGAAGTACGCGGATCATCCGTGTGCTTTCCGGATCTGTATGTCTGTTCTGCAAAAACATAGAATATGTATACGAAATGTGGACCGCGGACCTATTGAATTCAGTGGGTCTGCAAATAAAATGTGGACAGCACACAGAGCGCATCTGTATTTTGCCGATCCTCTTTTTGCAGTCCGCAAAAGCGTTAGGCCTCTCACACGTCTGTGGATCATGGATGTGCGCTGTCAGTAGTCTTCACGGACAGCACACGTACTCCTTGACTTTAATGTGTTTATTTACACATCATTGGTTTTTCCACGGACCATGGGTGATGACGCAGAAGCTTGTCCTTTTTTTTTTTTGTCCGTGATTACGGATCCCTCATGCATATTAAAGTCTATTTGTCCATGAACACCATAGACCCCGGTGTTTGATCCGTTTTTTTCACGGATTATTGCTGGAGATGCTCTGGAAACTAATTTTCAGCTGAGCAGTGTCCGTGGAATACAGATGACACACAGAGGGCAAAAAACAGGCACATGGACCAAACCGGATTCTTCACGTATGAACCACTAGTCATCTTGTCAGGGATCTCATCATAGACGTGTGAATGAGGCCATAAAATAGGACACCAAAATGAATTCCCATGTAAATATCACAGATCCTTATATAATAACATAGTCAACCAAAAAGGATATATGGATACCCACTAAACAATATGAAATAATATACCACCATACGCAATTTTATTTTAATCACATAAATACTCACGATTGACAAAACACAAGATTAAAGACACAATTAATTGTGTATGGTTTCATTAAATTTTGGTATATTATTTCATATTGTTCAGTGGGTATCCATAAAATAGGACAGTCGTGCACATGTGGTGGTGGTTAGTGCTTATTCACATTCCATTACGGATTTCTTGTCAGTGTATTTTATTTACTTTACATTTTACCCAGTTGGCAAATTAATTCATCTTGTTTTTTTTTTTTTAAAGGGGTTGTCCGCTCCTAAAAAACCTGGCTGCTTCCATAAACAGCGCCACACCTGTCATTATGGTTATATGTGGTATTGCAACTCGGTCACAATTGCTTTTATAGAAATGGGCTCGTTCATCGGTTAAAACAGTTTGTCCTGGGACGTAAATAATTTCTGGGCAGCATATTGCGCCGTCTAAACAGGTATCCGCTGCCCAGGAAACAATACACCTGTATGAGGACATGGGATCCCTCATTTTCATACTGTGAAGGAGATCAGCCAGGAGCGGATTGGCCATATACCTTACAGATAAATTTCCAGGTGGGGCGATGACCAGGGGGCCACCTGGGCCCTCCTAACGGCCGGCCAGTGGAAGTTTTTGGGGATGTATTTTGTGCTGCAGGCAGTATTTTATGAGGGACTGTGGTATTTGGCTCTGTTGGGGTGGTATAATGTTCCACAATATGGTATTGCTGGCCCTGCCTTCCATCAATTTGGACCCAACTACAAAACGGCGCCACTTTTAGTATTTTTTTCCCGGGCCACTTTAAGTTCCCAGTCCGCCCCTGAGATCAGGTGTCTCCTTCACTGAACGAGCAGCCAGCTGTCGGGAAGGAACGCTTCCTTCTGATAATCACTTCTCCTTGGCCTGTCTAAACCCACCATTAGGCCTCTTTAACACGAGCGTGACGGACTAGTTCTGGGTGCGTTCAGTGAAACTCGCACCATTTTGCAAGCAAGTTCAGTCAGTTTTGTCTGCAGTTGCCTTCAGTTTTTTCCACGTGAGTGCAATGCGTTTTGATGCGTTTTTCCCACGCGTGATAAAAAACTGAAGGTTTACAAACAACATCTCTTAGCAGCCATCAGTGAAAAACGCACTTGCTTCTGGATGCAATGCATTTTTCACTGAAGCCCTATTCACTTCTGAGGCCCCTTTCAGACGAGCGAGTTTTCCGCATGGGTGCAATGCGTGACTTGAAAAATGCATTGCAGCCGGAGAAACTTTCTACAGGAGTTTCTCGGCATGTGGCTCCAGGTAGTGCATGAGAGTGAAGTGTTTGGAGAGTTTCCTGCCCTCGCGGAGCTATTTTCTACCATGCCGAAGCCACCAAAATCAATGGACGTGGAGAGGCCCTGCATTTGGGAAACAAGGTCGGGGGAGTATCACGGCCGATACAAAAAAGATGCAGCATAGGTGGAAATTACCCAGGAACTGTTTGCTACTATATGGGACAAAACTAAAGACCAGAGTCGGCAGAGTTTGGGTAAGTGGTCAATCTATACATGTGTGATCCTTGCTGTCCTCCTTAGCATAGCACGTCATACATTGTCCTCCCTAGCCTAGCACATGTCAAACGTTGTCCTATGTAGGATTTTATTGTTTTGTATATTTTCCTTTGTTTTTGTATTAAAAGTGGATGAAGTTAAGAATCGGTGGCGGAGCTGCAGGCACCAGTTCCGCAAGAAAATGTATAATCAAGGCCGCAGTTGGTCCGGGCAACCAAAGAAAAGGCCTACAGGTTTAAGAACCAACTCATGTTCCTGTGTGATGTAATGGAGCTGCGTCCGTAAGTTAATTATAAACAATGACCATTACATGTTTATAAATACACACTGTATGTTGACTATGTTGGTAATGTAATTTGTAAATTAAAAATGTCATAGTTGTCAATATCAACCAAGCTGATTCCTCCTTTCATTTGCAAAAGTAGATGACCAACATTACAAGTGGAATCTGATTATTTGCTATGCCACTTCTAATTTCCCCAATGTTGCTACATGACCACATATGTAATATGTTGGTTAGTTAAAGGGGTTGTCCGAGTTATTTTTTTGTTCTTTCTATGTTCCTAACTAGGCAAATGTAACAGCTTTCCAATTAACTCACTTTATCTCCAGTTTGTAGAAGCTCCCACTAGGGGTGATGCTCCGTTGGATCTGGTAATTTCTAATGATGCAGAGCTTGTTGGTAATGTTACTGTTCGGGGAAAAACTAGGTAATAGTGACCACAATATAATTATATTCCCCCTAACCTATAAAAAGCAAACTCTGTCAGGCAGAGCAAAGACACTGAATTTCAAAAAGGCTAATTTCTCTGGGTTGAGGGCAGCATTTCAGGGCATAGACTGGGAGCAGCTACTGTCACATAATAATACTGAGGATAAATGGCAGAGCTTCAAATCCACATTGAGTAATGGCACTAAAAAATGTATCCCTTTAGGTTACAAGTATAAACGGCTAAAATTAAACCCCCCCATGGTTTACAGCTACTGTAAAAAGAGCAATAAAAGACAAAAATCTGAGGGGTCAGCTGTAGCGTTTGAGGATTACAAAGGGCTTAATAAAATCTGCAAAAAGGAGATAAAATTAGCAAAGATACAAAACAAACAGCAGGTAGCAAAAGAAAGCAAAACAAATCCCAAAAAGTTTTTAAATTATATAAATGCTAAAAAAAAACTAGGTCTGAGCAGGTAGGTCCCTAAATAATAATAAAGGGGGGGGGGGGGGGGTAGTCACCGAAGATAAGGAAAAGGCAGAGTTCCTAAATAGGTGTTTTAGCTCCGTATATACAAAAGAAGAGAAAGGAGCTGATATCTGTGGCACAGGGGTTGTTAGTACATCCAGTGATATACTCAATTGGCTAACTGTAGATATGGTCCGAGAGAAGTTAAATAGGGTAAATGTGAACAAAACTCCGGGTCCAGATGGATTACACCCAAGAGTGCTTAAAGAGCTCAGTTCAGTCATTGCTGTGCCCCCGTTTATAAATTTTAAGGATTCTCTACAGTGCCAAGTGATTGGCGCAAGGCAAACGTGGTGCCCATATTCTAAAAAGGATCAAGGTCCTCCACAGGTAATTATAGACCAGTTAGTTTAACTTCTGTTGTGGGAAAAATGTTTGAAGAAATCTTAAGGGACTATATAGAGGAGTATGTGACTATAAATAATATTATAAGTGATAACCAACACGGGTTTACCAAGGACAGAAGTTGTCAGAATCATCTGATTTGTTTTTATGAGGAGGTGAGTAGTAGCCTGGACAGAGGGGCGGCTGGGGATGTAGTGTTTCTGGGTTTTGCAAAGGCTTTTGATACTGTCCCTCATAGACGCTTAATAAGTAAAGTAAGGTCTATTGGCTTGGAAAGCATGCATGGGATAGGCATAAGGTCATCCTTCATATAAGATAGGGCCAGGGGCTATCCATAGTACTCAGTATATTGGGCAGACTAGATGGGCCAAATGGTTCTTATCTGCCGACACATTCTATGTTTCTATGTTTCTATGTGTACATGCACACCAGACTGCAGCCATCTCTATGGAAAAGCCCTATTGCTAGAATGTAGTGTCCGATATGAGGTTTTGCTAGAATGTAGTGTGGGATTTGAGGTTTTGCGATAGCACAAACACGATTCTCTTTCTGTGTGTGCACTCAGCAGCATAGCAGGTATCCCCCCCAGTACAAAAGTGATTAGCCTGCCTAAAAATAAAAGCAGGCAGCCAGCAAGATTGGGGTTAATGTGACTCATTAACCCCAATCTTGCTACTGCCATGTTTTAAACATGAATGGGGGTCACTTATTTTTAATGTCAGGCTGGGCACATGCTTTTGGAGTGGCTCACATTAACAGTAAGTGACCGTACTTTCTTAAATAATGGGCAATGTGGGGTTAATGTGAGTTACAGAATACAGGCCACTTATTATTAATGTGAGGCACATGGAATGATGGAAGTCAAAATTCATAAGACTTGTGCCGATAACATTAATAGCAAGTGACTGTTCATGTACCTCATGCTTTAATCCCATGTTGCCCTATTAACACACCTTTTGTTCAAAATATTTTTTATCCTATTTTCACCCTCTAAAACCTTGGTGTGTCTTATGATTTGAAAAATGTAAAAGTGAGGCGGCTCTCTATTGACAAGAGGATGGAGTATGGTGCTCAATCCGAACAGAGCGTACCCAACGCTTGTGGTGAGGGAATATAAATAAAGGTAAAGGGATGGCACTCAAAACAATTGGGGTGTATGGAAAAGTAATACTATTTAATATAGAATAGCTGATAGTAAAAATATAAAACACATGTAATCGATAATCAATATAAAAAGTACATAGTGGTAATATTGATAAAAAGAAAAATATGAAGATGGTTGAGTGATCTATAATAAATAGATAATAGATATCAATTCAATACAATCCTGCTGGGAAGAAAGAGGGAAAAAAAGCAGTCTTATAGGCCTGTTGGAAAAGAATCTGGTCATATATAGTATTGAAATGACCAATATAGTCCTGGTATCATGTAATGTCAATTTATGGAAAATCCTGCTGGAAAAGAATACTCCTGGTATGGGAGAAGAAAGGGCAGTCTTGTGAACCTGTTAGGATGAAAGAAGGTCCAGTATCATGGCATATATTCCAGTAGGGGGATGGGGTATCCTGATGTTAGTTGAAAGGTGGATACCTTTCTATAAGGGTTTAGTTAGAAATCCCAAGATTATGGGGAGGAAGCAAAACGGGTCCGATTTTGTTTCAAGTTGTTATTCACAGATCCGGTATCGGCAAGCTGTGGAATAAAGACTGTTTGTAAGCAGGTACATTACCCTCCTTGCGGCTGTTGATGAGCTGGTCAGCGGTTCCTGTCTGGGCGGCGGTGTCCACGTGTGCCGTTCCCGCTCGCTGTCTGCTCAGGCCGTTGGTTGCTGCTGGGTGTCGTCACTTCCGGTGGCGTCACCTGCGTTCCTAGGATCTCCCGCTCAGTGCTGTTTGCAGCTTGCCACGTGGAGGCAAATGGCGGGAAATAGAAAAACGCTGCAGCTTCTTTAGGGGGGAAGCAGATAGATAGCTCCGGAGCTGATCTATAGTTGTAGGATCCTTCTGTTTGTTGCTAGCTAGATGGGATAGGCTTACTCAGTGAACCATACGCGTTTCAGAGCGTACTGCTCCTTCATCAGTGGGAATGAGTAGCCTATTTCTTTTTGGGAATATATATGCATCTAATTGGGTCCAATTAGTGGATCTGGGAGTGGTTAAAGTTTTTTTCCCAAATGTGGGAGTGACCAAAGTTTTTTTAAATCAAAATGTGGGAGTGGTCAAAGTTTTTTTACTTTTCTTTACTTTTTCTTCTTCTTCTCTTCTTTTCTTTGGATAAATTGTGTAATGGATCTTCAGGAGGAACCGTGCAATGGATACTTCAATGTAATGAAGAAATAGTTTATCAGATACATAATATATAAAATGAGAATATAAAATGGAGGGTTCTAAAGTAAAGGAATAAAAATATATAAATAAACAAGGTATATATGTATGCAGCAGTATGTGGAAATACATAGATAAATAATATGAGGATAAATAATATGGATAAAATATACTATATGGATAGGTCCCATGGATGGGTGTATACCTGGTCATAGGGCAAATAAAGTGGTGTGGCAGCAGTAGTAGTCTAAAGTATACAATCTAGGAATTGTGTTAGGCTGTTGTTCTTTCTTATAGTCTTCAGAAGAGGATATTGTTTTCGAGATAGGAGATAGGTAGTTGATAGTGTATATGGGGAGGGGCCCACCCCGGGAGGAGGGGTCGGAGTGCTGGTAAGCAGCCGGACTACGACTCCAAATCCCAAGGGGGGGCACCCCGCCAGATGGAGGTCTCCGCTCATTTATAGAAAACCAAAGATCTCCATCTCTGCATTGAGGCCTTTCGGGATCAGTGTATTGAATTCGAATATTTTTCTAGATTCGGACCTAGACATGGCGGCTATGTGGTTACCGCCTCTCCATTGGCGTGTGATTTTTTTTCTATGGCTACATAGACAAGTGATGATGGATCGCAGTTGTGGTGTTCCTTATAGTGTCTGGAAACAGAATGCAACTCGTAGCCCTTTTTAATATTTGAGATGTGTTCAGATATTCTCGTTTTGAGTAATCTCTTTGTGCGTCCTACGTATTGTTTGAGACAGGGGCATTGTAGAACATAGATGACGCTATTGGAGTGGCAGGAGAGATGTTCTCGAATCTCATGTTTATATGTGTTAGTAGTTGAATGGATTGTTGTTGTTTTTTTAGGAAAGTTTGTAATTTTGCAGTTGTTGCATTTCCCGCACCTAAAGAAACCCTGTAGTGATAGCCAACTTTGATTTGGTTTAGTCATATTTCTTCTGATTGTTGGTGCTAGACGTAGGCCTAAATTGGGGGCTCTGGTGTATGTAATCTGTGGTTTATCTGGTAGTAACTGGCCTATAATTTTATCGCTTAGGATGTGGTGCCAGTGTTTATGAATACTTGTCTCTAGTTTTTTGTAGTGGGCATTGTATGGTAGAATTAATCGGGGGGCTTCTTCTTTTTTGGTTGTAGTTGTAGTGGTTTCATTACTGGTGTTAAAAAATTTTGTTCTGTCCATTAATCTTACTTTGTCTAGGGATCTGTCCATTACTGTCATCGGGTAGTCTTTTGCTAGAAATTGTTTCTTTAGATTCTCCGCTTCTATTTCAAATTGGCTGTCCAGTGTACAATTTCTTTTCAAGCGTCTGAACTGGCTGGTCGGGATGTTTAGTAGCCAGCTGGGTAAATGACAACTCGAGTGTAGGATGAAATTGTTTTTCATCACTGGTTTCTGATATGTGCTGCATTGTAGTTTATTTTCAGTTGTTTTAATTAATAGGTCTAAAAATTCTACTTGTGTTTGGCTTATATTGGCTGTCAATGTTATATTTTTGTCGTTTGTGTTGATGTTCTCTAAAAATATGTCCAAACTATCCCTCGTGCCACTCCAAATAAAAAAGATGTCATCTATGTATCTCCGCCATAGTACCAGGCTCGTCCCCAGTAGTGGGGTGATAAAATCATGTTCCCACTGGGCCATAAAGATGTTGGCATAACTGGGGGCGAACTTGGTACCCATGGCGGTCCCTCGTTGCTGTAGATAAAATATTGAGTCAAATATAAAATAATTGTGGGTTAGAATAAAAGAGACTCCTTCAATTAAAAAGTCAATTTGGTCTTTGTGTAGGGTCTGGTAGTGGTTCAGTTGTTCTCTTAGAGCAGCAGTGCCGTGATTGTGATTGATAATGGTGTAAAGGGAGTTGACATCCATTGTGCAAAGTAGCCAATGATTTTCGTATTCTGTCTGTTCAATTGTCCTCACAATGTCTGTGGTATCTTTAACATATGATGGTATTAGTTTGACAGTTGGCTGTAATAGTCTGTCTATGTACTGGGAGAGGTTGGAAGTGAGAGATCCGATTCCTGAGATGATTGGTCTGCCTGGTGGATGAGTTTGATGTTTGTGGATCTTTGGTAAACAATAGAATACCGGAATTCTATTGTGGGGGCTTGTGATAAATGTAAATTCCTGTTCGTTAAGGATACCTTTTTCTTTGCCTGTTTGTGTCAAAGTCACTAGTTCTCTATAGAAGTCTTCAGTGGGATCTTTTTTGAGGGTGGTATATGTGTGTGGGTCTGATAATTGTCTCCTACATTCTGACATGTAGTCTTCTGTGTTTAGTAGGACAATTGCTCCACCTTTGTCTGCTGGTCTTATGGTTAGGTTTAAGGTTGATTGTATCTGTTTGATTGCATGGATCTCTCTTTTGGTTATGTTATAGTGTGTTTTATTAAGGTTCATTCTCCTGATGTCGGACTCTATGCATTTTCGGAATGTGGCTATGTTGTCTCCCATTTCTTGTTTTGGGTATTTGGTTGATTTGATTTTCAGATCAGTATGATTGTATATAGAAGATCTGGGATTGTCTGTGGATATTGGGTTCTTGATAAAGTATTTTTTCAAACACAATTTTCTCACGTATTTTTCTATTCCTATATAGGCGCTGAATTTATCCATTGTAGCTGTAGGTGAAAATTTTAATCCCTTATTGAGTAGTTTCTGTTGTGTCTCATTTAAGTTGGTATCGCTCAAATTGACAATGATGTTCATTGAGTTATCTAGGTTCTGTGGTATCTGTTCTGTTTTCTTCTTGTGTCTACTCCTTCTTGTCTTTGTGTTCTGTAATCTAATGTTCTGGGTAGGTGTTCTCTTTGTGGGTCTAGCATTGTCTAGTGATTCGTGTGGTGGTGTTGGTGATGGGGGGTGTGTATTGGGGTCTCTTCTCGGTGTTCCCTGAGGTGTTGGGGGGTGTTCTTTGGTGTCCTTTCTCGGTGTGATCTGGGTGGGTTTTCTTTGTGTGTTTCGTTCCTGTGTCTTAGGTTGTATTTGTGTGTCGGGGTTTGTGCTCTCTTGTGTCTTTGTGGGGAGCGTGGGTGGTGTCGTGTCCTTGTTCTGTGGTGTGGTGGGGTCTGGTCTAAAAAATGAGGTGAAGTGAGTGATTCAAAATAATTATTGGTTGGGATGTTGTATCGGTCTTGGATATTTTTCCTGATTTGTTTCTCTCCTTGTCTTTCAAAAGGGGTTTCTATTTCATTAGTGGGGACATATGGTGTATATACTCTATGGTTGGTCTGGTTGTTTGATCTATTATTGATATGACTTTGCTGTGTGTTATGTTTTAATTTTTTTTTTTTTCTGGTTATAATTGTTCTTTCTAGATTATCTAGACTTGTGCAGATTCTTTCCTGCCATATGTTAAAGGAGTCGTCTTTCGGTATTTTGTCTATTATTCCTTTGAGTTTTGTAATTTGTGCTATGGTGTCTTCTAGGATCTGAGAGCGTCTTTTAATTATCAATTGTATTAGTATACCTGACTGAGTTTGTAGGAACTTGTCCCATTCTTGTTTGAATTCATCGCTATATAGATCATCTGCTGGGTCCTTTGTTAGCATTAATCCTTTTGGTATTAATCCTTTTAGTAAATATTGGTTAAGAGATTTAATCTCCCATTCCTGTCTGAGTTGTTTGTGTAGGAGTTTTTCCAGTTCTCTAAATGTATCAGAACTGGATCTATTTGTAGGGTTAGTGAGGATAAGATCGTCCGTTAGATCAAATGTGTAACTTTCAATCGTTTTTGATTTTTTCTCCATACAGTCCCAAATGTCCATCTTAATGAGAATAGGAGCTCTGCCAAATGGGTAAGATACAGTAAATGAAAAATGTAAAAGTGAGGCGGCTCTCTTATGATTTGTCAATCATTTACACACACACATATTAATTTGATTATAAACAATATAAACCTTTATTCAACATATTTTTATTTATAATGCATATCTCCCAAAAAAAAGTATAATGTCCATTATGCACACGATCGTAAACACACTACAGATGGCGTTTAGTGACGTGACACATGTAATGATAGTTTTTATTATTCATAATGAGGCCAACTACAACTTAATTAATAATGATTGTGATGCATACATTTAGTTATTAAATTGTCACTTTATATTAATGAGGTATTAGTACATATTTCACATACTGTATTCTAATCAATATACAGTCAGGTCCATAAATATTGGGACATCAACACAATTCTAACATTTTTGGCTCTATACACCACCACAATGAATTTGAAATAAAACAAGATGTGCTTTAGGCCTCATGCACACGACCGTTGTGTGCATCCGTGGCCGTTGTGCCGTTTTCCTTTTTTTTTCGCGGACCCATTGACTTTCAATGGGTCCGTGGAAAAATCGGAAAATGCACCGTTTTGCAGCCGCATCCGTGATCCATGTTTCCTGTCTGTCAAAAAAATAAGACCTGTCCTATTTTTTTGACGGACAACGGTTCACGAACCCCTTCAAGTCAATGGGTCCGTGAAAGAACACGGATGCACACAAGATTGGAATCCGCGTCCGTGATCCGTGTCCGTAGGTTACTTTCATACAGACGGATCCGAAGATCTGTCTGCATAAAAGCTTTTTCAGAGATGAGTTTTCACTTCGTGAAAACTCATATCCGACAGTATATTCTAACACAGAGGCGTTCCCATAGTGATGGGGACGCTTCTAGTTAGAATATACTACGAACTGTGTACATGACTGCTGCCTGGCAGCACCCGATCTCTTACAGGGGGCTGTGATCCGCACAATTAACCCCTCAGGTGCTGCACCTGAGGGGTTAATTGTGCATATCATAGCCCCCTATAAGAGATCAGGGGCTGCCAGGCAGCAGGGGGCAGACCCCCCTCCCTCCCCAGTTTTAATTTCATTGGTGGCCAGTGCGCCCCCCCTCCCTCTATTGTGATATCATTGGTGGCCAGTGTGCGGCCCCCCCTCTATTGTATTAATATCATTGGTGGCCAGTGTGCGGCCTGGTAAGTGACAGATCATTAAGCAATGCGCCGCACAGACCTGTCACTTACCAGTAGGAGGAGCTCCCGGCCGGTCACAGACAGCGCAGCAGGTAAGTATGATGCTTCTAATATTGTAATATTGCTAAGTAACCATGGCAACCAGGCCTGCAGTAGCGTCCTGGTTGCCATGGTTACCGATCGGAGCCCCAGCGATTAAACTGGGACTCTGATCGGAACTCTCCGCTGCCACCAATGATCGGGGGGGGGGGGGGGGGGGGGAAGGGGAGGCCGCACACTGGCCACCAATGATATTACAATAGAGGGAGGGAGGGGGGGGGCGCACACTGGCCACCAATGATAATACAATAGAGGGAGGGAGGGGGGGCCGCACACTGGCCACCAATGATAATACAATAGAGGGAGGGAGGGGGAGGCCGCACAATGGCCACCAATGATAATACAATAGAGGGAGTGAGGGGGGGCCGGGGGTGGGGGCCGCACACTGGCTACTAATGATATTCAAACTGGGGAGGGAGGGGGGTCTGCCCCCTGCTGCCTGGCAGCCCCTGATCTCTTACAGGGGGCTATGATATGCACAATTAACCCCTCAGGTGCAGCACCTGAGGGGTTAATTGTGCGGATCACAGCCCCCTGTAAGAGATCGGGTGCTGCCAGGCAGCAGGGGGCAGTCATGTACCTAGTTCATAGTATATTTTAACTAGAAGCGTCCCCATCACTATGGGAACGCCTCTGTGTTAGAATATACTGTCTGATATGAGTTTCACGATCTAACTCATATCCGACAGTATATTCTAACATAGAGGCGTTCCCATGGTGATGGGGACGCTTCAAGTTAAAATATACCATTGGATTGGAGAAAACTCCGATCCTATGGTATATTAACTCCTGACTTTACATTGAAAGTCAATGGGGACGGATCCATTTGAAATTGCACCATATTGTGTCAACGTCAAACGGATCCGTCCCTATTGACTTGCATTGTAATTCAGGACGGATCCGTTTGGCTCCGCACGGCCAGGCGGACACCAAAACGACTTTTTATTCATGTCCATGGATCCTCCAAAAATCAAGGAAGACCCACGGTCGAAAAAACTGTCACGGATCACGGACCAACAGAACCCCGTTTTGCGGACCGTGAAAAAATACGGTCGTGTGCATGAGGCCTTAACTGCAGACTGTCAGCTTTAATTTCAGGGTATTTACATCCAAATCTGCTGAACGGTGTAGGAATTACAACAGTTTGCATATGTGCCTCCCACTTGTTAAGGGGCCAAAAGTAATGGGACAGAATAATAATCATAAATCAAACTCTCACTTTTTAATACTTGGTTGCAAATCCTTTGCAGTCAATTACAGCCTGAAGTCTGGAATTCATAGACATCACCAGACGCTGGGTTTCATCCCTGGTGATGCTCTGCCAGGCCTCTACTGCAACTTTCTTCAGTTCCTGCTTGTTCTTGGGTCATTTTCCCTTCAGTGTTGTCTTCAGCAAGTGAAATGCATGCTCAATCGGATTCAGGTCAGGTGACTGACTTGGCCATTGCATAACATTCCACTTCTTTCCCTCAAAAAAACTCTTTGGTTGCTTTTGCAGTATGCTTTGGGTCATTGTCCATCTGCACTGTGAAGCGCGATGTCCAATGAGTTCTGAAGCATTTGGCTGAATATGAGCAGATAATATTGTCCGAAACACTTCAGAATTCATCCTGCTGCTTTTGTAAGCAGACACATCATCAATAAATACAAGAGAACCAGTTCCATTGACAGCCATACATGCCCACGTCATGACACTACCACCACCATGCTTCACTGATGAGGTGGTATGCTTAGGATCATGAGCATTTCTTTACTTCTCCATACTCTTCTCTTCCCATCACTCTGGTACAAGTTGATCTTGGTCTCATCTATCCATAGGATGTTGTTCCAGAACTGTGAAGGCTTTTTTAGATGTCGTTTGGCAAACTCTTATCTGGCCTTCCTGTTTTTGAGGCTCACCAATGGTTTACATCTTGTGGTGAACCCTCGGTATTCACTCTGGTGAAGTCTTCTCTTGATTGTTGACTTTGACACACATAGGCCTCTTTCAGACGGGCGTTGCGGGAAAATGTGCGGGTGCGTTGCGGGAACACCCACGATTTTTCCGCGCGAGTGCAAAACATTGTAGTGCGTTTTGCACTCGCGTGAGAAAAATCACGCATGTTTGGTACCCAAACCCGAACTTCTTCACAGAAGTTCGGGCTTGGGATCGGTGTTCTGTAGATTGTATTATTTCCCCTTATAACATGGCTATAAGGGAAAATAATAGCATTCTAAATACAGAATGCAAAGTAAAATAGCGCTGGAGGGGTTAAAAAATAATAATTTAACTCACCTTAGTCCACTTGATAGCGCAACCCGGCATCTCCTTCTGTATTCTTTCTTCAGGACCTGGGTAAAGGACCTGTGGTGACGTCACTCCGGTCATCACATGATCCATCACATGATCTTTTACCATGGTGATGAATCATGTGATGGACCATGTGACGACCGGAGTGACATCACCACAGGTCCTTTACCCAGGTCCTGAAGAAAGAAGACAGAAGAGATGCCGGGCTCCGCGATCAAGTGGACTAAGGTGAGTTAAATAATTTTTTATTATTTTTTAACCCCTCCAACGCTATTTTACTATGCATTCTGTATTCAGAATGCTATTATTTTCCCTTATAACCATGTTATAAGGGGAAATAATAATGATCGGGTCTCCATCCCGATCGTCTCCTAGCAACCGTGCGTGAAAATCGCACCGCATCCGCACTTGCTTGCAGATGCTTGCGATTTTCACGCAACCCCATTCACTTCTATGGGGCCTGCGTTGCGTGAAAAACGCAGAATATAGAGCATGCTGCGATTTTCACGCAACGCACAAGTGATGCGTGAAAATCACCGCTCATGTGCACAGCCCCATAGAAATGAATGGGTCGTTATTCAGTGCGGGTGCAATGCGTTCAACTCCCACATCGCATCCGCGCGGAATACTCGCCCGTGTGAAAGGGGCCATACACCTACCTCCTGGAGAGTGTTCTTGATCTGGCCAACTCTTGTGAAGGGTGTTTTCTTCACCAGGGAAAGAATTCTTCGGTCATCCACCACAGTTGTTTTCCGTGGTCTTCCGGGTCTTTTGGTGTTGCTGAGCTCATTGGTGCGTTCCTTCTTTTTAAGAATGTTCTAAACAGTTGTTTTGGCCACACCTAATGTTTTTGCTATCTCTTTGATGGGTTTGTTTTGTTTTTTCAGCCTAATTATGGCTTGCTTCACTGATTGTGACAGCTTATTGGATCTCATCTTGAGAGTTGACAGCAACAGATTCCAAGTGCAAATAGCACACTTGAAATGAACTCTGGGCCTTTTATCTGCTCATTTTTATAATTGGGATAATGAGGGAATAACACACACCTGGCCATGAAACAGCTGAGAAGCCAATTGTCCCATTACTTTTGGTCCCTTAACAAGTGGGAGGCACATATGCAAACTGTTGTAATTCCTACACCGTTCTCCTGATTTGTATGTAAATACCCTCAAATTTGAAGTTGACAGTCTGCAGTTAAAACACATCTTTCTCGTTTCTTTTCAAATCCATTGTGGTGGTGTATAAAGCCAAAAATGTTTAAATTGTGTCAATGTTCCAATATTTATGGACCTGACTGTATGTAAGCAAAATATGTAAGCTCGCAACCCACGTCAAGGGTCCTCATTATCTTGCTAGTCCCTAACAAAAAAAATACAAAAAATAACCATCCAGGTTGGGAAAAAAATACAAAAACTAACTAAAAAATAACCATTCGGGTTGGGGGAAAAAAATATATTTGTCAACTACAACCTTTCACGTGTCGAGTACTGGTGCTGGAAAGGGACAGAATTGATAGGGGACATAAAATAATCAGAAAATAACTCTCTTACTCTCAGTCCAGCAGATCCTGATCTTCCAAGTTGGAAAGGGTCTCTTCCAGATGGCAGACTATATACTTGGGCATCTTTATCAGGTGTCGGCTCATAGGTGCCTATGTAGTTGTGCAGCACTACACACGCTTTGCTAACTACATTCACATTTTCGGGAGCCAGCTGTATGGCAGAAAGAAAAACACGCCATTTGCTAGAAAAAATTCCAATGGCGTACTCCACAAACCTTCTGGTCCTACTTAAACGATAATTAAAAGTGCGCCTTTTTTCATCCATACCTCACCTAGGAAAGGGACGCATGAGGTTGGTAGAAAGGGCAATCCCCTTGTCCCCTACAGCCACATAAGGCGCAGGTGGACCAGTTGATCCAGGATGGTTTGGTGGCTGTGGTACGTCCAGTTGGTTGGACTGAAGCCAGCGACCCATTCTGGAAGCCCTGAAGATGCAAGTATCTGCAGAACTTATGTGGGTGATTGAGTCAGCACAACCCTGTATGCAGGTGCACATCGCTATGGCGAAATACATATACAAACGCAAAATGCAATAGCACTCTGCAACCAGCATTCTGCCCTGCCTCTATGCTGGATGAGGCATTGGTGTACATTTTGGCCAAAGCGTAATAAGCCACTCACCACGTCAAGGTCGCCTCTATGGAGTGGTCCCTAACACTAGTTCCTACCTGTTATGGGCCATGACAGCCACACAAAATCCAGGGAATGCAGGTGCAGCATGCACGCCAAGCACACTCTGCTTTTAACCCCGTCCGGTGCCATTACAGCTTTCATCGGATCCAGGGATGCAAGTACCAACATGCATGCTGAGCCCACCATACACTTCTCCTGGAGTCAAATGGCTACTGGTAGGTGCTATATAAGCAGACTCAGTTTTATACTGACTTTAAAACCAGCCTCCAGGACAGATTGACTGGTAAGGTGTGCATGACTGCATGGAGATCGCCACGCCTCCAATATATACTACAAAGAAAAAATGTGGGTGATTGAGTCAGCACAACCCTGTATGCAGGTGCACATCGCTATGGCGAAATACATATACAAACGCAAAAAGGACCCAATATCTACAATTATAAACCTGTAGTTTGTGTCAGCCAAGGCCAACAAAGCTACAGAGAAATACTGTTTATAATTATAGAATCGGGACCCTGAGTTCGGTGGCTTCTTAAACCATATGTGCTTCCCGTCAAGGGCACCAATACAATTTGGGAATTGTGCCCTCTCCACGAAGCCCTGGGCTATATCAAGCCACTGCTGCCTGGTTGGATGTGGCAGCACCGAAGCTTTCAGTCTTAAAGGGCTTCTGTCACCCCCCCCCCCCCCCCCCATTGTGCAATTTTCATTAGCCGACATTAGCTATTTGCTAATGTCAGCTGAGTGCAATCATACATGTCCTACCTTTTGTCTGTTGCTTATTTCTTGTAAAAAATCATACTTTTATCATATGCAAATTTCTTCACTACCAGCAAGTTGGGTGTGTACTTGCTGGTAGCCGCCGCATCTGCCGCTTCTAGACACGCCCCATCTCCTCTTGATAGACAGGGCCAGCAAACGCTCTCCTCCTCCCGCTGGCCCCGTTGAATTCCCGCGCCTGCGCCGTAACGTTCCTCGATCGGCGCAGGCGAACTGAGTGAAGGACGCGCGCTTGCCAGCTCCTTCCTCACTGCGCCTGCGCCGATTACGTCACACTACACCCGGAAGAGAAGACTGCCGATTATCGCTGATGCCGGCAGTCTTCTCTTCCGGGTGTAGTGTAACGCAATCAGTGCAGGCACACTGAGGAAGGAGCTGGCAAGCGCGCGTCCTTCACTCAGTATGCCTGCGCCGATCGAGGAATGTTACTGCGCAGGCGCGGGAATTCAGAAGCAGACGGGGCCAGCGGGAGGAGGAGATCGCTCGCTGGCCCTGTCTATCAAGAGGAGATGGGGCGTGTCTAGAAGCGGCAGATGCGGCGGCTACCAGCAAGTACACGCCCAACTTGCTGGTAGTGAAGAAATTTGCATATGATAAAAGTATGATTTTTACAAGAAATAAGCCACAGACAAAGGTAGGACATGTATGATTGCACTCAGCTGACATTAGCAAATAGCTAATGTCGGCTAATGAAAATTGCACAATGGGGGGTGACCGAAGCCCTTTAAACAAATGGAGGCGCATGTAGCGAACTGAGGAGACGGGTTGGTGAACATTTAGGAAATATAAGGAACCGTCACCGTGATAAACCTATTGCACGTCACGTGATAGACATACACAGCAGATTCCAGGTCATTGAAGTCATACGTCAGTCACCAAAGGGTAGTGATTGGGATAACATGAGTCTTTGAAAAGAAGCCCAGTGGATGTATTGTCTAAAAATGGTGCATCCTCTGGGCTTAAATGAACAAATATTGTTCAGTTGTTTTATCTGACTGGTATATTTTTCTCTTCCTTTCTCTTTCTTTTCTAACTGTGTCCGGTCCGGAAGTCACATGTGCGTTCCACGATTGTGGCGTGCGTTCCACGGACCGGAAGTTGCGCTGTTGATAGCACTGATCACATATCTGGGCGTTTGAGGAGGAGGGACAACATTAGAGTGCAATTTTGAAGCTGAGTTACCACCATGTATGTGCACCTTACCATACCAGGATGCCTTTTCATCGTGTTACCAACTATCTTGATGCCTATGACAATTGGATTTACTTATCATTGATCCCCTGATGAACCAGCCATGTTAAAACTGGGGAAACGCGTTGGAACGATTATTTTCTTAAACCACCTGGCAGGGCCATAACAGGTTACAGCGAGGGCTTAGCCACCAAGAAGTGGGGTCGCCCCTTTTGGGGCGGGGGCTCCGCTTGTAGGGAGGGGTAGCCACTAGGGACTTAACAGGGTTATCTCTCCCCACGTCCTGACCTCACTTCTCATGGGCCTAATACTGAAGTCTGCTGTCTCCAAACTTTAAGTTCGTACATCTTTAACTATTTGGACTGCATCTTTCATAAGACATCCAAATTAAGGCTCTGCTATATACATAATTTTCTTGGCACAATATGTTTTATGGGGTAATATTTTCATATAAAATAGTAAAAGTTAAGTTTTATTGAAAAGTTTAATCTTCCTCTGTAATATTTTTTATTATTTTTTTTTGCACATGTAGCCCGTACCACGCCAGCAATTGTGAAGGTCCCCATTCTAAACTCAAAATGTAAGGACGAAAAAGAATTACCAGTCGCCAGATATCTGAAAAGAAAAACAAAAAATAATTTGCACCATTAATACCCAAAAGATCGCATGTTTAAAAAACTTCAGCATTACTTATAAGTATTTCATGGCAATGTGTCTGGCAAGTTGAAATAAAATTATACCATACAACAAGATTGGGACTCAATACTTTATATTAACCCCTTAGTGACCAAGACTGTTTGGGCCTTTATGACCAAGCGTTTTTCTTCCTTTTTTCATGGTTTCGTTCCAAGAGCTATAACTTTTTTATTTTTTCGTCTATATAGCTTTATGAGGGCTTGTTTTTTACGAGACAAGTTGTAGTTTTTAATGGCGCCATTTTGGGGTACACATAACCTTCTGATTAACTTTTATTAACTCTTTCTGGGAGGGAAATGGGGAAAAATAGCAATACTGCCACTGCGTTTTTACATTATAAATTTTTACGGCGTCCATTTTTCGGTACAAATAACATAATATCTTTATTCTCTGGGTCAGTACGATTACAGTGATAAATACTTATAATTGTTTTTTTACGTTTTACTACTTTTTTTTTGCAATAAAACCCCTTTTATTAACCCAAAAAATAATTTTGCATTGCCACTTCACAAGACCCATAACTTTTTTTTTCTATGGAGTTGTGTGAGGGCTTGATTTTTGAGGGACGACTTGTATTTTTCATTGGTATCATTTTGGAGTAAATGCCGCTTTTTGATCGCTTGTTATTAATTTTTTTTCGGTGGAAACTAAGAATAAATTAGAAATCCTGTCTTTTTTTTTATTTAATTTTTTACGGCGTTCACCATAGGGGATAATTTATGTAATATTTATGTAGTCCGGGTCGTTACGGACGCGGCAATACCAAACATATGGGGGATATTTCCTTTTTGCAATTTTTTTCATTGAAAAGCGTATTTTCAATGGAAAAAAAAGCATATTTTTTTATTTTATGGAATTTTTTTTATTTAATAAATGTGTATTTTTTTTCTATTTTTTTTACTACTTAATAGTCCCACAAGGGGACTATAATATACAGTATTTTGATTGCTTTTAAAATGTAATGCATTATCTCTATAATACATTACATTTCAATAGCAATGCTATTCAAACATAGACCAGCAGGCTGCACCAGAGAGGCACAGCCTGCTGGAGGTGACGGAAGACAGGCTCGGGGCCCTGATCGGAAGCAAGGTAAGCTTCACCAACACATCAGCACCCCGCGATCGCATTTTCAGGGTGCTGATGGGAGACAGAGGGAGTCCGCTTCCTCTGTCACCACTTTACATGCAGCGGGCGCCATTGCGCCCGGCATGTAAAGGGTTAAACAGCCCGGATCGGCACTCCTGCCGGTCCGGGCTGTTAGAGCAGGGCCCCGGCTCTCATGTGAGAGCCGGGTCCGCGCTCCCCGCTTAGACTGGGCCGCTGTAAAAACGCGGCGGCCCAGCCTGAGGCCCCGTAGTGACCGCCGTAAAAAGGCGTATGGGTGGTCACTAAGGGGTTAAAATACACTTTAAAGTAAGGAAAACAGTTTAGCTACATCAACTTCCAGACCATTACCATATACACACAGGTGACATATCCTCATCATTACAGCCAGGATTTAAAATAAAAAAATAAAAAACGCAGAACTGTAATCTGGTCTGTCAAAAAAATGACTTAGTAGTACACCAAAGTACACTATAAAAAGTGGCCGGGGGAAAAGCACACAGTTTCTTACTGTAAATTTACACTATATAATACATGTGTAATACTATTATGTACTTATACATAGAAGAGGTAAAGTTCTGATTACACAGGCCATAGACCAAACAGCTATGTATTGGCAAACAGTGGGTCATTCATGTATGAGTCAGATAATATAGTCTTACCTTAAAGTAATAATTAGACGTTCTTCAGGTGACACACTCCGCCGCATGTTGGTGTCCTGGAAAGTCAAGGCAGGCCGCAACTCCCCCAACAGCCGATCAAAGGTAGCCACTGTTGGCTGGTGCAGATGATGCAGAGAATAATCAGACATATATGGATGGCTGTAGTTTACTAGGATTCATTTGTATTGAAGAGACATACAGCAGAGAGCATGGTGCTCATGTTAGCACAGGAGATATAGAAGAACAACAACCATAGATAACAGGAAAATGCAATAACAGATAGTCACCACATAGAACATTATGATAGAGTATTTGTGTATAGTGACATCTAGTGGTCAGACTCAATACTTCAAATACATAGGCATACAGGGAAATAAACCAAGCAATGTATAACATAGCATGAAACAATGTTCAGTCTCCAACACCCCTTCTCATTGTGAAGTGCTTAATTAGACAAACCAATTCTTCTTGTTAGATCCATATGTCTCTTTGCATATCTCACATCTATGTGTTTGGTTCTCGGGTTTATCCGCTCTGTCTGTGCGAGTGCTATACATCCTTGATTGTCCTCATAGATTGGCGTGGACTCTGTCTGGTTGTGATCTAGATCTTCCAGCAATTGTCTCAACCAGATTACCTCTTGCCCTGCTTGTGATGCGGCCACATATTCTGCTTCGGTGGAGGACAGTGTCACTGTGGACTGTTTTCTGGTGGTCCAGCAGATCAGCCCGTCTTTGAATAGAAACAGGTGTCCACTGGTGGATTTCCGATCACTGGGGTCACCTGCCCAGTCTGCATCCACATATCCAGTCAGACCACTTTTCCCTGTTGATGAAAGTTTTAGTTTAAAGTCTATTGTTCCCTTCAAATAGCGTATGATCCTTTTTGCTGCGTTCCAGTCCATCTGGGTTGGCTGGGATACTTTTCTGCATAAGAATCCAACTGCTGTGGCTATGTCAGGCCTTGCCACTGTAGCAATGTATAGTAACTTCCCCATTGCTCTTATGAATTGTGTCATCTTGCAAAGGGTTAATTGAGTTGTTTAATTCTTTAAGATAATTTGTCTCCATAGGCGAGTTGACTGGTTTGGCATCATTGAGCCCAAAAGTTTCAATTACTTCCTGTATTTTGTGACTCTGGTTAATAAGAAAACTACCATCTTCTTCTCTTTCTATCTGCATGCCTAGGAAGTGTTTGACATCACCTAGATCTTTTGTTTCAAAGTCCATGTTTAAGACCTCCAGCAGTCTGGAACAATCCCCTTCTTGCTCATAACATACTAACAGATCATCTACATAAATGAGTACAAAGATCCACCTACCATTTAGTTTCTTGGTGTATAGGCAGGGATCGGCCTTGCTCCTCTGAAAGGATTCTCTCAAAAGCGCCTCATTAATCTTCATGTTCCATGCTCTGGCTGCTTGCTTGAGCCCGTAGATCCCCTTCTTAAGTTTGCATACCTGTTCTGGCTTTTGTGGGTCTACAAAGCCCTCTGGTTGCTCCATGTAGATGTCTTCTGTTAAGTCACTGTGTAGAAAAGCGGTTTTTACATCAAAGTGCTTTACTAGCATTTGTTTTGTAGTTGCAACTTTGAGTAGAGCTCTGATTGTGGTATGTTTGACGACTGGGGCAAATGTCTCATCGTAGTCTTATCCATATTTTTGGGAGTATCCTTTGGCTACGAGTCTCGCTTTATATCTCTTAACTGTACCATCAGTGTTGTACTTGACCTTGAAAGTCCATTTACAGCCAATTGCCCTCTTTTTGGCCGGCAGTTGCGTTAGCACCCAAGCCTGCGTGTCCTGTAGTGAGATGATTTCTTCCTCAGCTGCCTTTATCCATCTCTTGGCTTCCCTCTCCGGGAGTTGTGTTATGTCTTTCCAACAAGTGGGTTCTCTTACGCAGGATGTTTCTACTTTGTACGAGAGTCTGTTGGGGGGTTTACCTTTGTTTTCCCTCATTGAGCGTCTTGGTTCAGCGTCATTAGCTGGTTCAGTTTGTTCCAGTCTCTTCTGTGACACAGTATCACTCTCGGGGGTTTGTTCCATAGGAAAAAAAACCTGCTCAGCGTTATTTGGTTCTTCTGATCTTGGCATGGCTGGCTCCGTTACTTCATTTCTCAGGTCCTCGATAAATGTTACGCTGCTGCTGATTGTCACTTTATCGGTCTTTGGGTCTAGGATTCTGTATCCTTTGGTGTTTTCGGCATAACCAACAAAGACACCTTCAATTGCTCTATTTTGGAGCTTGCTGCGCTTTTCTCCCGGAATGTAAGCAAAAGCTTTGCTTCCAAATATCTTGAGGTGTCCTATGCTTGGTTTTCGACTGTGCCATAGCTCGTATGGAGTTTTGGTCGTTGCCTTGGAGTGTAATCTGTTTTGTAAGTAGGTGGCCGTTTGTGCTGCTTCTCCCCAATATTTTTCAGGGAGTCCAGAATCAGTCAACATGCATCTGATCATTTCAGTCAGAGATCTGTTTTTCCTTTCTGCTACCCCGTTCTGCTCTGGAGTATATGGGACAGTCTTTTGATGTTCTATTCCTAGTTCCCTGAGTGTATTCTCTACTTGAAACCCGGTGTACTCGCCACCATTATCACTTCTGAGTACTAATGGTTTTCTGTGAAATGTATTGCTTACTTTGGTAACATAGTCCTTCAGCTTGTCGAATACTTCTGACTTGTTCTTCATTAGGTATGTCACTGTAAACCTTGAGTAGTCGTCTATAAAAGTTAATATGTATTTATTTCCTCCTGGGGTGGTTGTTCTCATAGGCCCGCATACATCTGTGTGTATTAGGTCGATCTGTCTTGTTGCTCTGCTTTCACTTGCCTTTGGTGGGGTTACTCTGGTGGCTTTGGCCTTGATGCAGCATTCACACCTTAGCGTGTTTGGGCAGCCTGTTAACTTGAAGCCTTTCGTTAAATCCCGTCTGGCCAGCTCCTGTATGGTGTCAGGGTGCCTGTGGCCCAGACGTCTGTGCCATAAATGAATACAGTTCTTGTGCTTATGTGTGCAGAGCTTTGTTTCTTGCTCAACAACATCAAGTTCATAAAGGTGCTTACCCGCTTTAGCTGTTGCTATCACTCTTTCCCCATCTTGGATAGTGCATTGGTCACCTTTAAACGTTGTGGTTAGTCCTTTGCTTGCCAGTCGCCTGACTGATATAAGGCCGCCATTGAGTCCGGGAACATACAATACATCCGTCATTGGTATTTTTAACACTTGTCCATCCTCATTTTTACAAGTGACTATTCCATATCCTGTTCCTTCGGCAGTTGTGCAACTCCCGTCTGCAAGATATATGGTTTCTTTCTTGTCTGGATTGAGCTCTACGAAGAATTCTCTATCGTTAGTCATGTGACTTGTTGCTCCAGAATCTATATACCATTTATGGTTGGTGACAGCATCTGTCACTTTAAAAGTTCCGTGCCACGCTGCTTGGTCGCTGTTTTTCATCATGGTTATAAGTGCCTGATTGGGATCTTTTTCCCTCTGCTCATTCCTCCACAATGGACAGTCGCGCTTGAAATGCCCAGCCCTGTTACACCGGAAACATAGTTTGGCCTTCCAGTTTGGCATCTTAGTGTCTGTTGCTTTAAGAGCTGCTCCTGTATCTCTCTCTTGCCTGTGAGAAGTTTGCTCCTTTCTGCGCTTGTATTCATCTGAAAGTCGAGATTTCACCAACTGTAATGTGAGTTCTGCTTCAGATCTTGTCTCTAATGCATTAATCAGAGGGTTGTATGACTCTGGCAGGATGCATAAAAGTATTGCTGTCACATGGTTATCTTTGATCTCCTCTCCGAGGTCCCTGAGTTGTGCAACAATCTCCAGCACGCTTCTTAAATGTTCTTGCATATCCCCTTCTGGAGTCAGTTTTGACTGATACAGCTTCCTTAGTAAATATAACTTGTTGTTTAAGCTAGAGCTCTCATGTAATCTACGGAGTGCATTCCACATACCTTTGGCAGTATCTTCCCCTTTTATGTGGATAAGCTGTTCATCTTCTACCAGTAGGGCTATTGTGGCTCTTGCCTGTCTGTTTTTCTTATCCCACTCCTGGTTGTCTACATCCAGCCTGTCTGTGGTGAGGACATCCCATGTGTCATCTTTGCTCAGCAACATCTCCATCTTGAACTTCCACATCTGGTAGTTGTCACTATTTAGCTTAGTGATCCCCAGTTTAAGATCCCCGCTGCTAGCCATGATTAATGTACCTTGCTCGTATTCCAAGCACCTGGATACCTCAGAGCAGATTTCCTCCGCAGCTTGATCAAAGATGGTGTGCAGATGAAGACTAGGCCTCTGTTCCGACTGCCTGATGATTCACGTTGTCTGGGCCCATAACCTTTGTTGTCTGGTGCAGATGATGCAGAGAATAATCAGACATATATGGATGGCTGTAGTTTACTAGGATTCATTTGTATTGAAGAGACATACAGCAGAGAGCATGGTGCTCATGTTAGCACAGGAGATATAGAAGAACAACAACCATAGATAACAGGAAAATGCAATAACAGATAGTCACCACATAGAACATTATGATAGAGTATTTGTGTATAGTGACATCTAGTGGTCAGACTCAATACTTCAAATACATAGGCATACAGGGAAATAAACCAAGCAATGTATAACATAGCATGAAACAATGTTCAGTCTCCAACAGCCACGACATGCGGCAATAATTAAAGAACTTAACAGGGTGCGCACGGAGGTCAGAATACAAAGTAACAAATTGACCTTTGCAGGCCCGCTGTGAAATGATAGGATGCACCCACATCCGCTTCCTCCGCGGTTCCTCTTCTATCATTTCTGGCCGCTCTCCAAAACAACAGAAGACCTGCCAGTGCAAGAACACATGGTCAGTCGATGATAAGGGGAAAGTCAACATCCTGCAAAGGAAAATCCAAAAACCAAACACACAAACAAGCCAAACAATGAAATCTCCCCAAAAAATGGAGCTTTTAAAAAAAAATATGCATGCTGGGGGTATTTATATGTGTTTGCAGTAACAGGTGACTCTAGAGCAGAGGTCAGCAACCTTCGGCACTCCAGCTGTTGTGAAACTACAACTCCCAGCATGCTTCATTGATTTCTATGAGAGGTGTGCAGGTGGTTGCCTACCCCTGCTCTATAGGATGGTTACGTTTTTTTTTCACGTGCGTTAAAAACTTATGCAACCCGCATGTCACCTGCACGGAAAAAAAACAATAACGCAATGAAATCACATACAAAACGGACAGCACACGCAAGCAAAACGCATCCAGACCTAATCCATCACGCAGCCCCAGTCACTTTTATGGGGCCAGGGTGAATATAGAACATGCTGCGTTTTTCACGCAACGCAGAACTGATGCGTGAAAAAACTGCTCATGTACACAGACCCATTGAAATGAATGGGTCAGGATTCAGTGCGGGTGCTATGCGTTCACATCACGCATTGCCCCCGTGCGGAAAACTCGCTCATGTGAAAGGGGCCTTAGAGGCAAACATGATCTCAACTTGATGGAAGGTTCAGAAAGGTGACCACCAGTTCTACCTCCTCAGTGGACCGCACAAATATTCTTGTACATCCACCGATCAGCCTTAAGATTAAAAGCACTGGGAGTGAAGTGGTATTGTACTGCAATGGCAGCTGTTCAGGGGTGGGCTATATTAGGCAGCAAGTGAACAGACAGTTCTTCAAGTTAATGGGGGTCATTTATCAAAGGACTTGTGACTATTTTAGTCGTAAAAAAAAGTTGCAAGTTCCTTGTTTGACACTATTTATTTGCTCGCTTTGATAAAGGCTATATTCACACGTGAAGGAAGTTTTCTTAACAGCCGTCACACATCCGTTTTAAGAACAATGGTAGCCTACGGGGTTATTCACACAGCAGTGTTTTTGACGGCCAGTGAATAACAAAAATCTAATAATAGAATATGGTCTATTTTGCCAATTTTAGACAGTCTTTATACAATTGAATTTGACTTTTTTTTATGTCAGTTTTTTAAAAAAAGGCCTCAGTGAAAAAAACATCTGTTAAAAACTGGCAGTTTATTCGTTTTTAACACGCTTTTTTCACTGTTGTGTGAATGTAGCCTTAGGCTTTGTTGGACAGTTGGGTGGAACAGGGGCCGTGTCGGGGCCAGAACTCCAGCCCTGGCAAATTTACTAACATTTACACCTGGAAAGAGCTATAAATGTTGGCTAAAACTGGATCTTCAGGATAGGTCCTCAATATCTGATTGGTGGGGCTTCATCGTACATCGGTCACATGGCCTAGTTGCAGCTCAGCCTCATGGAAGCGAATGGGACTGAGCTGCAATACCAAGCATCGGTGCTATACAATGTACAGCGCTGTGCTTGGAAAAATGCTGTGAGCTGGCTGCTCTCCTCAGAGCTCAGGGGAGTGCACCGCTCCCTGAAACAGCTGATCGGCAGGGATGCTGGGACCGAACACCTACCGATCTGATAATTATTACCTATAGGTTATCATTATCCTTTAACTGATAACCCCTTTAATGCCTGGCTGGCAGCCACAGGTGCCCTCCTGAATTCAGCTGTACCGCCATCCTCAGGGCGGTGATGCAGTTGTATACTGCAGCTGTGGAGGCAGTAGTTTGTCCTGCGCAAATCGAGAAGGGATCGGGCGTCACTGCTCACACTCCGGGATAAACCCCCATCGACCAACAAACTAAGGACATCCAGCGCACCGCCTGTCAGAAACTGCAGCGCTGTGGTGCACGCCTACAAGCACTCAACCAGCAGTATTCGGTAAAATCCTTTATTTCATCCGGGATGCGAGTCAATAATAACTAGCAGAATATGCAAGGGCAGACAGCGAATCTTCAATACACGGTGGCTTTCTAGTGCCTTAGTGCTTAGATTCTGCAATGTGTCTTTACTGTTGCATTGTATGAAGAACGCGTCCGCCCCTCTTCTGCCCTCGTCCAGACTAGGTGCGTTTTCTTCCGACATTGTCACTATTGTGTAGTGTTCACGATCTCTATCGGGGTCAGGAGTAGACACAAGCGTGCTCAACCCAAAAGTATAAGTCTATAATGAACAAATTGAGAAGGGATCGGGCGGCACTGCTCACACTCAGGGCCGGTGCAAGGATTTTTGCAAACACAAGCGCAGCTACATTTTGGCGCCCCCCCCCCCCCCCCCCCCTCGCAGCTCACCTGACCCTGGTCCCGTCTGCAGCAGCTGGCTTCTCCTCTGTGTGGTCCTGGTATCTTCTCTCTGCTTCAGACAATCGCTGGTTTGAGGACCGTATTTTTCACCCTCTAAGACACTTTTAGAGGAGGATAATAAGAAAAAAATATTTTCCATTATACCTCAGGTCAGACCAGCAATCAGACCCCCAATGTTAATCAGACCTCAGATCAGACCCCCATGTCAGACATCAGCCCCCATCCATCAGCCCCCCATGTCAGCCATCATGCCCCCATGTTAGCCATCAGCCCCAATGTCACATTTCTCCCCCTCCATGTCAAATCACCCCCCTATGTCACATCAGCCCTCCATGTCACATTTCTCCCCCTCCATGTCACATTTTTCCGCCCTCCCCCAGGGTGCTCCCTAAGGCAGCCGCTTGGTCTGCCTTATGGTAGCACCGGCCCTGCTCACACTCCGGGATAAACCCCCATCGATCAACAAACTACGAACATCCAGCGCACCACCTGTCAGAAACTGCAGCGCTGTGGTGCACCCCTACAAGCAGACAGTCACAAATACCAAGTCAGAAGAGGATAATAAGGCGGCACTCACCCAGCAGTATTCGGTAAAATCCTTTATTTCATCTGGGATGCGAGTCAAAGACACATTGCAGAATCTAAGCACTAAGGCACTAAAAAGCCGCTGTGTATTGAAGATTCGCTGTCCGCCCCCGCATATTCTGCTAGTTATTATTGACTCGCATCCCGGATGAAATAAAGGATTTTACCGAATACTGCTGGTTGAGTGCCGCCTTATTATCCTCTTCTGATTTGGAGTTTGTGCTGCGCTGTGGTATTTGGTTTGGCTTGGACGGTATTTTGTGCCGCACCACGGTATTGCTGGTTCCATCTACTTGTGTTGTCCACGCCTTCTGTCAATTTGGACCAGCCTATAGAATGGGGCCTCTCTTAGGTCTTTTCCACTGCCACTTTAAGTTCCCAGTCCACCCCTGTTACCAATCATGTTTTCTCAGGTTTGAAGGCTCATTTCCATATGCCATTAATACACTGCCCATATAAATCTAGGGCTCATATTATACCACTGGATGCTTCCAGTTTCATGGTGACTGTACACATGGCACTTCACGTTTGACTATACCGTACTGTTCTTTGCTGATGAGGGCCACCAGGGTGAAATGAATCTCATTGTACTGTACTTCGCTATGATCAGAAGAACCATTCACAAGCTAGGCTGGTATGATTATTGATCAGGAGGCCACAGGTTGTTCATATTCTCTTTATATTAACCCCATCAACCATATGCTGTTTTATACCAGGCTGTGTCTTCTGCTCCACCGCAGAATATTTGCTGTTGTAGATGGTTGCGGAATGATCCTGCTTATAATGGGAATGATTCCAGATTCCAGCAAAAGAACTATATTAAGGATTTTCTGCATGTGTATGCTAGCAGACAAGGTAATGCACTGCTATGGAATCTCCGCTTTGATCTGTGGACAAGCTGTCAGATGTCAGATTGTGTTTGAACAGCTGCTCAGCTTTAACAGTATGGCGAGGAGAAGAACCCGGCAGTTGACAGGTTTCTAGGAGTTTTGGGTCATTTACATTCAGTTTGCATAACAGATTATCTAATTTGCATACAAAAAGGCTTCCTGTAATTCATAGACACACAAATGACATTAAAGAATGCATCTACAACCAAATAAATAACTGCAAGCTTGCACTCACTTGATAGACATGACGTACAGTATATGTTGTTGTGTTTTATCATAGTGAAAAGTGTTCAGCATATTGATGACTTCTTCAGACTAGCATTAGGGATCAGCAACCTTCGGCACTCCAGCTGCTGTGAAACTACAACTCCCAGCATGCACACTCCCAGGCTGTTGTTGTAACTCCCATAGACTTGGAAGGTGGATTCTGGGAGTTGTAGTTTCAGAACGGCTGGAGTGCCGGAGGTTGCTGATCCCCGGACTAGCATTAGGGAGCCCCGCTTTCTGCAGCTTCCGGAACACAATTACTAGTTAACAGTGAGAGCCTGACATCTAGAGGACATTTTATATATTACAATAATAGCTACTTTGCAGTTATTTCCTTGCTTCTTACACTAAGGTCTGCTCCCTGAGCTCTCTTCCTACCCATTACGGTACATGCACATGGTAGTGAAGACACCTTGTATCCATGTAGAACATATCTATGTCCATTGTCTCATCTGTATACATCCCTTATTTTAGGGTTTTTGATGTGTGGTGTCTTTTTGTATGGCAGTCAATACTTTAGGGCTGATTTCACTTTTTGTTGCCTGATATCATTTGTCCCCTGAGGGACCAGTTGATTTACTGGGGAAATGCAGTGTCCAGGGACATTGCAGGGACAGTACTGTATGTCCTATTCTCCTGGTCATATGATCCAGATTATCAAGACCCACCTGTAATCTAACCGTGAGTAAGAAGGACAATTTTTGTCCCACCTCGTGACATCATGTTCATCCTTTGATTATCTAAGTGTATATCATATGTGAAGATTATATTAGGGGTTTTTCTTTTTAAATATAATATTAAAAGTTGTAATATAATTACAGGGAAGCAAGCATACTTTTTTGATATTTGGCTGGAGGATGAGCCTAACATGCACTCAAACCTTTACAGGTGAACGTAATGTGATTTCTCTAAACTTTTCAATGTCCAACTGTTCAGTGTTTCAGTATTTTTGCACTTGCTGTTCTCTAACAAGGAGCTTAACAACAAAATTCACAACAGGTGTTTGATCCATGAATCATACAATAAATTTCATGGCTCAATTAGAATTGGTATTTAAACAGTCCTCCTCATCATGCTGTTCACATTTTGACATCATGAGACCAGGACGACACCTAACAATTGATCAAAAGTACCTCGTCATTGCGAGGCTTCAAGCAGGATGTTCTCAGACAGAAGAGGCCACTGAGCTTAGAGTGTCACAGAGTGTCATCAGCAGGTTGCAAAAAAGATATAGAGAGACTGGAAGATTTACAGGAAGGCATAGAAGTGGACGTCCTTTGGCCACATCCCACACTGATGACCTCTTCATTGTAAATAATGCCCTGCGGATCTGGATGATGAATGGCACACAGCTCCAGGCACATTTAAGGGAGGTGAGAGGCACCCAATTGTCACGTAAGACCATTCGAAACAGTTTACATTAGCATGGTCTGTGTGCTAGACAACCTGCAAGGGCACCTGACCACAGACGTCATCGTCTTGCATGGGCCGGGGAGCATCTATGCTGGACGAGGTACCAGTGGGCATCAGTTCTGTTCACTGATGAAAGTTGATTAACGCTGAGCAGAAATGATGGCCGCCAATGATGTTGGAGAAGTCAAGGAGAGCGCTATGCATCAGCCACTGTTGTCACAAATTAGCCTTTGGTGGTGATGGTGTTACAGTGTGGGCATATGTGCCTAGTCAATACAGAAATGCCCTATAGTGATGGACGAACATCGGCCGGGATGGTTTGTGAACGTGAACGCGCGTTCGTGATCAAATGTTCGTGAACCACGCGTTTGCGGCGGGCCCCACTGACTTTAATGGCAGGCGAACTAGAAAAACCTTAAGGTCATATTTGCAGCCACCAAATACTTACTAGAAGTGCACAAATAGTCCCACAACATGGACAGGGATCATTGTCAAAAATTCCCACAAAAAATATATTTTTTTAATCAGGGGCCATTTTTATGCATCTTAAAGGGAAACTCTCAAAAATGTGCCCTGCTGGAGACATTTTTTATTTTAGGCCACGGGAGTACAGGCCCCAAAAATTAGGCATTTACCTGACAGAAGAGAACTTGTGATTATGTGGCTGGAGGTACATTAGGCAGTCACTGGAGTACAGGCCCCAAAAATTAGGCATTCAACTGACAGAAAAGAACTTGTGATAATGTGGCTGGAGGTACATTAGGCGGTCACTGGGTAAAAATGTTACTGTAGGCCAGTACAGGCCCCAAAAATTCGGCATTCACCTGACAGAAAAGAACTTGTGATTATGTGGCTGGAGGTACATTAGGTGGTTATTGGAATTTTTTTTACTGTAGGCCAATACAGGCACCAAAAATTAGGCATTCACCTGACAGAAAAGAACTTGTGATGATGTGGCTGGTGGTACATTAGGCGGCACTGGCTAAAATTTTTACTGTAGGCCAGTACAGGCCCCAAAAATTCAGCATTCACCTGACAGAAAATAACTTGTGATTATGTGGCTGGAGGTACATTAGGCGGTCGCTGGATAAAATTTTTACTGTAGGCCACTGGAGTACAGGCCCCAAAAATTTGGCATTCACCTGACAGAAAAGAACTTTTGATGATGTGGCTGGAGGTACATTAGGCGCTCACTGGCGAAAATTTTTACTGTCGGCCAGTACAGGCCCCACAAATTCGGCATTCACCTGACAGAAAAGAACTTGTGATAATGTGGCTGAAGGTACATTAGGCGGTCACTGGATAAAATTTTTACTGTAGGCCAGTACAGGCCCCAAAAATTAGGCATTCACCTTACAGAAATGAACTTATGATGATGTGGCTGGAGGTACATTAGGCGGTCACTGGATAAAAATTTTACTGTAGGCCACTGGAGTACAGGCCTGTTAAGGGGGAATATTAATCACTAACATTTATGCAAATGTCAATAATTAATATTCATAAATGGGAGGAGCCATCTATTGATGACTCCGCCCATTTATACCTTTATATTATAATAATAATAACAATACTTTCGCTATGCTTTACACTAATCACTACGCTAGCTGCATGCGCCTTACTAACTCGCTACCGCTAACAAGTACACGCTACACAAAGGGTACAAATATAGGATTCAATAAGGCAAGGGTTTGGGGGATCAGGGTGTCCAGTAACACGGAATCAGGGCCCAGGGTACACATCAGGGGCAAGGGTTAATTAGGGCCCAAGGTGCACATCAGGGACACAAATATAGGGGTTACAGGACCAGGGGTGATAGGGTTAACCAGGGGAGAGATATAGCGGTAGGGGTCAGGGGATATAGGGTTAATAAGGGGATGTGAGGGGTAGGTAGGGGCTACACAGGTAGATACTTAATCCTTCCAGCGTTCCCGGTGGTCATCATGGAGCTGCTCTCTCCCATGTGTCTCTGATTCTAGTCTGGTTGCAAGAGGCCGCACCTCTGTCTGGTTTGGGGTTTTATAGCCCAAAAGCAACCCCCTCCTCCTTCCTCAGGCATGTGACATCATAGTGTGCCTTCCTACAATCCCACGAGTAGTTTAGCCATGGTGCAGAGGTGTGGAAAACAGGTTATGATGTCTCTGGTTAGAAGGCCCCCTCACAAACGGTGCCAAAGAGTCTGATTGTATGGGGCCTGAACAAAAGGGGACTAGATGCTAATCAGCTGTTATCCTACAGGCTATCAGCACAAGTTTTTCTCTAAACAACTCTGTTGATAAGAGTTGGAATTGCATATATACATATATATATCCACAGATGCTTGGGGCACATCTATAAACACATACACATACAAAACCGGGAGTATGAATGGGCAGCAATAAGCCCACATACATACTGTCATGCTGACATAAGTGTATATACATAGACACGTGTGCAAATACATACACACATATCTATATATACACACACCCTCGCATATATCTGGGGCATCACATACAGGGGACATGCATATGTCCCCACTTGCCATACAGGGCCAATATATACACGGTCATACAGGAAATATATACTAACTATAAGGGGACACATATAAGGGGGCACATATATACACTGCGTGCAGAATTATTAGGCAAATGAGTATTTTGACCACATCATCCTCTTTATGCATGTTGTCTTACTCCAAGCTGTATAGGCTCGAAAGCCTACTACCAATTAAGCATATTAGGTGATGTGCATCTCTGTAATGAGAAGGGGTGTGGTCTAATGACATCAACATCCTATATTAGGTGTGCATAATTATTAGGCAACTTCCTTTCCTTTGGCAAAATGGGTCAAAAGAAGGACTTGACAGGCTCAGAAAAGTCACAAATAGTGAGATATCTTGCAGAGGGATGCAGCACTCTTAAAATTGCAAAGCTTCTGAAGCGTGATCATCGAACAATCAAGCGTTTCATTCAAAATAGTCAACAGGGTCGCAAGAAGCGTGTGGAAAAACCAAGGCGCAAAATAACTGCCCATGAACTGAGAAAAGTCAAGCGTGCAGCTTCCAAGATGCCACTTGCCACCAGTTTGGCCATATTTCAGAGCTGCAACATCACTGGAGTGCCCAAAAGCACAAGGTGTGCAATACTCAGAGACATGGCCAAGGTAAGAAAGGCTGAAAGATGACCACCACTGAACAAGACACACAAGCTGAAACGTCAAGACTGGGCCAAGAAATATCTCAAGACTGCTTTTTCTAAGGTTTTATGGACTGATGAAATGAGAGTGAGTCTTGATGGGCCCGATGGATGGGCCCGTGGCTGGATTGGTAAAGGGCAGAGAGCTCCAGTCCGACTCAGACGCCAGCAAGGTGGAGGTGGAGTACTGGTTTGGGCTGGTATCATCAAAGATGAGCTTGTGGGGCCTTTTCGGGTTGAGGATGGAGTCAAGCTCAACTCCCAGTCCTACTGCCAGTTTCTGGAAGACACCTTCTTCAAGCAGTGGTACAGGAAGAAGTCTGCATCCTTCAAGAAAAACATGATTTTCATGCAGGACAATGCTCCATCACACGCGTCCAAGTACTCCACAGCGTGGCTGGCAAGAAAGGGTATAAAAGAAGAAAATCTAATGACATGGCCTCCTTGTTCACCTGATCTAAACTCCATTGAGAACCTGTGGTCCATCATCAAATGTGAGATTTACAAGGAGGGAAAACAGTACACCTCTCTGAACAGTGTCTGGGAGGCTGTGGTTGCTGCTGAACGCAATGTTGATGGTGAACAGATCAAAACACTGACAGAATCCATGGATGGCAGGCTTTTGAGTGTCCTTGCAAAGAAAGGTGGCTATATTGGTCACTGATTTGTTTTTGTTTTGTTTTTGAATGTCAGAAATGTATATTTGTGAATGTTGAGATGTTATATTGGTTTCACTGGTAAAAATAAATAATTGAAATGGGTATATATTTGTTTTTTGTTAAGTTGCCTAATAATTATGCACAGTAATAGTCACCTGCACACACAGATATCCCCCTAAAATAGCTAAAACTAAAAACAAACTAAAAACTACTTCCAAAAATATTCAGCTTTGATATTAATGAGTTTTTTGGGTTCATTGAGAACATGGTTGTTGTTCAATAATAAAATTAATCCTCAAAAATACAACTTGCCTAATAATTCTGCACTCCCTGTATACTAATATAAGGGGGATTATAAGGGGGCACAGCTTCCAGGGACCACATATTTCCCACAGGGGCCACCATGAGCCCCTGTGGGCCACTAAGGGCAGATTATTATTATTATTTATTATTAAAGCGCCATTCATTCCATAGCGCTGTACATATGATAAGCGATGCACATACATAATACAGACAATTGCACTAATCATAAACAAGACAAGTTACAAACTGGTACAGAAGGAGAGAGGGCCCTGTCCGTGAGGGCTTACAATCTACATGGTATGGGAGAAGGACACAGTAGGTGCGAGTTAAGTTGGTCATGGCGGTATAGAGGCAGCAGGGTCACTGGTTGTAGGCTTGTCTGAAGAGGTGGGTTTTCAGGTTTCTTTTGAAGGATTCCAATGTAGGTGAGAGTCTGATATGTTGGGGTCGCAGATGCTGGGCACATCTGTGCATATCATCCTATAAAGTGACCATTAATGCATGCATATATATCATACATGCATGCACGTGTTTGCATGCATATATGTATATATATATGCTTGTGTCTCAACCCTTCCTCAACAAGGCCCCAAAAATTAGGCATTTACCTGACAGAAAAGAACTTGTGATGATGTGGCTGGAGGTACATTAGACGGTCCCTGAATAAAATTTTTACTGTAGGCCACTGGAGTACAGGCCCCAAAAATTAGGCATTCACCTGACAGAAAAGAACTTGTGATGATGTGGATGGAGGTACATTAGGCGGTCACTGGATAAAAATTTTATTGTAAGCCAGCACAGGCCCCATAAATTCTGCATTCACCTGACAGGAAAGAACTTGTGATTATGTGGCTAGAGGTAAATTAGATGGTCCCTGGATAGAAATTTTACTGTAGGCCAGTACAGGCCCCAAAAATTCGGCATTCACCTGACAGAAAAGAACTTGTGATGATGTGGCTGGTGGTACATTAGGCGGCACTGGCTAAAATTTTTACTGTAGGCCAGTACAGGCCTCAAAAATTCAGCATTCACCTGACAGAAAATAACTTGTGATTATGTGGCTGGAGGTACATTAGGCGGTCGCTGGATAAAATTTTTACTGTAGGCCACTGGAGTACAGGCCCCAAAAATTTGGCATTCACCTGACAGAAAAGAACTTTTGATGATGTGGCTAGAGGTACATTAGGCGCTCACTGGGTAAAAATTTGACTGTAGGCCAGTACAGGCCCCAAAAATTAGGCATTCATCTGACAGAAAAGAACTTGTGATGATGTGGCTGGAGGTACATTAGGCGGTCGCTGGATAAAATTTTTACTGTAGGCCACTGGAGTACAGGCCCCAAAAATTAGGCATTCAGCTTACAGAAAAGAAATTGTGATTTTGTGGCTGGAGGTACGTTAGGTGGTCAATGGATACATTTTTTACTGTAGGCCAGTACAGGCCCCAAAAATTTGGCATTCACCTGACAGTAAATAACTTGTCATTATGTGGCTGGAGGTACATTAGGCGGTCACTGGATAAAAATTTTACTACAGGCCCCAAAAATTTGGCATTCACCTGACAGAAAATAACTTTTGATGATGTGGCTGGAGGTACATTAGGCGGTCACTGGCGAAACTTTTTACTGTAGGCTAGTACAGGCCCCAAAAATTAGGCATTCACCTGACAGAAAATAACTTGTGAAAAATTTTACTGTAGGCCACTGGAGTAGAGGCCCCAAAAATTAGGCATTTACCTGACATAAAAGGCCTTTTATGCCGCTGTATATACATAAGACAAGGACCATTCTTTGTTCTGGGTGGTGGCGGATATGTGTGGCCTGGCATGAGGAAATTCTATTAAACGTGGTCGTCACTGGTGTTGAATTCCTCAGAGATCCATGCCTCATTCATTTTTAGAAATGTGAAGTAGTCCACACTGTCGTGAGCTAGGCGAGTGCGCTTATGGGTCACGATCGCCGCCTTTTGGACAGGACACTCGATGAGGGGCAAGCCAAGAGTTCCATGGCAAATTGTGCCAGCTCTAGCCACAGGTCAAGCCTGCACACCCAGTAGTCCAGGGGTTCCTCGCTTCTCAGAGTATCTCATATCCGAAGTGACCAACACATCTTCAAACCGCCCTTTTCTTGCAGGCGCGGTAGGATTGGTACTCTCACCTGTTTCGCTGTGGGTGAAAATTTTTCTGCCAGTGCCCACAACAGCAGAATGCAGCATCTTTCGCAGCAAGGCCTGGAAATGCTGCATTCTGACAGCCCTCTGTAATGCTGGTAACATGTCCGCCATTTAGTGTTTGTACCAGGGGTCTAAGTACATTGCCATTCAGGACGTGTGCCATGCATGACACGTGTGTCATTTTGCCCTGTTTCCGCGCGCTCAGCAGATTGGCACCGTTGTCGCACACCACTTTACCAACTGTCAAATAGAGCAGGGTTAGCCACTGATCGGCCTGTGACCGCAGAGCTGAAAGCAGTGCAGGACCGGTGTGGCTCTTGGCTTCCAGGCACAACAGCCGCAGCACAGCATGGCAACGTCTCACCTGGCACGTCGAATAGGTTCTGGGTAGCTTGGGGGGCGGAAGAGGCGGTAGCAGTGGAAAAGAATGAGTCAGCCAGGGAGTACACGGAGGATGGAGTAGGAGGAGGAGAAGAAGAGGCAGGCCTGCATGCAATCCGTGGCGGTAACACCAAATTCACACAGGAGCCACAGGTTACATGCTTGACAGCCGTCAGAAGGTTCACCCAGTGGGCAGTAAAAGTTATGTACCTTCCCTGCCCATGTTTGCTAGACCACTTGTCTGTGGTCAGATGTATCTTGGCACTGACACTGTGTGGCAGAGATATATTCACTTGCCGCTGAACGTGGCCATATAGCTCTGGGATGCCCTTCTGGGAGAAATATTTCCTTCCGGGGACCTTCCATTGCGGTGTGCCAATGGCCACTAAGTTTCTAAAGGCCTCAGAGTCCACCAGTTTATATGGCAGTAGTTATCCAGAGAATAGCCGGCACCTAGACCAAAGGCGCACCCGCACAGGGAGGACACAAGACCACAGTGTAGGTAAAGCAAATCCCAGCGAGTGATTATGACGAACTTGAAGGTTTTATTATTGCATATTATATCCAATTAATACATGGATGCGTTTCAGCATATCCAGCTTTCTCCAGCTGAAGAAAGCTGGATATGCTGAAACGCGTGCATGTATTAATTGGATATAATATGCAATAATAAAACCTTGAAGTTCGTTATAAGCACTCGCTGGGATTTGCTTTACCTATATGGCAGTAGTTAGCGGGCTAGCAATTCCGACAAGCCAGCGGTCAGCCGTTGGGCAAGAGGGTTATCCAGCGAACATTTGGGCCATGGAAGCCTGCCTTCTGCCAGATGAACGTGACAACGGTGCGGTGGAAGGTGGAGTGGAGAACAAATGGGAGGAGAGAGAAGAAGGAGAAGAGGCAGGACGTGCAGCGCCGGGAGTGTAGCTTTGTGGGTTCTGATGGCATTGCTCCCACTGGGCTCTGTAATGGGAGGCCAGGTGCCTTCTTAAGGCGGTCGTCCCTAGGTGAGTGTTGGGCTTACCGTGACTCATGCGTTGACAGCACAGGCTGCAGATGGCAACACTATTGTCAGCAGCTGACACGTTAAAAAAAAAGCCCACACTGCGGAGCCATGTGCCGGCGTCCTGGGAGCACCAGAAGGGACCGTTAATGGTGGATGGCTCGCTCCAGATACATTTGCAGTCTGCTTTTTGCCTCCTATGCCCTGCGAGCTCTACCTGCTTCTCCTCCCTCTCTGCTGCTCCTTATCTCCCTCTGAACTCCCCTCCTCTTCCTCTCTTGTGGGCACCCAAGTGACGTCCATCGACTTGTCATCATCGTCATCTTCACCAGCACTGACATTTGATATCTTGGAGTAGGCAGCAACAGCGGGGACCTCCCTCCTTAGGCTGATCTGGGTACTGTCATCAGACTGCTGGGTGGTGGCCGTTGCTACCTCCTCTTCCTCATCCGATGTCAAGAATAACTGCACATCATTGAGGTCTGGGAATGGATGGGAAAATAATTCCTCTGACTCAAGAGCAGGGGCTATGGTGGTGGTGGTGGTGTCTTTGGGGGTGCACACAGCAGAGAGTGAGGAGGGTGCAGATACAGAGGATGAGGAGGGTGCAGAAGTGGAGGGCTGAATGAGCCACTCAACCAACTCTGGTGCGTCCTTTGAAGTAATCGCTAGCGCCTTCTCCAACTTCCCACTTAGGCTCTGGCCTGGTGCACCTGTCCGACCGCTACCACCCCTGCGGAATGGACTGCCTCTTCCTCTGCCTGTCATTTTCAAAATGTCCCTGTGCCTAAGTCCCAAGAGAAGAGCAGTATTTGTGGAAGCAGGTATATCGCAGATCTCAATCAATATTTGGTGGTAACAGGTATATCGAACCCCTTAATCTGTATTTTGTGAAAGCAGGTATATCGCAGGCCTCAATCAATATTTGGTGAAAACAGGTATATCAAACCCCTTAATCAGTATTTTGTGGAAGCAGGTAACTCACAGGCCTTAATCAATATTTGGTGGAAACAGGTATATCAAAGCATTTAATCAATATTTTGTGGAATCAGGTATATCGCAGGCCTCAATCAATATTTGGTGGAAGCAGGTATATCAATCCCCTTAATTAGTATTTTGTGGAATCAGGTATATCGCAGCCCTCAATCAGTATTTTGTGGAAGCAGCTATAGCAAACTTCTTAATCAGTATTTTGTGGAAGCAGGTATATCGCAGGCCTCAATCAATATTTGGTGGAAACAGGTATATTTAACCCCTTAATCAGTATTTTGTGGAAGCAGATATATTGCAGCCCTCAATCAGTATTTTGTGGAAGCAGGTATGTCGCAGGCCTCAATCACAATTTGGTGGAAACATGTGTATCAAACCCTTTAATCATTATTTTGTGGATTCAGGTATATCGCATGCCTCAATCAATATTTTGTGGAAGCAGGTATATAAAACCCCATAATCAGTAATTTGTGGAAGCAGGTATATCGCATGCCTCAATCAATATTCAATGGAAGCAGGTATGTCAATCCCCTTAATCAATATTTTGTGGAAGCAGGTATATCGCAGGCCTCAATCAATATTTTGTGGAAACAGGTATATCAAACTCCTTAATCAGTAATTTGTGGAAGCAGGTATCTAGCAGGCCTCAATCAATATTTGGTGGAAGCAGGTACATCAATCCCCTTAATCAATATTTTGTGGAAGTAGGTAAATCGCAGGTCTCAATGAATATTTAGTGGAAACAGGTATATAGAACTCCTTAACCACCTCCGGACCGCCTAACGCAGGATCGCGTTCCGGAGGTGGCAGCCCTGCGCAGAGTCACGCATATATGCGTCATCTCGCGATGGCCGAGATTTCCTGTGAACGCGCGCACACAGGAACGGAAGGTAAGAGAGTTGATCTCCAGCCTGCCAGCGGCGATCGTTCGCTGGCAGGCTGGCGATGTGTTTTTTTTAACCCCTAACAGGTATATTAGACGCTGTTTTGATAACAGCATCTAATATACCTGCTACCTGGTCCTCTGGTGGTCCCCTTTGTTTGGATCGACCACCAGAGGACACAGGTAGCTCAGTAAAGTAGCACCAAGCACCACTACACTACACTACACCCCCCCCCCCGTCACTTATTAACCCCTTATTAGCCCCTGATCACCCCATATAGACTCCCTGATCACCCCCCTGTCATTGATTACCCCCCTGTCATTGATCAACCCCCTGTAAAGCTCCATTCAGACGTCCGCATGATTTTTACGGATCCACTGATAGATGGATCGGATCCGCAAAACGCATCCGGACGTCTGAATGAAGCCTTACAGGGGCGTGATCAATGACTGTGGTGATCACCCCATATAGACTCCCTGATCACCCCCCTGTCATTGATTACCCCCCTGTCATTGATTACCCCCCTGTAAAGCTCCATTCAGATGTCCGCATGATTTTTACGGATCCACTGATAGATGGATCGGATCCGCAAAACGCATCCGGACGTCTGAATGAAGCCTTACAGGGGCATGATCAATGACTGTGGTGATCACCCCATATAGACTCCCTGATCACCCCCCTGTCATTGATTACCCCCCTGTAAAGCTCCATTCAGATGTCCGCATGATTTTTACGGATGCACTGATAGATGGATCCGATCCGCAAAACGCATCCGGACGTCTGAATGAAGCCTTACAGGGGCATGATCAATGACTGTGGTGATCACCCCATATAGACTCCCTGATCACCCCCCTGTAAAGCTCCATTCAGATGTCCGCATGATTTTTACGGATGCACTGATAGATGGATCCGATCCGCAAAACGCATCCGGACGTCTGAATGAAGCCTTACAGGGGCATGATCAATGACTGTGGTGATCACCCCATATAGACTCCCTGATCACCCCCCTGTAAAGCTCCATTCAGATGTCCGCATGATTTTTACGGATGCACTGATAGATGGATCCGATCCGCAAAACGCATCCGGACGTCTGAATGAAGCCTTACAGGGGCATGATCAATGACTGTGGTAATCACCCCCCTGTCATTGATTACCCCCCTGTAAAGCTCCATTCAGATGTCCGCATGATTTTTACGGATGCACTGATAGATGGATCGGATCCGCAAAACGCATCCGGACGTCTGAATGAAGCCTTACAGGGGCATGATCAATGACTGTGGTGATCACCCCATATAGACTCCCTGATCACCCCCCTGTAAAGCTCCATTCAGATGTCCGCATGATTTTTACGGATGCACTGATAGATGGATCCGATCCGCAAAACGCATCCGGACGTCTGAATGAAGCCTTACAGGGGCATGATCAATGACTGTGGTGATCACCCCATATAGACTCCCTGATCACCCCCCTGTAAAGCTCCATTCAGATGTCCGCATGATTTTTACGGATGCACTGATAGATGGATCCGATCCGCAAAACGCATCCGGACGTCTGAATGAAGCCTTACAGGGGCATGATCAATGACTGTGGTGATCACCCCCCTGTCATTGATTACCCCCCTGTAAAGCTCCATTCAGATGTCCGCATGATTTTTACGGATGCACTGATAGATGGATCCGATCCGCAAAACGCATCCGGACGTCTGAATGAAGCCTTACAGGGGCATGATCAATGACTGTGGTGATCACCCCATATAGACTCCCTGATCACCCCCCTGTAAAGCTCCATTCAGATGTCCGCATGATTTTTACGGATGCACTGATAGATGGATCCGATCCGCAAAACGCATCCGGACGTCTGAATGAAGCCTTACAGGGGCATGATCAATGACTGTGGTTATCACCCCATATAGACTCCCTGATCACCCCCCTGTCATTGATCACCCCCCCTGTCATTGATCACCCCCCCTGTCATTGATCACCCCCCCTGTCATTGATCACCACCCCTGTCATTGATCACCCCCCTGTCATTGATCACCCCTCTGTAAGGCTCCATTCAGACATTTTTTTGGCCCAAGTTAGCGGAATTTTTTTTTTTTTTTCTTACAAAGTCTCATATTCCACTAACTTGTGTCAAAAAATAAAATCTCACATGAACTCACCATACCCCTCACGGAATCCAAATGCGTAAAATTTTTTAGACATTTATATTCCAGACTTCTTCTCACGCTTTAGGGCCCCTAGAATGCCAGGGCAGTATAAATACCCCACATGTGACCCCATTTCGGAAAGAAGACACCCCCAGGTATTCCGTGAGGGGCATATTGAGTCCATGAAAGATTGAAATTTTTGTCCCAAGTTAGCGGAACGGGAGACTTTGTGAGAAAAAAATTAAAAATATCAATTTCCGCTAACTTGTGCCAAAAAAAAAAATTTCTATGAACTCGCCATGCCCCTCATTGAATACCTTGGGGTGTCTTATTTCCAAAATGGGGTCACATGTGGGGTATTTATACTGCCCTGGCATTCTAGGGGCCCCAAAGCGTGAGAAGAAGTCTGGTATCCAAATGTCTAAAAATGCCCTCCTAAAAGGAATTTGGGCACCTTTGCGCATCTAGGCTGCAAAAAAGTGTCACACATCTGGTATCGCCGTACTCAGGAGAAGTTGGGGAATGTGTTTTGGGGTGTCATTTTACATATACCCATGCTGGGTGAGAGAAATATCTTGGTCAAATGCCAACTTTGTATAAAAAAATGGGAAAAGTTGTCTTTTGCCAAGATATTTCTCTCACCCAGCAAGGGTATATGTAAAATGACACCCCAAAACACATTCCCCAACTTCTCCTGAATACGGCGATACCACATGTGTGACACTTTTTTGCAGCCTAGGTGGGCAAAGGGGCCCATATTCCAAAGAGCACCTTTAGGATTTCACAGGTCATTTACCTACTTACCACACATTAGGGCCCCTGGAAAATGCCAGGGCAGTATAACTACCCCACAAGTGACCCCATTTTGGAAAGAAGACACCCCAAGGTATTCCGTGAGGGGCATGGCGAGTTCCTAGAATTTTTTATTTTTTGTCACAAGTTAGTGGAAAATTATGATTTTTTTTTTATTTTTTTTTCATACAAAGTCTCATATTCCACTAACTTGTGACAAAAAATAAAAACTTCCATGAACTCACTATGCCCATCAGGGAATACCTTGGGGTCTCTTCTTTCCAAAATGGGGTCACTTGTGGGGTAGTTATACTGCCCTGGCATTCTAGGGGCCCAAATGTGTGGTAAGGAGTTTGAAATCAAATTCTGTAAAAAATGACGAGTGAAATCCGAAAGGTGCTCTTTGGAATATGGGCCCCTTTGCCCACCTAGGCTGCAAAAAAGTGTCACACATCTGGTATCGCCGTACTCAGGAGAAGTTGGGGAATGTGTTTTGGGGTGTCATTTTACATATACCCATGCTGGGTGAGAGAAATATCTTGGCAAAAGACAACTTTTCCCATTTTTTTATACAAAGTTGGCATTTGACCAAGATATTTATCTCACCCAGCATCGGTATATGTAAAATGACACCCCAAAACACATTCTCCACCTTCTCCTGAGTACGGCAATACCAGATGTGTGACACTTTTTTGCAGCCTAGGTGGGCAAAGGGGCCCATATTCCAAAGAGCATCTTTCGGATTTCACAGGTCATTTTTTACAGAATTTGATTTCAAACTCCTTACCACACATTTGGGCCCCTAGAATGCCAGGGCAGTATAACTACCCCACAAGTGACCCCATTTTGGAAAGAAGAGACCCCAAGGTATTCGCTGATGGGCATAGTGAGTTCATGGAAGTTTTTATTTTTTGTCACAAGTTAGTGGAATATGAGACTTTGTATGAAAAAAAAAAACAAAAAAAATATCATCATTTTCCACTAACTTGTGACAAAAAATAAAAAATTCTAGGAACTTGCCATGCCCCTCACGGAATACCTTGGGGTGTCTTATTTCCAAAATGGGGTCACTTGTGGGGTAGTTATACTGCCCTGGCATTCTAGGGGCCCAAATGTGTGGATAGGAGTTTGAAATCAAATTCTGTAAAAAATGACCTGTGAAATCCGAAAGGTGCTCTTTGGAATATGGGCCCCTTTGCCCACCTAGGCTGCAAAAAAGTGTCACACATCTGGTATCTCCGTACTCAGGAGAAGGTGGGGAATGTGTTTTGGGGTGTCATTTTACATATACCCATGCTGGGTGAGAGAAATATCTTGGCAAAAGACAACTTTTCCCATTTTTTTATACAAAGTTGGCATTTGACCAAGATATTTATCTCACCCAGCATGGGTATATGTAAAATGACACCCAAAAACACATTCCCCACCTTCTCCTGAGTACGGAGATACCAGATGTGTGACACTTTTTTGCAGCCTAGGTGGGCAAAGGGGCCCATATTCCAAAGAGCACCTTTCGGATTTCACAGGTCATTTTTTACAGAATTTGATTTCAAACTCCTTACCACACATTTGGGCCCCTAGAATGCCAGGGCAGTATAACTACCCCACAAGTGACCCCATTTTGGAAAGAAGAGACCCCAAGGTATTTCGTGATGGGCATAGTGAGTTCATAGAAGTTTTTATTTTTTGTCACAAGTTAGTGGAATATGAGACTTTGTAAGAAAAAAAAAAAAAAAAATCATAATTTTCCGCTAACTTGTGACAAAAAATAAAAAGTTCTATGAACTCACTATGCCCATCAGCGAATACCTTAGGGTGTTTACTTTCCGAAATGGGGTCATTTGTGGGGTGTTTGTACTGTCTGGCCATTGTAGAACCTCAGGAAACATGACAGGCGCTCAGAAAGTCAGAGCTGCTTCAAAAAGCGGAAATTCACATTTTTGTACCATAGTTTGTAAACGCTATAACTTTTACCCAAACCATTTTTTTTTTTACCCAAACATTTTTTTTTATCAAAGACATGTAGAACTATAAATTTAGAGCAAAATTTCTATATGGATCTCGTTTTTTTTTGCAAAATTTTACAACTGAAAGTGAAAAATGTCATTTTTTTGCAAAAAAATAGTTAAATTTCGATTAATAACAAAAAAAGTAAAAATGTCAGCAGCAATGAAATACCACCAAATGAAAGCTCTATTAGTGAGAAGAAAAGGAGGTAAAATTCATTTGGGTGGTAAGTTGCATGACCGAGCAATAAACGGTGAAAGTAGTGTAGGTCAGAAGTGTAAAAAGTGGCCTGGTCTTTCAGGGTGTTTAAGCACTGGGGGCTGAAGTGGTTAATCAGTTTTTTCGTGGAAGCAGGTATATTGCTGCCCTCAATCAGTATTTTGTGGAAACAGGTATATCAAACCCCTTAATCATTATTTTGTGGAAGCAGGTATATCGCAGGCCTCAATCTATATTTGGTGGAAGCAGGTATATCAATCACCTTAATCAGTATTTTGTGGAAGCAGGTATATCGCAGCCCTTTAATCAATATTTGGTGGAAACAGGTATGTCGTACCCCTTATTCAGTATTTTGTGAAAGCAGGTATCTCGCAGGCCTCAATCAATATTTGGTGGAAGCAGGTATATCAATCCCCTTAATCAGTATTTTGTGGAAGCAGGTATATCGCAGACCTCAATCAATATTTGGTGGAAACAGGTACATCAAGCCCCTTAATCCGTATTTTATGGTAGCAGGTATATCGCAGCCCTCAATCAATATTTGGTGGAAGCAGGTAGATCAATCCCCTTAATCAGTATTTTGTGGAAGCAGGTATATTGCAGCCCTTAATCAATATTTGGTGGAAACAGGGATATCAAACCCCTTATTTTTTATTTTGTGGAAGAAGGTATATCGCAGGCCTCAATCAATATTTGGTGGAAGCAGGTATATAAATCCCCTTAATCAGTATTTTGTGAAAGCAGGTATATCGCAGCCTGCAATCAGTGTTTTGTGGAAGCAGGTTTATCAAACCCCTTAATAAGTATTTTGTGGAAGCAGGTATATCTGTCACGGCCTATGGTGTGCGCTGTGACACTGTTGCTACACTTGCGGTGGCCCGTGGCAACGTGTTGCTGTGTGTGCATGCGGTTGCAGTGTCTAGGCCTTCTGGGTGATTGCCAGGACATGGTTGCCACGCATGCGGTTGCCGGTGGTAACATGTGGATTTCTATGCTTGTGTGTGCACTTCCCCTTTAAGTGGCTTCCTTCCCTTGTCTGGTGTTGGAAGGGTTAACTCCCTTCCTAGTGTTTTGTTAACACTGGGTTTATGTTTGTGTGGGTGTAGCTGCTTGGGCTATTTAGCCTCTGCTGGATGCCTGGAGCTGGGGGGTACTCCAGCTATGGTGTATGCTGGAGTTATCCTCCTGGTCTTCATATGCCATCTGTTCAGTGAGGGCCACCCTTGTGGTCATAGAAGATGTTCTTATGGTGTCTCACGTTTTTTGCAGCTATGGGTCCGTGTGTGGTTTGTGGTGTGTGCTCAGGGGCGTACATAGAAATCATTGGGCCCCATAGCAAGAATCTTAATGGGGCCCCACTAACTCCGTCCACTGGCCCATCCCACCACCTGCCCTGGCTTCTCCCCTGCCATACCCCCAGCAGTTGCAGCCGTGTAGACATTAGGAGCTACTTTCACACTTGCGTTTCTATTTTCCGGTATTGAGAACCGTCATAGGGTCTCAATACCGGGGAAAAAAACGCTTTTGATTGTCCCCATTCATTGTCTGAGGGCACTGTCCACTATAAGCAGCACACAGGCACAGCTCATTGGGGGTGCTATGGTGGTGCTGGCATAATAGTATACCAGTGCCACCATAGCCCCCCTTGCCTTATGAACTGTCAGAACCTCCTAATGCATACCTCAGCTGCTGCAGAACATATAAAGCTTCGTTCACATCTGTGTTGGGGCCTCATTCGTGGATCAGGTCATAAATGCTGGACACAATTTTATAGCCTGGAAGATGGAAACCTGACAGATCTCATCATAGTCAGCGGGATCCGTCAGGTGTTGTCGTCCATGAAGTGCCAGATCCGGAACTGCAGTGATTTTCGTTGTTGTGCTCCTATGACGGCAGAACAGCGAGCGTCACCAGCACAGAAGTGAAGAAGTAATACACACCTCAGCTGCTGCAGAACATTATAATAATGACAAGGGAACTACAAGTCTCATCATCACCAGATTATTATTGGAAATTAGGGAGCAACACAGGGAGAGGTGAAAGTGGAGAGAACTACAATTTCCAGCATGTCCAGGCTGTTATGATCAGATACAAGTAGATATTACACAGAGTATAAAACCGGGTTCATATCACCGTTTAGTTTTCAGTTCTTCTGATCCGTCAGATAAACAGAAAAATAAAGAAAAAAAATGATCCTGTATTTCAAGCATCAGTTCTGCACATTTGGCATCCGTTTATGCCATTTCTGTCGGAGATCCGTTATTTTAGACAGAAAAAAGTCCTGCATGCAAAACTGAAAACTAAACTGTGATGAGAATCCAGCCTAAGAAAAGAGAACTACAACTCTCAGCATGTCCAGATTATAGGACATCATCTAGTTGTACCAGGTAAGAGCTTTAAAAAGAAATAACTATAACCCCCAGTATGGCCAGACTTATTATGGGTCATCAGTATACATTCCAAAGAGAGGGTACAAGAGGAGAGAACTACAACTCCCAGCATTACCAGCCTGTACTAGGGCATACGTTTAAATTACATTGAGAAACATATAATACGACAAAACTACAACTCCCAGCTTTTCTAGGATGTTATGTTATCCCAGAACACCACTAACCTCTCCTTCAGGCATCACACAGAAGCTCCGCCCCCTCACAGTGATATGCCACAGGTCTTTCACCAGTCCTCTGCACTGGTCACATGATGATGACATCACCAAAGGTCCTTTAGACTTCTGCTGCTCTGCTATTCATTGGCTTCCTGCACTGGTCACATGGTTGATGAAATCACCAAAGGTCCTTTAGACTTCTGCTGCTCTGCTATTCATTGGCTTCCTGCACTGGTCACATGGTTGATGACATCACCAAAGGTCCTTCTCCACCTCTTACTTTCTCAGGTAGCCATACAAGTGTAATTAGTGGGCGGGGCCTATCCTCCACTGCGGGCCCCCTTCCCCCAGGGGCCCCATAGCAGCTGCGTGGTCTGCCTCTATTGGAGGTACGCCACTGTGTGTGCTGTTTCCTTATGTTGGTGTGGACAGCAGCACTTGTGCACGGGTTCCAGTCAGTGTGTCTGTGGCAGTTAAGTGTGTTATAGGTCTCGCTTACCTGCCATCTCCTTATAGCTGTATGTGTTCCCCTCTCCTTGCAGCCTGGCCTCAGATAGAGACTCCTGTTCCTTCATGACTGGGATGAACAGCTTGTCTCTCCCCTGCTCCTAAGTGAGGGATTACCAGGGCGACTTAGGGTTTCTAGGAATCCTGAGTATGAGTCGTCCTACCATCGGGGTCCGCTCATACAGTGAGGAGTCAGGGAGAGGATTAGGGATGTTGTAGGAGGTGACCTGCTCCCTTATTACCCCTTTTGGCCAGGCTGATCCCCTTTACCCTTTGACACCGCATGGTGGGGGGTTTCCCCCACTCCCCGTCGTGACAGAATGACCACAAAGGCTCCTTGCTTGGAGCCTTCGGAAGAGGGCCCAGCATGTGTCGCCTGACATTTTCTGGCGCACATGCTTATCCTCCGGAGGGAGGGTGAAAGGCGAGACGCTGTTAACAGTGCGGTTCTCTGTGGCAGTTGGTCGCAGTTGGTGTGAACCGTCACTGGTGTTTGCGTCTCTCCTCGTCCATTTCTCAGTGGTTCTGTTGCGTGTGTTGTGTGCTGGATGCATTCCTTGGTGTACTGGCTGTGTGCTGGTTGGGGATGCATGCCGGCAGCGACCTGCTGTGAACAGTGTCTGAGGTGGACGCAGCGTTCAGGGCGGTTTCTCAGGACTGTTTGGTGGCTGGTGCCCTGGTTCCTGTTTGTTGTTCCAGGGGCTGGCGGCAGTCTTAGAGAGACATCCTTGCTCTGACTTTGATCCTGTTACTTTCCCCTACACCCCCCCTCCTGTAGTTTTTTGGGTGTTCTGTTTAGTTCCCCTTTTTTTTGGTGGGGGGGCTTTGAGGGGTGGGAGTGTCACGGCCTATGGTGTGCGCTGTGACACAGTTGCTACACTTGCGGTTGCCCGAGGCAACGTGTTGCTGTGTGTGCATGCGGTGGCAGTGTCTCGGCCTTCTGGGTGATTGCCGGGACATGGTTGCCACGCATGCTGTTGCCGGTGGTAACATGTGGATTTCTATGCTTGTGTGTGCACTTCCCCTTTAAGTGGCTTCCTTCCCTTGTCTGGTGTTGGAAGGGTTAACTCCCTTCCTAGTGTTTTGTTAACACTGGGTTTATGTTTGTGAGGGTGTGGCTGCTTGGGCTATTTAGCCTCTGCTGGGTGCCTGAAGCTGGGGGGTACTCCAGCTATGGTGTATGCTGGAGTTATCCTCCTGGTCTTCATATGCCATCTGTCCAGTGAGGGCCACCCTTGTGGTCATAGAAGATGTTCTTATGGTGTCTCACGTTTTTTGCAGCTATGGGTCCCTGTGTGGTTTGTGGTGTGTGCTGTGTCCTTATGTTGGTGTGGACATCAGCACTTGTGCACGGGTTCCAGTCAGTGTGTCTGTGGCAGTTAACTGTGTTATAGGTCTCGCTTACCTGCCATCTCCTTATAGCTGTATGTGTTCCCCTCTCCTTGCAGCCTGGCCTCAGATAGAGACTCCTGTTCCTTCATGACTGGGATGAACAGGTTGTCTCTCCCCTGCTCCTAAGTGAGGGATTACCAGGGCGACTTAGGGTTTCTAGGAATCCTGAGTATGAGTCGTCCTACCATCGGGGTCCGCTCATACAGTGAGGAGTCAGGGAGAGGATTAGGGACGCGGTAGGAGGTGACCTGCTCCCTTATTACCCCTTTTGGCCAGGCTGATCCCCTTTACCCTTTGACACCGCAGGGTGGGGGGTTTCCCCCACTCCCCGTCGTGACAATATCGTAGCCCTCAATCAATATTTGGTGGAAACGGGTATATCTGACCCCTTATTCAGTATTTTGTGGAAGCAGGTATATCGCATCCCTCAATCAATATTTGGTGGAAACAGGTATATAAAACCCCTTAATCAGTATTTTGTGGAAGCAGGGGTATCGCAGGCCTCAATCAATATTTGGAGGAAGCAGGTATATCGAACCCCTTATTCAGTATTTTGTGGAAGAAGGTATCTCGCAGACCTCAATCAATATTTGGTGGAAGCAGGTATATAAATCCCCTTAATCAGTATTTTGTGAAAGCAGGTATATCGCAGCCCTCATTCAATATTTGGTGGAAACAGGTATATTGGACCCCTTATTCAGTATTTTGTGGAAGCAGGTATCTTGCAGGCCTCAATCAATATTTGGTGGAAGGAGGTATATCAATCCCCTTAATCATTATTTTGTGGAAGCAGGTATATTGGACCCCTTATTCAGTATTTTGTGGAAGCAGGTATCTTGCAGCCCTCAATCAATATTTGGTGGAAACAGGTACCGTATTTTTCGCCCTATAAGACGCATCGGCTTATAAGATGCACCTAGGTTTTTGGGGAGGAAAATAAGAAAAAAATTATTTTTTATTAAAAGGTGTGCTTTTGGTGGGTTTGGAACTAATGGTGATCTGTGAATGCCACTGTTATGGGGGGATCTGGGGATGGCACTGTTATGGGGATCTGTGGATGATGCACTGTTATGGGGGGATCTGTGGATGACGCACTGTTATGGGGGGATCTGTGGATGACGCACTGTTATGGGGGATCTGTGGATGACGCACTGTTATGGGGGGATCTGTGGATGACGCACTGTTATTGGGGGATCTGTGACGGACACTTTTATGGGGGGGATCTGTGACGGACACTGTTACAGGGAGAATCTGTAGTTGACATTGTTACAGGGGGGATCTGTGGCTGACATTGTTACAGGGTGGATCTGTGGCTGACATTGTTACAGGGTGGATCTGTGGCTGACACTGTTACAGGGGGGATCTGTGGCTGACACTGTTATTGGGGATCTGTGGATGGCACTATAATGGGGGATCTGTGGGTGGCACTGTTATGGGGATCTGTGGGTGGCACTGTTATATATGTGCCATCCACAGACCACCCACCCCATAACAGTGCCATCCACAAACCCCACAGCCCATAACAGTTACATCCACAGACACCCCAGCCGTTAACAGTGCCTTCCACAGATGTTCCCCATAAAACTGTCATCCACAGATTCCCCCCCTCCCGTGCTGCAGTATACAAATATAAAATGTCTTATTCAATTAAAAGTGATTAAACATGCCCCCTCACTCCTAATATTACCGTACATCCTAACAGCTTCTGTACAACGCAGGCAGGCCGGGCGGCCGGCGCGTCACTCACTGACGTCACGTGACTGCGCCGCCTGCTTCATTTATAAAGTAGGCGGCGCAGGCACGTGACATCAGGGAGTTACACTGCTGCCCGCCCAGCCTGCCTGCATTCTACAGAAACTGTTAGGGTGTACGGTAATATTAAATGTGGGGGGGGCATGTTTAATCACTTTTAATTGAATAAGACATTTTATATCTGTATAGTGCAGCACTGGAGCGGCGGGGCCGGAGTACAGTGACATATTTACAAATGGTCACATGGACCAATAGATTTCTCTAGATTTACACGTGTGAATATTACTTAATATAAAACATAACGTTTATTGTCTTTTGATAAAACGCTGTACTGGACTCAAATTGTCAGCTATGTCTGCGATCTTTTTACTTGAACTGTAATCCTCCTTGTAGCGCTACAGGGTGGCTGGAGGTTCAATTGTCTACCCTGCCTCGCTATCTCTTCTCCTCTTTACTATAGTAAGTGCTGTAAACTGATACTACCACTGTTGTGTTCACAGTGTGTAACGGCTAGCGGTCTAAGGGGAACACTCTCTAAGGCGGGCCTCCCTGTCTATGTAGCACAGTGTATAGATCGCTGGTTGTTGGCTGCAGACATTAGCTGTCTAAAACACACACACTAATTCGCTCTGCCCCCTGACATGTTTCGCCAAACACTTGGCGTCCTCAGGGGTATATCAAACCCCTTTGTCAGTATTTTGTGGAAGCAGGTATATCGTAGCCCTCAATTAGTATTTTGTGGAAGCAGGTATATCACAGCCCTCAATAAATATTTGGTGGAAACAGGTATATCAAACCCCTTAATCCTTATTTTGTTGAAGCAGGTATATCAAACCCCTTAATCAGTATTTTGTGAAAACAGATATATCGCAGGCCTCAATCAGTATTTGGTGGAAGCAGCCCTCAATCAGTAATTTGTGGAAGCAGATATCTTGTAGGCCTCAATCAATATTTGGTGGAAGCAGGTATATCAATCACCTTAATCAGTATTTTGTGGAAGCAGGTATATCGCAGGCCTTAATCAATATTTGGTGGAAACAGGTATATCAAACCCCTTAATCAGTATTTTGTGGAAGCAGGTATATCGAAGGCCTCAATCAATATTTGGTGGAAGCAGGTATATCAAACCTCTTAATTAGTATTTTGTCGAAGCAGGTATATCGTAGCCCTCAATTAGTATTTTGTGGAATCAGGTATATCGAAAGCCTCATTTAATATTTGGTGGAAGCAGGTATATCAATCCCCTTAATCAGAATTTTGTGGAAGCAGGTATATCGCAGCCCCCAATCAATATTTGGTGGAAGCAGGTATATCAATGCCCTTAATCAGTATTTTGTGGAAGCAGGTATATCGCAGCCCTCAATCAATATTTTGTGGAAACAGGTATATCAAACCCCTTAATCCGTATTTTATGGAAGCAGGTATATCGAAGGCCTCAATCAATATTTGGTGGAAGCAGGGGCATCAAACCCCTTAATCAGTATTTTGTGGAAGCAGGTATATCGCAGCCCTCAATTAAAATTTTGTGGAAGCAGGTATATCGAACCGCTTAATCAGTATTTTGTGGAAGCAGGTATATTGCAGCGCTCAATCAGTATTTTGTGGAAGCAGGTATATCAAACCCCATAATCAGTATTTTGTGGAAGCAGATATATCGCAGGCCTCAATTATTATTTGGTTGAAACAGGTATATCAATCCCCTTAATCAGTATTTTGTGGAAGCAGGTATATCGCAGGCCTTTAATCAATATTTGGTGGAAGCAGGAATATTAATCCCCTTAATCAGTATTTTGTGGAAGCAGGTATATCGCAGCCCGCAATCAGTATTTGATGGAAACAGGTATATCAAACCCCATTAATCGGTATTTTGTGAAAGCAGGTATCTCGCAGGCCTCAATCAATATTTGGTGAAAGCAGGTATATCAATCCACTTAATCAGTATTTTGTGGAATCAGGTATATTGCAGGCCTTAATCAATATTTGGTGTAAACAGGTATATCAATCCCCTTAATCAGTATTTTTTGTAAGCAGGTATATCGCAGGCCTCAATCAATATTTGGCATAAACAGGTATATCAAACCCCTTAATCAGTATTTTGTGGAAGCAGGTATAGCAAACCCCTTAATCAGTATTTTGTGGAAGCAGGTGTATCGCAAGCCTCAATCAATATTTGGTGGAAGCAGTGATTTTAATCCCCTTTAATCAGTATTTTGTGGTAGCAGGTATATCGAAGGCCTCAACCAATATTTGGTGGAAGCAGGTATATCAATTCCCTTAATCAGTATTTTGTGGAAGCAGGTATATCGCAGCCCTCAATCAATATTTGGTGGAAACAGGTATATCAACCCCTTAATTAGTATTTTGTGGAAGCAGGTATATCGCAGGCCTCAATAAATATTTTGTGGAAGCAGGTATATCAAACCTCTTTATCAGTATTTTGTGGAAACAGGTATATCGCAGGCCTCAATCAATATTTGGTGGAAGCAGGTATATCAATCCCCTTTAATCATTATTTTGTGGAAGCAGGTATATCGCAGGCCTCAATCAGTATTTGGTGGAAGCAGGTATATCGCTGCCCTCAATCAGTATTTTGTGGAAGCAGGTATCTCTCAGGCCTCAATCAATATTTGGTGGAGGCAGGTATATCAATCACCTTAATCAGTATTTTATGGAAGCAGGTATATTGCAGACCTCAATCAATATTTGGTGGAAGCAGGTATAGCAAACCCCTTAATCAGTATTTTGTGGAAGCAGGTGTATCGCAAGCCTCAATCAATATTTGGTGGAAGCATTGATTTTAATCCCCTTTAATCAGTATTTTGTGGTAGCAGGTATATCGAAGGCCTCAACCAATATTTGGTGGAAGCAGGTATATCAATTCCCTTAATCAGTATTTTGTGGAAGCAGGTATATCGCAGCCCTCAATCCATATTTGGTGAAAACAGGTATATCAAACCCCTTAATCAGTATTTTGTGAAAGCAGGTATCTCGCAGGCCTCAATCAATATTTATTGAAAGCAGGTATATCAATCCCCTTAATCAATATTTTGTGGAAGCAGGAATATCGCAGCCCTCAATCAATATTTTGTGGAAACAGGTATATCAAACTCCTTAATCAGTATTTTGTGGAAGCAGGTATATCGCAGGCCTCAATCAATATTTGGTGGAAGCAGGTATTTTAATCCCCTTTAATCAGTATTTTGTGGTAGCAAGTATATCGCAGGCCTCAATCAATATTTGGTGGAAGCAGGTATATAAATCCTTTTAATCAGTATTTTATGGAAGCAGGTATATTGCAGGTCTCAATCAATATTTGGTGGAAGCAGGTATATCGCTGCCCTCAATCAGTATTTTGTGGAAGCAGGTATCTCTCAGGCCTCAATCAATATTTGGTGAAAACAGGTATATCAAACCCCTTAATCAGTATTTTGTGAAAGCAGGTATCTCGCAGGCCTCAATCAATATTTGTTGAAAGCAGGTATATCAATCCTTTAATCAGTATTTTGTGGAAGCAGGTATATCGCAGGCCTCAATCAATATTTGGTGGAAACAGGTATATCAACCCCTTAATTAGTATTATGTGGAAGCAGGTATATCGCAGGCCTCAATCAATATTCGGTGGAGGCAGAAATATCAATCACCTTAATCAGTATTTGGTGGAAGCAGGTATATCGCAGACCTCAATCAGTATTTTGTGGAAGCAGGTATCTCTCAGGCCTCAATCAATATTTGGTGGAAGCAGGTATATCAAACCCCTTAATCATTATTTTGTGGAAGCAGGTATATCGTAGGCCTCAATCAGTATTTGGTGGAAGCAGGTATATCGCTGCCCTCAATCAGTATTTTGTTGAAGCAGGTATCTCTCAGGCCTCAATCAATATTTGGTGGAAACAGGTATATCAATCCCCTTTATCAGTATTTTATGGAAGCAGGTATATTGCAGGCCTCAATTAATATTTGGTGGAAGCAGGTATATCAAACCCCTTAATCAGTATTTTGTGGAAGCAGGTATATCGCAGCCCTCAATTAAAATTTTGTGGAAGCAGGTATATCGAACCGCTTAATCAGTATTTTGTGGAAGCAGGTATATTGCAGCGCTCAATCAGTATTTTGTGGAAGCAGGTATATCAAACCCCATAATCAGTATTTTGTGGAAGCAGATATATCGCAGGCCTCAATTATTATTTGGTTGAAACAGGTATATCAATCCCCTTAATCAGTATTTTGTGGAAGCAGGTATATCGCAGGCCTTTAATCAATATTTGGTGGAAGCAGGAATATTAATCCCCTTAATCAGTATTTTGTGGAAGCAGGTATATCGCAGCCCGCAATCAGTATTTGATGGAAACAGGTATATCAAACCCCTTAATCGGTATTTTGTGAAAGCAGGTATCTCGCAGGCCTCAATCAATATTTGGTGAAAGCAGATATATCAATCCACTTAATCAGTATTTTGTGGAATCAGGTATATTGCAGGCCTTAATCAATATTTGGTGTAAACAGGTATATCAATCCCCTTAATCAGTATTTTTTGTAAGCAGGTATATCGCAGGCCTCAATCAATATTTGGCATAAACAGGTATATCAAACCCCTTAATCAGTATTTTGTAGAAGCAGGTATATCGCAGGCCTCAAACAGTATTTTGTGGAAGCAGGTATAGCAAACCCCTTAATCAGTATTTTGTGGAAGCAGGTGTATCGCAAGCCTCAATCAATATTTGGTGGAAGCAGTGATTTTAATCCCCTTTAATCAGTATTTTGTGGTAGCATGTATATCGAAGGCCTCAACCAATATTTGGTGGAAGCAGGTATATCAATTCCCTTAATCAGTATTTTGTGGAAGCAGGTATATCGCAGCCCTCAATCAATATTTGGTGGAAACAGGTATATCAACCCCTTAATTAGTATTTTGTGGAAGCAGGTATATCGCAGGCCTCAATAAATATTTTGTGGAAGCAGGTATATCAAACCTCTTTATCAGTATTTTGTGGAAACAGGTATATCGCAGGCCTCAATCAATATTTGGTGGAAGCAGGTATATCAATCCCCTTTAATCAGTATTTGGTGGAAGCAGGTATATTGCAGGCCTCAATCAATATTTGGTGGAAACAGGTATATCAAACCCCTTAATCATTATTTTGTGGAAGCAGGTATATCGCAGGCCTCAATCAGTATTTGGTGGAAGCAGGTATATCGCTGCCCTCAATCAGTATTTTGTGGAAGCAGGTATCTCTCAGGCCTCAATCAATATTTGGTGGAGGCAGGTATATCAATCACCTTAATCAGTATTTTATGGAAGCAGGTATATTGCAGGTCTCAATCAATATTTGATGGAAGCAGGTATATCGCTGCCCTCAATCAGTATTTTGTGGAAGCAGGTATCTCTCAGGCCTCAATCAATATTTGGTGGAGGCAGGTATATCAATCCCCTTTATCACTATTTTATGGAAGCAGGTATATTGCAGACCTCAATCAATATTTGGAAGCAGGTATAGCAAACCCCTTAATCAGTATTTTGTGGAAGCAGGTGTATCGCAAGCCTCAATCAATATTTGGTGGAAGCAGTGATTTTAATCCCCTTTAATCAGTATTTTGTGGTAGCAGGTATATCGAAGGCCTCAACCAATATTTGGTGGAAGCAGGTATATCAATTCCCTTAATCAGTATTTTGTGGAAGCAGGTATATCGCAGCCCTCAATCCATATTTGGTGAAAACAGGTATATCAAACCCCTTAATCAGTATTTTGTGAAAGCAGGTATCTCGCAGGCCTCAATCAATATTTATTGAAAGCAGGTATATCAATCCCCTTAATCAATATTTTGTGGAAGCAGGAATATCGCAGCCCTCAATCAATATTTTGTGGAAACAGGTATATCAAACTCCTTAATCAGTATTTTGTGGAAGCAGGTATATCGCAGGCCTCAATCAATATTTGGTGGAAGCAGGTATTTTAATCCCCTTTAATCAGTATTTTGTGGTAGCAAGTATATCGCAGGCCTCAATCAATATTTGGTGGAAGCAGGTATATAAATCCTTTTAATCAGTATTTTATGGAAGCAGGTATATTGCAGGTCTCAATCAATATTTGGTGGAAGCAGGTATATCGCTGCCCTCAATCAGTATTTTGTGAAAGCAGGTATCTCGCAGGCCTCAATCAATATTTGTTGAAAGCAGGTATATCAATCCTTTTAATCAGTATTTTGTGGAAGCAGGTATATCGCAGGCCTCAATCAATATTTGGTGGAAACAGGTATACCAACCCCTTAATTAGTATTATGTGGAAGCAGGTATATCGCAGGCCTCAATAAATATTTTGTGGAAGCAGGTATATCAAACCTCTTAAACAGTATTTTGTGGAAGCAGGTATATCGCAGGCCACAATCAATATTTGGTGGAAGCAGGTATATCAATCCCTTTTAATCAGTATTTTGTGAAAGCAGGTATATCGCAGGCCTCAATCAATATTCGGTGGAGGCAGAAATATCAATCACCTTAATCAGTATTTTGTGGAAGCAGGTATATTGTAGGCCTCAATCAGTATTTGGTGGAAGCAGGTATATCGCTGCCCTTAATCAGTATTTTGTGGAAGCAGGTATATCGCAGGCCTCAATCAATATTTGGTAAGAAACAGGTATATCAAACCCCTTAATCATTTTTTTGTGGAAGCAGGTATATCGTAGGCGTCAATAAGTATTTGGTGGAAGCAGGTATATCAATCCCCTTAATCAATATTTTGTGGAAGCAGGTATATCACACCCCTCAATTATTTCTTTGACCACAACATTTATATCACACCACCCAGTTTTTTTGGGGCACGAGGTATATCGCAGTTCTCAATTACTATTTTGTGGAAGCAGGTATATCACGCCCCTCAATCATTTTTTTTGGGGGGGGGGGGGCAACAGGTATATCACACCCATTGCAAATAGTTGTTCCTATAGCGCTTGTTATAGGTGCCGTATCGCAGCAGAACCGCGCACAACTGCTGCACAATACAAATGCACTATAATATACTTTCTATGTTAGAAAGTATAATATAAGTATATCACACCCCTCAGTATATCACACCTATCGATAGCACACCTATACCAGTAATTAAAAGGACTTTTGTGGCCCTATTAGCTAGTGTTTGGTGTCCTTAACAGCCTGTCTCTGCTCCACAAAGCAACCTCTCTCTACACTGGCAAAACACAGAATGTAAAATGGCTGCCAGATCGGGTTGTGTGTCCATGTGCTGAAACATCTCAATTGGCTGTCCTGTCCCACCTGATGGATGTGTCATAGGTCAAAGTTCGGTGCAATGCAAAAGAATATGGCGTCGGCAGACATCGCAATATGTTCGGCAAATAGCGAACGTGCAAAGTTCGCCGTGAAACGACCGCCAGGCGAACCGCAAGGCCATCTCTACTGCCCTACACTTTGTGACTGGTACTGTGACAGGCCCATACTACTTGTTCAGCATCATTAATCCCGTCATTGTGCCTCTGCATGAACAACACAGGCCTAATGTCATCTTCATGGACGACAATGCGCCAGCTCATGGAGGTCGCATCATTAGGGAACGGCTGCTGGAGACTGGGGTACCTCAAATGGAGTGGCTTGCACTTTCTCCAGACCTGAATCCCATTGAAAACCTGTGGGATCAGCTGAGTCACCATGTAGAGGCTTGTAACTCTGTACCCCAGAACCTCAATGACCTGAGGGCTGTCCTTCAAGAAGAGTGGGATGCCAATCCTCAGCAGACAATAAGTTGACTTGTGGACAGCATGAGACCAGTGCCGTGCCTAGGTGAGGGCGCGGGCGGTCCGCCTCGGGTGCCGGCTCTCAGGAGGTTTCCAGAAGCAATGAGCGCTTCCATCAATACAGAAGGAAGCGCTCATTGCTAGAGCGCTGACGCCCACATACTGCGGAGGGCCTCGCCTGCCGATCACCGTCATAGGCTTCAGGCCTAGTAGGCCTGAGGCCTATGCAGGAGTGAAATACAGGCGTGCGTGATGAGGTCATTGCGCGCGCCTGTGCCGGGACGCAGCAGCACAGTGAAGTGTGCGCTCCTTCCTCTGCGAGCAAGCGCTAGGACATAGGTGAGTATTTTAGCTTTTAGTGCCAACTTTGGAGGACACGGGGGGACATAGGAGGACATGGGGAAAAATATTATGGTGGGATACTGTGTGGGGGCCAATTAAATATTATGGGAGGGATTACTATGTGGGGGCAATAATTATGGGAGGTATTACTATGGGTGGGGCAAATTACTATATGGGGCAGTGTGGGGGCAGTGTGTGGGAAACTATTGTATGGGGGCAGTGTGGGGCAAATTACTGTACGGGGCAGTGTGTGGGAAATTACTGTGTGTGGGCAGTGTGAGGGAAATTACTGTATGGGGCTGTGTGGGGGAAAATTACTATGGGGGGATTACTATGTGGGGGAAATTACTATATGGGGGAAGTGTGGGGGGCGTTGCTATTTGGGAGGCACTGTAGGGGCAATTCTATTATTTCTGCTGACACTATATAGGGATTATTACCTGGAGCACAATATAGGGGGTTATTATTACTGGGGGAACTCTATGGGACATTATAGCTGCTGTATACACTATAGTAACATTTGGGGTAATTTATCAAACTGGTGTAAACTAGTAGAACTGGCTTATTTGCCCATAGCAGCCAATCAGATTCTACCTTTCATATTTGACAGCTCTTTTGGAAATCCAGTTCTACTTTACACCAGTTTGATAAATGACCCCAATTATGTCTACTGGGGTCCCCATTTTTTCAGCAGTATAGTACCTAGGGCATTGGGGGGCAAGACGGACAAAGTATTGGGGGTGGCAGCAGGATGACACTGTGGGGACACCAGGATGGGGGAGTTGATGGAAAAACAGAGAAATCTAACATGTCTGTGTTACAAACTCTGTAGAGACAAGATGCGGCTGAAAGAATTTGTCATGGCGGTCTAACGGAGGAGAAGAGGAAAGAGAAGGTCTACAGGACAGGAGATGTCCATGGATGTAAGAGGTATGTGGTCAGGTATGGGGGGGTGCCAGAGAACGGACCCGCCCCAGCTGCCAAACACACTAGGCACGCCACTGCATGAGACATCGTTGTCAAGCTATAATTGATGCTCAAAAAATTTTTGAGATGAAGAAATCATTATTGCATGCTTCTACTTAAATATTCTACTTTCATGACCTAATATCACTGTAGCGTAAACTTTTTACATTTTCCATAAATTTCACCTGAAAGCCAAGTAGTGTATATAGTAGTGTATATAGTTTTGTAGGAAACGATTCAGTATAACTTTATAAATTTTAATTTCTGCTCATTTAGAGCCTTAAAGTCAAGGAGTATCTTATCAGTGATTGACAACCTTCCCTCTATGACTGTGTATACAGAGATAGCTGTCATTCACTGATAGGACCTCCTCCTTGACTTCAAAGCCCAGAATGAGCAGGAATTTAAATGAATGAAATACAAGTTATACTGAATCTTTTCCCACAGAACTATGCATCAATCTGCTCAGCTCCTCCTGCTTCATAACATGCTGCCCGCAGCTCAGATACCATGTTAAATGTGACATGTTCCTGCCTTACTGAGGTTCCTTGGGGAAATTCCTTCCACCAATTGCTGCTGGCCCCCCTCAATCCCCCTCTCCTCCAGGGTCGCCTTCTAAGCACTGGACCAGAAGTGCCTTTTACAAATACGGCCTTGTGCGTTTCCACACTAAACCTGCATGAAAATCCATGTGTTATTTGCAGAATTTGGGACAGATTATGACACAGATGTTCACCAGATCTCACCCATTCCATTGCACATGGTGAAATCTTCACTGAAAGGCTACATGCACACAACCAAATGTGTTTTGCGGTCCGCAAATTGTGGATCCACAAAAAAAAAACGATGACATCCGTAAGCCATCCGTTTTTTTTTGCAGATCCATTGTAACAATGCCTAAAACGGACAAGAATAGGACATGTTCTATTTTTTTTGCGGGGCTACGGACTAGACATACTGATGTGGACAGGTCCGCATCCTATCCGCAAAATAAACGGAACGGACACGGAAACAAACAACGTTCATGTGCATGTAGCCAAAATCTGCATAAACAGTTGACATGTGGTGGATTTCAAAATCCGCAACCCAAGTCAATTTCCACACTCTGTACTTAGCTGGTACTGTGCTAAGGTATGGATTTTCTGCACGAAAATATGTGCATAATATGCCTGGTGTGCAGGTGACCTTAAAGTCACATTTCATCTGCACTGGCAGTGGATTGCTGAAGTTATAAAGAGGCGCCGGCCTCTCCATAACTTTGGTGCATCCAGCGTGGTGTCTCACTGTAAACCAGGCGTAGAAAATGATGAATGAGACAGGCCTGCCGGACCGCCCCCTTCCCCGTCCATGCCACACCCACTTTTTTAGACCTGGCGTGTGCGGGGAGAAGTTGCAGATGGCGGCGCCATCTGTGCCTGAAATACGCCTAATATAGGCTTATTTAAGTATAGTAAATGACCCCCATAACTTCTCTATTAAGTAATCACAATGTTAATGCGCATAGGTGTACCTATAGGGGGTACGGAGGTAGTGCCTGCAGCTAAGCTGTTACTTCTCCTGGGTCATCCATTTGCTCTATACGTTGGTGATGGGGAGTCACGATGGCATATAAAGGTTGCGGCGATGTACTCTTGCTGTATAGAGCTATTTTAAAGTTATCTATCTGCACACTTATCCCTTTCAGTGAGAGCTAACTACATACAGCAGAACGCAAGATTGTCACTTGTTGGGTAGATGACCCCAGAAAAGCATTTGTAAGAGTCTCAGGCTACACACATCCATATATAATGTCCACTGTCAATAAGTAATTCGCAGATACATATGTAATGCTGTGTTCTAGTTTTTTTGTTGGTATGTATCACTTATTGCTACCAACCCCTAAGGGCTTGATTATAGAGAAACAAAATGGGCATTTGTCCTAATACAAAAACTAGCTAGGACAGTTGTTCTTTTTTCGTTTGATCCAGGCTTCACCCATATGCTCCCTTTAATCTGACTCATTAGTAATGACATAAATTAAATCTTAGCAGTATATACTATATATATATATATATCATACATATGAATCGTGACACCTGAGTGAAAAATTTATTTAACATTAAGCTGAACAAATGGACATCAGATTATCTTCAGAAACAAAAAAAAGTTACGTACAAAATGTAATGTAATGTGCACATAGGTGGAGATAAGCGGTGATGACAGTACATAAGTTATGTGTGGGCCTCCATTATTTCACTGACCACAGCGGATGTGGAGAAGGAGTAAGGAGTGAGGAGCACGGCAATGGTGTAGTGACGGTGGCCGGCGTCATTCGCAGTAAACACCACCTAGAATACAAGAAATGCATACTCAGTGTTAAAGCAAAGTACAAGCGGGTTACTGCACTTTTTCCTATGCTGCAGTGATCACAGTGCTACAAATACGTTCTCTGTACTCCGGATACATGACAGCTTCAGCAGCTCTCACTATTGCCCTAGCTTGCCATTTATACCCCTCTGGCCCCCCCTGATATAAGCATTGGAGCATTTCCTGCTCCATGATCTCCCTTGCCCTGTTTTGCCAGTGTTTGTTTGCCAGTGACGTCATCGGCTCTGATGAATGGGCTTTAGCGCTGCCCTAAGCTGTTTTACAGGCTAGGACAGCACTAAAGCCCGCCCATTAGTGCCGGTGATGTCACCAGGCTCACTGCTAGGTGGAAGCCTCTACTTAGCTTTTCCCATGGAGAGCCCGGTACGTCACCAGTTCTCCTAAAAAAGCCTTTGAAGTGCTCTGATGCTCATATTAGGGGGGCTGCGGTGTCATATCTTATAGACATCTACCCCTTTGATACCACTTTGTAGACTCTTATAATCGTTATCTTCTAATTGATTTGATGTTAGTATAAATAGCACTTTCTATATTGTTCACTGTCAAGCAAGACCGACTAATTGGTAAGGTTTTCAGCCTATGCTTGTTGTATATACTGGAAAAAGCTCCTGATGTATATGCCAAGTGTACCCATACAGCTCCTTTCATCCAACATAGGCCAAAACTGTACTTTTGGCAAACATTGGGCCAGTATACATCAGTATAACTTTTTTTTGCAGTATGGAATAGCACAGAGGATTTCATACAATGACATATGCAGTATGTATATATACACAATAGAAGCCTATAAACAATATACCCACTGTAGGCCAAAGGTATACATGGGAGCTGTTCCTCATAATGTGGGTGTAAGTTGTATCATTTTTTAGTAGGTATATTGGGGAAGTGTAGTATTGAAAATAGGACCAGGCACTCAAATATGGAATCAGATGAGATATCTGTTTAATGGAGATTGTGCTCCCTAAAATGGCAGTATAAAAAATGAATAAAATAGCAAATATCATTAAATGCACACAATAAAAGCAATAAATAAATAAAATCGCATTAATTACACTATAGTAGCAATGGATAAAGCATATAAGATCACAATCAATTGATGTACATCAGGACGTCCAAATATTAAAATGTAGAACCGCAATTCATATATTGGTATATTACTTGCTGATATCACCCTTTCAAATGGTTGCGTTCAGCTTCAATAGGGTGGTCAGTCCCGTATATTGCTCCTACCAAAGGTTTCAGGCAAACAGAGCGTAAGCAAATATCACAGGAACTTGGGGTATCGGACAGACACAGTGCGATAGTGTATAAAGGTGGCGTCCCACCTATTAACGCAACTGTATCAATTTTACCTAAGTCCAGCCGGTGTTTTCTTATCCTTGCGGGAACTTGAAATGTTCGCAATGAACCAGACGCCAACTGAATGTCCGCTGTTAAAGCTCATATGACCGGAGCTCTTGGGCGAAAGTTCCTTCAGTGATCGCCGGTCTCTAACACGGCCGTTGAGCTTTAAAGTCCAGGGAAACTACTATCCCAGCATGCCGGTACAAGGTATAAACCATACGCGTTTCGGGGTTTTTTGAATAACCCCTGGGGAAGGCGATCACTGAAGAAACTTTCGCCCAAGAGCTCCGGTCATATGAGCTTTAACAAGTCACGTGAGCGGACATTCAGTTGGCGTCTGGTTCATTGCGAACATTTCAAGTTCCCGCAAGGATAAGAAGACACCGGCTGGACTTAGGTAAAATTTATACATTTGCGTTAATAGGTGGGACGCCACCTTGATACACTATCGCACTGTGTCTGTTCGATACCCCAAGTTCCTGTGATTATTTGCTTACGCTCTGTTTGCCTGAAACCTTTGGTAGGAGCAATATTCGGGACTGACCACCCTATTGAAGCTGAACGCAACCATTTGAAAGGGTGATATCAGCAAGTAATATACCAATATATGAATTGCGGTTCTACATTTTAACATATTTGGACCTCCTGATGTACATCAATTGATTGTGGTCTTATATGCTTTATCCATTGCTGCTATAGTGTAATTAATGCGATTTTATTTATTTATTGCTGTTATTGTGTGCATTTAATGATATTTGCTATTTTATTCATTTTTTATACTGCCATTTTAGGGAGCACAATCTCCATTAAACAGATATCTCATCTGATTCCATATTTGAGTGCCTGGTCCTATTTTCAATACAATATTTCTTGCTTTCTGTGACTGGGTGCGTCACAAAGGCCAAGAGAACCTTATCCTGATTACTCAGCTGTAGTGATCCACAGTCATTTTATATTGGGGAAGTGGTAGTGGGAAATTGGAAGCAGTAGTATGTACAGTATGTTCTCAGATAGTATGATTTCTCTGTTTAAGGCCTCATGCACACGACCTTATTCATTTTGCAGTCCGCAAATCGTGGATCTGCAAAATACGGATACCGTCAATGTGCCATCTGCATTTTTTTGCAGACCCATTGACTTAATTGGGTCCGTGCAATGTATTTTGCAGACCAGAACAGAACATATAATTTGCATAATGGACATGGGGATGGGGACAACACACAGATGACATCTGCACATCCGCATCCTTATGTCCATTCTGCAAATATAGAACATGTCCTATTCTAATCCACAACATTTCAAATATATATAATATACACACACACACACACACACACACACACAATCAAACAATATCTATATTCCATGGTTTAAGGACTTATACAGAGAAATCATACTAACTGAGAACATATATACTACTACAGCTGGCTGTTCTGGAACTGAATGCCATTTTTTCCAGCTGAATCCTAGCATATTTGCCGGAGAGTGGCTGGATCTCCAGTAGATCCCATTATAGTCAATGGGTCTGGTGGGCAGACACCACTATCCGGCAATACTAGATTCAGAGAACTCCAGCAGGCTGTTCTCTGTAAGATCCCGAGAACTGTTGGAGAGCAAAGACGAAGATGTGAAACTAGCCTAACATGAATTGAAATTAGTATATGAAATGATAAAAGTACATATAGCACATTCCTGGTCCTTGAGGTTCTCTAGGATAAACTACTGCATTATGTAATGTACATTCTAGACCCTTTGTCCTCCTTGTACTCAATTCAATTGACTTTTCTTCTATAACCGTAGAAACCTCTTTATTGTATTGTATATTTGGGGGATACTATATCTCCTTATGGAGAGCGCCTTAATTGGTATGAGGAGGCTTATAGGCCATACATGCTCCTCTGGAATGCTGGGAAGAAAGGGTAGCAAATGAGCTCTTAACAAGCTCTGCCTCTGATGCAACCAGATGTAAGGCAGCTATCGTATAAGTCAATGTTCGACCCTTTAAATAGGCCTTGAGTCATGACCCTCAGGATAGCTACTTTACATCTGGTGGCTTCAGAGGCAGAGATTGCTAAGAGCCCATTTGCATCCCTTCTTCCTTGTATTGTGTATAATATACTTACATCAACATATTCATGGAATGGTGAAAGTCCAATCTTTGTCCAAAAACGCTTGGTTGCAAGTTCCAGCTTGTAAACTCCTTCAACGAATTGTTCTTCGCTTACGAGATTATGGGCTTCTCCGTCTTCAGATGTTACACTTCAACATAAGGATGTACAATTATTGTCATCATGTTTCCTATACCTAGCACTGCACAAGGGGATTTTACCCAATCTTACCCTTGGTATTTATTCATAATGCTCAGAAAAATAGAAATATAAAGGTGCTATATAAAGTGTGTGCTTTGCGTTAATTTAATTATATGCTACAGTACAACGCACTTTACATTTTTATTCTCATTTAAAGGAATATGGCTAACATGGCATTGGTTGCCATTTTTGGAAAGTGTACATAAAAGTTACAATAATAGTGGCTGAAGAGAACTGTTATAAAGCAAAGGAAGAGGAGAAATCTTTAACAAACCTAGATTTTGAGTAATGCACGCCGTTGATTTGAACTCCCTCAGACACAGCCTGAAGAAGGGCACCAAAATTGGGCCCGAAATGTTGTAATAAATATAAGAAATGTACCACTGGTGTTGAAATTTGTATGAATAAAAACTGAACTCTTGAATATCACCTTTTTGGTGTTCTGTCTCAAACTCAATAGGAACGATATATATAGATTTTTGTGGTGGAAGGAATCAACTTGGGACGTGCACCCACAAAAGCCATTAGTGGATGAGTGCTGTGGTCTTATTTTGATTCATAGTTATGGAGCTTGTCAGAGATACTTACCTCGTAGTAAGCAGATCCCAGGTCTTGTCCTCCTTTTGCTTGTAAACCTTGATGCCTAGCTTACCTGCTGGGATTCCTCTTACAGCATCTAGTGCTTTAATCGATAGTGGACACTTGGTAGTTTCCCCAGGTCTTCCATGTACCTTTAAATGAGAAGAAGAAATGTTAATTGCTCTGTCCTGTGGACTATGGAGGGCCTATCACTAGTTCAACTGAAGTACTGAAAAATTTGCAAATTACCATATTGCTGCTGGCCTTCTGAGCAGTTCAGTGTTAGTTTGCCTTATCTTGTGAGACCAAGTGAGTCATACGACTCTGACATTGCCCAGAGATGATTGGAAGGAAGAAGTCTTCATTCCAAGAGAGAAGCTGTGGTTGCGGCCTCAATGGAAAACCAATGAATATTTCCACATAGGGCACAGAATATCTGTAGCCTTATCTCTGCAAGAGGGGGTCTGATCCCCTCCAAACTAACACAGAACTTCTCAGAGACTGTCCGCAAAATGGAAATGTGTAAAGTACTGACAGCTCCTTTTTAAGTATTACACAGTGCCTATTTAAATCAATGGATTGTCTATGTAATTCGGGACAGCATGTCCCCCAGAGTGAGGGACTATTGTTTTAACTTTTATCCACTCTGACCTAGGAGGCTAAACAATAATTTAAAAAAAAAACACCTATGTTAACTCACAATTCCCTAAAGGGAGTCTGTCATCAGTTTTGACCTCCTCAAACTGCTAATATCACTATGCTCATGATGGGGAAACTTAAACCCAATCTGTCACATGATTTCTGCTGTCGTATCTGAGAGCAGTATGTGACAGGGGAAGTGAAGCTGAGTTCTGAGCAAAAAAGCAGAATAAATCCTGACAGGACTCCTATAAGTGACAGTGAGAGTCCTGATTGCCCCGCCTACAAAGGATAATTGACAGCCTTCTGTGTAACACACACTGATAACAGGGAGAGCTGTACAGAGTTTCTGGAGGGGTTCTCTCCTAGGAATCCTGTCAGGAAATCCTGACTCTTTACTAAAACTGCTTTTTACTCAGAAATCCTGCTCCAAATCATATAAACCCATATTTTTAATGCTCCTGATTATACAGCAAATATAACAGAGATAATCAACGGTATATACAGACAGTATAAAGTACATAAAGAAATTCAAGATTGCACCCACTTTACTGACAAAAAAATGGAAAAATTTAATTTATGCTGTAGAAATATACTGTTGTATAAGAAAGGTGAACTATAGAAATTGCGTAATAAAAGTAATAAATTCACTAGAAATAAGTGTACTGCAGTGTTTTAAATACATGAAAAGGAATGAATCTCAATCTGAATATTCAAGATTCAGGGTACGTCCACACATTCAGGAGTCAAAACCAGGAGTGGATTCAAAAATGTATAATCTGTCCTTTATACTTTCCATTTACTGTCCTCTCCTGATTTTGACTTTAAAGGGGTTCTCCAGGAATTAAAAAAATGAAAATACTTAAAGGGAGTCTGTCACCACATTTGAGCATATTAGACTGATCAAATAGCGTTATATGTGCCACCCAGAACTTAAAAACTGTACCTTTGTTGTATCTAATGGAGTTTTCTTTCAGCCAAAAATGAACTTTTAAGATTCTGTAAATGCGCCCTCTCAAGTGCCCAGGGCGGCGTCTCAATCGTCCGAGCCCCAGGCAGCACCTCCTCAACGGCTCATAACCCCGCCCTCCGTGTGCCTCTGCCCGCCCGTTTACTCTCCTCCTCTCTCCTTTTCCACTGCGCTACGAATTTGACCGCTACGAATACTAACCTTGTCACCGCACTCAGATCAGCTCATTGCACCAGTTTTTAACTATCTTTTCAAAGTAACATCCAGTACCCCAGGGGTGCACCTAGCCTTTCTACTGCCTGAAGCGAAAACTGAAACGGCGCACCTCCAAAATGCTAATATCTTAACCTAACCCCTATTGCCACAATGAAAGTGCCCCCTTCTTGTCCCTACCTGGTGCTGCCTGAGGTGATCGCCTCACCTGGCCTTATTGGCGGTGCAGCCCTGCAGTACCCTGTGGTTTTACTCCACTATGAAATCTGCAGGGACTTGCATGCTACACCCAGAATACAGAGTTAAGCAAGGGGAACAATATGTCTAGTTCAGACTGTATGTGTGACATGTGACATTTGCTGTAACAAAAATGTATAAATCTCTTCAAACATATTCTGATATTATGGAGCCCAAGATTCCTAACCATCTATAGATACAAATATGGACCACAAGGTGTAAAGTAAATTATTATAAATTTGATTCACTTACCCACTGGACTGTATCAGAGAAAACAAGAAGAACAGTCAGGACTGCTAGGACTTTAAATGAAACCATCTTCTCTGCTAATAAAGTAAACCAATCCCCAGGATGGGGAACGTATAGAGAAATCTAGAAGAAAGGTCCAAATCAATGCTTATATAAAGGCTGACTTGCTGATTCAGGTTGTTGACTTAGTAAACAACAGGAAAATAAGTAACCCACACAAAGCTCATGTTTGAAGAGATTAGACATAAGAGGAAATATTTTTGGACTGTTACAAACTCAGCTGTTTATTCTAGAATTTGTTACGTGCAAAAAAAAAAAAATCAATGAATTGCATTTCTAGGTACTGGGGGCACAGGTGACCAAAGAGGAAAATGAATCCCATAGCAAGGGAACAGGACAGTCTGTCGCTCATTGAACGTCCCATCATCTCTTGTAGAACGAAAGGGCATTGTGGCCCCTAGGCTGCTTTCCCATTTCCTTACTTGTTAATATAAAGGTTCCTGAGCAGAGGGTCCTCTGCTTTTTTTTCTCTGTTTTACATTGCCCATGGAAAAGAAAGATGATACAAGCTCATTTGGGCCCTCTTCCCTCATCAGCCCTTTAGCATTCATCTTGGCTGTCATGGTATGTACACCCTTGACTGAAGGGCACTGGTGTAGTATGCGTTGCCAGCACCTGGGGCAGGCCAAGTACTGTCCCCCCTAACCTGTGAACATGCCCATTTTAGAAAACCATGACCCAGCTGCATAAGGAGTAGGATCAGTGGATGACACCTCTCCATATACCTTTCACGCTCTGCTGACGTATTATTACACCAGGAGTTGCAAAGTGGTTTTATTCCCATTCCCCATTTCGGTTACATGTCCCCAACCAGCTCCACTGAGAGTAGTACAAGTAAAATTCCCAGTAGGACTCTCAGTGGGGCTGGACGGGGCCTGGGGAGTACATGTAGATGGCTTAATAAGGAGAATTATTACTGTGGGAGACCTAAGAGGAGACAACACAGCAGGCCCATGGGAATTTTAATAGTACTAATCACTGTGCAGACTTCACATAAAAGGAACCTGTCACCATGAAAATGCAAAATAATATGCAGGTAGCCTGTGATAGAGTAGGAGGAGCTGAGCAGAATAGTGTATAGTTTTGTGGGGAAAAGTAAGTAACTTCCTGCTCCTTTGACCTTGAAGTAAAGGAGGTGGTCCTATCAGTGATTGACAGCCTTCCCTCTATGACTGTGTATACAGGGATAGCTGTCAATCACTTTTAGGACCGCCTCCTTGACTTCAAAGCCCAGAATGAGCAGGAACTTAAATGAATAAATTAACATTGAATCTTTTCCGACAAAACTATATATCCATCTGCGCAGCTCCTCCTGCTCTATAAAATGCTGCCTTTAGCTCAGACACCATGTTCAACATGACAGGTTCCCTTATAATGGTCACTAACTTTTCATACAACTTTGCATAAATCAATAGTACAAGCAACTACAAGAAACTTTGTAATATATTTTATCAGTGAGAAATATCTAGTTCTCCTGTTACCTGCCATTCACCTTCCCCCATTCTGTTGTTAGTTGCTTTTCATTTTGAAAAATTTCATATTTCCATCTAGGACAGATCATCTCTGCAGGAGGATGATATCACACATGTCAATGCAAGTCTATTGAGAGGGGAGGAGTGAGCAAGAGCTGAGGACACAGGCACAGACAAAGAAAGCCAGCACAGCTACATAGGAAAGTTATAGATCAGTACAAGAGCTTGATTCATGAAAATACAAGCCAATAAATGTCCTCCTTTATCCTGACAACTGCTTTTGAGTGACTACGAGACAGTTAGGGAGGTTATTCTCCTCTACTTTCTGTGTGTGTAGTGGATGGCAGCTAGTCGCCACCCTGCATGTCTTGGAGAACTGCAAACTAAGTATTCAGCAAGCATAGAGGAAAACTGCTAAAAATGCCAGATAGTAATATAATGGCCAGAAATAGTGTTATTCCTCTTGTACACATGTAACACCCCAGAGTTGTGTTACGACATGCCTCTACCCCGCTACTATCTTTTAAGAGCCTTTATATTGTCATCTGATATGATTTTGCTCATGTTTTCACAAATGTGCATTTAAAACTTTGTTAAATGTAAATTTCCTTGTAATTTGCTATGTTCACCAGCAGGTGGCAGCAATGGATTGGTAAGGAATTAGTTTCAGTTTTGTATATCTAGGCTGGAATGGTTCATTCCAGCTTAGCTCCCCCTCTGTGGAGGTGTGGACTGTTCTCACATCCTGCACCTTGGGTGGAGAAGGAAGTTAGAGTCAGTGCAGCCCACCCCCTGCTAGGGGTAGGGTGTGTGTGTAGGAGATCCCCTGTATAGGGAAGAAAGCCAGGATCTTGTCTCGGCTGAGACATTGATCAAATACCCAGACTGAGCCATGCAGCCTCAGCTGGATGACAGAAACAGCAGACAACCTCCAGAGTTCCAAGTTGAAAGCATTCCCTGAGAGCCTATCTGTGAGTCAAGTCTAGAGACCTAGGAGAAGCCATATTCCTCCTCAGCTAGTCTGTCCCCACAAAGCAGAAGATATATAGAAGCGCAGAAGATAAATTCCTGCCAAAGTTACAGAGCTAACAAGCAGATGTCTTTTCCTGCAAGCTTCAGAGTTATAGTGCAGAAGATTTATTCCTGCCAACCATTGCCAAAACCTGATGGGACCAAAGACCAAAGCTGTATTCTGCTTGGATGAAAGTTATCTTCAGTAAAGACAAGTTTGAATTTCACCTAAAGGTCTTGACATCAATTTCTGCTGCAAAATCCCACTATTACGCCTACTATCACTACACTCAATTTATTGCAAGTGAGCCAGGAGTCCAGCCGTACCCAGTTAGGAGACATCGTTGACACCCTTATCATCACCATAGAGAGACATTATAGGCCATTACATCATTTTGGCATTCCTAACCTGGGACGTGCGTTATAACACCTTGGGAGGGCCCTGTGTTAGTACCCCGCGCACGCTGCAATTGGTGTCACAAACAAAACTATAGACTATTATCCACACGTATCCTGTACTGCTGTGCTCTATAAAAATTTTGGCATCACGAACAGGATCGAACTTTGTGCCAACAGGATCGAACTATGTGCCAACAGGATCGGATTGTGTGCCTATCCCTGCCATAACAGGATCGCATTGTGTGTCTATCCCTGCTACAAGGCCTACAGACTGTCTGAAAACCCTGAAAATTTACTTTTATTGCCTTTATTACGGTGCCAGAAAGCGCTACACAGTGCGCACCAGCACACCAAGGGTTAATTATATTTGTGTAATGGCGCCACTTCTTCATGCCCTTTGGAAGCAGGAAAACTCAAGAACGCCCTTCTCAGGAGCGCGAAAAAGATGACTATGCCCCCCTAGAAGCGGGAAAACTAAAGACTGCCCACCAAGAACTCTGTAATGTGAGCCAAGGGAGTGAAGACTCCTCCCTCTGGGCACCACCCTCATTCCCCGCACTGAGTGAGAGAACAGAAGCAGAGAAGATGGCGCTCCCACAACCTAAGTGGGGAGAGATGCTCGTCAACGGGGAGCCTGTATGTGGGCGATCAAGTGGAGTACACTCCAATGCTGTCCCTTCAAGGCCCCTTTGCCACAGGAGTGACTCTACTCGCCAAACCGTTATCCCCTGCCTTAATCCCAGAGTCCTGGCAGGAGGACCCAGGCTCTGCAGGGAGGGTCCGTTGCTTACAGGAGACCCCAGACGGCAGGATGCCGTTCAGGGAACAAGCCCAACCTGAACCAGAGCCACTAATTTCTAACGTGGCAGAACCCCCAACACTACAGGTGGGCCAAATAAATAACTCTATCCTGACCTTCAACTCCAGGGTACAGCCATATATCCTACTCTGGAAGCTACCACAGGCACCCCCAGTTTGCCTGCCAGAACCCCTTCAGCCGGAGGTTTTATCCGCCTCTGCACCGGCTAGGGATCCCGGTTTACAGCATGTTACGGCTGTATTCACCAGGCTGACTGCCCACCCTTTGCCAAAAGACACTACTAGAGGGCAGTGGTGCACCACTACAGGCACAAAGCTGAGTTATCAAAGGCAAGAGCGCCCCCTGATGAGCTTCAGTAGCTCCAGCAGCGAGGAGGACCTACACGTCCTTATCTAAATGCCTTTCTCATGCTAAAATAAAAAGAACTTATGGGAGCCACAACATGGACTACACTTGAAGGGTGGAGAGCTGTTGGCCATTTGTTCCGTGTGTGTTGCCTTGTTTCTTCTTCACCAGGATGGACATGGTTTGTGAGGACTCCCCCCAACTACTTTAACCCTTTGCAACCAAGTTTTACATTGTTTTATACCCTTTCTCAGGTTACTAGAGAGCCTCATGTAACTATGGTTCTCATTATGCTGCGGTTTTATGTACTTTTATATAACATTTTATACCTTCCATTGGATTACAATTAACTTTATTGTTCCTGTGGATTACAAGTGACTTTTATCTATTTCCAGAGGATTCTACATCAAGCACTTCAAAGAAAAAAGGACTCAAGTCATATTTGAGCGTATTATTGCACTAATAAATGCATAACGTTTTTGCACTGTCTTTCCAATATGTCTACAGGTTATGCAACGTTGAAAGCTTGCACCCAAAGAAAGGACTCAAACGTGTACCTGAGCTCTTTGTGATCTCTGTTGCTATATTATTGCACTGTTTATTCACTTAAGTTTACAGGTGAAGCAACATTCAAGTATCATATGCCCATTGTGTGTATTCTTTTCTAGGTGCCGAAATGTGACCTTCATGCACTTATTGTGAAATTGCACTTAACCTTTGCCCTTAGCCAGATATGATTACTTCTGTGTGCCTTGCTTTACAGCTCTTGTTCTCTTCCCCCCTTTATATGGACTGCCTATATGGACGCTTAATACTAATGGCCTACACCTGGTGTTATATACCCATATGTACCCAGGGTAGGACCAAGTGGTAAGTCCTGGCATGTCTAGTAACTACACGGGTAACCCCGCTGCTTCGGGAATGGTTAGAGGAGTTTTTGACCCCTCCTTCCCGTTTGTTATTTGTTCAGGTATGCTCCCATCCTGAGGTGTCTTCCAGGAGTTTCATGGGATTATTATACCCTCCTCCTGTGACTGCCAGAAGTGCATGGAGAAGCTGATACCTCTCGTTCTGTGCCTTTGCCTAAGGTATGGCGTCTTAAACCTTAGAACCATTTTAGCTACCCATAGTCACCATAGTGATCATGCTATAAGCCTTATATTTTGACTTTGGTACAGGGAAGGGAATACAGGATAAAGCCACCCTTCCATTTGCAGGCATTTCATTACATATTGTTGGGACTACAGAGTAAAGACACCCCCATGCTTTCTTTGGTATTCGGATCCAAAATACTTAAAAGTCAGTTAGTAGTGAGTGCTTTGTGCACTGGTTATACCGAAAGGGAAACTGTTACTTAGGACACACTACTCATGCGGGCAGGAACCTCAGGGTAGCCATTTCGTATTTGTCTTTGTATGTCTTTATGTGTAATACATGCAGCACTTTGTATTTATTTGGGTACCCCAGAGCTGGTTCCTCCCCTCCTAAGCATAAGCCAAGGATGGCTTAACTCAAAGTAAGGGTGAATGTAACACCCCAGAGTTGTGTTACGACATGCCTCTACCCCGCTACTATCTCTTAAGAGCCTTTATATTGTCATCGGATAGGATTTTGCTCATGTCTTCACAAATGTGCATTTAAAACTTTGTTAAATGTATATTTCCTTGTAATTTTCCATGTTTACCAGCAGGTGGCAGCAAAGGATTGGTAAGGAATTAGTTTTAGTTTAGTATATCTAGGCTAGAATGGTTAATTCCAGCTTAGCTCCCCCTCTGTGGAGGTGTGGACTGTTCCCACATCCTGCACCTTAGGTGGAGAAGGAAGTTAGAGTCAGTGTAGCCCACCCCCTGCTAGGGGTAGGGTGTGTTTGTAGGAGATCCCAGCTGAGACATTGATCAAATACCCAGACTGAGCCCTGCAGCCTCAGCTGGATGACAGAAACAGCAGACAACCTCCAGAGTTCCAGGACAAAAGCATTCCCTGAGAGCCTATCTGTGAGTCAAGTCCAGAGACCTAGGAGAAGCCATATTCCTCCTCAGCTAGTCTGTCCCCACAAAGAAGAAGATATAGAGAAGCGCAGAAGATAAATTCCTGCAACAGTTACAGAGCTAACAAGCAGACATCTTTTCCTGCAAGCTCCAGAGTTATAGTGCAGAAGATTTATTCCTGCCAACCATTGCCAAAACCGGCTGGGACCAAATATCAAAGCTGTATTTTGCTTGGATGAAAATTATATTCAGTAAAGACAAGTTTGAATTTCACTTAAAGGTCTGGACATCAATTTCTGCTGCAAAATGCCACTATTACTCCTACTATCATTACACTCAATTTATTGCAAGTAAGCCAGGAGCCAGGAGTCCAGCCGTACCCAGGTAGGAGACACCGTTGACACCCTTATCATCACCATACAGAGACATTATAGGCCATTACATAACTTTGGCATTCCTAACCTGGGACGTGCGTTATAACACCTTGGGAGGGCCCTGCGCATGCTGCAATTGGCGTCATGAACAAAACTATAGACTATTATCCACATGTATCCTGTGCTGCTGTGCTCTATTACACACACACTGTGCTATTGATTAATGCAATGTTTAAACCTTGGTGACACTTTAAACCCCCACAGTAATAATCCTCCATTAGGCCAGTTTTAAACAAGCATGTTTGCTTTGCGAAACACGCTACATGTGGGAGCAAGCTCTCCCATACTGAACTCTCCTGTAAAGGGAACTCACAGCATTATAATGATTTATAATGCTTTGTGTCCCTGCCGAACATTTTCTGTAATGAATTGCATTGACTTCATTATGTCTGTGCAATTCAAGATACTAGGCGCTAACTGCATGCGTGGCTCCTTGTCACACCTGTTAGCCCGAGGCAAGGAAATCACATTCATGTGCAGCTAACCACACAAGTCCCCTCAGACTCGGGCCAGGACATGGTTTGGTGACACTATTGCTGTCGGCATACTGCATTCATTGACAGGTGCTTCACCTACAAGCTGTAGTGTATCAGGAGAAATGTCAAGCTGCTGGCACTAAGGGCCCCTAATTCTGCTACCACCTGTTGTCACCAGCATTCTCCTTACTAAAAATATATGCCCACAGTCTTGCTCTACCTGGGTGCTCCTTTGCTGCAAGTGAAGCAGGTCCCTCAACCCACCCTCGCGGCCACCTTCGGTCACTGCGAGCCTGTACCAGCCTGTGCGTAGTGCATGGCCTGTGAGACAGTGTATTGCACGCATCCTGCCAGCGCCATTCATTCACTGGTGATGGTGGGATGTGCCCAGTTCATTGGCTGCCACATAATGATTGATATTGTTTGGAACAGCTGGGCACTCTTACCCCCCACACACACTCACGCTCACACACTCCATGCCATTGCTAAAAGGGTTAATGACCAGTCTTCCTATCCAGCTGGTACACATTATATTAGTTTATCAGTGACAGTGATGAATGTATTTAAAAGATGATTGCACATCATGGACTTATTGAACTAGGCAAGGGCATACCTACCATAGAGGCCGATCAGGCATTGCTATGCTCTGCATTGCTTACAAAGTAGAACATATCCAGTGAATGGAATGAGGGCACCAAGACCTTCTGTTGTTGTTGGTTATGAGTGTGGTGGTGTCAAGAACCTGAGAAGGATCTATCAAACAACTGCAGGAAAAAGGTAAATAGAGACACCTTGATTTTTATCTTTCAAGTATGGCCTTGCAGGGATATTTGTCTAAATGTTGTCTTTTGTGGAGCACGTGAACCACATTTTAATAACTGTGTCTCAGATATACAGTATTAAAATTGTACACAAAAGACATGGATGGCACATTGATCTCATTATGATAAGCAAAATTTATTAACATAAACATTAAGTTTTTAGTATACTGTCACCGCCAGTTCTGTGAGAAGGTCTGGCAGACGTCCTTCTCTACCTCTTGCATGATGTTCTTTGCTTTGGTTTCACTTTGTCATCTCCTTTCCTTCTCCCAGGTGTCACCTATTTAGACTAATCGTCTCCCTTTATATTCCCTCCCATACTGCCTCACTTTGTGGTTAATACTACTTCCTGGATGAAGTGTTCACTGCTGGAGGCTGCTGCTGCTGTTTTCTCAGATAAGTCTTTTTATGTATTGTGTTTCCTTGTTGGCTTGATTCTAGGTGACCCTGACTCCGTCCGTATTAAGTGCAGGGAGCCGGTGGTTGTGTCCCCTCACTATTATAGGGTTTTCAGGTGTCACACAGTCTTAGGTACATGGGCATGCAATCGTCTACCATTGAGACCCTTGCATGGGCATAGCAGTCAGGGAGAGCTCTTACGGTTTTATAGGGCTCACCTATATACTCCTTAGTTTGGGATCAAGCCAGTCGGACGGTTATCCGACAGTTATCTGCAACATCATCTGTGACATTATAAACCGCCGTAACCGTCTTAAGCATGGATCCGGTTTCAGCCTTGATTGACCGCATGCAAGGTCTTTCGCTGGAGGTAGCAGATCTCCGTAAAACTGTGTCTCAGGTTCTGTGACCGGTTCTGCTGGCGTTCATGGAGTTTGTTCCGAGCCTAAGATCTCGCTTCCGGATACGTTCTCCGGGGGTAGTGAGAATTTTGTTCGCTTTAGAGAGGCTTGCAAACTCAATTTTCGCCTACTTCCCCATTCCTCTGGTGATGAGGAGCAGAGGGTGGGGATCATCATCTCGCTGCTCAGGGATAACGCTCAGTCTTTGGCCTTTTCGTTGCCGGTGGGGGCACGACCCTTCCGATCGGTGGATAAATTTTTGTAGCCCTGGGGCAGATATATGATGACCCGGATCGTATTGCTCTGGCTGAATCTAAACTGCGTCTTTTATGCCAGGGTAAACAGTCCGCAGAAATATATTGTTCTGAATTTCGGAGATGGGCAGCTGATACTGGTTGGAATGATGCTGCACTCCGAAGTCAATTTTGCCATGGTCTTTCGGAAAGATTGAAAGGTGCATTTGCTTTTCATGAGAGACCAGCCTCGTTAGAATCTGCCATGTCTCTAGCTGTTCGTATTGACAGGCGTCTTAGAGAGAGAGAGGAGACTACTCCTTCCTGTCATATTCAGCCCAAGGACAGTGGAGCTGTCTCATTCAGTCCGCAGGGGTCTCAGTCTCTCTCAATCCCCTCTGAGGAGGAGGCCATGCAGCTGGGTTTGCTTGCCTCTGATAGTAGAGGATTCAGCTCTCAGAGGAGGGTTTGTTTGTGTTGTGGGGGTATAAATCATTTGGCTAATGTTTGCCCCTCTAGGAGATTCATGGAGGGTAATAAAAATAAAAAAAATCTAAAAACTTTCCATTTGCTACTATTGGCAAGGTTCATGCGGAAATTGAAGGTTTGCCGTTTGCTTGTAGTTCCCGTTTTCTCCTACCTGCCAGGGTGGCGCTAGACAGCAAGAACATTGTTTGTGAGATTTTTGTAGATAGTGGAGCAGTTGTCTATCTCATTGATAATCAATTTGCAATAACGCATGGTTTCCAGGTATGCACTTTGGAAAAGGATATACCTGTTTTTGCTATCGATTCCGCTCCACTTTCTCAAAGATCGTTAAAGGGCATAGTTCACAATATCCGTTTGACTGTGGGTGATGCTCATGTTGAGGATATGTCATGTTTTGTTCTAAGCGGATTACCTACTCCTCTAGTGTTGGGGCTACCCTGGCTCACTAAACATAACCCCACTATTGATTGGCAAGCAAGGCAAATAAATGGTTGGAGTGAGTTTTGCAGAGAGAATTGCCTCACGGCGTCTCTTTCAGAGGTTTCTACCAAGACTGTACCATCTTTTCTCTCAGAATTTTCGGATGTGTTTTCCGAGAGTGGTGTCCAGGAGTTGCCCCTTCACCGGGAGTACGACTGCCCTATTAATCTCATTCCAGGCGCCAAGCTGCCAAAATCACGTTTATACAATCTCTCCCAACCTGAAAGAGTCGCTATGTGTACTTATATCTCGAAGAGCCTGAGAAAGGGACACATCCGACCCCCGAAGTCACCTGTTGCCGCTGTTTTTTTTTTTGTTAAGAAAAAAGATGGTTCTTTAAGACCTTGTCTGGATTTCAGGGAGCTGAACCGTATCACAATTCATGACCCATATCCGCTTTCTCTGATCCCGGACCTGTTTAACCAGATTGTTGGGGCTAAAGTTTTTTCTAAGTTGGATTTAAGAGGGGCATAAGACCTAGTCAGGGTCAGGGAAGGGGACGAATGGAAGACGGCCTTCAATACCCCTGAGGGTCATTTCGAGAATTTGGTTATGCCCTTTGGTTTGATGAATGCTCCGGCCGTCTTCCAACATTTTGTGAACAGCATTTTTTATCATTTAATGGGGAATTTTGTTCTGGTGTATCTAGATGACATTTTGATTTTTTTTCTCCTGATTTCAAGACTCATCGGGACCACCTACGTCAGGTCTTGCTGATTCTGCGGGAGAATAAATTGTACGCTAAACTGGAAAAATGTGTGTTTGCGGTTCCGGAGATTCAATTTCTTGGTTTTCTTCTCTCCGCTTCTGGTTTTCGCATGGACCCTGAGAAGGTCCACGCTGTGCTTGATTGGGAGCTTCCTGGGAATCAGAAGGCGCTGATGCGGTTTTTGGGTTTTGCCAATTATTACAGAAAGTTCATTTTGAATTATTCCTCTGTTGTTAAGCCACTCACTAATATGACTAAAAAGGGGGTAGATTTTTCCTCGTGGTCGGTAGATGCGCTTAAAGCCTTTGCTAGTATCAAAGAGAGTTTTGCTTCCGCTCCCATTTTGGTACAACCTGATGTCTCTCTACCTTTTATTGTTGAGGTGGACGCTTCTGAGGTGGGTGTGGGTGCGGTCTTATCTCAGGGTCCCTCTCCTGCGAAATGGCGACCGTGTGCCTTTTTCTCAAGGAAACTCTCCTCCGCAGAGAGAAATTACGATGTGGGAGATAGGGAGTTGTTGGCCATCAAATTAGCTTTTGAGTAATGGCGCCATTAGTTAGAGTGAGCCAGACACCCTATTACCGTGTTTACCGACCATAAGAATCTGGCCTACTTGTAATCGGACAAGCGTCTGAACCCGAGACAGGCCAGATGGTCTTTGTTCTTTTCTAGGTTTAATTTTGTTGTCACATTCCTCGGGTTAAAAATGTGAAGGCGGATGCCCTGTCACGTTGTTTTCCGGGAGGGGGGAACTTTGAAGACCCGGGTCCCACTTTGGCTGAAGGGGTGGTCGTCTATCCTCTTTATCCTGATTTGGAGGCAGAGGTTCAGGCAGCCCAGGCAGAGGCTCCTGATCTTTGTCCTCCTGGGAGATTGTTTGTGCCTCTCGCTTTACGACACAAGGTTTTTAAGGAGCACCACGATACTGTCCTTGCTGGGCACCCAGGTAGTAGAGCCACAGTGGATCTCATTGCTCGGAGATTCTGGTGCTCTTCGTAAGACGGTTGAGAGTTTTGTGGCAGCCTGCGAGACCTGCGCTCGTGCCAAGGTCCCTCATTCACGGCCATTGGATTCTCTCCTCCCGTTACCCATTCCTTCCCGTCCTTGGACTTCATTACGGACCTGCCTCGTTCCTCGGGGAAGACTGTGATTCTGGTGGTAGTGGACCGTTTTAGCAAAATGGCGCATTTCATTCCCTTTCCTGGGTTACCCAATGCTAAGACGTTGGCGCAAGCGTTTGTTGATCACATTGTTAAATTGCATGGCATTCCTTCAGACATCGTTTCTGATAGGGGCACGCAGTTTGTTTCCAGATTCTGGAAGGCTTTCTGTTCTCGCTTGGGGGTTCGGTTGTCGTTCTCTTCTGCTTTTCACCCGCAGTCGAATGGTCAGACCGAACGCGTCAATCAGAATCTGGAGACATATCTGCGCTGTTTTGTGGCGGAGAATCAGGAGGATTGGTATTCTTTTTTTGTCCCTTGCTGAGTTTGCTTTAAATAACCGTCGCCAGGAGTCCTCTGATAAGTCACCATTTTTTGGTGCATATGGGTTTCATCCGCAGTTTGGGACATTCTCTGGAAAGGGGTCTTCTGGTTTACCTGATGAGGAGAGATTTTCCTCGTCTTTGTCATTTATTTGGCAAAAGATTCAGGGTAATCTGAAGAGGATGAGTGAGAGATATAAGCGTGTGGCGGATAAGAGACGTGTGCCTGGTCCGGACCTGAATGTGGGTGATCTGGTGTGGTTGTCTACAAAGAATATCAAACTGAAAGTTCCCTCCTGGAAGTTGGGTCCTAAGTTTATTGGGCCTTACAAGATCTTGTCCATCATCAATCCCGTTGCCTTCCGTCTTGATCTTCCTCAGAAGATCCATAGTGTTTTTCACAGGTCCCTATTAAAACCTTATGTCCAACCCACTGTACCCTCATCTTTGCCTCCTCCTCCGATTGTTGTTGATGGTAATCTTGAATTTCAGGTCTCTAGGATTGTTGATTCTCGCATTATCCGCGGTTCTCTCCAGTACCTCGTTCATTGGGAGGGTTATGGTCCTGAGGAGAGGATGTGGGTCCCAGTGACGGACATTAAGGCCACTCGTCTCATCAGGGCTTTCCACAGGTCTCATCCTGAGAAGGTGGGCTTTGAGTGTCCGGAGTCCATCCGTAGACGGAGGGGTACTGTCACCGCCAGTTCTGTGAGAAGGTCTGGCAGACGTCCTTCTCTACCTCTTGCATGACGTTCTTTGTTTTGGTTTCACTTTGTCATCTACTTTCCTTCTCCCAGGTGTCACCTATTTAGACTAATCGTCTCCCTTTATATTCCCTCCCATACTGCCTCACTTTGCGGTTTATACTACTTCCTGGATGAAGTGTTCACTGCTGGAGGCTGCTGCTGCTGTTTGCTCAGATAAGTCTTTTTATGTATTGTGTTTCCTTGCTGGCTTGATTCTAGGTGACCCTGACTCCGTCCGTATTAAGTGCAGGGAGCCGGTGGTCATGTCCCCTCACTATTATAGGGTTTTCAGGTGTCACACAGTCTTAGGTACGCGGGCATGCAATCGTCTACCATTGAGACCCATGTATGGGCATAGCAGTCAGGGAGAGCTCTTAGGGTTTTATAGGGCTCACCTATATGCTCCTTAGTTTGGGATCAAGCCAGTCGGACGTTTATTCATCAGTTCCAGCTATCTGCAACATCATCCGTGACATATACCTTTTGATCAACCTGTATAAGCTCACTTGCCAACTTCACAGCAACCTCCTTCACCTGGGTCCCTATGCTATTCGGTAAAGCCCTGCATGGTGACCACTACCGCTGCAACACAGCACTCAATGGGGGGAAATCCAGAAGCCCATTGTGATCCCTGATGCCAGGTTAAGCACCCTTAGCCCAGAGATGCAACAGCTGCCATGCACCATGTGAACAGATTGGATTCCTATACCATAGTTGCAAAAGCTAATCCTAAAATGATAACATGCATTCTTCATAAGCTTTTAAAGAGATTGGTTGAAAAAAACATTTTAATTACCCTATAAAGCTATTGTGAGCTTCCAGAGCAGGAATCATCAACCTCTGACACTCCAGCTGTTCTGAAACTACAACTCCCAGAGTCCTCCTTTCACTTCTGTGGGGGTTACAAGAACAGCCAAGCAAGTGTGCATGCTGCCAGTTGTAGTCTCACAGTAGCTGGAGTGCTGAAGGTTGCTGACCCCTGTAATAGAGGGTGCTCAGCTTTTTCGGACGCTAATTTTTAGTCACAATCGACAATGGGTTCCCCTATTGAATACAGAATGAGATTATTAGTGGTTCCATAAGTGGGACACCATGTTGATAGAGGGAAACCGGTCTAGCAAAAATTGATTCAGCCTCTTTATGTCCAGCAGACTTTATACTTCTGACTGAGCACATACAAAGATATAGATGTTAAAGGTCACTTATTGCAGGACATTGCCATTGAAGTTTATGATCTTCACGATAACTGAGTTGTTACTCAAACAAGAATTATCAGATGTACACAGTCCTGCTAGTCTCTAAGGTCTGATGTAGAGAAGGGGTGGCTAAATGGACACATTCCAGACTATGAACTCAGAGACATACTGTAGGTTCACAGTTCTATGCATCCTTGTGCAATGCCTCGTATAGAACTAATCATGTACTTTCTATGAAATAGTAATCTTTTCCTAGTTCCTGCAGGTTGGAAATGTTGCCACATAATATAGCATTTTTTTTTATTTCAGAGGGTACAGTGCTTAGTATTATTTATTTCAGGGGGCACCGAGTATGGCGTTATTTATTTCAGGAGGTATTGCATAGAATAATTATTTATTTTAGGGGCTCAGTCTAGACCAGGGGTGCACAACCTGTGGCCCAGGGGCCACATGCGGCACTCGATACCATTCTTTGCGGCCCCCAACCATCTGGTAACAGATATGTATGTCTATGTCTTGTGTCTTTTCACATGTATCTTTCATGTATTTTCCCATTAGATGGGAGTACTAGAAGTGGAACCAGACATTAATGATATATACTGTATGTTTAATATGCCATAAATACAGTATTTCAGTTGGTAATACCTCCTTTAAGTTTTATTTTCGGCCCTTGGAATTGGTTCAGGCTGACAATGTGGCCCCAACCAGAAAAGGTTGAGCACCCCTGGTCTAGACTATATTTTTCCAGAAGGTGCCTAATTTCAGAGGGCATAATGTATTTTATTACGCAGTCGAGTCACATGATTATGACCACTTCCTACTTTCGATGTCGGCAGGGTATAGCTCATGAACGAAGTCACATGTAGTGAGCTGGCTCGGTGGGTATATAAGGTGTGTGATAGGTGGTCTGCACACATATCCCTTGTTGCTGTAAAAGGGGCGATTCATCAGAATTGCAAAAAGGGATAGGTCCAGAGGATAGGTCATCAGTATTAAAATCCTGGAAAAGCCTTTCAAGGAAATGGGTGGATTTTAGTAGCAAGACAGGTTATTCAGTTTGGAAAAAAAGTTTTAGAGGTGACCTAATTTCAGTCATCTAAAATACAAATATATGAATGGAGAGTACAGAGATCTTTCTAATGACCTTTTTATAGTAAGGCCTGTAACCATGACATGAGGGCATCCTCTACATCTGGAGGAAAGAAGGTTTTTCCAGCAGAGACAGTGAGACTATGGAACTCTCTGTCACAGGATGTTGCGAAGGTTGATTCCCTGAAAAAGTTCAAGGGAACCATGGATGCCTTTCTGGAATAGAATATTACATTGGCCCAGGGTTTTATTCTGACTGCCAAAATTAGAGTCACTAGGGATTTTATTCCCCTAATATGGTGTACTTGGCCACATCTCTTAGCGGTTTCTGCCTTCCTCGGGATTTACAGATTAGGGTTATAGTTTAGATTTGAAGGAGGCACACAGCTCTTAAAGAATCAATACTTTTTACTCCAACAGACTTTAGATGAATTCTAGTAAATCTTCCCTAATTTGTAACCAGGGAACCTGTTAGGATTTCATCTTGCTCACCCTGTTCCTGACAGGGTATCTTTAAAGCGCTGGTACCACATTATTAAAGGGTTTCTGTCACCCCATTAAACAGTTTTTTTTTTTTTTCATTAATAATAATCCCTATAGTGCGATCTCTTGATACATAATAAAATTAATCATTTTGATTCAGTAGATTTAGCTAAAAAACGATTTTTAAAATATGCTAATTACCTTGCTACCAGCAAGTAGGGCGGCTACTTGCTGGTAGCTGCCGCATCCTCCGTTCGTAATAACGCCCCCTCGGCATGCTGATTGACAGGGCCAGGGAAGGGAATCCTTCTCTGCTGGCGCTGTTCGAATTCGAAATCTCGCGCCTGCGCCGTACCTGGCTTCAATCGGCGCAGGCGTACTGAGAGGCGGCCGCATACACCCGGAAGAGAAGACGCCGGCATCGCTGGAAGGAGGCGGAGAACCTGGATGACGTCGCTGGATGCTCGAATCAGGTAAGTATGTATGTATGTACATGTAATAACCATGCTGCCACAAAAACCACCAACGAAATGGGAATAAAAAACAATAATTAATTGTTTTAAAAAGTACAATTATTAACACTATACCACCAACGAATATGAATAATAAGCCCTACACAAATCTACAGATGCTTATATATGACAGATATATAAATATATGTATATATCTGTCAAATAGTGTATATATACATATATATATATATATATATATATCTTCTCTTCCGGGTGTATGCGATGACGTCATCGACGCAGGCGCATTGAGGATGGAGCGGTCGAGCGAGCGGCCGCCTCTCAGTGCGCCTGCGCCGATTGAAGCCAGGTACGGCGCAGGCGCGAGATTTCGAATTCGAACAGCGCCAGCAGAGAAGGATTCCCTTCCCTGGCCCTGTCAATCAGCATGCCGAGGGGGCGTTATTACGAACGGAGGATGCGGCAGCTACCAGCAAGTAGCCGCCCTACTTGCTGGTAGCAAGGTAATTAGCATATTTTAAAAATCGTTTTTTAGCTAAATCTACTGAATCAAAATGATTAATTTTATTATGTATCAAGAGATCGCACTATAGAGATTATTATTAATGAAAAAAAAAAAAAAACTGTTTAATGGGGTGACAGAAACCCTTTAAGGATTTGAAGTGGAACTGTATCTTCCACCATTAGGTTTGGGGGCTGTATTCCTGTGTTGTGCAAAGTATTATGCATGTTGGTTGGAAACACACAACATCACATACAGAACTCTCAGGATTTCACCACCAAAATACAGAATTTGGTATTGGGCACAGAAGAAACAATGGTCTCCTATGATGTTACATCCCTCTTCACCTGCATACCCACAACAGAGGCAATTGAAACAGTCAGGAAACAGTTGCTACTAGACAACACCTTAGGCTGCAGAACAGAACTTCGCCCAGACCAAGTGTGTGCCTTACTGGACCTTTGTCTGAGTACCACCTACTTCAAGTATAAGGACAAGTTCTACAACTAAAAACATTGCTGTGCTATGGGATCGCCAGTCTCACCTATTGTAGCGAACCTGTATATGGAGGAAGTAGAAAGGAAAGCCCTGACCACTTTCATGGGAATTACACAGAGTCATTGGTTCCGATATGTGGATGACACTTGGGTTAAAATTCATAAACAAGAGTTACAGGCTTTCACCGACCACATCAACTCAGTGGATCATAACATCAATTTCACGCGGGAAGATATGCAGAACAACAAACTGGCGTTCTGGACTGTCTTATAACAGTGGAAGAGGGAAGGAAGCTGGGAATAGAGGTCTATCGAAAACCAACACACACAGACCAGTACCTGCTATTTGATTCCCACCATCCTCTAGACCACAAACTGGGAGTCATCCAGACACTACACCACCGGGCAGAGAAAATCCCCACCAGCAGAGAGGCCAAGGCGAAGGCATTCAAACACCTCAGAGGGGCACTTAAAACTTGTGGGTATCCAGATTGGGCCTTTGTCAAAACAGAAGGAAGGAGAAGAAAGAGCACCAAGACTACCAGTGAGGGCGAGAAGCATGACAGATGCAAGAATATGGTTATCCCATATGTAGCTGGGGTGCCTGAGAAACTCAAAAGGATTTTTAATAAACATCACATCCCTGTCTGCTTTAAACCCAGCAACATTGAGGCAACAACTGGTTCACCCAAAAGACCCAACGCCTAAACACAAGATGGACCACATTGTGTACGCAGTCCAGTGCAATGAGGAATGCTCAGAAGTGTATATCGGCGAAACAAACCAACAACTACATCAGCGTATGGCTCAGCATAGAAGAGCCAAAACCTCTGGTCAAGATTCAGCCGTGTACTTACATCTAAAAGAAACAGGTCACACCTTTGAAGACAGTCAAGTACGTGTTTTGGATAAGGAGGCCGATTGGTACAAACGAGGTGTGAAGGAGGCCATCTATGTAAAAATGGAGAAGCCAAGATTGAATAGAGGCAGGGGGGTTAGACATCTATTGTCTGCCACATACAATGCTGTCTTGACACCTTTTTCTGGGAGCTCATTATCACCTACTGACTCCAATTAGGATAATGGGATCAACACCTCTGACCCCATGCTGGGTATAATTACCAGATGTTGATTCAGTTACTGTCACGGATGGTGTTGCAGAAAACTAAAAGTTATAAATAAACATCCGACTGACTTGATCCCAAACTAAGGAACATATGGGTGAGCCCTATTAAACCCCTAGAGCTCTCCCTGACTGCTATGCCCATGCAAAGATCTTTATGATAGATGATTGCATGCCCTCGTACCTAGACTGTGTGACACCTGAAAACCCTATAATAGGGAGGGGACACGACCACCGGCTCCCTGCACTTAATACGGGGGGAGTCAGGGTCACCTAGAATCAAGCCAGCACGGAAACACAAATAAAGGAAAAAGACTTATCTGAGGAACCAGCAGTTGCAGCCTCTAGCAGTGAACACAATCCAGGAAGTAGTATAAACCGCAAAGTGAGGCAGTATGGGAGGGAATATAAAGGGAGACAATCAGTGTAAATAGGTGACAGCTGGGAGAAGGAAAAGAGATGACAAAGTGAAACCAAAACAAAGAACATCATGCAAGAGGTACAGAAGAACATCTGCCAGAGCTTCTCAGAGAGCTGGCGGTGACAGTACCCCTCCCTCCACGAGTGGACTCCGGACACTCAGAGCCCACCTTCTCAGGATGGGACCTATGGAAAGCCCTGATGAGACGACCTTAATGTCCGCCACTGGGACCTACATCCTCTCCTCAGGACCATAACCCTCCCAATGAACGAGGTACTGGAGAGAACCGCGGATAATGCGAGAATCCACAATCCTAGAGACCTGAAATTCAAGATTACCATCAACAACAATCGGAGGAGGAGGCAAAGAGGAGGGTACAGTGGGTTGGACATACGGTTTTAATAGGGACCTGTGAAAAACATTATGGATCTTCCAAGTCTGAGGAAGATCAAGACGGAAGGCAACGGGATTGATGACGGACAAGATCTTGTAAGGCCCAATAAACTTAGGACTCAACTTCCAGGAGGGAACCTTCAGTTTGATATTCTTTGTAGACAACCACACCAGATCACCCACATTCAGGTCCGGACCAGGCACACGTCTCTTATCCGCCACACGCTTATATATCTCACTCATCCTCTTCAGATTACCCTGAATCTTTTGCCAAATAAATGACAAAGACGAGGAAAATCTCTCCTCATCAGGTAAACCAGAAGACCCCTTTCCAGAGAATGTCCCAAACTGCGGATGAAACCCATATGCACCAAAAAATGGTGACTTATCCGAGGACTCCTGGCGACGGTTATTTAAAGCAAACTCAGCAAGGGACAAAAAAGAACACCAATGCTCCTGATTCTCTGCCACAAAACAGCGCAGATATGTCTCCAGATTCTGATTGACGCGTTCGGTCTGGCCATTCAACTGCGGGTGAAAAGCAGAAGAGAACGACAACCGAACCCCCAAGTGAGAACAGAAGGCCTTCCAGAATCTAGAAACAAACTGCGTGCTCCTATCAGAAACTATGTCTGAAGGAATGCCATGCAATTTGACAATGTGATCAACAAATGCTTGCGCCAGCGTTTTAGCATTGGGTAACCCAGGAAAGGGAATGAAATGCGCCATTTTGCTAAAACGGTCCACTACTACCAGAATCACAGTCTTCCCCAAGGAACGAGGCAGGTCCGTAATGAAGTCCATGGACAGATGCGTCCAAGGACGGGAAGGAATGGGTACCGGGAGGAGAGAACCCGATGGCCGTGGATGACGGACCCTGGCACGAGCGCAGGTCTCTCAGGCTGCCACAAAACCCTCGACCGTCTTACAAAGAGCCAGCCACCAGAATCTCCGAGCAATGAGATCCACTGTGGCTCTACTCCCCAGGTGCCCAGCAAGGACAGTATCGTGGTGCTCCTTAAAAACCTTGTGTCGTAAAGCGAGAGGCACAAACAATCTCCCAGGAGGACAAAGATCAGGAGCCTCTGCCTGGGCTGCCTGAACCTCTGCCTCCAAATCAGGATAAAGAGCAGAGACGACCACACCTTCAGCCAAAATGGGACCCGGGTCTTTAAAGTTCCCTCCTCCCGGAAAACAACGTGACAGGGCATCAGCCTTCACATTTTTAACCCCAGGGCGGAACGTGACAACAAAATTAAACCTAGAAAAGAATAAAGACCATCTGGCCTGTCTCGGGTTCAGACGCTTGGCTGATTCCAAGTAGGCCAGATTCTTATGGTTGGTAAACACGGTAATAGGGTGTCTGGCTCCCTCTAGCCAATGGCGCCATTCTTCAAAAGCTAATTTGATGGCCAACAACTCCCTATCTCCCACATCGTAATTTCTCTCTGCGGAGGAGAGTTTCCTTGAGAAAAAGGCACATGGTCGCCATTTGGCAGGAGAGGGACCCTGAGACAAGACCGCACCCACACCCACCTCAGAAGCGTCCACCTCAACAATGAAAGGCAGAGAAACATCAGGTTGTACCAAGATGGGAGCGGAAGCAAAACTCTCTTTGATACTAGAAAAGGCCTTAAGCGCATCTACCGACCAGGAGGAAAAATCTACCCCCTTTTTAGTCATATCAGTGAGTGGCTTAACAACATAGGAATAATTCAAAATGAACTTCCTGTAATAATTGGCAAAACCCAAAAACCGCATCAGCGCCTTCTGATTCTCAGGAAGCTCCCAATCAAGCACAGCGCGGACCTTCTCAGGGTCCATGCGAAAACCAGAAGCAGTGAGAAGAAAACCCAGAAATTGAATCTCCGGAACTGCAAACATACATTTTTCCAGTTTAGCGTACAATTTATTCTCCCGCAGAATGAGCAAGACCTGACGTAGGTGGTCCCTATAAGTTTTGAAATCAGGAGAAAAAATCAAAATGTCATCTAGATACACCAGTACAAATTTCCCCATTAAATGATAAAAAATGCTGTTCACAAAATGTTGGAAGACGGCTGGAGCATTCATCAAACCAAAGGGCATAACCAAATTCTCGAAATGGCCCTCAGGGGTATTGAAGGCCGTCTTCCATTCGTCCCCTTCCCTGACCCTGACTAGGTTGTATGCCCCTCTTAAATCCAACTTAGAAAAAACTTTAGCCCCAACAATCTGGTTAAACAGGTCCGGGATCAGAGGAAGCGGATAAGGGTCACGAATTCTGATACAGTTCAGCTCCCTGAAATCCACACATGGTCTTAAAGAACCATCTTTTTTCTTAACAAAAAAAAAAACAGCGGCAACAGGTGACTTTGAGGGTCGGATGTGTCCCTTTCTCAGGCTCTCAGAGATATAAGTACGCATAGCGACTCTTTCAGGTTGGGAGAGATTATATAAACGTGATTTTGGCAGCTTGGCGCCTGGGATGAGATTAATAGGGCAATCGTACTCCCAGTGAGGGGGCAGCTCTTGGACACCACTCTCTGAAAACACATCCGAAAATTCAGAGAGAAAAGATGGTACAGTCTTGGTAGAAACCTCTGAAAGAGACGCCGTGAGGCAATTCTCTCTGCAAAAGTCACTCCAACCATTTATTTGCCTTGCTTGCCAATCAATGGTGGAGTTATGTTTAGTGAGCCAGGGTAGCCCCAACACTAGAGGAGTAGGTAATCCGCTTAGGACGAAACATGACATATCCTCAACATGAGCATCACCCACAGTCAAACGGATATTGTGAACTATGCCCTTTAACGATTTTTGAGAAAGTGGAGCGGAATCGATAGCAAAAACAGGTATATCCTTTCCCAAAGTGCATACCTGGAAACCATGTGTTATAGCAAATTGATTATCAATGAGATTGACAGCTGCTCCACTATCTACAAAAATCTCACAAACAATGTTCTTGCTATTTAGCGCCACCCTGGCAGGTAGGACAAAACGGGAACTACAAGCAAACGGCAAACCTTCAATTTCCACATCAACCTTGCCAATAGTAACAGATGGAAAGTTTTTAGAGGTTTTTTTTCTTTTTGTTTCTTTATTACCCTCAGAAAACTCCCTGAATCTCCTAGAGGGGCAAACATTTGCCAAATGATTTATACCCCCACAACAGAAACAAACCCTCCTCTGAGATCTGAATCCTCTACTATCAAAGGCAAGCAAACCCAGCTGCATGGCCTCCTCCTCAGAGGGGATTGAGAGAGACTGAGGCCCCTGCGCACTGAATGAGACCGCCCCACTGTCTTTGGACTGAATATGACAGGAAGGAGTGGTCTCTCCTCTCTCTCTAAGACGCCTGTCAATACGAACAGCTAGAGACATGGCAGACTCCAACGAGGCTGGTCTCTCATGAAAGGCAAATGCATCTTTCAATCCCTCCGAAAGACCATGGCAAAATTGACTTCGGAGTGCAGCATCATTCCAACCAGTATCAGCTGCCCATCTCCGAAATTCAGAACAATATATCTCTGCGGACTGTTTACCCTGGCATAAAAGACGCAGTTTAGATTCAGCCAGAGCAATATGATCCGGGTCATCATATATCTGCCCCAGGGCTACAAAAAATTCATCCAGCGATCGGAGGGGCCGTGTCCCCAACGGCAGCGAAAAGGCCCAAGACTGAGCATTATCCCTGAGCATCGAGATGATGATCCCCACCCTCTGCTCCTCATCACCAGAGGAATGGGGAAGTAGGCAAAAATGGAGTTTGCAAGCCTCTCTAAAATGAACAAAATTCTCACTACCCCCAGAGAACGTATCCGGAAGCGAGATCTTAGGCTCGGAACAAACTCCATGAATGCAAGCAGAACCGGTCACCTGAAACTGAGACACAGTTTTACGGAGATCTGCTACCTCCAGTGAAAGACCCTGCATTCGGTCAATCAAGGCTGAAACCGGATCCATGCTTAAGACGGTAGTGGCGGTTTATAATGTCACGGATGATGTTGCAGAAAACTGGAAGTTATAAATAAACATCCGACTGACTTGATCCCAAACTAAGGAACATATGGGTGAGCCCTATAAAACCCCTAGAGCTCTCCCTGACTGCTATGCCCATGCAAAGATCTTTATGATAGATGATTGCATGCCCTCGTACCTAGACTGTGTGACACCTGAAAACCCTATAATAGTGAGGGGACACGACCACCGGCTACCTGCACTTAATACGGAGGGAGTCAGGGTCACCTAGAATCAAGCCAGCACGGAAACACAAATAAAGGAAAAAGACTTATCTGAGGAACCAGCAGTTGCAGCCTCTAGCAGTGAACACAATCCAGGAAGTAGTATAAACCGCAAAGTGAGGCAGTATGGGAGGGAATATAAAGGGAGGCAATCAGTGTAAATAGATGACAGCTGGGAGAAGGAAAAGAGATGACAAAGTGAAACCAAAACTAAGAACATCATGCAAGAGGTACAGAAGAACGTCTGCCAGAGCTTCTCAGAGAGCTGGCGGTGACAGTTACATATTTATTCCCAGAGAATTCTTGTACAGTCACTCAAAATTGAGAAAGCTCGTTGGAAGAACGAGTGAAACGTTTTCAAGAAATCTACAGTAAGTCCAGTTGCCTTGATTTATTCTTTACAGATACATAAAAAATAAGAATGAAACTGAAAAATAAAAAATAAATGATGACGGGGAGAGGGATGGAGGGGAGGATGCAGGGCACGTCGATACGCTGGTATACAGCCTGGCATTGACGTGCTGTGCATTCCGTCCCACCAGCCCTATTAATGAGTTTATAGAAATCCGAAGACTTCAAATTCTGCATAGAGGCCACGTGGCATCAGGGACCCAAATTCAAAAATCTTGCTCAATTCATATCTGGACATTTTGGACACAAAATCTACCCCTCTCCAATCTTTCTTGACTGACTGTATAGCCATGAATCTCAACCCCACTGGATCACTAACATGGTGTATTTTAAAGTGGTACAATAAAGAATGTTTCTCGTATCCCTTTTTTATATATAGTATAGTATATATAGTATATTATATAAGTTTCTCTATTACTAGAGGACTCTGAGAGAAAGAGACCAGTCATCTTAGAAGGTCCAGAATGATCCACCCAGGCCATACAAGCTTCAGACAGCAAGGTATTTGCTTTTTATGGCAGAAAGGCTTTGCTGTTGTGCAGTGGCGTACATAGAGAAGTAAGGGCCCCATAGCAAGGATCAAACCAGGCCCCCACACAGGACAGAAGGGTTTCCACCTAAACCCCGTTCAATGACCCTTGGGCCATTTTTCCACTGCCTCATTTACTAAAAGTTGTTCCCCCTCTTGCCCTGAGCCTGATAGCAGCAGTCGCATGGTCTGCCTCTATGCTAGTTACACCCCTGCTGTTATGGAAAGGATTATTGCCTTCGGCATCTACCACACTTTGAGATGGATTGGCCATCCATATCTAAAGTTTCTGCACCCCTCAGCTAGGGAACTGCAGAAGGAGTTAATAAGGACAGTATAATATGAGGTTATAGCGAAGTGTTTGATGTCAGACTCAGCGAGTACTGCCATCATTGTTTTTTTTTTTTTAACTCGTTTTATTGAAGTTTAACAACAGGCATGAATCATGACATCGCAAAGCAGTGACAGCCCACGCAGGAGAGTCACTGGCTTCTCAGCAAGTTATATAAGTAAATATAACACAAAGGCATCTTCCCGAACAGTAATCCTTCACATAAAATCAGCACACATACTAATGCTATATCTTATTATTCAAACATTAATTACAACCTTACAAGACATCAATCAGTAGGGTATTATCAACCAGATTCCTCCATCACAGAATGTAGATGTGTATGATGTAAAGATTGAGCAGAGGAGCACCACTCCCCCCATACCTTTGGAATTTCTGCGGGCACTTCCTATGGGTGTGAACCACTTTTTTCATAGACATAGCATGATTTACTAATGCTTTCCATTGACTGACTGTGGGAGACCTGTCTGCCATCCATCTTATAGCTATCGCCTTTCTGGCCAGGAACAGAGTCTCTCCTAAAAATACTCTCTGGTGATGTGTCCACAGCTCCTCATCTATTACTCCTAGAATACATATTTTGGGGCAGACTGTTATCGGGGCAGGTACCATTGCCGACAGGACCTCCACAACTCTCCCCAAAAAGGCCTGCAAGTAACTGCAGCTCCATATCAAATGCCAAAAGTCAGCACCTTCCTCCTGACATCTGTGACATCTGCTACTGGGCGATCTCCCCATTTTATATAATCTGAGAGGGAATAGATAGCTTCTATGCAATATAAACAGCTGAGTTAATCTATTGTTTACTGATGGGGAAACCTTAGTGGGCACCAACAGAGCCTCTTCCCATTCTTCCGCATCAAGAGTAGGAATGGTAGTTTTCCATTTTGCTTCCACCTCCAGTGGTTGAAGTAGCATGCGATCACCTAGCAGTTGTGTGTATAGTATAGATATGATACCCTTAGGGCCTTGAGATCTTAGCACACCTATCAAGGGATACTTGGATATGCTACGGCTCACCCCTCTGAATTGAGCATCTAGGGCGTGTCTTAACTGAAGGTACCTATAAAAGAGAGTATGAGGAATCTCAAACTTCTCCTGTAATTGCTGCAAAGACCTTAATACTCCCCCGGTGTATAATTCTTCTAGTGACAAAATCCCACATCCTTTCCAAATCGTCGATCCCTCCAAGTTTACTAAGTGCGGAAACATGGGGTTATCCCAGAGAGGAGCAGTGTCAGGTAGATCTTTATATGCGTTCAATTTGGCTGCCTTCCATACTTGGTTAGCCAGCTTATGAACAGGGAGCAGTCTCCCAGGAACCAAACCTGGGGACTCCAACACCGGCCACAGGGTAGAAAGATGAAGATACTCCTTCAGCCAATACTCCGGCCCGGGCAAATTCCCCAGTCTCACCCATGCCGCAATATACTTCAGCTGACCAGCTAAATAGTATAAAAAAAAAATCAGGTAGGGCCGCCCCACCTTGGAGCTTAGATCTCTGCAACACTCTCAAGGAGAGCTTCATCCTGGCCTTGCCCCAAACAAAAGCCGTCATTAATGAATGCAGTCTATCAAAGAAGACCTTGGATACCGGAGCGCATGCATGCGACAGGAGGTATAGACTCTTAGGGAGTAGTATCATTTTAACTAAATTCAATCTCCCCATCACCGAAAGTGGTGACTTCCATGTCTTGAATTTATCAATAAACAAAGATTCTATAGGGTCTATATTTCTTGCCACCGATGAGTGAGGGTCCCTTGTGATTACAATACCAAGATATTTAAAATGGTCCACTACTGGTAAGTTATGAAAATTTTCCGGCCAGGTATGTGTCCAGAGAGGCATAATAGCCGATTTTGTCCAGTTTATGTGCAAGCCCGAATATGTTCCAAACTTCTCTATCACAGCAATTGCACTCGGAGGAGTCTGCTCAGGCTCATCCATAAACAGGAGGAGATCATCCGCATATAGGCCTATCTTCTCTTCTCTATTTCCCTTAGAGATCCCCTTGAAAGACTCATCCTGTCTAATACGTAGGGCCAAATGTTCTATTACCACAGCAAACAATAGTGGGGAAAGGGGGCATCCCTGTCTGGTGCCCCTGTGAAGCGTAAATGAGTCCGATTGGGTGCCATTAACTAGTATATTAGCTTTAGGTCTCTGATATAAGATTTCAACCCATCTCATAAACTTTAGACCAAATCCAAATTCAGGAGGAAAGGCCACTCCACAGAATCGAAGGCCTTGGCCGTGTCAAGGGACGCCAGGGCCCACCTCCTCCCTTCCGCCACCCCTATCTGAGCTATGACCTGCACTCTTCTAATATTGTCAGAGGTAGTCCTGCCAGGTATAAATCCAGCTTGATCCTGATGTACTATAGAAGTTATCACTTTATTCAAGCGGGAGGCTAATAGCCTAGTCAAAATCTTGTAGTCTAAATTTAACAATGAAATAGGTCTATAAGAGCCACATTCATTCGGGTCTTTGTCTGGTTTTAATATTACTACAATAGTAGCATCATATAAAGTTTCAGGCAGTTGATGCCGCTGAAGCGAAGCTGAGTACAATTTAAGGAGTTGGGGACTTAGAATCTCACTATATCTAGAATAAACTTCTACAGGGATCCCATCTGGGCCTGGTGCCTTCCCAGCAGGGAGATCATGAATAGCAAGCTGGATTTCTTCTAAGGATATATCCTGATCTAGCAAGTTCTTATCCGCCGTGCTGAGTCTAGGATGAGTAACCTCAGCAATATAATCGCTCAGCTCCCCATCAGTATAATGCGCTGCGGAGCATTACAGTAGCTGATAGAATCGCTTGAAACCATCTAATATTCCATCCACAGATTCCACCAGTTGCCCCTCTGGGTTTAGTATGCGTAATACTGGGGGGGACATTTGGTTGGCCCTAGCAATATGAGCTAAGAGCTTACCCGCTCTGTCTCCAGATTCAAACGACTGCTGCTTCATGAAGAATATTCTGCGCTCACTTTTTTCTTTGAGGTGCAGCATGTAGGATCTGCCCCTAACCATCCATTCTATCCTATTAGCTTCCGTGGGGTCAGAACAGAAAGAGGCCTCAGCTTCTCTACATTTGGTGTGCAGGTCTAGTTCCTGTCGAGCTGTATCCCTTTTTACATAAGATATTGAGGACTTTAAGCAGCCTCTCAGGTAAGCTTTCAAGGTGTCCCATAGTAGCAAACTCTCCGTCTCATCACCTTGCATATCCAGGAAAACCCGCAGCTGGTCAGGAATTCTATCATTCTGGGTCAGAAGAGCAAGCCAGAAAGGGTGAATTCTCATTTTCCCCCCTCCAGAGGCGGCCCCGGGAATATTCAAACGCGCCACTACCGCAGCATGATCTGAAGGTCCCTGCGGCTCATATTTAATATCAATTAGATCCGTATATACCACAGCATTGCCCAGAATATAGTCAATTCTCGATAGTGCACCTCTAGAGGGGGTAAAACTGGAGTATTCCCTCAGCTGCGGGTTTCTAAGTCTCCACAGATCCAGCCATCCCATCTCTGCAGCAATTCTAAATAGTGTGGTGACCGAAAGGGCTTCAGCTAGCCTCAACCCGGCGGTGCGATGCCTGTCTAACTCCTCCTGCATAACCATATTAACCACCTCCGGACCGCTCTACGCACAGACGCGTCCTGGAGGTGGTTGATTCATTCCGAGTGGACGCGCCGGCGCGTCCTCTCGCGATGGCCGAGATTTCCTGTGAACGCGCGCACACAGGCGCGCGCGCTCACAGGAACGGAAGGTAAGAAAGTGGATCTCCAGCCTGCCAGCGGCGATCGTTCGCTGGCAGGCTGGAGATGTGATTTTTTTAACCCCTAACAGGTATATTAGACGCTGTTATGATAACAGCGTCTAATATACCTGCTACCTGGTCCTCTGGTGGTCCCCTTTGTTTGGATCGACCACCAGAGGACACAGGTAGCTCAGTAATATGTTGCACCAAGCACCACACTACACTCCCCCCCCCCCCCCGGTCACTTATTAACCCCTTATTCACCCTTGATCACCCCTGATCACCCCATATAGACTCCCTGATCACCCCCTGTCATTGATTACCCCCCTGTCATTGATCACACCCCTGTAAAGCTCCATTCAGACGTCCGCATGATTTTTACGGATCCACTGATAGATGGATCGAATCCGCAAAACGCACACGGACGTCTGAATGGAGCCTTACAGGGGCATGATCAATGACTGTGGTGATCACCCCATATAGACTCCCTGATCACCCCCCTGTCATTGATTACACCCCTGTCATTGATCACCCCCCTGTAAAGCTCCATTCAGACGTCCGCATGATTTTTACGGATCCACTGATAGATGGATCGGATCCGCAAAACGCACACGGACGTCTGAATGGAGCCTTACAGGGGCATGATCAATGACTGTGGTGATCACCCCATATAGACTCCCTGATCACCCCCCTGTCATTGATTACCCCCCTGTCATTGATCACCCCCCTGTAAAGCTCCATTCAGACGTCCGCATGATTTTTACGGATCCACTGATAGATGGATCGGATCCGCAAAACGCACACGGACGTCTGAATGGAGCCTTACAGGGGCATGATCAATGACTGTGGTGATCACCCCATATAGACTCCCTGATCACCCCCCTGTCATTGATTACCCCCCTGTCATTGATCACCCCCCTGTAAGGCTCCATTCAGACGTCCGCATGATTTTTACGGATCCACTGATAGATGGATCGGATCCGCAAAACGCACACGGACGTCTGAATGGAGCCTTACAGGGGCGTGATCAATGACTGTGGTGATCACCCCATATAGACTCCCTGATCACCCCCCTGTCATTGATTACCCCCCTGTCATTGATCACCCCCCTGTAAAGCTCTATTCAGACGTCCGCATGATTTTTACGGATCCACTGATAGATGGATCGGATCCGCAAAACGCACACGGACGTCTGAATGGAGCCTTACAGGGGCGTGATCAATGACTGTGGTGATCACCCCATATAGACTCCCTGATCACCCCCCTGTCATTGATTACCCCCCTGTCATTGATCACCCCCCTGTAAAGCTCCATTCAGACGTCCGCATGATTTTTACGGATCCACTGATAGATGGATCGGATCCGCAAAACGCACACGGACGTCTGAATGGAGCCTTACAGGGGCGTGATCAATGACTGTGGTGATCACCCCATATAGACTCCCTGATCACCCCCCTGTCATTGATTACCCCCTGTCATTGATTACCCCCCTGTCATTGATCACCCCCCTGTAAAGCTCCATTCAGACGTCCGCATGATTTTTACGGATCCACTGATAGATGGATCGGATCCGCAAAACGCACACGGACGTCTGAATGGAGCCTTACAGGGGCATGATCAATGACTGTGGTGATCACCCCATATAGACTCCCTGATCACCCCCCTGTCATTGATTACCCCCCTGTCATTGATTACCCCCCTGTCATTGATCACTCCCCTGTAAAGCTCCATTCAGACGTCCGCATGATTTTTACGGATCCACTGATAGATGGATCGGATCCGCAAAACGCACACGGACGTCTGAATGGAGCCTTACAGGGGCATGATCAATGACTGTGGTGATCACCCCATATAGACTCCCTGATCACCCCCCTGTCATTGATCACCCCCCTGTAAAGCTCTATTCAGATGTCCGCATGATTTTTACGGATCCACTGATAGATGGATCGGATCCGCAAAACGCACACGGACGTCTGAATGGAGCCTTACAGGGGCGTGATCAATGACTGTGGTGATCACCCCATATAGACTCCCTGATCACCCCCCTGTCATTGATCACCCCCCTGTCATTGATCACCCCCCTGTCATTGATCACCCCCCCTGTCATTGATCACCCCCCCTGTCATTGATCACCCCTCTGTAAGGCTCCATTCAGACATTTTTTTGGCCCAAGTTAGCGGAATTATTTTTTTTTTTCTTACAAAGTCTCATATTCCACTAACTTGTGTCAAAAAATTAAATCTCACATGAACTCACCATACCCCTCACGGAATCCAAATGCGTAAATATTTTTTGACATTTATATTCCAGACTTCTTCTCACGCTTTAGGGCCCCTAGAATGCCAGGGCAGTATAAATACCCCACATGTGACCCCATTTCGGAAAGAAGACACCCCCAGGTATTCCGTGAGGGGCATGAAAGATTGAAATTTTTGTCCCAAGTTAGCGGAAAGGGAGACTTTGTGAGAAAAAAATAAATAAAATCAATTTCCGCTAACTTGTGCCAAAAAAAAAAAAATTTCTATGAACTCGCCATGCCCCTCATTGAATACCTTGGGGTGTCTTCTTTCCAAAATGCGGTCACATGTGGGGTATTTATACTGCCCTGGCATTCTAGGGGCCCTAAAGCGTGAGAAGAAGTCTGGGATCCAAATGTCTAAAAATGCCCTCATAAAAGGAATGTGGGCCCCTTTGCGCATTTAGGCTGCAAAAAAGTGTCACACATCTGGTATTGCCGTACTCAGGAGAAGTTGGGGAATGTGTTTTGTGGTGTCATTTTACATATACCCATGCTGGGTGAGATAAATATCTTGGCAAAAGACAACTTTTCCCATTTTTTTATACAAAGTTGGCATTTGACCAAAATATTTATCTCACCCAGCATGGGTATATGTAAAATGACACCCCAAAACACATTCCCCAACTTCTCCCGAGTACGGAGATACCACATGTGTGACACTTTTTTGCAGCCTAGGTGGGCAAAGGGGCCCACATTCCAAAGAGCACCTTTCGGATTTCACAGGTCATTTACCTACTTACCACACATTAGGGCCCCTGGAAAATGCCAGGGCAGTATAACTACCCCACAAGTGACCACATTTTGGAAAGAAGACACCCCAAGGTATTCCGTGAGGGGCATGGCGAGTTCCTAGAATTATATTTTTTTTGTCACAAGTTAGTGGAAAATGATGATTTTTTATTTATTTATTTTTTTCTTACAAAGTCTCATATTCCACTAACTTGTGACAAAAAATAAAAACTTCCATGAACTCACTATGCCCATCAGCGAATACTTTGGGGTCTCTTCTTTCCAAAATGGGGTCACTTGTGGGGTAGTTATACTGCCCTGGCATTCTAGGGGCCCAAATGTGTGGTAAGGAGTTTGAAATCAAATTCTGTAAAAAATGACGAGTGAAATCCGAAAGGTGCTCTTTGGAATATGGGCCCCTTTGCCCACCTAGGCTGCAAAAAAGTGTCACACATCTGGTATCTCCGTACTCAGGAGAAGTTGGGGAATGTGTTTTGGGGTGTCATTTTACATATACCCATGCTGGGTGAGAGAAATATCTTGGCAAAAGACAACTTTTCCCATTTTTTTATACAAAGTTGGCATTTGACCAAGATATTTCTCTCACGCAGCATGGGTATATGTAAAAAGACACCCCAAAACACATTCCTCAACTTCTCCTGAATACAGAGATACCAGATGTGTGACACTTTTTTGCAGCCTAGGTGGGCAAAGGGGCCCATATTCCAAAGAGCACCTTTCGGATTTCACTCGTCATTTTTTACAGAATTTGATTTCAAACTCCTTACCACACATTTGGGCCCCTAGAATGCCAGGGCAGTATAACTACCCCACAAGTGACCCCATTTTGGAAAGAAGACACCCCAAGGTATTCCGTGAGGGGCATGGCGAGTTCCTAGAATTTTTTATTTTTTGTCACAAGTTAGTGGAAAATGATTATTTTATTTTATTTTTTTCATACAAAATCTCATATTCCACTAACTTGTGACAAAAAATAAAAACTTCCATGAACTCGCCATGCCCATCAGCGAATACCTTGGGGTCTCTTCTTTCCAAAATGGGGTCACTTGTGGGGTAGTTATACTGCCCTGGCATTCTAGGGGCCCAAATGTGTGGTAAGGAGTTTGAAATCAAATTCTGTAAAAAATGACGAGTGAAATCCGAAAGGTGCTCTTTGGAATATGGGCCCCTTTGCCCACCTAGGCTGCAAAAAAGTGTCACACATCTGGTATCTCTGTATTCAGGAGAAGTTGAGGAATGTGTTTTGGGGTGTCTTTTTACATATACCCATGCTGGGTGAGAGAAATATCTTGGCAAATGACAACTTTTCCCATTTTTTTATACTAAGTTGTCATTTGACCAAGATATTTATCTCACCCAGCATGGGTATATGTAAAAAGACACCCCAAAACACATTCCCCAACTTCTACTGAATACGGAGATACCAGATGTGTGACACTTTTTTGCAGCCTAGGTGGGCAAAGGGGCCCATATTCCAAAGAGCACCTTTCGGATTTCACTCGTCATTTTTTACAGAATTTGATTTCAAACTCCTTACCACACATTTGGGCCCCTAGAATGCCAGGGCAGTATAACTACCCCACAAGTGACCCCATTTTGGAAAGAAGAGACCCCAAGGTATTTCGTGATGGGCATAGTGAGTTCATAGAACTTTTTATTTTTTGTCACAAGTTAGTGGAATATGAGACTTTGTAAGAAAAAAATAAATAAAAAAATCATCATTTTCCGCTAACTTGTGACAAAAAATAAAAAGTTCTATGAACTCACTATGCCCATCAGCGAATACCTTAGGGTGTGTACTTTCCGAAATGGGGTCATTTGTGGGGTGTTTGTACTGTCTGGGCATTGTAGAACCTCAGGAAACATGACAGGTGCTCAGAAAGTCAGAGCTGCTTCAAAAAGCGGAAATTCACATTTTTGTACCATAGTTTGTAAACGCTATAACTTTTACCCAAACCATTTTTTTTTTACCCAAACATTTTTTTTTTATCAAAGACATGTAGAACAATAAATTTAGGGCAAAATTTATATATGGATCTCGTTTTTTTTGCAAAATTTTACAACTGAAAGTGAAAAATGTCATTTTTTTGCAAAAAAATCGTTAAATTTCGATTAATACCAAAAAAAAGTAAAAATGTCAGCAGCAATGAAATACCACCAAATGAAAGCTCTATTAGTGAGAAGAAAAGGAGGTAAAATTCATTTGGGTGGTAAGTTGTATGACCGAGCAATAAATGGTGAAAGTAGTGTAGGTCAGAAGTGTAAAAAGTGGCCTGGTCTTTCAGGGTGTTTAAGCACTGGGGGCTGAGGTGGTTAAAGTCCCCCATACAAAGTAGTCGGGCCGAAGGGTATTGCGCCGCAAATCCCAATGTTGTCTGGAGAAATGAGACTCTAGCCGGAGGGAGATTATATATGTTAATAATAACGTAAGGTATTGGCCTTCAGGGTCTGCTACAGATTGCTGCTGTTCCCATATAAGACCTTTACGAATCAAAATGGCTGCTCCTAGAGTGTTAAGTACCGTATGACTGTAGAGACCATTGCACCCACTGTTTAACAATCCTGTGCCCAGTATCAGCTGTCAAATGAGTTTCTTGAAGTCCTAGAATGTGAGGACTATATCGTCTTACATGCGAGAATACCGCAATTCTCTTATTTGGAGCTCCCAGGCCTCTCACATTCCAGGACATCACCACTAGAGACCCCATAATCTAACCATGGGGTTTCCCCCTGCATAATGCAGGATTTTACTGGGGTAAAGGAGTAGTTCCCTCCGCCTCATAAGGAATCGCTTCTACTGCCATCATTGTTGATGCCTCTAAACTGCCATTGAGAGAAGTTTGCAATTTGATGTACTTTGTAACTGTGCCCTTTGCTGCTACATTTACTTAGTAAAGAGACTGCTATCTGTTATAATCAACTGGCTGGATTGTTGACTCTGACCGCTTCATCTGCACTCCTGTCTTGCACCCAAACGCCTAACATCAATGGCACCCCACCTAACAATGTGAAGAAAATGGTTCCGGCACTGAAGTTTTCTCAATAAAATCTTCCTCTTTATTTACATAACAAATGTTTAGCAAGATACAGAGCATTGTCAAGGGATCTTTACCTATTCTCTACGATGATGATGTTCTGAATAATGCTTTGAGATACGGCTGTAGGATAGTATCCAGAAAATCACCGACATTGGCGAGCTCCCTTTCTCCCTCTCTGTTCATGGCACATAAAAATAATAAGGCGCATGGTGCGTTGATCAAATATAGAGGATTTACAAAATACGGGAACCACCCGTGTAAAACGTGTAATTTTGTAACAGTGACAAAAACCTTCCAGAATGCCGATCATTCCCTGACCTTTCCTATTAAAACTTATATCAACTGCAACAGCACGGGGGTAGTCTATATTATTCAATGTGTGGAGTGTGATTTAATGTATGTCGGCAGTACTACACGTAAGTTCAAAAATAGGATTTTGGAACATTTGAATTATGTTTCCAATCCTCATGCTTTGAATGTTTCAAATGCGGCTAAACATTTTATTTACACCCACAATCGCAGGATTGGTTCCCTCCGTGCTTTTGCAGTGGAAAAAGTAGCGGCGCACTCACAGGGTGGAGACCATCAAAGAAAAATACTTTTAAGGGAGGCATATTGGATCTTTCGATTAAATACGAGGGTACCCACAGGTCTAAATCAAAGGAAGGAATTAATGTATTTTTATCAATAGAATTATTTTTCTAAATTGGTCTAGTGGTTGAAAATAATGTGTTTGGTCATTTTGCCTATTGCAAGTAGATATACAGTACAGACCAAAAGTTTAGACACACCTTCTCATTCAAAGAGTTTTATTTATTTTCATGACTATGAAAATTGTAGATTCACACTGAAGGCATCAAAACTATAAATTAACACATGTGGAATTATATACATAACAAACAAGTGTGAAACAACTGAAAATATGTCATATTCTAGGTTCTTCAAAGTAGCCACCTTTTGCTTTGATTACTGCTTTGCACACTCTTGGCATGAGCTTCAAGAGGTAGTCCCCTGAAATGGTTTTCACTTCACAGGTGTGCCCTGTCAGGTTTAATAAGTGGGATTTCTTGCCTTAAAAATGGGGTTGGGACCATCAGTTGCGTTGAGGAGAAGTCAGGTGGATACACAGTTGATAGTCCTACTGAATAGACTGTTAGAATTTGTATTATGGCAAGAAAAAAGCAGCTAAGTAAAGAAAAACGAGTGGCCATCATTACTTTAAGAAATAAAGGTCAGTCAGTCAGCCGAAAAATTGGGAAAACTTTGAAAGTAAGGGCTATTTGACCATGAAGGAGAGTGATGGGGTGCTGCGCCAGATGACCTGGCCTCCACAGTCACTGGACCTGAACCCAATCGAGATGGTTTGGGGTGAACTGGACCGCAGAATGAAGGCAAAAGGGCCAACAAGTGCTAAGTATCTCTGGGAACTCCTTCAAGACTGTTGGAAGACCATTTCAGGGGACTACCTCTTAAAGCTCATCAAGAGAATGCCAACAGTGTGCAAAGCAGTAATCAAAGCAAAAGGTGGCTACTTTGAAGAACCTAGAATATGACATTTTCAGTTGTTTCACACTTGTTTGTTATGTATATAATTCCACATGTGTTAATTCATAGTTTTGATGCCTTCATAGTCATGAAAATAAAGAAAACTCTTTGAATGAGAAGGTGTGTCCAAACTTTTGGTCTGTACTGTATATATATATATTGTCATTTTAAAAATGGTGTAATACATGTGGTTTGTCCCAGTTCACATGATGTGGTATTTTTCTTTTCACCTGGGTTTTCCAATACTCACGGTATGTGGTTCTATTATAGGTCTATTTAAGGCCATAGGTATGAAGCTGGTCCCAGGTGAAATTATATATGGGACACATCACATGTAGGTTTTTTAATTCACTATGTTCATTATGTATTAGACAACAGGTGTTTGCCTGTGGGTTGGTTTAATTGTGATGATATGTTCCCACCCCCCATTCATTGGGGGAGGGTGCATGGATCCTTAAATTTCCCAAACCGACAGACAACATTGTTACGACTAAGGACAAGGTGTCCGAAACACGTAAACTTTCAATTGCTTTATGAATTATGTCTGCACTTGTCATTGTTACATAAATAAAGAGGAAGATTATATTGAGAAAACTTCAGTGCCGGAACCATTTTCTTCACATTATTCGATTTATCCAAGGACTTGCTGGCGGGATTCCGAGTACACGGGATAAGACACGCCGAATTGGTGAGCTGAACAAACTATGTTTTATATACCCCACCTAACACTAGGCAGGAACCATAACTCCAGAGAGTGCCCTGAGTGAAGAAAGGGTTTTCCCTCCAGTCCCTGCCCGGCCCCAGGGAGAGTCAAAGGGAGAGACTGTCACTGTGAACTGAGAGTACTACTACCACCAGCATATCTACTACTACTTCCACACTCCTCACAGCATTTCTCCTGCAGACTCTCTACATAGGCACAGTGAGTCACTACTATTTTCAGAGGAGACATCTGGAATCATATTTAGGGGGCGTGCAATTTGAACCTTGTCAATGTTGCATAGATTCTTATTCTGGCCACTTTTTCCTGCGGGACAGACTATAAGGGCCCTTGCACATGACTGTATTCCCTCTGAGACATACGGTCCGTGAGTGGGCCATATGTCCCGGAGTGGCATAGATTGTGCACACGGGAGCACACAGCATCATAGATTACAATGATGCTGTACACATCGGGCCGCCCGCCGGACTATTGTCCCGCACTCGTATGATCTTATGAGTGCGGGACAGTAGACCGGCGGGCGCCCCGACGTCCACAGCATCATTGTAATGCCGCTCCGGGACATACGGCCCGCTCATGGACCGTATATCTCGGAGGGCATACGATCATGTGCAAGGGCCCTAAGGGTTAGGCTACTTTCACATCAGGGTTTCCTTTCTGGTATTGAGATCTGACATAGGATGTCAAACCCAGAGGAAAATGCTTCAGTTTTGTCCCTGAACTGAACAGAATGGAGCAAGACGGATACGGCATGAAACACAATATAAGTCAATGGTGCCAGATTCGTTTTCTGGGACACAAAAGACAAGGATCTGTCACCCATTGACTTACAATGGTTTTAGTGCCGGATCCGTCTTGGTTATTTTAGTGATAATACAATTGGATCCGTTCATAATGGATGCAGACGATTTTATTATCCAAACGGAAGCATTTTTGCTGATCCATGACGGAACCAGCAAAAATGCAGGTGTGAAAGTAGGCCTTACCAACCAGATTTTTTCTTTTTTTCTTTCTTATCCCACAATCACAGACAGCCAACATTTTTTATGGGCAGACTGGAAAAACATAATGAATGAAAAGCGTGTAAGTAATCCATGTCTACAGCTCAATATAATGATAAGTACTCATTACCTGCATTTACTATAGCTGTAAAATGATGATAATTACCACCAAAATAATCTAGTCAATACCACCAGCCTCCAAAAATCACATCTATTTTTTTAATGTACATAGGAAAAAAGTCACCCATTTTTATGGACTGCTGACTATTCACCTCCTGCCTCATATATGTCACGATGCGGTGACATATTTGAACCGCAATAGGGCTGAGCGCCGAGCTGATCACTTGGCGCTCGGCTGCATCAGAACTCAGGAGTCATGTGATGCTGGCCACATCACATGACTCCACCAGCGCTCTATTTAAACAGGCAATCTACTGGCCACAGATTGCCTGTTATTGAGGTCCTTCCTGCATGATACCTGGTTTGTTTGTTCCTGCTTGGCTTCCGATTTCCCGTACGTCTCATCCTCTGGTCTTGGCGTGCTCTCCTGGTTTGACTTCGGCTTGTCCTGATGATTTTCTGCTTGCTCCTCCGGTACCTGTTCTGCTCTCTTGGTTTTGACGCAGCTTGTTTGAACTTTCTGTTTATGTGTTGTTTGTCTTCCCTAGCTAAGGGTTTGTCGACCAGTTGTACCTTGTCGCTAGGACTTGCGAGGCAAGTGTAACATCCTGAAGTATGTCACCAAACTTCTGTTCCCCTGCTTCATAATGTTAAATGTAAATGTGTTTTATCATCTTGTGTAATGTAACTGTGTATTTGCCAAAATGTATATTTTTGTGCCTGTTATGTATATTTGCTGTAGTTCTTAATGTACACCAGTATGCAGCAGGCCAGAATTAGCCTCTAGTCTGGAATAGACCATTCCAGTCAAGTCTCCCCTACATGAGCAGAAGTGGGATGTCCCATGCCATGCTTTATGAGGAGGAGAAGGAAGTTAGTCAGTGTGTGAGCCACCCCCTGCTGGGGTAGGCTGTGTTAGTAGGAGCTCCCAGAAACAGTGACCCCAACCAAGGATTCGAGTCCCTTACCTCAGCTGGTGGACAGAGAAAGCAGCCATTCACAGAACTCTCAGATCTCCAGGAAGCCACCACCATACCCTGCGAGTAGTCCTGTAAGTAAAGATCCTAAAACAAAGAGAAGATAAGTAACTCTTCGGCTAGTCAGACCCAAACCAAGCAGACTAAAGACAGAGCAGAAGATAGATACCTGCCAGATTCTCTAGGCATATGATCAGATGCAGAATACATATAAATACCTGCCACATATAGCCAAAACCTGCGGGGATCCTAGACTATTGCTGTATACTTGTATGGATCAAAGCTGCATATCATATCACCAAGTAAAGACAAGTTGGACCCTATTATCTGTGTGGATTTCCATCATTCCTCAATTACTCCTATTAACAGCACTCATTTTGTTGCATGTGAGCCGGGATACAGGAGTCCAGCCGTACCAAGGTAGGAGACACCGTTGACACTACCATATCTGCTATACAGAGACATTGTCCCCCTCTGGCATTCCTCACCTGGTACGTGAGCTTATTACATCTTAAAGGGCCCTGCTACAGTATCTGCGCAAGCTGAAACTGGCGTCACGAACTTATATACATATAAATTGACCCACTGCATAGCATCCCCACTGAACCAGTGTCCTGCTCATTGCATCAAGTGGCGTCCTGAATAGGATCGGATTGAATTGTGTGTCCATCCCTAACAACAGAACTGCATCTAATTGTGCGCAAAAAACGGACTTAATACCGCATGTCTCACAGTATTGCAAGCGCTGCCGCTTGTACAAAGATCGCTAAAAAGTGACTTTCTTACTTGTATTGCCGTGCCAAGAAAGCGCTGCACGTGCGCTACTGCATACCAAGTGTTAATTCGATATTGTGGAATTCGCCATATTCGTTTAAAATGGCGCCTCATCTTCATGCCCAAAGACAAAGGAATGCCCTCTCAGGAGGGCGAAAATGCTGTCTACGCCCCCCAGAAGCGGGAAAATCTAGCGACACCCCCTCAAGAAAGGCGCGAAGATGACGAATACGCCCCTTCAGGAGCGGGAAAAATCGAGACTGCCCACCATGAACTTTCTATTGTGGACCGAAGTGATAAAGTCTCCACCCCCTGGGCTGCACGCTCAGAACTTGCTATTTGTCAGAAGGAGGAAGAGGCCAAGATGGCGTTTCCCCAGCCTAAATGGAACCAGATGGCGATTTGTGGTGGAGTCGTCTATGAGGAGCACCCACCGGAGATCCATGTCTCCCAAATATTGAAGAAAGGTGGACCCTCAGTATTTGCTACCATGCTGGAGGCTGTGGATTCCTCCCTGGCCAAGGCCGAAGCACCACTCACCTTGCCCAGCATTCCGGAGGAGACCGCAGCTGAAGTCCCGGCTCCTGCTGCCAAGAACTCTGATCTGATCAAGTTCCCGGAGGCTGTGGATCCCTCCGCTCTGTCAAGTGCTCCAGCGGAAGGTGACGCACCCATGAAGATGGAGGTGGATGTCGTGCCTGCTCCCGCGGAGGACGTCGCTGACGTCGCCACTCCAGTCAGCAACTCGTCTACAGCACAGATGAAGATGATCTCTCCTGATGACATCCAGAAGGCACCGGAACCGGCCGCCCGCCCGGCCGCCACCACAGGTAGAAGCTGCCGCGCTCCCTGAGGCCCCGGCCCGGTCCGTGTCCATCCATTCGCCACGTCCCGAAACCCCAGCACCGGCCATTAACCTTAGGCCTACCACGCCACTACCGCCAACTGATGCGGCGGAAGCGGCTGGAGATTCCACTCCGCAGCCTTAACCTGGAGGTTCCCCATGAAATCACGGCCTTTGCCCAGACCGCATGGGAATACAAATCCGCGGTTGAGGAATGGGTGAAACAAGTAATAGATAACCCCCAGGCCGGAGACCCCAAGCTCACCAGAATAACCGGGACAGTCCTGTGGTTCTCTGTGGAACGTGGTGTCGGATTTGTCCAAGATAGCCACTCCGGCACAGAGCTGTTTGTGGGACGGAGGTCTGTCAAGCGACACTACTTGCCCCAGGCCCGGCATAACCTGTACTCTGGAGACCAAATAGAGTACACCCCGATGCGGTCCATGCAAGGACTCTTTGCTGCTGGAGTCACCTTGCTACAGCAGCCACTTTCTCCTGCCATCACCCCAGAGACCTGGCAGGAGGATCCAGGCTCTGCGGGCAGGACCCGTTGTCTGCAAGAAGCACCGGATGGCCGCCTACAGTTTAAAGAAAGGTCACCACCTGCACCTGCACCTCTTATTCCAGACCTGTCGCCACCACCAACCTTGAGAGTGGGACAGATTAATAATAGCGTATTAACCTTCAACCCCAAGGTGCAACCGTGTTTCATGCCCCCCTACATGCTGCCCTGGAAGCAGCCCCAACAAGCTGTTCCAGCTCTCCCTGCACCAATGCAGCCAGAGGTTCTGCCGATTCCTGCACCGGCTGTGGATTCCGGTCTGCAGCAAGCCACAGCAGCGTTTTCCAGGCTGTCTGCACAGCCAACCCCTACAGCAACCGGTAAAGGGCAGTGGCGCACCACTACCAACACTACCCTCAGCGGCTAGAGCAACCTCTAATGCATTTTAGCAGCTCTAGTAGCGACGAGGAGCTGGACACCTACCTGTAAGGTGTCCCCTGCAAAGAAAAGAAAACCAACAAGTGACATTGTTTTGGGAGCCACTCCGTGGACTGCTACCTGACGGGTGAGGACCTGTTGGCATGTTGTGTGTTTTAACCCTTTTGTTACAGGTTGCCAGTGTTCTGTCCTCATCCAGATGGTCATGCTAGTTAGGACTCCCCCCATCAGCACTTAACCCCTTCATGTCCAAGTTAACTGTTTTATCCCCTTTCTCAGGTTACTTGATAGCCTGTTGCTGCTATTAAATATTTTAACCCTTTGGATTACAATTAACTTTTGCCCTGTGGATTGCAAAGAACTTTTATCAATTTCCAGAGGATTGTGCAACTTCAAGCACTTCCAGGAATAAGGACTTAAGTTATTGTTGAGCCTATCCTTGCACTTATAAAATTTGCACTTTATTTTATATCAAATGTTTGCAACGTAAAAGCTTGCACCCAAAGAAAAGACTCAAACGTGATACCTGAGCTCTTTGTGCCAAAGAAAAGACTCAAACGTGATACCTGAGCTCTTTGTGATCTTATACTGTGATAAATTTTGCACTAATGTAACAGTTTACAGTTATGTAACGTTTAAGATAACATGCCCATTGTGTGTAGTATCCATCTAGGTGCCACAATGTGAAAATATGCACTGTTTCTAATGATTGCACTTAACCATTGAACTTAACCAAAATGTCGCAATTTACTTAAAGTGTGCCTTTTTACAGCTCTTGTTCTCTTCCCCCTTCATACGGACTGTCATCATAGGGACATTGAATACTAATGGCCTACACCCGGTGATATATACCCATAGGTACCCAGGGTAGGACCAAGTGGTAAGTCCTGACAGGTCTAGTTACTTCACAGGTACCCCTGCTGCTTCAGGAATCGTTAGAAGCCCTAGGCTGCTCCTTCCTGCTTGTTAAATGTTCCGGATTGTTCCGATCTGGAGGTGTCTCATTTCCAGGAGCGCACAGGATTAAAGACCCTCCTCCTGTGACTAGCCAGAAGATACGGAGACGATACATACCTCCCCTTCTGAGCTTTTGCCTAAGGTAAGGCGCCTCAAAGCCATATATTCTAGCTTCCTCATAGACATCATAGTGATCGTGCTATAAGCCAAATTTCTTCAGGCTATGATGCAGGGAAGGGAATACAGGATAAAGCCACCCTTCTATTTGCGGGCTTTTCATTACACAATGGTGGGATTACGGAGTAAAGACACCCCCATGCTTTCTTTGATGTTCAGGGCCAGAACATACAAAGTCAGTCAGCGATGCATGCTTTGTGCAGTTATAGGTTCACTGGTTATACCAAGAGAAGGAAACTGTGTGTTGGACACCTTACTCTAGCGGGCAGGAACCTCGAGGAAACCGTTAAATGTTTTGTCTATGTATGTCATTTTATGTATAATTCATGCAGCACGTTGTATTTATTGGGTACCCAGAGCTTATTCCTCTTATCCTAGCATACGCCGAGGACGGCTTCACTTAAAGTAACGGGGTATGTAACATCCTGAAGTATGTCACCAAACTTCTGTTCCCCTGCTTCATAATGTTAAATGTAAATGTGTTTTATCATCTTGTGTAATGTAACTGTGCATTTGCCAAAATGTATATTTTTGTGCCTGTTATGTATATTTTCTGTAGTTCTTAATGTACACCAGCAGGTGGCAGCAGTATGCAGCAGGTCAGAATTAGCTTCTAGCCTGGAACAGATCATTCCAGTCTAGTCTCCCCTACATGAGCAGAAGTGGGGTGTCCCATGCCATGCTTTATGAGGAGGAGAAGGAAGTTAGTCAGTGTGTGAGCCACCCCCTGCTGGGGTAGGCTGTGTTAGTAGGAGCTCCCAGAAACAGTGACCCCAACCAAGGATTCAAGCCTCTGCTGAGGCCCAAGATCAACCTTCCCAGCCTGAGTCCCTTACCTCAGCTGGTGGACAGAGAAAGCAGCCCTTCACAGAACTCTCAGATCTCCAGGAAGCCACCATCATACCCTGCGAGCGGTCCTGTAAGTAAATATCCTAAAACAAAGAGAAGATAAGTACCTCTTCAGCTAGTCAGACCCAAACCAAGCAGACTAAAGACAGAGCAGAAGATAGATACCTGCCAGATTCTCTAGGCATATGATCAGATGCAGAATACATATAAATTCCTGCCACATATAGCCAAAACCTGCTGAGATCCTAGACTATTTCTGTATACTTGTATGGATCAAAGCTGCATATCATATCACCAAGTAAAGACAAGTTAGACCCTATTATCTGTGTGGATTTCCATCATTCCTCAATTACTCCTATTAACAGCACTCATTTTGTTGCATGTGAGCCGGGAAACAGGAGTCCAGCCGTACCAAGGTAGGAGACACCGTTGACACTACCATATCTGCTATACAGAGACATTGTCCCCCTCTGGCATTCCTCACCTGGTACGTGAGCTTATTACATCTTAAAGGGCCCTGCTACAGTACCTGCGCAAGCTGCAACTGGCGTCACAAACTTATATACATATAAATTGACCCACTGCATAGCATCCCCACTGAACCAGTGTCCTGCTCATTGCAGAAGTAGGCAGGGACAGGGGTGAGGGTGGAGTTCAGTGGTCACTACCCCACCACCTGTGTGTGTGACAGAATAACAGGCCCACATTACCACTGTTATCATGAATCCTTTGGTTACCCTGACGGTGCATGTTTCTAATCTGACTCAGATGGTTCAGGAATTAGAAATTTACATGAGTCAGGACAGAGTGCCTCCACTCCGCATGTATCTAGTCATCATATGGAGCCTCAGATTAAGCTTCCTGAACCGTTCTCAGGTGACCGTAGAAAGTTTCTTTCTTTCAAAGAGAATTGTAAACTTTATTTCAGATTACGCCCCTTGTCATACGGTTCTGAGAGCCAGCGCGTGGGCATTGTAGTCTCTCGTCTCCAGGGAGATCCCCAGGATTGGGCTTTTTCCTTGCCTGCTGACGCTGGTTGTCTCAGCTCTGTCGAGAGGTTCTTCCATGCCCTAGGTACCTTGTATGATGAACCTGACAGGGCCATGGTAGCTGAGACCACTCTTAAGGCTTTGGTACAGGGAGACCAACCTGCGGAAGAGTATTGTACCCAGTTCAGGAGATGGTGTGTTCCTTCTGGCTGGAATGAACCAGCCCTAAAAAGCCAGTTCAGGTCAGAGTTGTCTGAAAATCTCAAAGACCTGTTAGTGACATGACACTCGCTGTTCGACTTGACAGACGTGTTAGGGAGAGACGGCAGGAACGTTTGCTTTTTTCCCAGGAGGTGCTCTAGTCAGAGGTCTGTCCTGTGAGCAGAGTCGATTTCTCTTCTGAGGAACCCATGCAGGTCGGGATGACTCGTAGAGATCAGCGTCGACGACAAGGGGCTTGTTTCTATTGCGGCGAGTCAGACCATTGGATAAACCAATGCTCCAAGAAACCTTCTTCCGGTAAATCTACCAAGACGGGGGAGCTTAAGAACCAGGTATTTCCTAATGAGGTCAAGAACAAGTTATTAGTACCTATTACTGTCTCTTTGGGTATTAACAAATGTTCTGGTAATACATTCATTGACTCAGGTTCTGCTGCCAACTTTATTGATATGAGATTTGCATTAAAGTTGGGTATTTCATCCCATCCACATCATGGCTATCGATTCCACCCCCCTGGTGGGTGGTAACTGTGAAGTATTCTACCCCAGATATATCCTTGACTGTGGGGGTGTGTCACTCTGAAATGTGTTCTCTGTTGGTTCTAGAAAACTTACCAGTAGAGGTGGTACTGGGAATGCCTTGGCTCCAGTTACATAACCCCATTATTGACTGGACAAAGGGGGAATTGGTGAAATGGGGGGTTTAATGCGACTCATGCTTGTCTGTAGTGCAAGTGGGGGTCTCAACAGATTCCAATACATTGCCTTTACTCTTAAAGGAATATATGAATGTATTCTCTTCCTCGAACCCTGAGTTGCTACCGCCCCATAGACCTTATGATTGTGCCATTGAATTGGTAGAGGGGCCTAGATATCCCAAGGGAAGAATCCATAATCTTTCCAGACCTGAACGCAAGGCCATGGAAGATTATGTTGAAGAGAGTCTCAGCAAGGGACACATTAGGCCTATGTGGGCGGGATTTTTCTTTGTCAAAAAGAGAGATGGAGGCCTCAGACCTTGCATCAACTACCGGGAGTTGAATAAGATTACGATCAAGAATCAATACTCCCTTCCATTGATTCTTGATTTGTTTAATCAGGTAATGGGGGCTTCCTGGTTCTCTAAAATTGATCTGAAGGGGGCATATAACTTGATTCGAATTAAGGAGGGAGACGAGTGGAAGACAGCTTTCAATACACCAGCTGGACACTTCAAATATCTTGTAATGTCTTTTTGGACTCAGCAATGCGCCAGCTGTGTTTCAAAACTTTATGAATTATATTTTTAAAGAATTCTTGGTAAATTTGTAATTGTTTACCTTGATGATGTTTAGATTTTTTCCCCTGATTTTGAGAGTCATGTGTCTCATGTGAAACAAGTGTTGGAGGTTTTGAGGAAGAAATCAATTGGCAGCCAAAGAGTAGAAATGTGTTTTTGGGGTACAAGAGATTCTGTATCTTGGGAATGTCCTCACTCCTCATGCTTTTAAAATGGATCCTAGCAAGGTATTGGCAATTTTGGACTGGGTAAGGCTGTCATCCTTACAAAGCCTTACAACATTTTTTAGGATTTACTAATTATTACCTTAGATTTATAAATAATTTTTCAGTAATTGCTAGGCCCTTGACCGACCTCACCAAAAAAGCGGCGGATCTGGAGAACTGGTCTGTTGAGGCTACTAAAGCATTTGAGACACTTTAGAAGGCTTTCAGCTGCGCCCCAGTTTTAATTCAGCCGGATCAAGAGAAACCTTTCATTGTGGAGGTGGATGCCTCTGAGGACGGAGTGGGGTTGGTCCTCTCTCAAGGTCCCACTAGTCTTACCAATTTAAGGCCTTGTGCCTTATTTTTTCCAACCAAGAGAAATTTTGATGTGGGGAATTGTGAATTGCTGGCCATTTAATGGGCATTTGAGGAGTGGAGACATTTGTGGTACAGGGGGCAAAACATTGTGTTACCGTTGTTGCTGATCACAAAAATCTGATGTTTCTTGAGTCTGCTAAGAGGTTGAATCCCCATCAAGCCAGATGGGCATTGTTTTTCACATGCTTTAATTTCTCCATCACTTTCAGGCCATAAAGTAAGAACATGAAGGCAGATGCCCTATCCCAGAGTTTCTGTTGCGTTCCAGCCCACAGACGCACCGCCTGAAACCATATAGCCAGCTAGTGTCTTTTTAGCAGCTGTGTCCCAAGATCTTACGGCTCTTATTAAGGCAGAACAACATCTGGCCTTGGCACTCACACCAACAGATAAGTTTTTTTGTTCCTGAACAGTTCTGTTTCCGGCTGTTGGGTGAGTGTCATGAATCTGTTTTGTGTGGACATCCTGGTATTAAGAGTACTAAAGAGCTGGTATCCAGGTCTTATTGGTGACCCACCCTGTTCAAGGATATCAAGTCCTATGTGTTGGCCTGCGAGGTGTGTGCCAGGTCCAAAAGCCCTAGGACTCGTCCTGCTGGTGAACTGCGACCCCTACCCATTCCCAGTAGACCCTGGTCCCATATTTCTATGGACTTCATCACGGATCTGCCACCTGCTGAGGGTAAAACTGTGGTTTAGGTAGTGGTCGACAGATTCAGTAAGATGGTACATTTTGTTCCCCTTGCTAAACTTCCGAATGCTAAGATTCTGGCCTCTGTATTCGTGGAACAAATTGTACGTTTGCATGGTGTAACCGAGAACATTGTGTCTGATAGGGGTGTCCAGTTTGTGTCGAGATTTTGGAGAGCTTTCTGTCAGAGGTGCCAAATCTCATTGTCCTTCTCATCTACCTATCATCCTGAGAGTAACGGGCAGACGGAGCGACTTAATCAGTCTGTGAAACTATTTCTCAGGTCATATGTCTCTGGTGATCAACAGTTGTAGGTTAAATACCTTCCTTTGGCAGAATTTGCGATTAACAACCTCCTCTGGTGTCTTCCCATTTTTTTGTAACTACGGTTTCCATCCTCGTTTTCATTCTGGGTCATCTGTCTTTCATTCTGGGTCATCTGTGAGACGGATAAGATCTCATCTGAACTGTGCACAGTTTGGGCCCGGATTCAGTCGAACGTAGAGAAGGTTCAAAATAATCAAAAAATCAAAGCTAATAAGAGATGTTTTAGGGGGATGGATTTTCAGGTTGGGGATCAGGTGTGGCTGTCCTCTAAGAATGTGCCTCTTAAGGTGGCCTCCAAAAAGTTTGCACCTCGTTTTATAGGTCCATACGAGATTACGAAGGTAATCAATCCAGTGTCGTTTAGATTAAGGCTACCTGATTCGTTCCACATCCAGGATGTCTTCTATAAATCTCTGCTGAAAAAACATGTTACTCCTATTGTTCCGCCGCCAGTCCTGGTTAATAATTCTGAGGAATTTGTGGTTTCAAAAATTTTGGCTGTTAGGAGAGTCCGCAACTCCTTACAGTATCTGGTACACTGGAAAGGCTATGGACTGGAGCAAAGGTCCTGGGTACTAGCTAAGGATGTTCACGCCACTAGGCTTGTCAAAAAATTTCATATGGAACATCCTGAGAAGCTGTCGCCTGGGGCCTTGGGTCCGGTGGCCCCGCGTAAAATAAGGGGGGGGGGGGAGTACTGTCACAATGCAGTGTTCTGGGAAGCAGGGACGGCCGGGGCGCGCTCGCACAGTGCTCGGCTGCATCAAAACTCAGGAGTCATGTGACGCTGGCCATGTCACATGACTCCACCAGCGCTCTATTTAAACAGGCAATCTGCTGGCCACAGATTGCCTGTTATTGAGGTCCTTCCTGCATGATACTCACCTGGTTTGTTTGTTCCTGCTTGGCTTCCGATTTCCAGTACGTCTCATCCTCTGGTCTTGGCGTGCTCTCCTGGTTTGACTTCGGCTTGTCCTGACGATTTTCTGCTTGCTCCTCCGATACCTGTTCTGCTCTCTTGGTTTTGACGCGGCTTGTTTGACCTTTCTGTTTATGTGTTGTTTGTCTTCCCTAGCTAAGGGTTTGTCGACCAGTTGTCCCTTGTCGCTAGGACTTGCGAGGCAAGTAGGCAGGGACAGGGGTGAGGGTGGAGTACAGTGGTCACTACCCAACCCCCTGTGTGTGTGACAATATATATACAGTACATTATCTATATAGTATACTTAAATAAGCTGTACAACTTGGAACCATTTTTTTGATGCGGCACGTCTATAAGGCTCTAGTGTACCTTTGTAGGGTATGCATCCAATTTAAAGGAAATCATGGCATGTACCATCAGATGCCGTACTATGGAGTTATGTTCCACTAGAAATATTTAACATCAGTCAATGAGATATCCATTTTAGCTCCCTCATGAATCACATCATGAATGTTTAATAATGGAGTTAATTAGTAAACATTCAAATACATTAGTTTGCATTATTCAGATTCTTAGATTCAGAAATTATGGTATGTACCATCAGATACCGTACTAAGGAGTTATGTTCGACTACAAATATTCAACATCAGTCAATGAGATATCCATTTTTGCTCCCTCATGAATCACATCATGAATGTTTAGTAATGGGGTTAATTAGTAAACATTCAAAAACATTAGTTTGCATCATTCAGATTTTATTTTTTACATGTACTCTGCTAAACCCATCAAAAACATTTCTGCTCAAAGGTCTGCGAGAACATTGCTTGTTTGTGTCTGTGAATAATACTTTGTCATATATATTTTAGATTATACAGCAAGAAGGAGATAATATATTTCTCTAGGATGTTGCAACAAAACAAGATAGTAAAAGTTCGGTATGAATAATGAACTCTCAGTATGGAATTACACCCATCATTTTATACACCATAAACATGTAATTTTTCTCAGTGGACAATAGCAATTTCAGCTGGATTCACCAGCAATGACTTGCCAAAGAAAAACAAGGATCAGGTAATTTAAATGTAATCCTGTGTGTTCAATTTCTCACTACAGAAATGGACCCTTTAATCGGGAATCGGTTTGATGCTGACCAAAGTCCAAAAAATCTCCCTGTTCTTCACAGTTAACCCCCTACAAATAGGTACATTACATGGATAAGGGTATTGGTACACACACACCTAGAGATAACACCAACAGGAGCTTTTATGACGTCCCATTATGAATCCATATATAGTAATATGAAGTTGGTTTCTCCTTTGCAGCTAAGGCTACTTTCACACTGGCGTTTCTGGGTCCGCTTGTGAGATCTGTTTCAGGGCTCTCACAAGCGGCCCAAAACGGATCAGTTTAGCCCTAATGCATTCTGAATGGATAAGGATCTGTTCAGAATGCATCAGTTTGCCTCCGTTCAGCCTCCATTCCGCTCTGGAGGAGGACACAAACGCTGCTTGCAGCGTTTTGATGTCCGCCTGATGATGCGGAGCCAAACGGATCCGTGCTGACTTACAATGTAAGTCAATGGGAACGGATCCGTTTTCAGTGACACAATATGGTGCAATTGAAAATGGATCCGCCACCCATTGACTTTCAGTTTAAGTCAAAACGGATCCGTTTGCATTATCATGAACCAAAAAAATAATAATTTCATGGTAATGCAAATGGATCCGTTCTGAACAGATACAAGCGTTTGCATTATCGGTGCGGATCCGTCTGTGCAGATACAAGACGGAACCGCACCTAACGCAGGTGTGAAAGTAGCCTTAAACAGCTTCACTCTTCTGGAAAGGCTTTCTACCAAAAGAGCATTTGTGAGTTCGGACCAAACTTTACAGTTGGAACAATGCATTCCGGCAGGTAACTCCGTAGTGCTTCTATGGGGTTCCGTGCCTCCATTCCGTACCACTCCTTCCAGATTGCGGACCCATTCAAGCTGTTTGCAGGCCGAAATACGCGCACTGATGGGTGTAATCTGTGTGCATGAGGCCTTAGATAAGCGTGATTCTTCACTCCAGGGAACACACACTGCTTCAGAGTCCACTATTTGCGATATCCTCTGCGCCTGGAGGAAAGAAGGTTTGCACACAAACATAGAAGAGGATTCTTTACGGTAAGAGCAGTGAGACTATGGAACTCTCTGCCCGAGGAGGTGGTGATTGTGAATTCACTAAAAGAGTTCAAGAGGGGCCTGGATGTATTTCTGGAGTGTAATAATATTACAGACTAGACTTCCGGTTCCGGCGCTGGTATGTGAGGACGCAGGGACTTCAGCTCCTCACCACTAAACAACTACCGGCCCGCTCCGACTCTTTCCCTAGTGTTAACCGGAGGAAAAACTCATCTAATAACCACTCCGGAGAGTGTATGGAGCGATACCTTCTAAGGAGCAGGCAGAAAATCACCTCCTCGGGGCGGCACATGAGCGCACAGGATCCTGCGCTTCACAAGATGGTACCGACTCCAGCAAGCGAAACATCGCAAGCAGAGGGCGGAGAGCGAGACGCCGGGCCACCAGATACACAATTTGTCAGGCTTGCAAGGATCATTAAAAATGACATAGAGTTTGAGAATCAGAGTAGAGATCTCAAGAGTAGATTTATACAACGTGGATATCCGCCTTCCTTGATCAATAAGGCTTATAATAGAGCATATGCACGTAAGGATTTATGGAAAAAGAAGAAAAAGAAAAAAACGCATCATGGAGAAATATCGCAGGATGTCACTAAGGCAGTGTTCACATTTGAATATTCTCCCATGGCCCAAACCATTAAAAATGCAATTTTAAACAATTGGCATATGCTCCAAAGAGATGAGCAACTAATTGATAAAGTGAAAAACAAACTGATTGTTAGCTTCAAACGAGCGAAAACCATAGGAGATATTGTCACAAGTACTAATCCTCCAGACACAAGCCATACCTGGTTGGATAAATGGAGCCCCATGGGAAACTTCAAATGTGGACACTGCGCAATGTGCAATTTCATGCGCACGGGGACACAGGTTCAGATAGGACATATAACACACACTACCAGCCAATTTATTAATTGCAAGTCGACTTATGTAGTGTATGCAATTTTTTGCCCATGCGAAAGATTTTATATTGGCAAGACCCACAGACCCCTGTATGTGCGATTTAGAGAGCATAAAAGATCGATCGTCACAGGTATTGGAGCTACGTGCCTTATAGAACACATTAAAGATGAACATCAGGGCAATAAAGAAGTGTTAAAGTGTGCAGGCATTGAGAGAGTTAATCTACCAGTTAGAGGTGGGGACAGAAAGCGTATTTTATTGCAAAGAGAAGCACAATGGATTATCAAAACTAATGCCATGGGAGGTTTAGGCTTCAATGACAAAAATGGTCTTGCTGTCTCTGTATGATTTTAACGTTTTATTTGTATACGAAGGTGATCCGAAGATTTGATTGATTGATGCACCTGTTTAGCAGTGACGTGCAGGGAGGAGACAGGTATATATGGCGCTCCCCTTTCATGTCACAGTAGGCTTGACAAAGCGCGATTGTTGCGCGAAACGGCTGTTGCCTTTCCTTCTGTGACGTGTGACCCGCACCCGCTATGTTTCTAACCGAATAAAGCTACGATTTAATGAAGATTCGGTGAGTGCCGCCTTTTTTTCTCTTTTTTCTTCTACCGTTGATGACACAGATGGATATGTTGGACACGGCAGGGGGACCTGTAAATATAAAACAACTAGCCATAGAAGTGGCACGGCAGTTAGCATCAGATATCATTGCCTCACTGGCATCTACAGTGCAGGTGGCGCTGAATAAATTACAGGATGTCACGCAGCAGGAGAACAGGTTAGCAGAGGTAGAACAAAGAGTAGCATGTATGGAGAAAGAAAGCGTGGAGAGCTCTGCTAAAATGCAAGATTTAGCTCTGCTAGCTGAACGATTGAAAGACTGTGTGGACAATTTAGAAAACAGATCTAGAAGAAGCAACTTAAGAATGGTAGGAGTACCAGAATCAGTACCGCCAAAGGATTTGCGTCATTTATTTGAACACGAACTACCGAAATGCTTTAGATCTCTCAGACAAAAGGAAAGTGGAAAGAGCCCACAGAGTGGGGCCGTTGAAAGAGCCTCAAAAAGCGACCTCTGCAAATACCAGCTACAGACCTAGACAAGTCATATGTAAATACTTGGACTATTCTGACAAGGAAGACATTTTGAGGGCATATAGAATGAGATGGGAACTGTTAATTATCAGAGGCGCTAAAGTACTACTATTTGTGGATTATTCCGCAGACGTCACTAGAAAACGCAGGGCCTTCTGTGACATCTGCTCAAAGTTGTTTAAAAAAGGGATACGATTTCAACTAGCATATCCAGCGATGTTGAGAATAAGAAATCGTGATGGTACAACTAGACAATTTGAAAATCCGAGAGAAGTCAAGGAATTCCTGCAACTTCCAGATGACAAAGAAGCGGACACAGAGACCCTCAACCATTCCTTTCAAGCCTCCTACTTGGAATCGTGTCTCATCACATCACAGGTCTGGCGTCAGGGGATCTCCAAAAGCTCAAAGACCTTTAGATTGAAGGGAAAAAATAAAATAAAATAAATAAATAAAACTTTGAACTTTACAAGGAACTGTGATGCGTTATTTATAACAGAAAAGCAACAATAGTTTGCAGAGAAAAATGCAGAGGAGAAAAAGAAGAATATTAAGAAGGCGGTGTGGACCTGCCGAGATTACCAGAAAAAAGGAAGTTTCTGTGAGAAAATGTACAAGCTGAAATGTTTTTTTTGGTTTCACATTGTATTGTTAGTTATTGTATTTAGAGTTCTTGGGGTGTCAGAGCAGCATATTCTGTGTGTTAAGAGATGTGGGGGGTGCTACGCTGGGAGGTAGTGTTCCACGGAGGAGGTGCTCCTTATAGGGGCCTTCCTTGCTTGGTTATATAACAATGGTCATGGATCTTCCTGCGGCAATGAGCTATGAGAATTGTCTCTTGGAATGTTAAGGGGCTGCGCTCCCCAAATAAGCGCATGAAAATCTTGAGACATCTTAAAAGATTGAAGGCGAATGTAGCATTGCTGCAGGAGACTCATCTCCCAAAAACGGATTTTCATAGGATGAAGAAGATGTGGGTGGGGGAAGTTTACGGCTCAGAAGCAGTAGGGAGAAAAGCGAGGGTATTAATCTTAATTGAAAGACAATTCTCTCATGCTGTTCAATCGGTAACAAGTGATACAGAGGGTAGAATGAGCCGTATTCATAGTTCAGGATCATTTGGGGACTATGCCATATACAACATATACGCTTCAAATCAAGGTCAGGGAGGTTTTCTTGATGTTTTGGGTCAGACGATACTTCAGGACACACATTCAAATAAAATAGTTGGGGGCGACTTTAACATGGTTATGAACACACTAGAAGACAGAAGACACGATAGATCAAAAAGTAAACAAGAGACCCTGGCTAACTTTGTCAATTCACTGGCGGTAAAAGACAGTTGGAGATTGCACCACCCTCAAGGTAGAGAATACACACACTATTCGCACGCACATAGCAATTGGTCCAGAATTGATTACATTTTCCTTTCTCAGGGGATTCTTCAAAAGGTCTCGGAAGTTAGCATTAAAGATATGGTTATATCCGATCATTCCCCGATGTTGTTAGATGTAATGGATCAATATTCGAAAGGTAGAGACTTTATATGGAGATTCCCGAATTTTCTGCTAAGAGATGAGAATTTTGCAAAGATACTGAAGGGATGGTGGATGGAATATGTGGATGATAATAAAGAGCATATGCAAACACCAATGCTATTTTGGGAAACAGCTAAAGTGGTCCTGAGAGGTCGGTTAATGGCTTACGTATCAGGTTAGACTGAACTATGATAAAGCTAGTGAAAACTTAAGAATAGCATATGTTGATTTCCTCTCAACTCCGACCCAAAACGCAAAAGAGAAGTGGGTTTTGGCCCAGAGAGATTTTGACATGTATGCTGATAAACAGGAGGATATTAAAAGAACGAGACTAGAAATAGAAATGCATAAATATGGTCATAAATCGGGAAAACTGTTGGCTTCTCTTGCAAAAGGTAGACGCCCTATGACGCACATTAATGGCATAAAAAGGGGAGATGGAACAAAAGAAGGCAGACCAGAATGTATCACAGACTTATTAGGTGACTTCTTTACTAGTTTTTATCGCAAAGAAGAAGGGGAACTAGAGAAAGGGAAGACGTTCCTAGAAGCCCTGTCACTATCAAAATTATCTAGCGAACAATTAGCCTCCTTAAATGCTCCAGTAACGGCTATGGAGATTCAATCTACCATAAATTCATTTCCCTTTGGAAAAGCCCCTGGTCCAGATGGGTACACCTCAGACTTTTATAAAGTACTAGCAGAAGGACCCGGCTTTGCACGGGTATATTTTATCTATTTCATTTTATGTTTCCGGGTGTTGTAAAAAGACATCGACAGTTTCCCCCATAACAATGACTTCCACAGTGCACGCCCCTTTAACATTGACCTCCACAGTGCCCGCCCCTTTAACAATAACCGTCAGAGTGCCCGCTCCTTTAACAGTGCCTGCCCCTTTAGCAGTGACCTCCACAGTGCCCACCCCTTTAACAGTGACTACCCATTTAGCATTGACCACCCCTTTAACAGTGACCTTTTTAGCAGCCGCCCCTTTAACAGTGACCTTCACAGTGCCCGCCCCTTTAACAGTGACCTTCACAGTGCCCGCCCCTTTAACAGTGACCTTCACAGTGCCCGCCCCTTTAACAGTGACCTTCACAGTGCCCGCCCCTTTAACAGTGACTTTCACAGTGCCCGCCCCTTTTACAGTGACTTTCACAGTGACCTCCCCTTTAACAGTGACTTTCACAGTGACCGCCCTTTAACAGTGAATTTCACAGTGACCAGCCCTTTAACAGTGTCTTTCACAGTGAACGCCACCTTAACAGTGACTTTCACAGTGACCGCCCCTTTAACTGTGATGTTTACAGTGACCGCCCCTTTAACAGTGACTTTCACAGTGACCGCCCCCTTAACAGTGACTTTCACAGTGATGGCCCCTTTAACAAAGACTTTCACAGTGACCGCCCCTTTAACACTAACTTTCACAGTGACTGCCCCCTTAACAGTGACTTTTACAGTGACCGCCCCTTTAACAGTGACTTTCACAGTGACCGCCCCTTTAACAGTGACTTTCACAGTGACCGCCCCCTTAACAGTGACTTCACAGTGACCGCCCCTTTACAGTGACTTTCACAGTGACCGCCCCTTTAACAGTAACTTTCACTGTGACTTTCACAGTGACTGCCCCTTTAACATTGACTTTAACAGTGACCACCCCTTTAACAGTGACTTTCACAGTGAACGCCCCTTTAACAGTGACTTTCACAGTGACCGCCCTTTAACAGTGAATTTCACAGTGACCGCCCCTTTAACAGTGTCTTTCACAGTGACCGCCACCTTAACAGTGACTTTCACAGTGACCGCCCCTTTAACTGTGATGTTTACAGTGACCGCGCCTTTAACAGTGACTTTCACAGTGACCGCCCCCTTAACAGTGACTTTCACAGTGACCGCCCCCTTAACAGTGACTTTCACAGTGACGGCCCCTTTAACAGTGACTTTCACAGTGACCACCCCTTTAACACTAACTTTCACAGTGACCGCCCCCTTAACAGTGACTTTTACAGTGACCGCCCCTTTAACAGTGACTTTCACAGTGACCGCCCCTTTAACAGTGACTTTCACAGTGACCGCCCCTTTAACAGTGACTTCACAGTGACCGCCCCTTTACAGTGACTTTCACAGTGACCGCCCCTTTAACAGTAACTTTCACTGTGACTTTCACAGTGACTGCCCCTTTAACATTGACTTTAACAGTGACCACCCCTTTAACAGTGACTTTCACATTCGCCGCCCCTTTAACAGTGATCGCCCCTTTAACAGTGACTTTTACAGTGACCGCCCCTTTAACAGTGACTTTCACAGTGACCGCCCCTGTAACAGTGACCGCCTCTTTAACAGTGACTTTCACAGTGGCCGCCCCTTTAACTGTGACTTTCACAGTGACCGCCCCTTTAACAGTAACTTTCACTGTGACTTTCACAGTGACTGCCCCTTTAACATTGACTTTAACAGTGACCACCCCTTTAACAGTGACTTTCACATTCGCCGCCCCTTTAACAGTGATCGCCCCTTTAACAGTGACTTTCACAGTGACCGCCCCTTTAACTGTGACTTTCACAGTGACCGCCCCTTTAACTGTGACTTTCACAGTGACCGCCCCTTTAACTGTGACTTTCACAGTGCCTGCCCCTTTAACAGGGACCTTAATAGCGCCCGCCCATTTAATAACAGTGACCTCCACAGTGCCCGCCCATTTAATAACAATGACCTCCACTGTGTCCGCCCCTTTAAAAACAGTGACCTCCACATTGCCCGCCCCTTTAAGCAGTAAAGAAAAATGGCTGGGTTGTTATGGAAACCTGGAGTATAACTGTGTTTATAGCAGTTGGGATTTAAAGAGAAAGACTTGCAGGCTTGTTTTGGGGGGGGTCATTTTTTGCGAATATCTCAGGAACGGTATGTCTTAGAGAGCTGAGACCTGGTCTAAAACCTTTTCCGGACACCTGATGTACCTGTGTGCCAAATTTGGTGAAGATCGGTCCTGTCGTTTGGTCGCGCATAAAAAACGTCTAGACAGACAGACAGAAACTATTTTTTATATATAAGAGACTAGCAGAAGGACCCGGCTTCGCACGGGTATATTTCATCTATTTCATTTTATGTTTCTGTGTGTCCCCATAACAGTGACCTCTACAGTGCCCGCCCCTTTAACTGTGACTTTCACTGTGACCACCCCTTTAACTGTGACTTTCACTGTGCCCGCCCCTTTAACTGTGACTTTCACTGTGACCGCTCTTTTAACTGTGACTTTCACTGTGACCGCCCCTTTAACTGTGACTTTCACAGTGGCCGCCCCTTTAACTGTGACTTTCACAGTGGCTGCCCCTTTAACAGTGACTTTCACAGTGACCGCCCCTTTAACTGTGACTTTCACAGTGGCCGCCCCTTTAACAGTGACTTTCACAGTGGCCGCCCCTTTAACAGTGACTTTCACAGTGACCTCCCCTTTAACAGTGACTTTCACAGTGACCGCCCTTTAACAGTGAATTTCACAGTGACCAGCCCTTTAACAGTGTCTTTCACAGTGACCGCCACCTTAACAGTGACTTTCACAGTGACCGCCCCTTTAACTGTGATGTTTACAGTGACCGCCCCTTTAACAGTGACTTTCACAGTGATGGCCCCTTTAACAAAGACTTTCACAGTGACCGCCCCTTTAACACTAACTTTCACAGTGACTGCCCCCTTAACAGTGACTTTTACAGTGACCGCCCCTTTAACAGTGACTTTCACAGTGACCGCCCCTTTAACAGTGACTTTCACAGTGACCGCCCCCTTAACAGTGACTTCACAGTGACCGCCCCTTTACAGTGACTTTCACAGTGACCGCCCCTTTAACAGTAACTTTCACTGTGACCGCCCCTTTAACAGTGACTTTCACATTCGCTGCCCCTTTAACAGTGACCGCCCCTTTTACAGTGACTTTCACAGTGAACGCCCCTTTAACAGTGACTTTCACAGTGACCGCCCTTTAACAGTGAATTTCACAGTGACCGCCCCTTTAACAGTGTCTTTCACAGTGACCGCCACCTTAACAGTGACTTTCACAGTGACCGCCCCTTTAACTGTGATGTTTACAGTGACCGCGCCTTTAACAGTGACTTTCACAGTGACCGCCCCCTTAACAGTGACTTTCACAGTGACCGCCCCCTTAACAGTGACTTTCACAGTGACGGCCCCTTTAACAGTGACTTTCACAGTGACCACCCCTTTAACACTAACTTTCACAGTGACCGCCCCCTTAACAGTGACTTTTACAGTGACCGCCCCTTTAACAGTGACTTTTACAGTGACCGCCCCTTTAACAGTGACTTTCACAGTGACCGCCCCTTTAACAGTGACTTCACAGTGACCGCCCCTTTACAGTGACTTTCACAGTGACCGCCCCTTTAACAGTAACTTTCACTGTGACTTTCACAGTGACTGCCCCTTTAACATTGACTTTAACAGTGACCACCCCTTTAACAGTGACTTTCACATTCGCCGCCCCTTTAACAGTGATCGCCCCTTTAACAGTGACTTTTACAGTGACCGCCCCTTTAACAGTGACTTTCACAGTGACCGCCCCTGTAACAGTGACCGCCTCTTTAACAGTGACTTTCACAGTGGCCGCCCCTTTAACTGTGACTTTCACAGTGACCGCCCCTTTAACAGTAACTTTCACTGTGACTTTCACAGTGACTGCCCCTTTAACATTGACTTTAACAGTGACCACCCCTTTAACAGTGACTTTCACATTCGCCGCCCCTTTAACAGTGATCGCCCCTTTAACAGTGACTTTTACAGTGACCGCCCCTTTAACAGTGACTTTCACAGTGACCGCCCCTGTAACAGTGACCGCCCCTTTAACAGTGACTTTCACAGTGACCGCCCCTTTAACTGTGACTTTCACAGTGACCGCCCCTTTAACTGTGACTTTCACAGTGACCGCCCCTTTAACAGGGACCTTAATAGCGCCCGCCCATTTAATAACAGTGACCTCCACAGTGCCCGCCCATTTAATAACAATGACCTCCACTGTGTCCGCCCCTTTAAAAACAGTGACCTCCACATTGCCCGCCCCTTTAAGCAGTAAAGAAAAATGGCTGGGTTGTTATGGAAACCTGGAGTATAACTGTGTTTATAGCAGTTGGGATTTAAAGAGAAAGACTTGCAGGCTTGTTTTGGGGGGGGGTCATTTTTTGCGAATATCTCAGGAACGGTATGTCTTAGAGAGCTGAGACCTGGTCTAAAACCTTCCCGGACACCTGATGTACCTGTGTGCCAAATTTGGTGAAGATCGGTCCTGTCGTTTGGTCGCGCATAAAAAACGTCTAGACAGACAGACAGAAACTATTTTTTATATATAAGAGACTAGCAGAAGGACCCGGCTTCGCACGGGTATATTTCATCTATTTCATTTTATGTTTCTGTGTGTCCCCATAACAGTGACCTCTACAGTGCCCGCCCCTTTAACTGTGACTTTCACTGTGACCACCCCTTTAACTGTGACTTTCACTGTGCCCGCCCCTTTAACTGTGACTTTCACTGTGACCGCTCTTTTAACTGTGACTTTCACTGTGACCGCCCCTTTAACTGTGACTTTCACAGTGGCCGCCCCTTTAACTGTGACTTTCACAGTGGCTGCCCCTTTAACAGTGACTTTCACAGTGACCGCCCCTTTAACTGTGACTTTCACAGTGGCCGCCCCTTTAACAGTGACTTTCACAGTGGCCGCCCCTTTAACAGTGACCGCCCCCCTTGCAGTGACTTTCACAGTGGCCGCCCCTTTAACAGTGACTTTCACTGTGACCGCCCCTTTAACTGTGACCGCCCTTTTAACTGTCACTTTCACTTTCACTGCCCCTTTAACTGTGACTTTCACTGAGACCGCCCCTTTAACTGTGACTTTCACAGTGACCGCCCCTTTAACTGTGACTTTCACAGTGACCGCCCCTTTAACTTTGACTTTCACAGTGACCGCCCCTTTAACTGTGACTTTCACAGTGACCACCCTTTTAACAGTGACTTTCACTGTGACCGCCCCTTTAACTGTCTCTTTCACTGTGACTGCCCCTTTAACTGTGACTTTCACTGTGACCGCCCCTTTAACTGTGACTTTCACTGTGACCGCCCCTTTAACTGTGATTTTCACTGTGACCTCCCCTGTGACCGCCCCTTTAACTGTGACCGCCCCTTTAACTGTGACTTTCACTGTGACCGCCCCTTTAATTGTGACTTTCACAGTGACCGCCCTTTTACCTGTGACTTTCACTGTGACCGCCCCTTTTACTGTGACTTTCACTGTGACCGCCCCTTTAACTGTGACTTTCACAGTGACCGCCCCTTTAAGCAGTAAAGAAATATGGCTGGGTTGTTATGGAAACCTGGAGTAAAACTGTGTTTATGGCAGTTGGGCTTTGAAGAGAAAGAATTGCAGGCTTGTATTTGGGGGGGGGGCTAATTTTTAGGGAATATCTCAACGGTACGTCCTAGAGAGCTGAGACCCGGTCTAAAACCTTCCCGGACACCTGATGTACCTGTGTGCCAAATTTGGTGAAGATCGGTCCAGTCGTTTGGTCGCGCATGAAGAACGTCTAGACAGACAGACAGACAGAAACTCATTTTTATATATATAAAAGATTATGCACCCAGATAGCTCCAATATTAACCGCATTATATACCTCCATAGTAACAGGAAGTAATATTCTGGATCATATGAACACGGCCTAAATTACATTAATATATAAAAAAGGGAAGGACCCAGAAGACCCTTCATCCTATAAACCGATTTCATTGATAAATCAGTATCTGAAAATCCTCACGAAATTGCTAGCGAATAGACTGGTGGAAATACTCCCCACTCTCGTCTCCCCAAAACAGGTGGGATTTGTAAAGGGTAGATCTGCGGTCACGAATATAAGGAAGGTATTGTTAGCACTATCTGTGGCAGGGACGACGAGATATAAAAAGAAAAGTCCAGCAATAGTTACATTAGATACCGAAAAGGTGTTCGACAGCATCAACTGGAATTGGTTGGATATTGTTCTGGATGAGATGGGATTTGTGGGCCTTTTCAGACAGCTCCTTAAAGAAATATATCTGAATCCGAAAGCCAGGATATTTAATGCGGGATGTATGTCAAGCCCCTTTACCCTACAGAGAGGTACCAGACAGGGGTGCCCTATGTCCCCTCTATTATTTGATTTGGCAATTGAACCTTTAGCCAGATATTTAGACTCATCCGACAGTTTTGAGGGGTTGGAATTAGGCAAAAATATGATGCGTTTGGCACTTTTTGCAGACGATACAGTACTGTTTATGGCTGATCCTTTAACCCCTTAGGGACTCAGCCCTATTTCACCTTAAGGACTTGGCCATTTTTTGCAAATCTGACCAGTGTCACTTTAAGTGCTGATAACTTTAAAACGCTTTTACTTACCCAGGCCGTTCTGAGAATGTTTTTTCGTCACATATTGTACTTCATGACACTGCTAAAATTGGGTCAAAAAAGAAAATTTTTTTGCATAAATAAATTCCAAATTTACCCAAAATTTTGAAAAATTAGCAAATTTCGAAGTTTCAATTTCTCGACTTCTATAATACATAGTAATACCTCCAAAAATAGTTATTACTTCTTTACATTCCCCATACGTCTACTTCATGTTTGGATCATTTTGGGAATGATATTTTATTTTTTGATGTTACAAGGCTTAGAAGTTTAGAAGCAAATCTTGAAATTTTTCAGAAATTTTCAAAAACTATTTTTAGGGACCAGTTCAGGTCTGAAGTCCCTTTGCAAGGCTTACATAATAGAAACCACCCAAAAATGACCCCATTCTATAAACTACACCCCTCAAGGTATTCAAAACTTTTACAAACTTTGTTAACCCTTTAGGTGTTCCACAAGAATTAATGGAAAATAGAGATACAATTTCAAAATTTCCCTTTTTTGGCAGATTTTCCATTTTAATAATTTTTTTCCAGTTACAAAGCAAGGGTTAACAGCCAAACCAAACCCTAGAGTAGTAACTCCATAAAAGTGACCCCATCTAAGAAACTACACCCCTCAAGGTATTCAAAACAGATTTTTACAAACGTTGTTAACCCTTTAGGTGTTCCACAAGAGTTATTGGCAAATGGAGATGAAATTTCAGAATTTCCATTTTTTGGCAAATTTTCCATTTTAAGCAATTTTTCCCAGTAACAAAGCAAGGGTTAAGAGCCAAACAAAACTCAATATTTATGGCCCTGATTCTGTAGTTTACAGAAACACCCCATATGTGGTCGTAAACAGCTGTACGGGCACACGGCAGGGCGCAGAAGGAAAGGAATGCCATACAGTTTTTGGAAGGCAGATTTTGCTGGACTGTTTTTTTTTACACCATGTCCCATTTGAAGCCCCCTTGATGCACCCCTAGAGTAGAAGCTACAAAAAAGTGGCCCCATTTTAGAAACTACGGGATAGGGTGGCAGTATTGTTGGTACTAGTTTAGGGTACATATGATTTTTGGTTGCTCTATATTACACTTTTTGTGAGGCAAGATAACAAGAAATAGCTGTTTTGGCACCGTTTTTATTTTTTATTATTTACAACATTCATCTGACATGTTAGATCATATGATATTTTTATAGACCAGGTTGTCACGGATGCGGCGATACCTAATATGTATACTTTTTTTTTATGTAAGTTTTACACAATGATTTCTTTTTTGAAGCAAAAAAAATCATGTTTTAGTGTTTCCATAGTCTGAGAGCCATAGTTTTTTCAGTTTTTAGGCGATTATCTTAGGTAGGGTCTCATGTTTTGCGGGATGAGATGACGGTTTGATTGGCACTATTTTGGGGTGCATATCACTTTTTGATCGCTTGAAATTACACTTTTTGTGATGTAAGGTGACAAAGAAATGGTTTATTTAGCACAGTTTTAATTTTTTATTTTTTACGGTGTTCATCTAAGGGGTTAGGTCATGTGATATGTTTAGAGAGCCGGTCGATACGGACGCGGCGATACCTAATATGTATACTTTTTATTTCCCCCCTATTTTTTACCAATTTTTTTTCACTTTATTTGGGGAAAATGGCGTTTTTGTTTATTTTTACTTGAAACTTAAAATTTTTTGGGGGGGAAACTTTATTTTTTCAACTTTTTTTTTCACTTTATTTTTTGTCCCACTTTGGGACTTGAACTTTTGGGGGTCTAATCCTTTACAATGCATTCCAATACTTCTGTATTGGAATGCATTGGCTGTATGAGATCCAGGGGGCTGGATCTCACAGGCTCTTCACCGGAAGGCAGCGCGATGCCTTCCTTAGGCATCGCGCTGCCTTCCATGCCATCGGGTCCCCCCCACAGCCCCATGGGAACCTGATGGCACCGCCGACTACTGCCGCCCGCACAATAAAAAGCCGCAAACCGCAGGTCTGAATTGACCTGCGCTTTGCGGCGATCGCCGACACGGGGGGAGGTCACAAGACCCCTTCGTGCATTTAGCCGTGGTGCCTGCTCAATGATTTGAGCAGGCACCATGTTTCGATCACCGCCCGCCGGGCGGCGGTGATCGGAACAACACATGACGTACCGGTACGTCATGGGTCCTTAACGACTCAGTAAACATGCTGTACCGGTACGTCATGCGTCCCTAAGGGGTTAAAAGACATGCGTAATGTAACACAAGCTATGAGGGAATTTGGAGTTTTTTCTGGGTTAAAGATTAACCACTCCAAAAGTGAGATACTTTTTATGCAAGGCAGGCACCCAGATGGCCAGATCACTAAAGTGGAAGGTATCACAATAGTTAAATCGGCAATAACATACCTGGGGATTAAAATAAGAAGTACTATGAAACAATGGCAACAAAAATTTAATGTTTGGCAACTAAAATTTTATGTTGATAAGTGTAACATAATGCACCTGGGGCATAAAAACCCAAGAGCAGAATATATAATCAGTAATACAGTCCTAACCTCAGTATCTGAGGAAAGGGATTTAGGGGTCATTATTTCAGAAGACTTAAAGGTAGGCAGACAATGTCATAGAGCAGCAGGAAATGCTGTCAGAATGCTTAGGTGTATAGGGAGAGGCATTACCAGTAGACAGAGGGAGGTGCTCATGCCGCTCTACAGAGCACTAGTGAGACCTCATTTGAAGTATTGTGCTCAGTACTGGAGACCATATCTCCAAAAGGATATTGATACTTTGGAGAGAGTTCAGAGAAGAGCTACTAAACTAGTACATGGATTGCAGGATAAAACTTACCAGGAAAGATTAAAGGACCTTAACATGTATAGCTTGGAAGAAAGATGAGACAGAAGGGAAATGATAGAAACTTTTAAATACATAAAAGGAATCAACAAGGTAAAAGAGAGAATATTTAAAAGAAGAAAATTTGCTACAACAGGACATAGTTTTAAATTAGAGGGGCAAAGGTTTAAAAGTGATATCAGGAAGTATTACTTTACTGAGAGAGTAGTGGATGCATGGAAATGCCTACCTGCAGAAGTGGTAGCTGCAAATACAGTGAAGGAGTTTAAGCATGCATGGGATAGGCATAAGGTCATCCTTCATATAAGATAGGGCAGAGGGGTATTCATAGTATTCAGTATATTGGGCAGACTAGATGGGCCAAATGTTTCTTATCTGCCGACACATTCTATGTTTCTATAATTTGCCACTCTCATTGATGGGTAGAAACCATCTACTTAAAATGATGTCCATGTCCAAACTGTTATACCCTTTACAGACCATTCCTTTGTTATTAAAACACACTGACGTACAAAGATTGAATAGGGCCTTTAAGACGTTTTTATGGCACAGGGGAAAAAAAAGAATTCCGGCAAAAACATTAATGCATGCCAAAGAAAATTGTGGCATAGCATTCTCAGATATTAGAGGCTACAATTTAGCTTGTATGGCTAGACATATAACAGACTGGGTTAATGGGACGGGACACCACTCGGCCCTATTATTGGAAAGAGGGTTTTGTGCCCCCTGGTCATTGGTGGCGCTGCTTCATGCTAGACTAAGTAATATTCCAGTTTGGATTAAACAATCCATACTCATTAAAGATACTATAGCCACTTGGAGAATACTGAGGAAAAGATATTGGTTGTCATTTGGATATCTAAGCATCTCCTGTTATGGAACAACCCGGAGTTTAAACAGGGACAAACAAACAAGCTTATTCTCAGAGTGGAAAGCCTAAACATTTACTACATGATAACAAGCCCAGATGGCCTACAGAGAAAGAATTGATAGATAAATATATTTTGCATCCATTTCAAACTATTCAATTTGCCCAGGTTAAAGCAGATATTACATCAAACCTGGTAATGGTGCATAAAGAAATGACTCAAAACATACTAGATAAAATCCTGGAACTGGGAGGAGGAAAAGTTTCAAGGTCGTCTATCTATTCAAAAATTAGAGAAGCAGACTTCCAGAGAGAGAAGGCAGTGCACTCTCACACAATGTGCGGTCTGACATTCAGTATAAACCATTCCTGCCTTCCAAATAAGAGGACTGTTCTCTGTAGTCTAACTTGTTTATTGGCAAAACAGAAGTATTTGATGTGTGATCAATTGATTGGTAAAACTAATAAGAATACAAATAACATGTATAAGTATAAAACATAACATGTATCAGCAGAAAGCATAGAACAGCATGTATTATAACATTACATTAACACTGTGTATATGTCCAAAATGGCTGCCTATACATGGAATCCATGTCTAGCATCTAACAGTTAGAACCTCTTTCCCCAAGTAACACTTATACCTAGCTAAACAGCACTGCATACATAATGTCCCTTAAATAAAGGTAGAAGTCTTACCAGATATGCTGGCACAAGGATGGTGGGGTTTGAAAACGAGATATGCAGGAGACAGCACTGCTGATGTCCTGTAACATGAAGACTGGAGACTGGGCTTCTCTTTCCCATGATGCATTACACTCCCACAATACAATAATCTTTATTAACTGAAAAACAAAGTGTAGTACATTTTTAGGAGACCGCTAGATGGTGCTATTATCAACCTAATAACTGCAGCAATAGTAAACCCTAGCTGATGTGAAATAGAATTAAATTCAAACCCTGCTGGGCAGAACAGACCCATTCTTGTACAAATGTTTGTAAATGCAGACTGCATTGTTAGGGGCCGGATTTTATACACCTGTGGCAATGGGATAGAATAAAAAACCTGAATTCGGTGATTAAAATGTCTTCCTAGTACTTCTGTCTATGTAGTGTATGGTTTTTACTGGTTAGACTACTGGGTTATTATCCTCAGAAAAGTTATGGCTAACGAAAAGTGTTCTGTAGTGAAGAACTTACAAAATAGAAAGCACGGTGAAAGAGAAGTCTTTTCTGAATGCAAGGTCTCATGGAATCCGACTCCAAGGAACCACTTGATGCAAAGGAATATCAAGGTAGTCAAGAGAGCACTCTGCACCACAGGGTATTTTCCCTTTGTGATGCTCCCCTTTGAAAACAATTGCATACCAACAGTTCAACTGTAAATGTAGTGGCACACAAAGAGTATAAGAGGGTCAGGAAACTTATACAGGTGACCTATGACCAATAGACTGTACCCCACTTAGGACGGCACAGTGACTCAGATTTGACAAGGTTTAACCGAAACAGCGATTAAAGTGTTTTCCAATACTTAGATGTTGGTGACCTATCATCAATATGAGATTGGTAGGGGGGCTAATACCTGTGACCCCCACTGATCAGTTGTTTTGGGTGGCTGCCAGTACTGGAAACTATACAGTGTATTAGCCTTCTGCTTCTGTCTCCATCCACTGTATAGTTTCCAGTTCCAGCGGCTATCCCACACAGCTGATTGTTGAAGTGCAGAAAAACCAATTTAATGTCAACTGAGGCAATTAGCATATGGTTACGCTCTTTCACAGAAGACACGTGACATACTTGATGCTTGCAGTATTGCAGCACATAGGTTATTGCCACAGCACTTGTCAGCTATCAATAGTAACAGAACAGTCTACTTATATACCGCATTTTTCGCCCTATAAGACGCACCTAGGTTTTAGAGGAGGACAATAAGAAAACAATATTTTCCATTACACCTCAGACCTCAGCTAACAGCCCCAATCAGACCCCCAATGTTAATAACACCCCAACAAGTCATGTGAATGACCCCCAATCAGACCTCAGACCCTAATCAGACCTCATATCAGCCCCCACTGCCTCTTATATTGGCCCTCAGCAGCCCCTATTGCCTCATATCAGCCCTCTGTAGCCCCATCACCTCTCATATTGCCCCCATTGCCTCCCATATAGCCCCCATTGCATCTCATATTGCCCCCATTGCCTCTCATGTTGTCCCCATTGCCTCTTATAATGCCCCCATTGCCTCTCATAATGCCCCCATTGCCTCTCATATTGTCCCCACTGCCTCTCATGTTGCCCCATTGCCTCTCATATTGCCCCCATGGCCTCTCATATTGCCCCCAGAGCCTCAGGTTTAATAAAATATATAAACCACTTACCTCTCCTGCTCCTGGACACCGCAGCTCCTCTCCTCCAGCGCGCTCTGTCTTCCGGCTGTGCTGTGAAGGCTGCGCACAGCATGAGATTACAGAGTGCAGTCACGCTGTGCGCAGCCTTCACAGCCGACAGAGGACCAGGAAGCGGTGAGTACAAAGCCTTCACAGCTTCCCGGTCCTCCGGTACTAATGAGCGCTTCCATAATGGAATCGCTCATTAGTATTCGCCCCATAAGACGCAGGGGCATTATGTGTCTTATGGGGTGAAAAATACGGTAGTTTGCAAAGTAACTCCACAGACAGTTTCCAACAGTAAGAACCCTACATATTCTGCAGGCGATTGTCAGAGAGGGAAGCGTTCCTTCCTGACAATCACCTGCTTGCTAGCGGTGGAGACCGTTGCTATTATATGCAGCGATCTCCTCCTCTGTATGGGGGTTAGCGATAGCTAATGCCATCACTTGTCCCCATACTGAATCATTGTTTGCCGGCAGCAGAATGTTGATTACACGTCACAATTTGCCACCTGCAAACGATTATTATTATACATGTTGAGAGACTTTGATTACGCTCGTTCATCAGGTAATTGGTGGCAGTATAATACTGCCAGATGATAGCTAAAGAACGTTCATACAAAGGTGCGATTATCTGTAGGTGTAATAGGACTTTTACAGGACAGTTTCAGTAACTCCTCAAGTGGTCGCCAATAGTAAAAGGGCAGCATCTTCCTACAAATCATAGTGTTCCCACAGCAGGAGTAACAGCCAGTTGTTTCTAATAACCAGACAGTCTCTTGCCACAGTGCAGCTCTTTGTAGCTTGGCCATTATACACAGTGCTCCATACACTCACAGTGGGCTGTTGCATGGCCTAACAAGCTGGCTGGGTCATGGTCTCTGGTCATTAGCTAAAATACAGGGTAAATAGTTTAGGACTACCTGTGCTACAGTCTCTAGTCTAGGAGGGGTCTGTAACCTCTTACAATATCCAGGGTGTTCTCACTCCAACAGGCCCTATAAAGTAAAATGTTGTACAATACATCACATACTAAGGATAACCTAACATTCCTCTGTCCAGGCCAATGATGTCCTCTTCATGAATTAGGTGCCAAGGCATGCAAAAGGCGCTAAGAAAAAGTGCCAAAATGAAGCCTCTGTGCACGGGAGGTAGTGGGTGCTACAGAAAATTACTTTCTTCCAACTATGTAGTAACAGTTTAGGGCATAACATTTGCTGTTCCAGAAAGACTGTGCCCCTGTGCTTGAAGAGACATCCACAAAGACATGGTTTGGTAAGCTTGGTCTAGAGGAACTGGAGTGTCCTGCAGAGAGAACAGAACTCAACCCCAATGAGCAGCTTTGGGATGAACTGGAACGGGTATTGTGTATAAACGAGTCTTTTGTATAAACATCAATAGTTGACTTCACAATCGCTCTTTAGGGCATGGTCACAACAGTTGGGTAGCTGGATATGACTCAGCCTCACAGCAAATTTTTGAACAGGGTCCCCCTCAGCAACTTCTTTACATGCAACCCCCACTCCTGTGGCTAGTCAAGATCGATCTCTCAGATGAGGCCCGGCAGCTGCTCCATCCATTTCCTACAGTGTCACTGCATACTGTATAATGTCCTGGTATAATACTGTTGAGGCGACCCTGACAATAAAATCTTTTAGTCCTCCTCCTCCTGGGTGGGGTCCTTCTGAGTTTGGGCCTCAAAGCAACCGCTTCCCCTATAGCTAAGCCCCTGGGTCACAAGTAGTGAGCTCTGACTTGATTTGGCTAAAATCCAGAGCTGAAAAAGTTTTAAACCCGCAGCATAAATTAACTTTTTTTTCCGCTGTGTGTGGATAGGATATGAAATCTCACCCACTTTGTACTGTAAACGCTGTCGATTTTCTGCAAAATATTCCACTGCAGAGGCTTCACAGCATTTACGCCACATGTGGGTGTACCCTAAAACGGCTCAAATTCCCACAGGCACAGAAATGTAGTAGAAAGCCTTCCAAGGATAGTAAAGGCTATTATAGTCACAAAAGGGGTTACAAACTCCATATTGAGGCTGATTCAAATGTGATGATCTGCTGACTACATACTTTTGGCCACATGGGGTATAACTGGGGGTTCTAACCCCATTACCCTCACTGATCAGCATAACAAACAGGACCTCAGTACTCCATTGATGCTGCCTCATCGTCAGTGAGGATCCCAGGGGTAAGCTGGAAAAGGTTTCCAATGACTTACCAGCTTTTAGACCAATTTGTCAACAGATAAAACATATCTTCTAAGTTGTAGGACCTAAGGTCAGTACTATTTAGTATTTAATGCTCCAATGAGGTTCTTGGATCAATGTAAAGAATTTTTTGCATTAGCTTGTTATATTGTAACTGAACTTTGCAGTGATAAAGCAAGAACTCAAATTCCCTTCAGTACATAACCGTAGATAATTCATGCCAGCCTGATCGTGCTGATGAGTTATTACAGTTCAATATTTATTTGCTATTCCTTGTGGTATTAATTTATTCTTGACTAGTTTATGAACTCGTCACAACTTTCACATTTCATGTACCGTTAGAACTTACTGTACATGGCTTTTCAGATGTAAAATCTTAGAGCAAAAAGTCCCCTAAAGAAGCTGATATAGAGTTCAAATGAATAATCATTTCACTAATGAGATACAGTGTTTTTGGCTGCAGTCGTTTACACCGACGACTGAATATTATCATTGTTTTTATCATATTCAAAAAAAGATAAAGGTTCCAGCTTTTTAATGTTACAACTAAATCAATGCACAATTTACTACAACAAACCATAGATATAAATAATGGACGGGGTCTCCTACTGGATCAATCCCCAATCCCAAGAAAATACAAAACTAAAGCGCAGGATCTACTAATAAATGCTGACTAAACAGCATTTCCATAGATAGACACAGTATATACAGTCATAAATATTGGGACATCGGCACAATTCTAACATTTTTGGTTCTATACACCACCACAATGGATTTAAAATGAAACAAAACAAGATGTGCTTTAACTGCAGACTGTCAGCTTTAGATTGAGGGTATTTACATCCAAATCAGGTGAACGGTGTAGGAATTACAACAGTTTGCATATGTGCCTCCCACTTGTTAAGGAACCAAAAGTAATGGGACAATTGGCTTCTCAGCTGTTCCATGGCCAGTTGTGTGTTATTCCCTCATTATCCCAATTACAATGAGCAGATAAAAGGTCCAGAGTTCATTTCAAGTGTATTTGCATTTGGAATCTGTTGCTGTCAACTCTCAAGATGAGATCCAAGATGTAAACCATTGGTGAGCCTCAAAAACAGAAAGGCCAGATTAGAGTTTGTCAAACGACATCTAAAAAGCCTTCACAGTTCTAGAACAACATCCTATGGACAGATGAGACCAAGATCAACTTGTACCAGAGTGATGGGAAGAGAAGAGTATGGAGAAGAAAAGGAACTGCTCATGATCCTAAGCATACCACCTCATCAGTGAAGCATGGTGGTGGTAGTGTCATGACGTGGGCATGTATGACTGCCAATGGAACTGGTTCTCTTGTATTTATTGATGATGTGACTGCTGACAAAAGCAGCAGGATTAATTTTGAAGTGTTTCGGGCAATATTATCTGCTCATATTCAGCCAAATGCTTCAGAACCCATTGGACGGCGCTTCACAGTGCAGATGGACAATGACCCAAACATACTGCAAAAGCAACCAAAGAGTTTTTTAAGGGAAAGAAGTAGAATGTTATGCAATGGCCAAGTCAATCACCTGACCTGAATCCGATTGAGCATGCATTTCACTTGCTGAAGACAAAACTGAAGGGAAAATGCCCCAAGAACAAGCAGGAACTGAAGACAGTTGCAGTAGAGGCCTGGCAGAGCATCACCAGGGTTGAAACCCAGCATCTGGTGTTGTCTATGCGTTCCAGACTTCAGGCTGTAATTGACTGCAAAGGATTTGCAACCAAGTATTAAAAAGTGAAAGTTTGATTTATGATTATTATCCTGTCCTATTACTTTTGGTCCCTTAACAAGTGGGAGGCACATATGCAAACTGTTGTAATTCCTACACCGTTCAACTGATTTGGATGTAAATACCCTCAAATTAAAGCTGACAGTCTGCAGTTAAAGCACGTCTTGTTCGTTTTATTTCAAATCCATTGTGTGTCACCACCAGCTCTGTGAGAAGGTCTGTTAGACTATCTTCGCTACCTCTTGCATGAAGTTCTTTGTTTTGGTTTCACTTTGTCATCTCCTTTCCTTCTTCCAGCTGTCATCTATTTGCACTGATTGTCTCCCTTTATATTCCCTCCCATACTGCCTCACTTTGCGGTTTATACTTCATCCTGGATAAGTTGTTCACTGCTGGATGCTCCTTCTCCTGATTCCTCAGATAAGTCTGTTTCCTTTATTTGTGTTTACTTGCTGGCTTGATTGTAGGTGACCCTGACTCCGTCCGTATTAAGTGCAGGGAGCCGGTGGTCGTGTCCCCTCACTATTATAGGGTTTTCGGGTGTCAGATAGTATAAGGTACGTGGACATGCAAAGATCTTTATGGTAGACGATTGCATGGGCATAGCAGTCAGGGAGAGCTCTAGGGGTTTATAGGGCTCACCCATATGCTCCTTATTTTGGGACCAAGCCAGTCGGATGTTTATTTATAAGTTCCAGCTTTCTACAACACCATCCGTGACATTATAAACCGCCATAAACGTCTTAAGCATGGATCCGGTTTCAGCCTTGATTGACCGCATGCAAGGTCTTTCGCTGGAGGTAGCAGATCTCCGTAAAACTGTGTCTCAGTTTCAGGTGACCGGTTCTGCTTGCGTTCATGGAATTTGTTCCGAGCCTAAGATCTCGCTTCCGGATACGTTCTCTGGGGGTAGTGAGAATTTTGTTCGCTTTAGAGAGGCTTGCAAACTCCATTTTCGCCTACTTCCTCATTCCTCTGGTGATGAGGAGCAGAGGGTGGGGATCATCATCTCGCTGCTCAGGGATAACGCTCAGTCTTGGGCCCTTTCGCTGCCGGTCGGGGCGCGGCCCCTCCGATCGGTGGATGAATTTTTTGTAGCCCTGGGGCAGATATATGATGACCCGGATCGTATTGCTCTGAATCTAAACTGCGTCTTTTATGCCAGGGTAAACAGTCCGCAGAGATATATTGTTCAGAATTTCGGAGATGGGCAGCTGATACTGGTTGGAATGATGCTGCACTCCGAAGTCAATTTTGCCATGGTCTTTTGGAAAGATTGAAAGATGCATTTGCTTTTCATGAGAGACCAGCCTCGTTAGAATTTGCCATGTCTCTAGCTGTTCGTATTGACAGGCGTCTTAGAGAGAGAGAGGAGACTACTCCTTCCTGTTATATTCAGTCCAAGGACAGTGGGGCTGTCTCATTTAGTGTGCAGGGGTCTCAGTTTCTTTCAATCCCCTCTGAGGAGGAGGCCATGCAGCTGGGTTTGCTTGCCTCTGATAGTAGAGGATTCAGCTCTCAGAAGAGGGTTTGTTTCTGTTGTGGGGGTATAAATAATTTGGCTAATGTTTTCCCCTCTAGGAGATTCATGGAGTTTTCTGAGGGTAATAAAACAAAAACAAAACGAAAAAAATCCTCTAAAAACTTTCCATTTGCTACTATTGGCAAGGTTGATGCGGAAATTGAAGGTTTGCCATTTACTTGTAGTTCCCCTTTTCTCCTACCTGCCAGGGTGACGCTAGACAGCAAGAACATTGTTTGTGAAATTTTTGTAGATAGTGGAGCAGCTGTCAATCTCATTGATAATCAATTTGCAATAACGTATGGTTTCCAGGTATGCACTTTGGAAAAGGATATACCTGTTTTTGCTATCGATTCCGCTCCACTTTCTCAAAGATCGTTAAAGGGCATAGTTCACAATATCCGTTTGACTGTGGGTGACGCTCATGTTGAGGATATGTCATGTTTCGTCTTAAGTGGATTACCTACTCCTCTAGTGTTGGGGCTACCCTGGCTCACTAAACATAACCCCACCATTGATTGGCAAGCAAGGCAAATAAATGGTTGGAGTGGGTTTTGCAGAGAGAATTGCCTCACGGCGTCTCTTTCAGAGGTTTCTACCAAGACTGTGCCATCTTTTCTCTCTGAATTTTCGGATGTGTTTTCCAAGAGTGGTGTCCAGGAGTTGCCCTCACACCGGGAGTACGACTGCCCTATTAATCTCATCCCAGGCGCCAAACTGCCAAAATCACGTTTATACAATCTCTCCCAACCTGAAAGAGTCGCTATGCGTACTTATATCTCTGAGAGCCTGAGAAAGAGATACATCTGACCCTCGAAGTCACCTGTTGCCGCTGGGTTTTTTTTTGTTAAGAAAAAAGATGGTTCTTTAAGACCTTGTCTGGATTTCAGGGAGCTGAACCGTATCACGATTCGTGACCCATATCCGCTTCCTCTGATCCCGGACCTGTTTAACCAGATTGTTGGTGCTAAGGTTTTTTCTAAGTTGGATTTAAGAGGGGCATACAACTTAGTCAGGGTCAGGGAAGGGGACGAATGGAAGACGGCCTTCAATACCCCTGAGGGTCATTTCGAGAATTTGGTTATGCCCTTTTGTTTGATGAATGCTCCGGCCGTCTTCCAACATTTTGTGAACAGCATTTTTCATCATTTAATGGGGAAATTTGTACTGGTGTATCTGGATGACATTTTTATTTTTTCTTCTGATTTCAAGACTCATCGAGACCACCTACGTCAGGTCTTGCTGATTCTGCGGGATAATAAATTGTACGTTAAACTGGCAAAATGTGTGTTTGCGGCTCCGGAGATTCAATTTCTTGGTTTTCTTCTCTCTGCTTCTGGTTTTCGCATGGACCCTAAGAAGGTCAGCGATGTGCTTGATTGGGAGCTTCCTGAGAATCAGAAGGCGCTGATGCGGTTTTTGGGTTTTGCCAATTATTACAGAAAGTTCATTTTGAATTATTCCTCTGTTGTTAAGCCACTCACTGATATGAATAAAAAGGGGGTAGATTTTTCTTTGTGGTCGGTAGATGCGCTTAAAGCCTTTTCTAGTATCAAAGAAAGTTTTGCTTCCGCTCCCATTTTGGTACAACCTGATGTCTCTCTACCTTTTATTGTTGAGGTGGACGCTTCTGAGGTGGGTGTGGGTGTGGTCTTATCTCAGGGTCCCTCTCCTGCCAAATGGCGACCGTGTGCCTTTTTCTCAAGGAAACTCTCCTCTGCAGAGAGAAATTACGATGTGGGAGATAGGGAGTTGTTGGCCATCAAATTAGCTTTTGAGGAATGGCGTCATTGGTTAGAGGGAGCCAGACACCCTATTACCGTGTTTACAGACCATAAGAATCTGGCCTACTTGTAATCGGACAAGCGTCTGAACCCGAGACAGGCCAGATGGTCTTTGTTCTTTTCTAGATTTAATTTTGTTGTTACGTTCCGCCCTGGGGTTAAAAATGTGAAGGCGGATGCCCTGTCACGTTGTTTTCCGGGAGGGGGAAACTTTGAAGACCCGGGTCCCATTTTGGCTGAAGGTGTGGTCGTCTCTGCTCTTTATCCTGATTTGGAGGCAGAGGTTCAGGCAGCCCAGGCAGAGGCTCCTGATCTTTGTCCCCCTGGGAGGTTGTTTGTGCCTCTCGCTTTACGACACAAGGTTTTTAAGGAGCACCACTGTCCTTGCTGGGCACCCTGGGAGCAGAGCCACAGTGGATCTCATTGCTTGGAGATTCTGGTGGCCGGCTCTTCGTAAGACGGTTGAGGGTTTTGTGGCATCCTGCGAGACCCGCGCTCGTGCCAAGATCCCTCATTCACGGCCATCGGGTTCTCTCCTCTCGTTACCCATTCCTTCCCGTCCTTGGATGCATCTGTCCATGGACTTCATTACGGACCTGCCTCGTTCCTCGGGGAAGACTGTGATTCTGGTAGTAGTGGACCGTTTTAGCAAAATGGCACATTTCATTCCCTTTCCTGGGTTACCCATTGCTAAGACGCTGGCGCAAGCGTTTGTTGATCACATTGTTAAATTGCATGGCATTCCTTCAGACATCGTTTCTGATAGGGGCACGCAATTTGTTTCCAGATTCTGGAAGGCCTTCTGTTCTCGCTTGGGGGTTCGGTTGTCGTTCTCTTCTGCTTTTCACCCGCAGTCGAATGGTCAGACCGAACGCGTCAATCAGAATCTGGAGACATATGTGCGCTGTTTTGTGGCGGAGAATCAGGAGGATTGGTGTTCTTTTTTGTCCCTTGCTGAGTTTGCTTTAAATAACTGTCGCCAGGAGTCCTCTGATAAGTCACAATTTTTTGGTGCATATGGGTTTCATCCGCAGTTTGGGACATTCTCTGGAGAGGGGTCTTCTGGTTTACCTGAAGAGGAGAGATTTCCCTCGTCTTTGTCATTTATTTGGCAAAAGATTCAGGGTAATCTGAAGAGGATGAATGAGAGATATAAGCGTGTGGCGGATAAGAGACGTGTGCCTGGTCCGGACCTGAATGTGGGGGATCTGGTGTGGTTGTCTACAAAGAATATCAAACTGAAGGTTCCCGCCTGGAAGTTGGTTCCTAGGTTTATTGGGCCTTACAAGATCTTGTCCGTCATCAATCCCGTTGCCTTCCGTCTTGATCTTCCTCAGACTTGGAAGATCCATAATGTTTTTCACAGGTCCCTATTAAAACCTTATGTCCAACCCACGGTACCCTCCTCTTTGCCTCCTCCTCCGATTGTTGTTGATGGTAATCTTGAATTTCAGATCTCTAGGATTGTGGATTCTCGAATTATCCGCGGTTCTCTCCAGTACCTCGTTCATTGGGAGGGTTATGGTCCTGAGGAGAGGATGTGGGTCCCAGTGGCAGATATTAAGGCCACTCGTCTCATCAGGGCTTTCCATAGGTCTCATCCTGAGAAGATGGGCTCTGAGTGTCCGGAGTCCACCCGTAGAGGGAGGGGTACTGTCACCGCCAGCTCTGTGAGAAGGTCTGTTAGATGTTCTTCGCTACCTCTTTCATGAAGTTCTTTGTTTTGGTTTCACTTTGTCATCTCCTTTCCTTCTCCCAGCTGTCATCTATTTGCACTGATTGTCTCCCTTTATATTCCCTCCCATACTGCCTCACTTTGCGGTTTATACTTCTTCCTGGATGAGTTGTTCACTGCTGGATGCTCCTTCTCCTGATTCCTCAGATAAGTCTGTTTCCTTTATTTGTGTTTACTTGCTGGCTTGATTGTAGGTGACCCTGACTCCGTCCGTATTAAGTGCAGGGAGCCGGTGGTCGTGTCCCCTCACTATTATAGGGTTTTCAGGTGACAGATAGTATAAGGTACGTGGACATGCAAAGATCTTTATGGTAGACGATTGCATGGGCATAGCAGTCAGGGAGAGCTTGGGGGTTTTATAGGGCTCACCCATATACTCTTTAGTTTGGGATTAAGCCAGTCGGATGTTTATTTATCAGTTCCAGCTTTCTGCAACACCATCCGTGACATTGCGGTGGTGTATAGAGCCAAAAATGTTAGAATTGTGTCGGTGTCCCAATATTTATGGACCTGACTGTAGCACATCCATATCATTCTCCACCAGTTTTTCCTTCTAGCTGATATTGGGAATTGACTGAGGAATATATATATATTGATTTATTTATAGTATGGTGTGGTATATACAGGGAGTGCAGAATTATTAGGCAAGTTGTATTTTTGAGGATTCATTTTATTATTGAACAACAACCATGTTCTCAATGAACCCAAAAAACTCATTAATATCAAAGCTGAATATTTTTGGAAGTAGTTTTTAGTTTGTTTTTAGTTTTAGCTATTTTAGGGGGATATCTGTGTGTGCAGGTGACTATTACTGTGCATAATTATTAGGCAACTTAACAAAAAACAAATATATACCCATTTCAATTATTTATTTTTACCAGTGAAACCAATATAACATCTCAACATTCACAAATATACATTTCTGACATTCAAAAACAAAACAAAAACAAATCAGTGACCAATATAGCCACCTTTCTTTGCAAGGACACTCAAAAGCCTGCCATCCATGGATTCTGTCAGTGTTTTGATCTGTTCATCATCAACATTGCGTGCAGCAGCAAACACAGCCTCCCAGACACTGTTCAGAGAGGTGTACTGTTTTCCCTCCTTGTAAATCTCACATTTGATGATGGACCACAGGTTCTCAATGGGGTTCAGATCAGGTGAACAAGGAGGCCATGTCATTAGATTTTCTTATTTTATACCCTTTCTTGCCAGCCACGCTGTGGAGTACTTGGACGCGTGTGATGGAGCATTGTCCTGCATGAAAATCATGTTTTTCTTGAAGGATGCAGACTTCTTCCTGTACCACTGCTTGAAGAAGGTGTCTTCCAGAAACTGGCAGTAGGACTGGGAGTTGAGCTTGACTCCATCCTCAACCCGAAAAGGCCCCACAAGCTCATCTTTGATGATACCAGCCCAAACCAGTACTCCACCTCCACCTTGCTGGCGTCTGAGTCGGACTGGAGCTCTCTGCCCTTTACCAATCCAGCCACGGGCCCATCCATCTGGCCTATCAAGACTCGCTCTCATTTCATCAGTCCATAAAACCTTAGAAAAATCAGTCTTGAGATATTTCTTGGCCCAGTCTTGACGTTTCAGCTTGTGTGTCTTGTTCAGTGGTGGTCGTCTTTCAGCCTTTCTTACCTTGGCCATGTCTCTGAGTATTGCACACCTTGTGCTTTTGGGCACTCCAGTGATGTTGCAGCTCTGAAATATGGCCAAACTGGTGGCAAGTGGCATCTTGGCAGCTGCACGCTTGACTTTTCTCAGTTCATGGGCAGTTATTTTGCGCCTTGGTTTTTCCACACGCTTCTTGCGACCCTGTTGACTATTTTGAATGAAACGCTTGATTGTTCGATGATCACGCTTCAGAAGCTTTGCAATTTTAAGAGTGCTGCATCCCTCTGCAAGATATCTCACTATTTTTGACTTTTCTGAGCCTGTCAAGTACTTCTTTTGACCCATTTTGCCAAAGGAAAGGAAGTTGCCTAATAATTATGCACACCTGATATAGGGTGTTGATGTCATTAGACCACACCCCTTCTCATTACAGAGATGCACATCACCTAATATGCCTAATTGGTAGTAGGCTTTCGAGCCTATACAGCTTGGAGTAAGACAACATGCATAAAGAGGATGATGTGGTCAAAATACTCATCTGCCTAATAATTCTGCACTCCCTGTAGTATAAGTTTTCAATGACAGCAAATCGCAAGCAATTTATTAAGTACTTTAGTCTGTTAGTTCGGAAAACAACCTGGAGAGGCGATCATATGGGGTATGTAAAGCCTAAAACATAACTTTTAATACATATTATTAATATAAGATATCCCTGAAAATGAATGATATATCACAATACTCAAAAAATACAAAATGTGGTAGGAAAAAGGCCGGTGCACGGCAGCACCTGATATTGATAACCAAATGTCCTACCACAACCCGGAAGGTTCCAATGATCCACGATCCCAGGAAGGAAGCTGAAATAGAGGTAAAAGCTATCCCTGGGTTAAATAACGTGGTGATGAAATACGGCAGGGTCGGGGGGGGGGGGGGGGAAATCCCTAATTAAGCCCTAAGTGTGGGGTACTGCTCTGGCCCTGATGACTAAACACAAGTAGCAGCCTAACAGCAGAGCACCCGCCCTGATAAGGGCGACCCTGTCAGGAACCTTGCCCTGAAATAAGTAGCCCTAGTAAGCCCTGCTCCTATCTATCCCTACATGCATGTTTCGCCTTCAGAAGAAGGACTCATCAGGGGAAACATGGGGAGCTGAGCAAAAATATGGTTGGAGTCAAGGAAATTGGAGTATCAAACTGAAGGCCCAGATCGAGGTTACCAAGACATTTTCACAGGATCCAGAATTCACAAATAAAGAAAAACAGCTGCAGACTTTGTGGCGGAACCCGCCTCGCCACTGGGCATTGGAGAGGCCTGGCTGCCCGCCTCCTACCCACTGACTATGGCCCCTGGTAAATTGGTACGTTTGAATGCAATATTTGGGCATGTGGTATTTTATATTGCTGCTACTGGCCCTTTAATGGCCATCCGTGGACATATTATGACTTTTAGGAACAATGCCCCTTTAAGACTGTGTAGCAGATTGCATTCAGGCTGTCTTTAATATTATGTATGTTATTATGGGTTCGGTTAAATTGTATTGCTATGTATTGTAAACTGTAATGTTTACTCTGTTAAAGGCATTGCTTTTCTGTGCCTCTTCTCCTCCCCCTTTTTCCTGTCCCATTGTTTCCCCCAGCAAGGTGTTGTCTCAGGGACACTGGGAGACCAGTAATCTAGCTGCTCTGTCCCTCCTCCATCTCCCATCAGCCCTTGCTATTGTCTGGCCCCACCCTTCCTTGTACCATAGTCAACTAGGTGCCCTATTGTATGTAAATGAGGCTGTTGGGGGGTTTAAAGTAGGTGTGCTATGTCTAAATAAAGTCAGTTCCTGTTTTAACTTTCAAAGTGAAGTGTCCTCTCATTCTGCGAGAGGATTTATGGTATGCTGTTCCAGTTTGACTGCTAGGAGTGTAAACCTATTCATATGGTTTCCTATTCAACTGTCTACAGCATTCATATGCTTGAGAGGATTTATATGCTTCTTCGGTTCGGTGATTGTGGTGTCTGCCAGAGTGCTTGGAAACCTCAGGAAACGGAGGTACCCAGTCGGGGTGCCAGGTGATCCGTTACAGACTTCCATTAAAAAATTCCAGTTTTATTTAAGGGAGAAGAAGCATCGCCAGTTTAATAAAGACTTGGGTGAATTTAAGGATAATAAGGCCTATTCGGTTCTAAAAGAAAAACTCCCAACCAAGGAATCGGCATCTGATCTCTCCACTACCGAGACTGACCTGTCTGATAATGAGAGGGATCAATCTACGGGCCCCCCTAGAAACAAGGCCTGAAACCCCAATAGGAGAGGCAGAGGCAGAGGCCGAGGCAATAGAGGACGAGGCGATTTCCCTGTCCCTCCAACGAGTTTTTTAGACCAGGGAACATCGTACCCCTGAGAAATCGCTACAACACGAGGGAACAACTGGCCCAGAAGTAGTCAATCTCTCTGACAGACCTCTAAATAGCACTGAGATGACTGTTCTGAGCAAGGGTCTTTCTTTTGTCCCAACACAACGCTTTGACAATTTCACCTGGGTTAAGGACCTACAATTATTTGTCCGTAAACTCAGGTGGCATACATTTTTTAAAAACAAAGATAAGCGTCAGTGTTTGGATCTTGGAATACTTACTGAACTCCTTACCGATGTCATGCTTTTACACAGCCTATCAGAAGGAGATGAGAGACCAGAAGGGTCAGGTCCTTTCACTACATTACTGTCACGACCATGGTCATGGTCGTGACGCAGGATCCGCATGCAGTTGCCTGCGGTTTGGTTTTATTGTCAACCACATGGTGAGGGCTGCTGGTATGTTGCCTCACGTGTGGTTGCCGCTGGTAACATGGTTCCACTTGGCAGTATAGCAGCCTGAGCTGTTGCTGGGCAGCTTGCTGTCAAGTGCATGCGGTAACTCCTGGTTGTGTGTGTGTGTATGTTATGCACTTTGTATGTCTGGTGTGCACGAGGTTTATGTAGGTGTGCACTGTGACACTTCCCTTCACTGTGGCTGCCCGTGGCAACGTTTGGTATGGTGTACATGTGGTGGCAGTGTCTCGGACTTCTGGCTGACTCCCAGGACATGGTTGCCTCGCATGTCGTTGCCTGCGGTAACAGCTGCAGTGTGATGCTCATTTGGACACTTTCCCCTTTAAGTTGAAGTCTTCCCTTCCCTGGTGTTGGAAGGGTTAACTTCCTTCCTAGTGTGTGTGTGCACTAGGTGTGTCTGTGTGGGTGTGGCTACTTGGGCTATTTAGCCTCAGTGGAGACCTGAAGCTGAGAGGTACTCCAGCCTTGTTTGTAAGCTGGAGGCACTCTCCTGGTTTATACCATCTGCCACTGAGAGCCACCCTTGTGGTCATAAATTATGTTTTTTGGTGTGAGGTTCCAAGCCTTCGAAAGAGGGTGCAGCATGTATGGCCTGACGTTTTCGGCATACATGTGCGTTCTCCGGAGGGAGAGCGTTATGGGGTTCACCGTTTACGGCGCGGTTGGTGGCTTATTCCCCGCCACCTTGCTAACCGTGTCCGTGTTGGTGACCCCTCGTCCCTCTCAGGGTTCCTTGCTCTGGTCGTCTGCTGGCAGCATTCCGTTGGTGTTCCGGCGGTGTGCTGGTGTGGAGTGGCTGTTGGCAGCGACCTGGAGTAGGAACGTTTTCCTGAGTTGGACGCGGTGTCCAGTGTCCCTCCTCCAGACTGCTTTGGTGGCTGGCTGCCTGAGACCTAGGTGACGGTCCAGGTAGGTTGGCGGCAGTTCTGGAGGGAGATACGGGTACCTGTCTGGCAGTGCCTACAGTTGCTCTTTTCTCCAGTCTGCAATGGTGGCTGACTACCTGGGACCGTTGTGTCGGTCCAGGTTTGTTGGCGGCAGTTCTGGAGGGAGACACTGGTGGTTTTCAGGCATTGTCCTTTCCCCCATCCCTGTTCTTAGTTCCTCACTATTTTTCGTTTTTTTTTTTGGTGAGGGGGGCTTTGAGGGGTGGGAGTGTCACGACCATGGTCATGGTCGTGACGCAGGATCCACATGCAGTTGCCTGCGGTTTGGTTTTATTGTCAACCACATGGTGAGGGCTGCTGGTATGTTGCCTCACGTGTGGTTGCCGCTGGTAACATGGTTGTACTTGGCAGTATAGCAGCCTGAGCTGTTGCTGGGCAGCTTGCTGTCAAGTGCATGCGGTAACTCCTGGTTGTGTGTGTGTGTGTGTATGTTATGCACTTTGTATGTCTGGTGTGCACGAGGTTTATGTAGGTGTGCACTGTGACACTTCCCTTCACTGTGGCTGCCCGTGGCAACGTTTGGTATGGTGTACATGTGGTGGCAGTGTCCCGGCCTTCAGGCTGATTCCCAGGACATGGTTGCCACGCATGTCGTTGCCTGCGGTAACAGCTGCAGTGTGATGCTCATTTGGACACTTTCCCCTTTAAGTTGAAGTCTTCCCTTCCCTGGTGTTGAAAGGGTTAACTTCCTTCCTAGTGTGTGTGCGCACTAGGTGTGTCTGTGTGGGTGTGGCCACTTGGGCTATTTAGCCTCAGTGGAGACCTGAAGCTGAGAGGTACTCCAGCCTTGTTTGTAAGCTGGAGGCACTCTCCTGGTTTATACCATCTGCCACTGAGAGCCACCCTTGTGGTCATAAATTATGTTTCATGGTGTTATGAAGATGTGTGTGTGGTCTCTTTGTTTTTGAACCTTATGGTCCTTGGTTCCTGTGTGATGTGTGTTGTGTGCTGTGTCCGTTTCTGTGTTAGGACAGCATCACTTGCACATGGGTTCCAGGCTTTGTTGTCTGTGGCAGGTGAGTGTTGTGTTTGCATTTACCTGCCATTGCCATAAGTTGTTTCTGTTCCCCTTTGTAGCTTGGCTACTTTAGACTCCTGTTCCTCCGTGTCCAGGAGGAACGGGCTGTCTACCCAGCTCCTAGTTCAGGGATCGACGGAGGGTCAGAAGGGATCCAAGGTTCCTGAGCATGAGCCCTCCTACCTTCAAGGGCAGCTCATGCAGCTAGGAGTCAGGGTCAGATTAGGGAAGCTCTAGGAGGTGACCTGCTCCCTAATTCTGTGCTCCTGGCCAAGCAGCGACCACCATCTTCCGTCATCGCACGGCTGAGGGTTTTCCCCAACCTCAGCCGTGACAATTACACAATAAGAGTAAACGTATGCCTCCACCAGGCGACATCTCTTGTTTAGATGTTTTCCTTCAAGTGGTATCTAATGACCTCACCCGAGTCTCTCCCCTCCCTCCATCACAAAATTGTACCAGAGAGGAATGGACTGCCATTTCCTCTCTGAAAGATGACCCCACAATAATCATCAAACCTTCGGATAAGGGAGGGGATATTGTTATTATGAACCGCTGTGACTATAAAACCATGTGTGATAGAATTTTGAAGGACAGTGAAAGTTATGCGATCCTCACGTCCAATCCCACGGAACCCTATTTGATCGAGTTGAGGGACCTGTTGTATACAGCTAAACAGGACAGATTGATCTCGCAGGAAGAGCTTGACTTTCTATACCCTAAATTCCCAACAACCGCCACCTTTTATAGTCTACCTAAGATGCATAAGGGGACTAGCCCCCTAAAGGGTAGGCCCATTGTTTCAGGGATAGGCAGTATTGGCCAAAATCTGGGTATCTATTTGGATCACATTCTTATGCCATTTGTGGTGTCTATCCCATCATACACAAGAGATACCATGGATCTGTTGAAGCGCCTTGATGGCATCAGCATTGAGAAGGAATCCATTCTGGGCAGCATTGATGTGGAAGCTCTATATTCTTCAATTCCTCATGACATAGGCCTCAAGGCCGTTGAACATTTTTTAAGCTTGAGAGGACAACAATTTTATGACCATAATCAATTTGTCCTGAGACTTCTCCGCTTTTTGCTGACCCATAATTTCTTCCTCTTCGATGGCAGACTGTACCACCAGCTCAGGGGCACAGCTATGGGCTGTTCGTGTGCGCCATCCTACGCAAATTTGCTCCTGGGGCTGGTTGGAGTCTGCTATTGTTTTCAGTGATGATTCCTCACTATGTACCGGTGCCATCTCGTTATGGGCCCGGTACATAGATGACATTTTTATCATCTGGAATGATACTTCCCTTTCTTTCAGTAATTTTGTCCAATGACTTAATTCCAATACCATTGGCTTAAGGTTCACATATGAGTCCAACACAGAGACCCTACCCTTTTTAGACGTGTATATCTATAGAAAACACCTCTGGTGAACTTTCTACTACGATCTACAGAAAGCCAACTGCAACTAATTCAGTGCTGCACTGGAATAGCAGTCATCCTATACCGCTCAAAAGAGGGATCCCGCAGGGTCAGTATTTGCGACTCCGCCGCAACTGTTCTGAAAAATCAGAATTTATCAAACAAGCTGATGTGCTGAGGGCAAGGTTTTCATCTAGGGGCTACCCAGACCATACACTCAGACCGGCCTTTCAGACAGCCATCTCTACTGATCGTACCAAACTACTTATACCTGGTGATAAGAACAATGGGGATCAAAAAATACGCCTCATCACCACTTTTGATGGTGCGTCAGGACGAGCTAAAGAGATCCTTAAAAAGCACTGGCCTATCCTGCTAATGGACCCCGACATCAGGGAGGTCATCCATGACTATCCACAAGTTACATTCAGGAAGGGCAGTAGCCTACGGGATCTCTTGGTTCAAAGTCATTACACCCCCGCCCCACAAAAGGGCACATGGCTGGATCGAGAACCTAAAGGATGTTTCAGATGCAGCGGCTGTGTTGCATGCAACACGATCCAATGTAGTAAAACCTTTTACAGCACTAATCTAGAGAGATCCTTCACAACTAAGCAATTCATTAATTGTAGGACGAAGGGGATCATCTATAAGATTACTTGTGACTGTAAAAAGGAATACATTGGTAAAACAAAAAGGGAGTTTCGTCGCCGCATAGGGGAACACCTGGGAGACATTGCTAATGGCAGAGACACTGCTGTGTCCAGACACGTACACGAGTGTCACCAGGGTAACACCAAATGCATTAAAGCCATAGGCATTGAGGTGGTTTACCCACCCATACGTGGTGGAGATTGGGATCGCATCTTATTACAGCATGAGGCCCGGTGGACCTATCTTTTACGCACCATATCTCCATCAGGATTAAATGAGCAACTCAATTATAGTTGTTTTATTAGATTTTCTGTGGCCCTTTTACTATACTTTGATCTCTTATCAGCATATCTGTGCATGTTGTATGTATGCTGCACGTGTGCCGCGTTGCATACGTACTGCATTTATAATTTTAGACTGCTGATTACTATATACACTACATGACATATGCGCGGCATTTACATTGTTATTGTAGACTGCCGACCCTCTGCGACCCTTACATGGGCAGACTGCACTTGTTCCTAACTGCCTGATGCCATCAGCTAAAAATTATCCTTTTATAACGCCTTAAATACCGTCTTTCCATTGCGGCCGCTTATCTGGTGGACCGCATCACTGACAGCTGCCGGGGACGCGTCCCGGTCACTAGGCAACCCTGTCAGAATGAACTGCGCATGTCCCGGCGTGTTCAAACACGGTGACGTCATCAGTGCTCACCGCGTCATCAAGGAGAGAGCCAAGCCTCGTTTTGGGATGGCGCTCTGTTTAAAAGATCGGCGGGCTTCACATGTAAGTTAGGCTTTTCATCACCTGCAAACACTAGGCCCCTAGTCAGGGAGGATTGTGGCCATTATAATATGCCACAATACTGCCCCCTATTTTGCCTTTTGAGCTGACTTCACATCTGGACTCAGCTCCAATGTTATTTGGGAACCGGCGGTCCGGGGCAAATGCATTACGGCCCGCACCGCGGCTCCTTGACTCTAACCATCTTTTTGCTCAGCTCCCCATGTTTCCCCTGATGAGTCCTTCTTCTGAAGGCGAAACATGCATGTAGGAATAGATAGGAGCAGGGCTTACTAGGGCTACTTATTTCAGGGCAAGGTTCCTGACAGGGTCGCCCTTATCAGGGCGGGTGCTCTGCTGTTAGGCTGCTACTTGTGTTTAGTCATCAGGGCCAGAGCAGTACCCCCCACTTAGGGTTTAATTAGGGATTTTTTCCCCCCGACCCTGCCGTATTTCATCACCACGTTATTTAGCCCAGGGATAGCTTTTACCTCTATTTCAGCTTCCTTCCTGGGATCGTAGATCACTGGAACCTTCCGGGTTGTGGTAGGACATTTGGTTATGAATATTAGGTGCCGCTGTGCACCGGCCTTTTTCCTACCACATTTTTTGTGATATATCATTCATTTTCAGGGATATCTTATATTATAATGTATTAAAAGTTATGTTTAAGGCTTTACATACTCCATATGATCACCTCTCCAGGTTGTTTTCTTAATTAATAGGTGATCAAACACGATTTTCATTAATATTCCTTAAATATTCTCTGTTAGTTCGGAAAAAGATATATGTCCATTCAGTTCAACATTTTCTCCTGCAATATTGATCCAGAAGAAGTAAAGAACCCCTTCTATGTTGGTGTAAAAATCTTCTTTCCTCGAGACGTAGATGCAGTGTTGGACTGGGGCGCAAAGGGCCCACCAGTAGAAGTGACTGTAGGGGCCCACCTTATAGTTTCATACAAATATTGACACCTAAGGGGGTTTTCCGATTTGCATCAACATTCTTTAAAATAATCCTTTATATAGTAAGATGTAGTGTAATCGCGCACATGACCACTGCAGCCAATCACTGGCCTTGGGGCTGTACACCACTGAGGCCAGTGATTAGTTACAGCAGTCAGGTGCGATACACAGGCATTTTACTGCGGCAGCCAAAACATTATGTCCTAGCTGCAGCCCGATGGAGAGAACAGGGTATTGGTGCTGGATCAAATAGTGATCAGGATGGTGAGTTTAAATTTTTTTTTTTAACAGCATCCCTATAGTTTAGCCTCAAAAATTTGAACTTAGGCACCCCCATCCAGCTCAGTAATAAGATACCATAACAATACCAAGCTCTGTACTTAGGTACGGTAACAGAAACAAGCTCTGTGCATAGATACAGCAACAGGACTCTGTTACACACATACCGACACCCTTTCATACACAAACTGTCACACATGCAGGCACTCTTACATACACACACTGTCATACATGCATGTACCCTTTCATACACACACTGTCATACATGCATGTACCCTTACATACACACACTGTCATACATGCAGGGACTCTTACATACACACATTGTCATACATGCAGGTACTATTACATGCACACACTGTCATACATGCAGTTACTCTTACATACACACACTGTCATACATGTGTAGTGTCCCACTACGTAAGGGTGGGCACTACTAAGGGTCATGTTGCCCCACCTCCTGTGGGAAATTGCTATGGTATTTTATATTGCAATGTAATGTATAATGTCATGTTAATTCCTGTGTACCAGGCCTGTTAGGGGTGTAATTTCTCCTCCCAAGCTGTAGAGGGAGCTAGGGAACCCCTTAGTATATATAGTTAGGCCCAGACAGGAAGGAGTTCAGTTCAGTCTAATCCAGGAGGCTAATTAGCTCAGGCTAGCCTGCCTGAGGTCCCTGAGCAAGAGAAGCTAGGAAGTTAATCCAGGGGAAGAAGTTACCTCCTGAGGATATATAGCACCTTTAAAAGTACAGTGCAGAGCCACTTTTATCCAGCCAAATAGAAAGCTGAAGGGCAGAAGGATATTTACAGCAAGAGGATATATACCAGAGGAAGTTTTCCCTACCCAAGGATAAAGCCAGCAATAGGGCATACGAGCCTTGGTGAAAGCCAGACAGGATCTGAGGAAAGTACAGCCTGATCTGTAAGTGTTATACCCTCTGAGTATCTTGCAAAGACTTTGCCTGCCATTTGTATGAAGCCTGCCTGTATTCAACATTATACCTATGGAACTAACTGAGGACTGTATATAGTTGAACTGTTCAGTAAAAAGAAGTTCTGGTTCACTGCAACTTTGTGTACCTCAATTATTCCTACAACAAATCGGTGTGCCACCGTTACCGGCACTGGCGTCACGAACTATAAGGGATCTTGCCACCGGCACATTAAACTTCCAACACCCAGGGCACCTCACCTATCACCTGGCTTGGTCCCTATACACAGAGAGTGATCCCAGAGGATTCATGTGCCAGCCTCTCCATCACTGCTGTACACCTGCCCAGGGTAAATAAAAACTGTGAGTACCAAGAGCAAACTGTGAGTACCAAGAGCAACCCTCGTTTTGCCTATTAACCGTGACCTCATATTCGCTCACCCTGCAGGGCTGCGTACTGCATATTTTGGCGTCACGAACAGGATATGGAATATTCCTACGCCATAGTGGAATTTGAACTGTGTGCCATTATTGCCTATAAAGTGATAAATGCCCTATCTGTTTATTTGAAAATTATTGGGCCAAAGAACTGTGAAAAATCACGGTGTGAAAACTGTATATTGTGGACTGTTTGCCGCTTCCTAAGTCACCGCTTGCTGTCAGTGAATTGACAGCCTTATGCTTAAAGATGGCCGCCTAAGCTACTGGAATTATTGCTGCGCCATCGTTGTGTCCCTCTGGCGTGAAAAAGAAGGAAAGGTACCGCCCTGCCTGTAAAGATGATACCGCCTACCTTGAATCCTGGAGCTCAGAGAGGCCGCGCCTATCTCCTGACGCTGCGCGTGGGACCTCCGCACGACGTAATCTCGTACCTCACGAGACCTGGACTGCGCATCACTGGAGTGAGTAAACTTTCGGTACTAACCGATTCCTTTGTATGCAAAAAGAGGTTTGAAGGAATCCAGCTCCACTTGATTAAAGGAATATAAATTTATTTTGCTTGCAGTAAAAACTCATCCATCAGTTTACAAAAATAGCAGTCTTGTCTACGCGTTTCGGGCTACCAGAGACAATTCCAGCCCTTCCTCATGACACAGTTAGAAATTAAAAAGTGAGACCTTTTAAAGGGGAAGGCACACCTGTTTTCACTAATTGTCTTCACAGGTCTGTAACCGCCCCCAAGAAAAGGTGCCACACCTTTACATAGCTCTTCTCATGAAAAGAAAAAAGAAAAAACACAAAGGAACATTAAACCATACATATACATAGTGAAAATACCTATGCAAAGATGAGAATAAAAAGGATACACATAAGGTATATGCTGGATGTACACAAAATTTATTTAGTTGAAATAATGGAGTGTACTGAAGCCATAATAGAAAAAGGGGTAAAAAAGAAAGAAAAAACCCCTGAAAGTGGTCCCTAAAAAGCCTGGATTATAATGTGTACATTATTGCTGCAAGATCAGATCCAAACGTTTATTTAAACCATCTGGTTGGCGCGTATTCAATGCAAAAATCCAAAAAGACTCTCTGTTTAATAATTTTCTTCTGTGGTCTCCTCCACGTTTAGGCAAGAAAACTTTTTCTATGCCTTGTACCACCATATCTGATGTGTCCCCACCATGGCAAACAGCAAAGTGCAGACTAGCTGCAGATACATTGCGATTGCCATGGTGGGGCACATTAGAGATGTGTTTGCGTATTCTGGACTTGATTGCATTAATAGTACAGCCCACATACTGCAGTTTACATTTTGTACATGTGATTAGATAAACTGCATGGGTTGTATTACAATTAAGATATGCTTTCACAGGGAAAACTATGTTATTTGAAGCTGAGGCAAAGGTCTTGGATATTAACATATGCGTGCAGCAAATACACCTATGGTGTCCACACCTATAACTTCCCTTGGTCCTAAGCCAGACTGGTTGCGATTTTTTTCTCTTCCTGGTACAGACTGGGGCTGACATAGCTTGCAATTGTGGGCGCTCTCCTAGCTGCACATTTAACTCCATCTGCAACTATGTCAGTCCATTCTTTATCATATGCCAGGACCCTTATTGTTGTAATTTTTATTTCTGTTTTTATTACTATTTGTACCTGTGTTGCAGGATGAGCCCTCTTTTTGTAATAATTTTTCCTGTCTAGGATAAAGGAGGGATCCCCTTTCAATGGTTGAGACCTGTCGTATAGCCTCCTCAACATGTTTTATGCCATAAGCTCTCTTACCCAGTCTGTGGCAAATATTTCTAGCTTCATTCATGAAGCTGTTTTCTTCTGTGCAATTCCTTCTTGCACGTATTATTTCACCCCTGGGTATATTAGCTATTACATGTTTTGGGTGACAGGATGTCGCATACAGTGTGGTATTCCCTGCCATAGGTTTCCTATAGGTGCAGGTGAAGACCCGATTGGTGGAGGAGTCCCCCCTCAGGTGCAAATCCAAAAAAGAAACCTCCCGTATATCATGGTGGACACTAAGCGAAATAGTGTCCACACAGGATTTAATGTAACTACAAAAGGATGGTATGGCCGCCACATCGCCCGTCCAAATTAGGATCAGGTCATCGATGTAATGGCCATACCACCTGATGTAGTGCCAGAAAGGGTGGGTGTCGATGAAGAGAAAACACCTCTCCCACCATGCCATGAAAATGTTGGCGATGGAGGGAGAGAATTTAGCCCCCATCGACACCCCCGATACCTGGAGATAAAATTTGTTGTTAAACATGAAGAAATTGCACCTGAGGAGGAAGTCTACCACCAACAGGACATATTCCTGCAAACCTGCAGTGATGTTCCCATATATATTTTTAGGAACCAGGTTAGAGATTTTATGGCCAATTCATGAGGGATGTTTGTGTACAAGGACACTACGTCCGCTGTGATCCATACATAATTTGGGGACCATTCAATATTTTTGACTATTTGCAAAACGGACGTAGTGTCCCTGAGAAAACCTGGTATTAATGGTATAAGTGGCTGAAGTATGGAATCAACCCATTGTGACATTCTTTCAGAAAAAGATCCAATGCCCGCTACAATTGGCCTAAGGGGGGGTGGAAAAACATGATATAAATGTATTCTGATTCCTTATTGGTTAGGAAACCTAATTTAGTCCCCAGATCCAGGATATCCTTCAATTCCCTCTGAAAAATGGGGAGGGGGTTGTCACTAAGAGTGACAAATACTGTGGTGTCCCTGAGCATGGACTCAATGAGGGTCCTATAGAGACCACTGTCCAACACGACAACCCCACCCCCTTTGTCAGATTGTTTTATTACAATATCCCCCCTTCGATTTCATATCTTGGAGTGCCCTTTTTTCTTTTTTGGTAATGTTGTTGCAGACCCCAGAACCCTGATTGATCTGATCATGCAGCAAGACCAAATCACGTTCCACCAAGTCTTGGTATTGATCCAGTGCTGGGGATCTGGATTGGATCGGATAAAAATCCGGATTCTTTGTGTGAAAATACACTGACCTATTATTCAATTCCAGATCACCCGGGACTGTATTCGACTCCTGAAGTTCACATGCATGTAACATTTCATGAAAAGTCATATATCCTACATCATAAGAACTAATACCTTCATAGGTGGAGGGATCGCTGGTGGACGCAACAGGGTGATCAGCGTCCCCAGCCTCTACCGCACAGGTATCATCACTACCCACCTGAAAGTGTCGGCGGAGAGTGAGGGCACAGGCCAGCCTGTTGACATCCAGAAGCGTCCTGTACAAATCAAATTGGCAAGTTGGAGAAAAGGATAAACCCCTTTTAAGTATGCCAATATCATCAGATGACAATATGGATGCGGATAAATTGATTACTTCAAGTTCATCCTGTCCTTTTTGTATCTCACTAGATACCGTCGATTTTCCATGTTTTCGACCCGCCCTCCGTTTTTTGAAACCGCTTTGTGTGAAACAGTCTCTTGACTTTGTGAGGTCTGCGTCAGTGAAGAGGTAAGATCCTGTTCAGAATCGACAGAGTCCAGATCCGTTGAGCTGAAGGAGACCCTTTGAGGATTTTTTCTCTTCTTTTTATTGCGCAACTTTTTTAATATAGATCGAGGTGTGTTCTGTTTTGAATCTGTCCATGTGTACACCTGGTTGGATTCATAGTCAAGCAAATCGCAATTATATTTCCTTTGCTTAAATTTTATGAGAACGTCCTCCATTTTTTGAAGATCATCCTTTAATTTATTATCCAGGTTGGTGAATTCAGGGTTGTTGATGTGTATACATAGGGTTTCTTGCGTTTTTTTAATGTTTTCCCTGAATTCCACGAGAGCTTGATTTTCATGAATTATAATCAAGTCCATCAGTTTCAAGGAACACTCCGATAAAATGGCTTCCCACTCCTTCAGAAAGGTATCCGAATATATGGTAGTAGGTTTTTTCTTTAGTCCGAGCCCTCTAGGAATCATTCCTTTATCCGTATGTTTTTTCAAGGAAGTAAGATCCCACCATATGCGGAGCTCTCTTGACATAAGATTTTCAAGTGAAGACAGACATGGTTAATTGTAAATTCTCCTGGATGGATTTGTTGGGTGTATCATAGATAGCATTCATTCGCTGTAATCTAACCGATTCCTTTGTATTCAAGTACCGGGAGGATTCCGATCCTTGCTGGGAGACTGGGGGGAGGTCTCTCATTAGTAATAAGAGACTTAATCCAGGGGAGAACACATCCAATTCGGATTTTGGCCTGCTCCGCTGCTCCTTAAAGGGCCATACCCGCTCCGGGGTCACCATTAGTAACGGCCTATGAAAGTGAAGTTCAGCATGAGTCTGCCTACAGAACTTGTCCCCATAGACCACGCCATGTCCGCAGGTGGCCCCCAATGAGCCTTCTGTAATTCACGCAGATGAGAACAGGGCGCCCGGCTCTGCGGCAGCATCCAGTCTGATGCCGCTGACCATGCCATATTATTTCAGGGCCCCCTGGTTCCCGCGATACTCCGTGGAAGCCCACCAACTGAAAGACTTTTAAGACCAGATCATGGCCTTATTCCGGCCCTATCCTATCTCCGCGGAGCAACAGATGGAGATCCTCTTAGCGCAGTTAGAAGGGGCCGCCCGCAGTGAAGTCATGTCATGGCCCAGCTCCGAAAAAAATAATATGGGACAGATCTTTGATCGCCTTGGCACCACGTTTGAAGCTAGGACGGTGTCGGAAGTTAAGATGCGATTTTTCAGCATAAAGCAACAGCCCGGTGAGTCACTCCGTGATTTTGCTTTGTCCCTGCAAGAGACCTTGAGGGCCGTGGTCCAGGTGGACCCCCGGGAGGCTGAGGACCAGGACCGGACTCTAAGAGAGCAGTTCATTGCTGAGGATGCTGTCGGCCCAACACCCCAATTGTGCGTTTTTGGACTTTAACCCCTTAAGGACATAGGACGTACCGGTACGCCCTATTTCCCGAGTCCTTAAGGACCAAGGACGTACCGGTACGTCCTAACTTTTAAATCGGGATTCCGGCGCCCGAGGGGTTAAACGGAACGGGAATTCGGCTGAAATCCTTCAGCCGGCATCCTGTGACAACGCCAGGGGGGGTGATGTGACCCCCCCGTGTCGGCGATCGCAGCAAACCGCAGGTCAATTCAGACCTGCGGTTTGCTGCGCTTTTTGCAGTTTCTGATGCCCGCGGTCCCTGACCGCGGGGATCAGAAACTTTAGAGTGGCTAAAATCTATATTTTTCACCCCCCCCTGCACCCCTGCATGATTTGATGCCGGCGAGTGGGGCGGGGGGGGTGTCGCAGGCGGTGGGGGCGTTGCGGGAGGCGGGCGGTGCGGCAGGCGGGATCGCGATCCCCCGCCCGCCTCCCCATGAATGATCGTTGGCTTCTAGTGGTTATACCAGGGTGCCAGCACATTGCTGGCACCCTGGTATAAACGGCTGACATCTGTGCAGATGTCAGCCGTTTAACCCTTTCCATACCGTGGTCCGTACGGACCGCTGTATGGAAAAAGTTAACTGTCATCGGTCAGGGAGCTCCCTCCCTCTCCATCGGGGGGCTGCTGTGCCTTTGCAGCCCCCCGATGGAGAGGGAGAGAGCCCCCAGAGAGCCCCCCTCAGCCCCGTGCTTACCCTTCCCCGTCTGCGAAGTTCTGAGCAGACGGGGAGGGTTCCCATGGCAACAGGACGCCTGCTCAGGCGTCCTGCTGTCCACGGTGCTGAACAGATCTATGCTGAAAGCATAGATCTGTTCAGTGTAAGTAAAATACAGTACAGAACAATATATATTGTACTGTACTGTATTATACAGACATCAGACCCACTGGATCTTCAAGAACCAAGCGGGTATGGGTCAAAAAAATGTAAAAAAAAAGTTAAGATAAAAAAAAAAACATTTATCACTGAATAAAAATTAAAAGAATAAAATAAACTACACATATTAGGTATCGCCGCGTCCGTAACGACCTGATCTATAAAATGGTCATGTTACTTTCCCCACACGGTGAACGCCATAAAAATAAAAACTATGAGAAAATTGAAATTTTGCCCACCTTACTTCCCAAAAAAGGTAATAAAAGTGATCAAAAAAGTCGCATGTATGCCAAAATAGTACCAATCAAACCGTCATCTCATCCTGCAAAACATGAGACCCTACTCAAGATAATCGCCCAAAAGCTGAAAAAACTATGGTTCTTAGACTATGGAAACACTAAAACATGTTTTCTTTTGTTTCAAAAATGAAATCATTGTGTAAAACTTACATAAATAAAAAAAAAGTATACATATTAGGTATCGCCGCGTCCGTATCGACCGGCTCTATAAAAATATCACATGACCTAACCCCTCAGATGACCACCGTAAAAAAATAAAAATAAAAACAGTGTAAAAAAAGCCATTTTTTGCCATCTTATGTCACAAAAAGTGTAATAGCAAGCGATCAAAAAGTCATATGCACCCCAATCAAACCATCATCTCATCCCGCAAAAAATGAGACCCTACTCAAGATAATCGCCCAAAAACTGAAAAAACTATGGCTCTTAGACTATGGAGACACTAAAACATTTTTTTGGTTTTAAAAATGAAGTTATTGTATAAAACTTACATAAATAAAAAAAAATGTATACATATTAGGTATCGCCGCGTCCGTGACAACCTGCTCTATAAAATTACCCCATGATCTAACCTGTCAGATGAATGTTGTAAATAACAAAAAAAAAAAAACGTGCCAAAAAAGCTATTTCTTGTTACCTTGCTGCACAAAAAGTGTAATATAGAGCAACCAAAAATCATATGTACCCTAAACTAGTACCAACAAAACTGCCACCCTATCCCGTAGTTTCTAAAATGGAGTCACTTTTTTGGAGTTTCCACTCTAGGGGTGCATCAGGGGGGCTTCAAATGGGACATGGTGTCAAAAAAACCAGTCCAGCAAAATCTGCCTTCCAAAAACCGTATGGCATTCCTTTCCTTCTGCGCCCTGCCGTGTGCCTGTACAGCTGTTTACGACCACATATGGGGTGTTTCTGTAAACTACAGAATCAGGGCCATAAATAATGAGTTTTGTTTGGCTGTTAACCCTTGCTTTGTAACTGGAAAAAAAATATTAAAATGGAAAATCTGCCAAAAATTTGAAATTTTGAAATTGTGTCTCTATTTTCCATTAAATCTTGTGCAACACCTAAAGGGTTAACAACGTTTGTAAAATCAGTTTTGAATACCTTGAAGGGTGTAGTTTCTTAGATGGGGTCACTTTTATGGAGTTTCTACTCTAGGGGTGCATCAGGGGGGCTTCAAATGGGACATGGTGTCAAAAAAACAGTCCAGCAAAATCAGCCTTCCAAAAACCAAACGGCGCACCTTTCACTCTACGCCCTACTGTGTGCCCGTACAGTAGTTTACGGCCACATATGGGGTGTTTCTGTAAACAGCAGAGTCAGGGCAATAAAGATACAGTCTTGTTTGGCTGTTAACCCTTGCTTTGTTAGTGGAAAAAATGGGTTAAAATTGAAAATTAGGCAAAAAAATGAAATTCTCAAATTTCATCCCCATTTGCCAATAACTCTTGTGCAACACCTAAAGGGTTAACGACGTATGTAAAATCAGTTTTGAATACCTTGAGGGGTGTAGTTTCTTAGATGGGGTCACTTTTAGGGAGTTTCTCCTCTAGGGGTGCATCAGGGGGCTTCAAATGGGACATGGTGTCAAAAAACCAGTCCATAAAAATCAGCCTTCCAAAAACCATACGGCGCACCTTTCCCTCTACGCCCCGCTGTGTGGCCGTACAGTAGTTTACGGCCACATATTGGGTGTTTCTGTAAACGGCAGAGTCAGGGCAATAAAGATACAGTCTTGTTTGGCTGTTAACCCTTGCTTTGTTAGTGGAAAAAATGGGTTAAAATGAAAAATTAGACAAAAAAATGTAATTCTCAAATTTCCTCCCCATTTGCCAATAACTCTTGTGCAACACCTAAAGGGTTAATAATGTATGCAAAATCAGTTTTGAATACCTTGAGGGGTGTAGTTTCTTAGATGGGGTCATTTTTGGGTGGTTTCTATTATGTAAGCCTCGCAAATCGACTTCAGACCTGAACTGGTCCCTAAAAATTTAGTTTTAGTAAATTTCTGAAAAATTTCAAGATTTGCTTCTAAACTTCTAAGCCTTATAACATCCCCAAAAAATAAAATATCATTCCCAAAACAATTCACACATGAAGTAGACATATGGGGAATGTAAAGTCATCACAATTTTTTGGGGTATTACTATGTATTACAGAAGTAGAGAAACTGAAACTTTGAAATTTGCAAATTTTTCCAAATTTTTGGTAAATTAGGTATTTTTTTGTGCAAAAAAAAAAATTTTTTTGACTTCATTTTACCAGTGTCATGAAGTACAATATGTGACGAAAAAACAATCTCAGAATGGCCTGGATAAGTCAAAGCGTTTTAAAGTTATTAGCACTTAAAGTGACACTGGTCAGATTTCCAAAAAATGGCCTGGTCCTTAAGGTGAAAATGAGCCCGGTCCTTAAGGGGTTAAGGAGCTGGCCATCAATATCCTGGGTCAAAACCCGCCCACAGGGCCGGCGGCCTCCCTTGAACCTCAGGCCTGCCATCCAAAAACTATTGATGTGAAAACGTCCGGAGCCAGTCAAGCCACCCAGGCTCCAGTAACAGATGTTGTGGCGGCGTTAATGGAGCAAGTTAACCATCTCACTAAGAGCCTGGAAAAGGTGTGCATGAAAATAGAGGAATGGGAAAGACCATTGTTATTGGAAGACGAAAGCCCCCTAACTTAAAGGCTCCTCCCGCCTGCATATAAAGAGGTCTACCCCAAAGAACCCAATGGGCGACCGAGTTATCGGTCTAAGAATCACAAACAGCCTGTCTGCACCTATTGTAAAAAATATGGTCATACTGAGACAATGTGTTGGCAGTTAAACGGGCCACCCCCGAGGCCGAGGACCGCCCCTCGGGAGGTAGAACAGTAGGTCCAAAGGATCCAAGTTGGATGCCCAGATACGTGGGATCTTGTCCGAAAATTAACATATGCATCAACGGGATACCTTTTGAAGCCCTGCTGGATACTGGGTCTCAGGTCACCACCATTCAACAACCCACCTTTGACAAATTCTGGGATTCAAGTCTCCTCACCCAGCCACCGGAATCCTGGCTGGATATCATTGCTAGCAACGGCAAGCCGGTGAAAGTCCATGGGTACTGGGAACCTACCCTTCAGGTGGGAGAAGCCACCTTACCACAGCAAGGTGTGATTGTGGTGCAAGCCGGAGATAAAGGGGGACACCCTGTGATCTTAGGGACTAATGTCTTTAAAAATTGTTACTCCGAGGTACTTGAGGCCCTGAACCAGTCCATACCTTCAGCTTCACCTGCTTCTAAAAGAGTCATTCAAAAGACTATCAGTGTGCTGTGTGCTCAGCAAAAATTTGCGAATGGAAAAGGAGAAATTTGCACTGCCCAGATCCGGGATAACCGGCCGGTGATCCTGTAACCGAATTCCCAAATCCTTTTGTGTTGCCGTGCTGTACTAGGGATCCAGGGCCAAGACAATCAAGCCCTGGTGGAGCCTATCCAGATTGAAAATCATCCATTCGTGCGAGCAGCCAAGAGCCTAGTGACCATATCTCAAGGTAAAGTGCCTGTCCGTTTGATTAATTTCAGTGATCACCCTGTTGCTCTCTCTAAGCACTGCCCTGTTGCTCAGCTTTTCCAGGTATCCTTCCAGGATGTTGTCTGCCTGCCTGCCACGGAAACGCCTCAAACTGCACAGAGCAGCAGCGCCCCTGCCAGCGCCTCTTCAGTATCCTGGTGGGAGGAACTTCATGTGGGGAACGAATCCACCCCGAAGGATCAAATAGAGGGAGTCCTGAATCTGGTGAAGGAGCACCACCAGGCCTTTAGCAAGCACTCCACAGACTATGGAGAGGTCAGTGTAATCAAACACACCATACCTACTGGCTCTCATCCTCCTATCAAGGAGAGATACAGACCCATATCTCCTACTACCTATCAGTCCGTAAAAGAGATGATACAGGAAATGAAGGACTCTAATATAATCCGGGACAGTCATAGTCCCTGGGCTGCGCCCCTAGTTCTTGTTCGTAAAAAAGATGACAGTATTAGATTCTGCGTGGACTATAGAAAAATTTATCAAATCACCCACAAAGACGCTTATACGTTGCCACGCATTGAAGAGTTTTTGACCGCCCTGGGGTCATCAGCCTACTTCTCGACTCTGGACTTAACCAGTGGATACTGGCAGGTACCTATGGCCCCGGAAGACCGTGAAAAGACCGCTTTCACTACGCCTATGGGCCTGTTTGAATTTAACTACATGCCTTTCGGACTGTGTAATGGTCCAGGGACATTCCAGCGGTTGATGGAGCGTTGTTTAGGCCATAAGAACTTTGAAACTGTATTGCTATACTTGGATGACGTCATTATCTACTCCAAGACATATAAGGATCATTTAAAGCATCTGGCCGAAGTGTTTCAAGTCCTCGCTAAATATGGCCTTAAAATCAAGCCGTCCAAGTGCCATCTGCTGAAACCAGCTGTGAAGTACCTGGGCCATGTTGTTAGTGCAGAAGGGGTCCAGCCTGATCCTGATAAACTTGCTGCTGTCCGTAATTGGCCTACTCCTACCACCGTGAAGGAGGTGAGAAGTTTCCTCAGCTTTGCAGGATATTACAGACGCTTCATCCCGCATTTTGCACAGATTGCGGATCCGATCCAGGAACTCCTAAGGGGGCATCCCAAAAAGAGTCCAAAGACTCCTATCCCTGTTGAATGGAATGAAGAACGGGAGATTGCCTTCCAGCTCCTAAAGAAGAAGCTGACTGAACCCCCTGTCCTGGGTTATCCGGATTATCAGAAGCAGTTTCACCTCTATACGGATGCCAGTGAAAGAGGCCTGGGAGCCGTGTTGGCTCAGGTGCAAGACAACAAAGAGAGGGTGATTGCCTACGCCAGCAGATCCCTGAGGGGAGATGATAAAAACGATCAGAATTATAGTTCCTTCAAGCTGGAGTTCCTTGCTTTAGTGTGGGCTGTGACTGAAAAATTCAAGGACTACCTTGCTGCCACTCCGTTTGTCGCCATTACTGACAACAATCCCCTGGCACACCTGAATACAGCCAAGTTAGGGGCTCTGGAACAAAGATGGGCCTCCCGCTGGGCAGGCCGCTCAAATGATAATGCTGATGCCCTGTCTCGGTTTCCCACTACAGAAGCACCAGATGAACCAAAAGATGCCTGGGAAGAGATGGAGATGCCGGCGTTTTACAACAAGTTTGCTCAGCAAGATAATGTTCACACTGAAAATAACTCGGCTGCTGATCCCTCTCCACTGATTAATCCTGAGTCCAGAGGCGAACAAGAAAGGTGGATTAAGCTCCAGTCAGAAAGTAGAGTCCTTGGTAAACTGCTCGACTTCCTTACTAGTGGAAGAACTCCTGAGAGAGTCCGCAGGAAGAGTGCAGACCCAGAACTATTGAAATTGTGGAGACATCGCCACCAACTCTTCCTTCAAAAAGGCCTGTTGCTAAGAAGGAGCCTGGATCCAGTGTCCTGCGATAGGGTGTATCAGATCCTCATACCACGTCGAGACGCCAGTCTTGTATTAGAGATGTATCACAACCGGTCTGGACATTTCGGTGTGCAGAAAACTGAGGCCACCATTCGCAGAAGGTTCTATTGGATTGGGATGAGAGAATACATTGAAAAATGGTGCCGGGAATGTACTGCCTGTGCGTTCGGGAAAAGTGAACGCCATGACCAGAGAGCGCCTCTCCATCCTATCGTGAGTAAGGCTCCCCTGGAGTTTGTTGCCATTGATCATGTGAAGTTGAAGCCAAGTCGCTCAGGTTATACTTATGCCATGACCATTATTGATCACTTCACTAAGTTTGTTGTAGCAGTGCCTGTGAACGACCTGACAGCCAAGACTGCGGCAGAAGCATTCTGGAAGCATTTCCTTCTGCCCTACGGCTGCCCAGAGAGAATCCTCACCGACCAGGGGTCTGCGTTTGAATCACAGTTGTTCCAGGAGATGTGCCTGCTACATAACTGCCAGAAGGTCCGGACCACCGCCTATCATCTGCAAGGTAACGGACTCTGTGAAAAAATGAATCAAACTCTCATCGAAATGTTGAGAGCAGTGCCCCCTGAGACAAGGGGTAATTGGCCTACTCTGCTGCCACAACTTATGTATATGTATAACAATACCATTCACTGCTCCACCGGGTACACACCCTTCTATTTCATGTTCGGCCGTCAAGGGAGGCTGCCTGCTGACCACTCCCTGGACGTGCAAGTACCCGATGCCATCAACCCACTACCAAAGACTGATTGGGTGGTGGAGCATCAAAGATGTCTCCTTGATGCCAAAGAGATTTTTCAGGAGCGCATGGAAAGTGCCCGAGAGCGGCAGCAGAGAGACTATGACCTGGCTGCTCATGCGGAACCTCTTGCTATAGGAGACGTGGTGTGGTTGAAGAATAACCACCAAACCAGCAAGCTGGACAGTAAGTGGGAGAGGACTCCCTACGTCATTACTGACATTATTCCTAATGCTGAGACCCACGTGTACCAAATTTCCAGGGAAGGTAAAGGCTCTCAGATTGTACACAGGAACCATTTAAAGCCCTGCATAGAAGGAGAAACTGCAACAGAGGACATTGAGCCAGAGTCGTCAGCCCAACCTGTTGATCCTATGCAGGCCGTTGAGAACCTGTTACATGATAAAGAGCCACTTCATTGAACTTGGTGGTACCGGCTCCTGTTCCTGCTAGTCCTCGACCCCAGGATGACCTGTCCCAGGGTGTACCAGAAAGGGCTCCAGAACCTGCGGATTCCTCTGGCCCCCCTGAGCCAAGGCAGGAAGAGTCTCTGCCAGTAAGGAGATCCACGCGGCCTACTACGGGGCACCCACCTGTGAGATTCGGAGACTACATTGTTGACCGGAGTAACTCCTCCCGGGAAACCCCTGTTTAACTGTCTACAAGACCCGGGTACGGACTTACAGTATTTCGTTCTTTTGAGCCTCCAGGAACTTATGTCATATTTGTATTTTATTATTATGGACTATCCTGGTTATTCCTGATACGCTGTACCAGGTCAGCGCCCCTGTTCCCTATATTATCCTGTGTGAAGAGAACGACGCCCCTTTTCACCGCACTTGTTCCTTTGCCAGCGGAGCTGCCTGATATTTTCCTTGCAAATGTAGTGTTTGTTGTATATGCCTGCTTTGCATTTTTGTCTTTCAGGTCAAAGTTTCCAGCTAGGCGGGCCCCCTGTGTTGCGCCGAGGACGGGCAACCTCAAAGTAGCGGGGTATGTAGTGTCCCACTACGTAAGGATGGGCACTACTAAGGGTCATGTTGCCCCACCTCCTGTGGGAAATTGCTATGGTATTTTATATTGCAATGTAATGTATAATGTCATGTTAATTCCTGTGTACCAGGCCTGTTAGGGGTGTAATTTCTCCTCCCAAGCTGTAGAGGGAGCTAGGGAACCCCTTAGTATATATAGTTAGGCCCAGACAGGAAGGAGTTCAGTTCAGTCTAATCCAGGAGGCTAATTAGCTCAGGCTAGCCTGCCTGAGGTCCCTGAGCAAGAGAAGCTAGGAAGTTAATCCAGGGGAAGAAGTTACCTCCTGAGGATATATAGCACCTTTAAAAGTACAGTGCAAAGACACTTTTATCCAGCCAAATAGAAAGCTGAAGGGCAGAAGGATATTTACAGCAAGAGGATATATACCGGAGGAAGTTTTCCCTACCCAAGGATAAAGCCAGCAATAGGGCATACGAGCCTTGGTGAAAGCCAGACAGGATCTGAGGAAAGTACAGCCTGATCTGTAAGTGTTATACCCTCTGAGTATCTTGCAAAGACTTTGCCTGCCATTTGTATGAAGCCTGCCTGTATTCAACATTATACCTATGGAACTAACTGAGGACTGTATATAGTTGAACTGTTCAGTAAAAAGAAGTTCTGGTTCACTGCAACTTTGTATACCTCAATTATTCCTACAACAAATCGGTGTGCCATCGTTACCGGCACTGGCGTCACGAACTATAAGGAATCTTGCCACCAGCACATTAAAGTTCCAACACCCAGGGCACCTCACCTACCACCTGGCCTGGTCCCTATACACAGAGAGTGCCCCAGAGGATTCATGTGCCAGCCTCTCCATCACTGCTGTACGCCTGCCCAGGGTAAATAAAAACTGTGAGTACCAAGAGCAACCCTCGTTCTGCCTATTAATCGTGACCTCACATTCGCTCACCCTGCAGGGCTGCGTACTGCACATACAGGCACTATTACATGCACACACTGTCATACATGCAGGTACTCTTACATAGGCACACTGTCATACATGCAGGTACTCTTACATAGGCACACTGTCATACATGCAGGTACTCTTACATAGGCACACTGTCATACATGCAGGTACTCTTACATAGGCACACTGTCATACATGCAGGTACTCTTACATAGGCACACTGTCATACATGCAGGTACTCTTACATAAGCACACTGTCATACATGCAGGTACTCTTACATAGGCACACTGTCATACATGCAGGTACTCTTACATAGACACACTGTCATGCATGCAGGTACTCTTACATACACACAGTCATACATGTATGTACCCTTACATATACACACTGTCATACATGCAGGCACCCTTTCATACATACACTGTCATACATGCAGGCACCCTTTCATACATGCAGGCACCCTTTCATACCGACACTGTCATACATGGAGGCACTTTTTAAACCAATTACAATACATGTAGATTCCTTCCTCACCTCATGGCCCTCTGTGTTGCTAGTTGTGTCCCCAGGTTCTGAACCAGGCTCCTCCCCCTTGCAGCAACAGGGATCCAGACTGATCACACAGGCAGCAGTCCTTCTAGCAGAGCTGCCTCATTGGAGGAGAGGCTGTCAGTGCTATTGACTGACAGGTTTTAGTCCAATCAGCACTCCTGGTCAGAGTAAGGCTGTTTCCACATGATCTAATTTACATAAAATCGCAGCAAAATGCCTCGTTTTTATTTGCCACGATTTTATGAAAATCAGATCATCTGGAAACAGCCTTACTCTGAACAAGAGTGCCGATTACACAAAACTTGTCAGTTCCCATGAATCGGCACTGGTGTGGAGCCCTCCTTGTCATTTAGGATGAATCGCAGGCAGCATGCATCCTACTGTGTACAGGGGGCGGAGCTTATCGCAGACAGCTTCTAAGCAAGGAAGCTCACTGGCTGGTTCGGGGGCCCACCGAGGATTTCCCCGGTGGGCTAGTCCGAGCCTGCGTATATGTCGTCTTTATCATACATATGTTCACACAAATACACACAAATTTTGGCAATCTTTCTGAGTACTGCATTCTTCCCCTTCTGTTTATTAGGGCTCATGCACAGAACTGTATTTTCTGTCCGCATCCGATCCACATTTTTGTGGATCGGATGCAGACTCATTAATTTCGATGGGGCTGCAAAAGATGCAGACCATGTGCTGTCCGCCTCTGTATGTTCATACCTTGGCCCCGCAAAAAAAAATAGAACATGTCATATTGTTGTCCGTTTTGAAGACATGAATAGGCATTTGTAACGCAGTTTGGGACCTGTTGAAGGGATGCACACGACTGTTATTTGTATTTTTTGGATCCGGGATTTGCAGACCACAAAAACAGATATGGTCGTGTCTATAAGGCCCTATTCTTTGTTCACATCTCCTGACACACATATACCAATTGTAGCCATATGCTATTGTTATCCTTTTTTTTTTTTACTGTATCGGAAAGTGAAGCATCCTGCATTCTACTATGCAGTGCACCTTCGCAGGGAAATGTTAAGTATACAGTTTGGGCAATGGGCGACATATACCACGCTGTGGCTATACACTGGTACAAGTTAGAGCCTATCTGAGTGATACATTAATAATAATCCCAATGTATACTTCTAAGATAAAGTTCTAACAAGATGTGAAGAGAGCCTAAATTTTGTTTGTCCACCTTTGAACCTGTTCAAGCACTATGGGGGACATTTATCAAATCTACTGCGCCAGTTTTGTGGCCTAAAAAGGTCTTAACTACTTCCAGACCGGGCCATTTACCCCCCCCCCCCCCCTTCCTGACCAGGCCTAATTTTGCAAATCTGACGTGTCATTTTATGTGGAAAGAACTTTGGAACGCTTTTACTTATCCAAGTCATTCAGAGACTGTTGAGTCAATGTTTTTTATTTATAAAAAAAAATCCAAAAGTTAACGAAAATTTTAAAAAATTCACTGTTTTCTAAATTTGAACTTCTCTGCTTTTAAGACAGATAGTGATGCCTCATAAAATATTAATTAATTAACATTCCCCATATATCTACTTTATGTGGGCATCATTTTGGTAATGTAATTTAGTTATTTTTTAGGACGTTAGAAGGTTTCGACTTTTTGAACTTTTAGGACCTGTTCAGTTCTGAAGTCACTTTGTAGGGCTTACATAGTGGAAACCCCCCATAAATGACCCCATTGTAGAAACTACACCACTCAAGTTACTCAAAACTGATTTTACTAACTTTGTTAACCCTTTAGGTGTTCTACAAGAATTAAAGGGAAAATCGAGTGTTAACAGCCAAACAAAACTTAATATTTATTACCCTGATTCTGTGGTTTACATAAACACCCCACAAGTGGTCTTAAAATGATGTGAGGGCGCAGAAGAAAAGGAGCGCCATATGGTTTTTGGAAGGCAGATTTTGCTAAACTAGTTTTTAGATGCCATGTCCCACTTGAAGCCCCCCTGATGCACCCTTACAGTAGAAACTCCCAAAAAGTGCCCCATTTTGGAAACTAGGGGATAAGGTGCCAGTTTTATTGGTGCTATTTTTGGGGTACATATAATTTTTAATCGTTCTATATTACATTTTTTGTGAGGCAAGGTAACCAAAAAATGGCTGTTTTGGCACTGTTTCTGTTTTTTACAACATTCATCTGACAGGGTAGATAGTGTGCTATTTTTATAGAGCAGGTTGTTACGGACGCAATGATGTCTAATATGTCCACTTTCTTTGTTTGTTTCAGTTTTACATAATAAAGCATTTTTGAAAAAAAAATATTTGTGTCTCCATTTTCTCAACGTCATTTTTTTTATTTTTCTGCCAATCTGCATATTTGATTTTTTGATAATTCATTATTACACTTTATGGGGCAAGGTGACCAAAAAATTGGTTGTTTTAGCAGCTTTTATTTATTTTTACAGCGTTCACCTGAGGGGTTAGGTCATGCTACTCTTTGATAAAGCAGATCATTACGGATGTGGCAATACCTAATATGTATACTTTTTATTTATTTAAGTTTTACACAATAATAGCATTTTTGAAACAAAAAAAATTATGTTTTAGTGTCTCCATAGTCTTGAGAGCCATAGCCGTTTTATTTTTTTGACCGATTGTCTTAGTTAGGAACTCATTTTTTGACTGTTTGATTAGTACTATTTTGGGGGGCATACGCCTTTCTGATCGCTTGGTGTTGCACTTTATGTGATGTTAGGTGAAAAAAAATTGCTTTTTTGGCACTGTTTTTATTTCATTTTTTTTTACCGTGTCCATCTGAGGGGTTAGGTCATGTAATATTTTTATATAGCAGGTTGTTACGGACACAGCAATACCTAATATACCTAATATGTCAATTTTTTTTATTTATTTCACTTTTACACAATAATAGCCATTTTTTAAACAAATAAAATGATGTTTTAATGTCTCCATATTCTGAGAGCTATAGTTTTTTTTTTTTGAGCGATTTTCTAATGTAGGGACTCATTTTTTGTGGGATGAGGTGATGGTTTTATTAGTACCATTTTGTGGAACATACGCCTTTTTAATAACTTGATGTTGCACTTTTTGTGATGTAAGGTGATTAAAATTCTTTCTATTACTACCATTTTGTTTTTACATGCGAAACCTTTTTTTTATTATTATTTTTTTTTTATAAAACACTTTATTTTATACTTTGCATCCCCCATAAGGTCATATAAGACCTCTGGGGGACATTTAACTTCACATTTTTTCCCCCCCACTATTGATTTCTCCTGTAACTGGGGCTGACATAGTAGCCCAAGTTACAGGGGAAATACACCCCCCAGAGAGGCTGTACAGCAGTATACAGTGCTGTACAGCCTCAGTGCAGGAGTTGGAAGACCCGACAGCTCCTGCACTCTCCCGGCCCTACGGTCACATGACGACCGGACCAGGACAGGAAGCGCATAGCGCTTCCTGATCTATATACACAGCGCTTATTGAGCGCTGTGTATAAAGCGATCTAGAAGGCAGGGACATCGAGGAATGGTCCCTGCCTTCTCTCTGGGTTGCCTTGCTGTCGCTGACAGAGGGCCCCCCACTCGGCAGTTGCACAATTAGCGTGCAGCTGCCATCTCTGAATGGACGTTCCAGAACATCAATTCAGACATTAATGACCGCCCATAGGACGTTTATAGTCAATGGGCGGTCGTAAAGTGGTTAAGCCGGTCATGCTCAACCTGCGGCCCTACAGCTGTTGCAAAACTAGAACTCCCAGCATCCCTGAACAGCCTACAACAGGGCATGGTGGGAGACAATTGTAGTTTTACAACAGCTGGAGGGCCGCAGGTTGAGCATCCCTGTCTTAAGAGATGTTGTATGCAACGTGGAGTGAAAAGTTGGTTGGGAATACAGATTAGAACACTTTCCTGTCTCATTTATAACACGTGGCTTTTTAAAAAGTCGCATCTTCACACCAGGCAACTCCCTGGTGAGGTCGAATGTGATGCTGTACTGTTAGCAGTAGTAGTGTAATAGCGGCAGCCAGTTACAATTTTTCTTAGACTGCCCTAGAGGGATATTCTGCCTAGACGTCTTAGTGGAGAGTCGGATGGAGAATTTTATTTAGCTCCGATTCCTGTGAGGCCAAAATGAAAACTATATTCTCTAGTGAAGTACATGTCTTTGGCGCCATAGCGGTGTGCAATTGTGGCATGTTGTGAGCCTACTGGGGCAAATAAACTCTGGTGAATGATTCTGTGTGTGCTAACCACATTGGTTTACTTGGAAACGTCTGTCTGACCAAGCAAATGTGGATTAGGAAGAAGCAGGAGAAAGATGAATTCACTGCATCTCTTCACAAAGCTTTAAAGGGGTTTTAATATTGATTACCTATCCCCAGGATAGGTTATCAATATCAGATTGGTGGGGGTCTGACACCCCTGCAGATCAGCTGGTTGACGAGAAGGCTGCGCTTTGTGCGAGCACTGAATTCCCTTCATTCTTTACCTGCTTGCTGTTGACATGGCAGTGGCGAGCAGGTGTAATTGCAAGCCGTCCAATTCACTTCTATGCTGATTGGTGGGGGTGCCGGGTGTTTGACCCCAGCTGATCGGATATTGAAGACTTAGGGCTCATGCACACAACCGTATGTATTTTACGGTCCGCAAAAAATACGGATGACATCCGTGTGCATTCCGTATTTTGCCGAACGGAACAGCTGGCCCTTCATAGAACAGTACTATCCTTGTCTGTAATGCAGACAATAATAGGACATGTTCTATTTTTTGCGGAACGGAAACGGAATGCAAACGGAGTAACTTCTGTTTTTTGCGGACCCATTGAAGTGAATGGTTCCTCATACGGTCCGTAAAAAAAACCCGGAACGGACACAGAAAGAAAATACGTTCGTATGCATGAGCCCTTATCCTGAGGATAGGTCTTCAATATTAATATCCTGGAAAAACCCTTTAAGGGAGCTTACTGAAAACAGATATATAAGGCTGTCATCTGTCATTAAATTAAATACAATCAGGCTTGGATATGCTCCGTGGAGTAATGGCTACAGATATAGAATTGAAATATATATATATATATATATATATATATACACACACACACACATACACACAAGTTCACCTGATTTGCTACAAATAGGCCCTCAGAGGCTTCTTTTGGCTAGTGTACCTCTTGGTAAGAGATTGTTTACAGCAAGACATGCCTCTACAACACAAACACATTTTGCCCAGTTGACAGACTTTGAGAGGGGACGCATCACTGGACTGAGAGAAGCAGGATTGTTGTTTTGACAAATTGCCCGCCCTCTAGGCCGTTCTGATCTAGCTGTTAGGATGTGTTGGGAGCGATGGTTATGTGAGGGCACGCATGCACACACAGTGAACAGGCTCTGGCCAGCCCAGACAGACCACCAGTAGACAGGATCACAAGCTGCTCCCACAGTTTAGTTGTCCACTATTCAGACACAGGTGCCACCTTCATTACACATCCCCAGGGCCGGCGTCAGCACCCGGGCAAGTGCCAGGGCCCACTGCTCATGGGGCGGTCCACTGTGCCCGCTCACTCCTGCAGCTGTGTCCAGGTCTTCATTAAACTGCCTGTTCTGAATTCTAGGGCAGCTTAACCCAGCAATGCAGACAATGTTTGCCATGTGCACTGCTGGGATGAGCTGCCCCAGGACTCAGAACAGGGAAGATGGAGTTTCCTACCGGGCTAAAGGACCTTCCTGATATCATCCGCCCATGTGACCAGTGGGGGAGGAGCCAGAGAGCTGTGTTCCTGTAGGAACAGGAGCCTGGCTGTAATGTGGTGAGGCCTAGCTGTGTGTGTGTGTGTCTGTCTGTCCGTGTGTCCATACCAGTCTAGCCCAGGCATCCTCAAACTGCAGCCCTCCAGATGTTGCAAAACTACAACTCCCAGCATGCCCGAACAGCCTACAGGTATCAGCGTACAGCAGGGCATTGTGGGAGTTGTAGTTTTACAACAGCTGGAGGGCCGCAGTTTGAGGATGCCTGATCTAGAGAGCCATTGCATATGACCATCTTCTCTAGTAGTGATACAAAGGACAGTAACAGCCCATCGTAAAGGTTGTGTGTGTGTATATAAATATATATATATTTTTTATTATAGACATGTGATACGATGTTATTCTGTAAATATTATACATCATACTGTATTAGGCTGTTAATATATTTCTAGGTTCCTTATAATGCAGTGGTCCCCAACCTTTTTTGCACCAAGGACCAGTATCATGCAAGACAATTTTCTCAGGGACTGGGTGGGGTGGGGGGTTCTCAGGCAGGGCTTAGGGAGGTGATGGTCGGCGCTGACTGTCACGCGCATAACAAAAACACAAGGTGCATGTTAAATACACTGCTCAAAAAAATAAAGGGAACACAAAAATAACACATCCTAGATCTGAATTAATTAAATATTCTTCTGAAATACTTTGTTCTTTACATAGTTGAATGTGCTGACAACAAAATCACACAAAAATTAAAATATGGAAATCAAATTTTTCAACCCATGGAGGTCTGGATTTGGAGTCACACTCAAAAATTAAAGTGGAAAAACACACTACAGGCTGAGCCAACTTTGATGTAATGTCCTTAAAACAAGTCAAAATGAGGCTCAGTAGTGTGTGTGGCCTCCACGTGCCTGTATGACCTCCTTACAACGCCTGTGCATGCTCCTGATGAGGTGGCGGACGGTCTCCTGAGGGATCTCCTCCCAGACCTGGACTAAAGCATCTGCCAACTCCTGGACAGTCTGTGGTGCAACGTGACGTTGGTGGATAGAGCGAGACATGATGTCCCAGATGTGCTCAATTGGATTCAGGTCTGGGGAACGGACAGGCCAGTCCATAGCATCAATGCCTTCATCTTGCAGGAACTGCTGACACACTCCAGCCACATGAGGTCTAGCATTGTCTTGCATTAGGAGGAACCCAGGGCCAACCGCACCAACATATGGTCTCACAAGGGGTCTGAGGATCTCATCTCGGTACCTAATGGCAGTCAGGCTACCTCTGGCGAGCACATGGAGGGCTGTGCGGCGCTCCAAAGAAATGCCACCCCACACGATTACTGACCCAATGCCAAACCGGTCATGCTGGAGGATGTTGCAGGCAGCAGAACGTTCTCCACGGCGTCTCAAGACTCTGTCACATGTGCTCAGTGTGAACCTGCTTTCATCTGTGAAGAGCACAGGGCGCCAGTGGCGAATTTGCCAATCTTGGTGTTCTCTGGAAAATGCCAAACGTCCTGCACGGTGTTGGGCTGTAAGCACAACCCCCACCTGTGGACGTCGGGCCCTCATAGAGTCTGTTTCTGACCGTTTGAGCAGACACATGCACATTTGTGGCCTGCTGGAGGTCATTTTGCAGGGCTCTGGCAGTGCTCCTCCTATTCCTCCTTGCACAAAGGCGGAGGTAGCGGTCCTGCTGCTGGGCTGTTGCCCTCCTACAGCCTCCTCCACGTCTCCTGATGTACTGGCCTGTCTCCTGGTAGCGCCTCCATGCTCTGGACACTACGCTGACAGACACAGCAAACCTTCTTGCCACAGCTCGCATTGATGTGCCATCCTGGATAAGCTGCACTACCTGAGCCACTTGTGTGGGTTGTAGACTCCGTCTCATGCTACCACTAAAGTGAAAGCACCGCCAGCATTCAAAAGTGACCAAAATATCAGCCAGGAAGCATAGGAACTGAGAAGTGGTCTGTGGTCACAACCTGCAGAACTACTCCTTTATTGGGGGTGTCTTGCTAATTGCCTATAATTTCCACCGGTTGTCTATCTATTTGCACAACAGCATGTGAAATTGATTGTCACTCAGTGTTGCTTCCTAAGTGGACAGTTTGATTGCACAGAAGTGTGATTGACTTGGAGTTACATTGTGTTGTTTAAGTGTTCCCTTTATTTTTTTGAGCAGTGTATATAACTATTACATTTATTATTTAAATGTGACTCAAAACTGACTAGGGTCGCTGCTGTACTGCTGATATTTTCAAGGTGACAAGGAAGAGTAACTGCAGGTCATTCTACCGCTCACTCCCTCAGACACTAGCTGAAACTGGATGCCGACAACCCCCCACCCCCTTCGTGCCTTCATGTTTATTTTCATTGGTGGGGCAGTGGGACCTAACCAATCCCTGCCTCAATAGCCTTTTTCAAACATTTTCATTGGTGGCAGTGGCTGGCCAGCATCACAGTTGGAAGGAAGGAACGCTCTCCTTCCTTCCCGCTGTACGGCCGCTCGCTGTGTGTGATGTGCACGCCCCCGTGGTCATTATGAGCACCGCCGTGCCCCTCCTGTGGCCAACATGGCACGGCAGTGCTCATGGTTATTATTGCCAAAGTTTTGTCAGTGGCCCTGCTCTCACTATATTTAATTTTGCCCAAACTCTCTATATATTTCATTTTGCCCCCTCATTATTTGCTGCCCTTGCCCTGCCCTCATATGGCTGGCGTGGGGCCCCCCCTTCCTGAATTCAGACATTAGAGCCGGTTATAATAACCGGCACTAATGTCTGAATTCAGAAAGGGGGGCCTGCAGTGGCCATGAGGGCAGGGGCAGCAAATAATGAGGGTGCAAAATTAAATATATAGAGTTTGGGCAAAATTAAATATAGTGAGAGCGGGGCCACTGAAAAAAACTTTGGCCTATATCTCATTACCTAGATTTCATTTTGCCCTCACTCTCTATATATTTCATTTTTTGTAGGAAGAATTGAGTAGGAAAATCCAAAATACACTTGCGTAAAACATCAGAATATGAGGTATATCTAATAAGTACCTCTCTCAGAGCAGCTTAGCAAGCTCACGGAGAACAGCAGTATAAAGCGAGATGATGTCACACGTGATCCACTTTATGGAGTTCTTCATTGTTCATAAGACATCTCCCTAGTCTGTCAAAACCTCGTATTTGATTAACCAAATCTTTACCAGCGCTGTACATGTACTTCAAAATCATAAAAAAAACAAACATATTATATGAAAAAAAATTTATATAAAAAGTTTAAATCACCCCGTAGAATAAATAAAATAAAAAAACTGAAAACAAACAAAAAATATAAACATAGTGGGCATCACCAGGTCCGAAAACTACCGTAACTATTAAAATATTTTTCAAAGAGGAAAAATGAAAAGGCAAAAACAAAAAAACCTCCGGTATCCTAAGGGTTAACAATGGATTGGAGCTGTTTTTCCAGCCAAATCCCTAACCTTTTCAGTAATGAACCTATTCCCAATACAATGGGACAAAACCGTGGGAAAAACTTCACTTGTGCACGTTGGGCAATGAATGGAATATCTGAGTGTACGTAAACGGGGACTCCAAATATGCCTTTAAATTGGCATAAAAAAAAAACCCAAGTCAAAACGCATACACATATAGCTAAGTAGAGAAAATAGACTTAGGCATTCTTTAAGATTTGTTTGCAGTACTGTGCTTATTTTTAATCATGTAACACCTGATGTAGAGGCATTTTCGTTCGAAAAGCGGGTGGGGGGGGGGGGGGGGGGTCTGTCCCGAACTTTCTGATGGTTTTTGAAGTGACAATAAAAGCTTGATTTTTTTTTATTCAAGTGCTGGAAAAAACTTGTTCACTTTTTTTGGCTATCCATGTATTTCTGTGACGACCTAGGATTTCTTTCCAAGCACTACTAAGTCCTGCTATTAGGCTAGGTCTACACGACGACATTTGTCACGCAACAAATAGGGCGCAACATTTGTCGCGCAACATTTTGTTGCACCAATGTTGCGCGACAATTTTTATAATGGCAGTCTATGGTGTCGCACTGCAACATGCGACATGCTGCGACGCAACAGTCGCAGAAAAATCCATCTCTATGGATTTTCTGCGACTGTTGCGTCGCAGTATGTTGCAGTGCGACACCATAGACTGCCATTATAAAAATTGTCGCGCGACAATGGTGCGACGAATGTCGTCGTGTAGACCTAGCCTTAGTGATGAGCTGACTCTTGTGGTTTCCTCTCTTCACATGGATTTTATACACCTGTGGCAATGCTACAGAACAAAACACCTGAATTCAATGATAAAGAGGTGTGTCCCAATATATTTGCCCATATAGTGTATATACACTGCCTGTCCAAAAAAAAAAAAGCCGCCACCTGGATTTAACTAAGCAAATCGGTATGAGCCTCCTACTGGATAATTACTGCATGGATGATTATCTTTCAGCTGGCAACAAGTTATTTAACCCCAACTGGTGCAATGAGTTGCTTTTCATTTCTTAAACAACCATGTCGAAAGAAACATCTCGTAGTCGTGGAAAAGATGTCAGTCTGTTTGAGAAGGGTCAAATCATTGGCATGCATGAAGCAGAGAAAACATCTAAGGAGATTGCAAAAACTACTAAAATTGGGTTAAGAACTGCCCAACGCATTAAAAACTGGAAGGATAGTGGGGACCTATCGTATTTGAGGAAGAAATGTGGCGGGAAAAAAAATCCTGAATGGTCGTGATCGGCAATCACTTAAACATTTGGTGAAATCAAATCAAAGAAAAAAAAACAGTAGAACTTAGGGCTATGTTTAATAGTGAAAGTAAGAGCATTTCCACACGCACAATGCGAAGGAAACTCAAGGGATTGGGACTGAACAGCCGTGTAGCCGTAAGAAAACCACTAATCAGTGAGGCAAACCAGAAAAAAAAAAAGGCTTCGATTTGCTAGGGAGCATAAAGATTGGACTCTGGAGCAATGGAAGGTCATGTGGTCTGAAGAGTCCAGATTTACCCTGTACCAGAATGATAAGCACATCAGGGTAAGAAGAGAGGCAGATGAAGTGAAGCACAGATCATGCCTAGTGCCTACTGTACAAGCCTGTGGGGGCAGTGCTATGATCTGGGATTGCTGCAGTTGGTCAGGTCTAGGTTCAGCAACAGTATGTGCTCCAAGAATGAGGGCAGCTGACTTCCTGAACATACTAAATGACCAGGTTATTCCATCAATGGATTTTTTCTTCCCTAATGGCACGGGCATATTCTAAGATGACAATGCCAGGATTCATCGGGCTCAAATTGTGAAATAGTGGTTCAGGGAGCATGAGACATTTTCACACATGGATTGGCCACCACAGAGTCCAGACCTTAACCCCATTGAGAATCTTTGGGATGTGCTGGAGAAGGCTTTGCGCAGCAGTCAGACTCTACCATCATCAATGCAAGATCTTGGTGAAAAATTTATATAACACTGGATGAAAATAAATCTTGTGACATTGCAGAAGCTTATCGAAACAATGCCACAGCGAATGCGTGCCGTAATCAAAGCTAAAGGCGGTCCAATGAAATATTAGAGAGTGTGTGACTTTTTTTTAGGTGGAGACTTTTTTTGGACAGGCAGTGTATATTCATAGCTCAGAATTTGCACCTATTTAGGGGCACATGACCGCATTTTGTATTATCCATGCCTGATCCGCATATTTGTGGACAGCACACAGACTCATTGATATCTATAGAAAAAAAAAAGACAGCACTCAGATGTCATCTGTGAGCTGTCCACATTCTCCATGTCTGTTCCGCAAATTATAGATCATGTCCTATTGTTATCCGTATTGAGGCTGACAATAGTCAAATTTTATTACATGACACGGAGGCTCATATTGCTTTCTCTTCCTTTACTGACCAACCAATAGCAGGAAAGAAAACAAAACAAGTAACCATGGTAACAAGACCCTCCCACATAACACCAGTATAATAGTCCTGCTTTGCATAGATTCCCCCTCTTTCTTTGCTGCTGACCGCTCAGATAAGTACTCACTGTGGTCTACATGTTCAGTAGTAATTAAGAATATTTGTACTGTGGTATTTTATAGTAGATTTTAGCTTGGGGTATCCCTTCCCCTTGCTTCTAAGTGTTTCTAGCGTTTGGTTTTGTCTTTCAACACTCGTTTTTTCAGGTGTCGCCTCCCTGATTCGTCGTCTCTTCAGGTATCGCCTCCCTGATTCGTCGTCTCCTCTTATCCCTTATTTCTCCCTGCTATTCTTAGCTTGTTCCTACCTCCGGATCCTGTGCGCCCTCTCCTGCGCTCCTTCTTGCGCTCTTACCTGGTGCGCGATTTCGGCCGCCATCTCCCTTCTTCCTTACCCCTGAAGCAGGATCTCCTCTCTTCCCGCTTAGTCTTGTGACGTCCGAAGTGACGCTGCTTCAGCAAATACCTCTGACCCCCTCAGTGCTGTGCGAAATCTCGCGAGATTTCGCGCGGGTGCACAGACCACGCCGATTTTCTTCACTGTGCCTGTCAGCCCCTGAGATCAGTCCTCTGGTGACCATTACCCTCTTTTTCTTGTCCTCCTTCCTCTCCCTCCTGGTTCCCCGTTCATTGGCCATATTAGTTCAGTAGACATAGATAGATACGTTACCCTACTCCGGACATTATGTCTGAGGACAGCCTTCCCATTAATCGCATTCCTGAGGACATGGAGGTGACTACCCATGCCCAGGTTGCAGGCTCCATTACTGATAAGGCACAAGCTGTGACAATTCAACGCTCTGTGGCAGTAGCTATTCATGCTGCCATGGGCTCCATGTCTACTGCTATTTCGCAGTCTATTTCTGAGGTCCTTATGGCACACTCCTCTTCATCCAGACCCAGTAGCCACCCAAGACCACTGGGCTCACGGGCAGCTAACGCTGAACCTCCAGCCTCCAGAACCACTAAGACTGGTGTGATTCCTGCCACACAGGAAGGTGCGCTGCATTCGCGCAAAAGAGCCTATGCCCGCCAGGCAGAAAAGGCGAGGTCATGGAAATGCGCCAGAGCGCAATATGATACAGAGTCCGAACTCGGATCTGAAGAGGAGGCGCAGTCAGAACCTGGCATTTGTTCAGAACAGTAGGACCTGGAACTATTAGATGTGGACCCTCCCGGGCCATCGTCAGTTCCTACCAACCCCCTTACCAACTCTACGAAGGTCCCTTTGGAACCTCTAGATATTATACTAGACCCCTCTGGAGAACCGCTGTTCGACCCGGATGCACTCCATCATCCGAAGTCCGCGGAGTGGCTCCTATTGGACCACATGGCCAAATATTTGGAGGCCCGGGTGCGCCAGCCCCTTAGCAAGGAGGCTAGGAACAAACTGAGGGCTGAGTGCCCTAGACCTATTGTCCCAAACAAGGTCTGTGACACACCTGTTGTGGATCCCAAAATGATCCAATTTCTGGCCAAGTCGGGATGGAACCCCCGTAAGGGTCTTGAGTCAGCATTAAAGGTTTGCCAGGATAAGTTGCTGGATGTTCTAGGCCCCCTTACAAAGATTTTTAAAATGGTGGAATCCGCCAGAACCCAGGTAGATCTGGAAGAGCTCCGGGGATGGGCACAGCGTGCTCTGTGCCTCACAGGCAACGCAAATACTTCTCTCTCCATTGAGAGAAGGAAAGCCATTCTGTTCAAAATAGAACTGAAACTTTCCAAACTGGCCTTAACTGAGGCGGGCAAAGATGCCCAGGGCCTCCTCTTTGGAGACTTTTATTAAAGATTTATCCCGATTTGTTGGTGCCTTCACCGCACTAGATAAGGCCCAATAGTCTATGACACGGGTTTTCCAGGGACGGGTCTCCACCAGGGCCGGCAGTGCTAGGGGCCGTCTGTCCGGTCATCTTTCCAGACCCGTGGTTCGGGTCGAGGCTCCATTTCATTCAGATCCTCCAGGAATTCCATCAGCCTCCCGCCTTCTTCCCCACCCGTGGTGCTTCATGGCAGTCCCACGGTGCCAGAGAATTCTCAGTATCCAGATGCCCATTCAGTAAGTCTACCAAACCCTTTATCTTCTTCGACTGTTTGGGTAGGGGGCAGACTCTTTTCCCACGCATGGTCAGCCATCACTGCCGACCCATGGATTCTCACTACCGTACAGGGGTTCCACATAGAATTGGTGGGTTCACCAATTCACATTCCACCGCCTCATCCCATTGTCTTCCCCGCCCCGAAACAACTTCTTTTGCACATGGAATTGAAGGAACTTTTTCTGAAGGGCGCGATAGAACCGGCCCCAGCCCCTTCCAACTACATTATCAGCAACATGTTTCTGGTGGCCAAAAAAGGTCATATGCGTCCAGTGATCAACCTTCGGGCACTGAACGCCTTTGTCTGTTATCTCCTCAGAGACATGCTCCTCCACAAAGATTGGCTGGTCAAACTAGAACTAAAAGATGCCTATTTAACAGTCCCAGTTTCCGAGACCTCCAGAAATCTACTCTGTTTCCACTGGAACAAGGGAATATGGCGGTTCACTTGCCTCCCGTTCGGGCTCTCTTCAGCTCCTTGGTGTTTCACCAAATTATTGCGCCCCGTCGTTTCCTGCCTCCGCAGTTGCGGAATTCGTCTGATTGTTTATCTAGACGATATCCTCCTTATGGCCCAGGACCCTGCTCACACATTTGACCTGGACAATGGACCTATTGTCCCACCTCGGTTTTCTCCTCAACCTGGAGAAGTCCTGCCTTACTCCTTCCCAATCCATGGAATTTTTAGGCTTCACAATCAACTCATCAACGGAGACTCTCAGCCTTCCGCCATCCAAAGTCCGGGCCATCCGCAAGGAACTCAGTCACACGTTATCCCTTCCACAAGTGTCCTTACGCCACCTGGCCCGCATCATAGTGCTCCTTTCCTCCTCTATCCAGGCAGTTTTCCCAGCACCCCTACATTACCGTGCCATGCAACGCCTCAAGATAGCTCACCTTCACGCGGGGGCATCATATGCAGACCTGATCACCTTAGACGAGGAGACCAGAGACTAACTGACATGGTGGATCCGGAACTTAGAATGGCAAAGCTATTTTCAGTCCGCGTCCAGATTTCACAATAGAATCGGACACCAGCCTGCTGGGATGGGGCGCTTATTGCGACGAAGTGACCACCGGGGGACGCTGGTCCGAGGAAGAGTCCAGATCCCATATCAACGCCTTGGAGCTTCTCGCAGGATTCTTCACTATTCGCAGCTTTGCGAACAGACTGACCAGCACCTGCATCAGATTACAGATGGACATTTTCACAGTACGATATGTCAACGCCATGGGCGGCACGCACTCTACCGCATTATCCAATCTGGCACGAGACTTCTGGACTTTTTGCCTGTCCAGGGATATCACCGTTGTTGCGGAGTATCTGCCTGGCCTTCACAATACGCACGCGGACTGGAGTTCTCATTTTCTATCCGACTCCAGCGATTGGACACGACGGTCTTCTCATCCATATCCTCCCGATGGGTGTTCAAACGGGATGCGAATAGATCTATACAGCAGGGACCCCAACTTCCCAGATTTTTCAGCTGGCGCCTGGATCCAGACGCGGAAGCCACCGATGCCTTTCTACAGAACTGGTTCGACCACCTCATGTATGCATTTGCTCTGATTCACCGAGTATTAGCCCAGGTCCGCCAACAGGAGGCCGAACTAGTCCTGGTGGTTCCTTTTTGGACCTCCCAGTCATGGTTTCCTCAGCTGATGGAATGCCTGATCCAGTGCACTCTCCTTCTTCCAGTTTTCCCGGATCTCTTGTTAGACCCGTCAGGTCTGCAACATCCTCTCGTCTTAGAAGAAACCCTCCAACTCCTAGTCTGCAGGATCTCGGGGAACCCTGGTACGTCGCAGGAGTTTCGGAATCTACTAGACGCCTCTTGGAGGACGCATGGGCCCCCGGTACTAGACGGGCTTATCGGGCAGCCTGGAAATCTTGGGCTGATTGGTGCATGGCTAGGCACGTAGATCCTGTTTCAGCACCTGTGACGGAGATCCTTCATTTTCTCACATCGCTTTTCGAAGATGGCAAAGCATATCGTACCATCAATGTATTTAGCTCAGCCATTTCTTCCTCTCACCAGGGATTTGATGGTTGCCCAGTGGGTAGTGTCTTCTGTATTATCCTTGTTCTCTTCTTGGCCGCCTAACGCAGAACTTTCTTTGCGACAGCTTTCAGCCAAGTTGGTCTCCTTATTCTGTTTGAATTCTTGTAAGAGAATCTCAGATGTCCGAGCCTTGGACCATGACGCTCGCTCCTTCACTCTGTCGGGGTGGTGTTCAATATTACACGCCGCACCAAGAACATTAAATCAGTGTCCTATCCCAGCTTCCCAGATGCTCCAGCCCTCTGCCCAGTTGCCTGTCCGAGGGAGTATGAGTCACGCACTGCCTCACATCGCGAAGCAACGCGCCCTCAGCTTTTTCGGTCACCAGCATCACTCTGGCTCGATGGGTTAAGTGGATTATGTCCTTGGCAGGGGTGGACACTTCGGTTTTCACTGCGCACTCTACAAGAGGTACTTCTGCGACCTCCATGGCAGTCGCAGGCGCGAGATTAGAAGACAATATGAAACTAGCAGATTGGTCTCGAGTTTCTACATTTCATGAATTTTACTTTCGTCCTCCCGTTCACGGTTTTTCCTCTGTGGTAAGTCAGCTTTAAACTCGAAATAGGAGCCCCCATGTCATGTAATAAAATTGCATGATTTTCCTAACGTAAAGTCATGATTTTATTAAAAGACACGGAGGAGAGTATTGCCCCTCCCAGTCTTTGTTCCCTCCCTGTTTTTCCTGTGAAGGGTCTATTGTTTCCCTCATTGATGTATTTTCAAATTACAGATGCCTGTCTATTCATTTTACAGGATTGGTACTTTATCCATAGTCTGAGCAGTTCCGATGACCTGTTTTTTCCTTCTCTTTGTGTCTTCTTAGGATGAATATTACCAGCAAGCTACGCCTGACACCTACAGTCGTTATTGGTTCTTCTCCATTTCCGTTCTTCAGTTAGAGAGTTCATGTTCAGTTCGCTGTTGGAGATTAGTGGATAGACCTTCAGCGTCTACAGAGGAGTGTCACCGCCAAAGAAAGAGGAATCTATGCAAAGCAGGACTATTATACTGGTCTTATGTGGGAGGGTCTTGTTACCATGGTTACTTGTTTTGTTTTCTTTGCTGCTATTGGTTGGTCAGTAAAGGAAGAGAAAGCAATACTCGCCTCAGTGTCTTCAATAAAATCATGACTTTACGTCATAAGTTAGAAAATCATGCAATTCTAGCGAGGGGAGTGAGAAAAATGTGGATTGTATATGAAAGATATCTGTATTTTGCAGATATGTGGTGCAGGACACCTTATAATAAAAAATAGGATATTGATACTTTAAAGGGGTTATTCCATCTTAGACAATGGGGGCATATCGCTAGGATATGTCCCCATTGTCTGATAGGTGTGGGTCCTACCTCTGGGACCTGTACCTACAAGGAGCGGAGAAACTTGGAGGGCGCACTGCGAATGCGCAACCACCCTCCATTCATTTCTATGGAGACGTTGAAAATAGCCGAGCACTGGCTCAGCTATTTCCGTCAGCCCCATAGAAATTAATGGGAACGGTGGCCGTGCAGTCGCGGTGCGCTCCCATTCACTTCAATGGGAGAGGCGGGTCCTCCAGCCACAACTCTCCCCGGCTCCGTTCTCCTTGTAGAAGCGGGTCCCAGAGGTGGGACCCGCACCTATCAGACAATGGGGGCATATCCTAGTGATATGCCTTCATTGTCTAAGATGGGATAACCCCTTTAAAAGGGCTTCTGTCACCCCCAAATTTTTTTTTTTGGGGCTTGTTAAAATCCTTATTTAACTACTATTCCCTATATAGGGATCTTGCCTTTGTCTGTGGCTTCTTTTCCTTAAAAAAAAAAAAAAACGATCTTTTAAAATATGCAAATCACTTCACTACCATCAAGCAGGGCATCTACTTGCTGGTAGCCACCGCAAAAAACCGCCCCCCTGCTCCTGTTGATTGACAGGGCCAGCGACCGCTCTTCTGCTCCTGCTGGCCCTGTCATCATTTCAAATCCCGTGCCTGTCTTCATTCGGCGCAGGCGCTCAGAAAAGGAGTCTCGTCTCCTCAGCACTGAGGGAGTGCTGAGGAGGCGAGCCTCCTTCTCTCAGAGCGCCTGCGCCAAATGAAGACAGGCGTGGGATTTGAAATGATGACAGGGCCAGCCGGAGGAGGAGAGCGCTCGCTGGCCCTGTCAATCAACAGGAGAAGGGGGTGTTTTTTTGCGGCGGCTACCAGCAAGTAGACGCCCTACTTGCTGGTAGTGAAGTGATTTGCATATTTTAAAAGATAGTTTTTTAAGGAAAAAAAAGCCACAGACAAAAAGGTAAGATCCCTATACAGGGATTAGTAGTTAACCACTTTCCGTCCGCCCATAGGATATAAACGTCCTATGGGTGGATCTCTATTTCTGAAAGCACGTTTTAAAACGTCCGTTCAGAAAGTGCAGCTGCACGCTAATCGTGCAGCTGCTGATCGGGTTGCCCAATGTCAGTGACAGCAGGGCAACCCAGAGAGAAGGCAGGGACAGTTCCCAGGTGTCCCTGCCTTCTGGATCGCTGCATACACAGCGCTATGCGCTTCCTGTTCCGGCCCGGCGGTCATGTGACCGGAGTGTGCAGGAGCTGTGTGAGGCCTTTCACAGACCTCGATCAGCCCTGCTCTGAGGCTGTACAGCGCAGAATTATGCTGTACAGCCTCTCTGGGGGGTGCATTTCTTCTGTAACTGGGGCTACTATGTCAGCCCCAGTTAAAGGAGAAATCAACAGTGAAAAAAAAAAAATTGAAAAAAAGTGAAGCAAATGTCCCCCAGAGGTCTTGTATGACCTTATGGGGGACGAAAAGTGAAAAAAAAAAATAAAGGGTTGAAAAAATAAAATAAAAAAAAGTTTCACATGTAAAAAAAAAAAAAAAGTCCCCAAGTAAGGAATAAAAAAAAAGAAGTTAAAAATAGAAAAAATAAAATAGACATATTTGGTATTGCCGCGTCCGTAAAAAACAGCTCTATAAAAATATCACATGACCTAACCCCTCGGGTGAACACCGTAAAAAAAATAATAAAATAGTCAAAACAAGCAATTTTTATCACCTTGCATCACAAAAGGTGCAACACCAAGTGATCAAAAACGCGTATGTCCCACAAAATGGTACCAATAAAACAGTCACCTCATCCCGCAAAAAATTAGCCCCTACATAAGAAAATCTCTCAAAAAATAAAAAAACTATAGCTCTCAGAACATGGACACATTAAAACAATTTTTTTGTTTCAAAAATGCTATTATTGTGTAAAACTTTAATAAATGAGAAAAAGTATACATATTAGGTATCGCCACATCCGTAACAATCTGCTCTATAAAAATGTCACTTGACTGAACCCCTCAGGTGAACGCTGTAAAAATAAATAGAAACTGTGCTAAAACAACCAATTTTTTGGTCACCTTGCCCCATAAAGTGTTATAATGAATGATCAAAAAAATCATATGTACCCAAAAATAGTACTAATAAAACTGGCACCTTATCCCCTAGTTTCCAAAATGGGGTCACTTCTTGGGAGTTTCTACTGTAAGGGTGCATCAGGGGGCTTCAAATGGGACATGGCATCTAAAAACCATGTGGAGTTCCTTTTCTTCTGCGCCCTGCCGTGTGCCCATACAGCAGTTTATGACCACATGTGGGGTGTTTCTGTAAACCGCAGAATCTGGGTAATAAATATTGAGTTTTGTTTGGCTGTTAACCATCGATGTGTTAAAGAAAAAAATTGGATTAAAAAGGAAAATCTGCCAAAAAAGTGAAATTAAAAAATTTGATCTCCATTTTCCTTTAATTCTTGTGGAACGCCTAAAGGGTTAAAGTTTGTAAAATCGGTTTTGAATACCTTGAGGGGTGTAGTTTCTACAATGGGGTCATTTATGGGGGTATCCACTATGTAGGCCCCACAAAGTGACTTCAGACCTGAACTGGTTCTTAAAAAGTGGGTTTTGGCAATTTTCTTAAAAAATTTGAAGAATTGCTTCTAAACTTCTAAGCCTTCTAACGTCCTAAAAAAATAAAATGACATTTCCAAAATGATGCCAACATAAAGTAGACATATGGGGAATGTTAAGTAATAAATATTTAATGGAGGTATCACTTTCTGTTTTAAAAGCAGAGAAATTGAAATTTAGAAAATTGCGAATTTTTCAAATTTTTGGGTAAATTTGGGATTTTTTCATAAATAAAAAGGTGAAATATTTTGACTCAAATTTATGACTATCATGAAGTACAATGTGTCACGAGAAAACAATCTCTGAATGACTTGGATAAATAAAGGCGTTCCAAAGTTATTACCACATAAAGTGAGATATGTCAGTTTTGCAAAATTAGGCCTGGTTAGGAAGGGGGCAAATGGCCCAGATGGCAAGTGGTTAAATAAGGATTTTAACAAGCCCCAAAAAAAAAAAAAGAAAGTGTTTTGGGGGTAACAGAAGCCCTTTAAGTAAAATTCCAGCCATCATAAGGGCGCCTTCAAACCTGGTAGGTTTTGCTGTAGAAATTTTTTACGACTGAAAATCAGTTCCATTCACCTGAATATGGCTTGAATTCCATGTGCTTGCCGCCAAAACTACCAGATTTGCAGTTGCAGAAAATTTCTGCAGCAAAATTTGCCACATGTGAAGGCACCCTAAATGTTGTAATTTGTCCCAACCACAGGCCTTTCCATTAATTATAAGGCTTCCTTCACAGAGTTTTTTGTGGCACTTTTTGAGCTGGACAAGATTTGTGCTGTGTTTTAGTCCCAAGGGGAAAAAAAAAAAAAAAAAAAAGAGAAGAAAGAAAAAAGCCACATAAGTAAAGTGTAGTAGTAAATAAAAGTTGGGTATGACATAGTTATGGGGGATCTGTGGATGACGCTGTAATGTGGGGGATCTGTGGATGACGCTGTAATGTGGGGGATCTGTGGATGACGCTGTAATGTGGGGGATCTGTGGATGACGCTGTAATGTGGGGGATCTGTGGATGACGCTGTAATGTGGGGGATCTGTGGATGACGCTGTAATGTGGGGGATCTGTGGATGACGCTGTAATGTGGGGGATCTGTGGATGACGCTGTAATGTGGGGGATCTGTGGATGACGCTGTAATGTGGGGGGATCTGTGGAGGATGCTGTTATGTGGGGGGATCTGTGGAGGACGCTGTTATGTGGGGGATCTGTGGAGGACGCTGTTATGTGGGGGATCTGTGGAGGACGCTGTTATGTGGGGGATCTGTGGAGGACGCTGTTATGTGGGGGATCTGTGGAGGACACTTATGGGGACCTGTGGATGGCACTGTTATGGGGGGAGGATCTGTGGAGGACACTTATGGGGACCTGTGGATAGCACTGTTATGGGGTGGATCTGTGGAGGACGCTGTTACAGGGGATGTGTGCTATGACACATAGGGCCATGAGGAGGGCCAGCATAAGACATATAGCATCTTATGCTGGTTCCCCTCATGGCCCTATGTGTCCTAAACTGCGCACATAACTGGCTTTGTGTTAAGTAATTTTACTAGTGTGTGAAACAATCTCTCTCCTATTGATAACAGGTCCAGCCTCTGTACTCACTGTCACTATGAATGCACTACAGCGAGCGGGAGCGAGCTGGCCGGCGCGTGACTGACGTCACTTAGTAACGCTCCTCCCACTTCAGGAAGCAGGAGCGTTACTAAGTGACGTCAGTCACGCGCCGGCCAGCTCGCTCCCGCTCGCTGTAGTGCATTCATAGTGACAGTGAGTACAGAGGCTGGACCTGTTATCAATAGGAGAGAGATTGTTTCACACACTAGTAAAATACTTTACACGCAAAGCCAGTTATGTGCGCGGGGCCCCTTCATATATAATCGCAGCATTTTCGGGTCGGCCAAAATCGCCATATCGCATTTGCCGATTATCGCGATTCGATTATTTTTTCGATTTATCGTGCAGCCCTACTGTATACCAATATGAAACAAACAGTGACAAACACAGAATATATACACTGGCACATTTAAAATATATATATTTTAAAACAAACTTTAATTGTTAACCAAAAGAGGAGAATGGTGCAAAACCAGTGCAGAACATTGTAATTTACACATAAGCATAATGTGTAGCCATTTTACAATCCTCTAATAAAAATGCAGCTTAAAGTCGTTAAATGCAGCTTAAAGTCCAGCATTGTGTTATTCGGCAAGACACAAATACTAAAGAATACATTCTAATTTGTGAAAGAAAGGTCAGACAGTAACCGTGAACAATTCACTAGACCACATTCCTAAAGCAAAAAGAACCAGACAAATGTAAAAAATTCCATATAAAATGCAGGCTTATAGAATTACACACAGACACAGATGTTAAAGAAAACATATAGCGCTGAACAATTAAAAAGTGCAAGGTAGAGAATTAAGAATTAAAGGGCTTGGATGAAACCAGACAACTCTCGGGATATGCCTGCAATAAAGAACTGGTAAGTACTTGCCTGACAGATCCCACATCGCCACTTTGGTTCTCCTGGTCAGGCTCTATTTATCCAGCTGTAGCCGAGACATCACATGACTGCTGCAACCAATCACGTGTTGTTGAGATGTCATGGCTGCACCCAGGTAAATAGGGTCTGGTTAAAAGAACCGAAGAGGTGGCGTGGCATCTATCAGGTAAGTACTCACCAGTTCTTTACTGCAGGTGGATCCCAAGGGTTGCCTGGTTTTATTCTGAAACTGGACAACCCCTTTAATGGCTAGTAAGATTTTAGAAGACTTATGTTTATGCACAGATCTTCTTTACTGTACAGTTATCAATTACTAGTTTGGCATTTTAAAACCTGCTTTCATGTGACCCTTTCATGTCACAGTAGACCAGCAGGTACTGAAGACCACCATGGACATTACATTTATGTTTGCAGATCCTGCTGCATCTGGTGAGGACAAATATGTGTATGACATGACCTTCTTAGGCGGCATGTTTTATATTCCCTGCCAATTTTCTTGTTCATTTAAGATAACTGGCAATAGTACTAACTAGCAACCATGCTTTCTCCAAACTCCTTAGCACTCGACACTGGACTATACAGGTCTGGTGAAATCTTATCAGAATGGGCAGCTTGAGGCTGGGTTTCCACATTCAGGTTTTTGTTTTGTTTTTTGCAATTTTTAATGCCAAAACCAGGAGTGGATTCAAAAAACAGGAGAAGCCTTTAGGATTTCCATTGTGTGTGTCTTTAAAGGGAATCTGTCAGCTCCAAAACAACCTCCAGACTAGAGTAAGTGGTGTATAGTGTAAGTGGTGCTGAGTTTGGTTATATAATTTTTATCTTCATAGTCACTTGTATTCTGATGCTGTGCCCCAACAAACCAGCAGTAAAATGCATTGAGAGGACTCCTGAGCTCATGGACATAATGGAGAGGACTCAAAGAGGAGTCCTCTCAATGCATTTTACTGCTGGTTTGCAAGAGCACAGTGTCAGAATGCAAGTGAGTATGAAGATAAATTTTACATTACTGGACTCAGCTTCACTGGGACTATACACTGCTTACTCTAGTTTTGGGGGTGTTTTGGAGCCAACAGATGGTCTTTAAGCCGTTTTGGGCTTTGACTTAAAAATCTTCACTATTTAGTTATGGCCGTATCATGTATGACCTAATAAAACAAACATTCATACTTACCTGCTCTTCCCCACTCCGGTCTGGACTCCCATTTATTCATCTTCTGCGCTCCCCCTCAACGTGTTTACTTCCGGTTGGCTTCAGTGGTGATGTTTCACTGCTGAAGCAAGTCACTGGCTGCAGCGGCGCAGATTACCATTAGGGATGAGCGAATAGACTTCGGATGCTTTATCCAAAGTCGATTTGCATAAAACTTCGCTTGAATACTGTACGGAGTGAGCGCTCCATACAGTATTAGAATATATTGGCTCAGATGAGCCCAAGTTATTACTGCGAAGTCTCACAAGACTTTGGGTAATAACTTTCTACTGTTAAAATTTTTTGTACCAAACCAGAGTTCGGTACTAAGGTTTTTTACAGTAGAAATTTACGTAGTTATTACCTGAAGTCTCGAGACTTCATGAAGTAATAACTTCGGCTAATCAGAATCCATACATTCTAATACTGTATGGAGCGCTCACTCCGTACAGTATTCAAACAAAGTTTTATGCGAATAGACTTCGGATGAAACATCTGAAGTCGATTCGTTCATCCCTAGTTACTATGACCATAACCCAGATGAAAATAAACATGTTGGGGACTAGAAGATGAACGAATGGGAGCCAGGACGCTGTACCAGAGCGGCAGACGCAGGTAAGTATGACTTTCAATAGGTCATACACGCAACGGAACATAAGTTACTAGTGCAGCTTCCTTGAAAATCTCTACCACTAAATGATCCACTAAAACGCATAAAGAAATTGAAAAGCCCGATGTCTCATACGAATGAGGGGGGCGGGTGCATTATGACCCACTCAGCAGCAGTTTGCGGTTTGTTCCAACAGACAAAAATATCTGTCATGCTAACAGTTTACAGTCAGTTTAGTTGGTGCACTCAGTGCCTACTATACTACTGCCTAAAATATGTGCTTACCACATCAACCTTTTGAAATGAGCAAGTCTACGTGAACTCTGTCAAAGCAAAATTAATATTCTAACAAAAATGTACAACACACTCCAAATATAAAGATAGCTTCTATAGCTATTAACATCATTTGTTTTCCCTCCCTCCCATTTTTCTTTTTACAAAATCTATTTAAAAAAAAAATCTCTGCAATCATATTAGGTTACGGTCACATCTGTTATGGAGATCCGGCAGGCTGTTCCGGCGTTGCTGGATTCTCTACTTCGCCGCTGGAAGCCTATTGCCTGTAATAAGGTCTGGCGGTGATCCACCCACTTTCCGGCATAAATGCTGGCCGACAGCCGAATCTCCTTATAGGAGATGTGAACGAGGCCTTGGCTAGCAGATATCAAAGTGACATAGCCAAAACTAATTTCCAATGACTGACAGTTCAGGTCATATATGTACATCATATACATTAGGCCGTTTCGCAAAAGGTTTGCAGTTACCTTTCAGAAAAAAGGCTAGATAAAAAAATAAAATACTAATGTGATACAAAACCTACATTACCAGAAGTTAAAACTAACTTAAGAAACATTTACTCAGTAAGTACTTTAGTCTCGATTGTAATCTGAATATGTACATTAAAAAAAAAAAAATTAAAAAAAATGTAGTGTTTATAAATTCAGGCATAGTTGTGGAAGGTCTTGGCCTCGACAAAACTATTTGAAAATTGAATGCTATGCAGGTTTGTCAAACCTTAGGCAGAAACCTAAAAATCGCAGGGTAGATCACGCAAGGTGATAATTACCAGACAAGAAAAAAAAATAATAATAAAAAAAAAAAAAAAAAACATCAGTTTAATACAATCTCGCTAAAATCTGATATGTAAAGTGATAAAAAACAAAACACATTTACAAATCAGCTGGTTTATACCCCAGGGAAAGTTCCGCCACGTGTGAATATATCCTTGTAACTATTCTACAGTCGTGTTTGATGTAAGTAAAAACTTTAAAATGTGTTTGCTGTTGGACTTGAAAACTATTTAGAATACAAGTCAAGGATGAATCCCATCCTACCAGGAATGCTTTCAACACTATGTGCAAACAGTCAAAGGTGGATGCTTAATGGAACATATTTTGGAAAGCATATAGATTTATCAGATGTCACAAACGGGGAAGACGTCAGAAATGTACCATTTTATAGGGTCCTCTGGGGGGGGGGTATATGACTATGGCATGAACATTCCATAATAAATGATTATTCAGTTAAAGCAAGCAGTATTATTTTTACATGAACAAAGACTCCCCCCCATTAGGACCGAGTATACTGTACTGTGCTGTATTTTGTCACCCTGCTCGCAGACTTCTCTACATTACTACTTGCTGGTTGTAGCTCCTCCACCAAATAGCCGCCCTGTTTGAAGTGCGTTTGGCCTTGGACTCCTCCATCTAAGATTGAGACACTTTCGTTTACTAGGTTTTGCGCCCCCGACACTTCTACTGGAATCACTGCGTTGCCATTAATGGCTGTTATAGGAGTGTAATGCCTCTCAGTAACTACTACGTTCTGCCTCACAGACTGATCAGGAATGCTTATGGTGGAATTTAGATTCGAGCTGGGGCCAAGAACCCTCTCTGTTACCAGCATATACTGTGAATCACGAGGCTCACTCCTAAAACCAGAAAAACCGTTGTTGATCATCCTTTCCGTTACCATAACATTTTCACCCTCAGGAATATCAACCAAGTTATGTAAACTAGATGCAGGCCGAATGATCCTTTCTGTCACCAGTAAATTCTGCTGACGTACTGGCTCCAGAATTATTGTGGGAGCAGTGGTATACGATTTTTCAGTCACAAGCACATTACCTCGCAGAGCTGGCTCTTTTACATATCTAGAAGACACATTAGACTCCTCAACCACCACATTCTCTCTAACCACACTTTCAGGTTTTAACCTCTGAACCTGGGATTCTGATGACATGTAAGAATTGTCCATCGCCTGGTAATGCTTTTCTGCAGTCTCTTCATTCTGGGCTGCACGGATATCTGCGATGGCTTCGGACTCAAAGGTACCTTGGTTAAGCTCCTCATGGGATTTATACTGTGAAATTTGCACGCCACTGTTTCCACCCTGACAAATATCTGCCAGAGTTTTGAACTTGAAACCTAAGTCATCCAGGTAGTCCTCTTCAAATTCACTTTCAATTAAACTGCAGCAGCCAACCGAACCAGCAATTGAACCTGTTCCTTCCTGTGAATAAATTAGAATACAATCCTTTGCTGCCTGGGCCACGTCTTCATCAGCACACCCCAAGACTTTCTAAAAATGATAGAGTAAAGGGTTATTAGATTTGATGACAAAGTACTAAGAATTTTAGAACATGTATAGAGCATTTTTTATAGAAAAATATTCCCTGTAAATTATAGCATTGAAATAGATAAAATTCTGGTCGCCAGTAGAAAGAACCTGGGTCAGGTTAGGGGTACATGTAAACCAGTACTGTATAAATGCACCATGGTCTTCAATGTCAATGTGCAAGGTCAAAATATTCTGGAAGCTCCATCATTCAAAGAATGAAGGGAACAAGGTCAGCATCCCATCAGTTATAATAAACCCTAGGTCATATGCCATAATAATATGTAAGGGTTATACAGGGATTAATAAGTTTTTGTTTTTTCTTTTAAACTTTAAAGGGAACCTAAAATCAGAAAGTTTATGCTGCCCTACATGCAAATAGGGAGGGAACGGTCAATGAAGCCAAGTTGGTCTGTGGAGAAGCCAGAGGGGAGCCTCTAGTGGACACATCTACTGGTGCTCAGCTCTTTTTAAAACCACAATTTCTAAATAAAACGAAGCTTGTTGTATTGATGGAGCCTGACGGAATTTCACAATGCCTGGTTAGGGCAGCATGAATCCGATGGCAGGTGCTCTTTATGGCCACATTTAGATGAGGGAGACTCTCCGTAACAACATTATAGTATAATACATGTTAACTGTGGGTTACAAAACCCACAGAGCTGAAAAAAAAAAATATATATCAAAATAATATTTTAGGGCATGTTGCAGATATTTAAGTCGGCACCATGACCATTTCCTTGCAGAAATGCTATAGATTATTTTTCTGCCGCATCTGCACTTGGTCTAAATCTTTACTGAAACGGTCGTAATTAAAGTATATTAAAAGAATAAGCAGGAGACCGAACGGTAGCACATCTGATCGGACCTCTTGTGGTTATAGAAGGTTATTGAGGTTATAGAAGACAAGCAGAAAAAAAATAAAAATAAATTAAATGCTAAAAAATAAAAACTTCCTCCAAGTGGTGACTGCAGATATAGGGTTGTGTGCTTCACAGGAGTGATTGCTATAGCAATACCAAGCACCAACGCACATCTAAGATCCGTACATCTATTATGAAGCTAACCGGCACATGATTTTGGACAGATTGCAAACTGTAAATGTGGTCATAATTCAGGAGTTACTTACGTCATAAAAATATCCTTTAATGAATCCCTCATTCAGAGCTGCCTGACCTCCGGCGCCACCAGCAATACCATAACCATATCCAGCTCCTGCTCCGGCCCCAGCAGCTGAGGCCAGACCGCTGATCATTCTCATGTTACCACCAAGAGAGCCTGCTGTCATTTCTTCTCTACTCAGAAGAACCTGGTTTTCATCGTAATGTCTTTCCACTCCCATACTTGAATGGTACATATCCTTGCTGTAGCCATAGCCATCCATTGATTGCATACCATAGCCATCTCTCATGCCAACCCCAGTTCCGGCACCAAGTCCAGCAGAACCAACTGTTCCAATTGCAGATGGAAGAGCTGCCTAGGATAGTAAAAACATTTCAGCGTAATTTATCATCTGTTTTTGTTAAGATAGAATTAACAAATGCAATTTAAAATGACTGTTCTCTCTTTGAAAGTTATTCATTAAAAAGGGTCACTAACTGTTCAAAAAAACTTTTGATATGTCAGAGACAGACCCCCATTGATATAAACTTTTGGTATAAGACCCGCACAATCTCTAGAATGAGGAGAGATGTCTATGGGCCCATCTTGATTCAGTCCTCAGCAGCAGGAAGAGAGCGTGATATGCGGGGACTTCTCTCCTTGTTCGGCCTCATGGACAAAACCGGTGTGTTTTGCAGTCCGCAAAACACAGAAGGCGTCCGTGTGCATTCTGCAATTTGCGGAACGGCACGGACAGCCAGCCATTGATATAACTTCCTATTCTTGTCCGCAAAACGGACAAGAATAGGACAGGTTATTTTTTTGCGGACCACGGAACAGAGCAACGGATGCGGACAGAACACGGAGTGCTGTACGCATCTTTTGCAGCCCAATTGAAGTGAATGGGTCGACATCCAAGCCGCAAAAACCGTGGCTCGGATGCGGACCAAAACAACAGTCGTGTGCATGAGGCCTTCTAGAGATCAAAATTTTTGACATCTGACATATAATTGGTTTTTGGAAAAGTTAGTAACCCTTTCTATATATTTTAGACGTCTCTAAAAATTTACAATATTTGTACTATTAAAGGGGTTTTCTAGCAGTTAAGTAAGGATGACCACACCTCAGGATAAGTCATCAATATCTGATCGGTGGGGATTCGAGACCTGGCACCCCTGCCAATCGGCTGAAGAGACTGCAGCGCTTGGATCATTGTTTAGCGATATTGTAGCGTGTGTCTGCTGTTTTAATAGCGCTGGATTTTATAATATGGTTATTAATAAAAAGATTTATTGGCATTTGCTGCCTTCTAAAGGTCCACTGCTGGTTTCTGCCTTGAATGTTCTAGGATACATTTCTCACCCCTGGTGAGTAACACTGAGGAGGGGAGTCTTGTACAGGTGGTCACCACTTAGCAGAACAGTAAACCAGGACTGGGCCCCTTAGCAGCTGCGAGGTTTGCATCTACGATATATGTGGGCATGTGTTAGTGGGTAATCATTGGCTTCCTAGCAGAAAGCCTTATGGTTGACAGCAGTGGGTTTAACAGAAGGACTAGAACCATAATGGAATTATACCCATAAGGCATCATCACTACCTCTTCGCATCAGTGATGCATAACTACTAGTCAATACCACAGTATGAAATTTTTAGATTATGGCACCGGGCATGAACAATGCTGGGCAAGAATGGCATTATTTGTCTTCAGCCTTACTGAATCGCCACCTATCAGACCATGTGTAGTTTAAGTTGGAAATTTTAAAACTGTTGGTTAACAATGTCTTCTAAAAACTAAATAGAACAATACTCACTGTGTCGACAGGTTCTGGACCTTCTTTGTTTTGTATAAGGATGGACTGCTCGGGGCCATCTACAGCCAAAAATCCCTTCCCTCCTGATCCACAGTAACATAAAAGCAACAGGAGGGGCACCACTAGGGAAATACAAAAAATATAGTCCCCAGGTTACATAGAAACATAGAATGTGTCAGCAGATAAGAACCATTTGGCCCATCTAGTCTGCCCAATATACTGAATACTATGGATAGCCCCTGGCCCTATCTAATATGAAGGATGGCCTTATGCCTATCCCATGCATGCTTAAACTCCTTCACTGTATTTGCAGCTACCACTCCTGCAGGAAGGCTATTCCATGCATCCACTACTCTCTCAGTAAAGTAATACTTCCTGATATTACTTTTAAACCTTTGCCCCTCTAATTTAAAACTATGTCCTCTTGTAGCAGTTTTTCTTCTTTTAAATATTCTTTCCTCTTTTACCTTGTTGATTCCCTTTATGTATTTAGGTTTCTATCATATCCCCTCTGTCTCGTCTTTCTTCCAAGCTATACATGCTAAGGTCCTTTAATGTTTCCTGCAATCCATGTACTAGTTTAGTAGCTCTTCTCTGAACTCTCTCCAAAGTATCAATATCCTTTTGGAGATATGGTCTCCAATACTGCGCACAATACTCCAAATGAGGTCTCACTAGTGCTCTGTAGAGCGGCATGAGCGCCTCCCTCTTTCTACTGGTAATGCCTCTCCCTATACACCCAAGCATTCTGCTAGCATTTCCTGCTGCTCTATGACATTGTCTGCCTTCCTTTAAGTCTTCTGAAATAATGACCCCTAAATCCCTTTCCTCAGATACTGAGGTTAGGACTGTATCACTGATTTTACATTCTGCTCTTGGGTTTTTACGCCCCAGGTGCGTTATTTTGCACTTATCAACATTAAATTTTAGTTGCCAGATTTTTGACCATTCCTCTAGTTTTCCTAAGTCCTTTTCCATTTGGTGTATTCCTCCAGGAACATCAACCCTTTGTATATGGAATCTAAAGACACATTGCTCTAAAACGGCTTGATAATTTAATTACTGTGTGTAAAATAATGGAAGACCTCAATAAATCACAAAAGTGTCCTCAATATTAACCCTTAGGTTTAAAAATAGTTATAGTAACACTATCAAATATTTTATTACCATTTCAAATTCATCATTTTCATTAGAAAATCTGCCACATAAAAATCAACCCACATCAAAAGACAGCACAAAAACCCACAGTGCCCCAAATGACAGATTCCTTGAAAAGACAATACTTTAAGTTTACAGATCTATCCATCCATCTATCTACAATTCCTCTAGCAATTTCTTCATTCATCTCCATTTTCTGGGTTCTAGTTGGTGTCCCATTACAATTAAAACCCAGAAATGTATAAGGGAATCAGGTGTAACTATGTAATATTTGTATCAGGATCATGCAGAAAGGGCTGCAGACTGACAGTTTAGTGTTCCTCTAACAAAAAGTTGGTACATAGGGGGGAAATCTTAATTCACCAAGGAACCTTTACTTTTAAGTTCACCTCAGTCATTTCACATACTGTACTACTCATGTGGCAGAGAAAGAAACAAGGAATATCATTGTATACTTACACAGTAATAGTAGACAAGCAAGTATCATGAGAGCAATGGCACCACCTCCCAGGCCTATGGAAGTGTCAGTCCGCATTTCACTGCATGCATAACCATCATTATTACAAGTGCAAACTGCCAGTGTCAGAACTTGTTTCTCTGGACAACTCAATCCTTGGTTATCCGTTACTAGAATTTTAACTTGATGTCGCCCCTCCCATATATCTTTTGGGATCAGCTGTGCACTAACATCTAAGAAAGAAAAACATTACTAGGTAGGTATGGAAGGATTATCGCATGTACACACACACACACACACACACACACACACACACACACACCAAAAGCATAGTATACGGCTGTCGCACAAACACATTGATCAGATGTCAGAAAAGTCCAGCATGGCCCCAATTAGTCACTGGTAGGGATGAGCGAATAGACTTCGGATTAAACATCGGAAGTCCATTCGCATAAAACTTCGTTCCAATACTGTATGGAGCAGGAGACTTCTCGCGAGACTTTGGGTAATAAACTTCATAAATTTATTTGTACTGTAAAAAAAAAAAAAAAAAAAACATTTCCCGAACTCAGGTTTGGTTTTGTCTGCCTCCGTGAATTGGACTTTAGTCTGTTTTGACTATAACATTTGTATATTTGTGTATGTGGAATAAAGAATATTCATTTAAAGAGTAACTAAACCTTTGAGTAAAAATTATAATAACTTGTCCCTAATAAAAGTTTTTCTAATATACTTTATTAATGGATTTTGTACTTTTATTAGGTTTTTCCCTACCTAAAGCGCACCATTCCCTGTGCACCTAAAACTGACATTTCTGTACACCGCTGACTGCTCAGCGGTGTAAGATGACACTTTATAAATAGGGCCGCAGCAGCAGTGAGTACAGGCATATTGCTGCTTCTGCCCTTGCCCCCCAGAGGTTTACTAACTCCTGGCATAGCACATGGGTACTCTGTACCCATGTACTATGCCAGGATTAGCTGATGGGAGCGGCTCCTGCCTGTGCCTGCTTCGCTAAGCTAAGAGCTGACATTCAGGACTTTTAGCTTAGCAGAGTAGGTTGAAGCAGGAGCAGCTCATGCACCCATGTGCTACGCCAAGAGTTACTTTCACACTAGCGGCACGGACCTCCGACAGGCTGTTCTGTCGGGTGAACAGCCTGTCGGATCCGTCCTGCCACTAGTGAACGTGTGCCCCCGGACTGCCGCTCTGTCCCCATTGACTATAATGGGTGCGGGGCGGAGTTCCGGCAGAGGCACGGCGAGAGGCTGTCGGAATAAATGTCGGACAAGTCGTAGTTTTATGCTGTGCCTCCGCCCCCCGTCAATGGGGACGGAGCAGCAGGTCCGTGCCGCTAGTGTGAAAGTATCCTTAGTAATCCTCTGGGGGGCACAGGCAGGAGCAGCAATGTGCGCTCCTGCCCATGCACACTGTTGCTGTGGCCCCATTCAAAAATGTCTACAGCCCGTACGCCGTACACCGCTGACTGCTGTACAGAAATGTCAGTTTTAAGTGCACAAGAAAAATAAAATAAAAAATTGTATAGGAGCGATCCGTCCCATTGAAATGAATGGGACGGCTTGGGTGTAATTATACCTGCTCACCGCTGCAGATGCGACTGCGAGCAGGTAAACAATGAGGAGGAGGCAGCGCTGGCACAGCGCGAGCCTTCTCTTCAAACAGCTGATCGGCGGGGGTGCCGAGTAATTAATAAATATAACTTGGACAACCCCTTTAACATTTTAGGATACAAGGTCAGCAAAGCAGATCTAAGAAACATTGGGTATTGAAAACAACTATGGCTCATAATAAACTTGCAATCTCCACTTTCCATGGATGGCTAACCTCTGGCACTCCAGCTGTGGTGAAACTAAGACTCCCAGCATGCTCCATTCATTTCTGTGGAGCTCCGAGGACAGAGAAGTAAGTGTGCATCTTAGGAGGTGTAGTTTTACCACAGCTGGAGTGCCGGAGGTTAGCCATCACAGGTATCCTTAGGATTGAACATCATTTTTAGAGTACAGCCGACTATTAGTTGTTTTTCAGTAGCCCTGGCACCAGAAATAGTCACTAGAACCAGAAGTAAATGGGATCAGCGCTGCAGTAACCACTTCCACCTACTACAGAGTGGTGTAGTCTTGGTGCCTATTTCCGGTGGACCCCCACCAATCAGATACTGAATAGGCTATCAATATAAAAATCCTAGAAAACCTCTTTAAAGAAACCTGTTTCTTACCATCAGTTTTCCCAATTGACCACATCTTAGCGCTCCCAGCAGGTTCATCTACAATCGTAAATTTCAGTGGAGCACCATTGGGAAAGCCATCGGGATCCATTGCTGTCAAGTTGATGAATGGTACATTATTACAAACTGTCTGATCTGGATTTACTAGAACAGGGCAGTTGTCATTTACGTCTTCCACCTCTATAGCTATAGTTCCAGTTGCAGTCTTTCCTGGAATATCTGGAAGAAAAAAATTATAATTTTGCAACAGTGGTTAAAAGACAAAGAACATGTGTATGCAAGTAGGAAGGATCAGCCCTTTCTGCACAGGCGGTTACATATGCATTCACAAACATACATTTACAGTTCTATGACAAAGGTTGGCTGTGTTGACATTTTTTTTTTTTATAATCTTTTGGCTGGACATGTCCTGAGATGCGACACAACCAGCTCTTCAAACATTATTTTGTGATATTGTTTCACCAGATCTCTATCTTATATGTGGCTACTGCCTATGTTCAGCCACCCAGTGGCTGTGTTGTGAACTGCAGCCTCCATAGAAAAGTGTGTTTTAACCATGGATATTTAATAAAGAGGACATTGACATTAAAACTGGGAGTGGTGTCAGTCCTTGTTGGTTTGCCGTTTGGCTTGTGCTTAACAGTATGTAACTGAGTCAGTCATTTATTTTAGCAGTTCTTGCTACCAAGTCACAATATCGTATTAGAGAGGAGCATACGTATGTTGGTCAGACCCTTCCATTTATATATAATAAAAAAAAAAAAAAAAAAAAAAACACACGTTCCAAATGTATGTTTTTTTAACTTTTTGCACTTTCCTTGGCAGTGTGTGCAAAATATGTGGGTAGCTAAGACTCCAAAAACTCAATATTTTTGGAGGCATTTTTTTTCCCTTTAAGCAGATCTATTTCAATCATAAAGTTGTATAAGGGAGAGAAATGTGTCCTACATCTCCATCGAGTTGTATCAAACGTATAATTCTGTGTGTGCCATTAAGATCAAACTGGCACAGAGTATATCCCTGCAACGTTATTAACACAAAAAAATCTGCCCCACTACGTCTGGGGAAAAAAGGCCGTGTAGGAAGTGACACTTACCTTCACTAATAGCCAAGATTTTAGCTATATAGGTTCCATTGACTACAAATATAGACTCCCGATCAGGCATTTTTATAAGTTTAATTTCAGCTGTAGTTTGATCAATCATAAACCAATTATCTGGATCATATTCCTTGGCATACCTGTTACAAAATAGCATGGAAATAAACCAGTGATACAAAAAGCACAGTCTAAATCCAATTAAATCATGAGCCGAGGGGGCTCAACAGGTACATGAGTGTGAGGGACCATGCACATGGCTCAGTTTTGTACGGTGCCATTAAAGGACTTTCATGAAGCATCTACGGTACCTCTGTATGCCTTAAAGTTCATAATTTTTTCCCCATACAAATGTAAGAGGAAAAAAAAGAAAAAAAGGTTGCAGCACGCTCTTTTGGACCACCAAGGAATGGAGAAATTCTCTTACAAACATGAGTAGGTTGATTTTAAAGGGGTTTTCAGAGACTTTATAACTGATAACCTTTCCTTGGAATAGGTCATCAATATCTGATCAGTGCGCCCTGCAGATCAGCTGCTTGAGAAGGCACCTGCACTCGCAGAAGCACCATGGCCTTTCCTCAGCTTGGTATTGCAGCTCAAATCCGTTCACTTTAACCCCTTAGGGACGAATGACGTACCGGTACGGCATGTTTCCCGAGTCCTTAAGGACCCATGACGTACCGGTACGATTGCGGCGTGGCGGGGGTTAATTGGAACAGGATACCCGCTGAAATCATTCAGCGGGCATCCTGTCACAACGCCGGGGGATCGGCGATCGCCGCAAACCGCAGGTCAATTCAGACCTGCAGCTTTACCTGCGGTTGCGGCGGCGGCATCGGGTCCACATGCGGCTGTGGGGGGGACCTGATGGCAAGGAAGGCATCGCGCTGCCTTCCGGTGAAGAGCCTGTGAGATCTAGCCCCCTGGATCTCACAGGCCCCAGAAGCTGTATGAGTAATACACACAGTATTACTCATACATCCAATGCATTCCAATACAGAAGTATTGGAATGCATTGTAAAGGAATATACCCCCCCAAAGATCAAGTCCCAAAGTGGGACAAAAAATAAAGTTGAAAAATAAAAATAAAGGTTTTCCCCCCAAAAAATAAAAAAGTTTCAAGTAAAAACAAAAACGTCATTTTCCCCAAATAAAGTTAAAAATAAATTGGTAAAAAAATAGGGGGAAAAAGTATACAAATTAGGTATCGCCGCATCTGTATCGACCGGCCCTATAAACATATCACATGACCTAACCCCTCAGATGAACACCGTAAAAAATAAAAAAACTGTGCTAAATAAACAATTTTTTTGTCACCTTACATCACAAAAAGTACAACAGCAAGTGATCAAGAAGGCATTTGCCCACCAAAACAGTACCAATCTAACAGTCACCTCATCCTGCAAAAAATGAGCCCCTACCTGAGACAATCGCCCAAAAAAATAAAATAAAATTATATGGCTCAGAATATGGAGACACTAAAACATCATTTTTTTTGGTTTGAAAAAAGCTGTTATTGTGTAAAACTTACATAAATAAAAAAGTATACATATTTGGTATCACCGCGTTCGTATCGACCGGCTCTATAAAAATATCACATGACCTAACCTCTCAGACGAACACCGTAAAAAATTTTAAATAAAAACTGTGCTAAATAAACCATTTTTTGTCACCTTACATCACTAAAAGTGCAATAGCAAGCGATCAAAAAGCCACACGCACCGCAAAATAGTGCCAATAAAACAGTCATCTCATCCCGCAAAAATCATACCCTACCCAAGGTAATTGCCCAAAAACTGAAAAAAATATGGCTCTGACTATGGAGACACTAAAACATGATTTTTTTTGCTTCAAAAATGAAATCATTGTGTAAAACTTACACAAATAAAAAAAAATATATATACATATATTAGGTATCGCCGCATCCGTGACAACCTGGTCTATAAAAATATCACATGATCTAACCTGTCGGATGAATCTTGTAAATAACAAAAAATAAAAATGGTGCCAAAACAGCCATTTATCTTGCCTCACAAAAAGTGTAATATAGAGCAACCAAAAATCATATGTACCCTAAACTAGTACCAACAATACTGCCACCCTATCCCGTAGTTTCTAAAATGGGGCCACTTTTTTGGAGTTTCTACTCTAGGGTGCATCAGGGGGGGCTTCAAATGGGACATGGTGTCAAAAAAACCAGTCCAGCAAAACCGGCCTTCCAAAAACCGTATGGCATTCCTTTCCTTCTGCGCCCTGCCGTGTGCCCGCACAGCGGTTTACGACCACATATGGGGTGTTTCTGTAAACTACAGAATCAGGGCCATAAATATTTAGTTTGGTTTGGCTGTTAACCCTTGCTTTGTAACCGGAAAAAATTTAAATGGAAAATCTGCCAAAAGTGAAATTTTAAAATTGTATCTCTATTTTCCATTAATTCTTGTGGAACACCTAAAGGGTTAACAAAATTTGTAAAATCAGTTTTGAATATCTTGAGGGTTGTAGTTTCTTAGATGGGGTCATTTTTGGGTGGTTTCTATTATGTAAGCCTTGCAGAGTGACTTCAGACCTGAACTGATCCCTAAAAATTGGGTTTTTGAAAATTTCAGAAAAATTTCAGGATTTGCTTCTAAACTTCTAAGCCTTGTAACATCCCCAAAAATAAAATATCATTCCCAAAATGATCCAAACATGAAGTAGACATATGGGGAATGTAAAGTAATACTTATTTTTGGAGGTAATACTATGTATTATAGAAGTAGAGAAATTGAAACTTGGAAATGTGCAAATTTTTCGGTAAATTTTGTATTTTTTTTATGCCAAAAAAAATTTACTTTTTTGACCCAATTTTAGCAGTGTCATGAAGTACAATATGTGACAAAAAACAATCTCAGAACGGCCTGGGTAAGTAAAAGCGTTTTAAAGTTATCAGCACTTAGGCCCCTTTCACACGAGCGTGACGGATTAGGTCCAGATGCGTTCAGTGAAACTCGCACCATTTTGTAAGCAAGTTCAGTCAGTTTTGTCTGCGATTGCGTTCAGTTTTTTCCGCGCGGGTGCAATGCGTTTTTCACGCGCGTGATAAAAAACTGAAGGTTTACAAAACAACATCTCCTAGCAACCATCAGTGAAAAACGCATCGCACCCGCACTTGCTTACGGATGCAATACCCATTCACTTCTATGGGGCCAGGGCTGCGTGAAAAACGCAGAATATAGAACATGCTGCGATTTTCACGCAACGCAGAACTGGTGCATGAAAAAAAACGCTCATGTGCACAGACCCTTTGAAATGAATGGGTCAGGATTCAGTGCGGGTGCTATGCATTCACGTCACGCATTGCACCCGCGCGGAAAACTCGCTCGTGTGAAAGGGGCCTTAAAGTGACAAGGGGCCTTAAAGGACTTGACAAAAAATTGCCAAGTCCTTAAGGTGAAATAGGGCTGAGTCCTTAAGGGGTTAATGGGGCTGAGCTGCGCCTAGGCCATGTGACCGATGAACGTGTCACGTGGCCTAGACTAAGCCTGCAACAAGGCAGTGGCACTACTGTGAGCGCCGGTGCCGTTGTGTCGGACTCCCCCACTGATCAGATACCGATGACCTCTTTTAGAAAACCCCCTTTAATTGGTTTGGAGTAAAGTTTGGATATTTTATAGCCCACAGGGCTGGCTGTCATTCATCTTATCAGATGCCTGATATAGCATACTTCATTGCCATACACCATGCTACACTATTTGGGGGTGGAATGTGGCATGTATACTACATTCAAAAAAAACTGTAATAAGTGAGTAATATCATGTAGTTTACAATAATAATACAGCTGTAGATTTCACATATTTCCGAAATATATGTAGTCAGTATTTGAGAAGAGTTAGGCCCCTTTCACACGGGCGAGTATTCCGCGCGGATGCGATGCGTGAGTTGAACGCATTGCACCCGCACTGAATACTGACCCATTCATTTCTATGGGGCTGTTCACATGAGCAGTGATTTTCACGCATCACTTGTGCGTTGTGTGAAAATCGCAGCATGCTCTATATTGTGCGTTTTCCACGCAACGCAGGCCCCATAGAAGTGAATGGGGCTGCGTGAAAATCGCAAGCATCCGCAAGCAAGTGCGGATGCGGTGCGATTTTCACGCACGGTTGCTAGGAGATGATCGGGATGGAGACCCGATCATTATTATTTTCCCTTATAACATGGTTATAAGGGAAAATAATAGCATTCTGAATACAGAATGCATAGTACAATAGCGCTGGAGGGGTTAAAAAAAAAATAAGAATTTAACTCTCCTTAATCCACTTGATCGCGGAGGCAGGCATCTCCTTCTGTCTCCTTTGCTGAACAGGACCTGTGGTGAGCATTCATTACAGGAAAATGACCTGTGGTGACGTCACATGATCTTTTACCATGGTGATGGATCATGTGATGACCGGGTTTCTTATTTTTTTTAACCCCTCCAGCGCTATTGTACTATGCATTCTGTATTCAGAATGCTATTATTTTCCCTTATAACCATGTTATAAGGGAAAATAATACAATCTACAGAACACCGATCCCAAGCCCGAACTTCTGTGAAGAAGTTTGGGTACCAAACATGTGCGATTTTTCTCACGCGCATGCAAAACGCATTACAATGTTTTGCACTCACGCGGAAAAATCGCGGGTGTTCCCGTAACGCACCCGCACATTTTCCCGCAACGGCCGTCTGAAAAAAGACCTTAGATACAAACAGAGGGGAGAAGAATAAATGACCACTAACCAATACAAAAAGAATTTCTAACAAGTGCAAGATAGCCACTGCTAGACTGCCATTCAGGTCTGTCTGTGCAGTGCTACACAAAATAAATGTGGGGAATTGGAATTATCTAAATGACTGCTTCAAAATCTGAAGTATTAAGAGAGCACTTACTTGACATGTTCAGCCACTTTCCCTGTGTCTTCATCAAATGCCTGATATGATCCAATGACTGTATTTATTATAGTTTTTCCTTCAGAAACAGGAAAAATTTTCCTCTTGGGCTTGAAAACAGGACCCTCATGAACATTCTTCACCTTCACTCTTATGGGGATAGCTTTACCACCACCGCTACCACCACCAGCTCCACCTCCTCCTCCTCCTCCTCCTCCTCCTCCGACCAGATACTTAATTGAGCTGTGATATTCTGCTCGGTTTGAAACCACGACACTCAGTTCAGCAGTCTTCATCATTTCATAATCTGCTTCCTGAACAAAAAAATATTTTACATTAGATGAATTTATGGATACAGAAGTGCCAGCATCTAAGGGGATGATGAGCTGGTGGTGAAGTCTGTGGGTCCATAAGAGATGAATCATGATAGTATATGCCCTAAGCTTCTCAGCATGGACCCTCGGCCTGTGTGTTAATAGCGCCACTTACCGCTGCTGTACGTGTGCAGCCTGTAAGTAAATTATGTTTGTGTGAATAAGGACTTAAAGGGAATTCTAGAGCTATGTAAATAAAACTCTTGAAATTCCCCCCATTCTCACGTCATCTGTTTCCAGTGAATGGAATCATTCTTGTAACGTTAAAAAAAAAAAAAAAAAGGCTGAAAATCATACAGATCTAATACTGGGGATCCCCTGTGACTAGATACACCAGAAGCAGCATAAATAACTGTTCAGAGAGCCCAGAGGATTGCCTAGACTGGATACAATTGCAGCAAACGCTCAGTTCTGACAAGTATTAGGTTTGTACGGGTTTTCAGCCTCTGGATATAAAACAGTAAAGGTTGCCATTCATTGACAGCAAAGTTAAAAAGGGCTGTCCAGGCTACAGATATTGGAGATCCTCTGGTGCTGGGTGTTGGACCCCTACATACCTGATATTGATACTGATGACCTTTCTGACCCCTGGAAAACCCTTTTATTACAAAGTAGCATAGGTTTTCATTTTATACAACTACATAAAGAAAAACTTTGAAAGGACAGATCTTACACACTGTATTCAATAAAAGGGGGAAGGAATAAAATAGAATTGTGTAAATGATCCTCTAACCAGCAGAGGACAGCACAGCTTTAGAAGCCCTGGATGTGAAATAAACCTGCACTAAATATTTCTGTTCAGCTCAGCTATAGAAACGGCTCCTGACAGACACCAGTAATTAGAACGAAGTCTCTTGAGGTTTCACCAGCATGCGACTTTGTCCAGCTTTTCAAATGAAATTTGTGATGGAGGCTTCAAAGCAAGTGTGAACAGAGCCCAAGATAGTCAGTACGTACATGGTAAATCTATAAATATTTGCTGCATGCTTAGTCAGTCCATTATTACCTTCACCAGCATTAGCACTCCTTCATTGGTTTGTGGATCCGTTAGGATTTCAAAATGGTTGCCTTCATTGCCTGACACTATAGTAAAGTTAGCAAACCAGTTATCGGTGAATTCCTCATCATTATCAAACACCTTCATACGTAATATTTCAACATTGGCAACATTTTCCTCAACGTCTCCTTCATACTGAAATAGAGATGAAAATAAAAAGATCCCATAAAATATCTGATAATACCGAAAGCAAAAAAGGGATTAGAAAATACCATTTTTTTTTCTTGGACAGAATTAGGCCCCGTTATATCTTATATATGAAGAAAGCTCATGTCTGCAGCCCTTCTGTATTGCCGTACCATAGGAATCAGTCTAACATTTGCTTCGCATACCTGTTCCTTTTCGAGTACAGGAATGTTGTCATTGACGTCCTTTACTTTAACTTGGACGGTAGCTGTATGGGCTTTGCCTCTCTGAAGATCTCCATTTAGATCTCTCACTTCAACAGTCAAAGAGTAGCTGCTTTGTGTCTAAACAAAAAAAATCCCCACAGAATTACATCACAGACTGTATAAAAAAGGTGAAAGGACATTCCAAGCAAAATTCACACATTTTCAGGTTAACTGCCATTGTTAAAAGATACATATGATCTAAATAAAGCACAGTAACATTTCCCATTCTTCATTTTATTTGAGAGATCATCCTATTCTTCATGATAGTGGTATAATCTTGTGTTACTTGTCGGAGTCATCCCATTGAGGTGTGCAATAAGGGTTAGCTTATGGGTTGAATAACCAGGTTTGATATTCTCTGGAAATACTTTAGCATTCAATCCATATGGATCTGCTGACCGAAACCACACTCTGGTTTACTGTGATGCCACTGCCAGCTTGGCAATTGTGTTTTTTGACAACCACTGTGACCCTTGTGTAAATTTGGTCGGATTTAATTTTTCATGAAAAGTTGATTTAATAGGACTTTTGTTTGTGATAACTTGTGCTTTTTATGTTCTATATTAGACATTTTCACTGTTGACATCCTGCTGGTAGTTTGCCTCAGTTGAACAACACTGTTAACTGTAATAACTGAGCCCTGAATCTTTTAAATATCTAGCAGTGTTTTGTCAGGTATGGCATCTGTCAGTAGATTTGTACCTATGACACTGACTGACCTGTTACATGTGCACTTGGCAGCTGAAGACATCTGTGTTGGTCCCATCTTCAGATGTGCTGCATTGCTGAGAAAAATGAGGTTTTAATTTATGCAAATGAGCCTCTAGGAGCAAAGGGGGCGTTGCTGTTACACCTAGCGGCTCCACTTTTTCTGCAACTGCTGAGCCCCCTTGTCATTGATGGACAGGGCCAGGCATTGAAAACCTCATCACACCTGCCTGGTCCTGTCAATCAAAGAGAAGACGCTGCAGTTACACCTGGAGGCTCTGTTCTCTCTGCACCAGCAACTCCCCCATTGCTCCTAGAGGCTTATTTGCATAAATTAAAACATTTTTTTCTCACGATTGCAGGCACATAATATGGGACCACAGACGCCTTCAGCTGCCAAGCACCCATGTAACAGGTCAGCCAGTTTCATAGGTACAAATCTGCTGACCGATGCCCTTTAAGTTACTGTAATAAAACACTTCACAATTCTATGGGTTTTGAGGAAGAGATATTTACTACCTCCCAAGAATATATTCACAAATGAAAAGAAAAAAATTTAGAAACCAAAATTCCTGCAACTTAAAATCCATTTAAATCATATGGGTGGGGTTTTACAGCAGCAAGTACATGGCATTCTAAAAGTCTTCCGAAGAATTCCGATGACAGTCGCAGAAATTTCTGTAACAAATCTACAGCGTGTGAATATACCCCAAAGATTTCGACTAGAGATGAGCGAAGCGAGCTTCGGATGCCACTTTCTAAGCCGCTTCGCTAAAACATTCGTCGATCCTTCTCCGTACAACATTAGAATGTACTGCCTCTGATGAGGCGAAGTCCGTTATTGACAAAGTCGTGCAAGACTTCGTTGAATAACTTTGGTAATTGACTATTACAGTGAAAAACCACTTCAAAACTTGGAACTGAACTCTGCTTCGGTTCAGAGTGGTACCTTGAACTGAAGCAGAGTTCGGTTTCAAGGCTTTTCACTCTAATAAATCAATTACCGAAGTTATTTCGGTCATCTCTAAATTTTGACGTATTCATTCATAATGAAACATAACACATAAAATATAATATTACCTCTCTATCAAGTGTAGACACGGTTGTGATAACTTCACCATTCTTAGTCACCATGAATTCATATGATCCAGGATCTTGAGACAGAATTCTGTAGGCAAGTTTAGAATTGATGGTGTTGGCTTCGTCTGCATCAGTTGCATTTAGCACCATAACAATGCTGTCTGTGTAAAGACAAAACAAACATATTTTAGAATATTTATTACTTATAAATATGGCTTTTAGCTGAAGTGTTATTTTTCTATTGATTATGCCTTTATCTTTTATGCCTGACAAAAAAAAATAATGCACCAGAAAGTTGATGGAATTGAATGAAACTTTATCTGTGTGGATGTAATGATGACATATGCAAGTGATTACAATAATAGAGAACATATATACATTTATTGGGGAAACCTGTACAATTGAAAAGAGGCTCTAGTATCTTGTTGGGCCGCCTCTAGCCTGGATACAAGACGAGATATGGTTGGGAATGGGAGGCATACAGGTTCCGTATGGTATTCCATAGCATTTTTGCCGACAGATGGTGCAACTGAGCCCGTAGATCCTGCTCACTCGTAAGTTGCAGAAGCTCAATAGACTATAAATCTGGTGACGGCTCAGGCCAAGGAAATGTTTAACTGGTGGCAATATTCCTGGGAAATGCTTGTTGTGTGCGGGTGTGAATTATCTTGCTGAAAAATACCAGTTGGAAGCCTTCCCATGACAGGTAACACATGTGGCTGCACAATGTCCTGAAGATATCGCTGATCTGTTACTGTCCCTTGCATCACTTCTATGGATGACTGTTGTGATGATCTGAGGAGCCATCAGATACACTAGCAGTTGGGGCAGTGTGAAGCTCCACTGCAAAGGCAAGACTGAAGCCCTCACCAAGAGGCCTCCATACTTGAACCCAAACATCATCAGATCCCAAAGAGAACCTGGACTAGTTGGTAAAGAAGATATAGTTCCAGTCCACAGCAGTCCAGGTTTCTCCATAGGGTACTTTCACACTAGCGTCGCTGGATTCCGGCAGGCAGTTCCGTAGCCGGCAATCTGTATGCAAACGGATCCGTCTCACAAATGTATTGCAATACAGGATCCGTTTTTCCGGAACACTTAGGGCCGGATCCGGCATTAATGCGTTTCAATGTAAAATAATGCCGGATCCAGCATTCCGGCAAGTGTTCCGGAATTTTGGACGGAGAAAATACTGCAGCATGCTCCGTCCAAAAACCGTACAGTGACTGAACTGAAGACATCCTGATGCATACTGAACGGATTGCTCTCCATTCAGAATGCATCAGTTTTTTTCCGATATTGAGCCCCTAGGACGGAACTAAATACCGGAAAAGAAAAACGCTAGTGTGAAAGTACCCTTAAGGACACCACTGCACACAAAGACGACTGGTGGCTGGCTGTCAATGGCATGAAATTTCCTTCTGCCAAACACCTGGAAAGGTTTTAGGCAGACACAGGAGTGTATAATGAAGGTGCCACCTGTTTCTGGTCGGTGGTCAACAAAACTTTGGGAGCTGCTTGTTCTTGTTGGCAGATCAAACAATCTTCTTTAATGGTGGTCTGTCTGAGCCGTCTGCAGCCTGTGTGCCATGTGTGCGCGGCCTCATTTAAAGAGGACCTTTCACCGATTCTTACCCTATGAACTAACTATACTGACATATAGAGCGGCGCCCGGGGATCTCACTGCACTTACTATTATCCCTGGGCGCCGCTCCGTTCTCCCGCTATGCCCTCCGGTATCTCCGTTCCCTAAGTTATGGTAGGCGGAGTCTGCCCTTGTTCTTCTGTAGCGCTGGCCAATCGCATTGCAGAGCTCACAGCCTGGGAGAAAATAACCTCCCAGGCTGTGAGCTCTGCGCTGCGATTGGCCGGCGCTAGAGCAGAACAAGGGCAGACTCCGCCTACCATAACTTAGGGACTGGAATCTCTGCCTACTATAACTTAGTGAGCGGAGATACCGGAGGGCATAGCGGGAGAACGGAGCGGCACCCAGGTATAATAGTAAGTGCAGTGAGATCCCCGGGTGCCGCTCCACATGTCTGTATAGTTAGTTCATAGGGTAAGAATCGGTGAAAGGTCCTCTTTAACGGTTGCTGCCAACAGCTAGGTCAGAACAGCTTAATGATGGACATTTCGTAGAAACCACCATCCTTCTCTCAGTCTAATGATGCATCCCCTCTCAAAGTGTGTTAATTGGGCAAAATGTCCGAGTCCGTCGTGGAGGCATCTCTAGCAGTCAATCTCTCAACAAGAGGTACACTACCCAGAAGTAGCCTCTGAGAGCCTTTTAATAGGGCAGAGGGGGAAGCACTTTTACGCCCTCTTGTGGCAAGACTCAGTGTTTAATCAGACTATACAAAAAAATGACCTACACATCAGGCTTGTATCACTGTGCCTTTAAAAACAAAAAGGGGAGAGATTTATAGAGCCTTTTAGGTCACAAAAGTGGTGTTAAAAAAGGTGTAAATTATGGAGCACGCCATATGTGCAACTTTTGGGGCTTCTCACCACTTTTCTAAAGTGGTGAAAAGAGGGGGTGGGAGCCTTCCACTAGATTTACTATAACTTACAACAGAAATTAGAAAAGTCCCACTTCAAAGCACAGGAGATCAAGACTGGTGTTTTCTATTTTCCCAATCTGGCAAACCTAAGGCTAAATGCATTTGTGCAGATTAGATTCTGAAAAAAGCTATAAGAAATAAATGTGTGACTTTTGTAACTGAGGCTGTAAAACCCCTGCACATTCATAGTTGCCTTTGTTCCAATTCATATACAATTCTACCCTTTGCATGCTTACATTGACATTTAATTTAGTTAATTTTCTGAAATATTAAATAGTAGACAGAGGATACGTGGATAAAGTGACAGACTTACTTGCAGGACTCAACTCTTCCACTGCTGCAACAAATACGTTTTGTGTAAAAACTGGATCGTTATCATTGATGTCGAGAACCCTTACTCTGAGGTCTATAGGCGGCTCAACATCCAAACCGTATTGGTCTCGGGCATAGCCTTTTAACTGGAAAAAAAAAGCGAGTCACATTCACTATTGTGGCTGTGCCTGAATTCTGAGGTAATTTGCGCCAAAATTTGGGACATTCTTGGTGGATTTCATTTTAGAACCATCTATGAAGAAAGTAAGCCAAAAAGAATAATCCACTGTAGGGATCGACCAATTATCGGTTTTACTGATATTATCGGCCGATATTCAGGATTTTGACAGTTATCGGTATCGGCAACTATTTTGCCGATATACCGATAACGTATTGGGAACACCGAACGCTCTGCTCTCAGCGCTCTCCGTGTTCCCTCAGCAGCACAGGGGAGAAGGAAGCAGTGTCTCCCTCCCCCCTGTGCTGCTGCCGCCAGTGAGAGGAAGGAGGACAAGAGGAGGGGAGGGGCTGTGGCCGCTGCGCCACCAATGAAGATAAGTCTCTCAATCATTCATATACAGGAGGCGGGAGCTGGCTGCAGAATCACATAGCCGGCTCCCGACCTCTATGAGCAATAGCTGCGGTCCGCGGTAGTTAACCCCTTAGGTGCCGCGGATCGCAGCTACCGCTCATAGAGGTCGGGAGCCTGCTATGTGATTCTGCAGCCAGCTCCCGCCTCCTGTATATGAATGATTGAGAGACTTATCTTCATTGGTGGCGCATTGCGCCCCCCACCCCCATCCCAATAGTAAAAACATTGGTGGCGTAGTGTGCCCCCCCACCCAGTATTAATCATTGGTGGCAGTGGCCACAGGACCCCCTCTCCCCTCCGATCGGAGCCCCAGCAGTGTAAGCCTGGGGCTCCGATCGGTTACCATGGCAGCCAGGACGCTATTGAAACCCTGGCTGCCATGATAAGCTCCATGCTGCTGTGTGCACAGAGCACAGAGCAGCAGGGACAGTGTGAGCTCCTATTCGCCCTGATAGATCTCTATCAGGGTGAATAGGACAAGGGTTCTAGTCCCCAAGGGGGCGAAAAGTTAGTAAAAAAAAATAAAAAAAATAAAAAAACACAACACACACACACACACACACAACACCAAAATATTAAGTATAAATTAAAAAGATTTACAAAAAAAAAAAAAACACGTTAACAATAAACATAAATTTTCAGCAGATTTGTGTAGGAAATTTTTTTTTCTCAAAAATGAAAATTCCCAGAATATCGGTATAAATTATCGGCTTGAAAGTTCACAAATTATCGGTATCGATCGGCCCTAAAAAAAAATCAATATCGGTCGATCCCTAATCCACTGTGCTTTGCCTGCGGAGGGGGTCTGGCATCATGGGAAATGGGCAGGTCTTAAAACGCACCATAATTTTGGCACAAAATTTGGGTGGAAAGTAATCCAAATAGGCGGTATAAAGTTACACTAGACAGGCTAAATGTACGTCAGATTTATCATCCAGTATCAGCCACAGTGATAAATCTAGTGGATTAGACAGCATTAGTAAATCTGCGGTACAATCGAAATCGCTTACTAGTGAATTATCACCCATTCCCAAGTAAAACATTTAAATTGGGAACTGGGTAATTCTTGGTCTTTCAATAAAAAAGGGGAAATGTTGAAAAGTATGAGAAGTGTTGTTTTACACAGAAAGCAGTTATGATTATATATTGAGTACAAGGAATCCTTGCTGTGTAGTAGTTAACTTACATAAAACATGGAGATTTCTTCTCTGTCCACGATTCCAGTGACGTTCATTTCTCCGGTATTTTCATTTATAATAAATATACCTAGTGGAGGTTGAGTAACTCCCTGTCCGGTGATTGAGTATCGAATTCTACGATTTGGCTCTACCTTGTCAGATGTTATCTAATAAAGACAATATAGTAATAAATGAGAAAACGGCACGGAATACTTACTGCAAACAATACAAGATGTTACCCAGGCACTGCTTTGGATTTTTATGCCAAACTTCACATCTATGTGGAAGACAAGGCAGTAGATGTCACTTACCTTTGCAATAGGATTCTTAAAAGAATTGTCCTGCTCTTCATAAATTGAAACTGGTGGGATGATCCATTCCCGCTTATGCCTCACTAATTCCACAGTTCCCTCCTCCGGTTTTCTGCTTCTCTTCACCACCTTTAATGGAGCAAAAGAGGTCATGCAGACAACATGGCGGTGGCTTTCATCATTTATATTAGAAGGGTTTTGTATAATCTATCACACCTAAACTATACATTTTGAAATAGTTGAATGTGATGTGCAGGAGACAAGTGCTTTTTTAAATCTGCATTTTCGCATGATGCGACAGCAGAGGGCGCCCAGTCATCTCTGAAAGTAAAACCAATGATGCACAGAAGGAGGCTCACACAACTGGATAATGAAGTCCTTTACTTCAATGAACGCCCTTATTTTAATAGGGTTATACTATTGCCATCATCATCATCATCTAGGATGCAGTCTCTTTCACACAAGGCAAACTGCTTTACAGCGCCCTATGACTTGTCACCAAGATACAACAGGCCCTGCATGTGACCTCCTAGGTCTACCTTCCTGTTCCTGGGAGGGGGTTAGGCCAAGAAAATGAGAACTGTTCAAAGACTGCATGGTTGGTTCCTTACCTCAAAATGGAGGCCATGTCCAAAACCAAGAATGACCTGCAAATAAAACAAGAAGCAAAGCAATGAATTAAGCTGCGTGCGAGAATTACAAAGAACATCAATAAATCACAAATCAGAAGGAAAGGAACAGACACAAAAATGGACCCGTTTAGTACCGCTGTTCAATCAGCTATAAAACTAGAAAAATGAGAGTCTCCATTTACTTCTAAAAAACCTGTACTCCGCGTAAACAAGGCTAGGAGCCCATATGCCATTGGAAAATTCATATTACTTACAGAAGCATTTCGATAACACCCTGGGAGCAAATGTGCAGTTTACAGCAATGAAATGAAACTCCCTTATATATTATTTAAAAAGGTATAATAATATACTATAGGGGGAGGGGGTAGGCAACCTCCGCCACTTCAGCTGCTGTGAAACTACAACTCCCAGCATGCATACTTGCTCTGCTCTTCTAAGAACTCTCAAAGAAATTAATGCTGGGAATTGTAGTTTCACAACAGCTGGAGTGCCAAAGGTTGCGGACCCCTTATTTTGGGCATACTGTATGTGTCTGCAGCTTACTGGTACTGAACTTCCACCATGTAAATTCAGCAGAGGGGTTCTCTTAAGGGTTTGTTCAGTGGGGTAATTCTGAGGAAATATCCTCAATATCAGATCGGCGGGATCCAGGCACCCTGGCCGATCAGCTGACTAAAGTGGTCGCGGAGCTCTGGCGAGCGTTGCTTCCTCTTCAAAAGTTCATCGCATTCACTTGGTCAATAATATTACTTCTCGACACAACCCCTTAAAATCTGCCACCACAAAAAGATGGCAGAAATGTTTTTTGCGGGGACACTGCTGTAGGAATCGCTGCGGGTATTCGGAGCACAGACTGCGATCAGACAGCGTTTACGTCTGCAGAGTGTGGATGAGATATCTGGAGCCCTCATATACCTTTGCTGGCATTTTAAGACTGCGGATTTGCCCCATACAGATCTGCGGCTTTTACACCACGTGAGAACATACCGTAAAACGGACATGGATTGCTCGGGACACTTCTGGTCCCTTTACAGGGGACTTTATCGGACAGATTATCGGGAATGAGCATTCATAGGAATGTGTGTTCCTGATAATCGGCCAGTGTGAATGTGCTGCCGATCACCTAATGACTGTGCAAACGCTTATTCATCGGGTGCAATCTTCGTTTATGCCAAAACCATTGTTTCTGGGCAGCAGATTCCTCGTTCCCATACATGGGAGGTGACGGCCGTATGTAAATTCAGATCTTAGGGTTGCACATGTAGCAGCTGTGCTGCGGTTTAAATGTGGCAAAAAACTGCATCATTAAAAATGCCTGCGATTTTTGCAGCAACATCTGTCATGGCCCATGAACAGGTGGGAACTAGGGTTAGGGACCACTCAAATGGAGGCAACCTTGACGCGGTGAGTGGCTTATTACGCTTTGGCCAAAATGTAAACCAATGTCTCATCCAGCATGGAGGCAGGGCAGAATGCTGGATATAGAGTGCGATCACATTTGTATATGTATTTCGCCATAGTGATCTGCACCTATATACAGGTTGTGCTGACTCAATTCCCCCAAAAAAAAATCTTCGTAGTTTATATTGGAGGCGTGGCGATCTCCTTTGAGTCATGCACACCTGACCAGTCAATCTGTCCTGGAGGCTGGTTTTAAAGTCAGTATAAAACTGATTCTGCGTATATAGAACCTACCAGTAGCCATTTGGCTCCAGGAGAAGTATATAGTGGGCTCAGCGTGCATGTTGGTACTTGCATCCCTGGATCCGATGAAAGCTGTAATGGCACCGGACGGGGTTAAAAGCAGAGTGTGCTTGGCGTGCACGCTGACCTGCATTCCCTGGACTTTGTGTGGCTGTCATGGCCCATAAACAGGTAGGAACTAGTGTTAGGGACCACTCAATAGAGGCGACCTTGACATGGTGAGTGGCTTATTAAGCTTTGGCCAAAATGTAAACCAATGTCTCATCCAGCATGGAGGCAGGGCAGAATGCTGGATATAGAGTGCGATCACATTTGTATTCTCTTTTTGCAGCAACATGCCTGCGGTTACGGTGCGTTTTCTTCCAGCGAAAGGAAAAGCACACAGCAGACTTAGGCCTGTTTCAAATGGGCGTTGCGAGAAAAGCTGCGGGTGCGTTGCAGGAACATGCGCAATTTTTCCGTGCGAGTGCAAAACATTGTAATGCGTTTTGCACTTGCGTGAGAAAAATCGGCATGTTTGGTACCCAAACCCAAACTTCTTCACAGAACTTCAGGTTTGGGTTAGGTGCTGGGTAGATTGTATTATTTTCCCTTATACCATGGTTATAAAGGGAAAATAAAAGCATTCATAATACAGAATGCATAGTACAATAGCGCTGGAGGGGTTAAAAAAAATAAAAATAAAAAATTAAACTCCCCTTAATCCACTTGCTCGCGCAGCCCGGCTTCTCTTCTGTATTCTTTTTTGCTGTGTCCAGGAAAAGGACCTGTGGTGACGTCACTCCGGTCATCACATGGTCCATCACCATGGTAAAAGATCATGTGACGGACCATGTGATGACCAGAGTGACGTCACCACAGGTCCTTTTCCTGCACACAGCAAAAAAAAAAGACAGAAGAGAAGCCGGGCTGCGCGAGCAAGTGGATTGGGCCGAATGCACACGACCGTGTTCCGCGGCCGAGAGCGGCCCGTGGTATGCCGGGCTGGATTCCTATTCAGAGCAGGAGCGCACCGCGTCATTGGTTGCTATGACGCCGTGCGCTTCATGCCGCCGCTGCACTACAGTAATACACTCGTATAGTGTATTACTGTAGTGCAGCCGCGACATGAAGCGCACGGCGTCATAGCAACCAATAAGCCTTAAGGTGAGTTTATTATTATTATTATTTTTTTAACCCCTCCAGCACTATTGTACTATGCATTCTGTATTAAGAATGCTATTATTTTCCCTTATAACCATGTGATAAGGGAAAATGATGATCGGGTCTCCATCCCGATCGTCTCCTAGCAACCGTGCGTGAAAAATCGCACCGCATCCGCACTTGCTTGCGGATGCTTGCGATTTTCACGCAGCCCCATTCACTTCTATGGGGCCTGCGTTGCATGATAAACGCACAATATAGAGCATGCTGCGATTTTCACGCAACGCACAAGTGATGCATGAAAATCACCGCTCATGTGCACAGCCCCATAGAAATTAATGGGTCAGGATTCAGTGCGGGTGCAATGCGTTCACCTCACGCATTGCACCCGCACGGAATACTCGCCCGTATGAAAGGGGCCTTAGAGTTACATTAATGTAATGTATTTAGTAATGAATTCAGTTTGGCTGTGCGTTTTCCCTTTGCTGGAAGAAAAACGCACCGTAACCACAGGCATGTTGTTGCAAAAAACAAAAAACAAACACACACACACACACACACAGCTGGACCCTTATGTTCATTGACAAGGAGGAACAGTTCCTTCCTGAACATTGCCTGCTCAAATCGGAGCGTAAATGCGCCATAAGGCTTTAGTCACAGTCACTGAGGGTCATTTACTAACATTTCTATGCCAGTTTTTGGCATTAAAAAAAAATTTCACAAGACCCCTTCATGTGACTTTGTAAACGCCGATGCATGTGGCCAGGACTTCTTCAAATTTTACTTTTCAAAACAGGCGTAAAATAGGACTAAAAACTACTCCAGTGAAACGTTGCTTTTACTCAAGGCGCACAGACTGCCGGAGTAGCGGCTAATTTAACGAGGTTGTAAATGACCCCCAGTGTGATCATTGACTGGCATAGGCGATTGTGAGCCAAAACCAGGTGCGGGTCAAAAATATAGAACAGGAGCAGATCTTTTACATTGTACCTTATGTCTGTGGAGGCTTCACTTCTAGTTCACAATTACTGATGCAACACACTGACCGAGTATAAAGCTACAGGCACGCGACCATTGCCATTTTGTGGCTTGCAAACCACGGATCCGCGAGTCAGCATTTCTATGTGTTGTGCTTCTGTATGGCCTCAAATTACAGACTTGTTGTTAACCATTATTTCCAGACCCATTGACTTGCATGGGACCGCAGACTGCAGTTTGTAGCCAAGAATAGAACTTGTTCTATAATTTGCGGAATGGACAGGACGGGACAATAGCCTCCGCATTTTATGCAGACCCCATTGACATGATTTGGAAAGACGTCCAGACCACAAAAAACACGGATCGGACGCAGAAACCGGTCGTGTGCATACGGTCCAATGGTGGATTTAGAAGAGCAGATAATAGCTTAAGCGATCACAGGTACTAAACCTTCTAGTAGACAACTAGCATTTGAATGAAACGATTATTGTGCATTTTATTGCGCCGATGATTGTACTTCGCGCTAACAATTTCACAGACGTGGAGCGAGCGTTTTTGGCCAGATCGCTCAATCGTTAGAAACACTTACATGAAGCGATAATCGTTCATCTTCCATCGCTAGCATTGGAATCGTAACGATTATCTGCTAGTCTAATTTTGCTAATTAATTGTAATGAAGGGCTGTTAAACACCTCAGACATAGGTGTTATTAGAAGGGACATACAGAACGCTGAGGGGCACTGGCCTCAGTCCACTATACTCCAGTATGTAGACAAATTACAGCAGCTATCAAAGGGTCAGCCAGCCCCTCTTCGCTGGGTGACCACTTTGCATACAATTATAGAATTAGGCTTCCTACGTGCTTGCTTTTTGGAGGTGCGTGAACACAGCCAAGCTCAGGGAAGAAGGGAAACATCCCAAAGCAGGTTTCTGGAGCCGTTTGCCTTGTACAAGTGTGCAGTCAGTGTTCATTTCTTTTATATTATCACTATGGAACCAACGGAACCAGAATGGCTGCATTTTCACTTTTAGCTGGTTCACTGCCTATTGAAGTTTGAATACGGCACCCATTGAACACAGCAGACTACCATTCAGGAAAGCAATAGGAAGTGAACGAGCTGCTAGAAATCACTAAGCGGGTGACTAAAGGGCGAGAGTAGACCATAAGACAGCAGTTGAATCCCTTATCTCCACGCTGACACACACCCTCGCTTCGTGTTCCCATGCGATCAGGCTTCTGGAATCCCACCGCACGCTGAGCTCCGCACACTCCCTCGCCTTCATTTCTCACTCGGTTGTGAGGGTGTGTTCACTGCTTTGTTCTTTAGCTTACACGTCTCAAGAATAACTGCTTACTATTGGATTTTACGGTTTTATTTTTTGTGTGTCCTGTACCGCCATACGTTATGTTGCACAGTGACCACTGTAACTCCTTCTCCTCACACAAGGCCTTTGTCTACAGATTACCTGGAATCTAACCAGCCTGTTCTCTTCCAAGAGGCCTGTAGAAACCCGTCTCATTCCACATGAGGAGTAACCAGATCCTTGACTCAAAGCATGTTGAAAGGATTGTGCAAATCGAATTTCAAAAAAGGAGAAGCTAGGTGCAGAACATGTAATATGGAAGCAAGGATCTACAGTATATCAGCTACGAAGGCCTCAGTGGAGTCATCACCATAAATGGTGCATCTACTGGAAAGATAGGCCATCTCCTACCATGGATTCCACTTTGCTTTCGCTCATTTTAAGTTCATTTAGATGTTACGCGTCACGTTTAAACACTGACCTTATTGCATTGAGAAAAGGCTACACAGAATACATATATATGTATGTAAACTGAGTCCATTCAGACAGGCTCTTAGCAGTAAGAACATAAGCGTCAATAAGATACAAAAAGAAAAAGTAGACGCCAGCAGAGAACCCGTAGGTGTATTGGTATTTGCTTTGCCCTGAGGCAGCATCTTCCATTACTGACTGTATAATACTCAGTCAAGTCAAATACACTGAACATGGCTTTTAGGTATACTAGGGGTCCATTCACACGTCCGTAGTGTATTGCAGATCCACAATACACCCGGTCGGGACCCCCATAGAACTGCCTATTCTTGTCTGCAATTGCGGACAAGAATAGGAGATGTTTTATTTTTTTCCGGAGACTCGGACCGGAAGATCTGGGGCGCGCTCCGGAAATGTGTGCTGTCCGCATCCATTCCTGCCCTTTAGAGAATGAATGGATCCGCGTCCATTCCGCAATTTGTGGAACGGATGTGGACCCATTCTACGGACGTGTGAATGGACCCTAAAGGGATTTCAAAGAGGCTCGTACTATACAGCTCAATTATGGACTCACATCACTTTCTTGATGTACATATGAGATTATGGTTCCCATTCACACATGGACTGTGAGGGACTGGAGATCAGTGTGTAGTGGGAGGCCTGCGCTGTGCCTAGATGGTTCAGTCCTGTGGTGTACTTGGACATCGCCTGAATTATTGATCCATATTGCCCATTATAGTTGTTTAGTCTGTCCATACATGTTCAATGACACAAGACAATCAATTTTGCTTTTAGTCACCTTCTGGCTACTGTTGGCTGATGTGTATGTAAGATGACTAGGGGAAACTCCTATAGCCTTTGCTGATATTCTGGACAGTTTGCTGTATGTCATAAGCCATGTACTATTGGTGGGCAAATGTTCTGTGCTGCCTCCATAGTGGTCCTGTTCAAGATGGCTGCTGATGAAGGGTCATGTGACCAGACACATCAAACACAATGCACTACACCCCAACAGTGCAATGCATGTGAACGGAGGAGACGGCGATTTGCCTGGACACAGGCAGCCATTTTACAGACAGGACCTCTGTGTGGGGGCATATATTACGAAAAATAGAAAATGGCACCAATATTAACAAGGGCTAAATTGGCAAGTGCCATATATTCATCTAACAAACACATTAACCGTCACCAGAATGAGGAAAACTGCTGTATTGAAATATCCTTCATCTACTGGATGAAAATATCAGTCATGGCCGACTTCTTTCTCATGATGGTCAGTCATTGGTAAAACAGTCACTGTTAAATGTCACTCAAACTACCGTTTTGTTGAAATCCCCTTTTCGGGTACAAAAATTCATCATAATGCAAATGAGCTCTTAATCTCCACCTCTAATGCCACCAGATGTAGGGCAGCTACAAGTCAATGTTCGACCCTTTAAACAGGCCTTGAGACATGATGATTAAGGCGCCCTCTCCCAAGGATAGATAGCACCCCCCTAAATTCATCATGTTCAGTAAAGTCCACATTGGAGATTAGGAGACAATGTGCACGGAGCAGAGGTCCGGAAGAGTAAAAATACTCCTTACTATTTAGAGAAGGAGGAGTACGAAAGTTGCAGTAATTCAAACACACGTTCACATTTGTGTTGGAGGCTCAGTTCGAGGTCTCTGTTGCAGATTCTGTCAAAAAGACCAGAAAAAAAAAAAAGCCTAATGATGCAGCAATTTTTTTGTCTAATAAAAAGACAGGATTTTAAACGGAAACTGAACGGGACTAATTATAGTCATTGGAGTGTGCTCAGCTCTGTTCCTGTCAGTTAGGGCTCATGCACACGACCATATATATTTTGTGAGCCGCAAAAAACATAGATGACGTCCGTGTGCATTTCATGGAACAAACTTTTTTGTTTTGTTTTTGTGAACCCATTGAAATGAATGGTTCCACATACAGTCCGGGGGGAAAAAAATAAAAATCTTAATGGTTGCCTCAGACAGATGTATAAGTTTTTTTTGCTGAACTTGCAGGATGGAAAAACGTGGTACACTACATATGCAAAAAACGTATATACATTAACATACAAGTTTTTTTGTACAATGGAACTCTATGGTGACGGATGCCACAGTATGGCATCTGCCAGAGGCACCCGTTGTATACTTTTTTTGTGTACGTTAGACATATGATAAAAACGTGATGTGAACCCGCCGTTACGTGCCCTATCCAGCACTTTTGTTATTTTCGTTGTTCTGCTCATCTAACAGAGCAGAACAGAAATAAACAATGGGTATGTATGAGATGAAGGAACCCTTACCAGTATAAATAACAGCAGGCTATTATGGTGAAGTGATGAAGTCCAGTCCAATATGTCGGATCTTCCCTGTACTTTATCACTTGGCTATAATAGCCTGCTGTGCATTCACTACACCCATCGATACATTGCTGTGCTGTCACCTTGGACTGCACTCCGCTCCCCCTAATCTCCTGATAAAGCAACTCCTGGGAGCTAGCCCCTCCTCCTTACAGCTCCCGCCTGCTGCCCCCTGCTACATAACACAATACCGCCTTGGCAGCGCGCCCAAACCGACCAATAACAAAGCTCTGTTATTGGTTATTTCAGGCACCAGCAGTATCGCTGCGCTGCCCGTGCCATTCACACCTGCGCTTATGGATGGCAAGGAAAAGTCTAAGGCGTATTGGTATGCGTCAGACTTTTCTTAGGGAGTAAAATGGCCTGAACAGGAGTCTACAACGCTTGTACAGGTGGTATTGTGACCTCTGGCACGGACCCTGCATTATATAAAGGGGACCACGCCCGAGTCCCCCTCATCGTTGTAGATACAGCTAGCAGGTCTTGATCTTCCTTCAGGTCTATAACAGCCATGAGTTGTAACCAGTTTCTACTTACAATTTCAGCTGTACTTCATTTTTGCAAACTTTCTGGATACTCACTAACTTTAGCAACTAAAATTAGCAGCGGCAAAATTCCATTTCTTCCTCCCACACTGGAGGCAAATTTCACATTCCTTTCCAGACTAGTGTAATTCTTACATAACAGGTTTCCACTGATGCACTGTGGCCTCCAGAGTACTGGGGTGTTTGTCTCACCTCGAACAGACCTTCTTACCCAAAGGCCGCTGCCACACCAAGTCCTTTCCTTGGTGGTTTTTTTTGGCTTGTACAAACAGGTCATAAACTTCTGGCATTTTTTACAAGTGTTTTTTCAGGTGGCGTTTCTAAAGGCCCCTTTACACAGGCGGACAACCAGAGCAATGACTGGGAAGGAGCGTCCCCGATATCTGCCCTGTGTGAAGGTGCCGCCGATCACCCATTCGTTGCTGGCGTTTCTGGGCAGGAGATTGTGCGATCTAAGCAGGGATCTGCTGCCAGAAACAATGACTCTCTGTGGGGACGAGCGGTCACAGTAGAGATCCCTCATCCCTATACAGCAGGGATGATGATTGATGCATATAACGAGTAGGCAATTAATTGGGAACGGTAGGATTATTCCCAATACTTGCCTGTGTATAGGGGCCTTAAAAGGGAATGTGCCACCAATTTTTTTTTTCTGCCAGTTAAGGCAAGATAGTGACACATCGTTTTTTTTTCTAACAGGTTTTTATTTTCTAAATTGCAGATTTTCTCATTCCAAGTTTTGAACACGACTATGGGGGCAGCCATCTTGCCTGAGCCGTTTCCGGCATTTATAGATATGCTTTATAGTAGCCACCATGGCCCATAGACACAATGGACAGGGGTTGACTCATTGAGGGACATTAAAGGTCCCTTTACAAGGGGCGACAGGACAGCATATTATTGGGAAGGAAGCATTTACAAAGGATCGGAATCCCCTATAAAACGAGTGCTTTACTCATTCATCAGGTAATCCACAGTACATTTACACCGCCAGATAATCGCTAACGAGTGTTCCTATTAGGGCTGCACGATATGGGAATTTTGGGCGATTGCGATTAGGGCCCTGAAAATTGCGATAACGATATGCGATGCAATATTTTAAAGGGAATTGTGCTAGAGGTCTATTTGCACACAGAAATTACTGATAATGCTGAAATGTAGTTATGCTTAACTCAAGAACTGAAATGCACAGTGTTTTTCAAAATAAAACATATTTTACTAAATTAAATAACATATTTGCATTACTGCAAAAGTACAAAATACAAAACTTGCCATTTTCTTAATAGCACAGAACAGATAAACAGAATAAATAGAAGGACATTTGTTCATTAAAATAGCGACTTGCCTCCAGCCCCTCCTCCCTCCCCGCACTGTAACTGATGTATCGCCGGTCGCGCTGTGCAGCATGGCAGCCGGCGATACATCCGTGTCAGCCACGTAAAAAGTCAACCATCGCTTTATAAGACGCACTGCCATTTTCCCCCCACTTTTGGGGGGGGAAAAAAGTTGTCTAATAAAGCGAAAAATATGGTAATACAATTGCAGCATTTTTGGGTCGGCCAATTGGCGATTGCAATTTATTGCGATTGCTTTGGCGATATATTGTGCAGGCCTAGTTCCTATGAATACTCTTTAGCGATTATCTTTAAGATTCTCGGTCCGAGGTCACATCACAATTGCAGAATAGATAAGACTGACAACTGCCTATTGTGAATGGTGGATCCTGTGGTTATACATAAGGGCCGTATTACACCTACAGATTCTGCAAGCGGTTGTCGGGAGGGCTTTCCTTCCTGGCAATCGCCTGTACGGTAGCGGAGGAGACCGCTGCTATTACATGCAGCAATCTCCTCCTCAGTATGGGAAGGAGAGATCACTAATGCCATTGCCAGCAGCAGAGCGCTGATTGTATGGTACGATCTGCCGCCAGCAAATGATTATTAACATGTGGAGAGACTAATCCGGTCTATAAATGATAAGCAGATAACAGTGAGGTGATCTGTACAGATCAAACTATTAAGCTTAGTGGCCGGGGCAATTTTTTTTTATATACCAGTAGATATTGACATGGAAAATTCAAAGTAACTGTCAAAAATTAAAAATAGGTTTAAGATAAAAACATGATTTACACAATCGATCCTTTTCTGATGACACATTCCCTTTTAGCCACACTTTTTTTCTATAAAGAAGTCTATGGAAAATGTCTGAAAAAATAGAAGGTCACACCCAAAGCATGCTGGGACTTATAAGGCATCTGTCAGTAGATTTCTACCTATGACACTGGCTGACCAGTTACATGTGCGTGTTGGTCCCATATTATGTGGCTGCACTGCTGCGAAAAATGATGTTTTGCTATATGCAAATGAGCCTCTAAGAGCAATGGGGGAGTTATTGTTACTCCTAGAGGCTCTGCTCTCTCTGCAACTACCAAGCCCTCCCCACTTTGACAAGACCAGGTAGTGAAAAAATGTGATCATGCCTGGAGAGGGTGCGGCAGCTGCAAAGACAGCTGAGCCTCTAGGTGTAATGGTAACGCCCCCGTTGCTCCTAGAGACTCATTTGCATAACATCATTTTTCTCAGCAATGTGGGAACATAAGAACATGGGACTAACACAGATGCCTTCAGCTGCCAAGTGCACATGCTATAATTATAATATAATAAAATATATATATCACAAAGGGAGCAAAAAAAAAAAACACAGTTGGTAGGACATTTTATACTTTCCTATTGAAAGGAGAAGGAAATAAAATCGCTATACAAAGAGAAAGGAACAATAATATTCATTCCAAAAAGGTTTTCTGTGAGGAAATAAAACACTGCCTTATCCCAGGCCTTTGTACAGCAGTATGGATGAGTGAACTTGTGTTTAAGGTCTGCGTACAAGGTTCGGGTTATCTAAGAATTCTGCGATGGATTCAGCTACCACGGACTATAAGTTATAGCGGAATCCATAACGGAATTCTTAGATAACCTGAACCTTGTACGCAGAACAAGAGAACACAAGTTCACTCATCCCTGTACAGCAGGTGTGGGAGACGCAGACTGGCTACTTTCACACTCGCATTTTGGGCGGATCCATCATGGATCTGCAAAAACGTATCCATTACAATAATACAACCGCATGCATTATTCATGAACTGATCCGTTTGTATTATCTGTAACATAGCCAAAACGGATCAGTCATGAACTCCATTGAAAGTCAATGGGAGACGGATTAGTTTTTTCTATTGTGCCAGAGAAAACGGATCCGTCCCCATAGACTTACATTGTGTGCCAGGACGGATCAGTTTGGCTCAGTTTCGTCAAGCGGATAGCAAAACACTGCAGGCAGCATTTTGGTGTTCGCCTCCAGAGCGGAATGGAGACTGATCGGAGGTAGACTGATGCATTCTGAGCGGATCCTTTTCCATTCAGAATGCATTAGGGCAAAACTGATCCGTTCTGGACCGCCTGTGAGAGCCCTGAACGGATCTCACAAACAGAAAGCCTAAACGCCAGTGTGAAAGTAGCCTTAGTTTCCCATAGCAGCCAATCAGATTCCACCTTTTCACATTCCAAAGGGGCTCTAAAAAAATGAAAGGTTGAATCTTGCTGTGTGCGACTAAGCCAGTTCTACTTCACATCAGTTTTGATAAATCTCCCACTTTTAAACAAATTCTGCAGGATGAGGTGTGGAATGGGTTAACAGCGAACACGCTGCTGTCCATATGGTGCTAATCCAGCTATGAGCTCAACATTGGAGTCATTTCAGATAGGTAAATGTGTAACCAGTCTACCTGCTACTACTGGCTATTTTACATGGGTTCACAACTGGCCAAAAGCTGGTTCCCAACCACTGGTCTGGGTAAACATGGCAGTGATCAGCCTCCACCAGGCATACCTTACGCCACTGGCAGCCTTATCAGTGCCAGCACTCCGACACGAACACTTGATGAAAATTCCCATATGTAACTAGTCCTTCAGGACTTTTCATGGGCCGCACACAGAGCCATTAATTTCTATGTGGCCGCAAATAACGTAGACAGCACTCAGATGTCATCCATGTGCTGTCTGCATCCGGGGACTGTGCCGCAGATTGTAGGACATGTCCTATTCTTGCCCATTTTGCGGACAGGAATAGGCATTTCTACGATAGGGCCCGTGGAAAGTGCGGGATGCACACAGCCGGTATCCGTGGCTTTAAACTTGTAAAGTACACCAGGCTGTATTCCAGGTATGAGAATATTGTCCACTGATAATATTACAGGACGTGACTAATGAATGGCAAACAGGAAACATTACTGCATTGTGCAATTGCTTTACGTGCATTATTCCTCTAAGGGCTTCCAGAGGCGTTTAAAGGACATCCGTCAGCAGATTTCTACCTATGACACTGGCTGACCTGTTCCACGTGCACTCAGCAGCTGAAGACATCCGTGTTGGTCCCATGTGCCCGCATTGCTGAGAAAAATGACGTTTTAATATATGCAAATGAGGCTCTAGGAGCAACGGGGGCGGTGCCATTACACCTAGAGGCTCAGCTCTCTAAAACGGACACACCATCCGCACTTTGACAGGGCCAGGCAGTGAAAACATCATAAAAGCAGTGTAATAGCAGTGCTGACGAGCAGGCGATTACCGGGCAGGAACGCGTCACCTGGCTGATCTGCTAGTGTAATACGAAGGGAAAACGTGCGTTCATTCAGGAAAATCATCTTTGGTGCAGACACCTCAACCATCGTTTCTGGGCAGCAGTTCTTGCCATGTAAACAGCGATCTACTGCCCAGAAACAATGATTCTGGATGGGGATGAGCGATCGCAATAGTCCGCACTCCTCCCCATACAGTGGAGGTGATCGAGGAGTTCACCTCCACTGACGAGCAAGCAGTTACTGGTGAAGAAATGAGTCAGGCGGCACCATACACATGAAATGGTCAGCAGAAATGAGTGGGTTCAGCTATTACACATACAGTTGAAACCAGAAGTTTACATACACTATATAAAGAGACACATATGTATGTTTTTCTCAATATCTGACATGAAATCAGAATAAACCTTTCCTGTGTTTGGTCAGGGAGAGAATATGTTTTAAGGCAATTTTCTATTACTTTCTGCAATGTCAAAAGTTTACATACACTAGGATTACTATGCCTGGACATATGATGAGGTCATGTGTTTGGAAGCTTCTGTTAGGTTTGGTGATTAGAGACACCTGTGGATGTATTTAAATGCCCACCTGAAACAAACACACTGCTTCTTTGTGTGGCATCATGGGAAAGTCTAAAGAAATCAGCCAAGATATCAGGAAGAGAACTGTGGACTTACACAAGTCTGGCTCAACTTTGGGTGCAATTTTAAGATACCTGAAGGTGCCTCGTTCATCTGTACAAACAATTATACGCAAGTACAAACAAGATGGGAATGTCCAGCCATCATACCGCTCAGGAAGGAGACGAGTGCCGTGTCCGAGAGCTTTGGTCCGACATGTGCATATCAAACCAAGAACCAAAGCAAAAGACCCTGTGAAGATGATGGCGGAAGCTGGTAAGATTGTGTCACTATCCACAGTGAAACAAGTGCTGTATCAACATGGGCTGAAAGACCACTCTGCTAGGAAGAAGCCATTACTCCAAAAGAAACATAAAAAAACAAGATTAATGTTCGCAAATGCACACAGGAACAAAGACCTACATTTTTGGAGACATGTCCTGTGGTCTGACAAAACTACACTGTACAAAAATATAAAACGCAACACTTTCGGTTTTGCTCCCATTTTGCATGAGCTGAACTCAAAGATCTGAAACATTTTCTACATACACAAAAGACCCATTACTCTCACATATTGTTCACAAATCTGTCTAAATCTGTGTTAGTGAGCACTTCTCCTTTGCCGAGATAATCCATCCCACCGCACAGGTTTGGCATATTCTCTATTCTGATTTCATGTCATATTGAGAAAACACACGTGTCTTTTTATATAGTGTATGTAAACTTCTGGTTACAACTGTATGTGTACGGTCAGAGGCTTGTCCAGGAGATTTACACCGACGACCTATCCTCAGTGACTTTAGAGGCAGTTTTAGTGGAGTTTTTGAGTGAGGTTTTTTGCTTCCCAATTGGCTTCTACGGAATCCACAATCAAATCTGCTTCTAACCAGTCACATTAAAAGGCCCTATTCACACAGCTGTATGGGATGTGGACCCATTCATTCCAATGAGGCCCAAATAACCCATATTTCTGGTCTACAGTGATGTCAAAATTATGGAACACGTCCTATTCTTGACCTTTCTTCAGACAACAAAAGGCATTGTTCCAATGGGTCCACCAAAAAAGCGGATGCAACACAGACTTTATCCATATTTTTTGCAGATCCGCATTCTGACACTTGGGGTCCATTCACGCAAACACATTTCTGGGTCCGCATCTATTCTGCAAATATGCGGAACGGGTGCGGACCCATTCATTTCGAATTATAGAACATGTCCTATTCTTGCCCGCATTCGCAGACAAGAATAGGCATTTCTATCATAGGGCTGGCCATGTAATTTCCGCAAAATGCGGACCGCACACGGATGGTACCAGTGTTTTGCAGATCCGCAACACTTATGGTCGTGTGAATGGACCCTTAATCTGCAAATCTGTGCGTCCACTAGTCACCGCAGCCTTGTTTACATCTCCGGTGATCTGATGCATTCAATGGTTTCTGTCTGGACTAGGGATGAGGGAATCGACTTGCATAATCCAAAGTCAACATATCCGAAGTCGAGTCGCATAAAACTTCGTTCTAACACTGTACGGAGTGAGCGCTCTGTACAGTATTAGAATGTATTGGCTCCGATGAGCCCAAGTTCTTACTTCACGAAGTCTCGCGAGACTTTGCATAACTTCAGAAATTGATTTATACTGTAAAAAAACATTTCCCGAGCTCGGGTTCGGTTCTCAGGTACTACTTGGAACCGAACCTGAGTTTGGGAAATGTTTTTTTACAGTACAAATTAATTTATGAAGTTATGCAAAGTCTCGTGAGACTTCGCGAAGTAATACCTTCAGCTCATTGGAGTCAATACATTCTAAGGCCTCTTGCACACGAACGGTTTTTTTTCCGTTCCGTTTTTTTTTGTTCCGTTTCCTGTCCGTATGCGAAACCATTCACTTCAATGGGTCCACAAAAACAACAGAAGGTACTCCGTATGCATTCAGTTTCCATATTTCCATTCAAAGATAGAACATGCCCTATTATTGCCCGCAAATCCCATTCCGTGGCTCCATTCAAGTCAATAATTCCGCAAAAAAAAAAAAAAAAAACGGAATGCATCTGTACGTCTTCCATATCCGTTCCATTTTTGGAACCAGTACTGTACTTTGTTTAAATATTATTGTATGCTTCTGTTTCAGTTTGCGATCCACAAAAAACGGATCACAAACGGAAAAATGGAACGGAAGCGGAAACACTACTGAAACAAAAAAAAAAAAAAAAAAAAAATTTGAAAAATGGACCGCAAAATACTGAAAAAGCCATAAGTTGTGTGCAAGAGGCCTAATACTGTACGGAGCGCTCGCTCCATACAGTACTCAATGGATGTTTTATCCGAAGTTGATTCGCTCATCCCTAGTCTGGACGAAGCCTGGCAATCATGCCGGAAAGTGTCCAGATCCCTGACGGATCCCATTATTGTCCACGGGGACCGGCGGTGAACGGCAATGCTGGCTCAGGCTGTCAGAGATGTGATCTGACTTTATAGGCTAAGTTCCCAACTTTCTTTTTTGGGTTATGGGAATCGGCGTTTCCCTCTAGAAAAATGAAAATTGTGTGTTTTAGGCTACATGCACACGAACGTTGTTTGTTTCCGCGTCCGTTCCGTTTTTTTTGCGGATGTGCATGAGGCCTTAGGCATTGTTAGAATGGATCCGCCCAAAAAAAAAAAAAAAAGAAGAAAACAGATGGCATACGGATGTCATCCGTTTTTTTTATTTTTTTTTCTTGCGGATCAGCAATTTGCGGACGGCAAAACACATACGGTCATCTGCATGTAGCCTTAGCGGAAGCTCTGTAGGAAGATGTAGTGTCCCCCCGCAGTAGTGATGTCACACGGACTGGCCGTCCACTCATGGGACAAGTCAGCAGATGGGGTGGGGTAACCAAAGATGTTTTTTTTTTTATCCGTTTAAATATTAAAAACCGCTTTAAATGTCCATGAGCAAAACACCTCAATGGGAATCGTGAAAGAAACAGCAAAACTTCAGCCACTAAACGGTGTCAGTTGTCGGCCTCCCTCATGGACTAGAACACACACATATTGTATCCTGAAGAAGACTTTCCAGCGTTCACTGACCCCAGTATCTTCTACTTGTTCCAGGGTATAATAAAAACACAGAATGAACCATAAAGCCCCCCCCCCAGAGAGACTGAAGCCCCCGCCCAGGACAATGCAGCCTCTCAGGCCTTTGTTTCCTGGCATTCCTCACATTTTTCACAGGAAGCAGCTGAATGGTCCAAGTAGAGACGGGGCACCGACCTCCGGCAAAGCCGGTACGTGATACTATAAAACAGACATTACATGGACTGCGTATTAGGATGCCGCCACACGTCGCGGCTGCGCTGCGTTCTGGATGCGGCAAAAAAGAAAAGAAAAAGAAGAATGCCGTTTTTATAACAATAAGGCCTCTTGCACACGACCGTATGTATTTTGCGCTCTGCAAAAAATACGGATGAGATCCGTGGGCATTCTGTATTTTGCGGAACGGAACAGCTGGCCATAATAGAACAGTCCTATCCCTGTCCGTAATGCGGACAATAATAGGACATGTTCTATTTTTTTGCAGAACGGAAATACGAAGACGGAATGGACACGGGAGTAACTTCCTTATTTTTTTTGTGGACCCATTTAAGTAAATGGTTCCGCAAAAAAAAAAAAAAAAACGGACACAAAGAAAATACCTCCGTGTGCAAGAGGCCTATATCTGCATTTCCTTCCAGCAAGGGCAAGCACTCCGCAAACTTGAATTACTAGGACTACACTGGTCGCGCGCCAGCCGTTGCGGCCAGCATAGCATGGTAGCGGTGATCCCATAGAAATGAACGGGATTGCAAGTATTCCAATATGGCTAGATTTCTTGTGATTGCCACGGTGATCCCATTCATTTCTATGGGATCACGGTTACTCAGGTGACCAGCGCCGCCGTCTAGCCCTAGTCTAGGGCGATTTTGCCATTCAGTTTTACTGGGTGACATTTGCTGTTCTGGAAGGAAATGCAGCATAAATTAAGAGGTTTTTGCACAAACGAAAAAAAAAAAAAAAAAAACGGACTCAGAACGGAAACTGAAGGGTCAGTTATATCCCGGATCCGGCACTTCTGTTATTTTCATTGTTGGAGCAGAATAACGGAAATATACAGCGGTGACGTGAACTCTGCCTCAACTGCGACTTTTCTGCCATTTGGTTCCGTTAAAGTAGTCATGTCACACAAATATTTGGGCGGCACATAACCATGTGGCCCCAGGGTACAAAGAGGAGGATATTAACATGATCTACATGTCGAGGATCAGGAACTTCAGTCCCAATTGATCATCCTTGGATCCGGGTGTGAATGCCGCCCTACATCAGGAGGAGGTGCCCGGGGAATCCAGGATATGGTCTCTTACAGATCCAGAGTCCTGTCTCATTGGGGGATGGGACAGGATCGTACACTGTGACACCACAGGATGGTAGCCATGACATTGCAGCAACTAGAAGTAGGTGAGAAGTGGGGATAGAGTATGATGAGGGTAGTAGTCACAGCCCCCTGTGCAACACTGTCCTCAGCTTCCAAAAACTCACAGCAAACCAGGAGCCAAGGACCCTGCCACCTGCTGCTGTGCAACTACTACTCCCAGCATGCTCTGCCCGGTGACAGGGTGCGGTCCGCACAGGTAACACAGAGCCCAAAGTGCAGGACTAGTAGTCACTCACCATTAGCAGGACCAGCATGGAGGGGGTCCGCTTCATTCTCAACTCCGCCGAGGGCCACACAAAGTCCCAGCAATCCGAGAGTCAGTCCGGAGCCCGAGGAAAATGGAGCCCTGACTGTGAGGGGAGGAAAGGTATAGAGACTGGGGGTGGGGAGCTCGGGCACGGGGGGGAGGGGCGGCCCTGGGAGGGGAGGCCGACACTTTCCCCAGCGCCGTGCTCCAGGTAAATATTTCCCGCCCAGCAGCGTGACGTCATCCAGGTCGTAGTCACAGGTGTGTCAGAAACTGCGCTTTCCTGACACAAGTTTTACTCTCTGTTTACAAGGGAGCTTGGTGACTACCGCGGTGACTACTACCCTCATCATGTCAGGGACTACTGTGTGATGTGTAATAAGGAGCTGTCAGGAAAGAAAAACACATCATAATAATAATATAGATGGATGTCCCGGACACATCACCTCAGTATATCCCAAAATGACAGACAGCCGACATCTTTTACTGACAAATTGGAAAACTATAATTAATATATATTTTAAGTCAGATATTAATAATCGGCGCACTAGCAGCACTAAGGCCTCATGCACATAAACGTGTTTTCTTTCCGTGTACGTTCCTTTTTTTTTTTTGCGGACCGTATGTGGAACCATTCATTTCAATGGATCTGTAAAAAAAAAAACAGAAGGTAATCCATGTGCATTGCACATGTCCGTATTTCCGTTCCGCCCAAAAAATAGAACATGTCCTATTATTCCGCATTACGGACAAGGATAGGACTGTTCTATTAGGGGCCGGCTGTTCCGTTCCGCAAAATACGGAATGCACACGGATGTCATCCGGCGCAAAATATATACGTTCGTATGCATGATTACTGTGAGCTCTAAAATGCTGAGAATTAGGGTTCATGCACACGGTCCGCAAAATACGGATCCACAAAAAATACAGATGACGTCCGTGTGCATTCCGTATTTTGCGGAACGGAACAGCTGGCCCCTAATAGAACATGATGCGGACAATAATAGGACACGTTCTATTTTTTTGCGGAACGGAAATACAGAAACAGAATGCACACGGAGTAACTTCCGTTTTTTTGGCGGACACATTAAAATGAATGGTTCCGCATACAATCGGCCAAAAAAACAGAATGGACGTGGAAAGAAAATACGTTTCGTGTGCATGAGCCCTTACAAAGTGACCCTCTCAAGCAACACCAGCCTAAAAAAAGAATTACGGACACATCTCATTTTTTTCACGGACACTGGAAAAAAGTCCCTTATTTTTACGGGCTGTCCAGGAATTTCCGGACGGTTGGCACCCCTGACCCCCAAGCTCTATGTCATAGCCTGTACCATACTGTAACCCCTAAGTGGCTGGGTAAAATGTGAAGCACTATAACTATAAGGCCTCTTTCAGACGACAGTATGGCTTTTTCAGTGTTTTGCGGTCCGTTTTAAACGGATCCGTTGTTCCGTTTTTTGTTTCCGTTGTGTTTCCGTTTCCGTTCCGTTTTTCTGTATGGCAAATACAGTATACAGTAATTTCATAGAAAAAATTGGGCTGGGCATAACATTTTAAATAGATGGTTCCGCAAAAAACGGAACGGATACGGAAGACATACGGATGCATTTCCGTATGCATTCCGTTTTTTTGCGGACCCATAGACTTTAATGGAGCAACTGAACGTGATTTGCGGCCAAATATAGGACATGTTCTATCTTTAAACGGAATGGAAATACGGAAACGGAATGCATACGGAACACATTCAGTTTTTTTTGCGGAACCATTGAAATGAATGGTTCCGTATACGGACCGCAAAAAACGGCCCGCAAAACGAAAAAAAAAAACGGCCGTGTGAAAGAGGCCTAAGAGTGTATGCACACGGTGTGGCTTCGGGGTGGAAAATCCGTAACGTAATCCAGTACCAGCCAAGCGAATGAGATTTGCCAAATCTAATGCGCCCTTGGTGAGCTTCTATCGTGTGGAAATTGTCTTGTTGTGCAGATTTTAAAATCCGCAGCATTTCAATTATTGGTGCGATTCTCACTTTATGTCGACTTCAATGGGGTTGTTAAAGGGGTTATCCAACCCCTATAATGCCCCCCCCCCCCCCCCTAATGCCTGCGCACCTCATATAGATTATACTTGCCCCGCCGTCCGGCACCTGTGTCACCCCTGATCCCCGCACGGACGCCGATGCATCTCCCCGTCACTGTGGGTCAAAACATTCGGCGATGGGACGGAGGGGGGAAGTGTAGCATCGCGGGTGACGCTAGGGAGGCTCGTCCCTGTGGTGCCGGGGAGCGGCGCAAGTATAATCTATATGAGGTGCCCGGGCATTGGGGGGGGGGTCATTATAGGGGTTGGATAACCCCTTTAACATAAACAGAAAATGTGCAACAAAAAAGCGCATAAGAACCACACAAAAAACGCACTAAAACCACAATAAAGTGGCGCATTTTTTTATGTGGGTTTTTGTGTGGTTTTCGCGCGCATTTTCTGCATACAAATACGTAACGTCTGCAGGTAGCTTGAGGACAGCTGCACGCGGTGCAGATTTGTGTGCAGAAAATCTTTAGCTGCGGATTTTCAATTGAAAGATGAGATCTGCGGCAAAACCGCATCAAATCTGGACCGAAAACCGCTGTTGGAAACTGCAGATTCTGGTGCGGATATGGTGCAGAAACCACAGAAATCTACACAGAAATGTGTGCAGTTCTTACGCGTGTTCACCCGCCCTTGTATGCAGGTAGCCTTAGGTTTTTGGTGCAGATTTGATGCAGTTTTGCCGCACATTTAACCTATCGATGGAAAAGGGTGAAATCTGCAGCTAAAACCGCAAACATAATTGATATGCCGCTGATTTGGAAATCCGCACGGCAGGTCAACCGCACGTATTCTGCAACACTTGCAGATGGCCTGAAATCTAAAGGAGTTCGATGTTGAAATCCAGTGGGGCACATTTACTTTTTGCACCGGTCTTAGTTTCCCCCTCTGCGCTGCCGTTAGATTCATCTGTGGCAATCCTTGTGCCTGGCGTAAAAACTACGCCAGGCCCTGACTTAGGGGTGGGCGATATGGCCTAAAATCTATATTGCGATATCATTTTAAGCATGTGCGATATATATCACGATATATTCTATATTTTGGGGGGGCTTAAACTTTTTTTTAAACTTTTTATTTAATAACTATTAGACTCCTTAGGGGCTAGAACCCTTGTCCTACTCACCCTAATAGATCTCCATTAGGGTTAATGGGACTTCACACTCTCTCTCCTGCCCTGTGCATAATACACACAGCAGCAGGGAGCTAACTATGGCAGCCAGGGCTTCAGTAGCGTCCTGGCTGCCATGGTAACCGATCGGAGCCCCGCGATTACACTGCTGGGGCTCCGATCAGAAGCTACCACCCTGGGTCTACTGCCACCAATGATTTAATCGTGTGGAAGGGGGGGGGCGCAATTAATGTAATACTATCCCATACCTGGACTCTATTACTGCGCGCCGTGATCCGCCGCAATTAACTCCTCCTCCTCTCTGTTCTCATTGGTGGCGCAGTGGCCACAGTCCCTCCCCTCCTCCTCCTAGTCTGTTCTCATTGGTGGTCAGCGGCAGCCGCACACAGTGGGGAGGGAGGGACTCCCTGCTTCTCCACTGTGCCGGCTCAGGAGAGCATGGTGAGGGCCGAGAGCGGCGCATGCCATGTTCTACTGCGATATGCGATATAAATGAAATCTCTATCGTCGGCCAGATTTATATAGTTTATATCGCATATTGTCTATATCGCCCACCCCTACCCTGACTGGCGTAGTTTTCGCTAACAGTTATGATTTGATTCCGGGCGGAAATGTTAGTAAATTTGTTGAGGATGGAATCCCAACCCCAGCACGCCCACCACCGTCCAACTGGCGGACACGGCGTAAAAGCGGCTGTGCGACTAAATATTGTTGCACGGCAGGTTAGAAAAGGGGACTTGTGACTATCTTAGGCCTAGAATAGTCGCAAGTCCCTTAGTAAATGTGCACCTGTGTGCATGATACTGGGACCCCATTTAGCATTTCTCCGCTCCATTAGGGCTCATGCACACAAACATATTTTTTGCAGACCGTATGCGGAACCATTCATTTCAATGGGTCCGCAAAAAAAAAAATGGCCTCTCTCCCACCAGGGCTTGTGTAGCTGAATCGACTACAAAGGCAGTGGGGGGAGATTTATCAAGACTGCGCCAATCTTCATATCCCCTCCTCTGCGCAGGCCTCATCATAAATTAGGCGCATCCTCCTCCGGCAGTCCGTGTACCCCAGCAGAAATCTACCACAGCTCTTTTGTACTAGAAAACTGGAGTGAATGAAGATACATTTGTAGCCATGCCCCTTCCCTGGGCAAACACACACCTTGTGACTTTTTAAAGCCACTTTTCTGGTGCAGTGGAGATGATAAATCTTCCTCAGTATGTCTGCCCCTGGTTTGGTCATTTTTTTTTGCCATCTGCTTGGGAATCCCTGATCTCTGGGGCCCAAAGCGTTTGCGTGGATGGTGTGGTGCTAAAGCCCGACACTGTCCCTGATATCAGGCTTCAGGGACACCATGCAAATCAGGGTGGGTTCACAGCACGTTTTATGGACGTATACATTAGAAAAAAAAGGATACAAAAATCCAGCACACCACATTCTTGTATCCTGCACAGTCTGGTAAAAAAAAAAAATATTTTTTTTTTTACAATGGAACTCTATGGTGAACAGACGCCACTGTATGGCATCAATCTGAGGCATCCGTTTAAGGCCTTATGCACATAAACATGTGTCGGCCGTTCCGTGCATTGGGGACCTCAACTTGAATGGGTCCATGATCCATCCGCACCGCAAAAAAGTAGAACATGATCTATCTTTTTGCGGTGCAGAGGCACGGAGAGGAACCCCACTGAAGCAGTCCGTAGTGCTTCTGTAGGGTTCCTTGCCCCGACACCTTGCTTGTCTGTGGTTCACCCAGCAACATAAGAAAATCAGACTTAGGCTACATGCACACGACCGTTGTGTGTTTTGCGGTCCGCAAATAGCGGATCCGCAAAACACGGATGGCGTCCGTGTGCGTTTCGCAATTTGCGGAACGGCACGGACAGCCATTAATATAAGTGCCTATTCTTGTCCGCAAAACGGACAAGAATAGGACAGGTTATATTTTTTTTGCGGACCATGGAACGGAGCAACTGATGCGGACAGCACATGGAGTGCTGTCCGCGTCTTTTGCGGCCCCATTGAAGTGAATGGGTCCGCATCCAAGCCGCCAAAACTGTGGCTCGGATGCGGACCAAAACAACGGTCGTGTGCATGAGGCCTTAGGCCTCCTGCACACAAACGTATTTTCTTTCGGTGTCCGTTCTGTTTTTTTTTTGCGGACTGTATACGGAACCATTTATTTCAATGGGTCCGTAAAAAAAAAAAAACGGAAGGTACTCTGCGTGCATTCCGTTTCTGTATGTACATATTTCCGTTCCGCAAAAAAATAGAACATGTTCTATTATTGTCCGCATTACGGGCAAGGATAGTACTCATCTATTAGGGGCCAGCTGTTCCGTTCCGCAAAATACGCAATGCACACGGACGTCATCCCTATTTTTTGCGGACCGCAAAATACATATGGTCGTGTGCATGAGGCCTAATAAGATGGTAATACAATAGCTCCTTCTACATGTAAAGTATTCAATTTCTGCATCTAATGTTATTATTAAGGAATTCTGCTTGTATGAAGTAAAGTATCATCTACCATATGATTCCATTGTGTCCTGTCAGACGGCCAGACTCCTCTCATCCTGGGAAAGGACAGTCACACTCCAGTAGATGTCAATGGGAAAATTCTGGTAGAGCTGCATAACTGCAGTCGTGGCCAAAAGTTTTGAGAATGACACAAATATTAGTTTTCACAAAGTTTGCTGCTAAACTGCTTTTAGATCTTTGTTTCAGTTGTTTCTGTGATGTAGTGAAATATAATTACACGCACTCCATACGTTTCAAAGGCTTTTATCGACAGTTACATGACATTTATGCAAAGAGTCAATATTTGCAGTGTTGGCCCTTTTTCAGGACCTCTGCAATTCGACTGGGCACGCTCTCAATCAACTTCTGGGCCAATTCCTGACTGATAGCAACCCATTCTTTCATAATCACTTCTTGGAGTTTGTCAGAATTAGTGGGTTTTTCGTTTGTCCACCCGCCTCTTGAGGATTGACCACAAGTTCTCAATGGGATTAAGATCTGGGGAGTTTCCAGGCCATGGACCCAAAATGTCAACGTTTTGGTCCCCGAGCCACTTAGTTATCACTTTTGCCTTATGGCACGGTGCTCCATCGTGCTGGAAAATGCATTGTTCTTCACCAAACTGTTGTTGGATTGTTGGAAGAAGTTGCTGTTGGAGGGTGTTTTGGTACCATTTTTTATTAATGGCTGTGTTTTTGGGCAAAATTGTGAGTGAGCCCACTCCCTTGGATGAGAAGCAACCCCACACATGAATGGTCTCAGGATGCTTTACTGTTGGCATGAGACAGGACTGATGGTAGCGTTCACCTTTTCTTCTCCGGACAAGCCTTTCTCCAGATGCCCCAAACAATCGGAAAGAGGCTTCACCAGAGAATATGACTTTGCCCCAGTCCTCAGCAGTCCATTCACCATACTTTCTGCAGAAGATCAACCTGTCCCTGATGTTTTTTTTGGAGAGAAGTGGCTTCTTTACTGCCCTTCTTGACACCAGGCCATCTTCCAAAAGTCTTTCAAACCTGCCTGCTGCCATTCCTGAGCAAGCTCTGCAGTGGTGGCACTCCGATCCCGCAGCTGAATCCTCTTTAGGAGACGATCCTGGCGCTTGCTGGACTTTCTTGGACGCCCTGAAGCCTTCTTAACAAGAATTGAACCTCTTTCCTTGGAAGTTCTTGATGATCCTATAAATTGTTGATTGAGGTGCAATCTTAGTAGCCACAATATCCTTGCCTGTGAAGCCATTTTTATGCAACGCAATGATGGTTGCACGCGTTTCTTTGCAGGTCACCATGGTTAACAATGGAAGAACAATGATTTCAAGCTTCACCCTCCTTTTAACATGTCAAGTCTGCCATTTTAACCCAATCAGCCTGACATAATGATCTCCAGCCTTGTGCTCGTCAACATTCTCACCTGAGTTAACAAGACGAATTACTGAAATGATCTCAGCAGGTCCTTTAATGACAGCAATGAAATGCAGTGGAAAGTTTTTTTTGGGATTAAGTTAATTTTCATGGCAAAGAAGGACTATGCAATTCATCTGATCACTCTTCATAACATTCTGGAGTATATGCAAATTGCTATTATAAAAACTTAAGCAGCAACTTTTCCAATTTCCAATATTTATGTAATTCTCAAAACTTTTGGCCACGACTGTACTTATATCCTCATTCACTTTTGCAAAGTGTCATAACTGATATCAAAATTACACCAAAACGCAGTTAATTTACATGTCTGAGCCAGATGCATTGAGTTGCACCTGATAGGAGCCATTTATTAAGGCATCATGCCTGCGGCAATGTCCGTCTTTTGGTCTGCAAACCACGGATCCACAGAATACAGACGCCTTCTGTGTGCGTTCTGCATTTTTCTCACTCCCATCAATATAAATGACTGTTCTCTTCTGCAGTATGGACACACAGAAAATTATAATTTGTGTAACGGCCATACAGATGTTTCAAAGAGTAAGATGCGCCAGAGTTATTAAGAGGAGCAGGCCTCTTATTAAATTTGGTGCAACTTTTGTCAGTTGTGTCAGAAAAACAAATCTACACCAGCTTTTGGGCTGGTATAGATATGTACTATAATTTACGCCAGTTTCTGGCACAAATGAAAGTAAATCTGTTGGGCCCTGTCTACTCCCGTTAAGCCCTGACAACTTTTTTATGAAAATTGCAGAGAGCTGCATAAAATTGAAAAAAGTCATGTTTTTTTCCCCCTCAAAAACGCAGTGCTCTAATATTTTATACCAGTAAACTGGCACAAGCTGTACAATACATTCCTAATTGTGATGGCTAGATGACTGGGTCAGGGCAGGTATTATCAGTATTCAGTGGTGAGTTGATACTAAAAGTGGTTCAAGGAAGGACACCCTAATGACTATAGACTGGGTCATGGGTGAGGAGTGAAGGCTAGCCTACCTTAAGCTGATATTACACCTACAGATAGTTGTTCAGATCCATGCTAACAAGCGTTTGTATGAATGCTCATTAGCGATGATCTGGCAGTGTAATACTGCCGCTGATTCCAGCAGGTTGAAAAGTTATCATTTGCAGTCTGTGTAATCACCATCTGCTGCCGTCAAACAGTGATTCAATATAGGAACGAGCGATGGCATTAGCGTTCGCGCCTCCCCATACTGATGAGAAGATCGCTACATGTAATATCATCCGTCTCCTCCGCTAGTGAGCAGGCGATTGCCGGGAAGAAAGCCAATCGTCTTGAAGATCTCCCCGTCTAATATTAGCCTAAGGGCCCATTCAGATGGCCGTAGTGCTTTGCGAATCTGCAATTTGCGGACCGCACATGGCCGCAACCATAATAAAAAATGGTCATGTTCTATCTTTTCTGCGGAACCGCGGTACGGAATAACAGATGCGGACAGCACACGGGGTGCTGTCCGCATCTTTTGAGGGACCAAAGAAATGATTGGATCCGCAGACCTTCCGCAAAAAATTGCAGAACAGGTGTGGATCCGTTCATACTGCCGTCTGAATGGGCCCTTATCCTGGGTTGATTGGCCATTAATTCTAAAGGGAGAAAACACGGTGGGCCAGTCAGGTTTCGATGTCATTAGGCTGACTGTTCCCAAAAATTCTTCATTAGATCAGAGCAACAGCTCTAGTACACTATTAGGCATCACTAATACTACTCCTCATCCGTTCAGACATTACATTAGTGTAAGAATGGGAACAGCCATGATAGTGCTTCTAGTATGTCCTATTATACTATGTGTAATAATAACGCTCCATATTACTATACAGCTCTATGTATACTTCTGGTTTTCTTGTCTTACTATAGGACTATAGGCTCCACATATCATTGTAGACTGCAGATAAACCTGTGGCTCTTTATTTGACTATGGAGCTGCATATAAGGGTCAGTGAGCTCTGCCCTATTGTCTTAAAGGGATATTTCAATTAGCCCACCTACCACCAATAAGGCTATGACTGATGGTTTGCTGGTCCTGCTTCTTCTGTTGACCCCACCTGCTGTCAATGTAGACTCTTTTACAATAGGAGTCCACTTTTAGATTTTTTAACAGAACCACATTAAGTCCCCTGTTCAGATCCCCCTGAAATACTGCAGTACCCCACATTGTTGAAAAAGTGCATGCTGGACACAATCCAAGGCCCTAGTGAGTCCAGCAGTAGGCCATCTTATGTATATGAGGTCACCAGACTCTTCCATGATGGGTTGGCTATGTTGGATTTCTGCATCCCTGATCCTGATCAGTCACTACCAGAGGTGTAGGGCAGGTGTAGTAAGCATCCTTGTCCCTAGTGCTTAGTAGTATAGTCAGCATCCTTGTCCCTAGTGCTTAGTATAGTCAGCATCCTTGTCCCTAGTGCTTAGTATAGTCAGCATCCTTGTCCCTAGTGCTTAGTATAGTCAGCATCCTTGTCCCTAGTGCTTAGTAGTATAGTCAGCACCCTTGTCCCTAGTGCTTAGTAGTATAGTCAGCACCCTTGTCCCTAGTGCTTAGTAGTATAGTCAGCACCCTTGTCCCTAGTGCTTAGTAGTATAGTCAGCACCCTTGTCCCTAGTGCTTAGTAGTATAGTCAGCACCCTTGTCCCTAGTGCTTAGTAGTATAGTCAGCTTCATTGTCCCTAGTGCTTAGTAGTATAGTCAGCACCCTTGTCCCTAGTGCTTAGTAGTATAGTCAGCACCCTTGTCCCTAGTGCTTAGTAGTATAGTCAGCACCCTTGTCCCTAGTGCTTAGTAGTATAGTCAGCACCCTTGTCCCTAGTGCTTAGTAGTATAGTCAGCTTCATTGTCCCTAGTGCTTAGTAGTATAGTCAGCTTCCTTGTCCCTAGTGCTTAGTAGTATAGTCAGCATCTTTGTCCCTAGTGCTTAGTAGTATAGTCAGCATCTTTGTCCCTAGTGCTTAGTAGTATAGTCAGCATCTTTGTCCCTAGTGCTTGCCCTGGCTAAATCGCGCAGGGCAAAGGCCTTTTCTGGAGTTCCGGTTATGTACCGGGTTCTCCGTTGGGCTGCCAGGCGGAGGCTTCCGCCCAGCAGTGAGCCCAGTGACGTCACCAGCACTGATGGGTGGGTTTTAGCGCTGCCCTAGCCTGTAAAACGGCTAGGGGAGTGCTAAAGCCCGCCCATCAGAGCCGGTGATGTCACCGAATACACTGCTGGGCGGAAGCCTCCACCCGGCAGTGTGTTATTGTAAATAAAAGAGCCCTTGCCCTGTGCGATCCAGCGCAGGGCACAGGAGAGCATCGGAGCATGAAATGCTCCAATGCTAACATCAGGGGGGCTGCCTGGGTGAAATTATGGGTATGTCCGGGTTCAGCTCTGAGCCCGGACAACCATTTAAAGGGGTTTTCTTACTTCAGCAAATGCCATTCATCATGTAGAGAAAGTTAATACAAGGCACTTACTAATGTATTGTGATTGTCCATATTGACTCTTATACTGGCTTCATTCATTTTTTCATCACATTATACACTGCTCGTTTCCATGGTTACGACCACCCTGCAATCTATCAGTGAAAAAGCACCAGCCTATGTGAGCTCTCACGGTCCTAGCCACCAGAGAGACCACCATTTTTTCCTATAGTGTGCAAGTATGGCCACCGCTGCTGGATTGCAGGGTGGTCGTAACCATGGAAACGAGCAGCGTAAAATGTGAAGGAAAAATTAATCCAGCCAGCAAAGGAGACAATATGGACAATCACAATACATTAGTAAGTGCCTTGTATTAACTTTACCAAGATGATAAAGGCTATTTGCTGAAGGGAGACAATCCCTTTAATGTTTCCCTCTTACAACTATAGAAGACATGTTTTCTTCCTTTTCTAAAATATCGCTAACCATTATCTTTGCCCTGTCAGCATTTTGTTTTCAGAACAAGTCTCAAACTGTGTGAACCACCCTGCTCGAAAATGAGAAATGCCTTCCGCCTGACTCATCCCTCCAACCTGATGATCGCTCTGTACGACCAGACAGACACAGAAGCTGGCAACACCTCCACGTCCCATTCAGCTCCCCTTTTGACCCCATGTATTTTTACTGATATCCTCTTCTCTGTTGATGTTAATATAAAAAGTGGATTATGGATTTGCTGTATATGGGGTCCCCTAAAATCCAAGCTTAGATTCATTTTACATTGGTTTAATAGAAGTGACCCTATGCATTCCCAAAACAAGAGAAGAAATTATGTTCTGTCCGAAAATGATCATATTGCTAATCAGGTTCAAATGTTAACAAGAAAGACCTGACTTGCTACAAAACTTTCTGATGGCTTGTGAGCCCCACTGGGGACAGTGGATGCTAATGTCTGTAAAGCGCTGCGGAATATAGTAGCGCTATATAAGTGCATAAAATAAATTAAAGGGATATTCCCATTTGAAACATATATAGCGTAGCAGTGTTGGACTGAAGTTCCTTAGGCCCCCCCCCCCCCCCTCCATGTATACAGGACGTGTGTATGACGACAGTAATTTATGTTATCATTGCACATGCAGGATGTATCAGTAAAACCTAGTAGCTAACAGTACTTTTCATGCTTATACATTAAGAAGCTTTGCTATTTTTATTGATTAGATGGCGATGGGCCCTACAGGGCCCCAGTGCAGCTGCACAGACTGCACTTATGGCATATCAATTCAGCTCAAGTTGACCTTTGAGGCTGTGTTTCAGTTGAAGCCCATTACTGTGTCTGAGCTTGGGACCACAAAAGGATCCTCTGGTGGGCCAGTCTGACTCTATGGCAGAGGCCATACGATGGAAGCAGAGGTGAGATTCCTTTTACAGAAAAAGCTAAGGTTAAAGTGTTGCTGTACTTTGAAAAAACTTGTCAAAGGTTTTGATCGGTGGCGGTCCCTAAAACGAGCAGAGAAGTGCTTGCATAGCGATCTCTCTTCGCCGCCAGAGATGAAGCATTAGAAAGTCTATGGGCCTGTTTTGCTTCTGTCTCCTTCAGCAATTCTCTCTCCTTAGGCCTCTTTCACACGGGCGTCATGTTTTTTGCCCGGATAAGATGCGGGTGCGTTGCGGGAAAATGCGCGATTTTTCCGCGCGAGTGCAAAACATTGTAACACCTAACCCGAACTTCTGGTTAGGTGTTCTGAAGATTGTATTATTTTCCCTTATAACATGGTTATTAGGGAAAACAATAGCATTCTTAATACAGAATGCATAGTACAATAAGGCTGGAGGGGTTAAAAAATAAATAAATAATAATTTAACTCACCTTAATCCACTTGATCGCGCAGCCCGGCTTTTCTTCTGTCTTCTTCTTTGCTGTGCACAGGAAAAGGACCTTTGATGACGTCACTGTGCTCATCACATGGTCCAATCACATGGTTCATCACCATGGTGAGGGACCATGTGATTGGATCATGTGATGTGACGTCACCACAGGTCCTTAGCCGGCAGCTCAACATTACAGAAGAAGACAGAGATCCGCAACTACGCGATCAAGTGGACTCGGTGAGTTAATTTTTTTATATTTTTAACCCCTCCATCACTATTTTACTTTGCATTCTGTATTCAGAATGCTATTATTTTCCCTTATAACCATGTTATAAGGGAAAATAATACAGATCGGGTCCCCAGCTCGATCGTCACCTAGCAACCATGCGTGAAAATCGCACCGCATCCGCACTTGCTTGCAGATGCTTGCGATTTTCACGCGCCCCCATTCACTTCTATGGGGTCTGCGTTGCGTGAAAAACGCAGAATATAGAGCATGCTGCGATTTTCATGCAACGCACAATTGATGCATGAAAATCACTGGGTGGGTCAGGATTCAGTGCGGGTGCAATGCGTTCAACTCACGCATTGCACCCGCGCGGAATACTCGCCCGTGTGAAAGGGGCCTTAGGGAACTTTCACACTTACGGCAGAGGATTCCGGTAAATGCCAGATCCGTCAAAACGTATGCAAACTGATGGCATTTGTTAGACGGATCAGGATCCGTAGCCTGCCTACCTTCAGTGCGCTGCCTGTGTCATTCTGTGCCATACTGGTACGCCTTAGAATTTTTCAGGAAAAAGTAGAAGGGTGCAGCAGCACAACAGTCAGATTTTGTAGTGGTGGTGCCCGCAGTGTCAGGTGCCAGTGTCTGAAAGCACCCCATCACAGCTACTGATACCACGGCACTCTCAAAACTTCAGCGTTTCAATATTTATTCACCAATTCCCACACTGGTCGAAACGTCGCTGAGAATTGGTGAATAAATATTGAAACGCTGAAGTTTTGAGAGTGCCGTGGTATACCTTTCATTCATCAGTAGTTAGAATTTTTCAGGGTGTGGGTGCCCACCGAGAAAACCCGTGCCATAGGTTCGCCACCACTGGCCTAGGAAGAGGCTGCAGTGCTCACCAAGTGCCGCGGCCTCTTCTAACATCTAAATGGTGGCTGTGCAGGGATTCAGACCCCCACCCATATGATATTGATGACTTATCCTGAGGACAGGTCATCACTCAGACAACCCGTAAGTCTGCGGGCATGTTGACAATATGGTGTGGACCCAGCATCAATTTTCAGGACTGGTTAATATTCCACCAACTCCTTATGGTCCTGAAAATGTTTTGCTGTGAAACCTTTTATTACATTTTTAAATAAAATCTCATGGTAGACGTTCCCTGGATTTCTGTACCAGCCCTTCTTTTTCATTCACAGTACTATTATCTTCAACAAAGCAATAGCACAAAGGGGAATTAAATTGGACCTTTGTTCTGCCATATAAAGATAAAGCCGGTGGATGGCTTGTGGATGTGCTGCACTAACCTGCAGATACTGTAATCACAGGTGTGGCGGTGAGTCACACTGTCCCCATAGAAACCAGGCTGTTTTCTTTTGTATTGGCTGCTTTGTAGCTGGGGGGAAATGAAAAATGCAGAACGGTCGGCTGTATTTTCTTACATTTTTTGTTACTTTTGAGATACAGACTTTACGTCATGGTTTGTTGCATTGGTTTTTGAATAAATGTGTTGGAATGTATGTACAAGTTTCCAGTTATTGGTGACTGGCTTACAGTTGGGTTCAAAAATGAAAGAGTATCTCCTCCCAAAATTAAAAGGAATATATCACCTATTTGTTTACAGCTTAGGCCTCGTTCACATCTCCGGAAGGCTGTAGCGGCACAGAGCAGCCTGCCAGATCCTCTACTTCACCGCTGGATCCCCTTTGACTGCAATGGGGTCTGGCGCTGATCCGGTCGAATCCTAGCATAAATGCCGGGTTTCGGCCGGACAAAAACCATTGCATGCAACTGTTTTATTTGCTCCGGCTCAGGCTGCCGGATCTCTGAAATGTAGATGTGAATGCAGCATAAAAACGAACGTGAAACTTATTCCTTTTTTTCAATCTGTTTCTGTTTTTTCGGAAAAAAAGTCCTGTCGACGGGAATTTGTTTTCCATCCTGCATAACGGAAACCAGACGGATCCGTCTTAAAGGCTTCCGTTATGCATTCCGTCTGGGAATTCCGTCATATTCCGTTATAAACGGAACCTATAGAAGAATGCCATAACGCAAGTGCGAACCCGCCCTTAGCCAGTGTTCCTTTACATCACTTTTGATAAATCTCCCCCGGAGTGTCCAGTGACTCCAGCTATAGAGATGCAGGGATTCGGCATGCTGCTGTGTGATGCTCCGTGGAAACTGTACTATAACCAGTACTACTAGGGGAGAACAGATTTGTAGTAAGATATGTGATGACGGATACATTTTTTGCTGTTGGAATGTTGAATGGAATTGTCACAAATCTATGTACGATATATGAAGTCAGAAACATGTTGATGCAGGAAGGCCCCCTGCACCTCTATAGGTGCTGTAATACAGCTCCGTACAAAATAGAGCCCAAATACAGCAAAATAGTTCAGTGCTGCTGCAGAAGAATATTCTAGCTCCCTCTGTGCATCCTATTAACGTGCAAAACCTAAAGACTAGCTATCTGGCATAAAATGCTTTTGTAAAGTGTGTTTTTCATGCCATGCTAACAACCCAATGTTAAATGTGGGAGCGTCAGTCAGTAAGTAGGCAGCTATTTCACACAGCAGTGGCACAAGCTCTATGTCAGGGATCAGCAACCTCCGGCACTGCTGCTGTTCAGAAACTACAACTCCCAGAGTGCTTCATTCACTTCTATAGGAGTTAAAAGAACAGCCAAGCATTTGCATGCTGGGAGCTGTAGTTTTACAGCAGCTGGAGTGCCGAAGGTTGCTGATCCCTGCTCTATGTAATGCAATAGTCTGATATTATACATTTAACACCAAAGGATTTTAAAGTGAGAAAGAACCATCCCAGTCATATTATTGAATACAGAGGGTTTTTGAGTATCCTATGCTACAACAATAAATAGATAAATAACGCATAAGAATCCACAGTCCACAACTATAGCAGGCATTCCGGTATTCTCTTCCAGGATTCCCCATAAAATATCAATTCTAGATAACAATCTCTTCTTAGAATGCTACATTTCGCTTTACCATTCTGCTTTTCCATAGGCTGTGTTTCTAGAAACTGACACTGTCAGTGCTGACAGCTTTAAGGACACACCCTGTTGACGGGGTTAATGGTAACAATCAGTGCAAATTTCTGACTATATTTTGAGGAGGATAACAATGGAATGGCACAATCTGGAGATCAGTGCTCCAGAACTATTTTATGGAGTATGCAGGTAAAACAGACATATCTGGAAAGCTGACTGGACTTTCAAGGTCATGGACACCTTTGGGGCAAGTTTGATCAGCATTCATGGGCTCACAGAAGCTACTAAACTTCGAACCCTCAGACAGCCCAACTAATGAATTTCACAGTAAACCATCCAAAATCAATTTGCATAATACTTTGCTTGAATACTATACAGAGCGAGCGCTCCGTACGGTATTGGAATGTATTGGTTCCTATGAGCCGAAGTTATTACTTCGCAAAGTCTTAACTTCATAAATCAATTTCTACTGTAAAAAAATAACATTTCCCGAACTCGGGTTCGGTTTCAAGCTACCACTTGGAACTGAACCTGAGTTCGGGAAATGGTTTTCCTTGCACGGGTTCACCTTTGTGCACCCCTTTACTGTTATTCCAGTTCATCATTATTCTCCCAACCACTGGGACACACAACATTGATCAGTGCTGACATCTCAGCCTAGGTGTGCAGCAATCTGCTGGAGTGATAAACCAAGGTCTCTCAGTTCAAGGATTCTGGGCGGACTGGGAACTTAAAGTGGTCCTGGAAAAAAAATACTAAAAGTGGCCCCATTTTGTAGTCAGGTCCAAATTAACAGAAGGTGGGGCAACACAAGTAGGCAGATTCAACAATACCTTGGTGCCAAATACCATCCCAGCAGAACCAAATAACACAATGTAGCACAATAAACTGCCCCTCTGTGGTGGCCATCAATAGCTTCCATCTTCTGTCCTCATCCTCCAGTTGTCTATGGAGCAGGTGGCATAGGAGGTGAGATGTGGGCCACAGCAGTTGAATGCAGATGGGCTTGTGCAGTCACTGGCTGGGTACATGAGTACCTGATTCGCACAGCGTTAATTACTGCCGAGAGCTCATTATGTACCCGGTCAGTGGCAGAGAGGAGGACTTGGGTGGCCCCCTGGGGCATCGGCCCACCGGGAAATTTCCCTGTAGGGTCTATGGCCAATCCGCCCCTGATTCTGTGACAAGTGCCGATAACTGGCATGTCGATGAACAGGAGGCATCGCACATGACTTGATATTATTTTTGAGGTTTCATGTCTCTTTCTTATATGCCACAGATTGAAGCCAGGTGCCTGAAAATGTGATCATTTGCAGATCTTAGTGACACCTGCTATTTCCTCGATGTGCATAACCATACAGCTTGTCCTTCCTGATCTTGCAATTTCAATGCAGGAGAATCTATATGGAGAGCCTCTAACTCTTCTCTGACAGATGATGTCAGAGGACAAAAGGATCTCTTTTTTGTGTGTGATCCAAGCCACACATGCATGCTCAGATGAAACGAGTGCGTATGCATGGGGGGGAGTCAGGAGAGGACCGACGGCTATTGAAGATGTATAGGCACTTTAAGAAACAAATGCAAATGTCATCATCTTTTTAAACAGATCACTTTATCCGTCATTTCTGTATAACATGAGGGCAATGGCAAGCAGCCAGCCTAATAGAAAGCTGATACTGCCACACCTATGTCTGATAGACGAGACACTCCTTGAAAAGTGACTTAGCTGGTTTTGTTGGTTGTTCAGAATGTATTAAATGCGTTGTCACAGCAGGCTCATTTTCTCTTGGAATATTATATTCTAAAAGCAGATAAAATACCTAACATTCATCTGCATCAAAAGAATACCTGCAATATGTAAATGAAAGTAATGGCATGGCCATTCTGCAAAAAAAATTTGAACATGTCCTATTATTTTCCATATTACAGACAAGGATAGGACAGTTCTATTAGGGGCCGGATGTTCCGTACCACAAAATGCGAAATGCACACGGCTGGCTGGCATCCGTGTTTTTCGGATCTGCATGAGCCCTAACTGTAATGAAAACTCAGACCTTCCATAAGCATGGGGTATTGTCAATGCATTTACCTAATATCGTGATTTTGTAATATGGTATTTTTGATTGGCACAACTCTACCTTCAAAATGCACTGAAAAGTTAATATCTTGCATTTTTAAATTTTGGCTGGAGAATACATTTTTGAATTCAAGGTATGTGCACTGACAAGAAGTGCCTGTGATCCAGCATAGACCTGTTTCATTTGGGCAGAGTTTCTGTTGTGTTGCTTTAGCATTTCAGAAATGGGGATCCTCAATAGAAGAAATCTATCTGCTCAATATGTCTCAGAAAATAGTATGAAGACTAGAGATGTCCCGGACTATTCGCCGGCAAACAGTTCCCGGCGAACATAGCTTGTTCGCGTTCGCCGCAGCGGGCGAACATATGCGATGTTCGGTCCGCCCCCTATACATCATCATTGAGCAAACTTTGACCCTGTACCTCACAGTCAGCAGACACATTCCAGCCAATCAGCATACCCTCCCTCCCAGACCCTCCCACCTCCTATCAAAAAGCAAGGACAGCATCCATCTTAGATTCATTCTGAAGCTGCAGTGTCACAAATTTGACTAAGTTGTAATCGCAATGCGATTAATACAGGTTATATTAATCGCATTGCGAATTCAACTTAGAGCTGGGTTCCTAATGGTTGTATTGCTAGAATATAACGAAGATTGAGAATATAGTGCTATATTCGTTATATTTGTCAATTCTAGCAATACAACCATTAGGAACTCCGATCTAAGTTGTAATCGCAATGCGATTAATGCAGGTTATATTAATCGCATTGCGAATTCAACTTGCCACACTCTGCGTCAACTACGTAATTTTCCATGGGAGTTTTGCCATGGATCCCCCTCCGGCATGCCACAGTCCAGGTGTTAGTCCCCTTGAAACAACTTTTCCATCACTATTGTGGCCAGAAACAGTCCCTGTGGGTTTTAAAATTCGCCAGTCTCTAGTTCAAACTGCTGGAGGAATTGTGGGGAAAAGGGAAGCTTATCACATATGTGGTGGTCATGCCCTATTATTCTCCCTTTTTGGAGGAAGATTTTTGACCTTATCTCGACAGTGGCGGGCTTCCAGATCCCCCTCAACCCTCCATTAGCTGTGTTATCCATCGGAATAGGAGATTTACCTCACTCCCATAGACCGGTTATGATGGGCATTCTCTCAGCTGCAAGGAAGCTTATTGCGACCTCATGGAAGCTGCCCATTACTCCTCAGGTGCCTGATGTGATCTCACTAGTTAACCAGTATATGCAACATGAATATATATATGCAGATTCTTACTCTGAACGCTTAAGGGCTCACAAAAGATGGGAATTGTGGAGCTCATGCCCGTTTGCAGTTAAGATTCACTCTGTAGCTCTGTAGGGACTGATACTGTGGTATACATACATAGCGGGAGAGAGCGGTGGATGGAGGACGGTGGATGGATTACGGTATAGGGTAAGCATATATAGCGGTACACTAAAGTATAGAATAAAATATATCTTAGAAATGGATCACAAGTTCTGGATTCAATCTATTAGTCTTGTTCTTGAATTGACTATGTTACAATCTGTTGTATATGTCATCAATATGCTTAGCATATATTAAGTGATAGTTGCTGGATTATACAAGTGACATTTATTAGCTGGTATTCTTTTGTTGGCTTAAATGTGTAACATCACAATATAAATGTCAAAGTTGTACTTGCAAATCTTAACATTGTTCTGGCTTATGCAAATGACATATTTACTGTTTGATTTTCTTATGTTGAAAAATCAATAAAAATTGAAAGTTTAAAAAAAAAAAAATTCGCCAGTCTATTGAAGTCTATGGCGGTTCGCCCAGTTTGCCCGTTCGCAAACATTTGCGTAAATTTATGTAAATTTTATGTTCGCAACATCTCTAAGAAGACCTGTTTTTATATTTCCACACTAACACTGTAGTCAGTAATGCCTTCTGTAGCTTGTTTTTCAGGTACCACACCTAGGATTCAGGTTTCGCTGTCGTGAAGCTGACCTGTAAACATGCTTAGGGTCATCAGTTGGGCAAATATTCTATCCTAAAACTACAAATGCAGGGTTGTTTCCCCTCACAAATGAATGCAGCCCTGTCAGGTTGTGCCATTGTTCTCAGACTCTCTCCTAATTGTCACTTATGTTGAGTGGTTCATCTTGACAGCAAGCTCATTGGGCAGCATGTGCACAACAGAGGGGATTTATCAAGACTGGCATTCCCATATGCCAGTCTTGATCTCCCTGGGCCAAAGTGAGATGCACCTAATGTAGTAGCCTCAGGATAGGTCAATAATATCTAATCGGTGGGGTTGTGGTACTCCGATGAGCACGGTGGCCTCTCCAGAGCATACCAAGCGCAGCACCGTACGTTGTATAGAGGCTGTGGTACTCCGATGAGCACGGTGGCCTCTTCAGAGCATACCAAGCGCAGCACTGTATGTTGTATAGAGGCTGTGGCACTCCGATGAGCACGGTGGCCTCTTCAGATCATACCAAGCGCAGCACCGTACGTTGTATAGAGGCTGTGGCACTCCGATGAGCACGGTGGCCTCTTCAGAGCATACCAAGCACAGCACCGTACGTAGTATAGAGGCTGTGGCACTCCGATGAGCATGGTGGCCTCTTCAGAGCATACCAAGCACAGCACTGTACCTTGTATAGAGGCTGTGGTACTCCGATGAGCACGGTGGCCTCTTCAGAGCATACCAAGCGCAGCACCGTACGTTGTATAGAGGCTGTGGTACTCTGATGAGCACGGTGGCCTCTTCAGAGCATACCAAGCGCAGCACCGTACGTTGTATAGAGGCTGTGGTACTCCGATGAGCACGGTGGCCTCTTCAGAGCATACCAAGCGCAGCACCGTACATTGTATAGAGGCTGTGGTACTCCGATGAGCACGGTGGCCTCTTCAGAGCATACCAATCACAGCACCGTACGTTGTATAGAGGCTGTGGTACTCCGATGAGCACAGTGGCCTCTTCAGAGCATACCAAGCACAGCACCGTACGTTGTATAGAGGCTGTGGTACTCCGATGAGCACGGTGGCCTCTCCAGAGCATACCAAGCGCAGCACCGTACGTTGTATAGAGGCTGTGGTACTCCGATGAGCACGGTGGCCTCTTCAGAGCATACCAAGCGCAGCACCGTACGTTGTATAGAGGCTGTGCTTTCTATTGCGGCCCAAGTCCATTTACTTGAAGCTGCAGATAGGCCATGCGACCAATGACTGTGATGAGGCCGCAGCTCCAGAGCACAGCAGCCTCTTCAAACAACTGGTTGATGGGGTGCAGGGAGTTGGACCCCTACTGATCTGATATTAATGACCTATCCTAGAGATAGATAATCAATATTATACCCCCGTAAAACCCCTTTAATTACATCTTTCAAATAAGATAAAAATATTTCCATGTTATAAGACTATATAACATAATGTTACATATCATATATATTGTGTACACATGGGACATCACTTACCACAGGGTTGGCATTGTCTTTCATCCTGTCCTGTTAGTCTGTGCAGAGAGATGAAAGCTTTGTTAGTTTTATTGTAAGCTATAGTTACATTGTATAGTTAGAGTTTATGACAAAGAATCCTTATCATACCTGTGATGGGTGTCTGTCTCAGTACCATCTCTCCTATTTATCATAATGACATGTAAGCTTTGTATTTGTGATCTTATTTCATGTAGGGGAACTGTAATAGTTATAATTGGAAGTACTGAAAATGGTCCAATGAAGTTCTATTACAACTACTGCTAATAATATTATTATTACTAATTTTAATTAGCAGACTATGTTTTGCAAAGTTTTTTCCTAAGTAATAAAAAAATAACATAAAAAATTGGATTTTTATATGTTAAGCTCTGTTCACATTAGCTTCATGGCCTTTGGTTACAACCGAGCCATGATAGCTACGCCAGATCAGTTTTCAAATGGATCCAGATGGATACTAATAGACAACATTGACTTACAGTTTCTTTTATTATTCCATTTATGCTTAATTTTTTCATCTATCATCTTTTCACATTTTGCCTCGTCTTGTCTATGTGCTACATTCTTTTTGTCTTTTTTTGTATTCTGTTTGGCACTCTGCACTTTACATGAATGGGATTCCTTTGATTCACATGTATGGTATGAATTTTGTGCGCATGTGATCATTTTTGGGTATTAACTCCTGCATTGGTCTCTAGACATTTTTTCTTAGAACTGTGCTGTGCCATTCCTCTGTTATTGCTAATAGAAACTTATGAATAAATTGACTGTTACCGCATGGGGTTGTATCCATATACAGTCTAAGGCTCCATTCACACGTCCGCAATTCTGTTCCGCATTTTGCGGAACGGAATTGCGGACCCATTCATTTCTATTGGGCCGACACGATGTGCTGTCCGGATCCAGAAATGTGGACCCGCACTTCCGGGTCCGCAATTCCGTTCCCGAAAAAAATAGAACATGTCCTATTCTTGTTTGCTATTGCGGACAAGATTAGGCATTTTCTATTATAAAATGCGGAACGCACATTGCCGGTGTGCGTGTTTTGCGGATCGGTGGATCCGCAAAACACATACGGATGTGTGAATGGACCCTAAATAGTCCAATCAGTACTAACAAAGTCACTGGCTCAAATTTACTAATACTGTCTAAGGCCAGTTTGACACTAGCTGCTGAAAGGCTGTTTCGGCTGGGAGCAAACTGCCGGAGCTAGATCCGGCATTGCCGTAAGAGCTGTTACCTCCGGAAGTTGGTCCCGAAACTACACAGCTCTGTCCATTTTGTAGCATACAGAACTGGTAACTGCTGCATTGCTCTCATTGAAGTGGATGGGAGCAGCACTGCAGTAACCAGCTCCATCCACTACACAATGGACAGAACTGTATAGTTCCAGTGACAATTTCCGGCACTGAAACTTACAAAGTACCAACTGGTCGTAAGGGGTGCAGGGTGTTGAACCCCCACTGATCTAATATTGATGGTCTATCCTGAGGATAGCCCATCAATATCAAAATCCTGGGCAATCTTTTTAAGGAAAGAATGTACATTTTAAAAAGCTGCATAACCCTTTTTAATATACGTTAGGTTACAAATAAATATCTTCCATTATGTGTATCTGGCATTCAAATTCCGTACCCAAGGTCCCACAGATGGTGCAGCACAGCTCAGTAGAAGGCACAGACATTTATAGGATGTGGCTGCACAACAAATTCTGACACCATCATAAGTAAAAACTGGATAACAGCTCTGCATACAATACTGTGCAGAGTACGGAACTAGAATGTCTGCCTTTCTTGTATTTTAAAATCAAATGAGAAGCTGAACGTGTAGCATTATTTAAAAGTGCTTTATTAATATATTCTGGAAAATACAAAAATATTGCCTAAAAGTTTCAGTTCATACAAATGCAGATCCTTTTTGAACTTTACAATCTATTGTAACAGATAAATTGATTGTTTCAACATTTTGTTAAAGCAAAATAACTATGTTACTATCCTAAATGTGTAAAGGGTTTTACCAACTCCTAAAACCAGTTCTTAGTTTCTCCATATAAAAAAAAAATTTAAAAAATCCCAATGTACCTCAAATTTAGCACTATTCCCACACCAATGGTCTTTGGAGTTCCCTGCCAGTGACTGACTGCCAGTCACGTTATACCAGAAGACAAATAAATTGCTGGGGACACCAGTGACCAGCTACCCAGGAATGGTGCACAATTTAAAAGGAAAGCAATGATTTTAAAGGGAACCCGTCACGGGGATTTTGTGCATAGAGCTGAGGACATGGGTTGCTAGATGGCCGCTAGCACATCCGCAATACCCAGTCCCCATAGCTCTGTGTGCTTTTATTGTGTAAAAAAACCTGATTTGATACATATGCAAATTAACCTGAGATGAGTCCTGTCCCTGACTCATCTCACATACAGGACTCATCTCAGGTTAATTTGCATATGTATCATATCATTTTTTTTACAAACTAAAAGCACACAGAGCTATGGGGACTGGGTATTGCGGATGTGCTAGTGGCCATCTAGCAACCCATGTCCTCAGCTCTATACACAATATTCCCGTGACAGGTTCCCTTTAAAGAGGACCTTTCATCAGTTTTGACATAGGCTAATTATGGTATTACCTTGTAGTGTAGGGCGGCCCCCACTGATGCCATGGGTGTTTTGTTTTTTTCAAAAGCCTCCCCCCGTTCGTCCGCTGTGGCCCCCCGATGATTTGGCGCTCTGTATTATAATGAGCAGTAAACTCGCAACGGGGAGGAGACACAGTCTTCTGCTGTGGGCATCTCCTTCTCCCTGGCTGTGAGCGGTCCGCTCTGGTTGGATCGCGCGCACAGTCAGGGAGAAGGAGACGCCCACAGCAGAAGACTGTGTCTCCTTCCCGTTGCGAGTTTACTGCTCATTATAATACATCGCGCCAAATCGGGGAAGGGGAGCCACAGCGGACGAACAGGGAGGGGGGACTTTTGTAAAAAACACCCATGGCATCAGTGGTGGCCGCCCTACAAGGTAATACCATAATTAGCCTATGTTAAAACTGATGAAAGGTCCTCTTTAAGACATTTATAACCCCTTTGCATTCTAACAAATTGTAAGCTGAAGACAAATAACATCCATAAGAAAAATGCTTCAAAAGGCCTTAAACTCCTAGCGTTGTTTGGGGAAAATTGTAGCAATGCTATTATCTAATATACTTTAGCTGATCTTTATACTCTGTGAAAATACTTCATATTATCACACAATGCAAAGTGTTTTAGCACCTAGTTGGTTATATACTAAAGAATACATTATAGAGCATTTGCACCGAAAATGGTCATATATTAGTAAACCAGAAGTTAGAACATCGTCCAATAATTGTAATGCATTTAGTACTCTTTTTTTCCCCCAACAGAAGTGTAAAGTCAGTAATGTTTAAAGAGGACCTGTCACCGTGAAATGCAGTGCAATCTGCAGGTAGCATGTTATAGAGCAGGAGGAGCTGAGCAGATTGATATATAGTTTTGCGGGAAAAGATTCTGTAAAACTTGTAATTTATGCATTTAAATCTCTCCTATTTGTGACTTTATTGTTCACAGGGGAAGTGTTGTCAGTGACTGACAGCTATGTATACACACTTACACAGAGAATGCTATCAATCACTGATAACTCCTCCCCAGTGTACAGCTATCAGTGACTGACAGCTATATCTGTATACACACTTACACAGAGAATGCTATCAATCACTGATAACACCTCCTCGTGTACAGCTATCAGCGACTGACAGTTACCTCTGTATATACACACTTTTTACACCGAGAATGCTATCAATCACTTATAACACCTCATGTACAATGAAGTCAGAAAGAGAAGAGATATAAGTGCATAAATTACTAGTTTTATGGAATCTTTTCCTACAAAAAAAGAAACATATGTTTGACATTTCTCTCCTGGGGTGGATAGCATAATTTATATTTCTCACCAGTACAGTGCTATTTACCATTTTCACAATGAAATTTTCCATTTAGCCTTTTCCTAGACTTTTACACATTGTAAATACATGTATGTAATTTTTTTTTAGCATTTACCAATACATTTGATATTTCATTTTCTTTATTACCCAATATGGACACACCGCCTATGGTTTCAATTCACATCAGCGTTTGTACTGGATCCGTCATGGATCAGCAAACACGCTTCCGTCACAATAATGCAACCGTCTGCATCCGTTCTAAATGGATCCGGTTGTATTATCCTTAAAAACTAAACGGAATGGAATGGATTCTGGTTGTTAGGAAGTCTGCCCATCTGCTAAGCACCGGTAACCACATGCAAAAACAAACAAAAAAAACCTGAAAATTCACTTTTTCGCTTCATGGACAAGCATATCTCATAATCTCTCTGCCTCCAAAATCGCCAAGGTAACCCATCATGTTGAAAATATAGTCAAGTCCGCAGGCAGCCTGTTATAGAGCAGGATTTGCCGAGTAGATATATAGTTTTGAGGGTAAATATTCAGCAGAACTAGCAATGTATTCATTTAAATGCTTGCTCATGCTGAGAGAAGGAGTCCAGTAGGTGGTCCTACTCAGTCACTGACAGCCTTCTTTGTATAAGTGAGTGCATACAGAGATAGCAGTCACTGATTCGGGCCGCCTTCTAGACTCTTAAGCCTAGAATGAGTAGAGATTTAAATTTACTTAAAATTATCCCACAAAAACAGGGAGAATATTAATCTGCTTAACAACTCCTGCTCTATAACGTGCTGTTTATGGATTGGACTGCATTTTCAACATGGCAGGTTCCCTTTAATGAAGTGCTCTCAAGATCCAGGTTGCTTTTGACAATGTTCTCATGATCCTACTGGTCATCTGTATAACGAAATAATCCCTCTGCATATTTCATGAATTTCCAGCTGAGGGAATTTCTTTTACAGATGAGTTGATATGCAAATCATGGAGCAAGTGTCCAGATGCCATGTTCTAGAAGAAGGAGAACACTTGTAAGTATGATTGCATAACGTAGTTTCATATTTGTGGCAGAGCATTCTGAATTTCTCCAAGTCATGCATTGCCGGATATTAGGGTCTGGTGAGGATCCTCCTGCTACCTGGAAAATATGCCGGGATTCAGCCGGGAGAAAAAACACTGCACTCAATGGTTTTTGTCCGGCCAATTCTCAGCTTTACCACAAATATGAAAGAAGTCAGCGAGCAGCCCACAAAATGGAATGGTCAGATTCTGTATGTGGCTGGATTCATACATTAAATATCATTAATTTTATTTAACAATTGATCAGATAGAGCACTGACGCACAACTGATTGCTTAAACCATCCCAATATAGGTAACTGAGAAAACAGGACAAGCAAGAAAAAAGACTTTAAAAGCAAAAAAGCAATTAAATACAAAACCAGAAACAGCTAAATATACTGTATATACATTAAAACAAAACATAGTAATCATTCTAAAGTGAAAGTGTCCAAATACTGCATTAGGTGCATTATTATCCATCCTTATTCTAAGTATTATACACCTAAAAACCTTGAAAAATAGGGCACATTTAGTTTACTTTAAGGCAGTAAAATAAATGAGCTATGTCTTAATGTATCAGTGCATATTAAACAAGATGTAATAAGTGCAGCATTTCATGGCTATGATGTGTATGGGGCCAGTCATACTGTACTCTGCTGTCACAGTCAGAGAAAAAGTGGGACTAAAAGTGTCTCACCACTCCTTTTCTCCCTTTTCCACATGCATGTTTATCACGGGGGCTCAAATAATATTAATACACATTTTCAAAAAAATACTGTAATAGGGTAATGGAATAGAAAGGAGCAGAACTATATAAAAAATATTTGCTATAAACATTATTTTTTTTGTTTTACTGCATACACTTTAGAAGTTACAGTTGTGGACATGCAGTGAAGTAACCAAGGCCGTGTAATTGTAATGTGTAGCGGGTTCTGCTCTGAATGTAAGAATATTTACAGCACAGTAATACAATTTTAATTTACATATATTACACAAACTGGGACATAAACAAAATTGGACTAAAATTGCACAAAGACAAATTTGTTAGAGAATTTAAAATCCATTGACAAATCATGAATTGGTTTGCTTGTGTTTTTACCCTAGCCATACATTCTTTTCATTTGTAAGACCTTTTTGACCAATAAAAATATATTTTTCAGTACAATTATATTTCAGTGGTCAAATACTATTGGAAGCAGATGTATGATTGCCTGCCCTGGATCGATATATGACTCCCTCTGGGTCTTAAGGAGTTACAGGAGTTGTGCAGCCAATACATACTGGTGGTCTATCTTCAGGATAGGTCATCAATATCGGAGTGATCGGAGGGGGGATTCCTGGCACATCTGCCGATCAACTGTTTAAAGAGGAGGTGGCACTCCTGCAAGCAGTACTTCCTCTGCAAGACTACACTGCATGTCGTCTTGCAGCGGCGGCTTGTCCCATTCAACTGAAGCACTTGTAATTACACTGCACCACCAAGATGGCGCGCAGTGTAATCTTGAAGAGGAAGTACCGCATGCAGGAGTGCAACCTCCTCTTGAAACAGCTGATTGGCATGAGTGCTGGGAGTCGGACCCCCACCAATCAGATGTTGATAACCTATCTGAGGACAGGTCATCAATATGTACTGGCTGCACAACCTCTTTAATATTTATGAGTTTGAAGGAATCTCAATTAGATTTATAGTCTAGTTAAATCAATGTCTAGTTCGGCTGACAAACTTATTGGTTAGTATATTGAACTGTGCTGTACTTTGTTACTTTGCTGCGGGTTAAACTAGGGGAAGTGGAACCCACTGTTTGAGTCATCAGAGGTTCTGCACTCAACATTTGGGTTTTCATGGCTGGACCAGATCGTACTGTTTTTTCTGTTACGTATATATTTTGAGAACTTCCCATTTCTGGGCGAGTCATCAGAGGTTCTGCACTCAACATTTGGGTTTTCATGGCTGGACCAGATCGTACTGTTTTTTCTGTTACGTATATATTTTGAGAACTTCCCATTTCTGGGCGAATGCTTAAATTTCCCTGAACATTGGAGATGGGTTGTATCACCCTTTCAGTTACTAGAACGTTCTGTGCATTACCTAGATCTGGGATGTTAAATGAATTAGACATCCTTGCACTATTTGGTCCAACAACTCTTTCTGTTACTACCACATTTGATGCATCTGCTAGATTTGTAAAATTTGGTAACTCTATATATTCGTGAACACCAGATGCTGGACGGACTACTCTCTCTGTCACAATGACATTGGAGCCATTTTGCAAATCAGGAAAAACTCCATGTGCAGGTGCTGCATTAGATCCAACCAACCTTTCTGTTACCAAAATATTAGTAGGGTGGCCGGAATCCACGTTACGGGTAACTGGTCTCAATGTGCCCCCAGATGTTGTGTAAGTCTCAGTTACAACTACATTACCTGGCATGAATGTTTCTACCATAGGTCTAGCTGGTTGAAGATTGCTCTCAGTTATGTATGTAGAGCTAACGGGCAGAGATCGGTTTACTGGAACATTATATGCAGAATCATCTAATATAACATTTCTTTCAGTTTCTATTATTGGAACATTTGGAAATAATCTCGGCTCATGCCCACTTGACACTGGATCAATCTCTGAACCAATGCAAATTTCTGCCAGTGTTTTAAATTTTGGTCCCAATGTGTCCAAGAAGGTGTCATCCAAGTCATCAGCAATAAAACTACAACACCCCACAGATCCAGCTGGGCTTCCAATTCCTTCATTATCATAAATTAGAAGACAATCATTTGCCGGGCGACTCTCATCTTCATTGGCATACGATTCTGCTTTCTAAAATGATAGCAATCATATGATTTCATGAAAATATATAATTCCATTTTATATACAATTAGAAGTGTATGCAACATGTTCATTTCCTCAATTTGTTTCCAAATTTAGCAAGCTAGGGAATTGAGAACTAGTAGACACCTCTACTTATTCTTTATATTTTATCATTATCTATTAACGGAATAATATTATTTTATTTTTATGATATTCTAGAATAAATATTCTATAATAATATTTAATACTATGAATAATTGCTTTATATTTCAACCTTGAAATTAGAGGCCAACAACAACAAGCTTGAGATACAAGTTTTCTAAAATTAATTGTTGATGCCAAGAGCAAATAAAATTGGAAATAATCATTTTTAAACACTAGTCTGTCTAGCATACCCATATGAAGCCCGATACGTCACTGGTATTCATGAAAAAAAAACCCTTGACCTGCACAATGCAGCACAGGGTAAGGGGGAGCATCAGAGTTAGAAATGCTCCAATGCTCCACTCAGACATGGTAAATGAGTGATGGGGAGCTTATGTCCGGTTTCAGCTCCTAACCCGGACAACCCCTTCAAGGAGTTTTTTTTGCCATAATGTAATTTACTAAAATGTTGGAAAATATTCTTTTGTAACATGTAAGCATTGGACTTAAAGGGTATTCCAGTAAATAGAAGTTATCCCATATCCACAGGGTAGGTGATAACTGAGAAAAGTGGGGAGCTGACCGCTGGTTGTTAGGATAGGTGGGGGTCCCATCAGTCAGATCCCCCCACCAATTTTGTGGATAGCAGAAAAGTTCTAATCATAATACCCCTTTAATACGATACTAAAGTTAACACAACTAGATACATCTTTAGTATAATTACCTCAGCGAAGTAGTTTTCCACATAAGCCATGTTCATTGTGCCACTTTTTTCGTATGGTGGTGGCAAGGGTCCCATATAAGAATTGGCTACATTGCTTCCACCTGAAAATCCTCCCATGCCAACTACATCAAACCCATCTCCTAGAGCTGTGGTTGTCTCAATCCCAGTAGCAGAAGTAGCTCCTCGGCCACTTCTCACTGCTGTTCCCGATACGCTTCCGACACCAGCACCAACTCCCTGTCCAAAGTTGCTTGCATGGACCTCTGCAAAATAAGAATGTACATGAATAAGAATACATACACCACCCTTTCATTTCACACCATATCTACGGTATATAGCCCATTACGTTTTGCACACATGAAGACAGGGTACGTAGCATCCTGGCAAAAAAAAAAAAAGAAGAGAGACACACTTTGAATGCTTGTGGCTATAACTAATGTCTGAATAAAATATTTTTCAGACCAATGAGCCTCCACCTGACCTCCACATACCATGTGCATGTGTACATTGTTGGTCATAATGGAACTGATAGAACCTCTGACTTAATTCCTAATATAGTTTTGACCTAACAATACAATGGAGAATCAGACATACAAAAACAACCTTTAAAGCCATCGTTTCACATTTTAAAAAAGTGTATTGTGTTTTCTTGTCACGTGAATTTTTGGTATAGTTTGGCCAAATTATGGCCTTAAAATTAACAATTAAAAAACTCACCAGAATAATCAGGGCCACCTGAAGTTATAAATGGGCTTGTCATATCCTGTTTAGGAAACAATGATTTATTGTTAGGTCATATTCATACTAATTGTAGACAGGCAAAACAAGTATATGGGTATAAAAGTATCCCTTTAGTAGACTGCAGCCTACAGTCCTTGTCCCAGTGGCCAACAACCGGTAAGGAACTGCATCCTTATACAATAATAATACATGAAACCTTATCATGTCATCAGGGATAAACACTTAGGGGGTCATTTATTAAGACATGCCCACTTTTTTAGACTCTGGTCTTAATAAATGACCCCCTACATGTTTCTGGATCCCTTCCTCAAGTTACATCAACGTATTACAAACGTACAATGTGAACATATTTAAAACAAGACAGCCAGGAAAACTTTGCTTGACAGGCCCAGGCAATGTAAAACATCATCAAGCCTGCCTGGACCTATCAATCAAAGTGCAGAGGGTGCAGCAGTTGCAGAGAGAGCAGAGTCTGTAGGTGTAACGGCAACGCCCCCGTTGCTCCTAGAGGCTCAATTGCGTATATTAAAACTTCATTTTTCTCAGCAATGCGGGCACATATGAACATGGGACCAACACAGATGTCTTCAGCGGCCAAGAGCTCATGCAACAGGTCAGACAGTGTCATAGGTACAAATCTGCTGACAGATGCCCTTTAATGCTCGTGAATTATTTCTGTTCTTGTCTGTTTGTATATTTCCTGTCACACAATGGATTTTACAGTGGAATTTTGGCACAACCATCCGCATCAAAATTCCACCGGTGGCCGCTTCCCATGTATGCGAGGTAGATCTGAAGATGTGGAGCGGCGGCTTATACGCATGACTTTAAACTTCTGCTCTGAGATCATTAGTGCTGCTTCTCATTGAAATGAATGCGAAGCAGAAAGGACACAGTGGCTGACAGGTTTTCAGCAAAATTTCGGCATTGCTGTCTGCCCCAAAATTCTGTTGTAAAATCCATCATGTCGACTTCCCCTTAGGGCTCATTCACACAAACGTATTTTTTTGTCCGCATCAAACCTGAATTTTTTGCAGGTCAGATGAGGACCCATTCACTTCAGTGAGGCTGCAAACGATGCAGGCAGCACACCTTGTGCTGTCGGTATTCGTTTGTCCGTTCCATCCACAAAAATATAGAACATGTCCTATTCTTGTCCACATTACAGTCAAGGGTAGGGAAGTTCTATGATGGGCCGGACGTTCTGTTCCGCAAAATATAGAAACACACGCGGCCGGTATCCGTGTTTTGCGGACTGCAAAACAGGCAACAGTTGTGTGCATGAGCCCTTATAGTAACAATACTAATAAAAACAACAAAAACTGACCACATCTTCAGGCTTGGCACCTTCTGTTCCCCATTGATGAAAAGCTCCATCATACCCAGCTGCAACCGGAACAAACTTAGCCCCTGCACCAGATCCACATACACATAGCGGCAGTAGGAGCAGAGCCACTGTAAAGGCACAATAAGGTAACATGGATGTTAGCAATATATTTTACAATGGATGATGTTAAACAGAAGTTATAAAATAGATGCAGATTTTCTTGGTGACTTTTAACAGAGAATATCTGGGGTTGTATCACTTCACCAAATAGCATTTAGAGAAAGTTAATACAAGCCACTTCCTAATGTATTGTGATTGTCTATATTGCTTCCTTTCCTGGCTTCATTTATTTTTCCATCACATTATACACTGCTCATTTCCATGCTTACGACCACCCTGCAATCCATCAGTGGTGGTCGTGCTTGCACACTATAGGAAAAAGCACTAGCCTATGTGTGCTCCTATGGTCCCAGCCGCCAGAGACACTAATGCTTTTTCCTATATTGTCCAAACACAGCCACTGCTGATTGATTGCAGGGTGGTCATAGCCATGGAGCCGTGTATAATGTGAGGGAAAAACGAAGCCATGAGCAAAGGGGGCGATATCGACAATAACAATATATTACTTAGGTGCCTTGCATTGACTTTCTCTACATGATAAAGTGAGACAACCCCTTTAAAGTCATAGTTATAGGGCAAAGGGTTCAGACATGACATGATTTACTATCTAAAGGTTTGATTTTGTGAACTTCCCATGGACATCTTGATCTATTGCTGTACAGGATTGGTTTATTTCATACATAGAGATTGTGTGAGTCATGATTAGAAGGGTTGTTAAATTTCTCCATCATTGAATTCTACATTTCATACATGAACTGGAACAAGGCCTGTATGGTAAATGTCTGCCAGGAAACTGTCAGCTGTGTAGTAATCGACTGCATAATTGAGTGCAATTGCATTGGTAAACCTGGTGACCAGTCTGTATGCCATATTGTATAGTGCAGTTACACCATTTATAGGGAAGCATAGGGACATTTACAGAGAAGCTCAGATTTCTTCAAATCAGAACTGGTACAGGAGTCGAGAACTAGCCTTTTGGTGTCATGGCATGTCTCTTGTAATTAATCAACCAAAAGAAGTGTCTTCTTGGTTCCTGACACCCCTTGAAAAAGCCATTGTTTTCATACAGCAGGGTTATATAGAACTATAGGGACTCTGTGTGCTGCCGTAGGGCCCTGTGCACATGGCTCAGCACATGGTCTTGGCATGCGACGGTGAAAAAACATTTTCTTTTTTTAAACATTTAAACATTTTTTGTTTGTTATTTTGTGCAAAAATAGTAAAATAACTGACCCAGAGAGCAAAGTTTTCATGGCAAAGATGCTAAATTTACAACATACAAATTTACATTGTATTCTGCTTTTATGATATGATGCCCACGTAACTGATGTGTGTGCCCCATCCACTAGTGTGCTGACCTACTGGCTTGTTTGCATCACCTACAGTTCTATTGAATTGGCCCTGTATACCAGTACATTAGACCTGCCTAGTATAAAAGCTCATTGTTTGCATTGGCCCCACCAGTCACATTACCTACTTGGCTTGACCACACCTTCTACCAGTTTGGCCCCGCATACAACAAGGGGCCATGTCTATATTTTTTCCAGGACCACATTAAAGGCTATGGAAACATTTATGCATGCAAAATCAATAAACTCATATATTACTAATATGCAGCAGAAAATAAAATTGCACTTGTTTGTTTTTTGGATTCAGCATCACTTCTTATAGACTCAGTAATGCTCATACCTGTCTTTCAAGCATTTTTCTCTTCTCAGTTTAGGCTCTGTGCTCGTTCCCTCATCACTGGTCACATGGACTCGCCCCTGACTGTTTTGTTTTCACATGCACTAGCACAGCTCTGCTCCCTTTCCCTTCTCTGAGTGTTTCTTTCAATGCTCACAGACATTATTTTTTATTATTCTGCCATAAAATACCTAATAAATAGTTATTGCTGCCCCCAAACTGATCTAACATCCCTGGCGATTAGTAGCCAGCACCCAGGGGCACATCAGTGATGAACAGCTAGGGCGGAGCAAGGAGCCGAGTGATGGTAAAATAGGCATGAACAGCTATTGCGGAAGAGAAAGCTGTGCATGAATGGTAATAAAGTATAATAAACTAGGGGATAGTTCTTCATAGCGCTGAGACTTAGCTGGGCAAGCACACGTTTCGGGTCCCTGAGTCTCTATTCTATGATACTGGGCTGTGTTCAGAGCAAGAGCGTAGCCCTATATCACAGAACGAAAACTCGGTGGTCCAAACCCTGCGCTTGCCCTGCAAGGTGTATCACGGTGTTCTCCTGCAGGGGGCGCTCAGACCGGTTCAGCACACAGCTGATAAAGTAAAGCTGAGCGCACACTCGACTAAGAATGGCTGCTACTAAATAGGGTTGTCACCTCTCCCAACAAAAAATACCGGCCAAGTGTACAAAGGTAAAAAGGGGTGTGGTTTGCTCATATTTTGAGTTTTGCGCCATTTTTTTTCCAAATAAATAGTTTGTCCCCAAAAGGAAAACTTTTAGTTTTAATTTATATTTAGTGTCTGCTGGGTTTCAAACTCAGAACCATCTATATTGAAGGCAACAACTCTAACCACTGAGCTGTAGAAGTCTAAACTTGTGAATGTCAGATATTTTCTGGCTAAAAACCTCAATAGTATTTTCCCATGTATTATGTATTCATATATAGTAGAAGTGTCATTTTCTGTCTTTTTACTAATGGCAAAAAAAAAATTAAGACACCAAATAAATTGCAATAATTACATAAACATCCATTACAGAAGGAGAACAGCTAAAATAACGGAAGCGACGTCTCCATCAATTGATGGACATGAACATCACCTGATGGACCGCGCTAACTATAAGGCCACCTGCACGTGTTGCGGAAACAACCTACCGTGGTGGCCCAAGGCCTCATGCACACGACTGTATCCACTTATCCACTGCATGCTGCAGTTTTTGTCCGGCCGGCTCTCGGCATTTTTCCTGTGTTGCAGCTGGACCTATAGCCCATCCCCATTACAGTGAATGGGGCCGAAACAGGTCTTCCAGCGGCATACATGGGCTAGGGTTTGTACGGATCCGGTAGGCTGTTTCCCTGCCGGACCTTGCTAACACTAATGTGAAAGTAGTCTTAGAAGTGAATGGAGGAGACAGAAGTGGAACCTGGACCTATTGGGCATTTATGGCATATCGTGTGGATATGCTATAAATGTCCATGTGGGAATAACCCCTCAATTCTACATTGTATAAATCAGTATATATCATTTCTCTGTATTATAAGTTCTAAACATAGAAAACAAATGTTCTCTTCTGACTTTACTAGATTTTGGAACCCATGACTAATGAAATGTCTTATTATATAACCAGAGATGAGATAAATTCTACTTACACAAAAGAGCTAAAAATCCGAGAATTATGAGTCCAATTGCTGCTGGGCTAAGAGATACATTTTTTCCGGACCGGATATTTGCAGTATCACAAATTTTATCAGCAGTGCATTCACAGACTTGTAAACCAATACGAATTGGTGTTCCGCAAGCAACATTACTTTTGTCGGTAACGGAAAGGTTCACAGTATAATTACCAACAGCAGGAGAATTTATTCCTTCCATAATTATTGCCGTGTCTAAAATATAAAAAGGTTCAATCATTTTTCAGTCAGTATACAAACCTGCATACATATATTTATAAATAATTATAATTATTAATTATATATATAACAATGAGAATACATAGAAACATTAGTCTAAAAGTTTGTAAATCCTTCAAACTTTTTGCATAAGTTTGACCTAAAACTACATCAGATTTTCACACAAGTCCTAAAAGTAGATAAACATATCAAACAAATGAGTAAAACATATTTGACTTGATTATTTATTTATTGAGGAAAATGGTCCAATATCAATGTCTGTGAGAAAAAAATTTGTGAACCTTTGCATTACTTTCAGTATCTGGTGTGACCCAGCAAAAACTGCAAATAAACATTTCCCGTAATTGTTGACTGGAGCGTACATAGAAATCATTGGGCCCCATAGCAAGAATATAAATTGGGCCCCCATGTCCCATTTATAGCACATCCCAATACCCATTCTGGGCCTCTCCCCTTGCTCCATGAATTGTGTTCGCTAATGCGTGTTATATTGTATGCCATCAGAGCCAGACTGGGATTACAAAACATCACTGGCACACAAAAGAGGGATAACAGATGCAGTGTGTACAGGTATATAGTATATACAGCAGTGTACTGATATGTGAGGTACCTCACATATCAGTACACAGCTGTATATACTATATATCTGTACCTACTGCATCTATTATACCTCATACCTCCCATATCAGTACACTGCTTGGTATACTATATATCTGTACCCACTGCAACTATTATACATCGCACCTCCCATATCAGTACACTGCTTGGTATACTATATATCTGTACCCACTGCAACTATTATACATCGCACCTCCCATATCAGTACACTGCTTGGTATACTATATATCTGTACCCACTGCATCTATTATACCTCATACCTCACATATCAATACACTGCTGTATATACTATATATCTGTACCCACTGCATCTATTATACCTCGTACCTCACATATCAATACACTGCTGTGTATATATATATATATATATATATATATATAAAAACACTGCATATATAATAAACACATATACATATAATAAATGCAGTGGGTACAGATATATAGTATATACAAGAGTGTATGAGGTGTAATTTATACCTTGTACCTTATATATCAGTACACTGGTTATATATTATATATCTATACATATTGCATTGATCATACTGTGTAATATATGCAGTGTGTAAATATACTGTATGTATATATGTATATATATATATATATATATAATAAAAATACTAGTACCGCGGCACTTCCATAAAGTGACATGTGCTTTATTCACTGATAAGGCGCGACATTTCGGTTCACTCCATGGAACCTTTTTCAACCAGTGAAAAAGGTTCCATGGAGTGAACCGAAACGTCGTGCCTTATTGTTGAATAAAGCACATGTCACATTATGGAAGTGCCGCAGTACTCGTATTTTTATTGGATGTATAGGCGGTAGGACCACTGCCTCAGCCACTGGCATTCCATTTTGTACGATTAATTGGTGGTGCTGCCCAGGAGTTTTTGTTTTGTATATATATATATATATATATATATAGATAGAGAGAGAGAGAGAGCAGTGTACTGATAGGAGACATACAAGGTATAATAGATGCAGTGTGTATAGAAATATGTGGTCAGTTATATATTATGGTCACTGTGTGTGAGGTACATTAAGTAGCGGTCATTGTAACTGTCTGCAGTATTATATATCAGTGAGCAATGTGTAAAAACAGGGCATGGGTGGGGTGGACAAATAAAGAGAAAAGTGGAGGACCTCCTCTTACCACTCCATTTCTCAATGGATTAATGCAGAGCACATTGTGCACTTCTAATCCTTGCTGTTAGTAGTTGAAGGACCTGTGATGATGTCATCACAGGTCCTGGCAGATGCACCTTTCAACCTTTCAAACCTGGGAACTACACCATTCTTGGTGCAGTTCTTTTGCCAGATCGTGCAGGACCTGTGATGCTGAAGATGATGTCGTCACAGGTCCTGGCAGATGCACTCTTCTACCCTGGGAACTACACTATTCTCCATGCAGTTTCCTTGCTAGATGTACAGGACCTGTGATGACATCATCAAAGGCCGCTGCCCCCTTGACTTCAAGCATGTCTAGAGAAGCATGCCGGCAGGTGATAAAAGAACGTTTTCTGAGCTTTTGCTTCATCTGCCTTCAGGAAGAAAACGATCGTTGGAAACACGCTGCTGGCTACCTCTCAGGTACTGCTGGCGGCTTCGGATGGTTTTTGGAGGTGACAGGTTACCTTTAAATAAGACAAGTCGTCCACTTATATGCAACTGTCAAACTCATTTCACCTTCAAATTATCTGCTAATCCCAAACGCCATACCAATGCCAGAGACTATGCTGCACGCCACACATGCAGATGGTACCGCCTGTCCTCTTAGTGAGTAAGAAAAGGGAATTGTATTGTCTCCTCCTGATAAGGTGTCCGCACCCAAGACACACAAAACGCATAGAGCAGGGTTGTATACCTTGAGTGGTTGTTTCTTGTCAGTATCTCTTCTGTATAGAGGGCTTTGAGCGAATGCATGGCGCCCAGACCTTGAGACAGTATCACCATACACCTCCACAGAGTGCTTAGGGATACTGACATGGTATCCAATGTATCTTCAAGTGTTCAGGGCTGACAGCGCATATTTGATATGCAGTCCATAACACTTTAAACACACACTGTTACATAGTGCTTTGGGAGACTGTTACCACCTAGTTGCTGATTAATTACTTATTATCAGCAAGCTGCTAGGCTATTCTACACTCGGTATTTGAGGACTGGGCCTGATCTATTCCGAACTTTTGAATAATCCTATCTGGATTAGCTGGTGTGTTCCAATATCCATAGAGCGCATTTTTCTTTAGACCACTGCGTCCTATCACTATATAAGTCAGTGTGGATCACATCGAGCACACTGGACTGTTATAGGACACAGGTCCCATCTGCCTGTCTCTAATGAAACATTAGAGGGTGATGCCTTTATTTTAAGATTACTATAAATAAATATATTTTATTTTTTATTTTTACAGTCCTTTACAGACAGTGAGCTAATCCCAAGTTAACCATGCGATATATTATATATTACTTCCTCAGTAAATAAATGACTAAGTGTAATATTTTTGATTCATTTGTTTAATTTGGTTATCTTCATCTATTTTTAGGACTGAAAATCTGATGTAGTTTTAGGTCAAATGTATGCAGAAATTTAGAAAATTTAGAACGGTTCACAAAATTTCAAGCATCACTGTACAGTACCTACCTACTTACAAACGATAAATATTAGCAATTGAATATACCGAGGATATTTAAAATCAGTATCAAAGAATTTCATGAAGATTACAGAGAAGGCAACATGCAGTCATTTTTTATTTTGTGCAATAATCAATATTGGTCTGTTATTTACCATTATAGGGTTTGGCAGTCCAGAAAGGATTGTCGGCAACAGTTATCTTTAAAGGGGCATTTAGTGGTTCTTGAACAGCCTTAATAATAACGCTCTTGTTATCGGTACATATATCACGGCGTTCTTGTGTAAACGTAGGGCAAGCTGTAGGTGTAGGTTGACTTGGGTTTGCACTCATTCCTACTTCAACTGTACCTGTTCCTGTTAGGGTTGAATCAGCTATGCAAAAATAAACAAGTAAGTAAAATAAGTGAAGACCTGTGATGTGACAAATAATAAAAAATTATCATAGGGAACTTACTGTCATCTGTAGCCAAGATTGTTGCAGTGTAGGTACCATTGTTATTGCCAGTGCCACCGGTAATGTTGTTCCTATTGTTATTCATTAACTCTTGAATCAATTCATAAGTCATTCTAATCTCGCCAGTCGTAGAATCAATTACAAACCACCTGCTGGACTGTTGATCCAATGAATACCTATGGAGATTGACAGGGGGAATAATAGTACAGAGTAAAAACCTAGCTACATTACCTTAGGATGTCCTTATATGGCATTTAACTATAGGTTTTTCTATTTAAGCCATTGAAAAACATAATTTATAAGTATGTGTGTATAACTTTATGTAACAGAACTGGAGACATTTTGATGGTGATCCTGCCAGTACTCTTGTTTAGCACATATGTGCACCTTTGGGAATGTCAGACCTGCAGACTGGGTTTTATGGACCTGACCTATCTACCTATGACTAGTTTTGAACCGTAATGAGTTCATCATTACTTTATTAACCAAACATTAAGCATTGTTGACTATAGACTAGAGCAGTGATGGCTAACCTCCAGCACTCTAGTTGTGGTGAAACTATGACTCCCAACATGCTCCATTCATTTCTAAGGAATTCTGAGAACAGCTATGCAAGTGTGCATCTTGGGAGTTGTAGTTTTACCACAGTTGGAGTGCCGGAGGTTAGCCATCACAGGACCAGAGGGTTATTCCACTGGACATTCTTTGATGATCTAATTTCAGGGACTCTCAACTGTCAGTTGTAAACTTAGAATCCCTGGGGAACCCAGCATCAAGTGTTTAATTCTGTTTCAGTGCCTTCATAGAGACAAAGAAAGAAGCGGCCCCTGTTCAAATAAATGCACTTTCTGTATAATGCATGGAACTGCTGGATGCTCCAGAACAAACAAGACTCTTTGTGGTGGCTCTTCATTCTTACTAACAGATGAGGATCCCGACGTTTCCTTTTCTAAATTCAAAATCTGGTATCCGATTTGCTTTTGCTAAACCAAACAACTGAAGATCTCTTACTTACCAGTGATGCCACCTCAGCAGAAGTTCTGAAGTCTCACTTAAAGGGGTTGTATCATCTCAGATATTTGTGTCATAGATACGGGCGGGTCCCACCTTTGGGATCCTCTCCTATCTCCAGAACCCAAAGTCGAAATAGAGCATACCACGTAAGCTTGGCCACCCTCCATTCACTTCTATGGGACTATGGCAGTTCCAGAAATAGCCAAGCCATAGCTCTGCTTTTTTCAGAAGTCCCATAGTGGTGATTGAAGAGCGCACCACGCACGCATGGCCACCTCTCCATTCACCTCTATGGGACTGCAGGAAACAGCCGAGTCATTGCTCAGCTATTTTTGGACCTCCCATCGAAGTGAATTGGTAGCATATCAATTTCTGAAATAAGACAATCCCCTTAATACTTGATAGTAAGAATTTTATGATGAAAATGGTTTCTTACACAACATTTGTGGCCGGTCCTCCAGTGTCCATATCCATAGCTGTCAATTTTGTTAATACATATTGTAGTAAAGCCTCTGCTGATAATCCTGATGGAATCTGCACGTTATAGTTGGAGGGAATAAAGGCAGGCCCTTCTCGCACATTTTCGACTTGAACATTTATGCTAGTCACTTTTGCTTGATATTCAGACATGACAGAATAATGGTAAGCTGCCCGGTTGGATACAATAATAGCTAGATTGGCTGCCATCATTGCTTCATAATCCAATGCCTGTATAGACATAAAACAAGCAAGAAACATATACTCAGAAAGACTAGTAAGTGACTTATGTGTAAGACATATCTATAGTCATCTTTTAATTGTTAGTAATTTATTTTCTAGATTCCGTATCAGCCATATGTTAATATGATTGCCATTTATTTAACTGCTGCTGAAAATGGTGGTCACTTATAGCCAACTATTCAGAACTGGTGGTGGCGAGGAATCTTATGGTCATGTCCAACTCTGTGCTTGAATTTTTTTCATAAATTGTACAATGCACTTTACACACGTTTTATGAGAAAATGCTTTTCTAGTGCCCATTTACATTGTGCAATTCTGGTGTATGTTTGCACAATGTTTGGCAGATATAATTCTAGTATGCAGATATGGTCCAGTGGTGACAATATCTGTGATATGTTCATTCGATATACTGTGAAAATTATAAATACATTCCCAGTGTTATATTTGCTTATCAGTTCTTGCTTCACAAATTGGTATTAACGCACCAATGGCGTAGCTAAAATGGGATGGAAAAGTAACACGGCATGATATAACATCAGCGGGGTATATGGATAGGTCCACTCTCCTATTAACAAAAATTGTGCAAAAATACTGTGCATTTTGATAGTAAACATTATCATAGAATACAACGGACACATAATTATATCCGGTGTATGCATGAGTCTGCCTCCCCCTGCTTTCCACACAGTGATCGATGGGTGCTGTTAAGATAGAGACACAGCAGACAGTTGTCAACACCAGTGAGAGGGGCAGGGGGAAGGCTGTCCCCAAATGGATACACCAGACTTATACCTATGTGTTCCCTGTATTCTTATGTTTCTATTTGTCTAATGGCACATTATTTTTTGTTGCCATTTTGACAAATAAAATAGCGGACCTGCCCTCATATTATGCTGCCCTTACATAGACCAGCATATTTTTACATGGTCCATGTTCTTCATGTTATGCTTCTGACAAGAACATACATTGGTTATCAATATCAGATCAATGGGGGCCCGACACCCAGCACCCCCGCCGGTCAGCTGTTTGAGGAGACGGTGTGCACGTGCCATTTCCCGTCTCTCTTTCCGCTGCAGTGAACAAGAAGAAAGACAAAGACGGTAGACGGCACGTCCGCACTGCACGCTCCGTCTCCGTGTCAGACCCCCGCCGATCTGATATTGATGTCCTATCCTGAGGATAGGTCATCAATATTAAAAGCCTGGACAACCCCTTTAAACATGGAAAAGTAATTGCATAGAAGAATATGGAACAATTCTTCTTCAGGTTTTAATGGCTATTGGAAGGTCACCTAATAATTATTATATTTGCAAAACATTTACCTTGACAACTTTCAAAATGCCCACATTTGTCTCAGCATCTGTTTCAATAGCGAACCATCCTCCTTCATTGCCTGATACTATCTCGAATACTGCAATCCAGTTATCGGTGTACATTTCATCCAAATCAAAAACTTTCATCCTTAAGTCCGTTAAACCAACCATATTTTCCTTGAATGAAACTGAATACTGAAAAAAAAAAAACAAAGGCGAATGTATGGTATGTACTATATCTCTGATTATAATTATGCACTATATTTATACTGTATATTGGTTATTGATACATTTTTGTAAATTCTTAAATATGTGTATATGATTTACATACTTTGTTTTCATTTTTTCTTGGAGTATTAGTGCAAGTGTTAGTGCATGCCTTATTATAACAACATGATGTAGATTTTTGTGCTTTTCAGATATTTCCTGATTTTTTAGCTGACATACATAAAAGAAAGGGCCTCATAGCAAAGAATAAAATTGACCCCCGTTATAATACTGGATTTTGGCGCTCAATGTCAATTTAAAACCTCCCCTCCTCTTAGGGGAGGAGGTTCTGTACAGAGTCTTGCCATTTAGTAGCAAAGGGATGATGCCAACCTAGGATGGGCCCACTCTCTCCATGAACCCGCCTGTATGGTATTTATGTCCCTGTCCATGTGCCACAGATTAAAATCTATGCTAGTTAAAGTCTGGTGTAGACTTCAGCTATAATGCATTCATTTTCTGTAGAAAATTATAATTAATGAGTTGAGATGAGGAAGCCCCACCCTTTCCTCTAAGCACCACCACAGTTTTTTTTTCTATTAATGTATTGGGTAGATTGACATACACTTCCACTATTTATTGAACAATGTACAGGATCTCCATATTTATTCCATTTCAATCGTTTCTTTGAAAGTTCCACACATCTTGTTGTCTATGTGGTGTTACAGTTTTTAACATAGTATTTACTATTTTTTATAGTGCTGTACTTACCACGTCATACTCAAGTGTAGGGAAGTTGTCATTGACATCTAAAATTTTGATGTTGGCACCACATTGTCCAGACAGTCCTCCTTCAGCTCCGTTCAAGTCTTTTCCACTAACCACAAGACTAAAGGCACTGACCGACTAAAATACAAAACACCCCTTGAATAAGTTTTACTCAGAAAAGACTGTACACTAACATATATAACATTAACATATAGAGCAATATCGTTTTTATACTGGTTTGTGTTAGTCTGACCCTGTGTTCACATAATATTATTACCTTACCTTTAACATATATGTTGGGAAACAAAGGACATGGAAGTGTAGTACACTGCGCTTTTCCATCCCATGGAGTCCACTTAAAAATCATATACATTAAACGGCTACTTTTTTTTCCCAATAGGACCCTATGGTGATGGAATCCATCTGAGGCATCTTTTTAATGTATATGTTATGCATAAGTATTTAACATGGGGTAGAATGGTGATGTGAATACAGATTTAAAGGAGCAATAAACATAGAAAATGCACATAAGAAATATATCGCAACAATTTCTCCTTTTATCTCCTTTTATCTGATTTCATGACAAATTACAATTAAAACTGTGAAATATATAAAAATGTCTTAATCTAAATAATCTAATCAAAATGTGTCTCATAATATCTTTCATTCCTCCCCCTTCCCCACCTTACAATCCTGTGTTTGGCTGTAAAGCTTCCCATACACATTAGATACAAGTCTACTAATTTTGCCCATTTCAGTTGACCATTATTTGAAAATTTAACACAAACGATTGTTTGTAGTGGCTCACAATTTGATCTGTCAGGTTGCAAAATTTTTCCTGTGATCGGCTGAAAGTAGAAGTGTAGAGCACGACTAACCAAATTCGTTTGATAATTTGACAGTTCTTGCAAGCCCCAGGGAGTCAGTATTTTTTACACTGACTACCTTTAGTCTGTAATGTTGCTGGTGGGATTATTCGTACAAACATTTGATTGGCCACATTGTGGTTGATCAAAATCTCATCTCTATGGACAGCTTACAGGGAGTCAGTTACCGTGACAAACTGCCTACAGCATTAGGTAGGGGCTGGGGAGAGCAGTACAAACATACCCTTTATGGAACTTTTATTATCAGGAGTAGTGTGAGTATGAACCTTTATTCTGCCAGATTCTGCAGCTTAACATGCCTAATGTGGGCTTTACTATAAAGAGCTGTTTGTTCTCTGCAATGAGCTGCTTTATAGACCTCCCCTCTTCTTTCAGTGACAACTATAGCATCCAACTAGAAGACTACTACATCTGTAATTTAGAGCAGAAAAAAGGGGCTGAGAAGTAGCTTACTACAGAGCACTTCACAGTGAGGCCCCACCCTGGGCACTTGCTGGAACAGAATCTGGCAGAATAAGACTTCATATTCACACTACTCCTGATAATAAAATCTCCACAAAATCTATGTTTGTCCTGCTTTCCCCAGCTCCTACCTAGTGCTGTCAGAAATCTAGACTTGATGAATATAGAACAGGTCGCCAGGAAATGATTTCAGTATTTATGTCTGCATCAGGAACATGCAGAAAATCCTGCAATCTGACAAATACTGGGGGGGGGGGGAAAGTTGACCCTGTTTACTTGTATCACTGATTACTAGATTTACTGTTTCTTTAAGACATAAGAATTCAAAAGCATACCTCTCTGTCCAGCAAATTTGACATGGTGAAGACTTGGCCAGTATATCGATTAATAATAAACATTGCAGGATCACTGGGACTCTGTGATACTATTCTGTAAGCAACTTGGGAATTTACTGTATTTTCTTCATCGGCATCAGTGGCGACGATTTGCATCACAAGAGCATCTAAAATACAAAAATGAATGAACCATGATGGATACATGAGCTTCATTTCATAATAACATCTGTTTGACTAAAGTGATCACTCTGACCTGATGTCTTCCTGTTTTAATCTGATTTATAATTTCATCTATATATCAAATTTGTATCTTATGAGTTTACAGTGATTTTGTCACAGTAATAAGGCGACCTATTTAAAGGGGTTGTCCAAGTTAAATAAAAACTCACAGGGTCAGACTGGGAACTTAAAGTGGTGCTGGAAAAAAAAGTAAAAGTGGCCCAGTGTTGTAGGTGGGTCCAAAGTGGCAGAAGGTGGGGCAACACAAGTAGGCATGGCCACAGCATGAAACTGTATGAATGTTCTGAGGATGGCAATACAGTTGAATTCAGAAAAGTACGTATGGCCGCTGGTCAGGTATATGTTCCTGATGCTCCTACATGAATTAATGTTGAGTGCATCAGGGAAATTTCCCTGTAGGGTCTATGGCCACTCTTCTCCTGGCCCCTGTACCTGAAAAGAAGGGATACTTACCCCTTTTCTTCCATGCTGCTTCCTGCATTGCACTCAGGTCCTCCCCAATGCTCTTTGTTTTCCTGCCTGCGGCATGCTACACTGCTACAGCCAATCGCTGGTCTCAGTAGCATCATCCACTGCTGAGGCCAGTCATTTGCTGCATGGTGACCTGTATGTACAAAATGTCACTGCTACAGCCAGGAAGATGGTGTCAGCGGTGGGGAGGACCAGAGCCCATGGCTGGAAGTGGGGGAAACTACAGGAAGAAAAGCAGTTAGTATTGGTTCTTTTTTATTTTAGCGCATATACAGGGGCTGCCCGAGTTTTTATTTAACAAGGACAGAATATTATGGAGACTTGTACCCTGTAATTTTCACTCAGACAGCACACAATATATTCCATCTCTGACCTCCTCTTACCTTGGACTCATTCTCCATACATTTGCTAAACATTTGTCTGTGGAAAAGGAAAGGCTTGCATGTTTTAGAAACGAGGATGGAGATATATAGAACCATCCATAAAGCAGTCATAGAGAATGCCTTCATAGTATGCCCTTGATTTAAGAACATCCTTTACTTACTTGCTTTACTATTCTCTTCTATGGAGCCTACAAAAACAGCTTCTGAGAATATTGGTGGATTGTCATTTTTGTCCAGAACCCTCACCCGCAGCTGTAAAGGCTTCTCTACCTCTTGACCAGAAGCTGTTACAGCATGGACTGTAATCTGGAATAAACATTAACACAATATGATAAATGTACAGATGACGATTAGTGATATAAAAATGGTGATGATTTAACCAATGAACATCCATGGACAAAGATATTTAGTCACCAGTTTAAATGAAACCGACACATGATAGAGAAATGGTAGAGAAAAAGAATACAAAAAGGTTCCAATTAGCCTGACAATAATTGAATCTGTCATTACATCTGAGTTAAAGGGCTTGTTCATTCCTTTGATACTGATGGCCTATCCTTAGGATAAGTCATTAATTTTAGATAGATGGGGGTCCAAAACCCTTCACCTCCATAAATCAGCTGTTCGGGAGTAGCTCTGGAGCAGGAAGTAGGCGCCAGAACTACACAGCTCCATCCACAGTGTAGTGGTTAGCAGTGTTGCCAACCAATTTTTTTTTTTTCTGGACTATTTATCCAAAAATTACAGACAGACAACATTTTTTAAGGGCAAATTGGAAAACTATACTGAACTATAATGAATATAAATATTATATAAATAATACATGTTGTAGGAAGGCACAATGGACCATCGTTGATGGAAGGTATGTGTCACTGATGTTCCTGGCCTCAGTGGAGTAAGAGCCAGTTTTCATGTGTCAACAGCAGTAGCTGTTTGACACCTTGCTATTTACTGTAGCTGTAATAGCTGATCCGGGACAGCTCTTACTGGGAGTAGTCAAAGTGATGGGTGGGTGTCTACTCCCCACGTTCCAGGCCGGATTTTGCCAGGCATAAAACCAGCCAGCACTGCCAGGTGGAGAGGATTACCTCCGTCTGACAGTAGATCTCAGGAGGTCTGTGTACTGGGAGCTGAGGCCTGTGGTGGGCTGGAGAGCGGAGACCCATGTGTCAGGGGAACAGGCCGCCTAAAAGACATTTTGTTTTTGCTTTATGTGTGAATAAACACGGAAGTTTGATTTAAGAACTGGTAATTTGCCTCTGTACTGCGTCCGCACACCCTGTCTACCAGAGCGAATCCCCACAATGTCTATAGGTCAGATACTGATAATGAGCATATTATCAGCATTACTGTAATCTCTAAAATGCTGAGAATTACAATCAAAATGACCTGCTCAAACACTACAGCCTAAAAAAAATTACGGACACGTCAAATTTTTTTCTTACGGAGACTGGAAAAAGGCCCCTATTTTTACGGACTGTCCAGGAATTTCTGGACGGTTAGCAACCCTGGTGGTTGGAGCTGGTTACTGCAGCACTGTAGTTGATGTGCAGGTGTGCAGGCTATCCTGAGAATAGGCTATCAGTATAAAAGGAGTGGACAACCCCTATAAGTCACGTTAACTTACATATAACATTGATATTTCTTCACGATCCACAATAACTTCAGTCACGCTCAGTTCTCCGGTTCTAGAGTCTATTTTAAAAAGCCCATATGGAGGCTGATCCACACCTTGTCCGAACACTCGATAGAATATAGTACCTTTTTTCACCTCTATGTCAGAATGGACCTGTCAAAATAAAGATAATACATTTTTATACATATGGAAAACAACCATGTTTTATTTGTAATGGATGGTGCTCTGGTCAGAAAGCCATGGATGTGCCCTGCTGTCCTGACTCCCCACAACTAGACCGCTGTATACTGTTTTAATAGCATGGAGATAGTAAAACACTCATGCATCTGTCCTAATTGTATATGCCGAATGATGCATTAGATTATGAAGATGCAAAGGAGAACTTTGCATAAGACATACATTATGAGCCAAGGCATTTATGGCTGTGTTCACATTTTGCATTCACATTGAAGGCATTGTACGTTTTTTGGCTGCAGTGTTCCATAATTGTTGCAGAAATGCTGCTCTTTTGGCATGGTTTAAAAAAAAATGCTGCAAAAGCCGCACCATAGGCGCCAAGTCTGAGTACGACCTATAAGATGCATTTTTCTCATAGGTAGAGAGTAGCTCAATGTACGAAAACTACTACAGGGCCATCTGCCATGTTCCATTCACAATATCTAAATAAGAAAATTTAGCTTTTCTGTCAATCTTTGATTTTTTACCTTTGCTATAGGATTTCTGTATGTGTTGCTTACTCCTTCCTCTATATTCGTTGGAGGTGCAATCCATTCACGCTTTTGTCGTCTATAATGGTAGGTTTCCCATGAGATTTTACCTTTTTCATCTTTTCCTTTGTTTACCTAAGGTAAAGATACATTTTTTAGGAAAAAAAAAATCACTATACACATGTCACACATTATTTATTATAACCCAATTTATCCCAAAATTAAAAAAAAGTTATTTCTTAGACGGGAGATAGAAAATACAATTGTTTGTAGGCTTAAACGATCTAATATCTTCACATATCTTCAAACATTACAAGTGAAAAAATAATAATACAATATTATTTTTATATTTTTCAGGTAACCCATATTTTATGTGTCATATTCTTTGGTTTAATATGTTTTTTTTACAATGGTATTATATTTTTAAAGGGGTTGTGCAAGAATGGGGGGAGGGGTTTGGCAAACCCCCTCCCCCTTTCCCACTTGGCCAAACCTATAAAAGGAAGCTTACTTGCCTGCTTCCCGATGCTGGCTCCCCGTTCCTTTTTCTCCTGGCTTACGATGCCCCGCAGGGCTCCCTCACTGAAAACATCTGGTTTGACAGTGACTGACTCCCTTTAGGTCATTACAAATAGTTACATGATACGAGGGGATCCATTCACCGCCGTGGCCAGTGACTGGCTGCAGACAGCGTTACACTGGATGTTTTCAGTGACGGAGCATAGCAGGCCGGGGGGAGAAGGAGTGGGGAGCCAGCATCGGGAAGCAGGTGAGTAATCTTCCTTTTACATGTGCCCCCCTATTCTTGCACAACCCCGCTTAGAGGCACACAATGGACAAAAGCTGGTTTTTGGTTACCTCAGTCATCACTCTTTGAAATGATTTTTCTTACTTTATCTTGACAGTCACAGACACTAGATTTTTGTGAGAAGATCCTACCAATTTAGCAGCATCTCCTACCAGAGGAACTGTCTGAATAATGCCAGGTAGTTCCTCTACCGTTTGACAGATATTTGACAGAGGTCATTATTTCTACCACCTATATACTGTAAAAGACACCAGAGGTAACTAACATGTCTCTTATTCTCCTCATGAGTTCAGCAGTGTCATCCATGCCGGGTTTCTGGATTATAAAGTGACCATTAATCACTGTGTAGTTCTGCAATTTTCTAATATATACTTGGGAAGATGTACTAACCCTATAGGTAGTATAAATGTCTAGACCTGCCCCAGATTTATCACAACAGCTCAGACTTGAAGATAAACGAGGCATATAGCTACACATTTGCTCTCTCTAACTTTATACCAACTGTTGGGTGGCTACTGAGAAGTTTTCGCCAGAATTATGGTGCAATTTTGGCGCTAAATGGTTTATCTTATGCTATATCCTTTTCCTGTCAACTTACACCCTTCCTGCAACTCCCTATCTCCTTTTCAAGTAAGTAAAAAAAAAATTGAAGAAACCCTATGCCAGAGTTGTGCCAATTTGCTCTACTTTTTATGATTCTAGGTGCAGACATATTAGTAGGTCTGGGCCTCTTTGTTTCAATTCTTCACTATTTTTAAGATCTCTGCTTGTTTTCAGTGGATAGAAAACAAATACTCCTACAAAGCACATGTTCAGCTCACAGCTATCTCAAGGACACCCCCCATACAAATGCACACTTGGCTTAACCAAGCATGCATGTGTTCTCAATAGCGGCACTTTTGAAGGCATTCCACCTCTGAGAACAAAAGGATTGGGCATGTTGAAATTTAGTCCTATCCAGCTCCCCTATGGATGCATTTTACACTCCTAAAATGGGTTGTACCTTTTTTTTTTTTTTTTTTAGGGAGAGGATAATATGTGAATATAATTAAGGTCTGTGAGCAAAATTTTTAATAGATGCACATTAGAAAATTGCTTAGCATCCTAGTACTTTAATAAACAAATGTAATCATTAAAATACCCCTTTAACATTTTACCTATACCGATCTATTACAAAAATGGTGTGGTACTGTGTAAGCCAGAAAAATGTATGTGTTGTTAAAAAGGACAAAAGTATTATAATAATGAGGCTTTTATTGGCTAAAATAAAATTATATTTTAAAGCTTTCAGAGCACAGAAGATCCTTCATCAGGCCGTTTTCCAAATGAACTGCTTCTTGCGTTGGTATTCTTTTGTAAATCTGCCTGATGAAAAGGCCTCTGTACTCCGAAAGCTTGAAAATAGAATGTTTTTGGTTATCTAGTAAAGGTATCACTGCTATAATACTTTTGTCCGTTTTAACACAAAAGTATTTAAGGGGGTTGGCCACTTTCTGGCTCCTAGTGACCAGTGTGTATGTAAGATGACTGTATGGTACTACTAACATAACCTTTGTTGGTATTCTGTGCCATTTGGTATATTTCATAAGCCATGCCTCCAGGTTAGACAGATCTACTCTGCTGGCCACATACAGTTCCTGTCCATAAGATGGCCACTGATGAAGAGTCCTGTGATCAGACACATCGCTCAGCTTCCTCCATTCATACACTGCACCTTCAATACACTCCCAACGGTGCAAGTGCAGATGGCAGGGGCAGTGTATTTGATTGGAGGTGATTTGCCTGGTCACATGACCCTTCATCAGCAGCCATTTTATGGAATGGACATCTGTGTGGACAGCACAAGAGACTTGGCAAACAAGAGGACATATCTTATGAAATATAGAAAATGGTGCAGATTATCAGCAAAGGCTATATTAGTAAGTGTCATATTATAGCCTATGGCTACTTTCACATACGTGTTTTGCATTCCGGTTTTTAGATCCGGAAGAGGATCTCACAACTGGAGCAAAACGCTTAATTTCGATTTAATACATCCGGATGCATCCTTTTCCTTTGGATGTGGTTGTATTAGAACGAAACTGAGCAAACTGGAACAAAACATCGTGAGCCAATGGGTGCCAGATCCAGTTTTCTCGGATCCGAAAACCCCCCAGATCAGGCACCATTGATTTACATTGTTTTTAGTGCCGGATCCGGTTTGTTCCGTTTCGCAGACCAGACACCAAACCTCAGCTTGTGGGAGTCTTTTGTCTGGTCAAAATATTTAAAAAAACGTAATGGAAGACATCCTGATCTGTTTTGTCCCCATTGACAATGAATTGGGAGAAAACGTAAGCATCTTGCCCCGGTTTTGAGATCCTCTGTCGGATCTCAAAACTGGAATGCAAAACGCATATGTGAAAGTAGCCTTACCAACACATTGGTCAACAGTAACCAGAAAGTGGCCAACCCCTTTAACATTACCCATCCTAATACAATGTGATTGGTGCTGATATAACATAGTAGAATGAATTTAGTTAAAAAGTCAATAAGTGTACGATAATACTTAAAAACAGTATAGGTTACCTGGACTTTCCAGTTACAGCTGCATTGCGAACATATCTAGAAAACAAATAAACACTTTCGGTTATTATAAGAATTGCAAGTGGTTATGCGATCTATGATTATACTAGAACCCATTTCTGGTCATTTTAGAAATAGTCCATACATAAATACTACGGAACAAGAGCGCGCCAATTATAACATATAAAATGGGACAGTAGAAGATGCCAGTTTCATTGAAAAAATTGGAAGAGAAAACACAACACAGTTTTTGCTTGACACTGTAGGGAAGTTGGATGTGTGATGTAATACAGTATGTTATATTCACAAGCTAGATTCACACGCAGATCTCTGACCAATCTTCAAAATCTGTAAGACTGTTCATCTGAACATACAGTACATGTTTCTGTGATTGCAGGAATGTATAAAGAACTGTCTTCTACCCCCCTTATTTTACATGTACACCCCCCCCCTTTTTTATTCCATTCTCTCTCTATCCCCTACACTTATTTATTACACACTTATTTATTAGCCAATTATTAGACATAGTGGCCAGTGCAAAAAATGCTGGATTTTTTATTTTAGTTTAAATATGAAAAGTGATATGGAAAATTAAAAATAACATAATCAAAAATGATAAAAAAAATATATTAAACGTAAAAAAATGTGTTTTAAACAGCAGGTCATTTTCTGATGACACTCCCTTTAAAGAGGACCTTTCACCAGCTACATGCTACATGCACTCCCCATGTAATAACAATTCTGGAGCATCTATTCTTATGGCTCTATGTTGTGCCATTCCTTTATTATTTCTACTAGACGTTATGAATGGATTGCTAGCAGTCTGCAGTAAGGGTACAGAGGGTAACCAGTTGGGGGGGCTGTACCTGCACAGTCTGAAAATGGCAGCACTGATTGGATAGATTTGTAAAAGAAAAAAACAGGCACTCACCATCTGTATCATAGGTTCAAAAGTTTAAAACATAAATAACCATTAAAATGTATATACTGAGACGGAATTTACCCAATAAAAATGTCCTAAAAATATATATACAAATGGCACAGGTTAGCCTGTCTGTCAGTTTATCAGAAAGAAAATGCTACTATTAGTTTCAAATGAGCGCTTTGCATTCGATATACAGTGAATATAGTAACCTGTATATTGAAATAGAATATAGTTACGTAATAAATAATGAGAAACTATTATTCCACCTATTTAAGAAAAATTATTTCAATCCTCAAAAACCTCTATTGGTGATGAAATGATTTCAGATTCTAAAAAACCTCAATTGGTGATGTGAAGTATTCAAAGATAACTGTGACTAAATAACAATATCTTCTTATATTATATCAGACTGTGATTAGATATTATAACTTTATATTCGCTGAGTATGTGAAACCTGTGATAAGCAATTATAACTTTATATTCGCTGAGTACATCAAGTCTGGGTACCTAAAGCTGAGTACATATCAATATTTAAAAGGTGGTTGAGACAAAATGTCATCCGATATCTTGTCAGGTTGAAGTGTGTAGATATGACTTTATATTGGCTCGGTATAGGCCAAGTATAAGCTGAGTACATAAAAAACAAAAATCTTTATGGTTAGTGATAAAAGTTCAAAAACGTGATGTGTAAAAAAAGTTTTTGAGGAAAGAAAGTTTTCTTGAGGAAACAAATAACAAAAGCCAAAAATGATAATACGGATCTCTGTCCAGTGAGCTGAATAGTGAGTCTTGTTAGTAACTTAGCTTATAAGTCTCTACTCACAGTAGACTAACTTGTATATAGGCTGACATTGGGGGCGTCCCACCCGGTGTGCAGCCACTAACCCGGCCTTATTCTCCTCTGAAGCACCGCTCTCTATGCCGGTTCTCTTGCTGAATCAGTCTGTGCAGTAAATTCCGCGGCGGGGATGGCACCCCACGTGGTTTGCAGTGAATCACGTGATGCGAGGGTAGGTCATGTGATACTTTCTCCTGTAATGCCAAGCCGACGGTGATTGTGGAGTTTTCAGAGGGTATTTTTCTGATTCCTTTGAGTTTACATGGAGGTTAAAAGATAAGATGAATCTTCAGTTGGCCACTGAGGAAGAGGTTGGAAGACTTCGAAACGCGTTTGGCAAAGCTATAGACTGCACTACCCATAAAGATTCATATTCTTATCTTATTTTTATTCTTATTTTATATTTCTTAAATTGGTGGAATACTACTTTCTCATTATTTATTACCTAACTATATTCTATTTCAACATACAGGCTACAATGGTCCTAATATTCACTGTATATCGAATGCAAAGCGCTAATTTGAAACTAATAGTAGCATTTTCTTTCTGATAAACTAACAGATAGACTAACCTGTGCCATTTGTATATATATATCTTTAGGACATTTTTATTGGGTAAATTTCGTCTCAGTATATACATTTTAATGGTTATTTATGTTTTAACTTTTGAACTTATGATACAGATGGTGAGTGCTTGTTTTTTTCTTTTACAAATATTTCCTATTATAACTTCGTGACGGGGTGAGTCACCAAAAAGCAGAGCACCTCTACCACTGTATAAAAAGGGGGGGGTGAGCTACTATACTTTTTGTATTTATAATACTGATTGGATAGAGTGAATCTGTGCAGGTACACCCCCCAACTGGTTACCTCCCCTTTGTACCCTTACTGCAGACTGCTAGCAATTCATTCATAACTTCTAGTAGAAATAATAAAGGAATGGCACAACATACAGACATAAGAATAGATGTTCCTGAACTGTTATTACACGGGGAATACATGAAGCTATTAAAACAGGCGTGTCAGGAGTGGTGACAGGTCCTCTTTAAGGTTCATAAATTGTTTCACCTTATGCAGTATGTTTTCTTGAAGTACTTCTCTAACCTCTCAGCAGACCTTCTTCAGAAAATAATAGTTAGTTGCCGTACTGTATCTTGAGATCACTAGGCCTGTACTCCGCTATGGTAAGCTCATGTTACTGGCCGCTTTGATAACACTAGACTTGCACTCTGCTGTGCCCCACCAAAACCTATTCGCTACTACTGTCTTATATACAGTTTATGTCATGCTGCTGTATTTTGAAAACCAATGAAAAGAGTTTAAAAATGATGCTGCTCACGGACATAATTAGTATCATGCAATACAGCACAGCAGCAACATCCTAATAATAAAGCAAAATTCTAGTCTTGCCTCATTTTATTTTTGTTTGACATGAGATTATTGTATAAATGGAGTCAGTTCAAAAGTCACTTCCCAACTAAGCATAATGCCTTATAGAGCTGATTCTCCATAGGTTACACATACCTTTATTTGTAAAATACTTTGCTGTAATGTGGAGAAATTCTTATTTTTGTCTGTATGCTAATAAAGATTCTAGTGCCCTGTGGGCGGGTCTATACTATTTGATGTACCATTGCTTCACCCCTTTCACCACCTAGTGACTCCCACTCTGCTTTGACAGGGCCAGACTTCCTCTACATCATTGCTTCTGGCTCTGAAATCCTGCACCTGCATACGCAATACAGTCCACAGTGGCCAGGCCAGGACTGAGGCCTGTTCTGCATATGCAGCAAAGATTCAACAGTCAGGTCATGTGTGGAATTTCAGAGCCAGGTGCAATGATATAGGCAAGCCTAGCCCCAGGGGCGTAGCTATAGGGGTTGCAGAGGTAGCAGTCGCTACCGGGCATAGGAGCCTGAAGGGGCCCAAAGACCCTTGTGCCACATAAAAAGACACTGGCATTATAGAAAGTGCATGCTGGTCGTTACCCCTCTGGCTGGAGGGAAGGGGTTAGGCCAAGAATTTGGCATGGCGGGGGTGGGGGTGAGGTTTTTGCCTCAGGCAGCACGAAGACTATGTGCTTCCCTGCCCCTGACCACAAAGCACTGAGGGAAGGGGGGCCCAAGCTGAACTCTAGCACCAGGGCCCATGAGCCCATAGCTACGCCCCTGCCTAGCCCTGTCAAAGCAAAGTGGGAGGTGCTGGGTGGTGAAAGCAGCAGAGCGATGGTATATCAAATAGTGCGGCCCCTACCAATGGTGCACTCGAATTCTGATTAGCGTACAGCAGGGATGGCCAACCTGAGGCTCTCCAGCTGTTGCAAAACTACAACTCCCAGCATGCCCAGACTGTCTATAGCTATCAGCCTACAGCAGGGCATGGTGGGAGTTGTAGTTTTACAACAGCTGGAGAGCCATAGGTTGGCCATACCTGGCGTACAGATTAAAAGCTTAATTTCTCCACATTACAGCAAAGGATTTTTACCAAGAAAAGGTATGTTTATTGTACGGGGAAGTAGACTTACAAGGTATTATGCTTAATTGAGAAGCGATTTTTGAGCTAATACACTCTCTTTTAGGCCTCTTGCACACGAACGTTGTGTGCCCGAATTGCGGCCCGCATGCGGTGGGTCTGCAATACACGGGCACCGGCCCGTGTGCACTTTGCATCATGGATGTGGACCCATTCACTTGAATGGGTCCGCAATCACAGAGATGCGGAACGGAAGCACAGATCGGAACCCAACTGAAGCACTACGGAGCACTAAGCAGTACGGTGCGGATGGATCACGGACCCATTCAAGTTGAATGGGTCTCGATCTGTCCCAGCCACTGCCGACGTTGATTGTGCATTGGGGACCACAAATGGCGGTCCCCAATGCACGGAACGGATGCACAACGTTTATGTGCAAGAGGCCTTAAGATGAAGATTAAGGTGAACATAGACATTAGCTAGAAGTCAGAACTTTCTATCTTTCACTGTCCATATTGTGTGAATTAGCTCTGTAGCAGTAGGCAAATGGGATCAATCGCAGTCAGAGACAGTGACAAAGCAGTCAAATTAAATAGGGCTTTGCCTGTTCTTTATTTTCTTGGACAAAATTAAAGTATTGCCTTTACATTCAGGCCCCAAAATACTAAATCAATCACTGCCTAGCTGGCTAAACATATAAGTTGCCCTGACAAGTGGCATAGCACCAACCATTCAAACAAAATTACATTAACGTGTGTTAGGTCACATCAGGAGTAAATGTCCGCTTTGACGTTAGTGATCACAGTAACAGGTTCTCTCTCCTCAGATCGCTATTCCTTTCTAGTGTACACCTTGTACCTTAATAGCCCAGTAATGAGCTGGATTGTGTTAAAAAGAAAACTTGTTTTAGCCAGTAATGGAATGATAGGCCCCACTACCAACCTACTCATCATTCCATTAAAAAACAGGTCCAAAAAAGGACTTACTAAGGCCCTTACCAAACTACTCTTTGCTAGGGATATCTAGCTTTCCAGGATTCCTTACATCCCATTCAGCTTTCCTTGGAAGAGATTTATACTTTCTGGGGCCTAGTACACATACGGCAGAAGTCTTGGGAAAATGTAACGATCCCTGATCACTTTTCCTGTCACTGTCTCACAATACATATCCCATGCAATCTAGCAAAACAATCTAACTTTTCTTATCTTTTTCCCTTACTTTTTGGCTAGAGGTGTCTGATGGCACCGTAGTACATGAAGACTTGTCACCAGCCAAAGTGGGAAGATTAGTCAACAAATATCCAGGACCGCCTGCTCCCTTTAGTGAGGCTGCATTGTTTAGTGCATGTTGAGTGCCAGATAGATGGAACTCTGCCCAGTATATACATTAAATGCAGGATGTATGGGGGCCTCAAGGGTAGAGAAGGGTTCGACATATTGCAACAAGTTGGATGTTTCAACATTGCCTAGTCCTATTGTTCTTGGGCAGATAAGCCACCCAACAGAGCTCTTCAGTCTCTCCATAAACAATGGATGAAATTACAGTCAGAAATAGGCAAATGCTACAATATTTCTCATGTGAGATGTGCCATTATTGGATGGAATGATGGGTTTGACTGCTAACAAGACCTTTTTGGAAGGATTTATTTTGAGATGCAAAAGAACAAGTCAAAGGTGCTGAATTGACCCATCTCAACCAATGTGATATATAACCATTTGACTTTGTCAGAAGACAAGAGTTTGACCACCACATATACTGTACATATTTGCTATTTTTGGTTAAAGTATCCGCAGGTTTTCAGAAAACACATGTACAGTCTTGATAAACATGACTTTTTGTGTTTTGTTTGATGTCAATGTAAAATGTTCTTACACATAGACTTCTGTGTAAGTATAAAACTTGGAGAGGTTTACAGGAAACATAAAGTTAGCATACAAAGACCACATACCTTTTATTTTTACTAGTCACTTTATATTGTCCATATATAGACACTGTTCAGAGGTCATACAAACCTAACAACTTCAGGTTTGCCAGTAACTCTAAAATGCGTGCTATATCACAATGTGCTGAAATAGAGAGACTGACATCAAGATTGAAGGAAGGATTGCTTAGAGGTAAAAAGCTTTTGGTTGGGCACAAACACAAGTATCATGAGAGAAAATAAATCCACACCCTTTATGATGAATCACACTTTACATGAATGCCAGAGGCATATATGTTGCACACCACCCATTTTTACCAGCCGTACATTTGAGTCAAAACCTTTAAGGCATGGCCTGCCTGCTTGAAAGTAGAGGGTGTGGAAGAAGCTTCTGTAATTATGACTGTATCTGCAGCACCCAATTTAGTTTAGTGGCATAATAAATACTACTAGGCCTTGTAGGGGTATGTGTCCACTGGCAAAATCTCGTGTATTTCCTATCTGCACTAGCTTATCAGTATAGAAGAGACTGAGCACCATGGAGTGTCTACCATAGAGTGTCTACCAAAGGGTCTACAATAGAGGGTCTACCATAGAGTAGACACTATAACACTGGTTACACAGACCAGGTGTGGATACGGGATGTTGGACCTCTGCCAATCAGCTTGTGATGGCCTATCCCAAAGACGGGCCATCACTTAAAAAAAACTCTGGACAATTTTTTAAATAAAGAAACATAAAACTTTCCACCATGTCAGATAGTTGGAAACTGTGTTCCTTGGTCATCAGGAAAAGTTATTATAAACTGGATGTGGTTGAATTGAATGTTATATCACTGGGTCACTATGAAATGAAAGAATGTGCTTGGGTCACCAGGAATTGGTTGTTGTCCAATCAGGTGAACAAATAAGCAATTTAAGTTGAAGCTCCTGTGTAAAGTACTTTACTATCCAATTACAACTGTTCCTGTATTGGTCAATGTCATAAGAAAACGGAAAAAATAAGATTTTATGCCCTGTGAAGGGGTCTAATGTCCCTTTAACAACACTTAGCTGCAAGAGCTATGGGGCAGAAGAATTTGTTTAGAGTACAAAAGGGTTTATTATAGATGTTCTAGTGGTTAAGAGCTCCTCACAACAGATCCACAAGCTAAGCTTCGCTAGTCCTCATTAATGTAATCCAGTAATATTTCAACTATAGGGAATTTTATTTAAGGAACATAAATCTATTGTAAGTCTCTTTTATTGGAATAATCTTTTCCTTGTGAGTGTCCTGAATATCTAATATGTTTAAAATATGAATATTCTTTTTATGGCATGCTAGGGGATTTCAGTTAGTTTCAATACTAGGAAATGCTCAAGATAACTAAAACTTACACAGGATCTCAAGATGTTCTAAACCTTCATTTATTGGCATTGTGCTTTCATCAGTGATCAATTATGAGGGAGTATGATGAATAGTGAGTAAGGTTTGGGTTCCACCCACCACTCCCATGAAGACAATGAATACTTAGTTATAGCTCTGCTTGTCAACGGGTAGGACTGCCAATATGTCTACTAGTGCAGTATATGACATGATTCAGATGAATCGTTCTATAATACCGCAATAAGGATTTACTAGAACACAAGATTAAATAAATTCATAATTGTGTGCTGAGATACTTTAAATACAGTGGACAACCTGTCTGGCATCATTCTAATCAGGGTTGTAACTACCAGGGTAGCAGAAAAGCAGCTGGCATGAGGACCTTGCTGCCAAAGGTAATCATGGTGAAGAAAAGCCCCATCACACGTTTTGCTATTGAGTCCCATAGTTACTGGTTATGTCCCTTATTGTAAGCATGCATGAAAGTTTACACAAATCTGCACATTTATAGAATTATAAAATGTGATATTTTATTTTGCACTTTTTATAGGAACATAGCATAGGGAATAAAACTGGATAACTCATGACAATGGCTTCTGTCAGGGGGTGGGATATATTGGATAGCGGGTGTACAGTTCTAGTGATTGATGTGTTGGAAGCAGGAAAATTGGCTAAGTGTAAGGATCAAGCAACTTTGACAAGGGCGACATTGGGATGGCTTGATGAATAGGTTAGAACATTTTCAAAATGGCAGTTCTTATGGAGTCTTCTTGGTATACAGTGGATACTACCTACTAAAAATAGTCCAAAGAAGGACAACCAGTGAACTGGTGAGAGGGTCGTTGAGACCCAAGACTCACTGATGTGTTGGTGTGTAGGGAGTAAAGTCTAGCTCATTTGGTTAAATCTCACAGAAGAGCTATTGTAAGAAGAATTGCTGACAGTGTTAATGCTGGATATGGTAGAATACAGAACACACAGTACGCAACAGCTTGCTGGGTATGGGGATAGGTAGCTGCAGACCAGACAGTGCAGGGATCCGGAATGACACGGGTGTCATGAAGCAGTTAAGTATAATGTATATGAGGGGCTTGGGCAATATAGGAGTTAGATAACCCCTTTAACTAGGGAATAGAAGCGACCAGGATGCACAGAAAATGGCAAGCTAAAGGAGGCCATATAATGCCTTCTGTGATGTTCTGCTGGGATATCTTGGGTACTGCTATTCATGTGGATGATACTTTGACATGTGCAGTGTCCCACTGCTACAGCAGAGGTTCCCCCGGCAAAAGGGTTATGTATGCATTTTCTATGTAGCCTGCAAAACTATTACAAATATGATTTGTGATGTAACTATTTTCTGTATACCAAGCAGTTAAGTTAATAGTTCGTATTAATTCATCACTAGGTAGGGCTGTTTCCTCTACCCATAGGGAGAAGGAGTCTAGACAGAGAAGTGAGTAGAGCTGGTACTAAGTGTCACAGTTGAGAGTAAAGACAGCCACGTGTTAGGTACTGGCCAGAGCAAGGCAGGGAAAGACCTGAGAAAACCCAAAATGTATTTCACTGTTACAAGGAGGTGCGAGTAGAAGCCCTGTGGGGATAAACTGCTTGACCAGAATCTTCTAGTCTCCATAGCAAGAGGAATATGAAAAGGCATAATCTGGATATGGCCACCATACTACATACTGCAGTGGACACCTATAGTAACTTTGAGTACGGCAACCTGTACAAAAGGTGCAGAGCAAAGTCTGATGTGGGGGTCTGCCCTGTGGTTGCATTGTACAAGAGAAAGTTTTGGATGTTTATGCTATAGACAGCTAGAGAAGTGCAGTGTGAGGAAAAATACTTTAAAGAGACACCTGCTTCTTTTAACTATTACTGCAGCCATGTACCCTGTTAGTACTGTGGATATTGCACTTGTGTAAAAACTGCCAGTCTATGTAGGCTGTATGTGTTTGAACTTGAATTTTCAGTAAAGAACCGTTTTACTGCAAAACCACCTCTGCCCACTGCTGCAGATGACCCTGCCTTGCACCTCACCATCCATCACTATCAAGAGCACCCTGAACCAGCATCAGGCAGTAAAAACCCCAGAACCAGGGAAGAAAGATGCACCCTTCCCATCACTGCATATCCCAGAGTGAGTAACAACTGCAACATCTTGCTACTATGACTCCTCTCCTCTGCTCTTCTCTCCTGGGCTAGCTGCACTTATACTGCCTACTTTATCTGAACATTGTTGCAGATGTCAAAGATGTTTTTATTCTACAAGGGGGCCTTATACAATAGTAAGCAGCCTGCTATGGCTGATTGAGATACCAAGTTGGTGCTGGAGGCCAATGATGTTGGATCCTTAATGCTCTAAATGTTACATGACACATTGGTTCTAGAAAAAGTATTAGGCTGAGTTCACACGAGCGGATGCCGTGCGTGACATCCGCTCCATGAATGACAGCCAAGACCCGATGCAGACTGCAGAGGCACGGAGCATTAACATGACTGATAATGCTCCGTGCCTCTCTGTGACCTCTTTACTACAAAATCATAGTGACAACTGTGATTGCCTGTCATTCACGGAGCGGATGTCACGCACGGCATCCGCTCGTGTGAACTCAGCCTTATATGCAAACTATTTTCATTGGGCACACATCATATCATTAGTGAATACTCACCCTGCCCTCATGTTATGCTTTTAATAGATGCTGCACAGTTTATGACTATAACCTCAAGAATACTTTGGTTTAATTTAGTTAAATGGAGTCTTTCACCAGGAAATCACTGATAAACCAGACACAATGTCTTTGTGTCTGGTGTCACAATGTCTGTAGGTCACCTGAATGTAGAGATACCTTTCTTAGTGATCCATTGCTTCATTCTGAAGAATAGGACTTTTCAACCATATGCAAATGAGCAGTAAAGTACACAGAGGGCGGGTCCAAGGCCCCTGTGTGCCCATGCTCCTCTTGCTTCCTCTGGCAGCCCTATCCTCTACTTCTTGATTGATAGGGCCAAGTACCTGCATAGTTATCTCACCTGGCTGTCAAAAAGGAGAGGTAGGGGAAACAGGAGGAGCAAAGGTGTACAGGGTGGCTTGAGGTCAACTGTTCACTTGTATATTAATTTAAAAGTAGTACATTTTCTCCAGAATTAAGCAATGGATAGCAAAGTTAAGGTATTATTATATTCAGCTGAGATAGCCCTACAAGGTATTCTGTCTGGTTTAAGAGAGAATTTCATGGGGACAGCCTCCCTTTTAAGGGGTTCGCCCACAAAAAAACATTTGTCATGACTACAGAATTGATGATAAATGTATGAATGCTGGGGGACCTCCCAGATCAATAGAATTGTGGTCCTGAGGCTGAGTTCTGAAGTAGTATGAATGGAACAGTGGCCATACATGCACAGTACTGCTCCAAACATTGGTGATAGCTGATCTCCATGATATTCAATGTTTAGTGTTCTGGACCATCAATATCAAAGTCCTGGAAAGCCTCTTTAAATTGTCCATTACATTGCTTTCTGTTGACTGCCGGCACATTTTTGAAACACATTGATTTCCAGAGTTGGATTTTTTCTGGTAATTTTCGAGTACAGTTTTTGGCAATACTTGGAAAGTCATTTGTAGCAAATGATGGATTTTCACTCCACTAATAGAACCCCAGCCTTGGTTAGACCATCAGTCAGTGATTTGTCATTTTAGCTTATGGAGTTGTCATCCACAATGACAACTTTCACAGATTAACTGTGCAGAAAATCTGAAATCTCTAGTATATAATCAACCAACCATCTTTTCCTAACTCCTCCCTAAAGTGTCAGAATTATTATTTGCCTACTGAATCTAGTAGTTATAGTAGCATTACTGGAATTTAGAAAGGCATGGTGTTTGGTGTACGTTCTCTGTATCCTATATATTAAATGTGCACTATTTTATCTTCTGATGTGTCATAGAAACAATACATGTCAGAAGTAGCAATGGAGGTCAAAGTGCTCAGACCCCATAGATCTCTAGAACAATGTGGCTGCTGCACTCTTTAGAGAACAATGCCTTTTTGGTTCAACTTGCCAAGATACCATTGGCTCACTATGGTTCATGGCCTGACTGTGGCTCTCCAATGTCCTAGCAATCATTGTAGGTCTTGACATTATGATATAGATGTTGTTTATATGTCAATACATATTCTGTCGTCTTCCAACACTTCAGTTTCCCTATTAACATATGCATCCTTTTCAATTCAGTTTCATTCTCCTACTGTTTCTAGGTTGGAAAGTCCAGAAACCTAAGACTAGGGTCCTTATATTGTTGTGCCTACCAGTCTAACCTAATGTGTATGGACATAAAAAAACAAAACTACAAAGCCTCATTCCCACATCAGTATTCTGGGCAGTATTTTGTATAACTATTTGTAAGTCAAAACCAAGAGTCGAACCTAAACAGAGAAAAGGTATAATGGAAAGATTCTGTGCTATGGACCCATGTCTGCTTTTGGCTTACAAATTACTGATAGAAAATACTGACAGGAATATGATCGTGTGAATGAGGTCTAAGAAATGTTTTGTCACATTGCACTTCAAATTTTCTAGCAAGAGCAGAGATCAGGCAAAGGTCAAGGTTTCCATTGAGAAAAGATATAATTCTTCCCTCTGGAATGTGCCAAGCAATTCACTAAATCTTAGTGCCAAGTCAAATTCCTTGTAAGTGCAAAATTATTTGGCCAAATAAATTTATTCTGATTCTGATTAACCTTTAGTAATTCACTTAATCTTAAAGGAGTTGTCCAGCCTTTACTAAGTGATGGTCTATCCTCAGAAGCTGAGACACCGGACCCCTACTAATCAGCTGTTTTGACGTATCCCTCAAACGGAAGGCTCTGGTCATAGGCTCTCATGAAAGAAGTCTGGCTAATGTTTTTAGGCCTGGTCTTAAAAGTAGTTGTCGAAGTTTATCTTTATTTTACTAAAGTGCCAGAAGCCTAGTGAAATAAAAAAAAAAAAAAGAAAGTATTTTCCTGTGCCCACTCCAACCTAGCACCGTCGCTCAGTCCTCTTGACCGAGCTGCAGTCAGTGATGTATTGTTGTGTGCAGGCAATCATTGGCCTCAGAGGTTTCTCGCCATACACTGCTGAGGCCAGTAATTAGCTGCAGCAGTATACAGAATGTTAAAGCTGCAGCTAAAACAATAAGTGATTGGCTGCAGCCCGGGGAAGAAGACATTTCTACAGTGCTGGTTCCGAGCGGGTGCAGGAAAGTGAGGTAATTTTATTTATTTTTTTATAATTTTTCCTGGATTTGGGCATTTTGATGAAATAAAGAGAAAACTCTGACAACCCCTTTAATGAACAGAGAAAAATTATGCAAAATTGCAAGACCTACTTACACTTTACTGTTATTATGGGTTAATCTAATACAACATTATGTACATTTATTTTTATTTTTTGACTGAAGAGAAAATAGATATCATTTGTCTGCTTATCTTAAGGGGTAGCAAGGAAAAGGAATTTCGATTGGAGAACACAGAACACAATCCAGGCCTATACAACACCAAAAACAACCCATAGCCTTAATGTTCCCATAAAAAATTATTTTATTAAGTACAGTTAAAAATACCAAATACAATTAATATGATGGGGGTAAATCAAAATTCCTACCCTTGGACATCCAGCCAGTTGCTATTCATGGAGCATATATGTGAACAAAATATTTTTTTAGTGGCCTGAATCTGCTACATATAAATGCTTGCTAAGCTAAGTACTAGTAACAAGTCCTATATATAGCACTATCAAATTATATAACATCACATGAGTATGGCCACTAAAAACATACATATAAGGCGACTTTCACACTAGCGGCAGGACGGATCCGACAGGCTGTTCACCCTGTCGGATCCGTCCTGCCGCTATTTCGCCGTGCCGCCGGATAGCCTCTCCGTCCCCATTGACTATAATGGGGACGGGGGCGGAGCTCCGGTGCAGCACGGCAGTGCACGGTGAAAGGCTGCCGGACTAAAAGTACTGCATGCCCGGCTTTTTAGTCCGGCGGCCTCTCACCGTGCACTACCGTGCTGCGCAGGACGGATCCGACAGTGTGAAAGTACCCTAACATAAAAACAATTTTATGGGAACATTAAGGCTATGGATTGCTTTTGCTGTTGTATAACTGTTTAAAGTAGCGGTTCTCAGTCATAACATGTTAAAGATTGGGAATAGTGGCTGGTACAATCCAGGCCTATACCTGATATTAACTAAGACTAAAGTTATCAGAACAATAGTTTAGTTTCCTGACTGGACAGTACTTATGCGCACCCCTTGTGGGCTGAAAAATAAAAAATGAAATACTCCACTCTCCTTGGTTACCCTGCGACCCCCTCTTCTAGCTCCCGGCTTTAAAATGGAACAGATGAGTAGTCACTGGTTGGTGATGTCTCCTATTGGTGTCAGCAATGTCTTAGATGACACTACCTCCTATAAGTGTTAGGCCTTATTTACACAGTCAGTGTTTGGTCAGTAATTTCGATCAGTGATTGTGAGCCAAAACCAGACACGGGTCTAAACAGAGAATCAGTGCCTATCTTTCACTTATACCGTATCTCTGTGTAGCCTCCACTCCTAGTTTTGGCTCACAATCACTGATGGAAAGCACTGACCAAAACACTGACATGTGAATGAGGCCTTAGTCTGAAGGTTCTGGTCACAGTGACTACCGCTGAGATGGGGCAACAAAGAGTGACAAAAAGGATGTCAGGACTCAATATTGCTATTCATCTGAGATATACAGTATGTAAAGGCGCCTCAAAGAAATCAATCATAAAAGTATGGTTCTTACAGTTAAGAAAAACAGAAATACTGTATACCCACATTGTGGAGCAGTCACAAAATGTACTCATTTACGTAAGATGAAGTACAGTGTACCACACAAGGCTAGAGATATCAGGGTAATAAGCCTAACACCCCTACACTTTCAAACAGGTTAAAATATTAACACCCTTCAACATATTTTGGCAGACAAAAGTGAAAAGAAATCACCCTAAGGCCTCATTAACACAACCTTATTTTTTGCGGAGCCGATTCGGACCCGTTCATTTCTAAGGGTCCGCAAAGGAGCAAAAGATGTGAACAGCACACGGTATGTCCGTTCCACGGCTCCGCAAAAGGATAGAACATGTCCTATTTTGGTCCATATTGGGGAATGGAAAAGAGTGGGGCGTGAGGCCTAATCGAGGTGAACGAGGCCTAATCCACAGACTACAATCTAGTAAACTGAGTATTCTCTCATACAACATGTTTGCACGGTTCATCTATCATTACACCGTATCCTATATTTATCTACAATACAGGTCACCTCTCTATAGATTTATATATTTTAACTCTCAGAAACACAGGAATAAACTATCAATCAAGTCAAGTGAAGTAGGAGTCTCGGAATTTGAAAACTGTCATATACTTAGATTTTAGCATAATACAAAAGGGTTAGGAAAAAAATGCTGATTTGTAAGTGTACAATGCTGGGATGACCTATAGCTGTCTCCGCATCTCATATGTCAATGCAGATGTAGCATGCCTGAGACTCACTGATTCCTCATGTTATACAAATAGTGTCATCTGCTTCCCCAGCTTTTGTTGAGCTTCACCGATTAAGCAAAACTGTAATTAAAAATCCTGGGTGTAGCCTGAATCAATTCTTGACATGTTCAGTCATTGCTTCATTTTGTTCAGCACGCTGATAATTATCTTACCGTGCATACACAATGACCTTGATTTATCATGCATTCAGTCCAGAATTCTGGCTTGAAAAAGTTGCAAAATGGGGCTTTCGCGACCTTAGGCTCACTTGCACAAATATTTTGTGACTTTTTGCATTTTTACATCACTCATTCCAGTTTTGAAATATAGGTGGGAAAGTGGGCATGGTTAGCTATGTTAATGAGTTTCACTCCCAATTTATCACTGAGACTTTTGTTAAAAAGTTGCCAAAAAAATCTCAATCTTACTCCAGCAGGAGGATGGAGTGGGAAAACTAAAGTAGCTGCTCTAGACAAAAGTGTTCGGATAACCGCCTAATGATAAACCCCTCCTCCCACGTGCTTTTATTTCTTTAATTTAGTTTTTGACATTTTTGAATGTAAACATTACTATGTAAGAATTATTATACAATGTTTTTATAACGTGTAAAAATCGTGTAAGTTTAAAGAATTATGCCATAAATAATGTAAAAAAAAATCTGACATCATGCAGTACATGACAGGCTCTTTCTAACAAATATAGAACCAGCCCTGTACTGCACATAGATCCAGAGATCTCCCCATTCATTGTTGCAATTGCTCAGATAGATTTCATTTTAAGGCGGCAGCTCAGGGTGTGTGTCCTTTCTGCTTCAGCTGGTGGCAATCGAAGGATGGAACTGACCATGTGCGCAACCTCAGTGAGCTGGACGGCGCTGGTGGCGCTGCACAGATAGATTTTTAGTGAATTGCTCAGTGACTATGCTACATTTTTAATTACATGCAATTACAAAAGTATTCAGATCCAGGTACTGGTTTCAAAAATGTTGAATATTTTTTTGTGGGACAACCCATTTAAGTTTTGACCTAAAACTGATTGGTGTCAAGTGGTGCATACAGTGTTGTAAATTTGCATCCGCTTTCATCATGCTTTTAGACCTTAGAAGAGAGCATTGAGCTTTTGAATCTATGAAAGGTGCACTGACAGAGCTGAAGCAAACTGCCATATTTTTTTTGCATAAGTTTGTATCCTCCAATGAGTGTGAGATTTGTCAAAGGACCTTTAAGTTTTTGTGACAAGACATAATTCAAGCAAATATAAAAGATTTACACTTTACACACATTTTAGCTTAAATCAGTTTCCTCAATTTCTGAGTACTAATAGTAACGGAAGAATTATTGTGCAGCACAATGCTACAACACTACTGATCATATGGCATGGTGACATATGAATGGGTATATTCTACCACCCAGCTAGTATATCAGGGCAGCCCCCATCACCTCCACAAGACATGAAAGTTAGACTTTATCATTCAAAAAGTAACGTCTCATGCAGCAAGTAAATAAAGTATTATTGCTGTACGGTACTCATATGCATTATTGCCAGAGGCTGGCTTCGAATGGTCTGGTCCTCTGGGCAATAAATGTCATAGTCCCTATGCCAACCACCAGGGGTATAACTATAATTCATTGTGCCCTACAGCAATATAAGATGCCCCCCCAACTAGCGTAAGAAATTTAAAACAGCAGCATAAGTAGCAATAATTAAAGGTATGTATAACAGTACAATAAATCAGAAAACCCACATAATATTAAAAAGCCACCATATTGTTATTTTCCACAAAAAGGTACAGTCTTGCACCAGACAGTGCCCCCTCAACCTCTGGGCTCCATAGCAAGTGCTTGTGCTATAGCTACACTCATACCAACCACCCTGCTTAGTTGAACTAAATTAACACAGTACCTTGATAAAGCATTTAATTCATGTATCCCCCCCCCCCCCCCCCCGCAAACCTTGCCCTTAAACCGTTGTCCCTAATACCCGAATGGTTAGTCTGCCTTTGTGTACTGCCCTATACTAGGGAAATATGAGCATATCCGAAGATGCTTAAAAAAGGACTGTACCTCATGTACAGTAATTCCAGTAAGCAAGAATATTCTACATTCCAGACTCAACACCTTGCATGTAATACAGAATAAAAACAGAACAATCAGAGTACATGATTACACATTTCGGAATTGCTCTATTTTTAAATCTCATAAATCTCAGGGGTTGTGCAATGTTTTAAATGCTGACCCAAACTCAGGATTAGGGATAAGAGTCTGATCATTGGAGGTCCCACTATTGGGACCCCAGTTATCATGAGAATGGGGGTCCTGTGCATTCCCATATGCATGAGGATAAGAGTCTGATAGGTCGAAGATCCCACCGCTGGGATCCCCATCAATACTGATTAGAGTGGAGGTCGGTCATGGATGCTGCTGCTCTATCTATCTATCCATCTACCTATGGGACTGCTGGAGATAGTAGTGCACAGTACTTGGCAATCCCTTCAGTTTCATAGAGATGAATGGAGTGGCAATTCTCATGATTAAATGGAGCAACCCTTGCATAGAAAGAAATAGGAGGGCCCCAGTGGTTGGACCTCACAGAGCAGACTTCTATCATCTTTTCTATGGATAGGGGATATATTTAAAATATGGCCCAATTTTAAAATCAAAAACAATAAAAAAAAGAGGGGGGAGGGGCAAGAATTGTTTGACTTTTAACCTTCTTAGCATTGACAGCTATGTATCAATGTTTGACTAAGCAAACACATCATTAGTAGGGTTATATTACACTTTATGGTTCGTATGAACTTGGGGCTTACACTAGATAAACAATTCCCAAGAAATTTGGAAATTTGGCAAAAAAATATAACAATACATTTCAATAACATTTAGATGAATCATTTATTGCACATATAGATGCCAATGGTCAGTTAGATTATATGAACTGGTCCATTATAAAACGCAATCATTTACTACATACTAACATCTAGAATGGTTATGAGCCAATGGAAGAACTAAAGTTTGGTTTTGCAGATGAGACATCACTAATACTGAACAGAGTTGAATTGCTGCTTTGTCTGCCTGGAATAACAAGTCATACATCTAGAACAATAAGGGATTGATGAAACATAAGCAATGCTGTGAGATAGTATGAATGTAAGCACACTGTGAAGGGGAATCCTGACTGTGCATAGATGGGAACCTCTACTGAAGGAGATAAAAGCCTGAACGTCTATCACAGGGTGCACCTGATCCCGGCGTCTGCCTACATCATCCAGAATTCCAATACACAAATACTAACATATATGTCGTATACATTTTGAATATGAAGCTAAAATTTGTTTCCTACTGATAGGAAATTACCAGATCATTGTTACGTTTGTTCCAAATCTCTGAAGACTTTTCGATAGTTGTGAATTTTTTAAAGAAAAATCCTTACCAGTAAAATGATGAAGGCACTAAAAGGTGCCCAGAGCTTCCAGTCCATTGTGTACTTTTCCTGTGCTGTCAGGCACAGTCCCTGTGATCCTGCTGCTTATCCTAATCTCACAGTTGGAGTAAAGGGATGCTCCCTCCTGGCTGCTCTCACAAGTAGGTGTTAAAGGTTTCTTCAGTGAGAGATGAGCAGATGCGGTACAGCAGAGTCCTTTTCTCCACCCATAATCTTGGGCTGGTCTCACCTGAAACACATGACAGCATCATTATTGCAGCTGGATAATTCACCATTCAGACACACCTTGCATCCTATTGCTATGAAACCATTGCCAAGTAATGTATTGTGACAAATCTGCAAATTAATTAGAATCGACATACCATAATGTGTAATCTATTACAGTTCAACAAAAAGTATGTTTTTGGGGTGTCACCATATTCTTCCATAAGTAACAGTAACCACTGGCAGCCCAGTCTTGTATTTTCACAAGTTATATCGTTTTCTACTGTTCCTTGTTTCTTAAAGGGGTGGTCTCCCTTCAACAAATGGCATTTATCATGTAGACAAAGTGAATACAAGCCACTTACTAATGTATTGTGATTGTCCATATTGCCTCTTTTGCTGCCTTGATTCATTTTTCCATCACATTATGCAATGCTTTTTTTTATAGGGGTTATGACCACCCTGCAATCCAGCAATGGTGGTCGTGCTTGAACACTATAGGAAAAGGGTCCACCTATGTGCACTCCTGCGGTCCCCGCCACCAGAGAGGCCGGCGCCTTTTCCTATAGTGTGCAAGCATGGCCACTGCTGGATTGCAGGGTGGTCATAACCATGGAAACGAGCAGTGTATAAAGTGATGGAAAAATGAATAAACCCAGCAAAGGAGGCAATATGGTCAATCACAAGGTTGCCTACATGATAAATGCCATTTGCTGAAAGGAGACAACCCCTTTAATTTTATGGGTCCTGAAATGGTCAGATACTGTATTTTCCTGAATGAGTATTTAGTCACAGGTATCTCAAGTACATTGAATTTTAGAAAGAGCTTGGCAATAGATATTCCGCCCCTAAGTACATTAATAAAGCTAAAGACCTTGTTTATGACTGTTAGAGATGAGTGAATTGAAGTTGATGAAGTGGAATTCGATCCGAATTTCAGGAAAAATTTGATTCGCACCGAATCCAAATTTCCTGACGTAACGTGGTAACGAATCAAATTTTTTCCTAAAATGGCTGCTGCACGTTAGGACATGGAGCAAAGAATTCTGGGAACGAGGGATCACCCACAATGCCATGCATGCAGCCAATCAGCAGCGAGCCAGCCCTGTCATGTCACAGCCCTATAAATAGCCTCAGCCATCTTGGATTCAGCCATTTTCCAGTGTATTTAATGCAGGGAGAGACGTCAGCAGGCGCTAGGGACAGTGCTAGGAAAGACTTGAAAACATTTATTTTGTTGAATAGAAGTTCAGGAAAAGAGCATTAGAAGTGTAGGGAAAGGATAGGGAGGAATTATTCCACATTATTGAAGCAGAACAGGGTCCAATAGGGGAGTGTACAGCCTGGGTAATAGGAACAATCCTATTACACCTTGCTGCACTGACTGGGGATCCAAATTGCAATTATACTGCTGCTTTCAGGTTTCCAATAGATGATACCTCTGTAATTCCAGCAAACCGTTCTCTTTATTGGGGTGCAAGTGCTGTGTGATACAACCACTAACAGGCTACAAGGCTACTTTCACATTAGCGTTTTCAATTCCGCTATTGAGATCTGTCATAGGATCTCAATAGCGGAAGAAAACGCTTCAGTTTTGTCCCCATTCATTGTCAATGGGGACAAAACTGAACTGCACGAAACGGAATACACCAAAATGCATTCCGTTCCATTTGGTTGCGTCCCCATCGCGGACAGAAAAATGCTGCAAGCAGCGTTTTTCTGTCCACGATGTGGTGCGGAGCAAGATGGATCCATCCTGACACACAATGTAAGTCAATGGGAAGGGATCCGTTTTCTCTGACACAATAGAAAACGGATCTGTCCCCCATTGACTTTCAATGGTGTTCAAGACGGATACGTCATGGCTATAGAAGACATAATACAACCGGATCCGGTCATGACGGATGCATGCGGTTGTATCAGTGGCGGATCCAGAGCCTGGTCTCGGGAGGGGCACTTTCCGATTTTTTTCTGTCCGCCGCCACAAAACAATGGTGCTTATATAGAACAGACTACACAGTGTAGGCTATATGTGTATAACAAACATATTTCACATGAAAACTTACAATTACTTGGCTTGGCCCTTGGGGATCTCGGACGCCACTTCAACACTTGGCGGGAGGCTCGGCGGAGCTGATGTTGTGTTTTATCCTAATGAGAAAGATTTCATAATAAGGATTTGGAGAAGGGGCAGAGGGATAGCAGAGCAGGGAGAGGCTGGTGCTTCTACTAGGGCAGTGATGGCGAACCTTTTAGAGACAGAGTGCCCAAACTGCAACCTAAAACCCACTTATTTATCGCAAAGTGCCAACACGGCAATTTACCCTGAATACCAATACAGTATATCTTCCATGTACTTTATCATTTAGCTATAATAGCCTAGATTCAATGTGCTGCCTGTGCCGTTCATAGTGCGCCCTGTGCGGATGAATGGCAGGAAAAGTCTAAGGCATATTGGTACACCATATGCCTTAGTGCGAGTGCCCACAGAGAGGGCTCGGAGTGCCGCCTCTGGCACCCGTGCCATAGGTTTGCCACCACTGTACTAGGGGGTCATTCCATGGGGGAGTAATAAAGCCCACCCCAGTAGAAATAATTCTTCTTATAATGTGACAGTGCAAAAAATACCCCCTTGTAATGCCCCCAGTTGAGCTAATGTCCCCATAGTGCCCCCATAATGTCCCAGTATAAAATACCCCTATATAGTGCCCCCAGTAAATGCCCCCATAGTGCTCCACACCCTCCTTCCTCCTAGTGTTCCCCATAATGTACCAGTATAAAATGCTCCAGTAGATGCCCTCAGTGTCCCCCATAATTTGCAAGTATAAAATACCCCTTCTTAGTGCCCCCGTAGATGATCCCATAGTATTCCTCTCCCCCCTTCCCCATAGTACCCACCATAATGTGTCCCAGTATAAAATTGTACTGTACAGAGCGCCCATATAAAATACCCCTTTTTTGTGGCCTCAGTAGATGCTCCTATAGTGCCCCCAATCATGTGCCAGTATTAATAACAGCCCCCCATGTGCCAGTATTAATAACAGCCCCCCATGTGCCAGTATTAATAACAGCCCCCATGTGCCAGTATTAATAACAGCCCCCCATGTGCCAGTATTAATAGCAGCCCCCCATGTGCCAGTATTAATAACAGCCCCCCTGTGCCAGCAATAACAGCCCCCCTGTGCCAGCAATAACAGCCCCCCTGTGCCAGTAATAAAAGCCCCCCGCCAGTTATAACAGCCCCCCTGTGCCAGTAATAACAGCCCCCCTGCCAGTAATAACAGCCCCCCGCCAGTAATAACAGCCCCTCTGTGCCAGTAATAACAGCCCTCCTGCCAGTAATAACAGCCCCCCTGCCAGTAATAACAGCCCCCCTGTGCCAGTAATAACAGCCCCCCCTGTGCCAGTAATAACAGCCCCCCGTGCCAGTAATAACAGCCCCCCCTGTGCCAGTAATAACAGCCCCCCTGCCAGTAATAACAGCCCCTCTGTGCCAGTAATAAAAGCCCCCCCGCCAGTAATAACAGCCCCCCTGTGCCAGTAATAACAGCCCCCCTGCCAGTAATAACAGCCCCCCTGTGCCAGCAATAACAGCCCTCCTGTGCCAGTAATTACAGCCCCCCTGCCAGTAATAACAGCCCCCCCGCCAGTAATAACAGCCACCCCACCAGTAATAACAGCCCCCCTGCCAGTTATAACAACCCCCCTGCCAGTAATAACAGCCCCCCTGTGCCAGTAATAACAGCCCCCCTGCCAGTAATAACAGCCCCCCCCCGCCAGTAATAACAGCCCCCCTGCCAGTAATAACAGCCCCTCTGTGCCAGTAATAACAGCCCCCCCCGCCAGTAATAACAGCCCCCCCCGCCAGTAATAACAGCATTGTATATATATATAAAAATAAAAAAAAACACTTATACTTACCTCCACGTCAGCGATACGATGCAGGCCTCCTCTGGCCTGTGTCTTGCGCTGTATGGCTCAGGCAGCGCGATGACGTCATCACGCCGCATGCGCCGGCCTCTGATAGCCAATTGCCCCGTTGCCCCCCCCCTGGATCCGCCACTGGGTTGTATTATTGTAACAGAAGTGTTTTTGCTTATCCATGACTGATCCGCAAAAAACGCTAATGTGAAAGTAGCCTTACTAGGAAATATTTCTGTGTCTTATTAGCCATTGTGCGGTGCAGTTATATGTTCTAAAGCCCTTTTTGGCATGTATTAGTGGCAAAAAAATGTATTTTTTGCCGTTCAGCTGTGCAGTTATATGTTCTAAAGCCTTTTTTGGCGTGTATTAGTGGCAAAAAAAGGGCTTATTAACCATTGTGTGGTGAAGTGAGAAAATTACAGCCCTTTTTGGTGTGTATTAGTGGCAACAAAAAAAGTATTATTTGCCGTTCAGTGGTGCACTTATATGTGGGTTCGTCAGACACAACCCTTAGTTGGCATGGCCCGGGAGCAGGCCCTGTGCCCTCACCTGTCCTCAACCTACCTCTGTCCTTTTCTGTTCCCTCAGCCAGAAGAGTATTATATTCTGTGGGCTCAGCTCCACTATACAGCAAAGATGAGTTACTAGAGGACAGTCAGCAGTTACTGGCCAGCCAAGATGTTGAGGAGACATCCGCCGCTTCCTCCGGTAGGCAGGCAAGTAATGATGACGAGAGTGGCGTGGGAGCTGGTGTTGTGAGCGGTCAGGCTCCTGGCTCAGAGCCCGTTGAGGAGGACATCAGTGACGTGCAGACAGTACTCGATGATGATGTAGCTGATCGGAATTGGGAGCTGGGTGACGAAGAGGCTTCATCATCATTGGGAGAAGAGGGTTGCAGCTTGCACGTGAGGCAGCAGCGGAGCCAGCAAGTTGGTAGCGTGGCCGGGAGTCAGCAGGGTGGCAGCAGTGGAAGATCGTGAGCCAAACGTGCCCGGGGAAGACCTCCAAACGTGCCCAGAAAGTACTGGTGCAGGGGTTCACTCTGTGCTATCATTCCACTGCTATGGCTTCTGTGGCAGGGTGGGGGGTAAGAGCAGTACCAGCTCCATCAGCAGCAGCTTGAGTCTAGAGTCAATGATGAGCAGCTTTCTTAACCCGCCTAGTGAAGAAATTACTCACCAGCTGGAGCAGCTAGACCTGGAGCAGAACCTGAGCCAGCAGGCAGTGGCATACTTGGACAGCCCCCTGCCACCCCACATTGAAGATCCGCTGGACTACTGTCATTGTGCCACTCTGTGGCATCCTCATGCTGTTGCTGCTGCCACCTCCACACTATATCACCTTGCCAGTCTGTGGCCTCCTCATGCTGCTGCCACCCCCACACTTTGTCACCTTGCCAGTCTGTGGCTTCCTCATGCCGCTGCCACCTCAACACTATGTAAATGGGCCACTGTGTGGTCTCCTCATGCTGCCACCTCCCCACTATGTCATTGTGCCACTCTGTGGTCTCCTCATGCTGCTGCCACCTCCACACTTTGTCATTGTGCCACTCTGTGGCCTCCTCATGCTGTTGCTGCTGCCACCTCCACACTATATCACCTTGCCAGTCTGTGGCCTCCTCATGCTGCTGCTAACTCAACACTATGTCACCTTTCCACTCTGTGGCCTCCTCATGCTGTTGCCACTTCCATACTATGTCACCTTGCCACTCTGTGGCCTCCTCATGCTGCTGCTAAATGAACACTGTGTCACTGGGCCACTTTGTGGCCTCCTGATGCTGCTGCCACCTCAACACTATGTAAATAGCAACTCTGTGATCTCCTCATGCTGCTGCTGCCACCTCCCCACTATGTCACTGGGCTACTCTGTGGTCTCCTCATTCTGCTGCTACCTCAACACTATGTCATTGGGCCACTCTGTGGACTTCTCAAGCTGTTCTCCCACCCTCCCCACTCCATGACTGGGCCACTATTTTGCCTTTTTGGCCTGGTTGACATCATCATTTATTTGACCCTTCTTCTGATCTGTCAGATCTGAACATAAAATAGGGCCAAGTGGTGATTTACACCTCTTGTACTGACAACTGTAGAGGCTCTGGGGTGAAATAATAAATGGAACCCATGAGAAGTGGCGCCATATTAAAAACTACACCACAAGGTATTTATTAAGGAATGGAGTGAACAATTAGACCCAACAGGTGAGTTGCAGAAATTAACAAGCATGGGGCTGTGCAAAATTAAAATTGCATGTTTTCCACATTTATGACATTTTAGTGCCCAACATGCTGTGCCCACCATATGCTATTTGAGAAACACCATGCCATTTAAATTGTTAGGCAGGTTCTACTGGGTACTAAAATGTCATAAATGTGGATGTAAACCGGTGTTTATGCTGCAAGGGGAAAAAACTGAAAGACCGCCGTTTACTGTTTGCAGCTGAGATTTTGATGGATTGGTTTACAGGCACAATGTTGCTTTTGAACAGCCTTTGGGGACCAGCACAGTCATTTTCTGAGAACCATATGTTTATTTTCTCTCAACGGAGTTGATTAGTTCTATTTTGGGGTACATAAGACTTTTTGATTGTTTTCTATTTTGCTTTTTGGGAAGCAGGATACAGAAAAGGCAGCATCTCTGCCATTGCTTTTTGGGATTTGTTATTGCGGCATACACCGTGCAGGAAAAATTACACGTTATGTTTATTCTGTTATTCTGTTCAGCTCAATAACAGAGATACCAATTTTATATAGTTTTTTTTTTACATTTTGCCACTTTTATTCAAAACATTTTTGGAAAAAAAATCATGTTTTTGTGTTTTCTGAAAGTCATATTTTGTTATATTTTTTTCAGTGGATTGCTTAGTGTGCAGGCGTGTTTTTCCAGGAAGAGTTGACATTTATATTTGGGTTACATATGATTTTTTGATTGCTGGATATTATACTTTTTGTGGGGAAGGTGAATAAAAAATGTCTGTTTTGGCACAGTTTTTTTTTATGGTGTTCATCTGATAAGGGTAGATCATGTGATATGTTTATAGAGCAGGTTGTTATGGACAGGGTGATACCTAATATGTCTATTTTTTTTTAAATAAAAAATTGGTAAAGAGGGACATTTTGTTACTGAAACCTTTATTTTTTTTATAAAACACTTTTTTTAAATACTTTCTTTTTACTTTTTATTTTTGTCCCGGTAAGGGACCATAACATTTTAGGGTCTGATCCCTGTTTCAATGCAGTACAATACATGTTGTATTGTACTGCATTGAGATATCAGTAATATCCTGACAGCTTGCCTTGGGGCTGGGTCTCTGTAGCCCCAAACCTTTGCAGGCCTGGTGTTGCATGGCAGCCATAGGCCTCCTGTCGTTGTAGCGCTGGGGTCCATTGGAGAGACTGAGGGAGGTAAGGCACAGCTAGGCACATGTACTGCTCCTATGCCCGCCCGATTAGCATGGCGTACTATTATGTCAATTTGGGGGAAGTCACTTCTCGCTGTGACGTAATAGTAGATCACATGTCGGGAAGGGTTTAAAAAGGTTGTCCAAGGGTAGAAGAACATAGCTGCTTTCTTCCAGTGCTACACCTGTCCACAGGTTGTGTGTGGTATTGCAGCTCAGTCCCATTCACTGTAATGGAGCTGACCTGCAATATTAGACAACCCATAGACAAGCCTGATGCTGTGTCTTAAAGAAAACAGTCATGTTTTTCTTTTTTTTTTAACAAGTCTCTTTCTTTTTTTTTATTGAAAAGGTATGTCAGGTTACAAATAGTATAAGACAATATATTAGTGATATTATGAAGGGAGGGGGGGAAGATAGGAGGGATGGGGGGGGGGGAAACAAGGGAAATGGTACCAGTTTTCATTGCAAAATACAATTATAAAACGCAGGTACAAGGTTAATGCACATCAGCTGAGATTATTGCTTGTAAAAACAAAAACAAACACAAACAAATAAGTTATGACGAATTCGGGTATAAATTATAGTGAAATCAGAGAAAAGACATAAAAAACGTACTTGTACATGGATATAGCCCGTCTATGATACATTACAAGCAGTTTCTTAACACATTGCACATATTAGAGAAGATAGTCTATTTAGTTTAGTTTTAAGACTTCAATACCAAGTTAGGGTTGGTAAGTCATATGTCAGAGGTCTCTCAGTTGCTTGGGGAATCTCGGAACAGTCTCCATGGATTCCACAATTTATGGAACTTGGCATGCGATCTGGATGCCCAACTAGCCAGTTCCTCCATCAGGAAAATTTGGTCAATTTTTTCATACCAGCTTTTTAGTGACGGAGGGGAGGTATTAAGCCAATTTACTGGTATTAGCAATCTTGCTGCTTGGACTAAAAGGGTAGGTAAATCAGATATCGAAGGCTTCCATGTTTTGGACGGTAACCACAGAAGAACTGAGTGGGGCGATAATTCAATCGTAGTGTCGCAAATGACATTAATGTTTTGCTCAACCTGTTCCCAATATGAGCGAATCAAGGGGCACGACCACATAATATGGCCTAATGTACCTTTCTGGGACTTACACCTCCAGCATGTATCATTTTCCATGAAGCCCATTCTAAAGAGCTTATGTGGGTCATTGTACCATCTGGTCAGTGTTTTAAAAGAATGTTCCTGCACCTTTATGCATCTGGAGAAACCATGCGATCTCGAGAAGATTATATCAATTTCCTGAGGAGAAAAAAGCCGGCTGAGATCACTTTCCCAAGCTCTTATGAAGGCCGGAATACTGCTTCCTTTATTGGGTATTAAGCGCTTGTATAGAAGTGAAACACTATGTTTCGGGAGGTCATTATGCAATAATAGCTGTTCAAACCAGGTTGGAACAGGTGTGTTAGGAAATTTGGTGGAGAGAGTGCAGCGTACTCAAGTTAGGTTTAGAAATGTTCCTGGGTGTTGTAGTGCAATAGACACTAACCTGAGACGGCTGACTCTCTGCAAGGGCAGGTGATGATGAGAAATGTTCGTGACGCCAGTGCCAATTAAACGGTGGCACGCCGTTTGCTGATAGCAGGAATAACTGAGGAACCACGTGATGTTAAAACAGAACTCAAACTTTAGTAGTCATCATACATGGACATAGATGGAAGCGCAGTTCCTTTGCAGACAGTTGGTCTTCAATACAGTTGATGCAGGCAATATATATATATATATAGCAAGGTGACTTTAGAGCAGGGGTGGGGAACCTGCGGCAAGCGGCCCGCGAAATCATTCAATCCGGCCCCCCATGCGATTGTAAAACACCGCCGCCGATTGTCACTATGGAGCGGAGTAAATGTATTGCTAAACACACTGACAATGAATGGATGATCATGGCGATCATTCATTTATTGTCCGTGTGTTTAGCAATACATTTACTCCGCTCCTGCGGCCCGCCCCTGTTAGCCGGCGCCAGCCAATAGCATTTACTCTGCTCCTGCGGCCCCCCCCTGTTAGCCGGCGCCAGCCTCCAGCTATTGCACTGCAGCTAAGATGCTTCCCTAGGTTTACAGCCCCGCCCGCCGTGAGTGACGTCACGCCGCCGGGCGGGGATCACCATTCATGCTGGCTGGGATGACACTGATGGGAGGAGCATAGAGAGGACGAGCCAGCGCCACCGACGAGGAACCATTTCCAGCAGCAAGTAAGGCAGCCAGACAGCATCATGAAATACAGCAATTTTTTTTAATATGCAGCATAGCGGCGGGGGGAGGGGGGTAAATGTCCTGCACAGTGCACAGGACATTAATACATAAGTTACCATGACCAGTGCAGGACATTTACCCCCTCCCCCCATGCTTCATATTAAAAAAAAATCACAATGTCATTAGGGGAAAGTTCTTATCTTTATTCAGCAGTTCTGAGTCCCGACAATCTAATCTCCCCACGTCCTCTTCTATACAAATACCCTGGCTGAGTAATGTAATTACTGAGAACCTCTGCACAAGGATTACTCCGCCTGAGCCCGAAAACCATCAAATAGTCCCTGCAGAGTAATCCTTGTGCTGCTGATCCCGGCAATTACATTACTCAGTGTATTTGTATAGAAGAGGACATTGGGGCTCAGATTAAATTGTCCGAACTGCTGTATAAGGATAATAACTTTCCCCTACCAACTTTAACTACTAGTGTTCCTCCACCAGCTAAGCCACAGTACAGTTTGAATCATGTGTCCGGGTTGAAGGCGGAAGGAGACCCGGACACATGATTCAAACCCTGTACAGTCCGGGTCAATCCCGTACAGGTGGCAACCCTAGGTAAATGTCCTGCACCGGTCAATGGTCATGGTAACTCATGTATTAATGTCCTGCACAGTGCAGGGTGCTGTGTAATGTAAAGGGGTCCAGTGATGTAGGGTGCTGTGTATTGTAAAGGGTCCAGTGATGCAGGGCGCTGTGTAATGTAAAGGGGTCCAGAGGTACAGGGTGCTGTGTAATGTAAAGGGGTCCAGTGATGCAGGGTGCTGTGTAATATAAAGGGGTCCAGTGATGCAGGGTACTGTGTAATGTAAAGGGGTCCAGTGATGCAGGGTGCTGTTCTTTATTTGTAAAAATTGAGTATATAAATAAAGATTATACAAAAAAAATGTTTGACCAAATAATAACAGGCTAATTTTTAAGTTGATCATTTTGTATGGCCCCCGAATGATGTTACAAAAATCCAAATGGCCCTTGGCAGAAAAAAGGTTCCCCACCCCTGCTTTAGAGTGTTAAACACAGGACTTGCAGTACAGGCAGCTTGCACTCTATTCCTGACTGATCCTGGAACATAGAAACTCTTCTCCAAGGTCCAATGCCCTAGCTCTGGCGTATATCCTTGGTTTTATCTCTATCAAGTACCTTCTTTGTTGTCTTGAGTACCTCTTGCTTTTCTTGACTTGCCTCTGTCTCTCCCAGCACTGACTCTAGAAACTTCTGAACTCCCTCAGTGTCCTCAGGCTGATTAGCGGTGGTGTTCCTGCTTCTGCATATATATATTCAGGAGGGGAACCTTTTCCTTGGATCTGGAACCCGGTTACTGGGACTGCATTACCCTCTCCTGGTCCGCAGGCTTCAGGCCTGGACTTGACTCTGACATTGTCTAATCTCTGGTTAGACTAGACTATCAACCTTAGACTCCAACTACAACTCTAGACTGACTTTCCTTTCCCTGACTGGGCCTTATATAAACTAGGGCTCCCTAGCTCCCTCTAGTGACTAAGAGCTGGAATGACACCCCTAGCAGGCCTGTACATGCACATTTTACAGCAACAGGGAAATACATAGCATTACATTACATTAAATTTTATAAAGACGACTTATACCAACTTCCCCATAGATAAGGGGGACGACAGCACACAAGTGACCCTTCTGTAGTGACGGGCATTACAGTCCCCGTACACTATAAGAGTCTGACACACATTAATAAATTCTAGATTTGCTAGGAAGTCTCCTCCTTTGATGTATTTGGTACTTAAGGCAAGAATGTCTTCCTTTCGTTTCACTGCTGGTAGCAAATCAGTTAACACTACTGCCTTAAGATTATCCCAAAATTGCGGGATGTCGGAAACTTCTGGTCTAATTAGATAAGGAGTAAATTTCGCAGGTAAGCAAAGAGGGGGATCAGAGAGAAGATGAATTTCGGATTGGAGATTTCGCATGGTCAGGTATATACCTTTAGATAAGCCCAAGGGAGCATTACTTGGAGTAGCAATTCCCCATAGTCCCGCTTGTTGTTTACTGGACATAAGGTCCAGCTCTATATCCACCCCAAGTGTTCGGTAATTGGGGACACAAACTTGTAACCAGCGTTTCAGCTGGATCGCCTTATAATAATACTGTATATCTGGCAAACCCATACCTCCATTCATACGAGTCCTGATTAATTTATCATATGCTATCCTGGGTTTTTTATTTTTCCATAAAAATGAAGTTAATACCTGCCTGACTCTTTTAAAGTACGAATTAGGGATGTGAATGGGGACCATTTGAAGAAGATATACTAATTTTGGAACAATATATGTTTGGAAAAGGTTTTTGCGTCCAATCCAGGAAACCCAAGGTAGTGTTAATGACTGAAGCTGAGTTTGTATCTTTGTCAGTAGGGGTAGATAATTCAATCTAAATAAATTAGAGGGGTCTTTTGTGAGCTCAATCCCTAAGTAGGTGAGGGAGTTTTCATTCCATTTGAACGGAACAGTCATGTTTTTCTAATTCTGTACAATCCATTTAAACTGCAGTATGATGATCCAGGGTGTTGCAGGTGCCAGTCCAATAACAAAAGTTGAAAATTGTCAAACATTTGCTAAGTTGCAAATAAAAATATATTTCCTCCAGTACTGCTTTCTTCTTCTTCCTCACATCCTTAGAACAGGTTATTATCCTGTAAATCCTGTTAGCAACAGGCATTCAACTTTTTGGGGAATCTGCAAGCAATATCATTTCTATTGTAGTTAGCAGACTGTTTCCTGATATCTACTGGGAGAGGAAACAAAGAAAGCACTTTCAAAATTCTAAATGCAAAATCTATACTGTATATTAACCAATATTGCATTTGATATGATAAATATGAGGTTCGAACTCCTTAGCAAATATAGTTTAATCAAAAAATATTTTGTAAGGTAACCTTGCCAGAGTAAGGTTACCTTACTCTGGCAAGGTAACCTCATTCCAGGCAGGAACCTACTGTATTTAATACCATAATGAATGTTCAGATTTTACATTTAAAGTTTTGAGAGTTCTGTTGGGTTCTGTCTTCAGTTGTGGCACTGAACATCCACGTTTTTAGTTATCATATTGTGCAGGATATGTGAGTTTTTTTTCTTTGTAGTACACACTTGGAGGTGTGGCTGTCTCTAAGTCTGCATGCACTCCAATTATCCCACAGGCTGCTTTTAAATAGGTTATACATATAGATGAGTTTGCTTTTCCTCTCTTTGGATGCTTAAATGCACACAGAAGTAGCAACACAGTATATGTGCAGGTTCTGCTCTCCTGAATATACAGTAGGTTCCCACTTGCACAGAGATAAGTGTGTGAGATCACCTTGCTGGGGTAGGTGGGTTCAGATATTTTTGATCAAAATATGTTTTCCAAGAACCTTATATTTTTATCATATCAAATGTGGTATTAGTTAATATATTTTGCATTTAGAGTTTTGAGAGTGCTGATATGTTATTCCTTTCTTAATTGTGGCCATGTACAGTACATCCACATATTTATCATATCTTGCACAATGTGTTTTAATTTTTGTGTCATTTTTTCCCCAAGGAATTGGGTTGGTTGTATTTTATCCTGTTCCCATACAATTGTTTCATCTAAGATATGTGGCATCAGAGGTATCTAATAGATGCATATCCTGCCTTGGCCATTGAAATAATATGTCTTTTCCTATCTCTGAACCACTTCAAAATCTCTCTTCTATGTGCAGTGAACTATATACTGCATTTTTGGAATATCAGTGCTATGCATTTTGTTGTTTAGGTGATACTTTGCACATCAATGACAAGTGAAGACAAAAAAATGATTTTCCAATACATTGTTTCCTTGCATTTTGTAAATAATGTGAAACTTTGTGCACAGTTTTGTTTCCGGAGCAAATTGAGAAAAAGGTGTGACCAAGCCTGTGACCTACAGACCTAGATTCTGGATCTACGTGAACGAACATATATAATAATAATAATAATACTGGATGTTAAAGAGCCTCTGTCATGCCTCAATAAATATTTCACATACTGATTTTAGGAGTATCAATCTAAAAATACCATTGCTACAGCAGCAGAATATGCTTCACATCAAGGTGAGAGATTGTTGCAGGGTAGTCTCAGAAATAAAGTGGACACCAAGGAGTTTGTCACTGATCAAGTGGTTCCCCTACAAACAGGATTTTTATGTGCAATTTTGATAATTACGCAAAAAGACTGAAAATGTGATTTATGGTATAACTATGCATTTTTTATGTAATAGGCAGATAACAGTTAATAGGCCTCAATTACCAGCCACAAGGTGGAGCTGTGTACCTCTTCCTATAGGGAGGAGGAGTTAGAACAGTCTAGAGGCAGACAATAGATGGAGAGCTGTGAAAGAGAAAAACAAAATTCAGTATAGAGAGAGTGGATGTCTGGACAGTGATCAGTGTACAGTCGTGGCCAAAAGTTTTGAGAATTACATAAATTTTGGAAATTGGAAAAGTTGCTGCTTAAGTTTTTATAATAGCAATTTGCATATAATCCAGAATGTTATGAAGAGTGATCAGATGAATTGCATAGTCCTTCTTTGCCATGAAAATTAACTTGATCCCAAAAAAACCTTTCCACTGCATATCATTGCTGTTATTAAAGGACCTGCTGAGATCATTTCAGTAATCGTCTTGTTAACTCAGGTGAGACTGTTGACGAGCACAAGGCTGGAGATCATTATGTCAGGCTGATTGGGTTAAAATGGCAGACTTGACATGTTAAAAGGAGGGTGATGCTTGAAATCATTGTTCTTCCATTGTTAACCATGGTGACCTGCAAAGAAACGCGTGCAGCCATCATTGCGTTGCATAAAAATGGCTTCACAGGCAAGGATATTGTGGCTACTAAGATTGCACCTCAATCAACAATTTATAGGATCATCAAGAACTTCAAGGAAAGAGGTTCAATTGTTGTTAAGAAGGCTTCAGGGCGTCCAAGAAAGTCCAGCAAGCGCCAGGATCGTCTCCTAAAGAGTATTCAGCTGCGGGATCAGAGTGCCACCAGTGCAGAGCTTGCTCAGGAATGGCAGCAGGCAGGTGTGAGTGCATCTGCACGCACAGTGAGGCGAAGACTTTTGGAAGATGGCCTGGTGTCAAGAAGGGCAGCAAAGAAGCCACTTCTCTCCAAAAAAGGGACAGATTGATCTTCTGCAGAAAGTATGGTGAATGGACTGCTGAGGACTGGGGCAAAGTCATATTCTCCGATGAAGCCTCTTTCCGATTGTTTGGGACATCTGGAAAAAGGCTTGTCCGGAGAAGAAAAGGTGAGCGCTACCATCAGTCCTGTGTCATGCCAACAGTAAAGCATCCTGAGACCATTCATGTGTGGGGTTGCTTCTCATCCAAGGGAGTGGGCTCACTCACAATTTTGCCCAAAAACACAGCCATGAATAAAGAATGGTACCAAAACACCCTCCAACAGCAACTTCTTCCAACAATCCAACAACAGTTTGGTGAAGAACAATGCATTTTCCAGCATGATAGAGCACCGTGCCATAAGGCAAAAGTGATAACTAAGTGGCTCGGGGACCAAAATGTTGACATTTTAGGTCCATGGCCTGGAAACTCCCCAGATCTTAATCCCATGACTCTTTGCATAAATGTCATGTAATTGTCAATAAAAGCCTTTGAAACGTATGAAGTGCGTGTAATTATATTTCACTACATCACAGAAACAACTGAAACAAAGATCTAAAAGCAGTTTAGCAGCAAACTTTGTGAAAACTAATATTTTTGTCATTCTCAAAACTTTTGGCCACGACTGTAGATGCATTTTTGGGAAGCATACAAGTGCCACAAGGAGGTCGAGTAGAAGTCCTGTGGAGATAAACTGCTTAACATGAAGCTTATAGACTCCATAGCAAACATTGTCCAGCAAGAGAAAGGCTTCTGTCCCTGGACAAACCTAAAAGGCAGAATCTGGATAGGCCCACCATATGTGGAAATCTGTAGCAACCTTAAGTGTGAGTTCAGCAACAAAAGGTGCAGAGCATGGTCTGATGTACAATAGGGATCCTTCCTGTGGTTGCATAGTGAGAAGTGTTGCATCGCTATTTCTGGATGCTTCTGCAAAATATAGCTAGAGAACTACAGTGTAAGACAAAATGAGATATCTTGGTCTATTAACTGTTACTATAGCTGTGTAACCTGTAAGAATTGTGGAAATTTCACCTGTGTAAGAACTGTCAGTCCATGTATGCTGAGAACTGTAACTGATATGAGTGAACTTGATTCTTCAGTAAAGAATTGTTCCACTGCAAAACTGCCTCATCTTTGCTTCCACCTCTGCCTTGCACCTCACAATTCATCACTATCAAGGGTGTGACCTGAAGGGAAGAAAGATCCTCCTTTCCCATCACTGCCCAGCCCAGGGGAGCATCAGCGTGAGTAACCACTAAAACCACCATTTCTGCTGCTATCACTCCTCTCCCCTGTCCTGGGCTCACTGCAACTGCTTCTTATGGGTGTTGTGCTGCTATATATACTGAATTGTTATGACAAATTTCTTGAAGGGACTGCAAGGACCCGGTAAAGTTGGTGCACAAAATTAACATGATGCAGAATATTTTTCATTTGGGATTCATGGCTCAAGATCCAATCCTAAATTTTAGTTGCATGTCGTTTATTTACATTTGGTGTCCTCTGTGCAATAACAATCAGATCTTGTTGGGCTTGTGGTGAGCTTGTATCTGTTTACTTGAACAAGCAAAGCATGCATAAGGGCTCTTTCACACTTGCGTTCTTGTCTTCCGGCATAGAGTTCCGTCGTCGGGGCTCTATGCCGGAAGAATCCTGATCAGGATTATCCTAATGCATTCTGAATGGAGAGAAATCCGTTCAGGATGCATCAGGATGTCTTCAGTTCCGGAACGGAACGTTTTTTGGCCGGAGAAAATACCGCAGCATGCTGCGCTTTTTGCTCCGGCCAAAAATCCGGAACACTTGCCGCAAGGCCGGATCCGGAATTAATGCCCATTGGAAGGCATTGATCCGGATCCGGCCTTTAGCTAAACGTCATTTACGACGTTTAGCTTTTTCTGAATGGTTACCATGGCTGCCGGGACGCTAAAGTCCTGGCAGCCATGGTAAAGTGTAGCGGGGAGCGGGGGAGCAGCATACTTACCGTCCGTGCGGCTCCCGGGGCGCTCCAGAGTGACGTCAGGGCGCCCCAAGCGCATGGATCATGTGATCGCATGGATCACGTCATCCATGCGCATGGGGCGCTCTGACGCTATTCTGGAGCGCCCCGGGAGCCACACGGACTGTAAGTATACCGCTCCCCCGCTCCCCCGCTCCCCGCTCCTACTATGGCAACCAGGACTTTAATAGCGTCCTGGGTGCCATAGTAACACTGAAAGCAAAGAAATGCTTTCAGTACACTTGTGTGAAAGAGGCCTAAGTACTTATGTTATCATATAAGACCACAACTGCACTTAATCATCCAAGTATAAATTTAGAGACTGGGACCTGAATTTTCTAAACAGGAAGTAGTTCAATCCAAAACAGACCTTCTACAGAAATATCCTATATATATTAGTCTCTGGAATAAATACATCTTAAAGGGGTGTCTGAGCTATATATAATAACTATATTTGTGCTGAATGGTCACAAACCAACGCCGCTGAAATATATCAAATTACTCCCACTAGTGGATAACAAGGGACCTTGAGTCTCACTCGGACTCTGCGTCCATAACTCACGGAGGTCACGTGCCTGCTCCGCCTACTTTATGAATGAAGTAGGCGGAGCAGGCACGTGACCTTAGTGAGTTACGGCCACCTGCAGCCCGGCCTGCCTGCTAGCTGCTAGTGCTTACTACAGGAGCGTGACGTGTACCGGTAAGTACGGTACACATGGGGAGCAGGGGGAGCGCAGTTTAGATATGATGATTAACACTACATATACAGTACATACTGAGCGGCGGGCCAGAGTACAGTGCCTGCACGGCCCCGCCGCTCTCCCCGCCTACTACAGATCCTCCTCCCTCCTCACTAATACATCGCAGTCTGCGATGCTGCAGCATCGCAGACTGCGATGTAAATTGCCAGTGTTCGCCCCATAAGACGCAGGGGGGGGGGGGGAAGTGCGTCTTATGGGGCGAAAAATACGGTATTTACTCCAAAAAGGATTCATGCCACAATAGAAATCTATAGAATCTAAGAAAAGTAGGCATGGTTAATTAAATACAGTCAGAGAAAAGGCGCAAATATATTCAATGTTGTAAGCATACCCCAGATTAGTGGCACTTGAATGATGGAACCAAGCATGTGAAGCCTTGCTTATCCATCTCCGTAGGTGGATATGCACATTACTATACTACACATTATAGGGCATCCCTCAGCAGATTTGTCCCTGTGAAACGGTCTGACTTGTTGCATGTGCACTTGGCAGCTGAAGGCATCTGTGTTGGTCCCATGTTCATACATTGCTGAGAAAAATGATATTTTAATATATTCAAATAAGCCTCTAGGAGCAATCGGGGCATTGCTGTTACTCCTAGAAGCTCAGCTCTCTCTGCATCTGCTGCGTCCTCTGCACTTTCAATGTCCTTAGGAGGTCAGGGCCAGGCGTGATCATGTTTACCCTGCTTAGCCCCGTCAATCAAGTGCAGAGGGTGCGGCATAGCTGCTTCCTTTATTTACTGAATGTCACTAACTGAGGTCTATGCACCGAGGAAAGGCAAAGGCAGAAGTGGTAATAAACAGCTTCTATGTTCTCCTCGGGGTCTGTGCTGTCACTGACAGCCGGGGACCCGACCTGCTCCTGCTAGATTGCAAGAAAGAGCAAGGCTGATTGTACGGGCTTGACCAGCTTTGTTTCTGTCCAGCAGGAAGGCTGTGCGGGCCACATGCAGCCTGAGTGTTGTGCACCCCTGTCCTAAAGGAAATGAATATATTATTTTATTATGATTATGTACATAAAAAAACTAATTATGAAACAAATGAGTAACTGAAAAGGGGTTCTAATTTTGTAGTGTGAACAGAGTATTGCACATCAGTCACACAGAAGGACTTTACATAGGCGCATGCTTACAAAGGACCTAGTCCAGAGGAGGAAATATATTCAGTAGTTACATTATTTAAAGTCTCAAATACAATGTGTTTCTGTGCTCCTCTAGACTAGGTCCTTTGTAAGCATGCGCCTATGTAAAGTCCTTCTGTGTGACCTTCTTTAAGTAGCAGAGACAACATGAAGAAGGGGCCCTGGAGCCCAGAAACACATTGTATCTGAGACTTTAAATAAAGTAAGTATTGGATATATTTCCTCCTCTAGACTACATCCTTTGGAAGCATGCACCTATGTGATGCCCATCTACGAGACTGATTGGCCTGGTAGCTGTTTTTTGTTCCTCAACAACTCTCCTGCCTTTTCCAGCAAGCAAGATCAGGAGGATTATGATATGGGCTGCAGCTACCATTTTTTTGAAAGCCTTCAATAGTGTTGTGCCTTTAGCAAAACCCTTAAAGGGGAGCCTTCTTAATCTTTGCAGTGTTGAACATACATTACCATGACATACTACGGTAACGGAGCAAACGGAGACGTACCTCCAGGTTCTGGGGCATACCATGTCCCCTGACTCCATAGACTTCTGGGCAGCCAGATTGGAACAGTGTCTTGTCAAGCCTCCACTGTTATCTCAGATAGAGTTTTCTGCATGGCAGGTGGCATCATCACACCCAAATAAACAAACTTGGGTGTCCAAGTTTTTCTATTTCAATATCAGATCGGTCTATGGTCTTTGTCATAGACAGCAGCGGTGAACAGGAAGAGAGATGAGAGACGGCACGTACACACTGCGGGAGCCGTCTCCGCATACAGCTGATCGGCAGGGGTGCCGGGTGCCGGATCCCTGGCGATCTGATATTGATATCTAATTCTGAGAATAGGTCATCAGTAAAAGTCTGGAAAATCCATTTAAGGTCTTGCCAGAACATTTAAATTGAGTTGAGACCTATATTTTGACTGAGCCTTTGTAACACCTTGATTCTTTTCTTTTTCAGTCATTCTGTTGAAGATTTGCTGGTGTGTTTGGGATTATTTTCCTGTGTTTCTGCCAAGCTATGTGATAAATGGCCTCACATTTCAATCTAGAAAACGTTGGTATACTGAATTCATGGTCGAGTTATAACCCTTCCAAGATTGATAGTCAGCAACGGTTCTTCGCTAAGATCATTGCTGATGTCTTTCCTCCTTGGCACACACCTGAATGCTCTAGACCAGCAAACTGCCAAAACTTCTGCTTTTATAAAGGTGGTACCACTTACTGATGATCAATTATTCAGGTGCATTTGATAAGCAGCAGCTGGCTGCTACTTACCCTCTTAACTCCTATGGAGGCCGTAAGGGTTACTTAATTTTTCATCTACTCCTTCTGCATTTTGGCTTACTTTTTTGTTAATTAAATAATAACAAGTGTATCATGTGTTGTCGTTCATCTGAGGATGTTTTACCTAATTTTAAGAACTTTTAAGGAGCAGATTTGTTTTTTATTTTGTCCTGATATATAAAACCATAAAATTATAAGAGGGTGTACTTTGTTTTACTAATGACTGTGTTATGTTACTGTATATACCCCTACTAAAATGGTAAATGTTTAAAATATTTAATGCAGTGATTTCCATCAGTGATTAAGAGACAAAACCAGGAGTGGAGCCTCCACAGACATAGGGTATAAGGGAAAGATCTGCACCTGTTTTGTGTTTAGAGCCGCACCTGTTTTGGCTCGCAATTACTGATGGAAATCACTGACCGAACACTGTGTAAAAAAGGCCTAAGAGTTAATGAAAGTATGCAATGATGATATACTATATAATGGTATATATACATGTTTTTTCAATCAACCAACATTTCAGATATTCTGTTAACATATTTTTTAACATAGTTACCTTTTTCCACAAAAAATCATATGGAATGGTCATATTAGATAATCTTCAAATCTGATCAGTTTATAATATCCAATGCAAAATAGCACTAGGCAATGTGTGCAGTATATGCTGCTGATTGATAAGGGACCAGAAGTGCCTAAGATGGTAATAGGGTGAGATCTAGGCCTCACTATTTCTAACAGGTGTGTCACCTTCTGAGTTCAAGCAAGTACTACCTCTGGCACTAATTGACCTGTGTCTGAGCCAGCAGCAGACATAGAAAATAGTAGGACTCTGTACAAGAACAGTATGTAGAAATTCAAGGTGTTTAAAATTCTATTTTAATTTCCTTAACTAGTCACATGGTCAATAGGAACATTTTGCAACAATAATGTTCCCTTAAGATTTACACACTTGATTTTAGGACAGCTCTATGGTCAGTTTCTAAAGTTTGCCTACACTGTCTATTGATAGTGTAAGGGTAGGACCACAGGGTCAGGTTTCTGCATGCAGTGTTGGAAGCCAAAACTAGGAGTGAATAAAAAAAAAAGGACAAGTAGTATCTGTTCTATAGACTTTCTCTTCTTTTATGATCCACTCTTGATTTTGGCTTCCAAAACTGCATACAGAAATCTGACCATGTGGCTATACCCTAAGGCTACTTTCACATCTGAGCTTTCCCTTTTCCGCTAATGAGATCCGCCATAGGATCTCAATAGCGGGGGAAAAACTCTTCTGTTTTGTCCCCATTCATTGCCAATGGGGAGAAAACTGAACTGAACGAAATGGAGTGCACCAGAACGCATACTCTTCCATTTGGTTGCATCCCCATTGCGGACAGAATAAAGCTGAAAGCAGCGTTTTTCTGTCCGCGATGTGGTGCGGAGCAAGACGGATCCGTCATGACTCGCAATGTAAGTCAATGGGAATGGATCCATTTTCTCGGACACAATATAAAACGGATCCGTCCCCCATTGACTTTCAATGGTGTTCATGATGGATCCCTCGTTGCTATGTTAAAGATAATACAACTAGATCCATTCAGAATGGATGCAGACAGTTGTATTATCATGACGGAAGCGTTTTTGCTGATCCATGTGTTGGATCCGGCAAAAACCCTGGTGTGAAAGTAGCCTAAGTTAGCTTGAAAAGCTATCTCCTGTTTCATTAGAAGCTGAGGCTATTGCTCTGTCACCAATGCTACACACTGCAAATGTGCCTGTTTACTTTGGCTGCTGTACATAAGCACAAGCCTGCCAGAAGTCCAAAAGCAAACTAATGTATGGAGAGTTGATTTCCATTGCAGGATAGAATGACTTGAAACAACACACAAACCATCAAAGAGAAATGTATTTATAGTTAAATGGCTGCCGCTGGCTCAGAGACAAGTCAATTAGTGTCACAGGTAGTATCTGCTTGAGTTGAGGCAAATGACCTTCAATAAAAGGAAAGCATGGAAAATACTTTGGAATGGCGAAAACGACTCAACGCCGACTCCTCATCTCCACAGCGGGACTAAGACCGTGCAGCCGCAACACCCAACGGACTGGTAACGTACACTAAAGACCTTTGTGTGTATGTGTCCGTATTTTTTACCTACTTGGGTGTAAGAATTTGACCACGGAGTGCAGTTTGAACTGTGAGGAGACCAAGTGTGCCTTGCTTTGTCATCCGATACATGCGGTGTAAAACCGTAAATATTACAACATATAGGAGGATACTTTTTGGATACGTCATTTTATATGTATGACTGCAAATATACAAACAACAGCAATTGCAGAGGCACGTGCTTCCCTATTTCTTTACAGATATTCATGGATATGGAGATTTGACCTTTTAGTGAATCAGCTAAAATTGCAAAGTATTGACATCACTTTAAGGACGAATGGTTTAATCTCCTAAAAAACGCATAATTGTTCTAGTGGCAAAGCATAAGAGACTCGCCATCATTTGGATCAATTGTGGCGCGACTACACGCGCTCTATTTATATTTACATTTTAGAGCTGTGTATATTGTCACAATTACATGTGTGGTATAGTTTCTTTTTAATATTTATGGTTATTTATATACTCTAGGATTGCATGCTCATTAAATACTCATATTTTTATTCATTTAAGTCTGTGTTGAACCAAATTTTTTGTCTGCCCTCCAACAGTCTTTTTAGATTATATATATATATATATATATATATATATATATATATACAGTACAGACCAAAAGTTTGGACACACCTTTTCATTCAAAGAGTTTTCTTTATTTTCATGACTATGAAAATTGCAGATTCACACTGAAGGCATCAAAACTATGAATTAACACATGTGGAATTATATTCATAACAAACAAGTGTGAAACAACTGAAAATATGTCATATTCTAGGTTCTTCAAAGTAGCCACCTTTTGCTTTGATTACTGCTTTGCACACTCTTGGCATTCTCTTGATGAGCTTCAAGAGGTAGACCCATGAAATGGTTTTCACTTCACAGGTGTGCCCTGTCAGGTTTAATAAGTGGATTTCTTGCCTTATAAATGGAGTTGGGACCATCAGTTGCGTTGAGGAGAAGTCAGGTGGATACACAGCTGATAGTCCTACTGAATAGACTGTTAGAATTTGTATTATGGCAAGAAAAAAGCAGTGGCCATTATTACTTTAAGAAATGAAGGTCAGTCAGTCAGCCGAAAAATTGGGAAAACTTTTAAAGTAAGGGCTATTTGACCATGAAGGAGAGTGATGGGGTGCTGCGCCAGATGACCTGGCCTCCACAGTCACCGGACCTGAACCCAATCGAGATGGTTTGGGGTGAGCTGGACCGCAGAGTGAAGGCAAAAGGGCCAACAAGTGCTAAGCATCTCTGGGAACTCCTTCAAGACTGTTGGAAGACCATTTCAGGGGACTACCTCTTGAAGCTCATCAAGAGAATGCCAAGAGTGTGCAAAGCAGTAATCAAAGCAAAAGGTGGCTACTTTGAAGAACCTAGAATATGACATATTTTCAGTTGTTTCACACTTGTTTGTTATGAATATAATTCCACATGTGTTAATTCATAGTTTTGATGCCTTCATAGTCATGAAAATAAAGAAAACTCTTTGAATGAGAAGGTGTGTCCAAACTTTTGGTCTGTACTGTATATATATTTATTTATTTACTGTATACCCTGAGGTTTCTTTGCATGGGCTGATGATCCAGACAATTATTGGGACAAACAATCATTCCAGATTGTCCTGTGTAAAGGACATTTGTAGGGTGATTGCATCTTTCATAACATCTTTTTGTGTAAACAAGAATGTACTGCCCACAAACAATGAATCTGTATGGGTAGTGCTCATTCATCCCCATACAAAATCTGTAAGTGCAGCTCTACTGCAGCTCAACAATATGGGAATGATCCTCGGCTAACGGTTTGTCTACAAAGTATATGCAGTACCTACAAATGTGATCGGTGTCGCAGATGGTATAAATGAAATGTTCTCCATTGGGTGTTAAGCAGAATTTTGGCTGTCACATACAACTGCATTTCCTCTCAAAAGGATTTTTCCCAGAATTGGACAATAAGGGTCCATTCACACTTCCGCAAAACACGGACAGCGGCAATGTGCGTTACGCATTTTGCGCACCGCACATTGCCAGCACTAATAGAATATGCCTGTTCTTGTCCGCAATTGCGGACAAGAATAGGCCATGTTCTATTTTTTTGGGGAACGGAATTGCGGACATCGTGCTGCCCCATATAAATTAATGGGTCCGCAAATTCCGTTCCGCAAAATGTGGAACAAAATTGCGGACGTGTGAATGGACCCTAAAGGTGATATATCTGAGTGAGACAACCCAGCCACTCAGGGGTGGACTGGGAATTTAAAGTGGCCCTGAAAAAAATACTAAAAGTGGCCCTGTTTTGTAGTCGGGTCCAAATTGCTGTAAGGCAAGGCCAACACAAGTAGGCGGGCCCAGCAATACAATATTGCGGCACATTATACTATCCCAACAGAGCCAAATACCACAGTAATACTACCCCCAACACCAAAAAATACATCCCCAAAAACTTCCACTGGCCGGCCATGAGGAGGGCTTAGGCAGCTCCATAGGCATCGGCCCACCGCAAAATTTACCTGTAAGGTCTATGGCCAATATGCCCTTGCATCCACTGGTGGATAGCACAAAAATGAGCTGATATGAGCTGTTTAAGTCCTTTATCTAAAATGTAAAGAAATGTTCTCATTTGACTTATTTGAAGAAAACCCAGTGAGATTACTGGCCTAGGATGCCTTCTGAATTGGGTAGCACCTGGTTTTAGTGAGGATCCCAGGGCTATGCACAATACCAGTTGTTAAGGCATAACTCATATACCTAACATTGGCAAGCGAACAATAGATAAATGGTAAAATAGAAATCTTTTTTACTTAATATATACTGTGAGGAATGTGGAATTGTGATCTAAAGCCAACCATGATCTAATTCCACCCATTTGCTGTGAGATAGCAGAGGGAGTGAACTCCGCAGGGGTCCTGGCTTCAAGCAGGCCCCATGCGTACAATTCACACCTCACTCAGCCAGCACGGAGGCCAACTCATCCTACAGGAAAATCCCCCTGTAGGGGGTCTCAGCTATTACCCAGATCACTCAAATCCATCAGACATCATAGAACCGGGGATTCATAAGGAATTATGAATTGCCCGTCCATCACAGGCATAAACCAGTTATATATCTGCGACCCTGGGGCCAAGACGGACATGGTCGTAGTTTGGGGGTCGGGTGCTGGGAAGGGGAGATACAGAGATCTACCAGCAGGAACCTATTAACGGCGCCATGTTTGGTCTCCACCTGTAGCCGGAAACCCAGGTGGATCTTTTGGTCCCAGAACCATCTCCATGTGACCTTCCGGTCTGGAGCTATGGGCAATAATCAATGTTGTGGGTCTTTGGCTAGCAGGACAAGGAAGGGAGGGTGGACTCCTCCCAGAGGGAGGGAGGGGTGTGGCTGACTAAAGGTAAAAAGGCCCATGCAGGCCAGAGGCCAGGGTTTTTTTCTGAAGGGGGTCACATCAAGTAATGTGTTTGGAGGGACCGTGGACAAACTGCTGACATCACTTCCCCCATGCGACTACAGCCAAGCATTACAGCACCCCATAATTCATCGTAACCCAAAGGACTACTCATCCATCTGGTAACTGACCCTTGCTCTGTTTAATTCTGTTGTATCATACCACCTATATTTTCACATCCGACCACTGTATATATTCTCTGTGTGTATCGTGTATTGTCTAGTGCACCCTTAAGGCAATTAAATATATAATTTAATCTTGTGCTGTTCTTGTATCTCGGTCCACGAATTCCCGCGTGCGTGTTTCGGCATAGTTATGCATTACTGCGGGTTGGTTTCTCACCCTATATAATCCCATTAGTGGACCAGGCATATATCAAATGTGGAACTGGTGGCAGTCTACCGGGCTGAGAAAGCTGTGTTTCACTGGGGCAGTGAAAAGGCTCTCTCAGCTTGTCAGGGTTGTGAGCGAGTGTGGAGTTACACCGGAGGCCGTGTGGACCACCGTCTCTCACCCCCTGTGTAAACTGTATCAAGCTGACCTTACGTGCTCCCAGGGAGGGTGTAACGTCACGCCTTGGAAACCAGTAACTAAAAAGTATCTTGTGAGCTCGATGTAGTTGACGTCAAGCGGGGCCGCGATGTGCGGTATTTATCACATATACCATTAAAAATAGTTTGTAGAATGAAAAAATATTTCTCTACCTATTTACACTCATTTTAAAAAAATATATATGCCCCAAGGAGGAGTTGTTGGAATCTAATGAAACTTACTTACTTTACTGTGAATGTAATGATGATATATGTGATTACAATATTAGAGTGAAAGGGTAAGTTTATTGGTGAAAACTGTACATTTGAAAGGAGGCTCTAGTACCCTGTTGGACCACCTCTAGCCTGGATACAAGATGAGGTACAGTTGGCACGGAGGCATACAGGTTCTGTATGGTATCCTGCAGCACATTTGCCCACAGATGTTATAGCTTGGCCTGTAGATTGTGTACACTCACATAGGTTGCTGGAGCTGGCATCTAAGCTGGTCTCTGGAAACTGGGCGGGCCAAGGAAGTGTTGTAATCTGGTGGAGACACTCCTGGGAAACCCTTGCTGTTTGTGGGTGAGCATTACCCTGCTGAAAAATGCCAGTTGGAAGACCCACCATGAGAGGCAGCAGATGTGGCCACAGGATGACCTGCCGATATCACTGCTATTAGTGTCCCTCATATTACTACTGCAAATGAGTGACTGTCATATGTCATGGCTCCCCAGATTATCACAGCAGCAGTTGGGCAGTGTGTTGCTCCACAGCAAAGACAGGATTGAGGCTCTCACTACCAGGCCTACATTCTCAAATTCAATCATTGTCAGATCCCAAACAGAACCTAGATTCTTCACTAAAAGGCGATATGGTTCCAGTCCGTAGCAGTCAAGGTCATGACACCACTGTAAACAAAGTTGAGTGTGGCTGGCTGTCAATGGACCCATAATGGGCACCATTACACCAAATTTAATTCTGCTAAGTGTCTGGAAATTGTCAGGGCTGAGACTAGGTTGAGTAATGACGGTGCCGCCTGTGTCTGGATGGTGGACACCAAAACTGTGAGAACTGCTCATGCTTGCTAGTGGATCAAATGATCCTCTCTACTGGTGGCCCGTTCAACCATATGTGCAAGTCTTTACGTAACCACTGCTCCCAACACCTCCTAACAGCTAGTGTATGAGTTTATTTCCATATTGGAGTCAGAAAGAAAGCTGAAGTACCTGAATAAAAGCAATGTAGACATATCAAGAATATAATAATTCCATGCACACGACCGTATTTTTTTGCGGTCCGCAAAACGGGGTTCCGTTTTTCCGTGATCCGTGACCGTTTTTTCGTCCGTGGGTCTTCCTTGATTTTTGGAGGATCCACGGACATAAAAAAAAGTCGTTTTGGTGTCCGCCTGGCCGTGCGGAGCCAAACGGATCCGTCCTGAATTACAATGCAAGTCAATGGGGACGGATCCGTTTGACGTTGACACAATATGGTGCAATTTCAAACAGATCCGTCCCCCATTGACTTTCAATGTAAAGTCAGGAGTTAATATACCATCGGATCGGAGTTTTCTCCAATCCGATGGTATATTTTAACTTGAAGCGTCCCCATCACCATGGGAACGCCTCTATGTTAGAATATACTGTCGGATTTGAGTTACATCGTGAAACTCAAATCCGACAGTATATTCTAACACAGAGGCGTTCCCATGGTGATGGGGACGCTTCAGGTTAGAATATACTAAAATAACTGTGTACATGACTGCCCCCTGCTGCCTGGCAGGTGCTGCCAGGCAGCAGGGGGCAGCCCCCCCCCTGTAGTTAACACATTGGTGGCCGGCCCCCCCCTCCCCTGTAGTTAACTCATTGGTGGCCAGTGCGGCCGGCCCCCCCCCTCCCCTGTAGTTAACTCATTGGTGGCCAGTGGGCCCCCCCTCCCCTGTAGTTAACTCATTGGTGGCCAGTGGGCCCCCCTCCCCTGTAGTTAACTCATTGGTGGCCAGTGGGCCCCCCTCCCCTGTAGTTAACTCATTGGTGGCCAGTGGGCCCCCCCCCCTCCCCTGTAGTTAACTCGTTGGTGGCCAGTGGGCCTTCTCCCCTCCCTCCCCCTCCTAATTAAAATCTCCCCCCTATCATTGGTGGCAGCGGAGTGTACCGATCGGAGTCCCAGTTTAATCGCTGGGGCTCCGATCGGTAACCATGGCAACCAGGATGCTACTGCAGTCCCGGTTGCCATGGTTACTTAGCAATTTGTAGAACCATTATACTTACCTGCGAGCTGCGATCTCTGCGTCCGGCCGGGAGCTCCTCCTACTGGTAAGTGACAGGTCCGGCCGGGAGCTCATCCTACTGGTAAGTGACATGACCTGTCACTTACCAGTAGGAGGAGCTCCCGGACAAACCTGTCACTTACCAGTAGGAGGAGCTCCCGGCCGGACGCAGAGATCGCAGCTCGCAGGTAAGTATAATGGTTCTACAAATTGCTAAGTAACCATGGCAACCGGGACTGCAGTAGCGTCTTGGTTGCCATAGTTACCGATCGGAGCCCCAGCGATTAAACTGGGACTCCGATCGGTACACTCCGCTGCCACCAATGATAGGGGGGAGATTTTAATTAGGAGGGGGAGGGAGGGGAGAAGGCCCACTGGCCACCAACGAGTTAACTACAGGGGAGGGAGGGGGAGGGCCACTGGCCACCAATGAGTTAACTACAGGGGAGGGGGGCCCACTGGCCACCAATGAGTTAACTACAGGGGAGGGGGGGCCCACTGGCCACCAATGAGTTAACTACAGGGGAGGGGGGCCCACTGGCCACCAATGAGTTAACTACAGGGGAGGGGGGGGGGCCGGCCGCACTGGCCACCAATGAGTTAACTACAGGGGAGGGGGGGGCCGGCCACCAATGTGTTAACTACAGGGGGGGGGCTGCCCCCTGCTGCCTGGCAGCACCTGCCAGGCAGCAGGGGGCAGTCATGTACACAGTTCTGTTAGTATATTCTAACCTGAAGCGTCCCCATCACCATGGGAACGCCTCTGTGTTAGAATATACTGTCGGATTTGAGTTTTCACGAATTTGAGTTTTCAGAACTTATATGCCTCCATGCCCAACCGTATCTCATCTTGTATCCAGGCATAAAGGAACTAGGGCTTTCTTTTAATTGTATAGTTTTCCCCAATACACATATCCTTTTGGTATAATATTGTAATTAGAGAAGGCCTTGTGGTTCGCGGCGAACTTTGCTCGTATGGGGTTCGCTGAATGGGCGAACATATGGTGATGTCTGCCGGCGCCATATTCTTTTACATTGTGAAGAACTTAAATCAGGTGGTACAGGACAGCCAATTGAGACGTTTCAGCACATGGACGTACCCCCTACCTTATATATAAACCCAATCTGGCCGCCATTTTACATTCAGTCTTTTGCCAGTGTATGGAGAGGTTGCTGTGTGGAGCAGGGACAGACTGTTAGAGATACCAAACGCTAGCTAATAGGGCCACAAAAGTCCTTGTAAGGACTGGTATAGGTGTGCTATCGATAGGTGTAATATACTTATAATATACTTTCTAACATAGAAAGTATATTATAGTGCATTTGTATTGTGCAGCAGTTGTGTGCGGTTCTGCTGCGATACTGCAACCACACAGAGTGCCAAACGGCATTGGAACAAATAATTTCTACTGGTGTGATATACCAGTTGCCCCCCAAAAAAACTGATTTAGGCAGGGGTGTTATATACCAATAATATACTTTCTATATAGTGCATTTGGGTAGTGCAGCATTTGTTTGCGGTTTTGCTGCGTTACCTCAGCTACACAGAGTGACAAACACTTTTGGAACAAATAATTTCAACTGGTTTGATATACCAGCTGCCCCCCAAAAAACTGATTGAAGGAGGGGTGTGATATACCAATAATATACTTTCTACATAGTGCATTTAAGTAGTGCTGCATTTGTTTGCGGTTTTGCTGCGTTACTGCAGCTACGCAGAGTGACAAACGCCATTTGAACAAATTATTTCTACTGGTGTGATATACCAGTTGCTCCCCAAAAGAACTGATTGAAGCAGGGGTGTGATATAACAATAATATACTTTCTATATAGTGCATTTAGGTAGTGCAGCATTTTTTTTGCGGTTTTGCTGCGTTACCGCATTCATCTGGCAAAAGGCAGGCTTCCGTGGCTCAAATGTCTGAGCGAAAAAAGATGATGACGCCGGATAATCCGCTTGCCCAACGGCTGACCGCCGGGTTGTCAGAACTGCTAGCTTGCCAACTACTGCCATATAAACTGGTGGACTCGGAGGCCTTTAGAAAAATTTTGGCGATTGATACACCGCAATGGAACGTCCCCAGAAGGAAATATTTCTCCCAGAAGGGCAATCCGGAGCTATATGGCCACATTCAGCGGCAAGTTAATGTATCTCTAGCAAACAGTGTCGGTGCCAAAATACATCTGACCACAGACACTTGGTCTAGCAAACACGGGCAGGGAAGGTACATACAGCCAGGGCCATAAATATTGGGACATCGACACAATTATACGATTTTTGGCTCTATACACCACCACAATGGATTTGAAATGAAACTAACTAGATGTGCTTTAACTGCAGACTGTCAGCTTTAATTTGAGGGTATTTATATCCAAATCAGGTGAACGGTGTAGGAATTACAACAGTTTGCATATGTGCCTCCCACTTGTTAAGGGGCCAAAAGTAATGGGACGATTGGCTTCTCCGCTGTTCCATGGCCAGGTGTGTGTTATTCCCTCATTATCCCAATTACAATGAGCAGATAAAAGGTCCAGAGTTCATTTCAAGTCTGCTATTTGCATTTGGAATCTGTTGCTGTCAACTCTCAAGATGAGATCCAAAGAGCTGTCACTATCAGTGAAGCAAGCCATCATTAGGCTGAAAAAACAAAACAAACCTATCAGAGAGATAGCAAAAACATTAGGCGTGGCCAAAACAACTGTTTGGAACATTCTTAAAAAGAAGGAACGCATCGGTGAGCTCAGCAACACCAAAAGACCCGGAAGACCATGGAAAACAACTGTGGTGGATGACAGAAGAATTCTTTCTCTGGTGAAGAAAACACCCTTCACAACAGTTGGCCAGATCAAGAACACTCTCCAGGAGGTAGGTGTATGTGTGTCAAAGTCAACAATCAAGAAAAGACTTCACCAGAGTGAATACAGAGGGTTCACCACAAGATGTAAACCATTGGTGAGCCTCAAAAACAGGAAGGCCAGATTAGAGTTTGCCAACGACATCTAAAAAAGCCTTCACAGTTCTGGAACAACGTCCTATGGACAGATGAGACCAAGATCAACTTGTACCAGAGGGTTGGGAAGAGAAGAGTATTGAGAAGGAAAGGAACTGCTCATGATCCTAAGCATACCACCTCATCAGTGAGGCACGGTGGTGGTAGTGTCATGGCGTGGGCATGTATGGCTGCCAATGGAACTGGTTCTCTTGTATTTATTGATGATGTGACTGCTGACAAAAGCAGCAGGATGAATTCTGAAGTGTTTCGGGCAATATTATCTGCTCATATTCAGCCAAATGCTTCAGAACTCATTGGACGGCGCTTCACAGTGCAGATGGACAATGACCCAAAGCATACTGCAAAAGCAACCAAAGAGTTTTTTAAGGGAAAGAAGTGGATTGTTATGCAATGGCCAAGTCAATCACCTTACCTGAATCAGATTGAGCATGCATTTCACTTGCTGAAGACAAAATTGAAGGGAAAATGCTCCAAGAACAAGCAGGAACTGAAGACAGTTGCAGTAGAGGCCTGGCAGAGCATCACCAGGGATGAAACCCAGCATTTGGTGATGTCTATGTGTTCCAGACTTCAGGCTGTAATTGACTGCAAAGGATTTGCAACCAAGCATTAAAAAGTGAAAGTTTGATTTATGATTATTATTCTCTCCCATTACTTTTGGTCCCTTAACAAGTGGGAGGCACATATGCAAACTGTTGTAATTCCTACACCGTTCACCTGATTTGGATGAAAATACCCTCAAATTAAAGCTGACAGTCTGCAGTTAAAGCACATCTTGTTTATTTCATTTCAAATCCATTGTGGTGGTGTATAGAGCCAAAATTGTTAGAATTGTGTCGAAGTCCCAATATTTATGGACCTGACTGTAACTTTTACTGCCCACTGGGTGAACCTTCTGACGGCCGTCAAGCATGCAACCTGTGGCACCCGTGTGGATTTGGTGTTACCGCCACGGATTGCATGCAGACCTGCCTCTTCTTCTCCTCCTCCTACTCCATCCTCCATCTCCTTCTCGGCTGACTCCTCCATTTCCACTGCTACACCTCTTCCGCTGCGCCCCCCAAGCTCCCCAGAACCTATTTGATGTACCAGGTGAGACGTTGCCATGTTGTGCTGCGACTGTTGTGCCTGGAAGCCAAGAGCAACACCGGTCCTGCACTCCCTTCAGCTTTGCGGTCACAGCCCGATCAGTGGCTAACCCCGCTCAATATGACAGTGGGTAAAGTAGTGTACGACAACGGTGCCAATCTGCTGAGTGCGCTGAAACAGGACAAAATGACACACTGAAACAGGGCAAAGTGTGCATGGCACACGTCCTGAACTTAGTTGTGCAGTGATTCTTTGCCAAATACCCCGGCGTCCAGGACGTCTTGCGGCAGGCCAGGAAAATCTCTGCCCATTTTAGAAGATCTTACACGGCCATGGCTCGCTTTGCTGACGTTCAGCGGCGACACGACCTGCCCATCAGACGTCTGATTTGTGACTGCCCGACGCACTGGAACTCCACCTTGTATATGCTTGATAGGCTGCTCCAGCAGAAACATGCCGTTAACGACTACCTATACTAACAGCCAGGGCGCCATCAGTGACATTGTACCTTATGCCTTCTTTCTGGAGCGTGCATTGCGTTGTGTCATTGATCAAGCCGTCGAGGAGCAGGAAGATGAGGAAGTCACAATGCTGGATAAATTCCCAGAGTGGGCTACTCCATCTGAGACAAGTCAACAGGAGTCTGAAGAGTAGTCAGAGGAGGATGGTGCCGGGGCAGAGGAGGAGCAAGAAGAGCATGCTTTAAACTTTTCTGGGATCCCTGGTGTTGTCCGTGGCTGGGGGGAGGGGACCGAGGACGACATTATCCTCAACGATGAGCAGGAGCAAGGCCACTCCACCGCTTCCAGTTTAGTGGACCCCTGTATAAAAAGGGGCCTTCATGCTCGAGTGTTTGAAGAAGGACCCCTGTATAAAAAGCATAAAGGGCAAGGACCAGTACTGCGTGGCAATGTACTTAGACCCCTGGTACAAACACATTCAGCGCAGCAGGGGGGATCGTGACCGATAAGCGCACTCGCCTATCTCACGACAGTGTGGACTACCTCACATTTCTAAAACTGAATAAGGCATGGATCTCGGAGGAATTCAACACATGTGACGACCACGTTTAATTGAATTTCCTCATGACAGCCCACAAATATCCGCCACCATCCAGAAAAAATAGGCGGTCTTATTACTACTGGGGGCTCTATAGGAGGGTCTTATAGATCCGCCTTATTTCTACTAAGCGCACTATGGGGGCCTTATTACTACTGAGGGGTCTGTAGGGAGCTTTATTACCACTGGGGGAACAATATGGGGCCTTATTTCTATTGGGGACTCTGTGAGGGTATTATTAATATGGAAGGGCTCTTCTAATAATGGGGGCATTGTTGAGGAGCATTATCACGGTTGGGGCAGTGTTACTAATGAGGGCATTCTAGAAGGGAATTACTATTGGTGGGACTATGAGGAGCACTATTACTATGGGGGGCAGTAATGTTTCTTCAGGATAGTATTTGGGGGTATTGGGGGGGGGGGGGCAGGGGCGTAAGTAAAGGCTCATGGGCCCCGGTGCAAGAGTTCAGTGCTTTGTGTTTCTTCGTATGCGGCACAAGTGTCTTTGGGCCTCTTCAGTCTCCTGGGCCCGGTAGCGACTGCTACCTCTGCACCCCCTATAGCTACACCCCTGGGGGGGGGCACAGCAAGCAGCTGGATAACACTGTGGGGACTCCAGTTGGGGGATAATGATAGAATGTAAGGAAGCTAAGATGTCTGTGTGTCACACTCTGCAGAGACGAGGCGGCTGAGAGAAGTTGTCCAGACCGAGTGGAGAAGATGATGAGAGAGAAGATCTACAGAGAAGATGATGACAGAGAGGAGACGTCACCTGGAGGCCCTGGATGTGACAGGTAAGTGCTGCTGTATAGCAAATACAGCAAACTGTGGGGGGGGGGGGGGAACATAATTATTGGGGCTTGTGCCCCCGATCTTTTGAGACCCTAGCAACGCCCCTGCCCGTGGCCTAAAATAATTTTTTTCTAGGCTCCAGCAGGCCACATTTTTGACAGTTTCCCTTTAAGATGCATGAAAATGGCCCCTGATTAAAATACATATTTTTTGTGGGAATTTTTGCCATTGATCCCTCTCTAGTATGTCACTGTCCATGTTATGGGACTATTTGTGCACTTCTTGTAAGTATTTGGTGGCTGCAATAATAACCTGAAGATTTTTCAGGTTCGCCTGCCATTAAAGTGAACATTTGATCGTGTTCGCGCGATCGTGTTCGCGAACCGTCCCGGCCGATGTTTGTGCATCACTAATTGTAATCATATACACTGCTCAAAAAAATAAAGGGAACACTTAAACAACACAATGTAACTCCAAGTCAATCACACTTCTGTGAAATCAAACTGTCCACTCAGGAAGCAACACTGAGTGACAATCAATTTCACATGCTGTTGTGCAAATGGGATTGACCACAGGTGGAAATTATAGGCAATTAGCAAGACACCCCCAATAAAGGAGTGGTTCTGCAGGTGGTGACCACAGACCACTTCTCAGTTCCTATGCTTCTTGGCTGATGTTTTGGTCACTATTGAATGCTGGCGGTGCTTTCACTCTAGAGGTAGCATGAGACGGAGTCTACAACCCACACAAGTGTCTCAGGACGTGCAGCTTATCCAGGATGGCACATCAATGCGAGCTGTGGCAAGAAGGTTTGCAGTGTCTGTCAGCGTAGTGTCCAGAGCATGGAGGCGCTACCAGGAGACAGGCCAGTACATCAGGAGACGTGGAGGAGGCCGTAGGAGGGCAACAACCCAGCAGCAGGACCGCTACCTCCGCTTTTGTGCAAGGAGGAACAGGAGGAGCACTGCCAGAGCCCTGCAAAATGACCTCCAGCAGGCCACAAATGTGCATGTGTCTGCTCAAACGGTCAGAAACAGACTCCATGAGGGTGATATGAGGGCCCGACGTCTACAGGTGGGGGTTGTGCTTACAGCCCAACACCGTGCAGGTCGTTTGGCATTTGCCAGAGAACACCAAGATTAGCAAATTCGCCACTGGTGCCCTGTGCTCTTCACAGATGAAAGCAGGTTCACACTGAGCACATGTGACAGACGTGACAGAGTCTGGAGACGCCGTGGAGAATGTTCTGCTGCCTGCAACATCCTCCAGCATGACCGGTTTGGCATTGGGTCAGTAATGGTGTGGGGTGGCATTTCTTTGGAGGGCCGCAAAGCCCTTCATGTGCTCGCCAGAGGTAGCCTGACTGCCATTAGGTACCGAGATGAGATCCTCAGACCCCTTGTGAGACCATATGCTGGTGTGGTTCGCCCTGGGTTCCTCCTAATGCAAGACAATGCTAGACCTCATGTGGCTGGAGTGTGTCAGCAGTTCCTGCAAGACGAAGGCATTGATGCTAAGGACTGGCCTGCCCGTTCCCCAGGCCTGAATCCAATTGAGCACATCTGGGACATCATGTCTCGCTCTATCCACCAACGTCACGTTGCACCACAGACTATCCAGGAGTTGGCAGATGCTTTAGTCCAGGTCTGGGAGGAGATCCCTCAGGAGACCGTCCGCCACCTCATCAGGAGCATGCACAGGCGTTGTAGGGAGGTCATACAGGCACGTGGAGGCCATACACACTACTGAGCCTCATTTTGACTTGTTTTAAGGACATTACATCAAAGTTGGATCAGCCTGTAGTGTGTTTTTCCACTTTAATTTTGAGTGTGACTCCAAATCCAGACCTCCAAGGGTTGAAAAATTAGATTTCCATTTTTTTATTTTTGTGTGATTTTGTTGTCAGCACATTCAACTATGTAAAGAACAAAGTATTTCAGAAGAATATTTAATTAACTCAGATCTAGGATGTGTTATTTTTGTGTTCCCTTTATTTTTTTGAGCAGTGTATATCATCATTAAGTTCAGAGTTAGAGAGATTTTATTTGATTTAATTCAACAACTCCTTCTTGCTGAGTGTAGTTCTCATATTGCCTTTAACCACCTCCGGACCGCTGTATGCACAGACGCGTCCTGGAGGTGGTTGATTTATTCCTCCTGGACGCGCCGGCGCGTCCTCTCGCGAGACGCGAGATTTCCTGTGAACGCGCGCACACAGGCGCGCGCGCTCACAGGAACGGAAGGTAAGAGAGTTGATCTCCAGCCTGCCAGCGGCGATCGTTCGCTGGCAGGCTGGAGATGTGTTTTTTTTAACCCCTAACAGGTATATTAGACGCTGTTTTGATAACAGCGTCTAATATACCTGCTACCTGGTCCTCTGGTGGTCCCCTTTGTTTGGATCGACCACCAGAGGACACAGGTAGCTCATTAAAGTAGCACCAAGCACCACTACACTACACTACACCCCCCCCGTCACTTATTAACCCCTTATTAGCCCTTGATCACCCCATATAGACTCCCTGATCACCCCCCTGTCATTGATTACCCCCCTGTCATTGATCACCCCCCTGTCATTGATCACCCCCCTGTAAAGCTCCATTCAGACGTCCGCATGATTTTTACGGATCCACTGATAGATGGATCGGATCCGCAAAACGCATCCGGACGTCTGAATGAAGCCTTACAGGGGCGTGATCAATGACTGTGGTGATCACCCCATATAGACTCCCTGATCACCCCCCTGTCATTGATTACCCCCCTGTCATTGATCACCCCCCTGTAAAGCTCCATTCAGACGTCCGCATGATTTTTACGGATCCACTGATAGATGGATCGGATCCGCAAAACGCATCCGGACGTCTGAATGAAGCCTTACAGGGGCATGATCAATGACTGTGGTGATCACCCCATATAGACTCCCTGATCACCCCCCTGTAAAGCTCCATTCAGATGTCCGCATGATTTTTACGGATGCACTGATAGATGGATCGGATCCGCAAAACGCACCTGGACGTCTGAATGAAGCCTTACAGGGGCATGATCAATGACTGTGGTGATCACCCCATATAGACTCCCTGATCACCCCCCTGTCATTGATTACACCCCTGTCATTGATCACCCCCCTGTAAAGCTCCATTCAGATGTCCGCATGATTTTTACGGATGCACTGATAGATGGATCGGATCCGCAAAACGCATACGGACGTCTGAATGAAGCCTTACAGGGGCATGATCAATGACTGTGGTTATCACCCCATATAGACTGCCTGATCACCCCCCTGTCATTGATTACACCCCTGTCATTGATCAACCCCCTGTAAAGCTCCATTCAGATGTCCGCGTGATTTTTACGGATGCACTGATAGATGGATCGGATCCGCAAAACGCATCCGGACGTCTGAATGAAGCCTTACAGGGGCGTGATCAATGACTGTGGTGATCACCCCATATAGACTCCCTGATCACCCCCCTGTCATTGATTACCCCCCTGTAAAGCTCCATTCAGACGTCCGCATGATTTTTACGGATCCACTGATAGATGGATCGGATCCGCAAAACGCATCCGGACGTCTGAATGAAGCCTTACAGGGGCATGATCAATGACTGTGGTGATCACCCCATATAGACTCCCTGATCACCCCCCTGTCATTGATTACCCCCCTGTAGAGCTCCATTCAGATGTCCGCATGATTTTTACGGATGCACTGATAGATGGATCGGATCCGCAAAACGCATCCGGACGTCTGAATGAAGCCTTACAGGGGCGTGATCAATGACTGTGGTGATCACCCCATATAGACTCCCTGATCACCCCCCTGTCATTGATTACCCCCCTGTCATTGATTACCCCCCTGTAAAGCTCCATTCAGACGTCCGCATTATTTTTACGGATCCACTGATAGATGGATCGGATCCGCAAAACGCATCCGGACGTCTGAATGAAGCCTTACACGGGCGTGATCAATGACTGTGGTTATCACCCCATATAGACTCCCTGATCACCCCCCTGTCATTGATTACCCCCCTGTAGAGCTCCATTCAGATGTCCGCATGATTTTTACGGATGCACTGATAGATGGATCGGATCCGCAAAACGCATCCGGACGTCTGAATGAAGCCTTACAGGGGCGTGATCAATGACTGTGGTGATCACCCCATATAGACTCCCTGATCACCCCCCTGTCATTGATTACCACCCTGTCATTGATTACCCCCCTGTAAAGCTCCATTCAGACGTCCGCATGATTTTTACGGATGCACTGATAGATGGATCGGATCCGCAAAACGCATCCGGACGTCTGAATGAAGCCTTACAGGGGCATGATCAATGACTGTGGTTATCACCCCATATAGACTCCCTGATCACCCCCCTGTCATTGATCACCCCCCTGTCATTGATCACCCCCCCTGTCATTGATCACCCCCCCTGTCATTGATCACCCCTCTGTAAGGCTCCATTCAGACATTTTTTTGGCCCAAGTGAGCGGAATTATTATTTTTTTTTCTTACAAAGTCTCATATTCCACTAACTTGTGTCAAAAAATAAAATCTCACCATACCCCTCACGGAATCCAAATGCGTAAAACTTTTTAGACATTTATATTCCAGACTTCTTCTCACGCTTTAGGGCCCCTAGAATGCCAGGGCAGTATAAATACCCCACATGTGACCCCATTTCGGAAAGAAGACACCCCCAGGTATTCCGTGAGGGGCATATTGAGTCCATGAAAGATTGAAATTTTTGTCCCAAGTTAGCGGAACGGGAGACTTTGTGAGAAAAAAATTAAAAATATCAATTTCCGCTAACTTGTGCCAAAAAAAAAATTTTTCTATGAACTCGCCATGCCCCTCATTGAATACCTTGGGGTGTCTTCTTTCCAAAATGGGGTCACATGTGGGGTATTTATACTGCCCTGGCATTCTAGGGGCCCCAAAGCGTGAGAAGAAGTCTGGTATCCAAATGTCTAAAAATGCCCTCCTAAAAGGAATTTGGGCACCTTTGCGCATCTAGGCTGCAAAAAAGTGTCACACATCTGGTATCGCCGTACTCAGAAGAAGTTGGGGAATGTGTTTTGGGGTGTCATTTTACATATACCCATGCTGGGTGAGAGAAATATCTTGGTCAAATGCCAACTTTGTATAAAAAAATGGGAAAAGTTGTCTTTTGTCAAGATATTTCTCTCACCCAGCAAGGGTATATGTAAAATGACACCCCAAAACACATTCCCCAACTTCTCCTGAATACGGTGATACCACATGTGTGACACTTTTTTGCAGCCTAGGTGGGCAAAGGGGCCCATATTCCAAAGAGCACCTTTAGGATTTCACAGGTCATTTACCTACTTACCACACATTAGGGCCCCTGGAAAATGCCAGGGCAGTATAACTACCCCACAAGTGACCCCATTTTGGAAAGAAGACACCCCAAGGTATTCCGTGAGGGGCATGGCGAGTTCCTAGAATTTTTTATTTTTTGTCACAAGTTAGTGGAAAATGCTGATTTTTTTTAAATTTATATATATTCCACTAACTTGTGTATAAAAAAATGGGAAAAGTTGTCTTTTGCCAAGATATTTCTCTCACCCAGCATGGGTATATATAAAATGACACCCCAAAACACATTCCCCACCTTCTCCTGAGTACGGAGATACCAGATGTGTGACACTTTTTTGCAGCCTAGGTGGGCAAAGGGGCCCATATTCCAAAGAGCACCTTTCGGATTTCACAGGTCATTTTTTACAGAATTTGATTTCAAACTCCTTACCACACATTTGGGCCCCTAGAATGCCAGGGCAGTATAACTACCCCACAAGTGACCCCATTTTGGAAAGAAGACACCCCAAGGTATTTCGTGATGGGCATAGTGAGTTCATAGAAGTTTTTATTTTTTGTCACAAGTTAGTGGAATATGAGACTTTGTAAGAAAAGAAAAAAAAAAAAAAAATCATCATTTTCCGCTAACTTGTGACAAAAATAAAAAGTTCTATGAACTCACTATGCCCATCAGCGAATACCTTAGGGTGTGTACTTTCCGAAATGGGGTCATTTGTGGGGTGTTTGTACTGTCTGGCCATTGTAGAACCTCAGGAAACATGACAGGTGCTCAGAAAGTCAGAGCTGCTTCAAAAAGCGGAAATTCACATTTTTGTACCATAGTTTGTAAACGCTATAACTTTTACCCAAACCATTTTTTTTTTACCCAAACATTTTTTTTTTATCAAAGACATGTAGAACAATATATTTAGAGCAAAATTTATATATGAATGTCGTTTTTTTTGCAAAATTTTACAACTGAAAGTGAAAAATGTCATTTTTTTGCAAAAAAATCGTTAAATTTCGATTAATAACAAAAAAAGTAAAAATGTCAGCAGCAATGAAATACCACCAAATGAAAGCTCTATTAGTGAGAAGAAAAGGAGGTAAAATTAATTTGGGTGGTAAGTTGCATGACCGAGCAATAAACCGTGAAAGTAGTGTAGGTCAGAAGTGTAAAAAGTGGCCTGGTCTTTCAGGGTGTTTAAGCACTGGGGGCTGAGGTGGTTAAAGTTCCAAGCAAATTTCAATGAGTTCTTCAGAAAAGTCTAATATGCTCTTGGTACTAGTTAACTAAAATTACAAACTTCTAATGAAACATATTGGGCTTTGGGATCTTGTCATGGCTGCCAAAATCCTTATATTTTTGGGATAGTTACTTAAATGTGATTTCTAGATTGTCTTTCGGTGAAATTGGTTTTATCTGCTTGAGATGACATAATCCAAGGACTGAGGTGAGTTATTGTGTTCTGTGTGCAGCACTGTAGAGCATGTTGGTGGTATATAAATCGCAAAAACTAAGTGAAATGTAGAGTACCGCACAGTATACAATACATAGCACACAGAAAATATATAATTACTAGTGTTGGGGCGCGAATATTTGAATCACGAATTTTAATCACGAATATCACCACTTCGAGAATTGGCGAAGATTTAGAATATAGTGCTATATATTTGTATTCTCGAATATTCTAGATTTTTCTTTCATCAGTAACCTCCCTTCTTGCTTGTGGGCCAATGAGAAGGCTGCAATGTCTTTGTCTGAGCTTAGCAACATCCCTAGCAACCTATAGGAAAGTTGCCTACCCCTTTACTATATAAGAACCTCCTCAGCAGCCATTTTCTGCATTTTTTTGCAATTCTGAGAGAGAGAGCAGTGACATTGCTGTGCTCTGTGCTTTACTGTTTAATTACATTAGATAGTTAGTTAGCTCATATATATAATACAGATAGTTAGTGGGAGATAGTGATATAGTGTAGCTTATAGGTTCCAGTGCAGGGTGTTATGTAGTGTGATATGTTCTGCTGTCCATACATACATGCTGCAGACATAGTGCTGTGATGTCACAAGTTCACAACAATACTAAGTGCACCAATCAGTAATATGTAGTCAGACCTGCTAAAATGTGAAGTTGCATGTATTGTGCAAAAATATGCGCATCATTAATAGCCGATTTTCGCAATCGCGATTTTTTTGGAGCACTCTATCTGCATATAAAGCTATTGTAATGTTCTGCTATGCCAACCATTTTCTCCAGTCTCAGGAAACTTCTAGCAACTTGAAAAAATGTAGCAAAAGTGACCTACACCTGTATTGCACGCGCAATACACCCATATTACATTGCCGTTTTTTGCAATCAAGAAAATAATCGTGAATTCTCGAATTCTCGAATATGACGAATATTCGCCCAAATATTCGTGAAATATTGCGAATTCGAATATTGCCCCTACCGCTCATCCCTAATAATTACTTGCAATAAACCAGTATTACAGTCATATGATCTGCTTAGATAAGACAACTCCATAATAGGGAATACCAAGGACCATCATACCACAGGAACATGTCAGGAACATGAGAACTAGTTCTAAAGGTCCTTTAATTTGGACCAATGTGTCAGGCGATTATACATGTAGATGAAATGTTTTATTTAGCAGATACCTATATAAGCAACATTGGATTATGGCTATAGAAAAGTAGTTTGAGTCAATTTTCTTTTTTGTCCTAAAAATGACTCCACAAATCAAGTCATTTCTAATGCTAAGCTGTTAAGTCACATATCAGACAGAAGAATTGAACTATGCCTTATGGATAAAACCGGAGATGGATAAAATACTGACAATTCAAACAAAATAGCCAAGCCGGGTGTTTACAAAGTTACTGAATATTTTATCTATGCATAAACTATGTCCAGGGGCGTAGCTATAGGGGGTGCAGAGGTAGCAGTCGCTACCGGGCCCAGGAGCCTGAGTGGGCCCAAAGACCCTTGCGCCCCATAAGAAGACACCAGTATTATAGAAAGTTCATGCTGGTCAAGTTATAGCTCTGGCTGGAGGGAAGGGCTTGGGTCAAGAATTTGTCATGGTGGGGTTGGGAGGGGGTAATCTACTGTTAAAACTTTTTCCGCAGGCAGCATGAAGGCTATGTGCTTCCCTAGCAACAAAACACTGAGGGAAGGGGGAGACCCAAGCTGAACCTTTAGACCAGGGCCCATGAGCCTTTAGCTACGCCCCTAACTATGTCATTTTGTTACAAGGTGGAATACTGTACCTCTTTAGTAAAATATTTTTGCTTTGGTGCTTCTTCTTATATCTATGTAGGTCCCTGGGCCTTAAAGGGGTTCTGCACTTTGTTTAAACTGATGATCTATCCTCTGGATAGATCATCAGCTTCTGATCAGCGGGGGTTCGAAACCCGGGACCCCCGCCGATCAGCTGTTTGAGAAGGCAGCAGCGGTCCAGCAGCGCCGCGGCCTTCTCACTGTTTACCGCTGGCCGAGTGACGTCATGACTTGTATCAACTGGCCTGGGCGCGGCTAAGCTCCATTCAAGGGAACGGAGCTTAGCCGCGCCCAGGCCAGTGATACTAGTCGTGACGTCACTGGGCCTGCGGTAAACAGTGAGAAGGCCGTGGCACTGTTGGAGCACCACTGCCTTCTCAAACAGCTGATCAGCGGGGGTCCCGGGTGTCGGACCCCCACCAATCAGATGCTGATGATCTATCCAGAGTATAGATCATCAGTTTAAACAAAGTTCAGAACCCCTTTAAGATTCCAATGACTAACTCATATACCTAACAAAATGGTACTAATGGAAATGTAATGTGATATTTGCAACTTCCACTTCCTATGTACTCAGTATTTGTGTTGAATAATGTATACAAAGCATATAATAGTTTCTAGCCTAGTAGATTTAAAGCAAGTCACTCCAAATACCAGTTTGAAAGTAAGCATTCCACACTGTAGGGTAGGTGCCCTGAAACATAACCATACCATTCTTGTGAAAATCCATGGTTTTTGGTGCACCATGAGTGGAGCCTGCTCCATCAGGTGTACCTGCTGTCCCCTATGTCATCACCACTACTGGCTGTGGAATCCTAGGGCCTGTCAGTCAAACAAGAAGGTGTTTGGCACCATTACTGGAAAAATGCATGCTGGTCAAGTTACACCTTTGGATGGAAGGAAGGAGTTAGGTCAAGTTTTCGGCATAGGGGAGAAGTGGGGTGCCGTTTCAATTTTTGCCTCAGGCAGCACGAAGGCTATGTGCTTCCCTGCCCCTTGCCACAAAGAACTGAGGGAAGGGGGGCCCAAGCTGAACTTTTGCAACAGGGCCTATGAGCCTTTAGCTATGCCCCTGATGACAATCATCATGAAGTGATGGCATATGTTAGTGGAATATATGTTACATATGTTATAGGAATATAGCTTTAATAATTATACACTAATGTTACTACCCTGATCTTGTGATAGCTCATCATTCTTCACTATGATTATGTGTATACCTTGTGGCATGTTTCCCTATGGTTTGGCTAGTTAGTAATATAATTAGAATGACACAGTTCTTCCTTTCAGTGCATTTATTGCTGTATCGTTCGACTATCCATCCAGACATGAATAACCAGATACACGTGCTGATGTCTGACTGTACCTTCAATTATTATTATAATAAACCAGGTTTACCATCAAACAGCTACCTGACTGTAAATGTAATTCTAGCTAGTTTGAAGAAACAAAGTCAGTATACAGTTAAACATTGGTACTTACATGGAGAAAGTATGTTATCAAACAGGTTGGCAAGTCCAGGCCACTAACCCAAACTGTGCTGCTAAAAGTCAAACATCTCTTATTCCAAAGACTTGCACTGGAACATAATTAAAGTAGGTTTGGAATCACCTCTGTCTTAAGGTAGAAAAACATATTCTCTATATATCTAATACATTGTGTAGCAGTACTTGGGGTCTTATACATATATACATGTTACATATCAAATGTTACAGGAATTCCCCATCACAGAAATGAATGGCTTATATCTAGGACAGGCCATGATTTTCTGATCAGTCGGGTGTCCAACTGCTAGGACTCACACACTATTGTGACTGAGGGGGACACAGCACTGGTTTAGCATTGTGATGTGAAAATTATGGCAGGTGCCAGTGTATATGCCATCACTTTCTGTGACAGGAAAACCCTTTCACTTGGACTTAGATTGAGGAGGCCCACTCTGAACATGTTAAAAGAGGTATGCTGCCCACCATTAATGGGGATCTGTCATGAGAACATAACCTATTGTTTACATCACATTTTTATGCTAAACATAGAGTTTTTGGTGATTTGTTTTTTAAATTTTCCATGCCACTACATTCAAAAATTCAGCAATTTTTTATACTGGCCACTAAACCAAAAAATATGTCAAGACTTCCTGTCAGCCTAACTTCCTAACTTCAAATAAATAATTCAATATAGAAGATGGTGACAGCTTATCTACTCACCCTCTCAGCAAAATGACCTCCACACAGATCACAGAGCATCTTTGGAAAACTCTCCTATAGAAGTCAATGAGTCCCATGCAGTCTACTGTGTCTATGGCTGTTGAGGCTGCTGTAAAGCATATCTCTAAATGCTCTTAAACTGACCCTCCAGTTCAGGAAAAAAATGAACAGAAACTGGGGAATGAACAGAACACTTAACTGGTGTCCTCCTTTTCATTTTTTCAGCTGCAAATCCACCAGTTCCATGACTCCTCAACTATCATCCAAGATGGCTGCACTACTTCTCAGAGTACACTGGCTTTCAGAAGTGTGGTAGTATTTCTGAAACTGTGCAGTTTGTGAACTGTTCACATGGTGTTGTAGAAGAGTAAATCATGAGTGGACAAATGGCACGGTTGTGAATAAGCGATGTGGAAACTGTGGAGCACCTCCATTGATGTAAAAGGGGAACTTCAACTACATGGATTCACAGACACGCTACGGTGGAGCAGCTCACCACCAACATGAACCAGGAGACTAATAGATGTGTGTCTAAAATAACAGTTCAGTGAACCCTACTGCAAATAGTAAACAGATGGACACTGCACCTCTGCTAACAAAGTTGCATCGACAGAAAAGGCTACAATTTCTGTGGCAGTTACTGAATTGGACCTTTGCTGATTGGTAAAGGGTTGCATTCTCCAATAAGTGTTGTTTTCTTCTTTAACAAACAGATGGCTGTTGGTGAGTTACTTGAGAAACATCAGAAAACAAACACCCTGAAACCATTGTTGGAAACACACAAGATAGTGGTGGCTGTGTTATGGTCTGGGGAATGTTTTCATGGCTTTCTCTAGGCCTACTCATCCATATGGAAGGCACTCTCACTGATTTGGGTATGAATCCATTCTTGCAGATCATGTACACCCATACGGGTTGATTGTCTTCCTTGGGGCAGATGGGATCTTCCAGCAAGATATGTTACACAGCTAGAAATCTGACATGGTTTGGAAGTGCATGACCAAGACTTCCAAGTACTACCCTGGCCCCCTAATTCCCCAGACTTGAAACCAGTTGAGCATTTGTGGGACCACCTCAATTGTCCTGTTTGCTCTATGGATCCTGCCCCACGTACCGTCCAGCAGCTTTGGGATGCACTGCAATTCAGCATTGCTCCAGATACGTATGGCAACCTATCAGGACCTTAATGAGTCACTCCCAGCCCATCGATCTGCTACAGTCAGGTCCATAAATATTGGGACATCGACACAATTCAAATTTTTTTGGCTTTATACACCACCACAATGGATTTGAAATGAAACGAACACGATGTGCTTTAACTGCAGAATGTCAGCTTTAATTTGAGGGTATTTATATCCAAATCAGGTTAACGGTGTAGGAATTACAACAGTTTGCATATGTGCCTCCCACTTGTTAAGGGACCAAAAGTAATGGGACAGGATAATAATCATAAATCAAACTTTCACTTTTTAATACTTGGTTGCAAATCCTTTGCAGTCAATTACAGCCTGAAGTCTGGAACGCATAGACATCACCAGACGCTGGGTTTCATCCCTGGTGATGCTTTGCCAGGCCTCTACTGCAACTCTCTTTCGTTCCTGCTTGTTCTTGGGGCATTTTTCCTTCAGTTTTGTCTTCAGCAAGTGAAATGCATGCTCAATCGGATTCAGGTCAGGGGATTGACTTGGCCATTGCATAACATTCCACTTCTTTCCCTTAAAAACTCTTTGGTTGCTTTTGCAGTATGCTTTGGGTGAAGCGCCGTCCAATGAGTTCTGAAGCATTTGGCTGAATATGAGCAGATAATATTGCCTGAAACACTTCAGAATTCATCTTGCTGCTTTTGTCAGTAGTCACATCATCAATAAATACAAAAGAACCAGTTCCATTAGCAGCCATACATGCCCACGCCATGACACTACCACCACCATGCTTCACTGATGAGGTGGTATGCTTAGGATCATGAGCAGTTCCTTTCCTTCTCCATACTCTTCTCTTCCCATCACTCTGGTACAAGTTGATCTTGATCTCATCTGTCCATAGGATGTTGTTCCAGAACTGTGAAGGCTTTTTTAGATGTCGTTTGGCAAACTCTAATCTGGCCTTCCTGTTTTTGAGGCTCACCAATGGTTTACATCTTGTGATGAACCTTCTGTATTCACTCTGGTAAAGTCTTCTCTTGATTGTTGACTTTGACACACATACACCTACCTCCTGGAGAGTGTTCTTGATCTGGCCAACTGTTGTGAAGGGTGTTTGCTTCACCAGGGAAAAAATTCTTCGGTCTTCCACCACAGTTGTTTTCCGTGGTCTTCCGGGTCCTTTGGTGCTGCTGAGCTCACCAGGGCGTTCCTTCTTTTTAAGAATGTTCCAAACAGTTGTTTTGGCCACATAATCATAAATCAAAAAGCAGAAGAATAACGACACTCACCGAGACTTTTACCACTTGCAGCTTTATTTCAGGTTAAAAACAGAGCAGATGCGGGTCACTTCTCAGAGACACAAGGCCACAGCCGTTTTGCGCTTAGAAGCGTCAAGTTGTTTTGGCCACGCCTAATGTTTTTGCTATCTCTCAGTTTTTTTTTCAGCCTAATGATGGTTTGCTTCACTGATAGTGACAACTCGTTGGATCTAATCTTGACAGTTGACAGCAACAGATTCCAAATGCAAATAGCACACTTGAGATGAACTCTGGACCTTTTATCTGCTCATTGTAATCTTGATATTGAGGGAATAACAAACACCTGGCAGTAGAATAACACACAGTTGCAGTAGAGGCCTGGCAGAGCATCACCAGGGATGAAACCCAGCGTCTGGTGATGTCTATGTGTTCCAAACTTCAGGCTGTAATTGACTGCAAAGGATTTGCAACCAAGTATTAAAAAGCGAAAGTTTGATTTATGATTATTATTCTGTCCTATTACATTTGGTCCCTTACCAAGTGGGAGGCACATATTCAAACTGTTGTAATTCCTACACCGTTCACCTGATTTGGATGTAAATACCCTCAAATTAAAGCTGACCATCTGCAGTTAAAGCACATCTTGTTATTGTTTCATTTCAAATCCATTGTGGTGGTGTATAGAGCCAAAAATGTTAGAAATGTGTCAATGTCCCAATATTTATGGACCTGACTGTATCTGTGATGCATGCGGTGGTTACTCTGGATATTAGCTGGGGGTCATAATAATGTTACTTGACTGTGTGGTTCTGTCACTTTACAAATTATTAGTCAGCAGACTATATAATTAAAGTAATAACTGGAATTGGTGAACTACAGTACTCAAAAACATTATCAAAATTAGGGTTATGTAGTTTAGAAAAAATATGGCTGAGAGTAAATTGAATAACTATTTATAAATAGAGGTCAATATAGAGATCTTTCCCATGATCTTACTATACCCAGGACTGTGATGTTGACAAGGGGACATACTCTACGTCTAGAGGAAAGAAGGTTTCTCCATCAACATAGAATGGGATTCTTTACTGTAAGAGCAGTCGGACTTTCTGGAGTGTAATAATATTAAAGGTTACAGTTACTAGATTTCTGGAGAAATATTATTGATCCAGGAAGTTATTCTGATTGACTGATTGGAGTCAGGAAAGAATGTATTCCCCATAAATGAGGAAAATTGGCCTTCCTCTTGATCAACTTTGCAAGATAATAGGCGGCTGAACTGGACGGACGTAGGTCTATTTTAGTCTTACAAAATATGTTACTATGATTGGCCTGCACTGCTCATGTGAATAGTGCTGGCCAATCCAAGAGCAGGGGTGGACAAGTATGAAGTGGCTTGGTCAACTGATGCAGTGTGGATCAGATAGTTTGACAAGTGGTGCAGCCATCTAAGATGACAGAAGAGGAGTCTGAAAATTAGCAGAACTGCATATGAAAAGTTGGACACAATGCTAATATTCTGCTCATTCCAAAATAAATGTTAATTTTTTGTTGAACAGTTAACAACAGCCTAGACAAGATTGTGGACGCCATAATTATATACAGAAGATAAAAAAAGAAAAGAAAAAAGAATGGAGTAGAATAGAAAAAAAGAATATGTACCACAAGCTGAATTTAACTATAGGTGACAATTCCTTTAATCTTAACCTTGCGCCAGACCTCCTCTTGTTCTAAAAACAAAGGTCTTCACATATGGTTGCTTGCTTTATGGATTTTATAAAAGAGTGAAGAGAGCTGCTATAAAAGGCAGTCTATGCTATGGTGGGTCTAGCTTATCCACCAATTAATTTGTATGAGTGTTGTGTTGGCAACTCTGTTTCAGGCTAAATTAAACTCTACCTACACTTTTACATAAATTTATGGCAGAATAAGCTGCCACGTGTGTACATGAATGATACCACTATTTCTGGCCATTATCTGACTTGTATCTGGCATTTCTTTTGTAGTTTCCGCTCTTCAGGCTATATATTTAATTCTGAGCTCTCCCTGAGCTTGCCAGTAGAGACTAGCTGTTATGATGTCTGCTCATGGAGTACATATAGAGACAACAATTTCTGTTCCTTAACTCATTCACTCAGAATCTAGAAGCGCCATATAGGACATTACAGAGAAGAATTGAACATTATTGCTGTTTATAAATCACTTATTTTTAGCTTTTCCAATCTCTGCGTTAGTGTTAGTGTCTTTCACACTGCAGCTCACCTCCTCCCCCTCCCCGCTCCATAGACTTCTATTGGTAGTTATAATTTAATCCTTCAGTGAGCTGACAGTTCTACTTAGTCTCTCCAGATGGATTCAGCTAATAATTCACAGTGAATGTTAATTTGGGATAGAATGGGGTGAACAAATAGTACAGATAGCTGACGAGCAAGGCATTTTTATAATGTTATGTTACAAAGTTTCATATATTTGCCTGTACTACTGATGTGTGCAAAGATGCGTGGCAAATTAGTGATCATTTAGAGCTGGCCAGCCAGAAACAGCAAGTAATTGAAATATGATATATATGGATATAGCAAAGATTAACTTGACACTTAACTCATAAAATACGTCAAGTTTTCAAGTGTCAGATTAATGACTGCTGTATCCGTAAGCAGCATTTGTGGGAGAAGGCTCATTCTTTATTTTGGATAGGGACCTTCAGTTGTATGTGTGTGTTTTCATTAATATAACCGTAGCATAATTTAATCTGCTGCATTTCTCAGGTCTTATATTAGTTCTAAACCTATATGCAATGCACAATCTTACTGAACAGTATATAAAGAGTCCCTTAGCTATGCAGAGTTTCAGATATTTAATCATTCCCTGCCAGTGTATTATAGGTAGTAGCTAACGGAAATGGTAAATTAAGCAGACTTTGGAGCAATGTTCTACGTCTATCAATATTGGCTTATTGTATGTTATTCTCATTTATATTTTTTGACAAATTTAACTAATATCATATGTATTTCATTAAATTTTTCAGATTTAATATTGGATAAGGTGTGGAGCACAACGCGTAAAACAGTCAATATTTTTTGGCCAACACTTTAAATAACAAATAATTTAGAATACTCCATTGTTCCACTGAAAATGCGTAAAAAAAACAATCCGTGAAACAATATATATGGGTTTCTGTTATCCCAATATAGGTTCAAACAAAACTTTGAAATATATCTCAGGAAATCCCATTAGTAGAAGTTTTCCCATATACTTTTACCAGCAGATATGTTCCATTTAAATACTTATTTTAGAGAAGTGTAACATCTATCCATGGGCTGCAGCAAGGGCCCATTTAAATAAATGAATTCGAACTGCAGTACCAGACACATCTACACAGCTGATCTATCTACTACTGTTGGACTATTTGCTAATATTTTGTGAAAAATGTGAGGTTATCAACAGCCATTAAAAGTTTCCTTAGGCAAGAAGGTTTTGATTCACCTTAAGAATTAGTATAAACTAATGACCCCTTATAGGATAATATAAGAGGTATGTGAAGTACGCACTTTGCCTGAGATGACCTGAAATTACCAGTTGACTCTAAACTATGGCATCTTCACTAAAGCATCCTTTAATGCACCAATTTAGGTGGCCCGCAACCTGTAGATCATTTTGCTGTAGTATAGCTCTCCAGGGCATAGCAGGTGTAGTTATCAGTCACTGTCATTAGTTCTAGTGATTCAAGCTCTAATTCTATGACTTCTTCTGCATTTGGAAGAAGTTATGAAAACACTGGGACAGGCTTACTAATCATGTCTAATATTTAGACAATGTAAAGTTAGGGTCCTACGACACTGCCCAATGTGACAATAAGGCCCCATTCACATGACTATATTTCAGATGTGGACCCATTTATTTCAATTGGGTCGCAAAAACAGGAGGACAGCACATTGTGTGCCGTCCTCATCCGAATGTCCGTTCTACAGCTCCGCAAAAAAAGATAGAACGTGTCCAATTCTTATTCATTTTGCTGTCAAGAATAGTCATTGTTACGATGGGTCCACCCGCAAAGAAAATAGATGCAACACAGATGTCACACGGACGACATCTGTATTTTTTGCAGACTGCAAAAGACATACGATGGTGTGAATGCACCCTAAATGTCATGCTGGTTGTTTGCATTGGCCTAGTACACGGGCTGATACAAAGTATATGTGGCAGGAACAATTACTGTTGCGTTCATTATCAGCAGCACATGCCCAATTACACTGAGATGTGCTTTGGAAAATCTTTCATTCTGAAATCAGCTTTTGCTCATTTGCCATCTGATCAGTCGCTCACTCATACAGACCAATTGGGAATGAGCGTTCTTATGTATATCCGGCAGTGGGACCTTTAGACCAGGGGGCTGTGTGTTTCTGCTCCAGTTAGGATTTCCATTATACTGACCTCATTTGATGCAGAATGATAGAAATCTGAAACTCTGCGGCAGTAGTCATATATCATTCTAATCCACAGATGAACGGTGCACTTGAATTCATAGGAGATCATTTTATATATGAACAATCTCTTTCATGAATGAGAAACATGTTCACTCGGATTACTGTCTGTTTGTCCACCAAATATAATGTTTCACTTCTCCAACCCAAGAAATAAATGTATGGCATATTTTGTAGGATATACCATATATCGGAATCTGATTGGGTCCCAACTATCAGAACTGATATCTATGCGAGAATAGGGGTTCCCTAATCCATAACTGCCTGTACTAGTTGGAGGCAGCAATCACTAAGAGTAGATAGGTCATTAGTATCTGATTGGTGGGAGTCTGACACCCAGAATCAGTTTGAGGAGGCCATGGACCTCCGGAGAGCTCTGCGGCCACCTTCCAGCTTACCAAGCTCTATGCCGAACATTGTCTAGTGGCTGTGCTGGGTATTGTAGCTCACTTGAAAGGGACTGAGCAGTGCCTATGCCACCAGAGCGATGAATGTGACATCACTGGTCTAGGGTAACCTGTGAGAAGTACTGCGGCCTCCTCAAACAGCTAATCGGTGGGGGGTCCCATGTGTCAGATACTGATGACCTATCCTGAGGACAGATCATCAGTGTAAAACATTTGGAAACCCCTTTAAATCCATGTGTTCCTTCATCGCTTTCATGTCTTTAATATGAATCTACATTGCAGAAAATAAAACAAGAAAAACCGTCAAATGAAAAAGCGTGTCCAAACCTTTGACTGGTACTGCACATTGCTGCTGCCCTTTCAAACAGCTCATCGGTAGGGGTGCCAAGAGTCAGATCCTAACCAAGCTGTTATCATTGGTGTATACATCGATATTGTAATCCCAGAAAACCCCTTTAAATGGCTTTGGTTGAAATATCCCTTTTAGAAGATTGTTTCAATAATTTTGGCTTACTAAGGCTACTTTCACACTAATGTTTTCTTTTTCCGGTATTGAGATCCGTCATAGGGGCTCAATTCCCGAAAAAAATGCTTCCGTTTTGTCCCTATTCATTGTCAATGGGGACAAAACTGAACTGAACAGAATGGAGTGCTTCAAAATGCATTCCGTTCCGTTTAGTTCCGTTCCCATACCGGAGAGCAAACCGCAACATGCTGTAGTTTGCTTTCTGTCCTGGGATGCGGAGCAAGACGGATCTGGCATGACCCCCAATGCAAGTCAATGGGGACAGATCCGTTTTCTCTGCCACAATCTGCCACAATAGAAAACGGATACGTCCTCCATTGAATTTTGCAATGTTAAAGATACGTTAAAGATAATACAACCGGATCCGTTCATAACGGATGCAGATGGTTGTATTATCAGTAACGGAAGCGTTTTTGCTGAACCCTGTCGGATCCAGTTAAAACCCTAGTGTGGAAGTAGCCTAATAAAGTGTGAGAATTTCTTTGATAGAGTTAACCTATTTGCATTTTTGGTAGTCTCATACCATGACATCCATATGACTAAAGCTTAACATGCTTACATTCATCTTTTAAAATAAGAAGGGGATTCTTTCAGCATTACTTGTCTGGACAATGAGCCAATAAAACACTTGTGTCACATTTTATATTTCAGGTATTGGTCTGGTTCCTCATGTGCAATTATCTAAGCAAGGCATAGATGGAACTGCCTGTGCACACACACACACAGCAGAATTTTGGGAGGGGACAGGTGTGGCCTAATATCAACATTCTGCGGACTGAGAAAATATTCTGCCACCCAGAAAAGCCAAACCACTCCTGTGGAAACAGAGATCTATTGTTGTCATGTCAGACATAGCTGAGTACAGATATGCACGATACTGTGGATTAGATGCCAAGATTGAGGATCCCTTGTATTTTGTTTATTTACTAATGTAATCCATACTTTTCATACTTGGATAAACGGGTTTGCATACTTACAAGAGACTATCGGCAAGCCAAGATGACTAGTGTAGAGCAGCATTAAAATACAATCATTTGCTTACACATGTTTCATACATGTTGTATGTAGAAACAGAATCTGTCTATCTAAGGTATGGGCGACCGTACAGTGCAGATTCTATGAAGTAGTATGCAATGAGCAAATGTAAACAATACAGATCAAAGAAAAGCTTTTATTTTGTATACCACAGGAAAAGATAAAAAAAAGAAAGAAGAAAAATAGCATATTTGGACAGTTATTTAACTCTGTAGTTTCCCTGTGAACAGAGCTGTCTCTGGTGTCAGCAGAGCTATCACTGTGCCATGAGTTTCTTCCCCCTTTCAGTCAAAAGGCCCTAAATGGGGCATTTCTATACTCCCCCAAGCATGCTATCGCATCCCCAGGAGATAACATTCTTCTGTGCCCTCCCAATTGCTGGTTTCCCCCATCCCTCTCCTCCTTCTACTGAGAACAAAGCTGAACCTCTCTGTATCCTGAGGAAGCTCCTGATCTAATTATCCATACATAGATAGTTACATCATTTGAGCTCCCGGGAAAGCACTGCCCATACTATATATGGTAACTGCCCATCTATGGGCAGTTTCATCACTGGAGGTTCCCCTGGCAGCATAGCGCTGGGAATGGGGGTTAATGGACTCTGGACAAAATAATCAGAGATAGCAGTGAAGGGAGAGGTCTCAAGGTCCCTGCCTCCTACTTCTGTGATCATACAGAAAGCCTATTAAACCCTACCTCATTTAGGGGATTTTTTCCCTTAAGTTTTGCCCATTCTAGTGAATGGATGCACAAGAAAAACATATCGCACACATATGCCATTTGTGTGTGGTCGTGTTTACTGGCCAGAACACGGATACATTTTAGATCACTCGTCTGAAAGAGACCTTGGAAGTCAAATGCCAAAAGGTGAAATTTTGCTCTGGTCGTGTAGGCTTAAACACCACTCATCACGAAAGGCTTAAAGTGGTGTGAAGTGGTACTTTAACCCGATAGGGACACAGCCTTATTTCACCTTAAGGACCAGGCCATTTTTTGCAAATGGTGCTGATAACTTTAAAACGCTTTCACTTATCCAGGCCATTCTGAGATTGTTTTTTCATCACATATTGTACTTCATGACACTGGTAAAATGAAGTCAAAAAAATTATTTTTTTTGCACAAAAAAATACCACATTTATCAAAAATTTTGAAAAATTAGCAAATTTAAAAGTTTCAGTTTCTCTACTTCTGTAATACATAATAATACCCCCCAAAATTGTGATGACTTTACATTCCCCATATGTCTACTTCATGTTTGAATTATTTTGGGAATGATATTTTATTTTTTGGGGATGTTACAAGGCTTAGAAGTTTAGAAGCAAATCTTGAAATTTTTCAGAAATTTACAAAAAAACAATTTTTAGGGACCAGTTCAGGTCTGAAGTCACTTTGCGAGGCTTACATAATGGAAACCACCCAAAAATGAACCCATCTAAGAAACTACACCCCTCCTAGGTATTCAAAACTGATTTTACATACATTGTTAACCCTTTAGGTGTTGCACAAGAGTTATTGGCAAATGCGGATGAAATTTGAGAATTTCATTTTTTTGTCTAATTTTCCATTTTAACCCATTTTTTCTACTAACAAAGCAATGGTTAACAGCCAAACAAGACTGTATCTTTATTGCCCTGACTCTGCCGTTTACAGAAACACCCAATATGTGGCCGTAAACTACTGTACGGCCACACAGCGGGGCGTAGAGTGAAAGGTGCGCCGTTTGGTTTTTTGAAGGCAAATTTTGCTGGACTGGTTTATTTACACCATGTCCCATTTGAAGCCCCACTGATGCACCCCTAGAGTAGAAACTCCCTAAAAGTGACCCCATCTAAGAAACTACACCCCTCAAGGTATATACGCCGTTAGCCCTTTAGGTGTTGCACAAGAGTTATTGGCAAATGGGGATGAAATTTGAAAATTTCATATTTTTTGCCTAATTTTCCATTTTAACCCATTTTTTCCACTAACAAAGCAAGGGTTAACAGCCAAACAAGACTGTATCTTGCCCTGACTCTGCCGTTTACAGAAACACCCAATATGTGGCCGTACACTACTGTACGGCCACACAGCGGGGCGTAGAGTGAAAGGTGCGCCGTTTGGTTTTTGGAGGGCTGATTTTTATGGACCGGTTTATTTACACCGTGTCCTGTTTCAACCCCCCTGATGCACCCCTGGAGTAGAAACTCCCTAAAAGTGACCCCATCTAAGAAACTACACCCCTCAAGGTATTCAAAACTGATTTTACATACGTTGTCAACCCTTTTGGTGTTGCACAAGAGTTATTGGCAAATGGGGATGAAATTTGAAAATTTCATTTTTTTGCCTTATTTTAAATTTTAACCCATTTTTTCCACTAACAAAGCAAGGGTTAACAGCCAAACAAGACTGTATCTTTATTGCCCTGACTCTGCCGTTTACAGAAAGATCCAATATGTGGGCGTACACTACTGTACGGCCACACAGCGGGGCGTAGAGTGAAAGGTGCGCCGTTTGGTTTTTGGAGCGCTGATTTTTATGGACTGGTTTATTTACACCGTGTCCTGTTTCAACCCCCCCTGATGCACCCCTGGAGTAGAAACTCCCTAAAAGTGACCCCATTTTGGAAACTATGGGATAAGGTGGCATTTTTTTGGGGACTATTTTTAGGGTACATATGATTTTTGTTTGCTCTATATTACATTTTCATCTCCATTTGCCATTAACTGTTGAGGAACACCTAAAGGTTTAATAAAGTTTGTGTAATCAGTTTTGAATACCTTGAGGGGTGTAGTTTCTTAGATGGGGTCACTTTTAGGGAGTTTTTACTCTAGGGGGGCATCAGGGGGGCTTCAAAAAGGGACATGGTGTCAATAAAAAAGGCCATCAAAATTGGCCTTCCAGAAACTATGTCGGTCCTTTCCTTTTGCGGCCTCCCTTTTACTGATACAGCAGTTTACGACCACAAATGTGGCGTTTCTGTAAACTACAGTATCAGGGTAATAAATATTAACTTTGTTTGGTTGTTAACCCTTGTTTTGTTACCGGAAAAAACGGATTGAAATGGAAAAGTGCAAAAAATAGCGTTTTTGGCACGTTTTTTTTTATTTTTTTTTAACCGTGTTAATCTAGGGGGTTAGGTCATGGGATATTTTTATAGAGGAGATTCTTACGGACGAGGCGATACCTAATAAGTCTACTTTTTTTTCCAATTATTTAGGTTTTTGACTAAATTATCCTTTTTGATACAAAATTTTTTTTTTGTATCTCTAAAGTCTGTGTCATTTTTTATTTTTTTTATCCGATTATCTTAAGTGTGGGCTCATTTTTTGCAGGATGAGCGGACGGTTTTATTGGCACTATTTTGTGGGCTATATGACCTTTTTGATCGCTTGCTATTAAACTTTTTGTTATGAAAGGTGACAAAAAAAAAACATTTTTTGTACCTTTTTTTTTTGACCGTGTTAATCTGGGGGGTTGGGTCATGGGGTATTTTTATAGAGGAGATTATTACCAACGCGGCGATACCTAATATGTCTACTTTTAATAAATTATTTTCGTTTTTTTTGGGTGTCTCAAGTCTGAGAACCATTTTTTTTTATCCGATGTCAGAGCTAAATTGGGATATAAATTTAGTACTCCATGGAAGTGTGATACTCCCTGAAGCAACCGTCAATGCAGAGGCCCGGATGATCGGGGCACGTGTCGCACTGAGTAGTGGTGTCCTTCCGTATCCCCCTCCTGCGACACACTCTGCACTTTTTTTGGGTTCGTCCCTTCTTTCCAGTATGGGGGACCACACCTGGAAAGTGTTGGCCAGGGACGATCCGGGCGCCTACAGTTCCCGAGGTACTCCGGCCTGCTCTTTCCCGGTCCGAAAAGATCAGGGCCTTGAGGACTGCCTCATAGAACTGGAGGAATGTCCCTGTGTTGCCAGCGCTCCGGGACAGCACAAAAGAGTTGTACAAGGCAACCTGTACCAAGTAGACCGCAACTTTTTTGTACCATGCCCGGGTTTTGCGTATGGCGTTATATGGCTTGAGGACTTGATCCGAGAGATCAACTCCTCCCATATACCGATTGTAGTTGACGATACAATCGGGCTTGAGGACCGTTGCCGCGGTACCTCGCACAGGGACAGGGGTGATGCCGTTACCATGAATTGTGGACAGCATAAGGACATCCCTCTTGTCCTTATACCTGACCAGCAACAGGTTTCCAGTGGTAAGGGCACGGGTCTCACCCCTGGGATAGGTACCTGGAGGGGGTGGGCAGGGAGGCCGCGTTGATTTTTCCGCACGGTCCCACAAGCGGACGTGGATTTGGCGGCAAGGGACTGGAACAAGGGGATACTGGTATAAAAGTTATCCACGTAAAGGTGGTAACTAGAGTTGAGCGAACACCTGGATGTTCGGGTTCGAGAAGTTCGGCCGAACTTCCCGGAAATGTTCGGGTTCGGGATCCGAACCCGATCCGAACTTCGTCCCGAACCCGAACCCCATTGAAGTCAATGGGGACCCGAACTTTTGGGCACTAAAAAGGCTGTAAAACAGCCCAGGAAAGAGCTAGAGGGCTGCAAAAGGCAGCAACATGTAGGCAAATCCCCTGCAAACAAATGTGGATAGGGAAATTAATTAAAATAAAAATTAAAAAAATAAAAATGAACCAATATCAATTGGACAGAGGTCCCATAGCAGAGAATCTGGCTTCACGTCAGCAGAGAATCAGTCTCTTCATGCCATAGCAAAGAATCTGGCTTCATGTCAGCAGAGAATCAGTCTCTTCATGCCATAGCAGAGAATCTGGCTTCATGTCAGCGCAGAATCAGTCTTCATGTCATAGCAGAGAATCAGGCTTCACGTCACCCACCACTGGAACAGGCCACTGTCACATATTTAGGCCCAGGCACCCAGACAGAGGAGAGAGGTCCCGTAACAGAGAATCTGGCCTTATGTCAGCACAGAATCTGTCTTCATGTCATAGCAGAGAATCAGGCTTCACGTCACCCACCACTGGAACAGGCCACTGTCACACATTTAGGCCCCGGCACCCAGACAGAGGAGAGCGGTCCCGTAACAGAGAATCTGGCCTTATGTCAGCGCAGAATCTGTCTTCATGTCATAGCAGAGAATCAGGCTTCACGTCACCCACCACTGGAACAGGCCACTGTCACATATTTAGGCCCAGGCACCCAGGCAGAGGAGAGAGGTCGCGTAACAGAGAATCTGGCTTCATGTCAGCACAGAATAAGTCTTCATGTCATAGCAGAGAATCAGGCTTCACGTCACCCACCACTGGAACAGGCCACTGTCACACATTTAGGCCCCGGCACCCAGACAGAGGAGAGCGGTCCCGTAACAGAGAATCTGGCCTTATGTCAGCGCAGAATCTGTCTTCATGTCATAGCAGAGAATCAGGCTTCACGTCACCCACCACTGGAACAGGACACTGTCACACATTTAGGCCCAGGCACCCAGGCAGAGGAGAGAGGTCCCGTAACAGAGAATCTGGCTTCATGTCAGCACAGAATAAGTCTTCATGTCATAGCAGAGAATCAGGCTTCACGTCACCCACCACTGGAACAGGCCACTGTCACACATTTAGGCCCAGGCACCCAGGCAGAGGAGAGAGGTCCCGTAACAGAGAATCTGGCCTTATGTCAGCGCAGAATCTGTATTCATGTCATAGCAGAGAATCAGGCTTCACGTCACCCACCACTGGAACAGGCCACTGTCACACATTTAGGCCCCGGCACCCAGACAGAGGAGAGCGGTCCCGTAACAGAGAATCTGGCCTTATGTCAGCGCAGAATCTGTCTTCATGTCATAGCAGAGAATCAGGCTTCACGTCACCCACCACTGGAACAGGCCACTGTCACACATTTAGGCCCAGGCGCCCAGGCACCCAGGCAGAGGAGAGAGGTCCCGTAACAGAGAATCTGGCCTTATGTCAGCGCAGAATCTGTATTCATGTCATAGCAGAGAATCAGGCTTCACGTCACCCACCACTGGAACAGGCCACTGTCACACATTTAGGCCCCGGCACCCAGACAGAGGAGAGCGGTCCCGTAACAGAGAATCTGGCCTTATGTCAGCGCAGAATCTGTCTTCATGTCATAGCAGAGAATCAGGCTTCACGTCACCCACCACTGGAACAGGCCACTGTCACACATTTAGGCCCAGGCACCCAGGCAGAGGAGAGAGGTCCCGTAACAGAGAATCTGGCCTTATGTCAGCGCACAATCTGTATTCATGTCATAGCAGAGAATCAGGCTTCACGTCACCCACCACTGGAACAGGCCACTGTCACATATTTAGGCCCAGGCACCCAGGCAGAGGAGAGAGGTCGCGTAGCAGAGAATCTGGCTTCATGTCAGCACAGAATAAGTCTTCATGTCATAGCAGAGAATCAGGCTTCACGTCACACACCACTGGAACAGGCCACTGTCACACATTTAGGCCCCGGCACACAGACAGAGGAGAGGTTCATTCAACTTTGGGTTGCCCCGCAATATAATGGTAAAATGAAATTAAAAATAGTATTGAATGAGGAAGTGCCCTGGAGTAGAATAATATATTGTTAAGGGGAGGTAGTTAATATCTAATCTGCACAAGGGATGGACAGGTCCTGTGGGATCCATGCCTGATTCATTTTTATGAACGTCAGCTTGTCCACATTGGCTGTAGACAGGCGGCTGCGTTTGTCTGTAATGACGCCCCCTGCCGTGCTGAATACACGTTCAGACAAAACGCTGGCCGCCGGGCAGGCCAGCACCTCCAAGGCATAAAAGGCTAGCTCTGGCCACGTGGACAATTTGGAGACCCAGAAGTTGAATGGGGCCGAACCATCAGTCAGTACGTGGAGGGGTGTGCACAGGTACTGTTCCACCATGTTAGTGAAATGTTGCCTCCTGCTAACACGTTCCGTATCAGGTGGTGGTGCAGTTAGCTGTGGCGTGGTGACAAAACTTTTCCACATCTCTGCCATGCTAACCCTGCCCTCAGAGGAGCTGGCCGTGACACAGCTGCGTTGGCGACCTCTTGCTCCTCCTCTGCCTTCGCCTTGGGCTTCCACTGGTTCCCCTGTGACATTTGGGAATGCTCTCAGTAGCGCGTCTACCAACGTGCGCTTGTACTCGCGCATCTTCCTATCACGCTCCAGTGTAGGAAGTAAGGTGGGCACATTGTCTTTGTACCGGGGATCCAGCAGGGTGGCAACCCAGTATTCCGCACACGTTAAAATGTGGGCAACTCTGCTGTCGTTGCGCAGGCACTGCAGCATGTAGTCACTCATGTGTGCCAGGCTGCCCAGAGGTAAGGACAAGCTGTCCTCTGTGGGAAGCGTATCGTCATCGTCCTGTGTTTCCCCCCAGCCACGCACCAGTGATGGGCCCGAGCTGCTTTGGGTGCCACCCCGCTGTGAACATGCTTCATCCTCATCCTCCTCCACCTCCTCCTCATCCTCGTCCTCCTCGTCCTCCAGTAGTGGGCCCTGTCTGGCCACATTTGTACCTGGCCTCTGGTGTTGCAAAAAACCTCCCTCTGAGTCACTTTGAAGAGACTTGCCTGAAAGTGCTAAAAATGACCCCTCTTCCTCCTCTTCCTCCTGGGCCACCTCCTCTTCCATCATCGCCCTAAGTGTTTTCTCAAGGAGACATAGAAGTGGTATTGTAACGCTGATAACGGCGTCATCGCCACTGGCCATGTTGGTGGAGTACTCGAAACAGCGCAACAGGGCACACAGGTCTCGCATGGAGGCCCAGTCATTGGTGATGAAGTGTGTCTGATCCGCAGTGCGACTGACCCGTGCGTGCTGCAGCTGAAACTCCACTATGGCCTGCTGCTGCTCGCACAGTCTGTCCAGCATATGCAAGGTGGAGTTCCACCTGGTGGGTACGTCGCATATGAGGCAGTGAGCGGGAAGGCCGAAGTTACGCTGTAGCGCAGACAGGCGAGCAGCGGCAGGGTGTGAACGCCGGAAGCGCGAACAGACGGCCCGCACTTTATGCAGCAGCTCTGACATGTCGGGGTAGTTGCGAATGAACTTCTGCACCACCAAATTCAGCACATGCGCCAGACAAGGGATGTGCGTCAAACCGGCTAGTCCCAGAGCTGCAACGAGATTTCGCCCATTATCGCACACCACCAGGCCGGGCTTGAGGCTCACCGGCAGCAACCACTCGTCGGTCTGTTGTTCTATACCCCGCCACAACTCCTGTGCGGTGTGGGGCCTGTCCCCCAAACATATGAGTTTCAGAATGGCCTGCTGACGTTTACCCCGTGCTGTGCTGAAGTTGGTGGTGAAGGTGTGTGGCTGACTGGATGAGCAGGTGGAAGAAGAGGAGGAGGAAGCTGACTAGGAGGAGGAGGAGACAGGAGGCAAAGAATGTTGCCCTGCGATCCTTGGCGGCGGAAGGACGTGCGCCAAACAGCTCTCCGCCTGGGGCCCAGCCGCCACTACATTTACCCAGTGTGCAGTTAGGGAGATATAGCGTCCCTGGCCGTGCTTACTGGTCCACGTATCTGTGGTTAGGTGGACCTTGCCACAGATGGCGTTGCGCAGTGCACACTTGATTTTATCGGACACTCGTTTGTGCAGGGAAGGCACGGCTCTCTTGGAGAAGTAGTGGCGGCTGGGAACAACATACTGTGGGACAGCAAGTGACATGAGCTGTTTGAAGCTGTGTGTGTCCACCAGCCTAAATGACAGCATTTCATAGGCCAGTAGTTTAGAAATGCTGGCATTGAGGGCCAGGGATCGAGGGTGGCTAGGTGGGAATTTACGCTTTCTCTAAAATGTTTGTGAGATGGAGAGCTGAACGCTGCCGTGTGACATGGTTGAGATGCTTGGTGACGCAGGTGGTGGTGTTGGTGGTACATCCCATGTTTGCTGAGCGGCAGGTGCCAACGTTCCTCCAGAGGCAGAGGAAGAGGCCGAGGCGGCGGCAGCAGCAGCAGAAGAGGCCGAGGCGGCGGCAGCAGCAGAAGAGGCCGAGGCAGCAGCAGCAGAAGAGGCAGCAGGGGAAGCCTGAGTGACTTCCTTGTTTTTAAGGTGTTTACTCCACTGCAGTTCATGCTTTGCATGCAGGTGCCTGGTCATGCAGGTTGTGCTAAGGTTCAGAACGTTAATGCCTCGCTTCAGGCTCTGATGGCACAGCGTGCAAACCACTCGGGTCTTGTCGTCAGCACATTGTTTGAAGAAGTGCCATGCCAGGGAACTCCTTGAAGCTGCCTTTGGGGTGCTCGGTCCCAGATGGCGGCGGTCAGTAGAAGGCGGAGTCGCTTGGCGGCGGGTGTTCTGATTTTGCCCACTGCTCCCTCTTTTGCTACGCTGTTGGCTCGGTCTCACCACTGCCTCTTCCTCCGAACTGTGAAAGTCAGTGGCACGACCTTCATTCCATGTGGGGTCTAGGACCTCATCGTCCCCTGCATCGTCTTCCACCCAGTCTTGACCCCTGACCTCCTGTTCAGTCTGCACACTGCAGAAAGACGCAGCAGTTGGCACCTGTGTTTCGTCATCATCAGGGACGTGCTGAGGTGGTATTCCCATGTCCTCATCATCAGGAAACATAAGTGGTTGTGCGTTAGTGCATTCTATCTCTTCCACCCCTGGTGAAGAGCTAGGTGGATGCCCTTGGGAAACCCTGGCAGCAGAGTCTTCAAACAGCATAAGAGACTGCTGCATAACTTGAGGCTCAGACAGTTTCCCTGATATGCATGGGGGTGATGTGACAGACTGATGGGCTTGGTTTTCATGCGCCATCTGTGCGCTTTCTGCAGAAGACTGGGTGGGAGATAATGTGAACGTGCTGGATGCACTGTCGGCCACCCAATTGACTAATGCCTGTACCTGCTCAGGCCTTACCATCCTTAGAACGGCATTGGGCCCCACCAAATATCCCTGTAAATTCTGGCGGCTACTGGGACCTGAGGTAGTTGGTACACTAGGACGTGTGGCTGTGGCAGAACGGCCACGTCCTCTCCCAGCACCAGAGGGTCCACTAACACCACCACGACCATGTCCATGTCCTCGTCCGCGTCCCTTATTAGATGTTTTCCTCATTGTTCCCGTTCACCACAATTTTGAGAATGGCAAATTTGGGAATAGTTTTTCAACCCAGAAAAAAAAGTGTGCTTTTACGGTCACTACAAATAACTTGAGCAGCTAAAACAGTACAGATTTGCTTGAATAGAAATGAGACCTGTTTTTTTTTTGCACTGTGTGACAGGTTAAGGTTTAATCTCAGAATCAGACTTCTATCTGCACGGTAGCGTGTGTCTTAGGTTTTTCTGAATGACACTATCAATACCTTCAATGTAAGATATCCTTTTTGGGATAGATTTCAAGTAGGCCTCAAATACCAGAAACTAGTTATTTTGAGAATGGCAAATTTGGGAATAGTTTTTCAACCCAGAAAAAAAAGTGTGCTTTTAGGGTCACTACAAATAACTTGAGCAGCTAAAACAGTACAGATTTGCTTGAATAGAAATGTGAGACCTGTTTTTTTTTGCACTGTGTGACAGGTTAAGGTTTAATCTCAGAATCAGACTTCTATCTGCACGGTAGCGTGTGTCTTAGGTTTTTCTGAATGACACTATCAGTACCTTCAATGTAAGATATTCTTTTTGGGATAGATTTCAAGTAGGCCTCAAATACCAGAAACTAGTTATTTTGAGAATGGCAAATTTGGGAATGGTTTTTCAACCCAGAAAAAAAAGTGTGCTTTTACGGTCACTACAAATAACTTGACCAGCTAAAACAGTACAGATTTGCTTGAATAGAGATGTGAGGCCTGTTTTTTTTTGCGCTGTGTGACAGGTATAGGTTTAATCACAGAATCAGACTTCTATCTGCACGGTAGCGTGTGTCTTAGGTTTTTCTGAATGACACTATCAATACCTTCAATGTAAGATATCCTTTTTGGGATAGATTTCAAGTAGGCCTCAAATACCAGAAACTAGTTATTTTGAGAATGGCAAATTTGGGAATGGTTTTTCAACCCAGAAAAAAAAGTGTGCTTTTACGGTCACTACAAATAACTTGACCAGCTAAAACAGTACAGATTTGCTTGAATAGAAATGTGAGACCTGTTTTTTTTTGCACTGTGTGACAGGTTAAGGTTTAATCTCAGAATCAGACTTCTATCAGCACGCTAGCGTGTGTCTTAGGTTTTTCTGAATGACACTATCACTAGCTTCAATGTAAGATATCCTTTTTGGGATAGATTTCAAGTAGGCCTCAAATACCAGAAACTAGTTATTTTGAGAATGGCAAATTTGGGAATAGTTTTTCAACCCAGAAAAAAAAAGTGTGCTTTTACGGTCACTACAAATAACTTGACCAGCTAAAACAGTACAGATTTGGTTAAATAGAGATGTGAGGCCTGTTTTTTTTTGCGCTGTGTGACAGGTATAGGTTTAATCAGAGAATCAGATTTCTATCAGCACGCTAGCGTGTGTCTTAGGTTTTTCTGAATGACACTATCACTAGCTTCAATGTAAGATATTCTTTTTGGGATAGATTTCAAGTAGGCCTCAAATACCAGAAACTAGTTATTTTGAGAATGGCAAATTTGGGAATGGTTTTTCAACCCAGAAAAAAAAGTGTGCTTTTACGGTCACTACAAATAACTTGACCAGCTAAAACAGTACAGATTTGGTTAAATAGAGATGTGAGGCCTGTTTTTTTTTGCGCTGTGTGACAGGTATAGGTTTAATCACAGAATCAGATTTCTATCAGCACGCTAGCGTGTGTCTTAGGTTTTTCTGAATGACACTATCACTAGCTTCAATGTAAGATATTCTTTTTGGGATAGATTTCAAGTAGGCCTCAAATACCAGAAACTAGTTATTTTGAGAATGGCAAATTTGGGAATGGTTTTTCAACCCAGAAAAAAAAGTGTGCTTTTACGGTCACTACAAATAACTTGACCAGCTAAAACAGTACAGATTTGGTTAAATAGAGATGTGAGGCCTGTTTTTTTTTGCGCTGTGTGACAGGTATAGGTTTAATCACAGAATCAGATTTCTATCAGCACGCTAGCGTGTGTCTTAGGTTTTTCTGAATGACACTATCACTAGCTTCAATGTAAGATATTCTTTTTGGGATAGATTTCAAGTAGGCCTCAAATACCAGAAACTAGTTATTTTGAGAATGGCAAATTTGGGAATAGTTTTTCAACCCAGAAAAAAAAGTGTGCTTTTACGGTCACTACAAATAACTTGACCAGCTAAAACAGTACAGATTTGGTTAAATAGAGATGTGAGGCCTGTTTTTTTTTGCGCTGTGTGACAGGTATAGGTTTAATCACAGAATCAGATTTCTATCAGCACGCTAGCGTGTGTCTTAGGTTTTTCTGAATGACACTATCACTAGCTTCAATGTAAGATATTCTTTTTGGGATAGATTTCAAGTAGGCCTCAAATACCAGAAACTAGTTATTTTGAGAATGGCAAATTTGGGAATAGTTTTTCAACCCAGAAAAAAAAGTGTGCTTTTACGGTCACTACAAATAACTTGACCAGCTAAAACAGTACAGATTTGGTTAAATAGAGATGTGAGGCCTGTTTTTTTTTGCGCTGTGTGACAGGTATAGGTTTAATCACAGAATCAGACTTCTATCTGCACCCTAGCGTGTGTCTTAGGTTTTTCTGAATGACACTATCACTAGCTTCAATGTAAGATATTCTTTTTGGGATAGATTTCAAGTAGGCCTCAAATACCAGAAACTAGTTATTTTGAGAATGGCAAATTTGGGAATGGTTTTTCAACCCAGAAAAACGGTCACTACAAATAACTTGACCAGCTAAAACAGTACAGATTTGGTTGAATAGAAATGTCAGGTCTATTTTTTAGGCGCTGGGTGACAGGCTCAACTTGCCCCTGATGTAATATATGGCCAAAAAATAACCACACTGTTGATGGTTAAATGCACTTGGGTGACACAGGCTCAGCCTGCACCAGATGTAGTATATGGCCAAAAAATAATCAGACTGTCGATGGTTAAATGCACTTCGGTGACACAGGCTCAGCCTGCAGCTGATGTAGTATATGGCCAAAAAATAACCAGACTGTTGATGGTTAAATGCACTTTGGTGACACAGGCTCAGCCTGCAGCTGATGTAGGATATAGCACAAAATAACCACACTATCGATGGTTAAATACACTTGGTGATAGCTTATGCTGGCGCACCACAAGTCACAAAATGGCCGCCGATCACCCCAGAAAAAAAGTGATCTAAAAACGCTCTGGGCAGCCTCAAAAAAGTGAGCAAGTCAATAATAGCACTTCAATGATCCACAGCTGCAGATCGATCACAGAATGAAGTCTTTTGGAGGAGTTAATCTGCCTAATCTCGCCCTAACGTCGCAGCTGCAACCTCTCCCTATACTGATCATAGCAGAGTGACGTGCGGCGCTACGTGACTCCAGCTTAAATAGAGGCTGGGTCACATGGTGCACTGGCCAATCACAGCCATGCCAATAGTAGGCATGGCTGTGATGGCCTCTTGGGGCAAGTAGTATGACGCTTGTTGATTGGCTGCTTTGCAGCCTTTCAAAAAGCGCCAAGAAAGCGCCGAACACCGAACCCGAACCGGACTTTTACGAAAATGTTCGGGTTCGGGTCCGTGTCACGGACACCCCAAAATTCGGTACGAACCCGAACTATACAGTTCGGGTTCGCTCATCCCTAGTGGTAACCCTTATCCAGCAGTGGGTACATAAGGTCCCACACAAGTTTCCCGGTAACACCCAGAGTGGGGGGACATTCTGGGGGTTGAAATTTTGGTATGGAGAAACCAGCACTCACTCAGGTGCACCCCGCACGGGAGAGGACGTCAATCCACAGCAATATAAACAAAGGATCCCAGCAGTCGTGTCTATTGAGGCCTCCATACATTGGACACATTGCACCCTAGAGGCCTCAATAGGGAATATGAGGTCATGTATTTGTAATAGAATAATTTTGTTATGTATTTACAATATATCTGTTGTTTATTTCTCAGATATTGAAAATTTGAACGTTATACAAGAGCATTATCTACAAATGTAAGATGAAATATCTATCTAGATGCTTTTTTTCTCTTTTTTGGCTTGCTTATTATTAAATTGATTACACCTGTAACTTTGTGGCCATTCCCTTTATGGGATGGACTTTAGCTCCTGTGGGCGGTGACTGTAGAGCATATATAGTTTGTTAAGATTGTATTTGGACATACCTGTTGATGAAGGCACATCGCCAAAACCTGGTCCTGGTCTTTTCATTTATGGAATAAAAGACATCTGATTTGCATTAAGACACGACTGCTGGGATCCTTTGTTTATATTCTGGGGGTTGAATCCGGGAATCTCGCCCCTCGTATACACAAAATTTGTAAGTGTACCCTGAGGTACTCTCACAAATTTTGTATAGCTTCACGCCATACCTCGCCCGCTTGGAGGGCACATACTGGCAGAAAATGAGTCTCCCCTTGAACGCAATGAGAGACTCATCAACCGCGACCTCCCTTCCAGGTACATAGGCCTCCATGAATTTGGCCCCAAAGTGATCGATGACCGGCCGTATCTTATACAGACGGTCATAGGCAGGATCACCTTGGGGGGGACATGCTGCATTTTCGGAATAATACAGACATTTCCGGATGGCCTCAAACCGGGAGCGTTTCATGGCCGTACTGTAAAGTGGGGCCTGGTAGAGGATGTCCCCACTCCAGTAATGCCTGACACTGGGTTTCTTGACCAGGCCCATATGCAGCACGAGGCCCCAAAATGTCCTCATTTCGGCTGCACTGACCGGCGTCCAGCCACCGAGCCTGGCCAAAAAGGAGCCCGGGTGTTGAGCAACGAACTGTTGGGCGTACAGGTTCGTCTGCTCCACCATCAGATTTACCAGTGGGTCACTGAAAAAATGACAAAACAAAGTCATATTCAGTGAAGCCCACTGTGGAAATCTGGATTCCTGATTGGCCTACAAAATCAGGAATCACGGGCTCATATCGCTCTGGGCTACACCAGACTAGTTCACCGGCAGGGTGCTCCGGTGGATTTAACTGGTGGGCCGGGAAACCAGTACGAGCCCCAGAGCTGCTCGTACTAGGCTGGGCCACAGGGTCCCTAACATGGCGGTCCCCTTGCTCCGCCGCCTTGGGGGCTCATCATCATCGCTAGATGATGAGGAAGACGCGGATGACAACAGGAATGTGGGGTCATCCTCATCCTCACTGGGACTCTCGGAGTCGGAGGCAAGCTGGGCGTATGCCTCCTCGGCCGAGAACATCCGGCGGGCCATAGGGGGGTGTGTCCGCGTGTGTATGTGCGTGTGTAAAACTTTATTTGGTGTGCGTGTGTGTGGGGGCACGGGTGTTCACGAACTCACCCTAAAACTAACAGAAAAAAAAATTCAAAACGAACAAAAAAAAAGGGGAAAAAATGTGAAAAAAAAATTTCAAAACCGCTGATCAACTGTCCGAAGTTGATCAGCGGTGGGGTGTGCAATGCGATAACAGTGGCCGGACGCTAAGAGTGCTGGCCACAGTCAGCGTACACAAAAAATAATAAAAATAAATCCTGCACCCCAAAAAAGTTGGGGGGGGGGGGGCAAGCGGCAGCACCCCTGGGGGGTCTAGGGTCACACAGCTGTGCTGTGGACCCCAGACACCCTAACTTAGGGTGATGCAATAAAAGTTTTACAAACTAACTTTCCCTTTTTTTTTCCCTGCCTAACCCAAACTTTCCCTATGCTTTCCCTATGTACCTGAAGTTGAGATGAGGGGTGCTGGGGCACAGATCGGGTCCTGGGGGGCACAGATGGGGTGATGCTGGCACCGATGGGCGACACGTGCAGGCAGCTCCTCTCTCCTCCGGAACACAAAAAGAGGAGGAGAGGAGCGCCTGCATCTTTTGAATCTCCCGCCGGCCCGCCCACAGACCAATCAGAGGCGATCCTGAGAGGTGATGTCACCATCACCACTCAGGATCGCAGGATGGTGATTGGTGGGCTAAAATCACACCACCATCACCATCCTGTTCTGGGTTATCGGGTCTTCAGAGACCCGAATAACCCGGAAACGCTAAAAAACGCAGGTCTGAATTGGGTTTTCTGCGATCGCATACATGGGGGGTCACAGGACCCCCCGGCGCATTTGCCCCAGGTGCCTGCTCAATGATTTGAGCAGGCACGGGCTTCCGATCACCGCCCGCCGCGCGGCGGTGATCAAAAATTCACAGGGCGTACAGGTACGCCCTGTGTCCTTAAGTACCAGGACATAAGGGCGTACCTGTACGCCCTGTGTCCTGAAGAGGTTAAGGTACTGGAAATCCTAGAGAAGCTAGCAGTCTATTTGAGGTGATGGGGTAGACTCACATGTTTGACTGACTTTTATGCAAAACATTAGAACATTCTTTCTACTATTCTTAAAGAAACGAATGGTGATGGCTGGGCTACGTTCCATCAGCAAAATAAGACTTGAAAAGCCACACAAAGGAATGCATCAGGTTTTTCTGGAAGAAAGCCAAATGGCTTTTTGTGCCTTCATATTGGCAGACATATTTCTATTGTTCTTACATTTTAACATACCATACTATATAATCTTTATTTGTCAGATTTTAAATTGAATCACTATATCCAATTCATGCATTGTTATTGTATTCAGAAATTTTAATTTAGATTTTTTTATTTTGCTGTACTCTATCTATATTTCCATTTTCTCCTGCCTGGATCGGTATGGCTAAGACACCTGCAGTGTGTCCCTCTCATCCCAATTACTAAGTGCTTCCTGATTATTAAAATTATTCAACAGGCTCCCCCGACATGTTTCGCTGAGTACACAGCATCATCAGGGGTTAGGAACTGCTAACCAGAGCGTCTCTCGTGGTCGGTATTTACAAGGAGAGATGTACCACCTCATCAGGTACCAGCCAAACTGAACATCCCTGTTACCTGGACATAGGTAATATCCTATCATGGTGCCCCAGTCTCACATTGCTAACTAATGATGAGTAGGTATGACGTACCTTCTCTCCTCTCCTCCTGCTCGCGCCTGTTAGAATACTCCACAGATATATAGTAACTACATAAAATATAACTAAGTGCAAACTGAACTGTTTTAACATCACAAAAGAGCACTTTTTGTTTCACATTATTAATTTTAAAGAATGGATAATAAAAGTTACTTTTTAGATGCTAATAGGCCAAAAACAGAATTACGATAGCCTACGGCTATTGAAAAAGAGATTATGTATTAATGCAATAAAATTGAAGGTTGCTCCAAGAATTGCATGGAGGATAAATAGTGCATGGGATGTACATACACAGATTTTAAAACATGCATGGTTTATGCTATTTTTTATGTCCTATAATGAAGTCCATGAGAAAGATGCCTGAAAAAACACCATATGCAGAGCATGCTGCATTTTGAAATGGTACCTTGAAACCGAACCCGAGTTCGGGAAAATGTTTTTTTTACAGTACAAATTAATTTATGAAGTTATTGCGTGAAGCAATAACTTCGGCTCATCGGAGCCAATAAATTCTAATACTGTACAGAGCTCCTGCTTAGAACGAAGTTTTGTGCGAATTGACTTCAGATGTTTCATCCGAAGTCGATTCGGTCATCCCTAGTTATGACAATTCAGGCAATTCATCAGTGGTGGTCGTGCCTACCCTCTATAGGAAAAAGTGGCGGCTTCTCTGTTGGCTGGGGCCGTGGGAGCTCACATACAGTAGGCCAGTGTTTTTTCCCATTTTTCCCATAGTGTGCAAGCGCGATCACCATCGCTGGATTGCTGGGTGGTCATAACCATGGAAACGAGCAGTGTGTAATGTGATGGGAAAATTAATCCAGCCAGCAAAGGAGGCAATATGGACAATCCCAATACATTAGTAAGTGCCTTGTATTAACTTCCTCTACATGATAAATGCTATTTGCTGAAGTAAGACAAGTTTTAACCTGGTAAATATATGTACCATTTTTGTGCACTCTATAGGCTGAATTCAGGAAGCTGTGATACAGCTCCATGTGGATCCTCATAGTCAGTGCAGAGAACAGGAGTGGATCCCTTCCATAGAACACGGGAAGACATTTCCCAAACCTGTATTATGTCTAATTAGGTCTTAAGCCACAATTAGGTTGGTTTACTTGGGTATTACTGATAGATTTTGAAGAGATTTTCCCGCTGTAGGAATTCATGAATTATCATCACTTACTGATGAGTGGGAATCTGACTACTGCTCCTTGGCAGATTTTGCCTGCACAGAACAATTTGCTTCAATTGAGCAGGGTTGCAGTATCTTGCACAGCGCTGTAGTGAATGCTCTAGGGGTGTCTATCGATCATAACGTTTTGGCATAGCCAAGTGATATGTCGTAGCATTAGAAGATGAGAGTAGCCATTTAAAGGGGTTTTGTTGGAGTAAAATATTGATCACCTATCCTCAGGATAGGTGATTGTAACGGTCACGTCCACACACACACAGGGGGAAGGGTAGTGATCACTGCGCTCCACCCTCACCCCTGGCCCTGCCTACTTGCCTCACGAGTCCTGATGACAAGGGACAACTGGACGGCAATCCCTAACTTGGAGTAAGTGCAGGGATGACAGACAGACAAACAACAGGACGTGAACGGACCGAGTCAATACCAGGAAAGCTGCAAAGTACAAATGGAGCAAGAAGAATTGTCAGGAGAAGCCGGGGTCATAAATACCAGGAGAGCAGAGAAGTACAAGAGGAGTCCTAAGAGAGTAGTCAGGTGGGAGCCGAGGTCACAATACCAGGATGTATGCGCTGTACAGGAGGAGCAGGCAGAGGATCGTCAGGGAACAGGATCAGGTAAATATTCAGTAGTCCAACAAATAGCCAGGAACCTAGAAATTAACAGGCAACCTGTAGCCAGCAGGCTGCCTGTATTTATAGTGGGGAGTGAGGGTCATGTGACGTGGCCAGCGTCACATGACCGACAGACCAACCAGTCGAGCACCGAGTGATCAGCTCGGCGCTCAAGGCAGACTAGGAGCAGGGAGCCACCCAGCTAGTAAAGCCGCCCTGGGAATGAGGTCAAACACAGAACCTTATTCCAAAAGCTAAGCAACAGTTCTGCGGGCAATGGGGGACCGAGTGCACCTTCGGAACCCCGTGACAGTACCCCCCCTTTTACGAGGGGCCACCGGACCCAAGACTTCAGGCGATGGCTTTTCAGGGTGTTCTAAATGAAATTTACGAACCAGTCTAGGAGCATGAACCTCCCTGGCAGGTACCCAAGATCTCTCTTCAGGTCCATACCCCTTCCAGTGAATCAGATACTGCAAGGAGTTACGCACCTTCCTGACATCCACTATTTTAGACACAACATACTCGACAGCATCATTAACAAGAACCGGCGGTGGCGAGGCTTTCGATGGTACTACCGGTTCAAAATATTTTTTAAGTAGAGATTTATGGAACACATTATGAATGTGGAATGACTCGGGCAGCTCCAACCTAAATGATACCGGGTTAATCACCTCCGTGATCTTATATGGACCAATAAAACGAGGAGCAAATTTTCTAGAAGCTACCTTGAGAGATAGATTCTTGGAGGACAACCATACTTTATCCCCAACCTGAAAGTTCACCCCCCTTGAACGTCTCCTATCGGCCTTGAGTTTTTGAGAACTTTGAGCCTTTTCTAGGTTCGATTGAACCCGGGCCCAAACTGTGCACAGTTCGGAGGAGAGTTTATCAGCTTCAGGGTTAGAGGAGGAGACGGACGACCCAGAATGAAAACGGGGATGAAAACCATGGTTACAAAAGAAAGGGGAGACCCCAGCAGAAGAATTGACACGGTTATTCAGAGCAAATTCAGCCAACGGAAGGAATTTGACCCATAATTGCTGGTCATCAGCAACATACAACCTCAGGAATTGTTCCACAGACTGATTAAGGCGTTCAGTCTGCCCATTACTCTCAGGATGGTAGGCGGAAGAAAAAGACAACGAAATTTTACATCTTTGACAGAAGGCCCTCCAGAATTTGGACACAAACTGCACACCCCTGTCCGAAACAATATTTTCCGGGATGCCATGTAAACGAACAATCTCTCTCACAAAAATAGACCAGGGTTTTAGCATTCGGAAGTTTAGACAGGGGAATGAAATGAACCATCTTGCTAAACCTATCGACCACTACCCAAACCACAGTCTTACCCTCCGCCAGCGGTAGGTCAGTTATAAAGTCCATCGAGATATGGGACCAGGGTCTACTGGGAATGGGTAGGGGCCGTAGGTTACCAGCAGGGCGAGTCCTAGGTGTCTTAGACCTGGCACAAACCTCACAGGCTGACACGTAGGACTTGACATCCCTGGTCAGAGTGGGCCACCAATAAGATCTAGAAACCAGATCCTTAGTGCCCTCAATACCCGGATGTCCACAAAAGGCAGAATCGTGACACTCACCCAACAGCTGGAGACGAAATTGTACGGGAACAAACAACTTATCTGTTGGGGTGGATGCCGGTGCCAGATGTTGTTCAGCCTTAATGCGAGCCGAGATATCCTGGGTTAGAGCCGCTAAGAAGATGTTTGCTGGTAGGATGGATTCAGGCAGCGTCTCAGTGGGTTGAAAAGCATGGAAGCTCCGAGATAATGCGTCTGCCTTCACATTTTTACTTCCCGTCCTGAACGTAATGGAGAAATCAAAACGGGTAAAAAACAGAGCCCATCGGGCTTGTCGGGGATTCAACCTCTTAGCGGACTCGAGAAACATTAGGTTTTTATGGTCAGTGACAACAGTTACTCGATGCCTTGCCCCCTCCAAAAAATGTCTCCACTCCTCAAATGCCCATTTAATGGCCAACAGCTCCCTATTCCCTATGTCGTAGTTTCTCTCCGTGGGAGAGAATTTCCTAGAGAAGAAGGCACACGGTCTCAGGTTAGTGAGGCTAGCAGGACCTTGTGAAAGGACTGCTCCTGTGCCGTCCTCGGACGCATCCACCTCCACAATAAAGGGTCTCTCCTGATCAGGCTGGATCAGAATGGGAGCGCTACTAAATGCCTTTTTTAATGTTTCAAATGAAGAAATGGCCTTGGTAGACCAATTCTCCAAATCCGCCCTTTTCTTAGTAAGGTCGGTCAATGGCTTAGCAATTACAGAAAAATTTATGATAAATTTACGGTAGTAATTAGCGAAACCCAAAAACCGTTGTAAAGCCTTTAAGGATGAAGGCCTTACCCATTCCTTAATTGCTAAAACCTTACCAGGATCCATCTTAAAGGCGTGAGGAGTCAAAACATGCCCTAGAAACAGTATCTCCTGTACACCAAAGACACATTTCTCTTGCTTAGCGGATAGCTGGTTCTCCCTCAACACCTCTAATACTTGTTTGACATGGGACACATGAGATTCGAAATCAGGAGAGAATATCAAAATGTCGTCAAGATAGACAATAATAAATTTACCTAAGAACTCCCTAAGAATATCGTTCATTAAGTTTTGGAACACAGCTGGGGCATTGCTGAGTCCAAAAGGCATCACCCGATATTCAAAGTGTCCTATCGGAGTATTGAACGCTGTCTTCCATTCGTCTCCCTCCTTGATTCGGATTAGATTGTATGCCCCTTTCAGGTCAATCTTGGAAAACCAGGTTGCCCCCAAAACCTGGTTAAATAAATCCGGAATCAATGGGAGAGAGTATCTATTTTGGACAGTGATTTTATTCAATCTCCGGTAATCAATACAAGGCCTAAGACCACCATCCTTCTTTTTAACAAAGAAAAACCCTGCTCCCATAGGAGAGACTGAGGGTCTAATATGCCCTTTAGCAAGGCTCTCCTTAATATAATCTTCCATAGCCTTGCGTTCGGGCCCTGAAAGATTATAAATTCGACCTTTAGGAAATTCGGCACCCTCAATTAGCTCTATGGCGCAATCATAAGGTCTATGGGGGGGGTAGAACCTCTGGAGTAAGGGACGAGAACACATCAGAATATTCCTTAATAACAGAGGGTAATGTATTAGACCTTACTGAAACCCCAGCCTGGACCACGGACAAGCATGAGTCACACTTAGGTCCCCATTTCACCAACTCTCCTTTGGACCAATCAATTGTGGGGTTATGTAAACGGAGCCAAGGCAATCCTAGTACCACCTCAACCGGTAGGTTCTCCAGGACTAGAAGAGAACATCTCTCAGAGTGGCACACACCCACGGACAGAGAAATTTCAGAGGTACATGACCTCACCGTACCACCAATCAGGGGAGTAGCATCAATAGCCATGACATGGATAGGTGTAGGTAAAGCAAACATTGGAATACCCAATTTACAAGCAAACTCACAGTCAATAAAGCTGGCCGCTGAACCGGAGTCAATAAAGGCCTTACCCGGCCACTTATTAACCCCCAGAGAAATTGTTATGGGTACCAAAAGCTTACCTTTAGAAAAATCAGGGTGTACCTGGTCTTTAGGTTGTCTTGCCTTAGAAGACTTGTCAGAGAGGTCCCTCTTAGGACACTTGTTGATCCAATGGCCAGGATCTCCACAGTAGAAGCACTCTCCGCGTCTGCGACGAAGATTACCCAGGGTCATGCCAACCTGCATGGGTTCCTCGGTGGAGACCTCAGTGTTGTCCCTGGAAAAGGCCTCTGGCTGGACCACCATCTGAGAACAGAACTGTCGTTCTTGTCGTCTCTCTCTAACTCGTCTGTCAAGTCGGACAACTAGGGTCATCATCTCCTCTAAGGTCTCAGGAATTTGGTAATTGACCAATAGATCTTTTAAATTATCAGATAGACCAGATCTAAACTGACTCTTCAGGGCTGGTTCATTCCATCCTAAGGGGACACACCACCATCTGAATTGGGTGCAATACTCCTCCGCAGGGAGATGGCCCTGAACCAGTGCCCTAAGAGCTGTCTCGGCTACCAGGGCCCTGTCTGGTTCATCATAGAGGGTACCCAGGGCCTGAAAAAAAACCTCCACAGAAGTTAGACAACTGGCCCCAGGAGGTAACGAAAATGCCCAGTCCTGGGGATCACCCTGTAGTAGAGAAATGATAATCCCCACGCGTTGGCTCTCGGGACCGGAGGACACGGGGCGCAAACGGAAGTAGAGTTTGCAATTCTCCTTAAAGGAGAGAAACCTCTTCCGGTCTCCAGAAAAGGGTTCTGGGAGCTTGATCTGGGGTTCACAATATGGACTGGAGGACAGAGGAGTGGAAGAACCTTGCCCTAACTCACAAGAACGGAGTTTCTCTCCTAGCTCCTGCACCCTCTGTGTCAAGTTAGAGACATGGTCAGTCAGGGTAGTAAGAGGATTCATGATACAGTGGTTATTAGGCCTGTTAATCTGTAACGGTCACGTCCACACACACACAGGGGGAAGGGTAGTGATCACTGCGCTCCACCCTCACCCCTGGCCCTGCCTACTTGCCTCACGAGTCCTGATGACAGGGGACAACTGGACGGCAATCCCTAACTTGGAGTAAGTGCAGGGATGACAGACAGACAAACAACAGGACGTGAACGGACCGAGTCAATACCAGGAAAGCTGCAAAGTACAAATGGAGCAAGAAGAATTGTCAGGAGAAGCCGGGGTCATAAATACCAGGAGAGCAGAGAAGTACAAGAGGAGTCCTAAGAGAGTAGTCAGGTGGGAGCCGAGGTCACAATACCAGGATGTATGCGCAGTACAGGAGGAGCAGGCAGAGGATCGTCAGGGAACAGGATCAGGTAAATATTCAGTAGTCCAACAAATAGCCAGGAACCTAGAAATTAACAGGCAACCTGTAGCCAGCAGGCTGCCTGTATTTATAGTGGGAAGTGAGGGTCATGTGACGTGGCCAGCGTCACATGACCGACAGACCAACCAGTCGAGCACCGAGTGATCAGCTCAGCGCTCAAGGCAGACTAGGAGCAGGGAGCCACCCAGCTAGTAAAGCCGCCCTGGGAATGAGGTCAAACACAGAACCTCATTCCAAAAGCTAAGCAACAGTTCTGCGGGCAATGGGGGACCGAGTGCACCTTCGGAACCCCGTGACAGTGATCAATATCTGATCGGTGAGGGTCCGACTCCTGGTACCCACACTGATCAGCTGTATGAAGAAACTTTGGCACAACCTGAGTGCAGTGCCTACCTGAGTACCTCATCTTTTGTACTCAGGTTTGGAGTCTTGTAGTTTAAATGTTGCAGCAATTCAGGGGTCCTATACCATCAATATACTAATTTCTAAAGCAGAGTGCACTCAAATATCTGCCCCAGAACTGAAGGTATACCTTGTGGATTTAGGGTGTTTTTAGGCACTATTTCAAATCTGAAGAGGCCTTGGGGTGCCAAAACATAATAGACACCCCCAAATAATAGACACTACTTTGGAAACTACATTCCTCAAGGAATTCATCTAGGGATGTTGTGAGCACTTTGACCCAACAGGTGTTTCATAGCATTTATTAGAATTTATCCATGACAATTCAGAATTCAAATTATACAATAATTTGTAGATTTAGCTAATTTTTGTTTATTTTTACAAGGGTTACCAGGAGAAAAAAACACCCCACAAATCCTTATGCAATTTCTCCTAAGTACCGCAATACCCCTATGTGGACATAAACTGCTGTTTGGGCACACAACAGGGTTCAGAAGGGATGGAGTGCCATTTGGATTTTGAAGCATGGGCTTTATGAAATGATTTTCGAAAAGCCATAACTTTGTTTCATTTTTTGGGTGGACTGAGCTGTGTTAGGGCTTGTCGTTTGTTGGATGAGGTGTAGTTTCTGACTGATTGATTTGTAATTCATATTTGACAGGTGACATGGTCAAAATAGCAATTTTGTCAGTGGGTTTTATTTTTTATTTTTATGAGGTTTACCATGCAGTATAAATGACATTTTAACTTGAATCTGCAGTTCAGTAAAATTATGGCAATACCAAATTTATATAGTTTTTTTAAATTATTTTACTATGTTTTAATTTTATTAATGTTTCGCTTGCACCATGAAATCACTTTTTAATTGTTATTTTATGTTGCAATATACTAAGACCTTAACATTTTTATTTGTCCATTGAGGCAGCTGTGTTTGAAGGACTTCTTTTTTGCTTGGCAAGCTGTACTTTCTATTGATACCATTTTAGGTATATATAAAACTTTTAAATTGCTTTTCATAATTTTTTTTGGGGAGGTGAGGTAACCAAATGGGAGGTGAGGTGACCAAAAACTACAATTTCAACATTGTTTTTTAACATAATGTTTTTTACATCCTTCACTCTGTGGGATAAGTAACATGATCATTTTATACTGTACAGCAGGTCATTTACAGACACAGCAATATCAATTACCGTACGTGTAATATAATTTATTTTTCTAATAATAAAAACTTTATTATTGGAAAATAGGGATTTTGTTACTTGAATTTTTTTTAAATCTTTTATCTACTTTATCATTTTGTACTTCTGCTAGGGCACTTGAACATTCAATATTCTGATCACTGCAGTGCATTATACCTGTCAGTATTACACTGACAGTTTGCCTATTAGACCCTATCTCTGGCAGGGTCTAATTGGTTTCCATAGATGGCAACTAATAATAATAATAATGATAATTACTTTATTATTATCTTTATTATAGCACCACCATATTCTGCAGCACTTTACAATTCAGATGATAAATGTACAAACCAAATTAGACATCACAGAGTTAAGAACTAATACACAATTCAAACAAGAGCTTATAATCTATGAGGGAAAAGGGGTAAAATTGCTTTCTATAGTGGTCTAGCCATGAAGGGAAGATCATTTTTTAATAGCACATTCCCTTTAAAGGAATTTCAAGTTTAGACATACTAGGGAAATTTGTCTACTAACCATTTGTACAGAAGAAGAATAAATCTGATGAGTGGAGAATCATTGTGAAGATATATCAATAAATATATTCAAAGAAACCACCTCAGGTAGTCATACCTTACATCACAGCATTGTGACTGACAACTCATTCAGTTTTGGGAGAAAGTTGACGTATTATCTCAGCTTTCTTTTTTTTTTTCTGTAAAACCTGATGTGTTTTTGTCATTATATTCTTGACAGTTTCTTGAAATAACCACACCTTTTTAGTATGGCAACATTGCATCACCATATCACCAGTGATTCATTTATAAACAGAGAAGTCTCAAAGGAGGGGCCTGGGAGTTTCCACTGAAGACATATTTGTACTGTTGACTTGAATTTGTCTGTAAGATTTCTTTCTTTGTTGAATAGTGTGAAATGGAAATGTGTATGAATACCATTTATATACACCAGTGGTCTTTACAATTTGTATACCTTTGAATGGCAGTTCTGATTATTGTCCAGGGTAAACACAAAATGATAATATTTCTCATTGATTATCTATCTATAAAAATAATTGTTATCTTTTAAATGTATTAGGCTACTTTCACACTGGCATTTTGGCTTTCCGTTTGTGAGATCCGTTCAGGGCTCTCACAAGCTGTCCAAAACGTATCCAAAATGAATCAGTTTGGCCCTGATGCATTCTCAATGGAAAAGGATCCGCTCAGAATGCATCAGTTTGCCTCCGTTCAGTCTCCATTCATTCAGTTTTGGAGACGGACACCAAAATGCTGCTTGCAGCGTTTTGGTGTCCGTCTGACAAAACTGAGCCAAACTGATCAATCCTGGCAGACAATGTAAGTCAATGGGGATGAATCAGTTTTCTCTGACACAATCTGGCACAATAGAAAACTGATCCGTCCCCCATTGACTTTCAATGGTGTTCAAGACGGATGCGTCTTGGCTATGTTAAAGATAATACAAACTGATCCGTACTGAACTGAGCAGATGGTTGTATTATCTGAACGGAAGCATTTGTGCAGATCCATGACGGATCCGCACCAAACGCGAGTGTGAAAGTCGCCTTAGATGTAAAGGCGCATGCACATGGATAGGGAGAACAACTCCCTAACACAACTTAAAACCTACAGTATACTTTATTTATTTTACTAAAAAACTAATGTTTCCAGACCAATTTTAGGTCCAAATAGGCTAACAGCAGGGAATTAGTTGAAAGGTCAAGTTGCAGTGACGTTACTCAGTATCCACTGATTTGTCTCCTGCTCAATACCTTTTCTACACATACCCCTATCCTAGCACTAAACTATACACTTGTCACTGTGTGAAAAATCTAAACCTGACACCCAAAACATTTCTGCATACTTTTTTGTATGGGTGCTTCATCAGGATGCATAATTACAGTTGCAAGAAAAAGTATGCGAACCCTTTGGAATGATATGGATTTCTGCACAAATTGGTCATGAAATGTGATCTGATCTTCATCTAAGTCACAACAATAGACAATCACAGTCTGCTTAAACTAATAACACACAAAAAATTAAATATTACCATGTTTTTATTGAACACACCATGTAAACATTCACAGTGCAGGTGGAAAAAGTATGTGAATCCTTGGATTTAATAACTGGTTGAACCTCCTTTGGCAGCGATAACTTCAACCAAACGTTTCCTGTAGTTGCAGATCAGACGTGCACAACGGTCAGGAGTAATTCTTGACCATTCCTCTTTACAGAACTGTTTTAATTCAGCAATATTCTTGGGATGTCTGGGTGAATCCCTTTCTTGAGGTCATGCCACAGCATCTCAATCGGGTTGAGGTCAGGACTCTGACTGGGCCACTCCAGAAGGCATATTTTTTTCTGTTTAAGCCATTCTGTTTACTTCTATGCTTTGGGTCGTTGTCCTGTTGCAACACCCATCTTCTGTTGAGCTTCAGCTGGTGGACAGATGGCCTTAAGTTGTCCTGCAAAATGTCTTGATAAACTTGGGAATTCATTTTTCCTTTGATGATAGCAATCCGTCCAGGCCCTGATGCAGCAAAGCAGCCCCAAACCATGAACCCCCACCACCAAACTTCACAATTGGGATGAGGTTTTGATGTTGGTGTGCTGTGCCTCTTTTTCTCCACACATAGTGTTGTGTGTTTCTTCCAAACAACTCAACTTTGATTTCATCTGTCCACAGAATATTTTGCCAATACTGCTGTGGAACATCCAGGTGCTCTTGTGCAAACTGTAAGCATGAAGCAATTTTATCGTAGATTCGCTAACAGGAATGTTAGCATATGCCAGAGACTTTTGTAAGTCTTTATCTGACACTCTAGGATTCTTCTCCACCTCATTGAGCAGTCTGCACTGTGCTCTTGCAGTCATCTTTACAGGACAGCCACTCCTAGAGAGAGTAGCAGCAGTGCTAAACTTTCTCCATTTATAGACAATTTGTCTTACCATGGACTGATGAACAGCAAGACTTTTGGAGATACTTTTATAACCCTTTCCAGCTTTATGCAAGTCAACAATTCTTAATCGTAGGTCTTCTAAGAGCTCTTTTGTGCGAGGCATCATTCACATCAGGCAATGCTTCTTGTGAAAAGTACACCTAGAACTGGTGTGTGTTTTTTATAGGGCAGGGGAGCTGTAACCAACACCTCTAATCTCATCTGATTGATTGGACTCCAGTTAGCTGACACCTCACTCCAATTTGCTCTTGGAGATGTCATTAGTCTAGGGGTTCACATACTTTTTCCACCTGCACTGTGAATGTTTACATGGTGTGTTCAATAAAAACATGGTAACATTTAATTATTTGTGTGTTATTAGTTTAAGCAGACTGTGATTGTCTATTTTTGTGACTTAGATGAAGATCAGATCACATTTTATGACCAATTTGTGCAGAAATCCATATCATTCTAAAGGGTTCACATACTTTTTCTTGCAACTGTATATCAACAACCACAGCAACGTTAGATGCCAGAACACTTAAAGTAATTGGATAACCTTGCGGTATGGGCACTGATGGCAACCCTGAAACGATGTGTGGCTCAGCCCTTTAACTAATCACGCTCTTGCCCCTACTTTGGTGTCAGCCTGGTCTGTGGCCACTAAACATTCCCTGTCAGGTGACAAGGTCAGAGATGCCTCTTTAAAGGGGTTGGCCACTTTCTGTTTACTGTTAATCAATTTGTTTGCAACATGATTATATGGCACTTACTAATATACAAACGAAAAATACAAATGTGATAGCACTCTACATCCAGCATTCCTCCATGCTGGATGAGGCATTGGTGTACATTTTGGCCAAAGCGTAATAAGCCACTCACCACGTCAAGGTCGCCTCTAATGAGTGGTCCCTAACACTAGTTCCTACCTGTTCATGGGCCATGACAGCCACACAAAGTCCAGGGAATGCAGGTCAGCATACACGCCAAGCACACTCTGCTTTTAACCCCGTCCGGTGCCATTACAGCTTTCATCGGATCCAGGGATGCAAGTACCAACATGCACGCTGAGCCCACCATATACTTCTCCTGGAGCCAAATGGCTACTGGTAGGTTCTATATAAGCAGACTCAGTTTTATACTGACTTTAAAACCAGCCTCCAGGACAGATTGACTGGTCAGGTGTGCATGACTCCAAGGAGATCGCCACGCCTCCAATATATACTACAAAGAAAAAATGTGGAAGATTGGGTCAGCACAACCTGTATGTAGGTGCACATCACTATGGCGAAATACATATACAAACTAAAAATACAAATGTGATAGCACTCTACATCCAGCATTCCTCCATGCTGGATGAGGCATTGGTGTACATTTTGGCCAAAGCGTAATAAGCCACTCACCACGTCAAGGTCGCCTCTAATGAGTGGTCCCTAACACTAGTTCCTACCTGTTCATGGGCCATGACAGCCACACAAAGTCCAGGGAATGCAGGTCAGCATACACGCCAAGCACACTCTGCTTTTAACCCCGTCCGGTGCCATTACAGCTTTCATCGGATCCAGGGATGCAAGTACCAACATGCACGCTGAGCCCACCATATACTTCTCCTGGAGCCAAATGGCTACTGGTAGGTTCTATATAAGCAGACTCAGTTTTATACTGACTTTAAAACCAGCCTCCAGGACAGATTGACTGGTCAGGTGTGCATGACTCCAAGGAGATCGCCACGCCTCCAATATATACTACAAAGAAAAAATGTGGGGGATTGGGTCAGCACAACCTGTATGTAGGTGCACATCACTATGGCGAAATACATATACAAACGAAAAATACAAATGTGATAGCACTCTACATCCAGCATTCCTACATGCTGGATGAGGCATTGGTGTACATTTTGGCCAAAGCGTAATAAGCCACTCACCACGTCAAGGTCGCCTCTAATGAGTGGTCCCTAACACTATGCTATCACACTATGCTATCACATTTGTATTTTTCGTTTGTATATGTATCTTTAGTTCATTCAGGTTTGATGGCTTCCGAGCAAAGACAGCTCTCTTTAAGTCACACCACAGATTTTTTATTATATTCAGGTCTGGGGACTGAGATGGCCATTCCAGAACGTTGTACTTGTTCCTCTGCATAAATGCCTTAGTGGATTTTGAGCAGTGTTTAGGGTCATTGTCTTGTTGAAAGATCCAGCCCCGGCACAGCTTCAGCTTTGTCACTGATTCCTAGACATTGGTCTCCAGAACCTGCTGATACTGAGTGGAATCCATGCGTCCCTCAACTTTGACAAGATTCCCAGTCCCTGCACTGGCCACACAGCCCCCACAGCATGATGGAACCACCACCATATTTTACTGTAGGTAGCAGGCGTTTTTCTTGGAATGCTGTGTTCTTTTTCCTCCATGCATAACGCCCCTTGTTATGGTCAAATAACAAAATTTTAGTTTCATCAGTCCACAGCACCTTATTCCAAAATGAAGGTGGCTTGTCCAAATGTGCTTTAGCTCACCTCAAGCGGCACTTTTTGTGCTGTGGGCGGAGAAAAGGCTTCCTCTGCATCACTCTCGCATACAGCATCTCCTTGTGTAAAGTGCGCCGAATGGTTGAACGATGCACAGTGACTCCATCTGCAGCAAGATGATGTTGTAGGTCTTTGGTGCTGGTCTGTGGGTTGACTCTGACTGTTCTCACCATTCGTCGCTTCTGTCTATCCGAGATTTTTCTTGGTCTGCCACTTCGAGCCTAAACTTGAACTGAGCCTGTGGTCTTCCATTTCCTAAATATGTTCCTAACTGTGGAAACAGACAGCTGAAATCTCTGAGACAGCTTTCTGTATCCTTCCCCTAAACCATGATGGTGAACAATCTTTGTCTTCAGGTCATTTGAGAGTTGTTTGAGACCCCCATGTTGGTACTCTTCAGAGAAAATTAAAAGAGGAGGGAAACTTACAATTGACCCCCTTAAATACTCTTTCTCATAATTGGAATCACCTGTGTATGTAGGTCAGGGGTCACTGAGCTTACCAAGCCAATTTGAGTTCCAATAATTAGTTCTAAAGGTTTTGGAATCAATAAAATGACAACAGTGCCCAAATTTATGCACCTGCCTAATTTTGTTTAAACAATTATAGCACACTTTCTGTAAATCCAATAAACTTCATTTCACTTCTCAAATATCACTGTGTGTGTCTCCTATATGATATATTTAACTGACATTTTTTATTGTAACAACCAATGATTTATACAGGAAAATCATGACGATTAACAAGGTTGCCCAAACTTTCGCATCCCACTGTATGTTAGTGAGTTCCATATAATCTTCTTACCTACACATTAGTAACAAGTAGCCAGAAAGTGGACAACCCCTTTAACCATTTATACAGAGAGGGAACATGGCAAAGTGTCAGCAGTTGCCAAGGGGATCATCAAGTGGTGATACCTGGCAGTGAATAGTCTTACTCATGGAGATGATCAAGGAGAGAACTAGAGAGATACATGTAAGTGAATCGAGCCCCATTATTACTCGTAACGAAATAATGGTTTTAACAATTCCACATATGACAATTAGGGATTTCTGGACTATGAAGATGATGGCCTGGAAAACAGTTTCATGCAAAATTCAATAAATAATTTTTATGTATAACGTATGGGTATTGTAATACTGCCGCAGAGGAGTGGTTTTATTGGTATCAGGGGCCATGTGCATAATCCCTAACATAAATGAAAACCTGGGAATCCAAAATGGAAAAAGCAAAGGTGTTTCTGCTAATGCACGTCATTATTACAATACTATAGTACATGTGCATAGATCGTTAGGCATTAATATTACAAACATCTAATGCACTTGACCCACCAAGTGCACCACATTGGTGTCCAACTTCAAGATCCCCAATACGTCTCCGAGATTTCTTGCATCTCCATAAAAGTTGAATCACAAATCTATACTGTATGATATGCATCTCATGATCATTTGAGGTGGTTTGCTGGGGAGTCAGAGGCCAGGCCTTGTCTGTCTACAAAGAGTGGTAGTAGCCATCCCATAGAACCTGAGGAGGATCAATGCTTTTTCAAAAAATAGTCTCACAATTTCAGTGCCGCCATTTTAAAATTAGATATAGTGGAGCAGTTTCTCCTTGCTCTACAGAGTCCAATGGAACATGCCACATTTATTGTTCTGTTCAATTCGAACATAATGCGTCAGAAAAAAACTCTATATGCCTTGGTATGAACTTGTAGGGATACATATATGTACATATACATATCCCTACTCATGTTACTCTATGCCAGGTCTATTACAGCTCTGTACAAAATTGAGATATAATAAGATCTTGTGCTTATGCCCTAGGCCTAGATATTAAGCATCCCAGTTTTTTTTTTCTTACTGTGGCACTTGAAAATGATGTTGTGTTGTGTATACCATTATTGTAATAGTGTATGAGTCCATCCAATGGCCATATCAATATTAGCACTTGAGTAGACTTTCTGTTTCCCACATTCCTAGCCTTTAGCCATGTGTCCTCTCCTATCCCTTGTTTCAACTTGATGAACATATGTTGTTTTACAACTGTACTGTTTATATTACTATGTATATTTTAAACGAGTATCAGTGGTTTGTTAAATTGTGACTTGTAAATGCAGCTTCAGTCATTGACTAGTTAGTAATAGATAACCTGTATACATTTTTATTGCGCTTTATGCAATGTAGCATACATCGAGTTGATTAAGGTTGTACAGGTTTTGTAATACACAAACAGAAAATTAAAAAGAACACCTTCAAAAGTTAATGTGATTGAGCTAAGATTAACAAAGTATAAACTGCTAGTGGTCAATGATCACATAACCAAGGTGGTGCACCCTTTATTTTGGGTTCTGCAGTAGACTATATGTAGAGGCAGGGTCACATTAATACTGAGTGGAATCTTCCCTTGCTTCAATACAGGCTGCTGCTCTGCATGGTAATGATCATACAGATGTTGGATATTCTTTCAACTTGGAGCCTTAGTTCAGCCAAGGTAATTGTGGGCTGCTGTGCATGGGAGATCTGTCGCCCCATCCAGTCCCTGACATTCTTGATGGGGGTGAGATCTGGTGATCAAACTAGCCAGGGATTCTGCTGGATACCCTAACAATAAAATTGTGAAGAGCGACCAGAGTGTGGGCAGGTATTATTTTGTTGAAATACCAATACATTGACAAAGTTAGAGGTAGTCGGAGCATCCTTAAAAATTATTTTAGGGATTTAGGTCACAAGGTTAGGACAAGGACCTCAAAGGTAGTGTTTTCCAAAATACTACCTGTACCACGAGCCACACAAGAAAGGCAGCAGGAGATTAGGGAGGTTAACAAGTGGCTCAAGAACTGGTGTAGGAAAGAGGGGTTTGGGTTCCTGGAGAACTAGGCCGACTTCTCTGTCAATAGGGAAGGGGAAGCTGTATTGGGGGAAAAGATGGATAGAAGGTTGGAGGAGTGTTTAAACTAGGGACTGGGGGGAGGGTAATTACGTTATAGGAGGGGAAGATAGTGCAGATAGAGACCGGGGGCAAGGTAATAGGACTGGGGGAGGAATGGAAGGAGGGACTAGAACAGTTGAAAAGGAAAGGTGTAGGGTAAAAAATGTACATAAACCTCTTAATTGTATGTATTGTAGGGATTTGCTCTGGTAGGCAGGGTAAGTGGACGCAATACAGAGGCAAAACCACGGTTGATAAACAAAAGTCAGTGTTTATTCACACAAAAAAGGCAGGAAAAAAACACAATACTAGGCAGGGCCCTGGTGTTAACTCACACTGCAGGAATCCTCGTGTTAATTCACACAGCAAAAGTCCACAAAACTCAAAGAAACACGTCACCTGGCAGTCCACAGCAGGCTTTAGGGCGCCTGACTTCCATCTGGCAGCTCTCATGCAGCTCCCAAAACACAGAGCTCCACTATCTCCTGGAGGTTCATTCCACACACAGCTGAGCTGCTGGCTGGGTTTTTAAACCCCAGCCTGAAACCTGGCCTAGACGTGGGGAACACCACCCACCCTGCTCCCAATAAGAACCGGCGTGGATCGGCTTTTCAGCCACACTAAGAAAAAACTGTGTCAGCGAGCACTAGCTGCGGGTAACACACAAAATAACTGGTTCCTATCTCACCGAGGCTAGGAACCTCGGTGACACGTACCTTCCATCAATGACGGACCCTTGCGCCTTCCTACAGTATACTAATGCCAGAAGCCTGACTAATAAAACTGGGGAACTGGAATTAATGTGTGTGAGGAGGACTATGACATAGTGGGAATAACTGAGACATGGCTGGATGATAGCTATGACTGGGCAGTTAATGTACAAGGTTACAGTCTGTTTAGAAAGGATTGCCAAAACCTGAGAGGGGGAGGGGTCTGCCTTTATGTAAAGTCCGGTCTTAAGCCCACAGTCCGAGAAGATATAAGTGAGGGACATGAACATGTGGAGTCACTGTGGGTAGAAATACATGGAGGCAAAAACAATAATAAAATACTAATAGGAGTTTATTATAAACCACCTAATATATCAGAGTTTACAGAAAATCTACTACTAAATGAAATAGATGAGGCGGCAAATCATAATGAGGTTGTTATTATGGGGGGCTTCAACTACCCAGATATAGACTGGGAAACTGAAACCTGTACATCTCATAAAGGAAACAGGTTCTTAGCAATAACCAAAGACAATTACCTTTCCCAACTGGTTCAGGACCTGACTAGAGGGACAGCCATACTGGACTTACTATTAACCAATAGACCTGACAGAACAACAGATGTGCAGGTTGGGGGACACCTGGGAAATAGTGACCATAAAGTAATAACCTTCCAATTGTCATTCAAAATTGTAGTTCTTCAGGGAGGAACAAAAATACCAAACTTAAAAAAAAAATCTAAATTTAGCCAACTAAGAGAGGCCATAGGCCTAACTAGCTGGGACAAAGTCCTCAAAAATAAAAATACAGCCACAAAAATTGATATTTTTAAAAGCATCCTAAAATCTTATTGTGAGAGGTGCATACCTTTTGGGAATAAAAGGTTAAGGTACAAGAAAAAAACTATGTAGATAAATAGAACTGTAAAGAAATCAATAAATGACAAAAAGAAAGCATTTAAATCACTAAAACAGGAGGGTAGCGAGGAAGCACTGAAAAACTATAAGGAAAAAAATGGAATATGTAAAAAAACTAATAAAATCAACCAAACTAGAGACCGAGAGAATAATTGCCAAAGAGAGTAATACTAACCCTAAAATGTTCTTCAATTATATAAATGGTAAAAAGTATAAATCTGAAGGTGTCGGCCCTTTACAGAGTAATGAGGGGGGAGTTGCAGAGAGCAATAAGGAGAAAGCAAAGCTATTAAATATTTTTTTCTCCACTGTATTCACTGAAGAAAATAAACTGTCAGATGAAATGCAGAATGTAAAAGTAAATTCCCTATTAAAAGTGCCCTGTTTGACCCAGGAAGAAGTACAGCGGCGTCTTCATAAGCTTAAAATAGTCAAATTGCCAGGACCAGATGGCATACACCCCCGTATCCTAAAAGAATTAAGTAATGTCATAGCCAGACCCTTATTTCTGATATTTACAGACTCTACACTGACAGGGAGTGTTCCACAGGATTGGCACATAGCAAATGTGGTGCCAATATTCAAAAAGGGTTCAAAAACAGAGCCCGGAAACGATAGGCCGGTAAGTTTAACATCTGTCGTGGGAATACTATTTGAAGGTTTTCTAAGAGATGCTATCTTGGAGTATCTTAATGAAAATAAGAAAATAACGACATATCAGCATGGCTTCGTGAGGGATCGGTCATGTGAAACTAATTTAATCAGTTTCTATGAGGAGGTAAGTTCTAGACTTGACAGCGGCGAATCAATAGATATCGTATATCTGGACTTCTCCAAAGCATTTGACACTGTACCGCATAAAAGGTTAATATATAAAATGAGAATGCTTGGACTGGGAGAAAATGTCTGTATGAGGGTAAGTAACTGGTTCAGTAATAGAAAACAGAGGGTGGTTATTAACGTTACAAACTCAGATTGGGTCACTGTCACTAGTGGGGTACCTCAGGGGTCAGTATTGGGTCCTATTCTCTTCAATATATTTATTAATGACCTTGTAGAAGGCTTGCACAGTAAAATATAAATTTTTGCAGATGACACTAAAATGTGTAAAGTAATTGACACGGAAGAGGACAGCATACTGCTACAGAGGGATCTGGATAGATTGGCGGCTTGGGCAGAGAAGTGGCAGATGAGGTTTAACACTGACAAATGTAAGGTTATGCACATGGGAAGGAATAATGCAAGTCACCAATACATACTAAATGGTAAAACACTGGGTTAACACTGACATCGAAAAGGAACTAGGAATTTTTGTGAACAGCAAACTAAGCTGTAGAAACTAGTGTCAGGCAGCTGCTGCAAGGCCAATAAGATAATTGGTTGCATCAAAAGGGGCATAGCTGCCCGTTATGAGAACATAGTCCTGCCACTTTACAAATCACTAGTCAAACCACACATGGAGTACTGTGTACAGTTCTGGGCTCCTGTGAACAAGGAAGACATAGCAGAGCTGGAGAGGGTTCAGAAGAGGGCAACTAAAGTAATAACTAGAATGGGGCAACTACAGTACCCTGAAAGATTATCAAAATTAGGGTTATTCACTTTAGAAATTAGACGACTGAGGGGAGATCTAATAACTATGTATAAATATATCAGGGGTCAGTACAGAGATCTCTCCCATCATCTATTTATCCCTAGGACTGTGACTGTGACAAGGCGACATCCTTTGTGTCTGGAGGAAAGAAGGTTTGTACACAAACATAGAAGAGGATTCTTTACGGTAAGAGCAGTGAGACTATGGAACTCTCTGCCTAAGGAGGTGGTGATGGTGAGTACAATAAAGGAATTCAAGAGGGGCCTGGATGTATTTCTGGAGTGTAATAATATTACAGGCTATAGCTACTAGAGAGGGGTCGTTGATCCAGGGAGTTACTCTGATTGCCTGATTGGAGTCGGAAAGGAATTTTTTCCCCCCTTAAGTGGGGAAAATTCGCTTCTACCTCACAGGGTTTTGCTTTTTTCTGGATCAACTTGCAGGATAAAAGGCCAAACTAGTTGGACAGTTGTCTTTTTCGGCCTTATAAATTATGTTACTATGTTACCGCGTCTCCTAACTGAGTGGGAAAAAAAAGCAGTAGGACTGGCTCCTCGATATTCTGGACATACCGAAGGCTGGTCAACGTTCCCTTCATGAATACCAGATAGAAAAGGTCATAGTAGCTAATGGCATCTCACACCATGACACCTGGTGTTGGTCCTGTGTGTCTTTGCTCTATGCATGTGGCAGTAGGTGCTCTCCAGCCCTCTTGTGAACTCTAATTTGGCCATCTTTAGCCCCAAGGCTGAACCTGCTTTTATCAATGAACATTATTGTTGCCATTCATGCCTCCAAAGGGCTTGGGACTAGTGCAGGTGCTCTTGGCAATGATGAGAGGTCAGTGGAAAACAAGCTAGTGGAGTGTGTGATTTAAGTCCTTATTCAAGTAGATGGCTGCTTATAGTCCAGGTCACTGCAGGGGCTACTGCAGAAACAATTTGTGATTCTGTAGCTGTCATTTAAGATACAGCAGCTCTTCTTATACTGTGATCTTGGTATACTCTGTTTTGACCACCCAGAACCCTGTCTACATGTGTGAGTGCCCACCTCTGACCACTGTCAAAATCGACCAATGCAATACAGAAATTTCTCGTACAAATCTTTCCAAGATTTGATGGATGGACCATTAAGCTTCTTGAAGTCCTACTATATAGGCCTTTACAAAGTCCATTAATTGCACAATTGGTGCATGCCTTCATCTAACAGGCATAGAGAACATTTCAACGACACCCAATCAACAATCCTGTAAGTGAGAAGACAAAAAACAGTGCTGTCAAACAAAAAACAGCAACCGTGATGTCTGACAAAATAAAGGTCTATGCAGGGGCGTAACTAGAAGTGACTGGGCCCCACAGCAAATATTTGTAAGGGCCCCCCCAGCGCGCTTCACACCTCCCTCCTCCTGTGTAAACCCCACTCCTTTGGCACAGTTTAGCGGTATACTGTACATTGTGCGGCACAGTGTAGAGGTATACTGTATATTGTGTGGCACAGTGTAGCGGTATACTGTACATTGTGTGGCACAGTGTAGAGGTATACTGTATATTGTGTGGCACAGTGGATGCTATATGTATATAACATAAACATATTTCATATGAAAACTTACAGTTACTTGACTTGGCCCTTGGCGATCTCGGACGCCACTTCCACACTTTGGTCAGGGGCTCGGTGGAGCTGATGTTGTGTTTTATCCTAATGAGAAAGATTTCATAATTTTTAATAAGATTTGGAGAAGGGGCAGAGGAATAGCAGAGCAGGGAGAGGCTGGTGCTGCTACTAGGGGGTCATACCATGGGGGAGTAATAAAGCCCACCATAATGCCCCCCCCCCAGTAGAAATAATTCTCCTTATAATGTGACAGTGCAAAAATACCCCCTTGTAATGCCCCCAGTTGAGCTAATGTCCCCATAGTGCCCCATAATGTCCCAGTATAAAATACCCCTATATAGTGCCCCCAGTAAATTCCCCCATAGTGCTCCTCTCCCCCCTTCCTGCTAGTGCCCCCCATAATGTACCAGTATAAAATGCCCCATATATAGTGCCCCAGTAGATGCCCCTCAGTGTCCGGCCTCTGATAGGCTGCCGGCCTAGTGTCCCCCATAATGCCCCCCAATAATGTGCCAGTAAGTGTCCCCATAGATGTCCCCCCATCATGTGCCAGTATCAAGTGCCTCTCCCCCCCCACATGTCCCAGTATCATAGTGCCATCTCCCATCCCCCCAATGTGCCAGTATCAAGTGCTTCTCTCCTTCTCACCCCCCATGTCCCAGTATCATAGTGCCAACCCCCCCATGTGCCAGTATCAAGTGCCTCTCTCTTCCCCCCATGTCCCAGTATCATAGTGCCATCTCCCCCCCAAAAAAGTATCAGTATCAAGTGCCTCTCCCCCCATGTGCCAGTATCATAGTGCCAAACCCACCCATGTGCAAGTATCAAGTGCCAACCCCCCCCACGTGCCAGTATCAAGTGCCTCTCTCTTCACTTTTTTAGTGCCATCTCCCCCCCCAAAAAAGTGCCAGTATCAAGTGCCTCTCCCCCCCATGTGCCAGTATCATAGTGCCAAACCCACCCATGTGCCAGTATCAAGTGCCAAACCCCCCTCCCATGTGCCAGTATCAAGTGCCTCCCCCCCCCATGTCCCAGTATCATAGTGCCATCTCCCCCCCCCCAAAAAAAGGTGCCAGTATCAAGTGCCTCTCCCCCATGTGCCAGTATCAGGTGCCAGCCAACCCCTCTCCCCCCATGTGCCAGTATCAGGTGCCTCCCCCCCCATGTGCCAGTATCAGGCGCCAACCCCCCCCCCTCCATGTGCCAGTATCAGATGCCAACCCCCCTCCCCCATGTGCCAGTATCAAGTGCCTCCCGCTCCCCCCATGGCAGTAACAGTCGGGTATTAAAAAAAAACAAAAAAAAACACTTCTACTTACCTCCATGTCAGCCTCTTCCTGTGTCCCACCCTGTATGTCCATATATGGAGTCAGTGCTTGTATTTCAGAAAAGTTTCTGCTGGGATTCAAACCGACAACCTTCTGTATCAGAGGCAAATCATCTAACCACACGACCATAAGAGCTGCCTTGCTGCTGACTGAAAAAATATGAGACTTCTACTGTTATAGCTGGCTAAGTCTAAATCTATACACAACACACCCAGCTGCCCCAACACACCCAGCACTGCTATATCTCTATATGACAGCTGTCCCAGCACACTCAGCTCTGCTATATCTCTATATATGATAGCTACCCCAGCACACCCAGCTCTGCTACATCTAATACACATGACAGCTGCACCAGCACACTCAGCTCTACTATATCTCTATATATGACAGCTGCCCCAGCACACCCAGCTCTGCTACATCTATATATATATAAGTATTGCTATACAGTAGATAGATATATAGAGATATAGCAGAGCTGAGTGTGCTGGGGCAGCTGTCATGTGTATAGATGTAGCAGTGCTGGGTGTGTTTCGGCAGCTGTCATGTATATAGATGTAGCAGAGCTGAGTTTGCTGGGGCAGCTGTCATATATAGAGATATAGTAGAGCTGAGTGTGCTGGGGCAGCTGTCATGTGTATAGATGTAGCAGTGCTGGGTGTGTTTGGGCAGCTGCCATGTGTATAGATGTAGCAGTGTTGAGTTTGCTGGGGCAGCTGTCATATATAGAGATATAGTAGAGCTGAGTGTGCTGGGACAGCTGTCATATAGAGATATAGCAGTGCTGGGTGTGTTGGGGCAGCTTCCAGCTATAACAGTAGAAGTCTCATATTTTTTCAATCAGTAGTATTGCAGCCCTTATGGTTGTGTGGGTAAATGCTTTGCCTCTGATACATTGTACATGGAGGTTGTGGGTTCGAATCCCAGACACATCAGGAGACAGTAATATTAGATCACATTAGCGAGGGGGCCTGGTCCGCTGCTGTGAAGGGGCCCTGAACATTAAGACAAGAATTGATCATATTTAACTAACTTGAAAACTGTCACACACGCTGCCGGGGCACCGAAGCAGCCGCTTCCCCGGTTGTTACGCCACTGGGTCTATGGAGCATCTGTATGTAAAATAAAGATCTTGGAACTTTAATCCCTACATGTAGCACCTTCCAGCACTGCCATATTGGAAAATAGGCTTTTTATCTTAACTCCTTCTAGGTGTTTTTTTTTTCATTTTCCAGTAGCGTATATATGTAGCATTTCCGAAAATGCCGTAGGAGGCAGAGAGATATAACAAAGATGAGTTCTTTGACTTTCTAGGTTGGGCATGTTTTTATTGCTAGCATGTCTCTAGATAAAGTTAACACCAAATAATATTACACTACAAGTGGGTTTGCAACTTTACTTATCAAATGCTTACAATGCTGTGTGATCCGTTTAGCATATAGGGTATTTAGGGATGGGAATTTCTATGAACTTGCTTAGTGTTTTTATGAAATGACAGTGGGTTTTATTGTAAATTATTTTATTGTAAATATTGTTATAGTAATTCATAACTAGTAATTGTTACAGCAGTGGGTGTGGAACCACTGTGTTAAACAACAGATTTGGTTTAGGGCTAATCCTAGAGGCGTTATCCTGGCAGCCCAGGGCAGGTAGCATAGACGCAATAACAGGCACAGGTCAGGACAAGCAGCAGAGGGTCAGTACATGGGCAGACAACAGAATGAAACACCATTGCAGATACTTAGAACACTAAGAACTTTATTGCTCATGCACCATCCCACTGGGGAAGGTGCCTGAAATACCCCAAGGTTGGCAGTTATTGGCTGGTGAAGATTAGGGCGCACACTGAACCTTTAAGAGCCAGAGGGAGTGCACGTGCCCTATGAGCAGAGACTGAGAAACTTTGCAAGCAAGCAGGCTGCTGCCTGCATGGAGGGAAAAGGCAGACTTGGTGGCTGGGCCTGCCTGGAAGATGACAGTGGGGGTGGGTCTAGCCTGCCGGCTAAAAGTAACAGTAATAATTTATCTCTGTAAATCTTTTGCGTTTTGGTACCAAAGTAGATAAGGAAATTGCTTTCATTTCTACACATAAAAGCCTTCTATACCATGACACGTCTTCTTTTCCTAATAACAACAACCACATGGCAAGCTCTACTTATTTTACTCACTGTGAGTCTAAAGTAAGCATACTATAACTGGATGGTTTAGAAGCTTTTGCCTTATTATTCCAGGCCACACATTGCTTTGTAAAAAAATAAAAATACATGTATAGATAAACATATCTTGATATAAAATATCAGATACACTACAAACTGCACTGCAGTCCCTATTGCCAGTTTAGAGGAACATCAAACCTAGAAATTAATTATAAAAGAACTATTGTTTCTTCCACTGTTTTTTAGTCTTTAGAATTTTACTGCCAGCCATAGATTATGCAGAGAGAGAGAGGGACTTTGGAAAGATGGAGGGAAGATTTAGTACTATAACTCCTATCCTTGCTTATATCCACACATCTCTATTTGGGAAGATTTGCACTGTGAATTGCTTAGAACTGTGAATGGATTTGATATTACAGCAATAATGCTATGTGATATAGTGATATATATTTTCCCACTCTAGATTTTCTTTTGTGTCGAATTTTGGTGTTTTTAGCTAATTAATTATATAACTTTTAAACTGAAGAGTTGAGGCATGTGATTGGCAGCGTCCTACTTGGGTCACATGATAGCCCAATTAGGGGCACAGGTGTTGACCCACTTTATATGCTGCGCTCAGTTGTGTCTTCATCATGTCATGAGTAAGGGCTTATATACCTGATAGCCCGAAACGCGTAGACTAAGGCTTGTTGGACTGGATGTTTAATTTTTAACCGTGCTAATAAAGTACCATTGAACCTTTGCGAAATTGAGCTGGATGTTCGTTTTCTGTTTTGGACTTCAAGTTACCCACATCCAAGTGCGGTTTATCTTCCGTGCTCATAGCAGAGAAGGAGCAGGTGGGAGCCGTGTTACTAATCTGTTTCTCTTGGCATAAAAGAACTATTGTTTCCTCCACAGTTTTTTAGTCTTCAGAATTTCACTGCCAGCCATAGATTATGCAGAGAGAGAGAGAGAGAGAGAGAGAGGGACTTTGGAAAGATGGAGGGAAGGAGTACTATAACTCCTATCCTTGCTTATATCCATACATCCCTATTTGGGAAGATTTGCACTGTGAATTGCTTAGAACTGTGTTTTGATACTGTTGGATGTACTACAACTCCCATTCTGTGCTTTAGTAAAGAAAGACTTATCTATTTTGTACAACTGGCCCTTTTTACTGACTCCAGCACCATTCACCATTCACCAGTCACAGCACATACACTTCGTGTCTTTCACCTGTATAACACTCACAGCACCAAGGGCACCCCAATTACCATGAGGCAGACGACCCAACATCGGGGTGTGCAGTGAGGGAAGAAAGAGTGCACCCTCCTGTCACTGCCCTGGCCCTAGGGAGCAACTGTTTCAACAAGAGCCACTAGCTCTCCCATCCTCTGCTCCTCCTGGGCTCAAAACATGTGTATTACCAAATTTGCTAGGCTTAACCATGTTTTTGTGATACTGCAGACAGTGCAGTGTGGGGAGGCTTCTGCTTCAGCCGGTTATCTCGCAGTTTAATACAAGACAGTAAGGCGTAGTAAGGGGCCATGGATGATTACGAGGGACACAGAAAAGATTTCTTTATAGAAAATAGAATCAAAGGAAAAAAGGAGATTAAGGCTTCATGCACACGACCGAGTCGACCACGGATCTGCAGAATCCAGTCACCTTCTGTGTACACTCCACATTTTCCTCACTTCCATCAATAGAAATAACTATTTTTGACCACTATACGGACCAGAATAAGACCTGTTCTTTAATTTGCGGAATGGCCACAAGGAACCACAAAAAAATACAAATGTGTGCATGGCACCATAGAAATGAATGGGCCAGTGTGCAGATCGAAAAATGCAGATGAAAAATATGGTCGTAAATGAGAAAGTGCTGAGATTTTTTAATTGGCTATGCATTTTCTACACTTAGAGTTTCTTTAATTGATTATGTACATTGTTTACCTTCTTACATCTGATTTTGATGATATTATGCCCCATACAGCATGCATCAAATGCGCTGGTAACCTTCCTTACCCTAATGACACCTTTGCGCTTTATGGCATATAAAACAATTTGCATCATGCCCATAATCCTCTACTTGTGTAGATTATATGGAGTGCAATCTGAATTGTGAATTTGAATGTATACACTGTATAAAAAAACTAAACCCAGCTTCTGTTTTCTATTGGGTGTGTACACAGAAGACGATCCAAATTATTGTTTCATCTCAGTTTGGATAGATGCCATCGATACCTCCCATTTTCCTCAGGGCTGAGGACACATTCTCAGTAACTCAGTTTCCCATACTGCTGTAGTATACATTTGTAAAACTAACACCGATAATTTCCTAACAAATAAGAATCAAGAAGGGTCTATTAATGCATTGGGGATTGTAACAGGTGGTTACTCACAAACAGTGCTTGGCTGTCTCTTAGTAACTGAGTATTCTTATCGAAACACATACGTTCAGATAGGAACTTGGTACAAGGTTCAACAACTATTATTCTGTGCAACAGAAAAGAATTGTATAGCAGGAAATTGCAGAAGTCCTTTGCTCCAGTTCACTTATTTACAAGCCTGTGGAACAGAATACTGGAGCAAATGATTAACACCTTAAGAAACAAACATAAGATGTTCACAGAAAGCCTGCACAAAGTTTTAGGTTGGGTTCAGAGTAGGTGAGGAAAAGTCTGCAGCAAATCCGTGGCAAAATCTACATACTACATCTTTATGTGTAATTCTCCAGTCCAAGTATAGTGATAACTACAGAGATCTCTGATGGGAACCACAGCCAACAAACTCAGAAATAGTTACCTGCCATTATACACCACTCCAGTTAGTAGAGTCTGAGGCAGCCCCAATGTATTCAGTGCCCCGAAAAACAGGTTGATCTTGGCTGCTGGGGACCCAGGTTACATCTGCGGAATAAGATAACAGAAAACAGGTGCGAGTTCGCAGAAGCAGACTGTGGCGAAACCAACCTCGCCACTGGGTTTTGGAGGGGCCTGGCTACTAGCCTCTTGCCCCAGGATTATGGCCCATACTATCTTTGAAGGAGAAGACAGACCGGCTGCACAGCTTAAAACTGTGGAACTGTTTTGGGCAGGAAAGCCATGCTTGCGGCCGGCCAAATGTGACTTCCATGGAATTCGGAAACCCCTGCTCGGATCTAGGTGATTTTTGGATATGTTGTTCACCCAGATCAGAGCTATCCATGGGTGTATACATTATTGGGATATGTGGGGTTTTGGGGTGTTTTCTGTGTTTTGGGGAAAAATGTGTGTTTTCTGTCTGTGAGTGATTAAGTTAGCCCATTACGTTTGGTAATTGTATTTTGTTGATTGCGTCTTAGACAATGCCAGTGTGTTAGTTAATTGCGGCTCAGACAATGCTCATTGTATTTTGTTGATTGCGTTACAGACAGAGGGAAGGGGATTTTGTGTACAATTGCTGGGAAGGTTTCAATACTGTAAATGCATGTGATTGGCTGTTTTTACAAAACCCTGTGGGTGGTAACCTTTTAGGAAGATGTGTATAAATCAATGCTTGTGTGTTCAAATAAAGAGAGTTTCTGTTTTTATACCTTCATGAAGTTTTGGCTCATGTTTGGGGAATGGGATAACTACACTCTTGGGGATTGCTATATCACAATACTCCCCTGAGTATAAGCTCTTGTAAGAGCTTGTTCATGGTTCCTGCTCTCTGCATTTAGGAGAGGTTCACCCACTGGAGCCTTGTTGTAGGTCCAGGGTGGGTAGGAGACAGCGAGACCGCCACCAAGCTTCGGCGGTTCGTGGGGTCTGCAGCGCTGACGGTGCTTGGAGTCCTCTGGAAGCACTAGGAGCATCTATCAACGGAGGTACCCGGTCGGGGTGCTAGGCGATCCGTTACACAGACCAAAGGACATGATGAAAGGAAAGCATATAGGATAATCAAACTAGCCAAAGTCCAAACCATGATGGCACAGATATATCAAAATTAGCAGACAAGAGGTTATTGAGTAGAACAAGCTGAGGTCCAAACCTGGATAGTACAGATGTAGCCACATTGGTAGACTAGAGGAACTAGCGAAGGTCAGTGGGTTAACAAGCAGATCTCAAGCTTAGGCACAAATCACAGGGGAACAAACAAGAGCCAGCCAGGCCTAGTTTAAACCCCCCGCCTAAACTTCTGAATTGACACTGAGCTAGATCCCTGTATGGGTCCTAAGTCTCTGACTGGTTGATCAGCCAAAGCTTGGCTGGTCGGCATAATAGAAGACTGGACTGAGGTGGCTCCACTGTCTGACTTGATGGTAGCGGTGCGCTTACTATGCTTCACCCGAGCGTATATATAAGTAATTGAATAAAAAGTAATTGTATAAAAAAAGATAGCAGGCACTCGCTGTTAACACCTGGATACACTATATTTATTACAATTGGAATTAGTTAAAAAAGTCAGTAATACACAATATACGTAAATTACTAAAATACCGTATAAGAATAAAATAAAAATTAGGAAAAAATTAAGTAATAATAGAAAAACTTGGTATCCTTGGTTGATTCAACTGGATATAGATATATTATGGGTAGTCTCTGTGTGTTAGTATAACAATGTTAGTCACAGGTTTCAAATAATTAGCAGCAGTGTTGTAGTTCCTTAATTGCAAGGTATTCGATATATCCTAAAATAGTCAGGTGGTTCGCACTATTGTGGGTGCGTTAACCCCTGATTTGTTCCTTATGGAGTATAGACAAATATATATAAGCTATACACAATTTTAGTTCAAGATAACTCACGGTTTTTGCGGGTGCCGAATTCCTGAGGATGTGCCTGGAAGTGGCGTCCCGCATGGTCTATGGCACTGGTCTTACCTCTGAATATGGCTACCCCTTTGCAGAGTGTTCCGTGAGGTTGCTTCTTTCTTTTGGCAATCTTCTGTGGTAAACACTATACGTTATGCTGTGTTCCAACCTTGTGAGTCCACGGTCCTTGAGGTTCCCGGTGGTATGTGCTTCCGGGTATGAAAGCCAACCTCTCCACGTGACTTCAAGCTTTAGTCATATGACACGGAAGTTCCGTACTTTTAAATTCGATAATAGCTTTGTCGATATTTCGAATGCGATGATAACTGCTTCGAAGATGGTTGCTGTGGGGATCCTGTTCTTTCGTGATCATGTTCATAGACGATGGACCCTCTTTTCCCAAACGCGTTTAGGGACCTCAAGTCCCTTCATCAGTGAGTGAGGGACTTTCTCCGGACACCGGCCTTTTATAGGGAATTAAGGGTAATATTTTGAAGTTAACCCTAAAAGCTGGAGCACCGGACTACATCGGAATGGATCATATATAGATCGCCTAAACTTTTCTATATCCGACCTACTATAATATAATCGCAAATGAACATACACATTCGATTATATATATTTGAATATTCGAGAACTATATTCGAATGTTCGTGCTGCAACAATGTTACCATGATAAATCGATATCCACAACAATTACATACATACAAGCATATACATTTTAATTGTACAGTCATAAAACATATTAAAATATATTATTGTGTTAATATAATAAAATTATAAAATAGGTGAAGATCTGGTCAGCATGTGCAAAATATAAGAGGGTACGTATAAACAAGTAGTATTGGGGGTCAGGGCCTTCCGCAGAGGGGGAAACTAGCTATTTTTAAGCTGTCGTTTTCCCGTCGACGGGAGGCGCCCACCCCTATAATTGTTCCTCATAAGAAGCCAAAGAGCTCCAGTTCTGCATTTAAGCCTTTTGGTACTATGGAGTCAAATTCAAATATTCTCCGTGACTCCAAACGAGACATTCTGCGGACATGATTACCTCCTCTCCAATCATTTTCTATCTTCTCTATTGCTGCATATTAGTATGCAACGGGTTGAAACATTTATCAAATTAGTTCAGAGAGACGTAGATCACTTCAGGAAGGATATAGAACAAGGTAACCTCAAATTCAACAATAATCTTTCAAACACAGACAGACAAACATTGAGGAACATATCAGACTTGAAAGGAGTGGTATTTAAACCAGCTGACAAAGGAGGAGCATTGGTTGTGATGGACAAAGAGAAATATATATCTGAGATCATGCGCCAACTAGGCGACACTGAGGTTTACCAACAATTATCTAACAATCCCACTCCATCTATTGCCAATAGAATCCACACCATGCTCCAGCAATATAGGGAAGATAAGACAATAGACGAAAATATTGTTAATTTTCTGACAAACCATCATCCGATTATCCCTGTGTTTTACATTTTACCCAAAATCCATAAAGATCTACATAACCCACCAGGGCGTCCGATAGTTGCTTCCACTGACTCCATCCTATCACCTATATCCATCTTCCTAGAGAAAATTCTAACACCCGAAATTAAAAAAACCAAATCCTTCCTGTTGGATACCACCTCCTTTTTGGACATCATCCGTAACTTAGATCCCCTCCCCAGTAATACACTCTTTGTCACCTGGGACGTTGCCAGCTTATACACATCAATACATCACACAAAGGGATTATCATCAGTAAGAAAAATACTAACAAAGGCAGAGAAACACCCAAAAATAATAGCACTATGTATGGACCTCTTAGACATCATTTTACATAACAATTTTTTCATTTTCCAAGATCATTTTTACCTTCAAAAACAAGGAACGGCCATGGGATCAAATGTAGCCCCACCATATGCCAATGCCTACATGGCAGATTTCGAGGAGACACATCTGTACCATGATGTATGTTTCAATTTACACGTCATCCTATGGAAAAGGTACATAGATGACATTTTCTGTATCTGGAAGGGCACGACAGACACTCTACTTGATTTTCACAACTACATTAATTCAATCACCCCGGAATTACAATTTACCATGAATTATGACCCAATATCTATCAATTTTCTAGACACAATCGTGCAGAAAAACGAGGTTGGGATGATTTCAACTGATTTATATAGAAAACCCACAGATAGAAACAATCTTTTACATTTTACCAGTTTTCATCCTACCAGTACAAAGAAATCTCTCCCCACCTCTCAATTCCATAGGATACAAAGAATAGTACAAACCAATCCCCTGGCGACAAAAAGGATACAAGAAATGCGAGACCGCTTTCTAGAGAGAGGATACCCACCGAAATTTCTCCAACCCATCGTGCGGGAAAGTCGACCCACACCTGCCCCCTCAAAAAGAATTCCGTTTGTTCACACATTTCACCCATGTGCCCGCAAAGTACAAAATATTATACAAGGTCATTGGCATCTCCTCAAAAAAGCATATCCCAAGATAGAAGAGTTTAACAATCCCATCCTAATGTGCAATAGACGTCCGAGAAATCTAAAAGACATACTAGTAAGGGCAGACATAGGTTCCATAACACGTGTTCCAAGACAATTGTTCCTCCGAACCCAAAAGAAAGGCACCTTCCCGTGCCTTCATTGTACCCAATGCTCCCACGCACTGAAGGGGGCAAATATTCAGCATCCGCAATCAGGCAAATTAATTCCAATTCACGATTTTTTCAGCTGCGACTCAGATTTCGTCATCTATCTTCTAAAATGCCCGTGTGGCCTCGTATACGTGGGAGAAACTACACAAACCATCAGAAACAGAATCTGTCAGCACAAATCCAACATCAGAAAACAGAACCTCTTACTTCCAGTCCCTTGGCATTTCCATCAGGCAACACATAACATCTCCCAATTAAAATTTCAAGTCATCGAACACGTTCCTGCATCCAGACGTGGGGGGGATAGAGTAAAGCGTCTGAAATTAAGAGAAGCATATTGGATTCACAGACTGGAAAGTCTAGAACCCAAAGGTTTGAATAGAGAGTACGAAATTCAGAGTCTATTATAATCCTTTATATAGCAAACCGTACTTATAATAATAATAATTCCTTTTTCTCTTCCCTTCACAGGCTTATTGACGATCCGGGACCCCTCCTAATGCCGCATAGTATCCTTTGACACTGGTTCATACTGCTCCCCGTCTCTCCCCCCTTCTCTCTGCCCTTCTTTTCCTTTTTTTCTTCTTCTGTTTTCTCTTGCTTTCCCCTCTTTTCCCTGTTTCCTTGTCTTTTAACTTCAATCCCATTTTTCTGGTCTCCTCCTGTACTTTTTTCCTGTTTTGCTGACTGTCTATTATCCCTCTCACACTATACTCTATTTGTACCATATTCATGTCCCCCTTTTTCCATATCCTTCTTTAGCCCCTCCTTTATCAATATAGTCTGAATAGAATATAGTTTGTATAGAATATATATCGTTTCTCATCTAGTTTAGTTTGCATGAGGATCGCTACCAGGGATCACATGACTGCATGTCATAAGCCATGTGATCGCACTGCTCTGCCTTGCTTACTTCCGGTTTCGCTGGCCGAAACCGGAAGTTCCTTGCGTTCCACATGCGTTCCACCATTACCTCACTTCCGGTTTCACGGCCGATACCGGAAGTGAGGCCCATGAGGCAGAGACGCGGGCTGCCTTTAAATATCACTTGACTCCTTCTTGTACTAGCGCCACTCTCACCAGCGGTACTTCCGCATTACACTGCCACAGAGCGCCAATTTCTTCTCACCATCACCAGCGGCATTAGGTAAGTGTGTTCCGGACGCCGGTAGGTCATACAGACCCCAGGACTACATACCATAGCTATATGCTATCTGTACCAGAGAGTTATTCTTTATCCATGATACCTTGTTTGCAGTGACAGTGATAGTGATAGTTTGACTATACCAATTATGCGATGTCCATGTTATTTTCCTTAAGTGATATGTTTTAGCTAAGGTGATGGTTATGATATGCTGATAACAGGCTTCATATATTGCGTTACCAGGTCCACTTTATCCATTCTGCAAGGACTGATCTGTGATATTGATCGACTAACCCTCATCATGGTAACCATGGTGATACATAATATGGGGTCTCTTGGATTTGAGATTCCCCCTTGATTATTGAGATGAACTTTTGACCCACATGTATAATTTATAGATGAAATTCTATGATATATATATATTCCTGTACATGTAAATATGATGTATATGTTCTCCCGATGGTATGTAATATATACTGTAACAATATATCTTATACTTTACGGCAGTCTGAAGAAGGCCAATAGGCCGAAACGTTACGCTGAAGCCGCAATTCCAATAAAAGTAACACTACTTGCAAATCACGCTGGAGTTTTGTTTATTAATGCTTAATTGGGGCGGGAACCCTACTCCAAGCCACAACAGAGTGCGACAAGGTTACAACCAAGAAAGGCCTAAAAAAGGGTATATTATGAGACAGTGAATATAATTTCATCCGAAATACAGAACAGAGATTACCTGTTCTGTACTGTCTGCCGAAAACCCATAAGGATAAAGACAACCCACCAGGCCGCCCCATTATATCGGGTATAGGGTCAATAACGGCCAATTTGTCACAGTACATAGACAGGTTATTACAACCTAGGGTAAAATCTACTATGTCATATATCAAAGATACAACTCAGATAATTAAAACTATAGAGAACCTAAAATATGACCCAAGTTGGATCATAGGGACCCTGGATGTCCAATCCCTGTATACCTGTATAGATCACAAACAAGGGATTGAGGCCACAAGGATACAGCTGATCCAAGAAGGCAGGTTACATATGGAACAGATTGACTTTATAATAGAAGGTATACAGTTCATATTGGACCATAATTATTTTTACTTTGATTCCCAGCTATGCAAATTTGTTTATGGCACATTGGGAATCCAACTCCATTGTTCCAAGACTGGGGGTGGACCTGGTACTATGGCAACGTTACATTGATGACGTCATTTTTGTATGGAAGAGTGGTGAACAAGCACTCCTACACTTTTTGGGAGAGATTAATAATAATGCCCACAATCTGAAATTTACCTCAAATGTCTGTTCGGGAGCAATAGAATTCCTAGATATCCAAATAATCAAAAATGAGGACAAATTAACATGTAATACCTATCAGAAGCCCACAGCCAAAAATGGCTATATATTGTTTACAAGTTGCCATTTGTATAAATGGCTCTCAAATATTCCACAAGGGCAATTCTATAGGATAAAGAGGAATTGCACTGACGAGGAGACATTTGAGGTGGAAGCAGAAAAAATTAAGCAATCCTTGGTGAATAAAAAATACCCAACAAAACTGCTGGAACAATCAGTGGATAAAGTAAGATTCTTAGACAGAAAAACCTTCTTTGAAGATAAACCAGAGCGAAAAGAACAAACATTGGAGGACAACCAAATGAGGATGGTTCTGCCATATAATACAGAATACAGAAAAATTAAAAAAAAATCATTCAGAACCACTGGCACCATATACAAAAAGACAAAATAATAGGTGCACTTGTCCCCCTAGTACCCAAGATAACCTTCTCTAAGGCTCCCAACTTGGGTCTAAAGGTGGCACCATCCATTAGAAAAAATGGTAAAGAAAAGAAAATAAAGAGTATCCAAAAATGGGCAGATATAATAGGCTTCTTTAGATGCGGGAAGTGCTCAAATTGCACTACAACATCATTCCCGAGGAAGACCGCTGAAGTAACATCAACTGCGAATTCTCATACCCACTCCATCTCCGAATTTCTGACATGTTACACTACCAGCGTAATATACGTATTGGAGTGTCCATGTCAGAAGCAGTATGTGGGACGTACAAAAAGAACACTTAAAATTCGCATTGCGGAACATATTTCGAATATAAGGAAAGGGTACACAAAACACACAGTTTCGAATCACTTTAAAATCGCCCATAATCAGGATCCATCTGGCCTTAAATATGCAGCAATAGAGAAGATAGAAAATGATTGGAGAGGAGGTAATCATGTCCGCAGAATGTCTCGTTTGGAGTCACGGAGAATATTTGAATTTGACTCCATAGTACCGAAAGGCTTAAATGCAGAACTGGAGCTCTTTGGCTTCTTATTAGGAACAATTATAGGGGTGGGCGCCTCCCGTCGGCATAATAACCTTAATGAAACTGCCCTCCCCTGTATCCTCCTGAACAGCTTTGCAATTGCCACATGGGCCACTCCTGATTTATCACAGCACCGTTGCATGGAACGGAGCTGCGGCTGCTGGGTTGAGAGACAAACCACAGGATTGAGGTTCAGTAAGTTTATAATACTTTGGCAGAATCTCTCAAGTCACCTGGAAAAAAGTTGTGCCCACACATCACAAATGGGAGGAGAGTTACTGAGCAAAATGTGCCAGAATTTTGACACATTTTGTGCCAAACAACTACATACATGACTTGCACCAGATTTACTGTCGTGTTTTAAATATTATTTTACTTCACTTGGAAAGGGGATGTGACTTGTTAGAAAAGGATATAACTTAATATGCAACAATGTGTTAAAAACCTCCATTAAACTTTTGGCACACAATTGTGGCACAAAGTAAACCAACTAATAGGTGGTATAAACTTTGATTCGAAAGATTAAAATACGCCAATTTATTATTTATTATGATTACATTAAACTGTACACTACCTAAGTTTGTGACAGGAAAGAATCTTCCCCATTCTCTTTATGCCTGATGCAAATGGTTGTGTGGATCTATGATATGGTGTGGGCCCATACTGTAGATGAGAAATACGTTTGTCACTTATATAAAAAAAAAACATTGGTATAAATAGGGTTGGCTTATCTTCTCTATATGCCAGAAAACTGGAATAAAAAAGATACAAACCCCTGGTTTGTGACTTTTCAAATGGCAACTGTGCAAAAATGTTTGTGCAAGTGCCATTTCTACACCGTCCTCGCCACTTTCTCAAAAATGAAGGGGGTGGCATGGGCAAGGCTATCAGCCCTGGCAGATCTATCATCATTAATGCCAGTTTTCTGGTGGAAATGATGACTGAAATCTATGTCAGCTAAACGCTGGTGTACATTTCAATCTAGGCGTACGGACTGCTGGAGGATTTCCCTTGTTATGAATTAAAGGGGTATTCCCATCACATACAATGAGGGCATATCGCTAGCATATGCCCTCATTGTCTGATAGGTGTGGGTCCCACCTCTGGGACCCGCACCTACAATGTGAACGGAGCAGGGAGAGCTATGGCTGGAGGACCCCGGTTTTCCCGGCCACCACTAAGCGCTGCTCCATGCTGCTCCCATAGAAGTGAATGGGAGCGCACTGCACATGCCAACGCTCGCATATTTTCGGCGGCCCCATAGATATGAATGGAGGTCGGCTGCGCATGCGCAGTGCGCCCTCCGTTCATTTCCCCGCTCTGTTCTCATTGTAGGTGCGCACCGCACCTATCAGACAGGGACCCGCACCTATCAGACAATGGTGGCATATGTAGGGACCCGCACCTATTAGACAATGGTGGCATATCCTAGAGATGGCAAAACCCCCTGAAGGCACCCTCCGGCAGCGCAGGGGTAGTCAAGACTGATGTAAAAAGATTTTTAAATTTGCCCACAGAGCAGAAACTAGCAAAGCCTGAAGTGTAAACTTATCTTACAGTCAACTTGACATTGAGTCCATTTGTTTTCTAAGGTTCTGTGTCAAACCAAACTTAAATCAGCAAAAGTTTCTAAAATGGCTTAAGAGTGAACAAGACCTTGCTTCCTATAAACAGGAAGCTGCTTTACAAGCCTGAACAAATGGAGAAGGTGCATGAGAAAATAATAGACAATGCTGACAGACTCTTTCTGAATCTGTAAATCTGGTCCTTGTAGCTGCAGAAATGCTGACTTAGAGCATTTACTGTGTGATTTTCTATCAGGATGGCTTGGCTTATTGGGTGTGTCGCTAACAAGCTTTGCCCTGAGAGTATTGTACAGTATGTGAAGGACTTATGCTTCTGACAAATTTGATCCACCCTGAAATATCAACCTTCACTATATATTATGTGACTGCAGTACTTCACTGAATGAGTCAATTTAAGTTTTTAAGTTGTATTTTGTCCTCTTCAACTAGGTCCTTCCGTTAATTGTTAAGCACCTACCATATACTATACAGCATAGACTAAGACTGTTGTTGGCTAATTGACAGTAATTAGCAAATTTTGTAGTGTGGGTTGCAAATTGTAAAGAATTAGGGTTACCTAAAATTACATTCTGTCAGTTGTAATTATGAGTAAGGACTAGCATTTTATGGCTGTATGTTTTCCATGGCAAAGCACATTTATGACTGTCACCGTATCCCAGGCAATTATTGGGAACAATAACAATGCTCATCCCTGTTAGAGGGTCTGTCTGAGATTTTGATATTGATGACCTATCCTCAATATCTAATCAATGGGGTCCAACTCCTGACCCCCCCCTGTTGATCTGTAAATTGAAGAAGTCACAGTGCTCTAGTGAAAACCGCGTCACATAGCCTAGGCGCAGCTCAGTCCCATTCAAGTGAATAGACTTGAGCTGCAATACCAAACACATCCAGTATACTGCTTGGTAAGCAGTAAGGATGCCGCGGCACTCACTGGAGCACTGAGGCCTCTTCAAACACCTGATCGGACCCACACCGATCAGATACTGATGACCTATCCTGAGGATATCAAAACTTTGGACAACCCCTTTAACCCATTCCTGACCACCTTACGCATATATACGTCGGTGGTCTGGACTTTAAAAGGCACCCAGGCTAATGTATGCAAATGATGATAACGTTGATCACACACATGTAACCCCTCAGTCGGGCTTTAGAACCCCACCCCCCTGACTCTGTTATTCCCATTAGGCCACACCCCCTCCCCTTGCACACACCCAACGGAGATTCCAAACATTAAAAGCTACAAGGGGTGGGAGGGTGACTTTATCCCTGCAGCTCACGCTCATACAGCACAGTGCTGCTTTCTAAGAATGAGCTGTTACAAAGGACAACCCTGCGTCCGTCCAGGCCCTGCACCGGATGGAGGACAGGGGCTCCGAAAGCCGGACTGTCCGGCCTAAAACCGGCCCTCTGACCACCCTATGTGTGTGGCAGCCTTGGTCCTTCTGGATGATCGGAAGCTGCCATATATTATATTAGTTCCTATGGAGCCCCTGAAATTCTCATAAACTTCAGTGCTAATGCATTGGAGTCTATGAGAGAAGCAATAAAACATATATAAAAAATCTAATCATCCTCCTTTCCGCAAAATAAAAATAAAAATACATAACTAATTTAAAAATTAACATCATGGACATCGCCACATGTGAAAATGCCCATACTATTAAAATATAAAAATATTTATCATATAAAGCAAACTGTGAAACAGAAAAAAGTCAAAATGGCCGATTAGCCATTTTTTGTTTACTTCACCTCCCACAATAAATTTAATTAAAAGTGATCAAAAAATCTTACACACCCCAAAAATCAATGGAAAGTAGGGATTGTCCCACAAAAAAATGTGCCCTCACACAGCTCCGTACACATAAAAGCAAAAATGTTATGGGGATCATGGCGATGCAAAGAAAAAAATGGTTGTTTCTAAAGTGTTTCTTTTCTTTCAGTATTAAAACGTTAAAAAACAACAACCGGGCGGCGTGGCTAGGCTGCTGAGAATGATGGCCGCTTGAGAGCAGTGCTTGAGCACCCAAGCGACCAAAAATACAGTGTGCCAGCTAGAAGACAACATTCTGACTGCACCATTCAGTGCCCTTTGATGACTGACCCTCCCTCCGACACTATGGGGAAGTCAAAGAGGCAAATACCGCGGCTGCAAGACAGGAACCTGGATAATTTATTTGACAGAGGCAGAATCAAAGATGGCGCCGACTCCGCCAGTAAACCCTCGCCTGCAGCACCCATCCGCGCTATGTCACCTCCACAGATGCAGCGCTCAACATCTTCTCCAGATCCCTCCGTTACCACCGCTCTGCTGGACACCGTGATCCCTTCGCTCCCCCTGACCCCAGAGGACGCCAGGCTCCCTGCATACATTACCCCTGGAGCTCAAGATGGCGCCTGGTCTCGCACACCACCTGGCAGCCCGCGGGAACAGATGTCTAGACTGGTGATCTTGGAGTAATCGCAGGTCAGTGTGACTACTTATGCATCGGCACATAGCCTGGCTGCCACAGACCCCTTTCAAACATGCCCCACCTCAGATAAGCCAGTCACAGAAGATTCACTTAAGACCATGCTCATGGCGCTAAAATCCTCCCTGCACACTGACATAGCAGGTCTGATTAAACTACTCACTACTAGGGTACAAGAAACTGAAGACAGAATCCTCCATATGGAAACAAAAATGAGTGAATTTGCCAATTCCAAAAACACAGTCATAGATGCCCATAATGACTTGGCGAACAAACTAGAAGCTATTCAGTTAAAAATGGCAGATTTGGAGGATTGTTCTAGGCGAAACAACGTAAGGGTCATACCTGAAAGGGTCATACCTGAATAAATCGCACCCCTAGAGCTGCAGACGTACCTAAAAGGGCTAATGAAAGTGCTTCTTCCACAAATTCCAGCTCCTGATATGATTATTGACTGAGCCCATAGGATACCCTAGCCACCGCACCTGGGACTAAACATTCCACTAAATACTCTCGCACGTATCCACTTTTTTCACACCAAAGAGGCATTGATGATCGCTGCGCGGAAAAGGGGTTCGCTCCCAGCACCATACCAAAAGGTCAAACTTTTTGCAGATCTGTCTATGGCGACTCTCCGTTGGTGCAAAGCATTACTACTGATCACCACAGCTCATCGAGATCATGCCATTCTATATAAACGGGGATATCCCCTGAAGTTACTAAGCCGCAAAAATGACCAAACCCATACTATTAAGACACTGGAGGATGGAAAATGACTCCTTCAGTTGTGGCATATCCCTTTGCCCCTATGGAAAACCAAAGAAGGCCCCCTTCACAATCATCCCATCTACCGGAGCGCACAGATGAATGATAGCCGAACGTGAACTCTCGTGGTTGTCAACACAAAGTGGACTCTGACCCCACACTAGCACCAGGATGCCCTACATCACATGATACGGTGCTTTATGTCTTGCAACCTTTGGGACACTCCCATGTCTCTTTCAACTGCGGTGCAGCCCCTCCGATTTGAAACACCTTTTACCTTACTCTCTTAGCCTTAGCAGTGGACTTTCGCCCTACTCATTTATAGACGGCTGCTCCAGATTTGCTTTCTTACCCGTTTTTTTTCCCACTTAGTCCTTTTTCTTCCCTTCCCTTTCCCCTATCCCTTGCCTACCATATCTTCAAGTCTGGTTGCACATTGTTACTGTTTGTATCTGTTTATACCGTAAACTAGCTTTGCACTTCCCTATACTGTATATCGTGGTGCCTTCAGCTGCCTCTTTCCACTATCATGGGGCTTAAGATTATGTCATTAAATGTAAAGGGGCTTAATTGCCCTCAAAAACTTTCCTATATGTGGAGGGAGGACTCTGTATCTAATGCTGACGTTTTGTGTATACAAGAAACCTATCTACTGCACGGAGATAGCGCTAGAATGTACCATCGTCTGTTTCCTAACATCTTACAATCTCATTTCAGTAAGAAAACGAGAGAAGTCCTCATTGCTATCAAGAACACTGTTGCCTATGTTCTCATTAACACCAAAATTAACCCTGGAGCTTGTTATATCATCCTAGTATGTTCCATCAATAATATCACGTACACATTTGTAAACTTATACGCACCTAACTCTCACCAGCTAACTTTTCTCCACAAGCTTATGCGGTTCATAAACAAAATTAAACAGGGAAAGTAATTCTCTGCGGAGATTTTAACTCTGTGTTAGATCTATCCCTATACTCAACATCCTCCACACATAGAACTGATGTGGGAATAGCCCCATTTCTACGTACAGAGGGTCTCACGGATGTATGGAGGGCCCAACATAGTCCAGACAAAGACTACACCTTCTTTTCCCCACCACACCTATCCTCCATAGATTTTTTCATGGTCGATCACACTAAGCTACTACACACCTTATCCACAGATATTTGCCTCATTAAGTGGTCGGACCACGCTCTGATTACTATGACTCTGAAAGAACAGTTCCAATACCATAGAGCCCCAATATGGAGGAATAATACCTTCCTGTTCAATAACCCCAGTTTGATAGAGGAACTCTCGGCTGATCAAAAGGAATATTTCCATTTTAATTATGGATCTGTTTCAGACATGTTTGTTTTGTGGCAAGCACATAAAGCTTTTATGAGAGGATCCTTAATTAAGTTGGGCCATACAGTGAAAAAACTAAGGGAAAGAGATATTACCCAGACACTTGAAAAATAACGCATTTAGAAAGAATAAATAAAATCGCCCCCACAACCCAATGCTTCAATGATCTTAGAACTGAAAGAATAAACTTAGTGGCTTATTGCTCCAAAACTATAATAAATCCCTTTTTAGACTCCAATCTAGACATTACTCCCAAGGAAATAAAGCGGATCGACTACTTGCGAAACAACTCAAAGCGCAACAATCTAAATCTAAAATACCTCATATAACACATCCCGCTACTAATGCCAAGCTAATAGATCCCGGAGAAATCGCTGACCAGTTCAGAGTATACTACCAAACACTTTACAACCTAAAAGACAATACCCCCCTACCAGAGAACTATCCCACTCTAGTTACAGACTTTCTGACACACGACTCGCTTCCTAATCTTACCTCCCAACAATTGCAATCTCTGAATGCTCCAATTTCAGATTCAGAAATTGGAAGGCTGATTTCCTCACTCCCTTTAGGCAAATCCCCGGGCCCAGACGGACTATCTAATGAATATTACCGCCACTTCCAAAGCACCCTCACACCTTACTTACAAGACATGTTCAATCAAGAATTTTCCAACTGACATATTGGAAGCATTTATAGTAACCATGCTGAAACCTGGGAAGCCCCCTGACGCACCCCAAAACTTTAGACCTATCTCACTACTTAACTCTGACATAAAAATCTTCGCCAAGCTCATCGCAAGTAGGCCGTCTCCAATGCTCCCTTCTCTGATTCATTCAGATCAAACAGGTTTTGTAATTGGGAGACAAGCATCCGATAATACTAGACATATCGTCGACCTGTTCAACTATGTTGAATTGTGGGGCTTACCAACACTTGCGTTGACCCTGGACGCGGAAAAAGCATTTGATTGCCTAAATTGGTCCTTTGCATTTTCTACACTTCGAAAGATGGGCTTCACAGGACCTATATTACACGCCATCGATAACTTATAGTCCTCCCCTTCTGCGAAAATTTGGGTTAATAATGTGGTTTCAGACTCCTTTTACATAACTAATGGATCCAAACAGGGATGCCCCCTTTCACCCCTATTGTTCGTCCTTGCATTAGAACCTCTAGCACAACATATCACGAACTCATCCATCATCTCGGGAATTGAAATAGGGAATCAGTCCCATAAACTTGCGCTTTACGCGGATAATATCATACTCACATCAACCGACCCCCTTAATTGTCTGGAAAACGCTCTTGCAATAATTTCCCATTTCGGATCCCTATCCTATTATAAAATAAACAACACAAAATCCCAAGCCCTCCCTATCAATATCCCGTGGGATGAACTGAACACACTACAGTCTTTCCACAGATTAGACTGGCAACTATCCGAACTACCGTACTTAGGAGTTAAACTTACATCGCCTTGCTCCCTATTATATACAAGAAACTATGAACCACTCCTCACGACTATATTGATATATATGGGGTTCTTCTAAACCCAGAATTGCCCAAGCATTGATGTTCAAGAAAAAACACGCTGGTGGAGTAGGCCTCTCAAACATTAAAGACTACTTTACTGCAATTGGCCTCTCTTTTGCTTGTGAATGGTGGTCTTCCAATAGCACAAAGGCTTGGTTCAAAATAGAATCACATGCGATAGAACAAAATACATTAAAAGACTACTTGATCCGACTATTGTGGAACACCTACAGTTAAAATGCTCACAATAGATCAGGTAAGCCGACTATGGACCCAAATTCACAGATCGCAAAGTGACTCGAAGACTCCTCTTTTTAAATACGCCACTATCCACACATTAGAAGCAGCTATGCCCAATATAAATCTCTCGGCCTGGCGTGACAGAGGGATTACCAGCATCTCCCAACTTATAGAAGACAACTCACTCCTCCCGTTTGATTCGCTCAAACAGTCATTCACACTACCATAAAATGAGTTTTATAATTATTTAAGAGTACACCACTTCCTCACAAAACTTATGCGATCCCCACCCCCAATTAATAGTGATATTATTAGACTATTTCAATTCCCCTCCTTATTAAAAAAACATGCCACTAGACATGTTTACGACCTATTGGGGGACAAAGTCACCTTCACCAAATCCCCTCCCATTGAAAGATGGGAACTGGAATTGAAAAAATCCTTCTCAGACGAAACGTGGGCCATAGCTGTCGGGTTCCTCTTCTCGAACTTCAAGTGTGTCATCCACTATGAAGCAGGGGTGAAAACTCTGCTACAATGGTACTTTACCCCCAACGATTACACAAAATTTACCCATCTACCTCTCCCTATCGCTGGAGAAGATGCGGTAATATAGGCTCTTTATACCATATCTTATGGACATCCTATCATTGCCCCATATTGGTAGCAAGTCTTTGATTTAATTTTGGAAATAACAATGGCAAATATAGCTCCACTTTCTGACCTAGTGTTATTGTTCCTTGGCATACAGACAATACACCCCACATACCGAAATCTTGTAGGACATATTCTTCTCTGCGCCAAACTGATAATCACTCACCACTGGAAACAGCTAGCTCCACCTGCTGCTTCAGAGGTCATACAGAAATTGAACACCACATGCAGATATGAACAGTCCCTACCTCCTACGATCATCTCTCCCAAAACCAGAAATATTACTTGGGTACCATGGCTAACCTACCATAAATACTCCCCCTGAGAAACTTTCCCAACTTAGAGAAGTGGGAATTGCCAGCGATATATGGAAATGCAAGCAACTTTATCACCTTTCCATTAGGTACTTATTACTGTTTACTCCCCTCCTTGGTTACTCCCCATGGGTACAATGTAACCCCAAATACAATATATGCTTGTACCCATGGTTCCTTTCCATCTGTTATTTACTTTGCTATATGAACCGCTAATCCAAGACGACAATCAGATTGATGCTGTAACATACTTTTATTGCATTGTCAAAAAACAATAAAAACTATTTGTTCTAAAAAACAACAACAACCTATACATATGTGGTATTGTTGCAATCATACTGACCTGGAGGCTGAAAATAACAGGTCAGTTTTACCGCATAGGAAACGCTGTAAAAACTAAATCCTTAAAACTGTGGCGGAATTGTGTTTTTTTTTTTTATAATTCCCTCTTCCCAACATATTGTGTGCAACCATAAATAGTGCCATTAGAAAGTACAACTTGTCCCAGAAAAAACAAGCCATCATACGACTATGTGGAAAAATAAAAAAATTATGACTTTGGTAGTATAAACCAAAAATTTAAATAAAAAGAAAATCGCTAGGTTATTATTTGTCTCAGTCCTCAGACCATGCAAAAGGGCCTTTGAGCTTTTTATGCTACCATACTTCAGCATAATCTGGAACTAGCACATAATGTCACTATCCTGTGGCATTATTACTTGCTTCAGATGCAACAATTAACATCTAGGCGAGCCACTCAAAAAGTCTATGGAAAGCAATATGTGGTCATGAAATATTTTAGAAACGTTAGATACATCTCAAATTAACTCTTACACAGTGCTGAAATATAGTGATGCCACAACGCAAAGTAACAAATAATACAAATTCTCTAAAGTAAATGTTGAACATTTATTACTATAGAGAGTGTAGGAAGGCACAAGGGACCGCCGTTTGATGGAAGGTATGAGTCACCGAGGTTCCTGGCCTCAGTGGAGTAAGAGACAGTTTTCATGTGTCAGCAGCAGTTGCTGCTTGACACCTTGCTATTTAGTATAGCTGTAATAGCTGATTTGGGACAGCTCTTACTGGGAGTAGTCAAAGTGCTGGGTGGGTGACTATCTCCCACGTTCCAGGCCGGGTCTTGACTGGCCTATATAAAAAAAAACAGCCAGCAGTGTCAGCTGGTGGTAATTACCTCTATCTGACAGAGAGGCTCTGGCAATCGCTGGATTGGGATCTGAGCCATGTGCTAGGCTGGAGGCCTGAGTTTGGGAGGTCTGCTCTGTCCTGAGCAATGCCGATCGGGTGTGAACTAACACCTAGGATAACAGGTGACTGTTTTGCTGTTTGAACTGTCTAGGTGTGAACGAACACCAAAACTGCAAATGGACTGTCGTAGTATTTTGTTGCCATAAGTGTGAATAAAACACTGAAGTTTTTGAGTTACAACTGGTCTTTGCCTCTATACTGCATCCGCTTGTCGTGTCTATCAGAGCAAATCCCCACAATAGGTGGGAAACTCTTATAACTCGCATAACGGATTATAAAACATCTATCTTTAAAGAAGTTTTCTGGTTTGCATCTACATTCTTTAAAATAATCATTTATGAAGGTAGCTGTAATTTTGTAATGTATTTCTTATACTTATATTGCTCCTATCTTCCTTTCTGTTATGTCCAGGGGCAGTGATAGCGGAGTGTCTATGTAACTAGCTGGGTGGGAGGAGCTATAAACTAGCTGGGTGTTGTTAGAGGCAGTGATAGGGGAGTGTCTATGTAACTAGCAGGGTGGGAGGAGCTGTAAACTAGCTGCCGTTTATTAGGGGTGGTGCTAGAGCTGTGGTAGAGAAAGGAGAAGTGCATCATGGGTTTGTTTGGATACAGTAACAAGGAATGCTACATATAGGATGTAAACAACCAGAATGAAAAAGAGCCATGAGAGTCCAAATGGAAAAAAAGCATCCATAGTAGTCCTGGAAAACTTCTTTAACCACTTCACATACGGGCCATTTACCCCCTTCCTGACCAGGCCTGATTTTGCAAATCTGACATGTGTCAATTTATGTGGTAATAACTTTGGAACGCTTTTACTTATCCAAGCCATTCAGACATTGTTTTCTCATGACACATTGTACTTCATGTTAATGGTAAATTTGAGTCAATATGTTTTATTTATTTAAAAAATCCAAAAGTTTATGAAAATTTGAAAAAACTCACTGTTTTCTAAATCTGAATCTCTCTGCTTTTAAGATAGATAGTGATGCCTCAAAAAATATTTATTAACATTCCCCATAAATCTACTTTATGTAGGCATAATTTTGGTAATGTAATTTTTTTTATTTTTAGACGTTAGAAGGTTTAGAATTTTTGAAGTAATTTTTGAAGAAATTTTTGAAGTAATTTTTGAAGAAATTTTTGAAGAAATTTTAAAGAAATTTTCCAAAGTCAGTTCTGAAGTCACTTTGTGGGGCTTACATAGCGGAAACACCCCATAAATAACCCCATTGTAGAAACTACACCCCTCGAGTTACTCAAAACTGATTTTATAAACTTTGTTAACCCTTTAGGTGTTCCACAAGAATTAAAGGAAAATGGAGTTTAAATTTAAAAATTTCACTTTTTTGGCAGATTTTACATTTGAATCCATTTTTTTTATTTAACACATCGAGGGTTAACAGCAAAACAAAACGTAATATTTATTACCCTGATTCTGCGGTTTACATAAACACCGCACATGTGGTCGTAAACTTATGTAAGGGCACACGGCAGGTGCAGAAGAAAAGGAGCGCCATATGGTTTTTGGAAGGCATATTTTGCTGAACTGGTTTTTAGATGCCATGTCCCATTTGAAGCCCCTCGATGCACCCTTACAGTAGAAACTCCCAAAAAGTGACCCCATTTTGGAAACTTGGGGTACATAGGATTTTTAATTGCTCTATATTACCATATTTTTCGCCCCATAAGACGCACTTCACCCCCCCCCCCCCAAAAGTGGGGGGGAAATGCCCCTGCGTCTTATGGGGCGAATGCTTCTATTTTACATCGCAGACTACGATGTATGAGCCGGGAGAGAGGAGGGGATGGAGTCCGGAACTAGGGGCAGGGCCCGGTGGAGTCACTGTACTCTTACACTGGGCCCCGCTGCTCACCGAAGTATTTATAAACATGAATCCTTATCCTGTTATTAAATTTAACTAATGCTGCGCTCTCCCATGTTCCCATGTATCCCCACAGCACTTACGAACAAGCTTCAATATCAGGCAGAGCGGACGGCAGCAGTAAAGTCACTCACTGACGTTGCGCGTCTGCTTCATTCATAAAGTGGGCAGAGCAGGCACTCAACGTCAGTGAGTGACGTTACTGCTGCTGTCCGCTCTGCTTGCTATTGAAGCTTGTTCGTAAGTGCTGTGGGGAAACATGGGAACATGGGAGAGCGCAGCGTTAGTTAAACTTAATAACAGGATAAGGATTCATGTTTATAAATACTTCGGTGAGCAGAGGGCCGGTGTATTGGGGGACACTGTTATGAGGGGGATCTGTGGATGACATATAGCAATGTCATCCACAGATCCCCCCATAACAGTTCCATCCACAGATCCCCCACCCCATAACAATGGCATCCACAGATTCCCCCACCCCATAACAATGCCATCCACAGATCACCCACCCCATAGCAGTACCATCCACAGATCCCCCATAACAGTGCCATCAACAGATCCCCATAACAGTGCCATCCACAGATCCCCATAACAGTGCATCATCCACAGATCCCCCATAATAGTGTCATGCACAGACCACCATTAATTCAAAACCCACCAAAAGCACACCTTTTGGTTAAAAATATTTTTTTTCTTATTTTCCTCCTCAAAAACCTAGGTGCGTCTTATAGGCCGGTGCGTCTTATAGGGCAAAAAATACGGTACGTTTTTTGTGAGGCAAGGTAACCATAAAATGGCTGTTTTGGCACTGTTTTGGCACATTCATCTGACAGGGTAAATCATGTGCTATTTTTATAGAGCAGGCTGTTACGGATGTGATGATATCAAATATGTCCACTTTCTTTGTTTGAGTTTTACATAATAAAGCATTTTAGAAAAAAATTATGATTTTGTGTCTCCATTTTCTGAACGCCGATCGTCTTGTACATGGGCCCGTTTTTTGCAGGAAGAGTTGGCGTTTTTATTGGTATCATTTTTGGGTACATATGATTTTTTGACTATTCATTATCACACTTTATGTTTTAGCACAGTTTTTATTTATTTATTTTTACAGCGTCCATCTGAGGGGTTAGGTCATGTGACATTTTCATAGAGAAAATCTTACGGACATGGTAATACGTAATATGTATAATTTCTTATTTATTTAAGTGTTACACAATAATAGCATTTTTTAAACCAAAAAAATTATGTTTTAGTGTCTCCATAGTCTGAGAGCCATAGATTTTTTATTTTTTGACCGATTTTCTTAGTTAGGGTCTCATTTATTGCGGGATAAGGTGACAGTTTGAATGGTACTATTTTGGGGGGCATACGCCTTTTTGATCGCTTGGTGGTGCACTTTATGTGATGTTAGGTGACAAAAAATGGCTTTTTTGTCACTGTTTTTAATTTTTACGGTGTTCACCTGAGAGGTTAGGTCATGTGATACTTTTATAGATCATGTTGTTATGGACGCGGAGATACCTAATATGTATACTTTATTTTATTTATTTCACTTTAACACAGTAATAGCATTTTTGAAACATAAAAATGTTTTAGTGTTTCCATGTTCTGAGAGCTATAGTTTTGTTTATTTTTTGAGCAAATTTCTTATGTAGGGGCTCATTATTTGCAGGATGAGGTGACGGTTTTATTGGTACCATTTTGTGGGACATACACCTTTTTGATCACTTGGTGTTGCACTCTTTGTGATGTAAGGTGACAAAAATAGCTTTTTTTGACACTGTTTTTATTTTTATATTTTATGGTGTTTATCGGAATGGGTGGATGATGTGATATATTTATAGAGCCGACCGTCACGGATGCGGCGATACCAAATATGTCTATTTTTATGTATATATATATTTTTTTCTATTATTTATTTTTTTAAAACATCTTTTTATTGAAATCAGGACATACAGTCATGGCCGTAAATGTTGGCACCCCTGAAATTTTTCAAGAAAATGAAGTATTTCTCACAGAAAAGTATTGCAGTAACACATGTTTTGCTATACACATATTTATTCCCTTTGTGTGTATTGGAACAAAAACATAAAAGGGAGGAAAAAAAGCTAATTGGACATAATGTCACACCAAACTCCAAAAATGGGCTGGACAAAATTATTGGCACCCTTAACTTAATATTTGGTTGCACACCCTTTGGAAAAAATAACTGAAATCAGTTGCTTCCTATAACCATCAATAAGCTTCTGACACTTCTCACCCGAAATTTTGGACCACTCTTCCATAGCAAACTGCTCCAGGTCTTTCTTATTGGAAGGAAGCCTTTTCCCAACAGCAATTTTAAGATCTCTCCACAGGTGTTCAATGAGATTTAGATCTGGACTCATTGCTGGCCACTTCAGAACTCTCCAGCGCTTTGTTGCCATCCATTTTCTTGGTGCTTTTTGACATATGTTTGGCGTCATTGTCCTGCTGGAAGACCCAAGATCTTGGACACAAACTCAGCTTTCTGACACTGGGCTCTACAGTGCGACCCAAAATCCATTGGTAATCCTCAGATTTCATGATGCCTTGCACACATTCAATGCACCCAGTGCCAGAGGCAGCAGAACAACCCCAAAACATCAATGAACCTCCACCATATTTTACTGTAGGTACTGTGTTCTTTTCTTTGTAGGCCTCATTCCGTTTTCGGTAAACAGTAGAATGATGTGTTTTACCAATGCTCTATCTTGGTCTCATCTGTCTTCAAGACGTTTTCCCAGAAGGATTTTGATATACTCAAGTTCATTTTTTCAAAATGTAGTCTTGCTTTTTTTATGTCTGTGTCAGCAGTGTTTTATTTCATTTAAATGTCGATGGATAGTTCGCGCTGACACTGATGCTCCCTGAGCCTGCAGGACAGCTTGAATATCTTTGGAACTTGTTTGGGGCTGCTTATCCACGATCCGGACTATCCTGCATTGACACCTTTCATCAATTTTTCTCTTCCATATTTTTCCACAATTTTGGTTCTCAAGTCCTCAGATAGTTCTCCTCTTTCTTTTGTCCATGCTTAGTGTGGTGCACATAGACACACAATGCAAAGACTAAGTGAACTTCTCTCCTTTTTATTTGCTTTCATGTGTGATTTTTATATTGTCCACACCTGTTACTTAAAGGAGCATCACATGCTTGAAACAATCTTATTTATCCACAATTTTGAAAGGGTGACAATAATTTTGGAGTTTGGTGTGATATCATGTCCAATTTGCTTTTTTTCCTCCCTTTTTTGGTTTCGTTTCAATACACACAAAGGGAATAAACATGTGTATAGCAAAACATGTGTTACGGCAATACTTTTCTGTGAAAAAAACTTCATTTTCTTGAAAAATTTCAGGGGTGCCAACATTTACGGCCATGACTGTATAACATGTATTAATACAATACATCAATGCATGTCGACATCAAAAGTAGTAAAGTACATCCTTTACATTAATTTTTTTCCAAATAATTTTACTAACATTTAACACCCCTCCCCCCCTTCCCTCCCCCCCTATGAGATCTTGACAGTACAATATTCCAGCATTGTTCCATGCCAAAAGGTCGAGATGTGTCTATCATCATTTCTCAACAGGTAATCCCCAGGTCCTTGGACCTCCAATTTACCCAATTTTCCTCTTAGTTGTGCCTCCAAATACCATGTGGTCTGTGTGAATGGAGATATCAGCTCCTTGATTTCCCCCTCTGACAGAGTTGATTCTATGAATTTTCTCATTTTTTTTTTTACGAATTTGCCTATGGACTTTTCTTTATGTCTTTCCATTTCTAATCTTTCCAACTGGAGCACTTGTTTCATAGTTCCCAGCACTTCCCCCCATGAGGGGGATTCATTCTGTAGCCAATACCTTAAAATGAATTTCTTAACTGACATAAGTAGGATGTGTACTCCTTTTTTAGACACCCCCATCCCCTGGGGAAATGAGGGCAGTGCCCACAATGGCATATGAGGAGTAAGATACACTGGAAGTGTGTAGATTTTTCGTACTGCCTTTCAGGCCATGATGGTGTCCCTCAGAAGTATTGATAGCCTGATCTGGGGCGGAATATCTCTGAGCCTGGTATGCAGTAGAGCTGAGAGATCCCATGGGGCAGCTAATTCCTGTTCTAAACAGCCAGCTGAGAAATAGGAGGTGCCCCATACCCAGTCTTTAGCATGTTGGAATAAAGAGGCCAGGTTATAATGTCGTATGTTGGGTAGTTGAAGGCCCCCTTCCCATTTCAACATAGTTAATTTGTCATAGGCTATGCATGGTCTTTTCTTTTTCCAAAGAAAATTTATGAATGCCGACTGCAATTTCCTTATGTCGGTATGTTTTAAAAGCAATGGAATGGTTTGTAAGGGGTACAATAGCCTAAAAAAACTAGTCATTTTCAGAAGTTGGGCCCTCCCATTTAAGGACAGGGGTAGATCTCCCCATCTTTCTAACTCTCTTGTAATCTTCTGAAATAGCGGGGGGTTATTGAGCGAGTATAGGGAACCGCCCAATCTTCACCCCTAGGTAGGTGATGCAATCGTGCCTTACTTCCACCCCACAATGTTGTTGAAAACCTGGTTTTGTAGGGTGGAAAAATAAGATCTGGCTTTTTGACACTTTGATCTTGTACCCTGTAACTCTACCGTAGTACAAAAGATTGTCCAGTATCTGTCTGAGATGTTTGTCTGGGGATTGTATAAAAATCTATAAATCATCAGCAAAACAGGCCAAATTAATCTCCCTAGCTCCCACCTTTATCCCTTCAAGTCGGTTTGCAATAGGAGTTGGGCCAGGGGTTCCAGGGCCAAGTTAAATAAAAGGGGAGACAGGGGGCAGCCCTGTCGAGTTCCCTTTTTAAGGTATATTCTAGCGGATAGGAAGCCTGGAGTATATACCAGTGTTTGGGGTTCTTCATATATGGCCCTCAGGTAGTTGCGGAAATCTACTCTAATGCCCATAGACTCCATAACTTAATTGAGCCAGGCCTAACTAACATTATCGAAGGCCTTTTTCAGCATCTACTGCTAAAAGTGCGGGGTTTCCCCTGTGACTTTTATCCCTCTGTCCATCTTGCGCCACTAGGACCCATCTAATATTCGTGATCGCCGAGCGTCCCTTCATGAAAACCTACTTGGTGGCCTCCTATCAAATCTGGCATCACTTCCGCCATCCTGTTTGCTAGAATCTTGGATAAAATTCTTGATTAATAAGGGATATTGGCCCCGGCTGTGTTAGGTCCTTTCCTTGTTTTGGGAGCATCTTGATGTAGGCAATTTTCCGAGAGGGGGTAAACCCTTGCTCTTTAAAACAGAATAAAATAAGGTTGTCAGTGTTAGTTTTCCTAGCAAACCCTTATAAAATTCTGCTGGGAACCCATCCGGCCCCCATGCTTTCCCATTTGAGAGGCTTTTAATCGTAGAGAGTAAATTCCTTTTCCGATATCTCTTTATTTATGAAGCCTAGGGACTCTGATGATAAAGTGGGCAGACTGATTTTTCCCATGAGTTATCTGGCTCTATCTTTGTCATCCTTTTTTGGTTTCGTTTCAATACACACAAAGGGAATAAACATGTGTATAGCAAAACATGTGTTACGGCAATACTTTTCTGTGAAAAAAACTTCATTTTCTTGAAAAATTTCAGGGGTGCCAACATTTACGGCCATGACTGTATAACATGTATTAATACAATACATCAATGCATGTCGACATCAAAAGTAGTAAAGTACATCCTTTACATTAATTTTTTTCCAAATAATTTTACTAACATTTAACACCCCTCCCCCCCTTCCCTCCCCCCCTATGAGATCTTGACAGTACAATATTCCAGCATTGTTCCATGCCAAAAGGTCGAGATGTGTCTATCATCATTTCTCAACAGGTAATCCCCAGGTCCTTGGACCTCCAATTTACCCAATTTTCCTCTTAGTTGTGCCTCCAAATACCATGTGGTCTGTGTGAATGGAGATATCAGCTCCTTGATTTCCCCCTCTGACAGAGTTGATTCTATGAATTTTCTCATTTTTTTTTTTACGAATTTGCCTATGGACTTTTCTTTATGTCTTTCCATTTCTAATCTTTCCAACTGGAGCACTTGTTTCATAGTTCCCAGCACTTCCCCCCATGAGGGGGATTCATTCTGTAGCCAATACCTTAAAATGAATTTCTTAACTGACATAAGTAGGATGTGTACTCCTTTTTTAGACACCCCCATCCCCTGGGGAAATGAGGGCAGTGCCCACAATGGCATATGAGGAGTAAGATACACTGGAAGTGTGTAGATTTTTCGTACTGCCTTTCAGGCCATGATGGTGTCCCTCAGAAGTATTGATAGCCTGATCTGGGGCGGAATATCTCTGAGCCTGGTATGCAGTAGAGCTGAGAGATCCCATGGGGCAGCTAATTCCTGTTCTAAACAGCCAGCTGAGAAATAGGAGGTGCCCCATACCCAGTCTTTAGCATGTTGGAATAAAGAGGCCAGGTTATAATGTCGTATGTTGGGTAGTTGAAGGCCCCCTTCCCATTTCAACATAGTTAATTTGTCATAGGCTATGCATGGTCTTTTCTTTTTCCAAAGAAAATTTATGAATGCCGACTGCAATTTCCTTATGTCGGTATGTTTTAAAAGCAATGGAATGGTTTGTAAGGGGTACAATAGCCTAAAAAAACTAGTCATTTTCAGAAGTTGGGCCCTCCCATTTAAGGACAGGGGTAGATCTCCCCATCTTTCTAACTCTCTTGTAATCTTCTGAAATAGCGGGGGGTTATTGAGCGAGTATAGGGAACCGCCCAATCTTCACCCCTAGGTAGGTGATGCAATCGTGCCTTACTTCCACCCCACAATGTTGTTGAAAACCTGGTTTTGTAGGGTGGAAAAATAAGATCTGGCTTTTTGACACTTTGATCTTGTACCCTGTAACTCTACCGTAGTACAAAAGATTGTCCAGTATCTGTCTGAGATGTTTGTCTGGGGATTGTATAAAAATCTATAAATCATCAGCAAAACAGGCCAAATTAATCTCCCTAGCTCCCACCTTTATCCCTTCAAGTCGGTTTTCAATAGGAGTTGGGCCAGGGGTTCCAGGGCCAAGTTAAATAAAAGGGGAGACAGGGGGCAGCCCTGTCGAGTTCCCTTTTTAAGGTATATTCTAGCGGATAGGAAGCCTGGAGTATATACCTGTGTTTGGGGTTCTTCATATATGGCCCTCAGGTAGTTGCGGAAATCTACTCTAATGCCCATAGACTCCATAACTTAATTGAGCCAGGCCTAACTAACATTATCGAAGGCCTTTTTCAGCATCTACTGCTAAAAGTGCGGGGTTTCCCCTGTGACTTTTATCCCTCTGTCCATCTTGCGCCACTAGGACCCATCTAATATTCGTGATCGCCGAGCGTCCCTTCATGAAAACCTACTTGGTGGCCTCCTATCAAATCTGGCATCACTTCCGCCATCCTGTTTGCTAGAATCTTGGATAAAATTCTTGATTAATAAGGGATATTGGCCCCGGCTGTGTTAGGTCCTTTCCTTGTTTTGGGAGCATCTTGATGTAGGCAATTTTCCGAGAGGGGGTAAACCCTTGCTCTTTAAAACAGAATAAAATAAGGTTGTCAGTGTTAGTTTTCCTAGCAAACCCTTATAAAATTCTGCTGGGAACCCATCCGGCCCCCATGCTTTCCCATTTGAGAGGCTTTTAATCGTAGAGAGTAAATTCCTTTTCCGATATCTCTTTATTTATGAAGCCTAGGGACTCTGATGATAAAGTGGGCAGACTGATTTTTCCCATGAGTTATCTGGCTCTATCTTTGTCATACGTGTCCTGGGCATTAAGGGATCTAAAATAATCCCCCAGGATCTCAATTATCTCCTTGGGTTGGGTACGGGGGACTCCTGTCCTATCTCTCAGGGGATGTAAATGGGGATGACTAGAAAAAGGTTTCGACAACTTCGACAGCAATTTTCTAGCTTTGTTACCAAATCTGAATAGTTCAGCCTTTTTACGTTCACCAAACCACTTAGCTCTACTCTCCATAAAGTAATTAAAACTGTGTTTGGCCGTTACCCAGAGCACCTTATGAGTGAGGGGTCTTGAATAAACGAAGTATAAGTCTCCCTTAAGGTTTTTAGAGCCCTCTCGTATTCCCTTTGCACATCTTCCCCTGCCCCCCCCCCCCCCCCCCCCCCCTGCTGAATAGGCTATAATCCTTCCCCTTAACACAGCTTTAGCTGTGTCCCAGAACAGTTGATGGTTGTTTTTGTGAGATTCATTATCTTGGGAGAACTCCCACCACCAGCCCCTTAACCTGTCTACAAAGTCCTCATCTGTTGTCAAATGGTGAGGCAGTCTCCAGATGTAATCTGTTCCTTTCGGAACTTCTTCCCTCACTTCCATTATCACCGGAGCATGGTCTGATATAACTAAGTCAGAGATCTCAATATGTGGGACCTTTGACAGGATATCTGAGGATCGGGCATGGGAGAAGTGTGAATACTCTCTCTCAGCTGGGTGATGGTGTCTCCACACGTCTATCAGGCCTGTTGATTGTAAGAGAGGGGAGAGAGTATGTGCACCCCTAGGTCTAGGGCATGGTCTGGGAGTTGTTGGCGCCTATCCTTTCTCTCTCATCATTTGCTGTACTCTGTTAAAATCACCTGCCACCAGCAGCTGGCTTTTGTCTTCTTGTTGTAAGGCTGTCTCCAATCTACCATAAAAACCCTGTTGAGCCGTATTAGCTGAGTAGACGTTGTAGATCGTGATAGGCCCTGACGGGGAATCAAGTTGTATTTTTATGAAGCAACTTTTTTTTTTTTTTTTAGACACTTTGCGGCCCCTATAAGGTCATACAAGACCTCTGGGGGACATTTAACTTCACATTTTTTTCACTATTGATTTCACCTGTAACTGGGGCTGACATAATAGCAGTGTATACAGCGATCTAGAAGGCAGTGACACCTGGGAACTGTCCTTGCCTTCTCTCTGGGTTGCCCTGCTGTCACTGACACTGTGCCCCCAGCTCGGCAGCTGCATGATTAGCGTACAGCTGCCATCTCTGAATGGACTTTTAGAAACGTCCATTCAGAGATAGAGATCCACCTCCTGGACGTTTATAGTCAACGGACAGATGGGAGGTGGTTAAAGGGAACCTGTCACCATGAAAATGCAATGTAAGTTGCAGATACCATGTGGTAGAGCAGGAGGAGCTGAGCAGACATATATGGTTATATGGGAAAAGATTCAGTAGAAGTTGTATTTCATTCATTTAAATTCCTGCTCACTCTGGGTTTTGAAGTCAAGGAGGCGGTCCTATCAGTGATTGACAGCCTTCCCTCTATGAGTGTGTATACGTGGATAGCAGTCAGTCACTGATAGGATCACTTCCCTGACTTTAAACCCCAGAATGAGCACAGATATAAATTTATGAAATACAAGTTATACTGAATCTTTTCCCATAAAAATATATATCAATCTGCTCAGCTCCTCCTGCTCTATATCATGCAGCCTGCAGATCAGACACCATGTTCAGTGTGACAGTTAAAGGCGTCAATATCATGCCATGAAGACGAGATGTTTACAGTGTCATTTAATATTCAGCACAGCCGTAGAGTAAACATACCAAATGATAAAGCAATATAATAAGTATTAGAGTACCACTGTACAGCATATGTTCAGCTTCCAATGACATTGCATTGAAATTCAACTAAATATATTACTATTTCCTTGCTTAGGGTTCCACAAGCTACATTGTATACAGGTCTCATATCCAACATCTAAATCTTTCAAAGATGGGGTGTTAAAAGAGTTTTCCAGGAATATTTTATTGATGACCTATCCATAGGCTAAGTCATCAATATGAGATCGGTGGAAGCTGTTTCCAGGTACTGTAATTAAGCCCCCATTTACTTGAATAGGGGTGTCAGTTCCCCATTAATGGTTTGTAAAATTATATTTTTAAGTTCCATGGTTCTGGCTTCCAATACTTATCAGGACTGGGTGAAAAAAAAATAAAAAGTTGGCTAAAATAATAGAAGCATTACTCACTTCACTGATCCCCTGATCCCCAACTGCTGTCTGAACATACAGGAAATGCCCACTCAACTATACACTGGCTGAGGCCGGTCAACACTGCGGCCAGTGGTTTGCCGGCCTGGCATTCCGGCCATTCCTGTGTGAATAAACTAGACTAGGAAGTAGAGTGAGAAGCTGGTAAGGTTTGGAACGGCAGCAGCGCTGGATTGGTGAGTAAAGATCCTTTTTTTCCAACCCCTTCTGCCCCTTTTCTAATCAATGTTATACCGCCGGACACTCCTTTTAGGAGGAGTACTTTGTCATAAATAGGGAAATGACATTGAATCTACTTAGCGCAAGTATAAGCACCTATCTTGGTTAATATGTGTGGATATGACCTAAATGTAATGGTTGTTTGGGAAAGCATAATACACAAAATATCTGCTTATAAAGTTTTCTCAAGAATAGTAGTACACTCCTTGTTTGGCTTACAGCCATTGTATTGCTTACCAGTTAAAGGGGTTGGCCACCCTAAGTGTCCTAATTATGAACCTTGTTCATAAGTTCACTGTGTGGCCTAGTGATTTCTAGGTGCATCACTGGAGGTAAGCCATGAACGGAATGAATCCAGAGGGGAGATTTATCATTTCCCTTGTTCCTGAAAAGTGGCGTTAAAAAGTTGCAAATTATGGGGGTCATTTATCAAACTGGTGTGAAGTAGAACTGGTTTAGTTGCCCATAGCAACCAATCAGATTCCACCTTTCATTTTCCAAAGGAGCTGTCCAAAATGAAATGGTTGCTGTGGGTGACTAAGGCTACTTTCACACTAGCGTTTCTATTTTCCGGTATTGAGATCCATCATAGGATCTCAATACTGGAGAAAAACGCTTCCATTTTGTCCCCATTCATTGTCAATGGGGACAAAAGGTAAATGAAGAGAACGGAGTGCTCCAAAAAGTATTCCATTCCATTTGGTTGCGTTCCCATACCGGATAGCAAACCGCAGCATGCTGCGTTTTTTTTCCAGTCATGGGATGCGGAGCAAAACGGATCCGGCATGACACACAGTGCAAGTCAATGGGGACGGATCCGTTTAACTCTGACACTATCTGACACAAATCTATGGCAGCTCTGAGCTGTCATAGATTTCTGTTTAGGTCCGCGGACCGCCAGAGGATGCACCTAATTTTTGACAAGGCATGAGCGCATCCTCTGGCGGCACAGGTGATATCAGGATAAAGATTTTTTTGGATAAATCTTCCCCAGGAAGTCATCAGAGGCCAAAACTGTTCCTATTGAAAAGCATGGGAGCAATTTTCCCAATTCCTTGTGTTGTTTCTATAACACTAGATGGAAACCAAACCAGATCTCTGGACATGTGTGAATGGGGTCATACAGCTTTGTGCACAGCGCATTCAGTGAACTCGTGCAGTCTATACTCCAGAAAAGCTCCCTGCGCAAAAGTGGAATGTACAGGTAGGTTCCCATTCACTCAAAGGCTGGGTTCACACCACGTGTCCGCTCTCTGCTGGGCTTTCCATCCGGGGTATTTATCTGAATACCAGTATTCTGTTATATTGTGACCGATCCTTTCACTTTGCTGGAAAGAGTAGCATGGTATATGACACTGTTTTGGCTGGCAAAACAGGCAGTGACACATGGAAAGCAGGCAGAGTCCAAAGTCTCAAATGGATCCTGCTCCGTACAGTATTACAACAAAGTTTTATGCGAATCGACTTCAGATGAAGCATCCGAAGTCGATTCGCTCATCCCTAATCATTATATACAGTATACAGGGGTGGTTGTCACACGTCTCTATAAACAGCGTACAGGGGTCGGGGTCAAACATCACTATATACAGTATACAGGGGTCATACATCACTCTATATAATGTACAGGGGGTCACAAATCTCTTTATACAGCATACAGGGGTATGGGTCACATCCCTATATACAGAGTACAAGGCTTGGGGGGGGGGGGGGGTCACACGTCACTAAATACAGTATACAGGGGGTCACAAATCTTTATATAGTGTATACAGTGTACAAGGCTGGAAGTCAAATCACTATATACAGTGTTCAGGGGTGGGGCTTACACATGTCTATATACAGTATACAGTGGTGGGGGGGTCACATATCACTGTATACAGTGGTGGGGGGGTCACACATCTCTATACACAGTAGTGGGGGGGTCACATATCACTGTATACAGTGTACAGGGGGTCACACATCTCTATACACAGTAGTGGGGGGTCACACATTCCTGTATACAGTGTACAGGGGTCACAAATCTCTATACACAGTAGTGGGGGGGGGTCACACATTCCTGTATACAGTGTACAGGGGGTCACAAATCTCTATACACAGTAGTGGGGGGTCACACATTCCTGTATACAGTGTACAGGGGGTCACAAATCTCTATACACAGTAGTGGGGGGTCACACATTCCTGTATACAGTGTACAGGGGGTCACACATCTCTGTACACAGTGGTGGTAGGGGTCACATATCACTGTATACAGTATACAGGGGGTCACACATCTCTATACACAGTGTTGGGGGTCACATATCACTGTATACAGTGTACAGGGGGTCACACATCTCTATACACAGTGTTGGGGGTCACATATCACTGTATACAGTGTACAGGGGGTCACATATCTCTATACACAGTGGTGGTAGGGGTCACATATCACTGTATACAGTGTACAGGGGGTCACACATCTCTATACACAGTGTTGGGGGGGTCACATATCACTGTATACAGTGTACAGGGGGTCACATATCTCTATACACAGTGGTGGTAGGGGTCACATATCACTGTATACAGTGTACAGGGGGTCACACATCTCTATACACAGTGTTGGGGGTCACATATCACTGTATACAGTGTACAGGGGGTCACATATCTCTATACACAGTAGTGGGGGGTCACATATCACTGTATACAGTGTACAGGGGGTCACACATCTCTATACACAGTGTTGGGGGTCACATATCACTGTATACAGTGTACAGGGGGTCACACATCTCTATACACAGTGTTGGGGGTCACATATCACTGTATACAGTGTACAGGGGGTCACACATCTCTATACACAGTGTTGGGGGGTCACATATCACTGTATACAGTGTACAGGGGGTCACATATCTCTATACACAGTAGTGGGGGGTCACATATCACTGTATACAGTGTACAGGGGGTCACACATCTCTATACACAGTAGTGGGGGGTCACATATCACTGTATACAGTGTACAGGGGGTCACACATCTCTATACACAGTAGTGGGGGGTCACACATTCCTGTATACAGTGTACAGGGGGTCACATAGCTCTATACACAGTGGTGGGGGGGTCACATATCACTGTATACAGTGTACAGGGGGTCACACATCTCTATACACAGTGTTGGGGGGGTCACATATCACTGTATACAGTGTACAGGGGGTCACACATCTCTATACACAGTGGTGGTAGGGGTCACATATCACTGTATACAGTATACAAGGGGTCACACATCTCTATACACAGTGTTGGGGGTCACATATCACTGTATACAGTGTACAGGGGGTCACATATCTCTATACACAGTAGTGGGGGGTCATACATTCCTGTATACAGTGTACAGGGGGTCACACATCTCTATACACAGTAGTGGGGGGTCACACATTCCTGTATACAGTGTACAGGGGGTCACATATCTCTATACACAGTGGTGGGGGGGTCACATATCACTGTATACAGTGTACAGGGGGTCACACATCTCTATACACAGTGTTGGGGGGGTCATATATCATTGTATACAGTGTACAGGGGGTCACACATCTCTATACACAGTGGTGGTAGGGGTCACATATCACTGTATACAGTATACAGGGGGTCACACATCTCTATACACAGTGTTGGGGGTCACATATCACTGTATACAGTGTACAGGGGGTCACATATCTCAATACACAGTAGTGGGGGGTCATACATTCCTGTATACAGTGTACAGGGGGTCACACATCTCTATACACAGTAGTGGGGGGTCACACATTCCTGTATACAGTGTACAGGGGGTCACACATCTCTATACACAGTGTTGGGGGTCACATATCACTGTATACAGTGTACAGGGGGTCACATATCTCTATACACAGTAGTGGGGGGTCACATATCACTGTATACAGTGTACAGGGGGTCACATATCTCTATACACAGTAGTGGGGGGTCACATATCACTGTATACAGTGTACAGGGGGTCACACATCTCTATACACAGTAGTGGGGGGTCACATATCACTGTATACAGTGTACAGGGGGTCACATATCTCTATACACAGTAGTGGGGGGTCACATATCACTGTATACAGTGTACAGGGGGTCACATATCTCTATACACAGTAGTGGGGGGTCATATATCACTGTATACAATGTACAGGGGGTCACACATCTCTATACACAGTAGTGGGGGGGGGGTCACATATCACTGTATACAGTGTACAGGGGGTCACACATCTCTGTACACAGTGGTGGGGGGTCACATATCACTGTATACAGTGTACATGGGGTCACACATCTCTGTACACAGTAGTGGGGGTCACATATCACTGTATACAGTGTACAGGGGGTCACATATCTCTATACACAGTAGTGGGGGGTCATATATCACTGTATACAATGTACAGGGGGTCACACATCTCTATACACAGTAGTGGGGGGTCACATATCACTGTATACAGTGTACAGGGGGTCACATATCTCTATACACAGTAGTGGGGGGTCACATATCACTGTATACAGTGTACAGGGGATCACACATCTCTGTACACAGTAGTGGGGGGTCATATATCACTGTATACAGTGTACAGGGGGTCACATATCTCTATACACAGTAGTGGGGGGTCATATATCACTGTATACAATGTACAGGGGGTCACATATCTCTATACACAGTAGTGGGGGGTCATATATCACTGTATACAATGTACAGGGGGTCACACATCTCTGTACACAGTAGTGGGGGGTCATATATCACTGTATACAGTGTACAGGGGGTCACACATCTCTATACACAGTGTTGGGGGTCACATATCACTGTATACAGTGTACAGGAGGTCACACATCTCTATACACAGTAGTGGGGGGTCACATATCACTGTATACAGTATATAGGGGGTCACACATCTCTGTACACAGTAGTGGGGGGTCACATATCACTGTATACAGTGTACAGGGGGTCACATATCTCTATACACAGTAGTGGGGGGTCACATATCACTGTATACAGTGTACAGGGGGTCACACATCTCTGTACACAGTAGTGGGGGGTCACATATCACTGTATACAGTGTACAGGGGGTCACACATCTCTATACACAGTAGTGGGGGGTCACATATCACTGTATACAGTGTACAGGGGGTCACACATCTCTATACACAGTAGTGGGGGGTCACATATCACTGTATACAGTGTACAGGGGTCACATATCACTGTATACAGTGTACAGGGGGTCACATATCTCTATACACAGTAGTGAGGGGTCACATATCACTGTATACAGTGTACAGGGGGTCACACATCTCTGTACACAGTAGTGGGGGGTCACATATCACTGTATACAGTGTACAGGGGGTCACACATCTCTGTACACAGTAGTGGGGGGTCACATATCACTGTATACAGTGTACAGGGGGTCACACATCTCTATACACAGTAGTGAGGGGTCACATATCACTGTATACAGTGTACAGGGGGTCACACATCTCTATACACAGTAGTGGGGGGTCACATATCACTGTATACAGTGTACAGGGGGTCACATATCTCTATACACAGTAGTGGGGGGTCATACATTCCTGTATACAGTGTACAGGGGGTCACACATCTCTATACACAGTAGTGGGGGGGGTCACACATTCCTGTATACAATGGTGTAGGAAGGAGAGGACACATATTTACAGATGGTGACACTAGTGATTGCTGCTAATATCAATGACCTCAGTTATTACAGCCATATGGACAGCTCACAAGGGGTTAAAGCCCATGACCTTTGGTCTGGCTGGAATAAACATGTCTGTGATAAGACCAGGGTGCAGAGGGGCCATAAACAAGCCATTTTCTCACACAGCAGATGAGCACTTCCCTGGCTCTGCTTTGTTCTCACATGCCAGCAGGATAGATACAGAGGGGGCAGAGCCTGCAGTCAGATCAGCCATCACAGCTTCTCCTCAGTCTCCCTTCCTCCTGCAAAAGTTTCTTTATTTCAGCTTTTAACAATCGTCCTGTTAAGCCCCTGCCAGCCCTGCACAGCCAGGAGTGCCAGTCACAGCAGAAGGCACCTCTGACACCAGCCCTGCCCAGCCAGGAGTGCCAGTCACAGCAGAAGGCACCTCTGACACCAGCACAGGGTGCTTCTTGGACCCAGACAGCAGCATATGGGCACACCTTCAGCATATGTGAGAGCAGGACAGGAGGGGGTGGGGGGGTCTTCCAATAACAAGGAAACCAGGCAGATTTTCTTAAGAAGATAAATTAGTAAGTGTAATATTTCACACCTTTCCTTATAGTATTAATAAGTGCTAACTCCTTCAAGTAGTATGGAGACTGAGCAGATCTGCTAGTGACCAATGTGACTGATGACAATGGATATATATAATAAATCATTGCATTGTAAATTTTTCTAGAGATGCCAATATGTGTCCATGTAATGTGTCGTATGAAGACTAACGGGGGATTTATCCAGGCTGGCTTTTTAGCTGCTAGGTAGGGTTGAGCGAACCCGAACTGCAGTTCGGGTTATACTAAACTTTTTGAGTTCGGGTACCTGGACTTTTTCACTGAAGTTCGGGTTCGGTGTTCGGGTGATTTTATTATTTTCTATTATAACATGGTTATAACGGAAAATAATAGCATCCTTAAGGCTACTTTCACACTTGCGTTCGGGGTTCCGCTTGTAAGTTCCGTTTGAAGGCTCTCACAAGCGGCCCCGAACGGATCCGTACAGCCTCAATGCATTCTGAGTGGACGCGGATCCGCTCAGAATGCATCAGTTTGGCACCGTTTGGCCTCCGTTCCGCTCAGCAGGAGGACACCCGAACGCAGCTTGCAGCGTTTTGGTGTCCGCCTGGCCGTGCGGAGCCAAACGGATCCGTCCAGACTTACAATGCAAGTCAATGGGGACGGATCCGTTTGACGTTCACACAATATGGTGCAATTGCAAACGGATCCATCCCCCATTGACTTTCTATGTAAAGTCAGGAGTCCCTATTAATATACCATCAGATCAGAGTTTTCTCCAATCCGATGGTATATTTTAATTAGAAGCGTTCCCATCACCATGGGAACGCCTCTATGTTAGAAACTCAGATCCGACAGTATATTCTAACACAGAGGCGTTCCCATGGTGATGGGGACACTTCAAGTTAGAATATACTAAAAGAACTGTGTAATAACTGCCCCCTGCTGCCTGGCAGACCCCCCCCCCCTGTATTTAACTCAATGGTGGCCAGTGCGGCCGGCCCCCCCTAACTCCCTCCCTTGTATTTAACTCATTGGTTGCCAGTGCGGCCGGCCCCCCTCCCTCCCCCCCCCTAATTAAAATGACCGACCCCCCATCATTGGTGGCAGCGGAGAGTTCCGATCGGAGTCCCAGTTTAATCGCTGGGACTCTGATCGGTAACCATGGCAACCAGGACTCTACTGCAGTCCTGGCTGCCATGGTTACTTAGCAATTTTAGAAGCATTATACTAACCTGCGATGTCTGTGACCGTGCCGGGCGCTCCTCCTACTGGTAAGTGAAAGGTCTGTGCGGCGCATTGCTTATAGCACAGACCTTTCACTTACCAGTAGGAGGAGCGCCCGGCTGGTCACAGACATCGCAGGTAAGTATAATGCTACTAAAATTGCTAAGTAACCATGGCAACCAGGACTGCAGTAGCGTCCTGGTTTCCATGGTTACCGATCGGAGTCCCAGCGATTAAACTGGGACTCCGATCGGAACTCTCTGCTGCCACCAATGATGGGGGGTCGGTCATTTTAATTAGGGGGAGGGAGGGGGGGGCTGGCCGCACTGGCCACCAATGAGTTAAATACAGGGGAGGGAGGGGGGGCTGGCCACACTGGCCACCAATGAGTTAAATACAAGAGAGGGAGGGAGGGGGGGCCGGCCGCACTGGCCACCAATGAGTTAAATACAAGGGAGGGAGGGGCGGCCGCACTGGCCACCAATGAGTTAAATACAAGGGAGGGAGGGGGGGCCGGCCGCACTGGCCACCAATGAGTTAAATACACGGGAGGGAGGGAGGGGGGCCGCACTGGCCACCAATGAGTTAAATACAGGGGGGGGGCAGTCATGTACACAGTTCTTTTAGTATATTCAAACTTGAAGCGTCCCCATCACCATGGGAACGCCTCTGTGTTAGAATATACTGTCGGATCTGGGTTTTCACAAAGTGAAAAATCTGATCTGGTTATGCAGACAGATCCGTTCTGAACGGATGCAAGCGTTTGCATTATAGGAGCGGATCCGTCTGTACAGACACCAGACGGATCCGCTCCTAACGCAAGTGTGAAAGTAGCCTAAGACAGAATGCTAAATAAAATGGCCATTGAGTTGCTAAAAAAAACCACCTCACCTCATCCACTTGATCGCGCAGTCGGTATCCTTTTCTTTCTTCTTTCTGCAGGACCTGCAAAAGGACCTGCGATGACGTCACCACGCTCACCACGTGGTGAGCGCGGTGATGTCATCGCAGGTCCTGCTGAATGAAGATAGAAGGACCTGCGGTGATGTCACCGCAGGTCCCTTTGCAGGTCCTGCAGAAAGAAGAAAGAAGAGGATACCGGCTGCGCGATCATGTGGATGAGGTGAGATTTTTTTAAATTATTATTAACTCCTCAATGGCCATTTTATTAAGCATGCTGTCTTAAGAATGCTATTATTTTCCGTTATAACCATGTTATAACGGAAAATAATAAAGTGAAGTTTGGGTCCCCATTGACTTTAATGGGGTCTGGGTTCGGGGTCAAGTTCCCAAACCCAAACTTTGACCTGAAGTTCAGCCAAACCGGAACTTCCACGGGTTCACTCATCCCTAGTGCTAGTTGATCTACTTTTGTACTGGAGTGAGATGAGCCTCATCTTAACTACATCTCTTGCCCTCCATGTGCCAGAAGACAAATGTATAGCTGCTATGGCCTGGCATAGATTTGAGCTATACAGGGAGTGCAGAATTATTAGGCAAGTTGTATTTTTGAGGATTAATTTTATTATTGAACAACAACCATGTTCTCAATGAACCCAAAAAACTCATTAATATCAAAGCTGAATATTTTTGGAAGTAGTTTTTAGTTTGTTTTTAGTTTTAGCTATTTTGGGGGGATATCTGTGTGTGCAGGTGACTATTACTGTGCATAATTATTAGGCAACTTAACAAAAAACAAATATATACCCATTTCAATTATTTATTTTTACCAGTGAAACCAATATAACATCTCAACATTCACAAATATACATTTCTGACATTCAAAAACAAAACAAAAACAAATCAGTGACCAATATAGCCACCTTTCTTTGCAAGGACACTCAAAAGCCTGCCATCCATGGATTCTGTCAGTGTTTTGATCTGTTCACCATCAACATTGCGTGCAGCAGCAACCACAGCCTCCCAGACACTGTTCAGAGAGGTGTACTGTTTTCCCTCCTTGTAAATCTCACATTTGATGATGGACCACAGGTTCTCAATGGGGTTCAGATCAGGTGAACAAGGAGGCCATGTCATTAGATTTTCTTCTTTTATACCCTTTCTTGCCAGCCACGCTGTGGAGTACTTGGACGCGTGTGATGGAGCATTGTCCTGCATGAAAATCATGTTTTTCTTGAAGGATGCAGACTTCTTCCTGTACCACTGCTTGAAGAAGGTGTCTTCCAGAAACTGGCAGTAGGACTGGGAGTTGAGCTTGACTCCATCCTCAACCCGAAAAGGCCCCACAAGCTCATCTTTGATGATACCAGCCCAAACCAGTACTCCACCTCCACCTTGCTGGCGTCTGAGTCGGACTGGAGCTCTCTGCCCTTTACCAATCCAGCCACGGGCCCATCCATCTGGCCCATCAAGACTCACTCTCATTTCATCAGTCCATAAAACCTTAGAAAAATCAGTCTTGAGATATTTCTTGGCCCAGTCTTGACGTTTCAGCTTGTGTGTCTTGTTCAGTGGTGGTCGTCTTTCAGCCTTTCTTACCTTGGCCATGTCTCTGAGTATTGCACACCTTGTGCTTTTGGGCACTCCAGTGATGTTGCAGCTCTGAAATATGGCCAAACTGGTGGCAAGTGGCATCTTGGCAGCTGCACGCTTGACTTCTCAGTTCATGGGCAGTTATTTTGCGCCTTGGTTTTTCCACACGCTTCTTGCGACCCTGTTGACTATTTTGAATGAAACGCTTGATTGTTCGATGATCACGCTTCAGAAGCTTTGCAATTTTAAGAGTGCTGCATCCCTCTGCAAGATATCTCACTATTTTTGACTTTTCTGAGCCTGTCAAGTCCTTCTTTTGACCCATTTTGCCAAAGGAAAGGAAGTTGCCTAATAATTATGCACACCTAATATAGGGTGTTGATGTCATTAGACCACACCCCTTCTCATTACAGAGATGCACATCACCTAATATGCTTAATTGGTAGTAGGCTTTCGAGCCTATACAGCTTGGAGTAAGACAACATGCATAAAGAGGATGATGTGGTCAAAATACTCATTTGCCTAATAATTCTGCACGCAGTGTAATTTGTACCAGTTTAGCGGAACCATATCAGAGTACAGGAAGGAACCAAGATGGCACATGGAGGGCCAGAGATGTAGCTAAATGGCCCTTCAGCTGAAACAGGCATTCCCACAGACCTCTCTATTATTCTTTAGTAATAGCCTTTGCTACACTATATAGGTATATATGTATAATATTTTTCTTTGATATATAAGGTTTATTGCAAGAAAAGCTTATAATTCACCACTGGTTGGCTTTGGCAGAGCCAGATGTTGCACCATGATCTCTATACATTTTCAGGGCAGATCAGGCCAATTGTGTTGCTGGCAGTCATTTGTAGAATATTTTGGTATGTCTCTATGGTCATCTCTGAATAAATGTAACTGTCATCAATTTTACAACAGGTAATTTAGCATTTATGAAAATGGCTTGGATTACTGTCACAGCAATTAGATATATGAGCGATGTCACAATTAAAAAAAAAAAAATGCATGAATCAAATGCATGTATTAAAGCTGACTTTACTGCCTGTCATTACCACAACATTATAATTTATATTGCAGGAAGTATCATTCATATTTAATCTGTTAATATTCATATGTGTGTTTATGTGTCTGTGAATTAGTGGAAGAATACCCCTTGTAATATGTGCAGGGGATTTGGAATATTGAAATGATATTATAGAAATGACACCTGCATCTATGCTCTGTAATAGTTCCATCAGCATATTGCCAGTGTGGAAAAGATACAAAAGTAGTTGTATTCGCTGTAATGAGATATATTTATGTATTATTTGTATATTACATAACAATTGCTAATAGATATTGCCAGTGGCACTATATAGGCCAGTGGTGGCGAACCTATGGCACAGGTGCCAGAGGCGGCACTCAGAGCCCTCTCTGTGGGCACCCGCACCCTGGAAAAAGTCTATGGTGTACCAATATGCCTTAGACCTTTCCTGCCATTTATCAGCGCAGGGTGCACTATGAACGGCACAGGCAGCGCACTGAATGTAGGCAGGTTATTATAGCTAAATGATAAAGTAAGTGGAAGATATACTATACTGGACTGTAGTATTCAGGTTAAATTGCCATGTTGGTACTTTGCAATAAAAAAGTGCGTTTTGGGTTGCAGTTTGGGCACTGGGTCTCTAAAAGGTTCACCATCAATGATATAGGCCGTACTGTGCCGTCAGTCATGCAGTAGTGGCCCTATAATTGTATCATCAATGTATTAGGGTCCTTGCAAATGTGGCAGCTTTAGCAGGGTTCATAGAAGTGTGACATATCAGTAGCTAGACTGGATGCTACTACTATTCTGGTTGCTGATATATAATTGGAATCTTAAAGGGGTTTTTCAATGAAAAAATATTGCATACCATCACCTGGATGTGAATACTTTTGTAATTGCATGTATTTAATAAAATGTATTCAATAAAATGTACATGTATAGTGCCACCTGCTGTTTTTTTTTCTTATTATTTCTCTGTCCATCCTGCTGAGGTGGTCGCACATGCTCAGTTCCATTCTTCAATGGCCATCAATTCTATCTACTGTTAGAAGCTGAGACATCTATTGGGAACTATAGGAGAAAGGGCAGACTCAATGAGGAAGGACATGCCCCCTGGGAAAGGACACATCCTACCACATGTGCGGTACAGGGCTGGCTTTAGCTATGTTAAAACGAGACTGTCATGTACTGTATGATGTCTGATTTTAATTTTTTACATTAGTCATGGAATAACCCCTTTAGGCCACTTTCACCTGGTCAGTGTTTGATCAGTGATTTCCATCAGTGATTGTGAGCCAAAACCAGGTGCGGGTCCAAAAAACCGAACAAGTGCAAAACTTGTCATTATACCTTATCGCTGTGTAGGATCCACTTATGACTTTGGTTTACAAACACTGACTGTGTGAAAGCGGCCTTAAGAGGATTTCCTTTCAAAATGTTAAAATTAAAAATGAGAGAAGTTTTGAAAAATTTGATTCGGCTGCTTCGCCAAAATTTTGACAATAAATTTGTTTTGTTATGAATTACTTTGTCACAATTTGATTTCCTTTGTACGGAGCGGGCATAATGATGGGGAACGGCAATTGCGCCGCTTGTCATTTAACCCCTCAGATGCCGCTTTCAACACTGATTTCAACATATGTGACTCGCATTCAGCTACTCAAGGGCAAATCAGGGGTTAATCAGACGGCCTTTCCGCAATCAAGTGGAAGAGGTGAGTATAATTTATTTTACTTTCAGCCACCATTTTAGTCTACATCACGGCCTCCGGACACATCACTGCGCCCCATGAGAAGGATCGGACCACCATCTAGGTCAACCTCTCAACACTGCCTGAATACCGCTAGGCAAGCTTTACGCCCTGGTACTTTAGTGGAGCCTGGACTAAAGGCCACCACTGAAAGGTACCATTTGTGTCACCCACTATTTAATATAACTGTGTATAGCTACATGTATAACTATATATGTTGATAAATAACATAAAGATCAACACCATAGTTCTTAATGTATTGCCCCATTCTGTGTGCCTAAAATTCCCCTGATGAGTTTTCTATACGAAACATGCGTGTAGGGACTAGCTACACTAGGGCACAATAGGGTCAAGTAGAAATATAAGGGCAAGGTTCCGGACGGGGTCGTTCTTATTAGAACGGGTGCTCCGTGTTAGGATGCTAGGGCCGAGTTAGCACCTATATTTTAGGGCTGTCTAGGTACCCCCAACCCACTAATACCCCCTGCCCAGCCTTAATTGCTCTTCTTTTCAGCCATTTGTATCCACTGAACATCTACGGTGACCGGAGGATCCGGGCCTGTATGGTAGGACCACTGGTTTTTACAAGGTGCCGCCGCGCACATACTATATTGTATCTAAGATGCCGTAGTGCACAATCTTTGTTTGTATCCCTGGTGTTATCATGCACTTTTTTTGATTCTAAATAGAACATCTTGGGACCATATTCTATATATAAAAAATAATTAAAAGTTAAGTTTTAAATAAAAATCCCCATTTCCATCACACTTATATCATCCACCATTTTAGCAAAATAATTATTAGTTACCACGAAGTGCAAGGAAAGTTGGCTTTGTGGTGAAGTTAAATTTTTCCTGAAATTCGGATCGAAGTCCACTTTGGAAACTTGGATTCGCTCAATACTAGTTAAAATAGCTATGTACCTATACATTTGACAGCAAGTGCTAGCAATAACAAAGTAAGGTTTTACCATTAGTTGGTAATGGTCACTATGCCAGCTACACATCAGCTTTGCGAACAGTGCTAGACTTCTCAGCATCCATTGTGATAGTCTCTTTTCACTGCCCAAACTTAAAGGGATGTCTGAGATAGTTTAAATCTTGGGCAAGCCCAAATATTGCATAAAATTAAAAAAAACATGATAAACCCCCCTCTAGTGGCATTTTCTACAGTGCTTGTCCGGTAGTTTCTTTACAAACAGCAGTGGTGCAGCCAATCACTGTGGTCAGCTGTAGACGGCCAAGGAAAGTAATTGGAGGCAACAGTCATGTATCACTGGATCATTGTCGCAGAGATTGGCACAGGACAAAGGGGTGAAGATAATAATTTTTTATCTTAAGTAATTGTAGAGGTTAGCAACATTTTATATTATTCAGGATAACCCCTTTAAGCTAGTAATGCCCATATTGTATTCCTAGTCGCCACAGAGAACATAATAACTGTTCCATCCTGCTTTTTTGCTACCACCACTGACTTCACACTTAGCAGAAGTTGCGGAAATGTAACTTATCTTATATGCTCTGATCTTGTTATCGGTAAGACACCCTAGTGTGTAGAGCCATGGGTTAATGAACAGACCATATATATTATATATTCATTCTTGATAAATGTCTTAGCTCTGATCTAAAGGGAGAGCTGCATTTACAAACGTTCATACAAATCTCATTACCAATAATTGAACCGGTCCTCAGCCTGTACAAAAGGTACTTAAAGGGCTTTTGTCACCCCACTAAACTCTTTTTTTTTGGGTACTTCTAATCCCTATACTGCGATTTATCCATACATAATGTAATTAGTCATTTTGGTTCAGTAGATACTGCAAAAAACATACTTTTATAATATGCTAATTACCTGTCTACCAACAAGTAGGGCGGCTACTTGCTGGTAGCAGCCGCATCCTCCTCTCATAAAGACGCCCCCTCCTCATGTTGATTGACAGGGCCAGCGGACGCGCTCCTTCTCTGATGGCCCTGTGTGCATTCAAAATCTGGCGCCGGCGCCGTACCTGTCTTGAGTCGGCGCAGGCGCACTGAGGGGAGGACGCTCGCTCGGCCGCTCCTTCCTCAGTGCGCCTGCGCCGGGTGTAGATGTGACGTCACCGGCGCAGGCGCACTGAGGAAGGAGCGGCCGAGTGAGCGTCCTCCCCTCAGTGCGCCTGCGCCGACTCAAGACAGGTACGGCGCCGGTGCCAGATTTTGAATGCACACAGGGCCATCAGAGAACGAGCGCGTCCGCTGGCCCTGTCAATCAACCTGAGGAGGGGGCGTCTTTATGAGAGGAGGATGCGGCTGCTACCAGCAAGTAGCCGCCCTACTTGCTGGTAGACCGGTAATTAGCATATTATAAAAGTACGTTTTTTGCAGTATCTACTGAACCAAAATGACTAATTACATTATGTATGGATAAATCGCAGTATAGTGATTATAAGTACCCAAAAAAAAAAAAAAAGAGTTTAGTGGGGTGACAGAAGCCCTTTAAGTATCTTTACACACGGACAGTTTCATGACATAGCAAGTCAATTAGCACTCTGTAAGGACCTTTTACATAGGCACATAATTGCCCAAACAAATGACCACATGAACTATTTTACACTACATTTGTTTCCAGTATGGTCAGCAGTGCATCCGGTGTATATACAGGGCCATGTACAGCCACCAAATGATTATTTTTAGGTACACATAAAAGATGAGATCTACCGAAAAAACAAACTGACTGATGGCTGGGCACCTTTACGTGAGGCATGGATTGGGAACAAGAATTCACATATGGAATGGTAAGTGTCAAGTGAGTTTAGGCAATGTAAAGGTGATTAATATTCTGGTTTTTAACCACTTGCAGACTGCCCTTTGACTATACACTCACCTAAAGAATTATTAGGAACACCTGTTCTATTTCTCATTAATGCAATTATCTAGTCAACCAATCACATGGCTGTTGCTTCAATCCATTTAGGGGTGTGGTCCTGGTCAAGACAATCTCCTGAACTCCAAACTGAATGTCAGAATGGGAAAGAAAGGTGATTTAAGCAATTTTGAGCGTGGCATGGTTGTCGGTGCCAGACGGGCCGGTCTGAGTATTTCACAATATGCTCAGTTACTGGGATTTTCACGCACAACCATTTCTAGGGTTTACAAAGAATGGTGTGAAAAGGGAAAAACATCCGGTATGCGGCAGTCCTGTGGGCAAAAATGCCTTGTGGATGCTAGAGGTCAGAGGAGAATGGGCCGACTGATTCAAGCTGATAGAAGAGCAACGTTGACTGAAATAACCACTCGTTACAACCGAGGTATGCAGCAAAGCATTTGTGAAGCCACAACACGCACAACCTTGAGGCGGATGGGCTACAACAGCAGAAGACCCCACCGGGTACCACTCATCTCCACTACAAATAGGAAAAAGAGGCTACAATTTGCACGAGCTCACCAAAATTGGACTGTTGAAGACTGGAAAAATGTTGCCTGGTCTGATGAGTCTCGATTTCTGTTGAGACATTCAAATGGTAGAGTCCGAATTTGGCGTAAACAGAATGAGAACATGTATCCATCCTCTGATGGCTACTTCCAGCAGGCTAATGCACCATGTCACAAAGCTCGAATAATTTCAAATTAGTTTCTTGAACATGACAATGAGTTCACTGTACTAAAATGGCCCCCACAGTCACCAGATCTCAACCCAATAGAGCATCTTTGGGATGTGGTGGAACGGGAGCTTCGTGCCCTGGATGTGCATCCTTCAAATCTCCATCAACTGCAAGATGCTATCCCATCAATATGGGCCAACATTTCTAAAGAATGCTATCAGCACCTTGTTGAATCAATGCCACGTAGAATTAAGGCAGTTCTGAAGGCAAAAGGGGGTCCAACACCGTATTAGTATGGTGTTCCTAATAATTCTTTAGGTGAGTGTATATATATGGGCAGTTGGCATATTCGTCTACATGGATGCTTCTAAAAGTTCTTGCAGAGATGGCAGCTACACACTATTCATGCAGCTGTGGGAGTGGGGAGCCAGTTGTCAGTGACAGCAGGACTCCCCATAGAGAAGACAGGAGCAGTTTTTCACCATCTCTGCATTCTCCATCGCTCAATGAGTGCTGTTTATAGAGATCAGGAAGTGGCAAAGCCACTTCTTGCTCTGGTCCCAGTGGTCTTGTGATAATTGGGGTTAGGGCATCTGCATGAGCTACTGGGTCTTAGCAGACCTAGATAAGCTCTGCAGTGAGGTTGTACAGCCCTGTACAACCTCTCAGGGGGCTGTAGTCCTCCTGTAAATGGGGCTAGTGTGTTATCCTCAGTTACTGGACAAATTAGTAATAAATCTAAAAGAATGTAATGTTAAAAGTCCCCCAAAAGTCTTGTATGATCTTATGGGAGGAGGAGGGTACAAAGCATACAATGAAAATAATAAAAAAAGACAAAATAAAAAAAATGATTACAACAATTACACCAAATGCAACATCACAGCTTTTAGCCCCACCTCAGTGACCATAACCATACATCCCATATATCGAAACGACCATTATGGAGAGGGGCCATAATTAAAAATATATTTTAGTTACGTTATCTATTAATAAAAAAAAATAATACAAATTGTAAAAAACAGACCACGTTTCCCTTTTTTAAAGGGGTTATCCAACCCTTATAATGACCACCTCCCCCAATGTCCGGGCAGTTCCTTATCCTCGCACGGCCGCCACTGCATCTCCTGCTCATGTGAATCAAAACAACTGGGAATGGGGGGGTCAGTCAATAGCAGGCTGCGATGGGGACGAGCCTCCCTAGCATCATGCAGGCATGGGATTCAGCCAGTTCCCTCAGGTTCTCCAGATCCTATTGTTAGGGCCCATGCCTCGATTGTATTTTCTTTCGGTGTCCGTTCCGTTTTTTTGGCGGACCTTATGTGGAACCATTCACTTCAATGGGTCCGCAAAAAAACAGAAACTACTCCGTGTGCATTCCGTTTTCCGTATGTCCGTATTTCCGTTCTGCAAAAAAATAGATGTCCTATTATTGTCCGCATTACGGACAAGGATAGTATAGTTCTTTGAAGGGCCAGCTGTTCCGTTCCGCAAAATATGGAAAGCACACGGATGTCATCCGTATTTTTCGCGGATCCGTTTTTTGCAGACCGCAAAATACATACGGTCTTGTGCATAAGCCCTTAAAATTACAGCAGCAGCTGGAGATGAGCGGTTCCATTTTATAGTTTAGCTCCTTAGGCTTTTTAAAAGTTGGGTGGTATGTGTGTAGTGTATATATGGTGTATTTATGTGTGTTGCATATTTATGGTTTATATAGGGAACCTGTTGTTAAAAATTTGAATCCCAACCCTGGCATCATGGGTGACTCTAGCTGCAGCGGCGGTCATGCAGGGATCAGAAGCGATGTGGGTGCAGGGGAGTGGGGTAAGTATAATCTATATGAGGGGCTTGGGCATTAGGGGGGTCACTATAGGGGATATTGATAACCTCTTTAGGCATTTTCCTGGATATAAACAAAATAAAAGCAAAAAAATACTAAAATAAAAATGACAATAGTAAGGCCCCATGAATGACAAATTTTTTTTGGTTGCAAAAATGATGTTCATAACTGAATAAAAAAAAGTTAGGACGTTCAAAGACTCATGTGCTAAAAAAAAATCTGCCTGGTCAGGAAGGAGGGGGAGGGGGGGGGGTAAATGGTCTGGATAATCTGTACCTTTTCCTTATCTACTTGACCTCATTGTTTTCCATTGTGCACTGTTTATCCTTCTTTCATGCTCTTACTTTCTCTCTCCTTCTCCATCATCCAGATTCCTTCTTTTCCATTAGCAGTAATGCAGTGATCAATCAATAGTAGACCCTAACCTCCAAAGACTCTATGACGGTATATTTAACCCCCTCTCTTGCTTGAACCCTAGAGCTGCTATTTTAACAGTTATATCTTTGCTGGATGAAAATGTTAGCTGTGTAGTGACGTTTCAGTTGTGGAAATGAGTGCAGTTATTACTTATCACTATATGTATTTACTTGCACAGTGTGGGAGGCAGTGACAGGAGTCATTTATGATGGGAGATATGTCACCCAAAATGCTGCAGGAAGCATTCTAAAAGGGGTTTTGTTTGCACCAGGAATGTGTCACCAAAGTGCCCGGCCTTGGTGGAGTAAAGGCCCCTAGATTAGTTGTCCACTAAGGTAGTTGGGGGACACCATGATAGCATAGCTGGTTCCAGCTATGTGGCAGGCGCAGTACTATGAAGTGCCTTTTGCACTGTGGCATTAGAAGAATTTTGGTATCTCTGACTATTAGTCTAACCAAACTGTCTATTACTCTGTAATTTCTCTAGCGCCGTTCTATGGAAACAGTAGGTTTAAAGAGCACACCAAATGCTTCAAATAACTTCTTTATTAACTTCAACTTTTCTTTATATATAACACTGCTGCCTCCGCAGCAGATAGTCCATGTACATAACACGTGTTGAAAAGATATCACAAAATGGCGGTATGATTAAGATGGTGGTTCAACTGTTCAATCTTGTTATTCAACATAAAATGGGGGATATATTTCTCTCTTCAGTATCTGTACTGTCACTTTAAGTTATTTAAGCACTTTATGATCTCTCTGAGTGGTATATCTGAGGTCTAACTAATAGTTCTGCTTTCTCAACTTGGTTTGCAGTTTGCAGTAAGCACTTGCTTATGATCTGGTATGAGTAGTTTGCAGTTTGTATGCAATTTGTATGAAATCTGGTTTGTATGCTTGCAATTTGTAGCTTGCAATTTGATTTGCAATTTGGTGGAACTGTAAGTAAACACATATATAACAGGTTTAGTATACAGTTCTAATCACAATACTAACAATATGAACATTATATAACTGTTTTAACTAGCTATTTTGGCCTCTTGTTCCCATAAAACTCAGCTCTCAGTGGAGTGAATGTATCTTCAGCTCCTGTCTCTGGTGAGTAATAATTCTAGCAGCAGGAGCTGGGGGAATTCCCAGACAGGCTGTGTGTGAGGCTGGCTGTGATTGGTGAAAACTCTTGCTGTATGAGAAGCTGGCTGTGATTGGTCTAGACTTCTGCCCAGTAACAACAGATTAACTATGCTTTCTGTTATTTGTGCTGTGTCACTGAGCTTACCTTACATTACAAAATTAATCTTAAAGGCATATTATCTTTTTCTGCTTCTGTGAACACAAAATATAACAGTTATATGACATCCAAATCATGATGTCACAGTAAATATGGAAAGAAATATTCCAGCTCACCTATCTGGTCTTTTGTATGGTCCCGGCTCCAGAGGCCCTAGGGAAGTGTTCCCGTGGCAGGCAGTGAAAAGTTAAGGAAGGATCCCGGAGACAGATAAAGTCCTCTTTCAGCTCTTCTTTATTGGTTATAAGCAGTAGACAGACATGTCACAGTAAATAACTCTGCTTTTGTCTTTAACACATAAACATAGGAACTGTATTAAGGTTATTAGCAGGTTTAGCTGTATACACATATAAGCTATACTAGCAAACTAGGACAGGTCTTTGCTGGCCAGCTACAAGCTAGTCCGGGTCGGGCTTTTACTGGGAACAGGCAATGTGCTGGGTGGGTGCCTGTTCCCCATGCTCCAGTCTGGGACTTGGGGCAAGCTCATGTCCAGGGATTCTATTTAATCTTGCTGCTGGTCTTAGGTGTGTCTCAGTCTGGGGAATAAAGTAGTCAGTGTGAGGTAACCCTGTCAGTGGGTGATTGTTTGATCTGGCTGTGATCCAGATTTATCGGCTGTACTTATTTGGAAAAGCCTAAATAAAGAAGACTTTGATGAACTTTGGGTTGCCCCTGCCTCTGTACACTGGTCAAGTGAGTATGGTTCCTTACAAGTGCTTATATTTGCCTATTTGTATTGTTATTTTTGCCTATTGTCGTATGTAGTAGACACCTTGAGAACAAATCTACAACCAGTATTACCATTAAAAGGAAATGTGTAATATAATCTGTTAACAACTTGTAATAATATAAGACCAGGCAAGGTAATTAAAAGAAACTGAATGTCATAGTCAATGCACATACAAGTGTCATACTGTGATACTCTGACTAGACTAACTACTCACCTGTCTCCAACTATTTACACACTGACTATATAGACTTTGCTCATTAAATAAAAGATGCCTACTTCTGTATCATAAAAGGTGTGGTTTCTGCTTAGAGCTGACGAGGTAATATATGTATGACAAGCTTTCACAGTGATATATGCATATGTCAAAGTGTATATATAACAATGAAAATTTACTACCTCACTGCTTACTGTAAAATATACATATACAATATGTAAAGAAGTAATCAAGGTGTTAGGACCCTCATGTTAAGCCTACATGCACACGAACGTTTGTGTTTTGCGGTCCGCAAATTGCAGATCCGCAAAACATCAGATGACGTCCGTATGGCATCCTTTTTTTGTGGATCCATTGTAACAATGCCTATCCTTGTCCGCAAAACGGACAAGAATAGGACATGATCTATTTTTTTTGTGGGGCTACGGAACGGAGCAACGGATGCAGACAGCACAGTGCTATCCGCATCTTTCGCGGCCCCATTGAAGTGAATGGGTCCGCACCTGAGCCGCAAAAAATGCGGCTCTGATGCGGAACCAAACCACGTTAGTGTGCATGTAGGCCTAGGATCTGGTTAAGTGGTGTCAGCACCAGGAGGAGGTCCTACTCTATGTGTGCCTCCGTTTGGCATATTTGAAAAAAAGAAAAGATATGGAATATGGATATGTTATCCACTGCCTAAACAAATGCCATCATCAATGACTGCAAACAGCTCTGTCTGTCATTAGATTGTACTGTGAGCACAGACTCATCAGTTACAGTTCAAAGTTGAAGTGAAACTGCAACTTGGCCCCCACCATGTTCGATTGTGACCAATTGTTTATATTGCTGTCATTGAGTATTTAAGGAGTTGTGTCACTTCAGCAAATAGAATTTATCATGTAGAAGAAGTTAATACAAGGCACTTACTAATGGATTGTGATTGTCCATATTGCCTCCTATGCTGGCTGGATTCATTTTCCCATCACATTATACACTGCTCATTTCCATGGTTACGACCACCCTGCAATTCATCAGTGATGGCCGTGCTTGCACACTATACAAAAAGTACCTCCTATGTGAGCACCCACGGCTCTGGCCACCAGAGACCATCACTTTTTACTATAGTGTGCAAACACGGCCACCGATGCTGGATTGCAGATCGTAATTCACTTTCTTATTTTATTCCTAATTTAATTTCATAAAGCTAGATAAAATGATTTGCAAACATGTTCTTATAGTGTATTCTGAGCTCCCATGCCTCTGCCAGTTTATCGTACTGACCCTGTGTGATTGGTCTTGATTTTTGCCTGTTCACCATAATGACTTTGTGCCACCTGCCATGACCTATTGCCTGAACTCTGCCTGTCCTGACCTCAGCTAGCCCTCTTATCATTCTTCTGCCTGTCCCCTTAGTCCCTTTCACCAGTGTCTCTGGACCTGCCTGGGTTAGCAACCTATGAATGAAGATTAGGTTACAGAATGGTGGCCCCTACAGCAAAGTCCAGATTCCTGCACCAGTGTGAAAGAGTGCATATTAGGCTGTTTGGAATCTGTCTAACTATAAGGGGGTATTCTTCACACGAACATAAGGCCACCTTGCCGTGTTATGAACCACAAACTGCAGGTCCACAAAACATGGACACTGGCCATTTGTGCTCTGCATCGCAGTGCAGACCTATTCATTCAGTCCACAATCCGCAAGATGCGGCAAAAGATAGGACACGTTCTATCTTTTGCAGTGCGGATGCATGAAACTTCCGTGTGCTTCTGGGTTCGTGCCTCCACTCCGCAAAAGATAGAACATGTCCTATGTTTCACCACATCTGGCAGTTTGAGGTCCTTAACACAGGCATGGTGGCCCCATAGTCGTCTGAATGCCCTCTAAGCTTTTAAACAGTTTATAATACCAACCAGCAGATTTGTTACTCAACTTTTGATTATTTATGTGTATAGTATCCATATCCTCTGCACACAAATTCTATAACCTGTTTTATTTCTTAGAATATGATTACAATTTACCAAGAAATATTTTTTGTATACTTTTTCATAAGTGAAGCATTAAAAATGAAGCAAAAATGATAATCAAATGGATTGTCCAGGTGATTATCATTTTTTTTAAAAGCTTAAGACAGCATAAATAAATTTCCTTAATAATCTTCAGCCACTCACTCCTATTCTGGTGCTTTATGGTTCCATACAGGTCTCTACTTTCTAGTCCCCCTCAGCTCACAGGAAAGTCTGCTCAGCCAATCATTGACCGACGTGAGTTGCCACTATGGCCAGTGATTGATTGAGCCATCATTTGTTGTGTGTCAAGAAGAACCAGGAAATAGCTGCTATTGATTTCCATTGTTCTGCTGCGCTGGAGGAGCAGGACATTGAAAATAATGGAAGTGCCAGATATGGGACATAACTGATGCAAAGGAGCCAAATAGATCCCATTGACTATAATGGGGTCCATTCGCTTTTCCATTTGGGATTCTGCATTTTTAGTGGAGAAAAAAGTCCTGCATGCAAAACATTTTTCTCCCTAAATGGAGTTGCAAAGCAGATGTCAACAAGCCCTAGGGTGAGTATTAGTGTTGATCACGAATATTCAAATTTTTAATTTTTATTGCGAATATAGGTACTTCGAAAATTCGCGAATATTTTGATTATAGTTATATATATTCGTAATTTCGAATATTCAAATTTTTTTTTAATCAGTACACAGGATTCCTCCCTGCTTCTAGCTTGTGGGCCAATGAGAAGGCTGCAGTATATTTGACTTTAGGAGTAGTGTTGTTTGCGAATTTTCGTAATGCAAATTTTCGTAATGCAAATTTTTAAACTTACAACTATTAGACAAAGAAGATTATAGCACTATATTAGCTAAATTGCTCTATATTCGTATTTTTTTCGAATATTCACTATATTGCTATAACTTTGTTTTTTCGAATATTCGGAATATTCTAAAACAAGAATATATAGCAATATAGCGAATATTCGAAAAAAATAAGAATATAGAGCAATTTAGCTAATATAGTGCTATAATCTTCTTTGTCTAATAGTTGTAAGTTGAAAAATTCGCAATAAAAATTCTCATTACGAAAATTCGCATCACGAAAATTCGCATATTACACGATCATTACCTTGCCGATTTTTCGAGTAAAAAAATCGTAGAATATAACGAATAATCGAATTTGCGAATATTCGACGAATATTCTACAAAATATTCGCTAAATATTGCGAATTCGAATATGACCCCTGCCGCTCATCACTAGTGAGTATGACTTTATTATTTTACACCATTGATAGAGCCAAAGGCAATTTTTATCATTTCTGAGCAGTACATTAGTAAGAGTCTATTTTACCATTGACTGGTTTCATTTCAATGCAAATTGAATTTTACTGTCATAAATGAGTTGATTTCACAAAATGATGATCAGAAATCTTCAATGTCTGTTCATCATTACAAAAATATAAAAAATATAACACAAAAAATAAGAATTGTAAAGGCTGACTGGCTTTAAATACACTACATGAAATGATAATGGATCTAAGAATATAATTCTTCTTAATTAACGCTTCTTATTGCTGATATTGACTGTGCCTCAGTAATCCCATAAAAGGAGATTATACCTGTACCGCTAATTTATAATTAATGCCGGAAATGTTATATGAGAGTTCACTCCGGATGTGTGGGAATATGCCCTTCTAGTGACATTGATATACCGAATTTTAGGGGTGGGTAGAGATCAATTGAATGCTTGACTATAATTATAACAAAGAGAATGACACATAACACAGCTCTTCTCATTTCGAAAAAGGCATTGTTAAAGGGAATCCAAAAATGACACATTAAAATCGGGTTTTTATTTTAGCATTGTACTTTTTATTCATTTCTGCAGCACGCATAACGTGCTGACATTTCCAGTTTTTAGCAGCTGTCTTGCATTGCTGTGTATATGAGGACAGGGTCAGAAGGAGATAGGGAAGACAGGAGCATTGTTCTAGTGGAGACAGAGATAAGGTGGGATAGTGACACTATACAGAGACAGATAAGGTTGCTATACATCTCTGCTGCCTGTTTTTTTTTTTTTTACCCAAATACTTCCTGCGGACTGTAATAGTCTATTGAAGTTTCTCAATGAATCTCATTCCTATACAGACAATGCAGGAAGGAATATGACAGACCCAGAGTTTTTATAAAAAGAAGCTTTAAAAGTTTTAAAAATAGCAAACACATTCACCCACATTTAAGAGCCTTGCAACTGTTTTCTAGTACAATCTGTGTCATTTTTCTGGTTCACCTTCTTTAGGCTCACTAAAGTAAGGCTACTTTCACACTTGCGTTTGGGGCGGATCTGTCATGGATCTGCACAGACGGATCCATTTAGAAAATACAAACGTCTGCACCCGTTCAGAACTGATCCGTTTGTATTATCTTTACCATAGCCAAAACGGAGCCGTCTTGAACACCATTGAAAGTTAATGGGGGACGGATCCGCTTTCTATTGTGCCATATTGTGTCAGAGAAAACGGATCCGTCCCCATTGACTTACATTGTGTGTCAGAACGGATCCGTTTGGCTCAGTTTCGTCAGACGGACACCAAAACGCTGCAAGCAGGGTTTTGGTGTCTGTCTCCAAAGCGGAATGGAGACAGAACGGAGGCAAACTGATGCCTTCTGAGCGGATCCTTTTCCATTCAGAATGCATTTGGGCAAAACGGATCAGTTTCAGACTGCTTGTGAGAGCCCTGAACGGATCTCACAAACGGAAAGCCAAAAAGCCAGTGTGAAAGTAGACTAAGGTCATAATTTGCCATAGATATATTATTAGCATGCACTAGTAAGTAATGGTCTAGGGTAAGGCAACAAAGAGATTATGTAAGAGAAGAAAATGTCAAATTTCCAGCAACTTTCACTAAATCTATCATATACCATGTGCCACTGTAATAGATTTTGCGCGTTTTGTGACTGAATGATGTAGTTTTAAGATTTTTAACTCTTGCACAACATTAGTAAATGTGAGCCATTATTTCTGTTCTACATTTTAACTCAATTTGATGTAAATATCCAGCACTTAGTGCTCTATATGCGTATCACAAAATAGTACCGGTTATAATTAATAGCTGACATAGTAGAGGGAACAAGCTTCCAGGCCAAATGAATGCTCCGAGTCTGTCATTTTTGCCCTTGTATTAAACCATGCCTTTGGTAGGACCTCTCAGTTTTGTAGTGACAGGCAAAATACACTGCAGTACAAAAGTACTGTAGTGTATATTAGAGATCAAGTGAATGCATGTACAAATCCCCTAGTGGGACTTGAATATATAAACATATAAAAGAAAGTTAAGTAAAAAGATAACTATACAAAAAAGAAAATAACACAAACATATTTTCCCCTTACAAAATACATTATTTTACAAAAATAGAAAAAAGTTGACAACATTTCAACTGTAACTGTAATGGCTATTACTGTAAAACTAACGCACTTAAAGGGGTTGTCCCACAAAAAAATATTATACAGTTTTCAAACCAGCACCCTGATCTGAATAGTTTTGTAATTGCATGTAATTAAAAATTTTGTATAGTCTCTGAGTTATTCAATAAATTGTATCTGTATAGCACCACCTGCTGTTTTTTATTTATTTATTATTTCCTTGTCCTCCTCACAGAGATGGCCGCACATGCTCAGTTTCATTCTTCAACTGTCTCCTGAGCTGTGATAGGAAGAGCTGAGACACGCCCCCTGAGCTGCAGCAGAGAAGACACTCCTCTTGAGCTTCCAGCTTGATATAAATCTAGCAGAGCAATGAATGGGGAGATCTCTGGATCCATGTTAGGTACAGGGCTGGTTCTAGCTTTGTTAGAAAGAGACTGTTATGTCCTATATGATATATATTTTCATTTTTTACATTAGTCATAGGATAACCCCTTTAATTGTCCCACATCCTGAACACTATAAAAAAAAGCTAAGGAACAACTCCTCCCAAAAGTTTTATTAAAATTGTATTAAAAACAGATCAAAAAGTATGAACCACAAAATGGCACCCATATATACTACAGCTCATCCTGCAAAGAAACAAGCCCTCATTTAGCTCTGTTGATAGAATCAGAATCTCTGAATATTGTGGTACAAAAAATATATGATATATAAAAGGACTTAGTACCTCTGAGAGGCAAAACAGAGCCAAAGGCCCCTACTCGGCAAAACGGGTCTCAGGAGACACAGTATCCAGGCAGGGGCGGACTGGGAACTTATAGTATCCCTGGAAAAAAAACAACTAAAAGTGGCCCCATGTTGTAGGCGGGTCCAACTTAACAGAAGGTGGAGCAACACAAGTAGGTGTGGCCAATACCATAGTGCAAAAAACCATCCCAGGAGAACCAAATATGAACGTGCAGCACAATATACTGCCCCAAAAGTTGTCCCTCTGTGGTGGCTATAAATAGATGCCGTTGTCTTTGATTAAAATATGGGCAGCACAGTGGCCCAGTGGTTAGCACTGGTGCCTTACAGCGTTGGGTTCCTAGGTTTGAATTCAACCAAGGACAACAACATCTGCATGGAGTTTGTATGTTCTCTCTGCGTTTGTGTAGGTTTTCTCTGGGTACTCCTCCCAAACTCCAAAGACATACTCATAGGGACCTTAGATTGTGAGCCCCATGACATTAAAATCAGGAGCCACAACATACCGCTCGGCATTCCTAAACACTGGAACCCGATCGGTCCTGGAGCACAGCCTCCTGCAAATGATACACAAAATTATTCTAATCTGTAATCCTAACCAACTTTTTACTCCACATTTTAAAGTGGCAAAAGTCGCAAAATTTCAGCAAAAAATGAGACATTGCTTGTGATGGCATAGCAGATTTGATAAATGTCATCCTTAATGCACAAAAGCTATAATCGTATCAACCCACACAATAGGGTTAACATTCATTTATACCTCCCTCACAGTAAAATGTAAAAATAAAAACACAAAATTGTAGAATTACAGTTTTTTCCGCCCCTTCCCCCCCAAAAAAAAAGAATTAATAAATACAATATATAATACATCTAACTCAAAATGTTGGCACCAAAAATATGTCATACTGAAAAAAACAAAACATCTACGTTGACAGCACTGAAATTAAAAAATGATGGCTCTTGGAATGCAATGATTCATAAACAACAAAAAAATCTCCACCTCAAGGTCCACGTTAGTTGTGTCCTCAAGAGGTTAAGATGTAAGTGTGCGCCATGTGATATGATTGTTGTGTGCACATGTTTAAAGGTTTGGACACGTGGCTGTGATAGTAATCTAGTCCTGGCATGAAGGAGATAGTCAGTTAAGGCGCATTGGCCCGAGAATCGGGCAGATTATTGGGAATGACCATTCCTGTGGACAGATAACAGAAGATTTCACAGCAGCATGTCCAGTGTGACTTTTATTGGGAACCAAGAGTGCACACACACAGCAATACGACGTTTCGGCTACGCAGTAGTCTTTCTCAAGTATACTGATACAAAAGGTGATCAATCATATAAATACCCCAATAGGCCCCCCATGTGACATGGTAAAACCAATAGGCAAAAATAACTTCTTAATTCCACCTGTGTGTTAATTAAAATGACCTCTGCACCAATAGAAATACTATTAAGCAGCCAAATATACCTGATACTCATTAGAAAGACTTCACCTGTCTCATCGTGTTGGTGACATATATCGGCGTCTCCACAGGTCCATTGCGCATGTCAGTGATGTCATCGCGTTGGTGTATGGGCGGGCCGCCGTCATCAACGTCAGTAGGAAGGCCGCACCTATCTCTATGAAGTTTTGGAGACATTTGTGGACAATAATAGTGTCATTGTTCCCTTATATGGATTCAGTGACTGTGTATACCGGCGCTCTGTTTAATAATCTACTCTATGTTTAAATCATGAATTGACACACATGGGACGTATTGTTGGTCCTTTTTTGTGCTTTAAATATAATATATAGCAGTGATTTATAGAGTATATTTATTATAATTTTTTCATATACTTATGGTGCTCTAGGACCTTTTGCAGGTCATGTGATGATCACGTGATTGATGACACGCTCGACATGTGACCGATGATAGTACTGTCTATTGGTGCACATGCAGTGCATTCATAGAGATAGGTGTGGCCTTCCTACTGACGTTGATGACGGCGGCCCGCCCATACACCAACACGATGACATCACTGACATGCGCAATGGACCTGTGGAGACGCCGATATATGTCACCAACACGATGAGACAGGTGAAGTCTTTCTAATGAGTATCAGGTATACTTGGCTGCTTAATAGTATTTCTATTGGTGCAGAGGTCATTTTAAATTAACACACAGGTGGAATTAAGAAGTTATTTTTGCCTATTGGTTTTACCATGTCACATGGGGGCCTATTGGGGTATTTATATGATTGATCACCTTTTGTATCAGTATACTTGAGAAAGGCTACTGCATAGCCGAAACGTCGTATTGATGTGTGTGCACTCTTGGTTCCCAATAAAAGTCACACTGGACATGCTGCTGTGAAATCTTCTGTTATCTACTACTACACGTGGGACGGCGGTGGATTGGTGGTCACATCACGGCTGATGCATTCCGGATAGGTCAGAAGGTCCATTTTGTGCTGCTCTACAACTACTTCTTATCACATTCCTGTGAACAGTCGTTCCCGACAATCCGGCCATGTAAATGTGCCACCGATCACCGGATGAACAAGTGAAACGCTGTCGACCATGCAGGCACCACCGATCATGACTTCTGAGCAGCAGATCAATGTGGTCTAAACAGCGATCTGCTGCTCAGAAACCATGATTCTGTATGAGGACAAGTGACCAGAATAGCGATTCCTTGTCCCTGAACGAGCACTCGACTCTCGGGAAGGAACTCTTCCCGACAATCGGCCGTAAGATGGCCCGTGTAAATCCAGCTTTAGTCTGCTTTTTTATTAATTTCTTAAAGGGATTGACTAGATCCTGAAAAACAATAGTGATACGATGTGTGAGTAAAATAAAAAACAAAAACACCTGCTTTTCCGGTTCCTGCCTATTCAGAAGTGTCATGTGCCGACACCCCACGCATCACTACTGGCAACAAATCAGTGGCCTTAGCGGTGATGGCTGCAGCCACGGCACATGATCACTGAGGCCATTGATTGGCCAGCAGTTTTGATGTGTGGAGAGTTGGCACGTCACACTTGCAACCAGCAGTGGGGCGAGATAATCGCTGCAGGAAATGGGACGAGCATAACAGGTGAGTGTTTGTTTGTTTTTTTATTCACACACTGTGCCCAGCTATCTCCAATTTTTTTAAAAGCCTGGATAACCCCATTAATAATAAGTGAGAACATTAAATGTTATTGACGATACTGTTTTTTTTTCATAGCAAATGTATTTGTCACCTCTTCTTATATATTCAACTCACAAACCACCAGTAATATTCTGAAATATCTGGATGACATGTCATAAAATACCAAGACCTTAAAGGGCTTGTCTCATCTCACCATTACTAAGGCAAGATGGGACTAAGTGCTGAACACCAGGGGGCTGGGAAACAGTGGAGAAGGCCATTCGCTGTTTCAGTAGCTCCCATTGCAGTGCATGTATCTGTATCTGTCACCTGACTGCCACTTACGGTAGTTATTCCTAAGCCAAAGAGGGGACAACCCCTTAAATGTTTTTTTAGTTTAATATACACTGCTCAAAAAAATAAAGGGAACACAAAAATAACACATCCTAGATCTGAGTTAATTAAATATTCTTCTGAAATACTTTGTTCTTTACATAGTTGAATGTGCTGACAACAAAATCACACAAAAATAAAAAAAATGGAAATCAAATTTTTCAACCCATGGAGGTCTGGATTTGGAGTCACACTCAAAATTAAAGTGGAAAAACACACTACAGTCTGATCCAACTTTGATGTAATGTCCTTAAAACAAGTCAAAATGAGGCTCAGTAGTGTGTGTAGCCTCCACGTGCCTGTATGACCTCCCTACAATGCCTGTGCATGCTCCTGATGAGGTGGCGGACGGTCTCCTGAGGGATCTCCTCGCAGACCTGGACTAAAGCATCTGCCAACTCCTGGACAGTCTGTGGTGCGTCTGTTTTTGGTGGATAGAGCGAGACATGATGTCCCAGATGTGCTCAATTGGATATAAGTCTGGGGAACAGGCGGGCCAGTCCATAGCATCAATGCCTTCGTCTTGCAGGAACTGCTGACACACTCCAGCCACATGAGGTCTAGAATTGTCTTGCATTAGGAGGAACCCAGGGCCAACCGCACCAGCATATGGTCTCACAAGGGGTCTGAGGATCTCATCATACCTAATGGCAGTCAGGCTACCTCTGGCGACCACATGGAGGGCTGTGCGGCCCTCCAAAGAAATGCCACCCCACACTATTACTGACCCAATGCCAAACCGGTCATGCTGGAGGATGTTGCAGGCAGCAGAACGTTCTTCACGGCGTCTCCAAACTCTGTCACGTCTGTCACATGTGTTCAGTGTGAACTTGCTTTCATCTGTGAAGAGCACAGGGCGCCAGTGGCGAATTCTCAAATGCCAAACGTCCTGCACGGTGTTGGGCTGTAAGCACAACCCCCACCTGTGGACGTCGGGCCCTCATATCACCCTCATGGAGTCTGTTTCTGACCGTTTGAGCAGACACATGCACATTTGTGGCCTGCTGGAGGTCATTTTGCAGGGCTCTGGCAGTGCTCCTCCTGTTCCTCCTTGCACAAAGGCGGAGGTAGCGGTCCTGCTGCTGGGTTGTTGCCCTCCTACGGCCTCCTCCACGTCTCCTGATGTACTGGCCTGTCTCCTGGTAGCGCCTCCATGCTCTGGACACTACGCTGACAGACACTGCAAACCTTCCTGCCACAGCTCGCATTGATGTGCCATCCTGGATAAGCTGCACTACCTGAGCCACTTGTGTGGGTTGTAGACTCCGTCTCATGCTACCACTAGAGTGAAAGCACCGCCAGCATTCAAAAGTGACCAAAACATCAGCCAGGAAGCATAGGAACTGAGAAGTGGTCTGTGGTAACCACCTGCAGAACCACTCCTTTATTGGGGGTGTCTTGCTAATTGCCTATAATTTCCACCTGTTGTCTATCCCATTTGCACAACAGCATGTGAAATTGATTCTCACTCAGTGTTGCTTCCTAAGTGGACAGTTTGATTTCACAGAAGTGTGATTGACTTGGAGTTACATTGTGTTGTTTAAGTGTTCCCTTTATTTTTTTAAGCAGTGTATATATTTTTTCTCCTGAGAATAGTACTACCAATTACCAGCAATCACAGCAAACATATACTGTACATTGCCAAAAATCTCATGGATCAAGCAAATGTATATGTCACAAATTCCATATTAATAGTTACCATGGTTTTTTACTGTTTATGTTATGGGACACTATGATGGTAAATAAAATTTGTTCAGTTACAATGTAGAGTCATATAATCATTCATTATGACTAAGTAGAGAATAAGTTATGTAAATACTAGAATTATTGTTAAAGATAAAAGCAGAATGATCTTGTAATTGCTACATATTTGGTGTGATTCACTAAATGCATTTTTTAACCATTGCCTCATATTCAGTAAGTGTCTCAAAATGTCAGCTGTCTGATTCAAAAGATAGACTTTTATGATACCCTGAAGCCTTAGGCAAGGGCTAGAACTAGGCAAAAGTACAACATCAACAGTTTAAAAGTGGTTGGAGCAGATGAATGACTATTCCAGGGATGGCCAACCTGAGGCTCTCCAGATGTTGCAAAACTACAACTCCCAGCATGCCCAGACTGCCAACTGCTATCAGCCTTTAGCAGGGCATGGTGGGAATTGTAGTTTTACAACAGCTGGAGAGCCACAGGGTGGCCATGCCTGGACTATTCAGTGGATAGGGGATGTCTGATCGCTAGGGATCCCATTGCTGATACACCCACTGATCACTAGAAAGGTGGACCCAAACTCCCTGTTTATCCTCACTGCACAACTTAATTGAGGAGAAGCTTGAATGGAGTGGTGGTCCTGCATGTGTGCTACCGCTCCATTCAATAGCTATGGGGCTTATGCAGTGCAGCACTGCGCTGTCTCTGCAAGGTGTGGAAGTTTTTATGTGTTTATAAAAAAAATATTCACAGAAATGTTGCTGCAATTTTAGTAAACTACTGCTGCTTCTTTTGGTTGTCATTTTGTGACACCAAAGAACATTGTAATACATCAGGTGTGAATATACCCTTAACCAGATTGTATTTGATAATTAGAATGAACACAACTAGGCTTGATTGCAATCAACTATGTTGACCATAAACTTCACCAACATGTGTTTTCCCCCAAATTTATTGTTAAAACATGAAAGACTAAAGCCAGCCACATAGCATGACCATTGCCCATCACTCTCCTGACAGCCAATCAGGAGGGAGGATATTGGCTAGTCTGTCATTCTCTTTGTTACTTATAAAGCACAGATGCCATTGTGAGCTCAGCCAGGAATGTATTAGGACAGGTCTGCTTTGTATTAGGACAAGTCTTTTTAACATGGGGAATGGTTATAACAGAAGAATGTACACCATACAGATTTCTGAGAAAAGGATTATCCAGAGGATATTTAAAAGGGTTGTTTGAGCCCTGAAAAAATCTTGGTGATTACTGGGCATGGTGTGTGAGCGAAAACAAAACTGCTCTTGTCATCCTGGCCCCTGTGTCTCCCTGTCTCCAGCCCCGCTGATTTGGTTGCCCGTTTGGCTGATAGTTTACCGAGTTGAGTTCTGACACATCATCTATGGAGGATGACCAGAGCAGATGAGTTGTTTTTATTTTTTTAGCACAAACAATACCCAGACATCCTCAGTTTTCTTTTTTCAGGGCCCATACATCTCCTTTAATGTGAAATGCAAGCATTTATTAATACTGATAGGTCTGGAAGTATGACAGGTCCTCTTTAAGTTCAGGTATTATTATGTATGGATTTATCCCAACACCATGATCTATTTATACCCTGAACTGTGATCATGACAAGGGGACATGCCCTACGTCTGGAGGAAAGAAGGTTTCTACATCAACATAGAAGAGGATTCTTTACGGTAGGAGCAGTGAGACTATGGAACTCTCTGCCTGAGGAGGTGGTGATGGAGAGTTCACTAAAAGAGTTCAAGAGGGGCCTGGATGTATTTCTGGAGTGTAATAATTACAGGTTATAGTTACTACTGGACATGGGTCATGGGTTGTTTGCCTTCCTGTCGATCAGCTTTGCAGGCTAACAGGCTGAACTGGATGGACATATGTCTTTTTTCATCCTTACAAACTATGTTACTATGTTAACTAAAAACTATTGATCCTATACAATGAATGATTGAGCTAAACCACTTTTTCAATAATTAGCATCCAAAAGTACATCCCAAAACAATAGAAGACAAAGAGCTATTACAGCCAACAAGCCCTCCTCAACAACCCCATAACATAAAAATCAGTACAATACAAATGAGAAATAAACAAACATTACAAAATATTGTATGTAGACTAAACTAAGAGAGTAATACAAGTAATAAGTTTAGCATTTACAAATTTAAGATAAGATGAATGACCATACCATTCACAAATAATGCCTCCAAATTGGAAAAAGGCAATGCTTACGGCAAAAGGTCAAGGAAAATATATATGTAATCACATTGAGACAAATCATTTGAAAAAAAAAAAAATGCCCACAGTATATCATGGTGGAATCATTGTAAAAAAAAACATGTCTTCTGAGTTGTTCAAGATGAATGCTGAGACTGACCTGTATTTGAGTTTTGCAGTGAAGCAACATTCCCAAACACAAGACAGTCTGTTTCTGGGTGGCTGAAGAGAAGCCAAAATTGCCCAAAACACCTTTACTTGGACTGAAGAGATGGAGTGAGAAGACCTGAAACAAACCATGTATGAACAACAACTGTTCTTGTATAAGAGCAGCTCTGTAAAGACCATTGAATTAAAGGATGACTATAAATATTAGACAGAGGTTGATTTATTGTTGAATAGCAGTTTAACACTCATCTGGTGAACGATTATGTCGTATACACATTTTAGTCCATCTTGGCCAATACAGTTGTTCAGACTGGTCATACATGTTCAGTGAAACTGGGTGATGAACCAAAAATCTTTCTGCAGACATTCTTTCAATGAATGATCTTTTATATGACTATTGGATGAAAATTTCAAACATGGATGACTTTTCTTTAGACAATGATGGTCAGACTGTCATTGACGGGCTGAAGCAATTATTTGTTGTTATATTTTACCACAGGGATGACAGTTTTGTCTGAAGTAGTCCGTTTTGATCAACTTTAGACTGATGGGTATGGTCATCTTAACACAGTAACCATAGCAATATGACTGACATCAAATGATAAATGTTACTAAAAAGGGTTGGACTCTTTCTGGTTACTGTTGACCAATGTTGTTTATAAGATGAACATATGGCACTTACTAATATAGTGCTTATTGACAATCTGTGCCATTTTCTGTATTTCATAAGATATGCTCCTTTGCTTGCCAAGTCTTTTGTGCTGTCCACATAGAGGTCTTGTCCATAAAATGGCTTCTGATGGAGGGTCATGTGACCCGACAGATCACCTCTGTGTGTTGTCTCCTCTATTCAAATACACTGTACCTGCCATCTGCACTTCACTGCTGGGCGTTTAGTGCAGATGCATTGTGTTTGAATGGAGAGTGATGTTTCTGGTCACATGACCCTCCATCAGCGACCATCTTATGGACAGGACAGAATATTTGCCTAATAAGGAAGCATCACAGCATCCAAAATCATTATGATTCTGCGAGTTTACTTCGGTGGAGCACTGTTCTGTCTGGGAAATGCAGCTCCCACATACAGTATGTTTCCCGGACTGAATACGCTAGTTTGTATAACTGGCCTTAGGCTACTTTCACACTTGCGTTTTTGCCTGATCCAGCAGGGATCAGCAAAAATGCTTCAGTTACTGATAATACAACCGTCCGCATCCATTATGAACAGATCTGGTTGTATGATCTTTAAAGGGAGTCTGTCACCTACATAACATGTTTTAAACTGATGATATAGCTCTGTGGGAGGCAGATCCATAACACTAATGGTACCCATGTTTAGTTTTTCAGAGCCTCCAAAGTGCCAAAAATGAAGTTTTAAAGATATGCAAAATTACCTATCACAAGTGCCCAGGGGCGGAGAGTGTGCTGCAAGTGCCCAGTGCTCCCCGCCTTACTTGCTCCCGACTCCTCCCCTCTGTATAGTCCGGCCAGCCCTGTATCCTTGCGGCGTCATTCTCATCGCCATTCATAATCTAGTGCCTGTGCGCTTCACCGCCGGGTCCGGGCATGTGCAGTACATTGCCCACTGTGGGCAGAGGCATACTGATATGCCGTGCGCATGCGCCAGCTATGTAACGGGCCCGGCGGTGAAGCGCACAGGCTCTGGATTATGAATGGAGACGAAAATGACCCAGCAAGGATACAGGGCTGGCCGGACGATACAGAGGGGAGGAGTCGGGAGCAAGTAAGGCGGGGAGCACTGGTCACTTGCAGCACACTCTCCGCCCCTTGGCACTTGCGATAGGTAATTTGCATATTTTTAAAACTTCATTTTAGGTACTTTGGAGGCTCTGAAAAACTAAACATGTGTACCATCAGTGTTATGGATCTGCCTCCCACAGAGCTATATCATCAGTTTAAAACATGTTATGTAGGTGACAGACTCCCTTTAACATAGCAATGATGGATCCATCATGAACTCCATTAAAAGTCAATAGGGGAAGGATTCGTTATCTATTGTGTCTGAGAAAACGGATCTGTCCCCATTGACTTGCATTGTGGGTCACGCTGGATTCATTTTGCTCCGCATCCCATGACGGAAAGAAAACCGCAGATTTCTGCGGTTTGCTCTCCAGTATGGGGATGCAACCAAATGGAACAGAATACATTTTGAAAAATTCCATTCTGTTCAGTTACGTTTTGTCCCTATTGACAATGAAAGGGGACTAAAAGCAATATTTTTTCTGGTATTGAGATCCACTGCCAGATCTCAATACAAGAAAATGTAAACATAAGTGATAAAGTAGCTTTATGCTGGCAAAATGTAGCTGTCGGCTTTAGGATCAAACTATACAAGTTTGCATGCAGACACATGGGGACACAAACCTTAATTTTTCAGCTTGCTTTAGATACATTGGATCAATAAAAAACAATTGGTCGCAAAGGTGTACATACACCATTTAAATAAGTTGGTGTTCACACATCTGACTGCAATCCAACCAAGAAACATGCATAAACCCCAATGTCTTCGAGGGCGAGGCGGGTCAACTAGCTGGGGTCAGTCCAGGAGGTCACGTCAGTACAAGAGAAGAGGCAAAGACAAAATCCAAAAGCAAGCCGAGGTCAAAATCCGAGAGGTAGCGTCTAGGTTCAGGGAGCAGGCAGAAGAGGAGTCAGGAAGCAGATCAAGGGTCAAATCCAAAGGTAAGCAAATAACAATAATAATACACAGCCTAAGGGACCAAAATCACAGGCAACCTGTAGCCAGCAGGTTGCCTGTATTTATAGTAGGGAGTGAGAGTCATGTGACGTGACCAGCGTCACATGACCGACAGACAAACAAGTCGAGCACCGAGTGATGAGCTCGGCGCTCAAGGCAGACCTAGGAGCAGGGAGCCTCCCAGCTAGCAAAAGCCGCCCTGGGAACGAGGCTGAACACAGATCCTCGCTCCTGAAGCTAAGCAGCAGGTCTACGGCTGATGGGAGACCGAGTGCACCTTCGGCGCCCCGTTACACATTGCCACTATTTAATGGGCACAAGGCAGAGCCATATTGAGTCCCACATAGTAAGTATCTATGGCTCTATTGTGGGGGCCCTTTCATCCTATGGTTCCTACATAATGGCACTACATTATGGAGTTATTGTTCCATAAAAGCAATCATTCTAAGGGGAATACCTCCAGAATACAGCATCCGTGCTCATTAGTTTCTGGTCTTATGAAAATGAAGGAAGAACAGTAGACTTCTATGGGTGCCATATTACAACTCTAGCTAACTATTTCATGCAGTGGAGGATTGCAAACTCACTTTACCCTGTTACTGGAGATGAAATGGCAGCTTCCACAGCTATTCACACAAGGGGATAAATCAGAATAAAATAAATATACAGGATATAACAAATAAAAAAGGTGATGCCTCTCATTCAACATTAAACTTTTATTCTACATTTAGTTTCAGTGCAGACAGAGTAAAGATAAAGACTTTTCTCGTTGTTATGATTTATTAAACTTAGTCATTTCTTGCCAGAAACAAAGGTGGATCCTGTAGTACTGTACAATGAAACTGCTGACTCAATACTATGGCAGAATTTTTTGGCACCTATCATATTTTATTGAGAGGTTTGGCTGTTAAGTCATTCTTAGATGCATGGGAACCCAAACCATTATATACTCCATTGCATATTAGATTTTACTTTGGTTGTGTGCAGCTCCTCCTAGATTAAGGACACTTTACTTAAAGTCAACAGGCTCTTCCTGGATAGTGTAAAACCTGAGCCTTATGCTATGACATAGTAAACAAGAGTATCTAGAAAATATATATATGACACTTTGATACAATATAAGGCTACTTTCACACCTGCGTTTAGGTCGGATCTGTCTGGTATGTGCCCAGACGGATCCGCACCTATAATGCAAACGCTTAGATCCGTTCAGAACGGATCCGTTTGCATTACCATTTTTTTTTGTTCATGATAATGCAAACAGATCCGTTTTGACTTTACATTGAAAGTCAATGGGGGACGGATCCGTTTGAAAATTGAGCCATACTGTGTCAACTTCAAACGGATCCGTCCCCATTGACTTACATTGTAAGTCTGGACGGATCCGTTTGCCTCCGCACGGCCAGGCGGACACCCGAACACTGCAAGCTGCGTTCAAGGGTCCGCCTGCTGAGCGGCGCGGAGGACAAACGGTGCCAGACTGATGCATTCTGAGCGGATCCGCCTCCACTCAGAATGCATTAGGGCTGGACGGATCCGTTCAGGGTTGCTTGTGAGAGCCTTCAAACGGAACTCACAAGCGGAGCCCCGAACGCTAGTGTGAAAGTAGCCTAAAGTAGTCAGTGTACAGCTTGTATAACAGTGTAAATTTGGTGTGCCCTCAGAATAACTCAACACACAGCCATTAATGTCTAAACCGCTGGCAACAAAAGTGAGTACACCCCTAAGTGAAAATTGCCAAGCTGTGCCCAATTAGCCGTTTTCCCTCCCTGGTGTCATGTGACTCATTAGTGTTCCAAGGTCTCAGGTGTGAATGGGGATCAGGTGTGTTAAATTTGGTGTTATTGCTCTTACACTTTCTCATACTGTTTAATGGAATTTCAACATAGCACTTCATGGCAATGAACTCTGAGTATCTGAAAAAAATAATTGTTGCTCTACATAAAGATGGCCTAGGCTATAAGAAGATTGCCAACACCCTGAAACTGAGCTTCAGCACAGTGGCCAAGACCATACAGTGGTTTAACAAGACAGGTTTAACCAAGATAAACTTAATTGGTTCAGATGGTGTCAAGCATGTGTGGCGGCAACCAGGTGGGGAGTACAAAGACAAGTGTGTCTTGCCTACAGTGGTGGTGGGAGTGTCATGGTTAGGGGCTGCATGAGTGCTGCCGGCAGTGGGGAGCTACAGTTGATTGAGGGAACCATGAATGCCAACATGTACTGTGACATACTGAAGCAGAGCATGATCCCCTCCCTTCGGAAACTGGGCCGACCCCTGCGTTCGCAGCTCTGTACTATTCTGGCCGGGAAGAAGTCACCATCGCGCATGCGCGGCAGCGTGCGCGTTCAGGACAGCGAGCAGCCCAGCCGGGAGAAAAGAAGAAGTCTTCTGAGCAAGCGCGACCATCGGGATTCTGGAGAAGAGCGGTGGCCGTAACCAGGGGAGACCGAGTCACAACAATAAGGTAAGTGGGGATGAATTTTCTCCTAAACGGTGGGAATTTGTTAATCAAGTATATTTACAAAAATGATCACTGTCAAATCATTAACTGATTTAACAGTGATCATTATGATGGGATAACCCCTTTAAGTAAGTGCCAGAAAATAATGGTGGCCACACAAAATATTGACACTTTGGGCACAATTTGGCCATTTTCACTTAGGGATGTACTCACTTTTGTTGCCAGCAGTTTAGTCATTAATGGCTGTGTGTTGAGTTATTTTGGTACACTGTCATATCTACAGTGTTGTCCCATGAGAAGATACAATACAATATTTACAAAAATGTGAAGGGTGTAATCACTTTTGAGATATACTGTATGTGAAAATATACAAACCGGATTCCAAAAAAGTTGGGACACTATACAAATCGTGAATAAAAACTGAATGCAATGATGTGGAGGTGCCAACTTCTAATATTTTATTCAGAATAGAACATAAATCACGGAACAAAAGTTTAAACTGAGAAAATGTACCATTTTAAGGGAAAAATATGTTGAATCAGAGTTTCATGGTGTCAACAAATCCCCAAAAAGTTGGGACAAGGCCATTTTCACCACTGTGTGGCATCTCCCCTTCTTCTTACAACACTCAACAGACGTCTGGGGACCGAGGAGACCAGTTTCTCAAGTTTAGAAATAGGAATGCTCTCCCATTCTTGTCTAATACAGGCCTCTAACTGTTCAATCGTCTTGGGCCTTCTTTGTTTCACCTTCCTCTTTATGATGCGCCAAATGTTCTCTATAGGTGAAAGATCTGGACTGCAGACTGGCCATTTCAGTACCCGGATCCTTCTCCTACGCAGCCATGATGTTGTGATTGATGCAGAATGTGGTCTGGCATTATCTTGTTGAAAAATGCAGGGTCTTCCCTGAAAGAGATGACGTCTGGATGGGAGCATATGTTGTTCTAGAACCTGAATATATTTTTCTGCATTGATGGTGCCTTTCCAGACATGCAAGCTGCCCATGTCACACGCACTCATGCAACCCCATACCATCAGAGATGCAGGCTTCTGAACTGAGCGTTGATAACAACTTGGGTTGTCCTTGTCCTCTTTGGTCCGGATGACATGGCGTCCCAGATTTCCAAAAAGAACTTCGAATCGTGACTCGTCTGATCACAGAACAGTCTTCCATTTTGCCACACTACATTTTAAATGATCCCTGGCCCAGTGAAAACGCCTGAGCTTGTGGATCTTGCTTAGAAATGGCTTCTTCTTTGCACTGTAGAGTTTCAGCTGGCAACGGCGGATGGCACGGTGGATTGTGTTCACTGACAATGATTTCGGAAGTATTCCTGAGCCCATTCTGTGATTTCCTTTACAGTAGCATTCCTGTTTGTGGTGCAGTGTCGTTTAAGGGCCCGGAAATCACGGGCATCCAGTATGGTTTTACGGCCTTGACCCTTACGCACAGAGATTGTTCCAGATTCTCTGAATCTTCGGATGATGTTATGCACAGTTGATGATGATAGATGCAAAGTCTTTGCAATTTTTCGCTGGGTAACACCTTTCTGATATTGCTCCACTATCTTTCTGCGCAACATTGTGGGAATTGGTGATCCTCTACCCATCTTGGCTTCTGAGAGACACTGCCACTCTGAGAAGCTCTTTTTATACCCAATCATGTTGCCAATTGACCTAATTAGTGTTAATTGGTCTTCCAGCTCTTCGTTATGCTCAAATTTACTTTTTCCAGCCTCTTATTGCTACTTGTCCCAACTTTTTTGGGATTTGTTGACACCGTGAAAATTGGAATCAACGTATTTTTCCTTTAAAATGATACATTTACTCGGATTAAACGTTTGATCTGTCATCTACGTTCTATTACAAATAAAATATTGACATTTGCCATCTCCACATCATTGCATTCAGTTTTTATTCACAATTTGTTTAGTGTCCCAACTTTTTTGGAATCCGGTTTGTATTTGCTGCAATTGACAATATGATATTTACAGTGCATACACTTTTACACATGGCACATTATTCTCATATCCATGGATGAAACATGAGGTAGACAATGTAGGCGTCTACACCTGGTTTAGGCTTACAAAATGATCTAAATGTAAGACAGCAAGGAAGCTGTCTTACATCTAGAATTGGCACTGGATGCGCCAAAGTTATGTTGAGGTCAGCGCCTATACATAACTTCGGTGGATCTACTGCCAGCTATAGGGATTATTAAGGCTAGTGCACAGGCGCACTGAGTGGAGGACGCTCGCTCGGCCGCTCCATCCTCAGTGCGCCTACGTCACATGTACACCCGGCGCAGGCGCACTGAGGATGGAGCGGCCGAGCGAGCGTCCTCCACTCAGTGCGCCTGCGCCAACTGAAGACCGGCGCAAGATTTAAAACGCAGACAGGGCCAGTGTCACGGAACCATGAACCAGACGTACAACAAGGGATAAGTGAAAATAAGAAGGCTTTATTGAAAATAAAGCTGTAAAGCAAAAGTCCAAACGGATGGCGAAACCGAAGCAGAGTCTTTGCGAAGCCAGAGGTCAGGAACCAGAAGGGTAGTCAGACGAAGCCAGGATCAGGAACCAGCAGGGTAGTCAGACGAAGCCAGGATCAGGAACCAGCAGGGTAGTCGGACGAAACCAGGATCAGGAACCAGCAGGGTAGTCGGACGAAACCAGGATCAGGAACCAGAAGCAGCAGCAGTCTAGAAGCATGTGAACACAGGAGGACCAAGCAAGGAACTGAAGCCACAGACCTCCTATATATATGAGCTAGGCATCCAGCTCCTCCCAGTGGGAAGGAGGAGCCGCAGGGTGGGAGGCTACAAGAAACCCAGAAACCAAGATGGCCGCCAGCACATGTCAAACGAAGGAGGATGGAGCGGCCGAGCGAGCGTCCTCCACTCAGTGCGCCTGCGCCAACTGAAGACCGGCGCAAGATTTAAAACGCAGACAGGGCCAGTGTCACGGAACCATGAACCAGACGTACAACAAGGGATAAGTGAAAATAAGAAGGCTTTATTGAAAATAAAGCTGTAAAGCAAAAGTCCAAACGGATGGCGAAACCGAAGCAGAGTCTTTGCGAAGCCAGAGGTCAGGAACCAGAAGGGTAGTCAGACGAAGCCAGGATCAGGAACCAGCAGGGTAGTCAGACGAAGCCAGGATCAGGAACCAGCAGGGTAGTCGGACGAAACCAGGATCAGGAACCAGCAGGGTAGTCGGACGAAACCAGGATCAGGAACCAGAAGCAGCAGCAGTCTAGAAGCATGTGAACACAGGAGGACCAAGCAAGGAACTGAAGCCACAGACCTCCTATATATATGAGCTAGGCATCCAGCTCCTCCCAGTGGGAAGGAGGAGCCGCAGGGTGGGAGGCTACAAGAAACCCAGAAACCAAGATGGCCGCCAGCACATGTCAAACGAAGGAGAACAGCAAGAAGGTAAGACCATGACAGTACCTCCCCCTCAAGGGCCCCTCCTCCGCGGAGTAAAGAACGGTTTCTGAGGGAAGCGTGCGTGGAAGGCTCGGAGCAAGGCAGGAGCATGGACATCTGCGGAGGGAACCCAGGAACGCTCCTCTGGACCATAACCACGCCAATGGACCAAAAACTGCACCCGACCGCGGACCAGGCGTGAGTCCAGGATATTGCTCACCTCATACTCCTCACGATTACCCACTTGGACCGGACGAGGCCGAGGAACCGAGGAAGTGAAACGATTACACACCAGTGGCTTCAACAGGGAGACATGAAACACGTTGGAGATCCGCATGCCAGGAGGAAGCGCAAGGGCATAGGCTACCGGGTTTACCCTGCGAAGCACTCGGAAGGGACCAACAAAGCGAGGCGCCAGCTTGGGAGTGGGCACTCGAAGGTTGAGGTTGCGGGTGGACAACCATACACGGTCTCCGACCTGGTAGGAAGGAGCAGGCGCTCGTCTGCGATCAGCCTGGAGTCTCTGGCGCTGCGCAGAGACCTCAAGGGACTTCTGGATCAGTACCCAAGAAGCACGTAGGACGGAAAGGTGATCCTCCACAGCCGGAATATCCTGGGGAGAGAATACCTCCGGTAACACGGCAGGTTGGAACCCATAATTGGCCATGAAGGGAGACGTCCCAGAGGAAGAGTTCACCGCCGTGTTCCTGGCAAACTCAGCCCAAGGCAGGAGGTCAACCCAATTGTCTTGGTGATCGGAGACATAGCAACGAAGGAATTGCTCCAAGGCCTGATTGGATCGTTCTGCGGCCCCATTGGACTGAGGGTGGTAGGCCGAGGAGAAGGAGAGATGAATCCCCAACTGGGAGCAAAAGGCGCGCCAGAATCTGGACACAAACTGACTCCCCCGATCCGACACAATCTCCTTGGGCAAACCGTGCAACCGGAAGACCTCCCTGGCAAAAATCGTGGCCAACTCTTGTGCAGAGGGTAACTTCTTGAGAGGAACACAGTGGCACATTTTGGAAAACCGATCCACAATCATGAGAATGACCGTATGGCCTCGGGATGCAGGGAGGTCCACAATGAAATCCATCCCCAGGTGTGACCATGGGCGCTCCCCGGTGGCTATGGGTTGCAGAAGGCCCAACGGAAGGTGCCGAGGGGACTTACTCTGGGCACAAACGGAGCATGCCGCTACATATGCGGCGATGTCGGAACGTAGGGAAGGCCACCAGAACAGACGTGAAACAGCCCAGGACAGCTGATTCTTTCCAGGATGCCCCGCGGTCTTGGAGTTATGGTAGGTTCGCAACAACCGAGTGCGCAACTCCTCAGGCACAAAACATCTGCCGTTGGGTCTCCCAGAGGGAGCACCAGATTGAGCCGCCAAAATCTGCTCACCCAGGGGAGAGGTCAGGCTGGTGCGAATGGCGGCCAAGATCTGATTCGGAGGTATGACCGAAGTCGGAATCGACTCCTCCCTGGACAGCTCGGAGTACTGCCGTGATAAGGCATCCGCCCTGATGTTCTTGGAACCGGGTAGGTAGGAGACCACGTAATTAAAACGTGACAAGAACAGAGACCATCTGGCCTGACGTGGTGTCAATCTCTTGGCCTCAGAAAGGTAGGTCAGATTCTTGTGGTCCGTCAGGATGAGGACCGGAATCACCGAACCCTCGAGCAAGTGCCTCCATTCTTTAAGGGCCTGCACGATGGCCAATAACTCCCTGTCACCAATCTGATAGTTGCACTCCGCGGAAGACAGTTTCCGGGAGTAAAACCCACAAGGAAGCAGAGGACCCTCTGGTGTTCTACGCTGAGACAGAAGGGCGCCTACTCCCGTCTCAGACGCGTCCACCTCGAGGACAAAGGGCAACCCAGGGTTGGGATGCGACAGAATCGGAGCCGACACAAAGGCGGACTTTAGAGCCTCAAAAGCTCGGATGGCCTCGAGCGACCAGACCTGGGAATTACTGCCCTTCCTGGTCAGATCCGTGAGAGGCTTGGCTAGCATGGAAAAGTCCCTGATGAACTTCCGATAATAATTGGCGAAGCCCAAAAAGCGCTGCAGGGAACGAAGACCACTGGGCTGGGGCCACTGTAAGACAGCCGAAACCTTCTCAGGATCCATGGAGAACCCCTCAGCGGAAATGATGTAACCTAAGAAGGTTACCTGGGATCGGTGAAATTCGCATTTCTCAAGCTTACCGAACAGCTTGTTCTCTCGTAACCGTTGCAACACTCGTCTGACATCCAGAATGTGGGCCTCCATGGATTCAGAATATACCAAGATGTCATCCAAATAGACCACCACACACTGCTGCAACAGGTCACGGAAAACATCGTTGATGAATTCCTGAAAGACTGCGGGCGCATTGCACAACCCAAAGGGCATAGCCAAGGATTCATAATGACCGGTCCTGGTGTTAAACGCGGTCTTCCACTCATCGCCCGCCTTGATCCTTACCAGGTTATATGCCGCCCTCAGGTCGAGTTTGGTAAAGACCGTGGCCCCTTTAAGGCGATCGAACAGCTCGGAAATCAAGGGTATCGGGTAAGCGTTCTTGATCGTGATGCGATTGAGACCCCTGTAATCGATGCAAGGCCTCAACTCACCGCCCTTCTTTTTCACAAAGAAAAATCCAGCCCCTGCCGGGGACGAGGATTTGCGAATGTGTCCGCGTGAAAGCGCCTCCCTCACGTACTCCTCCATGGCCTCATTCTCCGCTACCGACAGTGGATAGACTTTGCCACGAGGAGGAACGGCACCAGATTGTAATTCTATGGCACAATCGTATGGGCGGTGCGGAGGTAGGGCAACCGCGCGCACCTTATCGAATACATCCCGGTACTCCTCGTATTCAGGAGGCAACAGAGAGTCCGAGGAAGTACACAGCAACTTGACAGACCCATGGATGCAACTAGCCCCACACTGCGGTGACCACGAGAGGATCTCGGCCGATCTCCAATCGAAAGTCGGATTATGCTTCCGGAGCCAGGGGTACCCCAAGACCACCGAGTAGTGTGGAGACGAAATAACCTGGAGGCAGACCGACTCTCTGTGAACGGCACCAATGGCTATCCCCACTGGAAGGGTCTCATGAGTCACGTGTGGCGGCAGAAGGGGTCTGCCGTCTATCGCCTCAAGAGCCAGTGGGGAACCTCGAGCCTGCAGAGGAATGGAATTGGCGGCAGCGAACACATTATCAATGAACAAACCACCAGCACCAGAGTCCACCAACGCCTGGGTCGTCACCGAGCCCCCGACCCAGGAGAGGACAACAGTGATCAGTGGTTTGTCAACACGGGAAACCGGGGACGAGGAGACTCCACCCAAGATCTGCCCCCGACAGGATCTCAGGTGCGAGCGTTTCCCGGACGGTTCGGACATGCCAACCGAAAATGCCCACCGAGACCACAGTACATGCATCGGCCCTCGCGTCTCCGGAGTACCCTCTCCCCCTCGAACAGGCGAGCAAACCCCAGCTGCATGGGTTCACCCCCAGACAAGTCATCCCCAGGAGGCGTGGGAGGAGAGGGAGGCACGGGTGGGACAACAAACGTAGGTGCCAATCTGTTAGAAAACCTCCGCAGGCTCTCCTTAAAGGAAGGTCTCTCCCTGAGTCTGGTGTCAATCAAAATCAGGAAAGAAATAAGAGACTCGAGCTCCACTGGTAGGTCCTTAGCTGCAACCTCATCCTTCAAGGCATCCGAGAGACCATGAGAGAAAGCAGCGACCAGAGCCTCATTATTCCAGCCCACCTCTGCTGCCAGGGTACGAAACTCAATGGCGTATTCAGCTACGGATCGTGAACCCTGTCTGATGGACATAAGGAGCTTCGCAGCAGAGGCAGCACGAGCCGGCACATCGAATACCTTCCGAAGAGAAGCAACAAAACCGGAAAACTCGGCAACCACCGGATTGTTGTTCTCCCATAAAGGGCTGGCCCAGGCCAAGGCCTTGTCCGAGAGCAGCGAGATCAAGAAGCCCACCTTTGATCTCTCAGTGGGAAAGGCATGTGGCAGCAACTCGAAATAAATGCCCACCTGGTTAAGGAAACCTCGGCACTGAGTTGGCTCTCCCCCAAAGCGCTGTGGAAGAGGGGCAGAAACGGTCATACCCCGAAACACCGCAGGTGCAACAACAGGTGTCGGGGTAGACTCTGGCGCAACAACCGGAGCGGCAGTAGGAGCGGGCCCAGGAGCGACAACCGACCCATCGGCAACGGGAGCGAAATGAGCCGTGCGTTCAAGCAGGGTTTGCAACGCCACAGCGAACCGACCCAACAGGTGATCCTGCTGATCAAGTCTGGCAACCAGCGTGGGTAGCGAGGTTGGCCCTGTACCGTCAGAATTCATGGCTTGGTCCTAATGTCACGGAACCATGAACCAGACGTACAACAAGGGATAAGTGAAAATAAGAAGGCTTTATTGAAAATAAAGCTGTAAAGCAAAAGTCCAAACGGATGGCGAAACCGAAGCAGAGTCTTTGCGAAGCCAGAGGTCAGGAACCAGAAGGGTAGTCAGACGAAGCCAGGATCAGGAACCAGCAGGGTAGTCAGACGAAGCCAGGATCAGGAACCAGCAGGGTAGTCGGACGAAACCAGGATCAGGAACCAGCAGGGTAGTCGGACGAAACCAGGATCAGGAACCAGAAGCAGCAGTCTAGAAGCATGTGAACACAGGAGGACCAAGCAAGGAACTGAAGCCACAGACCTCCTATATATATGAGCTAGGCATCCAGCTCCTCCCAGTGGGAAGGAGGAGCCGCAGGGTGGGAGGCTACAAGAAACCCAGAAACCAAGATGGCCGCCAGCACATGTCAAACGAAGGAGAACAGCAAGAAGGTAAGACCATGACAGCCAGTCAGAGGACGAGCGCATTGGCTGGTCCTGTCAATCAACATGAGGAGGGGGCGTCATTATGAATGGAGGATGCGGCTGCTAGCAGCAGGTAGCCGCCCTACCTGCTGCTAGAGAGGTAATTTGCATATTATAAAAGTCCGTTTTTTTATATAACTACTAAACCAAACTGAGTAATAGCCCTATATATTGAGAAATCGCAGCATAAGGATTTTAAGGAGACAAAAAAAAAAAAAAGAGTTTAGTGGAGTGACAGAAGCCCTTTAAGGTTGGCCACACTGTGGATCCCCTCATACACATGCCGGCTTGGCTTAGCTGAGTGAGCATGTATTCTCAGCAAGGAGAGAAGGAGGAGGCCTCCACACACATTAGATGGTCTGTCAGTCCCAACAAAACTGGCAGGTTCATACATACATCATGACAAGGTACCCAGGCCCCCATTTCTTTATTTGTGGGGGAAGGAAGGGGGGCTCCTGAGCTATGTGCCTGATGGTAAAAAAAAACCTGTTACTAACTGAACTTGTAATCTAAAACCACAAGCAAAAATATTTAGAAAGAGTTTAATATCTTGTAATAATTGTTTATAAAAATCTTCAGTGATCATAATGAGGAAAAAAAGCTGAAATATAATAACATATGTTGCTGTGTTGAGCAAGAGTAAGAGTAAGCAAAAACTGAGAACTGAAAAAAATATTTTACTATTATTTGAACAAGAAACTTTATTAATACATATTAGGTAGTCATAAAAATCAATCTAATAACAGCGGCATACATATATAGAAAAAGAAACACCGGAGCTGTGGCAATAAGAACTTTGTACCCCTATTAGACTCGGTGCATAATAGTATAGCACCTCACTTCATAACCATATACCTCCAAATTATATAAATAAAGTTCATAGTGCATAATGTAAAGTATGGTCCTTAAAGAGGACCTTTCATCGGTCCAAACATTGTGAACTAAGTGTCATGATCTGTACAGCGGACGTAAGCACAGTTATCTTCCCCTAATATAACACAAACAAACAAAAATTAATACAATATTAAAACAATATAAAACCAGAACATAGGTTAAAAACAAAGCTCAGTAGAACAAGAAACATATCGTACCTAACGTAAGATGTAGAAGATTACAACAAAGACAAAGAAGAATGAAGAAGAAGGGAAAAGAGGAGAAAAAGAAGATCGAATATCAGCCCCATATTTATAAGAACGAGGAAAAACGTAATTTCTCATTGAGACCACGAGGAGTAACCGTATCAAGTTGAAATATCCATTTCGCCTCTTTTTGTGCCAACAGGCGCTTCCAATTAACTCCTCTCTTGCTGATTAAGACCCTATCAATAACCCTTACCTTAAGTTTCAAGGTGTCATCCATCAGTAAAATATTCCAATATTTCTGTAGGATCGTTGAAGCCCAATTACAGAACCATATGACAACTAAGAAAACGGACGGGGAGAGAGTTAGATTCATTACTTCATTTAATTCGGGCCATAAAGACATTTCAACATTCCTACAGAAATAGTGGAATATTTTACTGATGGATGACACCTTGAAACAATACTTACCTGCCCATCCAGCCATTACGTATAGACAGGAAAGAAAATTACAGGACATTCATGTCCGTAGTCACCATGAGGGAATGTGCCCCACTAAAGCTTTTGGGTCCAAGGGACCCAAATGGGGGTGTCGACCTTGTGGCGACTGTGTGGCTTGCCCTAATATAGAATGAACACGTGTTTTCATTGATGGATTTGGCCGGAAAAGTTATCAGATAACACACGCAATAACATGTAATACGATTGGGGTAATTTATGTGGCTAGCTGTCCATGTAATCTCCTATATGTAGGATTGACCTCACAGGAGCTTGAGAGACGGATGAGAGAACATGTCCTGGGCATTGGGGCAGCTAGTGAAAAAGATCTGATGAAACTCAAGACCATCCCCCCTCATTACCATCATGTTTGTGATGTCTCCTTACTTAAGGTAAGGTGTATTGATAAGATCTTAATCAGCAAGAGGGGAGGTAACTGGAAGCGCCTGTTGGCACAAAAGAGGCAAAATGGATATGTTTGTTTGTGTTATATTAGGGGAAGACAACTGTGCTTACGTAAGTTACGTCATCACCTCAGGATCACAGAGGACTTGATCTTGGATTTGACATCCTTTTTGGATGGATACGCTTACAATAAATGACAATAATTATGTACTTCCTATTTGAAAATGATAATCATATAGAGAGAATATTTGAAGAGCTGAAGGTATTTGGCTCCTATTCGGGGTACCGAGTGAATATGGCCAAATGCGAACTACTAACTTTGTTTCCGGACACTGGGGGATCCCAGCGGTGGGTGACAAAGCTCCCTATCACTAGAGCCAAGGCCCATATTACATACTTGGGCATCAAGGTGGGGAAACAACCTCACTCCTTATACCAATTGAATTTTCCGCCATTGATCTCTAGGATCCACCAGCCCAGTCACCTGCAGTAGTTCTGACATTATTCCATCCCGAGACCTGGTGTTATTTTCTCTATAGTCATTGCGTTTCCTATCTTCTAGCTCGCTGAGAACAGTATTAAAGTCCCCCCCTACTATCTTATTGGGACACGTATCCTGCAATAACAGCTCTTCCAGCTCTTTATAGAACCTCACATTATTATGATTCGGCCCGTATATATAGTACAAGCTGTATTGAGTCTCCTGCACCTTCAACGACACCTGCACCCACCTTCCCTGGCTATCTGACACAGATCCTAGTACCTGACAATTAAGCTGCCCATTAATAAGGATTAACTCTCCTGCTTTTCTGTTAACCGCCGGTGAGCCCACAACCTGCGCAACCCACAACTTTTCCATTCTGGAAAAATCCTCCTAACCTAAATGTGATTCTTGTAGTAGGACTATATCGGGTTTAAATTTTTTGAGATGCCTGAGTACCCTCCACCTTTTCTGTGGTGAACGTAAGCCATTCACGTTCCACAATATCACTTTCATTGTGCCGGGCTGGGGCAGTAGGGCAATATACCTAACGCGCTCCCCCTAACCCCAAGATATTGAAATAAAACAAGCAACAAAAATATAACAGAAATGGAATGATCGCTTCACCCCCCTAGCTTAACCTTTGTAAACGACTCCCTTTTTTCTGTGCTACAGGACATTAACCACCACCACACAGCAGCAACTTGGCACTGGGCTAAACCCCCAGAATCAATATGTGAGGCAGGAGCCCGAAGGGTCTAACATGACCCCTCAGGTCCCCAGCCCCTCCCTCCCTTCCCCCTCGCCCTCACCACTTTCAACACTGCCAAACAGATAATAAAACTAAGTATGACAGATTATATAAAACCACATAATTACTAACACTGGTCTATCAAGAAACCTTGAACGTTAGCCTCCTCGGCGTCTTTAGAGTCCCAAATCCCACAGCAGTATGCGTTAGTCCGCCCCATATGCAGTATGGGCTGAAGTAATTAGCTCTTCTTTGCAGATGCTCTACAACCCCCCGGAGATCTCTGATCCCGAGGCAGTGGTGTAGTTTCCTGAGCGTCCCAGTTCTGGTCTGCTGACAACCTATCTTCCTGCTTGCCAGGTGATTCCTTCGAAGGGCCAGATGTAAATGACTCATCAGTCCGTTGATAGTCCCGGTTTTCTTTGGTTCGCAGGAGCATCTGTTCTGCTTCCTGGGGGTCTCTACACTGCGTGCAGAATTATTAGGCAAATGAGTATTTTGACCACATCATCCTCTTTATGCATGTTGTCTTACTCCAAGCTGTATAGGCTCGAAAGCCTACTACCAATTAAGCATATTAGGTGATGTGCATCTCTGTAATGAGAAGGGGTGTGGTCTAATGACATCAACACCCTATATTAGGTGTGCATAATTATTAGGCAACTTCCTTTCCTTTGGCAAAATGGGTCAAAAGAAGGACTTGACAGGCTCAGAAAAGTCAAAAATAGTGAGATATCTTGCAGAGGGATGCAGCACTCTCAAAATTGCAAAGCTTCTGAAGCGTGATCATCGAACAATCAAGCATTTCATTCAAAATAGTCAACAGGGTCGCAAGAAGCGTGTGGAAAAACCAAGGCGCAAAATAACTGCCCATGAACTGAGAAAAGTCAAGCGTGCAGCTGCCAAGATGCCACTTGCCACCAGTTTGGCCATATTTCAGAGCTGCAACATCACTGGAGTGCCCAAAAGCACAAGGTGTGCAATACTCAGAGACATGGCCAAGGTAAGAAAGGCTGAAAGACGACCACCACTGAACAAGACACACAAGCTGAAACGTCAAGACTGGGCCAAGAAATATCTCAAGACTGATTTTTCTAAGGTTTTATGGACTGATGAAATGAGAGTGAGTCTTGATGGGCCAGATGGATGGGCCCGTGGCTGGATTGGTAAAGGTTAGATTATAGAAGGGTTTGGCGTCACTCAATATCTGGCGTTAGTACAGACAGAAAGCAAATATGGTTTCAAAAAGTATTATTTAATATCTCACAACATGTTGTATAAAATGAATAAAAATACCATAAAACACCTTAAAAATACATAATAATGCACGTATACCCTATGGGGACCACTATGTTGGTTGGTATGCAATTCAATTGTCCTTGTAGGTCATACAAAGTCCATAATGGGTTATAAGGTGATAACCAATTGGGGTAGGTACAGTTAATGTTAATATGCAGAGCACTATATCGGTTGCAGGTCTACTTTACCACTCCTAGTAGTAAAATCGTTGCTTGGCTGTGGGCCGCAGGAATCACTACTGTTTGCCGTCCGGCTGTTTGGCTGTGAGCTGCAAGGACCTTTGGAGGCGTGGTTGACGATTCCCCGTATAGCTGAGTATACTCTGACCTTTCAGGACCTGACGGTCGCGTCCCACGTGGTGTCGGTCGGATAGGTCAGGTGGCTCTTATTTCAAGCGGGGGTTTCAAATAGATACAAAGTTCATTTGTAGTTGTAATCGTCTTCCTTATCTTGTCCCACACTGTCTGCCGACCATACGCGTTTCGGGATGAAATCCCTTCCTCAGTGGAAGGGATTTCATCCCGAAACGCGTATGGTCGGCAGACAGTGTGGGACAAGATAAGGAAGACGATTACAACTACAAATGAACTTTGTATCTATTTGAAACCCCCGCTTGAAATAAGAGCCACCTGACCTATCCGACCGACACCACGTGGGACGCCACCGTCAGGTCCTGAAAGGTCAGAGTATACTCAGCTATACGGGGAATCGTCAACCACGCCTCCAAAGGTCCTTGCAGCTCACAGCCAAACAGCCGGACGGCAAACAGTAGTGATTCCTGCGGCCCACAGCCAAGCAACGATTTTACTACTAGGAGCGGTAAAGTAGACCTGCAACCGATATAGTGCTCTGCATATTAACATTAACTGTACCTACCCCAATTGGTTATCACCGTATAACCCATTATGGACTTTGTATGACCTACAAGGACAATTGAATTGCATACCAACCAACATAGTGGTCCCCATAGGGTATACGTGCATTATTATGTATTTTTAAGGTGTTTTATGGTATTTTTATTCATTTTATACAACATGTTGTGAGATATTAAATAATACTTTTTGAAACCATATTTGCTTTCTGTCTGTACTAACGCCAGATATTGAGTGACGCCAAACCCTTCTATAATCTAATCTACACTCCTAACAGCAACAGGGAGTGCTGTGTGGCAGTGCACCTATTCCACAGTATTATCAGTGAGAGAGCCACCAAACCTTGACTTTACTTTGGATTGGTAAAGGGCAGAGAGCTCCAGTCCGACTCAGACGCCAGCAAGGTGGAGGTGGAGTACTGGTTTGGGCTGGTATCATCAAAGATGAGCTTGTGGGGCCTTTTCGGGTTGAGGATGGAGTCAAGCTCAACTCCCAGTCCTACTGCCAGTTTCTGGAAGACACCTTCTTCAAGCAGTGGTACAGGAAGAAGTCTGCATCCTTCAAGAAAAACATGATTTTCATGCAGGACAATGCTCCATCACACGTGTCCAAGTACTCCACAGCGTGGCTGGCAAGAAAGGGTATAAAAGAAGAAAATCTAATGACATGGCCTCCTTGTTCACCTGATCTGAACCCCATTGAGAACCTGTGGTCCATCATCAAATGTGAGATTTACAAGGAGGGAAAAAAGTACACCTCTCTGAACAGTGTCTGGGAGGCTGTGGTTGCTGCTGCACGCAATGTTGATGGTGAACAGATCAAAACACTGACAGAATCCATGGATGGCAGGCTTTTGAGTGTCCTTGCAAAGAAAGGTGGCTATATTGGTCACTGATTTGTTTTTGTTTTGTTTTTGAATGTTAGAAATGTATATTTGTGAATGTTGAGATGTTATATTGGTTTCACTGGTAAAAATAAATAATTGAAATGGGTATATATTTGTTTTTTGTTAAGTTGCCTAATAATTATGCACAGTAATAGTCACCTGCACACACAGATATCCCCCTAAAATAGCTAAAACTAAAAACAAACTAAAAACTACTTCCAAAAATATTCAGCTTTGATATTAATGAGTTTTTTGGGTTCATTGAGAACATGGTTGTTGTTCAATAATAAAATGAATCCTCAAAAATACAACTTGCCTAATAATTCTGCACTCCCTGTATAGATCCATCCCGCAAAGTTACTTTCAAGCGAGCCGGGTATTGTAACTGGAATCGCATCTCCCGTTTATACAGCTCTGAGCAGATTCGACTAAAGTCTCTACGTTGGCGGGCCACCGCAGCCGAGTAGTCGGCAAAAAGGAGAACAACATGGCCCCGGATCCTGAGTGGCCCTTTACGAGCCCGGAAAGCACGTAGAATCGCCTCTTTATCGCAATAGTCCAGATACCGCATAATCACCTGGCGCGGCTTCCCTCTAGCATCCGCCATATTGTTGTCTCTGCGCCCTTTGCTATCCGGCACCGGGCCGATACGGTGAGCCCTCTCCACCTTATGCTTGCCCTCCAGACCAAGGGCTTCGGGCAGCTCCTGCTCACATACTTCCATCAGAGCTTGGGGCTTAACACTCTCAGGCAGGCCCAGGAGTCTCAAGTTGTTCCGCGTGGACCTATTTTCAAGGTCCTCCAGACGGTCTCTCAAAATAATGTTCTGTCTGAACAAATCCTGGGCTTCGCTGTCTGCTCTTTCCAGCGCCTCTTCCACTTGCACCAATCTTTTCTCTACATCCTCTATGCGAGAGTCTTGCTGGGCCAAAGCCTCCCGGATCTCGTGCAGGGATTGCGTTAAGGTTTTAGTCAGTGTCTCTCTAATGTCTGGCGCCAAGTGTCTTGCCACCTCGATCGCCAGCGACTGATAATCAATTGCTGGAGTGTCAGTTGTCACTGCTTGGGGTTCGAGGGGCGGCAGTTCCACCACCTGCGAGCTTAACAACACAGCTGGTGAGGCTGGACGGGGATCCTCCATCTTGCCGAGTGCACTCTCCCCACGTGTGCCTTTGCCACTCGTCATTATTCTGCTCCTGCTCCGCATGGACCAATTTGTAGCAGTGGTGGATCCAGGGGGGAAGGCAACGGGGCAATTGCCCCCCCCCGAGCTGGCGGCGGCGGGGCACAGGGAGATGAGCGCTTCCATTGTGGAAGCGCTCATCTCCATAGTCATCTGTATCGCCATCCTCAGGACAGTGATACAGATGACTGTGCTGAGGCAGGGGAGGGAGAGGCGTGTCCCTTTCCCTTCCTCTGATAGGCTGCAGGCACTAATGCCTGCAGCCTATCAGAATAGTATTGAGTTTTGGAGTACCGCACTCCTGTTGGGTTCACTGGTGCGTGCAAGGACTTATTCAGTCGTACTATAATAGTAAGAAGATTGCAGCACACAATTTTTCTTGTTGCTATTAAGTTTTAATTTTCCCAAAAAATCTTTTTCATCACATAATTAGAGTTCCGGTGCACTAATCACAGCTATGGGCATAGAAGAAAACGACCAGACGTTTCGGCCTTTCACGGCCTTCCTCAGTGGTCTTAAATCTACAAAGATAATGTATATTTGTATGAGTTATATAATATATGCATTGGGATCTTCGTTATGCGACGAAAAAATTATTATTTAGAGAGAGTTTTTTTATATACATACATCTGAACATAAGGGAAAAATTATTTACAAAGAACATAGTATAAAAACAATTGACAGCTCGTTGTCATCTGGAAGTAAATATGATCTAATCAGCGATTGTGGTTGAAGCCAATAGTCTTTAGTATACTACTGTTGGTAAATGGGTTAATACATGTGGTGTATCGCAGTCTCATGGTTGCACCCATGGGGGGAGCCTGTCCAGCGTGGGACACACTGGCACTAATGTCAAGGCATTTATTATAGATGATCCAAAATAGGTCAAGGGATCATATGAAGTATTTGTATGTATATTGTAAGCCATATATAGGGTCAGTGCAATATGTCTATGGCTGGGCAGCCCCATGAGTGCATGAAACCTGGACCATTGTGGAGAAATCATACAATTGTTATTGTTGTTGCCAACATCCCCAGCGTCCTGATTAAGCATGTAAAAGCCCCATGGGAATACATATCCAGACACATAAGAAAACAATATCACCAAAATAGGATAGAGATTCAGTGGTTACCTTTTGTGCTGTGTGTCAGGGGTTCTGCGCCGGATGCACTGCAAAGGCGCTAGCTTGGCGCCTTATAAAGTGGCGAGGAACGCCACTGATCTATGGGTCATGGAGTATGTCCGGTCACATGACCTTGTTGGGGCGTGTGCGTGCGTTCCACTTGCGTGCCAGGCACGCAGAACGGCCGTTCGCTATGTTGTAGTGCGCATGCGCGAGCAGAGTGGAACTGTTATGCGTTCCACCTGCGTGTCACTCGCTAACTCCGTGCATCTATTTGACAGTCAAGGGGCGGAAGTGTTATGTCATGTAGTGTATTATGGAGCAGGGCTGCGCTAGACACCCTTAAGTGTCCAGATAGTGGGGGCCTGATATATACTATTATTATATTATTATCTATTGGTACAGATACTTAGTGGAACCAGTGACTGGGGATGAATTGGCACATTCAAATACACTGAAATACACGGCGGTGTACCACATATAATACCAGAGTATACTTATATAGGAATGAAATCAATATCAAGACATATTGGTTAGTGGTTAATCTATAATGTCCCTGACGTAATTGATGGTTAGTGGGGTGGATAACGGGAAAAGGGGGGGGGGGGAAATAGGGAAGAGATCAGGAGGGGGGAGGAAGGACAGGGAGGGGAGAGAGGGAGGGAAAGGGAAAAAAAGGGGGGGGGGGGGGGTTGGGGGTGGGGGGGGGGGTTTTGGTTATTTCACCCTCGCAGGTCGTAATATCAACGGGTCTGTAAGGAAAGATGAAACTTTGTTAATCACACATAGAAATGGTAATCATCACTGTTATACTAGACATTAATAGAAAAATCACATTCCCGATTGAGGCCATGTGGTGAGAGAGTCCCGAGTGTGTGGATCCAGTACATAGAAACATAGAATGTGTCGGCAGATAAGAACCATTTGGCCCATCCAGTCTGCCCAATATACTAAATACTATGGATAACCCTTGGCCCTATCTTATATGAAGGATGGCCTTATGCCTATCCCATGCATGCTTAAACTCCTCCACTGTATTTGCAGCTACCACTTCTGCAGGAAGGCTATTCCATGCATCCACTACTCTCTCAGTAAAGTAATACTTCCTGATATTACTTTTAAACCTTTGCCCCTCTAATTTAAAACTATGTCCTCTTGTAGCAGTTTTTCTTCTTTTAAATATTCTCTCCTCTTTTACCTTGTTGATTCCCTTTATGTATTTAAAAGTTTCTATCATATCCCCTCTGTCTCGTCTTTCTTCCAAGCTATACATGTTAAGGTCCTTTAATCTTTCCTGGTAAGTTTTATCCTGCAATCCATGTACCAGTTTAGTAGCTCTTCTCTGAACTCTCTCCAAAGTATCAATATCCTTCTGGAGATATGGTCTCCAGTACTGAGCACAATACTCCAAATGAGGTCTCACTAGTGCTCTGTAGAGCGGCATGAGCACCTCCCTCTTTCTACTGGTAATTCCTCTCCCTATACACCCAAGCATTCTGCTAGCATTTCCTGCTGCTCTATGACATTGTCTGCCTACCTTTAAGTCTTCTGAAATAATGACCCCTAAATCCCATTCCTCAGATACTGAGGTTAGGACTGTATCACTGATTTTATATTCTGCTCTTGGGTTTTTACGTCCCAGGTGCATTATCTTGCACTTATCAACATTAAATTTCAGTTGCCATATTTTTGACCATTCCTCTAGTTTTCCTAAGTCCTTTTCCATTTGGTGTATCCCTCCAGGAACATCAACCCTGTTACAAATCTTTGTGTCATCAGCAAAAAGACACACCTTACCATCGAGGCCTCTCTTTGTTTTAGATGTAGGATCCGGTTTCCGCCGCATCTTGGAGAATCGACTTGTTCCAATACCTGGAACCGTAGTTGCGATACCCGATGGTTATTTTCGTTAAAATGGTATGGGACGGGTAGCAGGGTCTGTTTGAGTCTAATGGTGGATTTGTGTTTGCTTACACGATCGCGAACATGTTGGGTTGTCTCGCCCACATACGCCAGTCCGCATGGGCATTTCAGTACATAAACTACAAAGCTGGAATCACATGTAAAAAATCCCTTGATCTGGTATGGTCGTCCAGTTCTTGGGTGGGTAACGTGTTCGCCTCTAGTCACACTTGAACATTGTGAGCAATGTAAACAAGGAAATGTCCCTTGTCGTTGACTCTTTAGGAAAGTTTGTTTCGGTAGCTTAGTAAGGCTACCTATGTCAGCTTTGACCAATTTGTCTCTGACATTGTGGGGTCTCTTATAACAAGTAATTGGAGGTTCACTAAATTCCGGAATGTTGGGGTATGCCTTTATGAGTACTGGCCAGTGCTTTCTCAATGCCTGATGGATTTTAGGTATCAAGGGATGGTATGTAGTAACGCAGGCTAGCCTTTTAGGTTCCTTTTTACGTGGTTGGACTATCTCAGTGATGTTGTTTAATGTGGAGTCAAGAAGTGTTTGTGGATAACCTCTTGTCTGGAATTTCTCAGTCATCTCCTTCAATCTAGTTTCTCTCAAATCAATGTCGGTGACAATACGGTTGACCCTTATGAACTGAGATTTGGGCAGAGAGTTTTTTGTGGCCCTGGGGTGACAGCTGTTATAGTGGAGGAGACTGTTACGGTCGGTTGGTTTATTGTATAGATCCAATGTTATGTTACCTGCTGGGTCAAGTTTGACTATTGTGTCTAGGAAGCTTATTTTTTCTTTGCTTGTCTGTATGGTAAAGCATAATTCTGGATAGACAGAATTGAGGTCCTGAACAAATTTGTCAATGGCGGTGGCGGGGCCCCCCCATATGCAAAAAATATCATCAATGAATCGTAGCCACGTAATTGAAAATTGATTGAACAAGGGATGAGTGTATACGTGATCTTCCTCAAAGGCTATCATGTAGGCATTTGCATATGGTGGGGCCACATTTGATCCCATAGCGGTACCTCTTTTCTGACCGTAATATGTGTCCCCAAACATGAAGTAGTTTTTTGTCAGTATAGTTGTCAATAATTCTATACAGAATTCCTGTTGTATCATGTCGAGATTTGAATGGGTAAATAGTAATCTGGCTGTAGCTTGAATACCCTTTTCGTGTTCGATCGATGTGTACAGGCTGTTTACGTCTAAAGTGATTAATGTACAATCAGGTGGTTTGTCTATCTGTTGTAATTTGGAAATGAAATCTGTTGTGTCGAGGAGAAAAGATCTGGATGTTTTAATCAGAGGAGTAAGGATTTTTTCAAGGTAAATGGCCAAAGGGGAAAATATGGAATCTGTGGAGGCGACAATGGGGCGTCCTGGAGGATCTTGTAGGTTTTTATGAATTTTTGGTAAGGTGTAAAATACTGGTATGATGGGATCTTGTTTGGTAAGGAACGTTACGGTCTTGGAATCAATTATCTCTAGATTATTATATGTGCTGAGAATATTGGAGATCAACTCCTGAATTTTTGATGTCGGATTTTGTCGTAAAGTTTCATACGTTGTTTCATCATTTAATTGTCTCCTTATTTCACACATGTATTTAGTCTTGTCCATTACCACAAGGGCACCGCCTTTATCGGCTGGTTTGATTATAATATCGCTCTGTGTTTGTAGCGAATCTAGGGCCATCTTTTCTTCTGCTGTCAAATTATTTGTGTGTTTGTAACGACCTTGTTTGTGGTCTTTTATGATTTCCTGTATGGATTTTTGGGCAAAGGAAATAAATGTTTCTATCGGATGTTTATTGCGTGGTGGCATGAATGAACTTTTGTTTCTAAGGCCTAGTGTCTCCAGGGATAATGCCCCTGGTGATTTTGTGGTATTGACTGGTCCGGGTCCCACCTCGCTAAAGTGTGCCTTTAGTCTTAAGCTTCGATAGAACTCTGGAGTTCCTGTTCCAGGGTAAATGTACTCAGGCTTGGTGTTGGACAAAAGGAAAGTCCCTTTTGGAGTATGTAAGTCTGTGCGGGGGATAGGTTGGTAGAGGAGATATTTACAACTAAGTTGCTCTCCTTACCTGCGATCTGGTCTGTACTTGGCTTCCTTGACCGTCTCCTCCCGCCTCTCCTGGTGCGCCTGGTCCCGGTCCCCGTCCTCTCCGTCGGTTCCCTAAAAAATGAGCTGGACGTTTGTAGTTTCCTGATCGGTCACTATCGGATGAAGAGCCGGAATAATGTTGGTATCTGTTGTCCCACGGATTATGCTGTGGGTTCCTTTTCCATCGGTAGACGTTGTCCAGACGATAATCCTCCGCGTCGCGTACGAATTTTTGTCGCTTGTTCAATTCTGTGTGTTTCTTATATTCGCTCAGTTGTTTATCAATCCTTTCTTTGGCTTTTTTCCAATCTTCCTCTGGTGCTGTTGTGGTTAAGGTTGTTTCTGTAATCTCAATTTTCTTGGATAATTCCTCTATTGATTTCTGTAATTGTTCTAGGGTGAGTAAAATTATATCAAAAGAGCATTTGTTCAGAATATTTTCAAAACGTGTGGAGAATTCTGTATTGTCGGAGAATAATGTGGGTCTTAATCTTGATCGCAGACCTCTCGGTATACGATTCGTGCGGTAATATTCGGCAAGGGTGCTACAGTGGAGCTCCCAACCTATCAGGCGTTTTCGGTCTCTTTCGTAGTCTCGTATCTTCAGTTCATGACTGGGTATATGAAGGAAGTCGCTGGGTAGGTTTACTCCAGAGACAATGCTGTCAGCGGTGCTGGTGTCATAGGAAAAAACATTTGTCATGTTCAGGTAGGGTGCTGGTAACTCGCAGTATCGCTAATAGTATTGAGTTTTGGAGTACCGCACTCCTGTTGGGTTCACTGGTGCGTGCAAGGACTTATTCAGTCGTACTATAATAGTAAGAAGATTGCAGCACACAATTTTTCTTGTTGCTATTAAGTTTTAATTTTCCAAAAAAATCTTTTTCATCACATAATTAGAGTTCCGGTGCACTAATCACAGCTATGGGCATAGAAGAAAACGACCAGACGTTTCGGCCTTTCACGGCCTTCCTCAGTGGTCTTAAATCTACAAAGATAATGTATATTTGTATGAGTTATATAATATATGCATTGGGATCTTCGTTATGCGACGAAAAAATTATTATTTAGAGAGAGTTTTTTTATATACATACATCTGAACATAAGGGAAAAATTATTTACAAAGAACATAGTATAAAAACAATTGACAGCTCGTTGTCATCTGGAAGTAAATATGATCTAATCAGCGATTGTGGTTGAAGCCAATAGTCTTTAGTATACTACTGTTGGTAAATGGGTTAATACATGTGGTGTATCGCAGTCTCATGGTTGCACCCATGGGGGGAGCCTGTCCAGCGTGGGACACACTGGCACTAATGTCAAGGCATTTATTATAGATGATCCAAAATAGGTCAAGGGATCATATGAAGTATTTGTATGTATATTGTAAGCCATATATAGGGTCAGTGCAATATGTCTATGGCTGGGCAGCCCCATGAGTGCATGAAACCTGGACCATTGTGGAGAAATCATACAATTGTTATTGTTGTTGCCAACATCCCCAGCGTCCTGATTAAGCATGTAAAAGCCCCATGGGAATACATATCCAGACACATAAGAAAACAATATCACCAAAATAGGATAGAGATTCAGTGGTTACCTTTTGTGCTGTGTGTCAGGGGTTCTGCGCCGGATGCACTGCAAAGGCGCTAGCTTGGCGCCTTATAAAGTGGCGAGGAACGCCACTGATCTATGGGTCATGGAGTATGTCCGGTCACATGACCTTGTTGGGGCGTGTGCGTGCGTTCCACTTGCGTGCCAGGCACGCAGATCGGCCGTTCGCTATGTTGTAGTGCGCATGCGCGAGCAGAGTGGAACTGTTATGCGTTCCACCTGCGTGTCACTCGCTAACTCCGTGCATCTATTTGACAGTCAAGGGGCGGAAGTGTTATGTCATGTAGTGTATTATGGAGCAGGGCTGCGCTAGACACCCTTAAGTGTCCAGATAGTGGGGGCCTGATATATACTATTATTATATTATTATCTATTGGTACAGATACTTAGTGGAACCAGTGACTGGGGATGAATTGGCACATTCAAATACACTGAAATACACGGCGGTGTACCACATATAATACCAGAGTATACTTATATAGGAATGAAATCAATATCAAGACATATTGGTTAGTGGTTAATCTATAATGTCCCTGACGTAATTGATGGTTAGTGGGGTGGATAACGGGAAAAGGTGGGGGGGAAATAGGGAAGAGATCAGGAGGGGGGAGGAAGGACAGGGAGGGGAGAGAGGGAGGGAAAGGGAAAAAAAGGGGGGGGGGTTTGGGGGTTGGGGGGGGGGTTTTGGTTATCTCACCCTCGCAGGTCGTAATATCAACGGGTCTGTAAGGAAAGATGAAACTTTGTTAATCACACATAGAAATGGTAATCATCACTGTTATACTAGACAACGAGCTGTCAATTGTTTTTATACTATGTTCTTTGTAAATAATTTTTCCCTTATGTTCAGATGTATGTATATAAAAAAACTCTCTCTAAATAATAATTTTTTCGTCGCATAACGAAGATCCCAATGCATATATTATATAACTCATACAAATATACATTATCTTTGTAGATTTAAGACCACTGAGGAAGGCCGTGAAAGGCCGAAACGTCTGGTCGTTTTCTTCTATGCCCATAGCTGTGATTAGTGCACCGGAACTCTAATTATGTGATGAAAAAGATTTTTTTGGAAAATTAAAACTTAATAGCAACAAGAAAAATTGTGTGCTGCAATCTTCTTACTATTATAGTACGACTGAATAAGTCCTTGCACGCACCAGTGAACCCAACAGGAGTGCGGTACTCCAAAACTCAATACTATTAGCGATACTGCGAGTTACCAGCACCCTACCTGAACATGACAAATGTTTTTTCCTATGACACCAGCACCGCTGACAGCATTGTCTCTGGAGTAAACCTACCCAGCGACTTCCTTCATATACCCAGTCATGAACTGAAGATACGAGACTACGAAAGAGACCGAAAACGCCTGATAGGTTGGGAGCTCCACTGTAGCACCCTTGCCGAATATTACCGCACGAATCGTATACCGAGAGGTCTGCGATCAAGATTAAGACCCACATTATTCTCCGACAATACAGAATTCTCCACACGTTTTGAAAATATTCTGAACAAATGCTCTTTTGATATAATTTTACTCACCCTAGAACAATTACAGAAATCAATAGAGGAATTATCCAAGAAAATTGAGATTACAGAAACAACCTTAACCACAACAGCACCAGAGGAAGATTGGAAAAAAGCCAAAGAAAGGATTGATAAACAACTGAGCGAATATAAGAAACACACAGAATTGAACAAGCGACAAAAATTCGTACGCGACGCGGAGGATTATCGTCTGGACAACGTCTACCGATGGAAAAGGAACCCACAGCATAATCCGTGGGACAACAGATACCAACATTATTCCGGCTCTTCATCCGATAGTGACCGATCAGGAAACTACAAACGTCCAGCTCATTTTTTAGGGAACCGACGGAGAGGACGGGGACCAGGACCAGGCGCACCAGGAGAGGCGGGAGGAGACGGTCAAGGAAGCCAAGTACAGACCAGATCGCAGGTAAGGAGAGCAACTTAGTTGTAAATATCTCCACTACCAACCTATCCCCCGCACAGACTTACATACTCCAAAAGGGACTTTCCTTTTGTCCAACACCAAGCCTGAGTACATTTACCCTGGAACAGGAACTCCAGAGGTTCTATCGAAGCTTAAGACTAAAGGCACACTTTAGCGAGGTGGGACCCGGACCAGTCAATACCACAGAATCACCAGGGGCATTATCCCTGGAGACACTAGGCCTTAGAAACAAAAGTTCATTCATGCCACCACGCAATAAACATCCGATAGAAACATTTATTTCCTTTGCCCAAAAATCCATACAGGAAATCATAAAAGACCACAAACAAGGTCGTTACAAACACACAAATAATTTGACAGCAGAAGAAAAGATGGCCCTAGATTCGCTACAAACACAGAGCGATATTATAATCAAACCAGCCGATAAAGGCGGTGCCCTTGTGGTAATGGACAAGACTAAATACATGTGTGAAATAAGGAGACAATTAAATGATGAAACAACGTATGAAACTTTACGACAAAATCCGACATCAAAAATTCAGGAGTTGATCTCCAATATTCTCAGCACATATAATAATCTAGAGATAATTGATTCCAAGACCGTAACGTTCCTTACCAAACAAGATCCCATCATACCAGTATTTTACACCTTACCAAAAATTCATAAAAACCTACAAGATCCTCCAGGACGCCCCATTGTCGCCTCCACAGATTCCATATTTTCCCCTTTGGCCATTTACCTTGACACAATCCTTACTCCTCTGATTAAAACATCCAGATCTTTTCTCCTCGACACAACAGATTTCATTTCCAAATTACAACAGATAGACAAACCACCTGATTGTACATTAATCACTTTAGACGTAAACAGCCTGTACACATCGATCGAACACGAAAAGGGTATTCAAGCTACAGCCAGATTACTATTTACCCATTCAAATCTCGACATGATACAACAGGAATTCTGTATAGAATTATTGACAACTATACTGACAAAAAACTACTTCATGTTTGGGGACACATATTACGGTCAGAAAAGAGGTACCGCTATGGGATCAAATGTGGCCCCACCATATGCAAATGCCTACATGATAGCCTTTGAGGAAGATCACGTATACACTCATCCCTTGTTCAATCAATTTTCAATTACGTGGCTACGATTCATTGATGATATTTTTTGCATATGGGGGGGCCCCGCCACCGCCATTGACAAATTTGTTCAGGACCTCAATTCTGTCTATCCAGAATTATGCTTTACCATACAGACAAGCAAAGAAAAAATAAGCTTCCTAGACACAATAGTCAAACTTGACCCAGCAGGTAACATAACATTGGATCTATACAATAAACCAACCGACCGTAACAGTCTCCTCCACTATAACAGCTGTCACCCCAGGGCCACAAAAAACTCTCTGCCCAAATCTCAGTTCATAAGGGTCAACCGTATTGTCACCGACATTGATGTGAGAGAAACTAGATTGAAGGAGATGACTGAGAAATTCCAGACAAGAGGTTATCCACAAACACTTCTTGACTCCACATTAAACAACATCACTGAGATAGTCCAACCACGTAAAAAGGAACCTAAAAGGCTAGCCTGCGTTACTACATACCATCCCTTGATACCTAAAATCCATCAGGCATTGAGAAAGCACTGGCCAGTACTCATAAAGGCATACCCCAACATTCCGGAATTTAGTGAACCTCCAATTACTTGTTATAAGAGACCCCACAATGTCAGAGACAAATTGGTCAAAGCTGACATAGGTAGCCTTACTAAGCTACCGAAACAAACTTTCCTAAAGAGTCAACGACAAGGGACATTTCCTTGTTTACATTGCTCACAATGTTCAAGTGTGACTAGAGGCGAACACGTTACCCACCCAAGAACTGGACGACCATACCAGATCAAGGGATTTTTTACATGTGATTCCAGCTTTGTAGTTTATGTACTGAAATGCCCATGCGGACTGGCGTATGTGGGCGAGACAACCCAACATGTTCGCGATCGTGTAAGCAAACACAAATCCACCATTAGACTCAAACAGACCCTGCTACCCGTCCCATACCATTTTAACGAAAATAACCATCGGGTATCGCAACTACGGTTCCAGGTATTGGAACAAGTCGATTCTCCAAGACGCGGCGGAAACCGGATCCTACATCTAAAACAAGGAGAGGCGTACTGGATCCACACACTCGGGACTCTCTCACCACATGGCCTCAATCGGGAATGTGATTTTTCTATTAATGTCTAGTATAACAGTGATGATTACCATTTCTATGTGTGATTAACAAAGTTTCATCTTTCCTTACAGACCCGTTGATATTACGACCTGCGAGGGTGAGATAACCAAAACCCCCCCCAACCCCCAAACCCCCCCCCCCTTTTTTTCCCTTGCCCTCCGCCGCTCCCCGCCCTGTCCTTCCTCCCCCCTCCTGATCTCTTCCCTATTCCCCCCCCCCCTTTTCCCGTTATCCACCCCACTAACCATCAATTACGTCAGGGACATTATAGATTAACCACTAACCAATATGTCTTGATATTGATTTCATTCCTATATAAGTATACTCTGGTATTATATGTGGTACACCGCCGTGTATTTCAGTGTATTTGAATGTGCCAATTCATCCCCAGTCACTGGTTCCACTAAGTATCTGTACCAATAGATAATAATATAATAATAGTATATATCAGGCCCCCACTATCTGGACACTTAAGGGTGTCTAGCGCAGCCCTGCTCCATAATACACTACATGACATAACACTTCCGCCCCTTGACTGTCAAATAGATGCACGGAGTTAGCGAGTGACACGCAGGTGGAACGCATAACAGTTCCACTCTGCTCGCGCATGCGCACTACAACATAGCGAACGGCCGATCTGCGTGCCTGGCACGCAAGTGGAACGCACGCACACGCCCCAACAAGGTCATGTGACCGGACATACTCCATGACCCATAGATCAGTGGCGTTCCTCGCCACTTTATAAGGCGCCAAGCTAGCGCCTTTGCAGTGCATCCGGCGCAGAACCCCTGACACACAGCACAAAAGGTAACCACTGAATCTCTATCCTATTTTGGTGATATTGTTTTCTTATGTGTCTGGATATGTATTACCATGGGGCTTTTACATGCTTAATCAGGACGCAGGGGATGTTGGCAACAACAATAACAATTGTATGATTTCTCCACAATGGTCCAGGTTTCATGCACTCATGGGGCTGCCCAGCCATAGACATATTGCACTGACCCTATATATGGCTTACAATATACATACAAATACTTCATATGATCCCTTGACCTATTTTGGATCATCTATAATAAATGCCTTGACATTAGTGCCAGTGTGTCCCACGCTGGACAGGCTCCCCCCATGGGTGCAACCATGAGACTGCGATACACCACATGTATTAACCCATTTACCAACAGTAGTATACTAAAGACTATTGGCTTCAACCACAATCGCTGATTAGATCATATTTACTTCCAGATGACAACGAGCTGTCAATTGTTTTTATACTATGTTCTTTGTAAATAATTTTTCCCTTATGTTCAGATGTATGTATATAAAAAAACTCTCTCTAAATAATAATTTTTTCGTCGCATAACGAAGATCCCAATGCATATATTATATAACTCATACAAATATACATTATCTTTGTAGATTTAAGACCACTGAGGAAGGCCGTGAAAGGCCGAAACGTCTGGTCGTTTTCTTCTATGCCCATAGCTGTGATTAGTGCACCGGAACTCTAATTATGTGATGAAAAAGATTTTTTTGGAAAATTAAAACTTAATAGCAACAAGAAAAATTGTCTGCTGCAATCTTCTTACTATTGCAGCCTATCAGAGGCCGGCGCAGGCGGCGCAATGATGTCATCGCGCCGCCTGAGCCGTACAGCGTGGGACACAGGCCAGAAGAGGCCTGCATCGCATCGATGACATGGAGGTAAGTATGTGTTTTTTTTTTGTTTTTTTTTATATATACAATACTTTTACTGGCACATGGGGGGGCTGTTATTGCTGGCAAATGGGGGGGGGCTGTTATTAATACTGGCACATGGGGGGGCTGTTATTAATACTGGCACATGGGGGGGCTGTTATTAATACTGGCACATGGGGGGCTGTTATTAATACTAGCACATGGGGGGGCTGTTATTAATACTGGCACATGGGGGGGCTGTTATTAATACTGGCACATGGGGGGGCTTTAATTAATACTGGCACATGGGGGGGCTGCTAATAATACTGGCAAATGGGGGGGCTGTTATTAATACTAACACATGGGGGGCTGTTATTAATACTGGCACATGGGGGGCTGTTATTAATACTGGCATATGGGGGGGGCTGTTATTAATACTGGAACATGGGGGGCTGTTATTAATACTGGCACATGGGGGCTGTTATTAATACTGGCACATGGGGGGGCTGTTATTAATACTGGCACATGGGGGGCTGTTATTAATACTGGCACATGGGGGGGCCTGTTATTAATACTGGCACATGGGGGGGCTGTTATTAATACTGGCACATGGGGGGCTGTTATTACTGGCACATGGGGGGGGGCTGTTATTACTGGCACATGATTGGGGGGGTTGCTCTTGTTACTGGAACATTATTGGGGGCACTATAGGGGCATCTACTGAGGCCACAAAGAAGGGGTATTTTATATGGGGTGCTCTGTACAGTACAATTTTATACTGGGACACATTATGGTGGGTACTATGGGGAAGGGGGGAGAGGAGTACTATGGGGTCATCTACGGGGGGCACTAAGAAGGGGTATTTTATACTTGCAAATTATGGGGGACACTGAGGGCATCTACTGGAGCATTTTATACTGGTACATTATGGGGGACACTAGGAGGAAGGAGGGTGTGGAGCACTATGGGGGCATTTACTGGGGGCACTATATAGGGGTATTTTATACTGGCACATTATGGGGGCACTATGGGGACATTAGCTCACCTGGGGCATAACAAGGGGGTATGTTTTGCACATTATAAGGAGAATTATTTCTACTGGGGGGCATTATGGTGGGCTTTATTACTCCCCCATGGTATGACCCCCTAGTAGCAGCACCAGCCTCTCCCTGCTCTGCTATCCCTCTGCCCCTTCTCCAAATCCTTATTATGAAATCTTATTCATTAGGATAAAACACATCAGCTCCGCCGAGTCCCCCGGTCAAAGTGTTGAAATGGTGTCCAAGATCCCCAAGGGCCAAGCCAAGTAATTGTAAGTTTTCATGTGGAATATGTTTGTTATACACATATAGCATACACTGTGCCGCACAATATACAGTATACCTCTACACTGTGTAGTCTGTTCTATAAGCACCATTGTTTTGTGGCGGAGGACAGAAAATAATCTGGAAGTGCCCCTCCCGAGACCAGGCTCTGGATCCGCCACTGCCCTGTAGTATGCCAAAGAGATGGAGCGGGGGCTCGATTTCGGTGGACGGTGTCCGGAGCTCTAGCACTCCCCGTCCTGCATCACAGCGCCGGAACCGGAAGTCCATTTTTTATTTTATTTTTAACAGCGAATTAAGGAGTTATTGATATGGCATTATATAGAAATTTTTACTACTGTTGTGAATGTGATTAGTTTATATAAATTTATGAAATTTTATTTATCAGATTTTGGGACCAGTCACTTTATGTGTATTGGGGTAGGGTTTCATTAATGGTATTTGTGAGTATACAGGGAGTGCAGAATTATTAGGCAAGTTGTATTTTTGAGGATTCATTTTATTATTGAACAACAACCATGTTCTCAATGAACCCAAAAAACTCATTAATATCAAAGCTGAAAATTTTTGGAAGTAGTTTTTAGTTTTTTTTTATTTTTAGCTATTTTAGGGGGATATCTGTGTGTGCAGGTGACTATTACTGTGCATAATTATTAGGCAACTTAACAAAAAACAAATATATACCCATTTCAATTATTTATTTTTACCAGTGAAACCAATATAACATCTCAACATTCAAAAATAAAACAAAAACAAATCAGTGACCAATATAGCCACCTTTCTTTGCAAGGACACTCAAAAGCCTGCCATCCATGGATTCTGTCAGTGTTTTGATCTGTTCACCATCAACATTGCGTGCAGCAGCAACCACAGCCTCCCAGACACTGTTCAGAGAGGTGTACTTTTTTCCCTCCTTGTAAATCTCACATTTGATGTTGGACCACAGGTTCTCAATGGGGTTCAGATCAGGTGAACAAGGAGGCCATGTCATTAGATTTTCTTCTTTTATACCCTTTCTTGCCAGCCACGCTGTGGAGTACTTGGACGCGTGTGATGGAGCATTGTCCTGCATGAAAATCATGTTTTTCTTGAAGGATGCAGACTTCTTCCTGTACCACTGCTTGAAGAAGGTGTCTTCCAGAAACTGGCAGTAGGACTGGGAGTTGAGCTTGACTCCATCCTCAACCCGAAAAGGCCCCACAAGCTCATCTTTGATGATACCAGCCCAAACCAGTACTCCACCTCCACATTGCTGGCGTCTGAGTCGGACTGGAGCTCTCTGCCCTTTACCAATCCAGCCACGGGCCCATCCATCTGGCCCATCAAGACTCACTCTCATTTCATCAGTCCATTAAACCTTAGAAAAATCAGTCTTGAGATATTTCTTGGCCCAGTCTTGACGTTTCAGCTTGTGTGTCTTGTTCAGTGGTGGTCGTCTTTCAGCCTTTCTTACCTTGGCCATGTCTCTGAGTATTGCACACCTTGTGCTTTTGGGCACTCCAGTGATGTTGCAGCTCTGAAATATGGCCAAACTGGTGGCAAGTGGCATCTTGGCAGCTGCACGCTTGACTTTTCTCAGTTCATGGGCAGTTATTTTGCGCCTTGGTTTTTCCACACGCTTCTTGCGACCCTGTTGACTATTTTGAATGAAACGCTTGATTGTTCGATGATCACGCTTCAGAAGCTTTGCAATTTTAAGAGTGCTGCATCCCTCTGCAAGATATCTCACTATTTTTGACTTTTCTGAGCCTGTCAAGTCCTTCTTTTGACCCATTTTGCCAAAGGAAAGGAAGTTGCCTAATAATTATGCACACCTAATATAGGGTGTTGATGTCATTAGACCACACCCCTTCTCATTACAGAGATGCACATCACCTAATATGCTTAATTGGTAGTAGGCTTTCGAGCCTATACAGCTTGGAGTAAGACAACATGCATAAAGAGGATGATGTGGTCAAAATACTCATTTGCCTAATAATTCTGCATGCAGTGTATGAGTATATATATATTTTTTATTATTATTTATTTATTTTGCACTTGCACTCACATTCACCTTTGCACTGTTTGGCACTTGCACTTTTCCCTTTTTAATTTTTTACATTTTTATTTTTTTATTGTTTCACTTTATTTTGTTTGGCAAGCTTTAATTGTAAATATTTCAAACATCAGGAATTAGACAATGTGGATTTTTATAGTGTGTTTAGGTCCTGGATGGGTGTCACTTATGATTTATTGTAATCATATTTATTTTATTATTATATTATCACCAGGTATATATAGTTACTATTTACAAGTGGTATATCCCTTACAGTATCCCCTCATCCTCACCTTTTCGGGGATACAATACACCTATAACTGTGGCATTTGTGTTTGTGTTCCACGGTGGAAGGCACATTGTATTTACCGCTGTGCGTTCCATTGTGGAGCGTATACTGTCTGTCGGTCTCCATTTGCTGTGCGTAGTGAGAAGAGGCGGGATCTCGCAATGCTCCCGTGTTGGGCTCCATGTGGCGCACACGTTGGAAGTTCTGGCTGTCCCCCTGTGCGTTCCACGGTAGGGCACACACGAGGGACATTTAGTTGGACCATTTCTTGGTTTTCATTTTAGATATCTAGGGGCCTCTAAGGTTGCCTGGGTAACATCCATTTATGGAAATTATAGAGAACAAATGTTCTGTAGTAAGGGGTTACATTTATGCATTGATGCTCAGGGAGGAAGTGACATCCAGGGAGGAAGTGATGTCATGCCCTCCATTGTCGAACGCACGCCTTACAATTGAAGCAGGAACATGTAAGTCCAAGCTCAGTTATTATCCCCATCTGTTTTTAATTTTTGATCATGTGCAGGGTATAAATAGGTTGGTAGCTTGCAGTATGATATCCCCTGAAGAAGCTTAAGGCGAAACGTACGTCGGGGTTGGAGGTATACTGGTCTGTATTTATTTTTTTATACATTCCCCTATAGGCTTTGCTCAGTCATTGTATTGTCTATTTGTATTCTGACTTATATTTAGTGTTGATCGCAAAAGTGACCCACGCCTGTATTGCACGCACATTACGCGAATATTACATTGCCGATTATCGCAATCAAGAAAATAATCGCGGATTTGAGAATTCGCTATTATTTTCTTGATTGTGAAATATGTAATATTTATGATGAATATTCGCGAAATATCGCGAATTCGAATATTGCTCATCATTACTCATATTTAAGGACCATACTTTACATTATGCACTATGTACTTTATTTGTATAATTTGGAGGTATATGGTTATGAAGTGAGGTGCTATACTATTATGCACCGAGTCTAATAGGGGTACAAAGTTCTTATTGCCACAGCTCCAGTGTTTCTCTCTTTTTTCTGTATATGTATGCCGCTGTTATTAGATGATGATTTTTATGACTACTTAATATGTATTAATAAAGTTTCTTGAATTAATAGTGATTGTGTTATCTGCTGTTCAATTGGGGTGTTATATTTGTTTCAACAACACATCGGTCTACACTTGGTGGAGCAGTTTATTTGTTAGGGGTATTATTTGAACAAGACAAGGTAAGCAAGGGAAAAAATGTATACTTCTTAATAAAGAAATCTCCTGTGTGGAATCTGATCTTTTCACACTAGTCAAATAGGTGCAGCTTGAAAGCCATTAGACTTTTTCAAATTAGTGAGAGCTCCTAGAATTAATCTGCGAATGTACAGTATGGAACATAATAATAACCCTAATAATTGTATACTTCAGGGTAAAGGCTGCCATCGTATTTCCATTGGTAGGTGATCTATAGACATAACGTACTGTACCTTATGAACAATTATTAGGATTTTAAAATGAATAGCCTATCTTCAGCATAGGCCATCAATATCTGATCGGCAGGGTCAGGTACCCAGCATCCTTGCTGATCAACTTTGTCAGAGTAGTTCTGGCTCCAGAATTAACCAGCTACTAATAGACAGAAGCTCTTGTTCTGGCAGTACCTGCAAATGTATGTATTATATGGTTGAGTATTCATTTGATTGGGCAGCATATGAGTTAGTTTCCCTGCACTCCTTCCACTGTCTTAAGCCCCGAAGGTATGAAAACTACGGGATGAGTTATAGCTTCAGTTCCCCTCCAGCGTTTTCTGCTTCATGCTGGAGAGAAACTGAATCGGATCACTGGATATATGTAACAATGATACTTAGTGATACTTACCCTGTGTAAGACGGGATCCTTGGGCCCATCAGAGGAAATTATTTTCAGGGCCTAACCCCTACATCATCAATAAAATCTAGGTTTTCAATCAAAGAAATAGACCCAAGTGGCAACCTATTGGCTCAAAAGGCAACGTCAAAAAAATTGTATTCCTTGATTTTTGGGGCCCAATATGGAATGAGAGCCTTCTCTTGTACTTGGTAAGGCCAGTCCCACTTTGTATTCACCTTAGCAATCCCCTACCGCTCCCATTTTGACAGTTCCTGATGCCTTTGTGGAATTTACTTCCTAGTCCCTGTTGATAATCAGGTAAGGTAAGCATTGGCATTACCACATGTAAATCAGTTGTGGATTAAGTAGACCACAGGGCCTGGGGTGTTCTCAAAACTTGGGTCTCTCTTTCCCAGTGGAACTCTTTTTCAAATGGCTACATTGATGACATGGAATCTCTTTGATGCAAATATTTAAAAGTGTATTGCACAAATATTCAAATCTATGTATTAACATTCACATTCTGCAGGATGAAAAGAGTTATGTTGAAGCATGAACATTATTGCTCAATGTATCTAAAAAAAAAGTGCCCACAGAATGTTGCAGACTGAGGCATGTAAGGGATTCCATGGAATACAGCCAACAATTCATAATTATGCAGGACCACACCTTACATTATTAAGCTTCATCAATGTAACTTAACAATTCAGTGTGGGAGCAGAGAAGTAAAGATCCTTAAACACCCACAAGGAATTAGCATTATTCTTTATAGTCTGTATTTCCCTAGAAGAAAAAGGAGTAACCAAGTGTTGGCAAAATGAAGACTTCATTTCAAACCACCCATGTTGGCCAAATATCAATAGCTGAAAATCAGCTTAAATCTTAAAAATAAACACGTGTGAAAACAAGTTAGTTCCTGCATTATAATTTCCTTGGATCAGCCTAAATATGCTCAGAATGTTTTCAAAGGTATTGCTTATGTAAGTTTGGATGCCACATCCACCAGTTTTTAGGCTGTCTACTGCCATCACTGAATATCTTGACTCTTGTTGATGAGTGTTAACATTCTTGTTAAAATATGAAAACCACAGCATACTGTACCTAACACATCCCTAATACTTCAATGCATTTAGTATAGACAATCATTTACGAGCTAAAGACAATAGTATCATCAATATCCCAGTTTGTAGTTATGTATCATTGTAGGTAAGAAGTATCATCCAGTGTGTTTAGTTCCCAGAATTATGCAAAGAGATTTTGTTAGAATGTTGTGTAAGGCTACGGTTCAGAATGATTTTAGGCATAAAAAAGTCTTCCCAGGCAACCCCTATTCCCACAGTAAATTGGTATTACAGTAAAAGGCAAAAGCTCTCCCTTGATCTCCAAATGATTAAAAAAGAAGCTTATATTCACCTTACCAATTCCCCACTAGTGCTGATCACGAATATTATAATTGCGAATATTGGCACTTCGAGAATTTGCGAATATATAGAATATAGTGCTATATCTTCGGAATCGTGAATATTCTAGATTTGTTTTCATCAGTATCCATGATCCCTCACTGCTTCTTGCTTGTGGGCCAATGAGAAGGCTGCAATATCTTTGACTTTAGGAGTAGTGCTAATTTTTTTTTTTATCGCAAACTTTCTGATTGCCGATTTTCGCAATCAAGAAAATAATGACTGGAGATCACGAATTCTCGAATTTTCAAATATATGATGAATATTTGCCCAAATATTTGCGAAAAATTTTGCGAATTCGAATATTGCTCCTGTCACTCATCACTGTCCCCCACTGCTGCCATTCTGACAATGCGGCGGTCCATGCAGCGTTCCATTACTTGCCCTTGTTTTCACATAGCAGGAAATGGCTAAGCTAATCACTGACCAGCCTCAGTTTAAGGGTCCATTCACACGTCCGTTTTTTCTTTCCTGATCTGTTCCGTTTTTTCTGGAACAGATCTGGACCAGATCTGGACCCATTCATTTTCAATGGGTCCTGGAAAAAAACGGACAGCACAATGTGTGCTGTCCGTTTCCGTTGTTCCGTTCTGCATGTCCGTTTAAATATGAAACATGTCCTATTCTTTTCCTGAAAAATCGGATCCTGGTACAATACAAAGTCAATGGATCCGCAAAAAACGGATGACATACGGATGTCATTCCGTATGTCATCCGTTTTATATGGAATCCGTTCCTGGAAATTACATTTTAATTTTTTTTTTTTTTTTAAAGAAATCCAAACAACTTTATTTGCTTATTGAAATTTATACATGTTTCCGTTTTTTGCGGATCCGCAAAAAACGGATGACATACGGATGACATACGGAAACATTTTCAGGAACAACGGATCCGCAAAAAACGGACAGAAAATCGGATTATAGAAAAATACTGACGTGTGAATGTAGCCTTACAGTATTCCTAGCCACTTGCTGTTGTAACAAGACAGGAGCAAGAAGTGGATTGAGTGGGGTCCTTGGCCCTATTTGATCAGCAGCAAAGGATTGGTGAGGAGTATATAACCTCCCTAATTTTTTTTACAACCATTTCCAGGCCAAGACTACACCTTTAGATAATTTTTATGTTTTCCATAACTGTCAACCATTGCTATTGTATGACTGACTTACTTTCGTTCACATCAATCATCTTCAATTAGGCTGAAACCAGCTTATGCTTCTTAATGTGAGGCACATCAGGAGACTACAAGGCACAAAATGGTCAACTGACCAAAAAAAAAAATCCCTTTAGGGGTCCTAACCTATTGTATATGAATAAAACGACATCTTTATTTTGTCATTTAAAACCTTACAAGTGTAGAAGATAGGAAAATCATGTGTGATTAAAACTATCAGAGGACTGTAGGACAGGGTCACAGCCCTTTGCTATTGGTAACTGCAGGGCTATCTGCGCATAGACTATCTTTTTTGTGTGTTTAAATGAACACTACTTTTAGATTTAATTTATGTAATGTTATTCTTATTAGTGTTTATCCCCCCTTCCACTTCATGAAATCTATTTGCACTATATGGTGCTTTCCTTTTATGTATTTACTGCTGATTGCCAGAAGATATGTAATACAGTGGGGGTGGATACACTAGATATAAGCTATATTGTAATAGCACTCTGCAACCAGCACTCTGCCCTTCCTCTATGCTGGATGTTGAATGAGGCATTGGTGTACATTTTGGCCAAAGCGTAATAAGCCACTCACCACGTCAAGGTCGCCTCTATGAGTGGTCCCTAACACTAGTTCCTACCTGTTTATGGGTCATGATAGGATAGGAACTAGTGTTAGGGACCACTCATAGAGGCGACCTTGACGTGGTGAGTGGCCAAAATGTACACCAATGCCTCATTCAACATCCAGCATAGAGGCAGGGCAGAGTGCTGGTTGCAGAGTGCTATTGCATTTGTGTTTTTGCGTTTGTATGTGTATTTCGCCATAGCGATGTGCACCTGCATACAGGGTTGTGCTGACTGAATCCCCCACATAAGCTATATTGTGCCTGAAAATGAATGCTTTCAGTGCTATTGAATAATCGGGGTCTTGCTCTTGCTCTTTAATCTCAGTGTTGATCAGTGTAACCACATTATTGCTATCAGGTAGCTTCACTCTTCCTGTGAGCTACATTCACTTATCAGCTATCTTGTGAGTTCAGAATACACACTGCTAAAGCTCACTCATCCATACAATGTGGCTGACAATTCACACGCACTGATACTTTGTAGCTTTACTCCCCAACAGTACAGGCACACTGATGTTTGAGTTAACCAAACAAATACATTCCTTGTTGCGGGATTGCCCTCACACTTTCCGTATGATCATAGATTTTAAATCCCTCCACTGTCCTCTGTCTAAAGTAGAACACACTACGCCACCCCTCCCGCCACCCCTATGCGCAGATAGCCCCGCAGTTACCAATAGCAACCAGTAGTGACCCTGTCCTACAGTCCTCTGATAGTTTTAATTACACATGATTTTCCTATCTTCTACACTTGTAATGTTTTAAATGACAAAATAAAGATGCAGTTTTATTCATATACAATAGGTTAGGACCACTAAAGGGATTTTTTTTGGTCAGTTGACCGTTTGGTGCCTTGTTGTAATTATCCCGAGGGTCCCAACCAGGGCTTTCAATAAGATTAAACATCAGGAGACCAATACTGATAAAATAAAGAGAACCTGTCACCTACTTCATACTGCCTTCTCCCCTGCCCCCCTGGTGCTGATTGACAGACTTCCATGGCAGGTGGGTGGAGGGAGCCAGCATCTCATGAATATGCCAGACTGTTGGCTCATAGCGCTCGCAGTGCACTTCAATGAATAAATTGTAAATTTAGCCAAAGGAAGAGCATATTCATACATAACATCCACTGCTGAAATCAGGGTATCTGTCTCTACTGCATGCTCGCAGAAAAGATAGCATGAAGTAGGTGACAGACTTACCTTTAATGAGACATATTGATAGCAAATTAAAAAATGTTCAAGATGCATTCAGGAGATTTTTACAATTAATAAATGCATGAAGGAAATAAAACCATTATCTTTCAATCCCTAGTTTCAAGTCCTTAAGTCTACTGACAATGTGAAATCCAGTAATATAATGTCTTAAGGAAAGTGGGTGTGCTCAGCCACCTCATTATTTTCATGTGGAACTTTGTTTTTCTGGACATAATTGGATAAGTTAAGGGTGTCTACTATCATACACATATCACTGATATTGCTAGAATGTATTATCAATCCTCAAAATTCACAATAATAGAGTAATTCATCTAAATTTTATTGATCAGAAAGATAGCAGCAAAACTGACTTCTTTAGAAAGTACACATACATAATAAAAATTGCCCAAACTTGTAGAATCTACTATAGAAGGAAGACAGCTCTCCGCATACCATGCAGAAAACTGTGCTCAATGCTTTACAATTAGTCAGGTAGGACAATATGTCTACAGACAGACAGGGGCGTAACTGCCATAGTGGCAGATCATGTGACTGCTATGGGGCCCAGGGCAAGAGGGGGTCCAGTTGGGATCATCTCCTCTTCTACTGAGGGTGAAAACGTGCTCAGGACTCTACCCTCTAGTCTAAAGGAACAACTTTTAGCAAACGAGGCCATAGAAAAAATGGCCCAAGGGTCATTGAAAGGGGTTTAGGCGGAAACCCTTCTGTCCTGTGTGGGGGGCCTGGTTTGCTATTGGACCCTTACTTCTCTATGTACGGCACTGCAGACAGACACACAAATATAGATATTGTAATACCAGATCTCCACAACTTATAAAAATAGAATACAGCCAAATATCACAAGTATTCAATTTTCCATTAAATTAGGAAATCTCCCTAATCCCAACGCATTCCCCAATACTATTGAGGTTCATCAGGGGATAAATGAAAGGGAGATTGCCAAATGTAACCTGCTGTTCACAAACTTGTAGACATAAAGGTTAATACACCAACATATATACCCTGTACAAAGGCCTGAACACATTTACAACAGCAGTTATTTCAAATACAAAATACAGATGTCAACTATACTCGTTCCAAAAATCTCCAATAGATCAGCATAAAGTGGTATATAGAAAGGAAAAGGATAAGCAGGCACACTCTAATTTGGGTACAATCTATTAATTTATTTGTATTCTAGTGGTTTTGAGATCTGATAGATGGATATTGTATAATAAAATGAAATGAGAGAAAATAATAAAATGAGAAAAAAAAAATATATATATATATATAAAAGCAAAAAATTGTCCTTTTTAATAAATAGTAAAAATGTAATTTTTTTTAGAATAATAGGTGATCACCACTGGGTAAAAAGTGATAGATACCCTGGAAAAATACCTAGATAAAAATGAAGTAATAAAGTGGTATATGTAGGCCTAGAGGGGTGGGAAAATGATATCAATATACCCAAATAAACATCATACTTATATGATGAGGAGGTGTAGTATAGACCGTGTTACAGGTGCCACATTGAATGGTATTTCGTACAAGGGAGGATAAATATCACAGAGGAAGGGAGAGATCCGCATCAGTTTCCTTCCTAACTGTGGTGTAAATATCTGCTAATATTGTGCCGTGTTAATATAAACCCTATAAACATATACTTACTGGTAAACAAAAAGCTATATTGGCCGTCCTGAGATGGAATTCCCAGGGCCGATGTGTCTATCGGCTGATGGAAATAACCATGTAAAGGTACTCACAAGGCAAGTGATAGGTGACCTAGCAGGCCCCTGGTATGAAGATGTAGATAGAATATAACAATGAGCGCTAGTATTGAAGTAATGTAACATTAGGGAGATAGAGAACAAGTAACACTTACTGCGGCAATGAGTAGAACTGGCACATTGGCAGCCGCGTGGAGCGTGGTGTCGGCAGGTAGATGCTGTAAGGCACTGCGGGGGGATATTGCGTTGTGTCACTGTAAATATGCGGCAGGTCACATGAGCGCCTCAGGAGATCTCGCAATATCTTGTGTCTAAGGGTATCTTTGTGTTTCATAAACTTCTGATTTGTGGACATAAACTATCCATTTGCTAATTATTCTTCTCGACATACACATACTTACTATTTATATTCTGTGTCTCCAGATTTGCGTCCATTGGTCTACTGGCACACAGTTTCTGTGAGGATAGTTAGAGGATAACAGCCAAACATTTCAAAGTTGTAGCTAGGATTCTTTCATCCAACACAAAGATTACATTTTCATCACTATCCCCGTATCTAAATATCCTGACCAAGGCAGAATGTGCTTTGTTGACTTCCACCAGGCATACATTTCCCACCAGCCACCCTTGCTATGCCCTTGAGTCACCATTCAGAGTATTATTGTATTTGACAAAAAATGTAACACTTTAGTATTATGTGGATGAATGCTAAATCGGTTTTAGGCAGAACTGGAACACCATTGCTCCGGTTAGGGCTGTATTACACCAACAGATTATCTGACAGATTTTCTGACCAGTCATTGGTCAGATAGCTTATTACACACACAGATCGTTTGTTATACCCACCACCTATTGGTCTGATTGGACAAATATTGGTCAGATAATCTGTTGGTGTAATGCAGTTCTTATTCAGGTACTGCTTGATCTATTTGACATGGCCATAAGTGTAAGATTCCATATACTACTACTACTACTACTTTGAGATCATTACTTTTTCCAGACCAGACTTCCTGGGGTGGAACACTTCTTTCAAAGAAGTTTTGCTTCAGCATTTTTTTGCATAATAAGTGTATGTGAACATGTAAAACTTTGTTATATATTTTAAGTAAAATCTTATACAGGTAGAGTCCTTTAGCCGCTTTTCTCCTCCTGCAGGCTCGCAGGTTCCTGACCATTCACAGTCCACAGTTCAACACAAATACAACTACTGATGGAAGGAACTGAAAGGAGCTGATAACACTATGTAGGTCATACAAAGGTGATAGTCACTACAATTTCCTTTTAAGCCCATTCTGGATATGCTGTTCATGCACATTTTTACAATTCAAAATGAGTTAAGCAATGATGCAATATTATATTAACAATGGTAATATTGTTTTCTAACTGTAAGCCCTCAAGTCTAATGTATAGTGTGTGATTATATTCTACTGTTAACAATCTGATTCAAAGAAAACAGCAATAAAATGACCAAAATGGATTTTGTATGTATAAACAGTATTTTTACTTTAGTAGTTATTGAATATTGAAAAACATGGTCAACTACCAAGTATAGTATCAATTAAATTACTAAGGAAAAAGTCTGGTACCATGTTAGCCAATAGAAAACTAGTACCATAATGTACCGTACACAGATGGAATTAATTGATGAAGGAACTGGTGATGTCTCGAAAGCTCGCTATGTAACATCATTACTTCTATTTTTGCTAGCCATTAAAAGGTATCAAACCTGCAATACCCTTATTTTGTTTCTCTAAGGCCTCATGCACACGACCGTTGTGTGCATCCGTGGCCGTTGTTCCGTTTTTCGTGATTTTCTGCGGAACCATTGCCTTTCAATGGGTCCATTGAAAACTCGGAAAATGCACCATTGTTCATCCGCGGCCGTGATCCGTGTTTCCTGTCCGTCCAAAAAATAGGACCTGTCCTATTTTTTTGACGGACAACGGTTCACGGACCCATTCAAGTCAATGGGTCCGTGAAAAAACACGGATGCACACAAGATTGGCATCCGCGTCCGTGATCCGTGGCCGTAGGCTACTTTCACACAGACGGATCGCAGATCCGTCTGCATAAAAGCTTTTTCAGAGCTGAGTTTTCACTTTGTGAAAACTCAGATCCGACAGTATATTCTAACACAGAGGCGTTCCCATAGTGATGGGGACGCTTCAAGTTAGAATATACTAAGAACTGTGTACATGACTGCCCCCTGCTGCCTGGCAGCACCTGATCTCTTACAGGGGGCTGTGATCCGCACAATTAACCCCTCAGGTGCCGCACCTAAGGGGTTAATTGTGCGTATCATAGCCCCCTGTAAGAGATCAGGTGCTGCCAGGCAGGAGGGGGCACACCCCCCTCCCTCCCCAGTTTTAAATTCATTGGTGGCCAGTGTGCACCCCTCCCTCCCCTGTATTACATTCATTGGTGGCCAGTGCAGCCCCCCCTCCCTCCCCCGTATTACTACTGTACATTCATTGGTGGTCAGTGGGCCCCCCCTCCCTCACCTGTATTACTGTACATTCAATGGTGGCCAGTGGGCCCCCCTCCCTCACCTGTATTACTGTACATTCAATGGTGGCCAGTGGGCCCCCCCTCCCTCCCCTGTATTACTGTACATTCATTCGTGGCCAGTGGGCCCCCCTCCCTCCCCTGTATTACTGTACATTCATTGGTGGCCAGTGGGCCCCCCTCCCTCCCCTGTATTACTGTACATTTATTGGTGGCCAGTGCGGCCCCCCCCTCCCTCCCCCTCCTAATTAAATTCCCCCCCTATCATTGGTGGCAGCGGAGAGTTCCGATCGGAGTCCCAGTTTAATTGCTGGGGCTCCGATCGGTAACCATGGCAACCAGGACGCTACTGCAGTTTTGACAGGTCTGTGCTATAAGCAATGCGCCGCACAGACCTTTCACTTACCAGTAAGAGGAGCGCCCGGCCGGTCACAGACAGCGAAGGTAAGTATAATGCTTCTAAAATTGCTAAGTAACCATGGAAACCAAGACTGCAGTAGCGTCCTGGTTGCCATGGTTACCGATCGGAGTCCCAGCGATTAAACTGGGACTCCGATCGGAACTCTCCGCTGCCACCAATGATGGGGGGGGGGATTTTAATTAGGAGGGGGAGGGAGGGGGGGCCCACTGGCCACCAATGAATGTACAGTAATACAGGGGAGGGAGGGGGGGCCCACTGGCCACCAATGAATGTACAGTAATACAGGGGAGAGAGCGGGGGCCCACTGGCCACCAATGAATGTACAGTAATACAGGGGAGGGAGGGGGGGCCCACTGGCCACCAATGAATGTACAGTAATACAGGGGAGGGAGGGGGGTCCGCACTGGCCACCAATGAATGTAATACAGGGGAGGGAGGGAGGGGGGCACATTGGCCACCAATGAATGTACAATAATACAGGGGAGGGAGGGGGGCCCACTGGCCACTAATGAATGTACAGTAATACAGGGGAGGGAGGGGGGGGCCCACTGGCCACCAATGAATGTACAGTTATACAGGGGAGAGAGGGGGGGCCCACTGGCCACCAATGAATGTACAGTAATACAGGGGAGGGAGGGGGGCCCACTGGCCACCAATGAATGTACAGTAATACAGGGGAGGGAGGGGGGCCGCACTGGCAACCAATGAATGTAATACAGGGGAGGGAGGGGGGGCACACTGGCCACCAATGAATTTAAAACTGGGGAGGGGGGTGTGCCCCCTCCTGCCTGGCAGCACCTGATCTCTTACAGGGGGCTATGATATGCACAATTAACACCTTAGGTGCGGCACCTGAGGGGTTAATTGTGCGGATCACAGCCCCCTGTAAGAGATCGGGTGCTGCCAGGCAGCAGGGGGCAGTCATGTACACAGTTCGTAGTATATTCTAACTTGAAACGTCCCCATCACTATGGGAATGCCTCTGTGTTAGAATATACTGTCGGATATAAGTTTTCACGATCGAACTCAAATCCGATGGTATATTCTAACATAGAGGCGTTCCCATGGTGATGGGGACGCTTCAAGTTAAAATATACCATCGGATTGGAGAAAACTCCGATCCGATGGTATAATAGGGACTCCTGACTTTACATTGAAAGTCAATGGGGGACGGATCCGTTTGCAACTGCACCATATTGTGTCAACGTCAAACGGATCCGTCCCCATTGACTTGCATTGTAAGTCAGGACGGATCCGTTTAGCTCCGCACGGCCAGGCGGACACCAAAACAACTTTTTCTTCATGTCCGTGGATCCTCCAAAAATCAAGGAAGACCCACGGAAGAAAAACGGACACGGACCCCGTGAAGGAGGAGACCCCCTACGGGTCTGAAGGAGACCCCCTACGGACCCCGTTTTTGCGGACCTTAAAAAAAAACGGTTGTGTGCATGAGGCCTTAATGAGAGCACTAAACAAATTAAATTACTGTAATACTTCTTACATCATAGCCAGTGGTGTCCAAAGACATAACAAGTCACACTGACGGCTATATAAATTTTCAGATTACTTTCTTCAACTGAATTAAAAAAGGATAATAAGAGGATGAGAAGTGTTTAAAAGGGGTACATCATTTTAGGAATTATTTTAAGATTTTATGACCTATCTAGGACTCGAATGGACCACAAATTTTAAAAAATTCTTATGACCTATCCAGGACTCGCATGGACCATAGCTTTAAAGGTGTTGTACATGCTACTGAAGAGGGTATTAGGCACACAGAAACAGGTCTGGTCTAACTTTATATATAGTACTATCACCCCAGAATTGCACGTTACATTTTTTCGCTTCCACGGACCGATTCTACCAACTGCAGTTAAGAGAAGTCAGCACTACTGGCCAAGTTACTCACTGTCCATTACCACAAGGTGGAACTACAGAGCCCAGCATGTGAATTGTATCAGCTATTGATATTCAACTAGCCTGGACTGGCAAGCAAACAGCTATGCGATTCATTGACACGCTATACTACTACACAGGCGCAAATCACACTACCAGTTACACTACCGATTACAAGACCTGGAAGTGCATGGCTCTTTGGAAATACGCGAGGACAATGAGTAAAAAGCTATAGATATAATTTGGCGAACTACAAGCATCATTTTCCAACTGGCCAACACACTATTTCAATTTGTGGGACTGTTTGTGGACTGTTACTTTGAAAATTTGATACAGCAGTCTAATTATTGTGGATTGTGATAGAACCAAACAGTTGCGCTGCTTAAAGGGGTTGTCCCACAAAAAAAAATATTCTACAGTTTTCAAACAAGCACCTGGATCTCAATAGTTTTGTAATTGCATGTAATAAAAAATTTTGTATAGCCACTGAGTTCTGCAATAAAATATATTTGTATAGCGCCACCTGCTGTTTTTTCTTATTTCTTTGTCTGGGTCACTGAGAAGGCCGCACATGCTCAGTTTCATCCTTCACCTGCCTCCTAAGCTGTGATAGGGAGAGAGCTGTAGCAGAATGGACACACCCCCTGAGCTGCAGCAGAGAAGACACTCCCCTTGAGCTGCCACCTTGATATAAATCTAGCAGAGCAATTAATGTGGAGATCTCTGGATCCATGTGAGGTACAGGGCTGGTTCTAGCTTTGTTAGAAAGAGATTGTCATGTACTATATGATGTCTTTCATTTTTCATTTTTTTGTTCAGGGAGCGGCCTGCCAGGTGAGTCTGCATTCTGGCATTGCTGGAAGCTTAAAGGTCGCCATCCGGCTCCATTAACTATAGGAGGGACTGGTGGAGATCCATCCGCAACCCGGCAAATATGCCTATAATTGGCCGGGAAAAAAACGCTTCAGGGTGCATCTGTCACTTTCTTACCCTTCTAAATGTTATTTTACTCATTGACAATGTTATTGATAGCATTGATTGGGCATGTTTTATTTTATACTACATTGGTGAGCTGTGTTTGCCAATTCTTGGGAATCTTTTATGTAATTTACTAAAGATGAGTAAAATTTGATTCAATAACTTCGCTGAAGTTAGCCAAAAAATTTGATTCATCCCGAATTAATTTGTCACAAATCACTATAAATGAGGCATACCTAGGCCACTCTGCCTTAGGCCTCCTGCACACGACCGTTGTGTGCACCCGTGGCCGTTGTGCCGTTTTCCGTTTTTTTTCGCGACCCATTGACTTTCAATGGGTCCGTGGAAAAAACGGAAAATGCACCGTTTTGCAGCCGCATCCGTGATCCGTGTTTCCTGGCCGTGAAAAAAATATGACCTGTCCTATTTTTTTCACGGCCAACGGTACACGGACCCATTCAAGTCAATGGGTCCGTGAAAGAACACGGATGCACACAAGATTGGCATCCGTGTCCGTGATCCGTGGCCGTAGGTTACTTTTTATACAGACGGATCCGAAGATCCGTCTGCATAAAAGCTTTTTCATAGCTGAGTTTTCACTTCGTGAAAACTCAGAACCAACAGTATATTCTAACACAGAATATACTAAAAGAACTGTGTACATGACTGCCCCCTGCTGCCTGGCAGGTGCTGCCAGGCAGCAGGGGGCAGCCCCCCCCCCTGTAGTTAACACATTAGTGGCCAGTGGACCCCCCCCTGTAGTTAACACATTGGTGGCCAGTGCGGCCGCCCCCCCCCTCCCTCTCTTGTAGTTAACACATTAGTGGCCAGTGGGCCCCCCCCCTGTAGTTAACACATTGGTGGCCAGTGCGGCCGGCCCCCCTCCCTCCCTTGTAGTTAACACATTAGTGGCCAGTGGGCCCCCCCCTGTAGTTAACACATTGGTGGCCGGCCCCCCCTCCCCTGTAGTTAACTCGTTGGTGGCCAGTGGGCCCCCCTCCCTCCCCTGTAGTTAACTCGTTGGTGGCCAGTGGGCCCCCCTCCCTCCCCTGTAGTTAACTCGTTGGTGGCCAGTGGGCCCTCTCCCCTCCCTCCCCCTCCTAATTAAAATCTCCCCCCCTATCATTGGTGGCAGCGGAGTGTACCGATCGGAGTCCCAGTTTAATCGCTGGGGCTCCGATCGGTAACCATGGCAACCAGGACGCTACTGCTGTCCCGGTTGCCATGGTTACTTAGCAATTTGTAGAACCATTATACTTACCTGCGAGCTGCGATCTCTGCGTCCGGCCGGGAGCTCCTCCTACTGGTAAGTGACATGACCTGTCACTTACCAGTAGGAGGAGCTCCTGGCCGGACGCAGAGATCGCAGCTCGCAGGTAAGTATAATGGTTCTACAAATTGCTAAGTAACCATGGCAACCGGGACTGCAATAGCGTCCTGGTTGCCATGGTTACCGATCGGAGCCCCAGCGATTAAACTGGGACTCCGATCGGTACACTCCGCTGCCACCAATTATTGGGGGGGAAATTTTAATTAGGAGGGGGAGGGAGGGGAGAAGGCCCACTGGCCACCAACGAGTTAACTACAGGGGAGGGGGGGGCCCACTGGCCACCAACGAGTTAACTACAGGGGAGGGAGGGGGGCCGGCCACACTGGCCACCAATGAGTTAACTACAGGGGAGGGGGGGGGCCCACTGGCCACCAATGAGTTAACTACAGGGGGGGGGGGGGGCCGGCCGCACTGGCCACCAATGAGTTAACTACAGGGGAGGGAGAGGGGGGCCGGCCACACTGGCCACCAATGTGTTAACTACAGGGGGGGCGGGGGGGGGGTCTGCCCCCTGCTGCCTGGCAGCACCTGCCAGGCAGCAGGGGGCAGTCATGTACACAGTTCTTTTAGTATATTCTAACCTGAAGCGTCCCCATCACCATGGGAACGCCTCTGTGTTAGAATATACTGTCGGATTTGAGTTTCACGATGTAACTCAAATCCGACGGTATATTCTAACATAGAGGCGTTCCCATGGTGATGGGGATGCTTCAAGTTAAAATATACCATCGGATTGGAGAAAACTCCGATCCGATGGTATATTAACTCCTGACTTTACATTGAAAGTCAATGGGGGACGGATCCGTTTGAAATTGCACCATATTGTGTCAACGTCAAACGGATCCGTCCCCATTAACTTGCATTGTAATTCAGGACGGATCCGTTTGGCTCCGCACGGCCAGGCGGACACCAAAACGACTTTTTTTTCATGTCCGTGGATCCTCCAAAAATCAAGGAAGACCCACAGACGAAAAAACGGTCACGGATCACGGAAAAACGGGACCCGTTTTTGCGGACCGCAAAAAAATACGTTCGTGTGCATGAGGCCTAAGGGTACGGCCACATGGAGTGGCCGTACTGTGGGCGGGTTGTGGCCATGCTGCGGTGAAGAACCGCATGGCCAGTTATCCGCAGCTGCCTTTCATTTAATAATGAAGACTGCACTGTATAGTCCTTATTCATTGTTAATGTGTCATGGACGTTCCAGCGACAGGTGGCAGGAGATCAGTGAGTCTGGCAACACATGGTTTGATCTGACATGTTTTCCGTTTGGATGAAATGACGTCTGTGTTGTTTCTGGTGTTTGCCAAACCTTTTTTCCCCAGGTGTGGCTATTAGGGTCATTTAACCTTCTCTATTTATAGTTGCTTCTCCCACAATGCTGTGCGGTTTATAGCTTCTGTTTGGACCTTTGGATAGATTTTGGTTGGATCTCGGCTGAGTTCCTTGTGCTTCCATTGCTCCTTTGAAGTTATGTCTTTCCTTTCCCTTTTGTATTTTGTTTGGGTTCTGAGTGTTGCATTTCCCTATTGTTTGTATTAGGCCTGAAGGAGATTTCTGTTCGTCCTTCCTTTTGGAGGAACAGGTAGTCTTATCCCTGCCATTAGTACCAAGGTCCTATAGGGCTTGATAGGGCTCTAGGTATTCCTGCGTATGAACTCACCTACCTTTGATATAATAGTAAATATATGGATGTGCATGGCTACATTTATAAAAGTCACAGAAAATAATGCACTATAGTAATAGATGCAGACAGAACATATGGACTTAGCCCTCACTCTAATGATAAAATCTGAGCCAATACATTTTGATCAAAATACATCTGTGCCCACCTACCCAGCGCCAAGGTGGTCTCAGTTCAGGCGGGTCCTACGCTAAACCTACCTATGCCGTTATGCATATATGTTCAGACCCCGCACATACTGTTACCTCTATGTGCATTTTCCTTCCCTAGTTCTCAGGCCTGATTCCCTGTTCCCCCCTTACCTCCTATGCTTGGTTTGGTGTTTCCCTCCCACACTGAACCGTGACATTATAAACCGCCAAAAACGTAATTTTTTGTTTGTTTGTGTGCAGCCATGGATCCTATTGCTGCACTGGCAGGTCAGCTGCAAGGGCTATCTTTGATAGCAGCTGACCTCCACACAACCATCTTGCAGATGCAGAGGTCACAGGCTGTTGGTCCTGGCGGTAGTGGTGGAGGCCAGGCCTATCTGTAGCTTAAAATTGCCCTACCGGGCAGATTTTCGGGGGACATGATAATTTCATTTTGTTTAGGGAGGCGTGCAAACTGTATTTTAGGCTACGTCCACACTCATCTGGGCATGAGAAACAGTGAGTCGGTGTGGTTATTTCCTAAGGGCAATGGGCAGTCATGGGCTTTTTCCCTGCTGACCGGATTGCAGTCTCTCCGGTCAGTAGATTAATTTTTTCAAAGCTTTGGGTCTTATCTATGATGACCCGGATCGGCCTTCATCAGGGTGATCGTTCCACTAAGATTTATTGCTCTGAGTTTAGGAGGTGGGCTATGGATACGGAGTAGAACGATCCTGCCCTCTGTAGCCAGTTTTGTCAAGAGTTATCAGAGAGGCTTAAGGATACTTTGGCCTTTCATGAAACCCCAGTGTCTCTGGAGGCTGCTATGTCTCTTGCTATACGCATTGATAGACGCCTGAGAGAGAGAGATCTAGGGGCCCCCACTCTCAGGATGTACTATCACATGTTGTACCATCCTCCTCTGACACTTTGGGTGAAGCTACTCCTGGTTTTATGTCTGGGGATGAACCCATGCAATTAGGGGGAGCTACTCCTGGATCCACTTTTAGGCATACTGGTAATAGGAAGGGAGTGTGTTTTTTCTGCGGACAGAAGCAACATTTTATCACAGTATGTCTATACATTCAACTGCAAAAAGAAAAAAGAGGAACATTTAATTCCCATCTGACTCTTGGAGCGGTGAGAGGAGTCAAAAAATGTGCACATGTCTTTGACTGGTAGTACTCGATTTCTCCTTACTGCTGAGGTGGCGCTAGAGTAAAAAACTGTGGGGATTGAGGTGTTTATCGATAGCGGGGCTGGGGTGAACCTGATTGATGCTCAGTTCGTCCGTATGCACGGGTTGTCACCGAGTGCATTAGAAAAAAATATTTCCGTTTTTGCTATTGATTCTGCACCTCTAACTCAGAAGTGTTCATCTCAAGTGGTGCATGATATCAGATTAAGAGTGGGTGACTTTCATCAAGAATTCATCTCGTGTTTTGTGTTAAAGGGTCTCCCTGCTCTGGTGGTTCTGGGTTTATCGTGGTTAAGCAAGCACAATCCAACCATCGATTGGCAAGCTAGACAGATTTTGGTTTGGGGTGAATATTGCGTTGACAATTTTCTGAATACATCTTTTTCTGTTTTAACTACTAAGACATTACCCTCTTTTATATCTGATTTTGCCAATGTATTTTCTGAGAGTGGATGCCAGGATTTACCTCCGCATCGGGAATATGATTGTCCTATCACCTTATTCCCGGAGCTAAATTGCCAAAATCTAGATTGTATAACCTTTCTGGACCTGAAAGATTGGCCATGAGAGAGTATATTGCTGAGAGTTTGGCTAAAGGACACATAAGACCTTCCAAATCTCCAGTGACAGCAAGGCTCTTTTTTTGTTAAAAAAAAGGACGGAGGTCTTCGGCTATGTCTTGATTTCCATGAACTCCATCGGATTAGTGTCAGTGATCCTTACCCACTTCCTTTGATTCCCGATTTGTTTATCCAGATTGTTGGTGCCAAGGTGTTCTCCATATTGGACTTAAGGGGGGCATATAATCTGGTTAGGATCAAGGAAGGGGATGAATGGAAGATGGCTTTTAATACTCCTGAGGGGCACTTTGAGAACCTGGTTATGCATTTTGGGTTGACTAATGCTCCTGCTGGTCCAGCATTTTGTGAATGACATTTTTCCTCACCTTCTGGGGAGGTTTGTAATCGTGTATTTGGATGACATTCTAATTTTTTCTCCAGACCTGGAGATACATCAGGATCAAGTTAGACAGGTGTTACAGATCCTAAGAGATAAATTGTATCCAAAATTAGAGGTGTGTTTTTGCTGTACACGAGGTGCAGTTTTTGGGCTACCTGCTGTCATCTTCAGGTTTTCAAATGGTTCCAGAGAAAGTCCGTACTGTATTGGACTGTGATCGATCAGAAAATCTGAAGGCTCTTATGCGGTTTTTGGGGTTCACCAACTATTACCGAAAATTTATTCCGAACTATTCGACAATAGTAAAACCCTTAACTGACATGACTAAGAAAGGGACAGATGTTTCAGTCTGGTCTGATTCGGCATTGTGAGCCTTTTCTGCGATTAAGGAATGCTTCCCTTCCGCCCCTATATTGGTGCACCCGGATGTATCACAACCTTTCATTGTGGAAGTGGATGCGTCCAAGGTGGAGGTAGGAGCAGTTTTATCGCAGGGCCTGTCACCTGGTAAATGGTGTCCTTATGCCTTTTTCTCTAAAAAAAACTCTCTTCCGCAGAGAAAAATTATAATGTGGGGAACAGAGAGTTACTGGCCATTAAGTTGGCTTTTGACGAATGGCGTTATTGGTTGAAAGAGGCGATTCCTCTGATCACGATGTTCACAGATCACAAAAACCTGGCTTACCTGGAGTCGGCAGGCCAGATGGTCTTTGTTTTTCACCAGATTAAATTTCACTGTCACCTATCGTCCTGGGGTTAAGAACGTCAAGGCAGATGCCTTGTCACGTAGTTTTCCTGGAGGTGGTGATTTTGAAAATCCGAGTCCTATACTGTCGGAAGGGGTAGTGATATCTGCTCTTTACCCTGACCTAGAGGTGAAGGTGTTAGAGGCCCAGGGAGATGTACCAGATTCTTGTCCCTCTGGTAAACTGTTTGTGCCATCGGAATTGTGTCACAAGGTGTTTGAGGAACATCACTGTACAGTTCTTACGGGACAACCTGGGAGCAGATCCACTGCTGACCTTATCTCTCGTAGATTTTGGTGGCTGGGGTTGCGTAAATGTGTTGAGGACTGTGTCAACCTGTAATTCCTGTGCACGCGCTAAGGTGACACATACTCGGCCTTCAGGATCTCTATTTCCGTTCCCACCCCGTCCAGACGATGGACTCACTTATCCATGGATTTTACCACTGATCTACCTAATTCTTCAGGAAAGACAGTTATTCTGGTGGTAGTTGATCACTTTAGTAAAATGGTGCATTTTATATTGTTACCAGGCCTACCTAATGCTAAAACGCTTGCACAAGTGTTTGTTGACAACATTGTGAAACTCCATGGCATTCCCTCTGACGTGGTCTCGGATCGTGGTTTGTTTCCAGATTCTGGAAAGCGTTATGTACTCAACTGGGGGTACAACTGTCCTTTTCTTCGGGTTTTCATCCTCAGTCGAACGGACAGACGGAGAGTAGTAATCAGAGTTTGGAGACTTACTTGAGATATTTTGTCTCTGAGAACCAGGAGGAGTGGTCTTCGTTTTTGTCTTTGGCAGAGATTGCCATAAATAATTGTAGAGAGGAATCCAATGGGAAGTCGCAGTTTTTCGGGGCATATGGGTTTCACCCGCAGTTTGGCACATTTTCTGGTTCAGATACTTCTGGTATCACTGAGGAGGAACGTTTTTCATCATCATTGTCATCTATATGGCAGAAAATTCAAGATAACTTGATGAATATGGGCAACAAGTATAAATGTGTGGCTTACAGGTAACGTATGAAAGGTCCAGATCTAAGAGTGGGTGATTCTGTGTGGCTGTCCGCAAGAAACATTAAGTTGAAGGTAACTTCTTAGAAGTTGGGTCCAAGATTTATTGGTCAATATAAGATCACTGCCATTATTAATCCTGTGTCACAGCCAGACAGCTGAGAAGCGCTCACAGGAGCTTCTCAGATCCTCCTCCTTGAATTTCTTTGTTTTGGTTTTGGACTGATCGCTACCCTTTAAGTTCCTCCCCATAATGCAGTAGTGTGCGGCTGATACAACTTCCTGGAGTGTGTGTGCATGCTGTTCCCAGTTCCCAGTTCCCAGTCCTCAGTTCCCAGTCCTCAGTCGTCTGCAGATAAGTGCTGTTTATGTATTTATGTTTTTGTCTTTTCTGGATCCAGGTGACCCTGACTCCCTCCGTGTCAGTGTAGGGAGCCGGTGGTCGTGTCCCTTCACTATTGTAGGGTCTTCAGGTAATAGATAGCCGAGGAACGTGGATATGCGGCCATCCACCTTTGGGGTGTTCGCATAGGCTGAGCAGTGAGGGAGAGCGGCAGCTCTATTGCAGGGGTCTCCCTTTGTTCCTTAGTTGTGGATCCAGAGAGACATTGTTTATATGGTATTGTCTTGTTTCCTGTACACCATCCGTGACATTATCAGCCGCCAAAACCGTCTCAAGCATGGATCCGGTTTCACTTTTGGCTGAACGCCTCCAGGGTCTTTCATTGGAGGTAGCTGATCTCCGTAGGATTTTTTCTCAGTTTCAAGTGACCGGTTCAGCTTGCGTTCATGGAGTTTGTGCTGAGCCCAAGATCTCGCTCCCGGATACGTTCTCTGGGGGTAGTAAGAATTTTGTGCGTTTTAAAGAGGCTTGCAAACTCCATTTTCGCCTTCTTCCTCATTCTTCTGGTGATGAAGAACGGAGGGTGGGGATCATTGTATCGCTGCTCAGGGGTAACGCTCAGTCTTGGGCCTTTTCGCTACCGGAGGGGGCACGGCCCCTCCGCTCAGTGGATGAATTCTTTTTAGCCCTGGGTCAGATATATGATGATCCGGATCGTATTGCTCTGGCTGAGTCTAGACTACGTCTGTTATGCCAGGGTAAACAATCCGCAGAGATATACTGCTCCGAATTTCGGAGATGGGCAGCTGATACTGGTTGGAATGATGCTGCACTCCGAAGTCAATTTTGCCATGGTCTTTCAGAGGGATTGAAAGATGCATTTTCCTTTCATGAGAGGCCTATCTCCTTGGACTCTGCTATGTCTCAGGCCGTTCGTATTGACAGGCGTCTTAGAGAGAGACGAGAGATCTCTCCTTCCTGTCCTACTCAGTCTCGGAACAGTGCAGCGGTCTCATTCTGTGCGCAGGAGTCTCAGTCGCTGTCAGCCCCTTCTGAGCAGGAGCCCATGCAGCTGGGGTTGATTGCCTCTGACAATAGAAGATTCAGCCCGCATGGGAGGGTTTGTTTTTGTTGTGGAGGTATAAATCATTTGGCAAATGTTTGTCCCTCAAGGAGATTCAGGCAGCTTTATGGGAGTAATAAAGAGACAAAAAGGAAAAAATCTTTTAAAAATGTTCCGTCTGTTACTATTGGCAGGGTTGAGGCGGAAATTGAAGGTTTTCCGTTTGCTTGTAGTTCCCGTTTTGTCCTGCCTGCTAGGGTGGCGCTAGAGAGCAAGAGCATTTTTTGTGAGATTTTTGTGGATAGTGGAGCAGCTGTCAACCTCATTGATAATCAATTTGCAATAACTCATGGTTTCCAGGTATGCACTTTGGGAAGGGATATTCCTGTTTTTGCTATTGATTCCGCTCCACTTTCTCAGAAATCATTAAAGGGCATAGTTCACAATATCCGTTTAATTGTGAGTGATGCTCATGTTGAGGATGTGTCATGTTTCGTCCTTAGCGGTTTGCCTACTCCTCTAGTGTTGGGGCTACCCTGGCTCAATAAACATAACCCCACCATTGATTGGCAAGCGAGGCAAATAAATGGTTGGAGTAACTTTTGCAGAGAGAATTGCCTCATAACATCTGTTTCTGAGGTTTCTACTAAGACTGTACCACCTTTCCTCTCTGAATTTTTGGATGTCTTCTCTGAGAGTGGAGTTCAGGGTTTGCCTCCGCACAGGGAGTATGATTGCCCTATTAATCTCATCCCAGGCGCCAAGCTGCCTAAATCTCGTTTATACAATCTCTCCCAACCTGAGAGGGTCGCTATGCGGGCTTATATCTCTGAGAGTTTGAGAAAAGGACACATACGACCCTCGAAGTCACCTGTTGCCGCTGGTTTTTTCTTTGTTAAGAAAAAAGATGGTTCTTTAAGACCTTGTCTGGATTTCAGGGAGCTGAACAGTATCACTATTCGTGATCCTTATCCGCTTCCTCTGATCCCGGACCTGTTTAACCAGGTTGTTGGGGCTAAAGTCTTTTTCAAATTAGACCTAAGAGGGGCATACAACCTGGTTAGGGTCAGAGAAGGAGACGAATGGAAGACGGCTTTCAATACCCCTGAGGGCCATTTTGAGAATTTGGTTATGCCTTTTGGTTTGATGAATGCCCCAGCCGTTTTTCAGCATTTCGTCAACAGCATTTTTTATCATTTAATGGGAAAATTTGTATTAGTGTATTTGGATGACATTTTGATTTTTTTCTCCTGATTTCAAGACTCATAAGGAACACTTACGTCAGGTCTTGCTCATTCTGCGGGAGAATAAATTATATGCGAAACTGGAAAAATATGTGTTTGCGGTTCCAGAAATCCAATTTCTGGGGTTTCTTGTCTCCGCTTCTGGTTTTCGCATGGACCCCGAGAAGGTCCGCGCTGTGCTTGAGTGGGAGCTTCCTGAGAACCAGAAGGCGCTGATGCGTTTTTTGGGCTTTGCCAATTATTACAGGAAATTTATTTTGAATTATTCCTCTGTTGTTAAACCACTCACTGATATGACCAGAAAGGGGGTAGATTTTTCTTCCTGGTCGGTAGAGGCGCGTAAGGCCTTTTCTAATATCAAGGAGAGTTTTGCTTCCGCTCCCATCCTAGTACAACCTGATATTTCGTTACCCTTCATAGTTGAGGTTGATGCTTCTGAGGTAGGGGTGGGTGCGGTCTTGTCTCAGGGTTCCTCTCCTGCCAAATGGCAACCGTGTGCCTTTTTCTCAAAGAAACTCTCCTCCGCAGAGAGAAATTATGATGTGGGAGATAGGGAATTGTTGGCCATCAAGTTGGCTTTTGAGGAATGGCGCCATTGGCTAGAGGGAGCCAGACACCCTATTACCGTGTTTACTGACCATAAAAATCTGGCCTATTTGGAGTCAGCCAAGCGTCTGAACCCGAGACATACCAGATGGTCTTTGTTCTTTTCAAGGTTTAATTTTGTTGTTACGTTCCGCCCTGGGGTTAAGAATGTGAAGGCAGATGCCCTGTCACGTTGTTTTCCAGGAGGTGGGAATTTTGAAGACCCGGGTCCCATTTTGGCTGAAGGTGTGGTAGTCTCTGCTCTTTTTCCTGAATTGGAGGCAGAGGTGCAGGCAGCCCAGTCAGAAGCTCCTGATCTTTGTCCTCCTGGGAGGTTGTTTGTGCCTCTCGCTTTGAGACACAAGATTTTTAAAGAACACCACGACACGGTCCTTGCTGGGCACCCGGGGGCAAGAGCCACACTGGATCTCATCGCTCGGAGATTCTGGTGGCCTGCGCTTCGTAAGTCGGTTGAGGGTTTTGTGGCAGCTTGCGAGACTTGCGCTCGTGCCAAGGTCCCTCATTCACGGCCATCAGGCCCTCTCCTTCCTTTGCCCATTCCTTCCCGTCCTTGGACACATCTGTCCATGGACTTCATAACGGACTTGCCTCGTTCCTCGGGGAAGTCTGTGATTCTGGTGGTGGTGGACCGTTTTAGCAAAATGGTGCATTTTATCCCTTTCCCTGGTTTGCCCAATGCTAAGACGCTGGCGCAGGCATTTATTGACCACATTGTCAAATTGCATGGGATTCCTTCAGACATAGTCTCTGATAGGGGCACGCAGTTTGTTTCCAGATTCTGGGAGGCTTTCTGTTCTCGCTTGGGGGTTCGGTTGTCATTCTCTTCTGCTTTCCATCCGCAGTCGAATGGCCAGACAGAGCGCGTCAATCAGAATCTGGAGACATATCTGCGCTGTTTTGTGGCGGAGAATCAGGAGGATTGGTGTTCTTTTTTGTCCCTTGCTGAGTTTGCTTTAAATAACCGTCGTCAGGAGTCCTCTGATAAGTCACCATTTTTTGGTGCATATGGGTTCCATCCGCAGTTTGGGACTTTCTCGGGAGAGGGCTCTTCTGGTTTGCCTGATGAGGACAGATTCTCCTCGTCTTTGTCATCTATTTGGCAAAAGATTCAGGATAATCTAAAGAGCATGAGTGAGAGATATAAGCGTGTGGCGGATAAGAGACGTGTGCCTGGTCCGGACCTGAATGTTGGTGATCTGGTGTGGTTGTCTACCAAGAATATCAAATTGAAGGTTCCCTCCTGGAAGTTGGGTCCTAGGTTTATTGGGCCTTACAAGATCCTGTCTGTCATCAATCCTGTTGCCTACCGTCTTGATCTTCCTCAGACTTGGAAGATCCATAATGTTTTTCATAAGTCCTTATTGAAACCTTATGTTCAACCTATTGTACCCTCGCCTTTGCCTCCTCCTCCGATTATGGTTGATGGAAATCTTGAATTTCAGGTCTCTAGGATTGTGGATTCTCGTCTTGTCCGCGGTTCCCTCCAGTACCTCGTTCATTAGGAGGGTTATGGTCCTGAGGAGAGGATGTGGGTCCCAGTGACGGACATTAAGGCCTCTCGTCTCATCAGGGCTTTCCATAGGTCCCATCCTGAGAAGGTGGGCCCTGAGTGTCCGGAGTCCACTCCTAGAGGGAGGGGTACTGTCACAGCCAGACAGCTGAGAAGCGCTCACAGGAGCTTCTCAGATCCTCCTCCTTGAATTTCTTTGTTTTGGTTTAGTTTCTCATCTCGTTAGTCTATCTCAGCTGTCATGCAGTCAGACTGATCGCTACCCTTTAAGTTCCTCCCCATAATGCAGTAGTGTGCGGCTGATACAACTTCCTGGAGTGTGTGTGCATGCTGTTCCCAGTTCCCAGTTCCCAGTTCCCAGTCCTCAGTCCTCAGTCGTCAGTCGTCTGCAGATAAGTGCTGTTTATGTATTTATGTTTTTGTCTTTTCTGGATCCAGGTGACCCTGACTCCCTCCGTGTCAGTGTAGGGAGCCGGTGGTCGTGTCCCTTCACTATTGTAGGGTCTTCAGGTAATAGATAGCCGAGGAACGTGGATATGCGGCCATCCACCTTTGGGGTGTTCGCATAGGCTGAGCAGTGAGGGAGAGCGGCAGCTCTATTGCAGGGGTCTCCCTTTGTTCCTTAGTTGTGGATCCAGAGAGACATTGTTTATATGGTATTGTCTTGTTTCCTGTACACCATCCGTGACATCCTGTAGCTTTTCGTCTTGAACTCCCTCAGGCCCTGAAAATAAATAAATAAATAAATAAATAAAGATGCCCCTCAGTGTCCGGCCTCTGATAGGCTGCCGGCCTAGTGTCCCCCATAATGCCCCCCAATAATGTGCCAGTAAGTGTCCCCATAGATGCCCCCCCATCATGTGCCAGTATCAAGTGCCTCTCTCCCCCCCCACATGTCCCAGTATCATAGTGCCATCTCCCCCCCAATGTGCCAGTATCAAGTGCCTCTCTTCTTCCCACCCCCCATGTGCCAGTATCATAGTGCCAAACCCCCCCATGTGCCAGTATCAAGTGCCTCTCTCTCCCCCCCATGTCCCAGTATCATAGTGCCATCTCCCCCCCAAAAAGTGGCAGTATCAAGTGCCTCTCCCCCCCATGTGCCAGTATCATAGTGCCAAACCCACCTATGTGCCAGTATTAAGTGCCAACCCTGCCCACATGCCAGTATCAAGTGCCTCTCTCCTCCCCCCATGTCCCAGTATCATAGTGCCATCTCCCCCCCCCCCACAAAAAAAGTGCCAGTATCAGGTGCCAACCCCTCCCCCCCCCCATGTGCCAGTATCAGGTGCCAACCCCCCTCCCCCCCAGGTGCCAGTATCAGGTGCCTTCCCCCCCCCCCCATGTGCCAGTATCAGGTGCCAACCCCCCCTCCCCCCCCAGGTGTCAGTATCAAGTGCCTCTCTCCTCCCCCCATGTCCCAGTATCATAGTGCCATTTACCCCCCCCCACAAAAAAAGTGCCAGTATCAGGTGCCTCTCCCCCCCCATGTGCCAGTATCAGGTGCCAACCCCCCCTGCCCCCCAGGTGCCAGTATCAGGTGCCAAACCCTCTCCCCCCCATGTGCCAGTATCAGGTGCCTCTCCCCCCCATGTGCCAGTATCAGGTGCCACCCCCTCTCCCAGGTGCCAGTATCAGGTGCCAACCCCCCTCCCCCCATGTGCCAGTATCAAGTGCCTCCCGCTCCCCCAATGGCAGTAACAGTCGGGTATTAAAAAAATAAAATAAACACTTCTACTTACCTCCATGTCAGCGATGCGTTGCAGCTAGGGATGAGCGAACCCGAACTGTATAGTTCGGGTTCGTACCGAATTTTGGGGTGTCCGTGACACGGACCCGAACATTTTCGTAAAAGTCCAGGTTCGGGTTCGGTGTTCGGCGCTTTCTTGGCGCTTTTTGAAAGGCTGCAAAGCAGCCAATCAACAAGCGTCATACTACTTGCCCCAAGAGGCCATCACAGCCTTGCCTACTATTGGCATGGCTGTGATTGGCCAGTGCAGCATGTGACCCAGCCTCTATATAAGCTTGGGTCACGTAGCGCTGCACGTCACTCTGCTGATTCAAGCATAGGGAGAGGTTGCTGCTGCGACGTTAGGGCGAGATTAGGCAGATTAACTCCTCCAAAACACTTAATTCAGTGATCGATCTCCAGCTGTGGATCATTGAAGTGCTGATATTGAATTGCTCACTTTTTTTAGGCTGCCCAGAGCGTTTTTATATCACTTTTTTCTGGGGTGATCGGCGGCCATTTTGTGGCTTGTGGTGCGCCAGCACAAGCTACCACCAAGTGCATTTAACCATCAATAGTGTGGTTATTTTTTGCTATATCCTACATCAGGTGCAGGCTGAGCCTGTGTCACCCAAGTGCATTTAACCATCAACAGTGTGGTTATTTTTTGGCCATATACTACATCAGGTGCAGGCTGAGCCTGTGTCACCCAAGTGCATTTAACCATCAACAGTGTGGTTATTTTTTGGCCATATACTACATCAGGTGCAGGCTGAGCCTGTGTCACCCAAGTGCATTTAACCATCAACAGTGTGGTTATTTTTTGGCCATATACTACATCAGGGGCAAGTTGAGCCTGTCACCCAGCGCCTAAAAAATAGGCTTGACATTTCTATTCCTCCAAATAAGTACAGTTTTAGCTGGTCAAGTTATATTTAGTGACCGTAAAAGCACAGTTTTTGTTCTGGGTTGAAAAACTATTCCCAAATTTGCCATTCTCAAAATTAGTAGTTTCTGCTATATCAGGCCTACTTTAAATCTATCCCAAAAAGGATATCTTAGATTGAAGGTGCTGATAGTGTCATTCTGAAAAACTTAACACACACGCTACAGTGCAGATATAAGTCTAATTCTGTGATTAAAGGTATATCTGTCACACAGCGCGTAAAAAACTATTCCCACTCACTCGGCCGCTTCATCCTCAATGCGCCTGCGCCGGGTGTAGATGTGACGTCATCGGCGCAGGCGCATTGAGGATGAAGCGGCCGAGTGAGTGGCCGCCTCTCAGTGCGCCTGCGCCGATTGAAGATAGGTACGGCCGCGGCGCAGGCGCCAGATATTGAATGAAAACAGGCAGGGCCAGCGGAGAAAGATCCCGTCCGCTGGCCCTGTCAATCAACAAGCAGAGGGGGCGTCATTACCATCGGAGGATGCGGCTGCTACCAGCAAGTAGCCGCCCTACTTGCTGGTAGCAAGGTAATTTACATATTATAAAAATAAGGTTTTAGCAAATTCTACTGAACCAAAATTCTTATTTTACTTATGTATGGATAAATCGCAGTGTAGGGGTTATTATTAAGCAAAAAAAAAAAAAACGGTTTAGTGGGCTGACAGAAGCCCTTTAAATCTATCCCAAAAAGGATATCTTAGATTGAAGGTGCTGATAGTGTCATTCTGAAAAACTTAACACACACGCTACCGTGCAGATACAAGTCTAATTCTGTGATTAAAGGTATATCTGTCACACAGCGCTTAAAAAATAGGCCTGACATTTCTATTCCTCTAAATCAGTACAGTTTTAGCTGGTCAAGTTATATTTAGTGACCGTAAAAGCATAGTTTTTGTTCTGGGTTGAAAAACTATTCCCAAATTTGCCACTCTCAAAATTAGTAGTTTCTGCTATATCAGGCCTACTTTAAATCTATCCCAAAAAGGATATCTTAGATTGAAGGTGCTGATAGTGTCATTCTGAAAAACTTAACACACACGCTACCGTGCAGATACAAGTCTAATTCTGTGATTAAAGGTATATCTGTCACACAGCGCGTAAAAAATAGGCCTCACATTTATATTCAACCAAATCTGTACTGTTTTAGCTAGTCAAATTATTTGTAGTGACCGTAAAAGCACAGTTTTTGTTCTGGGTTGAAAAACTATTCCCAAATTTGCCATTCTCAAAATTAGTAGTTTCTGCTATATCAGGCCTACTTTAAATCTATCCCAAAAAGGATATCTTAGATTTAAGGTGCTGATAGTGTCATTCTGAAAAACTTAACACACACGCTAACGTGCAGATACAAGTCTAATTCTGTGATTAAAGGTATATCTGTCACACAGCGCGTAAAAAATAGGCCTCACATTTATATTCAACCAAATCTGTCATTACTTGTGTGCCTGTATTAGTGTAATACGGTACCTAAATAGATAGCCAGACAGTGTTAGGTGTCTGTAAAAAAAGGCATGAATTTTAATTCAATACATTGGCCCGAATAATATTTTTCTTATTGTGGTGAACGGTAACAATGAGGAAAACAACTAGTAAGGGACGCGGACGTGGACATGGTCGTGGTGGTGTTAGTGGACCCTCTGGTGCTGGGAGAGGACGTGGCAGTTCTGCCACAGCCACACGTCCTAGTAAACCAACTACCTCAGGTCCCAGTAGCCAGCAGAATTTACAGCGATATTTGGTGGGGCCCAATGCCGTTCTAAGGATGGTAAGGCCTGAGCAGGTACAGGCATTAGTCAATTGGGTGGCCGACAGTGGATCCAGCACGTTCACATTATCTCCCACCCAGTCTTCTGCAGAAAGCGCACAGATGGCGCATGAAAACCAAGCCCATCGGTCTGTCACATCACCCCCATGCATATCAGGGAAACTGTCTGAGCCTCAAGTTATGCAGCAGTCTCTTATGCTGTTTGAAGACTCTGCTGCCAGGGTTTCCCAAGGGCATCCACCTAGCCCTTCCCCAGGGGTGGAAGAGATAGAATGCACTAACGCACAACCACTTATGTTTCCTGATGATGAGGACATGGGAATACCACCTCAGCACGTCTCTGATGATGACGAAACACAGGTGCCAACTGCTGCGTCTTTCTGCAGTGTGCAGACTGAACAGGAGGTCAGGGATCAAGACTGGGTGGAAAACGATGCAGGGGACGATGAGGTCCTAGACCCCACATGGAATGAAGGTCGTGCCACTGACTTTCACAGTTCGGAGGAAGAGGCAGTGGTGAGACTGAGCCAACAGCGTAGCAAAAGAGGGAGCAGTGGGCAAAATCAGAACACCCGCCGCCAAGAGACTCCGCCTGCTACTGACCGCCGCCATCTGGGACCGAGCACCCCAAAGGCAGCTTCAAGGAGTTCCCTGGCATGGCACTTCTTCAAACAATGTGCTGACGACAAGACCCGAGTGGTTTGCACGCTGTGCCATCAGAGCCTGAAGCGAGGCATTAACGTTCTGAACCTTAGCACAACCTGCATGACCAGGCACCTGCATGCAAAGCATGAACTGCAGTGGAGTAAACACCTTAAAAACAAGGAAGTCACTCAGGCTCCCCCTGCTACCTCTTCTGCTGCTGCTGCAGCCTCGGCCTCTTCCTCCGCCTCTGGAGGAACGTTGGCACCTGCCGCCCAGCAAACATGGGATGTACCACCAACACCTGCGTCACCAAGCATCTCAACCATGTCACACGGCAGCGTTCAGCTCTCCATCTCACAAACATTTGAGAGAAAGCGTAAATTCCCACATAGCCACCCTCGATCCCTGGCCCTGAATGCCAGCATTTCTAAACTACTGGCCTATGAAATGCTGTCATTTAGGCTGGTGGACACAGACAGCTTCAAACAGCTCATGTCGCTTGCTGTCCCACAGTATGTTGTTCCCAGCCGGCACTACTTCTCCAAGAGAGCCGTGCCTTCCCTGCACAACTAAGTGTCCGATAAAATCAAGTGTGCACTGCGCAATGCCATCTGTGGCAAGATGCACACTGGGTAAATGTAGTGGCGGCTGGGCCCCAGGCGGAGAGCTGTTTGGCGCACGTCCTTCCGCCGCCAAGGATCGCAGGGCAACATTCTTTGCCTCCTGTCTCCTCCTCCTCCTACTCAGCTTCCTCCTCCTCTTCTTCCACCTGCTCATCCAGTCAGCCACACACCTTCACCACCAACTTCAGCACAGCCCGGGGTAAACGTCAGCAGGCCGTTCTGAAACTCATATGTTTGGGGGACAGGACCCACACCGCACAGGAGTTGTGGCGGGGTATAGAACAACAGACCGACGAGTGGTTGCTGCCGGTGAGCCTCAAGCCCGGCCTGGTGGTGTGAGATAATGGGCGAAATCTCGTTGCAGCTCTGGGACTAGCCGGTTTGACGCACATCCCTTGCCTGGTGCATGTGCTGAATTTGGTGGTGCAGAAGTTCATTCGCAACTACCCCGACATGTCAGAGCTGCTGCATAAAGTGCGGGCCGTCTGTTCGCGCTTCCGGCGTTCACACCCTGCTGCTGCACGCCTGTCTGCGCTACAGCATAACTTCGGCCTTCCCGCTCACCGCCTCATATGCGATGTGCCCACCAGGTGGAACTCCACCTTGCACATGCTGGACAGACTGTGCGAGCAGCAGCAGGCCATAGTGGAGTTTCAGCTGCAGCACGCACGCACTGCGGAACAGCACCACTTCACCACCAATGACTGGGCCTCCATGCGAGACCTGTGTGCCCTGTTGCGCTGTTTCGAGTACTCCACCAACATGGCCAGTGGCGATGACACCGTTATCAGCGTTACAATACCACTTCTATGTCTCCTTGAGAAAACACTTAGGGCGATGATGGAAGAGGAGGTGGCCCAGGAGGAAGAGGGGTCATTTTTAGCACTTTCAGGCCAGTCTCTTCTAAGTGACTCAGAGGGAGGTTTTTTGCAACACCAGAGGCCAGGTACAAATGTGGCCAGACAGGGCCCACTACTGGAGGACGAGGATGAGGAGGAGGTGGAGGAGGATGAGGATGAAGCATGTTCACAGCGGGGTGGCACCCAAAGCAGCTCGGGCCCATCACTGGTGCGTGGCTGGGGGGAAACACAGGACGATGATGATACGCCTCCCACAGAGGACAGCTTGTCCTTACCTCTGGGCAGCCTGGCACACATGAGCGACAGCAGAGTTGCCCACATTTTAAAGTGTGCGGACTACTGGGTTGCCACCCTGCTGGATCCCCGGTACAAAGACAATGTGCCCACCTTACTTCCTACACTGGAGCGTGATAGGAAGATGCGCGAGTACAAGCGCACGTTGGTAGACGCGCTACTGAGAGCATTCCCAAATGTCACAGGGGAACCAGTGGAAGCCCAAGGCGAAGGCAGAGGAGGAGCAAGAGGTCGCCAACGCAGCTGTGTCACGGCCAGCTCCTCTGAGGGCAGGGTTAGCATGGCAGAGATGTGGAAAAGTTTTGTCACCACGTCACAGCTAACTGCACCACCACCTGATACGGAACGTGTTAGCAGGAGGCAACATTTCACTAACATGGTGGAACAGTACCTGTGCACACCCCTCCACGTACTGACTGATGGTTCGGCCCAATTCAACTTCTGGGTCTCCAAATTGTCCACGTGGCCAGAGCTAGCCTTTTATGCCTTGGAGGTGCTGGCCTGCCCGGCAGCCAGCGTTTTGTCTGAACGTGTATTCAGCACGGCAGGGGGCGTCATTACAGACAAACGCAGCCGCCTGTCTACAGCCAATGTGGACAAGCTGACGTTCATAAAAATGAACCAGGCATGGATCCCACAGGACCTGTCCATCCCTTGTGCAGATTAGACATTAACTACCTCCCCTTAACAATATATTATTGTACTCCAGGGCACTTCCTCATTCAATCCTATTTTTATTTTCATTTTACCATTATATTGCGGGGCAACCCAAAGTTGAATGAACCTCTCCTCTGTCTGGGTGCCGGGGCCTAAATGTGTGACAGTGGCCTGTTCCAGTGGTGGGTGACGTGAAGCCTGATTCTCTGCTATGACATGAAGACTGATTCTCTGCTGACATGAAGCCAGATTCTCTGTTACGCGACCTCTCTCCTCTGCCTGGGTGCCTGGGCCTAAATATGTGACAGTGGCCTGTTCCAGTGGTGGGTGACGTGAAGCCTGATTCTCTGCTATGACATGAAGACTGATTCTGTGCTGACATGAAGCCAGATTCTCTGTTACGGGACCTCTCTCCTCTGTCTGGGTGCCGGGGCCTAAATATGTGACAGTGGCCTGTTCCAGTGGTGGGTGACGTGAAGCCTGATTCTCTGCTATGACATGAAGACTGATTCTCTGCTGACATGAAGCCTGAATCTCTGTTATGGGACCTCTCTCCTCTGCCTGGGTGCCTGGGCCTAAATATGTGACAGTGGCCTGTTCCAGTGGTGGGTGACGTGAAGCCTGATTCTCTGCTATGACATGAAGACTGATTCTCTGCTGACATGAAGCCTGAATCTCTGTTATGGGACCTCTCTCATCTGCCTGGGTGCCTGGGCCTAAATATGTGACAGTGGCCTGTTCCGGTGGTGGGTGACGTGAAGCCTGATTCTCTGCTATGACATGAAGACTGATTCTCTGCTGACATGAAGCCTGAATCTCTGTTATGGGAACTCTCTCCTCTGCCTGGGTGCCTGGGCCTAAATATGTGACAGTGGCCTGTTCCAGTGGTGGGTGACGTGAAGCCTGATTCTCTGCTATGACATGCAGACTGATTCTCTGCTAACATGAAGCCAGATTCTCTGTTACGGGACCTCTCTCCTCTGCCTGGGTGCCTGGGCATAAATATCTGACAATGGACTGTTCCAGTGTTGGGTGACGTAAAGCCTGATTCTCTGCTATGACATGCAGACTGATTCTCTGCTGACATGAAGCCAGATTCTCTGTTACGGGACCTCTCTCCTCTGTCTGGGTGCCGGGGCCTAAATATGTGACAGTGGCCTGTTCCAGTGGTGGGTGACGTGAAGCCTTATTCTCTGCTATGACATGAAGACTGATTCTCTGCTGACATGAAGCCTGAATCTCTGTTATGGGACCTCTCTCCCCTGCCTGGGTGCCTGGGCCTAAATATGTGACAGTGGCCTGTTCCAGTGGTGGGTGACGTGAAGCCTGATTCTCTGCTATGACATGAAGACTGATTCTCTGCTGACATGAAGCCTGAATCTCTGTTATGGGACCTCTCTCCTCTGACTGGGTGCCTGGGCCTAAATATGTGACAGTGGCCTGTTCCAGTGGTGGGTGATGTGAAGCCTGATTCTCTGCTATGACATGAAGACTGATTCTCTGCTGACATGAAGCATGAATCTCTGTTATGGGACCTCTCTCCTCTGCCTGGGTGCCTGGGCCTAAATATGTGACAATAGACTGTTCCAGTGTTGGGTGACGTAAAGCCTGATTCTCTGCTATGACATGCAGACTGATTCTCTGCTAGCATGAAGCCAGATTCTCTGTTACGGGACCTCTCTCCTCTGCCTGGGTGCCTGGGCCTAAATATCTGACAATGGACTGTTACAGTGGTGGGTGACGTGAAGCCAGATTCTCTGCTATGACATGCAGACTGATTCTCTGCTGACATGAAGCCAGATTCTCTGTTACGGGACCTCTCTCCTCTGCCTGGGTGCCGGGGCCTAAATATATGACAATGGACTGTTCCAGTGTTGGGTGACGTAAAGCCTGATTCTCTGCTATGACATGCAGACTGATTCTCTGCTAGCATGAAGCCAGATTCTCTGTTACGGGACCTCTCTCCTCTGCCTGGGTGCCTGGGCCTAAATATGTGACAATAGACTGTTCCAGTGTTGGGTGACGTAAAGCCTGATTCTCTGCTATGACATGCAGACTGATTCTCTGCTGACATGAAGCCAGATTCTCTGTTACGGGACCTCTCTCCTCTGCCTGGGTGCCGGGGCCTAAATATATGACAATGGACTGTTACAGTGGTGGGTGACGTGAAGCCAGATTCTCTGCTATGGCATGAAGACTGATTCTCTGCTAACATGAAGCCAGATTCTCTGTTATGGGACCTCTCTCCTCTGCCTGGGTGCCTGGGCCTAAATATCTGACAATGGACTGTTCCAGTGTTGGGTGACGTAAAGCCTGATTCTCTGCTATGACATGCAGACTGATTCTCTGCTGACATGAAGCCAGATTCTCTGTTACGGGACCTCTCTCCTCTGCCTGGGCGCCGGGGCCTAAATATATGACAATGGACTGTTACAGTGGTGGGTGACGTGAAGCCAGATTCTCTGCTATGGCATGAAGACTGATTCTCTGCTGACGTAAAGCCAGATTCTCTGCTATGGGACCTCTCTCCAATTGATATTGGTTTATTTTTATATATTTTATTTTTATTTTAATTCATTTCCCTATCCACATTTGGCCTGTTCCAGTGGTGGGTGACGTGAAGCCTGATTCTCTGCTATGACATGAAGACTGATTCTCTGCTGACATGAAGCCTGAATCTCTGTTATGGGACCTCTCTCCTCTGCCTGGGTGCCTGGGCCTAAATATGTGACAATGGACTGTTCCAGTGTTGGGTGACGTAAAGCCTGATTCTCTGCTATGACATGCAGACTGATTCTCTGCTACGGGACCTCTCTCCTCTGCCTGGGTGCCTGGGCCTAAATATCTGACAATGGACTGTTCCAGTGTTGGGTGACGTAAAGCCTGATTCTCTGCTATGACATGCAGACTGATTCTTTGCTGACATGAAGCCAGATTCTCTGTTACGGGACCTCTCTCCTCTGCCTGGACGCCGGGGTCTAAATATATGACAATGGACTGTTACAGTGGTGGGTGACGTGAAGCCAGATTCTCTGCTATGGCATGAAGACTGATTCTCTGCTGACATGAAGCCTGAATCTCTGTTATGGGACCTCTCTCCTCTGCCTGGGTGCCTGGGCCTAAATATGTGACAATGGACTGTTCCAGTGTTGGGTGACGTAAAGCCTGATTCTCTGCTATGACATGCAGACTGATTCTCTGCTACGGGACCTCTCTCCTCTGCCTGGGTGCCTGGGCCTAAATATCTGACAATGGACTGTTCCAGTGTTGGGTGACGTAAAGCCTGATTCTCTGCTATGACATGCAGACTGATTCTTTGCTGACATGAAGCCAGATTCTCTGTTACGGGACCTCTCTCCTCTGCCTGGACGCCGGGGCCTAAATATATGACAATGGACTGTTACAGTGGTGGGTGACGTGAAGCCAGATTCTCTGCTATGGCATGAAGACTGATTCTCTGCTGACGTGAAGCCAGATTCTCTGCTATGGGACCTCTCTCCAATTGATATTGGTTTATTTTTATATATTTTATTTTTATTTTAATTCATTTCCCTATCCACATTTGGCCTGTTCCAGTGGTGGGTGACGTGAAGCCTGATTCTCTGCTATGACATGAAGACTGATTCTCTGCTGACATGAAGCCTGAATCTCTGTTATGGGACCTCTCTCCTCTGCCTGGGTGCCTGGGCCTAAATATGTGACAATGGACTGTTCCAGTGTTGGGTGACGTAAAGCCTGATTCTCTGCTATGACATGCAGACTGATTCTCTGCTACGGGACCTCTCTCCTCTGCCTGGGTGCCTGGGCCTAAATATCTGACAATGGACTGTTCCAGTGTTGGGTGACGTAAAGCCTGATTCTCTGCTATGACATGCAGACTGATTCTCTGCTGACATGAAGCCAGATTCTCTGCTACGGGACCTCTCTCCTCTGCCTGGGCCTAAATATCTGACAATGGACTGTTCCAGTGTTAGGTGACGTGAAGCCAGATTCTCTGCTATGGCATGAAGACTGATTCTCTGCTGACGTGAAGCCAGATTCTCTGCTATGGGACCTCTCTCCAATTGATATTGGTTTATTTTTATATATTTTATTTTAATTCATTTCCCTATCCACATTTGTTTGCATGGGATTTACCTACACGTTGCTGCCTTTTGCAGCCCTCTAGCTCTTTCCTGGGCTGTTTTACAGCCTTTTTAGTGCCGAAAAGTTCGGGTTCGGGACGAAGTTCGGGTCGGGTTTGGATCCCGAACCCGAACATTTCCAGAAAGTTCGGCCGAACTTCTCGAACCCGAACATCCAGGTGTTCACTCAACTCTAGTTGCAGCCTCTTCCTGTGTCCCGCCCTGTATGTCCATATATGGAGTCAGTGCTTGTATTTCAGAAATTTTTCTGCTGTGATTCGAACCCACGACCTTCTGTATCAGAGGCAAAGCACCTAACCACAAGACCATAACAGCTGCCTTGCTCCTGACTGAAAAAATATGAGACTTCTACTGTTATAGCTGGCTAAGTGTACATCTATACACATGACAGCTGCTCATATATAGAGATATAGCAGAGCTGAGTGTGCTGGGACAGCTGTCATATAGAGATATAGCAGTGCTGGGTGTGTTGGGGCAGCTGTCATGTGTATAGATGTACACTTAGCCAGCTATAACAGTAGAAGTCTCATATTTTTTCAATCAGTTGCAATGCAGCCTTTATGGTAAGATTAGCGAGGGGGGCCTGGTCGATATTTAACTAACTTGAAAATAAACACACACGCTGCCGGGGCGCCGGGCCCCCTTGGCAGCCCGGGCCCCGAAGCAGCTGCTTCCCCGGTAGTTGCGCCACTGGGTGGGTTACTGTAGATGTCACTGTTATTGTATATACGACACAAACAAACATTAAATACCCGTGCAAAGCCGGGTCCTTCTGCTTGTTAAAATTTTTTTAAAAAATATTGCATTAACATAAGTATTTAAACCCTTTAGGCCTCCTGAACACAGACGTTTTTTTCCCCCGTTTACTGGCCGTTTTTTGCATTCATTTCAATGGTTCCGCAAAAAAAACGGAATGTACTCCGTATGCATTCCATTTCCGTATTTCCGTTTTTCCGTTCCGTTTTAGCATAGAACATGTCCTATTATTGCCCGCAAATCAATTGGGTCCGCAAAAAAAACGGAACACATACGGAAATGCATCCGTATGTCTTCCGTTTCCGTTCCGTTTTTTGCTGAACCATCTATTGAAAATGTTATGCTCAGCCCAATTTTATCTATCTAATTACTGTATACTGTATATGCCATACGGAAAAACGGAACGGAAAAACGGAACAGAAACGGAAACACAACGGAAACAAAAAACGGAACAACGGATCCATGAAAAACGGACCGCAAAACACTGAAAAAGCCATACGGTCGTGTGCAATAGGCCTTACTCAGGACATTGTTGAAGCACCTTTGGCAGTGGTTACAGCCTCCAGGCTTCTTGGGTATGATGCCACAAAGTTTGCACACCTGGATTTGAGGATTTTCTGCCATTTTTCTCTGCAGACACTCTCAAGCTCTGTCAGGGTGGATGGGGACTGTTGGTGGACAGCCATTTTCAGGTCTCTCCAGAGATATTCAATTGGGTTCAAGTCAGGGCTCTGGCTGGGTCACTCAAGGACATTCACAGAGTTCTCCCTAAGTTACTCCTGTGTTGTCTTGGCTGTGTGCTTAGGGTCACTGTCCTCTTGGAAGGTAAATCGTCTGACCAGTCTAAGGTCTAGAGCACTCTAGATCAGGCTTCATTAAGAATATCTCTGTATTTTGCTCCATACAGTTTTCCCTCAACCCTGACTAGTCTTCCTGTTTCATCTGCTGAAAAATACCCCAACAGCATGATGCTGCCATCATCATGTATCACTGTAGGGATGGTATTAGGCAGTACCTGGTTTCCTCCAGACATGATGCTTAGAATAGAGGCCAAAAAGTTCAATCTTGCTTTCATCAGACCAGAGAATCTTGTTTCTCAAAGTCTGACAGTGCTTTGGGGGCTTTTGTACAAACTCCAGGTGGGCTTTCATGTGTCTTTTACTGAGGAGAGGTTTATTTTTGGCTATTCTGCCATAAAACCCAGATTGGTGGAGTGCAGCAATGATGTTTGACCTTCTGGAAGTTTCTTCCATCTTTATATAGGTTCTTTGGAACTCAGGCAGAGTTTTTTTTTTACGAAGGCCCCCTCTCCTGATTACTTAGTTTGGTGGGGGTGGCTTGCTCTAGGAGGAATCCTGGTTGTTCCAAACTTCTTCCATTTAAGAATTTTGTAGGTCACTGTGGTCTTGAGAACTTTCTGTACAGTGGAAATGTTTTTTGTACTCTTCAAGCAACACACAGATCTGCTATCAGAAAGCAGGATATTCCAGAGGGTATAAGCAAAATCACAGTAAAAAGAGGAATAACCCTCCTTAAAATATAAACTTTATTGATGACATTTAAAAAAGGTAGTGCCTAATCATGGGAATTCTAAGATTGGTTGAAGGAGAATTGGAGAGTGTCCTTGGCCCAGTAGGTAAACCATATCCTCTCATGATGTGGTCTGGATGGTACCAGCTGTGTGATAATCGGACAGGGAACTAGTAAGGGAAGCTATCCTTGTCTTTCCTTACCTAAAGTGGAATAGCCGCCCTGATAAGAGCGATCCCACTGTCTTTGAAGCTGGCCCTAGGAAGTCCTGACCTAGAAGACAGATGTTAGGAGACTAAAGGGATGCCTAACTGAAGGGTGACATGGTGGCTGATGGAGCCAGCAGTATAGGGTATGTAATAGTATGTTGTAGGGACAAGAATGTGTAGAAGGCTCCAGGGTCTAGTATATCCGGATCCAGTAAACCAAGGGGAACCTTGAGGTGGATCACCCCCCAACGTGCAGAGGTATAAGTGGATGGATACTCTGCTGTGTGGGGTAGAGATCCACCCCAACCTGCCCTACTGTAGCGGGATAGACGTCCTAGTTAGACGGTCAGGTTATGGCCAGAAAGCCTGACTAATTGTGAATCAGATGAAAAACAGTGGGGAAGGGAACCCTAATGCCATTTAACACATATAGATAACTTGATAAAGGTATAGGTTCCTAATTACAGTATATGATATGACTAAGCCTGAATGGAATGTTAAAAAGAAAACAAAAAATATTTTAATTATAGGTACATTAAAACTGGGGCTGCAGCCCTCTGAATCAAAACCTGATCAGGCTAAAGGGTGCAACACCAGAGGTGAGAGGTTTATATGGAGAGTTTGACCTGAACACCATTTGTGGATAATATTTTAACCCCTTAAGGACTCAGCCCTATTTCACCTTAAGGACTTGGCCATTTTTTGCAAATCTGACCAGTGTCACTTTAAGTGCTGATAACTTTAAAACGCTTTGACTTATCCAGGCCATTCTGAGACTGTTTTTTCGTCACATATTGTACTCCATGACACTGGTAAAATGAAGTTAAAAAAAATCATTTTTATTTATAAAAAAATACCAAATTTACCAAAAATTTGTAAAAAATTGCAAATTTCCAAGTTTCAATTTCTCTACTTTTATAATACATAGTAATACCTCCAAAAATAGTTATTACTTTACATTCCCCATATGTCTACTTCATGTTTGGATCATTTTTGGAATTATATTTTATTTTCTGGGGATGTTACAAGGCTTAGAAGTTTCAAAAACCCAATTTTTAGGGACCAGTTCAGGTCTGAAGTCACTTTGCGAGGCTTACATAATAGAAACTACCAAAAAATGACCCCATTCTAGAAACTACACCCCTCAAGGTATTCAAAACTGATTTTACAAACATCGTTAACCCTTTAGGTGTTCCACAAGAATTAATGGAAAATAGAGATACAATTTCAAAATTTCCCTTTTTTGGCAGATTTTCCATTTTAATAATTTTTTTCCAGTTACAAAGCAAGGGTTAACAGCCAAATCAAACTCAATATTTATGGTTCTGATTCTGTAGTTTACAGAAACACCCCATATGTGGTCGTAAACCGCTGTACGGGCACACGGCAGGGCGCAGAAGGAAAGGAATGCCATACGGTTTTTGGAAGGCAGATTTTGCTGGACAGTTTTTTTTGACACCATGTCCCATTTGAAGCCCCCCTGATGCACCCCTAGAGTAGAAACTCCAAAAAAGTGACCCCATTTTAGAAACTACGGGATAGGGTGGCAGTTTTGTTGGTACTAGTTTAGGGTACATATGATTTTTGGTTGCTCTATATTACACTTTTTGTGAGGCAAGGTAACAAGAAATAGCTGTTTTGGCACCGTTTTTATTTTTTGTTATTTACAACATTCATCTGACAGGTTAGAACTTGTGATATTTTTATAGACCAGGTTGTCACGGATGCGGCGATACCTAATATGTATACTTTTTTTTTATTTATGTAAGTTTTACACAATGATTTCTTTTTTTAAACAAAAAAAAATCATGTTTTAGTGTTTCCATAGTCTGAGAGCCATAATTTTTTTTAGTTTTTGGGCGATTACCTTGGGTAGAGTATGATTTTGCGGGATGAGATGACGGTTTTATTGGCCCTATTTTGGGGTGTGTGTGACTTTTTGATTGCTTGCTATTACACTTTTTGTGATGTAAGGTGACAAAAAATGGCTTTTTTTACACTGTTTTTATTTTAATTTTTTTACGGTATTCACCTGAAGGGTTAGGTCATGTGATATTTTTATAGAGCAAGTTATTATATATGCTGCGATACCTAATATGTATACTTTTTTTTATTTATGTAAGTTTTACACAATGATTTCATTTTTGAAGCAAAAAAAAACATGTTTTAGTGTTTCCATAGTCTGAGAGCCATAAGTTTATTTTTACTTGAAACTTTTAATTTTTTGGGGGGGGAAATTTTATTTTTTAAACTTTTTTTTTTACTTTATTTTTTGTCCCACTTTGGGACTTCAACTTTTGGGGGTCTAATCCCTTTTACAATGCATTCCAATACTTCTGTATTAGAATGCATTGGCTGTATGAGTAATACTGTGTGTATTACTCATACAGCTTCCGGCCTGTGAGATCCAGGGGGCTGGATCTCACAGGCTCGTCACCGGAAGGCAGCGCAATGCCTTCCTTAGACATCGCGCTGCCTTCCATGCCATCGGGTCCCCCCTACAGCCGCATGGGGACCCGATGGCACCGCCGGCCGCTGGATAAGGTAAAAGCTGCAAACCGCAGGTCTGAATTGACCTGTGGTTTGCGGCGATCGCCGACACGGGGTGGGTTCACGGGACCCCCCCTGGCGTTGACAGGATGCACGCTTAATGATTTCAGCGGACATCCTGTTGCGATTAACCCCCGCCGTACCGGTACGTCCTAAGTCCTTAAGGGGTTAAAGTGAGGTGATAGACTGAGTAACCCTGTGTAAATAAAAAACCCTTATAATATCAATCACTGCGCATGAGCAATATCTCCACCAAGGAGGTTGGAGATACTGCTAGTGCTAATGCTGAGTGATAATTGCCACAAAAAAAAACACCTGCTTGTACAGGCTCTAGACACCACATTGAATCCTGAGAAGCTTCTCAGGGCTAGCGTCTCAGATTAAAGGCGCGTACAGACATTGTTTCTATGCCTGTGCCCAAACAGAGGGCTAACATCTAAGCCCCTGTTTTTCTGCACCCTCCAGTGTGTTGCGCAACGCGTTTCTATGTGGCTATCACGCCGCATTTCATCAGGAGCAAGATTTGACCTAACTTTGGAGGATAAACTAGTGTGGCATGAACACCATTCGCCTATAGTAGTGTGCAAATGATGTGCCTCCCGATGCTGTGGCAGTCAGGGAACCCTAATGCCCCCAGAGTAGGGTCAGGTCTAAAATTGTAGATAATTATAGAATACTCTAATAATATGACCACAAATTGGGTCCATCTGGTTATGTAGGCCCATGTCCTAGATAGTCATAAAAGTCTAATATTGTAGATAGTGTGGGGTTTCACTCTGGTAGATAGGGTAAGCGAGCGCAGTACAGAGGCCAAACACAAGTTCTTAACTCAAAACGTCAGTGTTTATTCACACTTGAGGCAATTGCACAACACAGCAGCGGCCCTCCAGCACGGCACAAAGCCTCAGATCCCAAAAACAGAGACATCTCCGCTGAGCCCAGCTGCCAATTTAAGGACAGCCAGGTGCTGCCAAAACCCAGACCGGCACTTAAACTCCGGACCGGTATTTGACCACACCTGGCTGGAAACCAGCCCAGCCTCACATGCTGGGAGGAAAATGCCTGCCTTTCCAGACACAACCCCTCACTGTGTCACATACCTTCCCCCCTTTGTTCAACCCTGAGGGGGTGGACACACGCCGGACAATACACCAGGGACAGGGCATCTGCGTTTCCCTGCAACCGGCCTGCTCTGTGTCCTACCAAGAACTTAAAGTTCTGCAGAGACAAAAACCATCTGATGACCCAGGCATTCCTGTCTTTGGCCTGGCTCATCCACTTGAGAGGGGAGTGGTCGGTCACCAGGCAGAACTTTCCCCCCAACAAATAGTAGCAGAGAGACTTGAGTGCCCACTTGATAGCCAGGCACTCTCTCTCCACTATACTGTACCTGGTTTCAGCTGGGGTGAGCTTGCAGCTTAGGAAGACAACGGGATGCTCCTTACTGTCCACAGTCGGCACCAGAACCATAACCCAATCACCCGGGTTAAAGATCCAGACCTGAGCCTGCCGATTATAGACCCTACTCCAGCACAGCACAAAGCCTCAGATCCCCAAAACAGAGACATTTCTGCTTAGCCCAGCTGCCAATTTAAGGACAGCCAGGTGCTGCCAAAACCCGGCACTTAAACTCCGGTCCGGTATTTGACCTCACCTGGCTGGAAACCAGCCCAGCCGCACATGCTGGGAGGAAAATGCCTGCCTTTCCAGACATAACCCCTCACTGTGTCACAATAGTTATAGTATACTCTAATGATATGACCATTAGGTTATGTGGGCCCATGTCCTAGATAGTAATAAAAGTCAAAAATTCTAGATAGTTATATTATATTCTAATGATATGACCACAAAATTGGGTCCATCTTGTTATGTGGGCCCATGCCCTAGATAGTCATACATGTTTCCTCCTGTAGATCAGGGGGGCTCATGCCAGAGTGACAAAATAGAGTATGGTTGATAACTATTCCAAGGATAGCCAGATCTGGCCTCCACAAAATCCTGTCTGTAAGATCTACAGGCACTTCTTTTCTCCTCATGCATTGTTTTTTGCTCTGATATACATTGTCAACTGTGAAATGGATGGCCCCAGATCTATATTTCAAGTGTTATGGCAAAGGGTCTGAATACTTATGCCCAAGCAAAATTTAAGTTTTTCTTTTTTACAAAATTTACAAAAATGTCTAAAAATCTGTTCTCGCTTTCTGATTATGGAGTACTGAATGCAGAATAATGGAGGAAAATATGACTTTTAAAAAAAATTACAGCACAGGGCCACAACATAACAAAATGTGAAAAAAGTGAAAAGAAGACTTCTGAACAGGGGCATAGCTATGGAGGAAGCAGGGGAAGTGGCTGCTTTGGGTCCTGAACTCAGAAGGGGCCCACCCAGGAGGAGCACTGAAAGATTGTATTTTTATTATACAATGACATTATTTACAAAAACACTGTAGGAAATGGACAGAGAAGCTGCAGGGCCTCATCTGAGAGAACAGTCTTGACTAGCCACAGGAGTGGAAGTTGCACAGGAGTCGGGAGTTGCGAATAAGTTGCTGGGGATGGGGACAATAAAATTTTTTGCTTTGGGGCCCAGTCATTTTTACTTACTCCATTGCTTCCGAATGCATTGTATATCAGTCTGCACTGCTCTATAACATGCTGCATTTTCATAGGGGTAGTTTCCCTTTTAAGGCTTATTTCCATCATACAAAGTGATGATATATTGCTAGGATATATTCATTACCTTATGATCATGATCTCTGGGACCTCCATGATCCTGAGAATAAAAAGATCATTAAATCATAAATTATATAGAGTATACAAATCCTTGTAATCTACGTTTCTTGAACTTTTTACTTCTTTACTTCAAGGGAGCTCAGAAACTGAGTAAACACTACAGTGTTTGCCTTAAAACATAGCAACAAAACCTGCTTTCTGTGAGAAACCTTATCCAGTTCTAGACGTCATGATTGACTGGAAGATTCAAGACTCTGAATGAATCACTCACAATAGCAGCATGAGAACAATTCTACATTTACACCATTAGGTCTTCTTATAAAATTATTATATGATTTAATTCACTATTGTTATACAACAAGACATGAAAATATAACTTCTTTTGTGAAATTTAAACTATTAATTTCCTAAGAATCTTTAAAGCGAAACTTTCACCTCATTTTCACTTTATAAACTAGCAACAGTACCTTATAGATTATCTTCAGTGTGTTCTTATACATGTTAGTGCCGCTTTCCTGCGCTGTTTATTCTTGAAAAAATCATCTTATAAAGTTCACATTTCCTGCTCCAACAGTCACGCAACAAGTCAAGGGGGTATCCCTTCCCTCACCTCTGGCTGTACCTCCCCTGCCCTAACCCCGCCTCTATGCTCTGTAATTGACAGCCGGCTCAGTCGCCGGGACCGCGCTTGTGAATCCTGCGCATGCGCCGTCCTCCTCATTCGCCGCGCGATCCCGTCTTTCTTGCGGAGACAAGCGCGATCCTGTAACAGAATCGCGCATGCGCGGTACGCGATGCCTGCCTGTCTGCTCTCCTGTCTGCTCTCCCTCCCGTGCGCGCGCTCCCCTATCTTCAGGCTCCAAGTGCCCCACGTGATCACTGTAGACTTGCCGCAGATGGCGAATGAGGAGGACGGCGCATGCGCAGGATTCACAAGCGCGGTCCCGGCGACTAAGCCGGCTGTCAATTACAGAGCATAGAGGCGGGGTTAGGGCAGGGGAGGTACAGCCAGAGGTGAGGGAAGGGATACCCCCTTGACTTGTTGCGTGACTGTTGGATCAGGAAATGTGACCTTGATAAGACGATTTTTTTCAAGAATAAACAGCGCAGGAAAGTGGCACTAACATGTATAAGAACACAATAAGGGGTTGGGTCAGCACAACCTGCCTGTAGGTGCAGATCACTATGGCGAAATACATATACAAACGGAAAATGCAAATGTGATCGCACACTACATCCAGCACTCTGCCCTCCATGCTGGATGAGACATTGGTTTATATTTTGGCCAAAGCATAGTAAGCCACTCACCGCGTCAAGGTTGTCTCATGAGTGGTCCCTAACTCTTGTTCCTACCTGTTCATGGGCCATGACAGCCACATAAAATCCAGGGAATGCAGGTCAGCATGCAAGCCAAGTACACTTTGCTTGTAACCCCGTCCGGTGCCATTACAGCTTTCATCGGATCCAGGGATGCAAGTACCAACATGCATGCTGAACCCACCAGTATAAAACTGAGTCTGCTTGTATAGAACCTACCATTAGCCATCTGGCTCCAGGAGAAGTATATGGTGGGTTCAGCATGCATGTTGGTACTTGCATCCCTGGATCCGATGAAAGCTGTAATGGCACCGGACGGGGTTACAAGCAAAGTGTACTTGGCTTGCATGCTGACCTGCATTCCCTGGATTTTATGTGGCTGTCATGGCCCATGAACAGGTAGGAACAAGAGTTAGGGACCACTCATGAGACAACCTTGACGCGGTGAGTGGCTTACTATGCTTTGGCCAAAATATAAACCAATGTCTCATCCAGCATGGAGGGCAGAGTGCTGGATGTAGTGTGCGATCACATTTGCATTTTCCGTATGTATAAGAACACACTGAAGATAATCTATAAGGTACAGTTGCTAGTTTATAAAGTGAAAATGAGGTGAAAGGTTCGCTTTAAGAAATTGTTAGCCTTTATTAAAATTTTGCATTGATGAGCAATCCGCTAATAAACCTCACTTCCGGACATTTAGAAATCAATTATAGGTACATGGATAACAACACAATGTGTAACTATAACAGATAAGAAGTGGGTGAGATGTATCAGTAATGTCATAGGATGCATGAATTTACAAATTGGCAAAACGGATGCAAATTGCACCAAATGTATGAAAGTGAGGCAGCTGGTGTGGGTTTAAAATAAGGTTGAGCGAACCAGTTTCGACTGAACTGAGTTTGGTCTGAACTTTGCTATTTTTCGGATGGTAGAGGAACCTGAATTTTTCAGGGTTCATTTTGGACTAATCTACTAAATCTGCAACGTGTCAACTCGCTGGAATTCAAGCTCGATCGTCTCTACAAGCAGCGGAAAGCCATGAACGATTTTGTAATGCACTAGACAGCCTCAGCAGCATGGAGCATGTGTTGCTTTGAGATCAGACAGTGGCGTGCCCAAGGTGTTTGGCACCAGCAGCGGGTCCTTTCTCTGGCATCCCCCCAATACTTAAATTTTTTTTTTACCCCCTCACAGTAGTATTGCCCTTATTGTATAACCTTTACAATAGTTATGTCCAGATATGTGCCCCCTAATAATATCCACATTGTGCCCCCTCATGGTAGTTATGCCCATATTGTGCCCCCTCATGGAAGTTATGCCCACACTATGCCCCCTCACAGTATTTATTCCCTCATTGTACAACCTTCACAGTAGTTATGCCCACATTGTGCCCCCCTTTAAGTACTTATCCCTTCATTGTGCCCCCTTCACAGTAGTTATGTCCTCTCTGTGCCCCTTTCACAGTAGTAATTCCCTATCTGTGTCCCCTCCACAGTAGTATTGCCCTCTCTGTGCCCCGTTCAGAGTAGTTATGCCCCCTCTGTGCTCCTTCAGGGTCGTTTTGCCCTCACTGTGCCCCATAATAGTTATGCCCCTTCACAGCAATATTGCCCTTTGTGTCCCCTTCACAGTAGTAATACCCTCTGTGCCCCCTTCACAGTAGTAATGCCCAGTCTGTGTCCCATAACCGTTATGCCCCTTCACAGGAGTAAAGCCCTCTGTGTCCCCTTCACAGGAGTAAAGCCCTCTGTGTCCCCTTCACAGTAGTAAAGCCCTCTGTGCCCCATTCACATTAGTAATGTCCTCTGTGCCCCCTTCACAGTAGTAATGCCCATTGTGTCCCCTTCATAGTAGTAATGCCCATTGTGCCCCTTCATAGTAGTAATGCCCATTGTTCCCCCTTCATATTAATAATGCCCATCGTGCCTCCTTCATAGAAGTAATGCCCATTGGTCCCCCTTCATAGTAGTAATGCCCATTGTGCCCCCTTCATAGTAGTAATGCACATTGTGCCCCCTTCATAGTAATAATGCCCATTGTGCCCCCTTCATTGTAGTAAAGTCCCCTGTGCTCCCATGTGTTAATAAAACAGAAAAAACAGTATCTACTCACCTTGTCCCATTTCTGATGCTCAGATCCAGCTCTCCCTCTGCAGGCACAGATCGCTCTGCAGCACTGTGTGAGAGGGGCACAGGCAGATTCCCGGGTTGCAGGCTTCTCAGCACGATCTCTGTCTGCAGGCTGAATGGTGGAGCAGAGAGCAGAAGGCAGAAGTGCACAAGAGAAGGAGTGCGGGGAACTGAGCAGTCATGAGTGACAGGACCGCAGCTCCCTAGCGCTCCAAGAATTAGTACTTTTATCTGTATTGATGGAAGCGTTCATTGTTTCTGGCCCCCTCTTCCTTAGAGCGGGCACCCTGGGCAAACGCCCCCCCCCCCACTTTCTTGGCACGCCACTGGACAGTAAGTAGTTACTCATCTGAGACGTCTGTTGGGTGCTGAAGCCCTTTAAAGAGGCCACTATGATTGTCAGCAGGGACAACTGCGGCATCCCTCGCATAATTATCTTACAGCAGACGCTGCCCCTCATGCAGCAGGGAACCACAGCGGAAGAAGAGCAGTTGATGCATCTTGCTGTCTGCCCTATAGCTGATGGGAATCTTCCATGGAGGAGGCAGATGAGGAAGATGAGGATGTGTCACGGCAGACGTGAGCTCAGTATAAACAATAATACACCAACCAGGCTCTGGACGAGAGACAGGGGAAGGGTCACCTCCTAGTAAATCCCTGACCTCTTTCCCTGCATTGCTCAGCCCACAGGCAGACCGTAAAGGTAGGTGTGCTGTGTCCAGCAGCCTAGACTAATAAAACCCTGAACTCCCTGAGATGGTGAAGTGGGGAGAAAGGAGCAGCCTGCTCGCACAGAACCTGGATGGGCTAGATGACACAAACAACCAAACTAGAAATGCCACTTATCTCTGAGAGCAGGAACAGACAGCCAACCTTTCCTGCAAACTTCCCAGACCAAAATGAACAGTATAATCCGCTCAGAGCACTTAGCTGGAGGCCATTTAAATGAATGACTCCACCCAGTGCACCTGATGAGAGGCGGATCCAGCACGACACCAAAACAAATACTAAACTCGTGCTGCTATCCTGGCCGACCTCCGCATATCGTCAGAGTGGGGCATGACAGTACCCCCCTTCGACGGGTGACCTCCGGACATCCTGGACCAACCTTATCCGGATGGGACCTATGAAAGGCCCTCACCAGTCGGCTGGCGTTGACATCTGACGCCGGAACCCACATCCTCTCCTCAGGACCGTATCCCCTCCAGTGCACCAGGTACTGGAGGGAACCCCGCAGAACTCTCGAGTCGATAATCCTGGAGATCTCGAAGTCCAAGTTTCCCTCGACTAGAACAGGAGGAGGAGGCAATGGCGATGGTACCACCGGTTTAACATATTTTTTTAGTAAAGACCTGTGGAAGACATCATGGATCCTCCAAGTCTGCGGGAGATCCAGCCGAAAGGCCACAGGATTGATCACCGCAGAAATTTTATACGGACCAACAAATCTTGGACCCAGTTTCCAAGATGGCACTCTCAACCTGATATTCTTAGTAGACAGCCACACCAGATCACCCACACACAGGTCCGGACCAGTCACACGTCTCCTGTCAGCCATTTGTTTATACCTCTCACCCATCCTCTCCAAATTCCCTTGAATCCTCCGCCAGATAGAGGACAAGGCAGAAGAGAATCTCTCCTCCTCTGGCATCCCGGAGGAACCAGACCCAGAAAAGGTACCAAACTGAGGATGGAAACCGTATGCACCAAAAAATGGCGACTTACCCGTGGACTCCTGCCTACGGTTATTCAATGCAAATTCTGCTAAGGACAAGAATGAGGACCAGTCCTCCTGATTCTCAGCCACAAAGCACCTCAAGTAGGTCTCCAGGTTTTGATTGGTACGCTCCGTCTGACCATTCGACTGTGGATGAAAAGCTGACAAGAAAGAAAGTTGAATACCAAGCCGAGAGCAGAACGCCCTCCAAAACCTGGAGACAAACTGCGTGCCCCTATCAGAGACCACATCCGAAGGAATACCGTGCAATTTCACAATATTATCCACAAAAATCTGCGCAAGAGTCTTAGCGTTAGGCAGACTCGTTAGTGGTATAAAGTGAGCCATCTTACTGAAACGGTCGACTACCACCAAAATCACTGTTCTCCCGGAGGAACTCGGCAGGTCCGTAATACAGTCCATGGACAAATTATCACGGTCGGCGTGGCTATCACATACGTGACACAGAGGGAGGGAACGAGGAAGGCCCTGCCCAAGTGAGAGGGAAGATGGTGACCCCTGACTCACCTGGCGGCTGGCACCTGGCTGCCCTGACGTCCCTAGACGGGTTCCTCACCCGTACGCCGATCACGTGCCTAAAGCCCTGGCTTTCCCTGAGCTGAGCCCTAGGTAGTGAACAGGGCGATGGGAACACTAGTCTGCACCACTAACTCTAAGGGAAAACACCAAGGGGAGGACAGACAACACAGACTCAACATATAATCCCAGGTGGGCGACAACAGGAGACAACAAGAAGCCCAACAGGGATCCGGAGGGTAGCACTCAGGAACGACAACCAGGATTAACCACTCCAGTGGGTCAGTATAGATGTCCAGGCAGGAAGCTCTATAACTGGCAACTAGAGAAGTGTGAGGGGAGAATATAAGGAGGTAGGGAGTGGCAGACAAGAAACAGCTGAGGAGGAGAAGCTACGGATCCCTGAGAGAGACAAAAAGGATAGCAAGGCAAACACAACAAACAATAACTAAGAAACAACGTGATCTTTAGATATAGAGCGCGCAGCCACCCGCTGCGACTTCCTGACCCCGGGTATAACAGAGTAAGACGTGGCTCTTGATACCCTCGTGACAGTACCCCCCCCTTTCACGAGGGGCCTCCGGACACTCAGGACCAGGTCTCTCCGGATGAGAGGCATGGAAAGTCTGAATTAACCTGTTGGCGTTTACCTCTGACGCTGGAACCCACATTCTTTCCTCGGGACCGTAACCCCTCCAATGCACCAGATACTGAAGAGAGCGGCGGACCCGACGAGAATCAACAATTCTGGCTATTTGAAACTCCAGATTACCAGCCACAATGACAGGAGGAGGTGGCAGCGGCGAAGGTTCTAGAGGTGGAACATACTTCTTGAGTAACGATTTATGGAAGACGTTATGGATCTTAAAAGTCTGAGGTAGCTCCAGGCGAAAAGCCACAGGGTTAATGATGGCTACTATTTTATAGGGACCAATGAACCTAGGACCCAGTTTCCAAGAAGGAACCTTCAACTTAATATTCCTAGTAGACAACCACACATAGTCATTCACTCCTAGGTCCGGACCTGGCGACCGTTTCTTATCGGCCATGCATTTATATTTACCACTCATCTTTTTCAAGTTAACTTGCACCTTCTGCCATACCGATGAAAGAGATGAAGAAAACCTTTCCTCTTCGGGAACCCCAGAAGACCCCCCCTCTTTGAAAGTACAAAATTGGGGATGAAAACCGTATGCACCAAGGAATGGTGACTTGCCAGTGGACTCCTGATAATGATTATTTATGGCAAACTCAGCTAACGGTAAATATGATGACCACAACTCTTGGTTTTCAGACACAAAACACCTTAAATATGTTTCTAGGTTTTGGTTGGTACGCTCAGTCTGTCCATTCGACTGAGGATGGAAAGCTGAGGAAAAGGACAAGTGAACCCCCAAACGGGAACAAAAAGCTTTCCAAAACTTAGAAATAAACTGGGTTCCCCGATCCGAAACCACATCGGAAGGGACCCCGTGAAGCTTCACGATTTCACTGATAAACACCTGAGCGAGAGTTTTAGCATTAGGAAGTGCGGGTAGCGCAATAAAGTGTACCATTTTGCTAAACCTGTCTACTACTACCAAGATAACTGTTTTACCCGCCGACAACGGTAAGTCAGTGATGAAATCCATTGACAGATGTGTCCATGGCCTATTGGGGATGAAAAGTGGCAATAAAGACCCTGCTGGACGTGTATGAGAGACTTTCGCGCGTGCACAAGTAGAACAAGTAGACACGAAATCCATTACATCCTGACGCAACCTTGGCCACCAAAAACGACGAGATAAAAGCTCCAAGGTTGCTTTACTACCCGGGTGTCCAGCAAGTGCCGAATTATGATGTTCTTTTAATAATTCAAGACGCAGGTTTAACGGTACAAACAATTTCTCTGAGGAGCAAGAGGCCGGGGCGTCCCCCTGAGCCTCTAACACCTTTCCCTCTAGAACAGAGTGTACAGCAGAGACAACCACTCCTCTTTGTAAAATAGGTACCGGATCACAAACATTACCCCCTCCAGGGAAACTACGAGATAATGCGTCTGCCTTGGTATTTTTTGCCCCAGGACGATAGGTGATTACAAAGTTAAATCTGGTAAAGAATAGCGACCACCTAGCTTGTCTAGGGGTGAGACGCTTAGCCGATTCTAGGTACAGAAGGTTCTTGTGATCCGTAATCACCGTGACGGGGTGGATTGCTCCCTCTAAGAAGTGACGCCACTCTTCAAGCGCCAGTTTAATCGCCAACAGTTCCCTATTTCCAATATCATAATTCTTCTCCGCAGAAGATAATTTTTTGGAAAAGAAAGCGCAAGGACGCCATTTGCCAGGAGACGGACCCTGAGACAATACAGCTCCCACTCCCACCTCTGACGCATCTACCTCGACAATAAAAGGCTGGGAGACATCAGGTTGAATTAGAACAGGTGCCGAGGTAAACCTCTCCTTTAGAGAGGAAAATGCATCTTTAGCGGCGTCAGACCATTTGGAAAAATCCGTCCCCTTCCTAGTCATGTCGGTAAGGGGTTTAACGATCACTGAATAATTTTTAATGAACTTTCTATAGAAATTAGCGAAACCCAAAAACCGTTGTAGGGCTTTAAGGTTCTCAGGAAGATCCCAATCTAAAATTGCCTGGACCTTCCCAGGATCCATGCGGAAACCTGAAGCAGATAATAGATATCCCAGGAACTGTAATTCCTGAACAGCGAAGACACATTTTTCAATTTTCGCATATAATTTATTCGCCCGTAGGACCTGCAGTACTTGCCTGACATGCACCTCATGTGTTTTCAGATCAGCCGAATAAATTAAGATATCATCTAGGTATATGACTACAAACCTGCCGATGAGATGACTAAAAATATCGTTAACGAAATGTTGGAAGACAGCAGGGGCATTGGTCAGACCGAAAGGCATAACTAGATTTTCATAATGCCCCTGAGTCTTCCACTCATCCCCTTCCCTGATACGAATCAGATTGTAGGCCCCCCTAAGATCAAGTTTAGAGAACCACTTAGCACCCGCAATCTGATTAAAAAGGTCAGGAATGAGAGGAAGAGGGTATGGGTCACGGATGGTTATCTGGTTTAACTCACGGAAATCTAAGCAAGGACGCAGGCCCCCATCTTTCTTTTTAACAAAGAAAAACCCTGCAGCCACGGGTGAAGAAGAGGGTCTGATGTGTCCCTTAGCCAGACTCTCGGAGATATAATCTTTCATGGCTTGTCTCTCGGGACCCAAAAGATTATACAACCTGGACTTGGGTAATTTTGCCCCGGGAATCAGGTTAACCGGGCAATCATAAGGACGATGAGGTGGTAGTTTCTGACAACCCTTTTCAGAAAAAACGTCCTCAAAGTCCGAAATAAATGTAGGTAGGGAAGCTATGGAGGCGATTAAGCAATTGTTATTTAAGCAATTCTCTCTGCAATGCTCACTCCACTCCAATATCTCCCTGGCCTGCCAATCCACCACTGGATTGTGCGCTACCAACCAGGGAAGACCCAATACCACCGGAGAGGGAAGGCCCTCCAGAACGTAACATGAAAGACACTTATTATGGTGGTTCCCTACCCGAAGGTGTAAATTACGAACAATGTGGGTGAGGTTTCTCTGAGACAGAGGAGCAGAATCTATAGCGAATACGGGAATAGGTCTCTGCAGCGTACAGAGAGACAAACCCATAGTGAGGGCAAAATGGGCATCAATCAAGTTTACCCCTGCTCCACTGTCTAGAAAAACAGAAATAGACTCCGTCTTAACACCAAAAACAATGACCGCTGGTAACACAAATTGAGATGTTCGTATGGAGGAAACGTATACCCCCCGGCTGACATCCTCCGCACAGCCCGGGGTTAGTAGTTTTCCGACGGTCTTTTGTCTTTGAGAAAGGAGGGACAGACATTAATGAAATGACCCCTCCCCCCACAGAAAAAACAAGCCCCCCCCCCTACGGCGAACCTCGGGAGGACGGACCTGACGAGAAGTTCCGCCTAGCTGCATAGGCTCATCTAAGTCAGTACAGGCTGACTGTTGCTTGGGAGAGGTAACCAATTGCTCCGGAATTTTCGATCTAAGACGTCTATCTATTCTGATAGAGAGGGACATAACAGCATCAAGGGAAAGGGGGGTCTCATACAGCGCCAGTGCATCCTTAACCCTTTCAGATAACCCAGAGCAGAACTGACTCCTGAGAGCCGGGTCGTTCCACTGAGTATCCGTAGCCCACCTACGGAACTCTGAGCAATATTCCTCTGCTGACCGATCTCCCTGTAGGAGTCTCCGTAACTTCGACTCAGCCAGGGCGACTCGGTCAGGGTCATCATATATGAGACCCAAAGCCCCAAAAAATCCCTCCACTGACCGAAGAGCCTGAGAACCAGGGGGTAACGAGAACGCCCAGGATTGCGGATCCCCCTGAAGCAGGGAAATGACAATCCCTACCCGCTGTTCTTCATGACCTGAGGAGTAAGGGCGCAACTTAAAATATAATTTGCAGGCCTCAAGGAACGTCGCAAATTTGTCCCTTCCCCCAGATAATCTGTCGGGAAGAGCAACCTTGGGTTCAGTGACAACCTGGTTACCCATAGCAACCGCTGGGGGTGCGGTCTGCTGCATTTGCTGCTGTTGTTGGAGAACAGACGCCTTCAATCCTGCCACCTCCAAAGACAGGCTTTGAAGCTGTTCTGCCAAGGCATCAATAGGATCCATATTGGATTCTAAGTAGAGAGAGAGAGAGAAAAAAAAAAAAACAACAAACAAAAAATTAAATAAATTTTTTTTATTTTTTTTTCTCAAAAAGTAAGGGCCAGTTATAATATCACGGTCGGCGTGGCTATCACATACGTGACACAGAGGGAGGGAACGAGGAAGGCCCTGCCCAAGTGAGAGGGAAGATGGTGACCCCTGACTCACCTGGCGGCTGGCACCTGGCTGCCCTGACGTCCCTAGACGGGTTCCTCACCCGTACGCCGATCACGTGCCTAAAGCCCTGGCTTTCCCTGAGCTGAGCCCTAGGTAGTGAACAGGGCGATGGGAACACTAGTCCGCACCACTAACTCTAAGGGAAAACACCAAGGGGAGGACAGACAACACAGACTCAACATATAATCCCAGGTGGGCGACAACAGGAGACAACAAGAAGCCCAACAGGGATCCGGAGGGTAGCACTCAGGAACGACAACCAGGATTAACCACTCCAGTGGGTCAGTATAGATGTCCAGGCAGGAAGCTCTATAACTGGCAACTAGAGAAGTGTGAGGGGAGAATATAAGGAGGTAGGGAGTGGCAGACAAGAAACAGCTGAGGAGGAGAAGCTACGGATCCCTGAGAGAGACAAAAAGGATAGCAAGGCAAACACAACAAACAATAACTAAGAAACAACGTGACTTCCTGACCCCGGGTATAACGGAGTCAGACGTGGCTCTTGATACCCTCGTGACACAAATGCGTCCAAGGACGAGATGGAATAGACAATGGAAGAAGTGAACCAGGCGGTCGAGTATGAGCAACCTTTGACCGAGCGCAGGTTTCACAAGCTGTCACGTAATTCTCAATACTCTTACACAATCCTGGCCACCAGAACCTCCGGGACACCAGATCACAGGTGGACTTACCACCAGGATGTCCAGCGAGAACAGTATCGTGATGTTCCTTGAACACCTTGTATCGTGGGCCCTCAGGAACAAACAACCTCCCTGGGGGACACGAACCAGGAGCCCCCTCCTGAGCTCCCAACACCTCCATCTCCAATTCAGGGTACAGAGCGGAGACCACCACCCCATCCGCCAAAATCGGCGCTGGATCTTCAGAATCACCTCCCCCGGGGAAGCTGCGAGACAAGGCATCTGCCTTGACGTTCTTGACCCCTGGGCGAAAGGTAACCACGAAATTGAACCTGGTAAAAAACAATGACCATCTGGCCTGTCTAGGGTTCAGACGCTTGGCAGATTGCAGGTAAGCCAAATTCTTATGGTCTGCATACACAGTAACGGGTTGAGACGCCCCCTCTAACCAGTGACACCATTCCTCAAAGGCCAACTTGATAGCCAACAACTCCCTATCTCCAACATCATAATTCCTCTCGGCGACCGAGAGCTTCCTGGAGAAGAAGGCACACGGAACCCACTTGCCAGGAGAAGGACCCTGCGAAAGCACCGCCCCAACCCCCACCTCTGATGCATCAACCTCCACCACGAATGGCTGAGATACATCCGGCTGCACTAGAATGGGAGCAGACGCAAAACGCTCCCTAATAGCCGAAAAGGCCTGCAATGCCTCATCCGACCAGACAGAGACATCAGCGCCCTTCTTGGTCATATCAGTAAGAGGTTTGACTAGAGTGGAATAATTCTAAATACATTTTCTATAATAATTAGTAAACCCCAAGAATCGCATCAAAGCTTTCTGATTCTCCGGTCGGTCCCACTCCAGAACCGCCCGGACCTTTTCAGGGTCCATACGAAAACCGGAATCAGAAAGCATGTATCCCAAGAATGGAAGCTCTTGCACCGCAAACAAACATTTCTTCAATTTGGCATATAACTTATTCTCCCGAAGGATCGTCAAAACCTGTCTCACATGATCCTGATGGGTCTTCAGATCAGGAGAATAAATTAAAATGTCATCTAGGTAGACTACTACGAACCTCCCCACCAAGTGATGAAAAATATCATTGACGAATCGCTGAAATACCGCTGGCGCATTCGTCAACCCAAAAGGCATCACCAGGTTCTCAAAATGACCCTCGTGCGTATTGAAGGCCGTTTTCCACTCATCCCCCTCCTTGATCCTGATCAGATTGTATTCTCCTCTCAAATCCAACTTGGAGAACACCTTGGCTCCAACAATCTGATCAAAAAGATCAGAGATCAAAGGCAGGGGATATGGATCCCGGACTGTAATACGGTTCAGCTCCCGGAAATCCAAACACGGTCTCAGTGATCCATCTTTCTTCTTCACGAAGAACAAACCTACAGCCACTTGAGACTTGGATGGTCTAATATGACCCTTTGCCAAACTCTCGGCGACATACTTTCGCATGACCTCTCTCTCGGGTTGAGAGAGGTTGTAAAGCCGAGACTTAGGCAACTTAGCCCCCGGAATGAGATTCACTGGGCAATCATAGTCACGATGAGGGGGCAATTCCTGAGCCCCACCCTCCGAAAAAACATCCGAAAAATCTGAGAGATACTGAGGCAAGGCTGAAATGCACACTTCAGAAATAGATGTGACAAGACAATTATCCGAACAAAACTTGCTCCAACCAATGATTTGTCTCGCTTGCCAGTCTATAATTGGGTTATGTCTAGACAACCATGGCAACCCCAAAACTATTGGAGCTGGCAAATCCTTCATAACAAAACAAGAAATAATCTCAGCATGTGACTCACCCACCCTTAAATGAATACCATGAACAATGTGAGTAAGGCTCCTTTGAGAAAGAGGGGAAGAATCAATTGCAAAAACACGAATCTCGTTCTCTAACGTACAAGTACTTAGTCCCAGGCCCTGAAGAAACAGAAAGTCAATTAAATTTACCCCAGCACCACAATCAAGAAAAACATCAACAGACACATTTCTGGACTCTAGCGCCACCATAGCTGAAAGGAGAAAACGAGAACTGCAGGGAACTTGCATACCAGTCTGCTCCACCACACCATTCATACTACCAAGTGTGAGGGGAGTTTTTTTTTCTTTTTTCTTTATCTCTTCCCCCTGTGGTTTAACATAAGGACAAGAAAAAACAAAATGACCCCTCTTCCCGCAATAGAAACATAGATTGTGCACTTTTCGAAAGTCTCTGCTATCCGAATGGCAAGATATCTGACCTAACTGCATGGGTTCCTCCCCTACCCCAGAGTAACAAGCAATATCACCCTGGTCAGCTGGTGAAATAAAACCACACGCGGGAGGAATCCCCTGCACGGAGGGACCCTTACACCTCTCTCTGATACGTCTATCCAAACGTATAGCCAAAGACATTGCGTTCTCCAAAGTATCTGGGTATTCATGAAAAGCCAGAGCATCTTTTAACCTTTCAGATAACCCCTGACAAAACTGACTACGTAACGCGGGGTCGTTCCACCCCGACTCAGTAGCCCACCTCCTAAACTCAGTGCAGTAAACTTCAGCAGTATGTTTACCCTGTAGTAAGTTACGTAATTTTGATTCAGCCATCGAAACTTGATCTGGGTCATCATAAATCAATCCCAGGGCTTTAAAAAATTCCTCCACCGACCGGAGGGCCAGAGAACCGGGCGGCAGAGAAAAAGCCCAGGATTGCGCGTCCCCTTTAAGCAAAGACATGATGATACCCACCCTCTGATCCTCATTACCTGATGAAAAAGGGCACAATCGAAAGTATTAATTACATGACTCTTTGAAATGGAAAAAATCATCAGTACCCCCTGTAAATTTCTCAGGAAGAGCGACTTTAGGCTCCCCAACAATTTGACCTGTACCTGATGCCAGCACTCTCTGACACTGTGTGACCGTACTACGCAGATCCGCAACCTCTAGGGATAAACCCTGCATGCGGTCAACCAGTGCCTCAATTGACGCCATCACAAAAGCACTGAGCAATGGCAGTCACAGTATGGCGGATTATAATGTCACGGCGGACGTGCACTCAGTATAAACCATAATACACCAACCAGGCTCTGGACGAGAGACAGGGGAAGGGTCACCTCCTAGTAAATCCCTGACCTCTTTCCCTGCATTGCTCAGCCCACAGGCAGACCTTAAAGGTAGGTGTGCTGTGTCCACCAGCCTAGACTAACAAAACCCTGAACTCCCTGAGATGGTGAAGTGGGGAGAAAGGAGCAGCCTGCTCGCACAGAACCTGGATGGGCTAGATGACACAAACAACCAAACTAGAAATGCCACTTATCTCTGAGAGCAGGAACAGACAGCCAACCTTTCCTCCAAACTTCCCAGACCAAAATGAACAGTATAATCCGCTCAGAGCACTTAGCTGGAGGCCATTTAAACGAATGACTCCACCCAGTGCACCTGATGAGAGGCGGATCCAGCACGGCATCAAAACAAATACTAAACTCGTGCTGCTATCCTGGCCGACCTCCGCACATCGTCAGAGTGGGGCATGACAGGATGAGGAGCTGCCACTGCAAGAGGTGGAGGAGAAAGAGGATGATGATGACGATGGCACTGGCCAAGACACCCATCGTCTGAGTGGAGGGTGGAGCTGGAAAGAAGTGGCTTCTCGGGCACACTGGCCAGAGAATGGCCATCTGCATGCTGGCTTGCTTACACAGTGAAAGGTGTATCATTGACATCAAGCAGTCTGATGATTACTGGATAGCAATGGTTTTAGACCCTTGCTACCAATGCAAAATGGGGGAATGTTTTCTCTGGCAGAAAGGGAGGACATATTATGTTACTACTGAAAGGAGACACTGTGTTCGCAGCTTGCTGTAGCTTATGGCAAGCGGAAGCATGCCGCCAGCGTGTCTGAAAGGGAGCTTCCCCCACAGAGTCACCCCCTTTCAGCCCATTTCAGTCTGCTCAACATGGTGGAGCAGTTTTTTCACATGCCGTGCCCGTCTGAGGCCAATCAGCAAGCCAACAGCTCCCGCCTCAGTGTTCAGCTTCAGGCCTACCTAAACTATGGCCAGTCTCTGTCACTATTGATGAGCGGCATAGGCAATATTCGTTTTCGTGATATTTTGCTAATTTTTTGCATAATATACGCAATAAATTAGCAAATTCTAGAATTCGCGATCTCCAGTCATTATTTTCAAAATCGGCACTAATGATGCACATATTTTTTGCACAATACATGCAACTTCACATTTTATCAGGTCTGAGTAGATATTACTGATTGGTGCATTAAGTATTGTTGCGACATCACAGCACTATGTTTGTAGCATGTATGTATGGACAGCAGAGAAACAGTAATTCCTATCACACTACCTAACACCCTGCACTGGAATGTATCAGCTACACTATATCACTATCTAACCTACACTGACTATCTCCCACTAACTATCTGAATAATATATATGAGCAAACTAACTATCTAATGTAATTGGATAAGGAATAGGATCCGGATGAAAGCACAGAGCACAGCAATGGCACTGCTCTCTTTCTCAGAACTTGAAAAAAACTGCAGAAAATGGCTACTGGGGAGTTTTTTACATAGTAAGGGGTAGGCAATTTTCCTATTGGTTGCTAGGGATGTTGTTCAGCTCAGACTAAGATATTGCAGCCTTCCCATTGGCTCACAAGCAAAAAGGGACGTTACTGATGAAAAAAAATCTAGAATATTCACGATTATGAATATATAGCACTATATTCTACATCTTCGCGAATTCTCGAAGTGCCAATATTTGCAATCAACACTATCTGCCACATACCCAGTTCCTTAACTCCATAGATTTCTGGGCAGGCAAACTGGAACAGTGTCCACACTGGCACAGCACGTTTTCTATCTTCTTTCTTGCCCTGCCTCCAATACTATCTCGAGGAGAAGGTTTTCAATGCCGCGGTGGGCATGGTGACACCCAAATGCATCAAGCTGTCCTCCGGCAGTGTCCAAAACATCAACCAAGCCTGGATTCAGGAGGATTTTAACACTCCTCCGGCTGATTCCGATGTATAGACCTCACCCACCTCGCCTTGCTGATAATGCCTCATCTTGTCTGTCTGCTGTCTGTCTGCCTACGTCCCGTATGGCTGCTGCTGCGGCCTGCATCATGCTACTAATGCCTCTCAATTGTCAGTTTACTTGCATTCAGTTTCCACATGGTTAACATTTTAAATCCTGTATGTCATTGCTTAGGGTGCATTCACATCACCGTTTAGCTTTCCGTTCTTCTGATCCATCAGAAGAAGAGAAAGATTAAAAAAATCCAGCAAAAAAACGGATCCTGTTGCATCAGTTGTCATCCATTTGAGCCATTTCCGTCTGAGATCCAATTTTTTTTTAGACGGAAGCAAAAGTACTGCATACAGGGCTTTTTTTCCCGTCTAAAAAACGGATCTCAGACGGAAATGGCTTAAACGGATGATAACTGATGCAACAGGATCTGTTTTTTTTACAGGATCCTGTTTTTTTCCCCTCTCTCTCTCTCCTTCTGACAGATCAGAAGCTAAATGGTGATGTGAATGCACCCTGTGGGGATTTGCTCTGGTAGACAGGCTTGCGGTCGCAGTATAGAGGCAACGACAATGTCTTTAACTTAAACAGTTCAGTGTTTTATTCACACATTAGGAAAGTGACAACAAAAAGTCAGTTTCAAGGAAAAAACTGTCACCTTGAGTCTGGTGTTTGTTCACACCAGGCAGCAACACACAAGTTCTTGGGTAAAACAGAAGTCCACGTGCTTTCATCCAAACAAGATAGCAGGCCTTAATCCCGGAGGGCCCCAACACACAAACTGGCAAAGCTCCACTGTCAGATGGAGGATAACCCAGACCAGCTGAGACTGCTGGCTGGGTTTTATATCCCTAACCAAAACCCGGCCTGGAACGTGCACAGCCACCCACCCTGCACTTTGGCTGCTCCCAGTAGGAGCCAACCCGGATTGCCAGGCCAGGAACCTCGGTGACACATATCTTCCATCAATGACGGCCCCTTGCGCTTTCCTACAACCCTTACAGATGAAAAACAAATAAATAAAAAATATATATACATTTTGGGGGTGGGAAGTGGTTACATTTCTTTAAGGCGCAGCATAAACGTACGTGACACAGTTAAAATGTATAATTTTTTATTTTTTTGGGGGGGGGGGTACATTTATTTAACGTGCAGCACAAACATATGTGCTTACTGTGTCAATATTGACATTTTATTAGATTTAAGCCAATTCTGTGGCCTACATCATGCCACTAATGCCTGAGGGTCAGTTTCCATGTTTCCATGTATTAATACAGAAACTTTCTCACAGTCCAGGCAGGCTGAATGCGATCAATAGACCTCCCATCATGTTGTGTACGGCTGCTGCATGTTGCGGCCTGCATCATGCCACTAATGCGCCTTGCCAACCATCATGTTCCCCAAAGACACTTTCATAACACCTTGTGTGTTTAAACATCATGTGCCCCCGATAATGAACAATTTTTGGAAGCTTTGGAATATAAAAAAGCATGAGACATGTTCCGGCGCGATGTCTTTTAAAAAGAGTTGTAAGATACCGTCGTCAAATGTGCATTTACCCCTAGCTATGTATGTCATTGTCATCCCTCAGACATCATTTACTATTGCTGTCATTGCGTTCCACAGGCCGGAGAGTTAGAGGGGAAAAAATGTTGTAAAAAATAAACAAAGAGAGATAACAAGTTTTCCTAAAAAATATTATTATACCGACTTTCAGGGCAATTTGAGCAACTTCGGTTCGGCCCAAACCGGGTCGGTCCGAAATCAACTTTTCAAAACATTTGGCGAACTGGACCCAAAACTAATCTCGACTGGTTCGCTCATCTCTAGTTTAAAACAATTAAGGGTTTTGAATTTATACAAGGGTTGGAAACAAAGGGCACAAAGGCAGGTGTACACCTAGCCTTTCTGCTGCCTGAGGCAAAAATTGAAATAGCGTCCCCGTCCCCCCTTCCCAATGCAAATTTCTTAACCTAACCCCTTCCCTTTAGCCCATGGCCCTTCAGCTGCCCCCCTCTTGCCCCTACCTGGTGCTGCCTTAGGCGATCGCCTCACCTGGCCTCATTGGTGGTGCACCCCTGCACAGAGGCTTCATAAATATAGCTTTCAGCCACATCTTATGTCCATAGAGATTGCTAATGAGCAGGGTTGGCCGTCTTATGTGTTCCAACCAATAGTTATGGTAGTTATGCCCATTTTAAAAATGTGTACCTAACAGCCATGCATCTATCTCTTCTATGTTATATGTCTCTGGAGGGGCAACCCTGGATTTCAGCTGGTGTCCCACACGTCAGCATGTCTGTGCTTTTTCTGTGAGGGACTCGTTGGTAGTGTACTATATAAACTATATTAGTAAGTCTATACACAGGACTCAGATATGCAGTCAGCAGCAGCGTTAGCGTGAAACACTAGCATATGTAATTGCAGGGGGTATTTTAGACCCTTAATCTATCTACCTGTTTGTCTTCATTACACACAGTTGTCAGACCTCATGTCCGCTACTGTTCTACAGCATACCTGGCCTAAAGGAAGAAAACTCATATAAAATTACAGTAATTGAATACCACACACAAATGACACTGTGAGGGGTGGTTCATGTATATAAACTGTACATAAATGCGCCATATACTAGCGTTTCACTAAATCTGCATAATAAATTAGAGCTACAAGTTATTTTTGCCACTCATTGTGAACTTTTCAATGAGCGTCATTAATTTTTCAGTGTAATTCAAAATGGGAAAAACCCTTCCTTTATTATCGTAGCATGAGTGTAGTCTTCTTGGTTTGTATTGTGTCTATAAGTCTAAACAGGTTTTTATAAATTATGGTGCAGATGTTCACAAAAACAGAATAAATAATAAAGCGCGTCCTGTAATATCTGGAAATTTACAATATATGCATATTAGATGACAATATTAAGGCTTCTTTCACACCGGCATTAGGCTTTTCCCATGCTGGAACAGCCTGCCGGATCCGTACTACTGTATGCTGCATCGGTTTTTGTCCGCCCACCTCTCGGCATGTTTGACGTGCTGCGGCCAGATCTCCAGCAGGCCTCCATTATAGTGAATAGGGCCAGGCGGACTTCGGGCAGCACACGCGTGCAAAAGGTCGTGTGGATCTGGCATGATGTTCTGCTCCCAGAACAGCCTACCGGAAACGCCTACGCCAGGGCGAAAGTAACCTAAACCAGGCAATCTGCCAAATGTGTAAAGATTGAGTGAAAGATGTGTGATATCCTTCACAAAATAATTGATGATGATGATTCTGAAATGAAAGTGTCTTTTTAGACGTATTTTCCTGCACAACCTGATATCAGGCATGGAGAGACACAAATGCAGGTGTTGTAAGGTTGCAGCTGTACTATCCGGTGGACTATTGCATCTGTCCGCTCACGTGTGTTTGGAGGGATACTTTACATACAGTTTAAGAGGACAAGAGCACTACTAAATACCTTTTGTTACAGGTGACATCCAATAGGCAACAAAAATGGAGCGTAAACATCGCTGCTGACATCCAGGATCGTGGATTGTAACAAGAAACTTTATTGTAAATTAACCAGCTACACGTTTTGGCCCTGAACCAGTGCCTTCATCAGGCCATAATGAAAAGCAATAGTGGTGGATAGTAACAGGAAACAATAAAGTTTCCTCTTACTATCCAGGACCCCGGCTGTCAGCAGTACGGTTTACTATCTATTTTTCTGTCCATTGGATGTTGTGACGGTGATCCATTGCATTGCATAGTATGGAGAAGCTTCAGCTGACCTTTCTTTACACATATTTATACCATTCCTTTCATATGCATTTACCAGGGTTGTGCTGGTGTTAAGCACAACCATAGGCTGTGTTCATATCTCCAGTGATCCAGATTCAACAGATCACCACCAGATCCCTATTAAATATATGTTATATATCCGGATGTGATCCAGCCGCTTTCCGGCATAAATGCCTGGTTTTGGCTGGACAAAGTGTTGCATGAGTTTTTTTTCTGCCGCTTTTTTCTGCCGACAACTGGCATTTATCAGACTGCCGATCATTTCTAACGGAGATGTGAACGCAGGCTTAGCAGGTTAGCAGAATACTGCACTACCTGCTAATTTCCTTTCTGTTCAGAGATATCTGCACAAAAGCATATCTTTTTTCTGTTTCAGTTGTATTTTATTACAGATGTCATCCCATAGAAAAGTAATGAAAGGGCAATACCCTGTTAATGGCTGGACGTTAAAAATAACACTATAACAGAAATTTTTAAAGGGTCTCTAACTCCCCCGCCCCTCCTTCCCCACCAGTCTATGACAGCCTATGAACACTGCAGCCAATCAGTGTCCTCGGTACTTACATGCTGTACTACTAGCATCACCACTCAGCTGGATTGTGGGAGATTGAAGAGGTGCAGTAAGTGTATATATATTTTTTTTACAGCATTCTTTTCCCTTTCTATAAAGTAGAAACATGGCAGAAAATTTTATAAAATGAGTTGTATTTGCCCCGACTACAATCCTGCCCACTGGTGTGATGGAAAAAGCTGCACAGGTGTTCCATAAATGCCATATTTCTATATAGTATTCCAGCCAAAGAACTAGTGTAAATACAATGATAAATCTACCATAATATATTATTTGGAATTTTTTTTTTTTTTATGGGAGCATAACAAGCTCTGTCAGTCCATTTGAGTTTGAATGTAGAGGCAGTATACATGCGTAACCACTGCTCCAATCAAACGTCTCTTCATCATTGTAAGATACATGTTCATGCATTAGAGAAATATAACCACACTGTCTCTACTTTATATGGAAGAGTTCTGGGCCATGAAACATAAATGTTCCATTCTCCGAATTTTTTTTAGAATTGGTACAGTGCAGAGGAAAAATGCCCCCTGTTGTCACCAAACTCTAAAACAGATGTAAAGGTGTTTTCTAGACTTAGATGTCTTTCATAGTCTGTGTCAGTGATGATATTCATGCCAAGATGGTCAGTGTTTCAACTGTGAAGATGTCTGTGAAGGGTCCATGTTTGGTCCATGTGTCAGTTTTTTTGCCCTCTATGTGTCATGTCATCCATATTCCACGAGCACTGCTAAGCTGAAAAAAGGATTTCCAGAACATCTCCAAATCCAACCAATGCTTATTGAAAATCCACTGACAGAACACAGATGTTATAAGAGGTCATTTTCTGTACTGGCACAGATTTTAGGGGGGATTATTAATACTGGCGGCACTATGGGGGCATTATTACTTCTGGGGGCAAAATTAGGGACATTATTACTATTGGGTGCACTGTTACCACATAGTAAACTCTGGCAGACAATTATTACTATTGGTGGGACTTTTGAGGGGACTGTTACATTGGTAGGCACCCTGGCACTGTATCAGCTTAGTACAATTATTTTGGAGGACTCTATGTTTAAAGCACTATGAGTTTCAGGGACACTATTTTCTGTGCACAGTTATTTTTTTTAGGGCACTGTGATCCAATAGATATTGAAGGGGGCAATATCTGTGTGGTAATAGTATTTTCAGGGGATTATCTGTTTCTGCAGTATAGTATTGGGAAGCACAGCGGGCACAGTATTGTGGGTGGCAGATTGAGGTGTTCAGAAGGTGGGCATGAGGATGGAAAAGTAGCGAACTAAGATGTCTGTTTGTCAAACTCTGCAGAGAAAAGAGATGGCTAAAAGACATCATCATGGTGGTCCGGTCTGAATGGAGAAGATAAAGAAAGAGAACTTCTACATCAGAGGAGACGTCACTGGATGTAAGAGGTATGTGGTGCTGTATTCTCCTGTATGTTTTGTAGCTCTGTATGAAATGTTTTCCAAGTATTTTTTATTTTTTTTGGAGGAAAGGGGTTAGGTTAAGAAATTGGCAGCATTGGGGAAGGAGGGGGGGGGGGTGGGAGGGTTCCGTCTAAATTTCTGCCTCAGGCAGCAGAAAGGCTAGGTGCACCCCTGCTACAAGTGATGCCAAGTGAAAACTGTGTAAATAAATCAACCCTAAGGGCTCATGCACACCAAAGTCTTCTGCATAGACTAAATACATCAGCACCATATGGTGATGCACTTTTGATGTATACTCTTCTAGAGTTGAGGGGGTGAAGTGTTTTAGGGTACTTTCACACTTGTGGCAGAGGATTCCGGCAGGCAGGATACAAACCGATGGCATTTGTCAGACGGATCATGATCCGTATGACAAATGCATTGAAATGCCCAATCAATCTCTACAATGTCATCTGGAAAAACGGATTTGGCATTTATTTTCACATTTTTTGCGGTCTGAGCATGCGCAGACCGCAATGCCGGATCCGTTTTGCCGGAACACTTGGGCCGGATCCGGCTGTAATGCATTTCAATGGGAAAAAATGCCGGCAAGTGTTCGGAATTTTGGACAGAGATAAAACCACAGCATGCTGCGGTATTATCTCTGTCCTGAAAAGTCAAAAAGACTGAACTGAAGACATCCTGATGCATCCTGAACGGATTCTCTCCATTCAGAATGCATGGGGATAAAACTGATCAGTTCTTTTCCGGTATTGAGCCCCTAGAACGGAACTCAATGCCGGAAAAGAATAACGCTAGTGTGAAAGTACCCTTAGCAGCAACTTGTACATGATGGGGGAAAAACAACACCAAATAATTTATAGGTTAGGTTTTGCTACTGCTCACTTTCAGCTAATCATAGGCTACAGCAGTGACCTACCTCACTCAGTGATTGGCTGAGCAATCATCTACTGAAATTTCCTGTGTGTAAAGCCTAGACCAGGAAATGGAGACCGAGGAATCGGTAAGCATAGGAATGGCAGCAGAGAGGGATTGGTGATGGGGAGAACTATTTCCCTAATTCCTCAAGACGGCGATACAGATGAACGCTGCAGCAGGGCAAGGGAGAGGCGTTTCCCTTCCCTGTTCCTCTGATAGGCTGCAGGCACTAGGCCTGCAGCCTATCAGAGGCCGGGGCAGGCGGCACGATGACGTCATCGCGTCCGCCTGAGCCGGGCTTTGTACTACTGGGGGCACTAAAAGGAGGAATTTTTTTGTACTGGCACACAGAACGGGAGCATTTTTGAACTAGTGCACATTATTACGGGGCATTTTATGTACTGGCGCACATTATAAGGGACATTCTTTGGACTGGTGCTCATTTTAAGTGGCCAGTTTGCTATCCACAATATTACTACTCCCACCAATAAGTCCCAGCAATAGTAATAATTCTCTAATCTCTACCAGAGTGCACTTAGTAGTAATAGTGCCCCTACAGTGACCCAACAATAATGTCCCCACTGAAGTAATAATGCTCCCATAGTGCCCATAATAGTAATCATGTTCGCCATAGTCCCCCATTAATAATTGGGGGACATAATGTTTACACTATTAGTTTCAGGGGCACTATTTGCTGGGCGCAGATATTTTAGGGCACTGTGTGCCAATAATTATTGAAGGGCACTATACTGTATGTTTGGTACTAGTGTTATCAGGGGGTTTATCTGTTTCTGCTGGATAGTATCAGGGAGCACAGCGGGCACAGTATTGGGGTCACTATCTGGTGGTACTAGCATTTTCAGGTGTACAGTTTCTGTAGTATAGTACTGGGAAGCAAAGTGGTTCAGAAGGTAGGAGGATGATGGAAGATGGGTGAAAAATCATCATGATGGTCTGGTCTGAAAGGAGAAGATGAGGAAAGAGAATGTCTGCATCAGAGGAGGTCACTGGATGTACGTGGCGCTGTATTCTGGATAGCACTGAATATAATGTGTATGCAAATATGTCTTTAGTGCTAGGTACAAATGTGTATAAAATGTATATGGAGTAGGTACTGTAAGTGTAGCCTATATGTAATTTATATTCTGTGTGGTGTATCATATATGGATGTATATTGTATATGTGATTATGTGAGTGTAGTGTCTTTATAGTCTGTTTAGATATGCATACCTCCCAACCATCCCAGATCTGGCATAGCTACTGTGTGGAGTGCACAATGGAGACTAGGCAGGTTTGGGACATGTACAGATAGACATTGGGTGGAGTTAGAGGTGAGGGCCAGCGCTTTGTGCGCTGCTGATAGTTTAGCTCCTTAGGCTTTTTAAAAGTTGGGTGGTATGTGTGTGTAGTGTTTATATGCTGTATTTATGTATGTGTACCATGTATACAGATGTAGCAGGGTTAGCACTCCAGCTCTTAACTCAAATTTCTTAACTTATCGCGTTATCTTGAGACAATAGCGATTGAAGAGCAATTGAAGGTGTTTGCTTAGATTAGATATCAGAACTCAGAAATCTCAGAAAACAGGAGTGTTAACTCTACTCCATGATGTATTTATGTGTAGGTGTGTTGCATATACATGGTGTATGTATATGTAAACATGTGTCGTGGCTAGGGCTGCAGTAAAAGATTATTTTAGCAATCGAGTATTCTACTGATCATTTTTTTTACGATTAAACGAGTACTCTAATAAGAAAAAATGAATTAATAGACTGTTTTCCTTTATAAAAACTCATCAGACGTCCTGCCATCAGTCCCCAACACCCTTCGTTCCCCCTGTGCGATCAGCTCAAGTGCATCAGTTCCCCGCAGTGCCATCAGCTCCACTATCCCCCAGTGCCATCAGCTCCCCCCCCCTTGTCCTTACAACTTTGTTAAGAAAGCTCTTTCCACCCACTTTTCTAGTAGTGTTGATTGCGAATATTCTAATCGCGAATATCGGCAGATCGAGGATTCGCGAATATCGGCACTTCGAGAATTCGCGAAGATCTAGAATATAGTGCTATATTTTCGTAATCGTGAATATTCTAGATTTTTTTCATCAGTACCCTCACTGCTTCTTGCTTGTGGGCCAATGTGGCAGGCATAGCACTATGAAGTGCCTTTTGCGCTGTGGCATTTGAAGAATTTTGATATCTCTGACTTTTAGTCTAACCACACTGTCTATTACTCTGTAATTCCTCTAGCGCTGTTCTATGGAAACAGTAGGTTATTTGAAGCACACCAAATGCTTTAAATAACTTCTTTATTAACTTCAACTTTTCTTCATATGTAACACTGCTGCCTCCGCAGCAGATAGTCCATGTACATAACACGTGTTGAAAAGATATCACAAAATGGTGGTATGCATAAGATGGTGGTTCAACTGTTCAATCTTGTCATTCAACATAAAATGGTGGATATATTTCTCTCTTGAGTATCTGTATTCTCATTTTAAGTTATTTAAGCACTTTATGATCTCTCTGAGAGGTATATCTGAGGTCTAACTAATAGTTCACTTGCAGTATGCAGTTAGCAGTGACTATTTGCAGATTGGTTGAGTATGATCTGGTATGTTTGTAATTGGTTTTGCTGGCAACTTGAAAACTTTGTGGTTTGCAATTGTATGCTTGCAATTTGAAACTTGCAATTAAATTTGTATGGTTGCAACTGGTGGAACTGTAGGTAAACACATATATATATAGTTCAGTATACAGTTCTAAGCACATAACTAACAATATGAACATTATATAACTTGTTTTAAATACCTATATTGGCCTCTTGTTCCTATAAAACTTAGCTCTCAGTGGAGTGAATGTCCCTTCAGCTCCTGTCTCTGGTAAATAATGATTCTAGCAGCTCCTGCTAGGGGAATTCCCAAACAGGCTGTCTGTGAGGCTGGCTGTGATTGGTGAAAACTCTTGCTGTATGAGAAGCTGGCTGTGATTGGTCTAGACTTCTGCCCAGTAACAACAGATTAACACTATGATTTCTGTTGTTTCTGCTGTGTCACTGAGTTTACCTTACATTACAAAATGAATCTTAAAGGCATATTATCTTCTTCTGCTTCTGTGAACACAAAATATATAACAGTTATATGATATCCAAAACATGATGTCACAGTAAATAACTCTGCTTTTGTCTTTAACACATAAACATAGGAATTGTATTAAGGCTATTGGCAGGTTTAGCTTTATACAAATATAAGCTATACTAGAAACCTAGGACAGGTTTTAGCTGGCCAGCTAAAGCCAATGAGAAGGCTACAATATCTTTGTCTGAGCTTAGCAACATCCCTAGCAACCAATAGGATAGTTGCCAACCCTTACTATATAGGAAACTCCCCAGCAGCTATTTTCTGCAGTTTTTTTGCAGTTCTGAGAGAGAGAGTAGTGTCATTACTGAGTCATCTGGATCCTTATTCAATTACATTAGATAGTTAGTTAGCTCATATATATATATATATATATATATATATATATATATATATATATATAATACAGATAGTTAGTGGGAGATAGTCAGTGTAGGTTAGATAGTGATATAGTGTAGCTGATAGGTTCCAGTGCAGAGGTTTCAGTGCAGAGTGTTAGGTAGTGTGATAGGAATTACTGTGCTGTGATAGGGATTAGTGTCTTCGTCTTTCATCTTTGAAAAAAAAAATAATTTGCTGTCTGTTTTTCTGTGCTGTGATAAAGATTACTGTGCTGTGATAGGGATTAGTGTGCTGTGATAGGAATTACTGTGCTGTGATAGGGATTTGTGTCTTTGTCTTTCGTCTTTGAAAAAAAAAGTAATTTGCTGTCTGTTTTTCTGAATCCCTATTTTATTAGATTTTTGCCCCATTGTCCCAAACCCAAGTTTGCAGTTGTAGTTGTAGTTGCACAGTTGCATGTATTGCGACAAAAAATATGTGCATCATTAGTGCCGATTTTCACAATCGCAAATATGTTGGAGCACTCTATCTGCATATAAAGCTATTGTTCTGCCATGCATGCAAAATGTAATCAAAAACAGTTCTGTAAAGTAAAATTACTTACAGTGATCAGTAGTTCTTCCTCACAGTCACGAAAGTTGCTGCCAACCATTTTCTACAGTCTCAGGAAACTTCTAGCAGATTGAAAAATGTAGCAAAAGTAAGCCACGCTTGTATTGCTCGCGCAATACGCGCATATTACGTTGCCGATTTTCGCAATCAAGAAAATAATGACTGGATATCACGAATTCCAGAATTTGCGAATTTATGGCGAACATTAGGCCAAAAATTTGCGAAATATCACGAAGACGAATATTGCTTATGCTGCTCATCACTATTTTCTAGTAGAAAAAAAAAATCTTTCCTTAATAAAGTATATTACAAAAATGTTTAACATCCCTGTCCCTACACAATGACAATTACACTAAGATATTGCTCCACCTATACAAAATTATTTTAAGAAAACTGTTGACAATAGAGTGCGAATTAGAATTAACTCCTTAAGTAACAAGCCTATTTTGACATTGAGGGCCACAGGAATTATTTTGTTTTTGCGTCACCACATTCCGACAGCCATATCTTTTTTTATTTTTCTGTCAATAATGTCTTAAGAGAGCTTGTTTTTTGCAAGACAAATTTCTTCCAGGAAAATGATCTTAGGGAGTCAGTGAAAAATCAATCAGGGACAGTTAGAAAGTAATCAATCAAGCTTATTGACAAGGACAGTGATGTAAAAGGCTAGAATTCCAAAGAAGAATGTTATGACCACCTCCCTCTGAGGGTGAAATCTGAGCACACCCCTTGTTCTTCACACAATAACTCTGATGGTGAGAACAGACTTTTCCTAGGGGTGTACCAGGTGCTACATCAGAGAGGAATTGGAAAACGAGGGAATCGGGACCTGAGTGTGAACCCACTGGACTGACCCCCAGGTGACACAATACACCCCGTGGATGCTGGGAGGCCAGAGGCTGATCAGACAAAGCGCAGTCAGGGTATGAAGGCAGAAGTCATGACAGGCGGCAATCAGGCAAAGTCTATAAACATAGACCAGGGTCAGGGCAGGCGGCAATTAAGCAAAGTCCATAAAACGTAATCCAAAGTCCAAAGAATGACAAAAAACAGCAGAACACCTTATCTCAAACAGGAAACTAGACTAGCTAGGAACCTAATTGTTCAGGCGCCTCCCAGTTGAAGGAGGCGCCTTTAAATACACATTGCAGACCATCCATAGGCTGGGGCAGATAGGCAGATAGCGGGGGTATGCTGCCTCACAAAATGAGGAGAGACATGCTCTAACAAACAGTACAGGACTGAGGCACACTCAGAGCTGGAAGTAGGATGCCAGAGACCATATAGCTGCATATGTGCCAGCAAGGAAGGAAGCGCCGGCACGGGATGTATACAACAGTTAAGCTATCCACTGCCTGCGCTTGTCAGCACGGTAGCAGGAGCTCAGCACAGAGCACTGGGCTAACAAACAATTGTGTGTGCTGTGTACAATAGAGAGAACAGAGCAGCTGACAGACAGAGAAAGATGAGACAGAACCTGTGGCTGGCTGTGCCTGCTATCAGAAGTTCAGGTGCACCTCAAAAGCAGGTACCTGGAAGCAAATACTTTCATTTGGTTCCCCCATTTTCACAGAAATGCTTATTTTGGGGGGTTCAATATAATTTAATAATTCAATATAATTAAGCAATATATATATATACACTCACCTAAAGAATTATTAGGAACACCTGTTCTATTTCTCATTAATGCAATTATCTAGTCAACCAATCATATGGCAGTTGCTTCAATGCATTTAGGGGTGTGGTCCTGGTCAAGACAATCTCCTGAACTCCAAACTGAATGTCAGAATGGGAAAGAAAGGTGATTTAAGCAATTTTGAGCGTGGCATGGTTGTTGGTGCCAGACGGGCCGGTCTGAGTATTTCACAATCTGCTCAGTTACTAGGATTTTCACGCACAACCATTTCTAGGGTTTACAAAGAATGGTGTAGCACAACCTTGAGGCGGATGGGCTACAACAGCAGAAGACCCCACCGGGTACCACTCATCTCCACTACAAATAGGAAAAAGAGGCTACAATTTGCACGAGCTCACCAAAATTGGACTGTTGAAGACTGGAAAAATGTTGCCTGGTCTGATGAGTCTCGATTTTTGTTGAGACATTCAAATGGTAGAGTCCGAATTTGGCGTAAACAGAATGAGAACATGTATCCATCCTCTGATGGCTACTTCCAGCAGGATAATGCACCATGTCACAAAGCTCGAATCATTTCAAATTGGTTTCTTGAACATGACAATGAGTTCACTGAACTAAAATGGCCCCCACAGTCACCAGATCTCAACCCAATAGAGCATCTTTGGGATGTGGTGGAACGGGAGCTTCGTGCCCTGGATGTGCATCCCTCAAATCTCCATCAACTGCAAGATGCTATCCTATCAATATGGGCCAACATTTCTAAAGAATGCTATCAGCACCTTGTTGAATCAATGCCACGTAGAATTAAGGCAGTTCTGAAGGTAAAAGGGGGTCCAACACCGTATTAGTATGGTGTTCCTAATAATTCTTTAGGTGAGTGTATATATATATATATATATATATATATATACAGTACAGACCAAAAGTTTGGACACACCTTCTCATTCAAAGAGTTTTCTTTATTTTCATGACTATGAAGGCATCAAAACTATGAATTAACGTGGAATAATGTGGAATTATATACATAATATATAACAAGTGAAAATATGTCATATTCTAGGTTCTTCAAAGTAGCCACCTTTTGCTTTGATTACTGCTTTGCACACTCTTGGCATTCTCTTGATGAGCTTCAAGAGGTAGTCCCCTGAAATGGTCTTCCAACAGTCTTGAAAGAGTTCCCAGAGATGCTTTGCACTTGTTGGCCCTTTTGCCTTCACTCTGCGGTCCAGCTCACCCCAAACCATCTCGATTGGGTTCAGGTCCGGTGACTGTGGAGGCCAGGTCATCTGGCGCAGCACCCCATCACTCTCCTTCATGGTCAAATAGCCCTTACTTTCAAAGTTTTCCCAATTTTTCGGCTGACTGACTGACCTTCATTTCTTAAAGTAATGATGGCCACTCGTTTTTCATTACTTAGCTGCTTTTTTCTTGCCATAATACAAATTCTAACAGTCTATTCAGTAGGACTATTAGCTGTGTATCCACCTGACTTCTCCTCAACGCAACTGATGGTCCCAACCCCATTTATAAGGCAAGAAATCCCACTTATTAAACCTGACAGGGCACACCTGTGAAGTAAAAACCATTTCAGGGGACAACCTCTTGAAGCTCATCAAGAGAATGCCAAGAGTGTGCAAAGCAGTAATCCAAGCAAAAGGTGGCTACTTTGAAGAACCTAGAATATGACATATTTTCAGTTGTTTCACACTTGTTTGTTATGTATATAATTCCACATGTGTTAATTCATAGTTTTGATGCCTTCAGTGTGAATCTACAATTTTCATAGTCATGAAAATAAAGAAAACTCTTTGAATGAGAAGGTGTGTCCAAACTTTTGGTCTGTACTGTATATATATATATAGTGACACGTTAAAGGGAGTTGTATGGGGAGGCAGGTATTTTCCTCCCAGTGTGTGCTGCTGGACTGGTTAGCGGCCAGGTGGGATTGAACACTGGACTGGACTCATGTGCCTATGGGGGTTTTGACAACACCTAGCTGTTTTTAAAAGACAGCTGGGTTCAGCAGAAAAGATCTCTGTATTGGGATCTGAGGCTTGTGCTGGGCTTGGAGGTCTGAGACCAGTGTGAGGGGAAACAGACCACCTAAACTCTGTTCATGGACTCTTTGAGACAGAACTGCCAGCTGTGTGTAAACTTACACCAAAACCAAAAGGTGACTTTTTGTTTATGAACTTGCCAAGAGTGTGAATAAACATTGAACTGTTTGATTTAAGAACTGGTTGGTGCCTCTATACTGCATCCGCTTATCCTGTCTACCAGAGCGAATCCCCATAGTTGGTGGAGGATGCGGGCATTCCCAGTGAGGCTGGCGTAAAAGCCGAAATATATAAAAAAAAATTCTCTGGGCATGGATGTATGTCCTGGATTAAACCAGCTAAATTTCAACCCGTGTTACTCGGCAAAATGGAAGCTGTAATGAAGGCCCTCTTGGAGGCTAACCTGCAACAGCGGGAGGCTAATGAGCAGCAGCAAGAAACAAACCAGCTGCTGCCTCAACATGTGATGGCTCTACAGACGGCAGGAGCATCCCTGAGCGTTCACAATGCCCGGAAAGCAGCTCGTACGGCGATCCCCAAGATGGCACCCATGGATGATGTTGAACCCTACCTGGCAGTTTTCGCTCCGTTCCTGGCATCCAAGTCCCAGCAGGTGTATTTCGACTTACCAGATGAGCAAGGGGCCGATTACCAGAAAGTCAAGGGTGAGATCCTGGCGAGGCTAGGGGTGAATGTGTTGGTCCGGGCCCAGAGGGTGCACCAGTGGGAGTTTAACCCGGCTGAGCTCGCGAGACCCCAGTATTATGCTTTATTCCACCTTTTGCAAAAATAGCTACAGCCGGACGTACTGAGTCCCACTGCCGTATTTTAGCTGATATGTTCTGAAGGGCGTTGCCATACCCTCTTCAGCATTGGATTGGCCAGGCATCTCCTGTTGCTCTTGAGGAGGCAGTTAAACCCCGACAATCCACACCCCAGACCCGGAGACTGGAGCCAAAAAAGCTTGCCCGGGAGGTACCCACTGTGGACCTGGCTCCGGTGATCTGTTGGCGGTGTCATGAGCCTGGTCACGTAAGGGCCGACTGTCCCCATAGGGTTGAGCCCATGGACACTAACTATGGCTACCGTCAGTCGCTATATACCAGGAAGCTGTGTCCAACAGGTACCAGGGAGTCTCTAGATTATAATCACCTATGCCAGGTGGAAGTGGGACACACTCCAGCGGTGGCTCTGCTGGACTTGGGGAGTCTGGTGACCCTGGTAAGGGCTACCCTGGTGCGACCCGCTGAGTTTACAGGCCGGAAAGTCGAGGTAATGTGCATACATGGTGACTTAAAAGACTACCCCACCGCTCTGGTGTCTTTAACCACGGTTTCTGGCAGAAGGATTCATAAAGTGGCCATCGCCACAAATCTACAATATGAACTAATAATAGGAAGAGACTTCCCGGGCTTCCCAGAACTGTGGCCAGCTATGAGACTTGAATGTCTCTGGTGATAATTTCGGTACAGCACAACACAAGGCATTATACCAAGCCTAGGAGAATGTGTTAATGATCGATGGAGAACCACAACAACTGGGGGCCCAGTCGATATTTCCGCGTTTTGTGGTCATCCATTATTTGCTGTATCGGATCAACCAACTACGGGGGGAGAATGTGGAACAGTTGGTGGTGCCCAAGGCTTATCGCAAACTGGTACTAGATCTAGCTCACCAACATGGTCTCGGGGGTCATCTGGGATTGCAGAAAACACAGGACCGTATACTACAGAGGTTTCACTGGCCCAGTTAAAGAGGTGGAAGAGTTTTGTAAGTCTTGCCAGACCTGCCAGATAACCAGCCCCCAGCCCCATTTCTGTAGTCCCTTAGTACCTCTCCCGATCATCGAGGCCCCGTTTGAAAGAATCACTATGGATCTCATAGGACCAGTACCAAAGTCCGCTAGAGGGCACCAACACATTCTAGTTATCCTAGACTACGCTACGCGGTACCCGGAGGAGGTGCCACTGCGGCATACATTGGCCAAACTCATAGCTAAAGAGTTAATGGAGATGTTTTTCCGCATAGGACTACCCAAAGAGGTTTTGATGGACCAAGGGACCCCATTCATGTCCAAGGTCATGAGGGAATTGTGCAAGTTGCTGCACATAAAAACGGTTACGAACGTCCGTCTACCATCCGCAAACGGACGAGCTGGTAGAAAGGTATAACCAAACCTTAAAAAATATGTTAAAAATGTTAAAAAGAGTGGTGTCCAAAGATGGAAGGCACTGGGACCTCCTCCTGCCCTATCTTATGTTCGCAGTTTGAGAGGTGCCCCAGGCCTCTAGTGGGTTCTCGCCCTTCGAACTGCTATATGGCAGACATCCGCGCGGTCTCTTGGATGTAGCCAAGGAAGTAAGAACGCATAGAGACTGTGTTGCCTCTGGTTCGGGAACATATGGAGGCGGCTTAGCAAGCCCAGAGTCGAATCTATAATCAGCAGGCTCGAGTCCGGAGGTTTAACCCGGGTGATCGGGTCTTGGTTCTGGTACTGACAGTGGACAGTAAGTTCTTGGTTAGGTGGCAGGGGCACTACGAGGTAATAGAGAAAATTGGAGATGTAAATTACAAGGTACACCAGCCAGGGCGGAGAAAGCCAGAGCAGGTCTACCATGTTAATCTACTAAAACCTTTGCTGAGGACAGCCCGCAGTCGGTTTGTCTAGTGGAAGAGGTTTTGGCCCCTCTGTCTGCTGCAGGGGAAGCAGTTGCCACAATAAGAATTGCTGACAGCCTCTCCTCTAAACAGGCTCAGGAAGCCAGGGAGTTTGTTAGTCGGAACACAGATGTGTTCTCGGAACTCCCTGGACGCACTTCCATAATCCAGCATGATATTGTCACTGAGCCCCAGGCAAAAGTCTGGTTAAAGCTGTACCGGGTGCCCGAGGCTCGGCGAAAAGCCATCTTGGAGGAAGTGCAGCTAATGCTGAGGCTGGATGTCATCGAGGAGTCTAAAAGTGAGTGGGCCAGCCCAATAGTTCTAATACCTAAGCCAGATGGGACATGATTTTCATAAATTAAATGAGATTTCTAAATTTGATGCGTATCCCATGCCCCGGGTGGATGAGCTAATCGAGCGGTTAGGACAGGCAAGTTATATTTCCCGGTCTTGGACCTCACCAAAGGGCACTGGCAAGTGCCCTTAACGGAGGCTGCCAAAGAAAGAACTGCCTTCATCACCCCTGATCAGTATAAGGTGTTACCCTTTGGCCTTCATGGTGCCCCCCGCCACGTTTCAACGATTAATGGACATTGTACTTCGTCCACATCGTAGGTACGCCTCGGCTTTCCTGGACGATATTGTCATTCATAGTACCGACTGGGAGAGTCACCTGCCCAAGGTGCAGGCTGTGATGGACTCTCGTTGGAAGGCTGGACTAACCGCTAACTCAAAACAATGTGCGAAAGGGTTAGGGGAGACTAAATACCTAGGATATGTCATTGGGCGCGGACTCCTCAATCCCCAATTGAACAAAATAGAGGCGATACGGAACTGGCCCCGACCTGTCACCACTAGGCAAGTAGTCATTCCTGGGAATGGTGGGATATTACATGAGGTTTGTTCCCCACTTTTCTACTCTAGCCGTACCTTTGACAGAACTCTTGAAGGGACAGAAATCAGTGATTCGCTGGAATGATCTGGCGGAAGAGGCTTTTTCCGCTTTGAAGTTGGCCATGTGTGGGTCACCGGTTTTGGTGACTCCCGACTTCAAGAGGGAGTTCGTGGTACAAACGGATGCCTCCGAAGTAGGCCTTTGGTGCTGTACTGTCTCAGGAAGTCAACGGGGAGAAGCATCCCGTTGTTTTCCTAAGCTGCAAGCTCACCCCAGCCGAGACCAGGTACAGTATAGTGGAGAGAGAGTGCCTGGCTATCAAGTGGGCACTCGAGTCTCTCCACTACTATTTGTTGGGGAGAAAGTTCCGCCTGGTGTCTGACCACTCCCCTCTCAAGTGGATGAGCCAGGCCAAAGAGAGAAATGCCCGGGTCACCAGGTGGTTCTTATCCTTACAGAACTTTAAGTTCTCCGTAGAAGACAGAGCAGGCCGGTTGCAGGGAAACACAGATGCACTGTCCCGGGTGCACTGTTTGGCATGTGTTGACCCCCATAAGGTTGAACAAAAGGGGGGGGGGTATGTGACACATTAAAGGGAGTTGTATGGGGAGGCAAATATTTTCCTCCCAGTGTGTGCTGCTGGACTGATTAGCGGCCAGGTGGGTTCAATCACCGGACTGGACTCATGTGCCCGTGCAGGTTTTGACAACACCTAGCTGTTTTTAAAAGACAGCTGGGTTCACCAGAAAGGATCTCTGTATTGGGATCTGAGACTTGTGCTGGGCTTGGAGGTCTGAGACCAGTGTGAGGGGAAACAGGCCGCATAAAGTCTGTTCATGGACGCTTTGAGGCAGAACTGCCAGCTGGGTGTAAACTAACACCAAAACCAAAAGGTGACTTTTTGTGTTGAATGTGACTTTTTGTTTATGAACTTGCCAATAGTGTGAATAAACAGCGACAAACTGTTTGATTTACAAAACTGATTGGTGCCTCTATACTGCGTCCGCTTATCCTGTCTACCAGAGTAGTACTGGAGCAATATCCACGGTGTGGCAGCAATCTACCTGTGTGTTAAGATGAAATTGATCATCAAGCCTCTATTGTCCGCTTACGTACATTCAGTTTTCACACGGTCTCAATGACATTTTTATGTGGGGGGTCTTTCAATTTAATTAAGCAGCATATATACGTGATTACTGCAGCAATACCCACGGTGTCGCAGCAATCTACCTGCATTTGGTATTGTTAAATATAATTAATAGTGTTGAGCGACACTAAGTTAAACAATTGACTTTGATCTGAATTTCAGGAAAAATTTGAGTCGGCGCGAAGCCGAAGTTCCTCGTACTTCGTGCTAACTAATCAATTTTCCCTGAAATGGAGGTACAAAAATATAAAATACTCACCTTATCCATTTGCTCGCAAAGAGGCTGTCGCGGCCATCTTCATTGCAGATTATATGACCTCACCACACCTGGCCAGGGTGATGAGGTGATGACATAATCAAGTCACCGCAGAAGATTTTGAGCAGTGTCTTCAATCAATTTGGCCGCGACGTCATCTATGTGAGCAAATGGATATGGTTTTTTTTACCCTGATAAGCCCCTGAAAGGCCTAAATTGCAGCCTCAGATGTCACGATCAGTGATGAACGCAGCATCTGAGGGGTTCAATGACAGAGGGCTGCACAATTGCTGTTCCCTGTCATTGTGCCCGCTACACACAAAAAAATGCGCTTTGTGATTAAGTAATTCACTAGTAATCTCGTCACTAGTAATCTCTAGTAATTAAACCATTTTATATATATATATATATATATATATATATATATATTTACAGAACATACAGCAGCAATCTACCTGTGTGCATTAACAAAAAATTTAGTGTCAAGCCTTAATCGTCCGTTTACATATTTTCAGTTTTGACACTATCGCAATTTCATTTTTTTTTTGGGGGTTGTGAGGAATATGGATTAATATTTACTGTCAGCCATGTCCTCACACCCCCATGTGCTGACATATAGCAGAGGGAGTGAACTCCACAGGAGGGCCCTGCTTCCCTGCTTCAAAGCCCCAGGCCTCTTGGCATACTCAGTGTACATGCAAAATTAGTTTCCACCCCCCCCCCCCCAGGGGGTCCAGGCTTCAAGGAGAAGGTCACACCTCACCTCCACCAGTTTGGAGCCAAAGGAATATTGCAGGAAAACCCCCAGCAGGGGGTATCTGCCTTTGCCCAGGATCAATGAGACCTCCCAGACATGTTGGCACCTACCGTTCATAAGGAATTATGAACCGCCTGGCCATCGCAGGCACAAACCGGATACATATTTGTGTCCCGGTGGCCACGAGGTACGTTCCCATGGTCTTTGTTTATTGAGACTAGGTCAGGGTAGAGAGATATCCATATCTCCCCATAGAAACCACACAACGGTACCAGGTTTGGGCTCTACTTGTAGCCGGAACCCAGGCAGGTCCATTGGTCCCAGAACCATCTCCCTATGACCCTCTGGTCTGGAGCTATGAACCCTAAAGGGTTTTGTGGGTCATTTGCTGCCAGCCCAGAAGAGGGGGAGTTGACCCCTCCCTGAGGCCGGGAGGGGAGGGGCCGGCTACAGGTTAAAAGTCTGGTGCCAGCAAGTAGGCGCGTCTTTCTCTGAAGAGGGGTCACATCCTACACATGTGTTTAGAGGGACCCAGGGAATAGCTGAGACCACGGCCCTTCATGTGGACTGCAGCAAAGAACATCTCAAAGGAACTTTCATCATACTCGGTAACTGACTTTTACCCTGCTTAACCCTGTTGTAACCATATAACCTGTAATCTGTAACCTCAGACCACTGTATATATTGTCTGTGTATATTGTGTATTATCTAGTGTGCCCATACGGCTATTAAATCTATAATTTAATATTGTGCTATCTTGTATCTCGATCACGAATCCCCACGTCTGTGTTTTGGCCTAGTTATAAGCTACCGCGGGTTGGTTTCTGACCCTATATAATCCCGTTAGCGGACCGGGCTTATATCAAACGAGAAACTGGTGGCAGTTACCCGGGCTGAGGACGCGCTGTTTTCACTGCGGCAGTGAAAAGGCTCTCTCAGCTTGTTGCCTCTCTGTGCCCACGTGGACAGGAGGTGGGTGCGTAAACTATACCAGCCTGACCTTACGTGCTCCTCTGGAGGGCGTAACTTTACATTTTTGGTAAACCCTGTGATCATACCAGGTCTCGTGAGCTCGGCGTGGTAGACGTCAGCGGGCATGAGGGGTGGTATTCATCACATATTGGTGGCAGCAAAGTGGGATCGAGATACTAGTGTGTGTGAGTGTGAGACCCATACTCCCAGACACTAAAGACAACCAACAGTAGCTCTTGCCGCTGGAGTCTTAAGATCAGCTCAACACTAGACAGTCTGAGTGCAGATACAATAAGGTGTGTGGGCATCAGGTTGCATGACGGCCAGTATCACAAGGAGCAAAGCTAGGGAGATGGCCGATGCTTTGAATGGTGGCGGAGAGGAGGTGGAAGGCGAGGGGGAGCACAGCCAAAGCTCCCCAAGGAGCCAGTCGCCAGAGGTGAGGTCCGCGGTGGACCTCACTCCACCTGCCCATCCCCCCAGCCAAGCTGGCTCAGCTGCTCTCCTACAAGCTGCCATGGACCGTCTCCAGGCTGGAGACCAGGCAGCCTCTGAGCTCCTCCTCGCGGCTGCAGAGCGTCGCGAGCAAGCAGAGGCTGCAGAGCGTCGCGAGCAAGCAGAGGCTGCAGAGCGTCGCAAGCAAGCAGAGGCTGCAGAGCGTCGCGAGCAAGCACAGGCCGAGCGTGAGCACCAGCTACAAATGCTCCAGCTGAAGCTTCAATTCCAGCAGCCCAAGGTGAATCTCCAGAGGTCCGGATTCCCAAACTGCGGGCGGAGGACTTTCCCCTACTGGACAAAGATGGGGACTTGGACACCTTTTTGTTGGCATTTGAGACAGCCTGCCATCAATACCAGCTGCCAGAGGACCAGTGGGTCAGATTCCTCACGCCACGGCTCAGGGGAAAAGCCCTTGAAATCTTCGGGTACCTGCCCAGCGAGACCCTCCTGAGCTATGAGGACATCAAGCAGGCTCTGGTCAGGCAGTATAACTTAACCCCTGAGTCGTACCGGAAAAGGCTCAGGAATTTGCAGCGGGGTTCTACCCAGAGCTGGGCCGATCACATGCGGGCCTTGCTGAGAGCGGTCGAACAATGGACCACCGGGTTGGAGCTCTCCACCGTCCAGCAGCTGAAGGAGCTCATCGCCACAGAACAGTTCTTGTGGAACTGCCCAGAGGATCTCCAGCAGTACCTCCGTGACCGGAAGCCAAAGGGGGCCTCCGCAACAGCAGCCCTGGCCGATGAATACACCAACAACAGAACTTCAGAGGCCCGGAAACCGGTCGGCTGGAAAGGGGGTAAGACGCACGCTGCACCTGCTACCCCTGCCCCTAGGCCCAAGTGGGCACCGGCCCCTGCTGCACTTTCCATGTCGGTGGGGGAACCCCGCCTGTGTCACCTGTGTAAGCAGCCAGGACACTTCAAAGCCATGTGTCCCCAGCGCCCGAGGGATCCGTCCCAGTCATCAACCCAGAAACCGTCCACTGTGTTGTGTGTGGGTGGGGGTGGTGGGAGGTCCCTTGACAATGTTCAACCGGTCACCGTGGGCCAGGCCGTGGCCATGGGACTTAGAGACACCGGCGCTGAAATGACACTGGTATGGCCTGAACTGGTGGCACCCCATGATTTACTGCCCGGGAGATCCCTCATTGTCTCGGGGATTGGAGGAGTAGAACCGGCGCTGCCCGTCGCCAAGGTCTATTTGGACTGGGGCGCCGGTCGAGGAGTAAGGGAGGTGGGGGTATCCACAAATATCCCCGCCAGTGTTTTGCTGGGGACAGACCTGGGGCGGCTTGTGTCTAAGTATGTGGCCGCTGACCCCCCAATGTCCAATTCCCCAGAATGTGATGTACCTGTAATGCCCCCCCCTGATGATACTGTGAATGTACCTACCATGCCTGTTTTTGGGGATGTGGGGGTGGGGGATGTAATGAGTGCCTCTCCCCTTAGTGGGGAGGGGGTCATTCCTGCCAGCTGGGCTGAAACCCCAGGCTGTGGCCAGCAAGCCTGCTGGACCCTGTTGTCCTCCAGTGTGGTGACTGAGGGGACAAGCAGGGGGCAGACAGCTGCGGGGGGGGGGGGGGAGGATGCAAATGAGGTCAGGGCTGTCCCAGGAGGAGTAGGGCTGCCAGGTGAAGCCTCAGTGCAGGGTTCCTCCCCCACTAGGATGTCAGAGGGCCAGGTTAGTCCGCCTGGACTGGCGACTTGGTCGGGAGCCAAGGGAAAGCAGGCACTACCCGCAGTGGCAGCGACCATAGCTGCTGTCACGCGCAGTGGGAGTGCTGGGGCCCGAGGGGCCCCTCAGGGGTCTGATGGCTTTCCCCCTTCCGACCAAGTGGCTGCCGAATCAGAGGGAGGCCAGGAGACAGGTCCCGGGGACCTGACAGGGGACGGGGCAGTCTCGTCTATTCTGGCCACGTCCAGTCAGGAGTTTCAGGCAGCGTTAGCGGCTGACGCCAGCCTGAGCGCTCTCAAGGAGCAAGCGGAACAGCCCCCTTCGGACTCAGACCTTGAGCGGATGGTCTGGGACCAAGGACGGCTGTACCGGGTCACGGTCCAGCCGGGCTCACGGGAGGCGTGGCCTAGGGACCGACAGCTAGTGGTACCCTATCAGTTCAGGACGGAGTTGTTGCAGGTTGCGCATGAGATTCCGATGGCTGGACACCTAGGGATTGCTAAAACAAGGGCCAGATTAGCCCAGCATTTCTACAGGCCAAAGATGGGGGCTGATGTGGTTGCCTACTGCCGTTCATGTGACACCTGCCAGCGGGTGGGGAAGGCGGGGCGGCGCCCCAAAGCCCCACTGGTAACGCTGCCCATAATTGAAGAGCCTTTCAGGAGGGTGGCTGTGGATCTCATTGGACCGCTGTCCATTCCCAGCAGCTCTGGGAAACGCTTCATATTGACGGTAGTAGACTATGCCACCCGGTACCCGGAGGCGGTAGCCTTGTCATCCATTCGGGCCGACAAGGTGGCTACTGCCTTGCTGGAGATTTTCTCCAGAGTAGGCTTTCCCCAGGAAATGCTCACCGACCGGGGGACCCAGTTCATGTCGCAATTGATGGAGTCCCTCTGTAAGCAAACACAGGTGCAACATCTGGTGACCAGCCCGTACCACCCACAGACAAACGGCCTGTGTGAACGATTTAATGGCACCTTAAAGCAGATGCTTAAGATGTTGGTCGACTCCCACAGGCGTGACTGGGAGCGGTACCTCCCACATCTACTGTTTGCCTACCGAGAGGTCCCACAGGCCTCCACAGGGTTCTCCCCCTTCGAGCTCCTGTACGGGTGACGTGTGCGGGGGCCCCTGGCTCTGGTGAAAGAGGCCTGGGAGGGAGAGGTAGCCACCCCTGGAGTGTCGGTCGTCGAGTATGTCATGCGCTTCCGGAACAAGATGCAGGCCTTGTCGCAGCTGGTGCACGATAATATGGAGTCGGCCCAGGCCAACCAGAAGCGATGGTATGACCAGAATGCTTGTGAGAGGACCTACCAGGTGGGTCAGAAGGTATGGGTACTGGTACCCGTACCTCAGGACAAGCTTCAGGCGGCCTGGGAAGGCCCGTACCTCGTGCATCAGCGCCTCAATGCCGTGACGTACCTGGTCACCCTGGACCACGCCCGAGGAAGGCAGAAGGCCTTCCACGTGAACATGATGAAGGCTCATCATGAGAGGGAGGCATGTGCCCTCCCTGTCTGCAACCTCCCCGAAGAGGGGGAGGAGGAAACCCTCCTGGACATGCTCACCCAGGTGAAGGCGGGTGGGTCCATCGAGAATGTGGAGGTGGGCCAACAGCTCTTGAAGGACCAACGGTCCCAGCTATGGGTCACCCTTCACCCCTTCCGGGAGTTGTTTAGCAACAAGCCCGGAAGGACTGAGTTGGCCGTCCATCACGTGGACACTAGGGATCACCCCCCAATCCGGCCTTCAGCATATCGGGTTTCCTTGGAGGTGCAGCAACACATGCGCCAGGAGATTGACGAGATGCTGAAGCTGGGGGTCATCCAGGCATCCAACAGCGCTTGGGCCTCGCCTGTGGTCCTCGTCCCAAAGAAGGACCGGACCACCCGGTTCTGCGTGGACTACAGGGGACTCAACGCTGTCTCGGTCACCGATGCGTACCCTATGCCACGCATCGATGACCTGCTCGATCAGTTGGCCGGGGCCCGGTACCTGACCATCATGGATCTGAGCAGGGGGTACTGGCAGATTCCCCTGACCCAGGAGGCGCGGGAACGCTCTGCCTTTATCACTCCCTTTGGATTGTACGAATCCACAGTGATGCCGTTCGGCATGAAGAATGCCCCTGCCACTTTTCAGCGGATGGTCAACACGCTGCTTAAGGGACTTGAAGAGTACGCGGCCGCGTACCTGGATGACATTGCCGTCTTCAGTCCCACCTGGGAGGATCACCTACAGCACCTGACGCAGGTGCTGGGGCGGATCCACCAGGCAGGCTTGACCATCAAGCCGGAAAAGTGCCAGCTGGGCATGAGCGAGGTCCACTACCTGGGGCACCGGGTAGGCGGGGGGATCCTTAAGCCAGAGCCGGGGAAAGTGGATGCTATCGCATCCTGGCCCACCCCCAGGACCAAGAAGCAGGTGATGTCCTTCCTGGGCACCGCCGGGTACTATAGGAGGTTCGTCCCCCACTATAGTAGCCTGGCAAAGCCCTTGACGGACCTCACCAAGAAGAAGCTGCCCTCCGCAGTCGATTGGAGGAACGACTGCGAGACGGCCTTCCGAGCGCTGAAGGCCGCCCTCTCGAGCTTCCCTGTACTACAGGCGGCCGACTTCACGCTGCCGTTTATAGTGCAGACCGACGCCAGTGATTTTGGCCTCGGTGCCGTACTCAGCCAGGTTGACACTACGGGCCAGGAACACCCCGTTCTGTACCTGAGTCGGAAGCTCCTGCCGAGGGAGGTGGCGTACTCCACTATGGAGAAGGAGTGCCTGGCAATTGTCTGGGCCCTGCAACGGTTGCAGCTGTATTTATACGGGCGCCGCTTCACGGTGGAGACCGACCACAACCCCCTCAGCTGGTTAAACACTGTATCCGGGAAGAATGGGAGGCTGCTACGCTGGAGCCTAGCTCTTCAGCAGTATCACTTGACCATTCGCCACAAAAGGGGCCGTGACCACGGGAACGCCGATGGGCTATCCCGACAAGGAGAGGGTGCGGATGGGCGCACAGGGGAACACAGGAATGTGCTGCCCCCTGGCGCCCTCTAAAAGGGGGAGGTGTGAGGAATATGGATTAATATTTACTGTCAGCCATGTCCTCACACCCCCATGTGCTGACAGATAGCAGAGGGAGTGAACTCCACAGGAGGGCCCTGCTTCCCTGCTTCAAAGCCCCAGGCCAGGCCTCTTGGCATACTCAGTGTACATGCAAAATTAGTTTCCCCCCCCCCCCCCCCCCCCCAGGGGGTCCAGGCTTCAAGGAGAAGGTCACACCTCACCTCCACCAGTTTGGAGCCAAAGGAATATTGCAGGAAAACCCCCAGCAGGGGGTATCTGCCTTTGCCCAGGATCAATGAGACCTCCCAGACATGTTGGCACCTACCGTTCATAAGGAATTATGAACCGCCTGGCCATCGCAGGCACAAACCGGATACATATTTGTGTCCCGGTGGCCACGAGGTACGTTCCCATGGTCTTTGTTTATTGAGACTAGGTCAGGGTAGAGAGATATCCATATCTCCCCATAGAAACCACATAACGGTACCAGGTTTGGGCTCTACTTGTAGCCGGAACCCAGGCAGGTTCATTGGTCCCAGAACCATCTCCCTATGACCCTCTGGTCTGGAGCTATGAACCCTAAAGGGTTTTGTGGGTCATTTGCTGCCAGCCCAGAAGAGGGGGAGTTGACCCCTCCCTGAGGCCGGGAGGGGAGGGGCCGGCTACAGGTTAAAAGTCTGGTGCCAGCAAGTAGGCGCGTCTTTCTCTGAAGAGGGGTCACATCCTACACATGTGTTTAGAGGGACCCAGGGAATAGCTGAGACCACGGCCCTTCATGTGGACTGCAGCAAAGAACATCTCAAAGGAACTTTCATCATACTCGGTAACTGACTTTTACCCTGCTTAACCCTGTTGTAACCATATAACCTGTAATCTGTAACCTCAGACCACTGTATATATTGTCTGTGTATATTGTGTATTATCTAGTGTGCCCATACGGCTATTAAATCTATAATTTAATATTGTGCTATCTTGTATCTCGATCACGAATCCCCACGTCCGTGTTTTGGCCTAGTTATAAGCTACCGCGGGTTGGTTTCTGACCCTATATAATCCCGTTAGCGGACCGGGCTTATATCAAACGAGAAACTGGTGGCAGTTACCCGGGCTGAGGACGCGCTGTTTTCACTGCGGCAGTGAAAAGGCTCTCTCAGCTTGTTGCCTCTCTGTGCCCACGTGGACAGGAGGTGGGTGCGTAAACTATACCAGCCTGACCTTACGTGCTCCTCTGGAGGGCGTAACTTTACGTTTTTGGTAAACCCTGTGATCATACCAGGTCTCGTGAGCTCGGCGTGGTAGACGTCAGCGGGCACGAGGGGTGGTATTCATAATATGTGAGGCTTGGCTAGCATGGAAAAGTCCCTGATGAACTTCCGATAATAATTGGCGAAGCCCAAAAAGCGCTGCAGGGAACGAAGACCACTGGGCTGGGGCCACTGTAAGACAGCCGAAACCTTCTCAGGATCCATGGAGAACCCCTCAGCGGAAATGATGTAACCTAAGAAGGTTACCTGGGATCGGTGAAATTCGCATTTCTCAAGCTTACCGAACAGCTTGTTCTCTCGTAACCGTTGCAACACTCGTCTGACATCCAGAATGTGGGCCTCCATGGATTCAGAATATACCAAGATGTCATCCAAATAGACCACCACACACTGCTGCAGCAGGTCACGGAAAACATCGTTGATGAATTCCTGAAAGACTGCGGGCGCATTGCACAACCCAAAGGGCATAACCAAGGATTCATAATGACCGGTCCTGGTGTTAAACGCGGTCTTCCACTCATCGCCCGCCTTGATCCTTACCAGGTTATATGCCGCCCTCAGGTCGAGTTTGGTAAAGACCGTGGCCCCTTTAAGGCGATCGAACAGCTCGGAAATCAAGGGTATCGGGTAAGCGTTCTTGATCGTGATGCGATTGAGACCCCTGTAATCGATGCAAGGCCTCAACTCACCGCCCTTCTTTTTCACAAAGAAAAATCCAGCCCCTGCCGGGGACGAGGATTTGCGAATGTGTCCGCGTGAAAGCGCCTCCCTCACGTACTCCTCCATGGCCTCATTCTCCGCTACCGACAGTGGATAGACTTTGCCACGAGGAGGAACGGCACCAGATTGTAACTCTATGGCACAATCGTATGGGCGGTGCGGAGGTAGGGCAACCGCGCGCACCTTATCGAATACATCCCGGTACTCCTCGTATTCAGGAGGCAACAGAGAGTCCGAGGAAGTACACAGCAACTTGACAGACCCATGGATGCAACTAGCCCCACACTGCGGTGACCACGAGAGGATCTCGGCCGATCTCCAATCGAAAGTCGGATTATGCTTCCGGAGCCAGGGGTACCCCAAGACCACCGAGTAGTGTGGAGACGAAATAACCTGGAGGCAGACCGACTCTCTGTGAACGGCACCAATGGCTATCCCCACTGGAAGGGTCTCATGAGTCACGTGTGGCGGCAGAAGGGGTCTGCCGTCTATCGCCTCAAGAGCCAGTGGGGAACCTCGAGCCTGCAGAGGAATGGAATTGGCGGCAGCGAACACATTATCAATGAACAAACCACCGGCACCAGAGTCCACCAACGCCTGGGTCGTCACCGAGCCCCCGACCCAGGAGAGGACAACAGTGATCAGTGGTTTGTCAACACGGGAAACCGGGGACGAGGAGACTCCACCCAAGATCTGCCCCCGACAGGATCTCAGGTGCGAGCGTTTCCCGGACGGTTCGGACATGCCAACCGAAAATGCCCACCGAGACCACAGTACATGCATCGGCCCTCGCGTCTCCGGAGTACCCTCTCCCCCTTGGACAGGCGAGCAAACCCCAGCTGCATGGGTTCACCCCCAGACAAGTCATCCCCAGGAGGCGTGGGAGGAGAGGGAGGCACGGGTGGGACAACAAACGTAGGCGCCAATCTGTTAGAAAACCCCTGCAGGCTCTCCTTAAAGGAAGGTCTCTCCCTGAGTCTGGTGTCAATCAAAATCAGGAAAGAAATAAGAGATTCGAGCTCCACTGGTAGGTCCTTAGCTGCAACCTCATCCTTCAAGGCATCCGAGAGACCATGAGAGAAAGCAGCGACCAGAGCCTCATTATTACAGCCCACCTCTGCTGCCAGGGTACGAAACTCAATGGCGTATTCAGCTACGGATCGTGAACCCTGTCTGATGGACATAAGGAGCTTCGCAGCAGAGGCAGCACGAGCCGGCACATCGAATACCTTCCGAAGAGAAGCAACAAAACCGGAATACTCGGCAACCACCGGATTGTTGTTCTCCCATAAAGGGCTGGCCCAGGCCAAGGCCTTGTCCGAGAGCAGCGAGATCAAGAAGCCCACCTTTGATCTCTCAGTGGGAAAGGCATGTGGCAGCAACTCGAAATAAATGCCCACCTGGTTAAGGAAACCTCGGCACTGAGTTGGCTCTCCCCCAAAGCGCTGTGGAAGAGGGGCAGAACCGGTCATACCCCGAAACACCGCAGGTGCAACAACAGGTGTCGGGGTAGACTCTGGCGCAACAACCGGAGCGGCAGTAGGAGCGGGCCCAGGAGCGACAACCGACCCATCGGCAACGGGAGCGAAATGAGCCGTGCGTTCAAGCAGGGTTTGCAACACCACAGCGAACCGACCCAACAGGTGATCCTGCTGATCAAGTCTGGCAACCAGCGTGGGTAGCGAGGATGGCCCTGTACCGTCAGAATTCATGGCTTGGTCCTAATGTCACGGAACCATGAACCAGACGTACAACAAGGGATAAGTGAAAATAAGAAGGCTTTATTGAAAATAAAGCTGTAAAGCAAAAGTCCAAACGGATGGCGAAACCGAAGCAGAGTCTTTGCGAAGCCAGAGGTCAGGAACCAGAAGGGTAGTCAGACGAAGCCAGGATCAGGAACCAGCAGGGTAGTCAGACGAAGCCAGGATCAGGAACCAGCAGGTAGTCGGACGAAACCAGGATCAGGAACCAGCAGGGTAGTCGGACGAAACCAGGATCAGGAACCAGAAGCAGCAGCAGTCTAGAAGCATGTGAACACAGGAGGACCAAGCAAGGAACTGAAGCCACAGACCTCCTATATATATGAGCTAGGCATCCAGCTCCTCCCAGTGGGAAGGAGGAGCCGCAGGGTGGGAGGCTACAAGAAACCCAGAAACCAAGATGGCCGCCAGCACATGTCAAACGAAGGAGAACAGCAAGAAGGTAAGACCATGACAATCTGCCTTTGCCCAGGATCAATGAGACCTCCCAGACATGTTGGCACCTACCGTTCATAAGGAATTATGAACCGCCTGGCCATCGCAGGCACAAACCGGATACATATTTGTGTCCCGGTGGCCACGAGGTACGTTCCCATGGTCTTTGTTTATTGAGACTAGGTCAGGGTAGAGAGATATCCATATCTCCCCATAGAAACCACATAACGGTACCAGGTTTGGGCTCTACTTGTAGCCGGAACCCAGGCAGGTCCATTGGTCCCAGAACCATCTCCCTATGACCCTCTGGTCTGGAGCTATGAACCCTAAAGGGTTTTGTGGGTCATTTGCTGCCAGCCCAGAAGAGGGGGAGTTGACCCCTCCCTGAGGCCGGGAGGGGAGGGGCCGGCTACAGGTTAAAAGTCTGGTGCCAGCAAGTAGGCGCGTCTTTCTCTGAAGAGGGGTCACATCCTACACATGTGTTTAGAGGGACCCAGGGAATAGCTGAGACCACGGCCCTTCATGTGGACTGCAGCAAAGAACATCTCAAAGGAACTTTCATCATACTCGGTAACTGACTTTTACCCTGCTTAACCCTGTTGTAACCATATAACCTGTAATCTGTAACCTCAGACCACTGTATATATTGTCTGTGTATATTGTGTATTATCTAGTGTGCCCATACGGCTATTAAATCTATAATTTAATATTGTGCTATCTTGTATCTCGATCACGAATCCCCACGTCCGTGTTTTGGCCTAGTTATAAGCTACCGCGGGTTGGTTTCTGACCCTATATAATCCCGTTAGCGGACCGGGCTTATATCAAACGAGAAACTGGTGGCAGTTACCCGGGCTGAGGACGCGCTGTTTTCACTGCGGCAGTGAAAAGGCTCTCTCAGCTTGTTGTCTCTCTGTGCCCACGTGGACAGGAGCTGGGTGCGTAAACTATACCAGCCTGACCTTACGTGCTCCTCTGGAGGGCGTAACTTTACGTTTTTGGTAAACCCTGTGATCATACCAGGTCTCATGAGCTCGGCGTGGTAGACGTCAGCGGGCACGAGGGGTGGTATTCATCACATATTATGAAAGAATCAGCTGTCCTGGGCTGTTTCACGTCTGTTCTGGTGGCCTTCCCTACGTTCCGACATCTCCGCATATGTAGCGGCATGCTCCGTTTGTGCCCAGAGTAAGTCCCCTCGGCACCTTCCGTTGGGCCTTCTGCAACCCATAGCCACCGGGGAGCGCCCATGGTCACACCTGGGGATGGATTTCATTGTGGACCTCCCTGCATCCCGAGGCCATACGGTCATTCTCATGATTGTGGATCGGTTTTCCAAAATGTGCCACTGTGTTCCTCTCAAGAAGTTACCCTCTGCACAAGAGTTGGCCACGATTTTTGCCAGGGAGGTCTTCCGGTGGCACGGTTTGCCCAAGGAGATTGTGTCGGATCGGGGGAGTCAGTTTGTGTCCAGGTTCTGGCGCGCCTTTTGCTCCCAGTTGGGGATTCATCTCTCCTTCTCCTCGGCCTACCACCCTCAGTCCAATGGGGCCGCAGAACGATCCAATCAGGCCATGGAGCAATTCCTTCGTTGCTATGTCTCCGATCACCAAGACAATTGGGTTGACCTCCTGCCTTGGGCTGAGTTTGCCAGGAACACGGCGGTGAACTCTTCCTCTGGGACGTCTCCCTTCATGGCCAATTATGGGTTCCAACCTGCCGTGTTACCGGAGGTATTCTCTCCCCAGGATATTCCGGCTGTGGAGGATCACCTTTCCGTCCTACGTGCTTCTTGGGTACTGATCCAGAAGTCCCTTGAGGTCTCTGCGCAGCGCCAGAGACTCCAGGCTGATCGCAGACGAGTGCCTGCTCCTTCCTACCAGGTCGGAGACCGTGTATGGTTGTCCACCCGCAACCTCAACCTTCGAGTGCCCACTCCCAAGCTGGCGCCTTGCTTTGTTGGTCCCTTCCGAGTGCTTCGCAGGGTAAACCCGGTAGCCTATGCCCTTGCGCTTCCTCCTGGCATGCGGATCTCCAACGTGTTTCATGTCTCCCTGTTGAAGCCACTGGTGTGTAATCGTTTCACTTCCTCGGTTCCTCGGCCTCGTCCGGTCCAAGTGGGTAATCGTGAGGAGTATGAGGTGAGCAATATCCTGGACTCACGCCTGGTCCGCGGTCGGGTGCAGTTTTTGGTCCATTGGCGTGGTTATGGTCCAGAGGAGCGTTCCTGGGTTCCCTCCGCAGATGTCCATGCTCCTGCCTTGCTCCGAGCCTTCCACGCACGCTTCCCTCAGAAACCGTTCTTTACTCCGCGGAGGAGGGGCCCTTGAGGGGGAGGTACTGTCATGGTCTTACCTTCTTGCTGTTCTCCTTCGTTTGACATGTGCTGGCGGCCATCTTGGTTTCTGGGTTTCTTGTAGCCTCCCACCCTGCGGCTCCTCCTTCCCACTGGGAGGAGCTGGATGCCTAGCTCATATATATAGGAGGTCTGTGGCTTCAGTTCCTTGCTTGGTCCTCCTGTGTTCACATGCTTCTAGACTGCTGCTGCTTCTGGTTCCTGATCCTGGTTTCGTCCGACTACCCTGCTGGTTCCTGATCCTGGTTTCGTCCGACTACCTGCTGGTTCCTGATCCTGGCTTCGTCTGACTACCCTGCTGGTTCCTGATCCTGGCTTCGTCTGACTACCCTTCTGGTTCCTGACCTCTGGCTTCGCAAAGACTCTGCTTCGGTTTCGCCATCCGTTTGGACTTTTGCTTTACAGCTTTATTTTCAATAAAGCCTTCTTATTTTCACTTATCCCTTGTTGTACGTCTGGTTCATGGTTCCGTGACACAGATACCCCCTGCTGGGGGTTTTCCTGCAATATTCCTTTGGCTCCAAACTGGTGGAGGTGAGGTGTGACCTTCTCCTTGAAGCCTGGACCCCCTGGGGGGGGGGGGGGGGGGAAAATAATTTTGCATGTACACTGAGTATGCCAAGAGGCCTGGGGCTTTGAAGCAGGGAAGCAGGGCCCTCCTGTGGAGTTCACTCCCTCTGCTATCTGTCAGCACATGGGGGTGTGAGGACATGGCTGACAGGGGTGCTTTCTATTTAATTAAGCAGCATATAGTATACATGATGACTGCAGCAATACCCATGGTGTGGCAGCAATCTACCTGTGTGTGTTCAGATGAAATTGAGCGTCAAGCCTCAATCGTCCGTTAAAGTATATTCAGTTTCCACATGGTCGCTATTTAATTTTTTTTGTGGGGGGTGCTTTAAATTTTACTAAGCAGCATATATACGTGATTACTGCAGCAATACAATGGTGAGCAAGCTTATTTCCCACCTGGCCAAGTTGCTGGTGGTGCAGTTGGTCTCGTCACATTTAGTCAAGTCTATTGCCTTTAAGAAGCTAATGGCTAGATTCCTATCCGGCATTATTTCTCCCCAAAAAACACTTTGCATGCAGCTTGCCGCAGCTTATGGCAAGCAGACGCCTGCCATCAACGTGTCTGAAAGGGAGGGACCCCTTCATCTCCCCCACCCCTCCCCCCCGCAGAGTCATCCACTCCCGCTGCTATAAGCAGCAAAAGTTGCAGCAGCAGCAAAAGCTACAGCAGCAGCCATTTCACATAATGGAGCAGTTTTATCATGTGCCTCGCCAGACTGAAGCCAGTCAGCAAGGCAAAAGCTCCCACCTCAATGCCCAGGCTCAGGCCAACTAAAATTATGGCCAGTCCCTGTCGTATACCCAGTTCTCTGACCTTAAGGATTTCTAGGCAGGCAGACTGGAACAGTGCCTGAGCTGGCACAGCACATTCTCTATCTTCTTTCTTGCCCTGCCTCCAGTGTCATCTCGGAAAGGGTTTTCAGCACCGTAGGGGTGGGTGGGTATTTGAGGTGTGGTGCCACTGTTGCTCTATGGCTGCGACCTGCATTATGTTACAAATGCCTCTAAATCGTCAATTTACATGTATTCAGTTTCCAGAACTTTAAAATTCTGTATGTCATTGATTACAGATCAAAAATAAATAAATATAAATTGGGGGTGGGAGGTGGTTAAATTTATTTCAGGGGCAGCATAAATGTACGTGATTACTGCCTCAATACAGATATTTTGTCACAGTCCAGGCAATGCTGGGGTCTGCATCATGCCACTAATGCCCGAAGGTCAGTTTCCATGTACTCACCTTCCACACGGTTGAAATTAAAGGGATTATCCAAGACTATACAATGCCCCCCTCCCTCCCATATACTTACCTGGATCCCCGCTCCCTGCGCCGTAGCTGCTGCTGCTGCTCCCCATGCATCGCGGGTGACGCTAGGGAAGCTCGTCCCTATCCTCGCCTGCCATTGGCTACTCCCCCCGACACTGGATGTTTTCATCCGCACACAGGGAGAAGCAGCAGCGGTGATGCGGGGATCAGGAGCAGCACAGGGAGCGTGGAGCCAGGTAAGTATATTCATTATAAGGGGCCCGGCATATGGGGGGGGGGGGGGGGGGGGGCATTTTATAGTCTTGGATAACCCCTTTAAATTTTTTGGGGTAGGAATTCAGTTTAATACATACGTGATTAATGCCTCAAAACCAACATATTCTCATAGTCAAGTCAATGCTGGGGCCTGCATCATGCCTCTAATGCCTGCGGGTCAGTTTATGTGTACTCACTTTCCACATGGTTGAAATATATATATATATATATATATATATATATATATATATATATATACAGTCAGGTTCATAATCATTGGGACATGGACACAATTCCAACATTTTTAGCTCTATACACCACCACAATGGATTTGAAATGAAACAAAGATGTGCTTTAACTGCAGACTGTCAGCTTTAATTTGAGGGTATTTACATCCAAATCAGGTGGACGGTGTAGGAATTACAACAGTTTGCATATGTGCCTCCCACTTGTTAAGGGACCAAAAGTAATGGGACAGAATAATAATCCTAAATCAAACTTTCACTTTTTAATACTTGGTTGCAAATCCTTTGCAGTCAATTACAGCCCTAAGTCTAGGAACGCATAGACATCATCAGACACTGGGTTTCATCCCTGGTGATTCTCTGCCAGGCCTCTACTGCAACTGTCTTCAGTTCCTGCTTGTTCTTGGGGCATTTTCCCTCCAGTTTTGTCTTCAGCAAGTGAAATACATGCTCAATCAGGTTCAGGTCAGGTGATTGACTTGGCCATTGCATAACATTCCACTTCTTTCCCTTAAAAACTCTTTGGTTGCTTTTGCAGTATGCTTTGAGTCATTGTCAATCTGCACTGTGAAGCGCCGTCCAATGAGTTCTGAAGCATTTGGCTGAATATGAGCAGATAATATTGCCCGAAACACTTCAGAATTCATCCTGCTGCTTTTGTCAGCAGTCACATTATCAATAAATACAAGAGAACCAGTTCCATTGGCAGCCATACATGCCCACGCCATGATACTACCACCACCATGCTTCACTGATGAGGTGGTATGCTTAGTATCATGAGCAGTTCCTTTCCTTCTCCATACTCTTCTCTTCTCATCACTCTGGTACAAGTTGATCTTGGTCTCATCTGTCCATAGGATGTTGTTCCAGAACTGTGAAGGCCTTTTTAGATGCCGTTTGGCAAACTTTAATCTGGCCTTCCTGTTTTTGAGGCTCACCAATGGTTTACATCTTGTGGTGAACCCTCTGTATTCACTCTGGTGAAGTCTTCTCTTGATTGTTGACTTTGACACACATACACCTACTTCCTGGAGAGTGTTCTTGATCTGGCCAACTGTTGTGAAGGGTGTTTTCTTCACCAGGGAAAGAATTCTTCGGTCATCCACCACAGTTGTTTTCCGTGGTCTTCCGGGTCTTTTGGTGTTGCTGAGTTCACCGATGCGTTCTTTCTTTTTAAGAATCTTCCAAACCGTTGTTTTGGCCATGCCTAATGTTTTTGCTATCTGTCTGATGGGTTTGTTGTGTTTTTTCAGCCTAATGATGGCTTGCTTCACTGATAGTGACAGCTCTTTGGATCTCATCTTGAGAGTTGACAGCAACAGATTCCAAATGCATATAGCACACTTGAAATGAACTCTGGACCTTTTATCTGCTCATTGTAATTGGGATAATGAGGGAATAACACACACCTGGCCCTGGCTATACGGATATATATTATTGTATAACTCAGTGGCTATGCTACATTTTTAATTACATGCTATTCAGATCCAGATGCTGGTTTGAAAACTGTACAAATATTTTTCATGGGACAATCCCTTTAAGTAGCATATGTAAGTCATTACTGCATCAATACGGACATTTTCTCACAGTCAAGGCAATGCTGGGTTCTGCATCATGCCACTAATGCCTGAAGATCAGTTTCCATGTACTCACTTTCCACACGTTTGAAATAAAAAAAAACATTTTCGGGGGAGTGTGGGAGGCAGCCATCGATGGAGATTAACATGGTTGAAATGTAAACATTTTTTTTTGGGGGGGCGTTAGATTTTATAAGGCAAAATATCTACGTGATTACTGTATTAATACAGAAATTTTCTCACTGTCCAGTCAGGCTAAATGCGATCAATAGACTTCTCCTTGCTGCCAGTGCCCCATCTTGCCACACAAGCTGTCTGTCTGTCTGTCTGCCTAACTACCGTCACGTTGTGTACAGCTGCTGCAGACTGGGTCATCCTACTGATGCCACTTTAAAACCATCACCTTCCGTCTGGCTGCTGCTGTGGCCTGCATTATGCCACAAATGCCACTTGCCAACCATCAGGTTCCCTAAAGACACTTTTTTTGAATCTCATAGCACTGTGTGTATCTTATAACACAGCAGTGTTGTGACTCAGTTCTGGATGTGACTGCAGCAAAAGATATGATATAACAGCAGGTAGTGATGGCCTTGTGGCGGTCGGTTAACGGTGTACTTTGTGCGTTCGCCATCTGCCGAACATGCAAACATACGGCGATGTCCGCGCGTGCCATATTCATTTGCATTGGCCGAACTTTGACCCATGACATATTCATCAGGTGGGACAAGACAGCCAATTGAGAAGTTTCAGCACATGGACACACCCCCAACCCTATAACAGAACCCGATCTGGCAGCCATTTTACATTATGTGTTTTGACAGTGTAGGGAGAGGTTGCATTTTGGAGCAGGGACAGGCTGTTAGGAACACCAAACGCTATCTAATAGGAACACAAAAGTCCTTTTAGGGACTGGTAACGTTGTGCTATCGATAGGTGTCATACACAGAGGGGTGTGATATACTTATAATATACTTTCTATGCTTCCAGAAAATACTGATTGAGGGCTGAGATCTATCAGCTTCCACAAAATAGTGATTGAGGTTTTCCATATACCTGCATCCACAAAATTACTGCTTGAGGGTGATATACCAGCTTCAACTAACAACTGATTGAGGCCTGCCATATATCAGCTTCCACAAAATAGTGATAGAGGTTGTACCTGCGTCCACAAAATACAGATTGTGTGTTTTGATATACCTGCTTCAACTAACAACTGATTGAGGCCTGCCATATATCAGCTTCCACAAATACTGCTCTTCTCTAGGGACTTTGGCACAGGGTCATTTTGAAAATGACAGGCAGAGGAAGAGGCAGGCCATTCCGCAGGGGTGGTAGGGGTCGGGCAGGTGCCTAAGTGGGAAATTGGAGAAGGTGTGTGCGATTACGTCAAAGGACGCACCAGAGTTGGTTGAGTTGCTCACTCAGCCTTCCGCTTCTGCACCCTCCTCATCAGTGGCGTAACTACCGGGGAAGCAGGGGAAGCGACTGCTTCGGGGCCCGGCGCCCGGCAGCGCGTCCTGTCTATCCCTGCAGAGCTGACAGGCTGAGGCACACACTCTGAGCTACGAGACCCTTGTATTTAAATCTCATTTAGCTTGTCTTTCAGAAAAGTTTCTCCTGGGATTCAAACTCTCGACCTTTCACATCAGAGGCAAGGCATTTACCCACACAGCTATGACAGCTGTATTACCAGTTACATAAATAAAAAAAATAAAAAATAAGACTTCTACTGTAGGTAACTTTGATACCTAGTGTACATACACATGACAGCTGCCCCAGCACACTGTGAATGGATGTAGCAGGCTGGGTGTGTTGGGGCACCTGTCATGTGTATGGTTGTACACTAGGTATCAAAATTATCTACAGTAGAAGTCTTATGTTTTTTTAGTTTTTTTTTAAAGTAACTAGCTGTACAGCTGTCATAGCTGTGTGGTTAGGTGCTTTGCCTCTGATACAGAAGGTCATGGGTTTGAGTCCTATCTTAAACTTTTCTGAAAGACAGGCTAAATAGGAACACGAGCACCAAATCTTCAACACTAGAGGCTGCTGGGAACACAGGAAGAGGAAGAGGCCTGCATCGCATCGCTGACATGGAGGTAAGTAGAAAAGTGTTTTTTGCTTTTTTTTAAATACCGGACTGTTACTTTACTGCCACGGGGGAGGGGGGGGGGGGGGCTATTGGCGCCATGATACTGGCACATGGAGGGGGGAGGAGAGAGGCACTTGATACTGGCACATTAGGGGGCAGGGGGATAGGATGGCACTATGATATTGGCACAGAGGGGGGGGGGATAGGTGTATAGTGTGAATCCAGCACAGTAGTGTGTGTGGTATATGTAGCAGAGCTGTATGCGACACAGGGATGTATAATGTGCACAGCACAGCTATGTATCTAAAATGTGTAACGCAGTGATATATAATGTGCCACTCAGAGCTGTGTGTGTAGCAGAGCTGTGTATGTAAAATGTGTAACACACTGATATATAATGTGCCACTCAGAGCTGTGTGTGTAGCAGAGCTGTGTATGTAAAATGTGTTACACAGTGATATATAATGTGCCACTCAGAGCTGTGTGTGTAGCAGAGCTTTGTATGTAAAATGTGTAACACAGTGATATACACTCACCTAAAGAATTATTAGGAACACCATACTAATACGGTGTTGGACCCCCTTTTGCCTTCAGAACTGCCTTAATTCTACGTGGCATTGATTCAACAAGGTGCTGATAGCATTCTTTAGAAATGTTGGCCCATATTAATAGGATAGCATCTTGCAGTTGATGGAGATTTGAGGGATGCACATCCAGGGCACGAAGCTCCCATTCCTCCACATCCCAAAGATGCTCTATTGGGTTGAGATCTGGTGACTGTGGGGGCCATTTTAGTACAGTGAACTCATTGTCATGTTCAAGAAACCAATTTGAAATGATTCGAGCTTTGTGACATGGTGCATTATCCTGCTGGAAGTAGCCATCAGAGGATGGATACATGTTCTCATTCTGTTTACGCCAAATTCGGACTCTACCATTTGAATGTCTCAACAGAAATCGAGACTCATCAGACCAGGCAACATTTTTCCAGTCTTCAACAGTCCAATTTTTGTGAGCTCGTGCAAATTGTAGCCTCTTTTTCCTATTTGTAGTGGAGATGAGTGGTACCCGGTGGGGTCTTCTGCTGTTGTAGCCCATCCGCCTCAAGGTTGTGCGCGTTGTGGTTTCACAAATGCTTTGCTGCATACCTCGGTTGTAACGAGTGGTTATTTCAGTCAACGTTGCTCTTCTATCAGCTTGAATCAGTCGGCCCATTCTCCTCTGACCTCTAGCATCCACAAGGCATTTTTGCCCACAGGACTGCCGCATACTGGATGTTTTTCCCTTTTCACACCATTCTTTGTAAACCCTAGAAATGGTTGCGCGTGAAAATCCCAGTAACTGAGCAGATTGTGAAATACTCAGACCGGCCCGTCTGGCACCAACAACCATGCCACGCTCAAAATTGCTTAAATCACCTTTCTTTCCCATTCTGACATTCAGTTTGGAGTTCAGGAGATTGTCTTGACCAGGACCACACCCCTAAATGCATTGAAACAACTGCCATGTGATTGGTTGACTAGATAATTGCATTAATGAGAAATAGAACAGGTGTTCCTAATAATTCTTTAGGTGAGTGTATAATGTGCCACTCAGAGCTGTGTATGTAAAATGTGTAACACAGTGATATATAATGTGCCACTCAGAGCTGTGTATGTAAAATGTGTAACACAGTGATATATAATGTGCCACTCAGAGCTGTGTGTGTAGCAGAGCTGTGTATGTAAAATGTGCCACTCAGAGCTGTGTGTGTAGCAGAGCTGTGTATGTAAAATGTGCAACACAGTGATATATAATGTGCATCTCAGAGCTGTGTGTGTAGCAGAGCTGTGTATGTAAAATGTGTAACACAGTGATATATAATGTGCCACTCAGAGCTGTGTATGTAAAATGTGTAACACAGTTATATATAATGTGCCACTCAGAGCTGTGTGTGTAGCAGAGCTGTGTATGTAAAATGTGCCACTCAGAGCTGTGTGTGTAGCAGAGCTGTGTATGTAAAATGTGTAACACAGTGATATATAATGTGCCACTCAGAGCTGTGTGTGTAGCAGAGCTGTGTATGTAAAATGTGCAAAAACCCTGATGCTCTCAAAAAGAGCAAGCAATATAAAACATTGTAGTTTGATACCTTTTACACCTTAAAAACCGGCCCCATTTTCATTTTTACATTAACCATAACCTTTTTATTTTTCCATTCACATAGTCATATGAGGGCTTTTTTTTGTGTGGGACAAGATGCATTTTTTAAATGTCGCCACTTAATTTACCATGTCTTGTATCAGAAAGCAGGAAAAAAATAAATTCTTTGTGGGTTAAAAAAAAACAAAAAAAAACACACAATTCCGCCAAGGTTTTTGAGGTTTTGACATCACGGCGTTCACTAAAAATGACGTCTTTATTCTGCGGCTCAATACGATACAAAACTTGTATAGTTTTTATTTGGTTTAATTATTTAAAAAAAATTTTTTTGCTATATTTTGGTCTATGTGAGGGCTTGCTTTTGTGTAACGATCAGTAGTTTTCTTGGGGGGGAGGGGGGCCCCACACAAAAATTTGCTGTGGGGCCCAGTCACTTCTAGTTACACCCCTGCTCCTCATCCTCTGCATTTGCACCCTTCTCACTTTCTGCTGTGTGCACCCCCAAAGACACCACCACCACCACCACAGCCTCTCTACTCGAGTCAGAGGAATTATTTTCCCATCCATTCCCAGACCTTACCGATGCGCAGCCATTCTTGGCATTGGATGAGCAAGAGGAGGTAGCAACGGCCACCACCCAGCGGTCTAACGACAGTACCCAGATCAGCCCAAAGAGGGTGGTCCCCACTGTTGCTGCCTACTCCGACATCTCTAATGTCAGTGGGGGTGAAGGTGACGATGATGACGTGTCGATGGAAGAGGAGGGAAGATCAGAGGGAGAGACGGAGCAGCAGATAGGTAGGAGAAGGAGGAGAAGCAGGCAGAACTCGAAGTGCACAGGAGGCAAAAAGCAGACTGCAAATGTATCTGGAGCGAGCCATCCACCATGCAAGGTCACATCTTGTGCTCCCAGGACACCGGCACATGGCTTCACAGTGTGAGCTTTTTTAACTTGTCAGCTGCTGACAATAGTGTTGCCATCTGCAGCCTGTGCTGTGAACCCATAAGTCACGGAAAGCCCAACACTCACCTAGGGACGACCGCCTTAAGAAGGCACCTGGCCTCCGATCAACGAGCCCAGTGGGAGCAATGCCGTCAGAACCCACAAAGCCACACTCCCTGCGCTCCACGTCCTGCCTCTTCTCCTTCTCATCTCTCCTCCTATTTGTCCTCCACTCCACCTTTCACCGTGCCGCCGTCGCGTTCATCTGGCACAAGGCAGGCTTCCGTGGCCCAAATGTTCGAGCGTAAAAAAATTATGACTCTGGATAATCCTCTTGCCCAACGGCTGACCGCTGGCTTGTCGGAACTGCTAGCCCGCCAATTACTGCCATATAAATTGGTGGACTAGGAGGCCTTTAGAAAATTTGTGGTCATTGGCACACCGCAATGGAAGGTCCCTGGAAGGAAATATTTCTCCCAGAAAGACATCTCTGAACTATATGGCCACGTTCAGCGGCAAGTTAATATATCTCTGACACACAGTGACGGTGCCAAGATACATCTGACCACGTGGTCTAGCAAACACGGGAAGGGAAGGTACATAACTTTTACTGACCACTGGGTGAACCTTCTGACGGCCATCAAGCATGTAACCCTTGGCACCCATGTGGATTTGGTGTTACCGCCACAGATTGCATGCAGGCCGGCCTCTTCTTCTCCTCCGCCTACTCCATCCTCCGTCTCCTCCTCGGCTGACTCCTCCTTTTCCACTGCTACCGCCTCTTCCGCTGCACCCGCCAAGCTCCCAGAACCTATTCGACGTGCCAGGTGAGACGTTGCCATGATGTGCTGCGACTGTTGTGCCTGGAAACCAAGAGCCACACCGGTCCTACACTGCTTTCAGCTCTGCGGTCACAGGCCGATCAGTGGCTAACCCCACTCAATTTGACAGTTGGTAAAGTGGTGTGCGACAACGGTGCCAATCGGCTGAGCGCGCTGAAACAGGGCAAAATGACACAGGTGATGTGCATGGCACACATCCTGAACTTCTCTCTGGCAGTTTTAGAAGATCTTACACGGCCATGGCTCGGCTTGCTGACGTTCAATGTCGACTCCACTTGCCCGTCTGATTTGTGACTACCCGACGCATTGGAACTCCACCTTGTATATGTTTGATAGGCTGCTCCAGCAGAAACATGCCGTTAACGACTACCTGTACAAACTCTGCGGCAGGACAGGTTCTGGGGAGCTTGGTTTCTTTTCACCGCGCCAGTGGCTGCTTATGTGCGACGCATGCAGACTTCTGCGGCCATTTGATGAGATCACCAAACTAGTCAGTCGCAGCTAGGGCGCCATCAGTGACATCGTAGCTTATGCCTTCTTTCTGGAGCGTGCATTGCATCGTGTCATTGATCAAGCTGTCGAGGAGCTGGAGCTGGAAGATGAGGAAGTCGCAATGCTGAATGAATTCCCAGGGGGCTACTCCATCTAAGATAAGTCAGCAGGAGTCTGAAGAGGAGTCAGAGGAGGATGGTGGCTGGGGGGAGGAGGAGCAAGAAGAGCAGGTTTTAAACTTTTGGGGGATCCCTGGTGTTGTCCGTGGCTGGGGGGAGGAGACCGAGGACGACATTCTCCTGGGCGATGAGCAGGAGCCAGGGCACTCCACTGCTTCCAATTTAGTGCAAATGAGCCTTCATGCTCCAGTGTTTGAAGAGGGACCCCCTGTATAAAAAGCATAAAGGTCAAGGACCTGTACTGGGTGGCAATGTACTTAGACCCCCGTTACAAACACAAAATGGCAGACATGTTACCAGCATCACAGAGGGCTGACAGAATGCAGCATTTCCAGGCCTTGCTGCGAGTGATGCTGCATTCTGCTGTTGCGGGCACTGGCAGAGGAATTTCCACCCACAGCGAAACAGGTGCAGGTACCAATCCTACCGCGCCTGCAAAAAGAGGACAGTTTGAAGATGTGTTGGTCACTTCGGATATGAGATCATTCTTACACCCAACCCACCAACAGCCGCCCTCCAGATCCAGCCTCAGTGAATGACTAGAACGACAGGTGTCCGACTACATCGGGTTAACGACCGATGTGGACGCTCTGAGAATCAAGGAACCCCTTGACTACTGGGTGTGCAGGCTTGACCTGTGGCCAGAGCTGGCACAATTTGCCATGGAACTCTTGGCTTGCCCCTCGTCGAGTGTCCTGTTCGAAAGGACGTTCAGCGCAGCAGGGGGGATCGTGACCGATAAGACACTCGCCTAGCTCACAACAGTGTGGACTACCTCACATTTTTAAAAATGAATGAGGCATGGATCTCGGAGGAATTTAACACCTGTGATGAGAACGTGTAATTAAATATCCTCATGCCAGCCCACTCATATCTGCCACCACCCAGAACAAAAAATGGTCCTTGCCTTAGGTATATACAGCGGAACAAAAAGGCCTTTTATGTCAGGTGAATGCCAAATTTTTGGGGCCTGTACTGGCCGACAGTTTCATATTTATCCTGTGACCACCTAATGTACCTCCAGCCACAGAATCCAAAGTTATTTGCTGTCAGGTTAATGCCTATTGGCTAATTTTTGGGGCCTGTACTGGCTGACAGTCACATTTTTATCCTGTGACCGCCTAATGTGCCTCCAGCCACAGAATCCAAAGTCCTTTGCTGTCAGGTGAATGCCTATTGCCTATTTTTGGGGCCTGTACTGGCCGACAGTTACATATTTATCCTGTGACCGCCTAATGTACCTCCAGCCACAGAATCCAAAGTTCTTTGCTGTCAGGTGAATGCCTATTGGCTAATTTTTGGGGCCTGTACTGGCCGACAGTTACATATTTATCCTGTGACCGCCTAATGTACCTCCAGCCACAGAATCCAAAGTTCTTTGCTGTCAGGTAAATGCCTATTGCCTAATTTTTGGGGCTTGTACTGGCCGACAGTTACATTTTTTATCTCTAGCCACGTAATCACATCCTCTTCTCACTCTTCTGCCTCTCATTATGGTGGCGTATGAACCGCATTCACCATAAAGACCTTCTAATGTCACAGGGTCATGTGACTGTGCCCCTCACCCTGTACTGTGCCCCCTTATACACTGCATTGTACCCTCTTACCACACCCTGTGCAGTGTCCCTAGTCATTCCCTGTACTGTGCCCTCTTATACCCTTTTATCCGGTCACGGTATGGCGGTGTTATCCGGTCACTGTACAGACATGTTATCCGGTCAATGTATGGCGGTGGTATCCAACAACTGGATGGCCATAACTGTATTCCTTTCTCTGCCCACGCCATCCTTTTTTAGACCTGGCATGAGCGGGAAAAATATGCAGATTGCGGTGCTAGTGACCTTTGCGCCACAATCTGTGTCAGAAATACACCTAACATAGACGTATTTCTATATAATAAATAACCACCTAATTGTATTATAATCCAGGAGTAGGGCTAATATCTTTATATTATATATATTCTAGTGTATTATACTGTGCCCTGTATTTCCCAGTAGAAAATGATTCTTGGGAAAAACGGTCCTCATCCCTGACCACCAGGACCAGGTAGCACTCTGTCAGTACATGGTGGCCTCCCCTCTCTGCCATGCTGCTCTGCTGTGTAATAGTGCTTATTCTGACACTAGGGCTGGGTTCACATCCTATTTTTGCCATCCATTTAATGCATACCAAAAATGTTTGCGTTAACAGATGCCTCAGACTAATGCCGTACAGTGGCGTCCGTTCACCATACAGTTCCATGGTAGAATTTTTTTTTACGTTAACGTATGCATTTTTTTAATGGACTCTGAAGGATACAAAAACATGAAGTGCTGCACATTTGTATACATCAAACCAATAGGGAATAAAAAATTTCTAGGCTCCAGCAGGGCACATTTTTGAGAGTTTCCCTTTAAGACGCATAAAAATGGCCCCTGATTAAAATACATATTTGTTGTGGGAATTTTTGCCAATGATCTTCCTCTGGTATATCACTGTCCATGTTGTGGGACTATTTGTGTACTTCTAGTAAGTGTTTTCTGGCTGAAAATATGAGCTGAAGGTTTTTCAGGTTCGTCTGCCATTAAAGTGAATGGGGCCCGCCGCGAACGCCCATCACTAACAGCAGGATGTGGATTGCATTAGTATTTTGGATTATATAGTCGCAACATGGTGTCAAAATCCTGCTATTACATAGTTTTTTAGGCCCCGGTCACATCCAAAGTTGCAGCAACTTTGGATGTGACTGGGGCCTAAAAAACTATGTAATAGCAGGATTTTGACTGCAGCTCTGGACGTGACTGGCGCAAAAGACATGAAACAGAACTATTACTAATTAGGAGATTCCTTCCAACAAAATGGAAATGCCTCCTGTGTAGGCAAATATTATCCAGACTAAATCCTGTCCCCTCATCCTAAACTTCCTGGCTCGCATGCAATAGCATCAGAGGGAAGAGAGGGAGGGAGAAGAAGTCATGGCTGCAGTCTTAGAGATCAATGCACTACTTTTCTAGTTTATTTTTCATAGTCTGCAATTGTGATATCTGATAAAACAAGACCAAATAAAACAAGACCAAATAAGAAGATTATGTTATGTTTTGTTAGTTGTTCGTTTTTTGTGTTTGGATTTTGGCTTTAGCTCCCCTTTAATGACTATACTAATAAATTCCATCCTCTTAGTTAAACCTATCTAATAAAATCCTGCTAATCATCTGTCCAGACAGATCTTTTTGTGATTCCCAGGCTTCCTGTGATTAGCCAGAGTGGACTTTAATTTTAATCTTTACTTTAGAACTTGATAAACCAGCAGAACAGCTACAGAGTTGAAGCTAGGGCTACAGATCTTTCTGTCTTTTGTCCTTCTTGGAATTTTACAGATCTTTTTTCTGTACTCCATTTACTCTTCTGACCTTGTGTGTAATTTATAGTAGTAATGTCAAATACCAAATGTATATGTTACTCCACCTCCAGGATATCTTACCTTGCATAAAAATCTTTGTTTCCCTTTGTATAAATGTCTAAATATTAGTAAAATAATACAAAAATAGTAAAAATATAATTGTGCATATTTTTGCGTGTTGTCCAAATATTTTTTCAGAAAAAATCAAATTTGGAGTTAAGGGATTTTTGTATCACGGACAGCCATGATTGTGCCATGTACAAATGAAGCTATGTGGTATGCAAACATTGGGGCACATACATTTAGACTGTGATTTTAGACGCCGGTCTTAATAAAGCCCTGCACCAGCGGTGGATCCGCCACAGTTATGTAGAGACACCGGCCTCTACATAACTTCAGCGAATCCTCCGCCGCTTCTAAATGTAAGACAGCTTTCTTGCTGTCTTTCATTTAGACCATTTTCTACGCGTAGAAAATGGTAAATGAGATGGGCCTACCGGCCCGCCCCCTTCCCCCCTTTTTTAGACCTGGCGTGAGTGGGAAAAAGTCGCAGAGCCGCAATCTGCACTAGAAATACACCTAATATAGGATTATTTCTGTTTAATAAATGACCCCATTGAGTTTATATAAAAGAACAGATACAAGAACAACCTGAAGGTGTTTAAGTACCTGTGATATGTGATCTTTCTGAGAAGCAGAAGAATTAACACAAGTTAAGACACGCCACTCAAGAAGAATGAGAAGTTGTATTCAAAGTCCTGCTATGCAGTACTTGTAGGATTCTGAGAAAGAAAATAGTTTTATTGAATGACTCTTCTTACAGTCTCCATAGATAAAATGAGAGCAACGGAGCGGGGCGCAGCTTAGCGTAGTGCAACTTGACTTAGGGGGAAGTTGAAGGCAGATAAAGGGTTAAGGTTTATGTTGGGTTAGGGGTTGGGTTAGGAATTTCGCGGGCATTATATATGCCTGGGGGAGGAGTCACCTCTCACCGGCGTGCAGGGATTTATCACGGTTAGTCGCATTATGGCTTCTGTGGAAGATTTAGTTTTGGCTGTGAGGGCTGCTGCGGAGCGGCATGGGCAAGACTGGCTGCAGGATTGTTTAAGGGTGGCTTTATCGGGTCCGGCCGGGCCCCCTGCGGCACCTGCAGCCAGGCTCAGGGCCAGGAGATCAGTGCCTCCTGAGCGCCTGAGCCCTGAGGCTACTCCCCGGGTGCGGCGGCGCTTAAGGAGCCCCGTCAGGGACCCTCCGCTGCCGCTGGATGGGGCTGAGGCTGTTACCCCTTGCCGGCGCAGCGGGAGGAATCCTGCCCAGCGCCGGGCACCAGCGGGAGAGGGGCGTGCTGCGCTGCGTCCCTCGTCCTCAGCGCGACAGAGGGGGAGAAGGTCCAGAGCGGTGTCTCCCTCTCCAGGGCCTTCTGGAGGGGAGCGAGCCGACGGTCGGATCTTACCTGCTCAGCATGCGGGTAGGGTCCGATCTGGGAGAGCGGCGGAAGGTGCGGCCTCATCGGCGGTTGGTGAGGGCCTGTCCAGGAGCGCAGCTGCAGTGAGGGATCTAGGAACGCCGCGGCCTGCATCCTCTGGCCGGCGGCAGTCTGCGTCTGCACAGCTGAGGAGCTCGAGGAGAGGAACAGCGACACCGGTGGCCGGCGGTGGTACTGCAGGTCAAGAAGTTTCCCAAGCGCTGGCTGTGGATTCTGGGTTCGAGTCCCCCATGGTGCAGCAGAGGTGTGTGACGGCGGCTTCAGGACTTAGTGCGGCTGCCGGTTTTCCTTCCGGCGAGCCTGGAATGGCGGAATTATTTCAAGTTGGTGGAGGTGCGCTGGGCAGGCGGCCATCAGGAGGTGGGCCGGGCGGCTGTGAGGACGGTGACTTGCGGCCAGGCCAGGTGGACGCTGGCCGTGGCCCCCAGGACTATGGTGCCTTGGAGGAGGGCGAAGTGAGTTTGGACGAAGGTGATGCGGACGGCGGCCTTGATGTTCCGGCGCGTGCCGGTCCTTCCTCAGCATCGGCGCGGAGCGGATCGTGGACGGGAGGATCTACAGGACGGTCGGCGGCTGCTGGGGGGACGTCCCAGGGACAGCCAGGTGAGGGAACTTCGTGTCAACAACGGACCCTTTGCGGGTCGGGGGGTGATCGGGGGGGGCTGTCTGGGTCTGAGGGTTTAGTGCGGGATTTTATGTCAGGGATGCTATCGCTGATGGCGCGCTTGGGTTCGGGTGCTGACACGTCCCCGGCGGCGGTGTGGTCACCCGCGCCGGCGGTGGCAGGGGGTGTGTGTGCTAGGGCGGAGGCCGTTGATAGCACGCCGGCTGTCACGGCGGGTGCTGTGGTGGGGGAGACGGTGGTGTGTGGGGGTAGCAGAGGCCGGGCGTGCGATGACGTTAGAATGGCGGATTCGGCAAAAGGGGAAGTGTATGTTTGCTTTGAAGGGCCTTTGGGGGCGCATTTGAAGGTTGAGGTCAGGGAAAGAATCTGGCAAGGGGAGTATGTTGAGATATTCTCGTTGCTGCCGTTGGAGAAGTTTAATTTAGAGAGGGGTAAGCCGGATGAAAGCAAAAAGGAGGAGGAGGAGAAGCGGCGGTATAGGCTGATTCCGCGTACGTTTTTGAACTGGCTTCAGGCTTTTGCGATATTCGCGAGTGTGGTGGGGGAGAAGGCGCCGGAGAATTGTTCGGCTTTATTTTGTTATATGGATGCGATTGGGGAGGCTTATAGGACGTATGGCGGGGTGGCTTGGCTCCGCTATGATGAGCAGTTTAGACAGAGAAAGGCGGTGCGATCGAGTATCAGGTGGGACCATAAAGATATTGGTCTGTGGATGCGGCTTATGTCGGCTCCGAAAGGTGTTGGCCAGCCCTTTCGGTCCGGCGCCGGGGGTTCCTCGGCGTCAGAAGGCTTTAGTGGGAATAGGAAGGGGTGTTGTTGGCAGTACAACGAGGGTTTCTGTAGGTACCTTGCCGATTGCAAGTTCAAGCACGAGTGTTCAGGTTGCGGGGGGCCCCACAGTCTGTCTCGGTGTTTTAAGCGCGGGAGGGGCAGAGGGTTTGAAGCTGCGCACAAGGGGAGCGACTCCCGTGATGGTGGCAGAGATGGAACCGTGGCTAAAGATATACCCAAATAGGGTGGCTGCGGAGATGTTGTTGAGGGGTTTTAGGGACGGTTTTGTAATCCCGTGTGCTTCAGTTCAGGTTGAGGTTGCGGCTCGCAATTTATCTTCTGCCTTGCGGCGACCGGAGGTTGTTGCGGAGAAGATTGGTAAGGAAGTGGCTGCGGGGAGAATTGCTGGCCCGTTTTCTGAATGTCCTTTGCGGGATTTGTGGGTGTCCCCTCTCGGGTTGGTCCCTAAGAAGGAACCGGGCAAGTTCAGGCTTATTCATCACCTGTCGTTTCCCGCGGGGGGTTCAGTCAATGATGGCATTAGCGAGGAGTTATGTTCAGTGTCATATACGTCTTTTGATGAGGCGGTCCGGTGGGTACGTCGCTTCGGTCAAGGGGCTTTGTTGGCGAAGACTGATATTGAGGCGGCTTTTCGTTTGTTGCCCATTCATCCGGATAGTTTTCATTTGCTGGGTTTTAAGTGGGAGGGACAGTTTTATGTTGATTGTTGCTTGCCGATGGGTTGCGCTATTTCATGTTCGTTGTTTGAGACGTTTAGCTCTTTTTTGGAGTGGGTAGTTAAGCAGGAAGCGGGTTGGAATTCGGTGTTGCATTACCTTGATGATTTTTTATTTTTGGGACCGGCTGGGTCAAGGGTTTGCTCGATGTTGTTGCGGACGATGGAGCGGGTGGCGGCCAAGTTTGGTGTGCCGTTAGCGCCTGAAAAAACGGAAGGGCCGGCTACGACGGTCAAGTTTTTGGGGATTGTGATCGATAGTGTGGCGATGGAATGTCGCTTGCCTGAGGATAAGGTGGCGGACTTGTTGTGTGAGGTGGTTTTTCTGAGAAGGGCTAGGAAGGTACAGTTGCGGCGGGTGCAGTCCGTATTGGGTAAGTTGAACTTCGCTTGTAGAATCCTACCAATGGGTCGTGTTTTTTGTAGACGCTTGGCCATGGCTACGGCGGGTGTCTCGGTGCCTGTTCATTTCTTGCGTTTGTCAGCTGACGTGAGGGCGGATTTAGCGGTTTGGGAGCGTTTTTTGGGCGAGTTCAATGGTCGGTCGGTGTGGATGGAGGCCCCTGTGTCTAATGTTGATTTGGAACTGTTTACAGATGCGTCAGGGTCATGTGGTTATGGAGCATTTTGCCAGGGGCAGTGGAGTGCGGGTCCTTGGCCTGAAGAGTGGAGAGCGGCAGGTTATTTGGGCAATTTAGCGTTGTTAGAATTGTTCCCAATTGTGTTGGCTACGGAATTGTGGGGGGACTTGCTTTTGAATAAACGAGTGCGGTTTTGGTGCGATAATTTGAGCGTAGGGCAGGCGGTTAATAGGCAGTCAGCTAATTCCCCTCCAGTGTTGCGTTTGCTGCGTCATTTGGTCCTGCAGGGTTTGCGGCTGAATGCTTGTTTTGTTGCTGTACATGTGCCTGGTGTTGAAAATTCCATTGCTGACTCACTTTCTCGGTTTCAGTGGGATCGTTTTCGCAGGCTGGTGCCGGACGCGGATGCGGAGGGTCTGTCTTGTCCTCAGTGGCTCTGGAGCGTGGCCTTGGGGTCTCCTCAGATTTGATCGGGCGGTCTGTGAGTAGGGGTACGTGGTCGGCATATGCGTCTGTGTGGTCTCAGTGGGAGAGGTTAATTGAGCAAGTGGATGGTTGTGGGGAGGTGGAGGATTTTCACTCCTTATTGTTGTATTATGTGGGGGTGTCGTTCAGTTCGGGTGTGTCTTTTTCAGTAGCCTCTAAACGGGTGGCGGCAGTGGCGTTTTGGTTGCGTCTGCGGGGGCAGCCGGATGTGTCTAAGAGTTTTTTGGTGCGCCAGGCTTTGAAAGGTTACCGGCGTAGTGTTACGAGGCTGGATTCTCGTCGTCCGGTTTCGTTTGCTGTGTTGCAGAAATTGTGGGAACAGGCGGGGGTGGTGTGTTCGTCTGTTTTTGAAGTGAGTTTGTTTAGAGCTGCTTTTTCTTTGGCCTTTTTTGGTGCTTTTCGGATCTCGGAGTTGGTGTCTAGAAGTCGGTTGGTAGGGGGCGGTTTGTTACGCGAAGACATTTCCTTTTGTGAGGACGGGCTGTGTTGCGTGTTGCGCAGGTCTAAGACTGACCAGGAGGGCAAAGGGGTGAGGATCGTGTTGCGTGCATTGAGGGGGTCGGTTTTGTGTCCGTTGAAGTGTGTGGAGGAGTTTTTGCGGGTTCGGCCTGATGTTCCGGGATCTTTATTGTTGCATAAGGATGGTTCGGCGCTGTCACGTTTTCAATTTGTGGCTGTTTTTCGGAAATGTTTGTCAGCTGCGGGTTTCCCGGCTCAGGAGTTTGCGTCTCATTCTTTCAGGATTGGCGCTGCGACTGAGGCGGCTAGGTGGGGTTTGGGCGAGGAGGCTATCAAGCGGATAGGGAGGTGGGAATCTGCGTGTTATCGTTCGTATATTCGTCCTCACATGTTGTAACTTGTGGTTGTGATTGTTGGCATTTGTCATGTTGTTTCCCAGTCAGCAAGTCTGATCGTCTTGTTTTTTAGGTGCTTCACCGTGTTTGGCGTGGATTCTTGGACACTCCTACGTTCATTGGGGAGCCATGCGAGCCGATGTGAGAAGGAACGGCAGGCAGTTGGGTTTTCTACCAGATGAGTTGCAAATTCGGTGGATTGGTTTGCGGGGGTTATTATGGGGACGGGTCCTTCAAGAATTCCATGCGTCAGTGGTTTTGGACAGGGCACCGGATATTTTGGTTTTACATGTGGGGGGCAATGACTTGGGGGTGCGTAGTTCTAGGGAAGTGATTCGGGATATAAAGTTGGATTTGTTGCGGTTGTGGTGTGATTTTCCGGGGTTGTTGGTGGTGTGGTCGGAGGTGGTTGCTCGGAGGGTTTGGCGCTTGGCGCGGTCGGTTGTCCGGATTAATAAGGCTAGGGCGAAGCTGAATAAGGAAGTGGGCCGCTTTGTGCGGCGGCATGGCGGCATAGTGGTGCGTCACCGTGAATTGGAGGCGGCTTCGCCTCAGTTCCTTAGGGATGACGGGGTTCATCTCAATGATGTGGGTATCGACATGTGGGCCCTGGGGCTTCAGGAGGGATTGGAGACAGCTTTGAGGGTGTGGCAGGACGCCCATAGGTGAGGTTTCACCTAAGGTCGTTGGTGGCAGGTTAACGGAGGGTCCTGGAAGGCAATTCAAGGCTTAATAGGTGCATGACAAGTTGGAGCGTGCATCGCATGAGGATCGGTAAGCTGGTGGTTGGGGCCCCTGTTTGGCAAAATGGGCCCACAGGGGTAGATGGAATTAGAATTGGCGGATTCGTGCCCTTGGGTCGGTGACCGCGGCCAAGGGTAAGGTGGTATGAAAATGGAGGGAAGAGTGAGGAGAATGGCTTGCCTTGTTGCCTTCTAGGATCCTATTAGTCTTTCAAAGTTTGGAATGTTGTTATTTATTTTGATATGTTTTGATATGTTTTCCTGTGTTTTATTATTTGGTGAATTATGGAAATGTTTAATAAATTGGGCCGAGTAGGCCTCTTTATCCAAAGTAGGTAGTCATGTGTCTTATTGGGGAAGGGTAGTTAGTTGGGAAGGTTTAGTGGATGACTGAAATTATCTTCCATCCTATTAAGTCATGAGAGCAACGGAGCGGGGCGCAGCTTAGCGTAGTGCAACTTGACTTAGGGGGAAGTTGAAGGCAGATAAAGGGTTAAGGTTTATGTTGGGTTAGGGGTTGGGTTAGGAATTTCGCGGGCATTATATATGCCTGGGGGAGGAGTCACCTCTCACCGGCGTGCAGGGATTTATCACGGTTCCCGCCCACCCTCCCTATTATTATGTTAGGGGAGCATTCTTATGGGCAGGTTAACGGAGGGTCCTGGAAGGCAATTCAAGGCTTAATAGGTGCATGACAAGTTGGAGCGTGCATCGCATGAGGATCGGTAAGCTGGTGGTTGGGGCCCCTGTTTGGCAAAATGGGCCCACAGGGGTAGATGGAATTAGAATTGGCGGATTCGTGCCCTTGGGTCGGTGACCGCGGCCAAGGGTAAGGTGGTATGAAAATGGAGGGAAGAGTGAGGAGAATGGCTTGCCTTGTTGCCTTCTAGGATCCTATTAGTCTTTCAAAGTTTGGAATGTTGTTATTTATTTTGATATGTTTTGATATGTTTTCCTGTGTTTTATTATTTGGTGAATTATGGAAATGTTTAATAAATTGGGCCGAGTAGGCCTCTTTATCCAAAGTAGGTAGTCATGTGTCTTATTGGGGAAGGGTAGTTAGTTGGGAAGGTTTAGTGGATGACTGAAATTATCTTCCATCCTATTAAGTCATCTACTGCATGCTGTATGTTGTGAGGAAAGCTAAATTCTTAAATGCAATCTGTCACTACCTTTTTCAATAATAAACTGCTCCTCCTGCCCTGTAGACCACATTTACTGTATCCCAGACATACTTTTTTGCTGATATATCAATTACATACACAAATTAGCTGAAAAGAGCTCAAGGGGCAGTATCCTTGGGCATCGGGCCACTCCCATTAGAATCAAGGCCTGCCCCTCCCTTCTTCATCTTCTCTATACCTCCCTTCGCTTCTTATGTCAGAAATCTCACGACAGGCACATATTACCCATCTTTTTGTTCTTACGCCGTTTGTTCCCTTCTGTGGGCATTGGCGTCATCAACTGTGGTGCACATGCGCTGGATACCAATGCCACAGAAGGGAAAAGATGGCTCAGGCGCCAACAGATGGGTGATATGCACCTGCGTTTCTGACATTATGATTAGTGTTGAGCGAAACAAAGCTGATGAAGTGGAATTTGATCCGAAGTTTTAAAAAAAATAGATTTACAGCAAAGCCAAATTTCCTGGCGCTTTGTGGTAACAAATTAATTTTGTTTTCTAAAATGGTGGCTACACGTGTTAGGCTAGTTTCACACTAGCGTTCAGGTGTCCGCTCGTGAGCTCCGTTTGAAGGAGCTCACGAGCGGTCCTGAACGCAGCCGCCCGGCCGCAATGCATTCTCAATGGTGGCGGATCCATTGAGAATGCATCCGCCTGCCAGCGCTCAGCCTCCGCTCCGCTCAGTGAGCGGACACCTGAACGCTGCTTGCAGCGTTCGGGTGTCCGCCTGGCCGTGCGGAGGCGAGTGGATCCGTCCAGACTTACAATGTAAGTCAATGGGGACGGATCCGCTTGAAGATTACACCATATGGCTCAATCTTCAAGCGGATCCGTTCCCCATTGACTTACAATGTAAAGTCTGAACGGATCCGCTCAGGCTACTTTCATACTTAGAAAATTTTCTAAGTTTTAATGCAGACGGATCCGTTCTGAACGGATGCAAACGTCTGCATTATCGGAGCGGATCCGTCTGATGAAACATCAGATGGATCCGCTCCGAACGCTAGTGTGAAAGTAGCCTTACAAAGTGAAAGTAAGAAGCCTGGCAAAGTGATGTCACCCATAATGCCATGCAGACAGCCAATCATCAGCTAGCCAGCCCCTGTGATGTCACAGCCATGTAAAACCCTCATCCTGACCGGTCTCCATCATTATTGATAAGTAATTCCATTAGGCCTTAATTCTATAATTGGGGTGAAAAAGGAGTCTAATACTACTGCTATTGGGGTGTCCACATTCTGTTATAGAAAAGTAATTCAGGGTGGCACCGTGCGGCTCAGCCAGCAGGGTGTAAGCATGGCTCTGAGCCAGCGGGGTGGAAGCAATGTGAGATCCGGAGGCAAACGTGCCGGGGTAGACCGTCTGCTACTCAGGAACCTACCTGTCCGGAAACAACTAGTACTGCACAGCTACTCGCCGGTGTGGTAATTTTTCATCAAGTTGCTGGAGGACATCAGCGTGGCCGTTTGTAGAATCTGTGGGCAGAAGGTGAAGCGTGGCCAGGGTGCCAATGTTAGCACCACAACCCTTCATCAACACATGGAGCATCACCATAAAGTGGCCTGGGAAAACAGTGGCACTAATGTTGAGGTACAGCCTGAGGCATCTCCTAGTGCACTGCACCCCTATTCTAGCAGTCAAGGCTCCGCCACCTCAGCCGAAGGGTGCTGTGATTCCCTCCCATCATCTACTGGTCCTGAAGCTCCTACTCCTCGTCATTCATTTCTGTAATAATCGGTCACCGAGGCGATTGCAAAATGACAACAGTATGCGTGCACTCATTCAACTTCCCTTTCCATGTGGTTGACTCTTCTGCACCTTTCAGAGAACTGATAGCTTGTGTCGAGCCAAGGTGGACAATTCCAAGCCATCATTACTTCTCCAAAAAGGCGGTACCAGCCCTGCACACATATGTTGAGCAGAAGGTGGGCCAGTCCTTGAGCCTGTTGGTGTCTGGTACAATTCATGGCAGCGCCAACATCTGGAGCTGTAACTATGCCAAGGACAATATCTGTCCTTTATGGCCCACTGGGTAAATGTGATTCCTGCCCAGGCACACCAGCAACTTGGCCAGGTGAATGTGTTCTGAAGCTGTGATTCCTGCGCCAATGTCCTCCTCTGTCCTCCAGCACACCACTGATGCAGAGAACAGCGGTGTCATGCTGTTCTGCACCTGGCCTGCCTGGACGAACAGAGTCACACCTCGGAGGAACTGCTCCATGTCCTTCAACAAGAAATCGAATCCTGGCTATCTCCTCGCCATGGTCACCAATAATGGGAAGAACATTCTGTCGGCACTGCATGAAGGAGGGCTGACCCATGTGCCCTGCATGATGCACGTCTTTAATCTGGTTGTAAAGCGGTTCCTGAAGTCTTCCACCCAACTGCAAGACATCCTGAAAATGGCTAGGAAACTGTGCATGCACTTCAACCACTCTTACAGTGCAAAGTATGCCCTCTTTGAGCTGCAGAATAGCGTTCCCCAACATTGCCTGCTATGCGTCATTTCCACTTGTTGGAACTCCACCCTCTACAAGTTTGACTGAACCCTGTGGGGGCTGAACTGGCGGAGGAGAAAGATGAGGACAAGGAAGATGACATTCATGCACAAGCAATGTATACAGAAATAGGTGGTTTATCTGCACAAGTGACAGGTGAGGAGCAAGAGGAGTAGGAGGAGCATGAGAAGCTGGCGGGCGATGAGGAAGACCAGGCGGATGACCCCGACACACCGTGGCAGTATGCAGTGGAGATGGAGGCAGGGAATCCCTCCGATTCCGATGCATGCTGAGTTGCTTGCATAGTGACAGATGCATTATCACCATTAGGCAGAGGGATGACTACTGGTTCTCCACCACGTTAGACCCTTGCTACCGGGCCAAAATGGGGGTCTTTACACCTGCTGAGAGGGAGGATAAACTCGACTACTATTGAGACATCCTATGTAGTCAGTTGGCCGTGGCCTATGTGCGCCTCTGCCCATCCTCACAAAGGTCTCACCGGGGCGACCCTCTGCGCTCATGCTACACTACCATGACTGCTGGAGGAGGGGAGGGGGGGCAGAATCAGCACCAGCTGAGTCTCCAGTCTCTGATGAGCACGTTTCTTCACCCGCCTACTGAAAAAAACCAGCCAGCAGCAGCAGGACATGAAACAGAACCTCAACCATCAGGTTGGTGGCATACTTGGACTGTCACCCCAGATCTAAGAACCCCTGGACTACTGGGCAGAGAAACTTGAATTGTGGCCGCAACTGGCTGAGTTTACCCTAGACAAGCTTTCCTGCCCAGCCAGTGGTGTGGCATCAGAACCTGAGGTTAGTGCGATGGGGGGCATAGTTACCCCAAAGAGAACTCACCTTTCATTTTAAAGATGAAACTCACCTTTCTTTGTAAAGATGACTCAGGAGTGCATCACATCAGTGCCTGATGCATCAGACTAGATCATTCTGGCAGTAATGTTCTGAGTGCATTGTGCGGCCATACCAAAACACTGTGAAAAATAATGGCCGTTACTCCTGGCCACGTGCATCATTATTCTGATACTGCCACTTGCCTGATTCCAAACACCAGCTTTCTCTGCTGCCATCATCTCCTACTGCCAGGGGCAGATTGGTCTTAGACCCTACTGGGAAATTTCCTGGTGTGCTAATGCCCAGGGGGCTACTCAAGCCCTCTTGATGGCCGCAGGCCAAGTACAGTACATAATGATCTGATGTACAACGGCCACAGATGCCCTCCTAAACTCAACTGGGATACAAATAAAATATATAAAACAGCCTTTAATACGTTTCCTTTCTTTTGGTGCGTCGCGAGTTCCAATAGTGAAGTGGGTAATGTTCACATTTATCAATGCGTTTCTGTAAATGAACCGCGCTGCTCCAGGACAAAGCTGAAAAATCCTCCCTTCCAGATCTCACAGGAATTTCATGGACATGGGTAAGCAGTCAGTTCACTCGGATTCACCTCTCCTCTGGGAAACCTTCAGAGGAGTGTGTCCTCTGCTACACATCCCTCTGCACCAACAGATAAGGATGGCCACCCTACTAGGTTAGGATAACTGGAGTACTGTGGACAAAGCACCATCTTGTTATTGATGACACCGTATCCCTGTCCACTCGTGTGTACCCAGGCTGACTTCCCCCTGTGATCCCATCTTGTGGAGGCCCGCAGAACCAATGGCATAGGCATGCCCTGGCTCCCCAGGACCCCACAACACAAGAACACAGTCCACACTCTGCTGCCAAACACTCTGCGTCCAATCCCTATCAGAGCTGTGCTGCCTGCTCGGACTAGAATTAAGTGCGCAGCACAACATTACACCAATGTTGTCTGTCCGCCCCAGTCCCCAGCGCAACACAGCCCTACCGAAAACCTGGAGCACAACAGTGTTATCTGTATCGATCTGAGACCCTGGTTGCCCAGAATAATATCACATCATCCTTTGTGTGCTGCATGGAGAAGGTCCTTATGCCTTCTCCCGTCCAGCAGGATTTCCCGTGTGATATTATCTGCTCGCGAACCTATACGTTCTCGATCCACAGTATAACACTGTTCCACTCCAAGGGGACACAGAATGAAACAAAGACAGCAGACGGGACTTACAACACTACATAAATCAGCATGGTGGAACACATCCGTAGACAAGGACTACCACCATCAACATCAAGAAGAACGTACAAACAGATAACAAAAACACACAACATGGACATACACAGGGAACAAACTGTGTAACAAATAGTACAGGGGTGTCAAATGTTGCCTAGCCTAGCTTGGCCACTCTGACCCCTCAGCAGCTGGTGATGCTGCCGAGAGGTAACCCCGTTATGGCCAGGCTGACTAGACCCCACTGCACAATTTGTTACCTGGCTGATACTGTTGGACACATTGCAATTACTTGCACAAGGGCAATTCCTTGCAATGTGTCCTTTGTTCCCACACCTGAAACACGTGACTTGGTTTCCTGTCCTGTGTGTTTTGCAGTGTCTCGCTATGTGACCTAGGCCACCACATGCAAAACATCTGATGTTTGCTCTGCATGGCCCAGGTCCATCTACACTGCAGTCGTGCTCCCTTCTCCTGAATTGTACCATCCTCAGGGACGCACTCTTCAACACAGTTCTTTTTCCCAAAGTCAGGGACAAATCTCTGTTAGTCTGGACCGGCTTGACCTGATGATCAGACCGGTCACAGACTACTCTCCCCCCTTGTGGCCCTGCACAGGGCAACATTTTGGGAGATTCCGACTCTGGCTTTACGGAAAAAAGAAAGGGCCGGCACCAACTTGGTGATGACTTGTTGCATGCCAGACATTAGCTGGGACCTTACAGCAACCTGAGCCTTCAATTTGGCTACCGTCACGTCAGTAGAGGCAGTCCGCTCCTTGAAGGCCTTGACCTCAGTATAAGACTGAGTCAACTTAGCCTCAATTTCCTCCTTCTGCCTCTGCAGCTCTACTAACTGTGACTCTATATTAGCCACCTGCGCATCTCGGTCAACAGTAGACATTCTCTGCCAGCTGTGCCCGCAATGCCGAAACCTGGTCCGAATTACTGGCACAGCACTGGCAGTGAATGGCCGGAGGAATTGTCTCCGTTGACTGAGACACCAGCGCCACTTCCTTTGGCTTACAGATGCTAGCCTCAAACGTATGAACGAGTTTGGCTAGCATCCGAAGCCGTTTGGTGGCCTTGTTCAAAACCGTCCGTTTGTTAACACAAAGCTTGTCGTAACTACAAGCCTGTGTTAACAAATCGGACCACAGCATTTCTGCTGACTTGTATGTAGTGGGGAGGATGGGGTTAAATGTGCTGTGTCTGCTCAAGTGTTGCAGTGTGGGGAAGTCTATACTCACCGTTTGATGAGTGTCCATCTTCTCCTTAGCGCCGTACCTCGCAGCTGCTTGGAAGAAGTCCATTTTCCCGGATCGCCTCTTCCCGACCAGCCTGACTTGTACGCCGCTCCCACGAAGATGGATCTCCTTCAGTGACGTGTCTTCTCCCTTGCAATCACTTGAGCGATGCAGTGACATTTTTCTGAGCCTCTATCTTCTTGTTGGTGCTGTACTTTTCCGTCTCTTCTTCTCTTACCCCAGCGACTGTGACCGTGTAAAGCAAATACAAAAATATTAATTCACAGAACAATTATAGATTCTCTGCAAAAGATTTTGTTTTATTTCTGGTACTCTAAGGGAGGTATCGCTTCTCCTGTACGAATTATCGGGTACTAGACGCTCAGACACTCTGCTGACCGCGTCTCTCCTGCCCGCTAATTCACAGTACTAGCGACCCTCAGCCTTAGGACCAAAAATAAGCGCAAAATCCACGCCAATGTAAAGGGGGAATATTAATCACCTATATTTATGCAAATATCGATAATTAATATTCATAAATGGGAGGAGCCATCTATTGATAACTCCACCCATTTATGCCTTTAATATAATAACCATACCTTTGCTATGCTTTACACTAATCACTTATGCTAACTGCATGCGCCTTACTAACTTGCTACCGCTAACAAGTACACGCTACACAAAAGGGTACAAATATAACAGTATTTATTACACCAAGCAATACACTAACAATACACTACGCACGCAGTACACTACAATACACTACGCACGCAGTACACTACAATACAGCACTAAATATACAGTCCTAAACTACACTACACGTTCCCAATTCCACCCATCAACTAACTAGACAATTCACACATACAAGTATATTAACAATCCACCCCACCTGACTATATACTGTCCCTACGGGATATGACGAAGGGTTATAAGGATTTGTTTGCAGAGCAGAAGCATGCTCTACAGGACCAGGGTAACCAAGGCAGGGAACCAGGGCCACCAGGGTACAGGGGTCTATGGGGGGGTGTACCAGGGGAGAGCAGGCACACAGGGAACCAGGGGTTAATCAGGGTTAACCAGGGGTGTGGAGTTCCAGGGGTCAATAGGGGATCAGGGGATTTAGGGTTAGGTTTACAGGGAACAAGGGGTGTATAGGGTCAAGGGTATCAGGGACCAGGACTCACAGGGACCATGGTCCATAATAGGGTAGAGATAGGGATCAATGTAGGGGTAATAGGTAGGGTTGCACAGTGGGGTATGGAAGGGTTAGGGATCAGGGTGTCAGGGAATAAGGGGGTGATACTTATGTCCAGGGAGGGGTCCCGATCCTCACTGCGGCCTCGAGCGCCGATCGCGCTCTCCTAGATGAAGGGGGGGGTCCGGTCGGGCGCTCTGCTCTGAGCGCAGGGCGCGCTCTCCTCCACGTGGGGGGCGGCAGGGGGGGGTCCCGCACCGCTTCGTCCGGAGCGCAGGACGCACTCCTCTTCAATGGTGGGGGCCCAGAACCTAACTACCAGAGTGCCGGGGCCGCCGGATATTTATCCCCCCGGCGGCCCGCACTCCCGCGCCACCAGGGGGCGCGCGCGCGCACCCACACCATAGTGCAGGACACGTGGGCTGGCGCGGTGAGATGACGTCACCGCGCCTGCCCGCGCGCCCCTGCACACGCGCCGCAGGGCCGCGTGCACTTGCTGACAGGCGGGAGATCCTTTGATCTCCCGCCTGTAGCTCCCAGCATTCCGGACATCGCAAGGGTAATTGCGATGCCAGAATGCACATAATAGAGTGAGAGGAGGTATCTCCTCTCTCTCTATTATGCTTAATTATCTCCAGCAGGACTGCAGATAATTAGAACAAAAGGATTCAAATTCTATTGAATTTGAATCCTTTTGAGGTTACCAGAATGACCGGACCTTGTCCGGTCATCCTGGCGCCTTCACCCAGATTACATCAATGTAAATGCTTGGGGCACATTTACATTGATGCATCTGTGTCCATGTAAGGGGGGGGGGGATTTATATGGTATGGGGATATGACAAGGGGGCATAATATGAATATACATGTGTATCGATGCTTGGGGCACATCCATACACATGTATACATTAATCATACTTCTAAGGGGGATTATATAAGGGGCCACATATTATCAGGGGCACATCACAAGCCCCTACATTATCAGGGGCACATCACAAGCCCCTACATTATCAGGGGGGCACATATTTCCCACAGGGGCCAGCATGAGCCCCTGGGGATCACCATGGGCAGACGTGCGCAGATGCTGGGCACATCTGCGCACATCGTCCCATGCTGCTATGTCTAATGTATGCACATATATACCATACATGCCCGCACATGCTTGCAGGCATGCATGGATATATATGCATATGTCTCAACCGTTCCTCAACAATCCCCCTGTTGTCGGAATATAATACGACAATATAATGGGGGAACGGGTTGAGATATATTTGCCCCCTTTCAACCCCATCTTTGGTGGAAGTTCAGGAAGAACTGTAGTGCACACTGATCTTTAGGTACTTAGACATCCCTCATCCAGCCTCCGACCTGCCCTTCACCGTAACCTCCTCCTCCGTCCACAGGATACACCGTCTTCTTCTTGACCACACACCCACAGTCTCTCGGTTATTCTGCCGATCTTCAGGTATCTTCGCCCCCCCCCCCCCCCCAATTCTGGAGTGGGTTCACCCTTACAGTCTTTAACTGGCCTTTCTATAACAGTCTCTTGGTGTCGGCCACCCCCAACTTTGGAGTGACCACACCCCCACAGTCTCTCTGTAATTCTGCCGATCTTCAGGTATCTTCGCCCCCCCCCCCCAATTCTGGAGTGGGTTCACCCTTACAGTCTTTACCTTTCTATAACATTCTCTTGGTGTTGGCCACCCCCACTTTGGAGTGACCACACCCCCACAGTCTCTCGGTCATTCTGCCGATCTTCAGGTATCTTCGCCCCCCCCTAATTCTGGAGCGGGTTCACCCTTACAGTCTTTGCCCAACTTTCTTCTATCCAACGTCTGTTTCCATCTTGATGGGTGCGGTTCTCCCGTGGACAGATTAATAGGTCTTTACAAGGCAGGTCAAACTCTTAAGCGGTGATGTCATGGTACCTAAATTCTACTGCGGAGAACACCTCCGCCACACTACACCTCCAGCCCTTCCCTTAAGAACCTCACCGTTCCAGGGTTCAAGGGGGCAAATGAATTATGCCTGTCCCTATCGTGACCTAACCTTATCCCCATTCACACAAAACACATGTCACATCCCTCCCAACACCACCAAAATCATTATGTATGTGTACCCATAGAGACTCATGCAACCTGGCATATCTCTACACCTCCAAAGACACAGGTAGGTCGCAGACCCCTGTGTCAATGGGAAACGACTATAGGATGCAAATGTGTACAGCCAAATATAGGCTGTCACACATTTGTACCTAGAGTGTCTATGGGTACACCATCGAGCAACAAACACAATCAATCAATAAATACAATGTGCTATGGGGTTTCGGGGTAGTACAAGTTATACGTCCCGAACCCTCATAGGAAACAAAGTGTGTCCATACAATATTTGGCTACAGGAACAATGTTTATGTCCTGAGCCTCCTCCTTTGGTTAGTTCGGTAAAGTTCTGTCTGGTTCTGGTGTATTTGGTCAATAAGTCCCTTGACCCTCCGATATTACGATGACCAGAACCAGAAGAAGTTTCACTGGGTGAAACAAGTGAATAAGTTCTTCCACCCGAACGTCTCCCAAGTCTTCCTCCAGAGCCTTAAATAATGCTCCCGCTGGATTGTGGCACAGTCTTCATTGCTATAACACCTCTAGGTAGAGGTCGCTTCATTGCCAAAATCCAGTGGGATCCTCTGGAGCTTCACAACAGTGTCAGGGGGAATAGCTGGCCTCTTCTGTGGCATCTCCTAGGTTTTTCTTCCGCTCCATATAAAATCACACCTATGGCAGAAGAAAACACCAGGCGCTCCCAGGGGAATTTCTCCCCTAACAGTGCAATTAAATGTGAAAATTCTCAGCACCAATACCTTTGACCCATGGGTAGAGAAAGGTATTGGGCTGCCCTTTATCTCACATGACCCCTCGTTATCCCAACACTGGTGTCTGAACACCCTACCTTCAGAGGAGTGTGTCCTCTGCTACACATCCCTCTGCACCAACAGATAAGGATGGCCACCCTACTAGGTTAGGATAACTGGAGTACTGTGGACAAAGCACCATCTTGTTATTGATGACACCGTATCCCTGTCCACTCGTGTGTACCCAGGCTGACTTCCCCCTGTGATCCCATCTTGTGGAGGCCCGCAGAACCAATGGCATACGCATGCCCTGGCTCCCCAGGACCCCACAACACAAGAACACAGTCCACACTCTGCTGCCAAACACTCTGCGTCCAATCCCTATCAGAGCTGTGCTGCCTGCTCGGACTAGAATTAAGTGCGCAGCACAACATTACACCAATGTTGTCTGTCCGCCCCAGTCCCCAGCGCAACACAGCCCTACCGAAAACCTGGAGCACAACAGTGTTATCTGTATCGATCTGAGACCCTGGTTGCCCAGAATAATATCACATCATCCTTTGTGTGCTGCATGGAGAAGGTCCTTATGCCTTCTCCCGTCCAGCAGGATTTCCCGTGTGATATTATCTGCTCGCGAACCTATACGTTCTCGATCCACAGTATAACACTGTTCCACTCCAAGGGGACACAGAATGAAACAAAGACAGCAGACGGGACTTACAACACTACATAAATCAGCATGGTGGAACACATCCGTAGACAAGGACTACCACCATCAACATCAAGAAGAACGTACAAACAGATAACAAAAACACACAACATGGACATACACAGGGAACAAACTGTGTAACAAATAGTACAGGGGTGTCAAATGTTGCCTAGCCTAGCTTGGCCACTCTGACCCCTCAGCAGCTGGTGATGCTGCCGAGAGGTAACCCCGTTATGGCCAGGCTGACTAGACCCCACTGCACAATTTGTTACCTGGCTGATACTGTTGGACACATTGCAATTACTTGCACAAGGGCAATTCCTTGCAATGTGTCCTTTGTTCCCACACCTGAAACACGTGACTTGGTTTCCTGTCCTGTGTGTTTTGCAGTGTCTCGCTATGTGACCTAGGCCACCACATGCAAAACATCTGATGTTTGCTCTGCATGGCCCAGGTCCATCTACACTGCAGTCGTGCTCCCTTCTCCTGAATTGTACCATCCTCAGGGACGCACTCTTCAACACAGTTCTTTTTCCCAAAGTCAGGGACAAATCTCTGTTAGTCTGGACCGGCTTGACCTGATGATCAGACCGGTCACAAACTACTCTCCCCCCTTGTGGCCCTGCACAGGGCAACATTTTGGGAGATTCCGACTCTGGCTTTACGGAAAAAGAAAGGGCCGGCACCAACTTGGTGATGACTTGTTGCATGCCAGACATTAGCTGGGAACTTACAGCAACCTGAGCCTTCAATTTGGCTACCGTCACGTCAGTAGAGGCAGTCCGCTCCTTGAAGGCCTTGACCTCAGTATAAGACTGAGTCAACTTAGCCTCAATTTCCTCCTTCTGCCTCTGCAGCTCTACTAACTGTGACTCTATATTAGCCACCTGCGCATCTCGGTCAACAGTAGACATTCTCTGCCAGCTGTGCCCGCAATGCCGAAACCTGGTCCGAATTACTGGCACAGCACTGGCAGTGAATGGCCAGAGGAATTGTCTCCGTTGACTGAGACACCAGCGCCACTTCCTTTGGCTTACAGATGCTAGCCTCAAACGTATGAACGAGTTTGGCTAGCATCCGAAGCCGTTTGGTGGCCTTGTTCAAAACCGTCCGTTTGTTAACACAAAGCTTGTCGTAACTACAAGCCTGTGTTAACAAATCGGACCACAGCATTTCTGCTGACTTGTATGTAGTGGGGAGGATGGGGTTAAATGTGCTGTGTCTGCTCAAGTGTTGCAGTGTGGGGAAGTCTATACTCACCGTTTGATGAGTGTCCATCTTCTCCTTAGCGCCGTACCTCGCAGCTGCTTGGAAGAAGTCCATTTTCCCGGATCGCCTCTTCCCGACCAGCCTGACTTGTACGCCGCTCCCACGAAGATGGATCTCCTTCAGTGACGTGTCTTCTCCCTTGCAATCACTTGAGCGATGCAGTGACATTTTTCTGAGCCTCTATCTTCTTGTTGGTGCTGTACTTTTCCGTCTCTTCTTCTCTTACCCCAGCGACTGTGACCGTGTAAAGCAAATACAAAAATATTAATTCACAGAACAATTATAGATTCTCTGCAAAAGATTTTGTTTTATTTCTGGTACTCTAAGAGAGGTATCGCTTCTCCTGTACGAATTATCGGGTACTAGACGCTCAGACACTCTGCTGACCGCGTCTCTCCTGCCCGCTAATTCACAGTACTAGCGACCCTCAGCCTTAGGACCAAAAATAAGCGCAAAATCCACGCAGTGGGCCTGGCTCGCCAATGTAAAGGGGGAATATTAATCACCTATATTTATGCAAATATCGATAATTAATATTCATAAATGGGAGGAGCCATCTATTGATAACTCCACCCATTTATGCCTTTAATATAATAACCATACCTTTGCTATGCTTTACACTAATCACTTATGCTAACTGCATGCGCCTTACTAACTTGCTACCGCTAACAAGTACACGCTACACAAAAGGGTACAAATATAACAGTATTTATTACACCAAGCAATACACTAACAATACACTACGCACGCAGTACACTACAATACACTAAGCACGCAGTACACTACAATACAGCACTAAATATACAGTCCTAAACTACACTACACGTTCCCAATTCCACCCATCAACTAACTAGACAATTCACACATACAAGTATATTAACAATCCACCCCACCTGACTATATACTGTCCCTACGGGGTATGACGAAGGGTTATAAGGATTTGTTTGCAGAGCAGAAGCATGCTCTACAGGACCAGGGTAACCAAGGCAGGGAACCAGGGCCACCAGGGTACAGGGGTCTATGGGGGGGTGTACCAGGGGAGAGCAGGCACACAGGGAACCAGGGGTTAATCAGGGTTAACCAGGGGTGTGGAGTTCCAGGGGTCAATAGGGGATCAGGGGATTTAGGGTTAGGTTTACAGGGAACAAGGGGTGTATAGGGTCAAGGGTATCAGGGACCAGGACTCACAGGGACCATGGTCCATAATAGGGTAGAGATAGGGATCAATGTAGGGGTAATAGGTAGGGTTGCACAGTGGGGTATGGAAGGGTTAGGGATCAGGGTGTCAGGGAATAAGGGGGTGATACTTATGTCCAGGGAGGGGTCCCGATCCTCACTGCGGCCTCGAGCGCCGATCGCGCTCTCCTAGATGAAGGGGGGGGTCCGGTCGGGCGCTCTGCTCTGAGCGCAGGCCGCGCTCTCCTCCACGTGGGGGGCGGCAGGGGGGGGTCCCGCACCGCTTCGTCCGGAGCGCAGGACGCACTCCTCTTCAATGGTGGGGGCCCAGAACCTAACTACCAGAGTGCCGGGGCCGCCGGATATTTATCCCCCCGGCGGCCCGCACTCCCGCGCCACCAGGGGGCGCGCGCGCGCACCCACACCATAGTGCAGGACACGTGGGCTGGCGCGGTGAGATGACGTCACCGCGCCTGCCCGCGCGCCCCTGCACACGCGCCGCAGGGCCGCGTGCACTTGCTGACAGGCGGGAGATCCTTTGATCTCCCGCTTGTAGCTCCCAGCATTCCGGACATCGCAAGGGTAATTGCGATGCCAGAATGCACATAATAGAGTGAGCGGAGGTATCTCCTCTCTCTCTATTATGCTTAATTATCTCCAGCAGGACTGCAGATAATTAGAACAAAAGGATTCAAATTCTATTGAATTTGAATCCTTTTGAGGTTACCAGAATGGCCGGACCTCGTCCGGTCATCCTGGCGCCTTCACCCAGATTACATCAATGTAAATGCTTGGGGCACATTTACATTGATGCATCTGTGTCCATGTAAGGGGGGGGGGATTTATATGGTATGGGGATATGACAAGGGGGCATAATATGAATATACATGTGTATCGATGCTTGGGGCACATCCATACACATGTATACATTAATCATACTTCTAAGGGAGATTATATAAGGGGCCACATATTATCAGGGGCACATCACAAGCCCCTACATTATCAGGGGCACATCACAAGCCCCTACATTATCAGGGGGGCACATATTTCCCACAGGGGCCAGCATGAGCCCCTGGGGATCACCATGGGCAGACGTGCGCAGATGCTGGGCACATCTACGCACATCGTCCCATGCTGCTATGTCTAATGTATGCACATATATACCATACATGCCCGCACGTGCTTGCAGGCATGCATGGATATATATGCATATGTCTCAACCGTTCCTCAACAGAAACCTTATGAGAAATCAAGGTGCCGCCAATAGTGAAGTACAATCACACAGGTTCCAACTGCAAGGTTTTATTATACTCACAAGATGGATATGGTAACAAGCAGTATACACAAATCATTCACCCGACCCGGGTTTCGCTTTAGGAAGCTTCGTCAGGGGTATCTCCTCCACCTACCTAGAGGCGGTCTTTATATACCTGCCGGTGGTAAGCTACCACACCTCCTTAAAATCATCATAGCCCTTACGACTCAATACCAAAATAAATAAAACACCATAAAATAGATTGAATACATTCATAAAACACATATCACCAAAAGGCCTCCTTTGGGTCACCAAATTACTGGTTAACTGAAAGTTACAGACAAATCTGGACTGATCCAGACTAATTGCATATAATCGGGGGCCATGCGATCATATCAATCATATCCGAATTATCGCACATGATCGCATTGTTAACACAGGAACATATCTGGACTAATCACATGTGCCAACATTCTCATGATTAACACAGGGATATAACTGGACTAATCGCATGTGCTCGCATAGAATAAATAGATCGCATAACATTTTCATACTTAACACTAACACTCCCAGGGTTAATACATAAAACTGTCTGGGCTGGTTGCATCCTGGTCACATAACATTCTCCTACTTACCACTACCCACCCCCCTATAAAGCACTATATCTAACCAATGCAAAGACGCACCTCCTGGAGGCTATCCCCTCATTCATGGATAGCTGAACATGTCACCACCCATATAGTTGGTTACAACCCTTGATCAATTATACCTAGGGGTCACATGGCTCTTTCCAGCCAGTAAAAGCTTAACACATCATGGGATCGCCCTTCAATAGTAGTTTACACATCATGGGACCGCCCTCCTTCATTCATGGATGGCCACTCCTCTCCCCCACGAGATCCTTCCCCACCAATGGTAGAGTACCTCTCCTGGGGCCGCCTCCCTCCATCCAGGAATGACTGAACCAACACGATCCACGTGATTGCCTCCAGCTAGAAGCGGTCACTCCCTCACTACTGCCACAGACTTTACATGGCCAGAATGGGGATTACAGAAGATTCTCTCACTTGAGACAGGGTTTCAAATCGAATTCTACATTCATCCCTTTTGGTTGCAATGAATCCATCTTGTAGATCCATTCAACCTCCCTCCTATTGATCCGCTCAGTGGTATTCCCTCCCCGCCAATGTGGTTTAACCAACTCCACCCCTGCAAATGTCAGGCCACTCGGGTCTTTCTGACAGACCCATTGTGTCGGGGATAAATTCTCTTACAAACAGGCTAGGAGAATATGTTGATTATTTTCTCCAGAAATACGTCCCACTGATACCATCCTATTTGAAGGACTCAGGGAGTGTTTTAAATCTAACTAAAGGAGTTGGTACCTGCCCTGAGGATATGTGGTTGGCAACAGTCGACATAACATCGTTATACACAGTTATCCCCAAGGATTTAGGCCTTGGAGCGATAGCGGAAGAGCTAAGACAGGATCCTTTGATGACGGAGGTACAGGGGAAGTTTATCCTTGATTGTGTAGACTTCTGCATCTGTCATAACTATTTCTGGTACAAAGACAACTACTATCTCCAGCGCACAGGGACGGCGATGGGGGCGAAATTCGCCCCCAGTTTCGCTAATATCTTCATGGGGGCTTGGGAAAAAGAAAATATCAACCCTGTTCTGAATAAAGTGACGGCCTTTGATGAACTTACTATCTGGAAGAGGTTCATTGACGACTGTCTGATTGTGTGGAAGGGAGAGAGACAGGGTCTCTTGAACTTCATTAACAGTCTGAATATGAATCAATGGAACCTCTCCTTCACGAGTACAGTCAGTAAAAATAGCATTAACTTCCTTGACTTGACAATCTTTCTGGAGGATAATCACCTGAAGACTAAAACGTTCTTCAAGGAGACTGACGTCAATGGGTATATAGACACCTCCAGTTGTCATTATACCCCTTGGCTGAAGAATATACCCAAGGGGCAACAAAAAAGGGTTCACCGTAATTGCACAAAGGGTGAAGATTTTAGAGCGCAAAGTGAGGTTATTAGCGAGCGGTTTCTGGAGAAGGGATACTGTAGAGAGGATCTAGATAAATGTAGAGAAAAAGTAGAGAGAGAAAATGTAGGAGAGGGATTCTCGGGGAGAACAAAGAAAGACTTCCGCTTTTCCTTCCTTATAACAGTATAATGTCCAGGCTGGAATAAATAAAAATATAATAAGGAAGAATTGGCCAACCCTAAAAAATGACCCAGTATTAGGGAAGGATATCCCGGAACATACGAATGTGATTTTTAGAAAAGCACCAAGTCTACGGACTAAACTGGTGCACAGCTCCTCACAATCTGAGGGTGTTAGGAAAGGGAATAAATTTACCTGGTGTGGGTTCTGTCTGCCGTGCCGTAACAGGAAGAGAGAAAAAAGAAAGAGGGATACTCAGACTGTACATTCCAATCAGAAGGGTCAGGATTATAAAATAAAAGGATGCATCACATGTGAAAGTGTAGGGGTGGTCTACATGCTGGAGTGCCCATGTGGCCTCCAGTATGTGGGCCGCACCATGCGAAAGCTGAAAGTTAGAATTCAAGAACATGTTCGCAACATCAGAAAGGGACTTGAGACACACAGTGTCTCGATGCATTTTAAAATCAAACATCAGAAAGACCCGAGTGGCCTGACATTTGCAGGGGTGGAGTTGGTTAAACCACATTGGCGGGGAGGGAATACCACCGAGCTGATCAATAGGAGGGAGGATGAATGGATCTACAAGATGGATTCATTGCAACCAAAAGGGATGAATGTAGAATTCGATTTGAAACCCTGTCTCAAGTGAGAGAATCTTCTGTAATCCCTGTTCTGGCCATGTAAAGTCTGTGGCAGTAGTGAGGGAGTGACCGCTTCTAGCTGGAGGCAATCATGTGGATCGTGTTGGTTCAGTCATTCCTGGATGGAGGGAGGCGGCCCCAGGGGAGGTACTCTACCATTGGTGGGGAAGGATCTCGTGGGGGAGAGGAGTGGCCATCCATGAATGAAGGAGGGCGGTCCCATGATGTGTAATCTACTATTGAAGGGCGGTCCAATGATGTGTTAGGCTGTTACTGGCTGGAAAGAGCCATGTGACCCCTGATATCTCCACTGGTGGGATTGTACCATGTGAGGTATGGCACGTAGGATAGCAATGAATGGAGGAGGGCGGTCCTAGGTATAATTGATCAAGGGTTGTAACCAACTATATGGGTGGCGACATGTTCAGCTATCCATGAATGAGGGGATAGCCTCCAGGAGGTGCGTCTTTGCATTGGTTAGATATAGTGCTTTATAGGGGGGTGGGTAGTGGTAAGTAGGAGAATGTTATGTGACCAGGATGCGACCAGCCCAGACAGTTTTATGTATTAACCCTGGGAGTGTTAGTGTTAAGTATGAAAATGTTATCTATTTATTCTATGCGAGCACATGCGATTAGTCCAGTTATATCCCTGTGTTAATCATGAGAATGTTGGCACATGTGAGTAGTCCAGATATGTTCCTGTGTTAACCATGCGATCATGTGCGATAATTCGGATATGATCGCATGGCCCCCGATTATATGCGATTAGTCTGGATCAGTCCAGATTTGTCTGTAACTTTCAGTTAACCAGTAATTTGGTGACCCAAAGGAGGCCTTTTGGTGATATGTGTTTTATGAATGTATTCTATGTATTTTATGGTGTTTTATTTATTTTTGTATTGAGCCGTAAGGGCTATGATGATTTTAAGGAGGTGTGGTAGCTTACCACCGGCAGGTATATAAAGACCGCCTCTAGGTAGGCTTAGGAGATACCCCTGACGAAGCTTCCTAAAGCGAAACCCGGGTCGGGTGAATGATTTGTGTATACTGCTTGTTACCATATCCATCTTGTGAGTATAATAAAACCTTGCAGTTGGAACCTGTGTGATTGTACTTCACTATTGGCGGCACCTTGATTTCTCATAAGGTTTCCCAGAAGAGAGGTGAATCCGAGTGAACTGACTGCTTACCCATGTCCATGAAATTCCTGTGAGATCTGGAAGGGAGGATTTTTCAGCTTTGTCCTGGAGCAGCGCGGTTCATTTACAGAAACGAATCAACTGTGATACAGTTGAATACTGTGGTTGGGGCAGCAGTATTTTGTGCTGTCCTGTGGTATTTGGTTCTGCTGGAGCGGTATTTTGTGTTGCACTGTGGTATTTGGTTCTGCTGGGGCGATATTCTGTGCTGCGCTACAGTATTGCAGGCCCTGCCTACTTCTGTTGTCCCTGCCTACTTGTTTTGTCCCTTCTTCTGTCAATTTGGACCCACCTACACATGGGGCCATTTTTAGTTTTTTTCCATGGCCACTTTAAGTTCCCAATCCGCCCCTGCCTACTGCCACCATCTTGTGCTGTGACTGCCACTGCCCCCCAGCTCATCACTCTGTGACAAGGCCACTATGATGACTCTTAATGCTGTTGCCACATGCACCACTCTTTGACTGGGCCACAATGATGACTCCTCATGCTGTTGCCACCCACACCACTCTGTCACTGGGCCACTAGTGTTTGGCCTTGTTGACATCACAGTTTATTTTGCCATTCTCCTGATCAGTCAGAAGAACTGAAGAATGAAAACCACAACGGATCCTGTCTTTAGAGTATCCATAAGGCCTGTATCCCTCGGTCAGTGTTTTACATTAAGATTTGCTCATGATTTGGATGCCAAAAGCAGGAGTGTGTACAAAACACAGAAGACATGCAAATTTTCCATTCACGTGTCATTTCTGTTTTGGACCCAATCCTGTTTTTTTTGGCCTATACTGATCAATTACTGACCATATACTGACCATGTAAAGGCGGATGCTCAAAAGGCAGAATATGTTTTTTGTTGGGTTGTTCTTCTGACGGATCAGAAGAAGGGAAAATATAGGGTCACTACTTGTATCAGTTTGTTACACACCAACTTCTCAAGCAATCTATGTGGAAACAGGAGACGGTGTCAAATGAGACAGCGCTTTCACTCTACAGTAGAGTTTGTGTAGGTAACGCAATAGCTTATCTATCAACCAATGTGGACACCCCAAAAACTGTTAGATGAGCCTGCTCATTCCCAATTTGGTAGAATCAGTGTGTAACACACCAGGTTCTCTAGCAATCTATGTGGAAAAAGCAGATGGTGTAAAATGAGACCACTCTTTCACTCTATAGTGGAATCTTGGGCCACTGTACGGTTAAGTACATTATACCTGACACAAACATTGACCTGTAACGTGTTCACACTTAAGTTATTGGGTCAGTTAATTACAACAGTTACTGCATGGTGAGCCAAAATCAGGAGTCAATCCTTCTCTCAAATAAGGTATCATGAAAAGATCTGCCACAGTTCTGTGTTTTGGACCCGTAGATTACCAAATAAGGGATGTGTGAACTGAGCCTAATAGTGACTCACGCTAATGCGCACATCCATATACTGTATGTCACCTGCCTGTCATACTGACGCACAGTAACTGTTTCACTACCAGAAAGGACTAGCTATGCATGTTGCTGCAATGCACAGTGATGTACACCAAGATACACTCTCCTTGCAGGCCGAGATATAGCTGATTTCATGTGCTTTGTGACAAATTAATTAGTAATGAAGAACATTTTTTGGAAAAATTCGGCAACGCGTCCAAATCGAATTTAGGAAAACTTCGCTCATCTCTAATTATGATGCTTTTAACAGGTCTGTCTGCCAGTTTCATTGGTACAAATCTGCTGACAGATGGCTATTGAGCACCACCATACTCAGGTGAATAACTATAGGGATGTTTTCAGAAATGCCATTTTGATGGTTGTAGTTTTTGGTGCAGTTTAATTAAATATTCAAGCCAAAGCCAGGACTGTTACTATTATATTTTGTATCTACTCATGTATTTGGTTAAAAACTGTATTTGCATCAACAATCGTACCAAAAACTGCATCAAAATACCATGTGTGAATCCAGCCTTAGGGTACAGGGTAGAAAATCGCATACAAGCCCTATAGATGGAGTAGTCCCTAAAGAACTCTTAGTTACACAAGTGGACACTAAGTGACAGGGTTCAAAAGCTCTAAATTAAACTTCTGACCACACTATCGCCCCAAGTAATCAACACCTGTAAGGAGTTTAAAAAGATTAGGTAGACATAGCATATTATAAAGTTTCACCCTTACAACAGGAGTGGACAGGCTCGGACTGGCCCACAGGGGTACAGGGGAATCCCCCGGTGGGCCCCTGAGCAAGGTGGGCCCCTAGTCTCCCACCCCCTGCACAAGTGGCAGATAACACAGTAGACTTACTGCACTACATACATATATTCAATGTATAGCACCTCAACCAGCCTATGCTCATATAAAAAAACTTGTTTATTATATTTAAATGTATGCATACGGTGGGCCCCCAAAATAAATTTTACTGGTGGGCCCTAGGTACCCCAGTCCGACGCTGGGAGTGGACATACTGCCTGTGCAGCCAGTTCGGCTGCACAGGGGCCCAGCATCGGAGGAGCCCCTGTCTAAGTGGCAGGGCCAAGGTAAATAAAAGCTTCCATTGTGGAAGCGCTCATCTCTATATTCATCTGTATCTCCATCCTTAGGACGGCGATACAGATGATTGTTGCGGCGTGGCAGGGGAGAGGCGTCTCCCTTTCCCATTCCTCTGATAGGCTGCAGGGCTAGCCTGTATCCTATCAGAGGCTGGTGCAGGTGGCGCGATGACGTCATCATGCAGCCTCAGCCGGGCAGTGTACAGCGTGGGACACAAGCCGAAAGAGGCCTGTATCTCATCGCTGAAAGCGGCATGGAGGTAAGTATGTGTCCCCCCATAATGTACTGGCATACATTATGGGGGGACACTATAGAGAAGTAGGGGGGAGGTCTACTATTGGGGCATCCACTGGGGGGAATTATATACTGGCACACATTATAGAGAGCACTATAGAGAAGTGTGGGTGGAAGGCGCACTATGGGGCCATCTACTGGGCCCTATATACTGGCACACATTATGGGGGGCACTATGGAGAAGTGGAAGTGAAAGGATCACTATTGGGGCATCTACTGGAGGCCCTATATACTGGTGCACATTATGGGGGGCACTATGGTGAAGAGGGGGAAAGGAGCACTATGGGGGTGTCTATAGGGGGCATTATATACTGTCACACATTATGGGGGGCACTATGGAGAAGTAGGGGGGGGGGCACTATGAGGGCATCTACTGGGGCCCTGAATACTGGCACACATTATGGGGGGCATTATGGAGAGGTGGGGGAGAAGAGCACTTTGGGAGCATCTATTGGGGGCACTATATAGGAGTATTTTATACTGGCACAAATTATAGGTTTTCTATGGGCACCTAAACTCAACTGGGGGCACTAAGAAAGTTTTTTTTTTGTACTGGCACACAGTAGGGGGCATTGGCACACATGAGGACACTATAGGGACATTGACTCTACTGGGGACACTAAGAGGAGGTGTTTTTTTTACTGCCACAAAACAGTAAAAAAAAATTGTACTGGTACACACTATACGTGGGCATTTTTTGTACTGGAGTATATTATGAGGGGTCATTTTTCTACTGTCACATATTATTAGGAGAATTATTACTACCAGGGGCATTATGGTGAGCTTTAATACAACTAGGGGACCATAGGGAACATGAATACTAGTATAGGCACTATGGGAGCATTATTACTTCTGGGACACAGTGGGGACATTATTACTATTGAGGCACTGTAGAAGCACTATAACTACTAAGTGCACTCTGGCTGAGAATTATTACTATTGTTAAGACTTTGGGAGCACTAACACTTTGGGGGGCACCCTGGCACAGTATTAGCTTAAAAGCAAAAATGCTGAGAATCAGCGGGACATAAACCCCCCCCATAGTTTGTGTTCAGGCGGTTCCTTTCATTCTCTGCTGGATCAGGTGGCCAGATTGTAGTGCCACAGGTGTGACAGTAGCCTTAATGCTGTATGCTTTGTATTGCTGTACGTAATGTTAGGAAGGAATAGGTTAGGTGGAGAATTTGGCATGGGGGGGGGGGGGGGGCTCAGGTACATTCTTTGCACAGGGGCCCTCTGTTGTCTGTGTCTGCCCTTGCCTTACAATCTGACATCTTTTCAATTTTACAGGGTATTTCAACCATCTAGGCGCCTTGCATGCTGAATGATTATTTGGCTACAGTTAAGGACTTATACATACCCTGCAATTATTTCTACACACCCAATATGTAGCTGGATACACCCTAATTGTGTGAAATGACAAACAAGATTTACTAGATTCCAGTGAGAGATATGAAGTAAATATAAAATGTTCTGCACTCATATAAATCTACTAACAGAGAATGTCATGCATTATCATTTATGTTATTGCTTAAATTACAATGGTGACACGATGCACCATGCAGGTTTTGGAAATGTACAAGTGACATAAATTTTATAAAGTCTCTTTAACACAGACTCCTATGCAAGCCCAAAGCCATGGATGGCAGCGTTTCTAGGGACAGGTTTGGCTGCAGTTTTAAGACTATTGCACAATATTATTCAACATAGTGCTAATGATATGACAAATGCATCATCATAGACTACCAGCTCCGCCTTGCAGAAACTATCCAGCAGTTTCAGCATTCTCCTCAATAAATGACTGTTGACATATCCTATCTATAAAGTATGTTAAGTGACGGACTGAATTATATAAAGCCATGATGCTCTACGGGAATGCTGTAAGCTTATGACAACAATCCTATTCATTTCAGTCTCACATGGAGAAAATAAGTAACCACTGCATTTGTTTGTTGTAACGTGGCCAAAATTTTCTGTTACGAGCTATTTGAAGTACTTGCTCAGGAGCATTGGAATACTTCTGCCTTCTTAAAAAATATTTCTGCCTGAATGCAGCAGAAACGAAATAAAACTTCTGTCCACACTACCACCCCAAGTAATCAACGCCTGTAATGACGTTAAAAATATATTTTATTCAGTTTATTTTATAGACATAAATACTTTAACTTATAGCAGGTCAATGAATGCAAATATATCCCTCAAGAGACAGAGCCTCTATAAAACAAATAGGAAAAATATGCATATTTGTATTCAAGTCTGAATATATGATTCTGTTAAACTGATTACTGATAATAACCCTTTGCTTTAAGACAGCTACTCATATTAATCAACCAAATGACTGGTATTCCTTATATGTTCTTCCTTGTTTTTGCCAATTGTTCCGTTTATACCCCCCTCACCCCCCCCCCCCCCACTACCCTTAGTCTATGTCTTTCTCTTTATTTTTATTTTCAATCCCTAATGTTTATTTCTTGTCGAAATTTAGCAATCAACATATCTTGTTTTCAAATGGTGTTTTATGCTTTGAAGTGAATTAACTCCAAACATGCACTATATTTCTTTGTTTTATAACGAAATTTCCTTGATAATAAGATGAAGAGAAAACAATTGTTCTAAAAATTATAATAGCCTTTTGTTTGCTACTAAAAATAAAAAAATTTTACATATAAAACAAATAGGTGGAATGAGCCTATGACTGAAAATTGATGCACAGTATATCGGCTGGCAGAGCATTGTCAGAGAAAATATCCAGTAACTGGTTAGAACTATGGGTTACCAAGTTCAGATACTCGTCATCAACTACAAAAAATTGCTGCCAAGTGCTAACAATGTTCATTTTCTAATATATATATATATATATATCGAAAAAATGAGAATTGGGCAGCACTGCAGTTATTTGCGTATAAATGGAGTGCCAGTGGCTGAGGAGATGATCCTGCTCCAAATAAATAAATCAAAAAAATTCCACGGCACATCCAAGAAATAAAATAAATGACGTGACTTTATTGACCAGACATGCAACGTTTCGATCCGCTTCCTGGGATCTTCTCAAGCAATGGCCATTGCTTGAGAAAGATCCCAGGAAGTGGATCGAAACGCATGTCTGGTGAATAAAGTCACATCATTTATTTTACTTCTTGGATGTGCCGTGGAATTTCTTTGAGATATATATATATATATATACATATACACAGTTAAAGCCACTTGAGAGGAGCAAATCGATATGACAAGAATCTGGTTCTTTATGTATTTCTCAAAAGTGTGGAACGTAAGTGAATCTGAAACTTTTGGGATTTGTACCACACAAATTTCTCTAAATGGTGGCTGCCATTTTACAACTGAGAAGTCAGAGAAGAAGGGTCCCATGGCCTCAGGTGGTGGCCCGACGGACTTCCCCATAATGCCTCGCAGGCAGTCCTACCAAAACAAGCCATGGCGCTGTGATGGATGCATTAACCAACAGTTCCAGTTACCAACACACCCAAGTTTAAAATGTATTTATTAATTTCTTTTTTAATTTTTACTTTATTCTTTTAGCACATACATTACAAATTACATATTAAAAAAAAAACATACATACCACCCCTACCCTACAATTGTTAGCACTAGTGAAGACAGGAGAGAAAAAGGAACAAAGTATTGACAGTAGACAATTTTTTATATTGTTATACACAAACCCCAGATTCATACAAATATATCCATAATGTTGATAGACAAATCAAGATTCTTTCATGAATAACATTAATATGGCAAAAGTCAATTTATCAATCAAAGCTGCCGTATATCTTTAGTAATCCAAGGTCATAAGAATACTTTAGGTCCATTGTATAAAGATCTCATTGAGATTGTTGACTTTGATGGAACCTGTCAGGGTTTTTTGTAATACTTAAAGGGGGGGTTGTCCCATTACAAGAACCTATCCCACATCCACCGGATATGAAATACGTTTCTGATCGCATGTGTGTTCAATTTAGTCTATGGGACTGCTGGAGATAATACTCTGCTATCCCCGGGAAACCCACAGAGCTGAAAACAGCAGCAGCATGCACATATGTCTGCTGCTCCATTTAAATAGAGAAACAAGGGCTCCTGTGTCCAAAAATCTCTGACATACAGGAAAAATAACCTTAACCAATGTGCAAATAAAATCAAACAGGGGCAAATGTAATATATTTATGCCATATACAGTGTATTTTCAGTATTAAAATCTTTATGTTGTGAAGCAGATGTGGATCTGTTGTGAACAGATTTGGCTTAGGGCTATTCTTAAGGGCACTATCTTAAGAGCACCGACGGATCAAGCAAAATGTAGTAAAGGACAGGCCGAGTTCAGGGCAGGCAGAGTTTGTGTGATCCAAACGGCAGTCTGAGGTCAGGGTGGGCAGGTCAGGTTCAGAATGGAGATCAGGTAGAGGTCAAGTCAAGCAGCAAAGGGTCAAATCCAGGAAACAGGCAGAAATTGGTACATCGTCAGATGAATGAAATCAGCACACGTTTCCAAGAACCTAGTGAACCAGAACCTATTACTCAGGCACCTTACCACAGGGGAAGTTACCTTAAGTACTCCTACATGGCCAGTTATTGGCTGGGTAAGAATAGGGTACGCACGTTGGCTCTTTAAGCTGATGCGCCTATGGGAACAGCATTGACAGGCCTAGCCTGTGTGGAGGAGAGGAATGGCAGTATCGCTACTCTGGGCTGGGTGCGCCGGAGGGTCCGAACCATCAGAACACATTAGAGATGAAGCAGGTGAGCTGATTGGGATGAGTGGAGTGGTGATGGGCATGGGCCATCACCATAACACTTTACATAACAATTGCTAACACTTGCAATGCTATTAACACCTATATGGGTCAAAATGCAATTAGCCAGGACTTGAGAAGGGTGAAAGTGAGTTAGACTTTGGAAGTTACTGCATCAGGACATCACCCAGATAATTAAAATAATTTAACACAATGCATACTACCATACCATCAACCCAATATGGGAGAAACTTACACAATGAGCAATGCTTCTAGGAAAACAATAAGATGCCTAGCCTTCACTTACTGTACACCTGTACAATAGACCTGTCAAATAATTGACATGGTGATATAATAGACTTGTGTATGGCCGTACAAGTTGCAGCGGACTCTAATTAAACTATTAAAGACTGCTCTGTTTTGTCAGTTTACATTATTAATGGCCATGCAGTGTTCAACAACACAACTGCGCCACGTAGTCGTACCCTAATGTACTAGACTGTTTTTAAACTGTCTTAAATTAGTTACTACTAAATGGGGCTGCTGGTTTGGATGAAGAATTGCTATAGCTAAGTTAAGAGCAACTTTTTCTCTGGAAAACCATAACAAATTACAAGGAGATATCATTGTTTTCAATGCACTGTAGGGACACTATATGGGAAGTGAACACTCATTGCTGGGTTCCATGACAGATTGGAGCTGATCTCTGACGATCCCAAGCCACCCTTTAATAAGATTATCATCTGTGTGCTCTTCTAACAAAAAGGAATTGTCAAAAGCAAATAACTCCTCTAAAAAGGCTCAGCCATGATGTAAGACTACATCCACATCTGCATTATGGTATTTCGGTAGTCTGTTCCAGATTACTGGAATTATCATATCCGGCATAGCCAGGCACTGCTGGAGTCTGACAGATCTCCCTAACTATAATGGGATTCGGATATGGTTTCTGGTATCCAGTGGTATTTGTCCAGCAATAAACCAGCATTCATGCCGGAAGCCAGACAGATCCCATTATAGTAAATCCGTCAGGCCCCAGTGGCATCCGACAATGCCATATACAGTAATTCTGGTCGTATTCTCCTCTGCCAGAACAGACTACTGGAATACCATAATGCAGATGTGGACATAGCAATCCTGTTCCGTAATTTTAACTAATGGTCTTATGAGATTTAAAGCGTTGTCCAGGGTTTTGATATTGGTGGCCTATCCTCAGTCTAGGCCAACGATATCAGATCTGTAGGGTCTGACATGATGCACCTCTGCCGATCAGCTGTTACCTTGTGTCTACAGTATACAGCTCCATCCATTGTGTAGTGGACAGAGCTGGTAACTCCACTGAAGTGAATGGGAGAAGAGCTGCAGTTACAAGCTCTGTCCACTCCAGGTCTGGAGCCACAAGTAACAGCTGATCAGCAGGGGTGCGGTGAGTCAGACCCCCGCCAATTTAATATGTATGACCTATCCTGAGGATAGGCTATCAATATCAGAGCCTTGGACATCCCTTTAATGTTCTTGAAGTATTGCGTAACGGCATTCTTGGGCAGATATGGGTTGAGACTTTTTGATAAGTATGGGATTAGGTTGAAGTGAGTTTACAGAAGTAAAATGTGACTTTTCTGCTGAAGTAAGGGAGTGTACTAGCTATCAGTGGTACTCTATGTGTGTTCTGTTTATATGCAGTACCTGTTTATGTAAAACACTACAGCCAGGTGCTGCACAGAAAACACACAGATATAGATGAGTACATCTATATTAAAAGTCTTAGTGTCACATGATAAATAGCATCGAGCATAGCTTATCTTATTTTTAAGTCTGAATTCAGGGATTTATAGTCAGTAAGTACATAAAAAATAATAGTTTATCACACACTGTATTTTTACCCTATAAAACAGACATGCCCATAGGACGCACCTAGGTTTTATAGGAGGAAAACAAGAAAAAAATATATAATAATATTTTTCATCAGACCTCAGATCAGACCCCCAATGTTAATCAGACCTCATATCAGACCACCATTGCTTATCAGACCTCAGATGAGGCCCTCAATATTAATTAGACCTTTGCTCAGACCCCCAATGGTAATTAGACCTCAGATCAGCGCCCCAATCAGAACCCCAATACTAATCAGACCTCAGATTAGACCCCTTATGTTAATTAGACCTCAGCTCAGACCCCAATGGAAGCACTTATCAGTATTCGCCCTATAAGGGGGGAGGGGGGAGTGTGTCTTATAGGGTGAAAAGTATGGTAAATGCCTATTAATATAACATCACATTCATCATATAACAATTTGTCATAAATACAAAAAAGCACCAAAAAACTGGTGTCAAGTTCACCATAATTATATGATCTACACACACTGACACACATGGTCCTTCTCTCATTGTATGGACTGTTTTTAGTGCTTATAATTAATCTCAATTATCAGTCTGAGGACTAAATGACCATATACATTGTAATTTATGACTCTAGTAAACCTTTAGAGTAGCTTTCCAAAACAATTTTGCAAGTGTAAGGTGTGGCAGAACATCCCCACGCACACACCCCTGTGCGGGAGAAAGGTAGTTTTGTACCAACGTATGGCTCCTCCAGACCAGCAGCACAGTGTTCAGCTGCTGAAAGCAGTGGTGGATCTGCTCTATGTACGGGCTGCTAGATGGTACTGGGAGACCACCACTCATAACAGCACACACAGATAACCAGTTCCATGGGGCACCTAAGGCCAAGAGGCCTGTAACAACCCCCCATTAGGACTGACGGATTTAAGAGACTACATAGTTGACAAGATGTACCTCTGTGTGAGCATGGTTAGTTTCACATAAGAGTTTACAGATCCGGCAGGCTGTTCCGGTCGGGAGCAGCCTACCGGATCCGTCACTGCCAGACACTGCCGGAATGCTGGTTCCAGTAAAGATAATGGGGTCTGGCAAATATATGCCAAGAATCATCCAAACAAACGGCCGGTTTCTGTCCAGCCGATTCCCAGCATTCTATGCTGGAACAGCCTCCTGGAAGGCTGTGCAGGCAGTGTGAATCTAGCGTAACCATCAAATGATATGCAACGCCTACCCATCAAGTGATATGCAACCATTGGGTGCATTATGCTCTCATACTGAAGAATGGCAATTGACAAGCTTTGTACATGTCAATATGTATGTGTATGCACTACTAAGGAGAAACTGATATGTATATATGTACAGTAAAGTCTGAGGTTGCTGCAAAGTACACTCTATTACTCCAATTATAATTGAAGACATAAACTACATGGACAATAGTATTGGGACACACCTCTTAATCATTTTATTCTGTCCCATTTCAACAGGTATATGAAATCCAGCCCATAGCGATGCAGTCTGCCTTTACAAACATTTGTGAAAGAATAGGAAGTATATTACGATATGATGCCACTGTCAGTTCTTGAAATGTCTTTCCTCCTAGATATTCCATGATTAACTATAAGGTGTATTATTGTTATATAGTGGAAGAATAGAGGAACCACAGCAACTTAGCCACCAAGTAGCGGACTATGTAAAGTTACATAGTCAGGTCACGCTGAAGTGCATAGTGCATGGCATTAACATCAGCGCAAAAACTGTGCACCGCTGTATCCAAACCTTACAGCAGCAAACGCAATCACAAGTATTGGGTGGAGTGGTGTAAAGCATGCCACCACAGGACTCTGGAGCATAGGAAACGTGTTCTGTGGAGTGGTGAATCATAGTTCTCTGTCTAGCAGGTTGATGAATACGTTTGGCTTTGAGTAATGCCAGAAGAACATTACCTGCCTGTCTGCATTATGTCAACTTTGGTGTCTCATTTAGTGGAGGGGGGATAATGCTAGTTTTTTTTTTAAGGGGATGGCCTAGGTACCTTAATTCCAATGAAAAGATATGTTTATGCTTCGGCATGCCAAGACATATAATAATAATAATAATAATAATAATAATAATAATAATAAAATAATGATCTTTATTTATATAGCGTCAACATATTCCTCAGCGCTTTACAGTTCAGGGGTTCATGTCATAAATAACATAGAAAAAGACAAGTCAATAATTACAACGGGAGGAATGAGGACCCTGCTCGCAAGAGCTTACAATCTATGAGGAGATAGGGGTGACACAAAAGGTAAAAGTGCTTGTTTTGTACAATGATCCAGCAATGTTGGGAAAATAGGGGAGCAGATATAAAGCTGCATGATATATGAAGTGCTTCAGGGTGCATGGGTGCGGTGGGGAGTTTGGTGGAGGATCAAGTTCAGGAATTGATACATGGGCTATATATGGAGAGGAGTTAGATCAGGGGGTGTGATAGGCCGCTCTAAAAAGATGTGTTTTTAGGAGCGCCTAAAAAAGTAAATTGCGTAACTTGTGATTTAACCTAATTGGTTGGGGTAGGGCATTCCAGAGAACTGGTGAATCTCGAGAGAAGCCTTGGAGCCAGGAGTGAGAGGTTCGTATTATGGCTCATGTCAGTTAAAAATCATTTACAGAGTGAAGAGCACGGGAAGGGTGGCAGACAGAGATGAAGGAGGAGATTTAGGGGGGTGCAGCACTGTGGAGGGCTTTGTGGGTGACAACGAGCAGTTTAAATTGGATTCTATACTGTATGGGTAACCAATGCAATGACTGGCACTGGGCGGAGGCATCGGAGTAGCGGTTGGACAGATAGGTGACCCTGGCTTCTGCATTAAGGATAGATTATAGAGGGGAGAGTCTGATGAGGGGGAGGCCAATTAATACTGAGTTACAGTAATCAAAGCAGGAATGGATCAGGGCGACAATAAGTTTTTGTTGTTTCCATAGTGAGAAAGGGACAGATTGTAGAGATGTTTTTGAGGTGCAGCTGAGATGAGGCGAACTGACCCAGAGACTGCTGCTTTTCTGCCCTCATTTTGGACAATTATACTTCCAACTTCACGGGAACAGTTTGGAAAGGCCATTTTCTGTGCCCCCGTGCACAAAACAAGGTTCATAAAGCTTGACTGGCTGCACAGAGCACCAATATCAGCCCCATAAAACACCTTTAGGATTAAACTAGAACAGGGATTGTGAGGCAGGCCCTCTCGTCCAACATTAGTGTCTGACCTCACAAATGTTCTTTTGGATAAATGGGCAAACATTCCAACAGACACACTCCAAGATCTTGTAGAAAGCCTTCCCAGAATGGTGGAAGCCATTTTAGATGCAAAGGGCGGAAGGGGGGGACAAACTCCATATTAATGCCTATGGATTTAGAATAGGATGCCACAAAAAGCCCCTGAAGGTGTAATGTGTAGGTGTGGGTGTTTACAGATGCTCTACTCGTTTCACTAGTTTCAGATCCAACTATTTCTATCTGTGTAAAAGAATACAGTATAAATATGTGTACAGCAATGAGAATTACAATCTATTTAACTTAGACACACAGGGGAAGGTGCCTTAAATGTGGTGGCCAGCCATACCGTACATACTTTTTTCTCATTTTGTTATATTGTGGCCTAGTGTTAAAATTTTAAAAAATCCTGATAAATCTGCATTCAATACCCTATTAATGAGGAGGTGAAAACAGAATCTTGGAAATGTTTTCAAATTTATTACTAAAAAAATACATAAGTATTGATAATCTTTGAGATGTTTCTACACCATGATAGGGGTCCACCTGTGGTAAATTCAGTTGATTGGACGTTATTTGACACCCAGTCTATATAAGGTCTCACAGCTGACAATGCATATCAAAGCAAAGCTACGTGGAGGAAAGAACTGCCTGTAGAAAACAGAGTAAGGCTTGTGTGGAGGCACAGATCTGGAGAAGGGTACACAAATTTCATTGAAAGTTCCCAAAAGCACAGTGGCCTCCATAATTCTTAAATGGAAGATGTTTGGAACCAGCAGGACTCTTCCTAATGTTGACCACCCCAGCAAAATAAGGGAAAATTAGGCAAAAGGGCCTTGGTAAGAGAGGTGATCAACAACCCAATGGTCACTCTAGCTGAACGCCAAAGATCCTATGTGCAGATGGGAGAAACTTCGAGAAGGTCAACGATCACTGCAGCATTCCACCAAACTGGGCTTTATGGCAGAGTGGCCTCTCCTCAGTAAAATAAACATGAGAGTTTGCAAAAAAGCTCCTAAAGGACTCTAAGGCTACTTTCACACTTGCGGCAGGACGGATCCGACAGGCTGTTCACCATGTCGGATCCGTCCTGCGGCTATTTCGCCGTGCCACCGGACCGCCGCTCCAGCCCCATTGACAGTACGGCGGTGCACGGCGAAAGGCCAGCCGGACTAAAATTACTGCATGTCAGGCTTTTTAGTCCGGTGGCTTTCGCCCGTGCACCGCCGTGCTGCGCCGGAGCTCCGCCCCCGTCCCCATTATAGTCAATGGGGACGAGCGGCGGTCCGGTGGCACGGCGAAATAGCCGCAGGACGGATCCGACATGGTGAACAGCCTGCCGGATCCGTCCTGCCGCAAGTGTGAAAGTAGCCTAAGACTGCGAGAACCAAGATTATCTGGTCTGATGAAACCAAGATTAAACTTTCTTGCCCCAATTCTAAGCGTTATGTTTGGAAGAAACCAGGCACTGCCCAATACAAGCGCTACAGTGAAGCATTAGGGTGGTAGCATTATGCTGTGGGGGGTGTTTTTCAGAGGCTGGGACAGAGAGATTGGTCAGAGTTGTGGGAAAGCTGAATTAAGCAAATTAAAGTTATATTCTTAATGAAAACCTGATCCAGAGTGCTCTGGACCTCAGGCTGGGCCATAAGTTTACCTTCCAACAAGACAATGACCCTAAGCACACAGCCAAGACAACAGAAGAGTGGCTAAGGCTACTTTCACACTTGCGTTCAGAGCGGATCCGTCTGGTGTCTGCACAGACGGATCCGCTCCTATAATGCAGACGTTTGGATCCGTTCAGAACGGATCCGTCTGCATTATAGTTTAGAAAAAATTCTAAGTGTGAAAGCTGTTCAGACGGATCCGTCCAGACTTTACATTGAAAGTCAATGTGGGACGGATCCGTTTGAAAATTGAGCCATATTGTATCAACTTCAAACGGATCCGTCCCCATTGACTTACATTGTAAGTCTGGACGGATCTGTTTGCCTCCGCACGGCCAGGCGGACACCCGAACGCTGCAAGCAGCGTTCGGGTGTCCGCCTGCTGAGCGGAGGCTGAACGCTGCCAGACTGATGCATTCTGAGCGGATCCGCATCCACTCAGAATGCATTAGGGCAGTACGGATGCGTTCGGGGCCGCTTGTGAGCCCCTTCAAACGGAGCTCACAAGCGGAGCCCCGAACGCTAGTGTGAAAGTAGCCTAAGGGACAACTCTGAGAATGTCCCAGCCCAGCCAAAGCACTGACTTGAACCCAATCAAATATCTCTGGAGAGACCTGAAAATGTCTTTCCTCTATGGTTCCCATTCAAGCTGACAGAGCTTGAGAGTATCTGCAGAGAAAAATGGCAGCAAACCCCCAACCAAATCCAGGTGCGCAAACTTTGTGGTATAATACCCAAGAAGACTGGAGGCTGTAATTGCTGCCAAAGGTGCTTTAACTAAGTACTAAGTAAAGAGTCTAAATACTTACGTCAATGCAATATTTTAGTTTTTTCTTTTCAATAAATTAGCAAAGATTTTGAACATTCTATTTTCACTTTATCATTATTAGGTATTGAGCACAAAATGAAGGAGAAAAACTTTTTTTAATTTTAGTACAAGGCTGCAACAAAATGTTAGAAAGGGTCTGAAGACTTTTTGAATGCACTGTAGGGACGGAAAAGCGGTGTGTGCGCTGGCCCTTAAAGAATCAGAGGAGGTGTGCACATGCTCTGTGGGCAGTGTGACGTGAAGCAGGAGAGAAGAAGGCCTCAGTTTGCCTGGATTGACCAGTACGGTGCTGCTCCGATGAACATGGAGCACTGGCAAAGCAGGAGAGAAAACCAAGTGAGTGAATGAATGTAATAGTTTAGGAGATTATATTTCCAGGATACGCAGCCACTCACCAATGATGTACTAATATGTCAAGATGATTGGGCAGGCACCGGAGCGGTGCGCACGATCAATGCAGGGGCCTGGAAGTCACAGACAGCCGGGACCCTGTTGGTATCGGCCAGCATCACTGTAAACACTGATGGCAGAGGATTAACCCCTTGTATGCCGCGGTCAGCACTGACCGCAACTTACATGGGACTTGCTTAGTGTTCTGGCTCTGTCCCCATCCCCAGTGACGGGGACCCAATGACTGAGAAGGCAGCCCGATGCCTTAGACAGGCATTGAGGTTTGCTGCCACGGAGCCTATGAGATCCTGCCTTATTAGGCTGGCTCTCCTAGGCAACTGTGAATGCAGTGCTCACACAAAAAGCATCTGTAACGGTCGCGTACACACACACACAGGGGGAGGGAAGTGACCACTGCGTTCCACCCTTACCCCTGGCCCTGCCTACTTGCCTCGCAAGTCCTAATGACAGGGGACAACTGGACGGAAATCCCTAGCTTAGAATAAGTGCAGGGATGACAGACAGACAAACAACAGAACGTGAACGGACCGAGTCAATACCAGGAAAGCTACAAAGTACAAATGGAGCAAGCAGAGAATAGTCAGGAGAAGCCGGGGTCATAAATACCAGGAGAAACCTGAAGTACCAAAGGAGTCAGCAGAGGATCGTCAGGAGGAGGCCGGGGTCAGATTACCAGGAGAGCAGCAAAGTACAAAAGGAGCAGGCAGAGGATGGTCAGGAATTCAGCAGGAGGTAAGTACGCCAGGAAGACAAAATCACAGGTGGAACCTAAATTAACAGGCAACCTGTGGCCAGCAGGCTGCCTGTATTTATAGTGGGGAGTGAGGGTCACGTGACGTGGCCAGCGTCACATGACCGACAGACCAACCAGTCGAGCACCGAGTGATCAGCTCGGCGCTCAAGGCAGACTTAGGAGCAGGGAGCCACCCAGCTAGTAAAGCCGCCCTGGGAACGAGGTCAAACACAGATCCTTGCTCCCAAAGCTAAGCAGCAGGTCTGCGGCTAATGGGGGACCGAGTGCACCTTCGGAACCCTGTTACAGCATCAGTATACACGATGTATAGTAATGCATTGTAGAGGGGATCAGACCCCCAAAAGTTGGTCATACAGTGGGAAAAAAGTAAAAAAAAGTTCATAAAAGTGTTTTTCATCATAAAAAAATAAAGTTTCAAGTAAAAATAAAAAAACACCCCTTTTCCCTAATAAACACATAAAAAGTTGTTTAAAAAAAGAAAGAAAAACAGACATATTAGGTATCGCCACGTCCGTACAAATGGCTCTATAAAAATATCACATAATCCACCCCGTCTGGTTAATACTGTAAAAAAAATGTAAACTGTGCCAAAAAAGCTATTTTTTGTCGCCTTACATCACAAAATGTGTAATACCAAGCGATCAAAAAGCCATATATATCCCAAAATAGTACCAATCAAACCATCGTCTCATCCCACAAAAAAAGACAATCGCCTAAAAAGTAAAAAAAATATGGCTTTCAGAAAATGGACACACAAAAACATGATTTTTTTCTTTCAAATATGCTTTAATTGTGTAAAACTGAAAAAAAAACAGACATATTAAGTATCGCCGCATCCATAACCACCTGCTCTATAAAAATATCACACGGTCTACCCCCTAAGGTGAATGCCATAAAAAATAAATAAATAAAAACTGTGCCAAAACAACCAATTTTTGGTCACCTTGACCCATAAAGTATAATATTAAATGATGGAAAAAATCATATGTACCAAAAAATGGTAGCAATAAAAATATCCTCTTGCCGCAAAAAACAAGCCCCTACACAAGATGATTGACAGAAAAATAAAATAATTATGGCTTTCAAAAATGCTTTATTATATAAAACTGAAACAAAAAAAGTAGACATATTTGATACTGTCACATCCGTAACCACTTGCTCTATAAAAATAGCACATGACCTAACCTGTATAGTGAACACTGTAAAAAAGCAAAAAAATATAAACTGTTGTTTCTACTGTAGGGTTGCATCAGGGGGTCTTCAAATGTGACATGGTGCCTAAAAACCAGTCTAGCAAAAGCTGCGCTCCAAAAACCCTATGGTGCTCCTTTCTATTTGAGCCTTGCCGTGTACCAATACAGCAGTTTTTACGACCACATATGGGGTGTTTCTGTAAACTGCAGAATCAGGGTAATAGATGTTGAGTTTTGTTTGACTGTTAACACTTGATGTGTTATAGGAAAAAAATGGATTAAAATTGAAAATCTGCCAACAAAAGTGAAATTATAAAATATCATCACCATTTTTCTTTCATTATTGTGGAACACCTAAAGGGCTAACAAAGTTTGTAAAAATCTGTTTTGAATAACTTGAGGGGTTTAGTTTCTAAAATGGGGTCATTTATGGGTGGTTTCTATTATGTAAGCCCCAGAAAGTGACTTCATAACTGAACTGGTCCTTAAAAAGTGGATTTTTGACATTTTCTCAAAACTTTTAAGAAATGCTTCAAAAATTCTAAGCCTTCTAATATACAAAAAAAATAAAATGCCATTTACTTTTATTCACAGTGTGATGTAACTGGCTTCTATTATGCCCTCATATTTTGTAGGCCAAAAGATCAGGAGAGGCAAGTCTGTTAGTGTAGGTCCCGTCTGAAGCCACCATGTTTCTGGTCGATGGGCACGACCAAAGTTTCATCAACAATGTGCGCAAAAAACTTCCAATTTTCATATAGTAATATAACAGTAATTCAGTTTTTATTCAGACAAATATTTTTAAGACACGCACAACTTAATAAAGCACTCCGACAAACATTTTTATTCTCTGACCTATTAGAAAGGTACATAATGTAAACTGTACTGAACGTAATCTTTTTTTTTTACCAGTGACTGTATTTGTGAGTTATCCCCTCCCTTCTGATCCTCAGCTGTGTCATGTGACCAGCACTCTGACTTTCCAAATAACACAGCCTCTTATGTGTGGACAGGAAACCAGTTTCTCTGTGTATTCCTATGGGAGCCTCAATGTCAGTCTCATAGAAATGAATAGAGAAGTAACTGACCTCCTGTCCTGTGTCAGTTGGAAATCAGAGAGTTGGTCACATGACAGCTAAGAATCAAAAGGGAGGTTATAACTCACAAACACAGTCACTAAGGAGAAGATTACATTCACTACAGATTACATCATGTACCTTTCTAACAAGTTAGAGGATAAACATTTTTTATGGGACTGCTTCTTTAAGATGCAGCGGTATTTGTCCGCCCGCCTCTCGGCATATTTGTCGTGCTGCTGCTGGATCTCTGGTTAGTCCCCATTACAGTCAATGGGGCCGGGTGGACTTCCGGCTTTTACACTGTAGTATGGATCAGTGAGGCTGTTCCCCTGCCGGAACAGCCTGTCGGAAAAGATAAACGCCAATGTGAAACTGGTCTAAGACATCATACTGCAATCATCTACCAAGGTAGTCTCCATGTACTGCACACCGTTTCTCCAACCTAGTCACAACCTCTTCATACGTACATGAAATCTTGAATATCTGCTTTAGACACTGTCCTTCCTATTTACAGCTTGAATGGATTATTCCTGTCATTCAGAAATGAGTGCCTATTCACTACTTAATCTATTAGACTTTATTGAGTTGTAATGATTTTGGATTTATTTGCTTTACATAGCAGATCATTATTTATTCTAAACATGCTTTACTCCTTCGGATTAAAGGATACAGTCACATTATGTTATGCTTTATTGTATGTATCTGTTTGTTCAGTATCTCCTTTTTCAGCTTCCTTTCCACTTCCTCTCTCTGCTAAGGATTCTCTGTGTTTAATGTAGGTAGCCATGGAGTTTATATTTTGCATGGCCCCAGCTGGAAGCCCAGTCTGCCAGGGGCCATCTTATTGGTCTCAGACTATGCCACATGTCATCCAGAAGCAATATCGCTCAGGAAAACGTATTCTAAGGTTATTGCAAAAGAGCTGTTCCAAATGTTCACCCGTACAGATATCGCAAGAGAGGTATTAACTGACCAGGGAATGGCTTTTATGTCAAATATTACAAAACAGCTATGTTGAATGTTAAAAATTAGACATTTACGTACATCAGTGTATCGGTCCCAGACTGATGGTCCGGTGGAAAGGTTTAACAGAACACTGAAAGGTATGCTCAAAAAAGTGGTTGATATGGATGGAAAAGACTGGGATTGTCTTTTGACATATTTAATGTTTTCCACATGGGAGGCTTCCACAGGCTTTTCCTTGTTTGAACTGCTATATGGAAGACATCCCCGAGGGCTCTTGGACATAGATAAAGAAACCTGGGAATAAAAGAAGTGTCAATGAACATATAGCTGAAATGCAGGACAGAATTGGAGTAGCTATGCCAATTGTAAGAGAGCATATGCAGCAGGCCCAGGAAGCACAGTCCAAAATTTACAAATTGTCTGCTAATGTCAGATCCTTTTAACCTGGTGACCGAGTGTTAGTTTTGGTGACAAAAGCAGTGAGTACGTTTTTGGCAAATTGACAAGGTCCTTATGAGATCTGGGAAAACGTAAATGAGGTGAATAATATGGTTTATCAACCAGGGAAAAGAAAGCCTCTTCAAATATTTCATGTCAATTAAATTAAAACCTGGAAGAACCGGAAGGTTCTCTCTGCCATAAAACCACCTATGGTATTACCTGGCAGTGAGTCACCAGAAGTGTGTATGGCAGAAACCTGTTGTCCAAATTGTAGAGCTGGTACAAAGAAACATCTTCAAAATTACCAGGTCGCACTAGTGTTATAAAACTTGACACCAGGGGCATAGCTAGAAATGACTGGGCCCCATAGCGTAGGACTGAGCACAGACGGTTGGTCACTGGCAACGCATTTGTGCCAGTGTAGGAAATGTATGAATCTAAATGTCTGTGTATTAAAGAAGATTGTTAAATTGTACAGGGGTCTGTAACACAAGAAGGTGAAAGTACATATCGTGGGGTGTGTATGTGTATTAGACAGAAGGTAGGGATATGTATCTTGTGTAGTTTGGGTATTAGGGAGAGTAAGGGGCATATATCTAGTGCTGATACACGTGTAGGTGAAGAGCCGCTCACTGTTACAAAACCTACTCAGCTTGACACTGTTACAAAACCTACTTAAAAGGTAAACTAAGACCATATTGTGTTCAAGAAGCAGAGAAAGAGACTATTTCAGAAGAGATTTAAAAAATGTTGTCTCTAGGGGTAATAGTAAAGTCCCACAGTGGCCGGTCAAGCCCAGTACTACTCATTCCCAAATCAGATTGCAGTTTTGTAATGGTTTTAAAAAGTTAAATGAAATTTCAAACTTTGATGCCCAGTCCTAGACTAGGACCTGCCAGGTATATAACAACTCTACCTCACTAAAGGCTATTGACAGGTTTCATTGACTGACAATGATAAGCCTTTTTTCACACCAAATAGTCATTTTCAGTTTGTTGTTCTCCCTTTTGGCCTATGTGGTGCACCGGCTACTTGTCACAGGTTAATGGACCTCATTCTTCAGCCTCATAAAGAATATGTGGCAGCATACCTAGATGACGTGGTAACTGGCCTAGAAGATGATTGTAACCTAGGGTTAGAGATGTCCCGAACTATTCGCCGGCGAACAGTTCCCGGCGAACATCACTTGTTCGCATTCGCCGCGGCGGGCGAACATATGCGATGTTCGGTCCGCCCCCTATACGTCATCATTGAGCAAACTTTGACCCTGTACCTCACAGTCAGCAGACACATTCCAGCCAATCAGCATACCCTCCCTCCCAGACCCTCCCAGACCCTCCCACCTCCTATCAAAAAGCAAGGACAGCATCCATCTTAGATTCATTCTGAAGCTGCAGTGTTAGTTAGAGCAGGGAGAGTGCTGCTGCTGCTGAATTAATAGGGAAATCGTTAGCTAGGCCAGTGTTCTGTGTCCACTCCAGTCCTCAAAGACTCATCTGCTGTAAGGACAGCGTCCTGACAGCACCCCAAAAAGCCCTTTTTAGGGCTGGTACATCAGTCTGCTTTTTTTAATTTATATATATATATATATATATATATATATTGCAGTTGCCTGCCCGTGTGTGAGAGGCCACAGGCCCACAGACTGTACTGAGTGCACACCACTCATATCGGGTGGCACAGTACCTTGCAGATAAAAAAGTCATTTAATTTTCACCCTTTAATATAATTGCAGTTGCCTGCCAGTGTGTGTCAGGCCCACAGACTGTACTGTGCCCACTACCCACCACTTATATCAGGTGGCACAGTACCTTGCAGATAAAAAAGTCATTTAATTTTTTATCTGTAATATAATTGCAGTTGCCTGCCAGTGTGTGTCAGGCCCACTGACTGTACTGTGCCCACTGCCCACCACTCATATCGGGTAGCACAGTACCTTGCAGATAAAAAAGTCATTAAATTTTTTTCTCTGTAATATAATTGCAGTTGCCTGCCAGTAAGTGTCAGGCCCACAGACTGTACTGTGCCCACATCCCACCACTCATATCGGGTGGCACAGTACCTTGCAGATAAAAAAGTCATAAATTTTTTACCCTTTAATATAATTGCAGTTGCCTGCCAGTGAGTGTCAGGCCCACTGACTGTACTGTGTCCACTGCCCAACACTCATATCGGGTGGCACAGTACCTTGCAGATAAAAAAGCCATTTAATTTTTACCCTTTTATATAATTGCAGTTGCCTGCCAGTGAGTGTCAGGCCCACTGACTGTACTGTGCCCACTGCCCACCACTCATATCGGGTGGCACAGTACCTTGCAGATAAAAAAGTCATTTAATTTTTTTTCTGTAATATAATTGCAGTTGCCTGCCAGTAAGTGTCAGGCCCACAGACTGTACTGGGCCCACTGCCCACCAGTCATAGCAGGTGGCACATTACCTTGCAGATAAAAAAGTCCTAAATTTTTTTCACTGTAATATAATTGCAGTTGCCTGCCAGTGTGTGTCAGGCCCACTGACTGTACTGTGCCCACTGCCAGTGCCCACCACTCATATCGGGTGGCACAGTACCTTGCAGATAAAAAATTCATTACATTTTTACCCTTTTATATATAATTGCAGTTGCCTGCCAGTGAGTGTCAGGCCCACAGACTGTACTGTGCCCACTGCCCACCACTCATATCAGGTGGCACAGTACCTTGCACGCATAGTAACACTAATCTAAAAAAAATGACAGGCAGAGGCAGGCCACCCCGCAGGGGCCGTCGTGGTCGTGGTGCTGTGATTTCCTTTGGCCCTAGAATAATGCCCAGTGTTCAGAGGCCACGTACCCTGAACTCGAAAAGTTCTGAGGACATAGTTGACTGGCTTACACAGGACACCCAATCTTCTACAGCTTCCGCTCGGAAACTTGACGCACCATCCTCCTCCAGCTCAGCTTCGGGCACCTCTCAAGTTACCACTCGCCCGCCCGCCGCCACACTAGCACCACAGCCGCTTCACTTGATCTGTCAGAGGAGTTATTTACACATCAGTTGGAAGAAATGAGTGATGCGCAACCATTATTGCCAGAGGATGTAGATAACAGGGATATGTCTCAGTCAAGCAGGACACATGGACATACGGTGTGATGATGATGATGTTGTACCCGCTGCTGCTTCCTTTGCTGAGTTGTCAGATACAAGTGAAGCGGTTGATGATGGCGATGTGTCCGTGGATGTCACGTGGGTGCCCGCTCGAAAAGAAGAAGAACAGGGGGAAAGTTCAGATGGGGAGACAGAGAGAAGGAGGAGACGAGTTGGAAGCAGAGGGAGGTCGTTGCAAGGAGCTAGTGGCACAGTCAGACAGCATGTATTGGCACCAGTGGTCAGCCAGACAGCACGCCAATCAACGCTTGCTGTTGCAACCATCAGAATGCCGTCATTGCAGTGTGGAATTTTTTTTGTGTGTCTGCCTCTGATAACAGCGATGCCATTTGCAACATGTGCCAAAAGAAACTGAGTTGTGGGAAGTCCAACACCCACCTAGGTTGTCGCAACTGCTTTGCAAAGGCACATGATCTCACATCACAAACGCCTATGGGATCAACACATGATGAGTACAAGCAGCACAGAAACTCAAAGCCACCATCCTCCTCCTGGTCCAGCATCTTCAGCCACGTCAACCACTGCTGTCCTCCTTGCCCCCTATCAACCACCCGCCACTCCGCCTCTCAACTTCAGAAGTTCCTTCTCATTTGCCCACAGTCAGGTGTCTGTCAAGGAAATGTTTGAGCGTAAGAAGCCAATGTCACAGAGTCACCCCCTTGCCCGGCGTCTGAGAGCTGGCTTGTCGGAACTCTTAGCCCGCCATCTTTTACCATACAAGCTGGTGGAGTCTGAGGCCTTCAAAAAATTTGTAGCTATTGGGACACCGCAGTGAAGGTACCCGGCCGAATTTTTTTTTCACAAAAGGCAATCCCCAACCTGTACTCTATTGTGGAAAAGGAAGTCATGGCATGTCTGGCACACAGTGTTGGGGCAAGGGTCCATCTGACCACTGATACCTGGTCTGAAAAGCACGGTCAGGGCAGGTATATCACGTACACTACGCATTGGGTAAACCTGCTGACGGCTGCCAAGCATGGAATGCGTGGCTCTGCAGAGGAGTTGGTGACACCGCCACGACTTGCAGGCAGGCCTGCTGCCACCTCCTCTACTCCTCCTACTCCGCCCTCTTTGCTAACCTCCTCGGCTGAGTCCTCCTCTGCTGATGCATCTTGCTCCACATCAACTGCACCCCCCCCCCCCCAGCTCCCCAGGGGCTATTCCACATCCCAGATACGACAGTGTCACGCTGTCTTGGGGTTGACTTGCCTGAAAGCAGAGAGTCACACCGGACCAGCACTCCTGTCCGCCCTGAACGCACAGGTGGATCAGTGGCTGACCCCGCACCAACTGGAGATCGGCAAAGTGGTGTGTGACAACGGAAGCAATTTGTTGGCGGCATTGAATTTGGGCAAGTTGACACATGTGCCGTGGATGGCACATGTGTTGAATCTGATCGTACAACGCTTTGTGCATAAGTACCCAGGCTTACAGGACGTCCTCAAGCAGGCCAGGAAGGTGTGTGGCCATTTCAGGCGTTCCTACATTGCCATGTCGCACTTTTCCGATATTCAGCGGCGAAACAACATGCCAGTGAGGCGCTTGTTTTGCGACAGTCCGACACGTTGGAATTCAACACTCCTAATGTTCGACCACCTGCTCCAACAAGAAAAAAGCCGTCAACGAGTATTTGTATGACCGGGGTGCTAGGAGAGCCTCTGCAGAGCTGGGTATTTTTTTGCCACGTTACTGGACGCTCATGCGCAATGCCTGAAGGCTCATGCGTCCTTTTGAGGAGGTGACAAACCTAGTCAGTTACACCGAAGGCACCATCAGCGACATCATCCCATTTGTTTTCTTCCTGGAGCGTGCCCTGCAAAGAGTGCTGGATTAGGCCGTAGATGAGCGTGAAGAGGAAGAGGAAGAGTTGTGGTCACCATCACCACCAGAAACAGCCTTATCATCATCGCTTGCTGGACCTGCGGCAACGCTGGAAGAGGAGTCTGAGGAAGAGGAGTCAGAGGAGGAATCTGGCTTTGAGGAGGAGGAAGACCAACCACAGCAGGTATCCCAAGGTGCTCGTTGTCACCTATCTGGTACTCGTGGTGTTATACGTGGCTGGGGGGAAGAACAGACCTTCAATGAGATGAGTGAGGATGAGGAACAGGACATGAGTAGCTCGGCATCCAACCTTGTGCAAATGGGGTCTTTTATGCTGTCATGCCTGTTGAGGGACCCTCGTATATAAAGGCTGAAGGAGAACGACCTGTACTGGGTGGCCACGCTACTAGACCCCCGGTATAAGCAGAAAGTGGCTGAAATGTTACCGAATTACCGGAAGTCGGAAAGGATGCAGCAGTTCCAAAACAAGTTAAAAACTATGCTTTACACAGCGTATAAGGGTGATGTCACAGCACAACGGGAATCTAACAGGGGAAGAGGTGAAAGTAATCCTCCTCCTACCACGACCACGCCGGCAAGGACAGGACGCTTTACAGACGCTTTACACCCTCAGAGAACGACTCGACCGACAGGTAGCAGACTACCTCACCTTAACTGCAGATATCGACACTCTGAGGAGCGATGAACCCCTTTACTACCGGGTGTGCAGTCTTGACCTGTGGCCTGAGCTATCATAATTTGTGATAGAACTTCTGGCCTGCCCCGCTTCAAGTGTCCTGTCAGAAAGGACCTTCAGTGCAGCAGGAGGTATTGTCACTGAGAAGAGAAGTCGCCTAGGTCAAAAAAGTCTAGATTACCTCACCTTTATTAAGATGAATGAGGCATGGATCCCGAAGGGACTGACAGTGGGGGATGTATTTGACTAAAAAAGGCCTGATGAGATGCCTTGGGCTAAAAATGGTCCACACGCTGCTGTATTATTCTCTGCATGCCGGATGACTTGCGTGACTTCTCCGCCACCAACTATGGCTCAAGCCGCAATGTTTTAGTGCACTTTCTGCCTGGAAAACATCAATTTTTCTGGCCTCTGGTGCTGCACTGTGGCTGCAAAAACAAAACAAAAAAAAGGCACATTCATGTGTCAATTCCCCTTCGTGATCGTTACCTTGTTGTGGTGAAGGGGCTTGGTAATGGCAATGTTGGCACACCCCAGATGAGATAAGGTCGTTGCTTCATTGTGAACAGACCACATGGATCATTTTGCATAGAAAAAACATTAATTTTCTTTGTGATCATCTAAGGTGATCATTAAAGCCTACTAGGCCAACAATGGGCCCACACTGCAGAATCATTGTTTTCTGGGTCACTTAACTGTCACTGAACTACCTCAGCACGACCATAGGCTGTGAAAAACCGCCATCGCCTGCAATCTCCCAAACGTGCGCACGAGCACAGTCATCACTACACCAAGATTGCCGCATAGAGGAATAAAATTTATGTCATGAGTGTGTCAACTATTGACAACTCTTTGTGGTTGTCTAAAATCTATTCGATACACGTCCCCTGATAGGGGACGTAACAGGGATTAAACTGATAAGAATAGTACTACTTAATACACCACTCATACAGGGTGGCACAGTACATTGCACGGCGCACGCGCAGTGCCCCAAATTGGAAGTAAGAGGACCGACCAACCATCTTTTTCCATCTCCCGGTTCTTAAAATCTATTCCATACACCGGCCCCTGATAGGGGACAAAACAGAGATTAAACTGGTAAGAACAGATTTTTTTAATTAAAAAAAAAGAGGACAGTCTCTGCGGAGCTGGGTATTTTTTGGCTGCTTTACTGAACGCTCATGCACAATGGCTGTAGGCTCATGTGTCCTTTTGCGGAGGTGACAAACCTGGTCAGTCAAACCCAAGGCAACATCATCGACCTCATCCCATATGCGTTTTTTCTGGAGCGTGCCCTGCGAAGAGTGCTGGATCAGGCTGTAGATGAGCATGAAGGGGAAGAGTTGTGGTCACCATCACCACCAGAAGCAGCCTTGTCGTCGTTGATTGCTGGACCTGCGGCAACGCAGAGGGAGGAGTCTGAAGAAGAGGAGTCAGAGGAGGAAGGTGGCTTTGAGGAGGTGGAAGACCAACCACAGCAGGCGTGCCAGGGGGCTTGTTGTCACCTTTCGGAGACCCTTGGTGTTGTACGTGGCTGGGTGGAGGAAAAGACCTTCAATGACGTCAGTGAGGACAAGGAACGTGACATGGCTAGCTTGGTATCCAACCTTGTGCAAATAGGGAGTTTGCGGTTGTGCAAATGGACTCTATGCGGTTGTTTGCGGTGCGTTAAACGGGGAGTTTGGTCTGTCAGAGTTTGGTCTGTCACTGTGAAGCGGGCGTAACCCTTACACTACCTGATTCGATACAACATCATACCTGATCGTATATAAACACTGGATGTTTTAAAACACGTCATTCCAAACAATTTAGGAATGTTAGGCGATTTATGCCCTTTATCGATTAAAACCCGACTCTGCGTCAACTACGTAATTTTCCATGGGAGTTTTGCCATGGATCCCCCTCCGGCATGCCACAGTCCAGGTGTTAGTCCCCTTGAAACAACTTTTCCATCACTATTGTGGCCAGAAAGAGTCCCTGTGGGTTTTCAAATTCGCCTCCCTATTAAAGTCTATGGCGGTTTACCCGGTTCGCCCGTTCGGGAACACTTGCGGAAATTCGCGACATCTCAACCTAGGGTATAATGTTGGGAGTGGAGTCATCAAACCCCAAATTGACAAAATTATACAAAGAGAAACAGAGCGCCCAGGCACTTCCTAGTGAAGCACATCTAAACATCCATAAATCACAACAATTTGGTTGCGCTTACCAGAAGGAGTTGTGCTGTCTCAGGCACAACCCTAGGAAAGGCATATAATTAGAATGAAGGGATTGCTGTTCCCAACCGTCCTAAAATCCACAGGAACCCGAAAATGTGTGAAGATAGCAAAGGGAAAAAATTGTTTTGTGGGCACTAATATAGTTTTATTAAAAACATAAAAAAATTTAAAACAATAACATGTAAAGATAGCAAGGAGTGACACATTTTGAAGGCAGTCTGCCTCGTTCGTCAGGCCACCAACTATATCATTGTGTCCATTTTACAGCAATAATCCAGAAGTGAAATCCAGTGTTAAAGTTCACAATAAAAGGTTGAATAAATATAAAGGAATATATATGTCAATTATGTAGAAAAAAATCTCTGAGTGAATAGAAGTGAATCATACTGCATATTGAAAATAATAAAAATGTAACTAATGTGTATGGTGATATACGTAATTGACAAGTGTTGAATGTAGGCCAAAGTAAGCTCTACTTTGTGAAATGGTATGAAAGAAATGCTAGAGAAAGAGAAATAATAGCTGTTTTTAAAAATATATTATATATACAGGGAATAAGACATGTATGTGCACATACATATATACATATAAATTCTACTTAAATTCCCCATCCCCCAACCAAGAACCACAGTACTAACAACGCATATGAACCATCTCTTTCTGATACCTTTTTTTTTCATTATTTATTTAATGGCTAACACAGTACAAATATGTGTTGTTTACTTTAACAAAATAAATGGTAAAAATATGTAACTTGCTAATTTATAGGGGTTTCAATTTATTATTCAGAAATATGCCTATATTAGGTGTTTTTCTGGTGCAGATTGCGCCGCAATCTGCGACTTTTCCCCGCTCACGCCAGGTCTAGGACTGGCCTGCAGAAAAGGTTCATTCATCATTTTTTACGCCTGTTTTACATTTAGACTGGCGCTGGAAGCACTAAAGTTATGTAGAGGCCTGCTCCTCTTCATAACTTCGGCGGATCCACCTCCAGATATAGGGGTTATTTAGACTTCCGGGCTTAATAAATGACCCCCGGTGTGTTGAGAATTTCTGTGCCGTTATCTAGTACTGTGAAGTGCTGTCCACTTGTCATCCAGTTCTCTCCAAGGACATTTCCGCTGCTCCTATCCCAAAAATGGTGGCTGATGGGGGGGTACATGATGCAACCCCTTAGATCATGACAAATGGTCACATGAGATCTGGTCTCTGCAGAGCATCACAGTCCTGGAGGAGAAGGAGCAGAGAGCTAGCACTGGGAAGCAGGTAAGAAAGCTTCCCTTCACAGATTGTGTTAAGTGTGGTGGTGTGGATTGCCATAAAACCCCCATCCTTGTACAACCCCTTTAAGTCAAGGAGAATTCACACAACAGAAGCCAGTCAGCAGATAACTAATGTCTCATCTTCTCCAACAGTAATTACTATGGTGGGAACCTTCGTTTGGCTGCAAGGTAAGTGCCAGTTGTTCCAGTTTGTCAGAACAGTTGCAGATCTTTTTGAGTGGTTCTATGTTCTGACCCAGAGGTTGGGTCCCTTGAGGGGACTCCTTCAATAACATCTATATAGAAATAGGGTAATTTCTCTAGTGAAACAACACCTTGAAATACATTGATGGTATAAATTCTATGTAAGAAAAAAAGACAGATAAAGAGTCCAAACTCTTACACACCATGGGGCAGATTTATTAATACTGTCTAAGGGTACAATCACACAACCGTATTTATAGATCCGCATCCGTTCCGCAAAAAGCAGACCCATTCATTTCAATAGGGCCGCAAAAGATGTAGACGGCACCATGTGCTGTCCACATCCGTATTTCTGTTCCGCGCCCCCACAACTGCGGACAAGAATAGCCATTTTTACCATAGGGCTGGACGTGTGTGTTCTGCAAAATTTGGAACGCACACGGCTAGTATCCGTGTTTTGTGGATCAACAATTTGCGTACCCGCAAAATACATACAGTCATGTGAATGTACTCTAATATAATAGTAAGGCTATAGCCAATCTTAAACATGGCGAGATTTATCACAGTGGTTGATGCTGGATGACAAATCTGGTACATCTTTGGACTGTCTAATCTCCCCTATTTGGTTACAAATGAAACCTGTGCCAGAGAATAGCTGATCCTTTGGTTTAATTCATTTTGGTCTTATTTCCTTGCATCACTTCCTGTTCAAAGAGTCACCTGGGTTCACAACAATTTTTTTCTGTTCTTTTCTTTCTTTTTTTCAATTATCGCATGTATAGATTTTTTTTTTTTTTTATGGAATCGTTCATTTCATCAACTTCCTGTTGAATTGATCCACTTCTGGTAGAATGTCCACTTGTTCTGTGTATTCCTTGTGGGTCGGATAAAGAAGGGAGACCCCCCTTTGAAATGCGTTACCCTTCTTGTTTTTTGCGTTTATTTTTTGCGTTTATTTGTTGGCTTAGGTTATTCCCAAACAAGTGGCAATTTTTATTGAGGCCACACCCATTTTTAACAAGCCATTCCCTCATTGGGTGAGTCGCTAAAAGTGTCTAAAACACTCAATAATGATGTGTACGGCATCAGAATTCTGGCAACTTTCGGTTAGTAATTCTTCCCCTATATATGCAGTTTCTACTGAGAAAACCAGTAATAATATAGTTGTGCAAACTATTTTCTTCTATACTGGCGTCACACAAACAGCATCAAAACACACCTGATCGTGTCTAAGCAAAACTGTCAAAGGTGAGTCAGACAATTACTGCTATGCATCAAGCAGGGAGTGATAGCAGTGAGATGTTGTAACACTTGGGGCAAAACATTGCTGAGCTTCTGGAGGTACAAATTGAAAAGAACAAGAGGTGATGTCACACAGACAGATACTGGTGGACATTTCCAAAAAACGTAGACAGACACACGACAGTATACATTCCTGAAGTCTGCATACTTCAGACTATGTGATCTCCATGATCCCAGATTCTTCGTAACACTTCACCAGCCTGTAGTCAGTAGCAGTTGAGTTGAGTTTTATTTCTATGGTTGTATTCTCACTTTTTTTTTGTACTACTGAGACTTTCAATCAATTTTTACTTTGATGCCTTGCTTTTCAGTAGTAACCATTTACAAAGAGCTATAAATGTTTACAGAGATTTTAGAGATCAGAGGGTGTGGACCTGCCTCCTCTTCTAGCAAGATTCATACAGGACCTATATGTGAAGGTGTGTGAGTCGCTCATACTGGGCTGGGTCATGCTGACACTTTAATAATAAGGGTGTGAAGAGAAGCGATGAGCTATATTCAAATTACCTAATAAACAGGGTGTATGGCCAAAGGAATATGCTAACTAAAAAAGGTAAAGGGCGATGAAGATCTTCTGGCATAAGATACATTGTTACCACAGAATACCTGTGAAAAGCGAATGTGATCTTATTGATATTCTGTCTGATGTACAATAAAGATATAACATCGTGGGAATAATGTACCTACACAAATGCAGAGAGAGAGAAAACATAGTGCCACCAATGGAAATTAGCCATATAGGACTACAATTGTATCCATAGAAAACTGGGATGGCAGTACTGCATGTAGAAAAAAAGTTATTACACTAGGGTTTGATTTACATGTGGTTTTCCCTATTTACACTTTAGCACTTGTGAAACTACAACTCCCAGCATGCATACTTGCTGGTCTGATCTCAGAACACTAGAAATTAATGGAACATGCTAGGATTTGTAGTTTCATAGTTGGGGCACCAGAGTTTGCCGACTCCTGGTGTAAAATGTTACCCCCCCCCCCAAAAAAATAAATAAATCATTGTTTGAAGAAATTACATCTGCCATACTAATAGCATCAGTGTGCCATATCGCAGGAATCTTTTGTCGTAGAAATTTCTGCAACGGAAAAATCAATTCCATATATCTGAATTTTGGGGGAAATGTATCAAACCGGTGTAAAGTAGCACTAGCTTAGTTGCCCATAGCAACCAATCAGATTTCACCTTTCATTTTCCAAAGGAGCTATTGAAAAAATGAAAAGTGGATTCTGATTGGTTGCTATGGGCAACTAAGCCAGTTCTACTTTACACCAGTTTGATAAATCTCTCTCTTTGTCTCTCTGGGTAAGCTGTCACTAAACAGAGACTACTCCAAGAGGTAGCAGCCTGGTGGTTCCCCTGCAGCAAAGACCAGATCTTTGTATTGGGATAACGCCCTTAGGAGTAGCACTAACCAAATCCATTCAGTGACACATCTTATCTGCTGATAACAGATCTTATTATGGCTTGTAGCAATACCCAGAGAAGTGAAGCTCAGTGATACTTGTATACTCGTTTCTTAACATCCAAACAACTAAATTAATATATGAATACATAATACTGATACTAGGTGTATTCATGTTTATTGACAGAGACATCAAACTGTTATGTTTTTTATCTTATTTTGTGGATTCCAATCTGAAAATCTGTGACCACCATATTAGCAAGTGAGTTCAAAACATTATGATGATTCTGCTCCCCAGTCTGGGAAATGTGTCTTTTCTAAACATTCAATCATAAAGCGCAGTGATGTCACAGACATAATCCACTCATTAAAGCCCACTGTCGATGAATCATGCAAACGGTGATGTTACTGTGATGGGATTATGCACATAGTGATTTACAGTACAGAGATAATATACAAAGTGATGTCAGATCACAGGATTAATGAGCATAGTGATGAGTGCAGAGATAATGAGCACAGTGATGTCACTGAATAGGATAATGCACATTGTGACATCATAGAAAATAGAAAAGAAACAACATCTTATAGGGATAATGCACAAGATTTTACTGATATAAATATTGTCTATTTTTGGTCCCCCATTGATCTGCTTTCAATTTTGTCCTCTATCATCTACAGTCGTCATTACTGTACCACAACTATGAGTGGGCCCGCTTACTCGCCACTGCCTTGGTGGTTGTGCCCATGACACTTTATCTAACCTAGTTCAGAGCAATTGCTTAGGTACACACATATGCAAATCTGTGGACTAGTATTGTAAATGTTAAGACTTGCAGTGGGAGAGTCATTAGATCTCTTCACACCCTTTGTTAAGCGCTTCACTGGTCCTGCCAGAAGGAGCCACTCATACATACACACCCAAGAAATCGAGGTACAAATTCAATATAAAGCTTTTCAAATTGAAAAACAAAAGGAGAACAACTCCCTTCTACATAACATTTTCAACAGCTAAAATGAGAAAAATGGGCTTTTCTACTAAATTGAGCACTGATTTCTTCTCTGTTGTGATATACAGAATAATTGCACAGATCCTTAATTTTCCAGAATGTGACAATGTGCACTGAAATGCTTTGGGTTTGCTGGTCTCAAAGAGTAATATGTGAACCATGTAGACATTCATTCAGTCATCTCATGTACTCATGATTCACTGGATTCCTATTGGGGCTAGCACTGCCAGAAATCTCAATTGTAGGTTTGTCATACGGTTAATTATAATTTTATGGCACAAAGCTGTGGAGTGATGTGGTGTCGTACTCAAATAGTTGGTTTTATTACTGATGAGGGTAACAAGATATTCATCATGGGAATCTTAATGTGATCATTACAACTAGAAATAAGCAAAGTTTTGAAAAATTCGATTCCGGAGCTTCGCTGAAGTTCCACAAGAAATTCGATTAGTTACAAATTAATTTGTCACGAATCACTATAAATCGGGTATACCCAGGCCACTCTGCCTTAGGGTACGGCCACATGGAGCAGCTGTGCTGCGGGTTTGTTGTGGCCATGCTGCGGTAAAGAACCGTGCAGCCAATTAGCTGGCAGCTGCCTTTCATTTAATAATGAAGACTGCACTGTATAGTCTTTATTCATTGTTAATGGCTGTGCAGCACCTTTAATGCACATTTAAAAAGGGGCTGTACCCACTTCTCCTGCCCCAGCGCTCTCCTGCCCTACACGTGGGAGCCCTTTTTCTGCCTTCTGCTTTTCCTCCTTTTCCACATCATCTAATATCAATGTGAATATGTCATCAGGAACTCCCCAGCTCCTCCTCTCTCTGCATCGTACTGACTTTTCTAGGACATGGAGACTTGAAGGATGGTTTGGAAGAAGTAAAGCCAGCAAAAGATGTAGATGGTTATCCTTAAGATGTGGCCCCCTAAGTGGTGCAGACTTGATGGTATTGGTTGGCATGCTGGCAGTGGAATAATGAAGGCTACCATCTTATTGGTATTGAATTACATATCTTAGTTTACGGCTGATGTAGGAATAAGTAAATGTAGGAATAAATAAAACTGATGCAGAATAAGTTTCCCTGCACTCTCCCTATTCAGTATTCTTCTATTAATCATTTTCAGCAATACTGTACATAGCGCATGAGCGCTTGCCACATCTCTCCCTATGCTCAGCTCACAGGACAATGGCGGAGACTGCATGGGATGAGGCTTTTATAGGGCTGAGACATCATAGGGGATGGCTATCTGTGGATTGGCTGGCTGCACAGCATTATGGGTGATCTTGCGTTCCCGGGCTTGTCTCTTCTACATTTGGTTTTGTTTTGTAACACATGCAGATGCCATTTTAGGAAAACCTGATTCGTTACCACAAAGCGCAAGGAAATTCGGATTCTTTGCGAACCAAAGTTTTCAAAAACTTTGGATCGTATTCCGCTTTGAATGCTTCACTTCGCTTATGACTAATTATAACATTCTCTATGTGGTCCAATTAAGGGTCTGCCTACACTTGTTGCGTAACTTTTTTTTGTAATGATAGTCAATAGTGTCAAAATGCGACCACATAGAGAAAGTTACAATGATGAATTGACCATCATTACAAAAATGTTGCACAACTTTTCTGCGACTTCCTGTGGTGCGACATGTGTAGCCGGACACTTAAAGTCAGATTATATTTTAAGATGGCGGTAATTTGGCCAAATTTAAATGTTTGCATTATAAACCCAGGTCCCATAACACCAAATGAATTAAATTAAACTGGTCACCATTTTGACATGCATCAGTTAAAAATCTATGACATTTTCATTTGTTGGGCTATGGGGCATTTTTTTTGTAAATAATGCAGATTTCTTTTTATGTATTTTTATGCATAATTTTTTTATTTATTATTTATTTGGCTTACAGTCTGAAGAATAGTAAAAAAAATTTTTTTTAGATCTTAGCTATTTTTTCCCCAAAAAATAATATAGTATTACCCTTAAATATATTTTTCATTATCATTTGTCATAACCAGAAATTAGAGAATTTCTAGAAAATTTGATTCGGCCGATTTGCCGAATTTTTTGAAAAAATTTGGTTCGATCCGAATTTATTTGCAGCGAATCGCATAAAAAAACAGCTATTTCCTGGCTGCAGAGAGCCTTTCTAGTGCTGTAGAACACTGTGCCTTGCAGTAACACGCATAGGGAGTCTGCTGTGGTAGTGAAACAATACTGTGAGTCAGTATGACATGCAGATGACAGGCGTCACTCTTAGAATCACTAAACACTTCACTTATTTAGGCAGTTAACTCAAGTGTGAACTCAGCCTTACAGGTCAATGTTAGCGTCAAGAAGAAGCGCACTCCTTTTACACCGTCGGCAGCCGATTCCAGATAGATGTCTACAGAACCTGTTCTATTAAACGCTTATACAAGTAGAGCCCCCCTGACAGAGTGGAGAGGGTGTCAGCAGTAAGTTTGTGTTGACTTCACTGATCATTTTGCCCTTCCTCTGATCCGTCAGAACAATAACCCCCAAAAATAGATCGTGTCTGTGGAGCATCCGCCTTTACTCGGTCAGCATTTGGTCAGTAATCCATCAGTATTGCTAAAGTCCAAAAAATTTAGTGGATCCAAAACAGAGATGACAAATTAATGGAATATTTGCATGTCTTCTGTGTTTTGTACCCACTCCTGCTTTTGGCTACCAAGTCAATCAGAAGTCAATTCTGATGCAAAATAGGGACCATGGCATGCAGGCCTTACAGCTGTTACATAGACAGAATCTGTTTTGCATCTCATTTTCCCTTCCTTCTGACAGATCAGAAGAAATGTCAAATAAATGATGATGTCAGCCATGCCCAGTCATGAAGTGGGGAGGGTGGGAACAGCATGAGAAGTCCACAGAGTGGCCCTATGACATAGTGGTGAGGTGGAAGCAGCATGAGGAAACCACAGAGTGGCCCAATGACAGAGTCTGGAGGTGGCAGCATCATCAGGAGGAGGCCACAGAGTGGCACAATGACAGGGTGTGGAGGTGGCAGCAGCTTCAGGAGGCCACAGAGTGGCACAATGACAGAGTATAGAGGTGGTGGCAGCATCAGCATGAGGCCACAGGTTGGCACAATGACAGTGTGGAGGTGGCAGCAGCATCAGGAGGCCACAGAGTGGCAAGGTGACATAGTGTTGAGGTAGCAGTAGCATTAGGAGACCACAGAGTGGCAAGGTGACATAGTGTGGAGGTGGCAGCAGCATCAGGAGACCACAAAGTAACAAGGTGACATAGTGGTGAGGTGGCAGCAGCATCAGGAGACCACAGAGTGGCAAGGTGACATAGTGTAGAGGTGGCAGCAGCATCAGGAGACCACAGAGTGGCAAGGTGACATCGTGTGGAGGTGGCAGCAGCATCAGGAGACCACAGAGTGACCCAGTGACATAGTGGGGAGGTGGGTGGCAACACCAGTACCAGCTGAAGATGGTGGGTGAAAGAAGAATCACTTGGCATCAGATGTATGGCAGCATCAGAATAGTAGCTAAGGCAGGTAGTCAGAAGAAACCGGTCTCTTTTGTTAAAATGTTGGTGTGGCACCATGGATGATCTAGTCTGATGCATCAGGCTTTGGTGGGTGGAAATCATGGCTGATCCACACCTGATTCATCTTGATAAAGGTCAGTCCCTCCACATTTTGAGTGGACAGACAAGTTCTTCTTAGGGTAACTATGGCCCCGCCGCACTAAACACCCGCTCTGATGCCACACTACTGGCCAGGCAGGACAGCTTTTCCAGGGCAAACTCTGCCAGTTGCGGCCATGGCAGTGGAATATGAGCGCAGAGGGCCTCTCCGGTCAGACCTGTGTGAGGATGGGCGATGGTGCACATAGGCAGTGGCCAACTCACTACATAGGATGTCTCTATAGTAGTTCAGTTTGTCCTCCCTCTCATGCGGTGTAAAAAAAGGCCCCCATTTTGGACCGGTAGTGAGGGTCCAACAAGTTGGAGAGCCAGAAGTCATCCCTCTGCCGAATGGTGACAATTCGGCTGTCACTACGCAAGCAAGTGAGCATGCATCAGGCCATTTGCGCAAGTGACTCGGAGGGACTCCCTGCCTCCATCTGCACTGCATACTGCCACGGTGTGTCTGGGTCCTCTGCCTCTTCTTCCTCATCGCCCTGTAGCTCCTCTGGCTGTTCCTGCTCCTTCTCTCCTGTCACCTGTGTAGGAAAACCACCCATTTCGCTACACATTGCTTGTGCTCCAAAGTTCTCCACCTCCTCCTCCAGTTCAGCCTCCACAGGGCTCATGTGGCCGTGAGATCCACGTCTCCAGTCCCCTGACCAGCCAAATTTACCAGCATTTGTTCCAGGAAATGAAGCATGGGAATGATGTTGTTCATCTCGTAGTTTTGGCAACTTAAAAATAACGTGGCCTCCTCAAACGGCCTGAGCAAACTGCAGGTGTCACGCATGAGGTGCCAATGGCTGACATCGAAGTTACACAGGGAAGTACTCCTGTCCGCTTGGATCATCAATAAATCGTTTATGGCTTTTCTCTGTTCGTATAGTCGGTCCAACATATGGAGGGTGGAATTCCAACGGGTGGAAATGACACATATCAGCCTATGTTGGGGGATGCAGTTCTGCCGCTGCAGCTCAAGGAGGGTGTGCTTTGAGGTGTACGAGTGGCATGCAAAGTTTCCTGGGCATTTTTAGGAATGTCTTGCAGATGGATGGAAGACTTCAGGAACCGCTTAACAACCATATTGAACATGTGTGCCATGCAGGGCGCATGGCTCAGCCCTCCTTGACGCAGCGCCTACACCATGTTCTTCCCGTTGTCGATCACCATGGTTCCGATTTTGAGTTGTCATGGAGAAAGCCAGGATTCTGATTCTTGATGAAGGACACGGATCAGTTCCTCCCCTGTGTGACTCTTTTCGCCCAGGCGTGACACCGCCGTGCCCTGCACATCTGGTATGCTGGAGGGGCACTGTGAATTGTCCATGCAGTGGAGGCTAAGGACACGGGGGAGGATGAGGAGGCAGAGGCGGACATTGTCGCAGGATCGATGGAGTGAGAACGTGGAGGCGGAAGCGACGTCACCTGGCCAAGTTGCTGGTGTGGCTGTGCAGGAACCACATTCACCCATAAAGGACATGTATTGTCCATGACCGTAGTTACAGCTCCACACGTCAGCGCTGCCGTGCACTTTGGCAGCCACCGACAGGCTCAAGGACTGGCCCACCTTCTGTTCTACATACGTGTTCAGGGCTCGTACTGTTTTTTTGGCAAAGAAATGACGGCTTTGGACTCTCCACCTCGGCTCGGTACAAGCCATCAGTTCTCTGAAAGGTGCTAAGTCCACCACTTGGAAAGGGAGGGACTGCAGCACTGGCAACTTGGCCAGGAGCACATTCAGCTTCTGCACGTTGGATGAGTGCACTTATACTGTTGTCTCGATTGCTGACAGAATGACTGATGAGGAGTAGGAGGAGGAGCAGGAGCAGGAGCATGAGGACCAGCAGATGATGGGAAGGACAGACAGCTCCCTTTGGCTGAAGTGGTGGAGCTTTGACTGCCGGAAATCGGGTGCGTGCCACTGGGTGATGCAGGGCCGTGGGGCCAACCTTGGCACCCTGACCACGCTTCTCCTTCTGCCCACAGATTCTACAAATGGCCATATTCACTTCCTCCGGCAGCTTAACAAAAAATGGCCACCCCACCGAGAAGGTAATTTTACCCCCAACACTCCGCACTGACTGACTGCTACCTCCGCTGCTTCCGTTAACCCCTGCACCACTACTTTCAAGGCAGGTAGGCTCCTGCGAAGGGGGTGGTCTACCCCAGGCATGTTTGGCTCCCGACCTCCCACTGCTGCCACCCTGCTGACTCCCGGCCACGCTAGCGACTTGCTGGCTCCGCCGCTGCCTCACGGGCAAGCTGCCACCCTCTTCTCCCGATGATGATGATGAAGCCCCTAATTCACCTGCCTCCCAAGTGCGATCAGCTACATCATCATCATCAAGTACTGTCTGCACTGATGTCCTTCTCAATGGTCTCTGGGTCAGGAGTCTGACCGCTCACAACACCAGTTCCCATGCCACTCTCCTCATCACTACTTGCCCGCCTACCAGAGGAAGCGGCAGATGTCTCCTCCAGATATTGGCTGGGCAGTAGATGCTGACTGTCCTCTATTAGCTCGTCCTCGCTGAAAAGTGGAGCCGAGCCTACGGCATATAATACTTCTCACGGTGAGGGAACTGAAAATGACACAGGAAGGTTCAGGACAGGTGGGTGCACAGGGCCTGATTCCGGGCCATGCCAACTAAGTGTCGTGTGAGAGGAACCCACCGACTCTTGGCTGGGGGTGTCTGATGTCACTTGGGAGGAAGTGGATTACCGAGTCAACCATTCAACAACCGATGGGTTGCTGGTCAAGACTCGACTGCTAGATGACACCGGGAGCTCAGGCCTCTCACTGCAACCCCTGCTGCCACGCCCTCTTACTCTGCTGCAACCTCTGCCTGCGCCAGAAACATTTAAGCCTCTGCCACTCCCCTGTGCAGGGCCTGGCACTTCTCTGTCTGACATAATGTTAGATCAAATAAATAAATAATGAGGAAATTAAAACACCCCAAAAAGTTTTCTCACTTCACCACACAACGGCAAATAAGTCATTTTTCCCCCCCTTATACACGCAAAAAAGGGCTTTAGAACATATAACTGCACCGCTGAACAGCAAATATATATTTTTTGCCACTAATACACGCCAAAAAAAGGGCTGTAATTTTCTCACTTCACCACACAACGGCAAATAATTTTTTATGTGCCAGTAATACATGCCAAAAAGGGCTTTAGAACATATAACTGCACCGCTGAACGGCAAATATATATATTTTTTGCCACTCATACACACCAAAAGGGCTTTAGAACATATAACTGCACCGCTGAACGGCAAATAATATATATTTTTTTGCCACTAATACACGCCAAAAAAGGCTTTAGAACATATAACTGCACCGCTGAACGGCAAATAGGCCCTTATTTTTTTCCACTTATACATGCCACAAAAGGCTTTAGAACATATAACTGCACCGTTGAATGGCAAATATAGATTTTTTTGCCACTAATACACACCAAAAAGGGCTTTAGAACATATAACTGCAGTGCTGAATGGAAAATAATATATATTTTTTTGCCACTAATGCACGCCAAAAAGGATTTAGAACATATAACTGCAACGCTGAAGGGCAAATGTATATATTTTTTTGCCACTAATACATGCCAAAAAGGGCTGTAATTTTCTCACTTCACCACACAACGGCTGATAAGCCCTTTTTTCCCACTATTAGAAGCCAAAAAATGCTTTAGAACATATAACTGCACCGCACAAGGGCAAATAAGACATAGAAATATTTCCTTGTAATAAACCCTGTTAATGACTGTATCAAACAGCACTTGCACCCCAATAACAAGAATAGTTTTCTGGAATTACAGAGCTGTATAATGGCAATTTGGATCTGCAGTCAGTTCAGCAAGGTGTAATAGGATTGTTCCTATTACCCAGGCTGTAACCTCCCCTACTGAACCCTGTTCTGCTTCAATACTGTGGAATGATTCCTCCCTGTCCTTTCCCTGAACTTCTATACAGCAAAATAAAAGTTTTAAAGTATTTTCTACCACTGTCCCTAGCGCCTGCTGACGTCTCTCCCTGCACTAAGTACACTGGAAAATGTCTGAATCCAAGATGGCTGAGGCTATTTATAGGGCTGTGACATCACAGGGCTGGCTGGCTGCTGATTGGCTGCATGCATGGCATCGTGGGTGATCCATTCCCAGAGTTCCTTGCTCCATGTCCTAACATGTGCAGCAGCCATTTTAGGAAAAAATGCGATTTGTTACCACGAAGGTTGTGGAAATTCGGATTTGGTGCAAATCAAATTTTTCCTGAAGTTCGGATTGAATTCCACTTCGTCAACTTCGATTCGCTCATCTCTAGTTATAACCATAAATATATCAAACGCCTAAGTTTGCATAATCAGACCTTAGCTAATGTTGTAACAGGGATTTGGGCAGGAATCTTTTTTTTTGGTGGAGGAAGATTTTTTGTGTTAGTTTATTTGATTTTTTTTATGAGAAGGAGAAATTTGACTAGCACAAGTGACAATTGTCACTGTTATGCCTCATTCACACCGTGTGCATAAGCACTATTCTGGTTTTGGCTCTCGGTCACTGATGGAAACCACTGACCAAAACGCTGACATGTGAATGAGGCTTTAGGGCTGTGCTGGTTGAGATTTGAATAAAAAAACTGAGAAGACAGAAGCAGTCTCTCCAGGGTCCCTAACAGTCTTTCACGCTCACTTGGGCAGGCAGCTAAAACCTGCACTCTAAGTATACTAAGACACAGGCTTTAAGGAACTGAACCTGGACCCGCCCAAAACCGGTTTTATGTTGTATATGACTTTACTATCTTTTGAAACATGAAATAATTTTAATACTATCTGCAAAGAAATCCTTCTATGTTCTGTCCTAATTACATTTTTTGCTTTCGATCAGAAGTATATGTTGGGAGCACAGTATTGCCCAATTAAGGGTACTTTCACACTAGCGGCAGGACGGATCCAACAGGCTGTTCACTCTGTCGGATCCGTCCTGCCGCTATTTCGCCGTGCCGGGGGCGGAGCTCTGATGCAGCACGGCAGTACACGGCGAAAGGCCGCCGGACTAAAAGTACTGCATGTACGACTTTTTAGTCGGACGGCCTCTCGCCGTGCACTGCCATGCTGCGCCGGAGCTCCGCCCCCGTCCCCATTATAGTCAAGGGGGACAGAGCGGCAGTCTGGCGGCATGCTGAAATAGCGGCAGGACGGATCCGACAGGGTGAACAGCCTGTCGGATCTGTCCTGCTGCTAGTGTGAAAGTAGCCTTATATGTCTAAAAGAAGACTGCAGCATATAGGCATTGAGTGCCATATGTCATTGTTCAACTGCATGGTTGAACGTTTTTCTCTATGACTTTTTATAACAGAGCTCAGTATACTTGGGGAAAAAGGGTATACTGATGTATCTCAGCCTGGCTTATGCCAAAAACACACTATTTAGCATTTTTGTATAATTTAGGCTTCTTTCACATCTCTGGTTTCAATTCCGGTAGGCTGTTCTGGCAAAGTTAGGTATAATGGGGTCCAGCAGAGATCCATATGTATTTCGGCAGACAAGTGGAGACTCGGGTGGACACAAACCGCTGCATGCTGCGGTTTGTGTCTAGCCGATTCTGCGCTTGTCTGCCGGAACAGCCATGCTGGAGTTTCACATTGGAGGTGTGAAAGTAGACTAAATATGCATTTTTACAGAATACCAAGGAACAAAATGGAAAAAATAAATGCCACAAAATAAAACTTTTTCTATGCAGTGTTTACTATATTTCACTATAGACTTTAATGTCACTTCTAATATTTTTTTAAATAAAAAAAAGCCATCAAAACACAAATGAAAATGCAGTAAAATGCTGTGTGTGATCCCAAAAGTTTTCAGTGTTGTTCACAACATTTTCAGAAGCGTTATTTAATTATGTGACTAGATCTTACTTAAAAGTCTACAGCAAATTATATGCATACATAGGTGCAGATTTAGTAAACCTGTAGATTACATCAACTCAGACAGCCTATCTGGACATAGATAGACATTTATTTCTAACATATTAACCCTCTCCTGCAAAGCCACATCCCTGTTTTGGGCTAGATGCAGATAATTCCTCTAAAACTAGATGTGCATGATTTAGGTGCACTCACAGTAGTAATAAAAAATATTAAATAAATAAAAAGCTTGCTCTGGGGTCCTTCACACACAGTTTTGTTCATGGTGTCATTTTGAGCCACAAAATGCCCCCCCTCCCCCCAAAAAAAGAAAGAAAAAAAAAGACAATAAGTCGCACGACGAGATACGGCACAACTACACTGCAACATTTGTAGCGCAACATTTTGTTGCACCAATGTCGCGCAACTATTTTTATAATGGCAGTCTATGGTGTCGCACTGCAACATGCAACATGCTGCGACTGTGACGCAACAGTCGCAGAAAAATCCATCTCGAATGGATTTTCTGCGACTGTTGCGTTGCAGTCGCAGCATGTTGCAGTGCGACACCATAGACTGCCATTATAAAAATTGTCGCGCGACATTAGTGCAACAAAATGTCGCGCGACAAATGTCCCCTCTGATGTCATATTCTATGTAGAACTGCATGGGGGAAAAAAGGCATGCAAAAACACTATTCTAAAATGCCAAGACAATGCCAATGTGCTTTTTTGAAGATGCAAAAAAACAAAATAAAGAGTAGAAAAAAGCAAAGGAGGCAGAAAAACATCAGGCAATATAGGAAAAACTCGGAACATGCCGCATTTTGAAAAAATGCCACTGACCCAAAAAACTTACTGTACTTCAAGGGTGAAAAAATTTCACTTACATAAAATGCCCGATTTCTTGTATTTAATATTTTGCACAGATTTCCATGCCTATAACATGCAAAAAACTCCAGGGAGGGGACAGGTTATGGACGGCCTTGTATGTATTTGTTAGTACTTTGAAGTGAATTCGTTGGGCAATGGGGAGCCAGTGAAGGGATTGTCAGAGGGGAGAGGCAGAGGAGTAATAGGGTGAGAGGTGGATTAGTCTGGCAGCAGAGTTCAGGATAGATTGGAGGGGTGCGAGAGTGCTAGATGGAAGGCCACAGAGGAGAATGTTGCAGTAGTCTAGGCGGGAGATAATGAGGGCATGTACAAGCATTTTCGCAGATTCAAAGTTAAGGAAAGCACGGATGCGGGAGATGTTTTTGAGTTGGAGGCGGCAGGTGGTGGAAAGGGCTTGGATGTGCGGTCGGAAGGAAAGGGCAGAATCCAAGGTCACTCCAAGGCAGCGGGCTTTGTTGACTGGGGAGAGTGTGCAGCCATTGATCATGATAGATAGGTCTGTTGGGGGGGGGTTGAACAAGATGGGGGAAAGATTATGAATTCTGTCTTATCCATGTTAAGTTTTAGAAAGCGAGAGGCGAAGAAGGATGATATAGAAGATAGACATTGTGGGATTCTTGATAGTAAGGTGGTGATGTCTGGACCAGAGAGGTAGATTTGTGTGTCGTCAGCGTAGGAGTGATACTGAAAGCCATGGGACTCTATGAGCTGTCCCAGGCCAAAAGTGCAGATAGAGAAGAGCAGGGGTCCTAGGACAGAGCCTTGCGGGACACCAACAGAGAGGGAATGAGACGAGGAGGTGGTGTGGGAGTGGGAGACGCTAAACGTCCGGTCTGTAAAGTATAATGTGATCCAGGAGAGGGCCAGATCAGTTAATCCAAAAGATAAGAGAGTTTGCAACAGAAGGGAGTGGTCAACAGTGTCGAAGGCAGAGGACAGGTCAAGGAGAAGGAGGACAGAATATTGTTTCTTGGTTTTGGCTGTCAGTAGGTCATTGGTGACTTTGGTAAGGGCAGTCTCGGTCGAGTGGTGGGGTCGGAAGCCAGATTGTAGGCGGTCAAAGAGGGAGCAGGAGGAGAGGTGGGAGGACAGTTCAGAATGGACATGTTGTTCAAGTAGCTTTGAGGCATACGGAAGAAGCGATATGGGGTGATAACTGGACAAGGAAGATGGGTCAAGTGAAGGCTTTTTGAGGATGGGTGTAATGGTAGCATGTTTGAAAGCAGAGGGGAAGACACCAGAGTTTAGTGATAGGTTGAAGAGATGAGTTAGGGCTGGGATAAACACTGTGGTGAGGTTAGGGATGAAGTGGGATGGGATTGGGTCAAGTGCACAGGTGGTCGGATGAGATTTGGAGAGTAGAGGGGATAGTTTTTCTTCTGTAATGGTGGAGAAGCGGGTTTTGGGAGAAGAGGACTGAGCAGTTGTGTAGAGGGTCTGTGGGGACTGTGTAGTAAAGCTTTCTCTGATGTTGACTATCTTTTGTTTGAAATATTTGGCAAAGTCCTCAGCTGAGAAGAGAGGAGAGGGTGGGGGCACTGGGGGACAGAGAAGGGAGTTAAAAGTGTTAAAAAGTTGTTTAGGCCTGTGGGACAGGGAAGATATGAGAGATGAGAAGTAGGCCTGTTTTGCATCAGCGAGTGAGGATTTGAATATGAGGAGTGATTGCTTGAATGCGGTGAATTCTTTAGAATGTGATTTCTTCCATCACCGCTCAGCAGCCCTGGAAGCTTGTCTGAGTTTTTTGGTCAGGTTGGTGTGCCAGGGTTGTCTGTTGATTTTTCGGGTTTTATTGTGTGTGAGGGGGCAACAGTGTCCAGAGCTGTACTTATTGTGGTGCTATATAGGGTGGTGGCAGAATCTGGGTCTTGGAGGGAACAGATGGTAGAGAGTGGGAGAAGAGAGTCAGAAAGCAAGCGAAAGTCAAGATGTTTGAGGTTCCTGCGGGGGTGTGCTAGTGTGTGGACCGGGGGAGCAGCAGAAGAGACCAATGAAGAGAAGGTGAGTAGGTTGTGGTCGGATAGGGGAAGAGGCGAATTAGAAAGGTTAGATAGGGAGCACAGGTGGGTAAAGATCAGATCCAGAGTGTGACCATCTCTGTGGGTGGGAGCTGAAGACCACTGTGATAGGCCGAAGGAGGCAGAGAGTGACAGGAGTTTAGAGGCGGCCGAGTGGCATGTGTCAATAGGGATGTTGAAGTCACCCATGATGATAGTGGGGATGTCGGCAGAAAGAAAGTGTAGTAGCCAGGTGTTAAAGTGGTCAAGAAAGATGGTGGCTGGGCCTGGAGGGCGGTAAATGACGGCTACTTGAAGGTTGGAGGGAGAGTAGATGTGAACAGAGTGTACTTCAAACGAGGTGAGCTTAATGGAGGGTGGCAGTGGAGTTGGGCTGTAGGAGCAGGTGTCTGATAGGAGAAGACCAACTCCTCCACCATGTTTGCAGCCGGGGCGGGGGGTGTGAGTGAATTGAAATCCACTATGAGAGAGTGCAGCAGGGGAGGAGGTGTCTGAGGGTGTCAGCCATGTTTCTGTGAGACCCAGAAAGGAAAGGTTTTGAGAGATGAAAAGATCGTGAATGTATGACAGTTTTTTTACAGACAGAGCGAGCATTCCATAATGCTCCTGCAAGAGGAACTAAAGGAGCAGGGGTCAGAGGAATGGTTATTAGGTTTAAGGGGTTGCAGAAATTTGTAGAAGGAGATTTGTAGTGGGACATGGAGGTGATAGTGGGGATTTGCTGAGGGGGTCCTGGATTTGGGGAGATATCACCAGCAGTGAGGAGAAGCAGAGAAAGTGTTAATAGATGAGAATAAGAGAGGGCATGAGGTGTATGTGTGTGTTTGGGAAGGAAGTGTTTTATGTTGGCAAACAGGTTTGTGCAAGCGGTCAGATGAGAAGGTAAGATGTAGGAAGAGATGAATAGTTCCTTGCTAGGTGAATGGATGTGGGGGTATTTCAGGAGGTAGTGGAAAAGTAGGAAGAGTAAGGCCTCTTTCACACTTGCGTTGTTGGGATCCGGCATGCACTTCCGTTGCCGGAGGTGCCTGCCGGATCCGGAAAAACGCAAGTGTACTGAAAGCATTTGAAGACGGAACCGTCTTCCAAATGCTTTCAGTGTTACTATGGCACCCAGGACGCTATTAAAGTCCTGGTTGCCATAGTAGGAGCGGGGAGCGGGGGAGAGGTATACTTACAGTCCGTGCGGCTCCCGGGGCGCTCCAGAATGACGTCAGAGCGCCCCATGCGCATGGATGACGTGATCCATGTGATCACGTGATCCATGCGCTTGGGGCGCCCTGACGTCACTCTGGAGCGCCCGGGGAGCCGCACGGACGGTAAGTACACTGCTCCCCCGCTCCCCACTACACTTACCATGGCTGTCAGGACTTTAGCGTCCCGGCAGCCATGGTAACCACTCTGAAAAAGCTAAATGTCGGCTCCGGCAATGCGCCGAAACGACGTTTAGCTTAAGGCCGGATCCGGATCAATGCCTTCCAATGGGCATTAATTCCGGATCCGGCCTTGCGGCAAGTGTTCCGGATTTTTGGCCGGAGCAAAAAGCGCAGCATGCTGCGGTATTTTCTCCGGCCAACAAACGTTCCGTACCGGAACTGAAGACATCCTGATGCATCCTGAACGGATTACTCTCCATTCAGAATGCATTAGGATAATCCGACGGAACTCTATGCCGGAAGACAATAACGCAGGTGTGAAAGAGCCCTTAGAGGGAAATTTTAAACATTGTTAGCATTGACTATGTCTGTAGTTACCTGTGGTCCCCTTCTGGTTTCATTCTGGTATAATTCAGTCTGTGCACTTAAGAGTTGCACTTGAGAGATGTTGCATTTGGAAAGACCAAGGTCTGAAAAGACCTAGGACCTTAGATTTATACCACTCAGTGTTCAATCAGGTGTGACCAAGAGAGGAGGGGGCTACATATGGCCTAATCAAGGAGGACCAGATACAGGGGTGAAATAGTAAACAAATACTCAATAAATCCAGCAGGGAAGGAGACATTAATGCTTCAGAAAAGACATACCAGGATTTAGAAGGAGAGATAAGAGGGGGTGGACAATATCAGACTGTGGAAAAGCTGGGTGCAGCAGTTAGGTTCAATGCAGACATACCAGGATTTAGAAGGAGAGATAAGAGGGGGTGGACAATATCAGACTGTGGAAAAGCTGGGTGCAGCAGTTAGGTTCAATGTAGACATACCAGGATTTAATAGGAGAGATGAGAGGGGGTGGACAATATCAGACTGTGGAAAAGCTGGGTGCAGCAGTTAGGTTCAATGCAGACATACCAGGATTTAGAAGGAGAGATGAGAGGGGGTGGACAATATCACGTGATTGGATACTCGATCACGTGATCTGAATGTTTCAAAAGGTCCTGCGACATGCGCAGTTGATTGACCGGAACGCTCTTCCTACGCTCGCTCTAGGACCTTCCTCATCTCGCTTGTTTTTAAGGTACACTTGCACTACATATGTAATTATGAAGTCATCCATAGATGTGTGAAGTTACAATTATGATGACCATACACTGATTTATGCATTTATGAATATTTTTATTGGGCAAGGATGCCGAAAGTATATTTGCCGTATGTTATGCCTATATCACATTCATGATATACACTGGTATTTGATGTACTTTGATGATTATGTTATGACATCCCTTTGATTGTTACAATTAGCACTTTGATTGATTAATGATATGAAGCTGTATAAATATGCACAGTGCACTAGTATGTTTGTCACTGCTTGAGAAAGATCCCAGGAGGTGGATCGAAACGTCGCTGTCTGGTGAATAAAGTCAGATTTTATTTTACGCCTTGGAAGTGCCGTGGAATTTCTCCTGTTAACTACTCAGCTTATACTGTATATACAGCTGTGCTGCTCAAATTCTCTATATTTTCCTTATATGTGAATACAGCTAGACCTGCCAATAGCCTTAATACAGTTCCTATGTTTATGTGTTAAAGACAAAAGCAGAGTTATTTACGGTGACATCATGTTTTGGATGTCACATAACTGTTATATTTTGTGTTCACAGAAGCAGAAAAAGATAAAATGCCTTTAAGATTCATTTTGTAATGTAAGGTAAGCTCAGTGACACAGCAGAAACAACAGAATGCATAGTGTTAATCTGTCGTTGTTGGGCAGAAGTCTAGACCAATCACAGCCAGCTTCTCACACAGCAAGAGTTTTCATCAATCACAGCCAGCCTCACACACAGCCTGTCTGGGAATTCCCCTAGCAGGAGCTGCTAGAATCATTGTTCACCAGAGACAGGAGCTGAAGAGACATTCACTCCACTGAGAGCTGAGTTTTATAGGAACAAGAGGCCAAAATAGGTAGTTAAAACAGTTATATAATGTTTATATTGTTAGTATTGTGTTTAGAACTGTATACTGAACTATATATATATATATATAACAAAATGCAACACTGCGCGCTACAATACAGATGAATAGACAGCCAAACTAAACAAACGCCTTCCTCCTTATCACGCAATTACACAGAAACGCTACAAACATATATCTCTGTGTCCAGGTCCTACCTTAACCCAGGTGTGTCTGTTGCGATACAGTGTTCTGCGGCGGTCCTCGTGTCTTTTCTGTATATGGTACAGAGCAGGGAGAGCAGATCCAAGGGAGGATGGCTGTAGCATAGGCTGTCTAATATTATTAAAGTATTGGGAATTCGCCCCGGCCGGTGGCAGAATATTCCCGTTACCTGTTTAGCTGACGCTCACGTCTGAGCGGGTGACGTCACCGCAGGTGAGCTACGGATAGCAGTGAGGGTCAAACTTCTTACGCGTTTCGAGTACAAGCGGTACTCTTCGTCAGAGAATGTTACACTCACTGCGTTTGTTCCAGTCCATGCTGTCCATCTCTCCCTCCCCCTTGTCTCCGTTATTACTATTCAAAACCAAATAATTCAATTTCTGAGTTCAAGCCCCTTGGCAACATTGTGTCTAGGTTAAATATCCATTCCGTCTCTTTTTTTTTTTGATTGCTTCTTTATATAATCTCCACCCCGAGCATTCATTTCTACCTTTTCTATACCCATAAAAGACATACCTTCTAATTGTCCTCTATGTACCTCCGTAAAATGCCTAGATAGGGGATGTCCTATTGATTTTTTCTTTATATTGTTCATATGTTCGCTGATGCGTTTTTTTTAATTTTCTCTTAGTACGTCCAATATAAAGTTTATCACAGGGGCATTTGATTGCGTAAATTACCCCTTCTGTATTGCAGGAGATATGTCCCCTTATCTTTTGTTCAAAACTGCCCTCATGGTTTTTAATATGCTGTATTTTTACAGTATTTTTTGCTGGGGCACATCTTTTACAGGGAAAGAAGCCTTGTGGGAGATTTCCTTTAGTATTGATCTTTTTACCTAATATTCCTGCTCCTTTACTAGTTGAAGCAATCTTATTGCCTATGTTGGTTGCCCTTTTATATATGAAGACTGGTGTTGCTGGTATGAGATTACCTAAAATCTTGTCTTCTTTCAGTATGTCCCAATATTTTCTTACAATTTTTCTAAGGATATAGGTTTGTGTGTTATACGGGATTATAATGGGTGGTATTTTATCTTTCATTTCTGTTTCCTTTTGTTTTTTATGTTCATTTTTCTTTGTTATTAATTCTGTGTAATTGCGTGATAAGGAGGAAGGCGTTTGTTTAGTTTAGCTGTCTATTCATCTGTATTGTAGCGCGTAGTGTTGCATTTTGTTATATATACATATCTGTGTTTTGTACAGCTGGTCTGTACATTATCCTACATAGCAGGTTACGGGACTGCTAGAACACTGCTGAGATTTTTATGTGGTGAAGCGCCAGTTGAGAATATTGCATATATATATATATATATAGACGTAGAAAAAGGGCAGCACTCCAATAAATAAAATAGCAAAAAACTTTATTTACCCATAAGGCTGTAGCGACGTTTCGGCTCTAACACAGGAGCCTTCCTCAAGCAGTGTGTACAGATCAAGATCCAAACATATATAGTGTTATAGCTAGCCATAGCCAATTACATGTTAAGTGAACATAATTAATAAATAAAACAAAATACAGAATACATCATACATGTGAATACAGATAAAATCAGCAATACAATGTGGTTCAATCGTGGTGCACCTGATTGCTTAAAAACTATTACCATAAATATAAAACTTAGTGAGATATTTCTATAATTACATAGTTGATAGTATAATCAGTGTCAACTGTAGATGATTAAATAAAGTGTCACGTGCTTACTATTACAGGTGGTGCATATTGAGGATGCAGGATGAGGGTCGGTTGTGGTCGCTGCTGACATGTGCGGTCCGGCGTGCCCAGGTCCCCACTGCGCATGCCAATACGACGTGTAAAACATGCTGCCGGCTAGTATCAATACGACGTGTAATACATGCTGCCGGCCAGTATCAATCTCGTCACCTGACGCATATGCTCCTACGTCACCGCACCAGGACGGCCATTATGGATAAGGGCAAACAGCCCATTCTGTCGCCCTGACGATCATGCTGACAATTTAATCCGATGCAGTGTACTCCTACGTCACCGCACCAAGACGGCCATTATGGATAAGGGCAAACAGCCCATTCTGTCACCCTGATGATCATGCTGACAGTTTAATCCGGTGCAGTGTGGAATCGGGATGTATTGGCATGGGACAATGCCAGAGTGTCAAGAGTGGCTGAGTGGGCTCGGCTGAGGGATACCACAACAATAAAGAGTGGATCCGCCAGCCGTGACCACAGAGCGGCCGCGCATCCGCACGCAAATACAGAGTCGCGGCCGCTCCGATCAAACCCACCTGTCGCCACAACCTGTCGCCACAACATTCAGAGGGCTCTCCTCTTAACCCCTACCACACATGCAACGGAAAATAACAAAAACAAAAACAGTCTTCTGGAGGGAACATGGAAGTCGCTTTTCGCATAGACAATGGTATCAAGGCATCACGATCGCACCGTCAGCATGAAGGCCACACCGCCCATCATCACCCCAAACTCGCAGCATAACATCTGTAAATATAAAGATAAAGTGTGAGCATAAGTGCACGGAAGGGAATACAAAACATACAATATTAAAAGACTATTAGAATAAACGAAGATTTATGTATAGTACACACAAGTCACATAATCAACACTGGGACAATCGACATTAAAAAATACAAAGATAGAGGGCAAGACACGCCACTAGCCGACCCCAACCTTGTAATCCACATTGAGACCATGTGGATGGAGGGAGTCCAACGTGTAGATCCATTTTAATTCTCGCTTTTTTAAAAGGCTAATCCTGTTGCCACCTCTCCTAGGCATTGGTACATGATCAATGATGCAAAATCTTAGGTCTTTCTCAGTGTGTTTCTGGTTGGCAAAGTGTTTAGATACTGGTAAATCCAGTCTTTTTTTCCTGACACTAAGTCGGTGATTGTTGAATCGTGTCTTAAAATCAGTTGTCGTTTCACCGACGTACAACAGATTACAAGGACAAACGATAACATACACAACAAAACTGGAGTCACAGGTCAGATAATGTCTCATCTGATATGAAACCCCAGTCCGTGGGTGCATGAAAGCTCTACCCTTAAGAATGAATTTACAGTTTACGCAGGACAAACAGGGAAAACAGCCGACACTGGCACCTGTCAGGGTCAGCTGTCTCGCTGTCTTCAGGGTTCCCACGTCTGCCCTTACCAATTGGTCCTTGAGACTCTTGGACCTGCGGTAGGACATGATCGGAGGAGAGTGGAATTCCTTAACTGTATTTAGACAACCGCCCAATATACCCCAGTGACGCCGAATAATGTTACTTATGTCGGCGCTCTGTTCACAGTGGGTGGAGATAAATGGAATCCTAGTCATCTGTTTATGTTTTGCCTTCCTTTTTAGAGTGTCATCCCTGTTCAGTTGACTGACCAATTTCTTTTGTTCCTGTAATAGCTTAATTGGATACCCTCGTTTCTCAAATTTATGTAACAGTGTATCCAAGGTATTGTTGGATGCCACAGGGTCAGAAACGATACGTTTAACCCTCAAGAACTGAGAGTATGGGAGGGATTTAACCATGGACCTAGGGTGATTACTGCTGTAGGTCAGTAGCGTGTTCCTGTCGGTTGACTTAGTAAATAATTCTGTCTGCAATTTACCGTCCGACAGGATCACGCGAGTGTCCAAAAACTGCATTTCAACACAGGAATGCACCAAAGTGAACTGTAGTGCCCTATCAATTCCATTGAGGAAACTGTGAAAATCACAGAGTTGTTTGGCATCACCTGTCCAAATGAGGAAGACGTCGTCTATGTACCGCCACCACGCCCTAACATGTTGGAAGTGGTGGCTTCCATAGACGACGTCCTCCTCAAACCTGCGCATAAAGATATTGGCGTAAGTTGGGGCCACATTGGACCCCATCGCCACGCCCTGTTCCTGCACGTAGTATGAATCTTGAAATAAGAAATAATTGTGCCTAAGCACAATCTCCAACAAAGATAGTACAAAATGTTGGGAACCATCAGTGAGTGTAGATTTATCCAACATTGAACCGACCGCAGCCAATCCCTTTTGATGATCTATTGATGTATAAAGTGAAGTTACATCAAACGATGCAAGTATCACATCAGATACATCAACAAGATCAACATCCTGCAATTTAAGCAAAAAGTCGCTGGTATCACGAATATATGAGCTGCCCCCACAAGCGAAACTGCACAGAACTTTATCAAGGAAGATGGCCACATGGCTGAAGATTGAATCGGAGCCCGAAACGATAGGGCGACCAGGGGGATCGACGAGGGACTTGTGGATCTTGGGCAACACATAAAGCACCGGAGTGACAGGATGTGTTACAGTAAGGAAATCCACAAGTCCCTCGTCAATAACCCCCGCATGCAGAGCCTCCGTCAATACATTTTCAATCAATTCAGCAACCTTGTACCTCGGGTCAAAATCAATGTGACTATAGACGGTTCTGTCACCCAATTGCCGCTTGATTTCGGCAATATACTTCTGGGTGTCGAGCACGACCACCGCGCCGCCTTTATCGGCGGCCTTAATGGTAAGTTCATGATCGAGTTTTAATTCTTTAAGAGCAACCATCTCTTCCGCCGTCACATTGGGATGACCAAAAGGTTGTACAGATTTTATCCCCTTTAATCTCTGAATGTCAGATTTAACGGCAGCCATATACGCCTCCATTGCAGGCTCATTGACAACTGGATTGAAGGTGCTTCTAGTTGAAAGATCGAACATGCCAAGAGAGAAATCACTCATCTTGGCATGCTCGATCCTTCCCCTATTCTGGAACCAGATTCTCAACTTGATAGCACGAAAGAAATTATACAGGTCAAAATCAAGTTCGAACCAGTCCGCAGTGGTTCGTGGGCAAAAAGAAAGCCCCTTACTTAATACACTCACTTGGGCGTCAGTCAAATTTTTTGAAGAAAGATTCACCACGGTTACTTCTTCCTCGACGGGTTGTTCCTGCCGGGAGGACGGGGTCTGTTGTTGCGCTGCTTTTTGTTGTCGCCTGTGTCTACGGCCTCCACGCCGGATGCGTTGTCTCCGGACAATTCTGTCTCCCTCAACCCTAAAAAAGCCTGGTCAGCAGAAGAGGCATCTTGAGTAGATTTCTGTTTCTTCTTCCAGCCATCCTTATTTGTGTAAACGCTCTTATCACTGGATTGCCAGGAGTATATATTACCCTTCTTATAGTCATCAGAGTCTCGATTCCATTTAAAGCGTTTGCCTTCCTCCATCTCCACACGAAAACTCTGTAACTGGGTAGAAAATGCATCATTGTATGTCCCAAATTCCTCAACTGAGGATAAATGAATAAGCTGTTGTTCCACACTTGACAATTCAAGCATAACACTGGACAATTCGCCCTGTAAAAATTCGATATTAAGCAGTATAAAGTCCAGTGCATACCGGTTTGAAAGGTTTTCAAATTTCTTACAAAATGAAGGACAGCCAGAGAACAAATTGGGGCGTAGATTGGATCTCATCCCTCTGGGAACACGTTGGGCTTTAAAATATTCTCCAAGAGTGGTCATGTGGAGACGCAAAGAGATGGATCTCTTTGATAGGAATTCAAATTTCCTTTTTAGCTCCTTAGCTGTTGGGGTGGTGAGGAACGCGGCATCTCCCTCGATCATGCATAGAATCCTGTCGACTGCTTCCTGTGTGTATGTGAAGCCTCCGGGTGGAATTTGATCACTAGTAGACATGTTGAAAAAAACGAGTCCGTAATAAACTGACGTGCAATCGCCAAAAACCGGCTGTATGTAAAAAAAGAAAAAAGATGGCAGCACCGTCACAGAGAAAAGGGAATGGAGGGTGCAAAAAGCCCAATGTGGATAAAAGCCAATCCAATGATGCAGACGTAGAAAAAGGGCAGCACTCCAATAAATAAAATAGCAAAAAACTTTATTTACCCATAAGGCTGTAGCGACGTTTCGGCTCTAACACAGGAGCCTTCCTCAAGCAGTGTGTACAGATCAAGATCCAAACATATATAGTGTTATAGCTAGCCATAGCCAATTACATGTTAAGTGAACATAATTAATAAATAAAACAAAATACAGAATACATCATACATGTGAATACAGATAAAATCAGCAATACAATGTGGTTCAATCGTGGTGCACCTGATTGCTTAAAAACTATTACCATAAATATAAAACTTAGTGAGATATTTCTATAATTACATAGTTGATAGTATAATCAGTGTCAACTGTAGATGATTAAATAAAGTGTCACGTGCTTACTATTACAGGTGGTGCATATTGAGGATGCAGGATGAGGGTCGGTTGTTAATACACTCACTTGGACTGACGCCCAAGTGAGTGTATTAAGTAAGGGGCTTTCTTTTTGCCCACGAACCACTGCGGACTGGTTCGAACTTGATTTTGACCTGTATAATTTCTTTCGTGCTATCAAGTTGAGAATCTGGTTCCAGAATAGGGGAAGGATCGAGCATGCCAAGATGAGTGATTTCTCTCTTGGCATGTTCGATCTTTCAACTAGAAGCACCTTCAATCCAGTTGTCAATGAGCCTGCAATGGAGGCGTATATGGCTGCCGTTAAATCTGACATTCAGAGATTAAAGGGGATAAAATCTGTACAACCTTTTGGTCATCCCAATGTGACGGCGGAAGAGATGGTTGCTCTTAAAGAATTAAAACTCGATCATGAACTTACCATTAAGGCCGCCGATAAAGGCGGCGCGGTGGTCGTGCTCGACACCCAGAAGTATATTGCCGAAATCAAGCGGCAATTGGGTGACAGAACCGTCTATAGTCACATTGATTTTGACCCGAGGTACAAGGTTACTGAATTGATTGAAAATGTATTGACGGAGGCTCTGCATGCGGGGGTTATTGACGAGGGACTTGTGGATTTCCTTACTGTAACACATCCTGTCACTCCGGTGCTTTATGTGTTGCCCAAGATCCACAAGTCCCTCGTCGATCCCCCTGGTCGCCCTATCGTTTCGGGCTCCGATTCAATCTTCAGCCATGTGGCCATCTTCCTTGATAAAGTTCTGTGCAGTTTCGCTTGTGGGGGCAGCTCATATATTCGTGATACCAGCGACTTTTTGCTTAAATTGCAGGATGTTGATCTTGTTGATGTATCTGATGTGATACTTGCATCGTTTGATGTAACTTCACTTTATACATCAATAGATCATCAAAAGGGATTGGCTGCGGTCGGTTCAATGTTGGATAAATCTACACTCACTGATGGTTCCCAACATTTTGTACTATCTTTGTTGGAGATTGTGCTTAGGCACAATTATTTCTTATTTCAAGATTCATACTACGTGCAGGAACAGGGCGTGGCGATGGGGTCCAATGTGGCCCCAACTTACGCCAATATCTTTATGCGCAGGTTTGAGGAGGACGTCGTCTATGGAAGCCACCACTTCCAACATGTTAGGGCGTGGTGGCGGTACATAGACGACGTCTTCCTCATTTGGACAGGTGATGCCAAACAACTCTGTGATTTTCACAGTTTCCTCAATGGAATTGATAGGGCACTACAGTTCACTTTGGTGCATTCCTGTGTTGAAATGCAGTTTTTGGACACTCGCGTGATCCTGTCGGACGGTAAATTGCAGACAGAATTATTTACTAAGTCAACCGACAGGAACACGCTACTGACCTACAGCAGTAATCACCCTAGGTCCATGGTTAAATCCCTCCCATACTCTCAGTTCTTGAGGGTTAAACGTATCGTTTCTGACCCTGTGGCATCCAACAATACCTTGGATACACTGTTACATAAATTTGAGAAACGAGGGTATCCAATTAAGCTATTACAGGAACAAAAGAAATTGGTCAGTCAACTGAACAGGGATGACACTCTAAAAAGGAAGGCAAAACATAAACAGATGACTAGGATTCCATTTATCTCCACCCACTGTGAACAGAGCGCCGACATAAGTAACATTATTCGGCGTCACTGGGGTATATTGGGCGGTTGTCTAAATACAGTTAAGGAATTCCACTCTCCTCCGATCATGTCCTACCGCAGGTCCAAGAGTCTCAAGGACCAATTGGTAAGGGCAGACGTGGGAACCCTGAAGACAGCGAGACAGCTGACCCTGACAGGTGCCAGTGTCGGCTGTTTTCCCTGTTTGTCCTGCGTAAACTGTAAATTCATTCTTAAGGGTAGAGCTTTCATGCACCCACGGACTGGGGTTTCATATCAGATGAGACATTATCTGACCTGTGACTCCAGTTTTGTTGTGTATGTTATCGTTTGTCCTTGTAATCTGTTGTACGTCGGTGAAACGACAACTGATTTTAAGACACGATTCAACAATCACCGACTTAGTGTCAGGAAAAAAAGACTGGATTTACCAGTATCTAAACACTTTGCCAACCAGAAACACACTGAGAAAGACCTAAGATTTTGCATCATTGATCATGTACCAATGCCTAGGAGAGGTGGCAACAGGATTAGCCTTTTAAAAAAGCGAGAATTAAAATGGATCTACACGTTGGACTCCCTCCATCCACATGGTCTCAATGTGGATTACAAGGTTGGGGTCGGCTAGTGGCGTGTCTTGCCCTCTATCTTTGTATTTTTTAATGTCGATTGTCCCAGTGTTGATTATGTGACTTGTGTGTACTATACATAAATCTTCGTTTATTCTAATAGTCTTTTAATATTGTATGTTTTGTATTCCCTTCCGTGCACTTATGCTCACACTTTATCTTTATATTTACAGATGTTATGCTGCGAGTTTGGGGTGATGATGGGCGGTGTGGCCTTCATGCTGACGGTGCGATCGTGATGCCTTGATACCATTGTCTATGCGAAAAGCGACTTCCATGTTCCCTCCAGAAGACTGTTTTTGTTTTTGTTATTTTCCGTTGCATGTGTGGTAGGGGTTAAGAGGAGAGCCCTCTGAATGTTGTGGCGACAGGTTGTGGCGACAGGTGGGTTTGATCGGAGCGGCCGCGACTCTGTATTTGCGTGCGGATGCGCGGCCGCTCTGTGGTCACGGCTGGCGGATCCACTCTTTATTGTTGTGGTATCCCTCAGCCGAGCCCACTCAGCCACTCTTGACACTCTGGCATTGTCCCATGCCAATACATCCCGATTCCACACTGCACCGGATTAAACTGTCAGCATGATCATCAGGGTGACAGAATGGGCTGTTTGCCCTTATCCATAATGGCCGTCTTGGTGCGGTGACGTAGGAGTACACTGCATCGGATTAAATTGTCAGCATGATCGTCAGGGCGACAGAATGGGCTGTTTGCCCTTATCCATAATGGCCGTCCTGGTGCGGTGACGTAGGAGCATATGCGTCAGGTGACGAGATTGATACTGGCCGGCAGCATGTATTACACGTCGTATTGATACTAGCCGGCAGCATGTTTTACACGTCGTATTGGCATGCGCAGTGGGGACCTGGGCACGCCGGACCGCACATGTCAGCAGCGACCACAACCGACCCTCATCCTGCATCCTCAATATGCACCACCTGTAATAGTAAGCACGTGACACTTTATTTAATCATCTACAGTTGACACTGATTATACTATCAACTATGTAATTATAGAAATATCTCACTAAGTTTTATATTTATGGTAATAGTTTTTAAGCAATCAGGTGCACCACGATTGAACCACATTGTATTGCTGATTTTATCTGTATTCACATGTATGATGTATTCTGTATTTTGTTTTATTTATTAATTATGTTCACTTAACATGTAATTGGCTATGGCTAGCTATAACACTATATATGTTTGGATCTTGATCTGTACACACTGCTTGAGGAAGGCTCCTGTGTTAGAGCCGAAACGTCGCTACAGCCTTATGGGTAAATAAAGTTTTTTGCTATTTTATTTATTGGAGTGCTGCCCTTTTTCTACGTCTGCATCATTGGATTGGCTTTTATCCACATTGGGCTTTTTGCACCCTCCATTCCCTTTTCTCTGTGACGGTGCTGCCATTTTTTTTCTTTTTTTATATATATATATATATATATATATATATATATATATGTTTACTTACAGTTCCACCAATTGCAACCATACAATTGTGAACTACAGATACCAAATACAAATTGCAAGCATACAAACCAGATTCCATGCAAATTGCATACAAACTGCGAACTGCTCATACCAGATCATTAACAATTGCATACTGCAAACTGCAAACCAAGTTGAGCAAGCTCAGAACTATTAGTTAGACCTCAGATATACCTCTCAGAGAGATCATAAAGTGCTTAAATAACTTAAAGTGAGAGTACAGATACTCAAGAGAGAAATATATCCACCATTTTATGTTGAATGACAAGATTAAACAGTTGAACCACCATCTTAACCACTTAAGGACCACAGGTTTATACCCCCCTAAAGACCAGGCCCTTTTTTACAAATCGGCACTACACTACTTTCACCGTTTATTGCTCGGTCATGCAACTTACCACCCAAATGAATTTTACCTCCTTTTCTTCTCACTAATAGAGCTTTCATTTGGTGGTATTTCATTGCTGCTGACATTTTTACTTTTTTTGTTATTAATCGAAATTTAACGATTTTTTTTGCAAAAAAATGACATTTTTCACTTTCAGTTGTAAAATTTTGCAAAAAAAAACGAGATCCATATAGAAATTTTGCTCTAAATTTATAGTTCTACATGTCTTTGATAAAAAAAAAATGTTTGGGTAAAAAAAAAATGGTTTGGGTAAAAGTTATAGCGTTTACAAACTATGGTACAAAAATGTGAATTTCCGCTTTTTGAAGCAGCTCTGACTTTCTGAGCACCTGTCATGTTTCCTGAGGTTCTACAATGGCCAGACAGTACAAACACCCCACAAATGACCCCATTTCGGAAAGTACACACCCTAAGGTATTCGCTGATGGGCATAGTGAGTTCATAGAACTTTTTATTTTTTGTCACAAGTTAGCGGAAAATGATGATTTTTTTCTTTTTTTTTTTTTTTCTTACAAAGTCTCATATTCCACTAACTTGTGACAAAAAATAAAAACTTCTATGAACTCACTATGCCCATCACGAAATACCTTGGGGTCTCTTCTTTCCAAAATGGGGTCACTTGTGGGGTAGTTATACTGCCCTGGCATTCTAGGGGCCCAAATGTGTGGTAAGGAGTTTGAAATCAAATTCTGTAAAAAATGACCTGTGAAATCAGAAAGGTGCTCTTTGGAATATGGGCCCCTTTGCCCACCTAGGCTGCAAAAAAGTGTCACACATCTGGTATCTCTGTATTCAGGAGAAGTTGAGGAATGTGTTTTGGGGTGTCTTTTTACCTGTTAGGGGTTAAAAAAAACACATCTCCAGCCTGCCAGCGAACGATCGCCGCTGGCAGGCTGGAGATCAACTTCTTACCTTCCGTTCCTGTGAGCGCGCGCGCCTGTGTGCGCGCGTTCACAGGAAATCTCGGCTCACGCGAGATGACGCCTATTGGCGTTAGTGTGACCTGGGAGCGCCGCAGAAATGACGCCTTTTGGCGTTAGCGTGGCGGGAAGTGGTTAATCATACCACCATTTTGTGATATATTTTCAACATGTGTTATGTACATGGGCTATCTGCTGCAGAGGCGGCAGTGTTATATGACGAAAAGTTGACGTTAATAAAGAAGTTATTTGAAACATTTGGTGTGCTCTTTAAACCTACTGTTTCCATAGAACGGCGCTAGAGGAATTACAGAGTAATAGACAGTCTGGTTAGACTAAAAGTCAGAGATACCAAAATTCTTCTAATGCCACAGCACAAAAGGCACTTCATAGTGCTTGTGCCTGCCACACTAAATCTGGTTATTTCTCTATCTCCACACAGTTCCAAATAGTTTTTTTGGGGGGTGGGGGGTTATTGAATTTATTCAAACCAGCATATAAGTGATCACTACACCAAAACACAGGGTAGCACACAAAATTATCTGTGAGTGATAACGTGATATTAAGTGTCAGGCCTGGTCCTTAATCACCCGTTTCTCCACACAGTTGGAATTTAATGTTTTTTGGGGAGTTGTTCAATTTCATTAAACCAGCATATAGAGTAGGTTATTAGTACACCAATACACAGTGAGTGATAATGTGATATTAAGCTTCAGACTGAGCCCTTAATCTTTAGTTTCCATTTATTCTATCTCTACACAATTGTTTTTTTATTATTATTTTAGGGTTGTTCAATTGAATTAAACCAGCATACATGTGTTCACTAAACCAAAACACTGGGTAGTGCACCACATTTTCTGTGAGTGATTATCTGATATTAAGGATCAGGTCTCAATCATCCATTTTTTTTCCTTCTCCACACAATTCAAAAAATTTTGGGGGTTGTTGTTAATTAAGCCAGCATATAAGTGATTAGTACACCAATACACAAGGTAATGCACCACATTATCTATGGGTTATAACATCATATTAGGCATCAGGTCTCAATCATCCATTTCCATTTATTTATTTCTCCACACTGTTGGAATTTTATTTTGGGGGGGTTGTTCAATCAAATTAAATTGGCATATAGGTGTTCACTACACCAAAACACTGGGTAGTGCACAAAAGTATCTGTGAGTGATTACCTGATATTGTGCATGCCACTATATCTGTAAAGTACCCTCTCTATATCCACACTGTACTGCTGCAGCTCCCAATTAAAAGGGAGAATTATTTTTAGGTTTGTTCACAATGAGCCACTTTTTCTTCTGACAATCAACACTTGTCATATGGGCAGGCCTTCTGACCCTGTCAAGGCATAATTTTTGGATGCTTGGTCCCCCAAGCCACAATTTTTTATCCCATAACACTGTGTGTTTAAAAATCATCTGCCCCGAAGAGGGACAATTTTTGGAAGCTTTGGAATAGCATAACACATGTGCAATTGGAGCAACTTTGGTTCGGTCTGAATCATTTTGGGTCCGAACCAAACATTTTAAACAATTTGGTAATCCTGAAATGAACTGAACTGAATCAGTATCTTCTTTTACCTATTTTCTACAAAAGAAATGAAAACGGTGAATGCTACTTGTGAACACTAAACATACCCCAAATTGCACTGGTAGCACAAAAGATAAACACCAGGAAAAACAGCACATAAATATGGCATATTTCAGAGTAATGCTGCATGTGAAACCAGCCTTTGGGCTTATTCACACGTTATTCACATATGCAGTCTATTTTTTCCATGCACAGCACACGTATACACTTTCCACTGACCTGACACATGTATTACTTTGGTCCATTTTGTGAATGTGCTGGGACATGCTGAAGACACTGAAAGAGAGAGCCAGACACAGACCACATGGTAGTTAGCTAGCTTGTAGAAGTGGGTGGTGCTCACAAATTGGCACACCACCTCAGGGCCTTGAAAAGGTTAGAGCAGCTGAACACTGGCCAAAGGAGAGAAGGATAGCCTAAAGTAGGGGTAGCTAACTAATGCTTCTCAGCCAACACACCCTGGAACATCAGTGGACCTGTAGAGAAGCCAGGTCAGGAGATCAAGAGAGCAGTCACCTGTAAAGAGAGTGGCATACAAGACTGAGAGTGTAGAGTGTGTCGTGAGCAGAGACCTGCCAAGACTTGCATAGATGCCTTAGGAGAGTTGCCCTTGTCAAGCAGAAAAGCCATCTAAATTGCTGTCAGTGTGACCCATGGAAGCTGGGTGCAACACCCGAGGAGAGAGTAAGCCTGTTACTAGAGATGAGCAAACTCCGTCAAATTCTTTTCGGTCCTGCTTCTAGCGATTCAGCCATCAGATTCAATTTGGTCAGAATAAACAAAAGTGCCCCAATTGCCCTGGAAACTTGTGTATGACACTCTAGGGTCTACTAGGACGGTATCCAATGCCTCTCAAGCTATTTAATGCAAAGACAGCATTAGTAATGTCAAAGTTACAGCAACATATATAGCTATGGGTAATCAGATGGTAGCCTTTGGTAACACACAGTCTGTTTAAAAACACACGGCACTATTATATTTTTTTAATGATTTTCTTACATTTAAAATGGTCCAAAAATGGTTCCTTTTTAGAACAGATGCCTACTGATGTTTATATACTGGGTGGTACCAGAAGAACCAATGGCTTCTTTTTAACTAGCAATCCAAAAATTACCCTTTTTTGGTGAATAGCTGCCTGTAACCTTGTACTAGCTACAGTTATCCTGTATATGCTGGTTGTTGTTTGGGTCATGCTGGCTGCAGCATTCTGTGACTGGTGTGAACTGACACTTGTTATTGTATGTTTTATGCTTCTGGTTACTCCTGGTTCTGGTGGGATTAACATTCCCTGGTCTGTTCCTGGGTGTGGCTTATCAGGCACCCTCCTTATGCAGCGTGGGGTAAGTCTTTCTTGTGCCTTATTGGGTGTAGCCCCTTGCTACTGACCCAGGGGGTTTTGCCATCTGCCCTTCTGTGTGGTGTCGCCTGGTAAAGTGTTGTTGATGTTGCATCCTGTCTGTTCCATGTCTAGCCTGGCAGTGCCTATCTGCTTCTGATCCAGTCTGTTCTATGTCTTGCCTGTAGTGCCTTACTGCTTCTGTTCCTGTCCTGTGTATGTCCTGTCTTCGTGAGAGGGCTCCTGGGTTCTCCGCAGGGAGGAAAATTTAGTCTGTGTGCAGCTCTGCCTGTGACTGTCGTGCTTATGTTCCGCATGGGGTCCAGGCATCTTGCGTGCTGGTTCCCGTTTGTCTTCTGATCCATGTCCAAAGTTTGTTTGGGTTCCAGTCCTGTTGTCTTGTCCGCTGGGGCTTGCACCAGAGTGGCACTTTGCAGGTAGCGGCCACTAGTGATGAGCGGCAGGGGCAATATTCGAATTTGCAATATTTCGCGAATATTTTGTAGAATATACGTCATATATCCGCGAATTCGAGAATTCGCGATTATTTTCTTGATTACGAAAATCGGCAATGTAATATTCGTGTAATGCATGCGCAATACAGGCGTGGGTCACTTTTGCTACATTTTCTAAGCTGCTAGAAGTTTCCTGAGACTTGAGAAAATGGTTAGCACGGCAGAACATTAAAAATGGCTTTATATGCTCCAATATATTTGCGATTGCACTAATCGGCACTAATGATGCGAATATTGTGGCGTAATACATGAAGCTTTACATTTTAGCAGGTCTGACTACATATTACTAATTGGTAACACTATGTATTGTTGCACAGCACTATGTCTGTAACATGTACAGTGGGGGAAATAATTATTTGACCCCTCACTGATTTTGTAAGTTTGTCCAATGACAAAGAAATGAAAAGTCTCAGAACAGTATCATTTCAATGGTAGGTTTATTGTAACAGTGGCAGATAGCACATCAAAAGGAAAATCGAAAAAATAACTTTAAATAAAAGATAGCAACTGATTTGCATTTCATTGAGTGAAATAAGTATTTGAACCCTCTAACAAAAAAAGACTTAATACTTGGTGGAAAAACCCTTGTTTGCAAGCACAGAGGTCAAACGTTTCTTGTAATTGATGACCAAGTTTGCGCACATTTTAGGAGGAATGTTGGTCCACTCCTCTTTGCAGATCATCTCTAAATCCCTAAGGTTTCGAGGCTGTCTCTGTGCAACTCTGAGCTTGAGCTCCCTCCATAGGTTTTCGATTGGATTAAGGTCCGGAGACTGACTAGGCCACTCCATGACCTTAATGTGCTTCTTCTTGAGCCACTCCTTTGTTGCCTTTGCTGTATGTTTTGGGTCATTGTCGTGCTGGAACACCCATCCACGACCCATTTTCAGTTTCCTGGCAGAGGGAAGGAGGTTGTCGCTCAGGATTTCACGATCCATGGCTCCGTCCATTTTCCCGTTTATGCGAATAAGTTGTCCTGTGCCCTTAGCAGAAAAACACCCCCAAAGCAAAATGTTTCCACCCCCATGCTTGACGGTGGGGACGGTGTTTTGGGGGTCATAGGCAGCATTTTTCTTCCTCCAAACACAGCGAGTTGAGTTAATGCCAAAGAGCTCTATTTTGGTCTCATCAGACCACAGCACCTTCTCCCAGTCACTCTCTGAATCATTCAGGTGTTCATTGGCAAACTTCAGACGGGCCTGCACATGTGCCTTCCTGAGCAGAGGGACCTTGCGAGCCCTGCAGGATTTTAATCCATTGCGGTGTAATGTGTTTCTAATGGTTTTCTTGGTGACTGTGGTCCCTGCTAATTTGAGGTCATTAACTAACTCCTCCCGTGTAGTTCTAGGATGCTTTTTCACCTTTCTCAGAACCATTGACACCCCACGAGGTGAGATCTTGCGTGGAGCCCCAGAGCGAGGTCGATTGATGGTCATTTTGTGCTCCTTCCATTTTCGAACAATCGCACCAACAGTTGTCACCTTCTCTCCCAGCTTCTTGCTAATGGTTTTGTAGCCCATTCCAGCCTTGTGCAGGTCTACAATTTTGTCTCTGACATCCTTGGACAGCTCTTTGGTCTTTCCCATGTTGGAGAGTTTGGAGTCTGCTTGATTGATTGATTCTGTGGACAGGTGTCTTTTATACAGGTGACTAGTTAAGACAGGTGTCCTTAATGAGGGTGACTAATTGAGTAGAAGTGTCTAACCACTCTGTGGGAGCCAGAACTCTTAATGGTTGATAGGGGTTCAAATACTTATTTCACTCAATGAAATGCAAATCAGTTGCTATCTTTTATTTAAAGTTATTTTTTCGATTTTCCTTTTGATGTGCTATCTGCCACTGTTACAATAAACCTACCATTGAAATGATACTGTTCTGAGACTTTTCATTTCTTTGTCATTGGACAAACTTACAAAATCAGTGAGGGGTCAAATAATTATTTCCCCCACTGTATGTATGGACAGCAGAACCTATCACACTATCTAACACACTGCACTGCAACAGCTAAACTATATCAGGATATAACCAGGGCCGTCTTTAATATTGATAGGACCCTGGGCAAGAATTTACTTGGGCCCCCTGGATCCCGCCTTCCCACACCCTACCATGCAATGCGCTCAGGCGCGAAACAGCCGTCGCCACGATCCTTGTTGCCTGCGCTATGCCAAGTCCGCCCCATGTCTGCAACAATAATGTTTGATGTCTGCAATAATGATGTCTGAATAAAGAAGCTACTTTTTTGGCGAGTGCCGTCCACATTTGTTTTCTCCTTTGTGACATAAGTTGTTGTGATTTGGAGGCAAAGCACCATCTGTAGTAAAAAAGACCCGGCATTGGAGGTTTTATATGTCTTGGGAGAAAGTTTTGGGCAGTGCCACCCCGTTGGGCTCTTTAGAAAATGTGACTTTCTGAATTCAGACATTAGTGCCGACAGATCATCCAACGCCGACACTAGCGACCACATGTACCGGGACCATTCTGGAGGTGCGACCAGAGAGCCCTCGGTCAAGTTCATCCCCACCACCAGGGGCTCTGTGAAGAACAGGGCTCACCAGTTCTTCGCCCTCTGGGGTTTGCCTCTAGTCTACCGCTGCACTTGGTTCAGTGGTAGTGCTACCACTATTGCCTAACTTGCTTATTAGTGTTGGGCGAGCATGCACAGCCAGAAAAAGATGACGGTGGGGAACGGCAATTAGTGTTTCACAAGGTGGATGATGATGATGAGACGGTTGCCAATAAGTCAACAGCAATTAGTGTCTCAAGAGGTTCATGATGAGTATGAGACACAGTTGTCAATAAGTGAGGTTCTTGTTAGGTCAACAAGTCAGGAGGATGACCAGAGTAAGGAAGTGGAAGAGGAGGTGGTGGACGATGAAATCACTGACCCAACCTGGGATGGTGGCAAGCCAAGCAAGGACAGCAGAACAGAGGGAGAAGGATCCGCAGCACCGCAACAGGCTGGAACAGGCAGTGGAGTGGCAAAAGGGAGAAGGTGTGCCACACCAAACAGGCCTGCAACTGTTCCCCGGAGCACCTACTTGCGGCAATCTTCCTTGCCAAGGGGTAGGTGTTCCGCAGTCTGGCGCTTTTTTGAGGAAAGTGCGGACGATAAAAGAATTGTCATTTGCAACCTGTGCTGCACCAAAAGGAGCAGCGGCGTGAACACTAGCAACCTCACCACCACCAGCATGATCCGCCACATCGCATCAAAGCACCCTAATAGGTGGGCCGAGCTCCTGGGTCCACAATCAGTGTCTGCGGGTCACACCACTGCCTTCTCTTCCCCTGTGTTATGTGCTGGCCAATACCCTGTCCAAGACGCAGGGCCGGATGCCTACCGTCCTGCACCTAGATCTTCGCAAGCACACTGTATTCCCATGTACCCCTTCCACCACAAAAAAGGGTATATGGTTCAATCTTCCTTTTCTCGTCCTCCTCCTCCATCATATCATCATGCTTATTAGGCACTTTGCTGCTCGTGATCCTGCAGAGCAGATAATAGAAAAAGTAACAGCTATCCAGCAGGGGAGCTGAAGGTCAGGCCACCACCGATCTGGTATTGATAACCTATTCTTAGGATGATCTGTCTTAATGGATAGGCCATCCATGTTCTGAAGAAGGAAAACACCTTTAAAGGGATTGTGTCACCAGATTTAACCCTATTAAGCTAGCTGACATTAGCGATGTGCTAATGTCAGCGAAACCTAACTAGCCTATTCCTACTTTTATCTATGCCCCCGTTACACCAGAAATGTAACTTTTATAATATGCTAATTAGCCTCTAGGAGCGGGAATAGGCTAGTTAGGTTTAGCTGACATTAGCACATCGCTAATGTCAGCTAGCTTAATAGGGTTAAATCTGGTGACAGAAACCCTTTAAGGTTGCAGGGTGTAAGATTACAGAATTAAAGATCACAGATACAGTGTTTACGTATGATATCATTATCCTTTTATTAATAAAGCACAGACATAATTTGCGGCACTACACAATCAATGCATTCACTCACAGGAGTCCTTGCCTCTGCTGAAGTATTAGACTTTCTGTGCCACAGGCAAACACTCAGGTACATTCATAGGAAGCCAGAAACCTATGGGTATGATTCTGGAATGTCAAAGAAAACCATAGGAATACAGAAGGTTGCCATAAGGAATTTCAGAGCCCATACAGGCAAGTTTTGTTCCCCCTCATGCCTAATGGTCCAACCCACAAAAAACCCAGCCCCCCTTCCCCTTGCAAACCCCTACCTTTAGCATGCTCTGCTTGGTTATACAGGACAATACAGCACCACATACCTCTTACATCCAGTGATGTCTCCTCTAATGTAGACATTCTCTTTCCTCATCTTCTTTGGGTTTAATACAACTTTAGCCAGGGGTAAGTTATAGCTGAAGTCTACTCCAGCCTGTAGCTAGCATAGACTTCAGTATCTGGCGCACGGAAGGGCAGAGATGCACATAATTTATTAAGAGGCTTCTGCCTCTTAAAGGGCATCTGTCAGCAGTTTTGTACCTATGAAACTAGCTGACCTGTTCCATGTGCGCTTGGCAGCTGAAGGCATCTGTGCTCTATCTGCAAATGCTGCGTCCTCTGCACTTTGACTGACAAGGCCAGGCATGATGATGTTTTCCCTGCCCTGTCAATAAAAGTGCAGAGGGCATTGCAGTTGCAGAGAGAGCAGAGCCTCTAGGTGTAATTGCTCCTAGAGGCTCATTTGCAGATATTAAAACGTAATTTTTCTCAGTAATGAGGGGATGGGACTAACACAGATGCCTTCAGCTGCCAAACGCACATGCAACAGGTCATCAGTTTCATAGGTACAAATCTGCTGACAGATCTCCTTTTATAAATCAGGCGCATCTCAAGCCAGTGGTGGGAGATCAAGACTGACATATGGGTTCGCCAGTTTTGATAAATGTCCCTCACTGGGCAGATTTACTAATGTTGTCCTAATTTTTCCTGTTTATTTTGCAAGAAGCTGTCTGTCTGCCTTATCTATCATTCCAGCTCATGACTGTTAATAAACTTTGCACATCTGAAGATGTTTATAGCAATGTTCAACAGTTCTCCAGCTCCATGTTGGTTTATATCTGAGACAGAAATCTGCACCAAAAAGTGAGGACCGTCAATAAATGTTATTGAAAGCTTGTCAGCTGACGGCCTTGCCCAACATTTGAGACCAAGAAAAAAAATGGTGAGCCTGCCTCCTGAGGTTATTCTTTGTGGCATGAAGCTTTGATAAATCTGTCTCATGTCATCTGTGGCACGCCTTAATTTAGGAACAAATTGCCACAACAGCTGCGAGCACAATAATACATGTATGGTGCCTTTATTTGGCACTGTAAAGAAGTATTCAAGTGCGAAAGTACTTCCATTGCCTAGAGCCCCTTCAACCATCATAATATTGCTTACAACTGAAAACTGTATATCTTTAGTCATGCCCCTTTTCGCCACTATTTATAATACTTGGGCGGATTTTTGCAGGTCTTCTTCAAATCCAAAACTATTTTAATTTTGGTAGTGTCCCAAGAAAAAGAACCATCTCATCAGTGCCTATTGGAAGTGGCTCCCTATGGGTCAATATCTGAATTTCAAACTAGCCTTGGGATTATGGCCAGGCCAGATATCCATCCGTAGACAGCTGGCCTGGCTATATTCCCTTATCAAATCCAAGGCTTTTTGGAAAGTCGGATCTTGGCTCAAAGGAAGCTATTTCCAATGGGTGGCACTGGCGAGATGGTTCTCTTTATTGGAAGACACCTTTTTGCAGATTTATTTCCCATGGAGCATTGCCAATAAACTTCCATGCCATGGAGTACTTCCAGTAAGTCTCCATACAGGACTGGACTCTTCAGATTCAGCACCCTGCCTAAGGGTTCATGCCCACAAAAATAAGGGCTCCGTGCGCATTTTTCAGACCGTAATACGGGCACGGAGCCCTTACATTCGTGAACATGAGCCCTCAGTTGGTTTGGAAGCAAATGTACGCAACATGTTAATGGCAAAAAACAGAGAGCCTCTGTCTACTTGCAAAAAAATTAATAACTACAGATGGTAAATATCCTTGACAAAAAAATAAGGCACCAAGAAGTTGTTGGAATTGAATGAAATTGTCTATGTGTGAATGTAACAATGATATATGTAAATGATTACAATAATAGAGTGAAAGCATACGTTTATTGGTGAAAACTGTACAACTGAAAGGAGGATCTAGTACCCTGTTGGGCCGCCTCTAGCCTAGATACAAGATGAGATACGGTTGGGCATGGAGACATGCAGGTTCCATATGGTATCCTGTGCCAACAGATGTTGCAGATCCTGCACACTGGTAGACTCCCAAAGCTGGAGTCCCAGCTGGTCCTATAAATGCTCGATTGGCAAAAAATTCTGGCGACCTAGGACGCCAAGGAAGTTTTGCAATCTGGCGGAGACTTTCCTGGCAAACTCTTGCTGTGTGTAGGTGAGCGTTATCCTGCTGAAAAATGCCAGCTGCAAGCCCTGCCATGAGAGACAACACACGTGGCCACAAGATGTCCTGCACATACTGCTGAGCGATTAGTGTCCATTGTATCATTACTAGGTGTGACCAACTTTATATGTGATGGCTTCCCAGATCATCACATCAGCAGTGGCAAAAATAAAGTGCTTGCCACGAGACCTCCACTCTCAAAACTGACCATCGCTGGATCCCAAAGAGAACCTGGATTGGCCACTAAAGATGATACTGTTCCAGTTCCCAGCAGTCCAGGTTTCTCATTCATGATGCCACTGCAAACAAAGATGATGGTGGCTGGCTGACAATGGCAGGACATGTAATGGGCACCATGACACCAAATTTCCTTCTGCTAAGTACCTGGAAATTATCTGGGCAGATACAGGGTTGTGTAATGAAGGTGCCACATACAGTCAGGTCCATAAATATTGGGACATCGACACAATTTTAACATTTTTGGCTCTATACACCACCACAATGGATTTGAAATGAAACAAACAAGATGTGCTTTAACTGCAGACTGTCAGCTTTAATTTGAGGGTATTTACATCCAAATCAGGTGAACGGTGTAGGAATTACAACAGCCTCCCACTTGTCAAGGAACCAAAAGTAATGGGACAGAATAATAATCATAAATCAAACTTTCACTTTTTAATACTTGGTTGCAAATCCTTTACAGTCAATTACAGCCTGAAGTCTAGACATCACCAGGCGCTGGGTTTCATCCCTGGTGATGCTCTCCCAAGCTTCTACTGCAACTGTCTTCAGTTCCTGCTTGTTCTTGGGGCATTTTCCCTTCAGTTTTGTCTTCAGCAAGTGAAATGCATGCTCAATCGGATTCAGGTCCGGTGATTGACTTGGCCATTGCATAACATTCCACTTCTTTCCCTTAAAAAACTCTTTGGTTGCTTTTGCAGTATGCTTTGGGTCATTGTCCATCTGCACTGTGAAGCGCCGTCCAATGAGTTCTGAAGCATTTTGCTGAATATGAGCAGATAATATTGCCCGAAACACTTCAGAATTCATCCTGCTGCTTTTGTCAGCAGTCACATCATCAATAAATACAAGAGAACCAGTTCCATTGGCAGCCATACACGCCCACGCCATGACACTACCACCACCATGCTTCACTGATGAGGTGGTATGCTTAGGACCATGAGCAGTTCCTTTCCTTCATTATACTCTTCTCTTCCCATCACTCTGGTACAAGTTGATCTTGGTCTTATCTGTCCATAGGATGTTGTTCCAGAACTGTGAAGGCTTTTTTAGATGTCGTTTGGCAAACTCTAATCTTGCCTTCCTGTTTTTGAGACTCACCAATAGTTTACATCTTATGGTGAACCATCTGTATTCACTCTGGTGAAGTCTTCTCTTGATTGTTGACTTTGACACACATACACCTATTTCCTGGAGAGTGTTCTTGATCTGGCCAACTGTTGTGAAGAGTGTTTTTTTCACCAGGGAAAGAATTCTTCGGTCACCCACCACAGTTGTTTTCCGTGGTCTTCCGCGTCTTTTGGTGCTGCTGAGCTCACTGGTGCATTCCTTCTTTTTAAGAATGTTCCAAACAGTTGTTTTGGCCACGCCTAATGTTTTTTGCTATCTCGCTGATGGGTTTGTTTTGTTTTTTCAGCCTAATGATGGCTTGCTTCACTGATAGTGACAGCTCTTTGGATCTCATCTTGAGAGTTGACATCAACAGATTGAAATGCAAATAGCACATTTGAAATGAATTCTGGACCTTTTATCTTCTCATTGTAATTGAGATAATGAGGGAATAACACACACCTGACCATGGAACAGCTGAGAAGCCAATTGTCCCATTACTTTTGGTTCCTTAACAAGTGGGAGGCACATATGCAAACTGTTGTAATTCCTACACCGTTCACCTGATTTGGATGTAAATACCCTCAAATTAAAGCTGACAGTCTGCAGTTAAAGCACATCTTGTTTGTTTCATTTCAAATCCATTGTGGTGGTGTATAGAGCCAAAAATGTTAGAATTGTGTCGATGTCCCAATATTTATGGACCTGACTGTATATATGGATGGTGGACACCAAAACTGTGGGAGCTGCTCATACTTAATAGATCAAACAATCCTCTCTACTGGTGGTCTGTCTGGGCCATCTGGAGCCTTTTCTCCAGTGTGCCCTCACTTAACTGTAACAAACACCTGAGGAGCCAGTGCAGAGGATGGGAGTGGAAGTGGCCTTGATGAGATGCTGTATCATGGTGTACTACCTCAGGCTGTTGCTTCCTGAGGATTGGTGCAGTGAAAAGGTAGTTTGAATAATCAGGCCAAAAGTAAAAGTGTAATAATTTCTCTTTACAAAATATAACTTGTGGCAAATCTAGCAACATTAAATAGAAAAAGTACATATTCTCTGGCACCAGATGAGGAGGTATGGTGACTGGTTGTTTGGCATTTGATTGGCACTAGCAGGCACTTGTGGGTATAGGTGTCCACTGTAAGATAAAGGCTATATATTTGTCTGGCCTTGTCGTGGTTTAGGTGATTGGTGTCTGAGCCGTAGTCCCTCACCTTGGAGCAGTGTCTGTAAAGCTGTATTTCACTGATCACTGTGCTGCACTGCTGCTTTCTGGAAGCAGTGCTCTTCATTTTGCTGATCTCTCTGGAGTGTTGCGCTCACTGGAGAATAATATCTGGTTCAGAGTAGTAGGAGCTTTGACATGGAAACTGGCAATCCTCCTCCTGGCAGGAAGCATGACCGGCCCAATCCTACGAAGAGGGGAGGAACAGGGTGGTTAGCCCTGCTCCTGCCAACCTCCTCTGCTGGAACACATGGCCAAAACTATAAAATACATAAGAACTTCAGATGCCCCATGTCTGGGGTATTGCATATCTACTGCTCTCAACACCTCCTGACAGCTAGTTCAGAAAAGCCTAGATTAATTCGTCAAAACAACCATCCTGCTTCTCTCAGTCCAACGTTGCGACCCCTCTCAAAGTCTGTCAACTAGGCAAAATGTCTTTGAGTGTGTTGTAGAGGTATGTCTAGTAGTCAACGATCTCTACACAAAAGTAGCCTCTGAGTGCCTTTTTATAGAGCATTGAGGGAAACACTTTTATGCTCTTTTGTGGCAAGACCCAGTGTCATGTTGGCGTCATGCATCACATGACACGGTGCACGCGTCTCTGGGGAGCATCATCACAATGGATTCATGCCCATTCAAGCATGGACACAGGATGTGCAGGTGATTTACTTTTACCCTCCTCAGTTTTTTATATATACCCTGAGGTCTTTAGTACTATCACCTCCTGACGAGGCCTATACAGGAGAAACGTGTGTCGAGCTGCTAGCGCTAGGGGCTGTAATTGCTTACAACTATTGTGTCGTAGAGTATGTAACCTTGATTTATAAGCACAGTTATGTTTATTGGGTTATATTTTTGGACCAGGTGGTCCCACATTTATATTATTCAGCATTTATTTTTTACTATTTGTAATTTTGGATTTCCTATCTGTAACATGTACCGAATAGAGAAGTAGAACATCATTCTTAAAGGCAAGAAAAAGGAAATCCAGCTCCCAGACGACCATATAAATGCTTTAATAAAAAAAAACGTGATAAAATCCGGACATTTTCATGAGTAAGGATCTGAATTTGTTGATCTGAAACGCGTAGACCTGGTGTATGCGTCCGGATTTTGGGTACCTGCGTACCAACAGGCCTTAATCACAGGCATGATCTTATATTGCATTATTGATTGTGGTATACTTTCTTTGTATCCCTTGTTTTTCCTCGTTTTCTTTCTATTTTAGCATATGTTTTTATGTGTTAGAGGTGGAGCTATGTGTTGATTGTGTCCACCTGATATGCTTGACCTGCCCCTTATTTAAGGCCAGTGTCTTACACTATCATGTTGTCATGAGTAAGGATCTGAATTTGTTGATCTGAAACGCGTAGACCTGGTGTACATGTCCGGTTTTAAGCACGTTTTTTTCATTAAAGCATTCATATGGTCGTCTGGGAGCTGGATTTCCTTTTTCTTGCATTTTCCATTATCGCTGAGTTCCTGGCGATTATCCGTGCCTCCATCTCAGACCATGACCAGATGAGCCTCGACTGCTGCCTCTTTTTTGATCATTCTTAAAGGGGTTGGCCACTTTCTGTCTACTTGCTAGAAGACTAAATGGTACTATAGCCTTTGTAAATATTCTGTGCTATTTGCTACATTTCATAAACCATGTCCCAAATCTTCTGTGCTGTCCACACAAAGGTCATGTCCATAAGATGGCTACTGATGGAGGGTCATGTGACCAGGCAAATAACCTCCATGTGATGTCCCCTGCATTCAAATACAGTGCGCCTACAACAGTGCAAGTGCAGATGACAGGTGCAGTCAGGGCCGGTGCAAGGATTTTTGCTGCCCTAGGCAAGATAAAAATTGCCGCCCCCCCCCCCCCCCCTTATCAGATGATCTGCCCATATCATGACATCACATATGTTCCACCCCTTTCTCAGCTTTTAAATTAAAAGAACTGCTATGTTTCCCTTACGGTTAATTTAGCTTCTTGTAGCTGTCCCTTTTTGCGAAACGGAATTGCGGACCCGGATCCGCAATTCCGATCCTAAAAAAAATAGAACATGTCCTATTCTTGTCCTTAATAGCGGACAAGAATAGGCATATTCTCTTAGTGTCGGCAATGTGCGGTCCGCAAAATGCGGAACGCACATTGCCGCTGTCCGTGTTTTGTGGATCCGCAAAACACACACGGATGTGTGAATGGACCCTAAATGTGAGGTAAATTAGTTTCCAATGTAGTATTAATAACTAAACAATTACATAATAAACATATTGCATTGTCTACTTACCACCAGGACAATAAGATGATCTGGTCTCTGGCTGCAGTCTGGCTCGTGGTCTGTCTCTGGGGACTCCCTTGTCACTCTCTTCTCCCCCCTCCTCCCTTGTCACTCTCCCCCCTCCTCCCTTGTCACTCTGCCCCCCCTCCCTTGTCACTATCTTCTCCCCCCCCTCCCTCCCTTGTCACTCTCTTCTCCCCCCTCCTCCCTTGTCACTCTCCCCCCTCCTCCCTTGTCACTCTGCCCCCTCCCTCCCTTGTCACTATCTTCTCCCCCCCTCCCTTGTCACTCTCTTCTCCCCCCTCCTCCCTTGTCACTCTCCCCCCTCCTCCCTTATCACTCTGCCCCCCCTCCCTTGTCACTATCTTCTCCCCCCCTCCCTCCCTTGTCACTCTCTTCTCCCCCCTCCCTCCCTTGTCACTCTCTTCTCCCCCCTCCTCCCTTGTCACTCTCCCCCCTCCTCCCTTGTCACTCTGCCCCCCCCTCCCTTGTCACTATCTTCCCCCCCCCCTCCCTCCCTTGTCACTCTCTTCTCCCCCCTCCCTCCCTTGTCACTCTCTTCTCCTCCCTCCCTCCCTTGTCACTCTCTTCTCCCCCCTCCCTCCCTTGTCACTCTCCCCCTCCCTCCTTTGTCACTCTCTTCCCCCCTCCTTGTCACTCTCTTCCCCCCCTCCCTCCCTTGTCACTCTCATTTCCCCCCCTCCCTTGTCACTCTCATTCTACCCCCTCCCTTGTCACTCTCATTCTACCCCCCCTTGTCACTCTCATTCTACCCCCCTCCCTTGTCACTCTCATTCTACCCCCCCCTCCCTTGTCACTTTCATTCTACCCCCCTCCCTTGTCACTCTCATTTTACACCCCCCCTTGTCACTCTCATTTTACACACACCCTTGTCACTCTCATTTTACACCCCCCCTCCTCCCTTGTCATTCTCATTTTACACCCCCCCCTTGTCACTCTCATTTTACACCCCCCCTCCCTTGTCACTCTCATTTTACCCCCCCCCTTGTCACTCTCATTTTACCCCCCCCCCCTGTCACTGTCATTTTACCCCCCCCCCCCGGTCACTGTCATTTTACCCCCCCCTCTGGTCACTCTCATTTTATCCCCCCCCCGGTCACTCTCATTTTATACCCCCCCTTGTCACTCTCATTTTACACCCCCCTTGTCACTCTCATTTTACACCCCCCCTTGTCACTCTCATTTTACACCCCCCCTTGTCACTCTCATTTTACACCCCCCCCCTTGTCACTCTCATTTTACACCCCCCCTTGTCACTGTCATTTTACACCCCCCCCCCTTGTCACTCTCATTTTACACCCCCCCCTTGTCACTCTCATTTTACACCTCCTCTTGTCACTCTCATTTTACACCCCCCCTTGTCACTCTCATTTTACACCCCCCCTTGTCACTCTCATTTTACACCCCACCCCCCCGGTCACTGTCATTTTACCCCCCCCCCCCCGGTCATTCTCATTTTACCCCCCCCCTGGTCACTCTCATTTTACACCCCCCTTTGTCACTCTCATTTTACCCCCCCCGGTCACTCTCATTTTACACCCCCCCTTGTCACTCTCATTTTACACCCCCCTTGTCACTCTCATTTTACACCCCCCTTGTCACTCTCATTTTACACCCCCCCCCTTGTCACTCTCATTTTACACCCCCCCTTGTCACTGTCATTTTACACCCCCCCCCTTGTCACTCTCATTTTACACCCCCCCTTGTCACTCTCATTTTACACCCCCCCTTGTCACTGTCATTTTACACCCCCCCTCCTTGTCACTCTCATTTTACACCCCCCCTCCCCCTCCCTTGTCACCTCTAGTGTAGCCTGTGTAGCGTGGCCGAGCTCGGTTCGGTCCGCGGTACAGGAGCATTTGTTTCTTGTTACCGGCCGGACTGAAAGGAAGTGCACACTAAGTGAGCACTTCCTGTCAGTCCGGCCGGGTACAGGAAACAAAAGCTCCTGTACCGCGGACCGAACAGAGCTCGGCCACGCTACACTAACAACAGCAGTAGCACAGAGCAGACACAGCAGGCTGCGCAGCACTAAGCCGGAGATTCTTTAGAGCGGCAAGCGTTTAGGAGGCACAGCATGAGGGGCGCCGCCGGCCGGCCGCCCGAACGTATATAACCAACTTATTTTTTTTTTTCTTAACACCGCAAAAGGGCGCCCCCTGCTAAATGGCGACTGCCTAAGTCGCCTTACTGGTGGCGCCGGCCCTGGGTGCAGTGTATCTGAACAGAAGAGACTTCACATGGAGGTGATTTGCCTGGTCACATGACCCTCCATCAGCAGCCATCTTATGGACAGCACAAAAGACTTGACAAACAAGGGAGCATACAATATGAAATATAGTAAATGTTGCAGAATTTCAACAAAGACTATATACACTCGCCTAAAGAATTATTAGGAACACCATACTAATACGGTGTTGGACCCCCTTTTGCCTTCAGAACTGCCTTAATTCTACGTGGCATTGATTCAACAAGGTGCTGATAGCATTCTTTAGAAATGTTGGCCCATATTGATAGGATAGCATCTTGCAGTTGATGGAGATTTGAGGGATGCACATCCAGGGCACGAAGCTCCCGTTCCACCACATCCCAAAGATGCTCTATTGGGATGAGATCTGGTGACTGGGGGGGCCATTTTAGTACAGTGAACTCATTGTCATGTTCAAGAAACCAATTTGAAATGATTCGAGCTTTGTGACATGGAGCATTATCCTGCTGGAAGTAGCCATCAGAGGATGGATACATGTTCTCATTCTGTTTACGCCAAATTCGGACTCTACCATTTGAATGTCTCAACAGAAATCGAGACTTATCATACCAGGCAACATTTTTCCAGTCTTCAACAGTCCAATTTTGGTGAGCTCATGCAAATTGTAGCCTCTTTTTCCTATTTGTAGTGGAGATGAGTGGTACCCGGTGGGGTCTTCTGCTGTTGTAGCCATTCCGCCTCAAGGTTGTGCGTGTTGTGGCTTCACAAATGCTTTGCTGCATACCTCGGTTGTAACGAGTGGTTATTTCAGTCAACGTTGCTCTTCTATCAGCTTGAATCAGTCGGCCCATTCTCCTCTGACTTCTAGCATCCACAAGGCATTTTTGCCCACAGGACTGCCGCATATTGGATGTTTTTCCCTTTTCACACCATTCTTTGTAAACCCTAGAAATGGTTGTGCGTGAAAATCCCAGTAACTGAGCAGATTGTGAAATACTCAGACCGGCCCGTCTGGCACCAACAACCATGCCACGCTCAAAATTGCTTAAATCACCTTTCTTTCCCATTCTGACATTCAGTTTGGAGTTCAGGAGATTGTCTTGACCAGGACCACCCCCCTAAATGCATTGAAGCAACTGCCATGTGATTGGTTGACTAGATAATTTCATTAATGAGAAATAGAACAGGTGTTCCTAAAAATTCTTTAGGTGAGTGTAAGTAAGTGCCATATGATTATCTTACAAACACATTGGTTAACAGTAACTAGGAAGTGGCCAACCCCTTTAAATTGGATATTTTATAACTGGTATTATCCAGTTTGAAGGTTGGATATTTGATATAACTGTACAGTATATCATCGTATTCTCTTAGTGTATGCTTTTACATGCCCCAGCTATTTATGCATATTGCTTTTTCCATCTAGCCTGGTCTTTTCTCTCCTTGGATGTTGTTTTATGAATTTTTGTGATATTTTATATTTAAAATAAATTGTTTTATTGATTATGATTTATTTCGGGATTACCACAGTTCTTTTTTTTATTGAATTCTCAGTCGAGCTTTGTGATGTTTAGAATTTGTAGGTCGTTCCAGCGTCTAATCAGACCAGGCCTGTAATCAGTTACATATCTGCCTGAGACATAACTGCATGCTGAGTTTTGCAGACAATTCTACCTTGGTGCATTATTTTTTGTCAATGAGTGTATTTTGCAACTTTTGTGTAATTTATTCTCCAAATGCCAAAATTATCTTCCCGTTTTTTCTGATTATAACAGATGTTACTTATATCTCTCCACAGACCCACTGAGTTTTCCCATGGGAACAACGTGCCGCAATATATGTATCCTTTTTTCAAAAGTGTTTGTCCTTGTTGTTTCCTCTTTTCCTTCCTGTAATTATGATACCACTTTTTTCAGCCTTGACCCGGTATACATTGAGTGGGGACTTATTCACGTATATATGATCTATAGATGGTAAGAGATAATACAGTAGGTGGATATCATTACAGAGGTCACATCGAAAATAGCATACTATAAGTCAAATGGCCCTTAGATAAATAACTATTAAATATCCTTTTTCCCCCCTTTTTTTCTTATTTTCTTCCATTATTTTCTTCCATCTTTTCCTATTTATGTACAACTCTAGTAGTGTTATTCAGTATATATATATCTATAACAGAATATTCCTTAATATACATAAAACAACGAATCTCTAAACATACTATACAGCTCCTTTTTGTACCCTTTTGTGTTGTCCGACTGTGTTTTTTGTACTCTATGCTACTCTGGTTGCGCTCCACATACGGAGTACTTCCGGCCGGTGGAACGCAACTTCCGGTCCCGATGCGTTCCACCTGCCAAATCACTTCCGGTGGGTGAAACGCACGGCGTCCCACATGGTTTCCTGTGAAGGGCCTCCTCCCACAAGGTGGACAGGCTATTTACTCCAGCAGGGAACTGACACAGTACACCCAGGCTCGGACTGGCTTACAGGGGTACAGGGGAATCCCCCGGTGGGCCCCTGAGCAAGGTGGGCCCCTAGTCTCCCACCCCATGCACAAATGGCACATAACACATTAGATTTACTGCACTACATACATATATTCAGTGTACAGCACCTCAAACAGCCGTTGTTATATATAAAAACCTTGTTAGATTATTTATTATATTTGAATGTATCCGTACGGTGGGCCCCCAAAATAAATTTTACTGGAGGGCCCTAGGTACCCCAGTCCGACACTGAGTACACAGGATACTTTTGTGGGCCAGAGCACTTATTTGAGTGTGTTTCTTCTGACCTCTTCTCTAATTGTGGAACAGGTAAGTTCCAATCATGGGAGAATAAGAGTGGCCTATACCCATTGGGGATTTCTATTGATGTTTAGGACAACAGCATATATTCATTGTTTTTATCTGTAGTTTCTTCTAATCTTCGTACCTTATCAAAATAAGGACATATTCACCTCACCTAAATGTCCCTCTTCCTTTTTCCTTAATTAATCTCCAATAGACAAGTGGACCCGTAGTGAATGGATATGACAGATTGTGACCAATATACCTGCAACGCAATATATTTTAATTAATGTTAGTCTAGCTGAATATGTGAATGTATCACTGCCAATATTGTATTCTAGAAGGCTCCAGGATTACAACTTGTGGCCCTGTCTAGGTTTCTCTTTAAAGATCTGGACGCTGAGGTCCATCCTCTATTATATTTAGATATTTGTAATTGACCGTTTGGGTTTATATACAATATGATATGCATATACGTGTAAATATATCTGACAATATCTATATTTCTTATAGTGTCTGACGAAGGCATTTTTGCCGAAAACGTTTACACGCACATCATGGCCGCATGTCATACTTAAAGTGTTAAAATAAATAACACCTCTGATTGATGAAAACAAGATCTTGCTGTGATTTACTTATTTTGCCTCTGCGGCCAGTCATGGTTGATGTGTTCCCCATGCGTCACGTGACCCATTGACGTGATACACGGGGTACAAGTCACTCTTGTGACCTGTCATTGGCTGCAATGTCACAAGGGACACCCATCCAATTAGATATTGTTGAATGGGACCAGAGCCTGGCATTGGGGACCAAAGGAGTCGGAACTCTGCAGCGAGGAGCTGGTAAGGCCGAGTTCACATCACCGCTATATATTTCCATTGTTCTGCTCCATTTGAGGAGCAGAATAATGTAAATAATGGAAGTGCTAGATAGGATACATACAGTTGTGTTCAAAATAATAGCAGTGAGTTTAAAAAAGTGAATAAAGCTCAAAATCCTTCTAATAGCTTTTATTTACATACACACAAATGCATTGGGAACACTACACATTCTATTCCAAATCAAAACATGAAGAAAAATATATAAAATTTCTGTTGTTCCTCTAAAGAAATTGAAGAAAAGTGAATATTAGACTTTTCAAAAAAAATAGCAGTGTTTGTATTCTTCTTTACAAACTCAAACATTCACTATATAAACTGAAAAATGTTTGAAGATTTTGCTTTCCTTTGAATCACTTGACTAATATTTAGTTGTATAACCGCTGTTTCTGAGAGCTGCTGTACATCTGTGTTGCATGGAGTCAACCAACTTCTGGCCCCTGTGATCAGATATTCCAGCCCAGGATGATTGGACGTCATTCCACAGTTCTCTATTTCTTGGTTTTGCCTCAGAAACTGCATTTTTGATGTCACCCCATAAGTTTTCTATTGGATTAAGATCCGGGGATTGGGCTGACCACTCCATAACGTCAATCTTGTTGGTCTGGAACCATGATGTTGCACGTTTACTGGTGTGTTTGGGGTCGTTGTCTTGTTGGAACACCCATTTCAAAGGCATTTCCTCTTCAGCATAAGGCAGCATGACCTCTTCAAGTATTCTGATGTATTCAAACTGATCCATGATCCCTGGTATGCGATAAATAGGCCCAAAACCTTAGTATGAGAAGCATCCCCATATCATGATGCTTGCTCCACCATGCTTCACTGTCTTCACAGTGTACTCAGTGGCGTCTCTAGCTTTCAAATTTTGGGAGGGGCACACTGGGGGCCAGGACAAAAGTAGGGGGGGCAGCTATCACAACGATACATTTACACAAGTATGCTTAGAAATGCTGCAATACTTTACCCAATACCTAAAACCGCAACAGGGAAGAAAAGTCCTGCAGTCTGTGGTTTATAAAAAAAAAACAATCACTCAGATTTCAACATGTCCTAGTTGCCTGTGGATGACACTGTTATAGAGAGGGGGATCTGTGGATGACACTGCTATGGGGGGGATCTGTGGATGACACTGTTATGGAGGGGGATCTGTGGATGACACTGTTATGGAGGGGGATCTGTGGATGACAAATACCGTATATAGCATCTTATGCTATATGTGTCATCCACAGATCCACCCCATGACAGTGTCATCCACAGATCCCTCTCCCTATAACAGTGTCATCCACAGATCCCCCTCCCCATAACAGTGTCATCCACAGATCCCCCTCCATAACAGTGTCATCCACAGATCCCCCTCCCTATAACAGTGTCATTCACAGATCCTCCTTCTCGACGCTCACAGGAGTGTACATTTGACATTTCTAAACTGTAATCCATATCCTGCAGTAACTTTAAATCAGGATTCAGCGGCTGCTCATCTCTACTAGTACCTTAACCTTACACCACTCAGCTAGCTTCGGTAACAGGGCCAGGCTACAGCCTACAGGCACTGCCTGTTAGTTGTTACCGAGCGAGCGCTGATTTCTGCAGGTCAGAGGATACGGATTACAGTTTAGAAGAAATGTACACTCATGTGAGCGGTCCAGACCAGTGGCGGATCCAGAGCCTGGTCTCGGGAGGGGCACTTCCAGATTATTTTCTGTCTGCCGCCACAAAACAATGGTGCTTATAGAACAGACTCCACAGTGTAGAGGTATACTGTATATTGTGTGGCACAGTGTACGCTATATGTGTATAACATAAACATATTTCACATGAAAACTTAGAATTAGTTGGCTTGGCCCTTGGGGATCTCGGACACCACTTCAACACTTGGCTGGGGGCTCGGTGGAGCTGATGTTGTGTTTTATCCTAATGAGAAAGTCTTCATAATAAGGATTTGGAGAAGGGGCAGAGGGATAGCAGAGCGGGGAGAGGCTGGTGCTGCTACTAGGGGGTCATACCATGGGGGAGTAATAAAGCCCCCCCAGTAGAAATAATTCTCCTTATAATGTGACAGTGCAAAAAATACCCCCTTGTAATGCCCTTAGTTAAGCTAATGTCCCCATAGTGCCCCCATAATGTGCCAGTATAAAATACCCCTATATAGTGCCCCCAGTAAATGCCCCCATAGTGCTCCTCTCCCCCCTTCCTCCTAGTGCCCCCATAATGTACCAGTATAAAATGCCCCATATATAGTGCCCCAGTAGATGCCCTCTGTGTCTCCCATAATTTGCCAGTATAAAATACCCCTATATAGTGCCCCCAGTAAATGCCCCCATAGTACTCCTCTCCCCCCTTCCCCATAGTACCCACCATAATGTGTCCCAGTATAAAATGCTACTGTACAGAGCCCCCGATATAAAATACCCCTTCTTTGTGGCCTCAGTAGATGCCCCTATAGTGCCCACCAATAATGTGCCAGTAATAAGTGCCCCCAATAATGTGCCAGTAATAAGTGCCCCCAATAATGTGCCAGTAATAAGTGCCCCCAATCATGTGCCAGTAACAAGTGCCCCCAATCATGTGCCAGTAACAAGAGCCCCCCCATCACGTGCCAGTAACAAGAGCCCCCCATCAAGTGCCAGTAACAAGAGCCCCCCATCATGTGCCAATAATAAGAGCCCCTATCACGTGCCAGTAATAAGAGTCCCCATCACGTGCCAGTAACAAAAGCCCCCCATCATGTGCCAGTAACAAGAGCCCCCCATGACGTGCCAGTAATAATAGCCCCCCCCATGTGCCAGTAATAAGAGCCCAGCCCCCCATCACGTGGCAGTAATAGGAGCCCCCCATCACGTGCCAGTGACAAGAGCCCCCCAATGTGCCAGTAACAAGAGCCCCCCATTACGTGCCACTGACAAGAGCCCCCCAATGTGCCAGTAATAAGAGCCCCCCATCATGTGCCAGTAACAAGAGCCCCCCCATCATGTGCCAGTAACAAGAGCCCCCCCATCATGTGCCAATAACAAGAGCCCCCCATCATGTGCCAGTAATAAGAGCCCCCCTATCATGTGCCAGTAACAAGAGCCCCCCATCATGTGCCAGTAACAAGAGCTCCATCATGTGCCAGTAACAAGAGCCCCCCATCATGTGCCAGTAACAAGAGCCCCCCCAATGTGCCAATAATAAGAGCCCCCCCATCATGTTCCAGTAATAAGAGCCCACCCAATGTGCCAGTAACAAGAGCCCCCATCACGTGCCAGTAATAAGAGCCCCCATCATGTGTTAGTAAAAAGAGTCCCCCATCAAGTGCCAGTAATAAGAGCCCCCCATCATGTGCCAGTAACAAGAGCCCCCCATCATGTGCCAGTAATAAGAGCCCCCATCACGTGCCAGTGACAAGAGACCCCCAATGTGCCAGTAACAAGAGCCCCCCCATCATGTGCCAGTAACAAGAGCCCCCCATCATGTACCAGTATTAAGAGCCCCCCCAATGTGCCAGTAATAAGAGCCCCCCAATCACGTGCCAGTAACAAGAGCCCACCATCACGTGCCAGTAACAAGAGCCCCCCCATCATGTGCCAGTAACAAGAGCCCCCCACTGAGTATACTGTGGCTTGAATTCAGTGTTTGGGGGTCATCTGACAAACTGTCTCCGGCCACTAGACCCAAAAAGAACAATCTTACTTTCATCAGTCCACAAAATGTCTCTTTAGGCCAGTCAATGTGCTCTTTGGCAAATTGTAACTTCTTCAGCACGTGTCTTTTTTTCAACAGTGGGACTTTGCGGGGGCTTCTTGCAGATAGCTTGGCTTCACATAGGTGTCTTCTAATTGTAACAGTACTCACAGGTAACGTTAGACCTTCTTTGATCTTCCTGGAGCTGATTGTTGCCATTTTGGCTATTCTTCTATCCACTCGAATGGTAGTTTTTCGCTTTCTTCCACGTCTTTCAGGTTTCGGTTGCCATTTTAATGCATTTGCGATCATTTTAGCTGAGCAGCCTATGATTTTCTGCACTTCTTTATTTGTTTTCCCCTCTCCAATCAACTTTTTAATCAAGGTACGCTGTTCTTCTGAACAATGTCTGGAATGACCCTGTGGCGAAACCAACCTCGCCACTGGGTTTTGGAGAGGACTGGCTGCTGGCCTCTTGCCCCTGGATTATGGGCCATATACTAACTTTTAAACCCCTGAACCTATTCAAGTGAATTTTGGATAGGTTTGTCCCCAAGTTATACTGTTTAAATTGATGTAAGTTATATGTATGGCCAATGTAAACTCACAAAGTTGTAACAATTTATAATAAGTGTAACTTGTCAGCTTGGGAGGAAAATGCTGGGTTTGTTTCTATTGTGCCATTGTGTGTTTAAATGGTGATGTCTGTTCTGTTGTCCTCACATGTGTATTGGCGATCTCCCTTTGTCCTCAGAGATAATTGGATTGCTCCTCAGGTTGTCTCCGGGACAGAGAGGAGGAGACCATGATGCATTGTGGGGATATGTTGTCCTATGTCACAGTCTTCATTCTGGTCCTCTGGGGGCGTCAACGATTGGTTGCTGTAGTTACATTGTATGTGTTGTAAATTACTGATTGGTTGTATTTCAAACCCCTGTGGGCAGTACTATGTTTGTGGTTTATGAATAAAAGAGGCTGTACGTGAAGTACAGTCAGACCACTGCTTGACCCTCAACACGGAGCCTTGTCTCGTTATTGGGGGGATCCGCTGTATGCTGTTACAGACTGATTGCCAGAAGTGTAAGCTGATTCCTGTTCGTCTGCTAGCAGCTATTCGTGAGGTTCCAGTTTGGAGTGCTACTTTGTATCCAGTTCAGGAGTTTGGTGTTCTGCAGTAGCTGTGCCTGTCTCTCAGAAAAGGGGCTTATCGCCTAAACGGATTTTAACCCCTTGTCTGCTGAAACGGTCCGTTACAGACCCATTTTCCTCTGAATTTCTGAGAGAAATGCACTGTAACCAGCATGTACAACATTTGCTGCCTTCCTTCCTCACTCATTGAACTCCACACTGCTATTATTTTGAACATGCCCCTTTCAATAAGTGATTGAATTACAGAGAATCCACAGCATACATGTTATGACTGTTGGGTCTGTTGGGTTTCTATTACTCCACTACACCTGCTAGTAAATTATTTGCCATGTAGAAATATCATTTCTACCAAAAACAGTGATTGATCAGGTTAGTGATGTCTGACTGCTATTATTTTGAACACAACTGTAACTGACCCGAACATGTCTGGTGACTTGGGGTGCGCAGCCCCTTCAAAAGGGGTTGTGCGCTAATTTCCAGACCACTCAGACTGGCGGGACCCCTGTTGGTGAGCATACTTACCTAATCTTCGGTGCTGTCCCGTTCACTCCCCGACCTCTGCTGCCTGTCTCAAGTCCCTCCATGTAAACTCCCTGTTTGACGCCACTGCAGCCAATCACTGGCCGCTGCTCCTCTTGCGCATGACGCAAGGGGAACAGATCACTGCTGTGGCTGTAGCGGTGTCAAAGCGGAAATTTCCATGGAACTACCCGATACAGGGAGCGAACGAACCGGGACCAGATCTCCAGTCGGACAATTAGTGCACAACCCCTTTAATAGTTTTCTCTCCCTTTATGCTCCACTCCTAATGTCCCGGCCATATCCTACCACTACCTTTACATGTAATGTTTCCTCACTGGAAAAAAATAAAAGCTGCAGGTGAACACACGCTCAGAATTCAGCGCCTTGAGGTAATTTTTGGGTTAGTTCGCCACAAAGACAAGTGCCTTGTACATGTAAGGACTCCTCTCCCCCAGGAGCAGCCGCCAGTGACCCCGGCCTCAGATAGGACAGCGCTCCTAGCCTTCAGCCTGCCCTATGGGATGAATAATGGAGGTGCTCTGTGGGGAGGCCTCAGGAATGCGGCCTCCTCCTGACTCACGGAAAGCCGGTGACACAAGGCGGAGGACTTTGCCCTCCCCAGGTGCACGACATGACTCGCTCCTCAGTCACAAGAGGGAGTCAGGAAAAAAAAAAAAGAAGTTTATTTATGAAACTGGAGCGAGGCCCCGCCCATCTGGGAGGTCACACCTCTATGGCTTCCACCAGGGAGGGGACACAGGTGTACAGAGTGTCCAGGGGAGACAGGGAGGCAGCAGGCTGAGTGCGCTGGAGGAGCCGCCTGGTAAAGCCACACACACTGGAAGACGTCTTCTCTGCTGCAGCGCCCCGGGCCCTTCGCTGCCCCGTCTTCTCCAGTAGGAGCTGATTAACCCCCTGCCCGCCGGCGCGCTCTAGGACCATGGGCTCCACAGCATCGTGTAGAGGATTGTTTATTACGGGCTGCTTCCTGGCACTGCTCCTGGTGAGTGCTTCCCCTTTAAGTGACCGGGCTCCTTTATTATTCCTCCTGTCAGTGGACATAGCTAGGGGTTCTGGAGAGGTTTGTGTCTCTGACCCGTGGGAATAGCTGCTGGATGGCGGGATCCTTCCCGATCTGCCACCTCTTCTAGGGTGTGTTCTGTCCTTCACATTAGTTATAGTAGTAAGTAATAGTAGAAGACTGGTGTAGCAGAGCTGGCCGGGTATGCGAAGTAATTCCACATGTTACACGTTTTACATACAGTTTTAAATATTAGGAATTATCTTATTATTTTAAATGACACAGATTAATATACATATTTATTACATATTCTTATGAATGACACCCTTTATTACATATTATAAATATACATACTATAAATGATTACATTATACAGCATGGCGTGTTCTTCATGAAGGGTTTGACAATTGACGGCCGGCCTCCCATGTTCTGCTGACCACCAGGCTAAACAGAAACCCAACCCCGGTGTATAGCAGAGCTGAATGTGTGATTTATCCCCTGGATGTGTCTGTATTACAAGTGCCTTTAAAATACAGTAAGACACATGTCAGTGTTTGATCAGTGATTCTGAGCCTGCAGAGAGATAAGGTTATACCGGAAAGATTCGCATCCGTTCTGTATTTTGGCCCTGCACTTGGTTTTGGGTCACAATCACTGATCAAACACTGACGTATGAAACGGCCTAATTCCCAGGTAAAACCACAGATCTTGACAAACCCGGCACTGCTACATCTGAACGTTCCCCGTGGATTTGTGAAAGCTTGTACAGGGTTTAGGCTCCATTCACACTTCCGTGGTGTGTTGCGGACCCGCAAATTGCGGATCCGCAACACGCCCGCCTGTCACCCCTATAGAAATACCTATTCTTGTCCACATCTGCTGCCCCATAGAAATGAATGGGTCCGCAATTCCGTTCCGCAAAATGTGGAACGAAATTGCGGATGTGTGAATGGCCCCTTAGTATTGTGACTTCCCGTCTGAGTATGTGTCATGTTTGCTTCTTGTATTCTAGGCAGAGGTTAATGTGTGCCAGGGCTTAACCCTATGTTTGCCGACTGGCTGAGGTTAAGAGATCCGTTACTGCTGGGAAGGAGTACGGTTACTATGTGCTTCTCTAAGATCCTTAGTGTGCGGTTTTATTTATTTTTTTATATATATTACTACTTTGATATAACAGTAATAGAAGGTCACGTATCGCTAGTCTCAGTTGTCTGGCCGGTTATAGGTGAAGGGTTCTCCGTTTTTTAGGTACAGATAGTGAGGGTTGTAATGGCAAGGCATCGAATAAGAGCTTCCTGGCGACACTGGTTCTAGTGCAAACAGTGGAGGAGACCCAATATACACCCGTTTCTGTGCTTCATGTTCTAGTCATCTTCCTATTGAAGACTTCTTGATACATGAGCTCCATTATGTATGTCTTGTAGACGGGTTCCTCAGGGACCACCTGCCGGCCATGTTTTCAGGACTTCCTTAGTATTGAGCAGGTGATCTAATTAGTGTCAGTGCATCAGGACTTACCTCAGGTATTCATTCTGCAGGATATTCTCAAATCATGACTGGTAGGTGGGTCCCGAGGACCGGAGGTGAGGAATACTGTCTTAGGCCTCACTCACACATCAGTGATTGGGAGCCAAAACCAGGAGTAGAGCCTCCACAGACATAAGGTGTAAGGGAATGATCTGTATCTGTTCCATGTTTAGAGCCGCACCTGGTTTTGGCTCAAAATCACTGATGGAAATCACGGACCAAACACTGATGTCTGAATGAGGCATTATAGGACATGTTCCACGCCTCAAGAGCTTCAGTTAGGACTTGTTACTAGGGCCTCTTGCACACGACCGTATGGCTTTTTTAGTATTTTGCGGAATGGAACAGCTGGCCCCTGATAGAACAGTACTGTCCTTGTCCGGACAATAATAGGACATGTTCTATCTTTGAACGGAAATACGGAAAGCATACGGAGTACCTTCCGTTTTTTTTGCGGATCCATTGAAATGAATAGTTCTGTATACGCTCCGTATATGGAACGCAAAAAACGGGAAAAAAAAAACTGTGTGCATGAGCCCTAATGCCTGCTGGAGATATAGTGAAGACCTTAAGGGTAGGTTCACATGGAGATTTTTGGAGCTGGTTTGAGGCAGGTTTTCCTTCAGGTTTTTCCAGTAGTGGATCCAGCCGGAAGGAGAAGTAAAAGCCCTTCCTCTATATTTCCAGTTCATTTGGAATCTTCTTCTGGTTTTGGCTGAAAAGACCTGAAGGGAAATCTGCCTCAAAACCTCCTCCAGAAATTCCGTGACCTTACTGTGAGTTGGTTTCCACTGAGTTTTTTTATACAGATTTTCCTGAAGGTTTTCAGCCAAAGCCAAAAATGAATCCTGCTGGAATAAGAAGTAGAGGTCCTCCTTTGATATTTCTGATTCCTTTTCCATCCACTTCTGGCTTTGGCTGAAAAACCTGGAGAAAACCTCCTAAAGACTCGGTGAGAACCTACACCAAGCCGGCCGTGTTCCTTCTGCTAAAGTTCTAGCTTCTGCATTTCTTGATCTTCCTTGTAGATCTATTCATATTGTGGTAGAAGAAGACACTACAGATGACAAGAGACTTTGGTCGAGCGTTATCTGATTTTTGTAAGGATGTCACCCTTCATTTTACATGTAACTAGTCATGGTATGTTGTGTATCTGTGTACATCTGAGGATCAGCTAAATGTACATATGGGGAATGAGAATTTCTGAAGCGAGCTTTACGTGGGCCTGCATTGTTGAATTTGGGGCGAGCTTTACGTGGGCCTGCATTGTTGAATTTGGGGCGAGCCTTACGTGGGCCTGCATTGTTGAATTTGGGGCGAGCTTTACGTGGGCCTGCATTGTTGAATTTGGGGCGAGCTTTACGTGGGCCTGCATTGTTGAATTTGGGGCGAGCTTTACGTGGGCCTGCATTGTTGAATTTGGGCGAGCTTTACGTGGGCCTGCATTGTTGAATTTGGGGAGAGCTTTACGTGGGCCTGCATTGTTGAATTTGGGGAGAGCTTTACGTGGGCCTGCATTGTTGAATTTGGGGAGAGCTTTACGTGGGCCTGCATTGTTGAATTTGGGGAGAGCTTTACGTGGGCCTGCATTGTTGAATTTGGGGAGAGCTTTACGTGGGCCTGCATTGTTGAATTTGGGGAGAGCTTTACGTGGGCCTGCATTGTTGAATTTGGGGAGAGCTTTACGTGGGCCTGCATTGTTGAATTTGGGGAGAGCTTTACGTGGGCCTGCATTGTTGAATTTGGGGAGAGCTTTACGTGGGCCTGCATTGTTGAATTTGGGGAGAGCTTTACGTGGGCCTGCATTGTTGAATTTGGGGAGAGCTTTACGTGGGCCTGCATTGTTGAATTTGGGGAGAGCTTTACGTGGGCCTGCATTGTTGAATTTGGGGAGAGCTTTACGTGGGCCTGCATTGTTGAATTTGGGGAGAGCTTTACGTGGGCCTGCATTGTTGAATTTGGGGAGAGCTTTACGTGGGCCTGCATTGTTGAATTTGGGGAGAGCTTTACGTGGGCCTGCATTGTTGAATTTGGGGAGAGCTTTACGTGGGCCTGCATTGTTGAATTTGGGGAGAGCTTTACGTGGGCCTGCATTGTTGAATTTGGGGAGAGCTTTACGTGGGCCTGCATTGTTGAATTTGGGGAGAGCTTTACGTGGGCCTGCATTGTTGAATTTGGGGCGAGATTTACGTGGGCCTGCATTGTTGAATTTGGTGCATCTTTGATTTTGTCTGAAGACGTTACTCCAGGTTTTCTTTACCACCTGCTCCCCCTGCTGGTGCTGGAGTGAACTTGCAACTTCCTAATTTCTTAAATCTGACCTACACCTTTTTATTGTTATCAGTACTGGATCGGGTAGTGTAATATCACAAAAAGTTGCAAATGTTTGCATGAAGAAGCTCAAAAAGTTGCAAAAGCCAAAATTCATCTCGAGGGTCACGTAGCAGGGTCATTCCTTTGAATCGGATCATAGAGCTAGAAGGTCTGACAGCTATGGCTTGTTCTGCTTAGTAGACAATATGGAGGTAAAGCGCCTTCCTTTGTACTGAACAGCCGAGCTGCAATCTTGTATTTTAATGCTGCAATGGTCGTCCAGCTTTCATGGTTATTAAGGAGGATCAAATACTCTTGTATATTAGGGAGTTTCCTGTACAGCAGTTGCCTAATCTACTTCTATTACCTTTTGTTGCTTCCTGAAAGAGAGGGATGATAGGGCCGGGTGGTGATGGGGGAGTCTCATTCTCCGCTGTTCTGTAGGCACCTGTTAAAAGCAGTTTGAGGCTTCAATTACATGCAAAAAATAAAAATGCCATTTTTATTCAGATAGATTTTTAGCATGATTTTTTGCAGACTATGAGAAGCCTGTGGGGAAACACGCCATACCCAGAGCATCTTGTGTTAAAAAGACAAAAACACTCGATAAATGCAAAAATACGAAAAAAAGAAAAATATCACAAACACAAAAAGCCTTGTTTGTAGTGGGTTTATTATTTCCCCATTGGATTTCAGCAAACTTTTGGTAAGTGTTTTTTTTTTTTTTTTGCAAAAAAAAAAAAAGAATAAAAAGCCAGGAACAATGTAATATTTTCATCAAAAACTTAACTCGGAGGGGAATTGGTTTCAGTGATAAAATGCCCCCATTAGTGTTCTGTCGTCTGAACCCACTGAACGCCAAGATTTGCCAATTTAGTTTTGTTTGCATTCTTTCTCTGCCCTCCCCATAGAATACACATACATGTTCAGCTAAGTGTATGGAGGAGTTTGGAGAGAGTTGTTGGCCAAACGATTAAGGCCTCATGCACACAACCAGTGCCCATATTGCAGCCTGCAAACAGCAGGTCTGCAATATACGGGCACCGGCCATTTGTGCACCACATCAAGGATGCGAACCAATTCACTTGAATGGGTCTGCGATCCGGAAGGTGCGGACTGGAGGCACGGGACCCCACGGAAGCACTCCGAAGTACGTGTCTCTGCACAGCAAAAAAAAAGTAGTGCATGCACTACTTTTTTTGTGGTGCGGACCATCAGATGTGGATCGCAGACACCATTCAAGTGAATGGGTCCTGCACCCATATACGTTGGCCCTATGGTCGGTTCCCGTGTATTGCGGACCACAACTTGCGGTCCGCAGCACGGGCCTGGCCGGAACAAGTTCATGAGCATGAACCCTAAGGCCTCTTTCACAAGGGTGTTGCAAGTGAGGGCTGGATGTGATGCAGGTGCGTGCGTTCAGGGAAAATCGAATTTCAGTCAGTTTTGACCGCAATTGCGTTCCGTTCAGTTTTTTTCATCGCGAGTTCAATGCGTTTTGAGTGAGAAAAAACTGAATTTGGTACCCAGACCCGAACCCGGACTTCTTCACTGAAGTTCGGGTTTGGTGTTCTGTAGATTTTATTATTTTCCCTTATAACATGGTTATAAGGGAAAACAATAGCATTCTGAATACAGAATGCTCAGTATAATGTCAATTGAGGGTTAAAAAAATAATAAAAACAAATCTCACCTCATCCACTTGATCGCGCAGCCGGGATCCTCTTCTTTGTTCTTCTTGAAGGACCTGCAAAAGAACCTTCGCTGACGTCATCATGCTTACCATGTGGTGAGCGCGGTGACGTCAGCGCAAGTCCTGCTGAATGAAGATAGAAGGACCTTCTATCTTCATTCAGCAGGACCTTCGCTGACATCACCGCGCTAACCATGATGACTTCAGCGAAGGTCCTTTTGCAGGTCCTTCAAGAAGAACAAAGAAGAGGATCCCGGCTGCGCGATCAAGTGGATGAGGTGAGATTTGTTTTTATTATTTTTTTTAACCCTCAATTGACATTATACTGAGCATTCTGTATTAAAGAATGCTATTATTTTCCATTAAAACCATGTTATAAGGGAAAATAATAAAGTAAATGGGATCCCGGGTCATACATCCCTCGTCTCCTTAGCAACCATGAGTGAAAATCATACCGCATCCGCACTTGCTTGCTGATGCTTGCGATTTTCACGCAGCCCCATTCACTTCTATGGGGCCTGCGTTGCGTGAAAAACACAGAATATAGAACATGCTGCGATTTTCACGCAACGCACAAGTGATGCGTTAAAAACATCGCTCATGTGAACAGCCCCAGTGAAATGAATGGGTCAGGATTCAGTGCGGGTGCAATGCGTTCACCTCACGCATTGCACGCGTGCGGAATACTCGTCCGTGTGAAAGGGGTCTAACTCTAGCAGCCAATTTAGGTGGCCATACACATTGGCCAGTCATTTCTATGGGAGTTTGGAGAAGAGCAGAGTAAGTATGCCTGCTGGGAGTTGTAGTTTCACAACAGCTGGAGTGCTGGAGGTTGCCTACCCCTGACCTAGACCCACCCACACATTTTAGTACATGTTGGCTTTTTCAGTTGTTCAAACCGTCTATACGTGTTCAATGACCTTGGACAAACAATATTTTTGGATATATTTAAAAGAACGTTTTCTCACCAAAAAATGGTTCATTGACCAGCATGGCCGACTCCTTTACAGAACATGATGGTTTTTTATTTGTGGGCTAAAACGATCCTTGGTTGTTAAAGGTCACCAAACGGATGGTCATTTTCATTCAAATCATCTGTTTTTATCAACTTTGCATTTTTGTGTTTGGCCAACTTTTACAGTTGCCCTCCATTGCCAATTTTTATAGACCTTAATGGAGACCGATTGAAAAATGTAGAAGACATGGAATGTGTTGGCACTACATAAAGAATAATACTGGCTGTTCTTGATCTTGAAATATATTACATAATAATTACTAATATCTTTAATCGGATGTCTTTAACTAGATGTTAAGGAACTAAAACTAGACCTTCTTTAGGTTCTCTGTGTTGAATAATGGTCACCAAGTGCGGAGGACCTCAATGTTAATTTCGAGGGCTTGTGGTGGCAGGGGTGTTTGTATTTGGTGTAGACCTGGTGCAGAATAGAAGGCGAGACCACAGAAGCCTTTTTCTCTTGTTTTATGAAAGTGTCTTAAAGGGAACCTGTCACCAGGATTTTGTGTATAGAGCTGAGGACATGGGTTGCTAGATGGCCACTAGCACATCCGCAATATCCAGTCCCCATAGCTCTGTGTGCTTTTATTGTGTAAAAAAAACCCGACTTGATACATATGCAAATTAACATAAAAGAGTCATATCTTACTTGTGTGACCAGAGAAGAGTCATATTTCCAAGCTCTGACTCATCTCAGGTTAATTTGCATATGTATCAAATTAGTTTTTTTTAAACAATAAAAGCACACAGAGCTATGGGGACTGGGTATTGCGGATGTGCTAGCGGCAATCTAGCAACCCATCTCCTTAGCTCTATACCCAAAATCCCGGTGACAGGTTCCCTTTAAGAAATAGATTGAGAAACGCTGAATGCTCTGAAGAACCTATTGAGTTGTGTGCTCCTTTGTTCCATGAATAGGTAGTAAAGCGAGCTGTTCCTGTAAGACGGGGAAATGCTGATTTACTACTTCTCATGACCCCTAACATAGGTTAATGCAGGAATACAAGCACTCGGTCACAGGAATGTGGGGGGTGGGCGCTTGGGAAAGCAGAATGGCAAGAAGATTAGTTTGTGATAAAATAGCTTTATTGCCCTCCCCATTTCTTTTGGAGGAGTTTAAGATTTATAGGATATTCTAAATGATTTGAACAACAGTAGCAGGTTTAATATATTCTGATAAAGACAATGACGTAATACAAAATCCTTAGTGCCCCTGACATTTTATGGGGGACAGCATGAAACAGCACATTACTTGTATGTACGGATTATCCACAATGAATGCCTTCCCATAATCCGCTGATATTATATGTCGTATATTCAGTAAAAGCGTTGGGCAAGATCTGTGTAGTCACAATAAAAAAAAGAGACAAAGGCGGAAGCGAAACGGCTCTTTGGCAAAACAACAATGAAAACTGATCTTTATGGGCAAGGTTACCTTTTCAAACTGGTGGAAGTCGTATGATACTTAGTAGTGCACAGAAAAAGTGCTAGCGAGGCAGGAATAAGTACCGTAGGTATGTTATTCTAGGCATATTATCATTATTTTTATTATGTGTTACTGTTATCATGACTAATACACATTGTTTATTAGATTATTATTATTTTTATTTTAGCCATTGCTCGTCTTGGGAAAGCCATGCCACAAACTGAAGTTCACAGTACCACCTGTTATCCAATCAGGAGCTGTAGTTGGCCAAGGTGAGTGGTTTTCTGCCCTTCAGTCTATTCCAATACATTTAGTGATGGTCTACTGCTACCTCCCACGTGTGGTTTCATTTACAGGGGCATTCTTAGCTCAGCCTTTCATAGCCAAGATGGAATAACCACAGTAAGCACTGGCTGAGGGTGGCCACAGTTATGGAATCATCTGAGAGTCCAGCACCCAGTCGTTTCATTAAGAGGTCCATTCACACGTCCGTAGTTCTGGGTCTGCATCTGTTCCAGAATCCCGCAAAACAAATAGAGCATGTCCTATTCGTGTCCGCGGACAAGGCATTTCTATCATAGGGCCGGTCATGGGTGGGCAGCAAAATGTGTTAATGGAACCTTTCTCTTTTAGCAGTCAATGAATGCTACTCTGTTTCTGGTAACTTGAGACTTAGGGCTCGTTGTTTTTGCGTGTCCATTCCATTATTTTGCGGCCCATATGTGGAACCAGTCACTTCAATGGGGTCGCAAAAAAATGAAAATTACTCCATGTGCATTCATGCCGTTCTGCAAAAAAAATAAAATAGAACAAGGATAGAACTGTTCTATTAGGGGGGCGGACGTTCCGTTCTGCGGAATGCATACGGCCGGTATCCATGTTTTGCGGATCTTTAATTTGTGGACCGCAAAACATCCAATGGTTGTGTGCATGGGCTGTTACGGGAACAGCAAAGTTTGCGTTGGTGCACTGTGTAGTGCATATTCACTGCTATTGGAAGTAATGAAAACAGCAGACTGCCAGCCAGGGGAGGCGGACTTATGGAAATGAACAAGTTGCTGCTACTTTAAGACCTTAAAGGGGCTATCTGGTCCCATAATTATTTTTTTTTTAATCTGAATGCAGTACCCCAAACATTGTGTATTCTGCCCCAAATCCCTATTTTTCGCATCGGCAGTTTCCTTCCCCTGTTCTCTGCAACAGCTGCTCTGGACAGGATGTTTACATGCAGAACTTCCTGTTTTCATCTGCTTCCTGCTGGGTTCACAAACCCTGAGAAACATTACTCAGCAAAGTATCCTTGGTTTACAGTACTAGGCAAACCCAGCAGGAAGCTAAAGAAAACAGGAAGTTCTTCATGTAAACATCCGTCCCAGAAGCAGTGATGCTGGGAACAGGTAAAGTGCTAACATCTAAAACAGGTATTTGTGGTAGAATTAAGCAGTGTTTGGAGCACTAAATGCAAATTAAAATAATTATGAGCCTGGAGAAGCCCTTTAATGAATTGCTCTTTCTTTTATGATTATGGGATAGGATGCAGCAAAAATACACTGGGATGCAGCAGAAATACAGTGATGCATTTAGGGTGCCGGTACACGGCGTGTTCTGGCCGGAGGATATGCATGTGGATGACTGCTTATCGCCGGGCTTCATCATACTTGCTATTTCAAGTAATATGTGGATCCTGCAGGCGGGGCCACACCAGACCGTGTAGTTGTTCATCTGAACATACTCATGATGTTTGATACATTTAGGGGTTGTCTCACTTCAGTAAGTGGCATTTATCATGTAGAGAAAGTTAATACAAGCCACTTACTAATGTATTGTTATTATCCATGTTGCTTCCTTTGCTGGGTGGATTAATTTTTCCATCACATTATACACTGCTCGTTTCCATGGTTATGACCACCCTGCAATCCAGCATCGGTGGCCGTGCTTGCACAATATAGGAAAAAGAACTAGCCTATGTGCGCTGCCATGGTCCTGGCCACCATAGAGGCTGACGCTTTTTCCTACGGTGTGCAAGCACGACCACCACTGATGGACTGCAGGGTGGTCTGTAACCATGGAAACGAGCAGTGTATAATGTGATAGAAAAATGAATCCAGCCAGCAAAGGAGGGAATATGGATAATAACAATACATTAGTAAGTGCCTTGTAGTAACTTTCTCTACATGATAAATGCCACTTGCTGCAGTGAGACAACCCCTTTAAGCTTAACCAATCAGCTTTCTATGTTGGTGAATTTTGCTAGTTATGAGCAGATTTTATGCCCATTTAAAAGGACCCAATTGGTGGTGTCTATACATTTATATGACATTATGAAGTACTGCTAACGTCCAAAACCAGGATTGTATAGTAAATACTACAAACCAATGATAACCCAAACAGCATGATCTTCAAATAAACCTTCCCTTGTTACGAAACATTTTAAAAGGAATTACCAGTGCTTGTACCAGGAAAGAGCAACTGGTGTTCTGGTTACAATAAGTTATCCCCTATGACAAGGACAGGAGATAACAGATTGGTGAGGGTCCTTCTGCTGGGACCCCCACCGATTGCAAGAACAGGGTTTCCGTACCCCGTGCTGCCGCTGTATTAATTTCTATGGGAATTCCAGAGATAGCCGAGGGCTGTACTCGACTATCTGTGGAAAACCGATAGAAATGAATGGAGCGGCTTTGCGCGTGTCCGATCAGCCACTCTATTGATTTCGGGGGTTTTGGCTGCAGGGGGTAAGCGGCCCCCGTTTTTGTGATTGGTGGGAATCCCGGCAGTAGGACCCCCACTGATCTAATAGTTATCCTCTTTCCTGTGGATATACCCCTTTTAATATAGTTGCTAATTTCCAAACCACTTTGAGCATTGAGGGTTGTTTCATCTGGTTTAGGCCTCTTTCACACTACCGTATGGCTATTTCAGTGTTTTGCAGTCCGTTTTTCACGGTTCCGTTGTTCCGTTTTATTGTTTGTTGTGTTTCCGTTTGGCATATACAGTATACAGTAATTACATAGAAAAAATTGGGCTGGGCATAACATTTTTAATAGATGGTTCCGCAAAAACGGAACTGATACGGATGCATTTCCGTATGTGTTCCGCTTTTTTTGCGGACCCATTGACTTGAATGGAGCCACGGAACGTGATTTGTGGGCAATAATAGGACATGTTGTATCTTTCAACGGAACAGAAAAACGGAAATACGGAAACGGAATGCATACGGAGTACATACGGAGTTTTTTTTTTTTTGCGGACCCATTGACTTGAATGGAGCCACGGAACGTGATTTGTGGGCAATAATAGGACATGTTGTATCTTTCAACGGAACAGAAAAACGGAAATACGGAAACGGAATGCATACGGAGTACATACGGAGTTTTTTTTTTTTGCGGAACCATTGAAACAAATGGTTCCGTATACGGACCGTATATGGAACGCAAAAAACGGCCCGCAAAACGGAAAAAAAAAATGGTAGTGTGAAAAAGGCCTAAGGGTAACGCCAATTCTCTCAATGTAATATGAAGCCCATGCCCCCACCTTTTATATCAAGTTGTCACAATTCTAGTGACACATGCCAACCAAACATGGATCTCTCATAGCAAAATAACTAATATGGATGTCGATTACTAGGTGAACTTTATATGATAGTGCTTTATTTATTTACCTTTTGAAGCCCTTTAAGTCTTTTGTATGTAGAGGTCCTCTCTTCTAATTCTGGCTGTTTTTTATTCACTAGTAAACTTGAAATCCTGTATGTATCCCGATTACGTTCTCGGAGAAACAAACAGTCCTGATTTTATTGTTAAAAAGGAGGATTCCCATTATGTCATATATTCTACCAAGAAAATTACAATGCCCGATCATGCCTTGTCATTTGGGATTATTCTGAAGGATAAAGTTTTCTTGACTGAGAAGATTATTCACGTTAAACTTGTATCTGAAGCAAAGGTAATTTTCACTATTTTCTGCCATTTACATTTTGAACTTGCATGGCAAGTAGTGGCAGCGTCTTGGGTTGTTCCTAGAAATGCCCTCAGATGCTGTAATCTGGTGTTGTTAAAAGGTGGCGGTGATCCATAGGCGCCCAAATGCAACATTACAATATCTTTGTATTAAAGCAGTGTGCACACTTTCTATGATCTGATCTACTTGTCATTAAAAGGGTTTTCTGAGATTAATTTTTTAATATTTTTTTTAACCGATAACCGAACCTCGGGATAGGTAATCCGTATCAGATTGGTGGGGTTCTGACATCCGGGACCCCCTGCCGATCAGCTGTTTGGGAAGGCATTGGGGCTTACACAAAGCTGTACATTGTATAGCGGCTCTGATTGGTATCGCAGCTCAGCCCCATTCTCTTCAATAGGGCTGAGCTGCACCTAGGCAAAGGTGGAGAAGGCCACAACGCTACTGCAGGCACTGATTGGCGGGGGTCCTGGGTGTCAGACCTCCACCGATCAGATACTGATGACCTATCCTGAGGATAGGTCCATCAGTTAAATAATCCCGGAATGATTTCTTGGCTCATTGCAATGAAATGTTGGGAATGTAGTGCCAAGAACAGTCTCTACAGAATATTTAGATCACTCATACAGCCAAGTTCGATAACCTTATACTAGAAAACTGCCATCTAATCTACTCCATATTGTTTATAGAAAGTACCTCTGAATTGGAGACAGCCATGCCGACTAACACAGAAAAAGTGCTTAGGGAATTTTCTTTAAATTTGTGTGTAGCTAATGTATAAAAGTACATGTAAAACATAATTATTATTTTTTATTGTGTGCTGTTTGTTAATGTGTGTTCTGCTTTTTTCAGGCTGGCAAAACCAGGCATGTCAGAGAACTACTATTAAAGCGTACAAAAAGAAGATGGGCCCCTATACCCTTTTCAATCATGGAGAACTACGCAGGAAAATATCCATATTTGGTTGAAAAGGTACAGTCTACACAGCTATGAACATACACATGTTAGGGTACTTTCACACTTGCGATTTCTTTTCTACGGTGGGGCTCGATACTGGAAAAGAACTGATCAGTTTTATTCTAATGCATTCTGAATGGAGAGCAATCTGTTCAGGATGCATCAGGATGTCTTCAGTTCAGTCTTTTTGACTTTTCAGGACGGAGATAATACCGTAGCATGCTGCGGTTTTACCTCCGTCCAATATTCCGGAACACTTGCCTGAATGCCAGATCCGGCATTTATTTCCATAGGAATGTATTAGTGCCGGATCCGGCATTCAAATTGCCACATTGACGGATCCGGTATTCCGGTCTGAGCATGCGCAGACCTTTAAAAATGTGAAAAAATAAATACCGGATCCGTTTTGCTGGATGACACCGGAAAAACGGATCCAGTATTGCAATGCATTTTTCTGACAAACTGTATGCAAACGCATGTCATTTTTTCTGACTGAGGCTACTTTCACACTAGCGGCACGGACCTCCGGCATGCTGTTCCGGCGGGTGAACAGCCTGCCGGATCTGTCCTGCCGCTAGTGACTGTGTGCCTCCGGACTGCTGCTCCGTCCCCATTGACTGTAATAGGGGAGTTCTGGTGAGGCACGGAAAAAGGCTGCCGGAATCAAACTACGCAAGTGTGAAAGTAGCCTTAGAAGCTCCATTTTCCTGATGAATGGATGTTTGGCTTTGCCTGCTAACATTTCCTTACTTTTGAGTTCACCAAATCTTCTTGAAAAGCTTTGCAGTTCAGTACCAGTGTTAATAAACCCATGTAGACACCTAAGGACTTTTTCACTCGAGCGAGTTTTCCATCCAGATGCGATCTGTGTTGTGCATGCATAGCATCCGTACGGAATTCTGACCCATTCATTTTAAAGGGTCTGTGTATGTTTTTCATGCATGAGGAAAAATCGCAGCATGATCTGTACTGTGCGTTCTTCATGCAGCCCTGGCTCCATAGAGGTGAATGGGGCTTGTGTGAAAAACGGAAGGCATCCGGAAGCAATGTGTTTTTTCACTGATGGTTGTTATGAGATGTAGATTATTGTTCTCCAGTTTTTCTTCACGCGGAGACAGAAAAAACGCACACATCGCAGAAATCAAAACAGATCCTGACCCCATCCGTATCACTTGTGTGAAAGAGGCCTTACCTCTACCTGACTGCTCTGCTATCTCTGCAGCCTCTGGGCCAGGTGTGGTGATGTTTAGGCTAAGTGCAGAGGTTGCAGAGAGCGCTGAGCCTCTAGGTGTAATGGCAACCCCCTTATTGCTCCTAGAGGCTCATTTTCATATATTAAAACATAATTTTTCTCATCAACGTGGACACATGAACATGGGACTAAAGCCTCATGTACACGTCCGTGAAACACGGACCGTGTGATACCGGCCTGGATTTATTCTGAGTGCAGGAGCGCACGGCGTCATTGGTTGCTAGGACGCCGTGCGCTTCCTGCTGCCGCCGCAGTACGGTGATACACTATAGTGCCCAAGGCACACAGTGACCATTTATTATCATCATTTATCTTCCTATGGAGGGAAATTGGAGAAGTGCCACAGTTCTAAATGCAACCTATATCATTTCTCCTGCAGATCCAATCTGACACCCAGTTAGATTACGAAATTCTATACTCCATCTCTGGGAGCGGAGTAGATCAGCCGCCCATTGGATTGTTTACAATAAATCAGAAAACCGGGGATATCTATGTCAATGGACCAGTTGATCGTGAAGAATACCCATTTTTCCAGGTATGTTCCAGGTATTTCAGAGTACATCTTTAATACATTTTGTCTTTCAAATCCTAACCGTTTTCAGGATCTATGCTTGCAATTACTAAATGAAAACATTTTCTAGTTTACAGCCAGAGGTTGAAAACCTGTCCTAACGATTTTGCTGGTAACACGGGTATTGCCAGGGCATATTCTTTTTTAGGTCTGATACACATAAGTGTTCATGCACCTGTATCAGTCATTTGGATATAAAGAGGATGAGTTTTCAGTCTTTGGATGTAAGCAGTTAATGTTTACATTGACCCACTGCAAGCAGAGATATTGAAAACTGTGAGGAATTGAAACACAAATTGCATCATAAAGTTGCTTCACTTTCATTAAAGGGGTTTTCCAGGCTTTTACTATTGTTGACCTATCCTCCGGATAGGTCATCAATATCAGATCAGTCGGGGTCCGACACCTAGCACCCCCGCCGATCAGCTGTTTGAGGAGACGGTGCGCACGTGCCATCTCCCTTCTCTCTCCTGGCTCACCGCTGCTGTCTATGGTCACTTGGGGAATCACTGTGTGTTAACGTTAAGTAATTTTGAGGACAGCATGCATATCGTTGGACTCCCTAAGAGCAAAGGATCAAGCATTTTTTAACCCTTTAAGGATGACTGTTATACATGTACAGCGGAAGTCTGGGGTTTAAAAATGGTGTCCAAGTTTCTGCAGTTTTAAAGGGCTTCTGTCACCCCAAAAACACATTTTTTTTCATTTTGGGCTTGTTAAAATCCTTATTGAACGACTATTCCCTACATAGGGCTCTTACCTTGGTCTGTGGCTTAGTTTCATAAAAAATCGATCTTTTAAAATATGCAAATGACTTCACTACCAGCAAGTAGGGAGTCTACTTGCTGGTAGCAGCCGCATCCTCCTTTTAAAAAAAAAACGCCCCCTCCTCCTGTTGATTGACAGAAAAGACGTCACCGAAAGAGAAGACTTCATCGGCGCAGGCGCACTGAGGGAGTGCTGAGGAGACGAGTGTCCTTCTCTCAGAGCGCCTGCGCCGAATGAAGACAGGCGCGGGATTTGAAATGCTGACAGGGCCAGCCGGAGGAGGAGAGCGCTCCCTGGCCCTGTCAATCAACAGGAGGAGGGGGCGTTTTTTTAAAAGGAGGATGCGGCTGCTACCAGCAAGTAGACGCCCTACTTGCTGGTAGTGAAATCATTTGCATATTTTAAAAGATCGACTTTTAATTAAACGAAGCCACAGACCAAGGTAAGAGCCCTATATAGGGAATAGTCGTTCAATAAGGATTTTAACAAGCCCAAAAACGAAAAATGTGTTTTGGGGGTGACGGAAGACCATTAAACAGCAGATACCTGAAGGTGGTACTGCCGATCATGGACATTTAACCCCGCAGATGCCATGGTCAATTTTGAAGACTGCAATCAAGGGAGCATTTGTTTGGTGGCTTCCAGTTTTCTAAAGGCTCCGAAGCTACCACAGCGATGCAGGGCTCCATAGGACATACTGAATCTCCCATAGACTGCAATGGTAATTCATTGCAGATATATCTGAGAAGCAATCAGATGATCTTATGTTCCCCTTGGAAAAAAATAAGTAAATATTTAAATACCCCCTTTTCCCAAATTAAAATGAAGCAATAAAAAAAGATAATGGGCATTGGCACGTCTCAAAATACCCGAAATATTAAAATATAAATGTATTCATCCCGTACAGTAAACGCTATCACAAAAAAAAAAAAAAAATGGGCGATTTGGCTTTTTTTTTTTTTTTTCGCTTCACCACCCTAAAAAATCGGAAAGGTAATTAAAAAAAGTTATACACACTCCAAAATAGTATGGATAAAATCTACAGATCACACCAAGTTTTGGAGGATCAAAATATGGCGATAAAGATTAAAACATAAGAAAAATTATAAATGTGATATCCTACTACTTTTTCTGGCAAAAACAAGCCCTCATACGGCTATATAAATAAAAGAATATATAAAGTTATAGCTCTGGGGAGGCAGAGAGTAAAAAAATGAAAATGGAAAATCCTAAGGCTACTTTCACACTACCGTTCAGAGCGGGTCCGTCTGATGTCTGCTCAGACGGATCCGCTCCTATAATGCAGACGTTTGTATCCGTTCAGAACGGATCCGTCTGCATTATAGTTTAGAAAAAATTCTAAGTGTGAAAGTAGTTCAGACGGATCCGTCCAGACTTTACATTGAAAGTCAATGGGGACGGATCCGTTTGAAAATTGAGCCATACTGTGTCATCTTCAAACGGATCCGTCCCCATTGACTTACATTGTAAGTCTGGACGGATCCGTTTGCCTCCGCACGGCCAGGCGGACACCCGAACGCTGCAAGCTGCGTTCGGGTGTCCGCCTGCTGAGCGGAGCGGAGGCTGAACGCTGCCAGACTGATGCATTCTGAGCGGATCCGCGTCCACTCAGAATGCATTGGGGCAGTACGGATCCGTTCGGGGCCGCTTGTGAGAGCCTTCAAACGGAGCTCACAAGCGGAGCCCCGAACGCTAGTGTGAAAGTAGCCTTAAGGGGTAAAAGAAATGCATTAAACATTCTGTTTGTTTATTTTTTTAAGTTTGTATATGCGTTTATTTTTTTATTTTCTTTATAGCTTATAGCTTATGCAAAAACACCCGATGGTTATGCACCTGAATCCCCCCTAGACATGCCAGTTGTAGTAGAAGACGACAATGATAATGCACCTATTTTTACAGAACAGACATTTTGTGCAGAAATTCTGGAGAACAGCCGTGCAGGTAAGTCGCCATAGCATTGTTGTGTCTGCTTGTTCTTATAAGTGTACCATGCATATGAGGGTGTGTGTGTGTGTGTATAGGTCAGGTTGATATGCAGGAAAACCATAAATTCTACAAAAAATATCTTGAGTGACATTGCTGACAGAAATCTCTCTTAAAGGAGTTGTCCAACGCTGATGTGTGTGTTATTTATTTATTTTTTGGAAAGAAATTCCACTTCAACCTCCCAGACATATGAAGAGAAGTATACTTGGACCAAGTTCACACTTCAGTTATTTCCGTCAGTTATTGTGAGTCAAAAGCAGGTGAATATCTTTCTATTAAACCTTATTTCTGTGGAGGCTTCACTACTGGTTTTGACTCGCCTTAACCTGAAGTGTGAACTGGATCCTACCCGTGCTCTGCCAATCTCCTCAGGCTCTGTGGGTCCTTCCATTCCCCATCTGTAAACTATGCACGGATGGGCTCATGTGTGTCGCTGCAGCCAGTGACTGGCGGTGGCGTGTCCCCAAGTGGCACATGAGCCAGAAGTAATGTGCTGCTTGGAGACTCGTCACTGCTGAGGCCACACATTGACTGCAGGGGTGCACTTGACCCTGTCAGTGCTGGTAGTTAACATGCAGGACAGGAAGTGCTGTAAATATAGTTCAGTACCCAAGGAGCCAGAAGAGAGCTTCAGGGAGCAGGTAAGTATACTTCCCTTTTACATGTCCAGCAGGGTGGGGGGTAGAATAAAAAAAAAGTCAATGTTGGACAACCCTTCACCTACAGTCGTGGCCAAAAGTTTTGAGAATGACAAAAATATTCGTTTTCACAAAGTTTGCTGCTAAACTGCTTTTAGATCTTTGTTTCGGGGATGTAGTGAAATATAATTACACGCACTTCATACGTTTCAAAGGCTTTTATCGACAATTACATGACATTTATGCAAAAAGTCAGTATTTGCAGTGTTGGCCCCTCTTTTTCAGGACCTCTGCAATTCGACTGGGCATGCTCTCAATCAACTTCTGGGCCAATTCCTGACTGATAGCAACCCATTCTTTCATAATCACTTCTTGGAGTTTGTCAGAATTAGTGGGTTTTTGTTTGTCCACCCGCCTCTTGAGGATTGACCACAAGTTCTCAATGGGATTAAGATCTGGGGAGTTTCCGGGCCATGGACCCAAAATGTCAACATTTTGGTCCCCGAGCCACTTAGTTATCACTTTTGCCTTATGGCACGGTGCTCCATCGTGCTGGAAAATGCATTGTTCTTCACCAAACTGTTGTTGGATTGTTGGAAGAAGTTGCTGTTGGAGGGTGTTTTGGTACCATTCTTTATTCATGGCTGTGTTTTTGGGCAAAATTGTGAGTGAGCCCACTCCCTTGGATGAGAAGCAACCCCACACATGAATGGTCTCAGGATGCTTTACTGTTGGCATGACACAGGACTGATGGTAGCGCTCACCTTTTCTTCTCCGGACAAGCCTTTTTCCAGATGCCCCAAACAATCGGAAAGAGGCTTCATCGGAGAATATGACTTTGCCCCTGTCCTCACCAGTCCATTCACCATACTTTCTGCAGAAGATCAATCTGTCCCTGATGGTTTTTTTGGAGAGAAGTGGCTTCTTTGCTGCCCTTCTTGACACCAGGCCATCTTCCAAAAGTCTTCGCCTCACTGTGCGTGCAGATGCGCTCACACCTGCCTGCTGCCATTCCTGAGCAAGCTCTGCACTGGTGGCACTCCGATCCCGTAGCTGAATCCTTTTTAGGAGACGATCCTGGCGCTTGCTGGACTTTCTTGGACGCCCTGAAGCCTTCTTAACAAGAATTTAACCTCTTTCCTTGAAGTTCTTGATGATCCTATAAATTGTTGATTGAGGTGCAATCTTAGTAGCCACAATATCCTTGCCTGTAAAGCCATTTTTATGCAACGCAATGATGGCTGCACGCGTTTCTTTGCAGGTCACCATGGTTAACAATGGAAGAACAATGATTTCAAGCATCACCCTCCCTTTAACATGTCAAATCTGCCATTTTAACCCAATCAGCCTGACATAATGATCTCCAGCCTTGTGCTCGTCAACATTCTCACCTGAGTTAACAAGATGATTACCGAAATGATCTCAGCAGGTCCTTTAATGACAGCAATAAAATGCAGTGGAAAGGTCTTTTTGGGATTAAGTTAATTTTCATGGCAAAGAAGGACTATGCAATTCATCTGATCACTCTTCATAACATTCTGGAGTATATGCAAATTGCTATTATAAAAACTTAAGCAGCAACTTTTCCAATTTCCAATATTTATGTAATTCTCAAAACTTTTGGCCACGACTGTACACATGAAAGCCAGTTGTTTTAATATAATGAAGTAAAAGAGATGTCTACATACACATACAGGATTGTTCAGAAATAAGCAGCCAATAAGACAACTGACCAAGTAATCACCTTTGTTCCTTAGAATCAGCAGTTTGGAAATGTGAGAATTGTGAATGGCATCATGTAGGGTAGAGCACAACAACCCCTTTGTAGGATGTGGTAGGTGTTCAAGCTCACGGGCCCAACAGTTGGCAGGTTTATTTCAATTGGTGGATTTCCACTTTTAAAGTGAAATTATTTTCAACGGTGAACATGGAGAGATCCGTGACGGTCATGTCAGGCACCTGATCAGAAAATGGCTTTGATTTTAGAAACTTCATGTGCAATGGTATTAAATTATGAAACCTTATTTGCTTGCTTATAATGTTTTCTTTCCCTTCTTTCCTTCACAGATACTGTTGTGGGAAGGGTAAATGCTACTGACAGAGATCTGGCAGGCTCTGCGCACACCAAGCTGAGATATTATATCATTGGACAAATTCCTCCGTCACCTGTTATGTTTAACATACATGGAGAAACTGGCATAATCACCACCGCTTCAAACAGGCTTGACAGAGAGGTTGGTGTTCCTCCACAGGGGTTTCTAATCTAACTGCATAGAATTGACCAGCAATAGGCCAGCAGAACTTGGAGCATTAGATCGAGTAAAATGCTAGTGAAATTGTGCTGTCAAATACTGACTGCACATATCGTCGGCAAATATTTTAAAGGAACACCAAACCTAGAAATGGATGAAAAGATAAAAAATCTAGTTGCCCTTGCTGTTTGTCAGTCTGCAGCACTTTCTGCATGATCCGGACACAAACAGCCTTGTAGGGATTCATTTTCTGCTGGAGACTGATGGCGAGTGGGGTAAAGAAGGGAGGCTCCTGCTCCAGCCACTTGTCTTACATCTTGTCATAGGATTATGAGGAGGAGGACCTCCCGACAACCAGATTTCGTTATATATTCTCAGATTTAACTGTAAAATGAGGCCAAACAGGAATGATGGCCCAAGGAGCAGCTGATTATGCCGACAACTGGCTGCTCGTTCTTTTACATGCAGCGATCACCTCCACAGTATGAGAATGAGCGATGGCTACTGCAATCTCTCATAGTCGTACAGCTGCCCTGTTTCTGCCAACAGAGTGCTGTTTAAACAGCACAATCTGCTGACCAGAAATGAAAATTTGCTTGTCTCCCGATAAATGAGCATTTTGCTCATTGACCGCCTGCACCTTTTAGAAGGGCAGATTATTGGGAGCAAGCATTCGTAGGATCTAAGTGAAAGGAGGAGATGCAGGGAGAATCTTTTTATTTTTAAATTTTTTTGTGTTTTATGCTTTTTATGTCCTTTTTTTTTTTTTTTTTTTTAGGTCATATGCTTTTTATATGTCTTTTATGCATTTTCTGTGTGTAGTGTTCCTTTTAAAAGCATCATATGGAAATGGATAGTTCAGAAACGTGGAGTACAGATAATGACTTTCACACAATATTCAGTATTTATTTCCTTCTTTCTGAAGCATATGGTTTGTTTCAGTATATTTCCATTGTATTGTATGAAGGTCTCCCTGTCCGATTTCCACCTAGAGCATATGTGTAAACCCAGAGCAAACACCATCCACACTAGTATTCTGGGTCCATACAGGCTTTTCACCTCTTCTCACATCTTAGAGTTGTATAAAGTCAGCAGTGTTGTGTTTATCCATTTGAGGAAGATATTTATACCTATATACAGTTCACACTCCATAGAAAGAGCGGAGGAAATTATTTATTTAGAGTCATTGTTTGTAGCTGAAAAAAATAAGACTTCTCGGGACAGAGAATTGTAATTTCATACTTTAAATCCAACGCTTCTCTTCAAGACTCAAGACCACTACACCCTTCTACTTGAAGTCCGTGACATGGATGGAAAGTACGGCTGCCTATCTTCCACTGGAACGATGTCCGTAACTGTCCTCGACGCCAATGATTTCGCTCCAAATTTCGTTAAGCAATCAGTAAGTGCTTCTGTTTCATTCAGTAGTCATGGTGTAAATGTTATAGTAGTGGATTTCTGACCAGTGAAATAAAGCTTTCGCCTGTCCGATGACTGTATTTCGGTATCAAGTTTTACTTGCGAATACTAATTTAGTTGCTTTTAGTTATAGATATTTATTAGGACATTGCAGGTATAACTATTCTGTAAACGGAACTGGTCCCCATGCAAGTACCATTTAGGGTTCATGCACACGACCGTATGTATTTTGCGGTCCACAAAAAATACGGATGACGTCTGTGTGCATTCCATATTTTGCAGAACGTAACAGCCGGCCCCTAATAGAACAGTCCTATCCTTGTCCGTAATGCGGACAATAATAGGACATGTTCTATTTTTTTGTGAAATGGACATACGGAAACGCAATGCACACAGTCCCCCCCCCCCCCCCCAAAAATAAATAAATTAAAATAAATTAAATAAATAAAGGAACAGATACGGAAAGAAAATACGTTCGTGTGCATGAGCCCTTAATCTACCAAGTGCAGGAGAAGCTGAGCAGATTGATAATATTGGTTTGTGAGAAAATGGTCGGTAAAACCTGTAACCTATTGATTGAAAAATCTGCTCACTAGGAGTCCAGTGGGTGGTCTCAGCCGATGATTGACAGATTGCCTTGTGCGTACAGATAGAAGTCCAGTGATTGACGGCCATAAGTAGAAAATGAGCAGAAATGTTACTTACAAGTCATACTAAACCTTTTCCCACAAAACAGGTTGTCAATCTCCTCAGCTCTCCCTGCTCTGCAATTTGCCTCTGGAAGATATGGCTGTCTGTTCAATGTGACAGATTCCTTTCATTTTAATTAGCAATGACAACGTTTTGCTAATTACTCATGTTATAGAGCAGAAGGAGCTGAGCAGATTGATATATAGCTCTGTGGGAAAATATATAGTATAACTTGTATTCATTTACACCTCTGCTCATTTTAGGCTTAGGGGTCCAGTGGGCGGTCCTACAAGTGATTGACAGATATTTCTATATGCACATTCTTATAAGAAATGTCACAGGCTCCTAAGCCCAGAATAAGCAGACAGCTCACCCTGCTCAATAAAATGCGGCTTGGCAGATTTAATATGCATTTTCAACCTGATGGGTTCTTTTTAAATCCCTTTGGTCCATGGTGGATCAAGAATTTGAGTTTGCAAGTGCTGCCAAGACTATATAATGGGAGTATTGGATATAATGCAGTGTTAAAGAGGTTCTGACACCCTGCACCCCAACTGATCAGCTGTTCTCCTGTATTTCTGGTGCTGGATCGAAACAGCTTCGTCCATTGTGCACTGGACAGAGCTTGTTGCTGCATTAATTTCAATGGGAGCAGTGCTGCAGTAACCAGCACCATCCATTACACAATGGATGGAGCTGTGCAGTTCTGGTGCCAACTTCGGGCCCAGGAGCTCCTGGAGAACATTTGACCATCAGGGAGATGTGTGTCCGACCCCTCCACTAATTTGATGGTGGTGGCCTATCCTGAGGAAAAGGCCATCAATTGTAAAGGAATGGACAACTCTTTTAAGCTACACTGTTCTATATACTGTTTCATAATCAATCTGCGAAGTAGACTTTGGAGAACCTTGCAGATCTGCTGCAATTGAAATACAAATATCTTGCTCCCTTGTTCAAACAGCTGATCCTACATACTGGCAGGAAAGGTGTGACTTGGATAAGGAGATTTTCTGTACTATGTATGCCAATGGGCATTTATTCACCAATGCACTGCCATGACCATGTTGCAGACAATGCTCTGCAAATCTCAGTCCTGTTACTCTGGAGAGTTAGAATTACAGCACCGCAACTGGAGGAGATTTATCAAAACTGGCTGAGATGCCCATAGCAACCAATCAGATTCCACCTTTCATTTTTCAGAGCTCCTTTGGAAAATTAAAGGTGGAATCTGATTGGGTACTATAGGTATCTAAGCCAGTTTTCCTTAAGGCCTCATTCACCCATCTAAATGAATGGGTCCTTATCCGTTTCGCAAAAGATGCGGACAGCACACTGTGTTAAGTTAACATCAGTTGTTCCGTTCCGCAACCCCGCAAAAAATATAATTGTGGACAAGACTAGGCATTTTCTATATAGCGCCTGCCCTGCCAGCCGGTATCCGTGTTTTGTGTAAAACACGTCAGTCGTGTGAATGTACCCTTACGGCTCTAGTGACTTGCTACATAAAGGGACTGATCTGTCTAAGCACTGAAAATGCACCATCCTCTCTGTATTTAGTGTTCTCCCATGCTTCTGTCCTTTTAGTATCAGGTAGAGGTGAATGAAAATGAAAGTGGAATGGTGATACTGAAAATCCCTGTCTTGGACAACGACCTGCCTAATACGCCAAACTGGAGAGCCATATTTTCAATCACCCAAGGAAATGAGTTGGGTCATTTCAACATTACTACTGATCCAAAAACAAATGAGGGACTGATCAGTGTTATAAAGGTAAAAGGAGGCCATCTTTTCGTGTTTTTTTTTTGCTCATATTTGTGTGTACATATTATTATTTATTATTAATAATATTATATATTTTTTTATTTTTTTTGTTACATCTTTGTTACCTACAAATAAATAACTGCATATTCCTTTCCTATGAAGTGAGTGTGGGACTTCTCTTAAAGAACTTTTCTGGTTTCATGATATTGATGATTGTGGGGGGGGGGTCCGACTCTCTGCATTCCAGCTGATCAGCTGTTTGAAGGGGCCAATGTGCTCGTGCTACGCCCCCTGCAGTGTTTACCTGCGCCCCGTCTACGTTGCAGCAGTAGTGCAAGGTGATTACTGCCATTCAAGTGAATGAGATGAAAAACTGTTGTTGCCCTGCAGCAAGAACTGCCGGTGTGATTCCAGCCTAAATGTTTTTTCCCTGAAACAGTATGGCTGTTGTCCGTGGGTCATTTCTGGTTTTGACAGTCACTTAAATGTATTGAGGTTTGGTACCAGACTCGTCCCATGGATAAGTGTGGCGTGGTTTCAGGGAGGCAAAGTAAAACAAACTTCCTCCTAATCTCCTATAACCTTTTTAAAATAAAGTTACTGTTTAAAATAAAGTTACCAGTTTTTACTTTATCAAAGCGATACCTCACACTGTAGCCCATGTTCCCTAGATGTCATATCGCAATTTTTTTTTTTCCTGATACGCTCCTCCGTTGCGCCGCAGTGCCCCTCTTTCTATTTAGGCGCCCTGTATGCTAATTAATAGCATCGTAACAGGGAGGAGGAGACATCAGCTTTTCCCAGTGGGCGTCTCCTTCTATCTGGCTGTGGCGCGGTCCAATCACAGCGGACGCGCTCTACTGTGATTGGACAGCTCCACAGCCAGATAGAAGGAGACGCTCACTGGGAAAAGCTGATGTCTCCTCCTCCCTGTTACGATGCTACAGTGTGAGGTATCGCTTTTATAAAGTAAAACTGTTGAAAGGACCTCTTTAAGGAGCCGTCTTGGCATTTTATTTATTTATTTTTGTATGCCTTGCCGTCACTTTTATTAATAAATTCTAAACTGGTAACCATGATTATTTATGTGGTGTAACATACCGAAAATCATAGGCAGATCCCACACCAAATTACTATGGGACTATAGGATAGTCATGCATAGCAACAAAAAGCTGTATATCTGGTCTTGTGCTGGGTTATTGCAGGATAGCGAATTTATATGTGAACAACTATAATAACGTTAAATGAATTGATTTAATTTTCTTCTGTATTTAGCCAATCGACTATGAGAAAAACAAACAATTTCTATTACAAGTGTCGGTTGCTAATGAGCTGAGCCTTGTGACACAGTCTGGGACAAAAACCAGGGGTGTCAGCACTATTCCAGTTACTGTCATTGTAAAAGATGTGGATGAAGGACCGGAGTGCCGACCTCAAATTAAAGAAGTAAGCGTGAATGAAAATCAGACCGCCGGACTACTTATTGCAGAAAATCCAACTTTTGACCCTGAAACTAAAAGCAGCTCTGGAATACGGTGCGTGACCTTTTTATGTTCTTTTATATTTATAAGGCATAAGTCACTTGGTATTATTAATAGTGCATTCAGAATTGGAAAATCATGGCTGCTTCTTCCAGAAACTGTGCCACCCCCTGCTCATGGGTTCTGCCTGGTATTGCGGCTCAGCTCCGCTGTGGTGACTGGTGTTGAGCTTTAAAACCGCGCGCAGCCTGTAGACAGGTGTGGCACTGCTCTTAGAAGAGACAAGCCGTGTTTTTTCTAATCCCAAGTAATCCATTCAAACATGTTGCATTGAATGTGCTAGTCATTAAATATGTCATCACAGGTACCAGATGCTGTCAGATCCACTGTCCTTGGTTAACATTGATGGAAACACGGGCCGGATAACAACAAAACAAGTTTTGGATTATGAGTCAAAAGAGATTCCAACCCATAAATACAATTTCACATTTGTGGCAACTGATCAAAGTAAGGCTTTGTTCCTTTTATTACTAATTTGGAACTGCAATTCTTGCCTACAGTATGAGGCTAGAGATACATAATGAATGTATTAAAGAGGACCTGTCATCTCTCCTGACATTCCTGTTTTAATAGCTACTTACATTCCCCGTGTAATAACAATTCTGGAACATCTATTCTTATGTCTGTATGTTGTGCCATTCCTTTTATTATTTCTACTAGAAGTTATAAATGAATTGTTAGCAGTCTGCAGTAAGGGTACAGAGGGGAGGTAACCAGTTGGGGGGTGTACCTGCACAGTCTGACTCTATCCAATCAGTGCTGCTATTGTCAGATTGTGCAGGTTCCCCCTCCCCAACTAGTTACCACCCCTCTGTACCCTTACTGCAGACTGCTAGCAATTCATTCATAACTTCTAGAAGGGGACATAAAGGAACGGCACAACATAGAGCCATAAGAATAGATACTCCAGAATGCTTATCACATGGGGAATGCATGTAGCTATTAAAACTGATACGTCAGGAGAGGGGATAACTACTTGCATTCCCCATGTGAGAACAGTTCTGTAGCATCTATTCTTATCACTCTCTTGTGCCATGCCTTTATTATTCCTGCTAGAAGCTATGAATGAATTGCTAGCAGTTTACAAAGAAGGCCCAGTTAGGTGTTACCAGTTGGGGGGTGGTGTCCCTGCACAATTTGACTTTATCCAGTCAGTGCTGCCAGTTTCACACTGTGTAGGGACCCCCCCCCTTCAACTGGTAACACCCAGCTGGACCTTCATCGCAAACTGCTAGCAATTCATTCTTAACTTCTAGTAAACATAGAGTAAAAAAACAACAAATGCTCCATAGTTGTTGTTACATGGGTAATGCAAGCAGTTACTAAAATGGTCATGTCAGGAGGTGACACTGTAAATAGGTTACTCTCTTTAAACAGAGATGCAAATTTAAGGTATGTGGAATAAGGATCTCAACATGTTGCAGTTTTCTTCAACTATTGTGATTCTTGGATGCATCATGTTGGTTAGTGAGACTTCATGAGAGTCTGTAAACTGATATCCTGTGACTTGTTCAGTAAGATGGTGGATTTATTAATCTTAAAGGGATTGTCTCCCATAAAAACATTTATTCCCTACCCTATAGGATAGCAGATTAGTATCTATTTGGCAGTGGTCTGACTGCTGGGGCCCCACCCATCAGAATAGGAGTCCTGAGTTCCCCCATTTTAATGCAGTGGTAGTCATGCAGCACTGCTGCCAATCTATTCTACTCTATAGATAGCCGAGTAAAATCGGCACATTACCCTGACCGATGTGCAACTTCAGTGTTTCCCTTTGGGAAGAAAAGTGGGCTGGGAGTGTACCTGTGTGATCCACACGACCAAGACCTATTCTTAATTCAGGTTCAAACTGAATGACAACTGCGGAGATCTCAAAATTGTTAGATATTTTAGAAAATTGTATAAATGTAGTCAATGAACTTAAAGCGAACCTTTCACCTGGATTTCACTTAATAAACTATCACCAGTACCTTATAGATTATCCTCATTGTGTTCCCATACAGTCTTGTGCCGCTTTCCTGGGATGTATATTCATGAAAAAAACGACTTCTAAAGTCCTTGTTTCCAGCTCCTGAAGTCACGCTAGAAGTCAAGGGGGTAGCCCTTCCCTCACTCCGGGCTGTAACTCCCCTGCCCTAACCCCTCCTCTAAGTAGTGTAACTGACACCCGGCTCAGTCGCCGGGACCGTGCTTGTACAGGCTGCGCATGCGCCGTCGGACTCAAGCGCGATCCTGTAACTTAATCTCGCATGCGCCGTCGAACTCGAGCGCGATCCTTTAACTGAATCGCGTGTGAGGAAGAGAAGACAGGCAGGCATCGGGGACGGCGCATGCGCGATTCAGTTACAGGATCGCGCTTGAGTCCGACGGCGCATGCGCCGCCTGTACAAGCACGGTCCCGGCGACTGAGCCGGGTGTCAGTTACACTACTTAGAGGAGGGGTTAGGGCAGGGGAGTTACAGCCCGGAGTGAGGGAAGGGCTACCCCCTTGACTTCTAGCGTGACTTCAGGAGCTGGAAACAAGGACTTTAGAAGTCGTTTTTTTCATGAATATACATCCCAGGAAAGCGGCACAAGAATGCATTGAAACAGAATGAGGATAATCTATAAGGTACTGGTGATAGTTTATTAAGTGAAATCCTGGTGAAAGGTTCGCTTTAACAAATTTCATCTAATTTCAGTTGTGGCTTCATCGTGTAAAAAGTTCTCATTAATCTATTTTGATCTTCATTTTTGTTACTTTTTCCCCCTATACCTAGCTGGAAAATCTGGTACCTGCGCCGTCACAATCATAATTAAGGATGTGAATGACAATAACCCACAATTACTCAGAATTGAATATACAATTTGCCAGCTGGGCAAAACATATGCAGATGTTACAGCAACTGATGATGATAGTGTACCCAATGGCAAGCCCTACACATTTACCCTGGATACCACTGCAGATTCATCAGTTACAAGCAGATGGCGCATTGTCTCTCAGGATGGTGTGTACTGTATTTTGTTTGGTTGTGTTTTATGCTATTGGATGTTCATAGAGATCAACATTGCTCACAGAAACATGGCACTGCATTTTTGTTTGTTACCCACTGTTGGTCATATTTGTTGCTTGGTAGTCAGTGGGCAAATGCTTACGAGTTGCCCAGGTGGTGTTCTATCAAATGCATCAATAATACCCCAGAGGGTTTTATGGATGCCTTTTAGAGTCCTAAGTGCCAAGAATGGCTGGCTAATAATTTATATTATTAACAATGAAATGTCTTGCTTGGTTTGAGAGGATTACCATATTTTTCGGACTATAAGGCCCCTTTCACACGGGCGAGTATTCCGCCCGGGTGCAATGCGTGAGGTGAGCGCATTGCACCCGCACTGAATACCGACCCGTTCATTTCAATGGGGCTGTGCACATGAGCGATGTTTTTCATGCCTCACTTGTGCGTTGTGTGAAAATCGCAGCATGTGCTATATTCTGAGTTTTTCACGCAACGCAGGCCCCGTAGAAATGAATGGGGCTGCGTGAAAATCGCATAGCATCCGCAAGCAAGTGACGTCAGCGCAGGTCCTTCTATCTTCATTCAGCAGGACCTGCCTTAACAAACCCAAACCTCAGTGAAGAAGTCCGGGTTCGGGTCTGGGTACCAAACATTCAGTTTTTTATCACGCATGTGCAAAACACATTGGACTCCACTCACGCGGAAAAAACTGAAGAACGCAACTATTTTCCTTGAACACACCCGCATCCTATTCGGCCCTCACCCGCGAAGCCCGTGTAATAGAGGCCTAAGGCTACTTTCACACAAGTGTTTTTTTGCAGATCCAATATGGATCTGCAAAAACGCTTTTGTTACAATAATACAACCGCATGCATCCGTCATGAACGGATCCGATTGTATTATGTCTTCTATAGCCATAGCTGTTTTCGATTGTGTCAGAGATCCGTCCCCATAGACTTACATTGTGTGCCAGGACGGATCCGTTTGGCTCAGTTTCGTCAAGCGGATAGCAAAACACTGCAGGCAGCATTTTGGTGTTCGCCTCCAGAGCGGAATAGAGACTGATCGGAGGCAAACTGATGCATTCTGAGAGGATCATTTTCCATTCAGAACGCATTAGGGCAAAACTGATTCGTTTTGGGCCGCTTGTGAGAGCCCTGAACGGATCTCAGAAACAGAAAGCCAAAATGTCAGTGTGAAAGTAGCCTTAGATGCAAGACGCCCTGCCAGGTATAGACAACAGAAAATTGTAAACTAGCTATGTTCTACTTATTATAACTTCCCTAGTAGTTTAATGACTTGAAGGGATCATGGACGGCTCTTGTTAATTTTAGTATTTCATGATTCATCTGTTGACCATTGAAGCAAACGGCAATGGTCCATGTGGTCACATGTTAGGAGTATCAACGTCACAAGTTACAGTGTACAATACAGTACTCATTCTGTAGTCCTCTTCTTACTGGTCTGACTCCTCCCACTGGTGGCAGCATCAAAGGTCCTTAAACTCCATGAGCTGACTAATCGCTCAGCCTCCTCTCCTGCCTGCACTGATCACATATATCAGTGTCGGGCAGGGGGAGAGAGAAGTGTACAGATGCACACCTCTCTCACTGATCCAACAAAGTGCTGTATGAGCCCTCGTCCAGATCATTAAAGGGTTTCTACCACCAGAAATACTGTTATGTAGCTGACTGACATTAGCGATGCGCCAATGTCAGCACTACATAACAGTATGTTTCTAACATTAGTTCCTGCAGCCGTTTTTGTTTAAAAAAAGCACTTTTATAGACATGCTAATGAGCCTCTAGGTGCTATGTGGGCGTCATTAGCACCTAGAGGGCTCCGTCCACTAACCATTTCAGCCGCCCATCGCGTCCCTCCAGCCCGCCCCGCTCCTGTTGATTGACGTGAAACTTCTCAGTATCTCGTACCAATTCCCGCGCCTGCGCCGTGCGCTTCTGTATTCGGCGCAGGCGCAGTGAGAGAATGCCACACTCCTGGTGCCGGCTTCCTTATTGTAACGTAGTTGGCGCAGTGAGGAAGCCAGCGCCGGGAGAATACAGAAGCGCATGGCGCAGGCGCGGGAATTGGTACGAGATACTGAGAAGTTTCATGTCCATCAACAGGAGCGGGGCGGGCTGGAGGGACGCGATGGGCGGCTGAAATGGTTAGTGGACGGAGCCCTTTAGGTGCTAATGACGCCCACATAGCACCTAGAGGCTCATTAGCATATCTATAAAAGTGCTTTTTTAACAAAAACGGCTGCAGGAACTAATGTTAGAAACATACTGTTATGTAGTGCGGACATTAGCGCATCGCTAATGTCAGTCAGCTACATAACAGTATTTCTGCTGGTAGAAGCCATTTAAGGAAGCAGTCAGGGAGGTCTGGCACTGCTGGAGCACCCTGACTGAGGACTATAAAGCAAGATTTTTTTTTTTCCTGCTAAAGAGGCGAGTCTTGTAGTCCACAAAATACTGTGCATTACTTAACCAAAGAGCATGACTTATTTTTAATACACGAAACATATGATGGTAACTGTTAATAATTGCCCTTAATCATTTATATCTCTTCTCTAGGAAGTTCTATACGTATAGAAGCAGTGGGTGATACTCCGATTGGAAGTTATGAGGTTCCAGTAAAAATTATTGATAGGCAGGGTTATGGCTCTACACAGACGATTCTTATTAGAAAGTGTGATTGCGCTGATAGCCTCAATTGCAGCGACCGTTCAGCTAATAATAATGTGTCTCTTGGAGGTCTGGCTATTCTGTTGATGGTCCTGTCAGCATTGCTGTTCGCTTTATTTCTGTGTAAGTACATGTGTGTTTTTGACTAATCAGTTCTAATAAGTAAAAGTGTCTCTGCTTTCTGTATGGTGAGGAGACTGGACACAGCAAGACAAATAAAGAAAAAATCTAAAAGTAGGATTAGTCAAGGTGAATAATGCTGTGCCATGACTAAATAAATGAATACATAGATATTTTAGCAGTTACGTCTAGGGTCCATTTAAAAAAAAAAAGGGGTTGTACAGTGTTGTTTTTGAGCTAGAGCAGGAGTCTCATCTGGCACTTAGTGTTGTGAAACTACATCTCCCATCATGCACACTTGCTTAGAACTCCCACAGAAGTGAACGCATGTGGGGGGCTGTAGTTTCACAACAGCTGGAGTGCCAAAGGTTGCTGATCCATGATAGAGAATTGATCTGATGACTTTCTGAACCAAACTACTAAAGAGGTTGATTTTATAGGGTTAGTCTGGTGTAGAAAACCACGATTCCTGCATTGAGTATCCACATCTCTTTGCCAGAGTTGAGAGTAACCTCAAAGAACATCTCATGCTCTGAGGACAACTTATGACAGTTGATTGCATGCACAACCTTTCTTGTTCTTAAAGGGATATGCGAGTTTTCTTTTTTTAATGTATGTTTATATAATAGGAAATCATACAATTTTCTAATATACATGTATTTGAAATTCTGCATTCATATCTTTTTTTTTTTTTTTTATATCATGCAGTGGATGACCCCAATATTAAGTAGAATGGTATAGCCCATGTATTAGTCCTGTGTAATGGATCCATGGCCAAATTGAAACAAGGCATCAGTCATGTGACACTTTTCATATCATATAATCCCTGACATTCAGTAAGCAGCATTGCTTCATGACATACATGTGCTGGGTGAGCACAGAGGACACATTTTATGTGATAAGTAAATAGGACTAGTGATGGAATCATGATTTTTATAATGGTTGTTACAGTAACTTCACTACTGTGTATTTACACAGCTGACTGTCGCTATGTGATGTTGTAAAATGGCTGCCTGTCTCTAGGTGATGGGCTGTTAATAAAGTTTAGTGTAAAAGAGATCATTTTCTACACCGACAGACATGATGAGATGCAGGTATTAATACTTTATATACTGCATATGTTCTGCTACTCCATACATCAGTACTCCTCCTTTTAGATAACAGATCAGTTAACTGAAAGCCAGGTCACGTGACAACTCAAATGACTAATGCCATGTCTAGTCCTATACAGCTCTCCTATGGATGCATTTTACAGGGTTAAAATGGGCCATTGCAATTTTTTTCTTTAGGGAGAGGCTAATGTATGGATATAATAAAGGCCTGCAAGCAAAATTTTAAATACATGCCTTAGAAAATTGTTGAGCATCCTATTCTTTAAATAAATGTAATCATTAAACCGGAATACCTCTTTAATGGAAGAATAAAGACAGCTTGGCCTTGCCAGTGATTAAAGCTCACTATCACCCAATGTATCCTTCATCTGTGCTGGATCATATAAATATCATTGATATTTGTATGTCCTATAGGTTTCCTTCTGGCCTGCCTATGTGGATCTGGAGCAGGTATATCGAAAGCTGGATTCCCTGATGATGGACCACAGCAAAACTTACTTATAAACAACACTGAAGCACCTGGAGCAGATGTTATGGTAAGAGCATGAGATTACTACTATTATTATTTTTTGTTATGATTGAAAGTCAGGAAGTTGAGTTCATTACCCGTTCAAGAGTGGATAATTTACCCCCATTTCTGACCAGAAGAAGATTTTTTATTTTTTTTCAGTACCTGCGTGTTTACGGAAATAATTTTTGTACCTTTTTTTTTTTTTTTCGATGATACGTGGGGTTTTAATTTATTCTTAAGATAATATAAATTATATATATATTTATTTATTATGGTTCCCAGAGATGGGGCTAGAAGCTGCAGCCATGTATTTTTATTTTTTTTATTATTATTTTATTTTACATTTTCTGCCTCTCTTAAGGTCATAAAAGACCTATGGGGGAATTTGATCTGTATACACTGCTCATTGAGTGCTGTGTATACAGTGAAGAAGGCAGGGGATATTAAAGGGGTTGTTTGGGCTTTTTAATATTGATGACCTATCCTCAGGATAGGTCATTAATATCAGATCGTTGGGGGTCCGACACCCGGAACCCCTGCCAATCAGCTGTACGGGGAGATGCAGTGCACACGTGCCGTCTCCCTTCTCTCTTCCTGCTGCTGCCGTATGTCTGTGGGAACAGGAAGAGAGAAGGGAGATGGCACGTGTGCACTGAGTGCGCCATCTCCCTGTACAGCTGATCGGCAGAACTGATATTGATGACCTATCCTGAATCTCACTCCATAGAAGTGAATGAGGCTTGCATGAAAAACTGAAGGCACTCGGATGCGTTTTTTCACTGATGGTTATTAGGAGATGTATATTATTGTTCTTCTTCAGTTTCTATTTACATGTGTGAAAAATGCATGTAATCTGTATAGAATACGGACAGAAAAAAACTCTCACGCTGAACGCAATGGCAGAAAAAGCTGATTGAACTTGTGTGCAAAACCATTAGTTTTTCGCAGAAAATATCCGGACACTATCCGTATGGCTCATGTGAAAGAGGCCTTGGTCCAGAAGCGGTTAATTTATTACAGGCTACAGAATAAAAATTCTTAGCTTTATGCTGTAAAAATGAGATGTCATCCCGATTTTGGACTATGATCTACAGTAATACATGAGTAGTGCTGCAGATAAGGAGTCCAGATCACTACACAGTCTGGACTCCTGTGCTGTTCTAACATAATGGAGAGGACTCTTGTGCGCATGCACAGCAATCCTGACAGTGTGTTTCAACAAAGCTCTGAGCACTGACAGCGGGGAAACGGGGGGAAGGTAGGAAACAAAAAATAGTTATCTGGACTCAATATCTGCAGCACTACTCGTGTAACACTGTAGACAAGGGTCCAAAATCAGGGTGATAAATTCCCTTTAACAGTCAGAAATGAATACTATGTGTTTTCTAACTGTAGTATGGAAAGTATTTCCACGCCTCAGATTACCAACCAAAATATTGGAAAGCCAAAGCTATAGCCCTAGAACTTTGCTACTAGCTAGAGGATGCAATTGATTTCTTTCTCTTGCAGGAAGGCAATTTCAAAGTTCCAGTGGTCATGGTAAATCCCGATATTGCTGGAGTTGCGCCACCTGGTTCACATGAAAGTGGACAACATGTTACACGAGTGGAACATGTAACTAACACAAAAAGATCAAATGTGCATAATGAATTCACTGAAGGTAGACTAACGCTACCACATCTTAGAGAAGGACATCACACAATAGAAGGGGGCAGACACACTTATGGCGATTGGCATAATTTTGTGAACACTCGTCTTGGAGATGTAAGTATCTTGCATGTACGGGTGATGTGTATCTTTGTTTTTGAAGCCTCTAGCTAAATGTCGTAAATTACCATAGAGGACAGGGTTAAAAGGGTTTTCTGTGCTTTTACTAGCGATGACCTATCCTCTGGATAGGTCATCGGTATCTGATCAGTGGGGTCTGACACCCGGACCACTGCCAATTGGCTGTTTTGAGAAGCCACTGGTGCTCCTGTGAGTGCCGCTGCCTTGTTGCAGCTCACCAAGCACAGTGCCGTACATTGTATAGCGGTTGTGCTTGGTATGGCACATTCAGTTGAATGGGACTGAACTGCTCCTAGGCCACATGAAACATGAATGTGTCACTTGGCCTAGGAAAAGTTGAGAGAAGGCCGCGGCACTCGCAGGAGCTCCCGTGTCTTCTCAAACAGCTGATCGGCGGGGGCCCCAGTTGGCGGACTGCCACCGATCAGATACTGATGACTTGTCCAGAGGATAGGTCACCAGTAAAAGAAAATATCAGAAAACCCCTTTAAGGTCTTATTATGATTTTTATTGAAAATGATTGATCTGACTTGTTACTGTTGGCAACACTGACACTATTACAATGCTTTTTTATACGCTGGGCCCAATAAGCTGTAGGTTTCCATATGGAAAGCTTAGAAAACACTTGGGGCCCATTCACATGGTGGAATTTGCTGTTGGATTTTTTTATGCGGACTCCGTGTCAAAATTCTAGCAGTGGCCTTGTGGTGTCTGCTTCCATTTTGTTTTCAGTGGGAGGCAGTGCTGCAGTTTGCATACTGGCACTTTAAAGCCTCAACCATGTAAAGAAGGGACATGTCCCATCTTAGCACTGTGTTCGGGCAGCTGCTGCTTGCAGCCGCAGCAGGTGTCCACTCATGGCTTGGCTCCATTCATATATCTCACTAAAACCATCTGTCACCCTAATAGGGACACACTGTGGCACAAGATCCATGGTCACTCTGTTATAGAACTGGTGACAGAAAATGTCTGACCAATTTAATTTTTTTTTAAAGACTCTGAATGGTGATATATCTATTTTTTTAAAGTTATACTTGCCTTACTGATTTCCTCCAGTTCTAATGCTTCCCAGCACCCTGCTTGTCTCATGTGTAATGACTACTCAATCAGCCTTAGCGGTTCCAGTCATTTTCAATAGTTCTGAGTCTTTAAAAAAAAAATAATTGGCTGGATAAGCATCTTTAAAGGGGTTATACAGGAATTAGGAAAAGGAAAATACTTAAATATTACTTTATTATAAATATATTCCCAAATCCCTTTTACTAGTTATAATGGCTCATTTTGTTTAGGGAGCAATCATTAGCAGAAACAAAATGGCCGCCTTCCTATTAGTACACACAACCTGTCCTAATCACACAGGAGGACAAGTTACTTCACAACATTGAGATAGAGGAGGCTGAGACAGCTCTTTCCTACTTGTCAGGGATTATGATCCTGAATACAGATGATAAGAACGTTAGCTGAATCTCTTTATGGATGGAGTTCATGAGGAGACATGAAGCACAGAAAGAACAGACTATAGCTCAGTGTTGTGAAGTAACTTATCCTCCTGTGTGATTAGGACAGTTTTGTGTGTACTAAGAGGACGGTGGCCATTTTGTTTCTGCTAATGATTGCTCCCTAGACAAAACAAGCCATTAGAACTAATGAAAGGTATTTAGGAATATATTTATAATAAAGTAATTAAGTATTTTCATTTTCTTAATTCCTGGAGAACCCCTTTAGGTTCTAGTACAGTGATTAAGCTGTAGGCTTTGAGTAGTTTTTCAAAAAATCTGATATGCCTTTATTTCATTCATTGTACATTCATCAATTTAGTTGTCTTTAGACTGTATTTTAAATAGTGTCCTCTCCATTGGCAGAAATTATACATGTGCGGACAGGATGAAGAACATCAATGTGGCAAGGATTACGTTGTGCCATACAACTATGAGGGAAAGGGGTCTGTGGCTGGATCTGTGGGCTGCTGCAGTGAATTTCGAGGAGAAGATGATAGAATGGACTTTTTAAATCACCTAGAGCCTAAATTCAGGACATTAGCAGAAGTCTGTGCAAAGAAATGAATAAGTATTTTGTCCACCATTAGGAATTCTTTTGAAATTTTTGCCTAGGTCTAAATTCTTAGAACGCGCTAAAGCCACTTCTAGTGATTATATAACAATTTTGTTTCCCCCAACTACTTGTCCAGTTCAGTGTGACGCGAGGTAAATCTGTTCAGTTGCAGCCAGGATTTTTGAGTAGTACAATAGAACCTAAAATCCAACACGAATAAGGTCCAGCACATCAAAAAGGATCTAATTAAAAATTCAGTCTTTATTATCCATAGTTTTTTTTTCATGGGCTAAATTTTTTCTAATTTGTCTTCATGAAAAGTTTTCAGCAGTAAAAAAAATCTGTCTATTTGCAGACTAACCTTCCTGTGTTCCGTCAGCTGACCTCTCTGATCTCCTGACCTTATAAAGAAGATTCATTTAAGCCATATTCCTATGCGTTTGATAAGCATTTAGCTATAACCAATGTTTGAGGTCAGGAGGTCAGGAGATCAGAGGCTTCACATGAGCTGTCAGCTGACAGAACTCAGGAGGGACAGTCTGCAAAAAGACTTTTAACCACATGTATCACAAAAACTGGTGACTATTTTTAATACAGACCAATGGAAAATATTTGGAGCCCAAAATGAGTAAAATACAATCGTAAAAAAAAAAATTGCCCCAAAGGTGTCCATAGACTTTAACCTCTACATCACCAGGCGAACCCAGACCGGATTTTAGCATTTATTAGAAATAAAATTTCATATTTGCTTTCACCCTTGTTCTCTTTACATAAATTAGAATGGGAATTACATTTTAAATGAATGCAAAATGTTGTTCTTTTATACTTTTGTATGTTATAGGGTTTAAATCACTTTTATTACGGTTCCCTAGATAGATGTTGTTGTTTTTTTCAGCCTTATTATTTTTGTCAAACATTTATCAGTTTAGTCAACCATAAATCCAATTCAGCCCAAAGTGATCTTTTTTTTTTTTTTTTTCATCTGTGTAGCTTTTTACCTAACAATTACTGCTTATGCGTCTTTTTTACAGAGGAGGAGTAAGGGTTTCACTCTCGCACATCTCTTAAAATAATAGAATTTGGGTATTTTCTTTTCAAGATACTGCACCTTTCAGATTTTTCAACATATTGGCGAAATGTAAATGAAGTAGAACTGAAATTTATAATAAAACACAACAAATTTGAAAAGTAGTACAATTTAGCATAAACTTTTTTTTATTGTTATATTTATATTTTTATGTAGTAGACACATACCGTACTTGAGAGCTAGTGTTCTATTATTGTGTATGTAAAAAAGAAAATGGGCAAAGTACACCCTCCTTTGGGCCATTAATGTTAAATAGGGTTTCAGGGTTTGAAGCTCATAGTCACTAATGCTAACTTTATACCAGTGCCTTCCAGCTATCATATGTCTTTTAGAGTGCTTGTCTCCTCATATGGGGTTAAGGGATTTTTTGGGCTTCCCCCTATGGCTTTGGTGTAGGTAAAATCCTGACACCCAGTTGTTGCGCCTTTAATTTCAGTTGTCTGTTGTACATAGTCGTCACATGTGAAGTGTGAAACTACAGGGACTTCGATCAAGTTGAAAACTCGCATTCCGCTGTCAAAAAATGTCATTGATCTATTGTATTTTTATTTTTTATTTCTTCTAATGTAAATTGCACTGATATTTAAATTGCTCAATTATTGTTGCATGTGTTAAGTATGCAACTTTTGTGGAAATACGAATTGTGAAAGTGATGTCTACACCAGAATGTACGCTTTGCACTTGCTGAAACAGAAAGTGTACATTTTTTGTATTTTCTTTCCCCTTTTTTTCCCTTTCATTTTTATGCTTGCAAAGTTTACTTTTGTAGATGCAAACCAAATTAAAGCCATCACTTACAATACAAAATGTACAGTGTTAATATTTTTGTAAGAATATGCTTTTTAATAACAATTTCTATGCATAGATTGCCGTGTAAGAAAATGCTGCATACTGTATTTGAATTGGCTCTAGACTTTTTAGCACATTTTACGTAAATAAATGAAGATTAATCACTTTTGATGAAACGTTACACAACTGTATTTTATAAGTGTGGGCTTCAAATCTTTATATATATATATATTTTTTAATCTCTGATTGCGGTCAATACAGACGCTTTGAAACCTCAACAGACCAAATACGTCTCACACCTGAGTGGTGGATATCGCTGCAAACATTCTACAACTAGAATGGATGGAAATCCTTCTCCTTTCCTGTGATGATGTATTAGCCACGCCTAGACACCTCTCAGCTGTGAGCAGGATTAGGGTTCATGCACACAAACGTATTTTCTTTCCGTGTCAGTTCCGTTTTTTTTTTTGTGGACCGTATGCGGAACCATTCACTTTAATGGGTTCGCAAAAAAAAAACGAAGTTACTCCGTGTGCATTCCGTTTCGGTATTTCCGTTCCGCAAAAAAAATAGAACATGTCCTATTATTGTCCGCATTACGGACAAGGATAGTACTGAAGGGCCAGCTGTTCCGTTCCGCAAAATAAGGAATGCACACGGATGTCATCTGTATTTTTTTGTGCGGATCCATTTTTTTGCAGGCTGCAAAATACATACGGTTGTGTGCATGAGCCCTTAGGTTTGTACAGGTTTTCAGTCTCTAGATGTAAACCAGACTGTTCCCTCAACTACAGCAGGCAGAGATCTTCAAAATGGTGATGAAATAAAGCGCCCATTTTATTCTGTTTTTATATTTACACAGTGATTAAACTTTAATGATATAAAACTGCCTCTTGGGGAATGCGGAGCATAAGTCTTTTAATTGGTGCTGTGTTTTAAAGGAGTTCCCCGCCTATTCTGTATTTTATTGTTCTATCATACCTGCATAATATAAGAGAATTGTCACCCCAAACGAGAAAATTGGCCTTATTGGCAGCCAAAGGGCGGTAATATTGTTTGTTTTACTTAGAGCTTTTCTTTTGAGCTGTATCCCTCATTTTTGCAAAAATGGCAAATGCAGCCATATTGATTGTCACTTTGAATTCCTTTTTATCTTCTTAGAAGTTTCTGGTACGCCGACGCTTTTTCAGCATATTCAATCAGTGGCAACACATATGGATCCATTTCCTGCCATTAGATTTGCAATGATGGGCACACCACCACAAGAAAACAAAAATAAAAAATTGTTACTAAACTTTGGATGCTACCCTAACATCTGATTTACTTAAAAAATGCTATGTTTGGGGGGAAATTCTCTTTAAAGTGTACTTTTTTTGATACTGTATGTCATAGTAACATATCAAAGGTTTTGATCAGTGGATGTCCAAGTGATGAGACCTGAGCCGATCGCTTAAATGAGCAGATAGAAGCATTCACATAGAACGCCGTTTCTCCTCGCTGCTGAAGACAGCCTCAGTGGAGGTCTATGAGCCAGCCTTAAGTCCATCTCCATCAGCCAGGAGAGAGTGTTTTGTGTGAACACTTTGTTCTCCTCATTTGAGCGATCGTCCAGATTCTAGGTAATCTGCCCCCCACGATCAAAACCTATGAAGTCACTATGACATATCAAATTATTTTTTTTAAAGTACAAATACATTTTTAAGAATATTGTGCCAATATAAATGATAACAATAATAGTTGCAGTTGGCAATAGTTTCCTAGAATCAAATTGGAGACAATGGCATTTTTATAATAAACTGTGTTTAAAAATGCATGAAATTCCTAAAATGTTCAGAAAATATTAATGTCATGCAGTTGTGCAGTATTTTTCAATAAAAGCTAAATGTAGAATTGGTTTCTTTTGCCTTTTAAAATTATTAGAATTGTATTTCTGTAGGGCCTTTGTCACTGGAGGACGAATTGTTTGTGTGAATAAGTGTGTGAGTTGATAGAAACCCTCATATCCACCGTAATCTTGGGTTATTGTCCTAGAAACATGAAATGTGATCACACATTAGTCCTCTATCTGCCACATGGATGAATGTGGATGCTGGCAGGATATGAGCTGTGTAACACCATTTCTTAGGATGTAGAATAATGTTAGCAGTCTTTTGATCGCTATTATGTTGGGGTGTGTAACCAAAGGAAGGAGTTCAGTCAATAGCCCTTATCTGTGTTTTCCTAACAACTCATAAATGATCATTTATAGTTTAATGCTTAACAGTTTGATAGGAGTTTAGGTTACTTGAGTGGTTAAGAGCTGTCAGTAGTTCAGAGATAAGGGCTACAGACGGAGCCATCAGAGCAAGTCTCTGATGGATTCACTATGTAGCAGAAAGCAACAGTCTGCTGATGCACTGAAAGTGAAAGCTGTAGAGGAAAAATTGCTGAAAATGTTTAATAAAGACCAACTGAAAAAAATGTTTTTAGCCCAAAAAGGGTAGAATGCAATAAAAAAAATCTCTTGTGTCCATAGCCTTTAAATCGCAGAGAACACCTTTTAAATCTTCAGCGTCTTCCAGTATATAAACAAAAGGGTATAAGACAAGTTGAAGAATACATCATTGATTATATCTTTTGTTTTCCTTCAGTACCTTTCTAAATTCAGGTAGACCTACATCATGTGTATAAAGTCAGCTGACTATGACTTTCACCTTAGGCAAAGTAAATCTGTATGAATCATTATATCATACAGAAGGTTAGGTGTCTTATCACCCTTTTAGATACTAACGTGAAAGTCTGTTCACTTCACTTAGATGGTCTTGATATTTTTTGAATCCCCCCCCCCCAATATTCCTCAATTGCGCAATGTCTTTGTAACAGCCGCTGCTGTTTCCCTGCTTCCCACCGTGGTCCCGGGTGCCGTGCTCAGCGGTGATCTGTGGCCAGAGCTTCCCATTCACTGCTGCAGCTCTGGGCTCTGTTTGTGTAGGTGCTTTGGTTCTGAGGACTCGCTCCACAGTTTCATCTCAGCCCTGGCCACAGCATGCTTGCTGCTGGTTTTTTGCAGCACTGTCTTAAGGGCTGGCGCGCGTCACTTCCTGGGTTTTATATGTTAGGTCATGTTACCTCGCTTACCAATCCTAGCCCTCATGTGCATGTATAAGTGGCTCAGTCCCCTTCCCAGATGCCTCAGTGTCAAGGTCCTTGTGCTCTGCTTAGGTTCCTGATAACCACTGGTGTTCCTGACTTGTTCCTGGATTCTGTCTCTCGTTGATCTCTGCCAGCTTGTCTTGACTCTCTTGTTGCTGATCCGGATTGCCTGACGTGTACCTGTGCCACCTGCCCTGACCTTTTGCCTGTCTGACTACGCCTCTGCCTCATCCTTCGGTCTTGCACTGTTGCTCCTGGTAACGACTCCGCCTGCCTGACTGCGCTTGTACTTCTGGTACCTTTCTCAGGTACCTCCTGCACCAGTTGCCTCGTGTACCTATCCTCCTCAAGAGGTAGCGACCTGGTGTTCCCCTCGGGAAAGTCTATCCCCACAATCAGGGGTATTGTGAAGAATCAAGGGGTTCACTTAGACAATGCCCTTAGAGGAGGTAAGACACGTGGCACAGTGGGTTCACACCCGCTTGTTTGTGACAGTACACTGAGGCCATGGACCCCTTTGGTCACTCCAAGCCTGTTTTTCTGGAATTGTTAAATTAAGTGAGGCGTCAGAGCGAATGCCAGGACGTCATGATGCAGTTCATGCAAAATGTTGCTGCTCGTCTGGATGCCATCTCTTCTCCAGCTACTGCAGGATCACCAGTTGCTGCTACTCCTGCAATTCCCACACCGAATCCAGACTTGTGTACCTCTGGTTTGCAACTCTTCTGCCATCCCGCTATAGTGGAGGAACCAGTGCCTGATCCACTTTGAGTTGCATGGGCAGAAGTTTCCCACTGAGCGGTCCAAGGTTGCTTTATTGTGTCCCTGCTGTCTGATGAGGCCCTTGCTTGGGAGCATGGAGGTCCAGAGACCACTAATCTGCAGTTTTTCCTGGCTACCTTCCGGCTGGTCTTTGAAGAGCCCGGCCCCACATCCTCCGCTGCATCAGCTCTGCTGCGTCTACGACAGGGTTACTAGTCTGTAGGTCAGTATGCTATCCAGTTTCGTACCCTGGCTGCCGAACTTGCATGGAACAATGATGCTCAACTGGCGGTGTTCTAGGAGGGTCTTTCTGACCGGATCTTGGGAGGGTGGGGGGGTCATACTAATAAGGGGGTAGATAATGTAGATAGAGAGTGGGCTATAGAAGGGGACAGTGGGGATTTAGTGGGGGCTGGGGTTAGCCAGGAAAGTAGGGAGAAGATTGGGCATAACTATACACTTAGAAAAAATAGAACTGCTGGTAACAAGAACCTGTTACATACAAACATCAACCAAGGTAACCCAAAAATCCCAGATAGTCACTTTACAGGTAATAGTAATTTAAAATGTATTTTCACAAATGCCAGAAGTCTAGCTAGAAGAACACATAGATGTAGTTGGTGTGGCTGAGACATGGTTGGACTCTTCGCATGACTGGGCTGTAAATATTAAGGGTTTTACACTATTTAGGAAAGATAGGGTCAATAGAAAAGGTGGTGGGGTGTGCCTGTATGTGAGGAGTTATCTGAAGACAAGTGTGAAAGAGGCAATTGTGGGTAAGGATGTGGAAACCTTATGGGTGGAAGTTCAAAGGGATAAAAACACTGAAAAAAATAATACTTGGTGTAATCTATAGACCCCCTAACATCACAGAAGAGATAGAAACGCAACTGTATAACCAAATAGAGCGGGTGGCACAAGCTGGTACAGTGGGCATAATGGGAGATTTTAACTTCCCAGACATTGACTGGGGTCATGATTTTGCCTCAACCACAAAGGGGAGAAAATTCCTCAACTTGCTGCAGGACCACTTTATGGGCCAGTTTGTAGAAGCTCCCACTAGGGGTGATGCTCTGTTGGATCTGGTAACTTCTAATGATGCAGAGCTTGTTGGAAATGTTACTGTTCGAGAAACACAAGGTAATAGTGACCACAATATAATTATATCCCCCCCCACTATAAGAAGGAAACTCTGTCAGGCAGAGCAAAGACACTAAATTTCAAAAGGCTAATTTCAGGGCCTAGACTGGGTGCAGCTACTGTCACATAATAATACTGAGGATAGATGGCAGAGCTTCAAATCCACATTGAGTAATTGCACAAAAAATGTATTCCTTTAGGTAACAAGTATAAATGGCTAAAATTAAACCCCCCATGGCTTACAGCTACTGTAAAAAAAGGGCAATAAAAGACAAAAAAAAGGGCATTTAAAAAATACAAATCTGAGGTGTCAGCTGTAGCGTTTGAAGATTACAAAGGGCTTAAAGGGAACATGTCATCATTTTTATGCTGACCTGACTGAGGACAGCACAAAGTAGTGACAGAAATGCTGATTTCATAGGTGTGTCACTTATGAGCTAATAGTAAGTTGTGGCCGAGAACCAGCTTTATCATTATCATTACAGCCCAGGCCTTGAAAAGAGTCAAATCTACATGAAGAGTCATGGTTATTCATAATCATCTGCTCTCCCCGCACATCTGCTGATGATTGGCAGTTCTCTCCTAGAGAGAAAGGGAGAAAACTAGTTAGAAGAGTCAGTCAATTTATAACCATGACTCTTCTCAGGTGGCCATGACTCTTTTCCAGGCCCAGTCTGCAATGATTGTGATGTTGGTTCTCGGCAACCACTTACTTTTAACTTATAAATGAAAGACTGCTGAAAGCAACTCGCCTGCCTCTACTTTATGCTGCCTTTAGTATGGGAAGCATAAAGTTGATGACAGGTTCCCTTTAATAAAATCTGTAGAAAGGAGATAGTTAGGCTACTTTCACACTTGTGGCAGAGTGATCCGGCAAGCAGTTCCGTTGCCGGAACTGCCTGCCGGATCCGGCAAAACGTATGCCAACTGATGGCATTAGTAAGACTGATCAGGATCCTGATCAGTCTTAAAAATGCCTGATCAGTAAAAAAAAAATGCATTGAAATGCTGGATCCGTCTTTCCGGTGTTCACCTTTATTTCGGTCTGTGCATGCTACTGTTTTCTCTTTTGCCTGATCAGTCAAAATGACTGAATGGAAGACATCCTGATGCATCCTAAACGGATTGCTCTCCATTCAGAATGCATGGGGATAAAACTGATCAGTTCTTTTCCGGCATTGAGCCCTTTTGACGGAACTCGGTGCCGGAAAAGAAAAACGCTAGTGTGAAAGTACCCTTACTAAATGGGTTTTTTAGCTCTGTATTTACAAAAGAAGAGAAAAGAGCTTATATCTGTGGTACTGGGGCTGTTAGTACATCCAGTAATATACTCACTTGGCTAACTGTAGATGGGGTCCAAGATAAGTTAAATAGGGTAAATGTGAACAAGGCTCTGGGTCCAGATGAATTACACCCAAGAGTGCTTAAAAAGCTAATTTTAGTCATTGCTGTGCCCCTGTTTATAATTTTTATAGATTCTCTAGGTACTGGTACAGTGCCAAGTGATTGGCGCAAGGCAAACATGGTGTCCATATTCAAAAAAGGATCAAGGTCCTTCACAGGTAATTATAGACCAGTTAGTTTAACTTCTGTTGTGTCAATGTTTGAAGGTCAATATACAGGAGTATGTGACTGTAAATAATATTATAAGTGATAACCAGCATGGGTTTACCAAGGATAGAAGTTGTCAGACTAACCCGATTTTGTTTTTATGAGGTGGTGATTAGTAGCCTGGACAGAGGGGCGGCTGTGGATTTTGCAAAGGCTTTTGATACTGTCCCTCATAGACGTTTAATAGGTAAAGTAAGGTCTATAGGCTTGGAAAGTATAGTTTGTAATTGGATTGTAAACTGGCTGAAGGACCGTGTCCAGAGAGTTGTGGTCAATGATTCTTATTCAGAATGGTCCCGGGTAATAAGTGGTGTACCCTATGGTTCAGTGCTGGGCCTTTTAATATTTAATTTATTTATTAATGATATCACAGACAAGATTAATAGCACCATTTCTATTTTTGCAGACAATACTAAGCTATGTAGAACTGTACAGTCATAATATCGGATCCCGGGTTGCAGATGGATCTGGAGAAATTGAATGCAGTGATGGACTGGCTCTGCCCACAGGGTCTTTGTGCTATACAGTGCTTTTTTGGATTTGCTAATTTCTATCCTCTGTTCATCCCAAATTTTTCATCTCTTAAATCTCCGATCTCCGCTCTTACCAGGAAAGGGGTGAATGCCAGAGACTGGACTCTTGAGGCGGAGACCGCCTTCATCCAATTAAAAAGGTATTTTGCTTATGCACCTGTTCTGCATCATCCCGATGTCTCCCGCCAATTCTTTTTAGAAGTGGCCGACTCCTCCATAGGAGCCGGTGCTCTTTTACTACAAAAATGTTCCAAGGGCAAGATGTTTACATGTGGATTCTCCTTCAAGCTCTTTTCCCCTGCTGAGAGGAATTACTGTATAGGAGACAGGGAGCTTCTGGACATAAAAAACTTGCCTTGGAGGGGGCCCAGCATCCAGTAATGTTTGTTCCTCGACCACAAGAACCTTACACATCTCCAGACATCCTAGTGTCTGAACCCTCGCCAGCCAGGTGGGGACTCTTCTTCCATTTTGATTTTGAGCTGCACTTTCGCCCCGGCCGAGAAGAACATCAAGGCGGATGCTCTGTCTCGGTCATTTGACTTCTCTGACCAGCAGGAGGAGCCCCAGTACATTGTAGATCTTGCTCGATTGATCACAGTGGCTCCTGTCCTGTTAAAAGACATCCCTCCCGGGAAGACATTCGTACCATCTGCCAAGAGAAAATGTATTCTAGCTTGGGGGCACAACTCCAAACTGGCTGGTCACCCAGAAATCCGCAAGACCACAGAACTTTTGTCCCGCCACTACTGGTGGCCCACACTGTCTAACGATATATGTGATTATGTGTCTGCCTGCACCATCTGTGCTCAGAATAAAGTCTCCAGGACCAAACCACCCAGGCTGTTGTTACCCCTTCCTGTTCCTGATGCCCCATGGCAACACATTGCCATGGACTTTGTTACAGATCTGCTCTATTCTGCCAGATGTACAGCTATTTGGGTGGTCGTGGACCTCTTCTCCAAGATGGCGCACTTTGTTATTTTGGCTGGACTGCCCTCGGCTGCTGAACTTGCTAAACTGTTCATAAGACACATATTTCACTTGCATGGTTTACCTTGGCATATTGTTTCCGATCGAGGAGTCCAGTTTACCTCTAAGCTCTGGAGAGCTCTTTGCCGGCTGCTCGAAATTGAGCTGTACTTCTCTTCCAGTCATCCCCAGACCAACGGGCAAGTTGAGCTGGTCAATCAAATACTGGAGAACTATCTCCGGCATTTTGTGTCAGCCCAACACGACAACTGGGTAAAATTGCTACCTTGGGCTGAATTCTCCTATAATAACCACACTAGTGAGTCTACTGGATACTCTCCATTATTTTTTGTTTTTGGTCAACACCCTCGTACTCCTCTCCCTCTTCCTATATCTCCTGGGGTACCAGCTGGGATTCCTCTCTTAGAGGAATCATTGTTGGTTAGGCGTGTACATATGATAAGAACTGTGATGTCGCGGTATTACTCAGAATGCATTTCTGCTGTTGGTGTAATGTTACCTATTCATACCTAGGTGGCACTATTGCATAAGCTATTAGCTTTATACTAGTAAGGGTTAAATGTCCAGGTCTGATTTAGTCTTACATTCCATACACATAACAAAGGGAATCCTAAAGAGATTAACTTTGACACATATACCAATTAAAACATAGACGTTAAGGTACCATTTGAGATGTTTTCCCAAGCTCCGATAAGAATACAATAGACCTTGTACTCTTACAGACGAGTGTCTCCTCTGTTACTTCAACGGTTGATTGATTGTTAGTTGAAATAACCCTACCTTACTAACAAAGTCTACACTTATATTAAAGAAATGCGCTACCGCGCTCCCAAGTGTGTGAGTCCTATGTAGTGTCTTATTGACAATAACAAGATGCCGCTGCTGAATATAAATGCTGGTCCCCCTGATAGGGCCAGTAAAAGAGTATGATATCTGTATATAGTGTTAATATATCTGCGCAGGCTAATGGTGGTAGTACATGCAGGCAGTGTATATTATTTCCTACTAAATTCCCTTTAGTTCGCATAAAAAAGTCGCACAGGTTTCCTACCTTACACTGTTCCTATATCTGGTTCCTTCATGCGAATATGCGCCGGGAGCTTAAAATTCTTCTCGCCATGCTTTAGGAGTGCATGCGTTCCTAGTGAGAAATATATAAGATAATAGATGCATTGACGTCCTTTATAATATTTAACAACATAGTACAATACATGAGTCCTATTGATTATCTTATACTAAAAACTAAAGTTTACTATACGTGTATACATATATCACAGTTTTTCTGCTTCATCAATAGACATTAAACCATAGGGATAATTAGTACCAGATGCGTCTAGAGAGTATCCTTATCTCAGTCATAAATCTAAGGAGACAAGAATGACTCTTCTCAGACTGGTACATCTATAGAGAAGAAATTATATGAACTGTGTCCTCTCCATGAACCTCCCTCGGCCTACTTTAAAATACATACACAATGGTAAATATAAAATATAACACAATATGGCCTATTATATAATAAAATTTACTATAATTAGGATATTTAGATATAAATGTTATACACCTATTGAAAAAGCACAACAAATCCCCATTCATTACAATCTAATCCATTGAAATAAAATTGGATTACATTGGAATGTCAAAAGGGCTTTTCATTCGGGTTCCTTTATGAATATAAGTTTTTGTTTAAATTGTTCGTTACGCTCATGAAGATTTATTGAGTGGGTCAATAACTTTAAATGTAAGTTGGTGGTAACAATAGTGTCCTCTGATAGATGTTGCTTCTGATTTTCCATCTCTGCATGTATAGTCATCAGATTCCTTTTTAGCGAACCGATCTAAAGTTCCAATGTCTTAATAGAGATGGAATTAGCAGCTGATACACCAGTGGCAACGACAGCGCCTACTACGCCAAAGATTATGGTAGCTGCAATCGCAGAAATGAACCGCTTTGGTCGTTGACTCTGGGAAAACTGTTCCCTGGTCAGGGTCTTTCTTGTCTGTTCCAGGATCTGTGTAATCCATTCTTGGGAATAACCAACGTGTACTTTATACCACATCTTTATCTCTGGAGACTGAATCTTGGAAACGTTCAACTGTCTTTCAACAGAGATGCTTGGATCCAAACTGACGTAGATCTTCTGGGATAGAATCCGCTTATTCGCCAAGATGAAGCCTGTGGTATTCTGCAGCATGATCCCAGATGAAGGACCTGGTACAGCGATCGGTTCAGCGTGGAACTCCTTCCCCAAGACTAGGACGATGTAGATAACAGCTACAATCTTTGATGCAATCTTGTGCCTATAATATATTGTATGACAAATATAAACCCATACATCTTTCCAATTTTCTTTTTATCAACCCTACTATAAAAGAAGTCATACTACCATATATCTTCAATTTGGCATAGTTTTCTTTCTTTAACAGAGCAAGTTCTTGGTTCAGAAGTGAGTCAAGAGATAATTAGTTACAGAGGAAAAATACATGAGGATAGGTTAGTACACTCATTTGTTTATAGGATACCGATCCTGGGTTTCTGTCTTTAGTTGGAACCTTGATATCTCTTCACTCCTCATCATCCGGTAATTCTTCCATTTTGTGGAGTTGTGACCTAGGATGACAAACACGTAATTGATTAATATGCACCCATTTCTCTATAAATCGATCCCCTTTAGGAATTTTGATCTTGTAGACCACAGGTGACAATTTGTCAACGACGACTTAGGGTCCCTTCCAGGAAGGCAGGAACTTCCTTTCCTTCACCTGATCCCGTGCAAAGTTATAGAGATAAACCTGATCAGAAATCTGGTATTCCTTTTGAGTAGTCCTCAGGTCATAGTAGGTTTTGGCTCTTACTGCTGCTTTCTCTAGATTCTTCTGGGCAAATGCAAATGCATGCTGAAGGTGCTTGCGTAGATTCTCCATTTACTGATGAGCTGTTAAAGCATTTATCAAATTGTGGTCTGTTGTCCGGTAGAGTAAATGCTGGGGTAATACCATCTTCCTGCCTGTGATCATTTCGAAGGGAGAAAGTTTGGTTGCCGCGCTTGGGGTGGCCCTGATGGCCATGAGAACCAAAGGCAACCTTACATCCCAGTCTTTACCGGATTCATTGACAAATTTCTTTAGAATGTTGACAATTGTTTGGTTGTAGCGTTCTACTCCACCACTAGAGGCTGGCCGATAAGCTATATGTAGCTTTCTTTTTACCCCCAGTATCTCCCACATTTTCGTCATCACCTCACTAGTGAAATGACTTCCGCGATCGGACTCGATGCGTTGTGGAAAACCAAAACTGGAAAATACGTGATTAATGCTGGAACTGCATGTTTTGCAAGGCAGACATTCCACCCATTTTGTGAATAAACAACATATATCTGTTGCCTTTTGATGAAGTTATTACTGGTCCAATAAAGTCAATCTGGATGTCTGACCATGGCATGGACATTCCCCTTTTCATCAGTGGTGCCCGATGTGTGGGTGCTTGTGGCTGGAATTGAGGACATATTAAAAAAGCCTTGATAATATGTGCGAACGTCTTGCAACATATGAGGCCAATAATCCCGTAATAATTAATACGTTAACTTCTCACCTCAATGACCAGCCATTGGGGCGTCATGGGCGTGCTGTAACATCAAACCTCGGAATTCCACGGGTACCACCCATTATGAGATAACATTCTTCGAGGTTCTTGCCAACTATTCATCCTGTAACGAGAATTGGGACTTACCTTTCATCAAAATCCGTAACTCTTCTTTGCCTACACAGTCTTCCACAGTTATGGGACAATTCTGTGGATCTTCAATGTGTTTGTAAAAGATACCAAAGACTGGATCCCCCTTTTGACTTGCATTGAGATCCTCACAAGGGGAATCTTGGCTTCATTGCACCACATTGGCTTCGGCCTCCTTTTGAGCCTGTCTTCTTATCGTTGCCTCCACTTGAACAGTCCCCATAATGTCAACAACATTCAGGAATTCTCCATTAATGGCTCCTTGTTTGGCCAGGGAATCTGCCAAATCATTCCCTTCCTTATCCACACCTAGATATTTTGAGTGGCCACTTACCTTCTTCCAGTAAATGGTGAGACCGTGGGAGATAACCATCTCGTCTATCCTACAAAACATTTTACCATGTTTGACAGGCTTGTTGTTGCTTCTAACCCTGTTAGACCTCTTCCATCCAGGGAAGTACTCCACAAAGCTGTTGCGAACATAATTAGAATCTGTCATTATAACAAACTCTTTAATACCAGATTCGATAGCCATTTGTACGGTTTTATACACAGCGGTAAGCTCTGCGACCTGGCTACTTTTGGGACCAATTTTGTACCCCACGGACACATCTGGGAATATATTATTCCATACGACTCCGATACCTGCAACTAGAGTTGAGCTGACACCTGGATGTTTGGGTTCGGCAGGTTCGGCCGAACTTGGAAAAAAAAGTTTGGGTTCGGGACCCGAACTTAACCCGAACTTGACCCTGAACCCGAACCCCATTGAAGTCAATGGGGACCCGAACTTTTGGGCACTAAAATGGCTCTAAAATAGTCCTGGAAAGGGCTAGAGGGCTGCAAAAGGCATAAAAATGTGCTTAAGAGCATGACAACGGTTCTGCAAACAAATGTGAATAGGGAAATGACTTAAAATAACATAAAATACAGAAAAAATAAAAATAATCTGGATCTAGGAGTAGGAGGTTGAGGAGGCGGTGTAGGTGGAAGCGGCGGTGAAGGAGGAATAGATAGCCAACACTGATTTGTGTTATTTTTTATTTTTAAATTGGGGTATTCCCCAAAGTATTGGGACATATAACAAAATAAAACAAAGAATAAGTGCACTTGAGTACAAGAATGGATGGTTGAGGCTGGTATAAATGTCTATTCTGCACAAGGTACGGACAAGTCCTGTGGGATCCATGCGTGGTTCATTTTAATAAACGTAAGCTTGTCCACATTGGCTGCGGCCTATGATAATGCTCTCTGCCATGCTAAACACACGTTCACACTATACACTGGCTGCAGGGCAGGTCAGCACCTCCAAGGCTGACAAAGCTTTTCCACATTTTGGCCATGCTAACCCTGCCTTCTCAGGTGCTGGTGGTGCCCCAGCTGCATTGGCGACCTCTTCCTCCTCCTCTGCCATTGCCTTGTGCTTCCACTGTGCCCCCGCTGTCAGGTGGGAATGCTATCATCAGTGTGCACTTGTAGTTGCGCATTTTCCGATCAGTAACAGATGTTTTCCCAAAATTTTGTTCCCTGTCAGCAATGCAGAGCAGGGGTTCATGTCACCCAGCAATAGAACAGACGATTTTGAGAGATTTATGCCCCTGTCACCCAGGCACAGCAGGGGTTCATTCACGGCAAAAGGGGGATCATGTCACCCAGCAATAGAACAGAGGATTTTGAGAGATTTAGGCCCCTGTCACCCAAGCACAGCAGGGGTTCATTCACGGCAAAAGGGGGTTCATGTCACCCAGCAATAGAACAGACGATTTTGAGAGATTTAGGCCCCTGTCACCCAGGCACAGCAGGGGTTCATTCACGGCAAAAGGGGGATCATGTCACCCAGCAATAGAACAGAGGATTTTGAGAGATTTAGGCCCCTGTCACCCAAGCACAGCAGGGGTTCATTCACGGCAAAAGGGGGTTCATGTCACCCAGCAATACAACAGAGGATTTTGAGAGATTTAGGCCCCTGTCACCCAGGCACAGCAGGGGTTCATTCACGGCAAAAGGGGGATCATGTCACCCAGCAATAGAACAGAGGATTTTGAGAGATTTAGGCCCCTGTCACCCAAGCACAGCAGGGGTTCATTCACGGCAAAAGGGGGTTCATGTCACCCAGCAATACAACAGAGGATTTTGAGAGATTTAGGCCCCTGTCACCCAGGCACAGCAGGGGTTCATTCACGGAAAAAGGGGGTTCTTGTCACCCAGCAATACAACAGAGGATTTTGAGAGATTTAGGACCCTGTCACCCAGGCACAGCAGGGGTTTGTATATGCCAAAAATGGTAAAATGTCACCTGACAATTGAAAATAAGAATTTTTTCAGTAAAATTGGCACTTTTTTTAAAATTAAAATGGCTCTAAAATAGTCCTTGAAAAGGCTAGAGGGATGTAAAAGGCAGTAAAATGTGCTTAAGAGCATGGCAACTGCTCTGCAAACAAATGTGGATAGGGAAATAACTAAAAATTACAAATTATTAACCTGCAACTCAGAGAAGGAGGTGGATATGGAGTCGGAGGTTGAGGAGGCGGTAGTCAACAATGGGTTTTTTTTGTTTTTTTATTGGGGTAGGTAGCCCCCAAAATATTGGGACAAATAAAAAAAAAAAGAATCCTTGCACTTGACTTGAGTACAAGAATGTATGTTTGATGGTGGTATAATTTACCATTCTTACCATTATAGAGGAGATCCAGAAATCGGCATATTAACAACATAATAATGTATTTTTAACCCCATAAGGACCCATGCAGTACATGTACGGCGCTGGTAGACGTGACTTAAGGACTAGCTCTGTACATGTACGGCGGGCTGATCAGGCGGGTGCCATGTACGGCGGACTGATCGGGCGGGTGCAGGAGCTGCGTCCGACCGATCAGCGGCAGGGGTCCAGCAGTCATCGATAGCCGGACCCCTGCTGTATTCGCCAGCATCGGTGAAAACACAGGGCAATAAATATTGAGTTTTGTTTGGCTGTTAACCCTTGCTTTGTTACTGGAAAAAAATGATTAAAATGGAAAATCTGCCAAAAAAGTAAAAATCATGAAATTTCATCTACATTTTCCTTTAATTCTTGTGGAACACCTAAAGAGTTAACAAAGTTTGTAAAATCAGTTTTGAATACCTTGAGTGGTGTAGTTTCCAAAATGGGGTCACTTTCTTGGAGTTTCTACTCTAGGGGTGCATCAGGGGGTCTTCAAATGTGACATGGCAACTTAAAATTATCCCAGTGAAATCTGCCTTCTAAAAACCATATGGCGTTCCTCTCCTTCTGCGCCCTGCCGTGTGCCCGTACAGCAGTTTAAGGGGTGTAGTTTTTAAAATGGGGCCATTTATGGGAGGTTTCTATTATGTAGGCCTCATAAAGTGACTTCATACCTGAACTGGTCCTTAAAAAGTGGGTTTTGGAAATTTTCTGAAAAACTTGAAGATTTTCTTCTAAACCTCTAAGCCTTCTAACGTCCCAAAAAATAAAATGTCATTTACAAAATGATCCAAACATGAAGTAGACATATGGGAAATGTAAAGTAATAACTATTTTAGGAGGTATCACAATCTGTTTTAAAAGCAGAGAAATAGAAATTTAGAAAATTATGAATTTTTTCAAATTTTTGGTAAATTTGATATTTTTTTTATAAATAAAAATGAAATGTTTAGACTCAAATGTACCACTGTCATAAAGTACAATATGTGATGAGAAAACAATCTCAGAATAGCTTGGATAATTAAAAGCATTTTTAAGTTATCACCACATAAAGTGACACATGTCAGATTTGCAAAAAATGGCCAGGTCCTTAAGGTAAAAAATAGTAGGGTCCTAAAGGGGTTAAAGCAATACAAGGCATCTACTGGAAGTGACTATTTGTTTATACAGTGATGATAGGTTTCTTACCAGCTGAGAAAGAAAAAGACATTATATGGTTTTATCAATTATATAGATTTATTAATTACATTTAATTTATAGAGATTAGTGTTGATCAAGCACCAACGTGTTCGGGTGCTCGGGTCAAACACCTCGGGATGCTCGGGTGCTCTACCGAGCACCCGAGCACAATGGAAGTCAATGGGAGAACCTGAGCATTAAACCAGGCACCCCCTGCTCTGAAGAGGGGAGGGTGTCTGGTTCATACGAAAATGTCATTAATTGGAAACACCACCGAAATGGTTCGGGAACAGCATGGGGATGATATCTAAATGCATCTTGGACTCCCAGGTCGCTTCTGGGAACGATGTTGTCCGAGTAGTAAGCTACTTTTACAGACTGAGGCCGAATGCATCCAGCCGAATGCATCCGTGGTAACCCGGCCTGGCATCCAGCTGAGAGCAGGAGCGCACGGCGTCATTAGTTGCTATGACGCCGTACGCTTCATGCCGCCGCTGCACTACAGTAATACACTCGTATAGATCATACGAGTGTATTACTGTAGTGCAGTGGCGCATGAAGCGCACGGCGTCATAGCAACCAATGACGCTGTGCGCTCCTGCTCTCAGCTGGATGCCAGGCCGGGTTACCAGGGACCGTTCACAAAACCGAAGATAAAATCGATTTTAGAGGAAAAATTAAGAAACGTTCTTTCCTGTATATTTACTTGTATATAAAGTGCAAGTGCTGCCAAAAATTACAAGGAAAAGGCACTCCGATACAACCTGTATATCACCTTATGGAGGGCCTCATTTACATTGTGGTACAATTGTTCAGGTAGTGGGACTCCTACACTCATAAAGCCTATACACTAAGTGAAAGGGCTTCCACTCCAATACACCCTTTATTACACATAAAGGAGGGCATCATACACCCTTGAAAAATTATGATTGATGGCCTGCTGGTGACCCTCAAAAACATTAGGAGCAAGGGCCTGCTGATCTGAACATCTAAAACATTACGCGCGAGGGCCTGCTGGTGAGCCTCTTTTTTTCGTCTAAGGGCCGCACTAGACTTGGTATAAATTTTGCTTGCCGGAACCAGGTAGCTTTGTCAGAAAGAAATGCAAATGCTGTGAGGGGGCACGTGTGAGCATTACTACTGTGAAGAGGGCACATATCAGGGCATAACTACTGTTAGGGGGCACGAGTGAGCATAACTACTGTGAAGAGGGCACATATCTGGGCGTAACTACTGTGAGGGGGCACATATCTGGGCATAACTACTGTGAGGGGGCATATATCAGGGTATAACTACTGTGAGGAGGGCACATATCAGGGCATAACTACTGTGAAGAGGGCACATATCTGGGCATAACTACTGTGAGGGGACACATATCTGGGCATAACTACTGTGAAGGGGCATGTGTGAGCATTACATCTGTGAAGAGGGCACATATCTTGGCATTATTACTGTGAGGGGGCACATATCAGGGTATAACTACTGTGAGGAGGGCACATATCAGGGCATAACTACTGTGAAGAGGGCACATATCTGGGCATAACTAATGTGAGGGGGCACATATCTGGGCATAACTACTGTGAGGGGGCATGTGTGAGCATTACATCTGTGAAGAGGGCACATATTTTGGCATTATTACTGTGAGGGGGCACATATCTGGGCATAACTACTGTGAGGGGGCATGTGTGACCATTACTACTGTGAGGGGGCACATATCTGGGCATAACTACTGTGAGGGGGCATGTGTGAGCATTACATCTGTGAAGAGGGCACATATCTTGGCATTATTACTGTGAGGGGGCACATATCTTGGCATTATTACTGTGAGGGGGCATGTTATGTATACATGTGTGTAATGTATGTAGTGCAGTATGTGATGATCACACACTGCACTACATACATTACACACATGTATACATCAATTACTGCCCTGTCCCCTTCTTATGCAGGTCTACCTTGATGTCTGGTCTTTAGGCTTCAGTCAGATCCTCCACCGCCATGCTTGAGCCCGACACCACCAGGAACTGGCCCCTCCGTTTGCAGCGCGCCCTGCGCTGATAAAGTCCTGTTACTGCACGGGCCGCATGACACGGCTTCGCGGGCCGCAGGTTGGGCATCACTGATCTAAAACATTAGGGGTGAGGGTCTGCTGCAGAGATGACTCTCTAAAACATTATATGCAAGGGCCTTCAGGTGAGTTGACCCTCTAAAAGATTGTAGGTGTGGGCCGGCTGGTGAGCTGACCCTCTAAAACATTACATTCAAGGGCCTGCAGGTGAGCTGACACTCTAAAACATTGTATGCAAGGGCCTACAGGTGAGCTGACCCTCTAAAAGATTGTCGGTGAGGGCTTGCTGGTGATCTGACCCTCTAAAACATTATATGTGAGGGCCTGCAGGTGAGCTGACCCTCTACAACATTAAGAGTGAGGGCAGACTAATAAGCATGTTGATATGATGGAAGAGGAGGAGTAGGACGAGAAAAGGAAGATTGAACCAAATGGTGGAATGGGTCCATGGGAATACAGTGTATTCAGTACATTATAAAAAAAAAAAAACATTTAAAGTGCCTTTATGTTCAGCTGCTTTCCTCTGGCGGAGTAGAAAAGTTAGGGGCAATTCAGGCCTTGTTCATGAACAGGAACTGGAAGATACATCTAAGTTTCCCATACATCTGCACCGCCGATCGCAGCATTGGTCCCCTACGACATCCTGTCCAGCGGTTGATATCTTTGCTAAGCTGGTTAAACGGGATTTCGAAGAGATTTGTAACACTAGATTTCACAACAATTTAAGGCTACTTTCACACTAGCGTTGGGGTTCTGCTTGTGAGCTCCGTTTGAAGGGTCTCACAAGCGGCCCCGAACGCATCCGTACTGCCCTAATGCATTCTGAGTGGACGCGGATCCGCTCAGAATGCATCAGTCTGGCAGCGTTCAGCCTCCGCTCCGCTCAGCAGGCGGACACCTGAACGCTGCTTGCAGCGTTTGGGTGTCCGCCTGGCCGTGCGGAGGCAAACGGATCTGTCCAGACTTACAATGTAAGTCAATGGGGACGGATCCGTTTGAATTTGACACTATATGGCTCAATTTTCAAATGGATCCGTCCCCCATTGACTTTCAATGTAAAGTCTGGACGGATCCGTCTGAACTACTTTCACACTTAGAATTTTTTCTACAATATAATGCAGACGGATCCGTTCTGAACAGATCCCAAGTCTGCATTATATGAGCGGATCCGTCTGGGCAGACATCAGACGGATCCGCTCTGAACGCTAGTGTGAAAGTAGCCTAAGTAGGAAACAGAGGATTTCCCTGAAAGAATTGAAGAACATCTAGTGCTGGTCTAATCAAGTGCGGGACTGCAAGTGCATTGGAGATATTCAGGAGATACTCAGGAGGTAATCTGGAGGTGGATACAATCTAAACAAGTAAGATTTGTTTGTTTAAATTTATTTATTTATTTTTTATTCCCCCCCCCCCCCCTCTTTGCAATGGCAGACCTGGTTCTGTGCAGGAATTGTTGTGCTTTTATTTCAGGTTCCACTCTTTAGAGGTTTGGATACTGTCTGATCTGTAGACAGCTCTCTATAATGCAACAGGAAATTACCTTTTTGAAATATGAGATTTGTAAATTAACCATTAAGCAAACTCAGACTGAGAACATTGCAATGCCACTGCCACAGAGGCCCCCTAGAAATGGAAGATGGGTTACTGTAGGTTCTGGTAGACTGAGAGTTGTGGATAGAAGACATGTCCCACAGTCTGTGGCTCTCCATAATTCATTTGCAGCACTTTCAGAGTGCAAGAGCAACATGGCGGATGGCTCAAGCACAGTGGGTGAGAAACAATCATCTCCCATGCCTAAAGTATGCAAGACTGCAGCCAAAGACAAAAAGGAGAAGGTGAGAATTGATAGTAAGCAGCTGTTGGTGGGCGATTCCATCATAAGAGGTGTGAAGTTTGAGGAGAATGGTGTAGTAAGATGTCTCCCTGGTGCTACCGCTAGCAGGGATAGACAACGGATCCTTAATATTGTTAGGCAAGCAAAACAGGAAAGGGAAGTGGATGTTATTGTCCATCTGGGGACAAACGATCTGGCCTGCAATGAGGTTTCAAAGGTGAAAGAAGCTTTTCACACACTTGGAAAGGATATACGGGAGGTTGCATCAACTGTTTCATTCTCTGCAGTTTTGCCTGTGCATAACCTTCAGCATGACAGGAAGATGCGCATTAAGGAATTCAATGTATGGCTTGGTGAATGGTGTCGGAACCAAGGGTTTGGCTTTGTGTCTCATGTTAGCTCTTGTTGGAATGGAAAAGAACTGTACAAGAAAGATGGTTTGCATCTTTCTCTCAAAGGAACGAATGTCCTCGGTGAACAGTTCCAAGTATTTGCTAAGGAGCATTTAAACTAGGAAAGGGGGGCAAAAGAGTGATAATCCAGCAGTCCGACTGCCCCCCGGAACAACGCCAGAAGATGCCAGTAGCACAAAGGTTAAGAAATGACAAGCTCAGATTCTTATTTACAAATGCTCGCAGTTTAGGGAATAAGATCAATGAACTTGAGGCTATAATGGCATCTGAGAATATAGATGTAGTGGCTGTTACTGAGACGTGGTTCAAGGGGAGTAATGACTGGGATATATCAATACCAGGGTTCTCTCTATACAGGAAAGACAGGGAAGGCAAGAAGGGGGAGGGGTGGCCCTGTATGTGAAAGACAGCATAAAATCTAATTTGATACAAGTTAGCGAGAACAATTTAGAGTCAGTTTGGGTTACCTTGCAGCTTGATAATTATAAGGTAACTCGTGTAGGTGTGATATATAGACCACCTAGCCAAGTCAAAGAATTAGATGATCTACTAGTTGAGGAAGTTATCATTATGGGAGACTTCAATCTTCCTGTTGTAAACTGGAAAACCAAAATAGCTAGTTCTGCCAGGAGTACAGATATTCTAAATTCCCTACTGGGATTATCTCTACAGCAAGTAGTTGAGGAGCCAACCCGGAAGGAGGCCATTTTAGATTTAGTATTCACAAATGGGAATTTGGTATATGATATTACTGTAGGGGAAAGCTTGGGATCTAGTGATCACCAGTCAGTGTGGTTTACTATAAGCACAGTGACTGAGTCACACCACACAAAAACAAAAGTTTTAGATTTTAGAAAAACAGACTTTTCTAAAATTAGATTAGTGGTATACGAGTCCCTATCAGATTGGAACAGTTTCATTGGAGTCCAGGAGAAATGGGACTACTTAAAAGAGGCACTATTGAAGGCAACAGAAAATTGCATTAGGCTTGTCAGTAAAAGCAAAAAAAGGAAAAGACCACTGTGGTACTTAGCAGAAGTGGCCAAAATCATTAAAAACAAAAAGATAGCATTTAGGAATTATAAAAAAAACAAAACGAGGATGACAGGCTAATTTACAAGATTAGGCAGAGAGAGGCCAAACAAGTTATAAGAGCTTCTAAAGCACAGGCAGAAGAGAAATTAGCTCAGTCAGGGAAAAAAGGCGATAAGGCATTCTTCAGATACATAAATGAACAAAGGAAACTAAAACAAGGAATTACAAAATTAAAAACAAAAGAAGGAAGGTATATGGAAGAAGATAAAGAACTAGCTGACTGCCTCAATGAATACTTCTGTTCAGTCTTTACGAAGGAAAATGAAGGAAATGGACCTCAGTTAGGAAAGAAGACTAATGAATCTTTTGATGCATGTGTCTTTACAGAGGAAGAGGTCCTAAGTCAGCTGTCTAAAATCAATACAAATAAGTCACAGGGGCCTGATGGGATACACCCAAAGCTATTAAAAGTGCTCAGCGGTGAACTAGCAAAACCATTAACAGATTTATTTAACCAATCACTAGCAACAGGAGTCGTCCCAGAAGATTGGAAATTAGCAAATGTTGTGCCGATTCACAAGAAAGGTAGTAGGGAGGAATCGGGCAACTATAGGCCAGTAAGCCTGACATCAATAGTGGGGAAATTAATGGAAACCATACTTAAGGAGAGGATTGTGGAACATCTAAAATCCCATGGATTGAAAGATGAAAAACAGCATGGGTTTACTTCAGGGAGATCATGTCAAACTAATCTTATTGATTTTTTTGATTGGGTGACTAAAACAATAGATGGCGGAGGTGCAGTAGACATCGCTTATCTAGACTTCAGTAAGGCTTTCGATACTGTCCCACACAGAAGGCTTATCAATAAATTGCAGTCTTTGGGCTTGGACTCCCATATTGTTGAATGGATTAGGCAGTGGCTGAGGGACAGGCAACAGAGGGTTGTAGTCAATGGAGTATATTCAGACCAAGGACTTGTTACCAGTGGGGTACCTCAGGGATCTGTTCTGGGACCCATATTGTTTAATATCTTTATCAGCGAAATTGCAGAAGGCCTCGATGGTAAGGTGTGTCTTTTTGCTGATGACACAAAGATTTGTAACAGGGTTGATGTTCCTGGAGGGATACACCAAATGGAAAAGGATTTAGGAAAACTAGAGGAATGGTCAAAAATCTGGCAACTAAAATTTAATGTGGATAAGTGCAAAATAATGCACCTGGGGCGTAAAAACCCAAGAGCAGAATATAAAATCAGTGATACAGTCCTAACCTCAGTATCTGAGGAAAAGGATTTAGGGGTCATTATTTCAGAAGACTTAAAGGTAGGCAGACAATGTCATAGAGCAGCAGGAAATGCTAGCAGAATGCTTGGGTGTATAGGGAGAGGAATTACCAGTAGAAAGAGGGAGGTGCTCATGCCGCTCTACAGAGCACTAGTGAGACCTCATTTGGAGTATTGTGCTCAGTACTGGAGACCATATCTCCAGAAGGATATTGATACTTTGGAGAGAGTTCAGAGAAGAGCTACTAAACTAGTACATGGATTGCAGGATAAAACTTACCAGGAAAGATTAAAAGGACCTTAACATGTATAGCTTGGAAGAAAGACGAGACAGAGGGGATATGATAGAAACTTTTAAATACATAAAGGGAATCAACAAGGTAAAAGAGGAGAGAATATTTAAAAGAAGAAAAACTGCTACAAGAGGACATAGTTTTAAATTAGAGGGGCAAAGGTTTAAAAGTAATATCAGGAAGTATTACTTTACTGAGAGAGTAGTGGATGCATGGAATAGCCTTCCTGCAGAAGTGGTAGCTGCAAATACAGTGAAGGAGTTTAAGCATGCAAGGGATAGGCATAAGGCCATCCTTCATATAAGATAGGGCCAGGGGCTATCCATAGTACTCAGTATATTTGGCAGACTAGATGGGCCAAATGGTTCTTATCTGCCGACACATTCTATGTTTCTGTTTCTATGTAACATGAATAGTGTCGTAATTAAACCAGCGGATAAGGGGGGCAATGTTGTTATCTGGCCAGTGCAGATGTATTAAAAGGAGGCTTTTCGCCAACTAGGAGACAAGTCCTGCTATTGTAAACTTGATCAGAACCCCATTGTACAGTATAAGTTAGAACTGGACAGGATATAAAAAGAGCATATGAAACCGGTATTATTAGCGCTAAGATGTGGGATGGTTTGGTGATATATTTCCCACATTTTATCTACTTCCCAAAGTACTTAAAGATCCAAGGTCACCACCGGGAAGACCTATAGTTTCCGGAATTGGGGGTTTGTGTGAGACTATCTACCGCTTTGTAGATTTTTATCTACAGAGATGTGTAAAAACGTTGCCTTCATTTGTTCATGACACTACAGATGTCCTCAGGAGATTGAATGGGGTGCATTTGGATAGGGATAGGTTCCTGGTCACGTGCGATGTCGAGTCCCTGTATACGTCCTTCTACCATGACCACGGGCTGCGAGCGTCAAGATTCTTTCTGGAAATGACCAGTCTTGATGGGGATCTTATTGATCTCTATGTTGCTATTAGAGTTTGCACTGACACATAATGCATTCACATTTAAGGACAGTTTTTTCCTACAGCTCCAGGGGACGGTTATAGGGGTGACTTGTACGCCCTCATATGCTAACCTCTTCCTGGGGCTGTGGGAAAGGGAGATTATTATGAATGCAGGGAGTCATGACGCCATGGTATATCGATGACGTTTTGTTAAACTGGCAGGGCTCAGTGTCGCACTTGGTGGAGTTCTTGCAGGACCTTAATAACAACGATCTGAACATTAAGTTTACTTGGCAATGTAGTGCGGATCGGGTTGAGTTTCTCAATCTTGTGATTATAGTTGAAGATGGAGGTGTCCTGGGTACAGATGTGTACAGGAAGCCTTCTGCCACCAATTCCCTGCTGCATTCCTCCTCTTCTCACCATACGCAGGTCTCTAGGGCAATACCAGTTGGCCAGTTTTTTAGAGCCAGGAGGATCTGTTCGAGTGTCACTCGGTTTGAACGACAGGAGGCTGACCTGTCACAACGCTTCTTGGAGAGGGGATACAATAAAAAAGTAGTACAAAGGGGTTACACTAAAGCAAACAATCTTTCCAGGGATAACCTTTTGGGCTATGCCAGACAAAAAAGAACAGGTACTGATTATCCCACATTTGTTATCAATTTTAATGCCCACTGGAGAAAACTACAAGCTATTCTACAGAAACATTGGCAGGTGCTCCTGACAGATAAAGATCTGAAGGGAGTGATCTCTGAGAGACCATTAATAACATGGAAGAGAGCCAAAAATCTAAGGGACATGGTGACAAGAAGCCACTATGTTGCCCCGGTGAGAGGAGGTCTTTTTGGTGATAAGGGCCCACAATGGGTATCCCTCCCGTGTGGTAGCTGTACTGCTTGCCAGTATATGATTAGAACAGATAAGTTTGTTGATTCCGGTGGTGGCAGAGAATACAAAATTGTACATCACATTTCCTGCAAAACAGAGGCGGTCATTTACTATGCAGAGTGCCCATGTGGTCTCATCTATATAGGGATGACCACTAGGGCGTTCAAAATCAGAGTACTCAAACACATTTGAGACATTAGGGCAGCAGGTGAGATCACTGAACAAGAGAAACTCAAGAAACTGAAACTGATTGCAAAACATTTTCGGGAGAACCATAACAGCAACCCCAGGGGGATTTCTTTGAGGAGGATGGATCGGGAAAGACTGGGAATTAGAGGAGGAGACATTAAACAATGTCTTCTTCAGAAAGAAACAACATGGATGGTTCTGCTTAATACGGTGACTCCTAATGGACTTAACCCCTTAAGGACTCAGCCCTATTTCACCTTAAGGACTTGGCCATTTTTTGCAAATCTGACCAGTGTCACTTTAAGTGCTCATAACTTTAAAACACTTTGACTTACCCAGGCCGTTCTGAGATTGTTTTTTCGTCACATATTGTACTTCATGACACTGCTAAAATTGGGTCAAAAAAGTTAATTTTTTTGCATAAAAAAATACAATTTTTACCGTAAATTTTGAAAAATTAGCAAATTTCAAAGTTTCAGTTTCTCTACCTCTGTAATACATAGTAATACCCCCAAAAATTGTGATGACTTTACATTCCCCATATGTCTACTTCATGTTTGTAGCATTTTGGGAATGATATTTTATTTTTTGGGGATGTTACAAGGCTTAGAAGTTTAGAAGCAAATTTTGAAATTTTCAGAAATCTTCAAAATCCCACTTTTTATGGACCAGTTCAGGTTTGAAGTCATATTGTGAGGCTTAGATAATAGAAACCTCCCAAAAATGACCCCATTCTAGAAACTACACCCCTCAAGGTATTTAAAACTGTTTTTTCAAACTTTATTAACCCTTTAGGTCTTCCACAAGAGTTAATGGCAGATGGAGAAACAATTTTGAAATTTCTATTTTTTGGAAAAGTTTCCAATATAATCAATTTTTTCCAGGAGTAAAACAAGGGTTAACTGCCAAACAAAACTCAAAAGGGGTTTCCCCGATTCTGTAGTTTGCAGAAACACCCCATATGTGGTCGTAAACTACTGTTTGGCCGAACGGGAGCACATAGAAGGAGGGGAACACCATATGGGTTTTGGAAGGCAGATTTTGCAGGACTGGTTTTGTTTATACCATGTCCCATTTGAAGCCCCCTGTTGCACCCCTAGAATAGAAATTTCAAAAAAGTGACTCCATCTAAGAAAGTACACCCCTCAAGGTATTCAAAACTGGGTTTACAAACTTTGTTAACCCTTTAGGTGTTCCACAAGAGTTGATGGCAGATGGAGAAACAATTTTGAAATTTCTATTTTTTGGAAAATTTTCCAATATAATCAATTTTTTCCAGGAGTAAAACAAGGGTTAACTGCCAAACAAAACTCAAAATGGGTTGCCCCGATTCTATAGTTTGCAGAAACACCCCATATGTGGTCGTAAACTACTGTTTGGCCGAACGGGAGCACATAGAAGGAGGGAAACACCATATGGGTTTTGGAAGGCAGATTTTGCAGGACTGGTTTTGTTTATACCATGTCCCATTTGAAGCCCCCTGTTGCACCCCTAGAATAGAAATTTCAAAAAAGTGACTCCATCTAAGAAAGTACACCCCTCAAGGTATTCAAAACTGGGTTTACAAACTTTGTTAACCCTTTAGGTGTTCCACAAGAGTTGATGGCAGATGGAGAAACAATTTTGAAATTACTATTTTTTGGAAAATTTTCCAATATAATCAATTTTTTCCAGGAGTAAAACAAGGGTTAACTGCCAAACAAAACTCAAAATGGGTTGCCCCGATTCTGTAGTTTGCAGAAACACCCCATATGTGGTCGTAAACTACTGTTTGGCCGAACGGGAGCACATAGAAGGAGGGGAACACCATATGGGTTTTGGAAGGCAGATTTTGCAGGACTGGTTTTGTTTATACCATGTCCCATTTGAAGCCCCCTGTTGCACCCCTAGAATAGAAATTTCAAAAAAGTGACTCCATCTAAGAAAGTACACCCCTCAAGGTATTCAAAACTGGGTTTACAAACTTTGTTAACCCTTTAGGTGTTCCACAAGAGTTGATGGCAGATGGAGAAACAATTTTGAAATTTCTATTTTTTGGAAAATTTTCCAATATAATCAATTTTTTCCAGGAGTAAAACAAGGGTTAACTGCCAAACAAAACTCAAAATGGGTTGCCCCGATTCTGTAGTTTTCAGAAACACCCCATATGTGGTCGTAAACTACTGTTTGGCCAAACGGCAGGACATAGAAGAAGGGGAACGTCATATGGTTTTTGGAAGGCAGATTTTGCTGGACTGGTTTTTTTACACTATGTACCCTTTCAAGCCCCCTGATGCACCCCTAGAGTAGAAACTCCACAAAAGTGACCCCATCTAGGAAACTACGGGATAAGGTGGTTGTTGTTTTGGGACTATTTTAGGGGTAAATATGATTTTTGGTTGCTCTATATTACTCTTTTTTGAGGCAATGTAACAAAAAAAAAATTCTAAAATTGTTTCTACATTCGCTATTTAGTTTTGTGGAACACCTAAAGGGTTAACATAGTTTGTAAAGTAAATTTTGAATACCTTGAGGGGTGTAGTTTCTTAGATGGGGTCACTTTTTTGGAGTTTCTAGTCTAGGCTACATCAGGGGGGGCTTCTAATGGGACATGGTGTCCAAAAAAAAACTGTCCATCAAAATCTGCCTTCCAGAAACCATATGGAGTTCCCTTCGTTCTATGCCCTGCCGTGCGGCTATATAGCCATTTACGACCACATATGGGGTGTTTCTGCAAACTACAGAATCAGGGCCATAAATATTGAGTTTTGTTTGGCTGTTAACCCTTGCTTTGTTACCGGCAAAAAGGATTCAAATGGAAATTTTGCCCAAAAATGGGTGTTTTGGCACCGTTTTTATTTTATATTTTTAACACCGTTCATCCGAGGCGTTTGGGCAAAAGTTATTTTTATAGCGACGACTTTTACGCACGCGACGATGCCCAATATGTATGGTTCTCAGACTTTGGAGACACTAAGCAGGCATCCTAAAAACTGCGGCCCTCCAGATGTTGTAAAACTACAATTCCCACCATGCCCTGCTGATTGCTGTAGGTTGTCTGGGCATGCTGGGAGTTATAGTTTTACAACATCTGGGGGGCCGCAGTTTGAGGATGCCTGCACTAAAACTAATTTTTTTTGGGAAAAAAAAAATGTTTCCGTGTCTCCAAAGTCTGAGAGCCATAGTTTTTTATGTTCTCTAGTGGACTGTTGGGGATTATAAAAATTTAGTACTCCATGGAAGTGTGATACTCCCTGAAGCAATCGATAACGCAGAGGCCCGGATGATCGGGGCAAGTGTCACATTGAGTGGTGGTGTCCTTCCGTATCCCCCTCTTGTGACACACTCTGCATCTTTTTTGGGTTCGTCCCTTCTTTCCAGTATGGGGGACCACACCTGGAAAGTGTTGGCCAGGGACGATCCGGGCGCCTCCAGTTCCCGAGGTACTCCGGCCTGCTCTTTCCCGGTCCGAAAAGATCAGGTCCTTGAGGACTGCCTCATAGAATTGGAGGAATGTCCCTGTGCTGCCAGCGCTTCGGGATAGTACAAAAGAGTTGTACATGGCAACCTGCACCAAGTAGACCGCAACTTTTTTGTACCATGCCCGGGTTTTGCGCATGGCATTATATGGTGTGAGGACTTGATCAGAGAGATCAACTCCTCCCATATACCGATTGTAGTCGACGATACAATCGGGCTTGAGGACCGTTGCCGCGGTACCTCGCACAGGGACTGGGGTGGTGCTGTTACCGTGGATTGTGGACAGCATAAGGACATCCCTCTTGTCCTTATACCTGACCAGCAACAGGTTTCCACTGGCAAGGGCACGGGTCTCATCCCTGGGGATAGGTACCTGGAGGGGGTGGGCAGGGAGGCCGCGTTGATTTTTCCGCACGGTCCCACAAGCGAACGTGGATCTGGCGGCAAGGGACCTGAACAAGGGAATGCTGGTATAAAAGTTGTCCACGTACAAGTGGTAACCCTTATCCAGCAGTGGGTACATAAGGTCCCACACGAGTTTCCCGCTAACACCCAGAGTGGGGGGACATTCTGGGGGTTGAATACGGGAATCTCGCCCCTCGTACACACGAAATTTGTAAGTGTACCCTGAGGTACTCTCACAAATTTTGTATAGCTTCACGCCATACCTCGCCCGCTTTGTGGGAATGTATTGGCGGAAACTGAGTCTCCCCTTGAATGCAACGAGAGACTCATCAACCGCGACCTCCCTTCCAGGTACGTAGGCCTGCTGAAATGTGGCCCCAAAGTGATCGATGACCGGCCGTATCTTATACAGCCGGTCATAGGCAGGATCACCTCGGGGGGGACATGCTGCATTATCGAAATAATGCAGACATTTCCGGATGGCCTTAAATCCGGGGACGTGTCATGACCATACTGTACAGTGGGGTCTGGTATAGGACGTCCCCACTCCAGTATTGCCTGACACTGGGTTTTTGAACTAGACCCATATGCAGCACGAGGCCCCAAAATGTCCTCATCTCGGCTGCACTGACCGGCGTCCAGCCACCGGGTCTAGCCAAAAATGAGCCCGGGTTTTGAGCGACGAACTGTTGGGCGTACAGATTCGTCTGCTCCACCATCAGATTCACCAGTGGGTTACTGAAAAAAAAAACTAAAAAAGTCAATTTCAGTAAACCCCACTGTGGGAATCTGGATTCCAGGATTGCCAGCAAAATCCGGAATCTCGGGCTCAAAGTCCACTGGGGGACACCAGCTAAGTTCATCGGCAGGGGGCTCCGGTGGGCTTATTTGGTGGGCCGGGAAACCAGTACGAACCCCAGGGCGGCTCGTACTAGGGTGGGCCACAGGATCCCTAGCATGTGGGGCCCCTGGCTCCGCCTGGCGGCGTCTCCACCACCTTGGGGGCTCATCGTCATCAGATGAGGAGGATGCGGATGATAAAAGGAATGTGGGGTCATCCTCATCCTCACTGGGGCTCTCGGAGTCGGAGGCAATCTGGGCATATGCCTCCTCGGCCGAGAACATCCGGCGGCCATGGGTGTGTGTGTGCGTGTGTATGTGCGTGTGTGTAAACCTTTATTGTATGTGCGTGTGTGTGGGGGCACGGGTGTTCCCGTACTAAAAAGTCCAGGCAAAAAAATGGGCAAGTGGTAGAAAAAAAAAAAAAAAAAAGTTCAAACTTGCGGTACAACGCTGATCAGTGGTGGGGCGGTGGGGCGGTGCGCTAACAGTGGCCGGACGCTAAGAGTGCCGGACAGTCAGCACACAGAAAAAAAAAAGGTGGTGGTAAGGAGGGTGGTGGTGGGGGAACTGGTGGACGGGGGGGGGGGGGGGGGGCTGGTGGTGGTGGTGCTGGTGGTGGAAGGGGGGTTGGTGGTGGGGGGGCTGGTGGTGGGGGGCAAGTGGCAGGGGGGGTCTGGGGTCTGAAAGATGTACCAAAGAAAGTTTAGAATAAAAGTTTTTTTTTTCTTCTAACTTTTCCCTTCTTTCCCTGCCTAACGGTGCCTCTCCCTCACTGACCCTAACCTACCTGGGTGGCGATGGGTGCAGGAGGGTGATGGATGGCGATTAGGGGTGACTCAGGAGCTGGTGCTGGACGATGCTGCCGGGTGCTCGTGCAGAACAGGAAGAGGAGGGGAGAGAGGAGCGCAGGAAGTTTGAATCTCGCGCCTCTCTCCCCTGCACCAATCAGCACCCTGGACAGCGGCATTTAGCACCAGAGCCAGCGCCGCCTCTCCAAATCCTCGGACTGCGATAGGTGGTGTATAATTACGCCACCGATCGCAGTCTTTTTCCGGTTCATCGGGTCACCGGAGACCCGAATGGACCGGAAACGCAGAAAACCGCAGGTCTGAATTGACCTGCGGTTTTCTGCGATCGCCGATACGGGGGGGTCAAATGACCCCCCCTGCATTGTTACAGGATGCCGGCTGAATGATTTCAGCCGGCATCCCGTTCCGATTAACCCCCGCGGCGCCGGAATCGCGATTTAAAGCCATGACGTACCGGTACGTCATGGGTCCTTAAGGACTCGGGAAACATGCCGTACCGGTACGTCATGCGTCCTTAAGGGGTTAATGAGGCCCTGAGTTTCAAATCCTTTCTCTAATGCTTTTATGATACGAAATTTTATACTTATATTTTCTTTTCTGTTCTTTTTGTAGCCTTATTTGCCCTTTGAATATTGGAACCATAATATATCTTATGTGACAATTAGGATGGGTTGAATGGAATGGGAAGTGGGAGAAGATTCTATCATTCGTTTTTGGGAGAGACCATTATATGAACCATCAAGACATATGAGCAAAGTGATATGATATTGATATATTTTTTCTTTTTTTCTTTTCTTTTTTTCACATGAATTTTGGCGTGGTTTTTGACGTAATTTTATTGTAATTATTATATTTATTGTATATTCTGCACTTTGTCACTTTTCATCATTGAACATTTTATGTGTAGACATCATTATTAAAATTATCCAATTTTTTTAATTGAATATGGTCCTATTATTATTTTCACAGTGATTATTATATTTGCACTAGGAATATGTATCATGTGTATGCACTAGTAGGGAGGTTTTTGCACTTTGTCACTTTATTAATTCTAGTATCCATGAATATGTCACTATTTTAATATCATATAAAACTGGCGCGGTATTTCTGTAAGCGCATGAGTATGTCCCTTATTACTATGATATAGCTGAATAGCGTTAATAATGGATCGGATCAGATTCCACTTTGTTATAGTGGTTCTGACCTTTTCCTTTTAAGTCCTCTTTCCATACATACTGTATATTCTTTATATCTAGATTTTCTTTTATTATTTTTGTTTTGTTTTTGGTGTTGGGATATGGACGCTTAGTATATAGTTTACAAGGTTGCTTGGTTACCCTGTCAGCTGTTGTAGCGCATCGCCATGGTGCGCTGTGCGTCGGGTCACCTAGTTACGCCGTTAGGTCTCCTTGGGAGGCGGGCTGGAACGCATGGCATGGGTTCCACCCCTCCTCCTGATGAGAACGGCGTCTCCATGGTTTGACCGCAGTGCGCATCATCAGGTTGAGATGTGCTCAATAGGACACAGCAGCTGAATTACACGAGTTCATTATGTATACCTGGCACCCTTTTTGGATATAAATTTGGGCTGAGGGCTATGCTTTATTACCTCCTGACGAAGCTGAGGCGAAATGCACGTGAAGATTTTTCTGGCTGACCAGTGCTGTTTCTCCTACCCTCAATCATGTCTTGCGATATGTACTGCCTACATGTGTTAGGCTCTTTGTGATATATTGCATTATATTATTTGTGGCCTCCTTGATTTGCCCTTGCTATACTAGTGCTTTTGGTTAGCAGTATCTATCAGTATTATTACACACTTCCTAGGTATGTAATCTGCATGAGAATATACCTATATTGTGGGATGTACCCAGGGGACATATAAAGCCGGTCACTATGTGCTATTTATGTTCTATAAGTGCACATATTTATATTTATATTTGTGACTACGCGGGACATGTGTAACATCTGTTTGAGGGTGGCAGCAGCAGAGGTTAGGGTATTCTGACATCTTTATACGTCTGTTGTTTCCTTTTCATTTCTATTTTCATATTGTGATATGCTCTGTGTATGGACTTTTTATGCAATAAAATGGATTTATATTTTTGGACTATTTTTTGAGTGAACTAGGTATATATTGGTTATTGCATTTATGCTTTGATCTAATGTTGGTACATTGAGGCCTGTTTTTGTTTTGTGCAATCCAGGCCTTGTTCATTTTTATAAGAGTCAACCTGTCTGCATTTTCAGTTGACAGGCAGATGCGCTTATCATTAATTATGCCCCCAGCAGCACTAAATACCCACTCTGACAAAACGCTGGTGGCAGGGCAGGCCAGCACCTCCAATGCGTAGAGCGCCAGTTCGTGCCACGTGTCCAGCTTGGACACCCAGTAGTTGTAAGGCACAGATCATTGAGGACGCTGACACTGTCTGCTATGTACTCCTTCACCATCTTCATTGTGGCAGTAAGCCACGCATCAGGGTGAGGGTGCTGGTGGGGTGTTATGAACCTGTCCCAGGCCTTGGAGAGTGTTGCCTTGCCTCTGTTGGAACTGCTGTGTGTTCCCCTCGTCTCCCCTCCTCGGTTGCCCAAGGAACTACGTAGTCTGCTGCCAACGTTGTCAGCTGGAAATTTTTAGAGCAATTTTTCCACAAGGACCTTCTCCACCACAGGAATGAGAGATGAGAAGTTCTCTTTGTAGCAGGGGTCGAGAAGGGTGAACAACCAGTAATTGTCCAAAATGCGTAAAATGCGTGGGTCATGGGAAAGGCAGCCTAACATAAAGTCAGCCATGTGTGCCAGAGTCCCAACAGGCAAGACTCTCAGAATTTCATCTGTTCAGCTCTTCTGCCCATCCACGCTGAACAGATGAAATTAAACTTCCATGCGTACTACCCTCTGTAGCGGAGGCAACCATCTCCTGCCTCTCCCCCTCCTCATCATCATCCAATTTGCGTTGAGAAGACGAACTGAGCTTGGTCTGGCTATCACGCTGTGTAATGTCTTCCCCCATTTCCACCTCTTCCACATGCAAAGCGTCGTCGTTAATTGTGAGCAGCGAGTGTTTGTGTAGACAAAGAAGTGGGATGGTTATAATAGCGTTAATCGCCGCTTTCCATATGTGTTAATTCCTCAAAGTTTCTTAAAACCTCACAGAGGTCAGAATTCCATGCCCACTCCTTGCTTGTGAAGAGCGGAAGCTGACTGGAAAGGCGACGACCATGTTGCAGCTGGTATTCCACTACTGCCCTCTGCTGCTCACAAAGCCTTGTGAACATGTGGAACGTAGAGTTCCAGCGCGGGCTCACGTCGCACAACAGTCGGTGAGCTGGCAATTGTAAGCGCTGCTGTAGCGTTGACAGACCGTCAGAAGCTGTCGATGACTTGTGGAAATGGACACACACGCTGCGCACCTACCTTCACCAGTAGCTAAGGCAAATTGGGGTAGGTTTTGAGAAACCACTGAACCACTAAGTTGAAGACGTGGGCTAGGCATGGGATGTATGTGAGCTTCCTGAGCTTCAAAGACACCACCAAGTTACGGCCATTATCAGACACAACCATGCCTGGTTCTAGGTTGAGTGGCGAGAGCCACAGCTCAGTCTGCTCTCTTATCCCCTGACACAGCTCTGCGGCGGTGTGCTGTTTGTCACCTAAGCAGATCAGCTTAAGCACGGCCTGTTGCCGCCTTCCCCACTGCAGTACAACACTGCTTCCAGCTACCGACTGATGGCTGACTGGTGCTGCAAGAAGATAATTCTAAGGTGGAAGTGGAGGAGGAGGCGGAGGAGCAGAAGTGGGGGTTGTAGCCACTAACGTAGGTGGTGTCGGAAGCCCTGATGGAATTAGGGCCCGCAATTCTTGGTGTCGGTAGCACCTGTGCCATCCCAGGGTACGACTCGCTCCCGGCCTCCACAACGTTCACCCAGTGTGCTGTCAGGGAAATGTAGCGTCCCTGGCCACAAGCACTTGTCCATGTGTCAGTGGTTAAGTGAACTTTCCCAGTAACTGTGTTGGTCAGGGCACGGTTGATGTTACAGGACACATGCTGTTGTAAGGCAGGCACGGCACAACGTGAAAAATTATTGCGGCTGGGGACTGCGTAACGAGGGGCGGCGTCGAAATCAGGCTGCGGAAGGCCTCAGTGTCCACAAGCCTATATGGCAACATTTCCAGGGCCAGTAATTTGGAAAGTTGCACATTTAGTGCTATGGCATGTGGGTGGGTGGCTGGGTATTTGCGCTTGTGTTCAAATGCCTGGGGTAAGGACATTTGTACGCTGGGATGGGACACGGAAGTGGATGTGGTCGCTGATGGTGCTTGCAAAGGTCCAGGAGCAGGGCGGGAGGCATCCGGGCCTACGCCTTTGACAGGGGATTGGCCAGCACGTAACACAGGGGAAGAAGAGGAAGTGGTGTGACCCGCAGACACTGATTGTGGATGCTGGCTCTGATGCTCCTGCTCATTGTCCTCCTACTTCTCGTCAATCATTCCATCAGCAATCGATCACCGAAGCGATTGCCAAGAGACAACAGTATGCATGCACTCGTGCAACGCCGCAGAAGCTGAATGTGCTCCTGGCAGGGCACAGCGGTGTCACGCTTTTCTGCACCTAGTTTGCCTGGGCGAACGGAGTCACACAGGGGAGGAACTGCTCCTAGTCCTTCATCAAAAAAATTGATTCCTGGCTTTCTCCTTGACAACTCAATATCGGAACCATGGTGACCAACAACTCGAAGAACATAGTGTTGGCGCTGCGTCAAGGAGGGCTGAGCCATGCGCTTTGCATGACACATGTGTTCACTCTGGTTGTAAAGCGGATCCTGAAGTCTTCACTCCATCTGCAATACATCCTGAAAATGGCCAGGTAAGTTTGCATGCATTTCAGCCACTCATACACCGCAAAACACACCCTCCTTGAGCTGCAGCGTCAGAACGGCGCCCCCCCAACATAGGCTGATATGCAATGTTTCCACCTGTTGGAATTCTACCCTCAATATGTTGGACCGATTATGTGAACAGAGAAAGGCCATAAAAGATTTCTTGATGATACAGGCGGACAGAAGTACTCCCCTGTGTAACTTCGCTGTTAGCTAGTGGCAGCTCATGCGTGATACCTGCCGTTAGCTTGGCCCTTTGAGGAGGCCACTTTATTTGTCAGTCACCAGGACTACGGGAGGAACAACGTAAATCAACTGATTCATGTCCTGGGGCACATGCTGCTAAATCTGGCTGGCCAGGGGACAGGAGACCTGTGGGGGCTAAACTGGAGGAGGAGGAGGACATTCGAGCACAAGCAATGCGTAGAGAAATGGGTGGTTTTTCTACACAGATGACAGGAGAGGAGGAGCAGCAGCAGCCAAAAGGAGCTACAGGGCGATGAGGAAGATGAAGCAGAGAGGACCCAGACACACCGTGGCAGTATTCAGTGAAGATGGAGGCAGGGAGTCCCTCTGAGTCACTTGCGCAAATGGCCTGATGCATGCTCACTTGGTTGCGAAGTGACAGCCGAATTGTCACCATTCGGCAGAGGGATGACTACTGCTCTCCACCATGTTAGACCCTTGCTCCTGGTCCAAAATGGGGGCCTTTTTTACACCCGCTGAGAGGGAGGACAAACTGAACTACTATCGAGACATCCTATGTAGTCAGTTGGCCGCTGCCTTTGTGAGCCATAGCCCATCTTCACGCAGATCTGACCGGGGGGCCCTCTGTGCTCATGTTCCACTGCCATGGCTGCTGGAGGATGGGGGCGCAGGAGCATTACCAGCTCCATCAGCAGCAAATTAAGTCTAGTCGCTGATGAGCAGTTTTCTTCACCCGCCTACTGAAGTAACTACTCACCAGCAGCAGCTAGACATAGAGTAGAACTTGAACCAGCAGGTTGTAGCATACTTGAAGTGTACCCTGCCACCCCACATCGGAGATCCCCTGGACTACTGGGCAGCTAAACTTGATTTGTAGCCGCAACTGGCCGAGTTTGCCCTGGACAAGCTTTCCTGCCCAGCCAGCAGTGTGGCATCAGAGCAGGTGTTTAGTGCGGCGGGGGCCATAGTTACCCCAAGGTAAACTCGCTGTCCACCCAGAATGTGGAGAAACTGACCTTTGTGAAGATGAATCAGGTGTGGATCAGCCAGGATTTTCAAACACCAGTGCCTGAGGCTTCAGACTAGATCATCCATGGTGCCACACTTACACTTTGACAAAAGAGACCTGTTTCTTCTGGCTACCTGCTTCAGCTACTATTCTGATGCTGCCACCCTTCTGATGCCACACCTGCTGCCAGGTGCACCTACTTCCAGCCACCATCTTCAGCTGGTGCTGGTATTACCCCCCCCCCATCTCCGCACTCTGTCACTGGGCCACTCTGTGGTCTCCTCTTGCTGCTGCCACCTCATCACTATATCACTGGGCCACTCTGTGGTCTCCTCATGCTGCTGCCACTTCACTATTCTGTGGTCTCCTCATGATGCTGCCACATCACTACTCTGTGGTCTCCTCATGCTGCTGTCAACTCACCACTATGTCACTAGGCCACTCTGTGGTCTCTTAATGATGCTGCCACCTCACCACTTTGTCACTGGGCCACTCTGTGGTCTCCTTATGCTGCTGCCACATCACCACTCTGTGGTCTCCTTATACTGCTGCCAGCTCACCACTATGTCAATGGGAAACTCTGTGTTTTCCTCATGCTGCTGCTACATCAACACTATGTCACTGGGCCACTCTGTGGTCTCCTCAAGCTGCTGCCATGTCACCACTCTGTGGTCTCTTCATACTGCTGCCACATCACCACTCTGTGGTCTCCTCATGCTGCTGCCACCTCAACACTCTGTCATTGGGCCACGCTGTGGACTTCTCATACTGTTCCCACTCCATGACTGTGCCACTATTTTGCCTTTTTGGCATGGTTGACATCATCATTTATTTGACCCTTCTCCTGATCTGTCAGAAGGAAGGAAAAATGAGACGCACAACGGATCCTGTCTGTGTAGCAGCTGTAAGGCCTGTATGACATGGTCCCATCAGAATTGGCTTATGATTTGGTAGCCAAAAGCAGGAGTGGGTACAAAACACAGAAGACATGCAAATATTCTATGCATGTGTCATCTCTGTTTTTTGGGCTTTAGAAATACTGATGGATTACTGACCAAATGCTGACCGAGTGAAGGCAGATGCTTAACAGACAGAATCTGTTATTTGGGGGTTATTGTTCTGACGGATCAGATGAAGGGCAAAATAATCTGTGACGTCAACACAAACTTATTGCTGACACCCGCTTTACTCTGTCAGGGGGGGCTCTACTTGTATAAGTGTTTAAGAGAACAGGTTCTGTAGACATCTATGTGGAATCAGCTGATGACGGTGCTAAAGGAGTGCACTTCTTCTTGAGTGTGCATTGATTCTAAGAGCGACGCCTGTCATCTGCTTGTCATACTGACTCACAGCATTGTTTTAGTACCACAGCAGACTCCCTATGTGCATTACTGCAAGGCACAGTGTTCTACGTCACTATAAAGGCTCTCTGCAGCTAGGAAATAGCTGTTTTTTAATGTGATTCGCCACAAATAAATTTGGATATAATCTAATCTTTTCGGAAAATTCGGCGTACTGACCCAATCGAATTTTCAAGAAATTCGCTTATCTCTACCCCTGTTTCTCATTTAACCTCCCTGGCGGTATGATTATGTCAGGAATTTTGTACCAAAAGTGGTACCATTTTTTGCATGAAATTTGGTGTTATGTATTGTAGGCTTGCAATTCTACATCATATGTTGCCAATGGGTTAAACATACTGATCAACGTCATCCATACCTTTACCCATAGCTATATATGTGACTTTACTATTGACCAATTTAAAATCACAAAGGAGAGCGTCACAGCCAGGGAGAAGGTTATTTTTTTTTCTCCCTGGCTGTGACGCTCTCCTTTGTGAGAAGGGAGAAGGAGACGCTAATTGAGAAACCCTGGCGTCTCCTCCTCCCTGTTCTGATGCTAGTAATTATTACTATACCAGGCGGGAGAATTCAACAGGGGCACAGCGGGCGAACGGAGCGGCACCCAGGAAAAATAGTAAGCGCTATTAGATCCCTGCTTTATGCCCTACATGGCGTGCTACTTATTTTATAATGTCTGGACCCATGAAAGGTCCTCTAACACACAAGTATAATTCTACAAGGTACATTGTTCACTGCAGTATTAATTTCATACCACAAGATGGAGCTGTAACCTCAAGTAAAATATCCATCTGAAACGTCAAATGTCCAACAGCTACATTTCATAAACACGATGTAAATATGAAAGACAGCGGAGTAAATAACTGCTTAAAATTTTCAAATACATAAAAAACTTCAATAAATCAAACAGGTACTGTACACGCTGTGTTCCAGCCTGCTGTCAGATGCATATGTTATACGTTACTGACGTATACCTCAGATAGAAGCTTCTGATGTACAACACTTTATAGGTGTACAGTGGCAGATTATATCTGTGGGATGAAAAACATATACCATGTAGTACGTGGCTCTCTGTATCGGAAAGAACAGTCTGCTGCACTTTCCCATACAGAAGAAAAAAAATGTATAAAGACATATTCTGGCCTGACTGTGGAAACAAGAACAATTATTTGGCCTCTGTAGAGTGAAAGGAACCTTATGGATAAATGTGATATATGCCAGGAGTCTGCACAGAACTTCAAAAACATGGGGTTAGCTAGGCATAGTTTAGGGTTTTTCTCTTTAATACATACAACATAGATTCTCAGTTGTATCGTGCACCATAAGAACAAAAACAAATATTTTTCAAAGATTATTATGGTTATTTTTATAGTATATTCCATTTTCATATTCTCGGTCAGTCACTTCTTAGATGTATTATATGGTATACTTGATGCAGTAGGAACAGATATATACAAAAATCATAAAACATGCATAGTAGAACAAAAACACAGGTGCACAGGCATAGCAGCATTCTTTAACCCCTTCAGGATCCTGCCATTTGTTTGACCTCAACCCCTTAGTGACCACCCATACGTGTTTTTACAGCAGTCACTAAAGGGCCCATAACTGGAGCGCTGCCTTTTTACGGCGGCACTTCACCCCAAGTTAGCGCTAAAATCATGCGCTGTAGCTCCGGTCTCTGATCACGTGATCACAGAGATCACCAAAAATGCCGGCAGCAGAGCTTCCGGTGCAGTGATCGGGTCCCCCAGCATTATATTTACTAAACACAGCCAGGACATGGGCTGTGCTGCTCTCTCCCCTCAGTGCAGTTGTTCTGTGAGGAGAGAGATCAGACTTCTGTCCTGGCTGTGCGATTTACTGTTAAAAAAAATAAATAAAAAAATTGTCCGGAACTGGCGGTCAGTGGGTGTTCGTCATTAGGCGTCCGTCATTAGACGTCTATTAGTGACGGTCAATTATTTTCATTACGGACCCTGTGTCTGTATGATACTGGCGGTCAGTGGGTGTCCGTCACTAGTCTATTAGTGACGGTCAATTATTTTCATTAGGGACCCTGTGTCTGTATGATACTGGCGGTCACTGGGTGTCCGTCACTAGTCTATTAGTGACGGTCAGTTATTTTCATTTCTTCCTGAGCTTTGTAGTAAAAAAAAAATGGCTCAGAGATTATTCAGTGCAGAGCAGGCATATAAATTTCTCTGCTCTGACCACTCTGAATCTGACACTGCTTCAGAGGTGGAAATATTTTTCGATAGCGGGGACTCTAGCTCTGCTTCCATCCCCAGACCCCATAGCCCTATGGTGGTGGAAGTCGCCACCTCATCTCATTCTCCAACCAGCAGTCCCGTTCCTTCTACTACGTGGGTTCTTGCTACTTCATTTTCCCCCCCAAGTACCCCAATTTGTGGACGATAAAGTCCTGGAGTTAATTGTGCAGCAAACTAATCTGTACGCCACACAGTCTGCTGTACAAAAGCCCACGTCTATCTATATAAGACGGTGGACCCCCACAAGCGTCCCTGAAATTTTGGGGCTTACCCTGGACATGTGCATTATAAAAAAGCCATCTGTCCGATCGTATTGGGCTTCGAGTACTGTCCACTCAACCCCTGTGTTTGCAGCAGTTATGTCCCAAAACCGCTATGAAGCCCTAATGGGGTTTATGCATTTTTCGGACAATTCCCAACCCCCCCCCAGAACTGACCTAGCCTACGACTGCCTAAATAAACTGAGACCCCTTATTTCCCTCCTTAGGGATGTATTCTTAAAATTATATACCCCTGGTAAAAATCTGTCCGTTGAGGAATCCTTTTTTAGTTTTAAAGGCCGCCTTTCCTTCCGTCAGTTTATTCCCTCCAAGCGTGCCAGACATAGGGTAAAATTATATAAGGTGTGCGAGGGGTGTACTTCTTCATTTTCATGTGCTCTGTAGAAAAAAAAATTTTCTTTAAATTGACACTTTTGTGTTAGATCACTAAACCCCTAGATGAATATCTTAGGGGTCTAGTTTTCAAAATAGGGTCATTTATGGGGGTTTTCTTTTGTTTTGGCAGCTCAGCGCCATTACAAGTGTGCAATGGGGCCTAAACATTTTCAAGCTAATTTTGTGTTCTGAAAGCTACTGGGTGCTCCTTTATGTTTGGGCCCTGCCGTGTGTCAAGACATAAGATTATGGCCACAATGGGGGTATTTCTGAAGACAGGAGAAATGGGGTTATACATTTTGGGGTGTACTTCTTCATTTTCATGTGCTCTGTAGAAAAAAATCAGTCTTTAAATTGACATTTTTGTGTAAAAGATAAAAAAAATTTTTTTTGCCTGCTTAGCATTAATTTCTGCAAAAAACTAGGGGGTCTAAAAGATCACTAAACCACTAGATGAATACCTTAGGGGGTCTAGTTTTCAAAATCGGGTCATTTATAGGGATTTCTATAATTTTGGCAGCTCAACCCCATTACAATTGTGCAATGGGGACTGAACCATTTTCAATTTATTATCTGAAAGCCACTGCTGTTTGGGCCCTGCCGTGTGTCAAGACATAAGATTCGGGCCACAATAGGGGTATTTCTGAAGACAGGTGAAATAGGGTGATACATTTTGGGGTGTACTTCTTCATTTTCATGTGCTCTGTAGAATAAAAATTTTTTTTTTTGCCTGCTTAGCATTCATTTCTGCAAAAAACATAGGGGATCTAAAAGATCACTAAACCCCTAGATGAATACCTTAGGGGGTCTAGTGTCGAAATGGGGTCATTTATGGGGGTTTTATATTGTTTTGGCAGCTCAACACCATTACAAGTGTGCAATGGGGCCTAAACATTTTCAAGCTAATTTTGCGTTCTGAAAGCTACTGGGTGCTCCTTTATGTTTGGGCCCTGCCGTGTGTCAAGACATAAGATTATGGCCACAATGGGGGTATTTCTGAAGACAGGAGAAATGGGGTGATACATTTTGGGGTGTACTTCTTCATTTTCATGTGCTCTGTAGAAAAAAATCTGTTCTTAAATTGACACTTTTGTGTAAAAAATGAAAAATATATATTTTTTGCCTGCTTAGCATTAATTTCTGCAAAGAACTAGTGGGTCTAAAAGCTCACTACACCCCTAGATGAATACCTTAGGGGGTCTAGTTTTCAAAATGGGGTCATTTAGGGGGGTTTTCTATCGTTTTGGCAGCTCAACGGCATTACAATTGTGCAATGGGGCCTAAAACATTTTCAAGCAATTTTGTGTTCTGAAAGCCACTGAGTGCTCCTTTATGTTTGGGCCCTGCCATGTGTCAAGGCATAAGATTAGGGCCACAATGGGGGTATTTCTGAAGACAGGAGAAATGAGCTGATACATTTTGGGGTGTACTTCTTCATTTTCATGTGTTTTGTAGAAAAAAAAATTAAATTGACAAATTGTAAAAAATGAAAATTTAATTTTTTTTCACCTTCTTAGCATTAATTTCTACAAAAAACTAGGGGTCAAAAAACTCATTACACCCATAGTTGAATACTTTAAGGGGTCTAGTTTTCAAAATGGGGTCACTTTTGGGGGGGTTCTATTATTTTGACACTTATAAGCCTCTGCAAACTTGTCTTGTTGCAGTAAACAATATGTACTTTAACATTTTTAAAATTAATGTTAAAATGGTAAGTCTCCTAAATTAAAAAAAAGGAAAAGTTTTTTGTAAGTGCAGCCAAATAACTTAAAGAGGTGGAAATATATTTCTGAAAAAATATTGAATAGTATTTATGTATGTATGTGAAATATTGCAGTTGAAAATAGGAAAATGTCAATTTTTACAAATTGTTTTTACAATTTTACAAAAAGTTTTTAAATAAAGATATGCATATTTTTATCGGTAAAATTTCACCACCTAAGTAAAGTACAATATGTGACGATAAAACAATGTCAGAATTACTTTGATGTTCAAAACCTTTACGAAGGTATTCTGTGCTAAAGTGACAGGTCAGATTTCCAAAATCTGGCTTGGTCATTAAGGCCCAAACAGGCTTGGTCACTAAGGGGTTAAGGACCAGGCCATTTTTAGCAAATAATGACATGTGTCCATTTATGTGATGATAACTTTAAAACGCTTTTACTTATCCAGGCAATTCTGAGATTGTTTTCTCGTCGCATATTGTACTTCATGAAAGTGGTAAATTTGAGCCAAAATATTTCATTTTTATTTATAAAAAAATACCAAATTTTCCTCTACTTTTAAAATAGATAGTAATACCTCCAAAAATAGTTAGTACTTTACATTTCCCATATGTCTACTTCATGTTTGGATCATTTTAAAATGACATTTTATTTTTTTGGGATGTTAGAAGTAGAGATAAGCGAATTTCATGTTATGAAATTCGTTCACACTTCCTTTGGTGGTAAAAGTAGAATTGCATTATGGATTCCGTTACCACGGACCATAACACAATTCTATAACAAAATGCATAAAGGAATGCCTTTAGAAGCATTCCGTTATTCATTCCGTCATAATAGAAATCTATAAGCTGCATAGCGGATCCGTCCCTTTTCCGTTATGCAGGAACGGACACCCCTGTATAACAGAAATGGAATGGATCCATTTTGCAGCCTTTAGACTTCTATTATGACTGAATGAATAACGGAATTCCTCTAAAGGCATTCCGTTATGCATTCCATCATAGAATTGTGTTATTGTCAGTGGTAACGGAATCCATAACACAATTTTGCTTTTACCACCAACCGAAGCGTGAATGAATTTTAAAATATGAAATTCGCTCATCTCAAGTTAAATGGCTTAGAAGTTTAGAAACAAATCTTAAAATTTTTGTAATTTAGTAAAAAATTTTAGTTTTTAAGGACCAGTTCAGTTATGAAGTCACTTTGTGGGGCTTACATATTAGAAACCACCCATAAATTACCCTATTTTAGAAACTACATCCCTCAAGCTATTCAAAACAGATTTTACAAACTTTGTTAACCCTTTAGGTGTCCTACGAGAATTAAAGGAAAATTAGAATGAAATTTCAAAATTTCACTTTTTTTTTTAGCAGATTTTACATTTTAATCTAGTTTTTCTGCAACACTTCAAGGGTTAACAGCCAAACAAAACTCTAAATCTATTACCCTGAATCTGGAGTTTCCAGAAACACCCCATATGTGCTCAAAAACTGATGTATGGGAGCACAGCAGGCTTCAGAGTGGAAGGAGCACCATATGCCTTTTGGAGAGCTGATTTAGCTGGAATTGTACTTGGGAGCTATGTCGCACATGAAGACACCTTGAGGTGGCCCTACAGTGGAAACCCCCAAAAAGTGACCCCGTTTTGGAAACTACACCCCTCAATGAATCTTTCAAGGTGTGTAGTGAGCACTTTGACCTCAAAGGTGTTTCCTAGAATTAGGAAACACTTGGCAGTGAAAATTTAAAATTGCATTTTTTTCACCAAAAAGTTGCTTTACACCCACATTTTTCACTTTCCCAAAGGGTAACAGCACAAAATGCACCCCACATTTTGTTCCCCATTTCCCCCCAAATACGGCAACACTCCATATGTGCTCAAAAAATGATGTATGGGCTCACAGCAGGGCTCTAGATTCAAACAGCAAAATATGGATTTTGCTGACCTGAATTGGCAGACATTGATTCTAGTTGCCATGTCGCACTTTAAAAAATTCCTGAGCTCCCCAGAAATTAAAAACCCCAAGAAGCGACCTCATTTTGGAAAGAGCACCCCTGTACAAATATTTTAAGTGGTGGAAAGGGCACTTTTGACTTTACAGGTGTCTCACAGAAATGAATATGTATTGGTTGGTAAAGAGAATATACAGTATAAGCGATGCAGACTAAATCAGAGATATAACTACATCATGGATGAAATTAAATTAATACTCCATGGATGAGTGGTAAATTTTAAAACACTCCTGCATGCACAGGCCAGGTTTTTCAGGGCAGGTTTCACAGTGGTAAATGGTGTCTTTCCTTATCCCCCTTTTGTAACACACCCTGCATCTTTTTTGGGCCCTTCCCTTCCTTGCTGTCTGGGGGACTTGACCTGGAAAATGTTGCTCTGGTACAACACAGGCACCATGACTTCCTGAAGTACTGGGACCCTCCCTGGCCTGCTTTGAAAAATTAGGGCCTTGATAACCACCTCTTGGAACTGAAGGAAAGTTCAGGTGTGGCCTGCAGATTGAAATAGCACGTATGCATTGCACATTACCATCTGTACAAGGTGTATGGCCAGCTTTTTGTACCACACTTTTGTTTTTCATGTGTCACTGTAGGGCTTCAGTAGTTGATCTGAAAGATCCACCCCTCCCATGTGCCTGTTGTAGTCAAAATACAAACTGGTTTGGGGGGTAGTGGTTGTGGTACCTCGTACAGGAGCAGGGGAGCTGGTGTTAGTGTGAATGGTGGTCTGTACAAGGACATCCCTCTTGTACTTAACCACCAGCATGTTCTCATGGAGGAGAGTCCTACGTTCACCGATTCTCAGTGGTTGCCTTACCAGGGATCTAGGGAGGCTTCTCTGATTTTTGTGCACTGTGCCGCAAGCCACAGTACTTCTGGCAGTTAGGCACATGAATAGGGGTATTCTGGTATAATAGTTATCCACATAGAGGTGGTAACCCTTATCTAGCAGTGGGTGCAGTAAGTCCCACACGATCTTCCCACTAACTCCTAGGATTGGGGGGCATTCTGGGGGTTCTATCCGGGAATCTTTCCCTTCATAAATGCGGAACTTGTGGGTGTACCCGGTGCTACTCTCACAAAGTTTGTATATTTTTATGCTATACCTTGCCCGTTTTCTGGGCAGGTACTGGCGGAATCTAATCCTCCCTTTAAAAAGTAATAGGGACTCATCTAACCTGGTGTTACAGTGGTCAATGACAGGCCTAACCTTGAACAGACGATCAAGTGACCGGTCGTTTTGGGGTGGGCACTGTACATTGTCGTTGTAGTGTAGGAATTTCCAAATTGACTCAAATCGTTTCCGGGTGATGGTCTTACTGTAAATTGGAGTATGGTAGAAAATGTCCGAACTCCAATATTGTCTAACATTTGGCTTCTGTAAAATGCCCATATGCAGCACGAGTCCCCAAAACTTCATCATCTCTGCTGCACTTACTGGGGTCTAACCTAGGGGTCTAGGGTATCAATGAATTGTTGAGCATATAAATTGGTTTGGGCCACCATTACATTTATAAAATCTTCAGAGAAGAAGATTTTTACAAAATCTAGTTCAGTAAAGGCTGCACAGTCTATCTGTATTCCAGAGCTGGGGATGATAATCGTCAGGGGGTGGGGTCCATAAGGGTTCACTCTGGGGGGCTGCCTCTGCTGCTACCCTGGGGCGCCTTCTAAAGGGTCCCTCATCAGCAGATGATGATGATGGGGGTAGAGGAGTAGAGGAAAGTGGCATCCTCTTCTCCCTCACTGGCAGACTCAGTATCGGAGGCAAGGATGGCGTATGCCTCTTCAGCTGAGTATACTCATTTATTTTATTGGGGTGTGATGTGTAAAATGTGTAAACCTTTATTGTGAGGTGTGTGTATGTTGTGTTTTCACATGTGAAGGGGTTTGTAATAAATTTGAAAGTAAATTTAGAAGAAAAAAAAGGAGAAAAAAAATTAGTATTTTCTGTAAAAAAAAGTATTTTCTGCACAAAAAAACTTGCTCAGTGATTGCAAAATGCACGTACGTAAACAGATATATATATATACACACTCACCTAAATAATTATTAGGAACACCATACTAATGCGGTGTTGGACCCCCTTTTGCCTTCAGAACTGCCTTAATTCTACGTGGCATTGATTCAACAAGGTGCTGATAGCATTCTTTAGAAATGTTGGCCCATATTGATAGGATAGCATCTTGCAGTTGATGGAGATTTGAGGGATGCACATCCATGGCACGAAGCTCCCGTTCCACCACATCCCAAAGATGCTCTATTGGGTTGAGATCTGGTGACTGTGGGGGCCATTTTAGTACAGTGAACTCATTGTCATGTTCAAGAAACCAATTTGAAATGATTCGAGCTTTGTGACATGGTGCATTATCCTGCTGGAAGTAGCCATCAGAGGATGGATACATGTTCTCATTCTGTTTACGCCAAATTTGGACTCATCAGAAATCGAGACTCATCAGACCAGGCAACATTTTTCCAGTCTTCAACAGTCCAATTTTGGTGAGCTCGTGCAAATTGTAGCCTCTTTTTCCTATTTGTAGTGGAGATGAGTGGTACCCGGTGGGGTCTTCTGCTGTTGTAGCCCATCCGCCTCAAGGTTGTGCGTGTTGTGGCTTCACAAATGCTTTGCTGCATACCTCGGTTGTAACGAGTGGTTATTTCAGTCAACGTTGCTCTTCCATCAGCTTGAATCAGTCAGCCCATTCTCCTCTGACCTCTAGCATCCACAAGGCATTTTTGCCCACAGGACTGCCGCATACTGGATGTTTTTCCCTTTTCACACCATTCTTTGTAAACCCTAGAAATGGTTGTGCGTGAAAATCCCAGTAACTGAGCAGATTGTGAAATACTCAGCCCGTCTGGCACCAACAACCATGCCACGCTCAAAATTGCTTAAATCACCTTTCTTTCCCATTCTGACATTCAGTTTGGAGTTCAGGAGATTGTCTTGACCAGGACCACATCCCTAAATGCATTGAAGCAACTGCCATGTGATTGGTTGACTAGATAATTGCATTAATGAGAAATAGAACAGGTGTTCCTAATAATTATTTAGGTGAGTGTACATTCCTGCGCTACGTGGATGATGTCTTCATGGTGTGGAAGGGAACACGGGCTCAATGTGAGGAATTTGTTTCCTATTTAAATCGCGAGAATGACATGAACATGCGCTTCACCTTGAATTTTGGAGGTGAAGTGTTAGACTTTCTTGATGTTCGTGTCATTATACGTGATGGTGAAATAGTTACAGAGGGTTTTCGAAAACCTACGGCCTCTAATTCCCTTCTACACCATGGGAGTTTTCATCCACGTAGTGTAAAAGAGGCCATACCATATGGACAATTCATACGCTTAAGACGTATAAATAACAGGAGAGAAGGCTATTTAAGACAGGCCACTGAATTAAAAAATAGGCTAGTGAAGAGGGGTTATCCTCTGAGAATGCTGGCAGAAGCATTTGTTAGGGCGGATGGACACACACAATATGAATTATTGCATCAAAGTAAGAAAACAGAGAAAGAGGATCGCTTTGTTTTTGTGTTCAAATACAGCCCTATGGCTGATCAAATCAAAAAAATCATCCATGACAATTGGGATTTATTAAAGAATGAAAGTAGTCTGGATAAATTTACAGATAAAAAACCTCTCATTGCTTTCCGAAAAACCCACACTCTGAGAGATCAGTTAGTCAGTAGCCGCATGAAGTGTGAACAGAACCCAGAACAATGGTTAGGTGGTAAAAAACCTGCAGGCAATCATCGCTGCGGTAATTGCTCCTTCTGTGGATATATCCTCCGAGACAAGATCCTATGTATAGGAGGTATATCCCACAGAATGAGACAATTCTGCACGTGTAAGACCACATATGTTGTCTATGTAGTGAAGTTTAAATGCGGTGCATTTTATATAGGCAGGACAATTAGGCCGATGTTAGAAAGATTCCGGGAACACCTTAATTCCATAAGAACGAAAAAAGGTTGCCCCCGCCTTATAAATCATGTATGGCAAGAGCATGGGGGGGGATAAAAAATGTTTGAGTTTTGCGTGAATTGAATTGGTTCCAGTAATGACACAGGGGGGTGATAGACATCGCGATGGATAATCCGTACGGATGCAATGGGTCCCTTAGTCCTGAATGACCGCAATGATCTTAGTGCATTTGTTTGAGGTAAATACTCTGTTCTTATAATGTAACCTGATTGCTGTGATTTGCTTTTAACATGCACACAGGTGGTGTTTTGGTATACTTTTTGCCATGCCTCCTAGGGTTAATTACATGCCCCTTTAAAAAGGCTAGCACACCTGTCTGCGTCATACAGGTAGTCGGAAGAAGCACATTTGTGCGAAACGGCCGTTGCTGCCCTTCGCCGCTAATGCGGCTTTTGTTTCTGCGAAGGCTTGTCCGCCTCAGCCCTGTGATGTCTGGATGTTTTTGCAAAGCAATAAAGAAATAAAGACAACTGCAACTGGTGAGTGCCGCTGATTTAGCTATTTTCATCTCTTTGTGGATTGGACTCTGTTTACAGTGTATTATAGCAGGCACCACCGAAAGCTGCATACTACCCCGGTCTACACAGAGGACGATTTACACGTTTTGGTGTAGTGCCGCCTGAATTGCTCCTTTTGGTGAATTGTAGTTATTTCAATAGCGTTTGTCCCTCTGTATAGCTGCGGTATCGCAGCAGAACCGCACACAACTGCTGCACAATACAAATGCACTATAATATACTTTCTATGTTAGAAAGTATATTATAGGTATATCACACCCCACAGTAAGTCACACCTATCGATAGCACACCTATATCAGTCCTTAAAAGGACTTTTGTGGTCCTATTAGCTAGCGTTTGGTGTCCCTAACAGTCTGTCTCTGCTCCACAAAGCAACCTCTCCCTACACTGGCAAAACACTGAATGTAAAATGGCGCCCAGATCGGGTTCTGTGATAAGGTAGGGGTGTGTCCATGTGCTGAAATGTCTCAATTGTCTGTCCTGTCCCACCTGATGGATGTGTCATGGGTCAAAGTTCGGTGCAATGTAAAATAATATGGCGCCGGCCATATGTTCGCATGTTTGTCGAATCGCGAACGAGCAAAGTTCACCGCGAAACGACCTCCGGGCGAACCGCAAGGCCATCTCTAATTATTAATTAATTCCATACACTACACAGCAACATCTTGGTAGTGGATATATCTCCACCCCTATTTGATGTTTCTGTCCATTATTTATCACTGACATATTATGTCTTTTGATATTTAATGTCCAATTCTTCTGTGTGTGCTTTGTATGGTTACTTTTTATTCCTTTATATACAAGTACCAATCATCCTTATCACATGTCACTGCACTTTGCATGCGGCGGCAAATCACGTGCCGATCCGCTTGCGGTCTTCTTGTCCCCTTTTTCTGTTTATAATCAATTTACCATTTTCTTGCAAAAACCTGCCTATGTCGTCCCTTTGTATTGTTTCTCCTGTCAGGGGAGATGCAGGACTTACTGTATCCAGCCTCCATGACAGAAGGGTGAAGGAGTTTCTCCCTGCTTGTGCCTGATTGGCTGCGGTTTCCCCTGCCTCCCCGCAATCCGGCAAATATGTCAAGCGATGGACAGACGGAAACCGCTGCATGCTGTAGTTTGTGTCCGGCATACTGTGACAGAACTGGCTGCCAGATCACAATGCCGGAGATGTGAAACTAGCCATAATATATTACATTTACTTTTTTTATGTGTAAACTTCTGCTTTTATATGTGTTTTGATACTTTTCTAAAAAGTTACATGAACCTTGACATGGTTGTCAATTGTCCGTCAAGGTAACAACAATATTCAGGTTTTCTCCTTTCAGGAAATATATAGGTTTTGGAGGTGCACTTACTTTTCAAGGAGTGTACATAATCCCTGTATTTTATAGGTTGTTACTTTTTTAAAATTTCCAGCTTAAAAACAGATCTTGTTCTGGTGATTTTATGAATATATCTACATATACATTTAGGCCTAAGTGGTATGTATGAGCTCTGCGCATGTTGAATATTTATTTTTTAGGCCTCTTTCACACTTGCGTTGTCCGGATCCGTCGTGCACTCCATTTGCCGGAGGTGCCCGCCGGATCCGTAACACCGCAAGTGAACTGAAAGCATTTGAAGACGGATCCGTCTTCAAAATGCATTCAGTGTTACTATGGCAGCCAGGACGCTATTAAAGTCCTGGCTGCCATAGTAGTAGTGGGGAGCGGGGGAGCAGTATACTTACAGTCCGTGCGGCTCCCAGGGCGCTCCAGAATGACGTCAGAGCGCCCCATGCGCATGGATGACGTGATCCATGCGATCACGTCATCCATGCGCGTGGGGCGCCCTGACGTCACTCTGAAGCGCCCCGGGAGCCGCGCGGACGGTAAGTATACTGCTCCCCCGCTCCTCACTACACTTTACCATGGCAAACAGGACTTTAGCGTCCTTGCAGCCATGGTAACCATTCAGAAAAAGCTAAACGTCCTTTCAATGGGCATTAATTCCAGATCCGGCCTTGCGGCAAGTGTTCAGGATTTTTGGCCGGAGCAAAAAGCGCAGCATGCTGCGGTATTTTCTTCGGCCAAAAAACGTTCCGGTCCGGAACTGAAGACATCCTGATGCAACCTGAATGGATTTCTCTCCATTCAGAATGCATGGGGATAATCCTGATCAGGATTCTTCCGGCATAGAGCCCCGACGACGGAACTCTATGCCGGAACAAAACAATGCAAGTGTGAAAGAGCCCTAAGATGTGTGGTCCATATTTCTTTCTGCTTGGGTTACACTCTTACCCACACCAACTGTTATGCAATTTTTATTAAAAATGACACTTTGATGCAAAGTGTGTATAAAGTGCTGAGTGTTTTTTTTTAACAATGTGCTGGGTGTTTACTTTCAGAAAAATATGTGGGTATGAGTGTTAGGGCTCATGCACATGAACGTATTTTCTTTCCGCTTCCGTTCCCTTTTTTTTGCGGACTGTATGCGGAACCAGTCACTTCAATGGGGCTGTAGAAAATACAGAAGTAAGGCCTCATGCACACGACCGCAAATTGCAAATCCGCAAAAAACGGAAGCCGCCCGCGTGCCTTCCGCAATTTGCTGAACGGAACAGGCGGCCCATTGTAGACATGCCTATTCTTGTCCGCAAAATGGACAAAAATAGGACATGTTATATTTTTTTGCGGGGCTACGGAACGGAGCAACAGATGCGGACAGCACACGGAGTGCTGTCCGCATCTTTTGCGGCTCAATTGAAGTGAATGGGTCCGCATCCGAGCCGCCAAAACGGCGGCTCGGATGCGGACCAAAACAACGGCCGTGTGCATAAGCCTTACTCCGTGTGCATTTAGTTTTCGTTTGTCCGCATGGCCGTTCCACAAAAAAGTTGTGCATGTCCTATTATTGTCCGCTAATCACGGTCCGAGGCCCCATTCATGTCAATGGGTCAACAAAAAATACGGAACGCACAGGGAGCACATCCGTATATCATCCATATTTTATCCATATTTTGCAGATCCATACTGTAGAAAAGCAGATTTGGAACCACTGTGTCTACTGAACAGATTTGACTTGGGGCTACTCTTAAGGGTGTTATCTAAGTAGTTCCCTGGTCTTTCCATTTAACATCCATACATAGTGTCACGGCGGACGGGGAACTCAGACACACAGATAAACCAACTACCAGGCTCTAGGCGAGAAGCAGGGGAAGGGTCGCCTCCTAGCTAAACCCTGACCTCTTTCCCTGCACTGCTCAGCCCACATTCAGACCTTGAAGGTAGCAATGATGTGTCCTCGTGCCTGGGCTAAAACACCCTAGATTCCCTGAGATGGTGAAAAGGGGAAAAGGAGCAGCCTGCTCGCACAGAACCTGGATGGGAAAGATGACACAAACACAACCTAGACAGCAATCCATAAAAACTGAAACCACACTTATCTTTTCTGAGCTGGAACAGACAACCTTCCTTCCTTGCTTCCAAGGCCAGACTGATTTCTATAACCCGCTCAGAACACTGGACTAGAGTGATATTTAAACCAGTGACCCCACCTAGTGCACCTGATGGGAGGCGGGTTCAGCACGACTCCAAAACAAAACAAAACTAAACACGTGCTGCTATTCTGGCCGACCTCCGCACATAGTCAGAGCAGGGCATGACACATAGTTCCGCACTGCAGGGGAACCACCAGGGCACTATTTCTTGGAGTAGGCTCTGTTCAGTAGATTGCTGAACCACGGGGGCAAAAACATTGGTGTGGAAACCTAAAGGGTCAGGCAAAACCATAGAAAAGCTGCGGTCAGGGCAGGCACATTATATGCAATCCAAAGTCAGGCAGGCAACTTGGTGTCAGTATGAAGATCAGGTAGAGGTCAGGTCAAACAGCAAAGGGTTAGATCATGTCAGGCAAGTTGGTGCACAGGAGAGTAAATAAGACAGCACACCTTTGCAGGAATCTAGAGAGCTAGAACCTGTTGCTCAGACATCATACCATAGGGGAAGGTGCCTTAAGTACTATGGAATGTCCAGTCCTTGGCTGGGGAGAATTAAGGTGTGGGCATGGAATGAAGCACAGAGAGGTAGCCGGCCTCAAAATGCATGGAGTTGGAGAGCAGCATTACTCCAGGGGGCCGGACCGTCTGTCTGGAGGACACAGACAGGTCTGAACTGCTGGAGTGCTGGAGCAGTAGAGCAAAGCAGTGACCGTGCCCATCGAGGGCAGTGGAGCAACAGTGGGTACTGACCACCACCTTAACAGTATTCCTGTTCATTTATCAGTTTCTCACTTTAACTGCTCCAACTTGCTCCTGGTTATTAATTTAAATCCTCTACATGCTTGTGTGGATCATCATATCACCCCTAATGTGGGGCAGGGCATTTACTACTGCAAGTGCACATTTCCAAAATACATATAAATGTGAATGTGGACCTACTGTACCCACTAACTGATTTAGCTTTGGGATAAACCCTAACAGCGTTATTTTGACGAACCCCTGGGATTCATCCTTGTACCCCTGTGCAAGGATCAGGACTTTGCTGAGGGAGAGCAACCAGACTGCTACCTCTTGAGATAGTCCCAGCATAGTTGGCAGTTGACCCAGTCAGTGACTCTGGTGCAAGCACCTCAAGCTCAGGATAATATAAATGTCCAAAGCTCTAGGTATGGTCTGAACCCTTACTTAGACTTGAATTCTGGCTTTGAGGTCAAGAAGGCACCCTGGAAGTGTAGATGTATGCAGACAGGGTAGACTGGCAGGTAGAATACTAGTGCAGACACAGGCAGGGCAGGCTGGGTGTTTGGCAGGGATACAAACAAGACTGACAGACTGGGTTAACTCAAAATACAAAACTGAAACTGAAAGGGCTGTATAACATATGCAATGAGGGTCAGGACGGAAGGCATATTGGATACGCAAGCAGGAGATAATGCAGGAAAATCACAGACAAAACACAGAAGAATCATTAAAGCACTAGACTTCAATAGACCTTTGCTGGTCACCAAGGAACCTTGAAGCTCAGGCACTCTCTGCCTGGAGAGGGTACCTTAAATAATCAGGGGCACCTAGCCATTGGCTGGGGAAAGAAAATCAAGTGGGCACACTAGGCCTTTAAGAGGCCTGAAATTAGTCCACCCTAAGGAGATAGAGACTGGAGCACTGGCAGCATCATAGATGCAGCCACTTGCAGAGATGACATGTATAGCAGGAATGCGGTGGACAGAGACCATGGGCATACCTGTCTGACCACATTCACTTGCCTGGATCTACTTTCTACTCAAAGAGGGCTCACTTTCTTCCCTCACGTGTGTCTTTTGCAAACAAGCGATACCTGGAGAAAATGTTTCCCCATGTTAACTGCAACCATGTGCTTAAAGAGGACCTTTCACCTGTATAAACTATGTGAACCGAGTATGCTGCCATATAGAGCGGCGCCCGGGGATCTCACTGCACTTACTATTATCCCCGGGCGCCGCTCCGTTCTCCCGTTATAGGCTCCGGTACCTTTGCTTTTTAAGTTATAGAAGGCGGGTCTTCCCTTGTCCTGTGGGCGTCTCCTTCTCCTAGGCTGCAGCGCTGGCCAATCGCAGCGCACAGCTCACAGCCTGGGAGATTATTTTCTCCCAGGCTGTGAGCTGTGCGCTGCGATTGGCCAGCGCTGCAGCCTAGGAGAAGGAGACGCCCACAGGACAAGGGAAGACCCGCCTACTATAACTTAAAAAGCAAAGGTACCGGAGCCTATAACGGGAGAACGGAGCGGCGCCCGGGGATAATAGTAAGTGCAGTGAGATCCCCGGGCGCCGCTCTATATGGCAGCATACTCGGTTCACATAGTTTATACAGGTGAAAGGTCCTCTTTAATTTCTTTGTTTATCCGCTCCAGGATATTGCTCATATACTATCACCTCTTACACTCATTCTTTTTCTCTTCTCCTTCTTTGGCATCTAGAGGCGCAACCCTCCTCCTCCTGAGGGTCTTCAAAGACTACTGAGATAAATTTATTAAGCAATTTACACAATTTTTTCCATTTATTAATTGTAGGAACTTAACAGAGCAATTTCTGTTATTTGTGTATTTTTAAGTTGACTTTCAATTATTATAGTGATTATAAAACTACTCTGTTTACATGAGTTACAATTCAAATGCAAATTGAAAAACAAAATTTTGCAATTATTAGTATCCACAACAGCAGAGCTGACAACTATTAAAGAATGAGTACTAAATTCTGACTTTTATTGTTTTAGTTTTCAAATATGAATAAATCTCATACATATAGCATACAAGCATAGGAAAAGTAGGTATAGAAATTATAACTATAGTTTTGTTACAGGGGGTAGACATTTAAAAGTTTAACCTGAAAGGGAATTTGTCACTAATGACCCCCCTGTTATCAAACTGTTTGCATAGACACCTGATTAAAACACTGTTTTTATTTTGTTAATCCGATTCTAAATCCTAAATTATGATACATTTCTTAATATGTAAATTAGGCCTTTGGTACAATGAGGGCATCACCATTGCTCTTGTTGCACCAAAGCTCCACTGATTTCTGTGGCCAGCCCCTCCCTGGCTGCATTGATTGACAAGGCCAGGCAGTGGCAAAGCAGTAAGTGAGGAGCTGGTCACAGAAAAGAGTGGAGTTTGGGTGCAATAGGAACAACAGTGATGTCATCGTTGCACCAAAGGCTTAATTTACATGTTAAGAAAAGGTGTCATAACTCGAGAAGGGAGACTCGGACCAAAGAAAAACTGAATTTTAACACTCCTTTTAACACTTTAAGGACCCAGGATGAGAATGCTCATCCTAAATGGCCGGTACTTTGCGCCCCCAAGACGAGCATTCTCGTCCTGCGGTCCTCCTTACCCCCCATGTGCGGTGCCACGATCAGCAGCACGGATCCAACTGTTACTGACAGTGATAACACCGATGCAGGTGGACTAACCCCTTCATATGCCGCGGTCTCCTTCTCCTTACCTATCGGGTCCCTGCCACCGCAGATGGTTGCCATGGTTGCCATGGCAGCCCCAAGCCATTCCAAGGCCTTGGGGCCCCCAGGCTGGGTCTCATAGGCAAACTATCAGTGTATTACACTGTGTAATACACTGATAGTCAATGCAGTACAATACAGATACAGACACTGTAATGTTGAAGTCCCATAGTGGGACAAAAATAAAAAAATAATAAAAGTGAAAAAAAAAAAGTGTTTTTAACAATAAAATAAAATTTAAGTTTCACATATTAGGTATCACCACATGTGTAACAACCTGCTCTATAAAAATATCACCTGATCTGGTCAACACCGTAAAAAAAAAATATATATAAAAACTGTGCTAAAAATAAGCAATTTTTTGTCACCTTATATCACAAAAAGTGTAATACCAATCGATCAAAAATTCATATGCACCCCAAAATTGTACCAGTCAAACCGTCACCTCATCTTGCAAAAAATGAGACCCTACCTAAGACAATCGCCCAAAAAATAGAAATAAATATGTCTCTCAGAATATGAAGACACTAAAACATGATTTTTTTTTGTTTCAAAAATGCTGTTATTGTGTATGACTTAAAGGGAACCTGTCACCAGTTTTATGGTGTCCTAACTAAGGGCAACATAAATAAGTGATTGATTCTCTTAGCACAATGCTGGGTCATTTTCTTTAATTGACCCAGTCAATCTGCCAACATCTTGTATTGAAAAGCTCCAGCTGATAATGATGAGTCATGAATATTCATGAGCTCCTGACTCTCCCCGCCCACCTGCTGCTGAATGACAGTTTGTTTCCATATGAACCAGCAGCAGGTGGGCAGGGGAGTGGCTATAGCTCTGAATTAAATATACGCTGGACTCAATAACATCACGCCGGACTCAAATCAGCTCATTAGCATGCGGCATACGGCATCTTTGTGTGTATATTATGAGATAACCATCTGTCACACCAGTAAGTGAATACATCTAAGGTACTTTTTAGTATTTAATGATTGTATATAATTAGTTAGATTATAATCAAATATCCACATGACAGGTTCCCTTTAAATAAACAAAAAAAGAGACATATTAGGTATCTCCACGTCCATAACAACCTGGTCTATAAAAACACCACATGATCTAACCTCTCAGGTAAACACCGCAAAATAAAAAAAATAAAAATTCGGTGTCAAAAAAGCCATTTTTGTCACCTTATATCACAAAAAGTGTAATACCAAGCGATCAAAACGTCATACGCACCCCAAAATCATACCAGTCAAACGGTCATCTCATCCCGCAAAAAATGAGACCCTACCTAAGAAAATCGCTCAAAAAATTTAAAAAACAATGACTCTCAGAATATGGAGATATTAAAACATGATTTTCTTTGTTTCAAAAATGCTGTTATTGTGTAAAACTTAAATAAACAAAAAAAGTAGACATATTGGGTATCTCCGCGTCCATAACAACCTGCTCTATAAAAATACCACATGACCTAACCCCTCAGGTGAACACTGTAAAAAAAAAAAAAAACGGTGTAAAAAAAAGCCATTTTTTGTCACCTTACATCACAAAAAGTGTAATACCAAGCGATCAAAAAGTCATATACACCTTAAAATAGTACCAATAAAACCGTCATCTCTTACCAACAACCAAAAAAGTAGTCATATTTGGTATTGTCACGTCTGTAACAACCTGCTCTATAAAAATACCACATGATCTAACCTGTCAGATGAACATTGTAAATAACAAAAAATAAAAACGGTGCCAAAACAGCTATTTTTTGTTACCTTGCCTCACAGAAAGTGTAATATAGAGCAATCAAAAATCATATGTACCCTAAAATGGTATAAAAAAAACTGCCACCTTATCCCGTAGTTTCCAAAATGGAGTTTCTACTCTAGGGGTGCATCAGGGGGTCTTCAAATGTAACATAGTAACATAGTAACATAGTACATAAGGCCGAAAAAAGACATTTGTCCATCCAGTTCGGCCTGTCATCCTACAAGTTGATCCAGAGGAAGGCAAAAAAACCCTGTGAGGTAGAAGCCAATTTTCCTCACTTTAGGGGAATAAAAAATTCCTTCCCGACTCCAATCAGGCAATCAGAATAACTCCCTGGATCAACGACCCCTCTCTAGTAGCTATAGCCTGTAATATTATTACACTCCAGAAATACATCCAGGCCCCTCTTGAATTCCTTTATTGTACTCACCATCACCACCTCCTCAGGCAGAGAGTTCCATAGTCTCACTGCTCTTACCGTAAAGAACCCTTTTCTATGTTTGTGTACAAACCTTCTTTCCTCCAAACGCAGAGGATGTCCCCTCGTCACAGTCACAGTCCTGGGGATAAATAGATGATGGGATAGATCTCTGTACTGCCCCCTGATATATTTATACATAGTAATTAGATCTCCCCTCAGTCGTCTTTTTTCTAACGTGAATAACCCTAATTTTGATAATCTTTCAGGGTACTGTAGTTGCCCCATTCCAGTTATTACTTTAGTTGCCCTCCTCTGGACCCTCTCCAGCTCTGCTATGTCTGCCTTGTTTACAGGAGCCCAGAACTGTACACAGTACTCCATGTGTGGTCTGACCAGTGATTTGTAAAGTAGTAGGAATATGTTCTCATCACGGGCATCTATGCCCCTTTTGATGCAACCCATTATCTTATTGGCCTTGGCAGCCGCTGCCTGACACTGTTTTTTGCAGCTTAGTTTGCTGTTTATTAAAATTCCTAGATCCTTTTCCATGTCAGTGTTACCGAGTGTTTTACCATTTAGTATGTACGGGTGACTTGCATTATTCCTTCCCATGTGCATAACTTTACATTTCTCAGTGTTAAACCTCATCTGCCACTTATCTGCCCAAGCCTCCAATCTATCCAGATCCCTCTGTAGTAGTATACTGTCCTCTTCAGTGTTAATTACTTTACACAGTTTAGTGTCATCTGCGAAAATTGATATTTTACTATGCAAGCCTTCTACAAGATCATTAATAAATATATTGAAGAGAATAGGGCCCAATACTGACCCCTGAGGTACTCCACTAGTGACAGTGACCCAATCTGAGTATGTACCGTTAATAACCACCCTCTGTTTTCTATCATTGAGCCAGTTACTTACCCACTTACAGACGTTTTCTCCGAGTCCGAGCATTCTCATTTTATATACTAACCTTTTATGAGGTACAGTGTCAAATGCTTTGGAGAAGTCCAGATACACGACATCCATTGATTCGCCGCTGTCAAGTCTAGTACTTACCTCCTCATAGAAACTGATTAAATTAGTTTGACATGACCGATCCCTCACGAAGCCATGCTGATATGGCGTTATTTGCTTATTTCCCATAAGATGCTCTAACATAGCATCTCTCAGAAAACCTTCAAACAGTTTACCCACAACAGATGTTAAACTTACCGGCCTATAGTTTCCAGGCTCTGTTTTTGGACCCTTTTTGAATATTGGCACCACATTTGCCATGCGCCAATCCTGTGGGACATTCCCTGTCAGTACAGAGTCCGCAAATATCAGAAATAAGGGTCTGGCTATGACATTACTTAATTCCCTTAGGATACGGGGGTGTATGCCATCCGGTCCTGGCGATTTGTCTATTTTGATTTTTTTAAGTCGCTGTTGTACTTCTTCCTGGGTCAGACAGGACACTTTTAATGGCGAATTTATTTCAGCATTCAGCATTTCATCTGACAGTTTATTTTCCTCAGTGAATACATTGGAGAAAAAAATGTTTAACAGCTTTGCTTTCTCCTCGTCGCTCTCTGCGACTCCCCCCTCATTACTCTTTAAAGGGCCGACACCTTCAGATTTATACTTTTTAACATTTATATAATTGAAGAACATTTTAGGGTTAGTTTTACTCTGTTTGGCAATTAATCTCTCGGTCTCTAGTTTGGCCGCTTTTATTTGTTTTTTACATGTTCTGTTTTTTTCCTTATAGTTTTTCAGTGCTTCCGTGCTACCCTCCTGTTTTAGGGTTTTATATGCTTTCTTTTTGTCATTTATTGCTTTCTTTACAGTTCTGTTTATCCACATTGGTTTCTTTTTGTTCCTTAACCTTTTATTCCCATACGGTATGTACCTCTCACAATGAGATTTTAGGATGTTTTTAAAGATATCCCATTTTTTGGCTGTATTTTTATTTTTGAGGACTTTGTCCCAGTTAGTTAGGCCTATGGCCTCTCTTAGTTGGCTAAATTTAGCTTTTTTGAAGTTTGGTATTTTTGTTTCTCCCTGTAGAAACGCTCTTTTGAATGATAATTGGAAGGTTATTACTTTATGGTCACTATTTCCCAGGTGTCCCCCAACCTGCACGTCTGTTGTTCTGTCAGGTCTATTGGTTAATATTAAGTCCAGTATGGCCGTCCCTCTAGTCGGGTCCTGAACCAGTTGGGAGAGATAATGGTCTTTGGTTATTGCCAAGAATCTGTTTCCTTTATGAGATATACAAGTTTCAGTTTCCCAGTCTATATCTGGGTAGTTGAAGTCCCCCATAATAACCACCTCATTATGATTTGCCGCCTTGTCTATCTCGTTTAGTAGTAGATTTTCTGTGGACTCTGGTATATTAGGTGGTTTATAGTAGACTCCTATTAGTAATTTATTGTTGTTTTTAGCTCCATGTATCTCTACCCACAGTGACTCCACATGTTCATGTCCCTCACTTATATCTTCACGGAGTGTGGGCTTTAGACAAGATTTTACATAAAGGCAGACCCCTCCACCTCTCCGGTTTTGACGATCCTTTCTGAACAGACTGTAACCTTGTACATTAACTGCCCAGTCATAGCTATCATCCAGCCATGTCTCAGTTATTCCCACTATGTCATAGTCCTCCTCACACATCACTAATTCCAGTTCACCAGTTTTATTAGTCAGACTTCTGGCATTAGTATACATACATATGAGAGGTTTATGTATATTTTTTACCCTACACCTTTCCTTCTGAACTTTTCTTGTCCCTCCTTCCATTTCTCCCCCAGTCCCACTACCTTGCCCCCGGTCTCTATCTGCACTATCTTCCCCTTCTATAGTGTAATTACCCTCCCCCCAGTCCCTAGTTTAAACACTCCTCCAACCTTCTAGCCATTTTCTTCCCCAACACAGCTGCTCCTTCCCCATTGAGGTGCAGCCCGTCCCTACGATAGAGGCTGTAGCCGACAGCGAAGTCGGCCCAGTTCTCCAGGAACCCAAACCCCTCCATCCTACACCAGTTCTTGAGCCACTTGTTAATTTCCCTAATCTCCCGCTGCCTTTCTTGTGTGGCCTGTGGTACCGGTAGTATTTCGGAAAATACTACCTTTGAGGTCCTTGCCCTAAGCTTTTGCCCTAAATCCCTGAAATCATTTTTAAGGACTCTCCACCTACCCCTAACTTTGTCATTGGTTCCGATATGGACCATGACCGCTGGATCTTCTCCAGCCCCTCCCAGTAATCTGTCAACCCGATCCGCGATATGTCGAACTCTAGCGCCAGGAAGACAGCACACTGTTCGGCGATCACGGTCTTTGTGACAGATTTCCCTATCTGTTCCCCTAATAATTGAGTCTCCCACTACCAGCACCTGTCTGGCCTGCCCTGCTCTCCTGGTCCCCTGCTTACCGGAGCTGACATTCCCCTGACTGGCAGAGGAAGTGTCCGGCTGCGGCAGTGCCGTCCCTGGACTGACATCCCCCTCATCTGCCAAACGTGCAAACTTGTTGGGGTGTGTCAGATCAGGGCTAGCCTCCCTGGCACTCTTCCCTCTACCCCGCTTTCTAAATGTTACCCAGCTAGCTACCTCACTTTCCTCAGCCTCCTCTCTGTCACCCTCTCCCTCATCTACCCCAAAGAGTGCTTGCTCGGTGAGAAGCAAACTTTTTTGCAAATTGTCAATGCCTCTCAGTGTTGCAACTTGCCCATTTAGAGACTCGATTAGCGATTCCAAACGGGTAATTTGCTCACATCTTGAACAAAGAAATTCACCCTGGAACGGCTGTTCCAGGACTGCATACATCATGCAAGATGTGCACTGGACTGCGTTGTCAATTGTGCAACACATACTAAATGGGGATTACACCACAAAGGAAAAAAATACAATACAATGTAGTAATAATATACAGGCTAATTGCAGTCCCCCTCCGAAGTCCCTGAATCTAAAGTCACACACTTACACAACCACACTTAATCAACCACGCGTCGCGGTCAAACTCGCGTTATATATCTGCTTATATTAATATAAATGCAGCTCACTGCACCAGCCTGGTTTGCTTCCCCTCTGGAATCAAAAAGGCTGTGCTGTTCTTACTGCTGAGTTTTTAAAGTCTCCTAATTAGACAGCCACACCCTAATTAAACAGCCACACCCTAATTGCTCACCTGTGCAACCTCTGGAGAAAGAAAAAAAAAAAAAAAGTGTTATCACAGCACAAAATACAGTCAAACACAGCCACTTATCAATGTCCACAAATAATTTAGCTCTCAGATACTCCCTCACTTAATCTTAAGTCACACACTTACACAACCACACTTAATCAACCACGCGTCGCGGTCAAACTCGCGTTATATATCTGCTTATATTAATATAAATGCAGCTCACTGCACCAGCCTGGTTTGCTTCCCCTCTGGAATCAAAAAGTGACATGGCAACTTAATATTATCCCAGTGAAATCTGCCTACCAAAAACCAAATGGCATTCCTTTACTTCTGCGCCCTGCCATGTGCCCATACAGCAGTTTACGACCACATATAGGGTGTTTCTGTAAACTACAGGCTGGTAACCCTTGCTTGGTTACTGGAAAAAATGGATTAAAATGGAAAATCTGCCAAAAAAGTGAAATTCTGAAGTTCAATCTCCATTTATTTGTAATTCTTGTGGAACACCTAAAGGGTTAACAAAGTTTGTAAATCAGTTTTAAATACCTTGAGGGGTGTCGCTTCTATTTTGGGGCCATTTATGGGTGGTTTCTATTATGTAAGCCTCGCAAAGTGACTTCAGACCTGAACTGGTCCTTGAAAAGTGGATTTTTGAAAATTTCAGAAAAATTTAAAGATTTGCTTCTAAACTTCTAAGCATTGCAACATCCCCAAAAAATAAAATGTCATTCCCAAAATGATCCAAACATGAAGTAGACATATGGGGAATGTAAAGAAATAACTATTTTTGTAGGTATTACTATGTATTATAGAAGTAGAGAAATTGAAACTTGGAAATTTGCAAATTTTTCAAAATTTTGGGCAAATTTGGTATTTTTTTTATAAATAAAAATGCAATTTTTTTACTCCATTTTACCAGTGTCATGACGTACAATATGTGACAAAAAAAACAATCTCAGAATAGCCTACATAAGTCAAAGTGTTTTAAAGTTATCACCACTTAAAGTGACACTGGTCAGATTTGCAAAAAATGGCCTGGTCCTTAAGCTGAAAATTAACCCGGTCCATAAGGGGTTAATAAGTACCTACCCATCCTTCGCTCCACCGCTACCACCGTCTCCATGGCTTCCAGACCTTCAACCTGGGTTTCCAAACCAATGCTGCCACTTCTTTTCCTGTTCATCTGCATTTACTATTGTGCAATTGAACAGGAAAAGAAGCGCACACATCCCGTCAGGCCCTCGTCAGCAGAGGTCGCATCGTGTGTCAATGCAGCAGAGACGTCGGTATCGACTGATCGAGGGACAGGTAAGTAAGTACCTATTAAACGATCTTCCTTCCACAGGTCTGAAGATAAAAATAATTTTTTTTTAAATCAGGAGAACCCTTTTAATACTGTCAAAATTTTTAGTTTTAGACAGAATTAGTAGATCCAACAGTCCAACGCTAGAGAGCATAACAATCTCATTAAAGATGCATGTGCATTAGCAGTGCATGAAATCTTTTTATGACTAGTAACAGTGCTTCTCCCAGGTCATATGTGCCGGATGCTGATAAATTCCAACAAGTTAATCTCAACATTAAATATTGTTACAAGAACAAATGTAGGAGGATATTATGCGGCTTACACTACTGATTAAAAGTTCATTAAAAAACATCAGATTGTAAAACTGGCATCTTGAGCAGATTGTCTACTGTATGATTTATCAAAGGGAGACAAGTGCTTCAGAAATTTTGGAATTAATGCTGTGTCCTTCTTTTGTGTATGGAGGCAACACTGCCTTTGAGGTGAGTTCTGGGAAAAGATTTGAAGGTCGACACTCTAGTATTCTGAGGAATCTCAGGGCTGTCCTTTGAAATTTGTTATATTGAGGACTTTCAGAAAAAGCACAGCAAGCACCATATGCAGCACAGCTGTTATCAAGAGATATAGCTTTCTGTTTTCTGAGTTTCTGCACAGTAGGATTCCACAGATCGCCAACATTCAACTAAACCATACCAATCGAGCAAAACAAGAATAACATCAACCTATTAGTCATCTGTAGATGTATGTTAGATGTAGTGCAGCCAGAATATTGTATGCAGGGTCTTCTTAGTGTTATGTAAGAGGTGTGCTGTCTGCTCTGAGTCAGTCAAATGCCTCCTTTCTGATTCTGCTCTTCTCCCCTATAATGGGTACAGGAATATCAGAACTGGACCATGGGGTGATGAAAGGGTTACAGTGGCGGCCTCTGGCAGCTGTTGCCCTGCTCCCCGGCTGTGCTGCTCACGGACTCCAGTGGCGCAGCCCTGCTGGACTCTCCTACCTCTTGGCAGTTCTGGCCCCCGAAGTAGTGCTGTCCCTCCACACAGGCTGCAGCTTGCTTCTTGCCGGCTAGGCCTCTCTCACTGCACATAGGGCATGCACATGTGCGCCCAATTCTTCTCCAGGCAGTGGTTGGCTACCCTGGGGTATTTAAGACACGTTCCTCTATGAGCAATGAATTCTAGTTTGCTAGTGTCCAGCAAAGGTGTGCTGTTTCTATATTTGACTGCCCTTGTACCGGATTCTGACCCTTCGCTGTGCCTAATCTCTTTACTGACCCTGAGCTGCCTGATCTGACCTCGGACTGTTTATCGGATTGCATGAACTCTGCCTATCCTGACCTTGGCCTGTCTGTGTATATAGTATTTGCCTGATCCCTTGGTGCTCCGCACTGGTGTCTTTTGGCCCTCATGGGCCAGCAATCACTGGAAAATAGACACATAGATAACAACCTTAGTAGTATCCCCAAGCCAAATCTGTTTCAGTGACACAGCAGATCTACATCTGCCTTGTAACAGAAAGAAGGTGGCCTGGCTTGATGAATCACATTTTTGTTTATATCATGCAGATGATGCTTAATTACAGAAGAGATGGCACAACGATGCAAGTTAATGGAGGCAGTGTGATGCTGTTGGCCATGTTCTGCTGGAAAACCTTGTGTTCTAGCATTCATGTGGATTATACAGTACTTTGACATGTACCACCTACCTAAACATTGTTGCAGATCAAGTCCACCCTTTTCATGGCAACAAAATTTTCTAATGTCAGTGGTTAATAGGATAATATGTCCTGCCACACTGCAAAAATTGTTTAGGAATGTTTTGAGGAACCTGACAAATAGTTGAAGGTGTTGATGTGGCCTCCAAAATACCCAGATCTCAATCTGATCGAGCAAATGTGAGATGTTCTAACAAAATTAGTCTGATTTATAGAGTCTCCACTTTACAAGTCATACATTATCTACTAATGTATTGTTGCCAGGTATATTACAGGGCAGCCTTGGAGTCTATGATGGGTCAATGGTGTTTTGGCAGCATGAAGGGGACACACACAACAAAAATTCAGAACATGAAGCATTAACAATCTGAAGTCCTTCCACTCTGATCACTATAAGCTTTGTGTACTTATCTGTAAAGCCTCATTACTGTAAGTTCTATCGATGCAGTTTTAGGGTTTCTATCAGAGAGAAAACTTGAACATCCTTGGTCCTAATGTTATATCTGTAAGTAGGCCCCTAGCTATCATGTATCATTAATAATAATGTTGTACTCTTAATGTGGCAGAGGGGCCTCTAGGTCCCTTTAGGCAGCAGGGCATGGGTGTGAGTGGTATATCTTCGCATCCATTAGCTACACCACTGAGTTTTATGGGTCCTACAGATATGTTAGGACCACTTTATTCAGTGCAGATTTGGAGGTTTAAATTATATAATTTATCTGCAATTCTGCATGATATTTCAGCAGAGTCTGGAAAGAAGACAAAAAAACTCTAGTACATAAAATAATGTGCATTCAATTGTTTTGTGAAATACACTACTCACAAAAAGTTAGGGATGAGTGGCTTGTGGTTTAAATTTCAGGATGAACATAAAATGCACTCTAACTTTTACAGGTGAACTTAATGTGTCCTTCTCTAAACTTTTGAATGCACATGTCCAACTGTTCAATGTTTCAGTACTTTTTGCACAGCTTGCTGTTCTCTAACAAGGAGCTTAACGGCAAAATTCACAACAGGTGTTTGATCCATGAATTGTCCAATAAATTTCCTGGTTCAATTAGCATTGGTATTTAAACAGTCCTCCTCATTATGCTGTTCACATTTTGACATCAAGAGACAAAGATGACACCTAACAATTGATCAACAGTACCTTGCCATTGCAAAGATTCACCCACGGAAGCTGCCACTGAGCTTAGAGTGTCAGAATGTCATCAGCAGGTTGCAACAGAGATACAGAGAGACTGGAAGAGTCATAGAAAGGCATAGAAGTGGACGTCCTTTGGCCACATCCCACACTAAAGACTACTTCATTGTGAACAAAGCCCTGTGGTACTGGATGATGAATGGCACACAGCTCCAGGCACATTTAAGGGAGGTAAGAGGCACGTAAGTGTCACGTCAGACAATTCAAAATCGTTTACATCATTGTGGTCTGTGTGCTAGAGGACCTGCAAGTGTACCTGACCACACCACCAGGCACAGACATCATCGTCTTGCATGGGCTAGCGAGCATCTACGCTGCACAAGGGACCAGTGGGCCTTAGTGCTGGTCACTGATTAAAGACGATTCACTCTGAGCAGAAATGATGGCTGCCAACAATGTTGGAGACGTCAAGGAGAGCACTATGCATCACCCACTGTTGTCATCAGAGCCTTTGGTGGTGTTACAGTGCAGGCAGGTGTTTCTAGTCCATACAGAACCTTGTGAATGGTACAGTGACAAGCCCATACTACTTGAATAACATCATTAATCCAGTCTTTGTGCCTCTGCATGAACAACACAGGCCTAATTTCATTTTCATGGACGATAATGCATCAGCTCATCGAGGTTGCATCATTAGGGAATGCCTGCTAGAGACTGGGGTACTTCGTATGAATTGGCCTGCACTTTCTCTAGACCTGAATTCCATTGAAAACCAATGGGATCAGCTGAGTCGCCGTGTAGAGGCTCGTAACTATGTATTCCAGAACCTCAATGACCTGAGGGCCGCCCTTCAAGAAGAGTGGGATGCCATGCCTCAGCAGACAATGAGTCGACTTGTGAACAGCACGACACGTCGTTGTCAAGCTGTAATTGATGCTCAAGGCCACATGACAAGTTATTGAGACATTGACATTTTTTCTGGGGGTATACCCACCACTGTTGTTGGCTTTTGTCTCAATAAATTGTTTAAGATGAGGAAATCACCATTGCATGCTTCTACTGAAATGCCCTACTAATCATGATATAATATCACTGTAGCGTCAACTTTTTACATTTTCCATAAGTTTCACCCGAAAGCCAAATATTACAAACTTTTTGTGAGTAGTGCATTTGTGGTTCTAGTTGTAAAATGACAGAAAAGCTCTGGTGCAATCTACCACTTCACTATGGACATGTAGAGCACTTTAGAAGATAGCTACTTGATGGCAGAAGTGTTATAATCCAATTCACTCTTTTAGTGGGGGTTGGAGCTAAACAGTATAAGACTCCTTAGCATTTTCAATTAGAATTTAAAATTACTGAAGAAATAATACAGTGTAGCTTATATTTATTTGTATAACACTTCTGTATGACACTTCAATATAACTGTGTAGATTCTCTACCGCCTCCAGAGTGTGCAGCATTTTTGTCATAAGTGTTTTGAACAATTCAAGAAGAGACACCATCACTAGAATAAATATTGAGAAGTATCAGGATGCATCAGATTAAAATGGGGATGGTGCTGCTACTCATTTATAACTTGTGTTGTTGAATACCTTACAATACTTGAAGAATTCATATGATTTAATGAAAAAAGCATTCAAAATAATTATCATAGATACATTAATATTGCCATTTGCTTTTTTAAAGTGCATCTGACTTGTTGAATGTGTGCTTGTCACCTGAAGGCACCTGTGTTAGTCCCATGTTCATACAGTATGTGTCTGTATTGCTGAGAAAAATGATGTCTTAATATATGCAAATGAGCCTCTAGGAGCAACAGGGACGTTGCCGTTAGACCTAGAAGCTCAGCTCTCTCTACAGCTGCCGCACCCTCTGCACTTTAATTGATAGGGCAGTGTAAATGTGATCACACTTGGCCCTGACTTCCCTTAAAGTTAATAAAAGTGCAGAGAGTGCAGTTGTAGAGAGACTCTAGGTGTAAGGGCAACGCCCCCGTTGCTCCTAGAGGATTGTTTACGTATATTAAAACATCATTTTTCTCCTCACTCATGCAACAGGTCAGCCAGTTTCATAGGTAGAAATCGGCAGACAGATGCCCTTTAACCCTTTCCCAACTGCAATCTGTATATATACGTGATAGCTGCACATGCCCCGTGCAGCTATCACGTCTATAAACGTCAAGACAGTTCTTTAATCCAAGCGCTGCAAAGCGCTTGGATTAAAGCTTCTGCCCCCGCACTGCTGCTGTCACGGACAGCATACAGTTCAGTAATGCCGGCAAGGGACCAATCAGAGTGGCCCCTTGCCGACAATCGATCCGATTGGTTAGTCTGTGCAGACTAACCAATCGGATCGCGGCAGTGGAAAAAATGCCGGTTTCAGGCTCTGATCTGCGCTCTGCAGATCACAGCCTGAAATCAGGTAGTGTCTCTGTGGCCCCCAATCTGTGCCCCCTTCCTGTGCCCCCCGATCTGTGCTCCTCCAACACCCCCCTGTGCGCGCCTGCCCCTGATGAAGTAGTTTCCCCGCCCGATCCATATTTATGTAGTCCCTCCCTGATGCGGTCCGCCCCATGCTGTCTCCCCGCCCCTCCTGCCCCAGCCTCCCTCACCCTCAAGGTTAGCCGCCGTACCCCAATACAACCCCCCCCCATTCCAGCGCTGCCCCGATCCTGTGCCCCCGCTGTGTGTGATGGCGGCGGCTCCATTCCTGAGCCGCCGCCATCAGCAGCGAGTGTCAGCTCTATGCTGACACTCTGCTGTAACCCCATAGATGCTGCGGTTGCAGCATCCATGGGGTTAATAGAGGGAGGGAGCTCCCTCTCTGAACCATCGGGGCTGCAGCGCTGATAGCAGCGCCCGATGGTTGCCATGGCAACCGGACGCTTTGCAAAGGCGTCCGGTTGCCATGGCAAAGGCATCCGGTGCTGCCACCTACAGGGCATCTAATAGTATTATACTTTGCAATGCAAGAGCATTGCAAAGTATAGTACAGCCATCAGCCCCATTGGATCTTCATGATCCAAGAGGGACTTGATAAAAAAGGAAAGTGAAAATAATAAAAATGAAAAATAAATAAATAAAAATGTAAATTAAAAAAAGAAATTGCCTTTTCCTATAAAAAAAATAAAATACACATATTAGGTGTCACCGCGTCCGTAACGACCGTCTCTATAAATATATCACATGATAGACCCAGTCCGATAAACACTATTAAAAAAAAAAAAAAAAAACGGTGTCAAAAAAAGCTATTTTTATCACCTTACATCACAAATAGTGCAACAGCAAGCGATAAAAAAGGCTTATGACCCCCAAAATAGTACCAATTAAACCGTCACCTCATCCCGCAAAACATGATACCCTATTTAAGACAATCGCCCAAAAAATATAAAAGCTATGGCTCTCAGACTATGGAGACACTAAAACATAATTTTTTTGGTTTCAGAAATGCTATTATTGTGTAAAACTTAAATAAATAAGAAAAAGTATACATATTAGGTATTGCCACGTCCGTAACGATCTTCTCTATAAAACTATCACATGACCTAACTCCTCAGATGAACGCTGTAAAAATAAATAAATGAAAGCTGTTCCAAAACAGCCAATTTTTTGGTCACCTTGCCATATAAAGTGTAATAATGAATGATCAAAAAATCCTATGTACCCAAAAATGGTACCAATTAAAACCTCAACACTTTCTGCAAAAAACGAGCCCTTGCACAAGACGATCGGCAGAAAAATAAAAAACATATGGCGTTCAGAAAACCAATCCAGCAAAATCTGCCTTCCAAAAACCGTATGGCATTCCTTTCTTTCTGCGCCCTGCCGTGTGCCCGTACAGCAGTTTACGACCACATGTGGGGTGTTTCTGTAAACCGCGGAATCAGGGTAATAAATATTGAGTTTTGTTTGGCTGTTAACCCTCAATGTGTTAAATAAAAAAATGCAATAAAATGGAAAATCTGCCAAAAATGTGAAATTTAGAAATTTCATCTCCATTTTCCTTTAATTCTTGTGGAACACCTAAAGGGTTAAAAAAGTTTGTAAAATCAGTTTTGAGTAACTTGAGGGGTGTAGTTTCTGCAATGGGGTCATTTATGGGGGTATCCACTATGTAGGCCCCACAAAGTGACTTCAGACCTGAACTGGTCCTTATAAAGTGGGTTTTGGAAATTTTCTTAAAAATTTTAAGAATTGCTTCTAAACTTCTAAGCCTTCTAACGTCCTAAAAAAATAAAATGACATTTCCAAAATGATGCCAACATAAAGTAGACATATGGGAAATGCTAAGTAATAAATATTTTATTAGGTATGACTTTCTGTTTTAGAAGCAGAGAAATTGAAATTTGTAAAATTGTGAATTTTTCAAAATTTTGGGTACATTTTGGATTTTTTCATAAATAAAGGTGAAATATATTGACTCAAATATATGACTATCATGAAGTACAATATGTCACGAGAAAACAATCTCAGAATGGTTTGGATAAGTAAAAGTGTTCCAAAGCTATTACCACATAAAGTGACGCATGTCAGATTTGTAAATTTTGACCTGGACATTAGGGCATCAATGACCCTTGGTCATGAAAGGGTTAAAGAGCTGGATGAGAGACTGAGACTTCAGTGACAACCACTGTTGTCCTTCTAATACAGTCAAAATGATTTGAGTAAAATATGTTGAAGCCTAAAATTCTTGTAAGAGGGTTGAAACTGATGTAGACTGTTTGTATAACCTCAATAGAAATATAGGCTGGCTCACAGTATTTTTGCATTAAAATTTTTATTAATACACTAAATTAAATGACTTGTACCATCATACAACATACATACATGCATACATGTGTAAATATAGGTATATAAGTGCGGAGCTCACGCACAATCCTATATATTTGGAGTACTCCTAATAGGACCAAATGGCTAGAGTGAGGCTGCAAGAGATATTCAAATGAACCGCTTGTATGTCCAGGACATGGATGGCAAATTGCCAGGTGATTGAAACAAAAGTTCAAACAAAGATTACAAAATGTCCTTGCTGTATTCTCATCAAGAGAGGTTCTGCATTCACATAACCTGCAACAGATCTTAGCCGCAACTGTTAGGCAGTGCTCCACTTACTTTTTCGCTTGCGGAGCAAGATTTCAGACAAGCTCACTCAGCGTCTCACGTGTCCAGCCAGGTAATGAATCGCTGGGTTAGTGACGCAGGCGTCTGAAGCCATCAGACCAACGGAAGCTGGTTTAGCTGAGCTGAGCTGGTGATTGCCTTAGCCTGTCAGGCCGGCAGCAGTAGATGTAACAAGGTTTTACCTTGATTTGCGGCAATAGTGACACAGGTGTAGTCCACTTTTTGAGTAGTTAGTGAATGCAAACCTTTAAAGCGGTATGGGGCGTCTTCGGATACTTTAAAAATCCTCAAAGAACTGGAAATTGAAGCAAAGTCCTCCTCTTGCAAAAAACCGCACCGACAGCCTTGGTCTCTATAAACACTAGACGCGTTTCGGAAACAAGTTCCTTCCTCAGTAGATAATCATAGAATGTTTGTATAACCTATCATCCATCAATCCTCACACTGTGTCCTTGGACATGTACTCCAGACAGATGACATAAATACACTGATAAATCTTCATACAGCTGTATGTCTCCTGCTTCCTCTCATATAGCACATGATAAAACTGGCTGCCTGTAGCCACCACTTGAGGGCGCTCAAGTCATAAGAATTTCTAGTTACAATTCACCTTGAAGGAGTACTCCAGATTTATGATATTGGTGACATCCTCAGGAAAGGTCATCAATATTAGATCAGTAGGGGTCCAACTACCAGCACCCCTGCCGATTAGCTGTTGCTTGTGCGAGCACTGCATCCTCTTAAATGTTTACCTGCACATGTCTACATTATAGTGGTGATGCAGGTTAATTACAGCATTTAGTCTGATCCACCTAAATGGCAGACAAAGCTGTAATTACCCTTAACTACCTTTACAATGTAGACGGGGTGCAGGTAAGCAATGAAGAGGATGCAGCATTTGCATGAGAACCGTGGCCCCTTCAAACAGCTGATATGTGGGGGTGCCTGGAGTTTGGCCCCCACCAGTCTAATATTAATGAATTATCCTATGGATAAGTCAACAGTATCATGAAACTGGAGTACCCCTTTTAATGGAACCTGTAAAAATCTCTGTGCACTGAGCTCCTCCTAGTGGCAGCTGAAGAATTGTGGATTTTTCAGCTGACGCTGGGTGCCGTACTCTAGTAGTTGTGTAGTCTGTCTTCATGGTAGATATGCCACTAAGTCTGTTAATTTGTGCCTGATATAGAATTCCAAAGTACTTGTTTCGAATATATCGAATAGTACAGTCATTTGTCAAAGATTGTCAAAACAAGACATTGCTATTGGCAACCACAGAGATGTTAATTAGAATTGTTCAAAAATGGAAGTTGGATGGTTTTGACTATATTCATATGATATGCAGATATAAGATACAGTTGCAAGAAAAAGTATGTGAACCCTTTGGAATGATATGGATTTCTGCACAAATTGGTCATAAAATGTGATCTGATCTTCATCTAAGTCACAACAATAGACAATCACAGTCTGCTTAAACTAATAACACACAAAGAATTAAATGTTACCATGTTTTTATTGAACACACCATGTAAACATTCACAGTGCAGGTGGTAAAAGTATGTGAATCCTTGGATTTAATAACTCGTTGAACCTCCTTTGGCAGCAATAACTTCAACCGAACGTTTCCTGTAGTTGCAGATCAGACGTGCACAATGGTCAGGAGTAATTCTTGACCATTCCTCTTTACAGAACTGTTTCAGTTCAGCAATATTCTTGGGATGTCTGGTGTGAATCGCTTTTTTGAGGTCATGCCACAGCATCTCAATCGGGTTGAGGTCAGGACTCTGCCTGGGCCACTCCACAAGGCGTATTTTCTTCTGTTTAAGCCATTCTGTTATTGGTTTACTTCTATGCTTTGGGTCGTTGTCCTGTTGCAACACCCATCTTCTGTTGAGCTTCAGCTGGTGGACAGATGGCCTTAAGTTCTCCTGCAAAATGTCTTGATATACTTGGGAATTCATTTTTCCTTCGATGATAGCATTCCTTCCAGGCCCTGACGCAGCAAAGCAGCCCCAAACCATGATGCCCCCACCACCATACTTCCCAGTTGGGATGAGGTTTTGATGTTGGTGTGCTGTTCCTCTTTTTCTCCACACATAGTGTTGTGTGTTTCTTCCAAACAACTCAACTTTGGTTTCATCTGTCCACAGAATATTTTGCCAGTACTGCTGTGGAACATCCAGGTGCTCTTGTGCAAACTGTAAACGTGCAGCAATGTTTTTTTTGGACAGCAGTGGCTTCCTCTGTGGTATCCTCCCATGAAATCCATTCTTGTTTAGTGTTTTACGTATCGTAGATTCACTAACAGGGATGTTAGCATATGCCAGAGACTTTTGTAAGTCTTTAGCTGACACTCTAGGATTCTTCTTCACCTCATTAAGCAGTCTGCGCTGTGCTCTTGCAGTCATCTTTACAGGACGGCCACTCCTAGGGAGAGTAGCAGCAGTGCTGAACTTTCTCTATTTATAGACAATTTGTCTTACCGTGGACTGATGAACAGCAAGGCTTTTGGAGATACTTTTATAACCCTTTCCAGCTTTATGCAAGTCAACAATTCTTAATTGTAGGTCTTCTGAGAGCTTTTTTGTGCGAGGCATCATTCACATCAGGCAATGCTTCTTGTGAAAAACAAACCTAGAACTGGTGTGTGTTTTTTATGGGGCAGGGCAGCTGTAACCAACACCTCCAATCTCCTCTCATTGATTGGACTCCAGTTGGCTGACACCTCACTCCAATTAGCTCTTGGAGATGTCATTAGTCTAGGGGTTCACATACTTTTTCCACCTGCACTGTGAATGTTTACATGGTGTGTTCAATAAAAACATGGTAACATTTAATTATTTGTGTGTTATTAGTTTAAGCAGAGTGCGATTGTCTATTGTTGTGACTTAGATGAAGATCAGATCACATTTTATGACCAATTTGTGCAGAAATCCATATAATTCCAAAGGGTTCACATACTTTTTCTTGCAACTGTACATAAGTTAGGAAGAATACAGGTTTGACCATTTGGGACCACTACCTGAAAAAACTTTTAATCTGCTACCTATCCTCTTTTACCACTTCAGTCAGTAGATCTAAGGCTACTCCTAGCTATTCACCAGAGCCTGCTGCAAGGCAGGTTGGATTTGGCTGCTAAGGACCCAGGGTATATCTGCGGAGTCAGGTGGCAGAAAACAGGTATGAGCTCACAGGTAGCAGATCTATTAGATGTAAAGTGGTAGCAAGAGAGATGTTCAAGCCAGAGTCAAAGCTATAAGAATCAGTGAAAGTTAAATCAGTAGACAAGGGGTTAATCCAGAAAGGCGCCAAGGTTAATACACAGAAAGGTCTAACTGGAATGCAATGGTGACTGAACACAGAGCAAAAACTGAAGCCAGGAATCAATGAGTAACTGGAACAAGCAGTAAATGCCAGACTTAAATCTCCCTCCTAGCTCTGTGACTGGATGCCGAGCCAGGGATCTAATTGGCTTGGTGTTCAGGCCTGACAGGCTGACCATCCAGGGTTTGGCGGACAGCATGGCAACTCTCCTGGAACAGCTATGCTCTGAATCACAGCTGAGTAAGTTCTTGACAGCAGCTGCCCAAAACTAAATTGCTAGTGGACCTTTATTATGCACACATTAAAATAACTACTTAAGGGCTTAATGTTAGCGCAGAGAACAATATACAAGAATTAGAAAAATGAAAGACTGCCAGCGATGCAGTTGTGGGTACACCAAATGAATAATCTGATGTACATAGAAGCATATATGATGGGATCCTTGGGGAAACTGTCATAGATGCAATATATCCTTTTTTTCTCCTGCTTCCCAAGAGGAAGAAGAGAAAAAGATGAAATTGTGATGAATGTACTGACTTTAATGATTTTGCTAACTTTATATAATTCAGTAAAGAAATAAAAACTAAAAATGTAAATAAAACAAAAACAAACGTTAATGTCTAGCACAAATATTACTGTGAAAACCTTTGAATATTGTGATTTAAGCATACATTGTTAGATTATGAGCAAAAGCAATACCAAAGATATGAAACAAAACTAAATACATTCACTGTGGTAAAATCCATAATATATCTAACCCCTTCCCAACCAGTGCTGTACTAGTATGGCTGGGCACCATAGCCACGAGGTGCCTGCTGGTTATGCCGGTTTTGGACATTTAACACTTCGGATGCACGGTTCTCAGAAACTTCTGTAGAAAGCAAGCCCTGATACTATTGGAAGGCATCGGACTGTATTCTAGCCATTGGGTCCACATCACTGCTGTGCGGAGACGCGATTGGGAGGGAGCCCCCCTCCTTCCACAAACACTGAACATGCTGCGGTCATCGTTGACCGCGGCATACAGAGGATTACAGCGCTGGAATCGGTGTATTCACCAATGCCGGCGTATACAGCAGGTGCTTGGCTGTCAGTGACTGCCGGACCCCTGCCGCTGATCGGGCGTATGCAGGAGCTGTACCTGTCTGGCGGCTGTGGGGAAGTCACTTCCTGGTGCATTGTACATGTACGGCGGATGTTAGGAAGGGATTTAATGTGCCAAAAAAGTCAGGCCAATGGGGGTCCAGTAACTGGGACTTCACAAAAGAATAAAGGTGTACAGGTCATAGAGCATGCCTACAAAACTCTTTCATATAAGTCAATGGGGTCAACTCCTGTCCAGCTTCTCTATGGCCCATGTAGTTGCTCTCAAAAGACAGGAAGTCTTTGCATATTTTAGGCCTAGTGGCCAGTGCTTAAAATCCAGGATTATATACAATTTAAAAAAATATCTAAATAGTAACATAGAAAAAAATAATAACTCACCAAAAATCCCCAAAAAATACATTTAGCATAAAATGCAATATAAATGGGTTAAACCAGCACCTGAATATGAATACTTTTGAAATTGAATTTTAGTATGGCCACTGAGTTATTCCCTGTAATCTATTCACTAGTGTTGATCACGAATATTCGAATTGCGAATTTTAATCGCGAATATCGGCACTTCGAGAATCCGCGAATATTTAGAATATCGCAAAATATATTCATAATCGCGAATATTCTATTTTAAAAAAAATACCAGTTCATGCTAATTTTTTATGCGAATTCTTTAGGCGAATTTTATCGCAATCAAGAAAATAATGCCTAGAGATCATGAATTTGCGAATTCTCGAATATATGGCAAATATTCGCCCAAATATTCGCGAGATATCGCGGATTCGAATATTGCCCCTGCCGCTCATCACTACTATTCACCTACTATTTACACTTTCTCTAAATTCTCTGTCCAGCTCAGTGAGGTTGATATACACGCTCAGTTCCATCCTTCAACTGCCTCCAGATGCAGCAGAAAAGACACTCCCAAAAAAGGACAAGCCCCACCCGAGCTGCCAGCTTGAAATAAATCTAGCACAGCAATTGCAGCAATAAGTGGGCAGACCTCTGGGTCCATGTGAGATACAAGGATGGCTCTGTTTGTTAGAAAGAGTTTGTCATGTACTATATGGTGTCTGATTTTCATTTTTACATGGGATAACCGCTTTAAACAATAGGTCATTTTCTGATGACACGTTCCCTTTAATGGAGGGTAACTGCTCAGGATTGGCTTCTTCAATAAGAACAGGCACTGGGAACCCCTGTTATCTCGGTCGTGGATGTCCCAGCACTTAGTCCCACATTAATCTGAATTTTGTGGCATATCTAATCGAGAACTTTTGTTGGATAAAGAAATAGACAAAAGAAAAAAAATACACCTGCCAGACTATCAGTCATGTTGACCCTTTGCAGTCCAAAAATTATATCTAGTAAAGCCAGAATATATGGAATATGTTGGTGGTATTTGTGAGGATTGAAATCTTACCCTTGATGTACCGATAGATCAACTCCTTTATTTTCATGCAACAATATTCTAATAATGCTGGTTCCACATTGAAGAGACGTGGAATCACCAATCTTTGATACGTTTTTCGATTGCCCTTTGATGAGGCAGGAATAAAATATTGCAATGGTGAAATATTTCCTCCTTCATACTGAGAAGGAAGTTAGGATTTCCCAGAATGAGGAAAAATTTGCTCTGAGGGTGGGGTGCTTAACACTATGAGGTCAATCATAAGAACCTGGGATAAGGGTTGATTAACCTAGTGTGGTAGCAACATATTCTGGTCAGGTGGGAAGCGAGATAGCTGTTCCTGCAGCAGCCGCACCCTTTTCATTTTGATTAACAGGGTCAGGTGTGATTGCTTTTTCACTGCCTGGCCCTGTCAAAGTGCTGGGGGTGCAGCAGTTGCAGAGAGAGCAGAGCCTCTAGGTGTAATGGCAACAACTCTGTTGCTCTTAGAGGCTCATTTGCATATATTAAAACTTCATTTTTCTCAGCAATGCAGGCACATATGAACATGGAACCAACACAGATGTCTTCAGCTGCCAAGCACATAGACAGGTCAGCCAGTTTCAAAGGGGAAAATCTGCTGACAGATGCCCTTTAAGGGACATTCTATTTGTGTGTTGATTGTCCTTGCACGCTATTAGTTGTTATCTTGATTTCTAGTAGTGTTGAGCGAAGCATTCAAAGCGGAATTCGGCCTAAAGTTTTGGAAAACTTTGATTCGCAACGAATCTGAATTTCTTTGCGCTTCGTGGTAATGAATCAGTTTTTCCTTAAATGGTGGTTGCACATGTTACAAAGTGAAAGTAAGAAGCCCGGGAACCCAAGATCAGCCATAATGCCGTGCAGCCAGCTAATCTATAGATAGCCCTCCCATGTGATGTCACAGCCCTATAAAAGCCTTTATCTGTCATTGCCCTGTGAGCTGGGAATAGTAACATAGTACATAAGGCCGAAAAAAGACATTTGTCCATCCAGTTCGGCCTGTTATCCTGCAAGTTGATCCAGAGGAAGGCAAAAAACCCCTGTGATGTACAAGCCAATTTTCCCCACTTAATGGGGGAAAAATTCCTTCCCGACTCCAATAAGGCAATCAGAGTAACTCCCTGGATCAACGACTACTCTCTAGTAGCCGTAGCCATATTATTACACTCCAGAAATACATCCAGGCCCTCTGAATTCCTTTATTGTACTCACCATCACCACCTCCTCAGGCAGAGAGTTCCATAGTCTCACTGCTCTTACCGTAAAGAATCCTTTTCTATGTTTGTGTACAAATCTTCTTTCCTCCAGACGCAGAGGATGTCCCCTCGTCACAGTCACAGTCCTGGGGATAAATAGATAATGGGATAGATCTCTGTACTGACCCCTGATATACAGTTGCAATAAAAAGTATGTGAACCCTTTGGAATGTTATGGATTTCTGCACAAATTGGTCTTAAAATGTGATCTGATCTTCATCTAAGTCACAACAATAGACAATCACAGTCTGCTTAAACTAATAACACACAAATAATTAAATGTTACCATGTTTTTATTGAACACACCATGTAAACATTCAAAGTGCAGATGGAAAAAGTATGTGAACCCCTAGACTAATGTTATCTCCAAGAGCTAATTGGAGTGAGGTGTCAGCCAACTGGAGTCCAATCAATGAGATGAGATCGGAGGTGTTGGTTACAGCTGCCCTGCCCTATAAAAAACACACACCAGTTCTGGGTTTGCTTTTCACAAGAAGCATTGCCTGATGTGAATGATGCCTCGCCCAAAAGAGCTCTCAGAAGACCTACGATTAAGAATTATTGAGTTGCATAAAGCTGGAAAGGGTTATAAAAGTATCTCCAAAAGCCTTGCTGTTCATCAGTCCACTGTAAGACAAATTGTCTATAAATGGAGAAAGTTCAGCATTGCTGCTACTCTCCCTAGGAGTGGCCGTCCTGTAAAGATGACTGCAAGAGCACAGCGCAGACTGCTCAATGAGGTGAAGAAGGATCCTAGAGTGTCAGCTAAAGACTTACAAAAGTCTTTGGCATATGCTAACATTCCTGTTAGCGAATCTACGATACGTAAAACACTAAACAAGAATGGATTTCATGGGAGGATACCACAGAGGAAGCCACTGCTGTCCAAAAAAAAACATTGCTGCACGTTACAGTTTGCACAAGAGCACCTGGATGTTCCACAGCAGTACTGGCAAAATATTCTGTGGACAGATGAAACCAAAGTTGAGTTGTTTGGAAGAAACACACAACACTATGTGTGGAGAAAAAGAGGCACAGCACACCGACATCAAAACCTCATCCCAACTGTGAAGTATGGTGGTGGGGGGCATCATGGTTTGGGGGCTGGTTTGCTGTGTCAGGGCCTGGACGGATTGCTATCATCAAAGGAAAAATTAATTCCCAAGTTTATCAAGACATTTTGCAGGAGAACTTAAGGCCATCTGTCCACCAGCTGAAGCTCAACAGAAGATGGGTGTTGCAACAGGACAACAACCCAAAGCATAGAAGTAAATCAACAATAGCTTAAACAGAAGTAAATCTGCCTTCTGGAGTGGCCCAGTCAGAGTCCTGACCTCAACCCGATTGAGATGCTGTGGTATGACCTCAAGAAAGCATTTCACACCAGACATTCCAAGAATATTGCTGAACTGAAACAGTTCTGTAAAGAGGAATGGTCAAGAATTACTCCAGACCGTTGTGCACGTCTGATCTGCAACTACAGGAAACGTTTGGTTAAAGTTATTGCTGCCAAAGGAGGTTCAACCAGTTATTAAATCCAAGGGTTCACATACTTTTTCCACCTGCACTGTGAATATTTAGATGGTGTGTTCAATAAAAACATGGTAACATTTAATTCTTTGTGTGTTATTAGTTTAAGCAGACTGTGATTGTCTATTGTTGTGACTTAGATGAAGATCAGATCACATTTTATGACCAATTTGTGCAGAAATCCATATCATTCCAAAGGGTTCACATACTTTTTCTTGCAACTGTATTTATACATAGTAATTAGATCTCCCCTCAGTCGTCTTTTTTCTAAAGTCAATAACCCTAATGTTGATAATCTTTCAGGGTACTGTAGTTGCCCCATTCCAGTTATTACTTTAGTTGCCCTCCTCTGGACCCTCTCCAGCTCTGCTATGTCTGCCTTGTTTACAGGAGCCCAGAACTGTACACAGTACTCCATGTGTGGTCTGACTAGTGATTTGTAAAGTGGTAGCACTATGTTCTCATCACGGGCATCTATGCCCTTTTTGATGCAACCCATTATCTTATTGGCCTTGGCAGCAGCTGCCTGACACTGGTTTTTACCGCTTAGTTTGCTGTTTATTAAATTCCTAGGTCCTTTTCCATGTCAGTGTTACCCAGTGTTTGCCATTTAGTATGTACGGGTGATTTGGCATTATTCCTTCCCATGTGCATAACTTTACATTTGTCAGTGTTAAACCTAATCTGCCACTTCTCTGCCAAGCCTCCAATCTATCCAGATCCATCTATAGCTGTATAACCGTCCTCATCCGTGTCAATTACTTTACACAGTTTAGTGTCATCATGCAAAAAATGATATTTTTGTGCAAGCCTTCTACAAGATCATTAATAAATATATTGAAGAGAATAGGGCCCAATACTGACCCCTGAGGTACCCCACTAGTGACAGTGATCCAATCTGAGTGTGTACCCTTAATAACCACCCTCTGTTTTCTATCATTGAGCCAGTTACTTACCCGTATACAGACGTTTTCTCCCAGTCCGAGCATTCTCATTTTATATACTAAACTTTTATGTGGTACAGTGTCAAATGCTTTGGAGAAGTCCAAATATATGACATCCATTGATTCGCTGCTGTCAAGTCTAGAATTTACCTCCTCATAGAAACTGATGATTAAATTAGTTTGACATGACCGATCCCTCATGAAGCCATGCTGATATGGCGTTATTTGCTTGTTTTTCATTGAGATCCTCCAAGATAGCATCTCTTAGAAAACTTTCAAACAGTTTACCCACAACAGATGTTAAACTTACTGGCCTATAGTTTCCGGGGTCTGTTTTTGCACCCTTTGTGAATATTGGCACCACATTTGCTATGCGCCAATCCTGTGGAACACTCCCTGTCAGTGTAGAGTCTGTAAATATCAGAAATTACCCAAAAAAGGGTCTGGCTATGACATTACTTAATTCTCTTAGGATACAGGGGTGTATGCCATCTGGCGCTGGCGATTTGTCTATTTTAATCTTTTTAAGTTGCTGTTGTACTTCTTCCTGGGTCAGACAGGGTACTTTTAATGGGGAATTTACTTTTACATTCTGCATTTCATCTGATAGTTTATTTTCCTTTATTTTTACATAGGGAGAGACGTGGCAGGCGCTCATGTGCATGGACAGTGTTTCTAAAACGATTAAAAGAAGAATACTGGAGATTGCAGGGAGATCACAGGGAGACTTATTCTGAGTTAGTTTTATTTATTTATTCCTACAATTACTTATTTCTACATGAGTCGTAAAGTAAGATATGTAATTCAATACTAATAAGATGGACGCCTTTATTATTCCACTGTAGATAAACTCCAATGACGTTATACTTGATTAGTGAATTTTAATCGTTATGCGGCTTAGACGTGAGGTTTCGGCCAACAAGGCCTTTTTAAAACTAAAGTCCAAACATAAAAAAATATATACAGTGAGTAGCAGTTCAATACATCATAACGGACATGGTATAACAATAGTTTGGTACAAGGCAAGAGGTATATACAGTGTAGGTCCATAAATATTGGGACATCGACACAATTCTAAAAATTTTGGCTCTATACACCACCACAATGGATTTGAAATGAAACAAACAAAAATGTGCTTTAACTTTAGACTGTCAGCTTAATTTGAGGGTATTTACATCCAAATCAGGTGAACGGTGTAGGAATTACAACAGTTTTCATATGTGGCTCCCACTTGTTATGAAACCAAAAGTAATGGGACAATTGGCTTCTCAGCTGTTCCATGGCCAGGTGTGTGTGTTATTCCCTCATTATCCCAATTACAATGAGCAGATAAAAGGTCCAGAGTTAATTTCAAGTGTGCTATTAGCATTTGAATCTGTTCTGTCAACTCTCAAGATGAGATCCAAAGAGCTGTCACTATCAGTGAAGCAAGCCATCATTAGGCTAAAAAAACAAAACAAACCCATCAGAGAGATAGCAAAAACATTTGGCATGGCCAAAACAACTGTTTGAAACATCTTAAAAAGAATCTCAGCAACACCAAAAGACCCGGAAGACCACGGAAAACAACTGTGGTGAAAGAATTCTTTCCCTGGTGAAGAAAACACCCTTCACAACAGTTGGCCAGATCAAGAACACTCTCCAGGAGGTAGGTGTATGTGTGTCAAAGTCAATAATCAAGAGAAGACTTCACCAGAGTGAATACAGAGGGTTCACCACAAGATGTAAACCATTGGTGAGCATCAAAAACAGGAAGGCTAGATTAGAGTTTGCAAAATGACATCTAAAAAAGCTTTCACAGTTCTGGAACAACATCCTATGGACAGATGAGACCAAGATCAACTTGTATCAGAGTGATGGGAAGAGGAGAGTATAGAGAAGGAAAGGAACTGCTCATGATCCTAAGCATACCACCTCATCAGTGAAGCATGCTGGTGGTAGTGTCATGGCGTGGGCATGTATGGCTGCCAATAGAACTGGTTCTCTTGTATTTATTGATGATGTGACTTCTGACAAAAGCAACAGGATGAATTCTGAAGTGTTTCGGGCAATATTATCTGCTCATATCAGCCAATGCTTCAGAACTCAGTGCAGATGGACAATGACCCAAAGCATACTGCAAAAGCAACCAAAGAGTTTTTTAAGGGAAAGAAGTGGAATGTTATGCAATGGCTAAGTCAATCACCTGACCTGAATACGATTGAGCATGTATTTCACTTGCTGAAGACAAAACTGAAGGGAAAATGCCCCAAGAACAAGCAGGAACTGAAGAAAGTTGCAGTAGAGGCCTGGCAGAGCATCACCAGGGATGAAACCCAGCGTCTGATGATGTCTATACGTTCCAGACTTCAGGCTGGAATGGAGTTTGCAACCAAGTATTAAAAGGTTAAAGGTTGATTTCTGATTATTATTCTGTCCATTACTTTTGGTTCCTTAACAAGTGGGAGGCACATATGCAAACTGTTGTAATTCCTACACCGTTCACCTGATTTGGATGCAAATAACCTCAAATTAAAGATGACAGTCTGCAGTTAAAGCACATCTTGTTCGTTTCATTTCAAATCCATTGTGGTGGTGGTGTATAGAGCCAAAGAATTTAGAATTGTGTCCATGTCCCAATATTTATGGACCTGACTGTAATTCAGATCCATGGCAGAGTCTGCGGAGGTCCAAGTATTTCTAATACATGCAGTTGGTGGTATGTACATAAAAGGCAATTGGTGTAACATGGCGGAGATCAAATACAGCCAACATATTTTACAATCATATGTAGGCCGAGGTCCACAGTGAATAAACAATGGCTTGCGTGCTTGCAGTGGCAAGGACGTGACTACAGCTGTCACGAAACAAAATACTGTATAATCATAGTTAAGGTAGCTTGGTAGGGACTCCATAGAAGGGCTGGGGCAACAAGGACATGAGAGAAAAGGGAGGGGGAACAGATCATGTATACCTTGTAGGTGTGAATAACGTAAATAAAGACCCATGGACTATTGGCCTACCTGGTGCCTCTCTGTAGGAAGAGTAGAATGTGGGATATCTGCACGATGGCTGAAGCAGGAGGTGTGCTGTTGCACTACAAGAGGAAGCCATACTGTGCCGGTTCTAGACTTTTATCTTTGGGGTCATCTAAAGGCAATTGTCTATGCTGTGAAGATACGAGAGGTGCAGCACCTGAAACTATGGATACTGGAAGCCTGTGCTAGCATTTCTCCTGCGGTGTTGCTATCAGTGTGTGAAGAGTGGGAGAAGAGGGTTGCATTGACAATCCAACACAATGGGCAGCACATTGAACACATTTTATAAGTGGTCAGAAACTTGTAAATAACTCATGAAAGAATAAAGTTACGTTAAAACCAAGCACACCATTGTTTTTCTTGTGAATTCCCAATAAGTTTGATGTGTCACATGACCCTCTTCCTATTGAAAAAACAAAAGTTGGATTCAAAATGGCCGACTTCAAAATGGCCGCCATGGTCACCACCCATCTTGAAAAGTTTCCCCCCTCACATATACTAATGTGCCACAAACAGGAAGTTAATATCACCAACCATTCCCATTTTATTAAGGTGTATCCATATAAATGGCCCACCCTGTATAATGGTGTGTCAATGTAAAAATAAAAATAAAGAAATAAAATAAAAAGTAGAGAAAGGGAAAAGAACATGCAGGGGGAAGAAAAAGGGAAAAAAAGAAAAAGGGGCAATGGTAAAAGATATAGAAAAATGGGGTATCGAAAAATTGGTGGTAGAATTGAAAAATTATGAAAATAATGAAAAAAGATGATAACAAAGGGGGATGAACACGAAAAAAGGGAGAGAACAAAAAAGAAGGGGGGAGTATGTGAGAAGGAACAATGAAACAAATGAAATCATAGAAAAAAAAGAGGAAAATGAAACACAGATAAATGGTGAAAAAAGGTTAAAGTGAAAAAAAGAAAAAGAAAAAATGGGGGGGGGGGGAAAGGAAGAAAATGAAGGCGGGGAACAAAAGGTGGCAATGAAGGAAGGGAAAAGGACTACAATGTAGATAAAAGTGAGAGGGAGGGATGGAGGTGATAGTGGAGTAGTACCCAAAGGATACAGGATCTATGGTGGCACCAGGATTACAGCCATTCTACGTTATCTGTAATAGAAAAGAACCAATATTAGTATTAGGTGAAGGCAACACTTTCTGACAGTAACTACAGCAAAACGGAATCACCAATGTATTATGTGACATTCTGGATCTTGTATTCTCTATTCACCCCCTTAGGTTCTAGGCTATCTAATCTATGTATCCAGAATGCCTCCCTGTTCTTAAGAATTTTAACGCGGTTGCCCCCTCTCCTCAGTATAGGTATGTTTTCCAGTACCTGGAATCTGAGTTTGGAAATTGAATGACCAGCTGTGTGGAAGTGTGCCGGAACAGGTTGTAAAAGGTTTTTTCGTCGTATGTTTGATTTGTGCTGGCAAATGCGGACGCAGATTTTTTTGTGTAGTTTTCCCCACGTATACCATTCCACAAGGACATTTCAGTGCGTAAACGACATAGTTGGAGTCACAGGTAAAAAAGCTATTGATCTTGAAGGGTTTTTCCTGATGTGGGATGGTATATAGAGGGGCCCTTTTGAATGTTGGAACATTGGAAGCAGTGAAGGCTGGGAAATGTCCCCTTGCGTTGGGTGTTCAGAAAAGTCTGCCTAGAAATAGTTCTCAGTGTCCAATGTCTGCTCTGACTAATAGATCACTCAGGTGTTTACTGCGACGGGTGCAGGGCAGGATTAGGTTGTGGAATTCCTCCACGTCAGGGTAAGCCTTACGCAATAATGGCCAATGGGATCTAATACTGTTGAGTATTTTGTTGGCTGCTGGGTGGAAAGTGTGAACAAAGGCCCAACGTATGATATTGTGGGGTCTTGGCGGCTTAGGCTGGTCATATATGCGTATCGTTTTCGAGGGGTAGCCTCTGTCCTGAAAACGTTGTTGCATCTCTGTGAGTCTGGTTTGACAAGTAGACGTGGTCTTTGCAATGCGTTTAATTCTGGTATATTGAGATCTCGGTATGGATCTTTTGATGTGTGGTGCATGAAAAGTAGTAAAATGCAAGAGATTGTTACGGTCTGTTGGTTTGCGATATGTCAGTACATAGGGTCCCCATTGTGGATCTGCTGACTGTGGTGTCTAGGAAGTGGATAGTATCTGGGTTATGCTGGATGGTAAACTGGAGTTCAGGGTAGACTGAATTCAAATACTCATTAAATCGTAAAAGCGAGTCTACTGTCCCTTCCTAAACGCAAAATATATCGTTGATATATTGTTTCCATGTTCTGACATGTTTAATGAAGTCTGGATTGGAGCACAATTTGACGGGGTAGGAACCCTACTTCCAGCGACAAAGCTCAGCAAAACTGCTGCCTGCATCCAAGCCATTGTTTACTTTATTATTCCAATGCCAGCCTGCCAACCAATACCATCCAGTCTGCACCTGTTTCAAAAAATGAATTCCAAAGATTTGAGCATGAATAAGCTTACACAGGCTAAGTGAATAAATATATTTAATAAATGTGATTAAATACATCAGTAGCCTGAAAATGCAATATTATGTGGCAAGACTCCATCGATCATGCTATAACACATGGCTGTCTACCATGTTATAACACATGACTGACACCCCATGGTGTACAAGAGATAGGAAAAATCAATCCTTACATCCTACCTAGGATGAAGTTCCAGGTGGAGTCCCCCGAATGCATGTGTGTCACAAAGTTTAAACCCATCAGCCCCTCCTCCAGTGTGCAGCACACATGTCTCTGAGATCACTCAGGATTGTAGTCTAATCAGCACAATAGGGGATGGGTACTACATTACAAGGCACATCATTACACAGAATAGTAATAATAAAAGTGAACAGAATTAAAGGGACAGAACCAATCAGTACTTAAAAAATACCCTTACAATACAGCACCCCTTAGGGCGGCCACGTCTTTATAATGACCATCCTAATCTTTTGTTGTTTTTACTTCTTCCAAATCATCCTTCAAAGTCTCCATGCTCTAGGAAACACAAAGAAAAAAAAAACAATGCAACAGCACTCTGCAAACCAAATAAAGTACAATAATGCCATAGTAATAGAAAATATTCTGGTGCTAATGCTACGCCTATTTTGTAAAATTGAGATTCTTGGCAAATACATTTTGTAGAAAAACGATAAAGAGACTGATTCCAACAAAACCTGGCACGAAATTTAGGGTGCATTAGGGGTTTTGAACGGGTCTAGGGACAGGTATCCGGATGGGGTTGCCCCTTTCGGGGCGAGTGTTCTGTATAGATAGGTAGGGCATTCCTAGTCCCTCCCCTTACTGTAGGGTGATAAAGGGCTAGCTGTTCCTGTAACCGTCTTGACGCAAAAAATAAGAGCCACCTGCCCGCTTGCCCTTTTTGCAACTATGAACATTCAACCCACCCAGCTGTATACAGACTACGTATCCAAGTGAGCACACCAGGGCACCATTTTTCCATTGGGGTTCGTGAATTATCTACACCCCCTGAAGGACCTACTACTGTACGTTTGGATTGGTGAGATTGTTCCTTTTTGTTCCCCCTCTTATCATGTTTTATGGGCCCTACAATACTGCATAGTGTGCTAAAATCTGCTACAGTTTATGTGATTGTTTATATAACTGTGATTTGGATGTCTTTTTGGTGTGGCGTGATTTTTATGGTATTACTAGTAAAGGTTATGTTTTATTTCCCTATATTCCCCTGTTTGGGGATTCTATAGTCTAGTTTTGATTTGGGAGTGCATAGGAGAGACACCATCAGTCTCTCTTTATCTACTGTTTTTCTGGATTTATTTTGAGTATGGCAGGATTTCTCTCTACGGGTTTCAATGCAAAGAGTTGGTTGGTTGAGGCCAAAGATATATTCTCAGACAAACAATTCCATCAAAAGTAGTATACCTCATCCTTTCATGCAGCCTTTAAGGACTTGACAGCTGTATATAAGGATCAAATGTTGTCCTGGTGGGAGGTGCAGAGCCTGGAGAACTATTTAAAGAACAATATTGTTCCCAGAGGTCTGCGCATATCTTTATTGCCGGCAGCTAGATTTAGAAATCCTGGCTTTTTAACGAAGTGGGAGCAGGAAGCCACTCACAGTTCGTTACGTTTGATGCACCTTTTACTTGCGGATAAAATAATCTGGAGCTCCTGAATAAAAGATAGGTGGAAAGTATTGAAGTTGCACAGTCCTTTTCACAGAAGCCGGATTTTGTTAATAAAGAAAAAAAACTGCAGAATACTTTAGAGACATTTCAGTATCACCTGAAGGAAAGAAAGCATGGCTGACTTTAGGGAAATAGAATCTATTCCTCCCTTTCAAATAAAAAGGATCCTACATCTCGTCATACTGATTTATCCTCCACAGAAACCGATCTATCAGATTCGGACAGGGATAGTGGGTCCAAAGCCAGTAAATACCACGCACGGGGAGGTGCACGTCATGGCCGACAAAGAGGGGTCCAGAGGGGGCGAGATCAAAGTTTTTTGGGGCAACCCAACCAGGGCCAATTGGGGCAACCCAATCAAGCACAATTCAATCAAGCCTTGACCTATCCCCTTCGCAATCGTGTTCAAGCATTTTAAAACCAGTTTCTGGCCCCAGATTGTCAACCTGTCCGCTCGCCTGTTAAGTACCATCGAAACCCAAGTTCTTGAGTTGGGTCTCTCTTTTGTGCCTACGCCGAATTTTGACAGAATCAATTTTATTAAGGACTTGAATCTGTTTATTCGTAAGTTACAGTGGCATAAACACTTTCGGCACCAGAAGAGAAAACTGTGTCGAAAACTTGGGATTCCAGTAGACATTTTACCTGATGTTCGTCAACTTTATGATCTTGAATCAGAAACGTACAGGAGTGAGGGAGCAGGTCCATTCACCAATTTAAAATTGAAGAGTAGCAAAATGCCACCCCCAACAGGAGAAGTCTCCTGTATAGATGTCTTTTTGGAACTGGTAACCAAGCAGATTGAGGGGCTGAGGCCTTACTCTTCTTTGTCGAATTGTGATCATGCCATGACCACTGCTATTATGGATTTGGAAAATGACCATCTGATAACGATGGTAACACAGTCGTCATGGATAATGACCAATATCGTATTATGTGTGAGTCTCTCCAGGAGACGCATCAGGTACTTACTCAGGACCCCACCCAAAGATTCAGGGGGGAACTTAAGGATATTCTTGATGAGGCTAAACAATTACAGGTTATTGGAAATGAATGGTTGCTACAGTGGCGCTCAGTGGATGCTGTATGTATGAGCAGCGGTATCGCGGCAGAACCACAGAAATCTGCCGCACAGAGGAGGCAATATGAATAATTATGATACTGCGCTTGGGACGTATTATGTTATTTTAAAATATACAGGTATTGCAGATATATAATGGCTAGCACACTAAAGTATATCAATATATACAGGGAGTGCAAAATTATTAGGCAAGTTGTATTTTTGAGGATTAATTTTATTATTGAACAACAACCATGTTCTCAATGAACCCAAAAAATTCATTAATATCAAAGCTGAATATTTTTGGAAGTAGTTTTTAGTTTGTTTTTAGTTTTAGCTATTTTAGGGGGATATCTGTGTGTGCAGGTGACTATTACTGCGCATAATTATTAGGCAACGTAACAAAAAACAAATATATACCCATTTCAATTATTTATTTTTACCAGTGAAACCAATATAACATCTCAACATTCACAAATATACATTTATGACATTCAAAAACAAAACAAAAACAAATCAGTGACCAATATAGCCACCTTTCTTTGCAAGGACACTCAAAAGCCTACCATCCATGGATTCTGTCAGTGTTTTGATCTGTTCACCATCAACATTGCGTGCAGCAGCAACCACAGCCTTCCAGACACTGTTCAGAGAGGTGTACTGTTTTCCCTCCTTGTAAATCTCACATTTGATGATGGACCACAGGTTCTCAATGGGGTTCAGATCAGGTGAACAATGAGGCCATGTCATTAGATTTTCTTCTTTTATACCCTTTCTTGCCAGCCACGCTGTGGAGTACTTGGACGCGTGTGATGGAGCATTGTCCTGCATGAAAATCATGTTTTTCTTGAAGGATGCAGACTTCTTCCTGTACCACTGCTTGAAGAAGGTGTCTTCCAGAAACTGGCAGTAGGACTGGGAGTTGAGCTTGACTCCATCCTCAACCCGAAAAGGCCCCACAAGCTCATCTTTGATGATACCAGCCCAAACCAGTACTCCACCTCCACCTTGCTGGCGTCTGAGTCGGACTGGAGCTCTCTGCCCTTTACCAATTTAGCCATGGGCCCATCCATCTGGCCCATCAAGACTCACTCTCATTTCATCAGTCCATAAAACCTTAGAAAAATCAGTCTTGAGATATTTCTTGGCCCAGTCTTGACGTTTCAGCTTGTGTGTCTTGTTCAGTGGTGGTCGTCTTTCAGCCTTTCTTACCTTGGCCATGTCTGTGAGTATTGCACACCTTGTGCTTTTGGGCACTCCAGTGATGTTGCAGCTCTGAAATATGGCCAAACTGGTGGCAAGTGGCATCTTGGCAGCTGCACGCTTGACTTTTCTCAGTTCATGGGCAGTTATTTTGCGCCTTGGTTTTTCCACACGCTTCTTGCGACCCTGTTGACTATTTTGAATGAAACGCTTGATTGTTCGATGATCACGCTTCAGAAGCTTTGCAATTTTAAGAGTGCTGCATCCCTCTGCAAGATATCTCACTATTTTTGACTTTTCTGAGCCTGTCTAGTCCTTCTTTTGACCCATTTTGCCAAAGGAAAGGAAGTTGCCTAATAATTATGCACACCTAATATAGGGTGTTGATGTCATTAGACCACACCCCTTCTCATTACAGAGATGCACATCACCTAATATGCTTAATTGGTAGTAGGCTTTCGAGCCTATACAGCTTGGAGTAAGACAACATGCATAAAGAGGATGATGTGGTCAAAATACTCATTTGCCTAATAATTCTGCACGCAGTGTAGGTACTAATTGATTTTAAACAATATACCTGGACTGAAAACTTCTGTCTGTGTGCTCCTATCGGCGTTCCCGTATTTGATGTAGAAAGGTTTTTTCTTCTTTCACTGTTGTTACTGTGCTTGGTCTTTCTTTATGTTCAGGATCAGGAAAGAATCCAGGTATGGTATGGTTTGGCGTGCTGCCGCACTAAAAGAACCCTAAAGAAAAGAATAGGGGAACACATTTATAAGATAAATAGAAAGTATGAAGGCCATCCATTGTCACGTCACTACAGTGTAAAGCATGGGGGCAACTTTGCTGGGTCCCATTTCTGTGGGGTTGAAATAATACAGCCAAATAAGGGGGGGGGGGACTACATTAAGGAAATGTCCAAAAAAGAATCAAAATGGATATTTAACATGGATACTTTAATACCAAATGGTCTTAATGCGGAAATAGAGCTGTTTGCCTTTGAATAAATGATTGGTGATTAGGAACCCATGCAGGATCGGCAGGGAAGGAGTTAAAGTTCTGTATAGGTGTATATAAGGAAGGAGCGTGAGCAGCCAGGTAACACTCCCTGAGGAAGAACAGCGTCTGTTCGAAACGCGTCGGAGAAAGAGACACTTGGCACCGGCGGTCATTGATGACCGCGGTTAGTGACGTCACTCACAAGCTCCAAGTGAGCGCTTACCACTCCTTGCATACATCTCCATTTGCGGCAGCAGCATGCCACCGGCCGGGGCACGAGGCAGCACGCCAAACCATACCATACCTGGATTCTTTCCTGATCCTGAACATAAAGAAAGACCAAGCACAGTAACAACAGTGAAAGAAGAAAAAATCTTTCTACATCAAATACGGGAACATGCATGCTGAGCCCACTCTATACCTCTCCTGGTGCCAAATGGCTTCCAATGAATGCAATGAGAGCCCACTCTATACTTCTCCTGGTGCCATCCCCTGAATTTAATGGAGGCCATTTAGTGTTAGGTTTCCGTCTTACAGAGATTGCCTTGACGTGTGGCAGACGGGCCCAAATAATTTTGTACAAAATGTATTTGCCAAGAATCTCAATTTTACAAAATAAGCGTAGCATTAGCACCAGCATATTTTCTATTACTATGGCATTATTGTACTTTATTTGGTTTGCAGAGTGCTGTTGAATTGTGTTTTTTTCTTTGTGTTTCTAGACATGGCAGCGTGCACCTGCGCATTGGGATGTGCTGACTGACCCCCTTTTTCTTTGCAGCATGCCCTAGGAAAGATGCAGAGAGTTGAGGAGCTGGGTGTTCCTGATGACATAGTCTCATCGATATTAGTTTATGAGGAAAAGCAGATGGCAGAAAAAGGGCTTCGGCCTGTAGGGCGGGAGTACGCTGGGTTTGTAGAAAGGGATATGCCAGAGCTGATTAATATTAAGTGTTTACTGTCAAATAACCTGCAAGAGATTGCAGACCAGAACAGCAATAGTATGCATAGTGTCCCCCACCTAACCAGCCAAACCCCATACCAGCAACAGCCCCTGTTTAAAGGTACATTAAAGATGCCGCTCGGCCATTGACAAAAAAGATTGACTATGCAGTGCAGTTTTAAATGAAAGGCAGCTGTGGTCTAATTGGCCACACAGGTTCTTCACCACAACATGGCCTCAACCCGCCTACAGCACAACCGCTCCGTGTGGCCATACCCTAAGGCAGAGTCGCCTGGTTATACCTGATTTATAGCAATTTGTGACAAATTAATTCGGAAAGAATCAAACTTCTTGGTTAACTTCGGCGAAGTTGCTGAATCAAATTTTTAAAACTTTGCCCACCTCTAATCTTTAGTAAAGAACTGTTTATTGCACCACCTGAGCTATTGTCACCGTCCACCTGCATTATCATTAGTGATGAGCTAAATAAGCTTCGGATTCTACATCCAAAGTCGCTTCGCTCAAAACTTCAGATTAATGATGTACGGAGATCCGTCTTCATACAGAATTAAAATGTAAGGCCCCCGATGAGGTGAAGACAGTTATTCGCAAAGTCTCGCGAGACTTTGGTGAATAACTTCAGTAGTGGAAAACCACTTTAAAACTTGGATTCAAACTGGGCATTGGTTCCAGTACCAGTACCAGTAATATTCATCATCACACACATACATCCCATTTCCCTTTGCTATTTTTCTAAATTCCCAATTTAGTCTGTCATTTATTGATACATTTTTGGTTTCTGTACACTACTTCTGCTCTAAACATTATGAGGCTTTTGAGTTAGCAGTTGAAAATTAAATTACTACTGAAAAGCAACTTCACCCTGGAGAGTCATTTGCTGACCAAGTATTAAAAATATTGAGCCATAATTCAATCCAAAGCTTAATCTACACACTCAATGTCTCGGCACGACTGCTCAGTTCAACAATGATGTTTTTCCTTTTCTGCTTCCTGGTATACGCAGAGCAACCACATGCACATTAAAAAGTAGAATATTGGCTGCGTACATACGCAGTAACTGCTTGCTTTGTGTTTCTAAAAGAGATTTGAAAGATCAATCAATTTGCAGCGAACAAACACAGCAATTTGATTTGGTAGTTGGCACTGTTTGAGTTAGATTGTACTGGTTCACCGCCATAGAAGACGCACAATGGATTTGAGTGAATGACATTACATTGTGTGTTGAAGGACAAGGTCAGCATCCTGACTGATCGCTATAAATTAAATCCAACTCTGTATTGTTGAGCTGCATACATATTCTCCACCAAAATAATGTTGGCTCCCAAGAAAATAATTGCTGTGTATAGCAAACTCAAATCGCCACCCCAAGACAAGAATACACAGCAGTATAATGTGTAAAATACATATTTTATTGTTCAAATATACAAAAATATTTAAAATCCTGTACTAGCAGCATACATACACAGGAATAAAGAAAGACAGGACCACATATAAAGTGTCATATGTCAATCTATAAAACCCATAGAGGAAAGGTATTCATGTTCAGTTTCCTACTACACCACCGAGACCAAATGGAGAGAGGGGCATAAAGTTTAACCCCAAATTGCAAAGTGCGCCCTCCTTATTGGAAAAGGTGTAGGTCAGAGAAAAAGTACCATGTCAATAACAAATAAAGTGTTCCATGCAATAGAATAAATGCAACAATTCATCAAAGAATAAGGCCTCCTGCACACGAACGTATTTTTTTGCGGTCCGCAAAAATGGGTCCCGTTTTTCCGTGATCCGTGACCGTTTTTTCGTCCGTGGGTCTTCCTTGATTTTTGGAGGATCCACGGACATGAAAAAAAAGTCGTTTTGGTGTCCGCCTGGCCGTGCGGAGCCAAACGGATCAGTCCTGAATTACAATGCAAGTCAATGGGGACGGATCCGTTTGACGTTGACACAATATGGTGCCATTTCAAACGGATCCGTCCCCATTGACTTTCAATGTAAAGTCTGGAGTCCCTTTTATACCATCGGATCGGAGTTTTCTCCAATCCGATGGTATATTTTAACTTGAAGCGTCCCCATCACCATGGGAACGCCTCTATGTTAGAATATACTGTCGGATATGAGTTAGATCGTGAAACCTCATTTCCGACAGTATATTCTAACACAGAGGCGTTCCCATCGTGATGGGGACGCTTCTAGTTAGAATATACTACAAACTGTGTACATGACTGCCCCCTGCTGCCTAGCAGCATCCGATCTCTTACAGGGGGCTGTGATCAGCACAATTAACCCTTCAGGTGCCGCACCTGAAGGGGTTAATTGTGCTATCATCTCCCCCTGTAAGAGATCAGGGCTGCCAGGCAGCAGGGGGCAGACCCCCCCCCCCCCCCCTCCCCAGTTTGAATATCATTGGTGGCCAGTGCAGCCCCCCCCCCCTTCCTCCCTCTATTGTAATAATTCCTTGGTGGCACAGTGTGCGCCCCCCCCGCCCCCCCCCTTCCTCCCTCTATTGTAATAATTCGTTGGTGGCACAGTGTGCGCCCCCCCCCCTTCCTCCCTCTATTGTAATCGTTGGTGGCACAGTGTGCGCCCCCCATTGGCCCCCCTCCCTCTATAGCATTAACAACATTGGTGGCCAGTGTGCGGCCTCCCATCTAGCCCCCCCCCCCCCCATCATTGGTGGCAGCGGGTTACTAGCAGTAGTGATTCATACTTACCTGGCAGCTGCGATGTCTGCTTCCGGCCGGGAGCTCCTCCTACTGGTAAGTGACAGTTCATTTAGCAATGACACTTACCAGTAGGTGGAGCTCCCGGCCGGACACGAACATCGCAGCAGCCGGTAAGTATGAATGATGGGGGGGGGGGGGGAGATGGGAGGCCGCACACTGGCCACCAATGTTGTTAATGCTATAGAGGGAGGGGGGGGCCGATGGGGGGCGCACACTGTGCCACCAACGAATTATTACAATAGAGGGAGGGAGGGGGGGGGGGCGCACACTGTGCCACCAACGAATTATTACAATAGAGGGAGGGAGGGGGGGGGGGGCGCACACTGTGCCACCAACGAATTATTACAATAGAGGAAGGGAGGGGGGGGGGGCGCACACTGTGCCACCAACGAATAAATACAATAGAGGGAGGGGGGGGGGGGCCCGCACTGGCCACCAATGATATTTAAACTGGGGAGGGGGGGGAGGGTCTGCCCCCTGCTGCCTGGCAGCCCTGATCTCTTACAGGGGGCCGTGATCAGCACAATTAACCCCTTCAGGTGCCGCACCTGAAGGGGTTAATTGTGCTGATCACGGCCCCCTGTAAGAGATCGGGTGCTGCCAGGCAGCAGGGGGCAGTCTTGTACACAGTTTGTAGTGTATTCTAACTAGAAGCGTCCCCATCACCATGGGAACGCTTCTGTGTTAGAATATACTGTCGGTTCTGAGTTTTCACGAAGTGAAAACTCAGCTTTGAAAAAGCTTTTATACAGACGGATCTTCGGATCCGTCTGTATAAAAACTAACCTACGGCCACGGATCACGGACACGGATGCCAATCTTGTGTGCATCCGTGTTCTTTCACGGACCCATTGACTTGAATGGGTCCGTGAACCGTTGGCCGTGAAAAAAATAGGACAGGTCATATTTTTTTCACGGCCAGGAAACACGGATCACGGATGCGGCTGCAAAACGGTGCATTTTCCGATTTTTCCACGGACCCATTGAAAGTCAATGGGTCCGTGAAAAAAAGCGGAAAACGGCACAACGGCCACGGGTGCACACAACGTTCGTGTGCAGGAGGCCTAATACTGTAGGAGATAATACCGACCAATGTAGTCCTGACTCCGACGCGCATTTTGCAGTCGCTTCCTCAGGGGATAAAAGAAAAATGTGCTCCTTAACCTTACATACCCTACTGATTGGAAAAACCTAAAACAAATGTGGAAATACCTTTTGGGAATGTGCCGGCACATGTGCTTAGGGGATGGATATGGCTTGCGTTCCATACTGGAACGCATGATGTCACATCCAGTTCCTAGTAAATGAATGCCTACTAATTATCTCCCTGAGGGTCATCTCATGGATGGTAGATAAAAATAATAATAAAACAAGAGGGAAAAAACAGAAATACATGGCACAATGAAACGCCAACTCAGAAATATATATATGTAAATATATCATTGGCGGAGACAGATCAGAAGTGCTATCCACAGTGTAACGCATGTGTCCAAGCCGGATATCCGGAATGCGCTCCACTGTGGAACGCAGATCGCAATCCACCGCTCCTGACGTCTGATTGCGTTCCAAACTGGAATGCATCATTCCCTTCAGCATCGTGATAGCTGTAATGATACGCTGACCATCAATAAACATCCAACCACCAATATTAAGAAAAATACTCATAATTGCATACCATATAATGCTGTAATTGTATAAATAATATAGATGAATTAGCTATAATAATATCAAATTAATCAATCACCATTCTTCTTAGCAAGTGTAAACCTTATATATACAATGATGAACCCTATAAGTGAATACAAATTCAATAACAATATAAATCAACACATGAACACCATAATTGTATTATATTAGTGACACATGATTACTTCCAATATCAATTGCATACTATACTTATATTTATATTAGTGACAAGGAAAAAAAAACAACAACAACACTTTGTTATATAGATATAAAAAGATTAAAGTGCAATGTGCAACACATGTGAAAAAATCTTTTCCTGGGGCTGTGGAAGAGGACCCAATTGATCAGAATGAGAAAGTCCATTTATGGGGTCGATACATCTACAATATCCTCATTATTTGGCAAGGGACATTGGAAGACCTACAGAAATGTATGATGTCCCTTAACGATAACAATATGAATATTCACTTAACGTACTTAACTTTTTGCTGATGACACAAAGATTTGTAACAGGGTTGATGTTCCTGGAGGAATACACCAAATGGAAAAGGACTTAGGAAAACTAGAGGAATGGTCAAAAATCTGGCAACTAAAATTTAATGTTGATAAGTGCAAGATAATGCACCTGGGGCGTAAAAAAACCCAAGAGCAGAATATAAAATCAGTGATACAGTCCTAACCTCAGTATCTGAGGAAAGGGATTTAGGGATCATTATTTCAGAAGACTTAAAGGTAGGCAGACAATGTCACAGAGCAGCAGGAAATGCTAGCAGAATGCTTGGGTGTATAGCAAGAGGAATTACCAGTAGAAAGAGGGAGGTGCTCATGCCGCTCTACAGAGCACTAGTGAGACCTAATTTGGAGTATTGTGCTCAGTACTGGAGACCATATCTCCAGAAGGATATTGATACTTTGGAGAGAGTTCAGAGAAGAGCTACTAAACTGGTACATGGATTGCAGGATAAAACTTACCAGGAAAGATTAAAGGACCTTAACATGTATAGCTTGGAAGAAAGACGAGATAGAGGGGATATGATAGAAACTTTTAGATCAACAAGGTAAAAGAGGAAAGAATATTTAAAAGAAGAAAAACTGCTACAAGAGGACATAGTTTTAAATTAGAGGGGCAAAGGTTTAAAAGTAATATCAGGAAGTATTACTTTACTGAGAGAGTAGTGGATGCATGGAATAGCCTTCCTGCAGAAGTGGCAGCTGCAAATACAGTGGAGGAGTTTAAGCATGCATGGGATAGGCATAAGGCCATCCTTCATATAAGATAGGGCCAGGGGCTATCCATAGTATTTAGTATATTGGGCAGACTAGATGGGCCAAATGGTTCTTATCTGCCGACACATTCTATGTTTCTATGTACAAGACCGGCAGAGGACATATGGACTTTTTAGACGTGCTATTGCAAGTTGATAATGATGGTTTCTACACAGATTTACTCCGGAAACCCACGTCAGTGAACAATCTCCTCCATGCCAACTCTTTTCATCCGAAGAAACTGATCGACAGCATTCCTATAGGTCAATTTTTGCTACTAAGAAGAATATGTTCTTGTGATGAAGAATTTGAGGTACGAGCAAAAGAATTACATAATAGGTTCAAAGAAAGGGGATACAGCAAGTCATCACTAAGAAGAGGATATTTACATGCGAAACACTCTAAGAGAGATGCTTTACTACAGTCGGGTTACATCGAAAGACAGAAAAGGAGAGGTAGTGAGATTCATCACTAGTGTTGATCGCGAATATTCTAATTGTGAATTTTTATCATGAATATTGGCAGTTTGAGAATTCGCGAATATCTAGAATAGTGCTATATCTTCGTAATCACGAATATTCTAGCAGTGATCCCTCACTGCTTCTTGCTTGTGGGCCAATCTTTGACTTTAGAAACAGTGTTGATCGTGAATTTTCATATCACAAATATTTATTATTTATTTATTTTGCAAATTTTTATCGCAAATTTTCCGATTGCCGATTTTTGCAATCAAGAAAATAATGACTGGAGATCAGGAATTCTCGAATATATGACGAATATTTGCCCAAATATTTGCGAGATATCACGAATTCGAATATTGCCCCTGCCGCTCATCACTGTTCATCACATCATTAAACTCGGGCCATAAAGATGTATCCTCCATTTTGCTCATGGACAATACACTGCGGAAGTATTTGACTCCAAATCACTCTCTTACCTACAGACGGGAGAAAAATCTAAAGGACATTCTAATACACTATCAAGTCACTATCAAGGTACACATCCAAACAGGTTGTTTTGTTCAAAGGGGCCAAAATGGAGATGTCGTCCTTGTGGTAATTGTGTTGCCTGTCCCAACATAGTGAGAACTACAACTTTTACAGATGGTACGGGCCACAGATCTTAGCAGTAGTGATGAGCGAGCATGCTCGGCCGAATACCTGTCCGGCTCGAGCATCACTATGCTTGGCACATGGCGGTACTCGGCCGAGTACCACATCTGCTCGAGCGGCACGCTCGAGTCTCCCACCCACACGTTTCGCGGCTGCTAAGCAGCCAATACACGTGCAGGTAAGTACTGCCATCACTGTAATACCAGTAGCTATGTTAGCTGCTGGCATTACAGTGATTGGCTGGCGGGAACGTGTCATTGGGTGCTATATAGCACCCGATGACGCGGGTTCGGCTCATTGCGTTTTAGGGAGAGCTGCGCTTAGAACAGGGACAGATAGTGTAGGGAGATTATGATCGCAATATATTTCAGTGAATAACGTTTCAAAGACGCAAAAGTCCTTTTAAGGACTATCGTGTGTGGTGGCAGCAATTTAATTGTGCCAGGCGTCGTCTGTTCGGGAGCGGTCAGACAGTCACTGCGCCTGCGCGGAATACAGACGCACATGGCGCAGGCGCAAGAATAAGGCCGATGGATGAGATGGAGGCTGGCAATCTAGAGTTGGGCGGGCTGGAGGGACGAGCGGGGCGGAATACAGGGTGAGTAGACGGAGCCTCTAGGTGCTGAAAAGACGCCCCCATAGCACCTAGAGGCTCATTTGCATAGCAATAAAAGTTTTTTTTTTTGTGTAACGGCTGCACACAAAGGTCTTAGAATAGCATGGTTAGGTAGAGCAGAGACTAGCCGATCGCTAGTGTCTGACAGCTAATTAGGTCCAAATGAGGTGGTAGAAACCCTTTAATCTGGGCCTAATATAGTGTCCATATTCTGTGGCTTTCTGTGACATATACTGTCCTGCATCCGAAAACTCTTTCTTTAGGGCAAATTCCATTAATCTGGGCCTAATATAGTGTCCATATTTTGTGTATTTCTGTGACATATACTGTCCTGCATCTGAAAACTCTTTCTTTAGGGCAAATTTCAAAAATCTGGGCCTAATACAATGTTCATATTCTGTGGGTTTCTGTGACATATACTGTCCTGCATCCGAAAACTGTGTCTTTAGCGGACTGTAAAAAAATCTGCGCCACATCTAGTTACAAAACCATTAATATGAAGAAGGCGAGCACTAAGGGACGGGGAAGTGGGCGTGATGCTGATGGTGCACGCAGAGGCCGTGGTCCTGGGCGCAATGAAACTGTGCCTGCTGCCAGTGCAACAGAAAAAAAAAAACATCCACCGTACCCAGCTTCATATCCGACTTAGCTGGACGGCACAGGATAACACTGTTCAAGTCAGACCAGTGCGAACAGTTGGTCGGTTGGATTGCTGAAGATAATGCTTCCAGTCGGTTAAGCACCACCCTCTCTTCCACCAAGTCCAGTCTCTGTAGCCAAGAGTCTGGTCAACCAAATCCTCTCTCTGATCATCCTTCCTCCCACCATGGAGAGGCCTGCCAAATGAGTGATCTCACACTCGGATATTCCGAGGAGCTCTTTCCAGCGCCATTATTACATTTGGCCCTCGTACCCAGCACGCTTGAAGAGGGACCTGAGATATTGTGCCCTGATTCCCAACCTCATGAGCCTTCACAGTCTCAAGAAGATGACGGTGGTGAACGGCAATCGTTCGTTCACAAGGTGGATGATGATGAGACATAGTTACCAATCACTGAGGTTGTGGTTAGGTCAAGTCAGGAGGATGAGCAGAGTGAGGAAGTGGAAGAGGAGGTGGTTGACGATGAGGTGAAAAGCCGAGCGAGGACAGCAGTACAGAGGGGGAGAGATCTGCAGCACCGCAACAGGCTGGAATAGGCAGTGGGGTTGCAAAAGGGAGAAGTCAGCCCACACCAAACAGGCCAGCAACTGTTACACCGAGCACCCCTATGCGTAAATCTACCTTGCCAAGGGGTAGATGTTCCGCAGTATGGTGCTTTTTTGAGGAAAGTGCAGACGACAAAAGAGTGGTAGTTTGCAACATGTGCTGTACCAAAATGAGCCGGGGGGTGAACACTAGCAACCTCACCACTACCAGCATGATCAGCATGGACAATGAGGCCTTCGGCAGCCTGATGTCGGCGGCCGTCCCTTGGTACGCAGTCCCCAGCCGCCACTATTTTTCACGGTGAGCTGTGCTCGCCTTACACCAGCATGTGTCCCAGAACATCACCCTTGCCCTGACCAACGCAGTTACTGGGAAGGTCCACTTAACCACGGACAAGTGCTGGTGGCCAGGGACGCTACATTTCCCTGACTGCACACTGGGTGAATGTTGTGGAGGACGGGAGTGAGTCGTACCCTAGGATGGCACAGGTGCTACCCACGCCCAGGATTGCGGGCCCTACATCCATCAGGGTCTCCGCCAGCAGCTATGTTACTGGCTACAACCCCCACTTCTCCTCCTCCGCCGCCATCTCCTCCTCCACTTCCACCTCCAGCAGCAGTCAGCCATCAGTCGCTAGCTGGAAGCAATGTAGCACTGCTGTGGGTAAGCGTCAACAGGCCTTGCTGAAGTTGATCTGTTTATGAGACAAACACACCGCCACAGAGCTGTGGCAGATTATAAGGGACCATACCGAGCTGTGGCTCTCGCCACTCAACCTACAACCAGGCATGGTTGTGTCTGACAATGGCCGTAACTTGGTGGCGGCTTTGGAGCTTGGCAACCTGACACACATCCCATGCCTAGCCCACGTCTTAAACGTAGTGGTTCAGCGGTTTATCAAAACCTACACCAATTTGCCAGAGCTACTAGTGAAGGCGCGCCACGTGTGTGCCCATTTCCGCAAGTCGTCCACAGCTTCAGCCGGTCTGTCAACGCTGGAGCAACTCGACGTTCCGCATGTTGGCCAGACTTTGTCAGCAGCAAAGGGCAGTTGTGGAATACCGGCTGCAACATTGTCGTCGCCTTTCCAGTCAACTGCCACTATTCACAAGCGAGGAGTGGCATTGAGGTCAGACCTCTATGAGATTTAAAAAACCTTGAATCCACACAGATGGTTAGTGGTGATAACGCTATTATCAGCGTAACCATCCCACTGCTGTGTCTACTCAAACGATCGCTGCTCACTATTAAGGACGACGCTCTGAATGTGGCAGACGAGGAAATGGGGGAGGACATTACACAGGGTGATAGCCAGCCCACCCTCAGTTCGTCTTCTCAGCGCGAATTGGACCATGAAGAGGAGGAGGAGGAGCTGGAGACAGTTGCCTCTCCTACAGAGGGTATTACCCATGGAACTTTAATTCCATCTGTTTAGCGTGGATGGGCAGAAGAGGAGGAGGACGAGAAGATGGAGAGTCATCCTGATGTCGACATCAACGTCTTGCCTGTTGGTACTCTGGCACACATGGCTGACTTTATGTTAGGCTGCCTTTCCAGCGACCCTCGCGTTATACGCATTTTAGATAACACAGATTACTAGGTGTTCACCCTTCTCGATCCCCGCTACAAAGAGAACTTCTCCTCTCTCTCATTCCTGTGGTGGAGAGGACTAGTAAAATGGTACAATACCAGAAGGTACTTGTTGAGAGATTGCTCCAAAGTTTTCCATCTGACAACGCTGGCGGCAGAGTCTGTACTTCCTTAGGCAACCAAGAAAAGGAGACAAGAAGAACACACAGCACTTCAAACAAAGGCAGGGCAACACTCTCCAAGGCTTGGATCACTTTCATGACACCCCGCCATCAACCTCACCCTGAAGTGCGGCCCAGTGGTACAAGGAGGGAAAAGTTTTGGAAGATGGTGAAGGAATACATAGCAGACCGTGTCAGCGTCCTAAATGATCCCTCAGTGCCTTACAACTACTGGGTGTCCAAGCTGGACACGTGGCACGAACTTGCGCTCTACGCCTTGGAGGTGCTGGCCTGCCCTGCCACCATCGTTTTGTCTGAGAGTGTATTTAGTGCTACTGTTGGCATTATAACAGGTAAGTGTATCCGCTTGTCCACTGGCAATGCTGACAGGTTGACTCAGATAAAAATGAACACACTGCTCCTGCTAAATTGCTACTAACAGGTACTGCCGAATCTGACTCCATCAGCCACGTGGGACGCCACTGTGTGCTTTAGTCAGACGGCAATTGCAAGTGTGTTTTTCGTTTTGCCATACAGGGGATATTGACTGAATATATTGTTATAATCGATAAAATAATCGAAAGCAAATATCGAATTTCAATCCGGACATTTATTCGAAGATTTATTCGATTTAAATTTATTCTCATACTGTCGATTATCTCAACATCGAATTGCCATCGATTTTATATTTAATCAAGACATACTCTCTTACCCAAGTTGCACAAAGTATCCTTTTGCATGCTATTGCATATCCAGTTATTTATGCTCTTAATCTAAAAAAAATTTATTGTAAATTTTTTATCATGTATTTTTGTTATATTGTTATATTGTTTATTTTATCTTTTGGATCTATATATTGGTGTAATAAATATGATATTTTTGAATAGTCTTTGTGTGGTCCATTGGGAGAGTGCTCAGCCTCTCTATCTACATTATATTTTCCTTTTGACTGGGTGAATCATTAGGCTTAGTAGCACCCACTCATAGCTACAGGCTATATAAAGAGTATGGTGGCTCTCTATCGAGCCACCATACTCTTTATATTAAAAATGAACAAGGCCTGGATTGCCCCTGACTTCTCAACTCCACCAGAGGAGAGCTGAGCTGATGATGAACAGAAAGGCAATTTTAATCTATCATTTATAATGTACTCAATCTACTGTAGTGTATTCCCATCCCATGCACCTTTTCCAACACAAAAAAAGAGTATATGGTTGAACCTCCTCCTCCTCTTCCTCTTCCTCTTCCTCTTCCTCCTCCTCCTCCTCTTCCTCCTCCTCTTCCTCCTCCTCTTCCTCCTCCTCTTCCTCCTCCCCCCCCCCCCGGATGTTCGGGTTCGACGAGTTCGGCCGAACTTGAAAAAAAAAAGTCAATGGGGACCCGAACTTTTGGGCACTAAAATGGCTCTAAAATAGTCCAGGAAAGGGCTAGAGGGCTGCAAAAGGCATCAAAATGTGCTTAAGAGCATGACAACTGTTGACAAAATAACATAAAATACAGAAAAATTAAAAATAACAATCTGGATCTAGGAGTAGGAGGTTGAGGAGGAGGTGGATGTGGCGGTGTAGGTTGACGTGGCAGTGTAGGTGGAAGCAGCGGTGTAGGAGGAATAGGTAGCCAACACTGATTTGTGTTATTTTTTATTTTTAAATTGGGGTATCCCCCAAAATATTGGGACATATAACAAAATAAAACAAAGAATAAGTGCACTTGAGTACAAGAATGGATGGTTGAGGCTGGTATAAATGTCTATTCTGCACAAGGTACGGACAAGTCCTGTGGGATCCATGCCTGGTTCATTTTAATAAACATAAGCTTGTCCACATTGGCTGCGGCCTGTGATAATGCTCTCTGCCGTGCTAAACACACGTTCATACTATACACTGGCTGCAGAGCAGGTCAGCACCTCCAAGGCTGACAAAACTTTTCCACATTTTGGCCATGCTAACCCTGCCTTCTCAGGTGCTGGCGGTGCCCGAGCTGCGTTGGCGACCTCTTTCTCCTCCTCTGCCTTCGTCTTGTGCTTACACTGTGCCCCCGCTGTCAGGTGGGAATGGCATCATCAGATACACGTGCGTCGCGCATCTTCCGATCAGTAACAGATGTTTTCAGTAAATTTAGTTCCCTGTCAGCAATGCAGAGCAGGGGTTCATTCACGGCAAAAGGGGGTTCATGTCACCCAGAAATAGAACAAAGGATTTTGAGAGATTTAGGCCCCTGTCACCCAGGCACAGCAGGGGTTCATTCACGGCAAAAGGGGGTTCATGTCACACAGCATTAGAACAGAGGATTTTGAGAGATTTAGGCCCCTGTCATCCAGGCACAGCAGGGGTTCATTCACGGCAAAAGGGGGTTCTTGTCACCCAGGAATAGAACAGAGGATTTTGAGAGATTTAGGCCCCTGTCACCCAGGCACAGCAGGGGTTCATTCACGGCAAAAGGGGGTTCTTGTCACCCAGCAATACAACAGAGGATTTTGAGAGATTTAGGCCCCTGTCATCCAGGCACAGCAGGGGTTCATTCACGGCAAAAGGGGGTTCTTGTCACCCAGCAATACAACAGAGGATTTTGAGAGATTTAGGCCCCTGTCATCCAGGCACAGCAGGGGTTCATTCACGGCAAAAGGGGGTTCATGTCACCCAGCAATAGAACAGACGATTTTGAGACATTTAGGCCCCTGTCACCCAGGCACAGCAGGGATTTGTATACGCCAAAAATAGTAAAATGTCACCCGACAATTGAAAATAGGTATTTTTTTAATTTAGGGCACTAAAATTGGCACTTTTTTGCATTAAAATGCCTCTAAAATAGTTCTTGAAAAGGCTAGAGGGATGAAAAAGGCAGTAAAATGTGCTTAAGAGCATGGCAACTGCTCTGCAAACAAATGTGGATAGGGAAATAACTTAAAATAAAATAACAAAAAAAATACAAATTATTAACCTGCAACTCAGAGAAGGAGGGGGATATGGAGTCGGAGGTTGAGGAGGCGGTGAATGTGGTGTTGTAGGTGGAGGCAGCAATGGAGGAGGAAGCCAACAATGTTTTTTTTATATTTTTTTTATTGGGGTAGGTAGCCCCCAAAATATTGGGACAAATAAAAAAAAAAAAAAGAAAACAAAGAATCATTGCACTTGACTTGAGTACAAGAATGTATGTTTGATGGTGGTATAAATGTCTATTCTGCACAAGGTACAGACAAGTCTTGTGGGATCCAAGCCTGGTTCATTTTAATGAACGTGAGCTTGTCAACGTTGGCTGTGGACAGGCGGCTGCGCTTGTCTGTGATGACGCCCCCTGCCGTGCTAAACACACGTTCAGATAATACACTGGCTGCAGGGCAGGCCAGCACCTCCAAGGCGTAAAGGGCAAGCTCAGGCCATGTGCCAAATTTGGAGACCCAGAAGTTGAAGGGGGAAGACCCGTCATTCAGTACGTGTAGGCGTGTGCACACATACTGCTCCACCATGTTGTTGAAATGCTGCCTCCTGCTAAGACATTCCATATCAGCTGGTGGTGCTGGTTGTTGTGGCGTGCTGACAAAGCTTTTCCACATTTCGGCTATGCTAACCCTACCTTCTGAGGTGCTGGCGGTGCCCCAGCTGCGTTGTCGACCTCTTCCTCGTCCTCTGCCTTCGCCTTGTGCTTCCACTGTGCCCCCGCTGTCAGGTGGGAATGTCACCAGCAGCGCGTCTACCAGCGTGCGATTGTACTCGCGCATCTTACGATCACGCTCCAGTAACGTAATTAAGGACGGTACGCTGTCCTTGTAACGGGGATCCAGAAGCGTGGCCACCCAGTAATCAGCACAAGTTAGAATGTGGGCAACTCGGCGGTCGTTGCGGAGACACTGCAGCATGCAATCGCTCGTGTGCCAGGCTGCCCAGAGGCAACGAAAAGCTGTCCTCTGTGGGAGGTGTATCGTCTGTGTCCTCTGTATCCCCCCATCCACGCACCAGTGATGGCCGTAAATTGGTCTGGGTGCCACCCTGCTGTGAACATGGTTCCTCCTCCTGCATCTCCTCCTCCTCCACCTCCTCATCCTCCAGAACTGTGCCCTGGCTGGACAATTGTGTATCTTGGGTTTGTGGGTGCAGGAACCCACCCTCGAAGCCACTTGGGAATGACTGGCCGGAAACTCTACGAAATGATCCCTCTTTCTGCTCCTCCTTCTGTGCCACATCCTCTTCCATCATCGCCAAGAGCGTTTTTTCAAGGAGGCATAGAAGAGGGATAGAAACGCTGAGAACAGCGTTATCGGCACTGGCCATGTTGGTGTACTCGAAACAGCGCAACAAGGAACACAGGTCTCGCATGGAGGCCCAGTCATTGGTGGTGAAGTGGTGCTGTTCCGCCGAGCGACTCACCCGTGCGTGCTGCAGCTGAAACTCCACTATCGCCTGCTGCTGCTCGCACAGTCTGGCCAGCATGTTCAAGGTGGAGTTCCACCTTGTGGGCACGTCGCATATGAGGCGGTGAGCGGGAAGGCCGAAGTTACGCTGCAGCGCTGACAGGCGAGCAGCAGCAGGGTGAGAACGCCGAAAGCGCGCACAGACGGCCCGCACTTTATGCAGCAGCTCTGACATGTCAGGGCAATTTTTAAGGAATCTCTGCACCGCCAAATTCAGCACATGCGCCAGGCAAGGGATGTGTGTCAAACATGCTAGTCCCAGAGCTTCTACGAGATTTCGCCAATTATCGCACACCACCAGGCTGGGCTTGAGGCTGACTGGCACAAACCACTCATCGGTCTGTTGTTCAAGGCCCGTCCACAGCTCCAGCACAGTGTGGGGTTTGTCCCTCAAACAGATACGTTTTAAAACTGCCTGCTGTCGTTTACCCCTGGCTGTGCTGAAGTTGGTGGTGAAGGTGTTACGTTGACCGGATGAGGAGCTGGTAGAGGATGAGGAAGCAACAGGAGGCAAACTGAAGCGCCCTGCAATCCTCAGTGGTGGAAGGACATGCGCCAAACTGCTATCCGCCTCAGGCCCAGCCGCCACTGCATTTACCCAGTGTGCTGTTATGGAGATATATAACGGCCCTGACAGTGCTTACTGGTCCACGTATTCGTAGTCAGGTGCACCTTGCCACAGATGGCGTTGCGCAGTGCACACCTGATTTTGTCCCCTACTTGGCTGTGAAGGGAAGGGATGGCTCCCCTTGAAAAGTAGTGGCGGCTGGGCACGACGTACGGTGGGACAGCCACCGCCATAAGGCCTTTAAAACTATCCGTCTCCACCAGACGGAATGACAGCATTTCAAAGGCAAGTAATTTAGAAATGCTGGCATTCAGGGCTAGGGATCGCGGGTGGGTATGGGGGTACTTCCTCTTCCTCTCCAGCGTTTTGGATATGGAGAGCTGAACGCTTCTGTGGGACATTGTGGAGATGCTTGGTGACCCAGGTGTTGGTGTTGCTGGCAGATCCTCTGTTTGCGGGGTGCCAGGTGGCACTGTCACTCCAGAGGTGGATGAAGAGGCTGCAACTGCAGCAGAAGAGGAAGCAGGAGGAGCCAGAGACCTTTCTTGGTTTTTGAGGTGTCTACTCCACTGCAGCTCGTGCTTTGCACTTAAATGCCTGGTCATGCAGGTTGTGCTCAGGTTGAGAACGTTTATGCCTCGCTTCAGGCTCTGATTGCACAGCGTGCAAACCACTCGTGTCTTGTCGTCAGCACATTGTCTGAAGAACTGCCACGCCAGGGAACTCCTTGGAGCTGGCTTTGGTGTGCTCGGTCCCTTGATGCGGTGGGCAGTAGGAGGCGTACTGTCTAGAGGACGGCCGCTCCACTTTTGCACCCTGCTCCCTCTTCTGCTGTGCTGTTGGCTCCGTACGACCACCGCCTCTTCCTCCGAACTACATCGGTCACTCGCATGACCTTGATTCCATGTGGGGTCGAGGACCTCATCGTCCTACACATCATCTTCCACCCAGTCTTCACCCCTGACTTCCTTGTCGGTCTGAAAGACTAATAGACATCAGCTGCAGGTGCCAACTGTGGTCTTTCAGCATGAGACTGGGTGGGAGACAATGTGAAGGAACTGGATCCACTGTCAGCAACCCAATCTACTATCACCTGTACTTGTTCAGGCCTCACCATTCGTAGAGCAGCATTAGGCCCGACCAAATACCACTGCAGGTTTTGTCGCCTACTCGCACTTGAGGAAGGAGTTTCACTTGTGTGTGTAGCTGGCACAGATCGACCACGTCCTCTCCCTGCAACAGGAGCTCCACCAGCAGCACCACGAGTGGATTAAGGTGAGTTAAATTATTATTATTATTTTTTTTAACCCCTCCAGAGCTATTTTACTATGCATTCTGTATTCAGAATGCTATTATTTTCCCTTATAGCCATGCTATAAAAGGGAAAATAATACAATCTACAGACCACCGATCCCAAGCCCGAACTTCTGTGAAGAAGTTCGGGTTTGGGTACCAAACATGCCGATTTTTCTCACGCGAGTGCAAAACGCATTACAATGTTTTGCACTCGCGCTGAAAAATCGCGGGTGTTCCCGTAATGCACCCGCACCTTTTCCCGCAACGCCTGTCTGAAAGAGGCCTAAGAATAAAAGCTGTCACTGAATAGAAGATGGAGGTCTGTATCTTAAATTTTTCTCTTTTTGATGTCCTCCATACAATCACCCCCCCTCCCTCTTTTCTTGTTTCCTTCATCATTCTTCTCTCGGTTTCTATTTAGACCTTTAGACAGTGATTACTGTCATGTAATTATAACATTTAACAACAAAGAGATATTTTCATGGTTAACGGTCCCTGCTTGTAGTACCCTTGCTTGCATTTTCAAATAAGGAGACAGTTGGCAGTTAATGTACAGGGTTACAGTCTGTTTAGAAAGGATCATCAAAATCGGATAGGGGGAGGGGTTTGCCTTTATGTAAAGTGAGGGACATGAACATGTGGAGTCACTGTGGGTAGAAATACATGGTGGCAAATACAATAATAAAATTCTGATAGGAGTTTATTATAAGCCACCTAATATACCAGAATCCACAGAAAATCTACTAATAAACTAGATTAGGCAGCAAATTGTGAGGTCGTTATTATGAGAGACTTCAACTACCCAGATATAGGTGTGCAGGTTGGGGGACACCTGGGAAATAGGGACCACAAAATAATAACCTTCCATTTGTCGTTCAAAAGAGTATTTCTTCAGGGAGGAACAAAAATACCAAATGTTAAAAAAGAGAGGCCATTGATCTAACTAACTGGTACAAAGTCCTCAAAAATAAAAATACAGCCGCAAAATGGGTAATTTTTAAAAGCATCCTAAACTCTAATTGGGAGAAGTACATATGCAGCGACCGGGTCGCAGGGGGCGACACGTTAGCTACAGTGGGTCGATGCGGGTAGTAGTAGTTTTACTCACGGTTAGCAGAGCCTCCCTGGGCCGGCGTGCAGTGAAGGGAATGACAACACCAGTTCCTTAAGTAATAATCCAAATATTAGTTCAGCCCTTGTAACAGGACTGGGTTGGTGTACAGTGAAGGGAAGGACAGCATCAATTCCTTCGGGGCACACCCTGTTGTCCAGGGACTCCCGCTAGATGTTGGTTGAGATGCCCTTGGTGAAATGGGTTTTTAGGTGCTTTGGAGGCAGGGTCCCTGTTCGTGACGCCAGTACCGTTAGGTGCAAAAGAAGGTGGTAGAAAGGATGAGGAGTCAATTGTTGTAAACAACAGAACTTTACTTGATCAATTGTCTCAAGGTAGTCAGTACAGTTCATGTAGATAGCAGAAGTAATAATCCAAATTAGTTCAGCTGTAATCCTTGTAACAGACTTGGCAATTGTAAGTTGAGGAGTTCTCCTTCTCTGTATATATGTGTATACTTTTTCCACACTCTAGAACTCAGGTATTGGACATAATAACTTCTTACTTGTAATTAGCAATCCCCAGGGCGGTCTCCCTAGCAGCAGGAAAAATAACTTCTGCTCCATTATTTGTACAGGATACTTCCATAAACTCAGGTCCACAATGTCCATAAAGGCATGTGGTAACAACTTGGCGCCTAGTCGTCTGGCTGTGTCCAGGTGCTTTTAGGCCTCTCCCAGTCACTGGTGCTGTGGAGTCCATAAACTAATGCTGCTTCTATCTCCACAAGACTTGCTCTATATGCTTACATTGACTCACTGTTCTGTGCTAGGTAGCTATGAAGATCTAGTCCACGCTCACTCAGTTTGATCAGGGCCAAGGAGCTAAAGTGGCAGCTACATCTAGGAATGTTCTTGTTTATCTCCTCCATTAACTTCCTTTTCCTCTGTTCTCCTGTTCTACTCTCTCTACTTAGGCACACCCTCATATATATATATATATATATATATATATATATATAAAAAGACGAAAAGCGGACAGCACTCAAAGTAAAAAAGCAATTGGTGTTTATTCACCCATGTGGAAGGCAACATTTCAGCTCATACAAGAGCCTTTCTCAAGCTCAAGAAAGGCTTGAGAAAGGCTCTTGTATGAGCTGAAACGTTGCCTTCCACATGGGTGAATAAACACCAATTGCTTTTTTACTTGGAGTGCTGTCCGCTTTTCGTCTTTATCTACATGGGGTAAGCAGCTATATCCCTGGATTTAGCACCCGCCAGCATCTGTTTTTCCAGTGCTGCCATCATTTCATATATATATATATATTAGTGCCAGCACCATCTAGGGGCGAATAGATGTAATCACACTTTTGTCTACAACAGCCTGTTATAAGGAATTTACAGTTTACACAGCAATACTTTGACATGACATCTCAAAAGTTTAAAGTGCCCACATGTATCACATAGTGGGACACTGTACATACCTTATTGGAATAAAAGGGTAAGGAACAAGAAAAACTGTGGGTAAATATAATTCTAAAGAAAGCAATAAATGACAAAAAGAAAGCATTTAAATCACGAAAACAGGAGGGTAGCGGGCGATGATTGAAAAACTATAAGGAAACAAATAGAATATGTAAAAGACAAATAAAAGCAGCCAAACTAGAGACAGAGAGATTAATTGCCAAAGAGAATAAAACTAAACCTAAAATGTTCTTAATTATGCAAATGGTAAAAGTAAAGTTTTACAGAGTGATGAGGGGGGGAGTTGCAGACAGCAATGAGGAGAAAGCAAAGCTATTAAATATTTTTTCTCCACTGTATTCACTGAGGAAAATAAACTGTCAGATGAAATGCAGAATGTAAAAATAAATTCCCCATTAAAAGTGCCCTGTCTTACCCAAGAAGAAGTATAGCTGCATCTTAAAAATATTAAAATGGACAAATCGCTGGGACCAGATGGCATACACCCCTGTATGCTAAGAGAATTAAGTAATGTCGTAGCCAGACCCTTATTTCTAATATTTAACCCCTTCCCGCAACATCACGTACATTTACGTGGGGGAATGTGGTGCCCCACCGCATCACCACGTGCATGTACTTGATCGGCTTTCTCTGTCAGCGCAGGGAGCGAAGCGCTGAACGTTCAGTGAAGCCGGCGTGCTGGGGTTTCTAGGCAACCAGAGATGCTGGCGGGAACAGTATCAAAGCTCTGACCTGCCCGCGATTGCTATGATTGGTCCAATACTGCAGAGGCCATCGGGGCAGGTGAGGGGGGGTTAGGGATGTACTATGTGCTTCTTCTCTGATCGTCCCAATTCCTGTCAGGGAAGTGATCAGAGAAGGAGCGAGTGTGAAAAGCTCCAGTACAGTAATACTTACTAGACCAGTATTACCAGAATTAACCCCTTGTATGCCGAAAAGCTGCTTCTGTGCCCCAGTCAGTGACACAGATTTAGTTCTCTGCCTCATCAGCAGCCTGTCGTCTGTCATCTGTAGTCAGTTCCAGGGTGGATAAAAATTTATGATTAAAAAAAAAAAGAAATTTGATTTTTTTAATTTAAATCTGATTTTTTTTTTATATAAAATGTTTTTTGAGGAAAATATATTACCATCCAAAGGTTATTCCATCATGAAATAAAGATTAGTTTTTTAATTATGTAGAATAAGGCTGTACGTGGACTCCCATATTGTTGAATGGATTAGGCAGTGGCTGAGGGACAGACAACAGAGGGCCGTAGTCAGTGGAGTATATTAAGACCATGGTCTTTTTACCAGTGGGGTACCTCAGGGATCTGTTCTGGGACCCATATTGTTTAATATCTTTATCAGCGAAATTGCAGAAGGCCTTGATGGTAAGGTGTGTCTTTTTGCTGATGACACAAAGATTTGTAACAGGGTTGATGTTCCTGGAGGGATACACCAAATGTAAAAGGATTTAGGAAAACTAGAGGAATGGTCAAAAATCTGGCAACTAAAATTTAATGTTGATAAGTGCAAGATAATGCACCTGGGGCGTAAAAACCCAAGAGCAGAATATAAAATCAGTGATACAGTCAGAGGCGGCTCTAGACTTTGTGAGGCCTTAGGCGAAACTCGAACATGAGGCCCCCACAAAGATTGTTGGGATGCTCGTGATCTCCTGTACGGCGCCCCGCCTCAATCCTCAAGAAATAAGCTGTGTCAACCACCGCACGGAGCGGTGGTGTGGTCAACACTCCCCCCTCCATGTATCTCTATGGAGGACTCGGAGATACACAAGTGTTGTTTCTGCGGCTCTCCCATAGATACATGGAGAGGGAGTGTTGACCACCGCTTTGGGCGCAAGGAGATCCGGAGTACCATACAGGAGATCGTGGGGGATCCCAACGGCCAGACCCCCCTGATCAGACACTTGTCTTCTATCCTTTGGATAGGGGATTTATTTTCCTATCCCGGAGTACCCCTTTAATATGCAGTGACATCACAGTAAAGGGTTAATATGCACAGTGACAACACAGTACAGGGCTTATATTCACAGTGCATATTAACACTTTGCATTAACCCTGGCCCAGTTCTCTAAATCGACCCTCCCCCCACACACCGCATTGTGCTGTACTTGCTATACAGCAGCACATACCGGTCACATCCAGGGCCTCCAGGTGACGTCTCCTCCGGTGTAGATCTTCTCTGTCATCATCTTCTCCATTCGGTCCCGGACACTTCTCTCAGCCGCCTCGTCTCTGCAGAGTGTGACACACGGACATCTTAGCTTCCTCACATTTCTATCATCATCCCCCAACCTGGAGCCCCCACAGTGTTATCCTGCTGCTCGCTGTGCCCCTAAATACTATCCTGAAGAAATATTAGTGCCCCCCATAGTAATAGTACTCCTCATAGTCCCACCAATAGTAATTCCCTTCTAGAATGCTCTCATTAGTAATACTGTCCCCCACATTGCCCCTATTAAGTAAATTGCCCCCCACACTGCCCACATTAAGTGATTTGCCCCCCACACAGCCCCCATTAAGTGATTTGCCCCCCACACTGCCCACATTAAGTGATTTGCCCCCCACACAGCCCCCATTAAGTGATTTGCCCCCCACACAGCCCCCATTAAGTAATTTGTCACCCCACACTGCCCCCATTAAGTAATTTGTCCCCCCACACAGCCCCCATTAAGTAATTTGTCCCCCCACACAGCCCCCATTAAGTAATTTGTCCCCCCACACTGCCCCATTAAGTAATTTGCCCCCCACACTGCCCCCATTAAGTAATTTGTCCCCCCACACTGCCCCCATTAAGTAATTTGTCCCCCCACACTGCCCCCATTAAGTAATTTGTCCCCCCACACTGCCCCCATTAAGTAATTTGTCCCCCCACACTGCCTCACAAATTTGCCCACACACTGCTTCATATTATGAAATTTCCCCCCCCCACCTTGTACTTGTCCGCTGATCTGCTAGGCTGCTGCGCGGGCATGAGTTCAACTTCAGTCACTTGACAGGGCAACCCCATCCTGTGGCGCGTAATCCTGCGAGACCTGTGACCTCCCGCCGGTCTCGCGAGATTACGCACGTAACGCACCGCACGACTGGGTCGCCTTGTCAAGTGACTGAATTCATGACCGCGCAGCGCAGCAGCCTAGCATTAGCCATTAGTGGACAGACAAGTACAAGGGGCGTGGGGAATAGCATTCGGGGCCTGGAATGTTTTGACCTAAGGACGCTCCCACCCGACACTGCCGCAAGTACTTGTGGCGGTGTCGGGTGGGAGCCAGAGCGAGGCCCCCACCAGCGCGAGGCCTTAGGCGGTGGCCTAAGTGGCCTAATGGAAGAGCCGCCTCTGGATACAGTCCTAACCTCAGTATCTGAGGAAAGGGATTTAGGGGTCATTATTTCAGAAGACTTAAAGGTAGGCAGAAAATGTCATAGAGCAGCAGGAAATGCTAGCAGAATGCTTGGGTGTATAGGGAGAGGCATTACCAGTAGAAAGAGGGAGGTGCTCATGCCGCTCTACAGAGCACTAGGGAGACTTCATTTGGAGTATTGTGCGCAGTACTGGATACCATATCTCCAGAAGGATATTGATACTTTGGAGAGAGTTCAGAGAAGAGCTACTAAACTAGTACATGGATGGATTGCAGGACAAACTTACCAGGAAATATTAAAGGACCTTAACATGTATAGCTTGGAAGAAAGACGAGACAGAGGGGATATGATAGAAACTTTTAAATACATAAAGGGAATCAACAAGGTAAAAAAGGAGAGAATATTTAAAAGAAGAAAAACTGCTACAAGAGGACTTAGTTTTAAATTAGAGGGGCAAAGGTTTAAAAGTAATATTAGGAAGTATTACTTTAGTGAGAGAGTAGTGGATGCATGGAATAGCCTTCCTGCAGAAGTGGTAGCTGCAAATACAGTGAAGGAGTTTAAGCATACATGGGATAGGCATAAGGCCATCCTTCATATAAGATAGGGCCAAGGGCTATTCATAGTATTCAGTATATTGGGCAGACTAGATGGGCCAAATGGTTCTTATCTGCCGACACATTCTATGTTTCTATATGTGTAATTTTTTGGGTAAATAAATTCCATTAATCCATTCACAATGTCATGCTCTTCCAGAGGTTTTTGTAAGATTATTGGGCAGTTTCTCTGCCTACAAGATATCACAGATGCTTGGTTTAGTTTTGCAGTTCTCAAAACTGAATTTGACTCAGCAGAGATCACATGCCTCTTTTTCACAGCAAAAATGTTATAACATGAACAGAGTTGAGAAAAAGACCTTAATCCTAACTTCTACAAACCTATTAATGCAGAATCAACCTAATCAATCTAATATGAAAAGTTGTTATTCTAAAAATCTTCATTTACTTGCATATTATAAGTTATACCAGCAAGAATTAGTTTTTATGTAGAAAACTATGATTTAAATCAAGCCTTACTGACTAGTGATTTAAATCGTGATTTAAATAATTTTGATTTAAATCAAATCCACCCTGGTCAGTTCTGTGCCTCATCCACTGCCTCGTAAATAATTAACCCCTAATTAACCCCTTCAGTACCGATTTGCCACTCTTCTGTGCCTGATTTGCCCCAGTCAGTGACAGATTAGTCCTGTCCAGTCCTGTCATCATCACCTCATCCAGACACCTGTCACTACTGTCCGTCCGTTAAGACAACTGTCTGCCCGTCAAGACACCTGTCACTCCAGCCTGTCCATCCATCAAGACACCTGTCCATCTGTTAAGACACCTGTCACTCCAGCCTGTCCGTCCATCAAGACACCTGTCAGTCCAGCCTGTTCGTCCGTCAAGACACCCATCACTCCAGTCTGTCCGTCCATTAAGACACCTGTGACTCCCGTTTGTCTGTTCAATAAAGACACCTGTCTCTCCAGCCTGTCCGTCCATCAAGACACCTGTCAGTCCAGCCTATTCATCCGTCAAGACACATGTCACTCCAGCCTGTCCGTCAATCAAGACACCTGTGACTCCAGTTTGTCCGTTCAATAAAGACACCTGTCACACCAGCCTGTCCGTCCATCAAGACACCTGTGACTCCAGTTTGTCCGTTCAAAAAAGACACCTGTCACACCAGCCTGTCCGTCCATCAAGACACCTGTGACTCCAGTTTGTCAGTTCAAAAAAGACACCTGTCACTCCAGTCTGTCCGTCCATCAAGACACCTGTCACAAAAGTTTGTCCGTTCAATAAAGACACCTGTCACTCCAGCCTGTCCCCCCATCAACACACCTGTCAGTCCAGTCTGGTCATTCAATAAAGACACCTGTCACTCCAGCCTGTCTGCCCATCAAGACACCTGTCAGTCCAGTCTGTCCGTTCAATAAAGACACCTGTCACTCCAGCCTGTCTGCCCATCAAGACACCTGTCAGTCCAGTCTGTCCGTCAATCAAGACACCTGTGACTAAAGTTTGTTCGTTCAATAAAGACACCTGTCACTCCAGCCTGTCCGTCCATCAAGACACCTGTCAGTCCTGGCTCTGTCCATTCAATAAAGACACCTGTCACTCCAGCCTGTCCGCCCATCAAGACACCTGTCAGTCCAGTCTGTTCGTCCATCAAGACACCTGTGACTCCAGTTTGTCCGTTCAATAAAGACACCTGTCACACTAGCCTGTCTGTCCGTCAAGTCACCTGTCACACACTCCCAACTTACATAAAAAATACAAAAAAAATAACCGTCAATAGGTGTTCCATCCTCCTGTGTGTATATAATAGTGTCCTGTGCTTGAGTGGCACCATTCTGTAAAATATAAGTCTCTTATGCCCCATGTGGATTTGTGCCACCGAATACTGTAAAATACTACATTAATTAATCCCTTTTCTGCCCAAGTTAGGATATTGCCACTACTCTGTGCCCCATACTCATCGCCAGCCATCTGTGCTACATACCTGTGACACCTGTCAATAATTGCCAAGTGACTCAGGGAGTTTTTATCCTATCCTAAAGGATATACAGTATTTTAGTTTGCTGTTCTATTTACAAAAAAAAAAAGACAAAAAAAATCTACGTTAGTTTACAGTTTAAAATGACTAAACGGCTTTTCACTGCCGAAGAGGCATATGCTATGCTTTTTGAGGACACTGACTCCAACAGTGGAGATGAAGTGACATTTTTAGTTTCATCTTCCTCAGATGATTAATCTAATGATGAACCCCCTCGTAGGCGTCCTAGGAATGGTGCGCAGTCGCAGCCCCGTACAAGTGACTCTTCATGGATCCCCGCAAATAACTATGTGCCCCAGGTGCCTGAATTTACAGCCACTCCAGGCATCAATGTAGATACCACAGGTTTCAGTGAAATAATTTTTTTCCAATCATTCTTTACTGATGACCTAATTAACTTGATTGTGGAACAAACAAATATATATGCAGAACAATTTATTGCCACCCATCCAGACAGTTATCTCTCAAGGCCCTGCAAATGGACCCCTACTAACACGACTGAAATGCAAAGGTTTTAGGTACTTCTCCTAAGCATGGGTATTATAAAAAACAACAACAATACGTTCGTATTGGAACAAAGATATTTTATATCACACCCCTCTTCACTGTCTTGCCTTGCCCCGGGCACGTTTCGAAGCTCTTCTAAGATTTCTACACTTCAGCAATAATAATGAATGCCCACCCCCAAGCGACCCCAGTTATGACAAACTCTTTAAATCTAGGCCAGTGGTTGACCACTACAATTCCAAATTTGGTCAAGTATATACCCAGTGGATGAATCATTGGTCCACTTCAAAGGCCGATTACATTTCCGCTAGTACCTGCCCAATAAAAGGGCTAGGCATGGCGTAAAGTTGTATAAGGCCTGTGAAAGTGTATCCGGGTATACATTGTGCTTTCGTATTTACGAGGGAAAAGATTCCAAAATTGAGCCACCTGATTGTCCCCCGATTCTGGGTATAAGTGGGAAGATACTATGGGATTTAGTCCACCCCCTGCTGGACCACGGATACCATCTGTATTTGGATAACTTTTACAATAGTGGCCCTCTCCTGAAGTGCCTTGCTGCCAGAGGCATAGGCACATTTGGCACAATTAGAAGAAATCAAAAAGGGCTCCCTAAATCCTTTATAGATCAGACAGTGCGTCGTGGGGAAAGCAGGGCTGTTTGCTCAGAAAATTTGATGCTGCTAAAATACAAGGACAAATGGGATGTTCTTGTGTTAACTACCATCCATGCAGATCAGTCCACCCCAGTCCCAGTCCGAGGAACCACAGAGCAGAACATCAAGCCTGTGTGTATCCAGGATTACAACAAGTTCATGGGTGGAGTGGATCTTTCAGACCAGGTACTACAGCCCTACAGTGCCTTAAGAAAATCTAAGGTGTCGTACAAAAAATTAGCTGTGTACCTAACCTAAGTGTCACTATATAATGCCTTTGTCATCCACAGAACAGCTGGTCATGGGGGGACCTTCTTGGAATTTCAGGAAAAAATTATGAAAAAATTGATTTTTGCCGTTCAGGAGGAAGAGGGCAGTTTTTCAGCTAGCAGTGCTTCTGGGGTATCAAGAATAATACGTGGGCAGCATTTCCCTGGAGTACTTTCCCCCACAGAAAAAAAAGGCAACCCCAAAAAAGGTGTCGAGTTTGCTCGGTTACAGGGATTAGGAAAGGCACCACTCACTACTGTCAGACCTGCCCCTCTAAACCGGGCCTCTGCATTGGAGAGTGCTTTCAAGTTTATCACACCCCCACTGATATTTATTAAGTCCATTTCACTAATTTCTTAATCAATCCATGGCAAGACATTTTCAGTTGAGCATTTTTCCATTTGACAATCCAATAATAGCTCCCCGAAAAAAATAATAATAATTCCCATTATACCCCTAGATGAATACATTGAAAGGTGTCATTTTATTAAATGAGTCATTTCTTCAATTTCCTTTTATGTTCTGGCACCCCTAGAGCCTTGTTTTTGCGTTTTTCACTGTTGGGGTTCCTCAGGGTGTCTTCAAATGCGACATGGTGCCTGAAAATTATTCCAGTGAAATCTGCCTTCCAAAAGCTGTGTGCTCATACAGTACTTTACAACCACATATGGGGTGTTGACGTACTCAGTAGTGTTGAGCGCGAATATTCGAATATCAAATTTTTTTCGCGAATATCGGCACTTCGCTAATTCGCGAATATTTTAAATATAGTGATATAAATTCGATATTTCTAATATTCGTTTTTTGGTTTTTTTATATTGTTATATTTTTTTTCTTTCCCAATTTCCTAAAGTTGTTCTTACCTGTCCTTTGGATTCCTGGCTTCCTGGCTGCTCCAGTCAGTGCCCGTTGCCGCTTCTGCCGACTTCCGTGCTCATGGAGCATCCCCATCACCATGGGAACGTCTCCATATACTAGAATGTACTGTCGGATTTGAGAATTACATGAAAAATCGCAATTCGATTATTTCAAGTTATAATAATCGAATTTCGATTTTAACTTAGCACTGCTATATTTAATTCTAGCCTAATATGGAATATAGCAGTGCTAAGTTAAAATCGAAATTCGATTATTATAACTTGAATTAATCGAATTGCGATTTCAACTTGGACCTGGTTTACTATGGTTGGCTTGGTAGAATTAGCGAATATGACGAATGTATTCGTCATATTCCACAAAACGAATATAACGAATGTATTCGTCATATTCCACAAAACGAAGATAACGAAGTATTCTGCATCTTCGTTTTAGCTACCTATTCATCAACTTCGCTAATTCTAGCAATCATATAGGAAAGTTTACTATAGAGACAGCTAAGTTTAATTCGCTATGCGATTATATGACTGCTTTTTAAAAAAAAAAAAATAGAATAATTATAATACCTGATAATTATTATAATTATTCTATTTATAAAAAAAAAGCAAAGTAATATAATCGCATAGCGAATTAAACTTAGCTGTCTCTATAGTAAACTTTCCTATATGATTGCTAGAATTAGCGAAGTTGATGAATAGGTAGCTAAAACGAAGATGCAGAATACTTCGTTATCTTCGTTTTGTGGAATATGACGAATACATTCGTTATATTCGTTTTGTGGAATATGACGAATACATTTGTCATATTCGCTAATTCTACCAAGCCAACCATAGTAAACCAGGTCCAAGTTGAAATCGCAATTCGATTAATTCAAGTTATAATAATCGAATTTTGATTTTAACTTAGCACTGCTATATTCCATATTAGGCTAGAATTAAATATAGCAGTGCTAAGTTAAAATCGAAATTCGATTATTATAACTTGAATTAATCGAATTGCGATTTTTCACGTAATTCTCAAATCCGACAGTACATTCTAGTATATGGAGACGTTCCCATGGTGATGGGGACGCTCCATGAGCACGGAAGTCGGCAGAAGCGGCAACGGGCACTGACTGGAGCAGCCAGGAAGCCAGGAATCCAAAGGACAGGTAAGAACAACTTTAGGAAAATGGGAAAGAAAAAAACATAACAATAAAAAAAAAAAAAAAAAAGATTCAAGTTATAATAATCGAATTTCGATTTTAACTTAGCACTGCTATATTCCATATTAAGCTAGAATTAACGAATATGGAATATAGCAGTGCTAAGTTAAAATCGAAATTCGATTTTTATAACCTGAATTAATCGCATTCCTATTTCAATAGGAGAGTAGCCTATAAGTTAAAATCGCAATACGCGATTATTTAAATCGCATAATAATGACGAATATTCGATTTCGACGAATATAAAACGAATATTCTATCGAATATTCGGGAATTTCGTCGAAATCGAATATGGCACCTGCCGCTCATCACTAGTACTCAGGAGAAAATGGGTAACAGATTATGGGGTGCATTTTCTCCTGATACCCCTTGTTAAAATGAAAAATTTGGGCCTAAAGCGAGATATTCTTGTAAAATATGACATTTTTCATTTTCACTGCCAAGTCTTTCTAAATTGTATGAAACGGCTATTGGGCCAAAGTGCTCAGTGCACGCCTTGAAAAATTCCTTGGGGGGTCTAACTATTTTCCATAATGGAGTCACCTTTGGGGTTTTTTCACTGTTGGGGTGCCTCAGGGTGTCTTCAAATGCGATATGGTGCCTGACAATTATTCCAGCGAAATCTGCCTTCCAAAAGCCACATGGTGTTCCTCCCATTCTGAGCCCCGCTGTGTGCTCATACAGCACTTTACAACCACATATGGAGTGTTGACGTTCTAAGGAGAAAATAGGTAACATATTATGGGGTGCATTTTCTCCTGATACCCCTTGTTAAAGTGAAAAATTTGGGCCTAAAGCGAGATATTCTTGTAAAATATGACATTTTTCATTTTCACTGCCAAGTCTTTCTAAATTCTATGAAACGGCTATTGGGCCAAAGTGCTCAGTGCACCCCTTGAAAAATTCCTTGGGGGGCTTATTTTCCAAAATGGGGTCACTTTTGGGTTTTTTTCACTGTTGGGGTGCCTCGGGGGGTCTTCAAATGCGTCATAGTGCCTGAAAATTATTCCAGCGAAATCTGCCTTCCAAAAGCCACACAGTGTTCCTCTCATTCTGAGCCCCACTGTGCCCTCATATAGCACTTTATGACCACATATGGGGTGTTTCTGTAAACTTAAGAATCAGGGTAACAAATATTGAGGTTTATTTTGCTGGGTTGCCGGAGAAATGGATGTAAATGGAAAAATCTGCAAAAAATCTTAAATTTTTAATATTAACCTCCATTTTCCATTAATTCTGGTAGAACACTTAAAGGGTTAACAACGTTTGTAAAATCAGTTTTGAATATCTTGAGTGGTGTAGTTTCTAAAATGGGGTCATTTTGGGGTGGTTTATATTATATAAGCCCCACTAAGTGACTTCAGACATGAACTGGTCCTTAAAAAGTGGGTTTGGGAAATGTTCTGAAAATTTTTAAAATTTGCTTCTAAACTTCTAAGCCTTCTAACATCCCCAAAAAATAAAATAACATTTACAAAATGATGCAAACATGAAGTAGACATATGGTAAATGTAAAGTAATAACTATTTTGTGAGTTACCACTGTCTGTCAGAGAACTACAGAAATTAAAATTTAGAAAATTGTGAATTTTTTCAAAATTTCAGTAAATTTGGGATTTTTATATAAATAAAGGTAAAACATATTGACTCGAATTTATCACTAACATGAAGTACAATGTGTCACGAAAAAACAATCTCAGAATGGCTTGGATAAGTAAAAGTGTTCCAAAGTTATTACCACACAAAGTGAAACATGTCAGATTTGCAAAATGTGGCTTGGTCCTGAAGGTAAAAACTGGCTTGGTCTTGAAGGGTTTAAGGACTCTATATTGAAAGAGAGTGTTCCATAGGATTGGCGCTTAGCAAATGTGGTGCCAATATTCAAAAAGGGATCAAAAACAGAGCCTGTAAACTATAGGCTGGTAACTTTAACATCTGTTGTGGGTAAACTGTTTAAAGGTTTTCTAAGAGATGCTATCTTGGAGTACCTCACCTGCCTGAGGAGGTGGTGATAGTGAATTCATTAAAAGAGTTCAAGAGGAGCCTGGATGTATTTCTGGAGTGTAAACATATTACAGTTTATAGTTACTACAGATGAGTTGTTCATCCAGGGAGTTATTCTGACTGCCTTATTGGAGTCGGGAAGGAATTTTTTTCTCCTAAATTGAAGAAAATTGGCTTCTACTTCAGTTTTTTTTTTGCCTTCCCCTGGATCAACTTGCAGGATAACAGGCTGAACTGGATGGACAGATGTCTTTTTTCAGCCTTACAAACTATGTTACTATGTCTGATCTGAGGCTGATGTGATCTGTTCTGAGGTTGATTGGGTCTGATCTGAGGCTAATAGGGTCTGTTCTGAGGTTTATGGGGTATGATCTGAGGCTTTCAGGATCTGATCTGAGGCTGATAGAGCTTGGGTGTCATGGTCTTACCTTCTTGCTGTTCTCCTTCGTTTGACATGTGCTGGCGGCCATCTTGGTTTCTGGGTTTCTTGTAGCCTCCCACCCTGCGGCTCCTCCTTCCCACTGGGAGGAGCTGGATGCCTAGCTCATATATATAGGAGGTCTGTGGCTTCAGTTCCTTGCTTGGTCCTCCTGTGTTCACATGCTTCTAGACTGCTGCTGCTTCTGGTTCCTGATCCTGGTTTCGTCCGACTACCCTGCTGGTTCCTGATCCTGGTTTCGTCCGACTACCCTGCTGGTTCCTGATCCTGGCTTCGTCTGACTACCCTTCTGGTTCCTGACCTCTGGCTTCGCAAAGACTCTGCTTCGGTTTCGCCATCCGTTTGGACTTTTGCTTTACAGCTTTATTTTCAATAAAGCCTTCTTATTTTCACTTATCCCTTGTACGTCTGGTTCATGGTTCCGTGACATTAGGACCAAGCCATGAATTCTGACGGTACAGGGCCATCCTCGCTACCCACGCTGGTTGCCAGACTTGATCAGCAGGATCACCTGTTGGGTCGGTTCGCTGTGGCGTTGCAAACCCTGCTTGAACGCACGGCTCATTTCGCTCCCGTTACCGATGGGTCGGTTGTCGCTCCTGGGCCCGCTCCTACTGCCGCTCCGGTTGTTGCGCCAGAGTCTACCCTGACACCTGTTGTTGCACCTGCGGTGTTTCGGGGTATGACCGGTTCTGCCCCTCTTCCACAGCGCTTTGGGGGAGAGCCAACTCAGTGCCGAGGTTTCCTTAACCAGGTGGGCATTTATTTCGAGTTGCTGCCACATGCCTTTCCCACTGAGAGATCAAAGGTGGGCTTCTTGATCTCGCTGCTCTCGGACAAGGCCTTGGCCTGGGCCAGCCCTTTATGGGAGAACAACAATCCGGTGGTTGCCGAGTTTTCCGGTTTTGTTGCTTCTCTTCGGAAGGTATTCGATGTGCCGGCTCGTGCTGCCTCTGCTGCGAAGCTCCTTATGTCCATCAGACAGGGTTCACGATCCGTAGCTGAATACGCCATTGAGTTTCGTACCCTGGCAGCAGAGGTGGGCTGGAATAATGAGGCTCTGGTCGCTGCTTTCTCTCATGGTCTCTCGGATGCCTTGAAGGATGAGGTTGCAGCTAAGGACCTACCAATGGAGCTCGAGTCTCTTATTTCTTTCCTGATTTTGATTGACACCAGACTCAGGGAGAGACCTTCCTTTAAGGAGAGCCTGCGGAGGTTTTCTAACAGATTGGCGCCTACGTTTGCTGTCCCACCCGTGCCTCCCTCTCCTCCCACGCCTCCTGGGGATGACTTGTCTGGGGGTGAACCCATGCAGCTGGGGTTTGCTCGCCTGTCCGAGGGGGAGAGGGTACTCCGGAGACGCGAGGGCCGATGCATGTACTGTGGTCTCGGTGGGCATTTTCGGTTGGCATGTCCGAACCGTCCGGGAAACGCTCGCACCTGAGATCCTGTCGGGGGCAGATCTTGGGTGGAGTCTCCTCGTCCCCGGTTTCCCGTGTTGACAAACCACTAATCACTGTTGTCCTCTCCTGGGTCGGGGGCTCGGTGACGACCCAGGCGTTGGTGGACTCTGGTGCTGGTGGTTTGTTCATTGATAATGTGTTCGCTGCCGCCAATTCCATTCCTCTGCAGGCTCGAGGTTCCCCACTGGCTCTTGAGGCGATAGACGGCAGACCCCTTCTGCCGCCACACGTGACTCATGAGACCCTTCCAGTGGGGATAGCCATTGGTGCCGTTCACAGAGAGTCGGTCTGCCTCCAGGTTATTTTGTCTCCACACTACTCGGTGGTCTTGGGGTACCCCTGGCTCCGGAAGCATAATCCGACTTTCGATTGGAGATCGGCCGAGATCCTCTCGTGGTCACCGCAGTGTGGGGCTAGTTGCATCCATGGGTCTGTCAAGTTGCTGTGTACTTCCTCGGACTCTCTGTTGCCTCCTGAATACGAGGAGTACCGGGATGTATTCGATAAGGTGCGCGCGGTTGCCCTACCTCCGCACCGCCCATACGATTGTGCCATAGAGTTACAATCTGGTGCCGTTCCTCCTCGTGGCAAAGTCTATCCACTGTCGGTAGCGGAGAATGAGGCCATGGAGGAGTACGTGAGGGAGGCGCTTTCACGCGGACACATTCGCAAATCCTCGTCCCCGGCAGGGGCTGGATTTTTCTTTGTGAAAAAGAAGGGCGGTGAGTTGAGGCCTTGCATCGATTACAGGGGTCTCAATCGCATCACGATCAAGAACGCTTACCCGATACCCTTGATTTCCGAGCTGTTCGATCGCCTTAAAGGGGCCACGGTCTTTACCAAACTCGACCTGAGGGCGGCATATAACCTGGTAAGGATCAAGGCGGGCGATGAGTGGAAGACCGCGTTTAACACCAGGACCGGTCATTATGAATCCTTGGTTATGCCCTTTGGGTTGTGCAATGCGCCCGCAGTCTTTCAGGAATTCATCAACGATGTTTTCCGTGACCTGTTGCAGCAGTGTGTGGTGGTCTATTTGGATGACATCTTGGTATATTCTGAATCCATGGAGGCCCACATTCTGGATGTCAGACGAGTGTTGCAACGGTTACGAGAGAACAAGCTGTTCGGTAAGCTTGAGAAATGCGAATTTCACCGATCCCAGGTAACCTTCTTAGGTTACATCATTTCCGCTGAGGGGTTCTCCATGGATCCTGAGAAGGTTTCGGCTGTCTTACAGTGGCCCCAGCCCAGTGGTCTTCGTTCCCTGCAGCGCTTTTTGGGCTTCGCCAATTATTATCGGAAGTTCATCAGGGACTTTTCCATGCTAGCCAAGCCTCTCACGGATCTGACCAGGAAGGGCAGTAATTCCCAGGTCTGGCCGCTCGAGGCCATCCGAGCTTTTGAGGCTCTAAAGTCCGCCTTTGTGTCGGCTCCGATTCTGTCGCATCCCAACCCTGGGTTGCCCTTTGTCCTCGAGGTGGACGCATCTGAGACGGGAGTAGGCGCCCTTCTGTCTCAGCGTAGAACACCAGAGGGTCCTCTGCTTCCTTGTGGGTTTTACTCCCGGAAACTGTCTTCCGCGGAGTGCAACTATCAGATTGGTGACAGGGAGTTATTGGCCATCGTGCAGGCCCTTAAAGAATGGAGGCACTTGCTCGAGGGTTCGGTGGTTCCGGTCCTCATCCTGACGGACCACAAGAATCTGACCTACCTTTCTGAGGCCAAGAGATTGACACCACGTCAGGCCAGATGGGCTCTGTTCTTGTCACGTTTTAATTACGTGGTCTCCTACCTACCCGGTTCCAAGAACATCAGGGCGGATGCCTTATCACGGCAGTACTCCGAGCTGTCCAGGGAGGAGTCGATTCCGACTTCGGTCATACCTCCGAATCAGATCTTGGCCGCCATTCGCACCAGCCTGACCTCTCCCCTGGGTGAGCAGATTTTGGCGGCTCAATCTGGTGCTCCCTCTGGGAGACCCAACGGCAGATGTTTTGTGCCTGAGGAGTTGCGCACTCGGTTGTTGCGAACCTACCATAACTCCAAGACCGCGGGGCATCCTGGAAAGAATCAGCTGTCCTGGGCTGTTTCACGTCTGTTCTGGTGGCCTTCCCTACGTTCCGACATCGCCGCATATGTAGCGGCATGCTCCGTTTGTGCCCAGAGTAAGTCCCCTCGGCACCTTCCGTTGGGCCTTCTGCAACCCATAGCCACCGGGGAGCGCCCATGGTCACACCTGGGGATGGATTTCATTGTGGACCTCCCTGCATCCCGAGGCCATACGGTCATTCTCATGATTGTGGATCGGTTTTCCAAAATGTGCCACTGTGTTCCTCTCAAGAAGTTACCCTCTGCACAAGAGTTGGCCACGATTTTTGCCAGGGAGGTCTTCCGGTTGCACGGTTTGCCCAAGGAGATTGTGTCGGATCGGGGGAGTCAGTTTGTGTCCAGGTTCTGGCGCGCCTTTTGCTCCCAGTTGGGGATTCATCTCTCCTTCTCCTCGGCCTACCACCCTCAGTCCAATGGGGCCGCAGAACGATCCAATCAGGCCTTGGAGCAATTCCTTCGTTGCTATGTCTCCGATCACCAAGACAATTGGGTTGACCTCCTGCCTTGGGCTGAGTTTGCCAGGAACACGGCGGTGAACTCTTCCTCTGGGACGTCTCCCTTCATGGCCAATTATGGGTTCCAACCTGCCGTGTTACCGGAGGTATTCTCTCCCCAGAATATTCCGGCTGTGGAGGATCACCTTTCCGTCCTACGTGCTTCTTGGGTACTGATCCAGAAGTCCCTTATGGTCTCTGCGCAGCGCCAGAGACTCCAGGCTGATCGCAGACGAGCGCCTGCTCCTTCCTACTAGGTCGGAGACCGTGTATGGTTGTCCACCCGCAACCTCAACCTTCGAGTGCCCACTCCCAAGCTGGCGCCTCGCTTTGTTGGTCCCTTCCGAGTGCTTCGCAGGGTAAACCCGGTAGCCTATGCCCTTGCGCTTCCTCCTGGCATGCGGATCTCCAACGTGTTTCATGTCTCCCTGTTGAAGCCACTGGTGTGTAATCGTTTCACTTCCTCGGTCTCGTCCGGTCCAAGTGGGTAATCGTGAGGAGTATGAGGTGAGCAATATCCTGGACTCACGCCTGGTCCGCGGTCGGGTGCAGTTTTTGGTCCATTGGCGTGGTTATGGTCCAGAGGAGCGTTCCTGGGTTCCCTCCGCAGATGTCCATGCTCCTGCCTTGCTCCGAGCCTTCCACGCACGCTTCCCTCAGAAACCGTTCTTTACTCCGCGGAGGAGGGGCCCTTGAGGGGGAGGTACTGTCATGGTCTTACCTTCTTGCTGTTCTCCTTCGTTTGACATGTGCTGGCGGCCATCTTGGTTTCTGGGTTTCTTGTAGCCTCCCACCCTGCGGCTCCTCCTTCCCACTGGGAGGAGCTGGATGCCTAGCTCATATATATAGGAGGTCTGTGGCTTCAGTTCCTTGCTTGGTCCTCCTGTGTTCACATGCTTCTAGACTGCTGCTGCTTCTGGTTCCTGATCCTGGTTTCGTCCGACTACCCTGCTGGTTCCTGATCCTGGTTTCGTCCGACTACCCTGCTGGTTCCTGATCCTGGCTTCGTCTGACTACCCTGCTGGTTCCTGATCCTGGCTTCGTCTGACTACCCTTCTGGTTCCTGACCTCTGGCTTCGCAAAGACTCTGCTTCGGTTTCGCCATCCGTTTGGACTTTTGCTTTACAGCTTTATTTTCAATAAAGCCTTCTTATTTTCACTTATCCCTTGTTGTACGTCTGGTTCATGGTTCCGTGACATTGGGGGTCTGATTTTAGGGTGTGATCTGAGGTCTGATGAAGAATAGGGGTCTGATCTGAGGTATGATGAAAACAATTTTTTTCTTATTTTCCTCCTCCAAATTCTAGGTGAGACTTATAGTCCTGTGTGTCTTATAGTCAGAAATTTGTAATATACCATATTTTTCATTGTAAACACAGTGAGTTTGTTGGACCTGCTGGGTCCCAGAAAACCCATTTCAATCTGTCTGCCCCGGCTATTGGGTCCAGCTACCGGCACAATACATTTTTGGCAGGGAGTGAGAAGGAGTTAATGCGTTTCACTATAAATATTAACATAAATATAAAGTAATTAAGTGAGACAGCTTATATGACTAGAAACATGACTGTATTCCAAAGAGCTCAACGATGACACCATCATAATTACAACAGAATATTGAAACCTGGACCTTTGACCCCTGAGAGTGTCAACCTAGGCTGATTCTATTACAGACAAGTTTCAATTTAGAATAGTTGTAAGGATTATTCTTGATTTGGTGACTTGTATATAAGTAGTAAAATTACCAGAATGGAAGTCTATTAATAAGTGTATGACACACAGAAAATTCTCCTGATGTTTATTTCATATTGAGAAATTCTATTATTTTATGCTTAGAGTAGGGATTTTTATTTACATGGCTTAGTTATATGAATTTGTTTGTATGTATTTTGAATATTTTGTGTAATGTATTTTATAATGGTGTCACCTCAATTGCAGAAAGACTTATCTGCCACCCCCTGAATACTGAGTGCGAACCGCATCCAAACGGCACAGCATGCACATAAATATCTGTGTATTCCCATCTGTCAGTGGCACGTGAATATCTGTGTGCTTACATCTGTGAACAGGCCATGGAGGCCGCTGCACTGAGTGAGGAGAACACGTAGAGTGCCTGGAGGAGGGAGAGGCAGTATCAGCCGCATGTTTGTATCCATTGAGTAAGGGCTCGTTCACACGAACGTGGGCTGCCCGTTGCCGTATTGCGGATCCGCAATACACGGGCACCGTTCTGTGGCCAATCCGCATCACGGATGCGGACCCATTCATTTCAATGAGTCTGCAAATCCGGAGATGCGGAACGGAAGAACGGAACGGAACACTATGGAAGCACTACGGAGTGCTTTCTGGGGTTCCGTTCCGTGCTTCCGCACCGCAAACAAATAGAGCAAGTTCTATCTTTTTGCGGAACGGAAGGATCATGGACCCATTCAAGTGAATGGGTCTGCGATCCCCATGCGCCTGCCCCACGGACGGTGCCCAGGCACGGGCTTCACACGTTCGAGTGAACTGTGAACGAGCCCTAACAGTCGGTCATAAAAGGAGATTTATATCTACTGCAAAGTGGTCTGCTGTATGGTAGGTAGTAAGAGAAAATCTTTGGAAACATTGTTGTGGTTTATATGAGAACTGCTTGCCTGTTTGAAAAGCTGTGATTAATAAGTTCACCCAGCATTCAATACCTAGGAAACAGAGGACAGTGTTGGACTGAAAGTTTTTTCTGATAAGATATATTGCAAAATGAACAAATTATTTTATGAACAAATCATGAATTGTTTTATGTATATGTATTTTTATTAATTGTTAATGATTAACAGCAAGGGGCCTGCTGATGTCTTATATTGTATTTTTTATTTATTAATAAATCATTTAGATTTTCACTACCCTGTACTATACCAGGTTATTTTAGAAGGGGGAGTGCCTGCTATTATTTTTGAATTTGTATCTATTTTCAACGTATACCTGACATTGGGTTGGTCTATTGGCAGTGCACCCCCAATTTTCCATTTATTTAGCAGAGGTGAGCCACTGAATTTGTTGCAATGTACTATATCGGTGCAGGGAGGAGAGAACAGAGAGTCATCTAGCGACTGCACTTCTTTTCTTCATCACAAAGATGCATGTGTCCTTTTAATGGTGTCTTTACATGACATTTTATGCCTCCTTATGACGTATTCATTACAAAAAAAAAATGATACAAAGACGCGGCACACCACATTCTTGTGTCCTGCCGAGTCTTTTAACCACCTCCGGACCGCCGTACGCAGCGACGCGTCCTGGAGGTGGTTGATTAATTCCGCCTGGACGCGCCGGCGCGTCCTCTCACGAGACGCGAGATTTCCTGTGAACGCGCGCACACAGGCGCGCGCGTTCACAGGATCGGAAGGTAAGAGAGTGGATCTCCAGCCTGCCAGCGGCGATCGTTCGCTGGCAGGCTGGAGATGTGATTTTTTTTAACCCCTAACAGGTATATTAGACGCTGTTTTGATAACAGCGTCTAATATACCTGCTACCTGGTCCTCTGGTGGTCCCTTTTGTTTGGATCGACCACCAGAGGACACAGATAGCTCAGCAATATGTAGCACCAAGCACCACACTACACTACACCCCCCCTGTCACTTATTAACCCCTTATTAGCCCCTGATCACCCCATATAGACTCGGGCATACGGACGTCTGAATGGAGCCTTACAGGGGCGTGATCAATGACTGTGGTGATCACCCCATATAGACTCCCTGATCACCCCCCTGTCATTGATTACCCCCCTGTCATTGATCACACCCCTGTAAGGCTCCATTCAGACGTCCGCATAATTTTTACGGATCCACTGATAGATGGATCGGATCCGCAAAATGCATACGGACGTCTGAATGGAGCCTTATAGGGGGGTGATCAATGACAGGGGGGTGATCACTAGACTCCCTGATCACCCCCCTGTCATTGATCACCCCCCTGTAAGGCTCCATTCAGACATTTTTTTGGCCCAAGTTAGCGGAAATTTTTTTTTTCTTACAAAGTCTCATATTCCACTAACTTGTGTCAAAAAATAAAATCTCACATGAACTCACCATACCCCTCACGGAATCCAAATGTGTAAAATTTTTTAAACATTTATATTCCAGACTTCTTCTCACGCTTTAGGGCCCCTAGAATGCCAGGGCAGTATAAATACCCCACATGTGACCCCATTTCGGAAAGACACCCCAAGGTATTCCGTGAGGGGCATATTGAGTCCATGAAAGATTGAAATTTTTGTCCCAAGTTAGCGGAAAGGGAGACTTTGTGAGAAAAAATAAATAAATATCAATTTCTGCTAACTTGTGCCAAAAAAAATAAATTTCTATGAACTCGCCATGCCCCTCATTGAATACCTTGGGGTGTCTTCTTTCCGAAATGGGGTCACATGTGGGATATTTATACTGCCCTGGCATTCTAGGGGCCCTAAAGCGTGAGAAGAAGTCTGGGATCTAAATGTCTAAAAATGCCCTCATAAAATGAATATGGGCCCCTTTGCGCATCTAGGCTGCAAAAAAGTGTCACACATGTGGTATCGCCGTACTCAGGAGAAGTTGGGCAATGTGTTTTGGGGTGTCATTTTACATATACCCATGCTGGGTGAGATAAATATCTTGGTCAAATGCCAACTTTGTATAAAAAAATGGGAAAAGTTGTCTTTTGCCAAGATATTTCTCTCACCCAGCATGAGTATATGTAAAAAGACACCCCAAAACACATTGCCCAACTTCTCCTGAATACGGCGATACCACATGTGTGACACTTTTTTGCAGCCTAGGTGGGCAAAGGGGCCCACATTCCAAAGAGCACCTTTAGGATTTCACAGGTCATTTACCTACTTACCACACATTAGGGCCCCTGGAAAATGCCAGGGCAGTATAACTACCCCACAAGTGCCCTTATTTTGGAAAGAAGACACCCCAAGGTATTCCGTAAGGGGCATGGCGAGTTCCTAGAATTTTATATTTTTTGTCACAAGTTAGCGGAAAATGATGATTTATTTTATTTTTTTTCTTACAAAGTCTGATATTCCACTAATTTGTGACAAAAAATAAAAACTTCCATGAACTCACTATGCCTATCACGAAATACCTTGGGGTGTCTTCTTTCCAAAATGGGGTCGCTTGTGGGGTAGTTATACTGCCCTGGCATTCTAGGGGCCCAAATGTGTGGTAAGGAGTTTGAAATCAAATTCTGTAAAAAATGGCCGGCGAAATCCGAAAGGTGCTCTTTGGAATGTGGGCCCCTTTGCCCACCTAGGCTGCAAAAAAGTGTCACACATGTGGTATCTCCGTATTCAGGAGAAGTTGGGGAATGTGTTTTGGGGTGTCATTTTACATATACCCATGCTGGGTGAGAGAAATATCTTGGCAAAAGACAACTTTGTATAAAAAAATGGGAAAAGTTGTCTTTTGCCAAGATATTTCTCTCACCCAGCATGGGTATATGTAAAATGACACCCCAAAACACATTCCCCAACTTCTCCTGAATACGGAGATACCACATGTGTGACACTTTTTTGCAGCCTAGGTGGGCAAAGGGGCCCATATTCCAAAGAGCACCTTTCGGATTTCACAGGTCATTTTTTACAGAATTTGATTTCAAACTCTTTACCACACATTTGGGCCCCTAGAATGCCAGGGCAGTATAACTACCCCACAAGTGACCCCATTTTGGAAAGAAGACACCCCAAGGTATTCCGTGAGGGGCATGGCGAGTTCCTAGAATTTTTTATTTTTTGTCACAAGTTAGTGGAAAATGATGATTTATTTTATTTATTTATTTTTCTTACAAAGTCTCATATTCCACTAACTTGTGACAAAAAAATAAAAACTTCCATGAACTCACTATGCCCATCAGCGAATACCTTGGGGTGTCTTCTTTCCAAAATGGGGTCACTTGTGGGGTAGTTATACTGCCCTGGCATTCTAGGGGCCCAAATGTGTGGTAAGGAGTTTAAAATCAAATTCTGTAAAAAATGACCTGTGAAATCCGAAAGGTGCTCTTTGGAATATGGGCCCCTTTGCCCACCTAGGCTGCAAAAAAGTGTCACACATCTGGTATCTCCGTATTCAGGAGAAGTTGGGGAATGTGTTTTGGGGTGTCATTTTACATATACCCATGCTGGGTGAGAGAAATATCTTGGCAAAAGACAACTTTTCCCATTTTTTTTATACAAAGTTGTCTTTTGCCAAGATATTTCTCTCACCCAGCATGGGTATATGTAAAATGACACCCCAAAACACATTCCCCAACTTCTCCTGAATACGGAGATACCACATGTGTGACACTTTTTTGCAGCCTAGGTGGGCAAAGGGGCCCACATTCCAAAGAGCACCTTTCGGATTTCACCGGCCATTTTTTACAGAATTTGATTTCAAACTCCTTACCACACATTTGGGCCCCTAGAATGCCAGGGCAGTATAACTACCCCACAAGTGACCCCATTTTGGAAAGAAGACACCCCAAGGTATTCGCTGATGGGCATAGTGAGTTCATGGAAGTTTTTATTTTTGTCACAAGTTAGTGAAATATGAGACTTTGTAAGAAAAAAAATATATAAAAATCATAATTTTCCGCTAACTTGTGACAAAAAATAAAAAGTTCTATGAACTCACTATGCCCATCAGCAAATACCTTAGGGTGTCTACTTTCCGAAATGGGGTCATTTGTGCGGTGTTTGTACTGTCTGGCCATTGTAGAACCTCAGGAAACATGACAGGTGCTCAGAAAGTCAGAGCTGCTTCAAAAAGCGGAAATTCACATTTTTGTACCATAGTTTGTAAACGCTATAACTTTTACCCAAACCATTTTTTTTTTTACCCAAACATTTTTTTTATCAAAGACATGTAGAACAATAAATTTTGAGCAAAATTTATATATGGATGTCGTTTTTTTTGCAAAATTTTACAACTGAAAGTGAAAAATGTCATTTTTTTGCAAAAAAATCATTAAATTTCGATTAATAACAAAAAAAGTAAAAATGTCAGCAGCAATGAAATACCACCAAATGAAAGCTCTATTAGTGAGAAGAAAAGGAGGTAAAATTCATTTGGGTGGTAAGTTGCATGACCGAGCAATAAACGGTGAAAGTAGTGTAGGTCAGAAGTGTAAAAAGTGGCCTGGTCTTTCAGGGTGTTTAAGCTATGGGGGCTGAGGTGGTTAAAAATGTATGCGTTTTTTTTACAATGGTAAAAAAAAGTATACATTTTTTTTTGCACATTGAACTATATGGTGAACGGATGCCACCGTATGGTATCAGTATGAGGCACCCGCTTAATGTATACTGTTTTTTGTATACGCTAAACGGCTGGGAAAACGTGATGTGAGTGATTAACAGCAATGATTAACAGCGTCTCTCTGCACCATCAGGAGAATGTCTGAGTCCGGCTGGCTGGGGCCACACCGAGCAGCACTGCGGGTTGCATCTTGCGCAACTTTGGTCCTAGATAGAGGCAATTAAATTTAGTCAAAAAAATTAAATTATGTTTTATATCTTTGTTTACCAAGAAACAGTCGCAATATACAGGTGAAACTCGAAAAATTAGAGTATCATACAAAAGTCCATTTATTTCAATAATGCAAATTAAAAGGAATTGCATTAATGCAGCTTAAAATTAAAATTTAGTGAAAAAGTTCAATATTCTAGGCTCAACGTGTCACACTCCAGTCAGCTAATTAATCCATATCCCCTGAGCAAAGGGTACCTCAAAATTGTGACTTTGAGGTTTCATAAGCTGTAAGCCATAATCAACCAAATTATAACAAATAAAGGCTTGAAATATCTCGCTTTTCATGTAATGAGTCTATCTCATATGTTAGTTTCACCTTTTAAGTTGCATTACTGAAATAAATGAACTTTGCACGATATTCAAATTTTTCGAGTTTCACCTGTATCTTTCTATTAGGGTGATTATATGGAGCCAAATTACAGATGTCTTAATGATATCATTATATCTAATAATTAGCCCCCATAATTCCTTGTGACCACTAGAAATAAGGTTCAAAAAGAGTGATAATCAATTGCTGTGACTTACTTCTGGCTTTTTCAAATCAGTTTTCTGCACAACAATGGATCTCTTGGACTTTTAAGATCCCAGGCCCACTGTAGCCATATACAATGGATATAGGTTAATAAACTGCATCTGAGGAGATATAGGACTTCTGGTCATGACCCCTCAAATGAATGTTCACATGGGGGATGGAAGCCATAATATATATACATTCATTCTACAGTGTATTTGCATTGCAATTTCTGCTTTGGCATTTTTGGAGACAGTTTAGTGGGAGACCTATTTGTAAATGAATGCAAGAATAAATATAAACCTGGAATCTTTATTAAAACAGGGGAACTTTGTGGTATTAGGAGCTTTTATCCAGAGCTAAGTTGGTTCTAAACATCAGAACTAAGGTAATTTTCATATACTGTACTTGCATCAACTTTGCTGTAGAGATGATACAGGTTATACTGCTGATTGTGTCTTATTCCCTTGTCTGACTTTTCCTCTACTCCCTGTCTCAGTTTTTTCCCATTTTTAGCAAAAAATTTTTTTTCAGCTGCTAATTTTTGTAAACATTAACACAAGGGATGAGCGAATCGACTTCTGATGAAACATCCGAAGTCGATTCGCATAAAAGTTCATTTCAATACTGTACGGATCGAGCGCTCTGTACAGTATTAGAATGTATTGGCTCTAACGAGCCGAGGTTACTACTTCGCAAAGTCTCGCGAGACTTCGTATAATAACTTCAGAAATTGATTTATACTGTAAAAAAACATTTCCCAAACTCAGGTTTGATTCCAAGTGGTAACTCCGTATAGTATTGAAATGAAGTTTATAATGAATCGCTTATAATAAACTCCTATCGTAATTTTAATATTGTTTTTGCCACCATGTACAGTGGCGGAAATAATTATTTGACCCCTCACTGATTTTGTAAGTTTGTCCAATGACAAAGAAATGAAAAGTCTCAGAACAGTATCATTTCAATGGTAGGTTTATTGTAACAGTGGCAGATAGCACATCAAAAGGAAAATCGAAAAAATAACTTTAAATAAAAGATAGCAACTGATTTGCATTTCATTGAGTGAAATAAGTATTTGAACCCTCTAACAAAAAAAGACTTAATTCTTGGTGGAAAAACGCTTGTTTGCAAGCACTGAGGTCAAATGTTTCTTGTAATTGATGACCAAGTTTGCGCACATTTTAGGAGGAATGTTGGTCCACTCCTCTTTGCAGATCATCTCTAAATCCCTAAGGTTTCGAGGCTGTCTCTGTGCAACTCTGAGCTTGAGCTCCCTCCATAGGTTTTCGATTGGATTAAGGTCCGGAGACTGACTAGGCCACTCCATGACCTTAATGTGCTTCTTCTTGAGCCACTCCTTTGTTGCCTTTGCTGTATGTTTTGGGTCATTGTCGTGCTGGAACACCCATCCACGACCCATTTTCAGTTTCCTGGCAGAGGGAAGGAGGTTGTCGCTCAGGATTTCACGATACATGGCTCCGTCCATTTTCCCGTTTATGCGAATAAGTTGTCCTGTGCCCTTAGCAGAAAAACACCCCCAAAGCAAAATGTTTCCACCCCCATGCTTGACGGTGGGGACGGTGTTTTGGGGGTCATAGGCAGCATTTTTCTTCCTCCAAACACAGCGAGTTGAGTTAATGCCAAAGAGCTCTATTTTGGTCTCATCAGACCACAGCACCTTCTCCCAGTCACTCTCTGAATCATTCAGGTGTTCATTGGCAAACTTCAGACGGGCCTGCACATGTGCCTTCCTGAGCAGGGGGACCTTGCGAGCCCTGCAGGATTTTAATCCATTGCGGTGTAATGTGTTTCCAATGGTTTTCTTGGTGACTGTGGTCCCTGCTAATTTGAGGTCATTAACTAACTCCTCCCATGTAGTTCTAGGATGCTTTTTCACCTTTCTCAGAACCATTGACACCCCACGAGGTGAGATCTTGCGTGGAGCCCCAGAGCGAGGTCGATTGATGGTCATTTTGTGCTCCTTCCATTTTCGAACAATCGCACCAACAGTTGTCACCTTCTCTCCCAGCTTCTTGCTAATGGTTTTGTAGCCCATTCCAGCCTTGTGCAGGTCTACAATTTTGTCTCTGACATCCTTGGACAGCTCTTTGGTCTTTCCCATGTTGGAGAGTTTGGAGTCTGCTTGATTGATTGATTCTGTGGACAGGTGTCTTTTATACAGGTGACTAGTTAAGACAGGTGTCCTTAATGAGGGTGACTAATTGAGTAGAAGTGTCTAACCACTCTGTGGGAGCCAGAACTCTTAATGGTTGGTAGGGGTTCAAATACTTATTTCACTCAATGAAATGCAAATCAGTTGCTATCTTTAATTTAAAGTTATTTTTTCGATTTTCCTTTTGATGTGCTATCTGCCACTGTTACAATAAACCTACCATTGAAATGATACTGTTCTGAGACTTTTCATTTCTTTGTCATTGGACAAACTTACAAAATCAGTGAGGGGTCAAATAATTATTTCCGCCACTGTATTTCTACCCACAGTGACACCAAAAGTTCTTATATCTTTAGAGAGTGTGGGCTTTAGACAGGACTTTACATAGAGGCAAGCAGTGTTTGGGTAGCCTGTTCCAGTAGGCAAGCAGAGGATTGTCCTGACACAAACCGCAACATGCAGCGGTTTGTCAGCTGGATGCAAACCGAATGTCTGCTGGTCCCACTATACTTACGACACACCTAGGTTTTAGAGGAGGAAAATAAGAAAAACATTTTTTTATGAGACCTCAGCTCAGAGCCACAATCTGACCCCCAATATTAATCAATCCTCAGAACAGACCCCCAATGTTAATAAGACCCCCAATGAGACCTCACATCAGACTCCCAATGTTAATAAGACCCACCATTCACACCTCAGATCAGAGCCCTAATGTGAATAGGAGCCCCCATTCAGATCTCGGATTAGACCCTCAATGTGAATGACCCTCAATGCTCAGTGTAGGCAAAAAAATTAAATCAACTTATCTCTCCATTGTTCCTGTCATCCAGCATTCTGTTCTTCCTGCTGAGCGTTATGCTGTGACCTGACTTCGCACATCGTGAGGTCACATAGCATCTACGTCCTCACGTTGTGCGCAGTCACAGCTCAGTGAGCAGCTGCAGAAGACCAGGAAGCAGTGAGTACAGAGCCCACTGCATTCACCGCTTTCTCCTGTACTAATGAGTAGAGTTGAGCGAACCCGAACTGTAAAGTTCGGGTTCGTACCGAACTTTAGGTTTTTCGGCACCCGGACCCCAACCCGAACATTTGCATAAATGTTCGGGTTCGGGTTTGGGGTTCGGCGCTTTCTTGGCGCTTTTTGAAAGGCTGCATAGCAGCCAATCAACAAGCGTCATACTACTTGCCCCAAAAGGCCATCACAGCCATGCCTACTCTTGGCATGGCTGTGATTGGCCAACTGCAGCATGTGATCCAGCCTCTATTTAAAGAGGACCTTTCACTAGATTAAAAAATGTAAACTAAGTATACAGACATGGAGAGCGGCGCCCAGGGATCCCCCTGCATTTACTATTATCCCTGGGCGCCGCTACGTTCGCCCGGTATAGCCTCCGGTATCTTCACATGTTAGGCTCCACCCAGTGGAACCTGCCGGCGTCTCCTTCTCCCATGCTGTAGTGCTGGCCAATTGCAGCGCTCAGCTCATAGCCTGAGAGAGAAAAAAAACCTCTCAGGCTATGAGCTGAGCGCTGTGATTGGCCAGCGCTACAGCCTGGGAGAAGGAGACGCCGGCAGGTTCCACTGGGTGGAGCCTAACATATGAAGATACCGGAGCCTATACTGGGATAACGGAGCGGCGCCCAGGGATAATAGTGAGTGCAGGGGGATCCCTGGGCGCCGCTCTCCATGTCTGTATACTTAGTTTTAGTTTTAATCTAGTGAAAGGTCCTCTTTAAGCTGGAGTCACATAGCGCCGCCCATCACTCTGCTCGGATTAGTGTAGGGAGAGGCTACAGCTGTTGTGAGGGAGAGATCAGGGTGAAATCTTATCAAGAACTGCATTTTTTACTCAGCGATCTACAGCAAATGTGTTTTGTGGGTGCAGTGCACAATTTTTTTAAGCCTGCCCTGAGCCAACTACTGCTAAAAACGAACTTTTTTTACATCAGTTTGTCAATATCAATACATAATCGGCAGCTATTTTATGCAACGCTAGTGCACCAGCACAGGCTATCTGCATGTCTGCAAGACCAGAAATACAGCTTTTTGCTTACTGGGGTTAAAAAATAACTTTTTTTCATATAGTGCACATATAGGATTACACGTGCATAAGTGAGTGTCACATTTAGGCCAGAAATACATATTTTTGCTTACTGGGGTGAAAAAACCCTCTAATATACTGCACATCTGGGATTAGACTTACATAAGTGAGTGTCACATTTATCCCAGAAGTACATCTTTTTGCTTACTGGGGTGATAAAACCCTCTAATATACTGCACATCTGGGATTAGATGTGCATAAGTGACTGTCACATTTAGGCCAGAAATACGGCTTTGTGCTTACTGGGGTGAAAAAACCCTCTGATATACTGCACATCTGGGATTAGACATGCATAAGTGACTGTCACATTTAGCCCAGAAATACGGCTTTTTGGTTACTGGGGTGAAAAAACCCTCTGCTATATACTGCACATCTGGGATTAGACGTGCATAAGTGACTGTCACATTTAGGCCAGAAATACGGCTTTGTGCTTACTGGGGTGAAAAAACCCTCTGATATACTGCACATCTGGAATTAGACGTGCATAAGTGATTGTCACATTTAGGCCAGAAATACATCTTTTTGCTTACTGGGGTGAAAAAACCCTCTAATATACTGCACATCTGGGATTAGACATGCATAAGTGACTGTCACATTTAGGCCAGAAATACATCTTTTTGCTTACTGGGGTGAAAAAACCCTCTAATATACTGCACATCTGGGATTAGACATGCATAAGTGACTGTCACATTTAGGCCAGAAATACATCTTTTTGCTTACTGGGGTGAAAAAACCCTCTAATATACTGCACATCTGGGATTAGACGTGCATAAGTGACTGTCACATTTAGGCCAGAAATACGGCTTTGTGCTTACTGGGGTGAAAAAACCCTCTGATATACTGCACATCTGGAATACATAAGTTACTGTGAAATTTAGGCCACTAATACCGCTGTCATATAGAGTAAAAAAATAAATAAATTCAGTGCAATACCCTACATCAGGTTTATTATTGGCGGTTAATTATTTTTAACAGACTTAACCACTTTTTACTTTGCTTTGTGAACGCTAACTATGAGGCAAACATCTAATAAGGGACGCGGTCGTGGTGGTGGTGTTGGTGGAGCCTCTGGTGCAGGGAGAGGACGTGGCCGTTCTGCCACAGCCACACGTCCTACTGAAACTACTACCTCAGGTCCCAGTAGCCGCCAGAATCTACAGCGATATTTGGTCGGGCCTAATGCCGTTCTAAGGATGGTAAGGCCTGAGCAAGTACAGGCGCTAGTCAATTGGGTGGCCGACAGTGGATACAGCACGTTCACATTATCTCCCACTCAGTCTTCTGCAGAAAGCACACAGGTGGCGCCTGAAACCCATGCCCATCAGTCTGTCACATCACCCCCGTGCAGATCCCGTGATGGGATCCATGAATTCAGGACAGCATCCGGTACACTAGTGCTGGGATCAGGAACCTCAAGCACCCCAGCTGTGGTGAAACTATGACTCCCTACATGCACATTCTCTTGGCTGTTCTCAGAACTCTTAGGCCCCTTTCACATGGGCGAGTTTTCCGCGCGGGTGCAATGCGTGAGTTGAACGCATTGTACCCGCACTGAATCCGGACCCATTCATTTCTATGGGGCTGGTCACATGAGCAGTGATTTTCACGCATCACTTGTGAGTTGCGTGAAAATCGCAGCAAGCTCTATTTTGTGCATTTTTCACGTAACGCAGGCCCCATAGAAGTGAATGGGGCTGTGTGAAAATCGCAAGCATCCGCAAGCAAGTGCGATTTTCATGCACGGTTTTCAGGAGACGATCGGATGGGGACCCGATCATTATTATATTCCCTTATAACATGGTTTTAAGGGAAAATAATAGCATTCTGAATACAGAATGCTAAGTAAAATAGGGCTGGAGGGGTTAAAAAATAAAATAGAATAATTTAACTCCCCTTAATCCACTTGTTCGCGCAGCCGGCATCTCTTCTGTCTTCATCTGCGGGAACAAGTGGATTAAGGTGAGTTAAATTTTTTTTTTTTTTATTATTTTTTTTAACCCCTCCAGCCCTATTGTACTATGCATTCTGTATTCAGAATGCTATTATTTTCCCTTATAACCATGTTATAAGGGGAAATAATACAATCTACACAACCTTGAATCCAAACCTGAACTTCTGTGAAGAAATTCGGGTCGCGTACCACATTCAGTTTTTTATCACGCGCGTGCAAAACGCATTGCACCCACGCGATAAAAACTGAACAACAGAACGCAATCGCAGTCAAAACTGACTGCAATTGTGTACCTACTCGCGCGGGTTTGCCGCAACGCATCCGGACCTTATCCGGACACGCTCGTGTGAAAGAGGCCTTATAGAGGTGAATGGATCATGCTGGGAGTGGTAGTTTCACAACAGCTGGAGATCTGGAATTTGCTGACCCCTGCACTAGTATATTAAGGCTTTGTACAGAGGTCTGTTGACAGCTTGCCCTTATCTTCATCTTGTCTCTAATACGGTATGTAGAAAGTATACTTCAGAATCATTTGAGTAGGAGAGGGGACACATTTCTGGCAGAATTGAGATATTTTCTTGTATAAAAATGAAATAATGTTTTCTTATAACTAACCTTTAGAAGTACTAAGGCACTTTCCGCTGATGGTTCTAGTGTGTGTTACTTTTTTCGTACGATTACAGTTTTGATTCATTATGACGACATTTTAACTTGTACAATAGCTTTCTTCCACTATAGTCAAGGGTTTCTGGCTAGTTGGATTTTATTACGACCGGCAGGCTTATGTAATCAATCTTTACCATATCTTGGGGGGGAAAAAGTAAATCACGTAGATATTTTAGCTATTTATTATATAATAAAAATACAAAAGGTACTTGGTCTTTTATTATTGGTGTTCTCTGTGGAGTGTGGCTCATGTCATGAAATAATTTAAAAGAATGCTCTCATATAAAGCTACAGCAGCCTATAGGGATAAGCATTGTTAGCTATACAAGGAGCTCCTATTAGCTTAACTCTTAGCAGGAATTCTTAATATTTCGAGGGATAATGAGTTTGATGTTCAATATTGTAAGAAGGGTACAGAGTATGTGTTTGGCATGTTAAAAACATCCCCCATTCTGAGCCTTCTTCATAACATATGCACAATAGCAACCAATATTTTATATTTTATAGCACTATGACTTTAACCTCTTTCGAACCAAGCCAGTTTTTATTTTTTCTTCCTCACTTTCCAAGAGCCATAACTTTAATAATTTTCTATTTGCATAGCCTGTTTTTTTGCAGGATGAGTTTTATTTTTTAATGGCACTATTTCATTTACCATATCTTGTATTTTAAAAAAATAGGATTTTTTTTTTTTTTTCGGTGAAATTTAATTCATTCAATTTATTTCAGCGGCAAGATGACCAAAGCTTCCCCCTGATGCTTGATTGACAGGGCTGGACATCTCACAATCTTGCGCTTGTTTCGCTGCTCTGGTTAGTGGTGCAAGCGCAGAGGATGTGCTTTAACTTCCGAAGCAGTGACTATTCATTTGCCACTCATATTACTCATTTTTGGATATGGCTATATGCTATACCAGTTATGTTTTTTTTCCATTATTTATTTTTATAGGTATAATTGCAAAGGGGTTTAATTATAATTTTTTGATATATGTTTCAAAACTTTTTTTTTTTTAACTTCACATCCAGTTTGCTACGACCTGGTAGACCTGGTAGCTTTCACAAGAAACCAATCAGGACCCTGCACTTTCATGACAAGGAGTCCGAATGACTAACATGCTGCTGTCACTTTTGACCATAGCATCTGAGGGGTAAAATGACTAGGATCAGAGTTATCTCCAATCTTGGTCATTGTGGGCAGGTGTCAGCTGTATTACATAATCAACACCAGTATGGTATGGAGCAGGTGTAAACGGTGTACCGGGGTGGGCTCCCCAGGATACCATGAAGTCACGAACGAGAAAAGCAACTCTGACACCAGTTTTTGCAAAACAGACTTTTTACTGCAATATGACACTGGACGCAAACCTCAACCTCTGGGAACATAAAATGGATTTACATACACTCAGCCCGCAGGCTGAGACCCTTGTGTTGCACAGCACGGCGCCCTGCAATAGCTACCAGAAAGAATCGCACTAGTTTGCCTACTGGCGGGCCCAACTAAAATGGCCATGCCGTACCTGTTATTACCCTAGAAATGACATGAACGATTAGGTGGGTGTATGATACGGGCTGGCCTGTGGTGCAACACAAAAGTTCACAATCTTATAATAAACTACAATATTCCCCCTCCCATAACTGGTCCTATGGCACATGCCTGCGTATTACTCCTGCGCAACACGCTGAGCTGGATTGAGCCGGCGAGACGTCTATCAGTTCTCAACTGTGCAATGTCTCTTTTTATTATGGAGTCCTTTTGTGAACCGCAGAAACACTTTTTGGCCTGACACACGAAACAGAGGCCCTAACTAGCTAACTACAGGCCTGGTATAGTCTTTAGGTGCCAATATTGCAAACAGGGGCGGACACAGACAGCAGAGGGCCCCTGTGCAAGGAATGTACCTGGGCCCCCCCAACCACACATACAAATATAAATATATACAGTACGTGCAAATAAGAAAAATCTTGTTAATATGGGTCAATATGTTTACAGTATGTATATATATATTTTTTTATACTAGGCCACGTCTCTAACTCTGCCCAAAGCATAACTTGAAAACAAACAGTCCCATTAATGCCCCCACATAGCAATTATTCCCCCTTTGTACCTGCACATAGTAGTAATGCCCACACTGTGCCCCCTTTACAGTAGCTATGCCAGATATGTGCCCACTTCACAGTAGCTATGACCAGATATGTGCCCCCTTCACAGTAGTTATGCCCAAATATGTGCCCCCTTCACAGTAGTTATGGCCAGATATGTGCCCCTTCACAGTAGCTATGCCCAGATATGTGCCGCCTTCACAGTAGCTATGCCCAGATATGTGCCCCCTTCACAGTAGCTACGCCAGATATGTGCCCCCTTACAATAGTTATGTCCAGATATGTGCCCCCTTCACAGTAGTTATGCTCAGATATGGGCCCCCTTCACAGTAGTTATGCTCAGATATGTTCCCCCTTCACAGTAGTTATGTCCAGATATGTGCCCCCTTAACAATAGTTATGTCCAGATATGTACCCCCTTCACAGCAGCTATGTCCAGATATGTGCCCCCCTCACAGTAGTTATGTCCAGATGTGCCCCCCTTACAGTAGTTATATCCAGATATGTGCCCCTCACAGTAGTTATGTCCAGATACGTGCCCACTTCACAGTAGTTATGTCCAGATATGTGCCCCTCACAGTAGTTATGTCCAGATATGTGCCCCCTTTACAGTAGTTATGTCCAAATATGTGCCCCTCACAGTAGTTATGTCCAGATATGTGCCCCTCACAGTAGTTATATCCAGATATGTGCCCCCCACAGTAGTTATGCCCAGATATGTGCCCCCTTCACAGTAGCTATGGCCAGATTTTGTCCCCCCTTCACAGTAGCAGTGTGATGTGTGACACTACCTCCTGCTGCTGCTGTGGATCCAGGGCCATATTTATATTTTATACTGCCTTAGGCACTTTAGTGCCGCTTCCTCCTCCAACTGAAGTCCATATTTTTTAGATAGCTGACAGAAAAGTGCTCCCTCGGCCTTCAGCTATCCGTCAGGACTCTCTCGTATGCTTGCACAATTATAGGGCTGACTTGTTATATGTGCACTTGGCAGCTGAAGGCATCTGTGTTGGTCCCATGTTCATATGTGCCCGCATTGCTGAAAGAAATTATGTTTTATTATATGCAAATGAGCCTCTAGGAGCAACGAGGGGGTTACCATTACACCTAGAGGCTCAGCTCTCTCTGTAACTGCCGTGCCCTCTGCACTTTGACATGGCCCGGTGTGACGAGATTTTCACTGTCCTGTCAAAGTAGACAGGGAGCGGCAGTTGCAAAGAAACCAAAGCCTCTAGGTGTATTGCTCCTAGAGGCTCATTTGCATAAATTAAAACATCATTATTCTCAGCAATGCGGGCACATATGAACATGGGACCAACACAGATGTCTTCAGCTGCCAAGTGCACATGTAACAAGTCAGCCATAGGTTCAAAATTGCTGACAGATGCCCTTTAAAGCAGTTGTCTGGGTTCACATCTGAACCCGGACATATTCCCTTCTCCCCCCACTCAGCCCCTATGACATTTCATACTCCAATGCTCTACCATGGTCTGCTCTGTAAAGCTTAGGGAAAGGGCTGTTTTGTTTACAGCCCTAGCAGTGTTCCCGGTGACGTCACCAACACTGATGGGCGGCTTTACAGGCTAAGGCAACGCTAAAGCCTGACCGGTGCCGGTGCCGCCCCCCCCCCCCCTTCCTTCACATAGTACCCTTACACTGCCCTCAGTACTAATAAGGCACCCCTAATAGAAAAAAAGGACACTATAAAAAGGCACTCCTATGGAGCCCTTAGTAGTAATGCCCACCACTGCCCACAATATTTATAATGTTCCCTGCAGTGCCCCCTGTAATTATAATTCCTCCTGCCATACCACCTGGAGTTATAATCGTCTGTGTAGTGCCCCCATAAATTATAATGCCTGTCCTCTCCCTCCAGTCTTCTATACAATACAGTTCCATGTAAATAACATCACTCCTCTCCCTCCAGTCTTCTATACCACGCAGTCCCATGTAAATAACACCAGTCCTCTCCCACCAGTCTTATTTTTGATACAGTCCCAAGAAAATAACATCTCTTCCTTACAGTCTTCTATAACATACAGTCCCATGTAATTAACTTAAACCCCCCTCCTTCAGCCCCTCCAACACATAGTTTAATGTAAGTAACATTACTCCTTTCCCTCCAGTCCTCTATAATATCCAGTCCAATGTAAATAACTCCAGTTATCTCCCTGCAATCTTCAATAACATACAGTCCTATATAAATAACACCCCTCCCCTTCCTTCAGCCCCTCTAACATACAGTCCCAATTAAATAGGGGAGGAGGTGTAATAGGGGAGAACCACATCTGTATATCTAGTTAGTCAGCTGTGCCTTGAAAATGGCGGCATCTTGTGGCCAAACAGCAGAACGTCAGTCCAGAACATTTAATTTAATTCACAAACAGTGTTCAACAATGAGAGCTGTTTCCCCATCTCACACAGGCTTAGCTTGTGAGCCTGCATCATGCACCCTAGAGCACCATGGATGTCCAGTTACATGGAGGTGTGCAAAATGGTTAAAGTGAATTTCCATTATGTTGTTTTTTAGTCCTACATTTTGTGCTTATAAACAGTGATGGCCAGTTCACATTGTTCGCCCTTGAACACATGCGGGCTGCCATATTTTTTCACAAGTCCGGCGAGGCACAGGTAAGCCCTTACCTGTGCCGGGAGCCGGTCTGAAACAAATGCGGTCAGCGGGAGCAGGCAGTTCCGAGAACAGCCCAATGAAGGCCGCCGGCGGCTGTTCTCGGAACTGCCTGCTCCCGCTGACCGCATTTGTTTCAGACCAGCTCGCGCACAGGCACAGGTAAAGGCTTACATGTGCCTCGCCGGACTTGTGAAAAAAGATGGCAGCCCGTATGTGTTCGCGAACTTCTCAATATATGTATATAGCGGTCAGTGGTACCATGCATTATAAATTCTGTCTGCCTGCAGCTGCCTGGGGACGTTGAAAAGTTTATGGTATACTGTTCTATTGTTACTTAAGTGGAAAAACCCTAAACTACCTCTATTAGTGTCTAAAGGTAATAAAATGTCATCATTTAACTTTATGCCTATTTAGCAGATTTGGAGCTCTAAGCGCTGACCTGTTTAAGATAATAAAGCTATGATTCCAAAAATAAAATGGTGTCCAAGGGGAGAATTTTTTTTTTAAAAGATTTTTGCCCAAAATGGGTGTTTTTTTTTTATTTTTATATTTACATTTTTTTATTGAGAAAAATGTAAAACATACATATGAAGTATATGTTATAATGGTAACATTTGGTATGACAGTTTTTTTTTTTTTGAAACATGAAATTTTTATTGAGTTTTTTCAAGTTTAAGAAATAATGACATTTGGTACAAATCAAGCAATGATTACATACAAAGTCATAAGGGAATTTGAGGAGGGAAGAGGGAAGGGGAGGGGATGAGGAGGAGGGGGAGGGAGGGAGGGGAGGGTTAAGAAGGAGGGGGGGGAGGAAGGGGGAGGGACAGAGGATAATAAAATCATATGAAATAGATGAACCAGATATAATGATGTTACCGATTACAAAAGGTACAGTTTCATAAGAAACATCAGTATTTAGTGATAATAACAAAAATCAAGAAAAGGACAGGTATTAGACAGCGAAATTCCGTTATAATGATAGGATACTTAGAGGTAATAATCATTACACATAGCAACATTCATATTTTCATATTTCACACAGTTTTCATGTTATAATTTTTTTTTAGCAATTTTAGTCTTGAAGGGCAAAGGCCTTTAAGGGCAAGGCCTTCATGATAGGGTGTTTAAATAAAGTTTCTATATGTAATCCAGGCACTCCAGCTAGATCTAAAGGAGTTAATCCTACGATTCTCTCGGTCCACCACTTCTGTATAAGAGGACACGACCACCAGATATGATAAAATGAACCTCTTTGTTCTTTACATCTCCAGCATGTGTCTGAACCGTTCATACTGTACATACAAGTGATATCAGGAGACCTATACCAACGAGTTAAGATCTTATAACCGTTTTCCTGGGTTCGAACACATCTGGATGACTTATGAGGTAGCAATAAGAGTTGTGAGACCTTGGCTTGAGAAAAAGCAGTACCTAGATCTCTCTCCCATAGGCCTATAAAAGCCGGTTTGATCAGGGTCACAGGTGTATTTAATTTTTTATAGAGTTGGGATATCAGCTAAAAGGCTTTCGAACCACGTTAGGGGGCGCAAGAGAGCTTCCATAGGGATATTTTTAGCAATAAAAGAACGTAAAAAGGATAGTAGGGGAGGAAAGGCTTTACAGTCCGGGAAAATATGCAAAATATCTCTATTGTCTAACACTGTACCCTCTTCACCATATAAGGAGAGTATCGGAACTGTGGAGTTCCTAATTGAATAAGGTAAACAATCCCTTAAGTCAGAAGAAGCGTGGGCCATGATGTCTCTTATCTGAATCAGAGGTGACGGAAGGGGTATAGCGTGTTGTGATGACTGGAGCCACTTCCATGCCGACAGTGTCGACTTTACAATCGGGTTAAGAGGTCTATCCTGGGCAGGGAAATTTCCCATTCCCACCAAGAGGCCTGAGGAGCTCGAGCCAAGATCACTCTGCTCCATGAAGACCCAAGGTTTCCGTGTAGGGCTTGTTAGCCAGTCAACTACCCTTGAAAGTAAGACAGCTCTCCCATATAGCTCAGGATCCGGTAATCCGATCCCCCCCTTAACCTTTGGTCTACAAAGAACAGAGCGAGCCAGTCGAGCCCTCTTCCCAGCCCAGACAAATGCGCTGATTTGACGATTAAGTTTAACATAGTATGTCTTTGGGATTAGGATAGGTAGAACCTGTTGAAGGTATGTTAGTCTGGGTAGGACAAGGGAAGTGACCATAAGTTTTTTTTTAGCACCGATAGTTGATCCGTTATTGATTTAAGGAGAGGAGTATAATTCAGGTGGAAAAGTGATGTTGGGTCTGGACCAATCTTAACACCAAGATAGGTGATATGGGGGGTATCCCAGTTAAAGGGAGAGCTGGCCTTCATTAGATTTCTGAGTGGAGATGGGAGAGCTATGTTAAGGATATGGGACTTGCTCATGTTAATCTTGAAGTTGGAATGAAGACTAAACTGTTCTAGTATTTTGTATATCAAAGGAAGGGCTTTAACCGGGTTAGTATTCAATATAAGGCTGTCATCTGCGAATGCAGCTACTTTATGTTCGTGTTGACCCATTTTAATGCCCTCAATCCCTTTCTCTCTCCTGAGTGCCTGCAGCAGTGTTTCCACCATGTCTGGTGCCATTACGGATAATAAAGGACAGGGATAAGGTGTCGTTTATGATAATAGAAGCTGATGCATGTGTATATAGTGATAGAATGGCATCAATATACGGGTCGGGAAAGTTAAAGGCCAAAAGCACCTCTCTCATATAATCCCAGCTGACCCTATCAAAGCCTTTTTATGCATCCGTGCTAAGGAGGACCAGAGGGCGCTTAGACCTTTTTGCACAATATATTGCATTCAAGACCCTGGCAGTGTTATCTCTACCCTCCCTACCACGGACAAAGCCTACCTGGTCTCCTCTGATTAGGGATGGGAGGAAGCTGGAAAGGCGTATCGCTAACATTTTAGCTAGTAGTTTTAAATCCAAGTTTAATAAGGATATAGGGCGGTAATTAGCACAAAGGGAACCATCCTTCCCCTCTTTTGGAATCAGCGTGATGTGTGCTCTAGTCATATCTGTGGTAAGTGGGACACCAGACAGGGAGCTATTATAAATTGAAAGTAAATAAGGACCAAGTGTATTCCGAAAGGTACGGTAATATAAAGCAGGGTAGCTGGTCCTGGGCTTTTCCCACTTGGTAGTTGTTTAATTGCTGTCATGACCTCTTCTAAAATCCCATGGATTGAAAGATGAAAAACAGCATGGGTTTACTTCAGGGAGATCATGTCAAACTAATCTTATTGATTTTTTTGATGGGTTGACTAAAATAATAGATGGAGGAGGTACAGTAGACATCGCTTATCTAGACTTCAGTAAGGCTTTTGATACTGTCCCACACAGAAGGCTTATCAATAAATTGCAGTCTTTGGGCTTGGACGCCCATATTGTTGAATGGATTAGGCAGTGGCTGAGGGACAGGCAACAGAGGGTTGTAGTCAATGGAGTATATTTAGACCAAGGTCTTGTTACCAGTGGGGTACCTCAGGGATCTGTTCTGGGACCCATATTGTTTAATATCTTTATCAGCGAAATTGCAGAAGGCCTCGCCGGTAAGGTGTGTCTTTTTGCGGATGACACAAAGATTTGTAACAGGGTTGATGTTCCTGGAGGGATACACCGAATGGAAAAAGGATTTAGGAAAACTAGCGGAATGGTCAAAAATCTGGCAACTAAAATTTAATGTTGATAAGTGCAAGATAATGCACCTGGGGCGTAAAAACCCAAGAGCAGAATATAAAATCAGTGATACAGTCCTAACCTCAGTATCTGAGGAAAGGGATTTAGGGGTCATTATTTCAGAAGACTTAAAGGTAGGCAGACAATGTCATAGAGCAGCAGGAAATGCTAGCAGAATGCTTGGGTGTATAGGGAGAGGGATTACCAGTAGAAAGAGGGAGGTGCTCATGCTGCTCTACAGAGCACTAGTGAGACCTCATTTGGAGTATTGTGCGCAGTACTGGAGACCATATCTCCAGAAGGATATTGATACTTTGGAGAGAGTTCAGAGAAGAGCTACTAAACTGGTACATGGATTGCAGGATAAAACTTACCAGGAAACATTAAAGGACCTTAACATGTATAGCTTGGAAGAAAGACGAGACAGAGGGGATATGATAGAAACTTTTAAATACATAAAGGGAATCAACAAGGTAAAAGAGGAGAGAATATTTAAAAGAAGAAAAACTGCTACAAAAGGACATAGTTTTAAATTAGAGGGGCAAAGGTTTAAAAGTAATATCAGGAAGTATTACTTTACTGAGAGAGTAGTGGATGCATGGAATAGCCTTCCTGCAGAAGTGGTAGCTGCAAATACAGTGAAGGAGTTTAAGCATGCATGGGATAGGCATAAGGCCATCTTTCATATAAGATAGAGCCAGGGGCTATCCATAGTACTCAGTATATTTGGCAGACTAGATGGGCCAAATGGTTCTTATCTGCCGACACATTCTATGTTTCTAAGGTGAAAGGGGCTTGGAGAATCTGAGCCTGAGTGTCAGATAATGCTGGTAAAGAGAGTGAGTTAAGAAAGGATGTCACTGATTTTTCTGGGGGGGGGGGGGGGGGGGGGGGGGGGGGGAGAAGGGTAATTAGCTTCATTTTCAGCAACTTTTATATTATACAGGGAATAATAAAAGTTTTGAAACGGTTTAGCTATTTCTGGGGTGGTAAATACATCTCCCTTGTTGGGGGTTTTAATCCTATGTATATAATTGTGGGCTTTCCTCTGTTTTATGCGCTGCATCATGAATTTAGAAGCCTTATCTCCATGCGCATAATATGTGAATTGTGCATGGAGATAATACTTTGCTGATGTCGTGTTGAGGATGTTTTTTTAAATTGTTCTCATTTCAGTAAGCTCGGCAAGATGTGACTCCAATAAGGATTTTTTTATGTATAGTTTCCAAACGCTGGATCTGAGATAAAAGTTCATCCACTCGTTTTTTCCTCTCTTTTTTAATTCTGGCCCCCACGCTATTAAATTGGCCCCTCATGTATGCCTTATGGGCATCCCACAATATATGTGCAGAGGTCTCAGGGAGGGAGTTAAGGGAAAATAATTCCTCTAATAAGGTTTGTACGCTCTTTAAGTTTTCTTCTGTGGATATAAGTTGTTTGTTAGGTCTCCATCTAAATGCACGGGGTTCTAGTGAGGGAGCAAGGATAGTGATGAACACAGGCGCATGGTCTGAGAGGGTCATGTTGCTTATGTATGCCTGGGTGCATAGGCTTAGATGTTCTTTGGACAATAATATATAATCCAGTCTATGGTATGATTTGTGGGGAGGCAAAAAGAAGGTGTAATCCTGCTTGGAGGGATTGAGGAGATGCCAGACATCAAACATAGCACTGTGATGTCGTTTTCTCTTAAGATGTCTAAGGGCCTTGGTAGATATTGCAGACTTCTTGGATGTTGAATCCATTAAAGGATCCAGTGCAGTATTTATATCTCCTCCAAGCACCACCACACCCTCCTTATATGTCTCCAAAAGGGAGAGCACCTCATCTAACCATGACACCTGATTAACATTCGGGGCATATATATTTGCAAAAGTGTATAGTTGGTTGGCAATAGTTCCCTTTAGCAAGATATATCTACCCTCCACGTCTTGAATGTGTGAGACATATGTGAAAGGAAGGCCTCTCCGGAACCCGATGCTCATGCCTCTAGATGCTGCAGAATTAGATCCACAATGATACCAATGTGGGAATAGAGACCGGGAGAAGTTAGGATATTTGTTAAGTTTAAAATGTGTCTCCTGAAGCAGCAGGACTGAACATTTTTCTTTTTTCTTATGTGTGAATATTTGGCAACGTTTGGCTGGGGCGTAGAAACCCTTAACATTAAAAGAAGCTATACGCAGGTCAGCCATCTATCAATGGAATGTCTAACCATGTATAGCTGTGGATTTCAAAAATGTTCTGTGTAAATGAAAAATGAAGGTACTTAGCCTCCCTAGGCGGAGCATCAGGGTTCCAGAGAGGTCCCCCTCTTCTTCGGGAGTGTATCCTAGGTAATTGAAAACACCTGTCATTATAACAAAAAAAATGGAACATAAAATAAGGAACATAGCATTGAACTGTTGTATAAACCTTAAAAATTAGAGCAATTACGCTCCAAAAGTAGGAGAGGGGGGAAGTAGTACACAACATGTTGTGACATAGTGTAGCACCCTCATAGGAATCTAGATATTGGATCTCTGCTAGGTACAAGAATAGGTGAAAGGTAAGGCATATTGCTAGTAAAACTAGGGGTCAAACATTAAACCAGGAAGGTATTATCCCTAATAGGAATACTTAGTGAATAAAAGAACTGATGACACTGATATATAGGAGGTAGATGATCCCATCTATTTAAGCAAAGAGTCTCTCATTCTTCAGTAAGAGGGAGGCGTCTTGGCGTGGAGGAATGGCGACCTCATCTTTGGGGCTTGGCAGGGCACGGAGTCTCCCACGGGACAATTGAAGGAAGGTTGGACGATAATGTATTGCCTTGAATAATGTCCCAGTTTTCAATAGGGAGATGGTTGATTTGCAAGACGTCAAATGCTTTGGGTAGGTCATAGAATGAAGAGATGGAAACTTGCTGACTGTTATAGAGAAAGGATATTCCAAAAGGAAATAGCCACTTGTACAGAACTTTATTATTGCGTAGCCAGTCAGTAAGTGGCTTCAAAGCCCTCCAAATCTTTAAAGTGGATTGAGCCAGATCTTGAAAGATTGTAATAGGGCTATCGTCCACAATCAATTGCGGGGTATTACGTGCTTTGCTTAGTATCGCATCCTTAACAGGATAATGAAGAAATTTGCAGATCACGTCACTCTGAGGCTCTGTAGGTTGAGGCTTGGGACGTAGTGCCCTATGGGCTCTCTCAATGATAATTTCATGGGAGGAATCTGGGCCCAGTAGTTGCAAGCAGATGTTCATTACTGCCTCATGTATGTCGTCTGTACCCACAGTTTCAGGGATGCCTCTAAAGCGCAAATTATTGCGTCTTCCCCTGATCTTCCAGGAGTCTGTATAGAGAGTTCAGATGTTTCTGATGCAAGGTCAGAGTAGAGGACGTCGCGCTCTGATGCGATATTATCGCTGACTGCTAGTCCTCTAAAACTTCCACCCTCCTCCCAATGTGATGCATGTCTTCCTTTATGGAGGCAAGGTCTGTTCTGAAGAGTTCTAGGGCTTCAAGCAGAGCGTCCTTCAGGAACGATCTGGAGATGGGTAGGGTATCAGCCCCAGGGAAGACCTCCCTTACCTTCTCAGAGGCAGCCGTTATTTTCAGAGCGCTCCCCGCCGCTCGCGGCGTTCCGGGCGCCATCTTGGATTTTTTAGCCACATGTGCTTGAGCGGCATCCTTTATGAATTTCTCCATGGAGTCGCTTGGGATCGATTCTTTAGTGTGTCCCTGTGCATCAGCGGGTCTGGGGCCACCTATTTTGACCATGCTGGATCCAAATTGCCGATTATATAAGGCTGTGAGGGAGTCGTATACAGCAGAGCTGCACTTCAGGCTGCCATCTAGCTCCGGTGCAGGCTCCGCCCCCCGGAGATTTTTTTATTTTTATGGTACCTTACAATTGTCCCTTTACATTCCTATGTATTGCTTTACAGCTGCATGTAAAATCAACTGGTATAATAAAGCTTTCATTTGTATTGGATATATCACATATATGCTTCTAATTTGTAAACTTGTGTAGGGCATGTATTGATTCTTTATTGTCTGACCAAGGCCTCTTTCACATGACGGTGTGCTGGACGTGGCCGTATGCGGGCCGCAATACGGGTCTGCAATACACGGGGCACCGGCAGTGTGCATTCCGCATCACGGATGTGGACCCATTCACTTGAATGGGTCCGCAAATCCAGAGATGTGGTGCGGAACGGAAGCACGGAACGGAACCCTACGGAAGCACTACGGAGTGCTTCCGTGGGATTCTGTTCCGTGCTTCTGTTCTGCAAAAAAATAGAACTTGTTCTATTTTTTTGCGGAATGGACAGATCGCAGACCCCATTCCTGTGAATGGGTCCGCGATCCGCATTTGGCTGCCCCGCGGTCGGTGCCCGTGCATTGCAGATCGCAATTTGCGGTCCGCAGCACGGGAACGGCCAGCGCACATCCTTGTGAAAGAGGCCTTAGGAGGAGCAGTGGCCAGGTCCTAAATTGCCCTGCTCAATAACTACATAGGCTTAGAGGGACTTTAAAATATGTTTTGGCATATTACTAGCAAATCACAGCCCCACCAATCTGGAGACCAAAGGGAACATTTAACATTCTTCTTGCACAGTGCTATTCCCAGCCACCTACTATTTTGAGTAACTTTTTAATTACTTATCTTGTAGTCATCCTTCAGCCTGATGTACGGCCCAGGGCTATGAATTATATTGAATATTTTCTAAAGTAGGCCAAATGAAAGGTTATAAATGCTTTAAAATGAGAGTATTCTGTGACCGTATAATTACCTGTTGACCTAGTCTGATTTAGATTATAAATAGTTTGCATAAGCATATACACAACCTAACTTGATTATAATGTGCAATGATTACACCCCATGTAATTTTTTTTTTACATATGCAGACATGGAGGGTGTCTCAGAGTACTTAAGAACACTCTGCATAGAGCAGTCTGAGAACCTAGTGGTCATTTTACATCAAAGCAGATGGTACATGGAATTTGCAGGACATCGAATTCGCAGCAGAATGAATAAAAATAGGGACACCAGTATTTTGCATTCCCCTGTCAAATTTTTGTTTGATTACTGGCCACAATGGTGAGCCACCTCAGCCAGTGAGGAGTCTCAGGCCACTTTCTGTGTGTTGAAGTGGAAGCAGGAAGCGGAGAGCAGTGAGAACCGGAACGATGTCAGAATGGTATCGTTAAGCAACTGGTGAGTAATAAGTAAGAGAGTAATGATTCTTTTTGATTTTATAACCCATTTTAAGAAAATCTCTTAGCCCAGAAAACATTTTAAAGCACAATTCTGCTTAATAACCTAACCATGTCTACTGGCCCACTGTTCACCTAGAACTGTTGTGGATCAGGTTTTCCCACCCTGTTTTGTGTGTAAGGGAAATATGGAGCAGACTCTCTCTCATGGAGTCACAGCAACCTAACACAGTGCAGACATTGCTTGCTGTATGGACAGTCCAGAGCAGCTTTCATCATCCTTCCCCGCTAGCATCCGTGCATTAAGAGTCTGAGCATTTGTCTCCCAGACCTGACACAGTAAGGCTAAGTTCACACAGCAAAATCAGTGGCAGAAAATTCAGTAGCAGGTCTGTAGCAGATTACGCGTTGAAAACAAACAGTTTTTGGTGACACTGTGGCAGATTTGTAATTTGATGGAGGTTTAGAGGAGTTTTTACAAGAGTATTAGAAGAGTATTTGGTTGACGTTTCTCTGCTTTCCAATTGACTGTGAAATTCTCAATCAAATCTGCTTTCAAGAAGTAACATGTCATTTCTTAAGCATTTTGCACATCTACTATACATTGTGCACATGGTGGAGTTTTTAACATGTAAAGTCAATGGGGAAACTGTTGATGAGTTTTGGAGCTGAAAACACAATTTTTCTGCTGCTGAATCAGTTGCAGATTAGTGGCAGACTAGAGGCATATTTTATCTGTGTGAACATACCCTACCACAAGTAGATCAATAAGGAGACAAGTTGCTCTTACCTGTGCAGCCGCCAAGCTCAGTGTCTGCAATGCCCTATTGCATACACCAGGCATCCTCAAACTGCGGCCCTCCAGCTGTTGTAAAGCTACAACTCCCACAATGCCCTGCTGTAGGCTGATACCTGTAGGCTGTTCGGGCATGCTGGGAGTTGTAGTTTTGCAAGGGCTGGAGGGCCGCAGTTTGAGAATGCCTGGCATACACCCTGCTTCTGGTGAGAGAAAAAAAAACAATCTTTGCCTCATTTGTCCAAACACAGGGGAGCTTTACTAATCAAAATGTTGCTTAATTTGCACCAAAAACCTGGCATACATGCTTTGCACCACATTTAGACATTTATTTTACTGAAATATGCCTATATTAGGTGTCTTTCAGGCACAGATGGCTGCTGCGCCGCTATCTGTGACTTTGTCCCGCTCACGCCAGGTCTAAAATTGTGGGCATGGCATGGGCGGGGAAGGGGATGGCCTGGCAGGCCCCTCTCATTTGCCATTTTGTACGCCTGTTACAGGTGTAGAAAAAGGTCTAAATGTAAGACAGCTAGAAAGCTGTCTTACATATAGAACTAGTGCTGCATGCGCCGAAGTTATGGAGAGGCCGGCACCTCTTAATAACCCAGTCGGATCCACCACCAGCTTAGGCCTAATAAATGTGCCACTTTGACTAGACATTGTAAATGTGCACCAGATTTATCACTTAGCATCAGCCACTTTGATAAACCCTTATGTATTTTTTGGCTGTCCAGTCTTAAATTGACAGTTGAAAAATTTGACATTATTAGTAAATCTGACAAATTATTCCAATGGTCCTGGTGTTTTCCTAGTTGTTCATAGGCAAATTTTAGCCTTGGCCAGATGTTGTATATTTAAGCAAACCACAGTACGTAGGTAAAGATGGAGCACACCAGGCAAGCAATAGTTAAAAAACAATTATTTTATTAATACTAGACAAAGATCAGCAAGATAAAAACACCTAAAATGCACAAAACTCATGAGGAAAATTGATAAACAATAGGGTTGAGCGAACCCGAACTGTAAAGTTTGGGTTCGTACCAAACTTTAGGATTTTTGGACCATGGACCCGAACCCGAACATTTCAATAAAAGTTCGGGTTCGGTGTTCGACTATTTTATGGTGCTTTTTGAAAGGCTGCAGAGCAGCCAATCAACAAGCGTTTAACTGTCTGACCTTAGAAGACATCACAGCCATGCCTACTAATGGAATGGCCGTGATTGGCCAGTGCAGTATGTGACCCAGCCTCTATATAAGCTGGAGTCACGTATCGCTGCACATCACTCTGCTGTTACTAGTGTAGGGAGAGGATGCTGCTGCTGTGAGGAAGAGAATAGGACAGAATCTTTAATCAGAAGTGCTTGTTAACTCAGCGATCTACCTAGATTTTGTTTTGTGGGTGCAGTGCACAATCTTTTTACCCTGCCCTGAGCCCAGTGACCCAGAAAAATAACTTTTATCTGTCTGTTAGTTAGGTGGGTGGCGGTGGCGGCCATTTTATGCAAGTTCTGTGCAACAGCACAGCATATGTGTAATGACCGGCGTCACGCAAAGGGAGGGAAATGGGAAGGCCCTGTCCAAGGGAGAGGGAAAGATGGTGACCCCTGGCACACCTTGCGGCTGGCACCTGACTGCCCTGACGTCCCTAGACGGGTTCCTCGCCCGTATGCCGATCACGTGCCTAAACCCTGGCTTTCCCTAAGATGAGCCCTATGTAGTGAACGGGGCGGTGGGATCACTAGTCCGCACCACTGACACTAAGAGGAAAACACCAAGGAGAGGACAGACAATACAGACAAACATATAATCCCAGGTGGGCGACAACAGCAGACCACCAAGGCCCAACAGGGATCCGGAGGGTAACGTTCTGGAACAACAACCAGGGAACACAGCTACACAGCTCCAGTGGGTCAGTATAGAAGTCCAGGCAGGAAGCTCTATATCTGGCAACCAGAGAAGTGAGAGATGGGAATATAAGGAGGTTGGGATTGCTGGACAAGAAACAGCTGAGGAGGAGAAGCTACAGATCCCTGAGTGAGCCAAAAAGGATTGCAAGGCAAACCCAGAAAGCTACCATTAATAAACAGCACTGTCTTTAGACATAGAGCGCGCAGCCACCCCCTGCGACTTCCTGACCCCGGGTATAACGGAGTCAGGCATGGCTCTTGACACCCTCGTGACAATATGTGCATTTGTGACAGTCAAATAGAAGCTTGAACTACTGCAATTATATTCTGGGTTTAAAAAAATCACCAATTTTTGGCAAGTCCCTACATCTGTGGCTTTTGCAGCATTAGTCAGTGTGCAATTTAAGCTAGAAATACAGCAATAATTTTCTGGGTTTTAAAAAACACCCTTTTTGGGCAAAATACTAAATTTTACAGCCCTTGCTGCATCTGTCAGTGTGAAATTCAAGCGTTATTTACTGCTGTCATATACGGTTATTAAAAAAACACCAATTTTTGGCAAAGTACTTAATATTGCAGCCTTTGCTGCATCTGTGATTGTTAAAAACAATCTTGAAACACTTCTATAATTTTCTAGGTTTTAAAAAACACCAATTTTTGTCAATACCCTCCATCTTGGGCCTCTGCCGCATTAGTCAGTGTGCAATTTAAGCTAGAAATACATTAATAATTTTCTGGATTTTGAAAACACCCTTTTTGGGCAAAACACTAAATTTTACAGCCCTTGCTGCATCTGTCAGTGTGAAATTCAAGCGTTATATACTGCTGTCATATACTGTTATTAAAAAAACACCCATTTTTGGCAAAGTACTTAATATTGCAGCCTATGCTGCATCTGTGATTGTTAAAAACAAGCTTAAAATAATTCAATAATTTTCTGGGTTTTAAAAAAACACCACTTTTTTGGAAATACCCTTCATCTTGGGCCTCTGCCGCATTAGTCAGTGTGCAATTTAAGCTAGAAATGCAGCAATAATTTTCTGGGTTTTAACCCCTTAAGGACTTATGACGTACCGGTATGGCATGTTTCCCGAGTCCTTAAGGACCCATGACGTACCGGTACGTCATGTGCATTTACGATCACTGCCGCCCGGTGGGCGGTGATCGGAACCTGGTGCCTGCTCAAATCAGCAGGCACCTTGGCTAAATGCGCGGGGGGGTCCCGTGACCCCCCCGTGTCGGCGATCGCCATAAACCGCAGGTCAATTCACCTGCGGTTTGCGGCGGCGTATGGCGGTGCCATTGGGTCCCCATGCGGCTGTAGGGGGACTCGATGGCATGGAAGGCAGTGCGATGCCTAAGGAAGGCATCTCAATGCCTTCCGGTGACGAGCCAGTGAGATCCAGCCCCCTGGATCTCACAGGCCGGAAGCTGTATGAGTAATACATACATACAGAAGTATTGGAATGCATTGTAAAGGATTAGACCCCCAAAAGTTCAAGTCCCAAAGTGGGAAAAAAAATAAAGTGAAAAAAAAAGTTGACAAAATAAAGTTTTCCCGCCAAAAAATTAAAAGTTTCAAGCAAAAATAAACGTAACGTAAACGTAATTTTCCCCAAATAAAGTTAAAAAAAATTGGTACAAAATATGGAAAAAAAAAAAGTATACATATTAGGTAACAGCAAGCCATCAAAAAGGCGTTTACCCACCAAAATTGTACCAATCTAACCATCACCTCATCCCGCAAAAAATTAGCCCCTACCTGAGACAATCGCCCCAAAAAATAAAAAAACTATGGCTCAGAATATGGAGACACTAAAACATCATTTTTTTTGTTTTAAAAAAGCTGTGTAACACTCACATAAATAAAAAAAAAATACACATATTTGGTATCGGCGCCTTCGTATCGACTGGCTCTATAAAAATATCACATGACCTAACCCCTCAGATGAACACCGTAAAAAATAAAAAATAAAAACTGTGCTAAATAAACAATTTTTTGTCACCTTACATCACAAAAAGTGTAATAGCAAGCGATCAAAAAGTCATATGCACCCAAAATAGTGCCAATCAATCCGACATCTAATCCAGCAAAAAATGAGACCCTACCTACGATAATCGCCCAAAAACTGAAAAAACTATGGCTCTCAGAATATGGAGACACTAAAACATGATTTTTTTTTTGTTTCAAAAATGATATTATTGTGTAAAACTTACATAAATAAAAAAAAAGTATACATATTAGGTATCGCCGCGTCCATATCGACCGGCTCTATAAAAATATCACATGACCTAACCCCTCAGATGAAAACCGTAAAAAAAATGTAATAAAAACTGTGCTAAATAAACAATTTTTTGACACGCCAAAATAGTGCCAATAAAACCGTCATCTCATCCCGGAAAAATCATACCCTATCCAAGGTTATCACCCAAAAACTGAAAAAACTTATGGCTCTCAGACTATGGAAACACTAAAACATGATTTTCTTTGCTTCAAAAAAGAAATCATTGTGTAAAACTTACATAAATAAAAAAAAGTATACATATTAGGTATTGCCGCATCCGTGACAACCTGGTCTATAAAAATATCACATGATCTAACCTGTCAGATGAATGTTGTAAATAACAAAAAATAAAAACGGTGCCAAAACAGCTATTTCTTGTTATCTTGCCTCACAAAAAGTGTAATATAGAGCAACCAAAAACCATATGTACCCTAAACTAGTACCAACAATACTGCCACCCTATCCCGTAGTTTCTAAAATGGGGCCACTTTTTTGGAGTTTCTACTCTAGGAGTGCATCAGGGGGGCTTCAAATGGGACATGGTGTCAAAAAAAAACAGTCCAGCAAAATCTGCCTTCTAAAAACCGTATGGCATTTTTTTCCTTCTGCGCCCTGCCGTGTGCCCGTACAGCTGTTTACGACCACATATGGGGTGTTTCTGCAAACTACAGAATCAGGGCCATAAATATTGAAATTTTTTTGGCTGTTAACCCTTGCTTTGTTACTGGGAAAAATGGATTAAAATGGAAAATTTGCCCAAAAAATGAAATTCTGAAATTTCATCTCCATTTGCCAATAACGTTTGTGGAACACCTAAAGGGTTAACGACGTTGGTAAAATCTGTTTTGAATACCTTGAGGGGTGTAGTCTCTTAGATTGGGTCACTTTTATGGAGTTTCTACTCTAGGGTTGAATCAGGGGGGCTTCAAATGGGACATGGTGTAAAAAAAAACAGTCCAGCAAAATCTGCCTTCCAAAAACCGTATGGCATTCCTTTCCTTCTGCACCCTGCCGTGTGCCCGTATAGTAGTTTAGGACCACATATGGGGTGTTTCTGTAAACTACAGAATCAGGGACATAAATATTGAGTTTGGTTTGGCTGTTAACCCTTGCTTTGTAACTGGAAAAAAATTATTAAAATGGAAAATCTGCCAAAAAAGTGAAATCTTGAAATTGTATCTCTATTTTCCATTAATTCTTGTGGAACACCTAAAGGGTTAACGACATTTGTAAAATCTGTTTTGAATACCTTGAGGGGTGTATTTTCTTAGATGGGTCACTTTTATGGAGTTTCTACTCTAGGGGTGCATCAGGGGGGCTTCAAATGGGACATGGTGTCAAAAAATCCAGTCCAGCAAAACCTGCCTTCCAAAAACCGTATGGCATTCCTTTCCTTCTGCGCCCTGCCGTGTGCCCGTTCAGCGGTTTACGACCACATATGGGGGGTTTCTGTAAAGAAAAAGGGGGTCAGTCAGCACATCCCAAAGCGCAGGGGCACGTTGCTATGGCTGAGAACAAGACTGTTAGACAAAACAAGCAATGCAACAGCTCACTGCAAATCAAATAAGGTACAAAATTGCATCATAATAGCAAATGCTGAACTAATAAGTTAGAGATACTTGGCAAATCGTTTTGTACAAAATTATTTGAGCCTGTCTGCCGAACGTCAAGGCAATCTCTAGTTAGACGGGTTCCTAACACTAAATATACCTGTTATGTGCCATAGAGGCTATCACAAAATTCAGAAAGTGTAGGTTCCACTTACATGCTGGATCCGCCTGAATTTCCGTCATTTTCGGTGCCAAAATGGCCTCCATTATATCCAGGGAAAGCAGTTACCAGCATGCACGCCGGGCCCACTCCACACCACCCCTGGCGCCACATGGTCACCAAGGACTGCAATGAGAGTCCACACACTATCTCTCTCCTGGTGCCAGATGGCTTCAGTGAGTGGGGGGGAGCAGGCCAAGCTAAATACTAACACTAATTAAAATCAACCTGTGGGACAGACGAGCTGGAAGGAGTGCACGACTGGAGAGGCAGCCTTTCTTTCCAGTACAAACTGCAAAGAAAAAGGGGGTCAGTCAGCACATCCCAAAGCGCAGGGGCACGTTGCTATGGCTGAGAACAAGACTGTTAGACAAAACAAGCAATGCAACAGCTCACTGCAAATCAAATAAGGTACAAAATTGCATCATAATAGCAAATGCTGAACTAATAAGTTAGAGATACTTGGCAAATCGTTTTGTACAAAATTATTTGAGCCCGTCTGCCGAACGTCAAGGCAATCTCTAGTTAGACGGGTTCCTAACACTAAATATACCTGTTATGTGCCATAGCGGCTATCATAAAATTCAGAAAGTGTAGGTTCCACTTACATGCTGGATCCGCCTGAATTTCCGTAATTTTCGGTGCCAAACTACAGAATCTGGGCCATAAATATTGAGTTTGGTTTAGCTGCTAACCCTTGCTTTGTAACTGGAAAAAAATTATTAAAATAGAAAATCTGCCAAAAAAGTGAAATTTTTAAATTGTATCTCTATTTTCCATTAATTCTTGTGGAACACCTAAAGGGTTAACAAAGTTTGTAAAATCTGTTTTGAATACCTTGAGGGGTGTAGTTTATAGAATGGGGTCATTTTTGGGTGGGTTCTATTATGTAAGCCTCGCAAAGTGACTTCAGACCTGAACTGGTCCCTAAAAATTGCTTCATTTTACCAGTGTCATGAAGTACAATATGTGACGAAAAAACAGTCTCAGAATGGCCTGGATAAGTCAAAGCGTTTTAAAGTTATCACCACTTAAAGTGACACTGGTCAGATTTGCAAAAAATGGCCGGGTCTTTAAGGTGAAATAGGGCTGAGTCCTTAAGGGGTTAAAAAAGACCCATTTTGGGCAAAATACTTAATTTGCAGCCTTGTCTGCATCTGTCAATGTGAAATGCAAGCGTTATATACTGCTCTCATATACTGTTATTTTAAAAACACCCATTTTGGGCAAAGTACATAATATTGCAGCCTTTGCTGCATCTGTGATTGTTAAAAACAAGCTTGAAATAATTCAATCATTTTCTGGGTTTTAAAAAACACCCTTTTTGGGCAAAATAATAAATGTTACAGCCCTTGCAGCATCTGTCATTGTGAGATACACGCTTTAGATACTGCTGTGCTATTCTGTTATTAAAAAAAACACCCATCTTGGGCAAAATACTTAATTTGTGGCCTTGTCTGCATATGTCAGTGTGAGATACACGCTTTAGATACTGCTGTGCTATTCTGGTATTTAAAAAAAACACATTTTGGGCAAAATACTTAATTTGCGGCCTTGTCTGCATCTGTCAGTGTGAAATTCAAGCGTTATATACTGCTGTCATATTCTGTTATTAAAAAAAACACTCTTTTTGGGCAAAGTACTTAATATTGCAGCCTTTGCTGCATCTGTGATTGTTAAAAACAAGCTTGAAATACTTCAATAATTTTCTGGGTTTTAAAAAATACCCATTTTTGTCAATACCCTCCATCTGGGGCCTCTGCCGCATTAGTCAGTGTGCAATTTCAGCTAGAGATACAGCAATAATTTTCTGGGTTTTAAAAAACACCCTTTTTGGGGAAAATAATACATTTTACAGCCCTTGCTGCATCTGTACGTTTGAAATTCAAGCGTTATATACTGCTTTCATATTCTTATATTAAAAAAACACCCTTTTTGGGCAAAATAATACATTTTACAGCCCTTGCAGCATATTTCATTGTGAGATACACGCTTTAGATACTGCTGTGCTATTCTGTGCACCGATGCCCAACCACTTATGTTTCAAGATGAGTACATGGGAGGACCACCTCAGCGCGTCTTGGATGATGACGAAACACAGGTGCTAACTGCTGGGGATTTCGAAAGTGTGCAGACCGACAAGAAGGGCAGGGGTGAAGACTGGGTGGAAGATAATGTGGAGGACAATGAGGTCCTCGATCCCACATGGAATCAAGGTCATGCAAGTGATCTGTGTAGTTCGGAGGAAGAGGCGGTGGTCGCACAGAGCCACCAGCACAGCAGAAGAGGGAGCAGGGTGCAAAAGCGGAGCGGCCGTCCCCTAGACATTACGCCTGCTACTGCCCACCGCAGCAAGGGACCGAGCACACCAAAGTCAGCTCCAAGGAGTTCCCTGGCGTGGCAATTCTTCAGACAATGTGCTGACGACAAGACATGAGTGGTTTGCACGCTGTACAATCAGAGCCTAAAGCATAAACGTTCTCAACCTGAGCACAATCTGCATGACCAGGCATCTAAGTGCAAAGCACGAGCTGCAGTGGAGTAGACACCTCAAAAACCAAGAAAGGTCTCTGGCTCCTCCTGCTTCCTCTTCTGCTGCAGTCTTGGCCTCTTCATCCACCTCTGGAGTGACAGTGCCACCTGCCACCCCGCTAACAGAGGATTGCAGGGCGCTTCAGTTTGCCTCCTGTTGCTTCCTCCTCCTACTCCGCTTCCTCATCGTCTACCAGCTTCTCATCCGGTCAGCGTACCACCTTCACCACCAACTTCAGCACAGCCAGGGGTAAAGGACAGCAGGCAGTTTTAAAACTTATCTGTTTGGGGGACAAACCCCACACCATGCAGGAGCTGTGGACGGGCCTTGAACAACAGACCGATGAGTGGTTTGTGCCAGTGAGCCTCAAGCCCGCCCTGGTGGTGTGCGATAATGGGCGAAATCTCGTAACAGCTCTGGGAATAGCCGTTTTCTTGCACCCACAAATGCCAGGTACACAATTGTCCAGCCAGGGCACAGTTCTGGAGGATGAGGAGGTGGAGGATGAGGAGGAGGAAATGGAGGAGGAGGAACCGTGTTTACAGCAGGGTGGCACCCAATGGCCATCACTGGTGCGTGGCTGGGGGGATACAGAGGACACAGACGATACACCTCCCACAGAGGACAGCTTTTCGTTGCCTCTGGGCAGCCTGGCACACATGAGCGATTACATTCTGCAGTGTCTCCACAACGACCGCCGAGTTGCCCACATTCTAACTTGTGCTGATTACTGGGTGGCCACGCTGCTGGATCCCCTTTACAAGGACAACGTACCATCCTTAATTCCGTCACTGGAGCGTGATCGTAAGATGCGCGAGTACAAGTGCACGCTGCTGGACGCGCTGCTGGTGGAATACCCACCTGACGGTGGGGGCACAGTGGAAGCACAAGGCGAAGGCTGAGGAGGAGGAAGAGGTCGCCAATGCAGCTGGGGCCCCACCAGCACCTTAGAAGGCAGGGTTAGCATGGCCGAAAATGTGGAAAAGCTTTGTCAGCACACCACAACAATCAGCACCACCAGCTGATATGGAACGTCTTAGCAGGAGGCAGCATTTCAGCAACATGGTGGAGCAGTATGTGTGCACACGCCTACACGTACTGAATGACGGGTCTGCCCCCTTCAACTTCTGGGTCTCCAAATTGGGCACATGGCCTTTACGCCTTGGAGGTGCTGGCCTGCCCTGCAGCCAGTGTATTGTCTGAACGTGTGTTTAGCATGGCAGGGGGCGTTATCAAAGACAAGCGCAGCCGCCTGTCCACAGCCAATGTGGACAAGCTCACATTCATTAAAATGAACCAGGCATGGATCCCATTCTCCGTACCTTGTGCAGAGTAGACATGTATACCGGCCTTAACCAGAAATTGTTATACTACAGCGCAATTGCTCATTGTTGTATTTTGGATATTTCACACTCTTTTGGAGTGTACCTTAATTTTAATATATAAAATTTATAAAATAAAAAAAATACCAAAAACCAGTGTTGGCTACCTCGTACTCCTCCACTGCCGCTTACACCTACACCGCTACATCCACCGCCTCATAAAACTCCTACTCCATATGGACCTCCACCTCATAAATCAAGATTTTTTTTTTTGTACGTATTTTATTTTATTTTATGTCATTTCACTAATTGTCTGTTACATATTCGGGTGAAATTCACCACTTTTTGGGTGTGATATACCCCAACTGTACTAGTAGACAGGTAAAAACATTTCACTAATTTGTCTGTTACATATTCGGGTAAAATTCACCAATTTTTAGGTGTGATATACCCCTGTTCTACCTAGAAGACAGGTAACATTTCACTAATTTGTCTGTTACATTTTCGGGTGAAATTCACAAATTTTTGGCTGTGATATACCACTGCTATACCTAGTAGACAGGTAAAAACAGTTCACTAATTTGTCTGTTACATTTTCTGGTGAAATTCACCAATATTCGGGTGTGATATACCCCAGCTCTACCTAGTAGGCTGGTAACATTTCACTAATTTGTCTGTTACATATTCGGGTGAAATTCACCAATTTTTGGGTGTGATATACCCCTGCTATACCTAGTAGACAGGCAAAAACATTTCCCTAATTTGTCTGTTACATTCTTGGGTGACATTTGACCATTTTTGCCGTGATTAAACCCCTGCTCTGCATAGGTGATAGGGACATAAATTTAAAAAAATCGTCTGTTACAAGGTGACATTTTACCAATTTTGCCATATACAAACCTCTGCTCTGCATAGGTGACAGGGAATTAAATTTCAAAAATTCTTCTTTAATTGATGCTTGCCCCCTCCTTTCATTCAATGCTTAAACTTTAACAACTTGTCCCACATTTGCGCTTCAATAATTTGTCCCACTTTTCCGCTCGATCATATTTAATTTAAAAAAATGTACCTCCCTTGGATGTGGTCTCTCTTTCTCACGCTCCCTCTCCGGCGTGGAACCCTGATTCGCCGATAACTGTGATCAACATGGTAGGATCAGAAAAGAACATCGAAAGTTGATAGAGAAGATATCCAAATGGATCGTGGACGTGCGATCAGGCAAAAGTCAACAAAGCGGCAGCAGGGCCTCTCCTGTCTAACGTTTTCAAATCCTAAATACCCCAGCGACATTCCCTATAATTTTTGATTAATCATTCCAATAACAGGGCATCTTAAGAGTCCTGTATTGTTATTTATCGCCACTACCTCCCCGAGTTGGGAGTGGGTAATTGCCGCGCGCCCCCTCCTTTCCTTCGATTCTTCAGTTTTAATAACTTTTCCCACATTTCCGCTCGATCACAATTAAATTTCATCCATTGATCTCTCTTGGATGTGGTCTCTCTTTCTCACGCTCCCTCTCCGGCGTGGAACCCTGATTCACCGCTAACCGTGATCAACATGGTAGGCGCAGAAAAGAACATTGAAAGTTGATAGAGCAGATATCCAATTGGATCGTGAACATCACGGGGATGTGTGACATGGTGGGGCAGTATGTTTGCACACGCCTACATGAACTGACTGATGGGTCTGCCCCTTCAACTTCTGGGTCTCCAAATTGGACACATGGCCTGAGCTTGCCCTTTATGCCTTGGAGGTGCTGGCCTGCCCTGCAGCCAGTGTATTGTCTGAACATGTGTTTAGCACAACTAGAGGGGGTTATCACAGGTTATATTTCCCAATGTTTTGGGGTGTACCCTAATTTAAAAAAATAAAAATAAATGTAAAACCAAAAAGCAGTGTAGGCTACCTCCTCCTCCTCCACCGCTGCTTCCACCTACACCGCCACATCCACTGCCTCCTCAACCTCCTACTCCATATGGACCTCGTCCTCCTAGATCAAGATTATTATTTTTTATTTTTACGTATTTTATGTTATTTAAAGTCATTTACATATTCACATTTGTTTGCAGAGCACTTACCATGCTCTTAGCCACATTTTGATGCCATTTGCAGCCCTCTAGCCCTTTCCATGACATTTTTAGAGCCATTTTAGTACTCAAAAGTTCGGGTCCCCATTGACTTCGGGGTCAAGTTCGGGTCCTGAACTCGTACTTTTTTGTGAAGTTCGGCCGAACCCGTCGAACCCGAATATCCAGGTGTCCGCTCAACTCTAATAAACAACAACTCTGAAAACCACAGCACAAGCCCCTGATAAAGCAAAATCTACATGTGAGGCTGAATGACAAAATCAGCTTCTAAAGTGCCAGTAATAACAATGGGGGTCATTTATAAAGATTGGCCTTTTAGACGCTGGCTTTAATAACTCCCTGCTCTGGCGGTAGATCTGCTGAAGTTATGTAATGGTGCCGGCCTCTACATAACTTCGGCGCAGCTACCGTCAGTCTAAATGTAAGACAGCTTGCTTGCTGGTTTAAATTTAGACCATTTTCTACGGCTAAAACAGGCGTAGAAAATGATAAATGAGACAGGCCTACCAGCCCTTCCCCGCCTGCACCACACACCCTTTTTTAGACCTGGTGTGAGTGGGGAAAGTTCGCAGATTGCGGCTCAAATAACCTTTGCGCTGCAATCTGCGACAGATGCCAGAAAACTGGCTTATATCACTGCCTTGTGCAAAATGTGCTAAGAAACCCAGTGACAATGATGTGACACAGTGGCGTACAAAGAGATGTAAGGGCCCCATAGCAAGGATCAAACCAGGCCCCCCACACAGGACAGAAGGGTTTCCGCCTAAACCCCTTTCAATGACCCATGGACCATTTTTTCCACTGCCTCGTTTACTAAAAGTTGTTTCGTTAGAGGGTAGAGTCCTGCAGGGCCGATCCTACACGGGGTGCAGTGGGTGCCCCGCACCCCAGCGCTGTCACCCGAAAGGCGCCGAGCGCAGGGCCGGACTGGCCTGCCGGGATAGCGGGAAATTTCCCGGTGGGCCGGCAAGCCTGAGTGCCGCAAGGCCGCGGCCCTGGTGACAAGTGGGGGCGGCCGCGGCCGGCGGCAGGGCAGAGCAGGAGATGAGCGCCTCCATTGCGGATGCGCTCATCTCCATAGTCATCTGTATTGCCGTCCTCAGGACGGCAATACAGATGCCTGTGCTGCGGCAGAGGAGGGAGAGGTGTGTCCCCTCCTGTTCCTCTGATAGGCTGCCGGCTTAGTGCTGGCAGCCTATCAAAGGGCGGTGCAGGCGGCGCGATGACGTCATCGCGTCGCCTGAGCCGTATAGCGAAGGACACAGACGGAAGAGGCGGCCTGCATCGCATCGCATTGCTGGAGGTAAGTATAAGTGTATTTTTTTTTTTTTTTTATATAGGTACAATACTGGGCTGGCACATGATAAGGGGGGCTACTGGGCTGGCACATAAGGGGGGCTACTGGGCTGGCACATAAGGGGGGACTACTGGGCTGGCACATGATAAGGGGGGCTACTGGGCTGGCACATGATAAGGGGGGACTACTGGGCTGGCACATGATAAGGGGGGACTACTGGGCTGGCACATGATAAGGGGGGACTACTGGGCTGGCACATGATAAGGGGGGACTACTGGGCTGGCACATGATAAGGGGGGCTACTGGCACATGATATGGGGGCACTCTGGCTACTGGCACATGATATGGGGGGGGGGGCTCTGGCTACTGGCACATGATAAGGGGGGGGCTCTGGCTACTGGCACATGATAAGGGGGGGCACTCTGGCTACTGGCACATGATAAGGGGGGGGCACTCTGGCTACTGGCACATGATAATGGGGGGGATCTGGCTACTGGCACATGATATGGGGGGGGGCTCTGGCTACTGGCACATGATAAGGGGGGGCACTCTGGCTACTGGCACATGATATGGGGGGGGGGCTCTGGCTACTGGCACATGATAAGGGGGGGCACTCTGGCTACTGGCACATGATATGGGGGCACTCTGGCTACTGGCACATGATAATGGGGGGGATCTGGCTACTGGCACATGATATGGGGGGGGGCTCTGGCTACTGGCACATGATAAGGGGGGGGGCTCTGGCTACTGGCACATGTAATGGGGGGGCTCTGGCTACTGGCACATGACATTTATTTTGACTTGTCAAAGCCGTTGACTAAGTTATTGTCAAAGCAAATTGGTGGGGCTGAAGTTGGGGGCTGAAGTTGTTGCCATAGAAACATTGTAAAGGGGAGGAGTTAGTAAGATAACCACGCCCATGTGGGGGCGCCAGAAATATTTCTGCACCCAGGCGCCTGTGACCCTAGGATCGGCCCTGGAGTCCTGACCAAGTTTTTACCCCCAGTAGAAGAGTAGATGATCCCAACTGGGCCCCCTCTTGCTCTGGGCCCCATACCAGTCGCATGGTCTGCACCTGATGTGACATGAATGGCAAAAACACTAAAGTATCCCAACTATAATATGTAGACCTGTAACATAAAGACATTAAATATAAGTGAATCATACAATGATGTAAGGACAGTTAAAATAAGTAAAAGGCAGCCTCACATAAATAGTGCTGTGGATGTTGTTTCTGGACAGCAAAGGTTTCCACCTGGCACACCTCCTACATGTACTTTTTTGTCTTATAGCTTTTTACATTTTGTCACAAGGGTAAGATTTCAGATTTTAAAGCTTAACCTTTTACACTCGTAATCTGTGTTCTCATGTTTTGAAGTCTAAATAAAGGAACTTATTTCTTCTTTCATCTTAAAGTAACACATTTCAGCCTGAATAAGCAATTATTTTGAACTTCTCTATTTCACACTCTCTAATTAAAAATATATATCTTTGTCTCTTTCTGCCACTGCTGGATTCCCTAATCACAAAGATCATGGAGCACCAGGGCTCTGTATCGTGGATAATGATTTAGGTTTTATTATGTAGTACAAAATAAATGATCTAGATCACTTTTACTGCATTGCACAGTTTACACGTACAATAGTCCGGGATGTTGAAAATGAATAATACCAGTAAATCTGGTTATACCGTATAAACAGACTGACTTAATAGAATAATCATCCCGGTACAACCCAGATTTATCATAGTGCTCGTAAATACATCCACAGCTGTGATTTGTGGGTCTGAAATGTAAAAGTTAGGTTCAGGCTCAATGTTTGGTGCAGCATGCAGTTTCATAGGTTCAGGCTATACATCTTCTGAAGGCTCCTGAGCCTGCCATAGTGAAGTTCCTATCAAGCTGTCTATGTGGCAGGACTTGATAGAAAGGTAGTGATTCTTCCATACATTGCAATGGTAAATCATTGGAGTCTTGGTAGAAAAAAAATCAAAGGAAAGCATGTTAAAGTATCCTAGGGGACTAAAAATCAGTGTAAAATGGAAAAATGTGTTTTTAAATATATAAAAAATTCCCTATTTTGCAAATCAAAAATAAACAATAAGAATAATAAACATAATCACATCAAGGCCTTATAGTCTTGCATAGAAAGACTTAGGCCTCTTTCACACGAGTGTGATGGATTAGGTCCGGATGCGTTCAGGGTGTGTTCAAGGAAACTCGCACCATTTTGCAAGCAAGGTCAGACAGTTTTGTCTGCGACTGCGTTCAGTTTTTTCCTCGCGGGTGCAATGCGGTTTGATGCATTTTTCACACACGTGATAAAAAACTGATGGTTTACAAACAACATCTCTTAGCAACCGTCAGTGAAAAACGCATTGCATCCGCACTTGCTTCCGGATGCAATGCATTTTTCACTGAAGCCCCGTTAACTTCTATGGGGCCAAGGCTGGGTGAAAAAAGCAGAATATGGCCTCATGCACACGACCGTATTTTTTTGCGGTCCGCAAAACGGGGTTCCGTTTTCCCGTGATCCGTGACCGTTTTTTCGTCCGTGGGTCTTCCTTGATTTTTGGAGGATCCACGGACATGAAAAAAAAGTCGTTTTGGTGTCCGCCTGGCCGTGCGGAGCCAAACGGATCCGTCCTGAATTACAATGCAAGTCAATGGGGACGGATCCGTTTGACGTTGACACAATATGGTGCCATTTCAAACGGATCCGTCCCCATTGACTTTCAATGTAAAGTCTGGAGTCCCTTTTATACCATCAGATCGGAGTTTTCTCCAATCCGATGGTATATTTTAACTTGAAGCGTCCCCATCACCATGGGAACGCCTCTATGTTAGAATATACTGTCGGATATGAGTGAGATCGTGAAACCTCATTTCCGACAGTATATTCTAACACAGAGGCGTTCCCATGGTGATGGGGACGCTTCTAGTTAGAATATACTACAAACTGTGTACATGACTGCCCCCTGCTGCCTAGCAGCATCCGATCTCTTACAGGGGGCCGTGATCAGCACAATTAACCCCTTAGGTGCCGCACCTGAAGGGGTTAATTGTACTATCATATCCCCCTGTAAGAGATCAGGGCTGCCAGGCAGCAGGGGGCAGACCCCCCCCTCCCCAGTTTGAATATCATTGGTGGCCAGTGCGGCCCCCCCCCCCTCCCTCTATTGTAATAATTCGTTGGTGGCACAGTGTGCCCCCCCCCCCCTTCCTCCCTCTATTGTAATAAATCGTTGGTGGCACAGTGTGCGCCCCCCATTGGCCCCCCCTCCCTCTATAGCATTAACAACATTGGTGGCTAGTGTGCGGCCTCCCATCTTCATTCCCGCCCCCCCCCCCCCCCCCGATCATTGGTGGCAGCGGGTTACTAGCAATAGTACAATAGTAAAAGATTCATACTTTACCTGGGAGCTTGGGAGCTGCGAGGTTCGTGTCCGGCCGGGAGCTCCTCCTACTAGTAAGTGACAGTTCATTTAGCAATGCGCCGCACAGACCTGTCACTTACCAGTAGGTGGAGCTCCCGGCCGGACACGAACATCGCAGCAGCAGCCTGGAGCAGGTAAGTATGAATCTTCTACTATTGTACTATTGCTAAGTAACCATGGCAACCAGGACTGTAGTAGCGTCCCGGTTGCCATGGTTACCGATCGGAGCCCCAGCGATTAAACTGGGACTCCGATCGGAACTCCGCTGCCACCAATGATGGGGGGGGGGGGGGGGGGGAGAGATGGGAGGCCGCACACTGGCCACCAATGTTGTTAATGCTATAGAGGGAGGGGGGGCCGATGGGGGGCGCACACTGTGCCACCAACGAATTATTACAATAGCGGGAGGGAGGGAGGGGGGGGGGGCGCACACTGTGCCACCAACGATTTATTACAATAGAGGGAGGGGGGGGGGCCGCACTGGCCACCAATGATATTCAAACTGGGGGGGGGGGGGGGGGTCTGCCCCCTGCTGCCTGGCAGCCCTGATCTCTTACAGGGGGCCGTGATCAGCACAATTAACCCCTTCAGGTGCGGCACCTGAAGGGGTTAATTGTGCTGATCACGGCCCCCTGTAAGAGATCGGGTGCTGCCAGGCAGCAGGGGGCAGTCTTGTACACAGTTTGTAGTGTATTCTAACTAGAAGCGTCCCCATCACCATGGGAACGCTTCTGTGTTAGAATATACTGTCGGTTCTGAGTTTTCACGAAGTGAAAACTCAGCTTTGAAAAAGCTTTTATGCAGACGGATCTTCGGATCCGTCTGTATAAAAACTAACCTACGGCCACGGATCACGGACACGGATGCCAATCTTGTGTGCATCCGTGTTCTTTCACGGACCCATTGACTTGAATGGGTCCGTGAACCGTTGGCCGTGAAAAAAATAGGACAGGTCATATTTTTTTCACGGCCAGGAAACACGGCTCACGGATGCGGCTGCCAAACGGTGCATTTTCCGTTTTTTCCACGGAACCATTGAAAGTCAATGGGTCCGCGAAAAAAAACGGAAAACGGCACAACGGCCACGGATGCACACAACGGTCGTGTGCATGAGGCCTATAGAACATGCTACGTTTTTCATGCAACGCAGAACTGATGCGTGAAAAAAAACACAGACCTATTGGAATTAATGGGTCAGGATTCAGTGTGGGTGCTATGCATTCACGTCCTGCATTGCACCCACGCAGAAAACTCGCTCGTGTGAAAGGGGCCTTACTTCTGGCTGGCCCAGCAGAAGCTGTAGAAGTCTAGGGTTAGGCTGCAGGTCACATGATACTAAGGTGCAAGGAACTGAGTTATTATAAGCAAGCATAAAGAAGCCTGTAAGTTTTTTTGTGTTCTGCCTTCTCAATTATTAATTTTGCAAATGGGGAACTAAACAAAAAAAGAAAAAAAACCTTATTTTAGGGTGTAAACCACACATAGGTTTTTTAGTGGTGTTTTTGTGTTCTTTTATGGTTTTAGTGGTATTTTTGGTACCTCGAGTTTGGTGCTTTTTTTGCGTTAAAAAGTCGGTGGGAAATATGAAACGAGGAACATGTAAGCATTTTTTGCTGCTGGAGTTTTTGTTAATTAGTTGGTGTATATTTGGGCCTGTGGCATTTAAAACAACAGTTTGCTGAAGCTTTTTGTGCTTTTTGTGTCTCATTCACACATCAGTGTTTTGGTCAGTGATTTCCATCAATGATTTTGAGCCAAAACCAGATGCGGCTCTAAACACAGAACAGGTGCAGATCTTTCCCTTAGGGCTCATGCACACGACCCTATGTATTTTGCGGTCCACAAAAAACGAATCTGCAAAAAATACAGATGACATCCGTGTGCATTCTGTATTTTGCGGAACGGAACAGCTGCCCCTTCACAGAACAGTACTATCCTTGTCCGTAATGCGGACATGTTCTATTTTTTTGTGGAATGGAAATATGGACATATGGAAATGGAATGCACATGAAGTAACTTCAGTTTTTTTTGCGGACCTATTGAAGTGAATAGTTCCGCATACGGTCCGCAAAAAAAACGGAAAGACACGGAAAGAAAATACGTTCGTGTGCATGAGCCCTTATACCTTATGTCTGTGGAGGCTCCAATCCTGGTTTTGGCTCCCAATCACTGATAGAAATCACTGACCAAATCACTGACGTGTGAATGAGGCTTTGTAGAGTTTTGACATCTCCTCTATAGAAGAAAAAACAAACAAACAAAAAAAAATCCAGAAACAAACCATGGCTCACATAGCTGTAAAAAAAAACACAGCTAAAAAAAGTTAAATATGCAAATTCTAGAACAAAATTGTGAGTTGGGGCAACACAGAGGACAGGGCTGATCATGACAGCTCTATGTTCTTGAGCTAATGTTTTCATGTTTTAAGGGTAGCAAATTCATAGAGCCAAATGACCTTGCATCATGAAACCTTATGTCATTTTAGTTGAGTGGGTTGCCTAGATTGATACATTGCAACAAACTGAGGCCTCTTTCACACTTGCGTTGTTGGGATCCGGCATGCACTTCCGTTGCTGGAGGTGCCCGCCGGATCCGGAAAAACGCAAGTGTACTGAAAGCATTTGAAGACGGAACCGTCTTCCAAATGCTTTCAGTGTTACTATGGCACCCAGGACGCTATTAAAGTCCTGGTTGCCATAGTAGGAGCGGGGAGCGGGGGAGCGGTATACTTACAGTCCGTGCGGCTCCCGGGGCGCTCCAGAATGACGTCAGAGCGCCCCATGCGCATGGATGACGTGATCCATGTGATCACATGATCCATGAGCGTGGGGCGCCCTGACGTCACTCTGGAGCGCCCGGGGAGCCGCACGGACGGTAAGTATGCTGCTCCCCCGCTCCCCGCTACACTTTACCATGGCTGCCAGGACTTTAGCGTCCCGGCAGCCATGGTAACCACTCTGAAAAAGCTAAATGTCGGCTCCGGCAATGCACCGAAACGACGTTTAGCTTAAGGCCGGATCCGGATCAATGCCTTTCAATGGGCATTCATTCCGGATCCGGCCTTGCGGCAAGTGTTCCGGATTTTTGGCCGGAGCAAAAAGCGCAGCATGCTGCGGTATTTTCTCCGGCCAAAAAACATTCCGTTCCGGAACTGAAAACATCCTGATGCATCCTGAATGGATTTCTCTCCATTCAGAATGCATTAGGATAATCCTGATCAGGATTCTTCCGGCATAGAGCCCCGACGACGGAACTCTATGCCGGAAGACAAGAACGCAGGTGTGAAAGAGCCCTTAGCTAAACACACAAATCTCTCTTTTTTCCTTGCCTGATTGCTGTTACCAACACTGGTACGTTGTTACAAACTGCAGCTGTGTGACCATTACACAGACGTGAACACATTGTAGCCTCTGGATGTTCCAAGTCCTAACTGTAAGTAAATATTATAAAAAATATAATAAAGAATTGAAAGACACATTGTATTAAACATTTGCGAAACCATCAGGGCAGACTGACCGTAGACCCTACAGGGAAATCTCCTGGTGGGCTGAAGTCCAGGGGGCTGCCTGAGCCCTGCTAAAAGCCATCAGCCAGGAAAGTAATGATCTGTCTCTCCTAGAGTTAATTAATGCAGGGAGTGTCAAGTAGTTATATACCTGGTCGGTAACCACAAGTGCCCTCCTGACTCCTGAATTTAAGGCCTATTGCACACGGACGTTTTTTTTTCCCGTTTACTGGACGTTTTTTGCGTTCCGTATACGGTCCGTATACGGAACCATTCATTTCAATGGTTCCGCAAAAAAAAACGGAATGTACTCCGTATGCATTCCGTTTCCGTATTTCCGTTTTTCCGTTCCGTTTTAACATAGAACATGTCCTATTATTGCCCGCAAATCACAGTCCGTGGCTCCATTCAAGTCAATGGGTCCGCAAAAAAACGGAACACATACGGAAATGCATCCGTATGTCTTCCGTTTCCGTTCCGTTTTTTGCTGAACCATCTATTGAAAATGTTATGCCCAGCCTAATTACTGTCATTACTGTATACTGTCTATGCCATACGGAAAAACGGAACGGAAAAACGGAACAGAAACACAACGGAAACAAAAAACGGAACAACGGATCCGTGAAAAACGGATCGCAAAACACTGAAAAAGCCATACGGTCGTGTGCAATAGGCCTAACTGTATTGCCATCCTGAGGCAACTGAAATAGGAGGACAGACTGTGGCAGCTGGTGCTGGCCACCACAGAGGGACAGCTTCCGAGGAGGTATTTTGTGCTGTTGAGGCATTATTTTGTGCAGCATTGTGGTCTTTGGCTCTGCTGGAGTAATATTTTGTGCCACAATATGTTATCGCTCACCCCGCCTACTTGCTTTGGTTCTGTCAATTAGGACCCACCAACAACATAGGGCCACTTTTAGTTTTTCCAGGGCCACTTTAAGTTCCCAGTCCACCACAGAACTTTCAATATACAGTTATACTTTATTTAAATAACACTCAATAAACTTTTAAAAAACAAAACAAAACTGTAAATCTCTTGACTTGTGTAAAATGTATATAATGGTTGCATGAAATTCTCCAATGCTCATTTTATGGTTGCTGAAAATGGGGATATGTCCGGGTTCAGCTCTGAACCTGGACAACCCTTTTAATAGGTCTTATAGATCTATTCACAATGTTTCCCATCATTCCTAAGGGCCCCTTTACATTGGAATATAATTGCACTAAAAGGGCCGCCCATTGACTATATACAGTTATGTGCAAAAGTTGTAGGCAGGTGTGGGAAAAATACTGCAAAGTAAGAATGCTTTCAAAAATAGAAATGTTAATAGTTTATTTTTATCAACTAACAAAATGCAAAGTGAATGAACAAAACAAAAATCTAAATCAAATCAATACTTGCTGTGACCACCCTTTGCCTTCAGAATAGCATCAGCTCTTCTAGCTACACTTGCATACAGTTTTTGAAGGAACTCGGCAGGGAGGTTGTTCCAAACATCTTGGAGAACTAACTACAGATCTTTTGCGGATGTAGGCTTGCTCAAATCCTTCAGTCTCTTCATATAATCCCAGACAGAATTGCTTGAGTTGAGATCGGAGCTCTGTGGGGGCCATAGCATCACTTCCAGGACTCCTTGTTCTTCCATAAAGTGTTCATGATGAAATTGGCTGTATGTTTGGGGTTGTCCTGTTGTAGAATAAATTTAAACTGTTAACGCTTTTATTTATGAAAGCATTCTTACTTTGCAACATTTTTTCCTAAAATTTTCGCAAAGTAGTGTATGTCTGGCCAGTTGCCATTTATATCTGACGGTCCTTGCAGAGTTCACCACTGCAAGAGTAGGGAGCCTGTTATTAGGCACACCAGGGACCCCCACAGAAAAGGCAGGGACATTTCTTTACTATCACTGCCTTCCTCATCACTTCATATACAGCTCTCAACAAGCATTGTGCATACAGATCAGTTAGCTGCAATACCGCTTCTTGCTCCAGTTCCAGCAGTCATGTGATCACTGGAGGCCTGGAGTCTGCACGAGCTGCTGGATCTTAGCAGACACAGATCAGCTCTGCAGTGAGGTTGCACAGTAATGGACATCTCTGGGCAGGGGAGTAACTACCATAGCGGCAGACCATGCGACTGCTATGGGGCCCAGGGCAAGAGGGGGCTCAGTCTTAGTAAGGGATCATTTCCTCTTCTACTGGAGGTGAAAACTTGGTCAGGACTCTACCCTCTAAAGGAAAAACTTTTTGCAAATGAGGCAGTGGAAAAATGGCCCAAGGGTCATTGAAAAGGGTCTAGGCAGAAACCCTTCTGTCCTGTGTGGGGGGCCTGGTTTTATCCTTGCTATGGGGCCCTTACATCTCAATGTACGCCACTGTCTCTGGGGTCTGTATTCCCCTTCTAAATGGGGGTAATACAATGATTAACATCTCTGGTTCTATATTCTCCCTGTAAATGGGGCTAATACTATACATCAGCCCTAATTACATGAGAAATCAGCAATAAAAATGTAATTCTAAATGCCCCCCAGAGGTCTTGTATGGCCTTATGGGAGGCAACAAAGTGTAAAATAAAAAATGAAAATGACATACTGAAAGAATCTGCTACATCTTGGCTTTACCAAGTTTTTTTATTTGCATATTTTTTTTTTGTCAGTTCTTTTTTATTCCTTTTCATTAAAATTTCCCTTTTATACATTGCTGAATTTTGTTGTCGCCTTGTGTTCCAGGTGGGAAGATTGTCTAATTTTTAGCCTTTCAAAATGAAAGCTCCATTTGCTTATGTAGTCATTTTGGGAATTACCATCAGCACAAATGTACTAATGTTTCTTTGATTTAATCACATCCTAAACATATTCATTCAGCCGTATAAATAATTAGTTTTTGAGAGAACATGAAAATAATTCTCCTTCAATATTTTGAATGCAAGAATATCTCTGTCATTTGACAGCTGGCAAAAAAACAAAGCACAAATTCCAATCAAAGAGACTAAGAAGAGTATCATATAGAATATGTTAAGTGGTGTTAATGACGTGTTGTTGATTTAAGCGCATCAGTCTCAAGTTATATATAAAGGATGAACTCGCTCTTTTATTATGTACTAGAGTGTAACAGAAACTCTCTAAATTCTAATAATTACATATAGTATAAATATGGGATCATTGTGTATCATTGGTTCATACACCACGATTGTATTAAGGGTCTGGCTACACAGCAACATGTGTCGTGCGACTTCTAGTCACAGAAAAGTTTTGCAACTTTTTTTTGTAATGATAGTCAATGGTGTTGCAATGTGACATACGAAATGCTGTGACAGTCACAAAAAATCCAACTTGGATGGAATTTTTTTGCGACTGTCGAGTCGTAGTCGCAGGGGGTTGCATGTTGCATTAAAACACCATTAACTATCATTACAAAAGAAGTTGCGCCTCTTTTCTGCAACAATAAGCCACATGACCCATATCCCCATGTAGCTGTAGCCATTTTTGTCTCACAACTTCCTGTGTAGACGGACCCTTAAGGGGGTTGTCCCATTTTGGGCTTTTTTGGCCAGCTCAGGGTGTACGTAGGTACTGTATATAAAAGGCCCAACATGCGCAATTGCCTGTGCAGGTGTTTACTAAGTGTTATTCTCCTCTTGTCTATGAAAGGACAACCCCTTTAATATATCCATAATAATAAAAGCCCTGTGTGCGTGCTCAGGGCTGCATGTCCGTGCGCGTGTGCTGATAATTGAACTGGGCATGCGCGGTGCACTGACCAATCAACACGCCGCCTGCACCGCCTACACCAGTGCACCGCAAAATCAACCCCCGCACAACATGCTAACGCGCTGCCCACACCAGTGTGCACTGCGCACCAACTAATCATCACGCGGTGCTCCACACGCCGCTGGCAACCGCCACACCTGTGCACCGGCCAATCGCCGGCCACTTGCAGGTTATGGTGTGCTCTCCACGTTGGACCATTGGATCACACAGCTGCACAGTCCCAGTACTCTCAGCCACAGACAGCAGCCGCTGCCAGCATTCTCAGCCACCAGTCACTGCCAGCAGTCTCAGCACCACCAGTCAGTCAATGGCACCGGCCACAGCCACCAGTCACAGTGCCAGCAGTCTCAGCCAGCAGTCAGTGACAGCCGTCTCGGCCATCAGTCAGTGCCACCAGCCAAAGCCACCAGTCACCGTACCAGCAGTCTCAGCCACCAGTCAGTGCCAGCAGTCTCAGCCACCAGTCAGTGTCAGCAGTCTCAGCCACCAGCCACAGTCAGCAGTCTCAGCCAGAGCCAGCACTCAGTGCCAGCACTCTCGGCCTTAAGCCAACAGCCACCAGTCTCTGCCACCAGTCAGTGCCAGCAGTCACAGCCACCAGTCACAGTACCAGCAGTCAGTGGCAGAGGTCTCAGCAATCATTCAGTGCCACCAACCACAGCCTCCAGTCACAGTGCCAGCAGTCTCAGCCACCAGTCAGTGCCAGCTGTCTCAGCCATCACTCAGTGCCACCAGCCACAGCCACCAGTCACAGCGCCAGCAGTCTAAGCCAGCAGTCAGTGCCACCAGTCACAGTGCCACCAGTCACAATGCCACCAGTCACAGTGCCACCAGTGTTAACAGTCTCAGCTGCATTCAGCAGTCTCAGCAGTCTCAGCCACAAGCCACAGCCAGCAGTCTCAGCCACAGCCACCAGTCAGTTCCAGAAATCTCAGCCACAGCCAGCACTCAGTGCCAGCAGTCTCAGCCATAGCCACCAGTCAGTGCCAGCAGTCTCAGCCATAGCCACCAGTCAGTGCCAGCAGTCTCAGGCACCAGCTGCAGCCAACAGTCTCAGTCCCAGCCACACACACCAGTCAGAGCCACAACCATCACTCAGTGCCAGCAGTCTCAGCCACAACCATCAGTCAGTGCAAGCAGTCTCAGCCACCAGCGCAGCCAGCAGTCTCATCTACAGCCACCAGTCAGTGCCAGCAGTCTCAGCCACCAGCCGTAGGCAGCACTCTCATCCACAGCCAGCAGTCAGTGCCAGCAGTCTCAGCCACAGCCAACAGTCTCGGCCACCAGCCACAGCCACCAGTCAGTGCCAGCAGTCTGAGCAACAGCCATCAGTCACAGTGCCAGCAGTCAGTGCCACTAGCCACAGCCTCCAGTCACAGTGCCAGCAGTCTCAGCCATCAGTCAGTGCCAGCCATCTAAGCCATCAGTCAGTGCCACCAGCCACAGCCTCCAGTCACAGTGCCAGCAGTCTCAGACATCAGTCAGTGCCAGCCATCTCAGCAATCAATCAGTGTTACCAGCCACAGCCAACAGTCACAGTGCCAGCAGTCTGAGCCATACAATGTGGTGAAGTTCCCTTGCCATTTAATATAGACTGTTCCTACTAATGTTTATGCACTACTGTTCTTGCCCCCGTTATTGTAATGGGCTTAAAGGGACACTGACAGGCCGTTAGAGCATATAAAGTGACATATATTCTTCTATTGTTCTTAATATGCTTAATTAAACTATACCATTATCGCCCCTCGCTGCCTTTCCGTTACTTTTAAAAAGTCTTTTTATCAATATGCAAATTACCTTACTTTGTGCTCAAGGGGCTGCCCCTCATTCAGTTCTGCAAATAACTCTATTTTCCCTTATGGTGTTCGGATGTGGTGTTTTAATCAATAAATCATAACAAATGTCCCTAGGACTAACTTACACCTATTATCCTACTCCTCCTAAATCCAAAAACTTAACCTTTATTGGTTTTGCTTAAAATATCTAACTATAGGATTTTAAAATTATCAGTAGTCAACCACTCATGATACTGTATACTTTTGCTTGTACTAACCTCCTACCTAGGATGGCCTATCTAGGATGACACATTGTTGCTTAGCTGGCTGCGCGCTGCTAGGGCGGCTTTTTCTTCTCCCGACGCGGCGAAATTCCGCGCTTGCCCAGTACTATCTTCCTGGCATCAGCTTCATCTTGTCTCTCCGTGCCTGCGCCGGATAAGGTCCCCGGCACCCTCCAGCTCCAGTAGAAGATAGTACTGGGCATGCACGGGATTTCACTGCGTCGGGAGAAATAAAAGCCGCCCAGTGCAGTGAATACTAATGAGCTGGGCGGCACTAGGAGACGGCAGTTGGGGCGCGGCTGGGCACAGAACTGAATGAGGGACAGCTCCTTGGGCACAAAGTAAGGTAATTTGCATATTGATAAAAACACTTTTTATAAGTAACGGAAAGGCAGCGAGGGGCGAGCATATTAAGACCAATAGAAGAATATATGTCACTTTATATGCTCTAAAGGCCTGTCAGTGTCCCTTTAATGTCTAGTTATGTTCTATAGAGACACAATGGGACTTCATTATGAATTTGTATGCCTCTGCTTTCATTCTAAGGCATTTTTAAAAATTTTGTATTGCTTATAAATCTGACAAAAAAATGTGGCACGCTCCATCACATTGCTTCTCAGTGAATTTATTTCCTACATTTATTATCCAAATGGTTATTATATGGAACCAAATTGTGAATCCCACCGCAACAAATAGAGTACCTGCATGACATCTAATGGACTTTGCTTGCTGTTGTACAGCATCTGACATGTATACAGTCCAGGGGCGGACTGACCGGTCGGGCACTTCGGACATGGTCCGAGGGCCCGGCCGGGATGGCGGCCCGCCCCAGAATAACATAACACCGGCCCCGCTTACTGTAATAGTAATATTCCTATGTGAACAACTTGAAATCCCTTGCGATCCTCTCCCTCTCTGTACTCACAACCTCAGTAGCATAGAGGCAGCAGCAGGCAGTGTAATAGGAGCCGACAGTGGAAGCTAGCCCCGCCCCTGCCCGCCTTCCAACCAATCAGAGGCAGCCAGCACTGACTCACAGCACAGGGGGAGTCGCAGGGACTCAGAGAATCGTCTGAGTTTATTAGTTAAAAAATCAAATGAGTCAGAGACTGTGTCACCGAGTCCCTGCCAGACTTCCTGCTCTGCGGCTCCCTGTCTCCTGACAAGTCCGTCCGGGGGGTGGTATAGTATCGCATGTAGCAGACCTGTGTGTGTACAGTGTGCTTGCAGCAATGTAGCAGAACTGTGTGGGTACAGGGTGCTTGCAGCAATGTAGCAGAGCTGTGTGTGTACAGGGTGCTTGCAGCAATGTAGCAGAGCTGTGTGTGTACAGGGTGCTTGCAGCAATGTAGCAGAGCTGTGTGTGTACAGGGTGCTTGCAGCAATGTAGCAGAGCTGTGTGTGTACAGGGTGCTTGCAGCAATGTAGCAGAGCTGTGTGTGTACAGGGTGCTTGCAGCAATGTAGCAGAGCTGTGTGTGTACAGGGTGCTTGCAGCAATGTAGCAGAGCTGTGTGTGTACAGGGTGTTTGCAGCAATGTAGCAGAGCTGTGTGTGTACAGGGTGCTTGCAGCAATGTAGCAGAGCTGTGTGTGTGTACAGGGTGCTTGCAGCAATGTAGCAGAGCAGGAAGCCTGGCAGGGACTCGGTGACAGGATTATTTTAACTCAAAGAATCAAATGAGTCTCTGACACATTTGATTCTTTTAACTAATAAACTCTTAGACCATTATCTAAATCCCTGCAATAACTATACAGTGTAATTACATCAGTCTGCTCCACTGCAGCAGAGCTGTGTTTGCCAGGAGCGAGTCCCTCCAGATCTTCAGTTCACTTGCTTCTGCCGGCTCAGGAAGTGAACCGAAGATCTGATTCATGAAAAAGATCCGAACTTCCCATCTCTAAAACTCAGTAGCAGGCCGGGCGGCAGCGCAACTCACTGACATCACGCGCCTGCTCCTCCCACTTTATGAATGAAGTAGGAGGAGCAGGCGCGTGACGTCAGTGAGTTGCGTGCCGCCCGGCCTGCTACTGAGTTTGTGAGTACAGAGAGCTCAGAGGGAGAGGATTTCAAGTTGTTCACATCGGAATATTAGTATTACAGTGAGCGGGGCCCGGTGTAATAGAATACAGTGACTGCACCGGGCCCCGTTGCCATTACAACACCAGATGCCGGTGTTCCGTTTACTTGACAGTATTATGTCTATATCGTGGGAGATAGTTTTGCATTACGTCTAGCTTGAACTGCTGACTAATATAAAATTTTAAATCTTTATTTCATTTCCTTAAAACTATTTTCCACGATATAGACATAATACTGTCAATTAAACGTCACAGAGGTGCTGAAGAGGTCTAGATATTTGCATTTTGTTAACCTTTATTTTTGTTTGCATTTTGTTAACCTCTACTGCGCCTGGTCGTCTTTTTCGCGCATGCGCAGTGTATTGGGGATCATTCACTCACAGGGACACTGTTATGGGGGATCTGTGGATGACACTGTATATGCTGCTATATATATGTGTCATCCACAGATCCCCCCCCCCCCCCCACAACAGTGTGTCATCCACAGATCCCCCCCCACAACAGTGTGTCATCCACAGATCCCCCCCCCCACAACAGTGTGTCATCCACAGATCCCCCCCACAACAGTGTGTCATCCACAGACCCCCCACACAACAGTGTGTCATCCACAGAGCCCCCCCACAACAGAGTGTCATCCACAGAGCCCCCCCCCCACAACAGTGTGTCATCCACAGAGCCCCCATAACAGTGTCATCCACAGATTCCCCCACAACAGTGCCATCCACAGAGCCCCCATAACAGTGTCATCCACAGATCCCCCCACAACAGTGCCATCCACAGAGCCCCCATAACAGTGCCATCCACAGATCCCCCCACAACAGTGCCATCCACAGATCCCCCCATAACAGTGCCATCCACAGATCCCCCCATAACAGTGCCATCCACAGATCCCCCCATAACAGTGCCATCCACAGATCCCCCCATAACACCTTTTGGTTCAAAATATTTTTTTATTTGGCTATTCCCCACCCCTCTTGTAATTGTTCCGCTACTTGTGGGCTGCGCGGGAATGAGTTGAGTCACTTCGGTGGCCAATCCCGTCCTGCAGCGCGTGATCCCGCAAGACCTGCCGCTGTAGGTCACGGGTCTCGCGGGATCACGCGCCTCAGGATGGGATTGCGCACCAAAGTGACTGAACTCATGCCCATGTAGCCCGCAAGTAGCGGATCAGTGGAACTAGTACAAGGTGGGTGGGGGGATGATCTGTGGGGTTGCCCAGACGGCTAGACCCTTCACAGTAGTTATTAACCCCTTTCAGCAGTCCCCCATTCACTGAAGGGGAGACTGCTGAAAGGGATTAATAACTACTGTGAAGGGCCTCCCCCCCTTTCACAGTAGTTATGCCCAGATATGTTCCCCCTTCACAGTAGTTATGCCCACACTGCTTCTAACAGAGGCTCACTAATGGACACTGAGATTAGATCACCCCATATGAGAGCATTGAATCAATGCTTTCCTATGGGGAAAAATTTGACCCTGGAGGTCATCATGCAGGGTGTGAGGACGTCCAGCGTCAGATACCGGACCAAAGGTCTGTTTTACTCCAGGAAGCCCTCAGGTGGCTGCCAGCGACTAGAGGCCGACTTATTGCTGGAACGTAAACAATGCAGTTTCTCTAGAACATTGCAGCTCGATTTGCAAAAGGGACACTGTACCCAGACCACATCAATGAGCTGAAGGGGTCTGGGTGCCTTTTGTGTCGCTTTAACTTTGAAATCTTATTAAAGATTGTGTAGGGTGTAGCTGGAGGTGGGGCATGGAGGCGGGACAAGGGTGCGGCTTGCAGCAGAACATGGGTGGGGCCTGTAAGGGGGCCCTTGATTTATTTTGCCCGGGGGCCCTGAGGGTTCTCAGTCCGCCCCTGATACAGTCTAAACATGACTCTCACAAGAAGATGGGGATGCATCTCTTGCCAAAATTTTCAAATATCAAATGCAGCCTGACGCAGGGCGGTCCATTTGCCAGTTTTCTAATCGCCTTACCTATTGCTGCAAATTCTCTTGTCATTTGCAGCTTTATTTGGGAGATGAGCCTTTAGAGAGCGTCACTATAAAAACTATTGGGGTCATTTTTCAAACTGGTGTAAAGTAGAACTGGCTTAGTTGCCTATAGCAACCAATTAAATTCCACCTTTCATTTTTGACAGTTCCTTTGGAAATTGAAAGGTGTAAGCCAGTTCTACGTTACGCCAGTTTGATAAATGACCCCCATATGATTGAAAACATCTAATAACTGTTATATATTAAATGTAAACAATTTAATACCCAAATTTGCAATATCTTTTCCATTCTTTTTTCTTTACGCCTCTGCGCAGTTATAGCAGAACTTACAGTAATTTTGCTAACCAGATATGATGACCTACTTGGAAATGTTCATTTCTGTAGAATAAGTTAAATTACAACTCACAGCTACATCTTCCTTCTCCTTATATATCCTAATAGTGACCCCCTCTGCCTCCTATTTATTGACATCCCCTTATATCACCCTTATTTGTTTGTCTTCAAGTCTATGGCATGACAGCGATGTGTTGGGGCCATTAGATGTCATCACTCTGTTGGGTGACATTGACAGCTGCACACCCTAAAAGCTGTAGAGTACATACTACTGTCGGGACATGCATAAAAGCGATGTCAAACTTGTCAACTTGTGAAATTAATTCAGGACTGCAGAGCATTATGAGATGTACTGTAAGAGCTGCACTGGCACTCCAAAGGGAGCACAGACAGGCTACATATCATCCAAAAGAATTTCCGACTTAACCGGTGATTTACTAAGAGAGCCACCGTATGATTATATTATCTACAAAGTAATGGCAAGATTATATTTATGAGTGTTCGTATGTTCTACTGTCAGTCATATGCAGTTCTTACAAAGATAGTCAATGAACTGGAAAAGATTTGTAATTGGGAATAAATTAACACTTGCCAGTGAATGATGATATTGTTAGAAAACCGCCACCTAAATCTGGATTCGTGACTTTTTAAAAGTAACCTTGTAATTTTCGTTATTTCCTTTCTTCCCTGTAATTTGTTGTAACCTATACCGTAGTTCTACTAGAGTAGAACTTATTAGAAAATCTGTAACTAAAAGAGTTTACAGTAATAGCTTTACTTGATGTCACTATTAAATTGGTTACCAAGGAAAACTATGACCATTTAGGCCTAGTTCACACGAACGTATCGCTTTTATAGTTTTTTGCGGTCCGTTTTTCACGGATCCGTTGTTCCGTTTTTGAGTTCCGTTGTGTTTCCGTTTCCTTTCCGTTTTTTCATATGGCATATACAGTATACAGTAATTACATAGAAAAAATTGGGCTGGGCATAACATTTTCAATAGATGGTTCAGCAAAAACGAAACAGATACGGAAGACATACGGATGCATTTCCGTATGTGTTCCGTTTTTTTTGCGGACCCATTGACTTTAATGGAGCCACGGAACGTGATTTGCGGCCAAATATAGGACATGTTCTATCTTTCGACGGAACGGAAAAACGGAAATACGGAAACGGAATGCATACGGAACACATTCCGTTTTTTTTGCGGAACCATTGAAATGAATGGTTCCGTATACGGACCGTATACGGAACACAAAAAGCCGACCCGTACACTCGCAAAAAAAACGTTCGTGTGAACTAGGCCTTAGTCTCTGAGTGGAACGCAAATACGGAATAGTAATGTAATGTTCCTAGCGTAGATCACTGCTACAAAGAAAAGAAGCAGAAAGATTTTGTCTAAAATAAAAGCTCCAACCTTTCCCTAAGGCCCATTGCAGACGAGAGTTTTTCCCGCAGCGAATCCGCAACGAATCCGCAACGCAGTTCCCGGCCTGACCTTTCAGTGCTGCCGGGGGTCACATAGCATTATATTGATTTATGGTGCTATGTAACCCTTGCAGTTCTGGAATGTATTGGATAACACTGGCATAATGCTGTCAGTGTCATCCAATACATTCCAGAACTGTAAGGGTTACAGAGCATCATATATCAATATAATAATGCTATGTGAATCACGTCAGTGCTGGGAGGTCAGGCCGGGTGCTGCGATGCAGACTCGCTGTGCAAGGGGCCTAACACTTTGGAAAAGTCATAAGTGTCATAAAAGTAACAAGGACCTGAAGAAATATAGCGCACAGTCTGACCACCCTTCCTTTCAATGCACTCACACTAGAAGAATGGATGTCAATGGAGTAATTTCATGGATAAATACTGTATGTCCTATTTAGAATATATTTTGTGGTTGGAGATCTGTGGAAATAATTAAAAATGTTTTAAAATAGACAATAAATAGAAAAAAGGACAATATACAGTAAACAATGGAGTCCTACAATTTGTATTGCAATCTAATACAACATTAAACAAGCCCAAATCTCCATTCTTTGTTAAGTAATTCATCTTGAGCAATTAAAGGGAATCTGTCAGCAGAGTGGTGGTTGTTAAACCGCCGGCATGCTCCTGTAGGACATGAAAATAACTTTATAGATGTGTCCTTGTTAAAATCAACAGTTTCAATATGCAGGAGAAAAACAAGTTTTAACACCGTTGTGCTGGTGGTGCCGCATCAGGGACTAGTCACATTTGTAATCAGTGTCTCTGCCCTGGGCTAATTTCACACAGGCGCTTTTCCCATCCAGATGATGCCTAAATTTACAGTCGACAGCATCCAGACTGAACACTGACCCATGCACAGTGATTTCCTGTGCGAATCATCAGTCTATCTTCTATTCTTGGCTGTTTTACCAACAGAACTCATTCAATTAAAAAATGGGTCTGCATGAAAAACAGCCAACACACAACTGCATACTTGTATGGTCCATGTAACTTGTTGATAAAGAGAGCACACGGATTCTAAATGAATGCTGTTTGACCTGAATTTTTAGCGACTCGATTGGGAGATAGAGACACAGAGAGAGAGAGAGAGAGAGAGAGAAAAAAGTGAGAGACAAGAGAGAAAAAATATGAGCCCTAGGAAACCTCATACACAAATTTTTAGGCCAGTTGTAGCACTTTCAATATAGGCAGAATCAGTTCAGACTCAAACATATATACACCAATAGACAAAAAAAATAATGCACAAAGAAAAAGTTGTTGGAATCAAATGAAATTTTGTCTGTTAATGTAATGATGATATATCGTATTTTTTTCCCCATAAGACGCACTTTTTTCCTCCAAAGTGGGGGGAAAATGTTGCTGCATCTTATGGGATGAATACTAATGAGCACTTCCATTATGGAAGCACTCATTAGTAATGGAGAACTGGAAAGCGGTGAATGCAGCTCTCCCTGGGCTCTGTACTAATCACTTCTTGGTCCTCTGCTGTTGGCTGTGATGTGACTAACGTAGAGTGAGAACGCCCTGTAACCTCATGCTGTGCACATCAGTTCACAGCACAGCGTGTGGCAGGATGAAGAGAAAAAGCTGGATGCTGGGAGCCCACAGCATCCGAAGCAGGAGAGGTAAGTTGATTTTTTTTTTATTTGCTCTGAGGCATTGGTCTGATCTGAGTCATAGGGGTCTCATCTGATCCAAATTTATTCATGGTGAATTACGTTAAAAAATGGCTATTTCCTGGCTGTAGAGAGCCTTTATAGTGGTGTAGAACACTGTGCCTTGCAGTAATATGCATAGGGAGTCTGCTTTGGTAGTGAAATAATATTGTGAGTCCACATGACATGCAGATGACAGGCGTTGCTCTTAGAATCACTGCACACTTCACTTATTTGGGCAGTCACGGGGCAAAAACTGACCAAATAACTCAAGCATGAACTCAGCCTTATAGGTCGATGTTAGCGACAAGAAGATGCACACTGCTTTTACACCGTAGTCAACTGATTCCACATACATATCAACAGAATCTGTTCTATTAAATGCTTATACAAGTAGAGCCCCCTCGACATAGTGGAGAGAGTGTCAGCAGTAAATTTGTGTTGACGTCACTGATTATTTTGCCCTTCCTCTGGTCCCTCAGAACAATAACCCACAAAAAACAGATTCTGTCTGGGGAGCATCCGCCTTTACTCGGTCAGCATTTGGTCAGTAATCCATCAGTATTGCTAATGCCAAAAAATTGGCTTGTGATTTGGTAGCCAAAAGCAGGAGTGGATTCAAAACAGAGATGACATGTGAACGGGGTAGCCAAAAGCAGGAGTGGATTCAAAACAGAGATGACATGTGAACGGAATATTTGCATGTCTTCAGTGTTTTGTACCCACTCCTGCTTTTGGCTACTAAATCACAAGCCCATTCTGATAGGACCATACAGGCTTCAAAGCTGCTACACAGGCAGGATCCGTTGTGCGTCTCATTTTTCCTTCCTTCTGACAGATCAGAAGAAGGGTCAAATAAATGATGATGTCAGCCAAGCCAAAAAGGCTAAATAGTGGCCCAGTCATGAAGTGGGGAGGGTGGAAACAGCATGAGAAGTCCACAGAGTGGCCCTATGACATCAGCATTAAGAGGCCACAGAGTGGCAAGGTGAAATAGTGTGGAGGTGGCAGCAGCATGAGAAGACCACAGAGTGGCAAGGTGACATAGTGTGGAGGTGACAGCAGCATAAGAAGGCCACATAGTGTGGAGGTGGCAGCAGCATCAGGATGCCACAGAGTGGCAAGGTGACATAGTGTGGAGGTGGGTGGCAATACCAGTATCCGCTGAAGATGGTGGGTGAAAGAAGAAGCACTTGGCATCAGATGTGTGGCATCAGGTGGGTGGCAACATCAGAATAGTAGCTGAGGCAGGTAGCCAGAAGTAACCAGTCTCTTTTGTCAAAGTGTTGATGTGGCACCATGGATGATCTAGTCTGATGCATCAGGAATTGGTGGGTGATTATCCTGGCTGATCCACGCCTGATTCATCTTGACAAAGATCAGTCTCTCCACATTTTGGGTGGACAGGCAAGTTTTTTCTTGGGGTAACTATGGCCCCCGCCGCACTAGACACCCACACTGATGCCACACTACTGGCCGGGCAGGACGGCTTTTCCAGGTCAAACTCGGCCAGTTGCGGCTACAAATCTAGTTTGGCTGGCCAGTAGTCCAGCGGATCTTCAATGACGGCTGACAGGGTGGACTCCAAGTATGACACTACCTGCTGGTTCGGGTTCTGCTCTACGTCTAGCTGCTGGTGAGTAGTTTCTTCACTAGGCGGGTGAAGAAAGCTGCCCATCAGAGACTCTAGATTCAGGCTGCTGCTGAGGGAGCTGGTACTGCTCTTGCCACCCCACCCCATCCCAGCAGCCATGACAGTGGAACGTGAGCACAGAGGTCCCCCCCGGTCAGACCTGCGAGAGGATAGACGATGGCACAGATAGGCAGTGGTCAACTGACTACATGTCATGCCCTGCTCGGACGGTGTGCAGAGGTCTGTCAGATTAGCAGCACGTGTCTAACCTTTTGTTTGTTTTGGAATCATGCTGAATCCACCTTCCTCCAGGTGCTCTGGGTGGGGTCATTGGCTTAAATTGCCTTCACTCCCAGAGGGCCATGCGGGTTATAGAATTCAGTCTGGCCTTGGATTCAAGGAAGGAAGTATTGTCTGTTCCAGCTCAGATAAGTTTGGTTTCTGTTTGTGTTGTTTGTGGTCTAGGCTATTTGTGTGTCTTCTGCCCCTTCTCCCCTTTCACCATCTCAGGGATTCTAGGGTGTTTGCAGTCCAGGCACGAGGACACATCATTCCTACCATCAAGGTCTGAATGTGGGCTTAGCAGCATAGGGAGAGAAGTCAGGGATGTGCCAGGAGGTGACCTTTCCCCAGCATCTAGCCTAGACACTTGTGTATTTGGTTGTCTGTGTATCTGAGATCCTGTCCGCCGTGACATTATAACCCGCGATACTGTGACTGATTACTCAGCGGTTTTGTGATGGCGTCAATTGATGCACTGGTTGACCGCATGCAGGGATTATCCCTAGAGGTTGCGGATCTGCGTAGTTCGGTCACACAGTGTCAGAGTGTTCTGGCATCAGGTGCAGGTCAAATTGGTGGGGAGCCTAAAGTCCCTCTTCCCGAGAAATTTACAGGGGGTGCGGATGATTTTATCCGCTTTAAAGAGTCATGCAAATTGTATTTTCGACTGGGTCCATTTTCGTCAGGTGATGAAAGTCAGAGGGTTGTTTGTTCCTGAGAACTGCGATACAAGGTTTTCAAGGAACATCATGATACTGTCCTTGCCGGACATCCTGGTGGTAAGTCCACCTGTGACCTTGTGTCCTGGAGGTTCTGGTGGCCCGGGTTACGTAGGAGCATTGAGGATTACGTGGCAGCTTGTGAGACCTGTGCACGATCTAAGGTTGCTCATACTCGACCGGCTGGTTCACTCCTTCCTTTATCTATTCCGTCTCGTCCTTGGACGCACTTGTCCCTGGACTTTATTACGGATCTGCCGAGTTCCTCAGGGAAAACAGTAATTTTGGTGGTAGTTGATCGTTTTAGCAAGATGACTCATTTTATATCGTTAACTAGTCTGCCTAATGCCAAGACTCTTGCACAAATTTTTGTTGACAATATCGTGAGATTGCATGGTATTCCTTTGGATGTGGTTTCTGATAGGGGCACGCATTTTGTCTCCAGGTTCTGGAGGGCGTTCTGCTCTTGGCTTGGCATTCAACTTTCTTTCTATTCGGCTTTCCATCCGCAGTCGAATGGACAGACAGAACGTACTAATCAGTACCTGGAGACCTACTTGAGGTGCTTTGTGGTGGAGAATCAGGAGGACTGGTCCTCATTCCTGCCCTTAGCGGAGTTTGCTTTGAATAACCGTAGACAGGAATCCACGGGTAAGTCGCCATTTTTTGGCGCATATGGTTTTCATCCTCAGTTTGGTACCTTTTCTGGGACTAGTTCCTCTGGGATGCCAGAGGAGGAAAGGTTTTCTTCTACCTTATCCTCTATCTGGCGGAGGATACAAGTGAATTTGGAGGCGATGGGAGAGAGATATAAGCGAATGGCTGACAGGAGACGTGTGACTGGTCCGGACCTGTGTGTGGGTGATCTGGTGTGGTTGTCCACTAAAAATATTAAATTGAGAGTGCCATCTTGGAAACTGGGTCCAAGATTTATCGGCCCATACAAAATATCTGCGCTGATCAATCCAGTAGCGTTTCGACTGGATCTTCCGCAGACTTGCAGGATCCATAATGTGTTCCATAGATCTTTATTGAAAAAATATGTGAGACCAGTGGAACCATCGCCATTGCCCCCTCCTCCTGTTCTGGTCGATGGAAATTTAGAGTTCGAGATCTCCAGGATTCTTGACTCTAGAGTTCTTCAGGGTTCCCTTCAGTACCTGGTACACTGGAGGGGATACGGCCCCGAGGAGAGGATGTGGGTTCCGGCACTGGAGGTCAATGCCAGTCGACTGGTTAGGGCTTTTCACAGAGCCCACCCGGATAAGGTTGGTCCGGGGTGTTCGGAGGTCACCTGTAGAAGGGGGGGTACTGTCATGCCCTGCTCGGACGGTGTGCGGAGGTCTGTCAGATTGGCAGCACGTGTCTAACCTTTTGTTTGTTTTGGAATCATGCTGGATCCGCCTTCCTTCAGGTGCTCTAGGTGGGGTCATTGGCTTAAATTGCCTTCACTCCCAGAGGGCCGTGCGGGTTATAGAATTCAGTCTGGCCTTGGATTCAAGGAAGGAAGGATTGTCTGTTCCAGCTCAGATAAGTTTGGTTTCTGTTTGTGTTGTTTGCGGTCTAGGCTATTTGTGTGTCTTCTGCCCCTTCTCCCCTTTCACCATCTCAGGGATTCTAGGGTGTTTGCAGTCCAGGCATGAGGACACATCAATCCTACCATCAAGGTCTGAATGTGGGCTTAGCAGCATAGGGAGTGAAGTCAGGGATGTGCCAGGAGGTGACCTTTCCCCAGCATCTAGTCTATACACTTGTGTATTTGGTTGTCTGTGTATCTGAGATCCTGTCCGTGACACTACATGTATCTATAGTAGTTCAGTTTGTCCTCCCTCTCAGCGGGTATAAAAAAGGCCCCCATTTTGGACTGGTAGTGAGGGTCCAACAAGGTGGAGAGGCAGAAGTCATCCCTCTGCCGAATGGTGACAATGCGGCTGACACTACGCAAGCAAGTGAGCATGCAGTGGGCCATTTGCACAAGTGACTCGAAGGGACTCCCTGCCTCCATCTCTGCTGCATACTGCCACGGTGTGTCTGGGTCCTCTGCCTTGTCTTCTTTATCGCCCTGTAGCTCCTCTGCCTCCTCCTGCATCTCCCCTGGTGTCACCTGTGTAGAAAAACTACCCATTTCGCTACACATTGCTTGTGCTCCAATGTCCTCTTCCTCCTCCTCATGTTGCCATGAGATCTAGGCGCCACGTCTTCAGTCCCCTGACCAGCCATATTTACCAGCATCTGTTCCAGGACATGAAGCAGTAGAATGACATTGTTCATCCCCTAGTCCTGGCGACTGACAAATAACGTGGCCTCCTCAAAGGGCCTAAACAAACGGCAGGTAGCGCGCATGAGCTGCCACTGGCTGACATCGAAGTTACACAGGGGAGTACTCTTGACCGCTTGGATCATCAGGAAATTGTTTATTGTCTTTTTCTGTTCGTACAGTCGGTCCAACATATGGACAATGTTCTACCCGTTGTCGGTCATGGTTCCGATTTTTAGTTGTCGCAGAGAAGGCCAGGATTCGATTTCTTGCCGAAGGAAATGGAGCAGTTCCTCTCCTGTGTGACTGTGAGGTGCAGAACACCGTGACACCGCCGTGCCCTGCACATGTGGTGTGCTGGAGGGGCACTGTGAATTGTCCCTGCAGTGGAGGCTGAGGACACGGTGGAAGATGAGGAGGCAGAGGTAGACATTGTCGCTGGACCAACAGCGCGGCAACGTGGAGGCGGAAGCGGCGTCACCTGGTCAAGTTGCTGGTGTAGCTGTGCAGGAACCACATTCACCCAGTGGACCGTAAAGGACATGTATTGTCCCTGACCGTAGTTACAGCTCCACACGACGGCGCTGCCGTGCACTTTAGCAGACACCTACAGGCTCAAGGCCTGACCCACCTTCTGTTCTACATGTGTGTTCAGGGCTGGTAGTGCCTTTTTGGCAAAGAAATTACGGCTTGGGACTCTCCACCTCGGCTTGGCACAAGCCATCAGTTCTCTGAAAGGTGCATAGTTCACCACTTGGAAAGGGAGGGACTGTAGCACCAGCAACTTGGACAGTAGCATGCAGGGCTGGCCTTTGGGGTGTGCGGGCTGTGCGGCCGCACAGGGCGCCATAGCAACAGGGGCGCTGGGCGGCCGACAGCTCGCAATGTAATATGCGGCAGGCGAGGCTGCACTTGTGTTCTCCCTCGGGGCGCCCCCTCCATCTCCCCCTCCCCTGTCTGACCTGATTCCTCCTCCCCTGTGTCTGACCTGCCTGCTGCCCCCGCCGCTGCCAATAAGAAGAGAGACAGGAAGAGGAGGGGAGGGGCTGTGGCCACTGCGCCACCAATGAAGATAACTGACCTGAAATACAAATACAGGAGGCGGGTGCCGGAATCAAATAGCCGGCACCCGACCTCTGTGACAGGGAGCTGCGATCAGCTGCAGTTGAGTTAACCCTTCAGGTGTGGTACCTGAGGGGTTAACTGCCGCTGATCGCAGCTCCCTGTCACAGAGGTCGGGTGCCGGCTATTTGATTCCGGCACCCGCCTCCTGTATTTGTATAAGAAACGTTGGTGGCACAGTGCGCCCCCCCCCCCCTCAGTATAAGAAACATTGGTGGCTCAGTGGGAAGTGCCAATGAGGGTTAAAAAATAATTTAAAAAATTAACTCACCTCCTCCAGTTGATCGCGTAGCTGCCGGTCTCCTGTTCTTTCTATAGGACCTGTGGTGACGTCACTGAGCTCATCACATGGTCCATTACCATGGTGATGGATCATGTGATGAGCACAGTGATGTCACTACAGGTCCTTTGAAAGGTCATGAAGAAAGAACAGGAGACGATCAATTGGAGGAGGTGAGTTAATTATTTTTTTATTTTTTAACCCTCATTGGCACTGCCCATTGCGCCACCAATGTTTATTATATTGAGGGGGGGCACACTGCGCCACCAATGTTTATTATACTGGGGTGTTGGGGGGGCGCACTGCACCACCAATGTTTATTATATTGGGGGGGTGCACTGTGCCAATGTTTATTATATTGGGGGGGTTGCACTGTGTCAATGTTTATTATATTGGGGGGGCGCACTGCGCCACCAATGTTTATCATACTGGGGTGTTGGGGGGGGCGCACTGCTCCACCAATGTTTATCATACTGGGGTGTTGGGGGGGGCGCACTGCGCCACCAATGTTTATCATACTGGGGTGTTGGGGGGGCGCACTGCGCCACCAATGTTTATCATACTGGGGTGTTGGGGGGGCACACTGCGCCACCAATGTTTATTTTATTGGGGGGGGACACTGCGCCAATGTTTATTATATTGGGGGGGGCGCACTGCGCACAACGACGGGTTAGGGAAATTTCACAGCAGAGTGCGCATGCGCTGGGAGCCTCGCCGGCGGTTAGGGTAGGGAAAAATTATGGGCCAGTGCACAGGTGCGGTGATCGGATGGATGTTCTCAGCTGGACACCGGCCGACACTGCGCATGCGCTGGGAGCCTCACCGGCGGTTAGGGTAGGGAAAAAGCACTGGCCCGTATGTAATTTTTCCCTTCCCTAACCGCTGGTGAGGCTCCCGGTGCATGCGCAGTGTCGTCCGGTGTCCAGCTGAGAACATCCATCCGATCACTGCGCCTGCGCACTGGCCCATAGTTTTTCCCTACCCTAACCGCCGGCGAGGCTCCTGGCGCATGCGCACTCTGCTGTGAAACTTCCCTAATCTGTCGTTGTGCGCCTGCGCGGCGCTGCACACCTCCTCACGTGATGTCTGGTGCGACCGGAAGTGACGAAGGTAGGGAAATCTCACGAAGTAGGGAAGTATAACATTACACGGGCCTTTGGGGTGTGCGGGCTGGTAACTACTTGGTTGGATAGTCAGCCAGCCTATGCCATGATGCCAGCAACAAGCAGTGTTTTATTTTTTTTTTTTTTTGGGGGGGGGGGCGCCACAAGGTTAGCTCGCACAGGGCGCCTGAACACCTAAGGCCGGCCCTGGTAGCACGTTCAGCTTCTGCTCCATTGGATGAATGCACGCATACTGTTGTCTCTTGGCAATCGCTTCGGTGATCGATTGCTGATGGAATAACTGATGAGGAGTAGGAGGGCAAGGAGAAGGAGCATCAGGATCAGCAGATGATGGGAAGGACAGACAGCTCCCTTGACTGAAGATGGTGGAGCCTTGACTGCCTGAAACCGGGTGTGTGCCACTGGGTGATGCAGCAGTTGCTGCGGCAGGCTGGACCACCACATCGGAGCCAGGGTTCTCCCAGGCCACTTTATGGAGATGCTGCATATGTTGACGCAGGGCCGTAGTGTCAACATTGGCACCCTGGCTACGCTTCACCTTCTGCCCACAGATTCTACATATGGCCACGTTCACCTCCTCCCGTGGATTAACAAAAAACTGCCACACCACCGAGTAGGTGATTTTACCTCCAACACTCCGCACTGACTGACTGCTACCGCCGCTGCCTCCTTGAACTCCTGCACCGCTACTTTCCGGGCAGGTAGGCTCCCGCGAAGCGAGTGGTCTATCCCGGGCACGTTTTGCTACCGACCTCCAACTGCTGTCATCCTGCTGACTCCCGCCCACGATAGTGACTTGCTGGCTTCTCGGGCAAGCTGCCACCGTCTTCTCCCGATGATGAGGACGCCCCTTCGTCACCCGGCTCCCAAGTGCGGTCAGCTACATCATCATCATTGAGTACTGTCTGCATATCACTGATGTCCTCCTCAACCGTCTCTGGGTCAGGAGCCTGACCGCTCGCAACACCAGCTCCCACAGCACTTTCCTCATCACTACTTGCCCGCCTAGCGGAGGAAGCAGCGGATGTCTCCTCCACATCTTGGCTTGCCTTTAGCTGCTGACCATCTTCTAGTTGCTCATCCTCACTGAAAAGTGGAGCTGAGTATTTGGCATATAATACTTCTCGCGTTGAGGGAACTGAAAATGACAGGACAGATGGGGGCACAGGGCCTTCTCCCAGGCCATGCCAACTAAGCATCGTGTCAGAGGATCCCACCGAATCTTGGGGGTGCCTGATGTCACTTGGGACGAAGTGGATGACCAAGTTAACCATTCAAGAACCGTTGGGTTGCTGGTCAAGACACGACCGCTAGCTGACACCGGGAGCTCAGGCCTCTCACTGCGACACCTGCTGCCATGCCCCCTTACTCTGATGCGACCTCTGCCTGCGCCAGAAACATTTAGGTCTCTGCCACTTCCCTGTACATGGCCTGGCACTTCTCTGTCTGACATACTGTTAGATGAAATACCCAAATGTTAGATTAAATATTTTTTAATTCGCCACTAATACACGGCAAACAGGGCTTTAGAATATATCACTGCACCGCAGAACGGCAATTAGGCCCTAATCATTTTTTTACTTTTACACCACACTAAAGGCTTTTCAACAGATAAGTGCAACGCTGGACGGCAAATATATTTTTATTTTGCCACTAATACACGGCAAACAGGGGTGTAGAATTTATCACTGCATCGCTGAAGGCAATTAGGCCCTAATTGTTTCTACTTTTACACTACACAAAAGGCTTTTCAACAGATAAGTGCAATGCTGGACGGCGAATATATTTTAAATTCTCCACTAATACACGGCAAACTTGGCTATAGAATATATCACTGCACCGCAGAATGACAATTAGGCCCTAATTATTTTTTACTTTTAAACAACACCAAAGGCTTTTCAACAAATAAGATTAAAGCCGAACGGCGAATATATATTTATTTTGCCACTAATACACGGCAAACAGGGGTGTAGAATATATCACTGCACTGCACAAGGGCAAATATTTTTTTCTTTTGCCACAATACACGGCAAAAAGGGCTTTACAACATATAACTTCACCGCACAAGGGCAAATAAGACGTACTGTAGAAATATTTCCTTGTAATAAACCCTCTTAATGGCTATATCAAACAGCGCTTGCACCCTAATACCAAGAATGCTTTGCTGGAATGAAAGAGCTGTGTAATGGCAATTTGGATCCCCAGTAAGTGCAGCAAGGGGTGTCACGGAACCATGAACCAGACGTACAACAAGAGATAAATGAAAATAAGAAGGCTTTATTGAAAATAAAGCTGTAAAGCAAAAGTCCAAACGGATGGTGAAACCGAGCAGAGTCTTTGCGAAGCCAGAGGTCAGGAACCAGAAGGGTAGTCAGACGAAGCCAGGATCAGGAACCAGCAGGGTAGTCAGACGAAGCCAGGATCAGGAACCAGCAGGGTAGTCAGACGAAGCCAGGATCAGGAACCAGCAGGGTAGTCAGACGAAGCCAGGATCAGGAACCAGAAGCAGCAGCAGTCTTAGAAGCATGTGAACACAAGAGGACCAAGCAAGGAACTGAAGCCACAGACCTCCTATATATATGAGCTAGGCATCCAGCTCCTCCCAGGGGAAGGAGGAGCCGCAGGGTGGAAGGCTACAAGAAACCCAGAAACCAAGATGGCCGCCAGCACATGTCAAACGAAGGAGAGCAGCAAGCAGGTAAGACCATGACAGTACCTCCCCCTCAAGGGCCCCTCCTCCGCGGAGCACAAAACGGTTTCTGAGGGAAGCGTGCGTGGAAGGCTCGGAGCAAGGCAGGAGCATGGACATCTGCGGAGGGAACCCAGGAACGCTCCTCTGGACCATAACCACGCCAATGGACCAAAAACTGCAACCGACCGCGGACCAGGCGTGAGTCCAGGATATTGCTCACCTCATATTCCTCACGATTGCCCACTTGGACCGGACGAGGCCGAGGAACCGAGGAAGTGAAACGATTACACACCAGTGGCTTCAACAGGGAGACATGAAACACGTTGGAGATCCGCATGCCAGGAGGAAGCGCAAGGGCATAGGCTACCGGGTTTACCCTGCGAAGCACTCGGAAGGGACCAACAAAGCGAGTTGCCAGCTTGGGAGTGGGCACTCGAAGGTTGAGGTTGCGGGTGGACAACCATACACGGTCTCCGACCTGGTAGGAAGGAGCAGGCGCTCGTCTGCGATCAGCCTGGAGTCTCTGGCGCTGCGCAGAGACCTCAAGGGACTTCTGGATCTGTACCCAAGAAGCACGTAGGACGGAAAGGTGATCCTCCACAGCCGGAATATCCTGGGGAGAGAATACCTCCGGTAACACGGCAGGTTGGAACCCATAATTGGCCATGAAGGGAGACGTCCCAGAGGAAGAGTTCACCGCCGTGTTCCTGGCAAACTCAGCCCAAGGCAGGAGGTCAACCCAATTGTCTTGGTGATCGGAGACATAGCAACGAAGGAATTGCTCCGAAGCCTGATTGGATCGTTCTGCGGCCCCATTGGACTGAGGGTGGTAGGCCGAGGAGAAGGAGAGATGAATCCCCAACTGGGAGCAAAAGGCGCGCCAGAACCTGGACACAAACTGACTCCCCCGATCCGACACAATCTCCTTAGGCAAACCGTGCAACCGGAAGACCTCCCTGGCAAAAATCGTGGCCAACTCTTGTGCAGAGGGTAACTTCTTGAGAGGAACACAGTGGCACATTTTGGAAAACCGATCCACAATCATGAGAATGACCGTATGGCCTCGGGATGCAGGGAGGTCCACAATGAAATCCATCCCCAGGTGTGACCATGGGCGCTCCCCGGTGGCTATGGGTTGCAGAAGGCCCAACGGAAGGTGCCGAGGGGACTTACTCTGGGCACAAACGGAGCATGCCGCTACATATGCGGCGATGTCGGAACGTAGGGAAGGCCACCAGAACAGACGTGAAACAGCCCAGGACAGCTGATTCTTTCCAGGATGCCCCGCGGTCTTGGAGTTATGGTAGGTTCGCAACAACCGAGTGCGCAACTCCTCAGGCACAAAACATCTGCCGTTGGGTCTCCCAGAGGGAGCACCAGATTGAGCCGCCAAAATCTGCTCACCCAGGGGAGAGGTCAGGCTGGTGCGAATGGCGGCCAGGATCTGATTCGGAGGTATGACCGAAGTCGGAATCGACTCCTCCCTGGACAGCTCGGAGTACTGCCGTGATAAGGCATCCGCCCTGATGTTCTTGGAACCGGGTAGGTAGGAGACCACGTAATTAAAACGTGACAAGAACAGAGCCCATCTGGCCTGACGTGGTGTCAATCTCTTGGCCTCAGAAAGGTAGGTCAGATTCTTGTGGTCCGTCAGGATGAGAACCGGAACCACCGAACCCTCGAGCAAGTGCCTCCATTCTTTAAGGGCCTGCACGATGGCCAATAACTCCCTGTCACCAATCTGATAGTTGCACTCCGCGGAAGACAGTTTCCGGGAGTAAAACCCACAAGGAAGCAGAGGACCCTCTGGTGTTCTACGCTGAGACAGAAGGGCGCCTACTCCCGTCTCAGACGCGTCCACCTCGAGGACAAAGGGCAACCCAGGGTTGGGATGTGACAGAATCGGAGCCGACACAAAGGCGGACTTTAGGGCCTCAAAAGCTCGGATGGCCTCGAGCGGCCAGACCTGGGAATTACTGCCCTTCCTGGTCAGATCCGTGAGAGGCTTGGCCAGCATGGAAAAGTCCCTGATGAACTTCCGATAATAATTGGCGAAGCCCAAAAAGCGCTGCAGGGAACGAAGACCACTGGGCTGGGGCCACTGTAAGACAGCCGAAACCTTCTCAGGATCCATGGAGAACCCCTCAGCGGAAATGATGTAACCTAAGAAGGTTACCTGGGATCGGTGAAATTCGCATTTCTCAAGCTTACCGAACAGCTTGTTCTCTCGTAACCGTTGCAACACTCGCCTGACATCCAGAATGTGGGCCTCCATGGATTCAGAATATACCAAGATGTCATCCAAATAGACTACCACACACTGCTGCAACAGGTCACGGAAAACATCGTTGATGAATTCCTGAAAGACTGCGGGCGCATTGCACAACCCAAAGGGCATAACCAAGGATTCGTAATGACCGGTCCTGGTGTTAAACGCGGTCTTCCACTCATCGCCCGCCTTGATCCTTACCAGGTTATATGCCGCCCTCAGGTCGAGTTTGGTAAAGACCGTGGCCCCTTTAAGGCGATCGAACAGCTCGGAAATCAAGGGTATCGGGTAAGCGTTCTTGATCGTGATGCGATTGAGACCCCTGTAATCGATGCAAGGCCTCAACTCACCGCCCTTCTTTTTCACAAAGAAAAATCCAGCCCCTGCCGGGGACGAAGATTTCCGAATGTGTCCGCGTGAAAGCGCCTCCCTCACGTACTCCTCCATGGCCTCATTCTCCGCTACCGACAGTGGATAGACTTTGCCACGAGGAGGAACGGCACCAGATTGTAACTCTATGGCACAATCGTATGGGCGGTGCGGAGGTAGGGCAACCGCGCGCACCTTATCGAATACATCCCGGTACTCCTCGTATTCATGAGGCAACAGAGAGTCCGAGGAAGTACACAGCAACTTGACAGACCCATGGATGCAACTAGCCCCACACTGCGGTGACCACGAGAGGATCTCGACCGATCTCCAATCGAAAGTCGGATTATGCTTCTGGAGCCAGGGGTACCCCAAGACCACCGAGTAGTGTGGAGACGAAATAACCTGGAGGCAGACCGACTCTCTGTGAACGGCACCAATGGCTATCCCCACTGGAAGGGTCTCATGAGTCACGTGTGGCGGCAGAAGGGGTCTGCCGTCTATCGCCTCAAGAGCCAGTGGGGAACCTCGAGCCTGCAGAGGAATGGAATTGGCGGCAGCGAACACACTATCAATGAACAAACCACCAGCACCAGAGTCCACCAATGCCTGGGTCGTCACCGAGCCCCCGACCCAGGAGAGGACAACAGTGATCAGTGGTTTGTCAACACGGGAAACCGGGGACGAGGAGACTGCACCCAAGATCTGCCCCCGACAGGATCTCAGAGTACGAGCGTTTCCCGGACGGTTCGGACATGCCAACCGAAAATGCCCACCGAGACCACAGTACATGCATCGGCCCTCGCGTCTCCGGAGTGCCCTCTCCCCCTCGGACAGGCGAGCAAACCCCAGCTGCATGGGTTCACCCCCAGACAAGTCATCCCCAGGAGGCGTGGGAGGAGAGGGAGGCACGGGTGGGACAGCAAACGTAGGCACCAATCTGTTAGAAGACCTCCGCAGGTTCTCCTTAAAGGAAGGTCTCTCCCTGAGTCTGGTGTCAATCAAAATCAGGAAAGAAATAAGAGACTCGAGCTCAACTGGTAGGTCCTTAGCTGCAACCTCATCCTTCAAGGCATCCGAGAGACCATGAGAGAAAGCAGCGACCAGAGCCTCATTATTCCAGCCCACCTCTGCTGCCAGGGTACGAAACTCAATGGCGTATTCAGCTACGGATCGTGAACCCTGTCTGATGGACATAAGGAGCTTCGCAGCAGAGGCAGCACGAGCCGGCACATCGAATACCTTCCGAAGAGAAGCAACAAAACCGGAAAACTCGGCAACCACCGGATTGTTGTTCTCCCATAAAGGGCTGGCCCAGGCCAAGGCCTTGTCCGAGAGCAGCGAGATCAAGAAGCCCACCTTTGATCTCTCAGTAGGAAAGGCATGTGGCAGCAACTCGAAATAAATGCCCACCTGGTTAAGGAAACCTCGGCACTGAGTTGGCTCTCCCCCAAAGCGCTGTGGAAGAGGGGCAGAACCGGTCATACCCCGAAACACCGCAGGCGCAACAACAGGTGTCGGGGTAGACTCTGGCGCAACAACCGGAGCGGCAGTAGGAGCGAGCCCAGGAGCGACAACCGACCCATCGGCAACGGGAGCGAAATGAGCCGTGCGTTCAAGCAGGGTTTGCAACGCCACAGCGAACCGACCCAACAGGTGATCCTGCTGATCAAGTCTGGCAACCAGCGTGGGTAGCGAGGATGGCCCTGTACCGTCAGAATTCAGGGCTTGGTCCTAATGTCACGGAACCATGAACCAGACGTACAACAAGAGATAAATGAAAATAAGAAGGCTTTATTGAAAATAAAGCTGTAAAGCAAAAGTCCAAACGGATGGTGAAACCGAGCAGAGTCTTTGCGAAGCCAGAGGTCAGGAACCAGAAGGGTAGTCAGACGAAGCCAGGATCAGGAACCAGCAGGGTAGTCAGACGAAGCCAGGATCAGGAACCAGCAGGGTAGTCAGACGAAGCCAGGATCAGGAACCAGCAGGGTAGTCAGACGAAGCCAGGATCAGGAACCAGAAGCAGCAGCAGTCTTAGAAGCATGTGAACACAAGAGGACCAAGCAAGGAACTGAAGCCACAGACCTCCTATATATATGAGCTAGGCATCCAGCTCCTCCCAGGGGAAGGAGGAGCCGCAGGGTGGAAGGCTACAAGAAACCCAGAAACCAAGATGGCCGCCAGCACATGTCAAACGAAGGAGAGCAGCAAGCAGGTAAGACCATGACAAGGGGTAACAGGATTGTTCCTATTACCCAGTCTGTAACCTCCCCTACTGAACCCTGTTCTACATAAATGCTGTGGAATGATTCTTCCCTATCCTTTCCCTGCACTTATAAATCATTTTTTCACCACAATCAAGTCTTTCCTATCACTGGCCCTAGCGCCTGCAGACGTCTCTCACTGCACTAAGTACACTAGTAAATGGCAGAATCTAACATGGCTGCTGCTATTTATAGGGCTGTGACATCGCATGGCTGGCTGGCTGCTTATTGGCAGCATGCATGGCATTATGGGTGATCCCGCCTTACCAGAGTTCCTTGCTCCATGTCCTCACATGTGCAGCAGCCAATTTAGGAAAATATGCAATTCGTTACCACGAATCGTTATGAAATTCTCCTTCATGGCGAATCGAATTTTTCCGGAAATTCGGAACGAATTCCACTTCGTCAGCTTCGATTCGCTCATCTCTAATTGAGGGTCATGGTGGTCTGATGAGGCCTAATGAAAAATATTTTTTTCTTATTGTCCTCCTCTAAAATCTAGGTGTGTCTTATAGGGCAAAAATACAGTATGTAAGTGATTACAATAAAGGATACATTTATTGGGGAAAACTGTACAATTGAAAGGACACTCTAAGGCCTTTATGGGCTGTCTCTAGCCTGGATACAAGATACATATGGCTGGGCATGGAGGCATAAAGGTTCCTTATTATATCCTGTGGCACATTTGTCCACAGATGTTACAAATGAGCCTGTAGGTCCTGCACACTCGTAGATTGCTGAACTTGGTGTTCCAAACTGGTTCCATAAATGCTGAATTGGCAAAAAATCTACCAACTGGGCATGCAGCCTCCATACTCAAACCTAGCCTTCGTTGGATCCCAAACAGAACCTGGATTTGTTGCTAAAGATGATATGGTTCCAGTCTATAGCAGTCCAGATTTTTTGTTCATAACTCTACTGCAAACAAAGGTGACCGTGGCTGTCTGTCAATGAGAGGACAAGTAATGGGTGCAGTGACACCAAATTTCATTCTGCTAAGCACCTGGAAATGGTTTAGGCAGAGACAGGGGTGTGGAATGAAGGTGCCACCGAAAATATAGGAGCTTTTCATACTTGTCGGCAGAAATAATCCTTTCTACTTGTGATCTGTCTGGGCCATTTCAGACCCTGTTTGCAGTGTATGTGTGCCCTCAAGTAACTACTGCTCCAAACAACTCCCAGCAGCTAGGTGAGAATGGCCTAGATGGTGGGTAATTCGTCAAAACTACCAGCCTGCTTCTCTCAGACCAATTATGAGTACCCTCTCAAAGTCTGTCAACTGGGCAACATGTCTTCGAGTGCATTGTAGAAGCATGGCTAGCAGTCAATAATCTCTCATCAAGAGATACACTACCCAAAAGAAGCCTCTGGGAGCCCTTTTATAGGGCAGTGGGGGAAGCACTTTTGTCACAAGAGCCAGTCTCTAATTTTACGATACCTATAATCGTTTACATATCTGTCTGAGACATGACTGCATGCTGAGTTTTGCAGCAAGGGATGCACCGCTAACGAGGCGATGTGAGGCAATTGCCTCAGTAGTCGTTACATAGGTGAAAGTAGGGGCGGTAGTGATACACAGTGAGGGCTGGGCTTTGGAGCCACCAATATGAAGGGAATCTGCTTGCTGCTGCCACTACATTTGTCAGAACAGCTGATTGGTAGCACTAGCAGAACTTAGCAAACTGCAGAAAGTAATATTGTTGGTGCTGCTGTCAGGCATCAGCGAAATACCAGTGTTCCCTGGGGCAGTTTTCCACTATTGTTGATAGCATTTTGGTCAGGATTCTCTGCTCACACTGCCCGGTTATGTCCATCAGTGTCCTTGGTCTTGCCATGCTGCCCTAACTAACCAGTGACCACCTACTGCAGGGGTGTCCAAACTTTTTTCGAAGAGTGCCAGATTTGATGAAGTGAACATGTGCAAGGACCGATCAATTTGCCTGACATTCTTTAAACCATTAAAATTAAATGCAAATTAACATTTTCATTTGACTCACAGGCTCTTGTAAAAAAATCGCTGTCGTGACATTAAAACAGCTTCAAGTTGCTTAAACTTTTCACTGCGGTCACGCCCTGTTAGCTTGTCGTATGTTCTATGTCTCGACTGGTAGTGTCCCTTGACATTAAATCTCTTATAAACAGCCACAGTCTCTTGGCATATCAGACAAACACAGTGTTTCCATATTTCAGTTAAAAAATATTCCACTTTCCACCTGTCTGGAAGCGGCGTCCCTCAATTGTCAATTTTTTGTTTCTTATTTGTAGTTGCCATTATAAAAATTGACCAGAAGGGGAGAAGTTATGTAGAGAGTACTAGGAGCACAATCAGATAATTAAATTATAGCACAGTGACGGACAGTGAGGGGTTAATGAAGGGTATGACAGCTTGCTACCACAGATTCCTATTATGCTCCCTTGTCTGCTTTATTATACAATTATCCTGAGTTCACAGCCCTGCCTGGCTGTCAGCATGTTTTTTTTCTTCAATAGGCTCAAAAGCACTTATGGTCGCCCTTTTGGCTGTGTGTGGAGGTACAGGGAGAAGGAAAGGTCAAATATAGATCTTATGCCCCCCTTCCCCCCTAATGAGTTCCCGAGCGCTGCTCAGGACCTGGGATCTCTCTCAGCGGGACTTGATGTTATCAACCGGCGCAGGGAGAAGAAAAGCCCACATGTATATCTTACAGCCGCCCCCAGTGAGTCCCCGGGCACTACTAAGCAGTGCTCGTAGACTCACTCCGGGGGCTGTAAGATCTATATTTGGCCAACTTAGCTGTGGGGCCTTATCAGTCTGGAACGCGGGCCGCAATTGGCCCGTAGGCTGGACTTTGGACATGCCTGACCTACTGCTTTTAATCTCTAGTCCAGGTTCCTGGTGCATACATTTCTGCCTGTTGGTGTAGTTCATCTGTGTCTTCATCATACGTATTAGGTCTGTTTAGGGTTTTTCATCTGGCAGAATGCTAAAAAGCAGAGTGAACCCTGTGTAAAGTGTTTTACCGCCTTCATGACCTCTGGCCTACATGGTTAAAGGGCATCTGCCAGCTGATTTGTACCTATGACACTAGCTGACTTGTCACATGCGCGCTTGGCAGCTGAAGGCATTTGTGTTAGTCCCATGTTCATATGTGTCCACATTGCTGAGTAAAATGATGTTTTAATATATGCAAATAAGCCTCTAGGGGTGTTACTGTTACAGAGAGAGCAGAGCCTCTAGGTGTAACTGCTACGCCCTCTGCACTTTGACAGGGCCAGGCATAATTTTTCCCAGCCAAAAGGGCACATATGAACATGAGACCAACACAGATGCCTTCAGATGCCAAGCACGCGTACAAAAGGTCATCCAGTTTCATAGATACAGATCTGCTGACAGATGCTCTTGAAGCACGGCACCCACTTAGATGCTGAGCAGGTGCTGTAGCCGTCAGACACCTGCTTTTTACTGAGCAGACACCCAAAGGCAATATCTGAATATTTAACCCCTCAGATTCCATGGCCATTTGCAACCACAGGATCTGAGTAGTCTTTCCCTGGGAACTAAGACTGAAGGAACCGTTAGGTTGAAGGAACCAAGGCCTACCACATCTATGTTCCTATGGAGTCCTGTCTGTGGCAGATAGGAACACAGTGAATCTCCCAGTAGGCTGCAACATTAAATGATTAAGAGAAATGATGAGATGATAGCATGTGAAGGTAAAACAATATAAAAATTACAAAATAAAGAGCATTAGTCTTGGCCATATCTCAAAATGGCCAAACTATTATGGAGGGCTTTGCTACTATTGAGTGTGCTATATGTGGCACTATTACTATTGAGAGCAGTCTAGGAGTAGAGATGGCCTTCCGGTTTGCCCGGGGGTCATTTCGCGGCAAACTTTGCGCATTCGCGATTCGCCGAACATGCGAAACATATGGTGATGTCCACCGACGCCATATTCATTTGCATTGCATCGAACTTTGACCCATGACACATCCATCAGGTAGGACAGGACAGCCAATTGAGATGTTGCAGTACATGGACACACCCCCACCCTATAAAAGAATCCGATTTGGCAGCCATTTTACATTCTATGCTTTGCCAGTGTAGGGAGAGGTTGCTTTTTGGAGCAGGGACAGGATGTTAGGGACACCAAATGCTAGCTAATAGGGCCACAAAAGTCCTTTTAAGGACTGGTATATGTGTGCTATAGATAGGTGTGATATACTGAGGGGTGTAATATACTTATAATATACTTTATAACATAGAAAGTATATTGTAGTGCATATGTATTGTGCAGCAGTTGTGTGCGGTTCTGATGCGATACCGTAGCTATATAGGAGGACAAACGCTATTGGAACTAATGTGATATACCTGTTGCCCCCCCAAAAAATTATTAAGTGGTGTGATATACCTTCTTCCACAAAATACTGATTGAGGGCTGCGATATACTTATTGTCTAAAATAAACAGGGTGGTATGATATAACTGTTGTGGCAAAAAAAATAATTGAGGGGTGTGATATACCTGCTTCCACAAAATACTGATTAAGGGGTTCGATATACCTGCTTCCACCAAATATTGATTGAGGGGTGCGATATACCTGCTTCCATCAAATATTGATTGAGGCCTACTGTGGCGAAACCAACCTCGCCACTGGGTTTTGGAGAGGCCTGTTTACCAGCCTCTTGCCCTACGACTATGGCCCCGGGACATATTACCCTTCAAGAACAGTGTAACAGAACTATGCTGCATGTCTGGACTGTTAATAGGACCGAACGCGGTCAGCGGTGTATACTAAAGATTCTGTGGAACTAAAATCGGATGCGCAAATACACGAACACCGCTGACCCTTACCTTCTTCCATACGGAACTTTCAGCTCCAGAGACTAAGTCCCGTTCGAAGATGGGACTTAGTCGTTTTTCTGCATGAAATTGACCGACCGCACAGCCCAAATCTATGGAACTGTTTTGGGCAGGAAATTGTGCTTGCGGATGGTCATGAAGGACTTCCATATTTGTGTGATTTTTGGAAGTGGTTATATTTGATGTATGCTGAGTTTAAATATGTACTTTTTATGGAGATGGAATGTATGGTTTTAAAGTTATAGAGTATGTTTAAAAACTGTATTTTTACTGTCTGTGATAGTTATGTTAATCCATAATTATATCACAGACAGAAGGGAGGATTTTGTGTGTTTGGGTGGGGATTCCTGTCCTGTTGTCTCTCTGTGTGTATTGGCGATGTCCTTTGTCCTGAGAGATAATTGAATTACTTCTCGGTTGTCTCCAGGACAGAGGATATTGTGTATTCGTCTGTCTGTGATGATTGCATCAACCCAGTGTGAGGTAATTCTATCACGGACAGAGGGGAGGATTTTGTGTGGGAGTGTCTGAGTGTATTTTACGTGGTTATTGGCTGTTTTTACAAAACCCTGGGGTGGTAACTTTGTTGGAAGATGTGTATAAAATGCTTGTGTGTTAAAATAAAGCGAGTTCCTGTTTTATACCTTCATGAAGTCTTGGCTCATGTTTGGCTCATGGGATAACTACACTCTTGGGGATTGCTATATCATAATACTCCCCTGAGTATAAGCTCTTGTAAGAGCTTGCTCCTGGTTCCTGTCTCTGGATTTAGGAGAGGTTCACCCACTGGAGCCTTGTCGTAGGTCCAGGTTGGGTAGGAGACGGCGAGACCTCCACCAAGCTTCGGTGGTTCGTGGGGTCTGCAGTGCTGACGGTGTCAAGTGGAGTGCTTGGAGTCCTCTGGAAGCACTAGGAGCATTTATCGACGGAGGTACCCGGTCGGGGTGCTAGGCATTCCGTTACACCTACGATATACCTACTTGCAAAAAATACTAATTAAGGGGTTCGATATACCTGTTTACACCAAATATTGATTGAGGCCTGCGATATACCTGCTTCCACAAAATACTAATTAAGGGGTTTGATATACCTGCTTCCACAAAATACTGATTGAGGGCTGCGATATACCTGCTTCCACAAAATACTGATTAAGGGGTTTGATATACCTGCTTCCACCAAATATTGATTGAGGCTTGCGATATACCTGCTTTCACAAAATACTGATTAAGGGGTTTGATATAGCTGTTTCCACCAAATATTGATTGATGCCTATGATATACCTGCTTCCACAAAATACTGATTTAGGCTACTTTCACACTACTTTCCCACCCAGCGGTCTGACGATAGTACCCAGATCAGCCCAAGGAGGGAAGTCCCCGCTGTTGCTGCCTACTCCGAGATCTCAAATGTCAGTGGTGGTGAAGGTGATGACGTGTCGATGGACATCACGTGGGTGCCCACAAGTGAGGAAGAGGAGGGTAGTTCAGAGGGAGAGACGGAGCAGCAGAGAGGGAAGAGAAGGAGGAGAAGCAAGCAGAGCTTGCAGGGCACAGTAGGCAAAAAGCAAACTGCAAATTTATCTCGAGCGAGCCATCCACCAGGCACAGTCACTTCTGGCGCTTTCAGGATGCCGGCACACGGCTCTGCAGTGTGGGATTTTTTTTAACGTGTCAGCTGCTGACAATAGTGTTACTATTTGCAGCCTGTTCTGTCAACGCATAAGTCGCGGTAAGCCCAACACTCACCTAGGGATGACCGCCTTAAGAAGGCACCTGGCCTCCCATCACTGAGTCCAGTGGGAGCAACGCCGTGAGAACCCAAAAAGCCACACTCCTGGCACTCCACGTCCTGCCTCTTCTCCTTCTCCTTCTTCTCTCTCCTCCCATTGGTACTCCACTCCACCTTCCACCATGCCGTCAACACGTTCATCTGGCAGAAGTCAGGCTTCCGTGGCCCAAATGTTCGAGCGTAAAAAGTTGATGACGCAGGATAACCCTCTTGCTCAATGGCTGACCGCTTTATTGTCGGAACTGCTAGCCGGCCAACTACTACCATAAAAACGAGTGGACTCAGAGGCCTTTAGAAAATTTTTGGCCATTGGCACACCGCAATGGAAGGTCCCCAGAAGGAAATATTTCTCCCAGAAGGGCATCCCAGAGCGTTCAGCGGCAAGTGAATATATCTCTGCCACACAGTGTCGGTTCCAAGATACATCTGACCACAGACACGTGGTCTAGCAAACACTTCTTCTCCTCCTCCTACTGCATCCTCCATCTCCTCCTCGGCTGACTCCTTTTTTTCCACCGCTACCGCCTCTTCCACTATGCTCCCCCCAATATCCCCAGAACCAATTCACTACATCCCCCCAATATCCCCAGAACCTATTTGACGTCCCAGGTGAGCACGTTGCCATGTTGTGCTGCGGCTGATGTGCCTGGAAGCCAAGAGCCACACCGGTCCTGCACTGCTTTCAGCTCTGCGGTCACAGGCAGATCCATGGCTAACTCGACTCAATTTGACAGTTGGTAAAGTGGTGTGCAACAACGGTGCCAATCTGCTGAGCTTGCTGAAACAGGGCAAAATGACGCATGTACCGTGCATGGCACACGTCCTGAACTTAGTCGTGCAGTGATTCATTGCCAAATACCCCGGGGTCCAGGAGGTCTTCTGGCAGGCTAGGAAAATCTCTGGCCATTTTAGAAGATCTTACACGGCCATGGCTAGCCTTGCTGACGTTCAGCGTCGACACCACTTGCCCGTCAGACGTCTGCGGCCATTTGATGAGATCACCAACTGGTCAGTCGCAGCCAGGGAGCCATCAGTGACATTGTAGCTTACACCTTATTTCTGGAGCATGCAATGTGTCATGTCATTGATCAAGCTGTCGAGGAGCAGGAGCAGCATAATGAGGAAGTCGCAATGCTAAATGAATTCCCAGGGTGCCTACTCCATCTGAGTCAAGTAAGCAGGAGTCTGGAGGAGTCAGAGGAGGATGGTGGCTGGGGGGAGGAGGAGCAAGAAGATCAGGGTTTGAGGGGGATTTCAAACTTTTTGCGGATCCCTGGTGTTGCCCGTGGCTGGGGGGAGGAGACCGAGGACGACATTCTCATGGCCGATGAGCAGGAGCCAGGGCACTCCACCGCTTCCAATTTAGTGCAAATGGGGGCCTTTATGCTCCAGTGTTTGAAGAGGGACCCCTGTATAAACAGCATAAAGGGCAAGGACCAATACTCGGTGGCAACGTACTTAGACCCCCAATACAAGCACAAAATGGCGGACATGTTACCAGCATCACAGAGGGCTGGCATAATGCCGCATTTCCAGGTTTTGCTGCGAGAGATGCTGCATTCTGCTGTTGCGGGGGCTGGCAGAGGAATTTCCACCCACAGCGAAACAGGTGCGGGTACCAATCCTACCGCGCCTGCAAGAAGAGAACGGTCGGAAGATGTGTTGGTCACTTTGGATATGACATAATTCTTGCAGCCAACCCATCGACAGCCGCCCTCCGGATTCAGCCTCCGGGAACGCCTAGACCGACAGGTGTCCGACTACATCGGGTTAACGGCTGATGTGGACACTCTGAGAAGGAACCCCTGGACTACTGGGTGTGCAGGCTTGACCTGTTGCCAGAGCTGGCACAATTTGCCATGAAACTTTTGGCTTGCCCGTCGCTGAGTGTCCTGTCCGAAAGGATATTCAGCGCAGCAGGAGGGATCGTGACCGATAAGCGCACTCGCCTAGCTCACGACAGTGTGGACTACCTCACATTTCTAAAAATGAATGAGGCATGGATCTCGGAGGAATTCAACACCTGTGACGACCACAGGTAATTGAATTTCCTCATGCCAGCCCACACATATCCGCCACCACCCAGAACAAAGAATGGTCCTTGTCTTATGTATATACAGCGGCATAAAAGGCCTTTTCTGTCAGGTGAATGCCTAATTTTTGGGGCCTGTACTACAGTGGCCTACAGTATAATTTGTATCCAGTGACTGGCTAATATAACTCCAGCCACATAATCACAAGTTCTTTTCTGTCTGGTAAATGCCTAATTTTTGGGGCCTGTACTCCAGTGGCCTACAGTACAATTTTTATCCAGTGACCGCCTAATGTACCTCCAGCCACATAATCATAAGTTCTTTTCTGTCAGGTTAATGCCTAATATTTGGGGCCTGTACTGACCTACAGTAATTTTTTTAGCCAGTGACCGCCTAATGTACCTCCAGCCACATAATCACAAGTTCTTTAGTTATTTTCTGTCAGGTTAAAGGGGTTGTCCAAGTTATACAATCAGGTCCAAAAATATTGGGACATCGACACAATTCTAACATTTTTGGCTCCTTACACCACCACAATGGATTTGAAATGAAACAAACAAGATGTGCTTTAACTGCAGACTGTCAGCTTTAATTTGAGGGTATTTACATCCAAATCACTTGAACAGTGTAGGAATTTCAACAGTTTGCATATGTGACTCCCTCTTGTTAAGGAACCAAAAGTAATGGGACAGAATAATAATCATAAATCAAACTTTCACTTTTTAATACTTGGTTGCAAATCCTTTGCAGTCAATTACAGCCTGAAGTCTGGAACGCATAGACATCACCAGATGCTGGGTTTCATCCCTGGTGATGCTCTCTCAGGCCTCTACTGCAACTGTCTTCAGTTCCTGCTTGTTCTTGGGGCATTTTCCCTTCAGTTTTGTCTTCAGCAAGTGAAATGCATGCTCAATCGGATTCAGATCAGGTGATTGACTTTTGCATAACATTCCACTTCTTTCCCTTTTGCCATTCCATAACATTCCACTTCTTTCCCTTAAAAAACTCTTTGGTTGTTTTTGCAGTATGCTTTGGGTCATTGTCCATCTGCACTGTGAAGCGCCGTCCAATGAGTTCTAAAGCATTTGGCTGAATATGAGGATATAATATTGGCCGAAACACTTCAGAATTCATCCTGCTGCTTTTGTCAGCAGTCACATCATCAATAAATACAAGAGAACCAGTTCCATTGACAGCCATACATGCCCACGCCATGACACTACCACCACCATGCTTCACTGATGAGGTGGTATTCTTACGATCATGAGCAGTTCCTTTCCTTCTCCATACTCTTCTCTTTCCATCACTCTGGTACACGTTGATCTTGGTCTCATCTGTCCATAGGATGTTGTTCCAGAACTGTGAAGGCTTTTTTAGATGTCGTTTGGCAAATTCTAATCTGGCCTTCCTGTTTTTGAGGCTCACCAATAGTTTACATCTTATGGTGAACCCTCTGTATTCACTCTGGTGAAGTCTTCTCTTGATTGTTGACTTTGACATACATACACCTACCTCCTGGAGAGTGTTCTTGATCTGGCCAACTGTTGTGAAGGGTGTTTTCTTCACCAGGGAAAGAATTCTTGGGTCATCCATCACAGTTGTTTTCCGTCTTCCTTGTCTTTTGGTGTTCCTTCTTTTTAAGAATGTTAAAAACAGTTGTTTTGGCCACGCCTAATGTTTTTGCTATCTCTCTGATGGGTTTGTTGTGTTTTTTCGGCTTAATGATGGCTTGCTTCACTGATAGTGACAGCTCTTTGGATCTCATCTTGAGAGTTGACAGCAACAGATGCAAATAGCACACTTGAAATGAGCTCTGGACCTTTTAACTGCTCATTGTAATTGAGATAATGAGGGAATAACACACACCTGGCCATAGAACAGCTAAGAAGCCAAACTGTTGTAATTCCTACCTCCTGGAGAGTGTTCTTGATCTGGCCAACTGTTGTGAAGGGTGTTTTCTTCACCAGGGAAAGAATTCTTGGGTCATCCATCACAGTTGTTTTCCGTCTTCCTTGTCTTTTGGTGTTCCTTCTTTTTAAGAATGTTAAAAACAGTTGTTTTGGCCACGCCTAATGTTTTTGCTATCTCTCTGATGGGTTTGTTGTGTTTTTTCGGCTTAATGATGGCTTGCTTCACTGATAGTGACAGCTCTTTGGATCTCATCTTGAGAGTTGACAGCAACAGATGCAAATAGCACACTTGAAATGAGCTCTGGACCTTTTAACTGCTCATTGTAATTGAGATAATGAGGGAATAACACACACCTGGCCATAGAACAGCTAAGAAGCCAATTGTCCCATTACTTTTGGTTTCTTAACAAGTGGGAGGCACATATGCAAACTGTTGTAATTCCTACACCGTTCACCTGATTTGGATGTAAATACCCTCAAATTAAAGCTGACGGTCTGCAGTTAAAGCACATCTTGTTCGTTTCATTTCAAATCCATTGTGGTGGTGTATAGAGCCAAAAATGTGTGTCGGTGTCCCAATATTTATGGACCTGACTGTATTTATTGATGACCTATCCTCAGGATCCGGCATTCAGGCTATCGCCTACCGGAACAACGCCACACAGGGCCATAGAGCCCCCCTGACACGCAGCTGCCTGCCACCCACTGAGGGGACATTATCCTAGATGTTTATTTCCTTTCCTATGCGGCTCGATCCGGGTAAGAACCTAGCACATTGCCATATGTTACTGTATATTGTCATATGCCTTTATCAAGCACCATTATGAACCGTCTATTTGTAATATGTCTCATGATGTTATCTAACAAGCAGCTTGCCTACATGTCTACCTAATGTTAACAATGACTACACAGCAGGGGGGTGCATTATGGCGCTTGAATTATAACCATATAGACCCTGCACCTATGGATAGGAAGTACCTTTCTAAGATATACACCTGACTGTTTCTCTATATCAAGTATATCATTGCTCCAGTTCCTAACACAACGCCACGTATACTGCATTTCTCGTATCCTCTCCTTAACTCTACCTACCTATTTGTGAAATCTATCCACCTCTGTACAACATAACGATTAATGAGGATTCATCGCCAACCTGGACTCACACACATCATCTATGTGATCCATTGGATTATTACCCCTCCCTCCTTGTCGCCAGAGGTACCACCGTTGAAAGCGATTCTTTATGGTCCCTTGAAGACAGACTGCGTTCTTCTTAATATGTTATATCGATATTATTATTTTCTTCTTTTGCCCAAATTGTATACCGATATATTTTGTAATGTATGACTATTGCATACTTATTGTGACACCCTTACATGCCTTTCCAGTTGTACTGAAGAAGGCTGTTAGCCGAAAAAAGTTTTTGACTGGAACCGCACAAAATAAAAGCATTTTTGTGAAAACCCAAGTGGAGTACAGGAGTCTAACTATTATATATATCTGGCTTGGGAACCATCTCCTAATACCCACGCAATCTAATTGGAGTACCATCCAACCTTATATTGCCTATCCTCAGGATAGGTCATCAATATTAGATCGGCTGGAGTCCGACACCCGGCACCCCCGCCGATCAGCTGTTTGAAGAGAAGGCGCTCGCCATGCCAGTGCTGCCTCCTCTTCATTGTTTACCTGCTCAACGTTGCATCTGCAGCGGTGAGCAGGTATAATTACACCTAAGCCGTACCATTCATTTCAATGGTGCGGATCGCTTCTACACTTGTATAGGAGCAATCCGTCCCATTGAAATGAATCGACAGCTTGGGTGTAATTACACCTGCTCACCACTGCAGATGCAATGGCGAGCAGGTAAACAATGAAGAGGATGCAGCGCTGGCTCGGAGTGCGCCATCTCTTCAAACAACTGATCGTGTCGGACCCCAGCCGATCTGATATTGATGACCTATCCTGAGGATAGGTCATCAATAAATATAACTTGGACAACCCCTTTAATGCCTAATTTTTGGGGCCTGTACTGGCCTACAGTAAAATTTTTAGCCAGTGACTGCCTAATGTACTCCCTTGGCCTAAAATAAAAAAAAATTAGGCTCCAGCAGGGCACATTTTTGAGAGTTTCCCTTTAAGACGCATAAAAATGGCCACTGATTAAAATACATATTTTTTGTGGTAATCTTTGCCAATGATCCCCCTTTGGTATGTCACTGTCCATGTTTTGGGACTATGTGTGCATTTTTAGTACGTATTTGCTGGCTGCAAATATGACCTGAAGATTTTTCAGGTTCGCCTGCCATTAAAGTCAATGGGGCCCGCCGCGAACGCGCGGTGCGTGAACATTTAATCGCGTTCGCGCGTTCGCGAACCGTCCCAGACGATGTTCGTTTATCACTATATAGGAGCACTGAGGGGACAACTAGATGTATGGAAGTAGAATTTCTGCCTAGTTACTGGGTGTATTAGAGACACAGCGAACACAGTATTGGGGGTATCCAAAATATAAGAGTAATCTAATAACTGCTTCTTAGCATAATTAACATAGCTTCTCAGCGCAATTAATGGTATACCGCCCCCTATGTTGCATGCTATACATGAGGCATTAGTATACATTTTGATCAAAAAGTATCAAAAATGTATACTAATGCCTCATGTATAGCATTCAACAAAGGGGGCAGTATACCATTAATTGCGCTGAGAAGCGATGTTAATTATGCTATCAAGCAGTTATTAGATCAAAGCATAGTATGAGGATGTGCAATTCAGATCCACTCTTATATTTTGGACAGTATTGGGGGTAACAGCAGGATGACGATGTTGAGGCACCAGGAAGAGGAGGATGATTGAAAAGTAAGGAATCTAAGATGTCTGTCTGTCAAACTCGGAGACGAGAGATGGCTGAAAGAAATCATCATGGATGTGGAGAAGATGAGAAAAGGGAACATCTACAAAAGAGTAGACGTCACTGGATGTAAGCTATGTGTTCCTGTATTTTGTGTACCATTGTATGCAATGATTCCAAGTATGTCTATAACAGGGAAGGGGTTAGGTTGAGAATTTGGTATGGGACGGATGGGGTGGAAGGGACGATTTCAATTTTCGCCTAAGGCAGCAGAAAAGCATGGTGCACTCCTGGCAGTCAGACATTTCTATCTGAGTTATATTTTTTTGGTCAATGAGTATATACAGTGGGATGCGAAAGTTTGGGCAACCTTGTTAATCGTCATGATTTTCCTGTATAAATCGTTGGTTGTTACGATAAAAAAATGTCAGTTAAATATATCATATAGGAGACACACACAGTGATATTTGAGAAGTGAAATGAAGTTTATTGGATTTACAGAAAGTGTGCTATAATTGTTTAAACAAAATAAGGCAGGTGCATAAATTTGGGCACCACAAAAAAGAAATGAAATCAATATTTAGTAGATCCTACTTTTGCAGAAATTACAGCCTCTAAACGCTTCCTGTAGGTTCCAATGAGAGTCTGGATTCTGGTTGAAGGTATTTTGGACCATTCCTCTTTACAAAACATCTTTAGTTCATTCAGGTTTGATGGCTTCTGAGCATGGACAGCTCTCTTTAAGTCACACCACAGATTTTCAATTATATTCAGGTCTGGGGACTGAGATGGCCATTCCAGAACGTTGTACTTGTTCCTCTGCATAAATGCCTTAGTGGATTTTGAGCAGTGTTTAGGGTCGTTGTCTTGTTGAAAGATCCAGCCCCGGCGCAGCTTCAGCTTTGTCACTGATTCCTGGACATTGGTCTCCAGAATCTGCTGATACTGAGTGGAATCCATGCGTCCCTCAACTTTGACAAGATTACCAGTCCCTGCACTGGCCACACAGTCCCACAGCATGATGGAACCACCACCATATTTTACTGTAGGTAGCATGTGTTTTTCTTGGAATGCTGTGTTCTTTTTCCTCCATGCATAACGCCCCTTGTTATGGCCAAATAACTCAATTTTAGTTTCATCAGTCCACAGCACCTTATTCCAAAATGAAGCTGGCTTGTCCAAATGTGCTTTAGCCCACCTCAAGCGGCACTTTTTGTGCTGTGGGCAGAGAAAAGGCTTCCTCTGCATCACTCTCGCATACAGCATCTCCTTGTGTAAAGTGCGCCAAATGGTTGAACGATGCACAGTGACTCCATCTGCAGCAAGATGATGTTGTAGGTCTTTGGTGCTGGTCTGTGGGTTGACTCTGACTGTTCTCACCATTCGTCGCTTCTATCTATCCGAGATTTTTCTTGGTCTGCCACTTCGAGCCTTAACTTGAACTGAGCCTGTGGTCTTCCATTTCCTCAATATGTTCCTAACTGTGGAAACAGACAGCTGAAATCTCTGAGACAGCTTTCTGTATCCTTCATCTGCCGTCAGATGTCTTCAGGTCATTTGAGAGTTGTTTTGAGACCCCCATGTTGCTGCTCTTCAGAGAAAATTAAAAAAGGAGGGAAACTTACAATTGACCCCCTTAAATACTCTTTCTCATAATTGGATTCACCTGTGTATGTAGGTCAGCGGTCACTGAGCTTACCAAGCCAATTTGAGTTCCAATAATTAGTTCTAAAGGTTTTGGAATCAATAAAATGACAACAGTGCCCAAATTTATGCACCTGCCTAATTTTGTTGAAACAATTATAGCACACTTTCTGTAAATCCAATAAACTTCATTTCACTTCTCAAATATCCCTGTGTGTGTCTCCTATATGATATATTTAACTGACATTTTCTATCGTAACAACCAACGATTTATACAGGAAAATCATGACGATTAACAAGGTTGCCCAAACTTTCGCATCCCACTGTATATAAATGAATTGCCTCAATTGAATCTTAGATATGTAAAGAGAATATAGGACGGCTCTACCCCTGATTCAGGATGGCAAGGTGCACCAGACCGATGTAGCACCCCAATCACCAAGAGAAGATGAATGGGCACTCTTATAACTGGACCACAGAGTTAGTAAAGCGACACTAATTTAATTAAGATATTGATAACAATAACAATGTATAAAATATCACAAGAATCCAAGTCACTATTAAAAATCAATATCCATACAATAAAATTAAATTCTTAAAACCTAAAAATATGCAGGCCTGTAAAATATGAGAAATAGATGATAAAAAGCAATTCAATCTAATATCAGTCCACTGATGTAACTGAAAAACCAATTTCAATCTTACTGGTAGTAGATTGGATAGGCTACAAAGACCCGGTTTCCCGGTCAATTATATAGGACAAGGTCTGTCCAGGCTCCAGATAAATAGGCAAACTCACTGAACTCGATGATTGCAGCAGTGACTGGTACTGAGTGAATAGTGAAGTATAGAAGTGCTGATACAAACAGTGATAGAAAAAATCTGTAATAAAAAGATCAGTTAATTCTGATAATGAAAAAATGGTTCAAATAAATCGTGTAAGATATAAAATGCTGCAGTGCTCAAATTATTAAGGTATCCAGTCACAGCGGTAAGTCGTATAGTGTCCCTTGATCTCAGGGAGCTCGGCAGTAGTAATAGACACTGAGTCTCACTGGTTGCCGTTTTTCCTGAAAGTGAATCTTTCTGTTAGAATGTAGCAGATATCCTGGAAATTGACCTTGTATTTAAATGTTGCAATCCACAAGGTTCCTGGAGGTGGACCTAGTATTTCATTATTACAGTCCACAAGGTTGCAGTCCGCAAGGTTTTAGTTAAACAGGGTTTTAGTTCAACAACATCAATGCGGTATAGATGCGGTAAAGTTTTTAGCGGCATTAAATATCACACATTCAGCAGTAGTAGTTTGTTACTCACGCTCAGTCCTGGTATTCACTCCGTGGCGTCCCACGTGGTGTAAGTTCAGGGTAAGCTTACCTCTTGGCAGCAGATTTCAATGTTGCCTTACTGCTGAGTGAAGATACTGTGCGGTCCGGTCTGGCAGTTGAGCAGGTCTGGCTGCAAGTGAGAGATCTCTATCTCACCGCAGGTTCACAGTGGATTTCTTCGATTGGAGTGGATATTCCACATGCCTCTCGCAGCACAGGTGGTTGAGTTTCACAAGCTCCGTAGTGTAGCCCGTAGGTTGCCGCACTGTGTCCAGAGGAGCTGCAGTTCCTTTTCCTTGAAAGCGCGTTCTTTATACAGCAAGTGGTATCGAGCTGTTATAATTACAAATTAGCCGATTAATGTCAGGTCCAATGCGTCCACGCCAGACGTGTTTCGAAGGTTAGAGACCTTCTTCCTCAGTGGCTTTAGATGTTGTTGAACTAAAACCTTCCGGACTGCAACCTTGCGGACTGTAATATTGAACTACTAGGTCCACCTCTAGGAACCTTGTGGATTGCAACATTTAAATACAAGGTCGATTTCCAGGATATCTGCTACATTCTAACAGAAAGATTCACTTTCAGGAAAAACGGCAACCAGTGAGACTCAGTGTCTATTACTACTGCCGAGCTCCCTGAGATCAAGGGACACTATACGACTTACCGCTGTGACTGGATACCTTAATAATTTGAGCACTGCAACATTTTATATCTTACACGATTTATTTGCACCATTTCTTCATTATCAGAATTAACTGATCTTTTTATTACTGATTTTTTCTATCACTGTTTGTATCAGCACTTGTATACTTCACTATTCACTCAGTACCAGTCACTGCTGCAATCATCGAGTTCAGTGAGTTTGCCTATTTATCTGGAGCCTGGACAGACCTTGTCCTATATAATTGACCGGGAAACCGGGTCTTTGTAGCCTATCCAATCTACTACCAGTAAGATTGAAATTGGTTTTTCAGTTACATCAGTGGACTGATATTAGATTGAATTGCTTTTTATCATCTATTTCTCATATTTTACAGGCCTGCATTTTTTTAGGTTATAAGAATTTTATTTTATTGTATGGATATTGATTTTTAATTGTGACTTGGATTCTTGTGATATTTTATACATTGTTATTGTTATCAATATCTTAATTAAATTAGTGTCGCTTTACTAACTCTGTGGTCCAGTTATAAGAGTGCCCATTCACTTCTTTGTTACAATCTTAGATATGTGTCTTTCCTTGAGGTCTGATTATTTAAACCTTTTTAGTCATTAATATAAAACACTTGTAGCTGTCTGACATCATCAAATGAAGCAGGTTTTATACGAGAATAGTGATGGGCGGGAGGTGCCATATTCGATTTCGCGATATTTCGCAAATATTCAATAGAATATTCGTCTTATATTCGTCGAAATCGAATATTCGTCATTATTCTATTTATCGCAAATAATATACGATTTAATTATTTACGTATTGCAATTTCTCTTTTGACAGTATAAGGCAATGTTCCTATGACTATGGCTAGGCTAATATGTGTATTTTACGAATATTCTATATATAGCTATAACTTATTCGTAAAATACACATATAGACTGTAATTTAGCTAATATAGTGCTATAATATTTTTTTTTTTGTCTAATTTTTTTTGCCTCTTCTGAACTTCAGTTTTGGAAAATATGTACACTATTAAAAAAATTACTATAGCACTATATTAGCTAAATTACAGTCTATATGTGTATTTTACGAATATTCGTAATATTGCTCTAACTTCGTCTTTTAGAATATTACGAGTATTCTAAAAGATGAAGTTATAGCAATAGAGCGAATAAATTCGTTATTTAGAATATTCGTCTTTTTTTTTCCAATGTGTACTGTTATTCCACTTTGGCATACTGCTCCCCGACAAGCGTCCCCGTAATCAAGGGAACGCCTGTGGGTTAGAATATACCATCGGATCTGAGTTTTCACGATCTCAGGGAAAACTCAGATCCCATGGTATTTTCTAACCCCCAGGCGTTCCCATGGCGACGGGGACGCTTGTCGGGGAGGAGTATGCGAACAACTGTACAGATAGGTAAAAAATAATGCCAAAATTCTAAATAACATATATTCACTATATTGCTATGTATTTGTTTTTTAGAATATTGGTCATTTTATTTTCCATATGAAAACATGATTCTACCCTGCTTAAGTTACTTGTGGGCCAATGGCTTATTGACCCACAAGAATAAAGCAGGGAGGAATCATGTTTTCAGATGTTAAAAAATGACGAATATTCGATATTACGAATATATAGCACTATATTCGTAATATTCGCGAATTTACGAAGTTACGATATTCACGATTAATATTCGCTATTCGAATATTCAAGCTCAACACTATACGAGAATAATTAGAAGTTGCATTTCCACAGTATTCTTCTGAATCCATGTCTTGGAGGTGACCCAGCAAAGTCAAGGTGAAGCGTACTCTATGGTCATACAAAAGCAGATAAGTTGCTGAAGTGCTGAATATAAGAAGGTTACTTCATTTCAGTGGGTTCATGCTTACCTGAAAAGTTAATTTTCTGCATGAAAATATGCAGTAATTTGATAAATGATACATTTATTTTATGGAATGAAATTATCAATTAATATTCATGCAAGAAATATGCAGTTTAAAGGGCAAAAAGTTACACCTGAATCGCTTATCTAAATTAGACATTCATAAAGTGGTATCAGTAATCAATTACGGGATGAGAAAAATAGGAAAACATATTATACAGAATGAATTACTGACTATAAAAATGCAGTAAAATAAGTCAACAATATCCAGCCGGCAATTAGAACCAACAGGCAGCACACTTATAAATATTCATTTACACCTAATTATAGAATAAATACATCTTCCAATACACACGGGAATCAACAAACCAGCGATTTAGCTGAGAAGTACAGCGTTATTAATGCATCAAGGACTCAGTTTCTTAAACTACTATTTATCAATAATATTACAATCTCAAAATGAAGAGTTTGATCAAAACTGGTGAAAAAGTTCCAAACTATCTATTGAAAAAAGACAGTCAGTGAATAAAAAAATTGTCTTTTAGGCGTACAATACTGACAGTATGGTGGACAGTTCTGCAATAAAATAAAAATATGCCATATGCTGCACTCATTAAATAAAGAAATTGTTAGTAAGCTTTCCCATAATATCAATTTCATTTTCCATAAATGTCCTATCAGTATGAGTCCAAACAATCTGAGAATGTGGGTTCCTTATTCTTTGTGAAGAGTCCACCATGCATGTGTGCTTATTCTACAAGATATCTTGAGAGATATAAAAACAAGGTTATCAGTGCACTTGGCTATTTCTATATCTTCCACAGAGTTCAATAATTTTTAAAATATCTAGTTCATATTGTAATTGTATTATATGTTTTCTTTTCGGACCTCATTTTTCTCCTATGTTAGGAATATATGGTGGGAAAATTTATTGACTACCACTGGGGAAAATAAGAAAAACACTTATTGGGTCATTTATCAAACTGGTGTAAAGTAGAACTGGCTTAGTTGTTCATAGTAACCAGTCAGATTCCACCTTTCATTTTTGACAACTCCTTTGGAAAACAAAAGGTGGAATCTGATTGGTTTCTCTGTGCAACTAAGCCAGTTCTACTTTACACTAGTTTGATAAATGACCCCATTAGTAGATACAGGAACCCCTATATTGAAACTCATAGTCAACAATAATCATCTGAAGAAATAGGAAAAGGCGGCACTCGCCATACTCATGGAATCTTCTTTTATTAAACCAGGTAGGTTACATATAAACGTGCAGCATAAAGGACAGACTAGCGTACCTCGCACCAGTGGACCATGGCGAAAGGCCGTTTCGTGCGAGACCGCGCTTCCTCAGGCTACTGATGTCAGGACGCACAACCGTCCTATCTTTATACTATCGACGCACCTAAAGAGCCACAATATACTCAAAAGTGAATCGAACATAAAATCATAAAGATACAAGCATTAATCAAACATAATTAATACATGAACCTTATAAAAACACACTGAGGTCTAATCCTGCAAATCGTAACACTTTAGGATTCCCTGCATGTGCAGTTCTGAGATGTTTTATTAAGCAGGGGCAACCCTTCCCTGTATTGATGGAATTAAAATGCTCTCTAAACCTGTCACATAACCTTCTAAACGTCTTCCGAATCTACCGCAACTGCAGTAGACCATATATACTACATATTTGATCTTACATGTTATCAGGTTATTCACTTTATGATTTATGCCCCTGACATTCAAAACTGTCTGTTGACTGTTAAATGAACAATAAGAACAAATAACGCATCTGCGGTTTCCTTTTGGAAATTCCTCAACCAAGTGCGTGGTTCCTCTTCCAAAAAACGGATTCTAACCAATTTATCCCTCAATGTGCAAGTTCTCCTAAAAGTCACTAATGGTCAATCAAGTCCCTCAACATATCATTAGAGATGGCCTTGCGGTTCGCCCGGTGCTCATTTCGCGGCAAAGTTTGCGTGTTCGCGATTCGCCAAACATGCAAACATATGGAGATATTCGTGCCCGCCATATTCTTTTACATTATGATGACACATCCATCAGGTGGTACAGGACAGCCAATTGAGACGTTTTAGCACATGGACGTACCCCCTACCTTATAAATAAACCTTGATCTGGCCGCCATTTTACATTCAGTGTTTTTGCCAGTGTAGGGAGAGGTTGCTGTGTTGAGTAGGGTCAGGCTGTTAGGAACACCAAACGCTAGCTAATAGCTCCACAAAAGTCCTTTTAAGGACTGGTATAGGTGTGCTATCTATATGTGTGATACACAGAGGGGTGCGATATACTTATACTTTTATAATGAGTCAAAAACACATAGATCACCTGGAAGTCAGGGGCCTAGGGACTAGGGGCTTATTAGGGCCATTTTGTATATAGGGTAAGGTTCCGGACGGGGTTGCTCTTATCAGGGCGGGTGGTCTGTGGTGAGGCTATCAGGGCCAGAATAGCACCACCTGTAGGGCAATATCAGGGAAAGTTCTTTGCCCCCCTGTCCTTCAATACCACATCATCATCTAGCCCAGGGATAGATGTTTTTTGCTTTCCCTCAGGGATTCATGGATGTGCACTGGAACCCCCCCGGATTGTGGTAGGACATATGGTTTTTGATTTAGTGCCGCCGAGCACTTGTTATTGCCTTCCACATCTATGCTTTTTGATTAACTTTAATAATTAAATTTATTTTCATTTTGAGGGATATCTTTTCCATTCACACGTCCGCAAAATGGGTCCGCATCCGTTCCGCAATTTTGCGGAACCGGTGCAGACCAATTCATTTTCAATGGGGCCGGAATGTGCTGTCCGCATTTGCAGATCCACACTTCCGCATCCGTGCTTCCGTTTCCGCAAAAAAATAGAACATGTCCTATTCTTGTCCGCAATTGCAGACAAGATTAAGCATTTTCTATTATAGTGCCGGCGATGTGCGGTCGATGTGCGGTCCGCAAATTGCACGGTGCGGATCCGCAAAACACTTACGGACGCGTGAATGGACTCTCATAGTAACATTATTTACCCCTTAAGTACTCAGCCCTATTTCACTTTAAGGACTTGGCCATTTTTTGCTAATCTGACCAGTGTCACTTTAGGTGCTGATAACTTTAAAACGCTTTGACTTATCCAGGCCATTCTGAGATTGTTTTTTCGTCACATATTGTACTTCATGACACTCGTAAAATGAAGTCAAAAAAATTTATTTTTATTTATAAAAAAAATACCAAATTTACCAAAAATTGGTAGAAAATTGCAAATTTCCAAGTTTCAATTTCTCTACTTCTATAATACATAGTAATACCTCCAAAAATAGTTATTACTTTACATTCCCCATATGTCTACTTCATGTTTGGATCATTTTGGGAATGATATTTTATTTTTTGGGGATGTTACAAGGCTTAGAAGTTCAGGTCTGAAGTCACTTTGCGAGGCTTACATAATAGAAACCACCCAAAAATGACCCCATTCTATAAACTACACCCCTCAAGGTATTCAAAACTGATTTTACAAATGTCGTTAACCCTTTAGGTGTTCCACAAGAATTAATGGAAAATAGAGATACAATTTCAAAATTTCACTTTTTTGGCAGATTTTCCATTTTAATAATTTTTTTCCAGTTACAAAGCAAGGGTTAACAGCCAAACCAAACTCAATATTTATGGCCCTGATTCTGTAGTTTACAGAAACACCCCATATGTGGTCGTAAACTGCTGTACGGGCACACGGCAGGGCACAGAAGATAAGGAATGCCATACGGTTTTTGGAAGGCAGGTTTTGCTGGACTGGTTTTTTTGAAACCCCCCTGATGCACCCCTTGAGTAGAAACTCCCAAAAAGTGACCCCATTTTAGAAACTACGGGATAGGGTGGCAGTATTGCTGGTACTAGTTTAGGGTGCATATGATTTTTGGTTGCTCTATATTACACTTTTTGTGAGGCAAGGTAACAAGAAATAGCTGTTTTGGCACAGTTTTTATTTTTTGTTATTAACAACATTCGTCTGACAGGTTAGATCATGTGATATTTTTATAGACCACGTTGTCACGGACGCTGCGATACCTAATATGTATACTTTCTTTTTATTCATGTAAGTTTTACACAATGATTTAATTTTTGAAGCAAAAAAAAAACATGTTTTAGTGTCTCTATAGTCTGAGAGCCATAATTGTTTCAGTTTTTGGGCGATTACCTTGGGTAGGGTATGATTTTTGCGGGATGAGATGACTGTTTTATTGGCACTATTTTGGGGTGCGTGTGACTTTTTGATCGCTTGCTATTCCACTTTTTGTGATGTAAGGTGACAAAATGGTTCATTTAGCACAGTTTTTATTTTTAATTTTTTACGGTGTTCATCTGAGGGGTTAGATTATGTGATATTTTTATAGAGCCGGTCGATACGGACGCGGCAATACCTAATATGTATACTTTTTTTTTATTTATGTAAGTTTTACACAATAACCGCTTTTTTAAAACAAAAAAAATGATGTTTCAGTGTCTCCATATTCTGAGCCATAGTTTTTTTATTTTTTGTGCGATTGTCTCAGGTAGGGGCTCATTTTTTTCAGGGATAAGGTGACGGTTAGATTGGTACTATTTTGGTGGGCAAACGCCTTTTTGATCGCTTGCTGTTGTACTTTTTGTGATGTAAGGTGACAAAAAAATGGTTTATTTAGCACAGTTTTAATTTTTTATTTTTTACGGTGTTCATCTGAGGGGTTAGGTCATGTGATATGTTTATAGAGCCGGTCGATACGGACACAGCAATACCTAATATATATACTTTTTTTTCCCCCCTATTTTTTACCATTTTTTTTTTACTTTATTCTGGAAAATTACGTTTTGGTTTATTTTTACTTGAAACTTTTAATTTTTTGGGGGGAAAACTTAATTTTTTCAACTTTTTTTTCACTTTATTTTTTGTCCCACTTTGGGACTTGAACTATTGGGGGTCTAATCCCCTTTACAATGCATTCCAATACTTCTGTATTGGAATGCATTGGCTGTATGAGTAATACTGTGTGTATTACTCATACAGCTTCCAGCCTGTGAGATCCAGGGGGCTGGATCTCACAGGAACGTCACAGGAAGGCAGCTGCCATGCCTCAGGAAGGCATTGCGCTGCCTTCCATGACATCGGGTCCCCCCTACAGCCGCATGGGGACCCGATGGCACCGCCGCCCGTCGGATAAGGTAAAACCGCAAACCGCAGGTCTGAATTTACCTGCGGTTTGCGGCGATCGCCGATGCCGTGTGGGGGGGGGGGGCATTGTGACATGATGCCCGCTGAATGATTTCAGCGGACATCCTGTTGCAATTAACCCCCGCCGCAATGCCGTTTTAAAGTTAGGACGTAACGGTACGTCCTGGGTCCTTAAGGACTCTTGTTAAAGGTTACGTTTTATCTTTATGTATTTTTCAAAGGATTGCCTTCCTTGTACAATGTTATAATATACACTGCTCAAAAAAATAAAGGGAACACAATAATAACACATCCTAGATCTGAATTAATTAAATATTCTTCAGAAATACTTTGTTCTTTACATAGTTGAATGTGCTGACAACAAAATCACACAAAAATTTAAAAATGGAAATCAAAATTTTCAACCCATGGAGGTCTGGGTTTGGAGTCACACTCAAAATTAAAGTGGAAAAACACACTACAGGCTGATCCAACTTTGATGTAATGTCCTTAAAACAAGTCAAAATGAGGCTCAGTAGTGTGTGTGGCCTCCACGTGCCTGTATGACCTCCCTACAACGCCTGTGCATGCTCCTGATGAGGTGGCGGATGGTCTCCTGAGGGATCTCCTCCCAGACCTGAACTAAAGCATCTGCCAACTCCTGGACAGTCTGTGGTGCAACGTGACGTTGGTGGATAGAGCGAGACATGATGTCCCAGATGTGCTCAATTGGATTCAGGTCTGGGGAACGGGCGGGCCAGTCCATAGCATCAATGCCTTCGTCTTGCAGAAACTGCTGACACACTCCAGCCACAGGAGGTCTAGCATTGTCTTGCATTAGGAGGAACCCAGGGCTAGCCGCACCAGCATATGGTCTCACAAGGGGTCTGAGGATCTCATCTCCGTACCTAATGGCAGTCAGGCTACCTCTGGTGAGCACATGGAGGGCTGTGTGGCCCTCCAAAGAAATGCCACCCCACACCATTACTGACACAATGGCTAACCGGTCATGCTGGAGGATGTTGCAGGCAGCAGAACGTTCTCCACGGCGTCTCCAGACTCTGTCACGTCTGTCACATGTGCTCAGTGTGAACCTGCTTTCATCTGTGAAGAGCACAGGGCGCCAGTGGCGAATTTGCCAATCTTGGTGTTCTCTGGCAAATGCCAAACGTCCTGCACGGTGTTGGGCTGTAAGCACAACCCCCACCTGTGGACGTCGGGCCCTCATATCACTCTCATGGAGTCTCTTTCTGACCGTTTGAGCAGACACATGCACATTTGTGGCCTGCTGGAGGTCATTTTGCAGGGCTCTGGCAGTGTTCCTCCTGTTCCTCCTTGCACAAAGGCGGAGGTAGCGGTCCTGCTGCTGGGTTGTTGGCCTCCTCCATGTCTCCTGATGTACTGGCCTGTCTCCTGGTAGCGCCTCCATGCTCTGGACACTACGCTGACAGACACAGCAAACCTTCTTGCCACAGCTCGCATTGATGTGCCATCCTGGATAAGCTGCACTACCTGAGCCACTTGTGTGGGTTGTAGACTCCGTCTCATGCTACCACTAAAGTGAAAGCACCGCCAGCATTCAAAAGTGACCAAAACATCAGCCAGGAAGCATAGGAACTGAGAAGTGGTCTGTGGTTACCACCTGCAGAACCACTCCTTTATTGGGGGGTCTTGCTAATTGCCTATAATTTCCACCTGTTGTCTATCCCATTTGCACAACAGCATGTGAAATTGATTGTCACTCAGTGTTGCTTCCTAAGTGGACAGTTTGATTTCACAGAAGTGTGATTGACTTGGAGTTACATTGTGTTGTTTAAGTGTTCCCTTTATTTTTTTGAGCAGTGTACTTTCTATGTTAGAAAGTATATTATAGTGCATTTGTATTGTGAGGCAGTTGTGTGCGGTTTTGCTGCGATACTGCAGGTATATAGAGGGACAAGCGTTATTGGAACAAATAATTTCTACTGGTGTGATTACACCAGTCGCCCCCCAAAAAAACTGATTGAAGCGGGGTGTTACATACCAATATGCTTTCTTTATAGTGCATTTAGGTACTGTATAGTGCATTTGCGCATGCGCGTACGCGAAAATTATATTGCTGATATTTCGCATTGAAAAAAATAATGAATGGAGATCGCTAATTCGAATAATACATCTGGTATGTCACTATCCATGTTGTGGGACTATTTGTGCACTTCTAGTAATTATTTCTTGGCTGGAAATATGAGCTGAATGTTTTTCAGGTTCGCCTGACATTAAAATGAATGTGACCCGCCGCAAACTTGCCGTTCGCGAACATTTGATCGTGTTCGCGTTTGTGAACCGTCCCAGTAGATGTTCGGCCATCACTACATATCATCTCTCAATAGGATCTCCCTATTTTCCCTGATATTTTATTATATCTGCCATCGGGCTGAACTTAAAAGAGAATGGACAGCATTTGGGTTTATTTGGTTTAATGCTGTCTCCACTCGAGAGTAAAGCTCCCTGTGGCATTTTAGAGGCTCTCATCATAGGCTCATTCAGCATTCCTATGGTTGAGAAGGATTAAGAAGGATCAACACTAGAAATGAAGGTTTCAGGAGTACTTGCACATTGAGGGATAAATTGGTTAAAAGCTGTTTTTTGGAAGAGGAATTTTGTACCAAGAGGAAACCGCAGATGCAGTAATTGTTCTCATTGTTCATGTAACAGTCAACAGACAGTTTTGAATGTCGGGGGCATAAATAATAAAGTGAATAACCTGATAACATGTAAGAGCAAATATGTAGTATATATGGTCTACTGCATTTGCGGTAGATTCTATATAGGGAAGACGATTAGAAGTTTATGTGAAAGGTTTAGAGAGCTTTTTAATTCCATTAATATAGGGAAGGGTTAATAGAACATATCAGAACTGCACATGCAGGAAATCAAAAAGTGTTGAGATTTGCAGGATTAGAGTTAGTCCCATGGCAACTGAAATGGGGCGATAGACATCACACCTTACTAAGGAGAGAGGCTAAGTGGATCATGCTCTCTGATGCTCTGGGCCTGTTGGGCTTGAATAAGAAAATAAGAAAAATGACCTGTGTTTTTATAAGGTTCATGTATTATATATGTGTGATTAATGCTTGTATCTTTATGATTTTATGTTCGATTCACTTTTGGAATATATTGTGGCTCTTTAAAGGGAACCTGTCATCAACTTTATGCTGAGCTCACTGAGGGCAGCATAAATTAGTGACAGAAATGCTGATTTCAGCGGTGTGTCACTCAGGAGCTAAAAGTCAGTGGTTGCCGAGAACCAGCATCATAATCATTGCAGCACAGACCTTGAAAAGAGTCAAATCTACCTGAGAAGAGTCCTGGTTATACATAATCTCCTGCACTCTCACCCATCTGCTGATGATTGGTAGTCCTCTCCTAGAGAGAAAGGCTAGGTAGAAGACTGTCAGCCATCAGCAGGTGGACAGGAGAGCAGGAATCCATGAATAACCAGGACTCTTCTCAGGTGGCCGGACTCTTTTCCAGGCCCAGTCTGCAATGATTGTGATGTTGGTTCTCGGCAACCACTTACTTTTAACTTTTAAATGAAAGACTGCTGAAATCAACTCATCTGTCTCTACTTTATTCTGCCTTTAGCATGGGCAGCATAAAGTTTATGACATGTTTCCTTTAAGTGCGTCGATAGAATAAAAATAGGGCGGTTATGCATCCTGACGTCAGTGGCCTGAGGAAGCGCAGTCTCGCACGAAACGGCCATCGCCGCGGTCCACTGGTGTCAGGTACGCTAATCCGCCCTTTATGCTGCACGTTTATTTGTAACCTATCTGGTTTAATAAAAGAAGATTCCATGAGTATGGTGAGTGCCGCCTTTTCCTATTTCTTCAGATGATTATTGGGGACTAGTTTTCTCCTTATGGGCTGAGCACCGCCATTGTGGATTTACATGGACTCGGGTCCTTTCATACATTAACCTCGGGGTAGGGGTTAAGTTAATGCCATCTGATCTGTTGCTTGTGACTTGGACTCATAGTCAAGTATACTTTTTAATGCAAGGATTAAAAAAGCATATTGACACTACAGCCAAGATGTATGCCAAGAAGATATAATGTGATGGGACTGGCAGAATATGTCATAAGAAATATCGCAGATACAACCTTGCAAAGCAATGATGCTCTACTTATCTCTGCATAACCCTATAAAGCTATATTCACATCACCTGTAACTTGATCCAGCAGGCTGTTCCGGCAAATAACAGCCTGCCGGAGTTCACTGGATCCGGCATTGCCGGATACTGCTATTTACTGCTGGAACCCATAGACTATAAGGAGATCCGGCGGAGATCTGGCTACTTTCCAACATTAGTGTCACTGTGCCGGGTTTTGGCCAGACAGGAACCATTGTATGTAGCAGTTTTTATCCAGCCAGAACCCAGCACTCATGACAGAAAGCGTCTGGATCCTATTATAGTCTATGGGGTCCCACAGTGAAAAGCAGCATCTGGCAATTCCAGATCTGGTGTACTCCGGCAGGCTGTTCTCTGCCGGAAAAACCTGCCGGATCAGGTTATCGGTGGTGTGAATGTAGCCTCACAGGTTACAAACACAGTAATCCGCTATAAAAGTAACTGATCTGGAACAAGTTTGGAACACATTTAGGCTACTTTCACACTTGCGGCAGACTGATCCGTCAAACAGTTCCGGCGCCGGAATTGGCCACCGGATCCGACAAAACGCATACCGCCGCACAGTTTTACTGCAACGGATCCGTCCTTCCGTCGACTGTTATAAAAGCCGGATCCGTCGTTCAGTTTCCATCAGTCGTCAATTTTCGACGGATCCGTCCGTCGGATCCGTCTAAAAAGCTGATCCGTCTATTCCGTTTGCTTCCGTTTTTAGACGGAAAGACGGATCCGGCGTTTACATTTAGAGATTAAGGATGCTATCTTTTTAAGCAAATATTAAAACTGTCTATAAAAGATAAGAGAAGGTCACAAAAAGATGCAATCTGTTAAAGCAAATACCACAACTGGCTATAAAAGACCAGCGAAGTTCACTTACCACTCAGAAGTTCCTTCAGCAGAGTGCAAAGATGATGCCGGACCATATTCGTTTTGGATTTCAGGCTTTAATTCTGGTTTCACGATGGAGAAGACGTCTTCAAGCCAGGCGACGTAAAACGCGTCGCTATTGGGTGCATCCAATAACCTCTGCAAGAGTAAGAAGGGGAGTTTTTGAAACTCTATTTCCTGAATTGAGGGATTATCCAGAAAAATTCTTTACCTATTTACGGATGACGGTAGAAAGTTTCGGTGATCTTCTGCAACGTGTGTCACCTCACATTCAAAGGCAAGACACCACTTTCCGTCGCTGTGTTTCCCCAGCAGAACGCCTATTGTTGACGATAAGGTAAAGTTTATACTTTATTACATATTATACCAATATTTGGTCTAAATTTTCAAAAGCTGCTGTTTGGTAGTGTGAAGCCATACATTTTTTAATCCAAATTGACTTTTTCTGGGATCACTGTACTTTCTGGGATCACTGTACAAAGTGTTTTGGGCCCAATTGATGCTCATCTATTTTTTTTGTAATTATACATCTTGTTTTGGAAAAGTTTGAATCAATATACTCGTCATTGAAGATTTATGAACTGTGATGAATATTGTTCGCCATGGAGAACAAACATTTATTGTTGAATTTTTTAAAAAATTACATTGGCCACATAAAAAATCTTGACCAAACTAATATATGTAGGGGTGCAATAAAATTGGGTCCAGTTGATATACCTTGTATATTATCTTGTTTATTAATAATTTTTAGACACTTATTTTTTTCTTTTATATTTTAGGTTTTTGGCAAGTGGAGAAAGTTTCAGCTCACTCCATTTTCAATTTCGCCTTGGGATATCAACTGTTTCAATAATTGTAAAGGAGACATGCCGTGTTTTGTGGGAACAACTGCATGATGAATTCATCCCACATCCAACTCGACAGCATTGGAAAGAAATATCTGAAAGATTTTGGGATGTTTGTCAGTTTCCCAACTGCATAGGGGCTGTAGACGGTAAACATATTCGTATTATCAAGCCTCACGGAACCGGATCCGAGTTTTTCAATTATAAGAAATATTTTTCTATAATACTGATGGCCATCGCAGATGCTCAATATCGTTTTGTTGCAGTGGACGTAGGGGCCTATGGACGCGCAAACGATTCAATGGTGTTTAAAAATTCAAATATGGGCCGTAGTCTATATAATGGACAATTCGATTTTCCTCTCCCTCAACCACTGCCAGGTACTGATGGCCCACCCATGCCGTTTGTATTGGTTGGTGATGAGGCATTTCAAATGTGTGGAAATCTAATTAAACCATATTCCAGCCACGGATTAGATTTAAAAAAACGCACATACAACTACCGCTTGACCAGGGCTCGAAGAATGGTAGAATGCACTTTTGGAATTTTGGTCGCAAAATGGAGGATTTTCACTAAACCAATTCACCTGAAGGTTGAATCAGTAGACGAGATTGTCAAGTGTGCTGTGGTGTTACATAACTACCTCCTTCATAAAGAACCACTCAATTTGGAACAGGTGCCCGAGGACAGCGAGATCGCGAGCATTCAAAGTTGTCGACATCGGTCAACTGTAGCGGTTGCACGGATGAGAGACTCGTTTGCAGATTATTTTTGTACTGAAGCTGGAAGGGTGGACTGGCAGGACCAATTTTTATAAACTATTTGGGATTAATTTTCAAATAACCGTTAATTTATGTTTGTTGTCCCGTTGGTTGATGGTTACAGTGTGTTGTATTTGATTTCAATAGCATTTTGGGTTAAATAAATATTTTTTATACGTAATTGTGATTTTATTTTAATATATTGATGTGCTCACGCTGGAGTAGCGACACATACTTGTGTCGCTCCAATCAGTCCTGTTAGGAGACTGTCTGCCCACGCTGGAGGAGCGACAATCTGTTTTGTCGCTACGCCAGTGCTGGGAGATTTTAATTGTCTGGCCTATAAGACACCTAGCTTTACAATCTACCAACGCTGGAGGAGCGACAATCTGTTGTGTCGCTCCGCCAGTGCTGGGAGATAATGTCTGGCCTATAAGACACCTAGCTTTCTTACAATCTACCAACGCTGGAGGAGCGACAATCTGTTGTGTCGCTCCGCCAGTGCTGGGAGATAATGTCTGGCCTATAAGACACCTAGCTTTCTTACAATCTACCAACGCTGGAGGAGCGACAATCTGTTGTGTCGCTCCGCCAGTGCTGGGAGATAATGTCTGGCCTATAAGACACCTAGCTTTCTTACAATCTACCAACGCTGGAGGAGCGACAATCTGTTGTGTCGCTCCGCCAGTGCTGGGAGATAATGTCTGGCCTATAAGACACCTAACTTTCTTACAATCTACCAACGCTGGAGGAGCGACAATCTGTTGTGTCGCTCCGCCAGTGCTGGGAGATAATGTCTGGCCTATAAGACACCTAGCTTTCTTACAATCTACCAACGCTGGAGGAGCGACAATCTGTTGTGTCGCTCCGCCAGTGCTGGGAGATAATGTCTGGCCTATAAGACACCTAGCTTTCTTACCAATCTACCAACGCTGGTGGAGCGACAATCTGTTGTGTCGCTCCGCCAGTGCTGGGAGATAATGTCTGGCCTATAAGACACCTAGCTTTCTTACAATCTACCAACGCTGGAGGAGCGACAATCTGTTGTGTCGCTCCGCCAGTGCTGGGAGATAATGTCTGGCCTATAAGACACCTAGCTTTCTTACCAATCTACCAACGCTGGTGGAGCGACAATCTGTTGTGTCGCTCCGCCAGTGCTGGGAGATAATGTCTGGCCTATAAGACACCTAGCTTTCTTACAATCTACCAACGCTGGAGGAGCGACAATCTGTTGTGTCGCTCCGCCAGTGCTGGGAGATAATGTCTGGCCTATAAGACACCTAGCTTTCTTACCAATCTACCAACGCTGGTGGAGCGACAATCTGTTGTGTCGCTACACCAGTGCTGGGAGATTTTAATTGTCAAAAAATTTAAAATATCTATCTTCGTTTAAAAAAAAAACCAAAAACAGTTATTGGATTTTTTAAACCAAAAAATAACATTTATTATAAATAACAATAAAATAAATAAAAAACAAAGTTACAAATTGAGGAAATGGTGGGGGGTGGAGGGAAGTGATTGGTTTGGGTCCACTCTCTCCTGTTGTTCTTCTGCCACTGTGGACAACAAAGTGCGTGTTGATGCAAGTGGCACAGAGGGAGTGTGAAGACTGGATTGGGCAGGAGAAGGAGTTTCCCGAGCAAGAGTAGAGGGAGTGGTGAAAGAGGAAGGAGCATAGTAAGAAGGAGGAGAAGAAAAGCTTTGAGAAAAGAGCTCGGGGGTTTGGGATGGGGGTGGGTTGTGGGGAGGGGGAGGGGGAGGGGGAGGGTGGGAATGCTGAGCCTGGTGGGGCTGTAAAGTTGGATAGGTGTGGGATGGGGGATAGGTGAAGGATGGGGGATAGGAGTAGGATGGGGGATAGGGCTGGGGTGGGGGAATGGTTGTGGGGCGGTGTGCCAGTTGCCACAAAACGCTGTCCATCTGTCTTCTGGCCTCATACTGCTGGTCGGGTGATAAGCGTTCCAGCGCAGGTAACAACGACACAAGATAGTGATGCATCGGACTCATTTGTGTCGTCAACACCGCCCCCTCCTGAAGACGACGCGAATGATCCTCCACAGATGCAACCCTATTTGTGATCCCCGCCAAGGACTCATACATGAGCCTTGTGAGGTCTTCGTAGTTAGCCTGGCGGCTCCTACCTGACCTCTGGCGACGCATGAGGGCCTCAAAAAGTGGTGCCATGGTTGCCATCGTTACGTCGCCAGAGGGCACAAGTAGGGGAACATGGTGTTCCTGACAAGCAGTAGGAGCAGGGCGAGAGGGACCCGCGGCGGCTTGCTCTTCAGGGACCGCCTCCTGAGGAACTTCGGGCGCAAGAGTGCTGCTTGATGTTCTGTGAAGCAAAGAAAAAAATAAATTTAGAATTTTTAATGGATGGGAGAAACAGTCGGATAGAGGTTTAGCAAAGAGACTTCTGAAACGACATAGGAGGTTGCATTCCAAAAAATAGAGAAACATACTGTACATAAATAGAGGCCATGAATTAAATGATTTTTCAAGGAAGTGTCTATGTACAGTATAGCCTTTTTTTTGGAAAACAACTTCTAATGAAAAAATCTGAAGCACACATTGCTACTCTCTACTACACTAAATACAATGTGAATGTCGAAGACAAAGTGCCAAATGACAGTCTGTCTGGGCCATACACCTAGTTTGAAATTTTTTTTTTTTTGAGACACCAAATACCTTACCTTCGCATCTCAAGGGTCCTTCGTAGGAACCCCAAGGCGGCAGAATAGCGGTATACGTGTCTTGAGGCTCCTCCTGACCCACTCGGGCGCCGAAGTTCCTCATTAAAGGCCTTCTTGTAGCGGTCCCTGATTGAGCGCCACCGAACCATGATCGTGTCTCCTAGAAAGAAATAAATCAAATTAGGATGTATAATTAAAATAAGTGATTTAATCAAAGTTGGTTTACAATTGTACTTTAAACAGCCACAATAAGAAAACAAAAATTTTAAAAAAAAATTAAGTGGCGTTTATAATAAAATTATACTGTAAACCACTTTTGATAAAAAAAATTTTTTACGTGTATGTCTGCTATCTACAAATATATTTATACTTACGGCATTGGCCCTGTTGCCTTTCTCGGAGGTCATCCCAGTTGGGGACAATGGCCGCACAGATCTCGTTCCAGAGGAGCCGTGTAAGATGATGGTCTGCATGGCGGCGGTCGGTGTGGTCCCACAACGGTGTACGTTCCTCCACCATATGGATGAGGAGGTCATTGTCAATATAAAATCTTTCAACGTCCTCCTCATGCCTTCTGGTGGAGGTTTGGGATCCCTAAAAGAAGAAAAAAAAATAGAATAAATATTTTTTGGAATATTTGAAAAAAAAAAAATAGAAAAATTAAAATCATTTACAATACTCACACGACCACGACCGCCACGTGCTCCATGGCGTCCTCTGGAAGATCTTTGATGACCTCTCTCACTGGCAACAGGACGAGATGGCTAAAAAAAATTAATAATAAATAAATAAATAAATATATAAATATATATATATATATATATATATATATATATACTCAACAAATGACGAGGCAGCAATTCCATCTTTTGTTGCCAGGGTGACGAGCCCAAAACTTTTTTCCCAGCAACGTATCGGCCAACTCAATGAGGCCTTTGTCAAGCTTGACAAAGGCCTCATTGAGTAGGCCGAAACATTGCTGCAAAAAATTTTTTGGGGTCATCAACCTGTCACCAAAAGCTGGAAGTGCTGCCTCGTCATTTGTTGAGTACGTATCGTGGGGGAGAAGCCTACCTCTGTGAGGAATTTCAGCCAGTGCACGTGGTCTGATTGTGCTGCTGCGGTATTTGTGATTTTATATATATATATATATATATATATAAAAAAAAATACAGGCATAAAAAATTTTGAAAAATATAAACCAAAAAATAACAAACCGTTTCTCCTCCACCCCCAACTTCCTCCTCCCCTCTTCCTCTGGTTCTGGCTTGAGCAGGAGAACTCTCCTCCATAGAGTCTGACTGATAAACAAAGAAAAATATAATTAATTTAATAATAAAATAAATAAAAAACAAAGTTACAAATTGAGGAAATGGTGGGGGGTGGAGGGAAGTGATTGGTTTGGGTCCACTCTCTCCTGTTGTTCTTCTGCCACTGTGGACAACAAAGTGCGTGTTGATGCAAGTGGCACAGAGGGAGTGTGAAGACTGGATTGGGCAGGAGAAGGAGTTTCCCGAGCAAGAGTAGAGGGAGTGGTGAAAGAGGAAGGAGCATAGTAAGAAGGAGGAGAAGAAAAGCTTTGAGAAAAGAGCTCGGGGGTTTGGGATGGGGGTGGGTTGTGGGGAGGGGGAGGGGGAGGGTGGGAATGCTGAGCCTGGTGGGGCTGTAAAGTTGGATAGGTGTGGGATGGGGGATAGGTGAAGGATGGGGGATAGGAGTAGGATGGGGGATAGGGCTGGGGTGGGGGAATGGTTGTGGGGCGGTGTGCCAGTTGCCACAAAACGCTGTCCATCTGTCTTCTGGCCTCATACTGCTGGTCGGGTGATAAGCGTTCCAGCGCAGGTAACAACGACACAAGATAGTGATGCATCGGACTCATTTGTGTCGTCAACACCGCCCCCTCCTGAAGACGACGCGAATGATCCTCCACAGATGCAACCCTATTTGTGATCCCCGCCAAGGACTCATACATGAGCCTTGTGAGGTCTTCGTAGTTAGCCTGGCGGCTCCTACCTGACCTCTGGCGACGCATGAGGGCCTCAAAAAGTGGTGCCATGGTTGCCATCGTTACGTCGCCAGAGGGCACAAGTAGGGGAACATGGTGTTCCTGACAAGCAGTAGGAGCAGGGCGAGAGGGACCCGCGGCGGCTTGCTCTTCAGGGACCGCCTCCTGAGGAACTTCGGGCGCAAGAGTGCTGCTTGATGTTCTGTGAAGCAAAGAAAAAAATAAATTTAGAATTTTTAATGGATGGGAGAAACAGTCAGATAGAGGTTTAGCAAAGAGACTTCTGAAACGACATAGGAGGTTGCATTCCAAAAAATAGAGAAACATACTGTACATAAATAGAGGCCATGAATTAAATGATTTTTCAAGGAAGTGTCTATGTACAGTATAGCCTTTTTTTTGGAAAACAACTTCTAATGAAAAAATCTGAAGCACACATTGCTACTCTCTACTACACTAAATACAATGTGAATGTCGAAGACAAAGTGCCAAATGACAGTCTGTCTGGGCCATACACCTAGTTTGAAATTTTTTTTTTTTTGAGACACCAAATACCTTACCTTCGCATCTCAAGGGTCCTTCGTAGGAACCCCAAGGCGGCAGAATAGCGGTATACGTGTCTTGAGGCTCCTCCTGACCCACTCGGGCGCCGAAGTTCCTCATTAAAGGCCTTCTTGTAGCGGTCCCTGATTGAGCGCCACCGAACCATGATCGTGTCTCCTAGAAAGAAATAAATCAAATTAGGATGTATAATTAAAATAAGTGATTTAATCAAAGTTGGTTTACAATTGTACTTTAAACAGCCACAATAAGAAAACAAAAATTAAAAAAAAAAATTAAGTGGCGTTTATAATAAAATTATACTGTAAACCACTTTTGATAAAAAAATTTTTTTACGTGTATGTCTGCTATCTACAAATATATTTATACTTACGGCATTGGCCCTGTTGCCTTTCTCGGAGGTCATCCCAGTTGGGGACAATGGCCGCACAGATCTCGTTCCAGAGGAGCCGTGTAAGATGATGGTCTGCATGGCGGCGGTCGGTGTGGTCCCACAACGGTGTACGTTCCTCCACCATATGGATGAGGAGGTCATTGTCAATATAAAATCTTTCAACGTCCTCCTCATGCCTTCTGGTGGAGGTTTGGGATCCCTAAAAGAAGAAAAAAAAATAGAATAAATATTTTTTGGAATATTTGAAAAAAAAAAAATAGAAAAATTAAAATCATTTACAATACTCACACGACCACGACCGCCACGTGCTCCACGGCGTCCTCTGGAAGATCTTTGATGACCTCTCTCACTGGCAACAGGACGAGATGGCTAAAAAAAATTAATAATAAATAAGTAAATAAATATATAAATATATATATATATATATATATATATATATATATACTCAACAAATGACGAGGCAGCAATTCCATCTTTTGTTGCCAGGGTGACGAGCCCAAAACTTTTTTCCCAGCAACGTATCGGCCAACTCAATGAGGCCTTTGTCAAGCTTGACAAAGGCCTCATTGAGTAGGCCGAAACATTGCTGCAAAAAATTTTTTGGGGTCATCAACCTGTCACCAAAAGCTGGAAGTGCTGCCTCGTCATTTGTTGAGTACGTATCGTGGGGGAGAAGCCTACCTCTGTGAGGAATTTCAGCCAGTGCACGTGGTCTGATTGTGCTGCTGCGGTATTTGTGATTTTATATATATATATATATATATATATATATATATATATATAAAAAAAAATACAGGCATAAAAAATTTTGAAAAATATAAACCAAAAAATAACAAACCGTTTCTCCTCCACCCCCAACTTCCTCCTCCCCTCTTCCTCTGGTTCTGGCTTGAGCAGGAGAACTCTCCTCCATAGAGTCTGACTGATAAACAAAGAAAAATATAATTAATTTAATAATAAAAGAAATATACAGTTTGGAATGCTAAGGAACTTTACATACCACATCTTGGAGGTGTCGTGATCGTGGAGGAGAGCTCCCGGCCTCGCTAGCAGAAGAAGATGTGCCTTTAAAAAAAAAAAAAAAAAAAAAAAAAAGGTGAATATTCGAACTTTAATAAACAGACATACCGACGAAAAAAATACTTACTGGTCATATTTTTTTTATGGCTGGCTGGCTGGCTGGCTGGCTGGATGGCTGGCAGGCTGCTGGCTGGCTGGCTATCTGGCTGGCTGGCTGGCTGGCAGGCTGCTGGCTGGCTGGCTATCTGGCTGGCTGTCTGGCTGGCTGTTTGGCTGGCTGGCTGGCTAATTTTTTTTTTTGATCAGTCAAAAAAAAATATTTGACAGGTTGTCATATTGTTGAACAAAAAAATACTACTCCTATTATATTACCTGCAACCCCTATGCCACAGTACATAGGGGTATGCAGTTAATATAAGTACACAGTGGATGCTAGGAGTAGCAGCAGACAGGACTACTACTCCTAACATGCACTGGGTAGTTATATTACCTGCAACCACTATGCCACAGTACATAGGGGTATGCAGTTAATATATGTACACAGTGGATGCTAGGAGTAGCAGCAGACAGGACTACTACTCCTAATATGCACTGGGTAGTTATATTACCTGCAACCACTATGCTACAGTACATAGGGGTATGCAGTTAATATATGTACACAGTGGATGCTAGGAGTAGCAGTAGACAGGACTACTACTCCTAACATGCACTGGGTAGTTATATTACCTGCAACCACTATGCCACAGTACATAGGGGTATGCAGTTAATATAAGTACACAGTGGATGCTAGGAGTAGCAGTAGACAGGACTACTACTCCTAACATGCACTGGGTAGTTATATTACCTGCAACCACTATGCCACAGTACATAGGGGTATGCAGTTAATATAAGCACACAGTGGATGCTAGGAGTAGCAGTAGACAGGACTACTACTCCTAACATGCACTGGGTAGTTATATTACCTGCAACCACTATGCCACAGTACATAGGGGTATGCAGTTAATATAAGTACACAGTGGATGCTAGGAGTAGCAGTAGACAGGACTACTACTCCTAACATGCACTGGGTAGTTATATTACCTGCAACCACTATGCCACAGTACATAGGGGTATGCAGTTAATATAAGTACACAGTGGATGCTAGGAGTAGCAGTAGACAGGACTACTACTCCTAACATGCACTGGGTACTGACAGCTCCTATGTACTTATAGCTCCTATGAATAAGTACATAGGAGCTGTTTATATGAGTTATTTCAGTCATAATACAAGATATACTCACCTTCTATGGCTTGCACCCGACTCCCTCGCAGGCTGGATCCAGACAGGATGGCGCGAAACTTGCTCCTCCTCTATCCGACGCAGGCGCAGACAGGATATCCGGATCAGTCGATGCGTCATTCTCCGGAAGATTTAAAGTCGGATCCGTCCTTAATACAAATCAATGGGACTTAAGGACGGATCCGGCGTTACGGCTAATGATACGGCTTTTGAGACAGAGAAGAAAATTATGCATGCTACGGTTTTTCATTTCGACGGAAACGTCGAAAAGACTGAAGCGGAGCCATCCTGATGCATCCTGAAGGACGGACTCTCCATTCAGAATGCATGGGGATAAAACTGATCAGTTCTTTTCCGGATTTGAGCCCCTAGGACGGAACTCAACGCCGGAAAAGAAAAACGCTAGTGTGAAAGTACCCTTACTATTGATCACGGCTCTCACAGTGGCAGCTCTCTGCAGTATCTGCCTCTCCAATCGATTGGGACCCAACGGGTCTGGGGTGGGATGCAATCCACTTCCAGGCTCAACTTCTCTGGAGGGTGATCTACATGACATGCTCCTCTTTTCTGCTTTCTGTTTGAGAGACATACAGTATAGCACAACAGGATTGTCTTACAAACTTCCTGTACTTCATCAAATCTCTTTCCGGGGAACTTCTCAGGTTTTTTCTCAAGAATTGTTCTCTAGCATAGTTTACAACGACATCTTATAGCTTAAAGGGGTATTCCAGTTATGTAAAGTTATCCCCTGTCCACAGGGGGTCCTACTGTTGAAATCCCCACCAATCACAAGAACAGGGCCTCCATAACTCATGGAGCCCCCTGAAATAAACTGAGCAGCCAGTTAAGCATGCACACGGCTGCTCCTTTTATTTCTATGGGAGTTTTGGAGATAACCAACCAAGTACAGCACTTAGCTATCTCCAGAATTCCCACTGAAATGAATGGAGCGGCTGAGCTCATGCCTAACTAAATCTAATAGTTATCCCCTAACCTAGAAATCCCCTTTAATTCTTTAATTCTAGACTATGAACATACTGCATGTATATGTTAGCAGTGTTCAATATGTATGTAGCACCTAGAAAAGCTGCACTCCCACTGCCTGCCGAGCCTGGCAGAGTTTCTAAGTACTGGGTTTCAGCAAGGAGGTGGAACCAAACTTCAGGAGACATTTGGGGAAATTTAAGGAGTGTGCTCTAGAGAAAGGGCCAGTAACCTCCAGAATTCCAGCTGTTGTGAAACTACAATTCCCAGCATGCATTCTTGCTCAGCTGTTCACAAAACTCCCATAGAAGTAAATGGAGCATGATGGGACTTGTATTTTCACAGCAGCTGGCATGCGGAAGGTTGCTGATCCCTGCGTTAGAGTTCCTGGACTGAAGCAGAGCGAGAGAGAATATAGTGTGGTCTGGACTGAGAGATGGCAGAAACAGGGGTGGCTGCAAACCCAGGAGGAAAAAGCTGGCCCCCAAGTATGAGCTGCTGAATTCAGACAGAAAGAGCTGCACACAGTACTGAGCAGAGCATACCCATAGCTGCCAACTGTCATGAATTTGCTGGGACTGTCCCTGATTTTCAGAGACAGTACCGTTAAATTTGCCCTGTCTCAGACTAAAAGTGGGTGGAGCTAATGCAATGCCCACCTACAAATAGCTGTTTCTGGGTGGGTCTGGGCTTTACCAACTCAAATGTTGGTAAGTATGCATGCCCAGTATGCATGGGCCGGAACCAGGGATGTAGATTTCAATAGAGGAGCAGCATGATCGCAGCACAAGCACTGGATTGCAAACCACAGTGAGCCTAAGTAATCAAATAAGAAGGGCACCTGGTATCTTAAAGAGAATATATACTGGCTTGCATTGTTGTGGTTGGAATAGTGTTTCTAGATACTTCACAATCAGTCAGAGTTTAAAAAATTTTTTACGTTGCAGTCTGGTTGCATCCCTCAAGATATTTGTTGAATTATACAATTTTCTTTAGTAAAGAATTGCCAAATTACACTTCCTGCCTCAAGTGGCGTACCTTTAATGGTGGCAGAACACACAACTGTTATGGGGCCCCAGGGGAAGGAGGGCCCATTACTGAGCTCCTTTCTCTTCACTGCAATTTCATACAACTGCCACTAGGTGGAGCTCAATGCAAAGAAATTATTTCAGTTTCCAGTAAATTGTAACTGCATAAATTCCTATGTCAGGGGTCCCCTTTTTGAGGATTTAGATATATAGTCGTAGCGCCAGTTGCAGTGAAGCAACAAGGGCACAGGGCCCCTTTTAGTGATGTAGTAGATGATACCCAGGTGTAGGAATGCCAGAGTGGTGTAGGTGGCCTACAATGTCCCTTACTGTTGGTGTTGCGCACGTGTAATGGTGCTCCTACCTGGATACGCTGGACCCCAGGCGTTGTAGTCTGAAGCAGAGCTAATAGGGGGAATGGTTAAGGCATTTGAAGAAATGATTGAGTCCAGACCTTGTATATAGTTGAACAGCAACCTTATTTGAATAAATGTTCCGTCAAACAGTTTACAGACTTTGTCTTGGTTTCTAGCAGGCGTTGGAATTAACTGTGGAAGGCAAACTCCTCTCTGCTATGTCAGTTGCTCTCTGGCTCTGCTGTGCTAACAGGCTGGCTATAGAACTCAGATTCTTCCTTAGGCTGTACTTCACTTTCTGTGGTCTGGTCTCTAGCTTTGTCCAGGGAACACGTTACTCCTGGCTTCTGAGGCTTCAGGCTTCTGCCTCCATTTCCAGCTGAGCTGAAGTTACTCCAGCTGGCATAGGCAGGGCTTGTCCAACAGAGATGGATGTCACAGGTAATGGGGAAGGGGAAAACACCAGATACACACAAAAGAAATAGATAACAGTCTAGGCTTTAAAAGCTAAGGAAGAGGGATGGTGACCTCTTAGTAATTCCTAGACCTTTCCCTAACTCCTGCCAGTATTAGCAGATCCTGATGGTGGAAATGCTCATACGCCATATACCTAGGCCCTGCTTAAACTGAGGAGTCCTAAGCTAGGTAGCAGGAGACGAGACAGCTGGTTCTTTCCCAGATGAAGGAACCCACGTCTCCCTGAGGCCTAGAACAAAACACACCAGTGAACAACAAACAGAAAAGGCAACAAGCACTTAGCTTTGCGATGTCTGGAAAAGCAGGAGATCCAAAACAAGCAAGCTCTAGCAACTCGAACAGGAAATATCAATCGCATGGTCATCAGTGTGAGGCAGACCAAAATAGAGCCTCATCACTGATAACAAGCAGAACCTGAGGAAAGGTGAGATCCTGCCAAACAACAACATTCTAAGAGGAAAACAGAGAGACCTGTCAGCCTCATGTGCAGCAAGTCTATCCAATCTTCTCACCTCTGTCACGGGAGGGACCGTGTCAACCGGCTCCTGCTCCCTTCCCCTCTTGGCAGGGGGTAAACTAGAACTCACGCTAACTAACTAGTCTCCTTCCTCACTGCAGCAAATGGGGCACGCCCACCACCCCAAAGAGGGGGGCTAGAATGGAATAGAAATCTCCGTTCTCTGTACCTATAGCTCTGCATTGATGCTGCCACCTGCTGGTGAACCAGGCATATTACACTTGAACACTTACATAATAAGAAATATGAATAAAAATTTTGCAGGATGTGGAAATGAATACATAGGATGACACATGGTTAACCATAGGAGATAGTAGAGGGGCGCAAAAGTGGTAATGCACCTCTGGGGCGTTACAGACACATGCGTATTGTTGCAGTGGACGGGGCTGGGGGGGCTCATGCTAAGTTTTTCTATGGGGCCCTATAAGATCTGTGTACGCCCCTGCCTGCCTCAGTTTTATTGTTGCCGTACACCTGTCACATTTACGTGGTGAACGTACACAGGAAAGTGGTGTGAACGTAGCTTTAGAAACTTATTTATGTCTGTCTAGTCAGATTTGAAAGGTGTCTATTCAAGGGGACATAGGAATAGCAAAATGCAATATATTAATTATTAACCATTAAAGAACCATAAGGAAGAAAAAGGAATCTACCATGAGTAGAAAATTGCTCGCAAAACTTGCACGTCTTTTTTTAAATCCAGTCCTTTGCTCTTTTGTGACATTTAGGTTATGCAGCTTTTTTTCTTAAATATATGGAAAATGCAGCATGAAAATAAACCTAAGCACCCTCGATATGGTCATCTATAAAGCAAAAATCCCAGCATGCGACTGCAATAACTGCATTAAGATTTTATGCAGTGTTTTTGTCGTGTGGTTATGGTGTGTTCTCCGACAACCTCATGCACGCTGCCATATCATAGATCTGTGTTAGAGCCTGCTATGGCGCCATCATTTCCTATGATGTGCCTTTGATAGGGCATGTATGCAATGCAAGAGACAAACCGATGGTAAATGATGCAGTATTTATTGTGGATTATTTTGTCTAAATTGTAGCAGAAGTTGAGGAGGTGATCTGAAAAGTTAGCAGTGTGCAGCTCAAGTCCTACATGCAGCTTCTCTAAAAGTGAGAAGATAGGGGAAGAAAATAGACGGCTTTATAACCTCCTCTATAGAATCTGATCTTGGTTTTCAGAAGAAAAAAGAAAAACTGCATAGCAAACATGCCGTTGACATAAATCTCTTGTAAGAAATTTTGAGAGAGAACATGTCTAAATGCAGTTTTCTGTGAAAATATCTTTAATAACCACATAACATTTTTGAACTTGTAGAATCCAAACCCCAAATGACTGTGTAATTTTGATTATTATAATTGCGTGGTCTGCCTTTGACAATCTCTTTGTTTTGTTTTTCTAATATAATGCTGGAAAATGATTCCAATTATTAGCTAATTATATTAGTGGAGAGCTCCTTGTATTCAGTGATCAGTCTCATTTTGAAATCCCTATTGCTATTACGTGCTGTTGGCTAATGGTTATTGGTGCCTGAAACACACTATAATAATAAGCAGGAAACTGTACACTAAATATACGGATGGATATTGAACCTATAGGTGGTCAATAGTCAGGTCAATGTCTTCTGTAATACATCTTCGTTTTACTCTGTTGGAATCAATATAGGTTAGTCATTGGTATATACCGTGCGTCATTCAATCACAAAGTTCTGCTCACATCGTAAGATTAATTCTAAAAATCCATACATAAACATAAAGTCACATGTAACTGCAGGTAGATGTTATATTATGATAAATATTGGAGTTTTTTTTATATGTTTTGCTTACAATTAGAGATTAGCATTGTTATCAAAAATTTGATTCGGCTGCTTCGCCAAATTTCACAAAGACATTCAATTCGTTCAGAATTAGTTTGTCACGGCGGGTAAAGTGTGAAGATGTAGCTTCTGATCATTTGATTTCATTTCGTATAGTTTTTTTTTTTTTCAAATTTCATTTTAACCCCTTAAGGACACAGCCTTATTTCACCTTAAGGACCAGGCCATTTTCTGCAAATCTGACCAGTGTCACTTTAAGTGGTGATAACTTTAAAACACTTTGACTTATCCAGGCCATTCTGAGATTGTATTTTTCGTCACATATTGTACTTCATGACACTGGTAAAATGAAGTAAAAAAAAATAAAAAATTATTTATAATTAAATACCAAATTTACCAAAAATCTGTAAAATTTGCATATTTCCAAGTTTCAATTTCTCTACTTCGATAATACATAGTAATACCTACAAAAATAGTTATTACTTTACATTCCCCATATGTCTACTTCATGTTTGGATCAATTTGGGAATGATATTTTATTTTTGGGGATGTTACAAGGCTTAGAAGTTTAGAAGCAAAAACCCACTTTTTAGGGACCAGTTCAGGTCTGAAGTCAAAAAAAAGGGGGTCAGTCAGCACATCCCGGGGGTGGTGTGGAGTGGGCCCAGCGTGCATGCTGGTTCATGTCTTCCCTGGATTCAATGGAGGCCATTGTGGCACCGATAATGACAAAAATCCAGGTGGGCCCAGCATGTAAGTGGAACCTATACCTTCTGAATGTATGTTAGCCGCCTTGGCACATAACAGCAGGGGCGGGCTGGGCCGGGGGGCAGGGAGGCAATTGCCCCCCAGGCCGCCCGAAATAAACGGCCACTGGGCCGACCGTCTTAAAAAAAAAAATTATTTTTTTTTTTTTTATTCTTCAGGGCCGCACCGCCGATCATCACCACAGGCGGCGCGGCCCTGGATGTCATTGCGGCCGTGCTGTGTGCTGTGGGGCAGGGGAGGGAGAGGCGTGTCCCTCCCCTGTTCTTCTGATAGGCCGCAGGCACTAATGCCTGCAGCCTATCAGAGGCCGGCTCAGGCAGAGCAATGACGTCATTATCATTGCGACGCCTGAGCCAGCACACAGCAGGGACACAGGCCAGAAGAGGCTGCATCGCTGCTGATGGAGGTAAGTATTAGTGTTGTTTTTTTTTTTCTTCTTTGCAGGGGGCTGGCACTATTGGGGGGGATCTGGCACTATAAGGGGGGCTGGCACTATTGGGGGGGATCTGGCACTATGGGGTGGGATCTGGCACTTTGGGGGAGCTAGCACTATGGGGGGGCACTATAGGGGGAGCTGGCACTATAGGGGGGGCTGGAACTATGGGGGAGCTGGCACTATGGGGGGGCTGGCACTATGGGGGGCTGACACTATGGGGGGCTGTCACTATAAGGGGGCTGGCACTATGGGGGAGGAGCTGGCACTATGGGGGGGCTGGCACTATAGGGGGGCTGGCACTATGGGGGGGATTTGGCACTATGGGGGGATTTGGCACTAAGGTGGGGAATCTGGCACTTTGGGGGAGCTAGCACTATGGGGGGGCACTATAGGGCTGGAACTATGGGGCGGCTGGCACTATGGGGGGCTGGAACTATGGGGGGGGCTGACACTATGGGGGGGGGCTGACACTATGTGGGACTGGCACTATAAGGGGGCTGGCACTATGGGGTAGGAGCTGGCACTATGGGGGGGCTTGCACTATAGGGGAGCTGGCACTATGGGGGGGGGCTGGCACCACGGGGGGGGCTGGCACTATGGGGGAGCTGGCACTATAAGGGGGCTGGCACTATGGGGGGGGCTGACACTATGGGGGGGGCTGGCACTATAAGGGGGCTGGCACTATGGGGGGGCTGGCACTATGGGGGGGGCTGGCACTATGGGGTAGGAGCTGGCACTATGGGGGGGCTTGCACTATAGGGGAGCTGGCACTATGGGGGGGGCTGGCACTATGGGGGGGGCTGGCACCACGGGGGGGGCTGGCACTATAAGGGGGCTGGCACTATGGGTGAAGTGGCACTATGGGGGGGCTGACACTATAAGGGGGCTGGCACTATGGGGGGGGCTGGCACTATGGGGTAGGAGCTGACACTATGGGGGGGCTGGCACTACGGGGGGGCTGGCACTATGGGGGAGCTGGCACTATAAGGGGGCTGGCACTATGGGTGAAGTGGCACTATGGGGGGGCTGACACTATAAAGGGGCTGGCACTATAAGGGGGCTGGCACTATAAGGGGGGTGGCACTATGGGGGGGGGTGGCACTATGGGGTAGGAGCTGGCACTATGGGGGGGCTGGCACTACGGGGGGGGGGCTGGCACTATGGGGGAGCTGGCACTATAAGGGGGCTGGCACTATGGGGGGGCTGCCACTATGGGGGGCCTGGCACTATGGGGGGCTTGTACTATGGGGGGGGAGCTGGCACTATGGGGGCATTTCTTGCTGGCACATTATGGGGGGGCACCATGGGGGAGAGGAGCACTATGGGGGTATCTGGGGGCTCTAAAGGGGCTTTTTTTTTATTATTGGCACATTCTGGGGGGCACTATAGGGGAGAGCAGCACTATGGGGCATCTGGGGTTACTATAGGGGCATTATTTGGGGGCACTATGGGGAAGTGGGGGCTCTAAAGGGGCCTTTTGTATTGGAACATTATGGGGGGCACTATGGCATTTGGTAGCACTAAGGGGGCATTTTTTACTGGCACATTATGGCAGGCACTATAGGGGAGAGCGGCACTATGGGGCATTATTTGGGGGCACTATGGGGGAGTGGAGCACTATTGGGGCATATGGTGGCACTAAGAAGGGAAATTTTTTTACTGGCACATTGTGGGGGAGAGGAGCACTATAGGGGCATCTGCTGGGGGTACTAAGGGGCATTTTTTTACTGGCATATTATGGGGGACACTATGGGGAAGGGGGAGAGGAGCAGTATGAGTGCATTTACTGGGGCACTATATAGGGGTATTTTATACTGGCATACATTATGGGGACATTAGCTCAACTGCGGGCACTAAGCGGGGGTATTTCATGTACTGTCATATTATAGGGAAAATTAGTACTACTAGGGGGTATTATGGGGAGCTTTACTACTACTGGGGGGCTATGAGGAACATGATTACTAGGGCACTATTGGGGCATTATTACTACTAAGTGTGCTCTGGCAGATAATTATTTCTATTGGTGGGATTTTGGGGGGCACTGTTACTTTGGGGGCACCCTAGCACAGTATCAGCTTAGCACAATTATTTTTGGGGGACATTATCTTTATACTATTAGTGTCTGGGCGCAGTTATTTTTTAGAGCACTGTGTGCCAATAATTGTTTAAGGGGGCACTATCTGTGTGGTAGTAGTATTCCCAGGGGTACTGTTTCTGCAGTATAGTATTGGGGGTGGCAGGAAACTAATGTCTGTTTCTCAATCTCTGCAGAGACGGGAGATGGCTGAAAAATCATCATGGCGGTCTGGTCTGAATGGAGAAGATGAGGAAAAAGAACGTCTACAACAAAGGTGACATTGGATGTAAGAGGTATGTGGTGCTATGTAGGAGAGGAGATGCTCCTCCTCCTGCCATTTGCAGAAGGAGGATTCAGAGCTGGGTGAGGATGACGAAAGGGGGCAGCAGGCCACGGGCGGGTGGCAGATGGTGGGGGGGAACCACAAGCCTTAAGCAGGATCAGGGCAGGGAGGAGAGCGGAGGAGCTTCCTGGCTGTAGCTTGTTGTATAAGCAGGCAGTGCAGCCAGGACAGGTCCTCCCCTCTTCGTATGATGTGTAGACAGGCCTCAACTATAGAATGTCAGCTGTACAGTGTGTGTTGGGAGTGGCCTATTAAATGTAGGAGGGGCTTTTAATAATGGGCGGGGCTAAAAATGGGCCACTTGACTGGATTTGCCCCCCAGGACTAAGGCTGCCAGCCCTCCCCTGCATAACAGGTATATAGTGTTAGGAACCCGTCTAACTAGAGATTGCCTTGACGTTCGGCAGACGGGCTCAGATAATTTTGTACAAAATGATTTGCCAAATATCTCTAACTGGCTGGTATAGCATTTGCAATACTGCGGTGCTATGGGATGTGCTGACTGACCCCCTTTTTTTTTACTTCACAGTAAGCTGGAGGCGTGGCTGCCTCTTTAGTCGTGCACTCCTGACCAGCTCGTTTGTCTCACAGGTTGATTTTAATCAATGTTAGTATATAGCTTGGCCCACTCCCCCTCACTCACTGAAACCATATGGCACCAGGAGAGGGATAGTGTGTGGACTCTCATTGCAGTCCTTGGTGACCGTGTGGCGCCGGGGGTGGTGTGGAGTGGGCCCAGCGTGCATGCTGGTTCATGTCTTCCCTGGATTCAATGGAGGCCATTGTGGCACCGATAATGACAAAAATCCAGGTGGGCCCAGCATGTAAGTGGAACCTATACCTTCTGAATGTATGTTAGCCGCCTTGGCACATAACAGGTATATAGTGTTAGGAACCCGTCTAACTAGAGATTGCCTTGACGTTCGGCAGACGGGCTCAGATAATTTTGTACAAAATGATTTGCCAAATATCTCTAACTGGCTGGTATAGCATTTGCAATACTGCGGTGCTATGGGATGTGCTGACTGACCCCCTTTTTTTTCACTTCACAGTAAGCTGGAGGCGTGGCTGCCTCTTTAGTCGTGCACTCCTGACCAGCTCGTTTGTCTCACAGGTTGATTTTAATCAATGTTAGTATATAGCTTGGCCCACTCCCCCTCACTCACTGAAACCATATGGCACCAGGAGAGGGATAGTGTGTGGACTCTCATTGCAGTCCTTGGTGACCGTGTGGCGCCGGGGGTGGTGTGGAGTGGGCCCAGCGTGCATGCTGGTTCATGTCTTCCCTGGATTCAATGGAGGCCATTGTGGCACCGATAATGACAAAAATCCAGGTGGGCCCAGCATGTAAGTGGAACCTATACCTTCTGAATGTATGTTAGCCGCCTTGGCACATAACAGGTATATAGTGTTAGGAACCCGTCTAACTAGAGATTGCCTTGACGTTCGGCAGACGGGCTCAGATAATTTTGTACAAAATGATTTGCCAAATATCTCTAACTGGCTGGTATAGCATTTGCAATACTGCGGTGCTATGGGATGTGCTGACTGACCCCCTTTTTTTTCACTTCACAGTAAGCTGGAGGCGTGGCTGCCTCTTTAGTCGTGCACTCCTGACCAGCTCGTTTGTCTCACAGGTTGATTTTAATCAATGTTAGTATATAGCTTGGCCCACTCCCCCTCACTCACTGAAACCATATGGCACCAGGAGAGGGATAGTGTGTGGACTCTCATTGCAGTCCTTGGTGACCGTGTGGCGCCGGGGGTGGTGTGGAGTGGGCCCAGCGTGCATGCTGGTTCATGTCTTCCCTGGATTCAATGGAGGCCATTGTGGCACCGATAATGACAAAAATCCAGGTGGGCCCAGCATGTAAGTGGAACCTATACCTTCTGAATGTATGTTAGCCGCCTTGGCACATAACAGGTATATAGTGTTAGGAACCCGTCTAACTAGAGATTGCCTTGACGTTCGGCAGACGGGCTCAGATAATTTTGTACAAAATGATTTGCCAAATATCTCTAACTGGCTGGTATAGCATTTGCAATACTGCGGTGCTATGGGATGTGCTGACTGACCCCCTTTTTTTTCACTTCACAGTAAGCTGGAGGCGTGGCTGCCTCTTTAGTCGTGCACTCCTGACCAGCTCGTTTGTCTCACAGGTTGATTTTAATCAATGTTAGTATATAGCTTGGCCCACTCCCCCTCACTCACTGAAACCATATGGCACCAGGAGAGGGATAGTGTGTGGACTCTCATTGCAGTCCTTGGTGACCGTGTGGCGCCGGGGGTGGTGTGGAGTGGGCCCAGCGTGCATGCTGGTTCATGTCTTCCCTGGATTCAATGGAGGCCATTGTGGCACCGATAATGACAAAAATCCAGGTGGGCCCAGCATGTAAGTGGAACCTATACCTTCTGAATGTATGTTAGCCGCCTTGGCACATAACAGGTATATAGTGTTAGGAACCCGTCTAACTAGAGATTGCCTTGACGTTCGGCAGACGGGCTCAGATAATTTTGTACAAAATGATTTGCCAAATATCTCTAACTGGCTGGTATAGCATTTGCAATACTGCGGTGCTATGGGATGTGCTGACTGACCCCCTTTTTTTTCAGGTCTGAAGTCACTTTGTGAGGCTTACATAATAGAAACCACCCAAAAATGACCCCATTCTAGAAACTACACCCCTCAAGGTATTCAAAACTGATTTTACAAACGTCTTTAACCCTTTAGGTGTTTCACAAGAGTTAATGGCAAATGGTGATAAAATTTCAGAATTTAGATTTTTTGGCAAATTTTCCATTTTAATAAATTTTTCCCAGTAACAAAGCAAGGGTTAACAGCCAAACAAAATGCTATATTTATTGACTCGATTCTGTAGTTTTCAAAAACACCCCATATGTGGCCGTAAACTACTGTACTGGCACACAGTAGGGCGCAGAAGGAGAGGTGCGCCGTATGGTTTTTGGAAGGCAGATTTTGCTGGACTGGTTTATTTACACCATGTCCCATTTAAAGCTCCCCTGATGCACCCCTAGAATAGAAACTCCATAAAAGTGACCCCATCTAAGAAACTTCACTCCTCAAGGTATTCAAAACTGATTTTACAAACTTTGTTAACCCTTTAGGTGTTGCACAAGATTTAATGGAAAATAGAGATACAATTTCCAAATTTCACTTTTTTGGCAGATTTTCCATTTTAATATTTTTTTTCCAGTTACAAAGCAAGGGTTAACAGCCAAACAAAACTCATTATTTATGGCCCTGATTCTGTAGTTTACAGAAACACCCCATATGTGGTCGTAAACCGCTGTACGGGCACACGGCAGGGCGCAGAAGGAAAGGCATGCCATACGGTTTTTGGAAGGCAGATTTGTCTGGACTGTTTTTTTTGACACTATGTCCCATTTGAAGCCCTCCTGATGCACCCCTAGAGTATAAAACTCCAAAAAAGTGACCCCATTTTAGAAACTACGGGATAGGGTGGCAGTTTTGTTGGTACTAGTTTAGGGTACATATGATTTTTGGTTGCTCTATATTACACTTTTTGTGAGGCAAGGTAACAAGAAATAGCTTTTTTGGCACCGTTTTTTTTTTTGTTACAACATTCATCTGACAGGTTAGATCATGTGGTATTTTTATAGAGCAGGTTGTCACGGACGCGGCGATACTGAATATGTATACAATTTTTTTATTTATGTAAGTTTTACACAATGATTTCATTTTTGAAACAAAAAAATCATGTTTGAGAGCCATAGTTTTTTCAGTTTTTGGGCGATTATCTTAGGTAGGGTCTCATTTTTTGTGGGATGAGATTACGGTTTGATTGGCACTATTTTGGGGTGCATATGACTTTTTGATCGCTTGCTATTACACTTTTTGTGATGTAAAATGACAAAAAATTGCTTTTTTTACGCAGTTTAAAAAAAATAAAAAATTACGGTGGTCACCTGAGGGGTTAGGTCATGTGATATTTTTATAGAGCCGGTCTATACGGACGCGGCAATACCTAATATGTATACTTTTTTTTATTTATGTACGTTTTACACAATGATTTCATTTTTGAAACCAAAAAAATCATGTTTTAGTGTTTCCATAGTCTAAGAGCCATAGTTTTTTCAGTTTTTGGGCAATTATCTTGGGTAGGGTATGATTTTTGTGGGATGAGATGACGGTTTGATTGGTACTATTTTGGATTACATGCGACTTTTTTGATCACTTTTATTACAATTTTTGGGAAGTAAGGTGGGCAAAATTTCAATTTCCTCATAGTTTTTATTTTTATGGTGTTCACCGTGCGGGGAAAGTAACATGACCATTTTATAGACCAGGTCGTTACGGAAGCGGCGATACCTAATATGTGTAGTGTATTTTATTTTTTAAATTTTTATTCAGTGCTAAAAAAAATTTTTTAATCTTTACTTTTTTTTCTTCATTTTTTTGACCCAGACCCACTTGGTTCTAGAAGATCCAGTGGGTCTGATGTCTGTATAATACAGTACAGTACACTATATAGTGTATTGTACTGTATTTTACTTACACTTTGAACAGATCTATGCCTTTAGCACAGATCTGTTCAGCACCATAGACAGCAGGATGCCTGAGAAGGCGTCCTGTTGCCATGGGAACCTTCCCCGTCTGCTCAGTTGTGGCCACAACTGAGCAGACTGGGAAGGGTAAGGAGGGCGGCTCCCTCCCTCTGTGTCCCCATCCGGTCTGGGGGCTGCAAAGGCACAGCAGCCCCCCGATGAGAGAGGGAGGGAGCTCTCTGACTGTTAACCTTTTCCATACAGCGGTCCGTACGGACCGCGGTATGGAAAGGGTTAAACGGCTGACATCAAAGCACAGATGTCAGCCATTTATACCAGAGTGTCAGCAATGTGCTGACACTCTTGTATAACCACTGGACACCAATGAATATTCAAGAGGAGGCGGGCGGGGGATCGCGATCCCGCCTGCCGCATCGCCCACCTCCCGCACCGCCTGCAACCCCCCCTGCACCACCCGCCGGCATTAAATCATTCAGCGGTGCAGGGGGGGGTGAAAAATCTATATTTTCGGCATATTAAAGTTTTTGATCCCCACAGTCCTGACCGCAGGGATCAGAAACTGCAGAAAGCGCAGCAAACCGCAGGTCTGAATTGACCTGAGGTTTGCTGCGATCGCCGACACGGGGGGGTCACGGGATACCCCCCGCGCATTTAGCCGAGGTGCCTGCTCAATGATTTGAGCAGGCACCTTGTTTCGATCACCGCCCGCCGGGCGGCGGTGATCGGAACAACACATGATGTACCGGTACGTCATGTGTCCTTAAGGACTCGGGAAACATGCCATACCGGTACGTCATGTGTCCTTAAGGGGTTAAGACCTGTGAATGAACGTGAAAGGGACTGAGATTTTTTCAACATATTTTTTATTTTGGGATTCTGACTCGCTGCAGACCTGGGAACTGGGCTCTCCAAGGTATGGGGTAATAGATGAACAACATGTATACATGGAGCACATGCTTTTGCTATGTTCCACTTCCAGCTGTACCCCTTGAGGAAAGACATCAGAAGCTTATTCTACAGAGCGGGGGCACCTCGCCATCAATGTTTTCCCGATCAAGACTCTGACTGCCTTCCCAACTGATGTGTCGCTGTCAGATGATGTTAATTCAATCGGTGATATAACTACCTTCATTCTGGATGTAGTTAGGACTCCAGTTGAAGTGTTGATGTAAAATGTTCTTTATCCTTTGTATATAGATAAGTGCAAAAGAAGGACATTATATCGCTATATATATACTACTTATTATATTTAATAAAATCATATTAACCTTCCTTTGAAGTGTAGCTGTTTCTCTTTAAAGAGTATCCGAACCTGAAGTCTTGCTCTTATCAGCAAAACAACGTGGAATGGCGATCATGCCGCTCCGTCATTGAACCCCCCAGATGACGCTTTCATTGCTGATCGTGGCATCTGACATTAAAATTGAGGCCTTTCAGGGATTAATCAGGGTTAAAAAAAAATACATACTCATCAAATCTCCCGCGGTGATGTGATAAATTCATCATGTCATTACGCTGGCCATATGAGGTGACGTCACTGATTTAACTGATGTCACAGATTTTGCGTGGTTTCTTCAATCAAGATGGCCGCGACGGCTTCTCTGTGAGCAAATGGATGAGGTGAGTATGTATTTTTTTTTTTACCGCCATTACAGGAAAAATAGATTCGGCAATTCGGCTTCATGGTGAATCGAATGTTTCCTGAATTTCAGATCAAAGTCAATTAGTTTGACTTTGATTCGCTCAGCACTACTACTAATCTACGTATTTACAGTTCATATTACGCATGAGGCTACTAGGAAATAATATCTGTTCACTGAAGACAGTTATACATGAGAACTACGTAATTAATTCAGTCCTGCAACCCCTATTAAGAGGACCTATCAGCTGTCCTGACAGTCACAGAAATGGCAACTCTAAACATGACCTATGATAAATACATATAAAACAAGAGCTTAATACATATAAACACCTGTAAGTTAAAAGGGATCTTGCCCTAAGTTGTCTCTCACTGGTTTTGCCTAAAGCAAGACAACCACCCCGACAAGGGAGATCCCATGCTTGAACCTAACTCCCTGTAACCCTAGTTGGTTCCTAGACTAGATAAAGAGTGGTGGACCCAGGGAGCTGGAACCAAGCGGCAGTGAGCAGGTTAGCAAGATTTAAAGCCGAAGGGAATCCGGGGGAACCACTATAAAAATTGCAGGTTGTTTATTTTTACATTTTTAAGCCAAAATGCAAGATAAAAATAACAATGGTTTCATCTATACTTTTTGTTCACTGGTTTTAGTTAAAAACAAAATAAAACATTAAAAAAACCTGCATGAAACAAGTGTATGTGAACTAGGCTTAAAATACTTTACATCTGAGGGTTAATCAAGGGAAACAGGGAATTTTCTAGGAATGCAAATTGATGGCCATCAATGTATGATTGCTGGAGTTCAACATTTGCAACCCCTGTAATCAGCAGAGAGGAGGGTCTCAATTAAAATTCTGTAACAAGGTTCTGTACCTGAAATGTGCCAGTTTTAGTAGTGATGTCTTTTAATGGGACGTTTGGACTCTCTCGGAAACCAGAGCCTGGGTGTGACAGCTACCTCTGCACTCCCAAGCCCTGGGGTGAGGCCCCTTCCAGGGTTAGTACTAATATTTGGGTCTGTAACACATGAATTTAAGAGCTCATTCACACCACCGTGGTTTGGTTCCGCATTCCCGCCGCATTTTTTGCGGCTCGGGTGCAGACCCATTGACTTCAATTGGGCCGCAAAAGATACGAATAGCACTCCGTGTGCTGTCCGCATCCATTGCTCCTTTCCATGGCCCCACAAAAATTATAAAAGTCATGTCCTATTCTATTCCGTTTTGCGGACAAGAATAGGCATTTCTATAAAGGGCTGTCCATTCTATTCCGCAAATTGCGGAAGACACACGGGAGGCATCCGTGTTTTGCAGATCTGCAATTTGCGGACCGTAAAACTCGGCACGGTCGTGTGAACAAGCCCTACCTAGGTCTATTGCACACGACAGTATGGCTTTTTCAGTGATTTGTGGTCCGTTTTTTACAGATCCGTTATTCCGTTTTTTGTTTCCGTTTCTGTTCCATTTTCCCGTTCCGTTGTTCCGTATGCCACATACAGTATACAGTAATTACATAGAAAAAATTAAGCTGGGCATAACATTTTCAATAGATGGTTCCACAAAAACGGAACGGGTACGGAAGACATACGGAATACATTCCGTATGTGTTCCTTTTTTTTGCGAACCCATTAACTTGAACGGAGCCACGGAACGTGATTTGCGGGCAATAATAGGACATGTTTATCTTTAAATGGAACGGAAAAACTGAAATACGGAAACTGAATGCATACGGAGTACATTCCGTTTTTTTTGCGGACTGATTGAAATTAATGGTTATGTATACGGACCTTATACAGACACAAAAAACAGAACGTAAATGGGAACAAAAAAACGTTTGTGTGCAAGAGGCATAAGGGCTCATGCACACGACCGTATGTATTTTCGCAAAAAACGGATCCGCAAAAAATACGGATGATGTCCGTGTGCATTCCTTATTTTGCGGAACGGAACAGCCGGCCCCTAATAGAACAGTACTATCCTTGTCCGTAATGCGGACAAAAATAGGACATATTCTATTTTTTTGCGTAACGGAAATACAAAAACGGAATGCACATGGAGTAGCTTGCATTTTTTTGTGAACCCATTGAAGTGAATGGTTCCACATACGGTCCCCAAAAAAAAAAAACGGAATGGACACGGAAAGAAAATACGTTTGTGTGCATAAACCCTAAGGCCGTTGCCGTATTGTGGCCCACAAACGGCAGGTTGGCAATCCACAGCCGCCGGCCGTGTGCACCACGCATCACGGATGCGGACCAACTCACTTGAATGGGTCAACAATTCCGGAGATGCTGAACGGAGTCACGGGACACTGGAAGCCCTACTGAGTACTTCCGTGGTGTCATATTTTTTTGCGGTGCGGACAGACCACAGACCACGGACCCATTCAAGTTGAATGGGTCCGGTCTGCTGCTCGGATGTTGCCCGTGCATTGGGGACCGCAATTGCGGTCCCCAATGCTTGGACCGGCCGCACGACGGTCATGTGCATGAGGCCTTAGGCCTCATGCACACGACTGTTGTTTTATTCTGTGTCCGTTGCACTGTTTTTCGTGATTTTTTGCGGACCCATTGATTTTCAATGGGTCCGTTGAAAACTCGGCTACTGCACCGTTTGCCATCCGCGTCTGTGATCCGTGGTTCCAGTCCATCAAAAAAATATAACCTGTCCTATTATTTTCGCGGAAAACGGTTCGCGGACCCATTCAAGTCAATGGGACGGCAAAAAAATGCGGAGGGACACAAGATTGTCATCCGCGTCCACGTCCGTTTTTTTCCTATCATTTGCATGGCAAACCTGTCTTAGACTTTTTTTTACATTCCTTTATGTCTGGTGGTCCTCCAAAAATAAAGGAAGACACACGGAAACGGATCACGGAACAACGGAACCCCATTTTGCAGAACGGAACACAACAACGGTCGTGTGCATGAGGTCTAACACTGATGTTCAGTGAGATGGACCAAAAATAAGGAAAAGAACAGACAGCAGGTGGCGCTATACAGAAACTTTATTGAACAGCTCACTGGCTATGCTAAATTTTTAATTACAAGCAACTATAAAAGTATTCAAATCCAGGTGCTGGTTTGAAAAACATAGAATATGTTCTCCGGTTTCCTCCTACACTCCAAAGACATACTGATAGAGAACTTAGATTGTGAGCCCTATTGACCACAGTGTGATGCCAATGTCTGTAAAGTGCTGCACTTTAACTCCACAAAGTGAAAATTCGATTTGCACCAAAGTCTAATTTCCTTGTCCTTACTAAAAGCGAATTGATTTTACCTGAATGACGGTAAAAAAAAAAAAAAAAAAAAAATCATACTTACCTCATCTGTTTGAGTGTGAAGAGCCAGCCGCCGCTATTTAGATTGAAGATCCCACTTGCAATCCCTTGTGCGGTGACATATGATGTCACCACGCAGGCTGACATATAGACAAAGTTGTGGTTTGCAGTCACGTGTTGGTGCTAGTGAAATGACCAGGTGGTCAATTTGCCAAGTAAAGAGAAAAATCGCTGCACTCCAATGTTTATGTTGCAAATAACTATAGTTTATTATCCTTTATAGAGACATCAACACATACTGTATACTCACTTGTTATTTTATCCTAATTTTTATTTTACTTTAGTTTTTGCATGAATTGACCTGGACGTCCAGTCTGATCATTTGTTGTTACTCATTGATTATAGTATATGCAGAGATTTGCTCTGGTAGACAGGACAAGCGGACGCAGTACAGAGGCAACCACAAAGTCTTTAACTTAAACAGTTTAGTGTTTTATTCACACATAAGGAAAAACACAAAGTAACAGTTTGAAGTCTTGGTGTTTGTTCACACCATAAAAAGTCCACAGAACAAAAGCCTTCACCTGGTCAGCAGTTTTTCCACCCGCAGTCCACAGCAGGCTTTAGGGCCTGTTTCCCAGCAGGCGTCTCTCAGCCCTTTAGCACGGCACAAGTTCTCAGTACCAAAACACACAGAGACTGACAGCTCTCCACTGTCAGATGGAGGACAATCCACACCCAGCTGAGACTGCTGGCTGGGTTTTATATAGGCCAATAAAGACCCGGCCTGGAGCGTGGGGAGAAGCCACCCACCCAGCACTTTGGCTACTCCCAGTAAGAGCTGGCCCGGATCGGCTTTACAGCCACACTAACAACAAACAGTGTTAACCAGCACTAGCTGCCACTGACACTTAAGACTACCAGCTCTTACCTCACCGAGGCCAGGAATCTTGGTGACACATACCTTCCATCAATGACGGCGCCTTTCTACATATACTTACCTATAGGCAACACTGCTGAAGAAGGTCCAACAGGGAAGACAAACAACACATAAACAGAAAGGTCAAACAAGCCGCGTCAAAACCAAGAGAGCAGAATAGGTACCGGAGGAGCAAGCAGAGAATCATCAGGACAAGCCAAAGTCAAAACCAGGAGAGCATGCCAGGACCAGATGATGAGACGGACGGGAAATCGGAAGCCAAGCAGGAACAAACAAACCAGGTGAGTATCATGCAGGAAGGACCTCAATTACAGGCAATCTGTGGCCAGCAGATTGCCTGTTTAAATAGAGCACCAGTGGAGTCATGTGACGTGGCCAGCGTCACATGACTCCTGAGTTCCAATACAGCCGAGCGCCAAGTGATCAGCTCGGCGCTCAGCCCCATAGTGGTTACCACGGGGACGGGCGACACCGGACGCGCTGATGACGTGAGCGCGCCTCAGCCGTCCCCGCCTCCTGGAACCACGCACAGAGCGCATCGTGACAGTACCCCCCCTCTTCACGCGGGGCCACCGGACCAAAGGCCCCAGGCGACAGCTTCTCAGGATGTTCCAAATGAAATTTTTTAACAAGTCTGGCTGCATGAACATTCTTAGCTGGCACCCAGGACCTTTCCTCTGGTCCATAGACTTTCCAGTGTACAAGATACTGTAAGGAGTTGCGAACCACAAATTCTTCAGAATTATTAACCAGTACCGGCTGCGGAGCAGGCTGTGAAGGAACAACAAGAGAAATGTTTTTTCAGCAGAGATTTATGGAAGACATCATGGATGTAGAACGAATCGGGTAACCTTAATCTAAATGACACTGGATTGATTACCTCTAGGGTTGAGCGAACCCGAACTGTAAAGTTCGGGTTCGTACCGAACTTTAGGATTTTTGGACCCCGAACCTGAACATTTCTGTAAAAGTTTGGGTTCGGTGTTCAGACGATTTATTGGCGCTTTTTGAAAGGCTGCAGAGCAGCCAATCAACAAGCGTTTAACTGTGTGCCCTTAGAAGCCAGGTGGCTGTGAATGGCCAATGGCATGGCTGTGAATGGCCAAGGCAGCATGTGACCCAGCTTCTATATAAGCTGGAGTCACGTATCGCTGCACGTCACTCTGCTGTGCTTAGTGTAGGGATAGGATGCTGCTGCTGTGAGGGAGAGAATGGGACAGATTCTTTAATCAGAACTCCAATTAAACTCAGCGATCTACATATATTTTGTTGTGTGGGTGCAGTGCACAATCTTTTAACCCTGCCCTGAGCCCAGTGACAGAGAAAAATAACTTTTATCCGTCTGTTAGTTAGGTGGGTGGCGGCGGCGGACATTTTATGCAAGCTTAGTGCACCAGCACTGCATATGTGCTTTTGTGACATTCAAATCCAAGCTTGAAATACTGCAATAATAATCTGGTTTAAAAAAACTCAATTTTTTGGCAATATCCTACATCTGGTGCCTTTGCAGCATTAGTCAGTGTGAAATTTAAGCTAGAAATACAGCTATAATTTTCTGCTGTCATATTCTGAAATACTTCAATAATTTTCTGGCTTAAAAAAAACACACATTTTTGGCAATACCCTCCATCTGGGGCCTCTGCCGCATGAGTCAGTGTGCATTTTAAGTTAGAAATACAGCTACAAAGATGCTGTAATTTTAGAGAGAATGCACTTGGTCAATATTTGACTAGGGTAACCGGTAGCCCACTTGATAATATTTTTATACACTTAGAAACAGCACAGTTTGGAGAGTTGGATAAGAGTTGTTTAATCCTGAGAACTCTGCAGAGGGTTTGGGATAGATTGAAAATGACTCTGCAAGTGTCACATGTGTTTCATTTTTCCCTGCTGTGGGAGAATCAGAACTTACCAGAATTTTTGAAAATATCTGACTACACTTATTGGAGTCGTAGGGGTATCACTAAAGTGGCACATTTGTTTGTCGTAGATCGTTTTAAAGTCTTAGGGGACTTTAATTCCACAAATAGTTCGTTTTTAGATCAATTTATGTATGCACGTTTAAAACATGCATACGAAGCTACACTTAACAAAACATATATGATTACTCAACAACACTTACTTTTCGATATTTTTTTTTTTCACTTAGGGAAAAGGATCAAAATGGCACTGATTTATTCGAAATTACGTGCTTCTCTGTCCACGGTGATTTCTTTTAAAGCTATGCCAAAATGGGAGCGGGAACTGGGAACCCCCACTCTCCCCTGGCCACAGATTTTTGAAAATATAAAAAGGGTAATATCCGCAACCATTTATAGATTGATCCAGTTTAAAATTTTACATAGGTTATATTATACACCGCAAATACAGGCCAAGGTTCCTAATAACAGAGGGCGTGAATTTTGTTGTCGAAAGTGTGGCAGGCCCAAGGCTGGATATATCCATCTTTTATGGGAATGTCGTGTAATAAAGCGGTTTTGGGAGCAGGTATTTATAGCACTTCAGGGGGATTTCCCCCGACCTTGTGTACCGGATATGATTTCTGTGATTTTGGGTCTTTATATACCAAAAAAGCCAAATTCTTCTGTGCATCATTTAATCTGGCTGAAGGGCTGCTTGATTGCAAAGGTTCTGATAGTTAAGAGATGGGGTTCCCCCATACCCCCCGCATTTGAGGAGTGGAGACGGATTATGTCCCAAATAAAGTTGTTTGAGGAGATCGAGAGGCGGAGAAGGCAAGATATGCGATATTCCTCCACTTGTATCAGCGAGGTGGACTGATCACCTCGCTTTGTTTGGTGATGTACGTGGACGGGTATGAGGGGGGAGTATGGTGCTCGGGCTATTCAGCGACAGCAGCCAAGGATAGGGAGGGGGGGGGGGAATATTTGGGGATTAAAGGTACTAGGTTGGAGTCTACAGAGCCGGGTGTACTGTAATGATTTGTGATGATGTTAAAATAATAGTAATATCTTTTTTATATGTGTATGAGTTCACTTTGTGTGTACGTTTCTCGGCTCTGTTTAAATATTTTGTTACCATTATTGAAGAAAAGAAAATATTTATTGGATTAAAAAAAATTTCTGGCTTTGAAAAAACACAAATTTTTGGCAATAACCTTCATCTTGGGCCTCCGCCGCATTAAGCAGTGTGCAATTTAAGCTATAAATACAGCTATAAATTTCTGGGTTTTAAAAAACACCCTTTTTGGGCAAAATACACAATTTTACAGCCCTTGCTGCATCTGCACGTGTGAAATTTAAGCGTTATATACATATTCTACTATTTTAAAAAAACACCCATTTAGGGCAAAAGAAATTTTTTGCAGTGTTTGCTGCATATGTCATTGTGAGATACACCCTTTAGATACTGTTGTTCTATTCTGCTATTAAAAAAACACCATTGTAGGCAAAAATCTTAAATTGCGGCCTAGTCTACATCTGTACGTGTGAGATACACCCTTTAGATACTGTGGCTCTAGTCTGCTATTAGAAAAACACCCATTTAGGGCAAAAAAAATTATTTTGCATTGTTTGCCTAATATGTCATTGTGAGATACACCCTTTACATACTGTTGTTCTATTCTGCAATTAAAAAAACACCCATTTTGGGCAAGATCCTAAATTTGAGAAATATGAGGAGAGCGTCAAATAAGGGACATGGCCCCAGTCGTGGTGCTGCTGGTGCAGCTCCTGTTGCTGGGAGAGGACGTGGTCGATCTGTGCCAGCTACACGCACAAGTGAAACACCTTCATCAGGTGTGAGTAGGTGACAGAAACTGCAGCAGTATTTGGTCGGGCCTAATGCAGGTCTACGAATGGTGAGGCCAGAACAAGTACAGGCGATAGTAGATTGGGTTGCTGACAGTGCCTCCAGTTCCTTCACATTGCATTCCACCCAGTCTCCTGCTGAAAAATCAGAGTTGGCACCTGCAGCCGATGTCCATCAGCCTTTCACGTCACCCCCTTGCAAATCAGCCAAGCAGTCTGAGCCTCAAGTCATGCAGCAGTCTCTTCTGCTTTTTGATGACTCTGTTAGCAGGGTTTCCCAGGGCCATCCACCTATCCCTGCCCCAGAAGTGGAAGAGATTGAGTGCACCGATGCCCAACCACTTATTTTTCAAGATGAGTACATGGGAGGACCATCTCAGCACTTCTCGGATGATGACGAAACACACGTGCCAACTGCTGGGGCAGAAAATGTGGAGTTCCTCGACCCCACATGAAATCAAGGTCATGAGAGTGACCTGTGTAGTTCGGAGGAAGAGGCGGTGGTCGCACAGAGCCACCAGCACAGCAGTAGAGGGAGCAGGGTGCAAAAGCGGAGCGGCCGTTCCATTAGACAGTACGCCTGCTACTGCCCACCGCAGCAAGGGACCGAGCATACCAAAGCCAGCTCCAAGGAGTTCCCTGGCGTGGCAGTTCTTCAGACAATGTGCTGACGACAAGACACGAGTGGTTTGCACGCTGTGCAATCAGAGCCTGAAGCGAGGCATAAACGTTCTCAACCTGAGCACAACCTGCATGACCAGGCATCTAAGTGCAAAGCACGAGCTGCAGTGAAGTAGACACCTCAAAAACAAAGAAAGGTCTCTGGCTCCTCCTGCTTCCTCTTCTGCTGCAGTCTCGGCCTCTTCATCCACCTCTGGAGTGACAGTGCCACCTGCCACCCCGCAAACAGAGGATCTGCCAGGAACACCACCATCTGGGTTACCAAGCATCTCCACAATGTCCCAAGAAAGCGTTTAGCTCTCCATCTCCCAAACACTGGAGCGGAAGAGGAAGTACTCCCTACCCACCCGCGATCCCTGGCCCTGAATGCCAGCATTTTTAAATTACTTGCCTTTGAAATGCTGTCATTCCGTCTGGTGGAGACAGAGAGTTTTAAAAGCCTTATGACGGTGGCTGTCCCACAGTACGTCGTGCCCAGCTGCCACTATTTTTCCAGGCGTGCCATCCCTTCCCTGCACAACCAAGTGGGGGACAAAATCAAATGTGCACTGCGCAACGCCATCTGTGGCAAGGTGCACCTCACTATGGATACGTAGACCAGTAAGCACGGTCAGGGACGTTATATCTCCATAACAGAACACTGGGTAAATGCAGTGGCGGCTGGGCCTGAGGCGGATTGCAGTTTGCTGCATGTCCTTCCACCACCGAAGATTGCAGGGAGCTTCAGTTTGCCTCCTGTTGCTTCCTCCTCCTACTCCGCTTCCTCCTCCTCTATCGGCTCCTCATCCGGTCAGCATAACACCTTCACCACCAACTTCAGCACAGCCAGGGGTAAACGACAGAAGGCATTTTTAAAATGTATCTGTTTGGGGGACAAACCCCACACCACGCAGGAGCTGTGGACGGGCCTTGAACAACAGACCGATGAGTGGTTGGTGCCAGTGAGCCTCAAGCCCGGCCTGGTGGTGTGTGATAATGGACGAAATCTTGTAGCAGCTCTTGGAAGGCTGAAACGCACAGAAACTCCGGGATAGGGCATCTGCCTTCACATTCTTACTTCTTGGCCTGAAACTGATGGAGAAATTAAAACGTGTGAAAAACAATGCCCATCTGGCTTGATGGGGATTCAACCTCTAAGCAGACTCAAGAAACATCAGATTTTTGTGATCAGTAACAACGGTAAGACAATGCTAAGCCCCCTCAAGAAAATTTCTCCACTCCTCAAATGCCCATTTAATGGCCAGCAATTCAAGATTCCCTACATCATAATTTCTCGATTGGAGAACATTTTTTGGAAAAGAAGACACAAGGCCTTAAATTGGTAAGACTAGCGGGACCTTGAGAGAGGTCCTCATAGGCATCCACCTCCACAATGAGAGGTCTCTTGATGAATCAAAACTGGGGCGCAGCTGAAAGCCTTCTTAAGTATCTCAAAAGCTTCAGTAGCCTCAACAGACCAGTTCTCCAGGTCCACCCCTTTTCTGGTGAGGTCGGTCAAGGGCCTAGCAATTACTGAAAAATTATTTCTAAATCTACAGTAATAATTAACAAATCCTAAAAAAAACGTTGTAAGGCCTTTAAGGATGATGGCCTTACCCAGTCCAAAATTGCCAATACCTTGCTGGGATCCATTTTAAAAGCATGAGGAGTGAGGACATACCCAAGATACAGAATCTCTTGTACCCCAAAAACACATTTCTCCTGTTTGGCCGCCAATTGATTCTTCCTCAAAACCTCAAACACTTGTTTCAAATGAGAAACATGACTCTTAAAAATCAGGGGAAAAAATCAAAACATCATCAAGGTAAACAATTACAAATTTACCCAAGAATTCTCTAAAAATATCATTCATAAAGTTTTGAAACACAGCTGGCGCATTGCTGAGTCCAAAAGGCAATACAAAGTATTCGAAGTGTCCAGCTGGTGTATTGAAAGCTGTCTTCCACTCGTCTCCCTCCTTGATTCGAAGTTATATGCCCCCTTCAGATCAATTTTAAAGAACCAGGAAGCCCCCATTACCTGATTAAACAAATGAAGAATCAATGGAAGGGAGTATTGATTCTTGATCGTAATCTTATTCAACTCCCGGTAGTCGATGCAAGGTCTGAGGCCTCCATCTTTCTTTTTGACAAAGAAAGATCCCGCCCCCATAGGAGACACAGAAGGCCTAATGTGTCCTTTACTGAGACTCTCTTCAATATAATTTTCCATGGCCTTCGGTTTGAGGTCTGGAAAAATTATAGATACGTCCCTTGGGATATCTGGCCCCCTCTACCAATTCAATGGTGCAATCATAAGGTCTGTGGGGCGGTAGCAACTCGGGGTTCGAGGAGGAGAATACATCCATATATTCCTTTAAGAGTAAAGGCAATGTATTGGATTCTGCTGAGACCGCCGCTTGCACTGCAGACAAGCACGAGTCGCATTCAACCCCCCATTTAACCAATTGCCCCTTGGTCCAGTCAATAATGGGGTTATGTAACTGGAGCCAAGGCATTCCCAGTACCACCTCTACTGGTAAGTTTTCTAGAACCAACAGAGAACACATTTCAGATTGACACACCCCCACAGTCAAGGATATCTCAGGGGCAGAATATTTCACAGTACCACCCACCAGGGGGGTGGAATCGATAGCCATGATGTGGATGGGAGTGGGTAGTGTCAAAATCGGAATACCCAACTTTAATGCAAACCTCATATCAATAAAGTTGGCAGCAGAACCTGAGTCAACGAACGCATTACCAGAACATTTGTTAATACCCATGGAGACAGTAATAGGTACTAATAACTTTTTCTTGACCACATTAGGAAATACCTGGTTCTTAAGCTCCCCCGTCTTGGTAGATTTACCAGAAGAAGGTTTCTTGGAGCATTGGTTTATCCAATGATCTGACTCGCCACAATAGAAACAAGCCCTTTGTCGGCGATACTGATCTCTATGAGTCATCCCGACCTGCATGGGTTCCTCAGAAGAGAAATCGGCTCTGCTCACAGGACAGACCTCTGACTGGAGCACCTCCTGGGAAAAAAGAAAACGTTCCTGCCGTCTCTCCCTAACACGTCTGTCAAGTCGAACAGAGAGTGTCATAGTCTCCTCTAATGTCTCAGGAAGCTGGTAGTTCACTAACAGGTCTTTAAGATTTTCAGACAACCCTGACCTGAACTGGCTTTTTAGGGCTGGTTCATTCCAGCCAGAAGGAACACACCATCTCCTGAACTGGGTACAATATTCTTCGGCAGGTTGGTCTCCCTGTACCAAAGCCTTAAGAGCGGTTTCAGCTACCATGGCCCTGTCAGGTTCATCATACGAGGTTCCCAGGGCCTGAAAGAACCCCTCGACAGAGCTGAGACAAGCAGCGTCAGCAGGCAAGGAAAAAGCCCAATCCTGGGGATCTCCCTGGAGACGGGAGATTACAATGCCCACGCGCTGGCTCTCAGAACCGGATGACAAGGGGCGTAATCTGAAATAAAGTTTACAATTCTCTTTGAAAGAAAGAAACTTTCTACGGTCACCTAAAAACGGTTCTGGAAGCTTAATCTGAGGATCCAGGGGATGACTAGATACATACGGAGTGGAGGCAGATTAGAAACATGCTCCGTCAGGGTAACAAAAGGATTCATGATAACAGTGGTAATGTTGGCCTGTTATTCTGTCACACACACAGGGGTTGGGGTAATGACCACTGAACTCCACCCTCACCCCTGTCCCTGCCTACTTGCCTCGCAAGTCCTAGCGACAAGGGACAACTGGTCGACAAACCCTTAGCTAGGATAGTGCAGGGAAGACAAACAACTTTCACAAACAGAAAGGTCAAACAAGCCGCGTCAAAACAAAGAGAGCAGAAAAGGTACCGGAGGAGCAAGCAGAGAATCGTCAGGACAAGCCGAAGTAAAAACCAGGAGAGCACGCTGTAGCGGATTTCCGTTGATGGATGCTCCTAGTGCTTCCCGAGGACTCCAAGCACTCCACTTGACACCGTAAGCACTGCAGACCCCACGAACCGCCGATGCTTGGTTCAGGTCTCACAGTCTCCTACCCACCCTGGACCTACGACAAGGCTCCAGTGGGTGAACCTCTCCTAAATCCAGAGAGCAGGAACAGCTCTTACAAGAGCTAGGAGTTATAGCCAGAGGAGTATACAGCGTATAGCAATCCCCATACACATGAGACGAGGCTCTATGTTAAATGTAAAACAGGAACTCTTTATTGAACAGACAAGCATTGACTTATATACACATTTTCCAACAAGGGACCTGGTTGGGAACTGAGGACATGACATAGCAGCCAATCCTTTACAGTTTAAACACAAAAACTAACCCTATTCAACAAACACATCGGCATTGTCTGTGACGCAATTAACAAACACAACATGCAAACAGACATCTTCACCCCCTCCATAACGAATGAATAGGGACAGTGGAGACACATGTGATGGTATTATTTCCTGAGTGTATCATATGGTGATCTACTCCTCTAGGAGTCGGCTGCTAATATAATCAACTATCTTAATCCCATCACTAACACAATCAGTGGGAATCTTAGTGCAGAGTTAACCCTTTTTGTGTTGCTGAATCCACACCATGCCTTTTTACTGGGCAATAGGAAATATGTGGCATATAAATTACACACATAAATCAGGGTTCATAGTTACTTGTAACCCCAAAAGGTCTTAGGGGGTCTCCATAGTTCTCGGTCCATAGTCTGTAGGAAGGAGGCTGGCCCTCAGGCTTCTCCAGCAGCCCCAGTGACGGTTCAGTCCGTCACACACGCCAAGACCAGAGGATGAAACGGACGGGAAATTAGAAGCCAAGCAGGAACAAACAAACCTCAATAACAGGCAATCTGTGGCCAGCAGATTGCCTGTTTTAATAGAGCACCAGTGGAGTCATGTGACATAGCCAGCGTCACATGGCTCCTGAGTTCCAATACAGCCGAGCGCCCAGTGATCAGCCCCAGAGTGGTTACCACGGGGACGGGCGACGCCGGACGCGCTGATGGCGTGAGCACGCCTCGGCCATCCCCGCCTCCTGTAACCACGTTCAGAGTGCATCGTGACAGCGTGGTGGTGTAGGTAGAAGCGGGGGTGGAGGAGGAGGAGACAGTCAAGACTGTTTTAGTTTTGTTTTTTCATTTATTTATTTTTTATAAATTTGGGAAGGCCACAAAACAAAAAAAAGAGAACGCAAAAATAAAAGCGCGCTGGATTATAACAATGGCTGGGTGCAGCCGGTATACTTGTCTATTCAGCACAAGGTACGGACAAGTGAGCTTGTCCACTTTGGCTGTGGACAGGCAGCTGAGCTTGTCTGTGATCACCCCCCCCTGCCGTGCTAAACACACGTTCAGACAATACACTGGCTGCAGGGTAGGCCAGCACCTCCAAGGCGTAAAGGGCAAGCTCAGGCCATGTGCCCAATTTGGAGACTCAGAAGTTGAATGGGGCAGACCCATCAGTCAGTACGTGTAGGCGTGTGCACACGTACTGTTCCACCATGTTGGTGAAATGCTGCATCCTGCTAAGGCGTTCCGTATCAGCTGGTGGTGCTGGTTGTTGTGAGGTGCTGACAAAGCTTTTCCACATTTCGGCCATGCTAACCCTACCTTCGGAGTTGTTGGCGGTGCGGATGAGGAGGCGGTAGAAGAAGAAGCGGAGTAGGAGGAGGAAGCAACTAGAGGCAACGAGAAACATCCTGCAATCCTCGGTGGTGGAAGGATATGCGCCAAACTGCTATCCGCCTCAGGCCCAGCCACAACTGCATTTACCCAGTGTGCAGTTAGGGAGATATAACATCCCTACCCGTGCTTACTGGTGGTTATGTGGACCTTGCTACAGATGGCGTTGCACAGTGCGGACCTGATTTTGTCCGTAGTGACGTAATGGCGGCTGGGAACCACGTACTGTGGGACAGCCACCGCCATAATGTTTTTAAAAGTCTCTGTCTGCACCAGATGGAATGACCGCATTTCAAAGGCCAGGAATTTTGAAATGCTGGCATTCAGGGCCAGGGATCGCTGGTTGGTAGGGGGGTACTTCCTCTTTCTCTCCAGTGTTTGGGGGATGGACAGCTGAACCTTTCCATGGGACAATGTGGAGATGCTTGGTGACGGTGACGGTGGTGGTGTTGCTGCTACATCCTCTGTTTGCGGGGTGGCAGGTGCAACTGTCACTCCAGAGAGTGAGGGAGAGGCCAAGACTGCAGCAGAAGAGGGAGCAAGAGGAGCCTGAGATCTTTTGTGGTTTTTGAGGTGTGTGCTCCACTGTAGCTCGTACTTTGCATTTATATGCCTGGTCATGCAGGTGGTGCTCAGGTTTTGAACGTTTATGCCTTGCTTCAGGCTACGATTGTACAGCGTGCAAACCACTCGCGTCTTGTCGTCAGCACATTGTCTGAACTACTGTCACGCCAGGGAACTCCTTGGAGATGGCTTTGGTGTGCTCAGTTCCTGGGTGCGGTGGGCAGTAGCAGGCATACTGGCTAGGGGACGGCCACTCTGCTTTTGCACCCTGCTCCCTCTGTTGCTGTGTGGCTGGCACTGTGTGACCACCACCTCTTCCTCCGAACTACACACGTCACTCGCATGACCTTGATTCCATGTGGGGTCTAGGACCTCCTCATCCTCCACATTATCTTCCTCCCACTCTTTACCCCTGCCATCCTTGCCGGTCTGCACACTGCTGAAAGCAGTTGGCACCTGTGTTTCGTCATAATCAGAGACATGCTGCGGTGGTCCTCCCATGTCCACATCCTGAAACATAAGTGGTTGGGCATCAATGCACTCAATCTCTTCCACTTCTGTGGCAGGGCTAGGTGGATGGCCCACAGAAACCCTGCCAGCAGAGCCATCAAAAAGCATAAGAGACTGCTGCATGACTTGGGGCTCAGACTGCCTGGCTGATTTGCAAGGGGATGAGGTGAAAGACAGATGCCCATGGGCTGCAGGTGCCAACTCTGCGCTTTCAGCAGGGGACTGGGTGGGAGACAATGTGAAGGAACTGGAGGCACTGTCAGCCACCCAATCTACTACTGCCTCTACTTGTTCTAGCCTCACCATTCGTAGACCGGTATTCTGGCCTACAAAATAATGCTGAACGTTCTACAGCCTATGTGATCCTGAGGAAGGTGTTTCACCAGCAGCACCACGACCAGGGCCACATCCCTTATTTGATGCTGTCCTCATTCTTTGAGGTCACCCACTGAACTAACAGACAGATTAACTATATTAATTTACCTGTCATGTATGCAGTGCAGGTGTGCCTCACACCAAAAATGGGTATATGTCACCCACCAAACTAACAGACAGATTAACTATATTAATTTCCCTGTCACGGATGCAGTGCAGGTGTACCTCACACCAAAAATGGGTATATGTCACCCACCGAACTAACAGAAAGATTAACTATTATATTTTTGTGTCAGGGGTACAAAGATGGAGCACTGCACCCACAAAAAAAAAATTGCTATAGGTCAGCCACAGAATTAACATCCAGATAAATTACTACATTTCTGTGTCAGGGGTGTAAAGATGGTGCATTGCACCCACAGCAGATCGCTATAGGTCACCCACAGAATTAACAGCCAGATTAATAATTATATTTCTGTGTCAGGCGTGCAAAGCTTGTGCATTGCACCCACAAAAAAATCACAATACACCGTAGGTCACCCACAGAATAAGTAGCCAGATGAGATTCCTAACACTCTCCCTCACTTCAGCTGCCTGCTTCCTGTCCCTGCACTACTCAGAGCTGAAGGGCGGTGCTACACGTGATCCAGCTTGTACAGAGGCTGGGTCACATGATGCACTGGCCAATCACAGACATGCCATTACTAGGCATGGCTGTGATGGCTTCTAAGTGGCCACAGCTTAAAAGCTTGTTGATTGGCTGCCCTGCAGCCTTTCAAAAGCTTTATTAAATGCCCGAACACCAAACTCAAACTTTTGCTGCAAAGTTCGGGTTCAGGTCCAATTTGCAAAGGTCAGTATGGACCCGAACTTGAAAGTTCGGGTTCGCTGAACACTAATCATGTATATACTGCTATAATGTTACTGCATCCTTATACCATTAACACAGTACCATTATCATCATAATACTGTATGTAAGAATACTAATACACTATGCATAGCCATTTATTATACCACGCATGGGAGCAGGAGAATCTTGATTTCTAGGCCTTTAATTATGGATGCCAAAGAAAGATCACACTGAGCCTTCACTGCAGGACAGCACAGGGGACATGGGAAGGAAATGTTTTGCATCATTCATATTGTGAATAATTATTGCTCCTCTCATTGACTTCAGTGCCTACGCCTGTAACATTGCAGTGATATTTACATAAGAAAAAGTAGAATCTACATTTTGTTTTTGCCATTTAATTATTCATAACTAATTGAGAAAACTGTCAGGATCTCCTTCTCCATGTTGGCTTGTTTATTTGGGCAATACATTGAACTGACATCGTTTTAATTGTACTCACTCTGGTGAATAAAACATGGTTATCCAATTATATAAATTGTGGGAAACGTCGGAGAGGTCTAAACTGTAAGAAGTAATTGATAGAAATAAAATCAGCGTCTTATATAACTATTGGCCAGTATGCAAATTGAATAATTGGCAGACATCTTTTATTTTACCTTGCTTTTCAAATTACATTACGGAATTAGTAGTTCGGGGTCCATGGGGTCTAATTATGCATCTGAAATCCTAGAGAAACAATGTTAGAAAAATGTTACTAAGGTTTCCCTGGAATACACTTAAAACATTATTTAAATAATACATCAATTCACCCTTTGGACCAATTTTGTGCAGTTGCTGCGCCGATGGATTAAATAGCTCCCACACCACATTATACTCACACTTGTACTTTCAATAACAGAAGGCTGAGTATGAAATATTTATTAATATATCGGTTATAAAAAATGCACAAGATAGAGTTAATGCATACAGAATGCACATGAAGCTCACTGGTGGAACGTTCTAGCCTGGTCTGTAGTGAATCCAAATGATCATGAGCCTTGGAATGTATTCCCTCCTTGGGAGCGGACATATTTTTTCATGCATGGGCATCTACTGTATCACTATACTTAATAATTACAGTAAAGTAGAAAAGAATTGGCCCTTGTGGCTTACAGCCTGTTTGTACAGCTTTCTCATAATTTCTAATTCATGAAGCTCCTAGTCCCCTATAAATATTTTCTACAATAAGGCACCCCCAAGTTATGACCACCTGTGACTGTAACCTCTGCAACCCCGGTACCTGTGCCCATGTTTGACTCTATGTATCATTTACATTATGATATACCATTATGGAAATTCTTAAGCTCTTCTGCAATAATGTCTGATTCCAGGGTCTACAACTTCTAATTAAGTGCAGAGTATAAAGTAAGCACAGAAGCTTCAGTAAGACTGGAAGGCATGACATGTCCACCCCAAGGATGAGATGGGTGAAGCACTATTTAGTTATTTATTTTACTCCCTTATATAGCTCTGACTTATTCCACTGCGCTTTACAGGCATTAGCATCACACTTCAATGGGGCTCACAATCTAAGTTCCCTATCAGTATGTCTTTGGAGTGTGGGAGGAAACAGGAGTACCTGGCGGAAACCCACGCAAACATGAGGAGAACATACAAACTCCATGCAGATGTTGTCGTTGGTCGGATTCAAACCCAGGACCCCAGCGCTGCAAGGCACTACTGAGCCACCGTGCTCTTGTCTTCCACTGGTCTGTCTGTGCTGCTCAGCAGGTCCTCAGAGCTGTGCTCTGTTCTCAGCTGCTACAGGCAGTGGAGGCTACCCTATTTACCTGAATGATAGACCAGCCTTATAGGGTAGCTTCAGGACTATTGCCCACACCTTGAAGCTATCCTTTTCACTTCTGTAGCACAGGAAAAAGACTGTCAGGATGGAAGCTTCTGCACGTGTTCAAGCAATGTGAAGTCCCAATTACCCAGTCATCCGCATAGAAAAAAAACTCAATTGCGCAAGCGCCACCTCAGCTGCAGGAGCGCATTGATGGATGTAACTAGCAGAAACAGAAAATATAGTAGAAGAAACATCTGACAAATGATTAAGAAAAACAGGTAAAGCAAAAATTGCTAATTTTGTATAAGGGATTCATTTAACTATGATCATCAAGATGGGAATTCTCATTTAATGTTCCTCATATTTAGTCCAATTTGTCAAGATGCAAACTCAATACCCTCCTGAGGCTTCAATATCATAACCATGGAGTGGCCACAGGTAGTGAAATATACAGTATAAATCTCCCTGACATTATCACAAAATCCTTTTGTTTTCCAAAGCTGGTCATCTCACGCCTAGTGGAAAGGTAAGGAAGGGCTCATCTATACCTGGATTTCTGCATTGTTTACTGATAAAATGTGATGTGATTGTTATCTGTCACAATTATAGACAAACACAACCAAACAAATCAAGGGCCATTTTTATGTGTCTTAAAGGGAAATTCTCAAAAATGTGCCCTGCTGGAGCCTAGACAAATTTTATTTTAGGCTACGGGAGTATGGGCCCTAAAAATTAGGCATTCACCTGACATAAAATAAATTGTGGCTCGAGGTACATTATGCAGTCACTGAATAACAATTTTACTGTAGCCCACTAGAGTCCAGGCCCCAAACATTAAGCATTCACCGTACAGAAAAGATCAAGTGACTATGTGGCTGGAGGTATATTAGATGGTCATTGGATATCAATTTTACTGCAGGCCAGTGAAGTACAGGCCCCAAACATTAGGCATTCATCGTACAGAAAAGATCAAGTGATTATGTGGCTGGAGGTATATTAGATGGTCATTGGATATCAATTTTACTGCAGGCCAGTACAAATAAATGTCAAATACATATGTTTAAAAGAACTAAAAATATATAATTGAATTAAAAACATGGCTAAAGAAATCCCCCCTCTTGAATAAACCCCAAATAATAATAGGGGAAATTCGATAACACGTGGTCGTTACAGGTGTTGAATTCCTCTGAGGCCCCAACAATTAGGCATTCACCGTACAGAAAAGATCAAGTGATTATGTGGCTGGAGGTATATTAGACGGTCATTGGATACCAATTTTACTGCAGGCCAGTGGAGTACAGGCCCCAAAAATTAGGCATTCATCGGACAGAAAAGGCCTTTTATGCCGCTGTATATACAGGGAGTGCAGAATTATTAGGCAAGTTGTATTTTTGAGGATTAATTTTATTATTAAACAACAACCATGTTCTCAATGAACCCAAAAAACTCATTAATATCAAAGCTGAATATTTTTGGAAGTAGTTTTTAGTTTGTTTTTAGTTTTAGCTATTTTAGGGGGATATCTGTGTGTGCAGGTGACTATTACTGTGCATAATTATTAGGCAACTTAACAAAAAACAAATATATACCCATTTCAATTATTTATTTTTACCAGTGAAACCAATATAACATCTCAACATTCACAAATATACATTTCTGACATTCAAAAACAAAACAAAAACAAATCAGTGACCAATATAGCACTCAAAAGCCTGCCATCCATGGATTCTGTCAGTGTTTTGATCTGTTCACCATCAACATTGCGTGCAGCAGCAACCACAGCCTCCCAGACACTGTTCAGAGAGGTGTACTGTTTTCCCTCCTTGTAAATCTCACATTTGATGATGGACCACAGGTTCTCAATGGGGTTCAGATCAGGTGAACAAGGAGGCCATGTCATTAGATTTTCTTCTTTTATACCCTTTCTTGCCAGCCACGCTGTGGAGTACTTGGACGCGTGTGATGGAGCATTGTCCTGCATGAAAATCATGTTTTTCTTGAAGGATGCAGACTCCTTCCTGTACCTCTGCTTGAAGAAGGTGTCTTCCAGAAACTGGCAGTAGGACTGGGAGTTGAGCTTGACTCCATCCTCAACCCGAAAAGGCCCCACAAGCTCATCTTTGATGATACCAGCCCAAACCAGTACTCCACCTCCACCTTGCTGGTGTCTGAGTCGGACTGGAGCTCTCTGCCCTTTACCAATCCAGCCACGGGCCCATCCATCTGGCCCATCAAGACTCACTCTCATTTCATCAGTCCATAAAACCTTAGAAAAATCAGTCTTGAGATATTTCTTGGCCCAGTCTTGACGTTTCAGCTTGTGTGTCTTGTTCAGTGGTGGTCGTCTTTCAGCCTTTCTTACCTTGGCCATGTCTCTGAGTATTGCACACCTTGTGCTTTTGGGCACTCCAGTGATGTTGCAGCTCTGAAATATGGCCAAACTGGTGGCAAGTGGCATCTTGGCAGCTGCACGCTTGACTTTTCTCAGTTCATGGGCAGTTATTTTGCGCCTTGGTTTTTCCACACGCTTCTTGCGACCCTGTTGACTATTTTGAATGAAACGCTTGATTGTTCGATGATCACGCTTCAGAAGCTTTGCAATTTTAAGAGTGCTGCATCCCTCTGCAAGATATCTCACTATTTTTGACTTTTATGAGCCTGTCAAGTCCTTCTTTTGACCCATTTTGCCAAGGGAAAGGAAGTTGCCTAATAATTATGCACACCTGATATAGGGTGTTGATGTCATTAGACCACACCCCTTCTCATTACAGAGATGCACATCACCTAATATGCTTAATTGGTAGTAGGCTTTCGAGCCTATACAGCTTGGAGTAAGACAACATGCATAAAGAGGATGATGTGGTCAAAATACTCATTTGCCTAATAATTCTGCACGTAGTGTACATAAGACAAGGACCATTCTTTGTTCTGGGTGGTGGCGGAAATGTGTGGGCTGGCTTGAGGAAATTCAATTAAGCATGGTCGTCACAGGTGTTGAATTTCTCAGAGATCCATGCCTCATTCATTTTTAGAAATGTGAGGTAGTCCACACTGTCGTGAGCTAGGTGAGTACTCTTATTGGTCACGATCCCCCCTGCAGAGCTGAACGTCCTTTCGGACAGGACACTAGACGAGGAGCAAGTCAAAACTTACATGGCAAATTGTGCCAGCTCTGGCGACAGGTCAATCCTGCACACCCAGTAGTCCAGGGGTTCCTCACTTCTCAGAGCGTCCACATCGGCCGTTAACCTGATGTAGTCGGACAGCTGTCGGTCTAAGCGGTCCCTGAGGCTGGATCCGGAGGGTGGCTGTCGATGGGTTGGCTGCAAGAATGGTCTCATATCTTAAGTGACCAACACATCTTCAAACCGCCCTCTTCTTGCATGCGCGGTAGAATTGGTACTCCTCCCCCCATCCACGGACAACAACAGGGATCCCAGAAAAGTTTAAAACCTGCTCTTCTTTTTCCTCCTCCTCCTCCTTCCACCATCTTCCTCTGACTCCTCTTCAGACTCCTGATGACCTAGATGGATTAGCACCCCCTTGGGAATTCATTCAGCATAGCGACTTCCTCATCTTCCTGCTCCTGCTCCTCGACAGCTTGATCAATGACACGACGCAATGCACGCTCCAGAAAGAAGGCGTAAGGTATGATGTCACTAATGGCGCCCTGGCTGCGACTGACCAGTTTGGTGATCTAATCAAATGGGCGCAGAAGTCTACATGCATCACGCATGAGCAGCCACTGGTGTGGTGAAAAAATACCAAGCTCCACAGAACCTGTCCTGCCGCAGAGTTCATACAGGTTAAAGGCACGTTTCAGCTGGAGCAGCCTATCAAGCATATACAAGGTGGAGTTCCAGTGCGTCAGGCTGTCACAAATCAGATGTCTGACAGGCAAGTGGTGTCGCCTCTTAACGTCAGCAAGACGAACCATGACTGTTTAAGATCTTCTAAAATGGGCAGAGTTTCCTGGTCTGCCGCAAGACGTCCTGGACCCCGGGGTATTTGGCAACGAATCGCTGCACAACTAAGTTCAGGACATGTGCCATGCATGGCACGTGTATTATTTTGCCCTGTTTCAGCGCGCTAAGCAGATTGGCACCGTTGTCGCACACCACTTTACCAACTGTTAAATTGAGCGGGGTTAGCCACTGATCGGCCTGTGACTGCAGAGCTGAAAGGAGTGCAGGACCGGTGTGGTTCTTGGCTTCCAGGCACAACAGCTCAGCACAGCATGGCAACGTCTCACCTGGCAAGTTGAATAGGTTCTGGGGAGCTGGGGGGGTGCAGCGGAAGAGGCAGTAGCAGTGGAAAAGGAGGAGTCAGCCGAGGAGGAGACGGAGGATGAAGTAGAAGGAGGAGAAGAAGAGGCATGCCTGCATGCAATCCATGGCGGTAACACCAAATCCACACAGGTGCCACGGGTTGTATGCTTGACCCCGTCAGAAGGTTCACCCAGTGAGCAGTAAAAGTTATGTACCTTCCCTGCCCGTGTTTTCTAGACCACGAGTCTGTGGTCAGATGTATATTGGCACCGACACTGTGTGCTAGAGATATATTCACTTGCCGCTAAACGTGGCCATATAGTTCAGGGATGCCCTTCTGGGAGAAATATTTCCTTCCGCGGACCTTCCATTGCAGTGTGCCAATGGCCACAAATTTTCTAAAGGACTCCAAGTCCAACAATTTATATGGCAGTAGTTGGTGGGCTAGCAGTTTCGACAAGCCAGCGGTCAGCCATTGGGCAAGAGGATTATCCAGCGTCATCATTTTTTTATGTTCGAACATTTGGGCCACGGAAGCCTGCCTTGTGGCAGATGAACGCGACGACAGCATGGTGGAAGGTGGAGTGGAGGACAAATGGGAGGAGAGAGGAGAAGGAGAAGAGGCAGGATGTGGACCGCCGGGAGTGTGTCTTTGTGGGTTCTGACGGTGTTGCTCCCACTGGGCTAGGTGATGGGAGGCCAGGTGCCTTCTTAAGGCGGTCGTCCCTAGGTGAGTGTTGGGCTTACCGCGACTTAGTGTAGCCATCTGCAGCCTGTGCTGTCAACGCATATTATCAGCAGCTGACATGTTAAAAAAAAGCCCACACTGCGGAGCCATTTTCCGACGTCCTGGGAGCGCAAGGTGTGACCGTGCATGGTGGATGGCTCGCTCCAGATACATTTGTAGTCTGCTTTTTGCCTCTGCGAGTTCTGCCTGCTTCTCCTCCTTCTCCTCCATATCTTCTGCTCCGTCTCTGAACTTCCCTCCTCTTCCTCTCTTGTGGGCACCCATGTGACATCCATCGACATGTCATCATCGTCACCTTCAGCACCACTGACATTAGAGATCTCGGAGTAGGCAGCAACAGCGGGGACCACCCTTCTTGGGCCGATCTGGGTACTGTCGTCAGACCGCTGGGTGGCGGCCGTTGCTACCTTCTCTTCCTCCTTCGATGTCAAGAATGGCTGTGCATCAGTAAGGTCTGGGAATAGATGGGAAAATAATTCCTCTGACTCGAGCGGAGGGGCTATTGTGGTGGTGGTGGTGTCTTAGGGGGTGCACACAGCAGAGAGTGAGGAGGGTGCAGATACAGAGGATGAGGAGGGTGCAGAAGCAGAAGGCTGAGTGAGCCACTCAACAAACTCTGCTGCGCCCTTTTAAGTTATCACACGCGCCCTCTCCAACTTCCCACTTAGGATCTGGCCTGATGCAACTGCCCGACCCCTACCATATCTGCGGAACGGTCTGCCTAAGTCCTTAGAGAAGAGCAGTATTTGTGGAAGAAGCCGTCAATCAGTATTTGGTGGAAACAGGTATATGGCACCCCTCCATCAGTATTTGGCGGAAACAGGTATATGGCACCCCTTAATCAGTATTTTGTGGAAGCAGGTGTGTTGCACCCCTCAATCAGTATTTGGTGGAAGAAGGTATATGGCACCCCTCAATCAGTATTTGGCGGAAAAAGGTGTATTGCACTTCTCAATCGGTTTTTGGTGGAAGGTATATAGCAATAGCACCCCTCAATCAGTATTTAGTGGAAAAGGGTATATGGCACCCCTCAATCAGTATTTGGCGGAAGCAGGTATATGGCACCCCTCAATCAGTATTTGGCGGAAACCGGTATATAGCACCCCTCAATCAGTATTTGGCGGAAACAGGTATATAGCACCCCTCAATCAGTATTTGGCGGAAACAGGTATATGGCACCCCTATATCAGTATTTTGTGGAAGTACTGTAGGTGTATTGCACCCCTCAATCAGTATTTGGTGGAAGAAGGTATATAGCAATAGCACCCCTTAATCAGTATTTAGAGGAAAAAGGTATATGACACCCCTCAATCATTTTTTGGTAGTAGAAGGTATAGCAATATGTCATTGTACAGAGATTTTATTCACTCACATTGGTCCCTGTCCGTCTCAGGGCTCACAATCTACATTCCTAATGAACCTATGAGACGAAACCAAAATACCCAGACCAAAAGCACGCAAACATGTGGAAAACATACAAATCTATCTATCTTCTCCTTCTCCTTATAAAATATTTCACCAACAGTACCTCTTATCTGCCTGAAGGTGGTGCTGTTGAATTATAACATCACTTGTTTTCACATTCCAACAATTAACTGGTGATCAATGTGTTATCACTTTTGTCATTCTTGATTGAACTTTGAAGAACCAACCATATGGAAAGTATTTCTAATGCCTGACTTACCCTAAGCGACTTTAACAGCAAATGCTTTAATTATGTTATGATAATATATTTATACACAGTCGTACGCCATGGCTATTGCCAATTGCTGATAACGTATTGTGCTAGATCCAACATCCTCGTTTTCTATACCTCTACAATAATAAAAGATCTCTAAATGTTATTGTAATACCGTACAGGCGTACTTGTAGTTTATTTTCCAAATACTCCATTGCTGCTATAGTTTCTGTTTCAAGTAATGAAAATATAGTATATTCTCAGTAATTATTGATATATATTTATAAACACATTTACATTAAAGATAAAAAGATCCATTTGATTTTTCATCTCCTCAATTATCCTCCTTATGCTTAAAATTATAAATTGATAGCTGAAATCAAGGTAGCAAGGTTTTTATTTCCTTTCGTGCCATATTAACAAAACATCACAGAGTACATTACAGGGTTGACTGAGCCGGAGTAAGCGGACATTTATTTTGAGGAGGGGGATGCACATGTGTAGCACGCTTCCTTTGAAGCATGAAGTCCTTTACACTCCATGAAGAATGTGTCAGTTACATTGCGGCGGTTTACAGTTTACTGTTAAATATAAAACCTGAAAAAAAATGCTGTCCATGGCCCCTTGGGGGCACTATTGTTTTTTTATTCTTATATCACTGAAATATGTCAGGAGACTGCATGACTGTGATTTCTCTGCTGCCTAACAATTTGCTTTTCTGAAGATGTATATTTTAAGCTTTAATACCTGAGCTATAATTTTCAGTGGTGATCTTCTATATTGATACATTTTACAGAGATTAATAAAAATCTTTATTTTTTTGAGAATACTAAGACTGGGATCATACATGGGGAGTTTAATGCCGTTTTGACGCTTCGGAGTGAGATGTATAACTTTTCCCTTTACATTCTGCCTTCTTTTTTGATCTATTGTGCATTATACAAAAAATCCACAACAAAAACAGTGTAGAAAAAAGACATTAAGAAAAAGGAATCATAAGCCAGAGAAAACATTGGTTAACAATCACTGGCCTGAGCATTGCACTTGTATTTCCCTACATATTGCACATCTATCAACAAATGAGCAGGGACGCTTTAACTATAGGGCGGACGGTGAAGCTGAACCAGTGCCAATGCGACAAATTATGTGTCCAGAAGTCTGCGCAAGTCAGCATTTAAAGGAGCTATACCATGATTAATGTAAAAAATTAAAATCATACATAATCTAGTACATGACAACCTCTTTCTAACAAAGCTAGGACTAGCCCTGTAACTTCCATTTAGATTACGACTGTGTGTAATCCTTTCCGATTTGTGGTCTGCAAATAACGGAACCATGTGTCTGCATTTTGCGGTCAAATGACTTCCTTATGTCCTCCGTTTTTTACGGTCCGCAAAAAAATGGAAAGAAAAAAAAAAGAGAGAGAGAGAAAAAAATAATTATTAAGGCCTTCAAAAATACAGAAACGGATCCGCAAAAAACGGATGACATACGGGAACCATTCCATATGTCAGCCGCAATTTGCGGTTTCATTGACTTGAATGGTGCTGCTGACCGATCTGTTCGGACAATAGTAGGACATGCCCGTGATGAGAACATAGTCCTACCACTTTACAAATCGCTAGTCAGACCACACATGGAGTACTGTGTACAGTTCTGGGCTCCTGTGAACAAGGCAGACATAGCAGAGCTGGAGAAGGTCCAGAGGAGGGCAACTAAAGTAATAACTGGAATAGGGCAACTACAGTACCCTGAAAGATTATCAACATTAGGGTTATTCACTTTAGAAAAAAGACGACTGAGGGGAGATCTAATTACTATGTATAAATATATCAGGGGTCAGTACAGAAATCTCTCCCATCATCTATTTATCCCCAGGACTGTGACTGTGACGAGGGGACATCCTCTGCGTCTGGAGGAAAGAAGGTTTGTACACAAACATAGAAGAGGATTCTTTACGGTAAGAGCAGTGAGATTATGGAACTCGCTGCCTGAGGAGGTGGTGATGGTGAGTACAATAAAGGAATTCAAGAGGGGCCTGGATGTATTTCTGGAGTGTAATAATATTACAGGCTATAGCTACTAGAGAGGGGTCGTTGATCCAGGGAGTTATTCTGATTGCCTGATTGGAGTCGGGAAGGAATTTTTTATTCCCCTAAAGTGGGGAAAATTGGCTTCTACCTCACAGTTTTTTTTTTTGCCTTCCTCTGGATCAACTTGCAGGATAACAGGCCGAACTGGATGGACAAATGTCTTTTTTCAGCCTTATGTACTATGTTACTATGCTTCATATTTTTGCAGAATAGAAATGTGGACACATGGATGCGGACAACATACTGACTGTTGTCCGCACAATTTTTTTCACCCATAGTAATGAATGGGTCCGCTTCTATTCCGCAAAATGCGGAATGGATGCGGATCGGACGCGGAAAAAATAATACGGTCGTGTCAATGTACCCTTACCCAGAGATCTCCCCCCCATTCATTGCTGCAATTGCTCTGCTAGATTTATTTCAGGCTGGCAGCTGAAGGGACATGTCCTGTCTGTTGCAGTCCAGTGAGCAGGTCAGAGAAATTAGAAAAAGAGCAAACAGCAGGCGGCGCTATACAGACAGATTTCAGTGAATAACTCAGTAGCTATATAAAAATTTGAATTACATACGATTTCAAAAGTATTCATAGCCAGGTGCTGGTTTGGAAACTAAAGAATATTATTCTTAGGACAATGCTTTTAAGTACAAGCCTACTCTGCCTACTACATAGTGCTTGGCAGGATGAGTGCAGTCTGACGTCAGGGGATAAAAGGGAAGACGATTGTGCTCTAGTGGCGTGCACATGCATACACTGGGGAGGGGGTGGATTTTGAAAATGTCGCGGTTTTAACTTTGTACTTCCACCCACTCCCCTAATAAAGAGCTGGTTTGGGCACTGGTCGATGGGGGTCCTAGAGACAGGGAAAGAGGGCGAGTGATGTCGCAGCATCTTGCTTGGCGCAAGCATGCAACCAATGTGATATGACTGAGAACAGGTCTGCCTCCAAGGCCATTGGGACTATGGAGGAGTTCCAGCAAGATGACAAGATACTGTACCATGCTGCTTCAGGCAGGGTACATGGGAGGCATGTGCAAAAATGGCGTGTTATTCATAGATGCCCGAAACTGTGCCAATACATGTCATAACTTATCTCATAATCGTACGTTATATGTAACATTCATTGCACGTCATCATGTGTTTCTTTTTCCACATAGCAGCTTTTATATTGTGTATATTAGGTTTATTCTACAGTGGGTTTAGTATAGAGACAGTAGATGTGCTGTGCTGTCCATCTCCATGCATCACCTACTGTGTCCTTCCCCCATACCTCGTAGATTGTCTGTAACTCGTCTTGTTCATGCTTAGTGCAACTGTCTGTATTATGTATGTGCACCCTTATCATGTGTACAGCGCCATGGAATGAATGGCGCTTTAATAATAAATAATAATAGAACACCAAAAGATGTATATGTGGTTCAATAATAAATAACAAGCTAATCACACATCCATCATGGTTATAGTATCACATTTTTTTCAAACATATATTGCAGACATGATTGGCATGAGTCTACAGTATTGAAAATGTTCACATTATTCTTTCTGAGATACAGACTTTTTGGTTTTCATTAGCTAAAAGCCATAATCCTCAACATTAAAAGAAAAATGCTTAAAATAGATAATTCTATGGGTAATTAATCTATATAATATATGAGTTTATATTTTCTATTGAATTACTGAAAGAAATGAACTTTTCAATGAAATTCTAATGTATTGAGATGCACCTGTAGTGTATACACCAATGGGCATAACACACCAGGGCCATAATTATTTACCTGAGGGATAATTGAAAAATCCAAGAGAATAAACCACTAACCCCCTGGCAAAGCCCTATTTTATGGTCAAAAGGCCTACAACAGGCCCATTCTATGGGAATGGTAAGGGGATTCCTGATTTTAGAAACAAAAAGGTAAGAAGCAGAAATATTCCTCACTTCTGCACTTGAGATATAGTTGTGTTATACTAGAAGATGTCTGCAGAAGACATACACATTAGAAGTAGTGTTGAGCGCGAATATTCAAAAAGCGAATTTTTATCTCGAATTTCGCAACTTTGAGAATTCGAGAATATTTTGAATATAGTGCTATGTATTTGTTTTTCGAATATTCGTCATTTTTTCCATTCGAACACATGATTCCTCCCTGCTTCTTGCTTGTAGGCCAATGAGTCATTGGCCCACAAGCAACTTAAGCAGGGAGGAATCATGACTTCAGATGGAAGAAAATGACAAATATTCTAAAAAACTAATATACGATATAGCACTATATTCAATATAGTGCTATATATTTGTTTTTTAGAATATTCGTCATTTTTTCCATCTGAAGTCATGATTCCTCCCTGCTTAAATTGCTTTTGGGCCAATGACTCATTCACTTCAATGGGACTGCAAAAGATGCGGACAGCACTCAGTGTGCTATCCGCATCCGTTGCTCCATTCCAGATGCGGACATGTCCTATTCTTTTTGCGGACAGAAATAGACATTTCTATTTATGGGCGTACCGTTCTGTTCCGCAAATCCATGACGACATCCATGTTTTGCAGATCCGCAATTTGCAAACCGGAATAAACGGCGCTGTCAAGTGCAGGAGGCCTAACACTGAGGAGGACAAGTCTGGAGCCTTTATTCTTATAATCCTATGTTGTTCCTTTCCTCAGGTACTACTACCAGATGTTTATTAGTGCAACTGTTAACATTTAGAGGTGTGTCCCTGCACAGTCTGACACTGTCCAATCAGTGCTGACAGGGTCAGACTTCTAGGGCCCCCCCCCCCTCCCCAACTGGTAACACCCAGTTGTATCTTTATTCATTCATTTCTAGTAGCAACAACTATGGAACAGAACAACGTAGAGTTGTAAGAAAATATTCTCCAAAATCTTTATTACATGGGGAAAAAATATTTAGCAAAACAGACATGTCAGAAGTTGTAAAAGGTCCTCTTTAAGGAGTAAATATGTTCCTCATCTCTACACCTCAGATATGGTTGTGTTATACTAGAAGATGTCTATAGAAGATATACACATAGGAGGAGATTTATCAAAACTGGTGTAAAGGAAAACAAATCACATTCCACCTTTTAGTTCTTAGAGATCCTTTGGAAAATGAAAGGTGGTATCGGATTTGTTGCTAAGACAGTTTTCCTTTACAACAATATTGATAAATCACTCCCATTACGTATCAATACTTTATATGCATTGCAAGATATACATATACATACCTCTGCAGCTATAGAACTAATATTTAGCTTGAGTTATATTAGAAATCAATATAAATATTAATCTTTTCTTAAACCTTGAGTTGTCTCCCTGTCTTAGCCACTGAAATACACCCCCACAACATGATGCCGCCACCAACATGCTTCACTATCGGGATGGTATTGGGCAGATGATGAGCAGTGCCTGGTTTCCTCCAGACATGACAATAATTGAGGCTAAACAGTTCTATCTTAGTTTCATAAAACCAGAAAATTGTGTTTATTACAGTCTGAAAGTCCTTTAGGTGCTCAAGTACAAACTCAAGGCAGGCTTTCATGTGTCTTATTTTACTGAGGAAAGCCTTCTTTCTGGCCAGTCTGTTGTAAAGCCCAGATTGGTGGAGTGCTACGTTGATGGTTGGCCTGCTAGAAGTTTTTCCCATATGCACACAGGATCTTGACAGCTCAGCCAAAATGACCATTGGGTTCTTACTAAGGCCCTTCTCTCCCATTTTCTTAGTTTAATGAGGAGGCCAACTCCAGGAAGAATCGTTGTTGTTTTAAATATCTTCCATTTAAGAATTATGGAGACCACTGTGCCCTTGAGAACTTTATGTACGCCAAAAAATGTTTGTACCCTTCTCCAGATCTGTGCCTCCACACAATCTTATCCCTGAGCTCTACAAGCAGTTCTTCCCTCCGCATGACTTGGTTTTTGCTCTGGTATGCATTGTCAGCTGTGAGACCTTATATAGACAGGGCTTATATATCAATTGAATTTACCACAGATGGTCTCCAGTTAAAGTGTAGAAACCTCTCAAAGATGATGAAGAGAGATGGGAGGCCACCAGAGGTAAATTTCAAGTGTCAAAGCAAAGAGTCTGTATACTTATGTCCATGCAAAATTTTTGTTTTCCCTTTTTAATAAATTAGCAAAAATTTCTAAAAGTCTGTTTTCATTCTCAATATCACAGGCATCGCTACAGATGGCTAAGGGGGGGCAATTGCCCCCCCTAGGTTATTCCCCCCTCCGCGTGACGCCCCCGCTGATTCCCCTTTAAAACGCTGGCCTCTGCCGCCGCTAGTATAGCCAGGGCCGTGTTGCTCCTGGGGGGCCCAAGGCAGCTGCCTCTAGAGCCCTGCTGGCCACTGGTGACTTGTGGGGCGGCGGCAGGGCACAGGGAGATGAGCCCTTCCATTGTGGAAGCACTCATCTGCATAGTCATCTGTATCACCGTCCTCAGGACAGCGATACAGATGGAAGTGCTGAGGCGGGGCAGGGGAGGGAGAGGCGTCTCCCTTCCCCGTTTCTCTGATAGGCTGCAGGCACTAAGCTTGAGTTATATCAGAATACATGAGGATAAAACTGATCAGTTCTTTTCCGGTATTGAGTCCCTAGGACAGAACTCAATGCCTAGGACAGAACTCAATCCCAAGTACCAAAAAGAAAGACCACCTATCGTGCACATACAGTATATGAAGAAAGTGCAGCAGTGCTGAATTTGCCACTGCAATGATTATTATTATTATTAATATTATGCAGCGTCCCACTACGTGTGTGTGGGCACTGCTTAAAAGTACTTTTTGATCTTAACAATTGCATTGTACAGTATAGTATAACTTTGCATGTATGTATCTGCAAAATCCCTGTTAACAGGCCTATTAGGTGCAATTTATACATCCCACCACTAGATGGGGATAAAGTTCAGGTCCTATATATACCCAGGTCAGGCCTAGTGAGACAGGTCAGTTCAGGTTAGTGGAGTTCAGTTGAGACCACAGGTCAGTGTGAAGATCAGTGAGTATATTGACACAGAGAGTGAAAAAGTGCAGATCCAGCACGTCAGCTCTAAAAAGAAGTTTTAGTCCAGAAAGGGACAAGAGAAAAGGACAGATTCAAATTCATCCAAAGGATAAAAGCCATAAACCAGGCATAAAGGACCTTTGGGATATTTTAGGTGAAGGATACCATAGCCTCCGGCAACCTCACCAGAAGTTCCACTGACATTGAAGTAACCCACTGCTCCAAAACCAAGAAACCTAAACAACCTAAAACAGTGGATTTTGCAGAATTAACTCTGTACCATCTAGAGACTGCATAATTGTACTGCTGCAACCAAAAGACATCCAAAGTAAAAGTTGTGAGTTGCATCTTACCACTGTCTACCTCATTATTACTACCTATGGTTGAGCCACCATTAACGGTACTGGCGTCACGACAAAAAACATCAAGGGACTCAGCCGCAACAAGCACCCTAAGCACCCTTAACATCAAGGGCACCTCAACCACCATCTTGGCTGATGCTTCCTACCACAGAGCGTGCCCCGGAGGATTTTGTGCTGTCCACTTCAACACTGTGCTGCCAGCCCAGGGAGGCTATCTGCTAACCGTGAGTAAACTGATGAACTGTTATATCATTTGGCCCCTCATCGGTCTACCGTGCACCTCACGTGTTGCCCCTGCGACTGGCTGGCTGCATAACTTTTTATTGGCGTCACGAACAGGATATTAACCCTTGCGCCATATCTAAGAGACTGTCACATGTGAATAAGCCCCTTTATTTGCTTGAGAGACTTTTGCGCTGTTTTGGGGTCCAGAACTGTCCAAACTGATTGCAAAGTATATAGAGGTGCTATACTAGTCCCCAGCATCAAAATCGCAGTGTCAAAAGTGAGAAAATTCACCATTTGTGTGTCACTATAACTGCTTGCTGTTAGTGAATAGACTGTTGCTGTTCAATTAATATGGCTGCCGGAGCTCCGATTTGAAAAATAATACTGCGCCATCACTGTGTGCAAGTTGGCGACACCCCCTGCAGAGCGGGAAACCAGTGTGCCGCCCCTTTATGAAAATTGTTCGGTTAAAGCCCATCCTACCTATACTGTGTGGGTTCTGAGAGGCGGGCCCTGTATGCAAGCGCAGCGCCGCCTCCTCCGCTTGTGGCCACATCAAAGGGAGACGCCGTGCACGGGAGGACGGAGTGACGTGCGTGCATCCCCAAAGGTATCGCAAGATTAACACCGGCAAGCTGCCGGATCGCATCGCATTGCCTGTCTGCCCCTAAGTGTCTACCGCAGATTGTAACTTACTATTACCACCTCAAAGTGAAGCACCGCTAGCCAGGAGCGCTATCAAAAACTCAAATCAGCGCTGCCTGAGTGTTGTATTTAGCCGGCATCGAACATTTAAAGGGCCATACACCGCAATGTAGCGGTCGCCCATAGCAACGCTAAATGATAAGTATTGAAAACCACAATTAACCTATCTAACTGTAATCTACCTATTGTCAGCATGTCTGTGCAAAAGGATAATGTGCTGGCTGACCTCCGCGGACCCCCTGCGGCAGCCGCAGCCAGGTCCTAGCGCAATGCCAACTGCTGCAGCACCAAGTTTAATGCCTTTAACTAAGCCTTATTATTTTGGGACCCCCTGGTTCCCACGTTATTCTGGTGAAATTCACACTTTAAGGGACTTTAAAGAAAAAATGCTTGCTGTGTTCAGATTGTACCCTGTATCCCCAGAACAGCAGATGGAGATTCTTCTTGCGGAATTGGAAGGAGCTGCTCTCAGAGAAGTGAAATCCTGGCCAAGCTCCGAGAGAAGGACACTGGAGCAGATATTTGAACGTCTCTACACCACCTTTGAACCTAGGACCGTGTCAGAGGTCAAGATGAGGTTCTTCAGTAAGAAACAGCAAACGGGTGAGTCACTCAGAGACTTTGCATTATCTTTACAAGAAGCCCTTAGAGCTGTTGTACAAGTAGACCCCCGTGAGGCAGAGAATCAGAACAAAACCCTGAAAGAACCGTTTATTGAAGGTGTTAATACAGACAATTTAAAGAGTCAACTATGAATGTTAGCCGCCCAGCATCCAAGTGCTGCTTTCCTAGATTTTAAAGAACTAGCTATCAGTATACTGGGAAAAAGTTCACCAACAGAACCCGTTAGATCCGCTGTAGTGCCAGCAACACAGCCGGTCACCCCTGTCATACCTTTACCTGTCGTCAGTTAGGCAACTCAAGCCCCAATTCCTGACGTAGAGGTTGCCCTTACTGAGCAAGTCCAATTCCTAACTAAAAGTCTGGAGAAAGTTCACAAAAAATTGGAACAATGGGAAAAGCCACTCTTACTGGAGGACGAGAAACCTGTATCCAGAAGGCTCTTCTCCCCTGATTACAAAGGGACTTATTCCAGAAATTCAGGCGGACGCCCACCTGACTGCACTAGTACCCCAAAGAGGCCTATCTGTACATACTGTCACAAGCCAGGCCATACTGAAGCCACCTGCTGGCAGTTAAACGGGCGACCCCCGAGGTCAGGGACCACCCCTCGGGAGGTAGATCAATAGGTCCAAAAGATCCTTATTGGATGCCAAGATATGTAGGATCCCGTCCAGAAGTGACACTTCAAATAAATGGAGTTCCTTTTGTTGCCCTAGTCGACACAGGATCCCAAGTCACTACCATACCACAAACAGCATTTGAGAAATACTGGGACCAAAATCAACTTACTCAGCCACCAGAATCCTGGCTGAGTCTCATAGCCAGTAACGGCAAACCTGTACCAGTAATGGGTTACTGGGAACCTACCATTCAAATAGGAAGAACCATCCTATCCCAACAAGGCATTATTGTGGTGCAAGTAAAGGCAAATAACAACAACCCTCCTATAGTCCTAGGCATGAATGTCCTTAGGAATTGCTATGTTGAAATGTTGGAAGATTTACACCAGTCAGTGCCTACTGCTTCTTTTGCTTCTAAGAAGGCAATCCAACAAACCATCCATGTACTGAGTGCACAACAGAAATTCGCCAACGAAAAAGGAGAAATTTGCTGTGTCCGCATCCGAGACAATCAACCCGTGATTCTAAAGCCCAACACTGAAACTCTCCTGTGGTGCTGAGCTGTAGACGGAATTCAAGGTCAAGACTACCAATCCTTGGTGGAACCAGTTGTTTTGGAAGACTCTCCTTTAGTCAGAGCTGCAAGAAGCCTGGTAACCGTCACTGAAGGTAAAGTGCCTATTCGTCTCCTCAACTTGAGTGATCACAGTGTAACATTAACCAAGTACCGACCCATTGCACAGCTGATCCAAATCACCTTTCAAGACGTCATCAGTGTGACTACAGATCTCAAGAAAACACACCCACCGGGCCAAAACTTAAACACCTCCTGGAGGAAAGAACTTCATGTGGGAGATGCCTCCACACCAGAACACCACATAGAAGGTGTGTTGCAAGTCGTGAAAGAACATCACTGTGCCTTCAGCAAACATTCTACAGACTATGGAGAAGTAGATATCATAAAACACTCCATCCCTACAGGTTCACACCCACCGATCAAGGAAAGGTACCGGCCTATACCACCTACTATGTACCAATCCATCAAGCAAATGATTCAAGAGATTAAAGACTCAAACATCATAAAAGACAGCTATAGCCCATGGGCTGCAGCATTAGTCCTAGTCCGGAAAAAAGACGGCAACATTAGATTCTGTGTGGACTACCGAAAAATCAACCAAATTACCCACAAAGATGCTTACCCTTTGCCACGCATAGAGGAATCCTTAACAGCTTTAGGATCTTCGGCCTACTTCTCTACTCTTGATTTAACCAGTGGATACTGGCAAGTACCAATGGCACCAGAAGATCGAGAGAAGACTGCATTTACTACCCCTATAGGCCTATTTGAGTTCAACTGCATGCCCTTTGGACTTTGCAATGCGCCTGGTACTTTTCAGAGACTCATGGAGCGTTGTCTGGGCCACTAAATTTTTTAAACCATCCTTCTGTACTTAGATGACGTCATCATCTACTCCAAGTCTTATGAATACCATTTGAAACATCTGGCCGAAGTTTTTCAAGTTCTTATTCAGCATGGACTTAAAGTTAAACCATCCAAGTGTCATCTGCTGAAGCCAGAAGTTAAATACTTAGGGCATATCGTCAGATCTGAAGGTGTTAAACCGGATCCAGAGAAGATAGCCACAGTCCGTAATTGGCCTACTCCCACTACGGTGAAGGAGGTAAGAAGTTTCCTCAGCTTCGCAGGATATTATAAACGTTTCATTCCTCACTTTGCCCAAATTGCAGAGCCAATCTTGGAACTTTTGAGAGGGCATCCTAAAAGATACCAGAAGACTCCCATACCAGTGGAATGGAACACTGAAAGAGAAATTGCCTTCCAGCTCCTGAAGAAGAAAGTAACAGAACCACCAATCTTAGGTTATCCGGATTAACAGCCATTTCATCTTTACACGGACACAAGTAAGAAAGGCCTGGGAGCTGTTTTGTCACAAGTACAAGAAGGTAAAGAAAGAGTAATTTCTTACACTAGTAGATCTCTTAGAGGTAGTGAAAAGAATGACCAAAACTACAGTTCTTTCAAGTTGGAATTCCTCGCACTCGTGTGGGCTGTTACAGAAAAATTTAAAGACTATCTTGCCGCAACACCCTTCATGGCCTTCACTGATAACAATCCACTAGCACATCTTATCACCGCCAAGTTAGGAGCGTTGGAACAAAGATGGGCCTCACGCCTTGCTAACTATAATTTTACTGTAAAATACAGAACAGGAAAAGCAAACGAAAATGCGGATGCATTATCCCGTCTGCCAACCAAAGAAGACCCCACTTCACAAAAAGATATTTTGGAAGAGGTGGAAATGCCATCCTTCTACCACAACTTTGCCCACCAAGACATCATCACTGTTAAAGGGAAAAAGGTCTTCAGCTCTCAACTGCAAGTGGATCCAAAATCTCATGTAGACCAAGAAAGATGGATCAAGTTACAAAATGAAAGCAGAGTGTTAAGAGAATTACAAGATTTCTTCACCAGTGGAAGAACCTCAGAAGAATTTGCAGAAATAATGCAGATTTAGAATTGTCTAAATTATAGAGACATAGAAAACACCTCTTCCTACAAAAAGGCCTGCTACTAAGAAGAACTTTAGACCCAATTACATGGGATCGTTTATACCAAATTCTAATACCACGCCATGACGCAAGAATCATTCTGGAAATGTATCATGATTAATCAGGACACTTTGGCGTGCAGAAAACAGAAGCCACCATCCGTAGAAGATTTTATTGGATCGGAATGAGAGGAGATATTGAGAAATGGTGTCGAGAATGTTCCACCTGTGCTGTTGGAAAAGGTTGAAACATGACCAAAAAGAGCCTTTGCATTTCATTGTGAGTAGAACACCATTAGAAATAGTCGCAATAGATCATGTGAAATTGGAACCAAGTAGCTCAGGTTATACCTACACTATGACCATCATTGACCACTACACAAAATTTGTTGTAGCTGTGCCTGTAAAAGACTTGACCGCAAGAACAACTGCAGACGCTTTCTGAAAACATTTCCTGTTGCCATATTGATGTCCAGAGAGGATCCTCACAGATCAAGGATCTGCCTTTGAATCCCAACTCTTTAAAGAACTATGCACTTTTCACAATTGTCAAAAAATCAGGACCACAGCGTATCATCCCCAAGATAATGGACTTTGTGAGAAGATGAACCAAACTCTTATTGACAAGGTACATTACCTGCTGACCACACTTTGGGCGTACAAGTGCCTGATGCAATTAACCCCCTACCAAAGACTGATTGGGTGGCTGAACACCAAAGGCATTTGATTGATGCACAGGAGATTGTTCAACAACGTATGGGACATGCCCAAGAAAAAAAACAGAAGGAGTACAACCAATCTGCCAAGGCAGAACCACTCAAAATTGGTGATCGTGTCTGGTTAAAAAATAATCATAGAACCAGCAAACTTGATAGCAAATTGGAGAGAGAACTTTATACCATTTCTGCTATTTTAAATCCAGAAACTGACACATATGAGATTACCCAAGAGGATAAATCCTGTGTAGTAGACAGAAACCGCTTAAAATTGTGCCTTAAAGAGGACTCCCCAGAAGAAACTTCTCAAGAAGAAGCTGTTCCAGAGGAAATTCAACCCATTGAGCCAGAACAGGAAAAACCAACTGAGCCAGAGGGAACAATACAGTCCTTGGGAAAAACATTGCTAGCTTCTGACCCTTTGCAATGGTTCTTAACCCCATGGCTCAACATTCTAGTGCCTGCTAAAAGTAATACCCCAACACTTCAACCTGAAGCTGAAGTTATCACAACTCAGGAAACCCCAAATTCCCCGGAAACAAGGTCTGAAGAATCACAGCCACTTCGGAGATCTGAGAGGAGTACCAGAGGACAACCACCAGTCCATTATGGTGATTTCCTGCTCCAGCAGCCGAGAAGTTAAGATTCAGCCATGCTAATTCAACAAAAAGGACTAATAAGCTGTTATCGTATACCATTTGCCTTAAAGGACTTTTTAAGGGACTGTTTGTCTGTTTTGCAACGTTCAAGTCCACACCTGGAGATAGACTTTCACGTACCTGAGCCTCCGTGCTATTCCATTTTTATATTTATTGTTCCCAGGGAACGGACTCATACCCTGTGAGCCTCCTGAGATATTTAATTGTGTTTTCCTCATCGTTATGGACTATTTTGGTTGCCGTTTTCATAAGCATTTATGTTTTTTACTTTTAAGAATTTGTCTAAACCCTTTTTGAAACTGTCCACTGTTCCTGCGGTGACCACGTCCTGAGGAAGTCTATTCCACAGATTCACAATTCTTACAGTAAAGAAGCTTTGACGCTTCTGGAGACTGAACTTTTTCTTCTTCAGTCGGAGGCAGTGCCCCCTTGTCTTTTGAGCACATTTTACATGGAACAGCTTTTCGCCGTATTTTTTGTATGGCCCATTTATATACTTGCACAGGTTAATAATGTCCCCCCTTAGACGTCTCTTCTCAAGAATAAATAAATTCAATTCTTTTAATCTTTCTTCATAACTAAGACCCTCCATGCCTCTTACCATTTTAGTCGCTCTCCTCTGTACTTTTTCCAGCTGCAGTGCATCCTTTCTATGTACTGGTGCCCATAACTGGACTGTGTATTCCAGATGAGGCCGCACCAGCGCTTTGTAAAGTGGTAGTATTACATCCCTGCCCAACGAGTCCATGCCTCGTTTAATGCATGACAATATCCTGGTGGCCTTAGAAGCAGCTGAGTGACATTGTATGCTGTAATTTAATCTACCATCCACAAGGACACCCAAATCCTTCTCTATAAGTGACTCTCCCAGTGCTACATCACCTAGGACATACAAACCGGATTCCAAAAAAGTTGGGACACTAAACAAATTGTGAATAAAAACTGAATGCAATGATGTGGAGATGGGAAATGTCAATATTTTATTTTAATAGAACGTAGATGACAGATCAAACGTTTAATCCGAGTAAATGTATCATTTTAAAGGAAAAATACGTTGATACCAATTTTCACGGTGTCAACAAATCCCCAAAAAGTTGGGACAAGTAGCAATAAGAGGCTGGAAAAAGTAAATTTGAGCATAACGAAGAGCTGGAAGACCAATTAACACTAATTAGGTCAATTGGCAACATGATTGGGTATAAAAAAGAGCTTCTCAGAGTGGCAGTGTCTCTCAGAAGCCAAGATGGGTAGAGGATCACCAATTCCCACAATGTTGCGCAGAAAGATAGTGGAGCAATATCAGAAAGGTGTTACCCAGCGAAAAATTGCAAAGACTTTGCATCTATCATCATCAACTGTGCATAACATCATCCGAAGATTCAGAGAATCTGGAACAATCTCTGTACGTAAAGGGTCAAGGCCGTAAAACCATACTGGATGCCCGTGATCTCCGGGCCCTTAAACGACACTGCACAACGAACAGGAATGCTACTGTAAAGGAAATCACAGAATGGGCTCAGGAATACTTCCAGAAACCATTGTCAGTGAACACAATCCACCGTGCCATCTGCCGTTGCCAGCTGAAACTCTACAGTGCAAAGAAGAAGCCATTTCTAAGCAATATCCACAAGCTCAGGCGTTTTCACTGGGCCAGGGATCATTTAAAATGGAGTGCGGAAAAATGGAAGACTGTTCTGTGGTCAGACGAGTCACGATTCGAAGTTATTTTTGGAAATCTGGGACGCCATGTCATCTGGACCAAAGAGGACAACCCAAGTTGTTATCAACGCACAGTTCAGAAGCCTGCATCTCTGATGGTATGGGGTTGCATGAGTGCGTGTGGCATGGGCAGCTTGCATGTCTGGAAAGGCACCATCAATGCAGAAAAAAATATTCAGGTTCTAGAACAACATATGCTCCCATCCAGACGTCATCTCTTTCAGGGAAGACCCTGCATTTTTCAACAAGATAATGCCAGACCACATTCTGCATCAATCATAACATCATGGCTGCGTAGGAGAAGGATCCGGGTACTGAAATGGCCAGTCTGCAGTCCAGATCTTTCACCTATAGAGAACATTTGGCGCATCATAAAGAGGAAGGTGCAACAAAGAAGGCCCAAGACGATTGAACAGTTAGAGGCCTGTATTAGACAAGAATGGGAGAGCATTCCTATTTCTAAACTTGAGAAACTGGTCTCCTCAGTCCCCAGACGTCTGTTGAGTGTTGTAAGAAGAAGGGGAGATGCCACACAGTGGTAAAAAATGGCCTTGTCCCAACTTTTTTGGGATTTGTTGACACCATGAAATTCTGATTCAACATATTTTTCCCTTAAAATTGTACATTTTCTCAGTTTAAACTTTTGTTCCGTGATTTATGTTCTATTCTGAATAAAATATTAGAAGTTAGCACCTCCACATCATTGCATTCAGTTTTTATTCACGATTTGTATAGTGTCCCAACTTTTTTGGAATCCGGTTTGTATGAAGCACAGAGATTATTACTACCAAGATGCATAACTTTACATTTGTTCACATTGAACCTCATTTGCCAAGTTGATGCCCAATCACTCAGAGTGTTAAAGTCAGCTTGTAGTTTGTGGACATCTTCCATAGACCGTATAGTTCTACACAGCTTAGTGTCATCTGCAAAAATAGATATGGTGCTATTAATCCCGTCCTCAATATCCTTAATAAATAAATTAAATAATAAAGGGCCCAGCACTGAACCCTGGGGTACATCACTTATGGGACCATTCTAAAAAAGGAATCATTGACCACAACTCTCTGGACACGGTCCTTCAGCCAGTTTTCAATCCAATTACAAACTATACTTTCCAAGCCAATAGACCTTACTTTACTTATTAAGTGTCTATGAGTGACAGTATCAAAAGCCTTTGCAAAATCCAGAAACACTACATCCCCAGCCGCCCCTCTGTCCAGGCTACTACTCACCTCCTCATAAAAACAAATCAGGTTAGTCTGACAACTTCTGTCCTTGGTAAACCCATGCTGGTTAAACATACTCCTGTATATAGTCCCTTAAGATTCCTTCAAACATTTTTCCCACAACAGAAGTTAATCTAACTGGTCTACACTTACCTGTGGAGGACCTTGATCCTTTTTTGAATATGGGCACCACGTTTGCCAGTCCCTAGAGAATCCTTAAAAATTATAAACAGGGGCACAGCAATGACTGAACTGAGCTCTTTAAGCACTCTTGGGTGTAATCCATCTGGACCCGGAGTTTTGTTCACATTTACCCTATTTAACTTCTCTTGGACCATATCTACAGTTAGCCAATTGAGTATATCACTGGATGTACTAACAACCCCTGCGCCACAGATATCAGCTCCTTTCTCTTATTTTGTATTTACAGAGCTAAAACACCTATTTAGGAACTCTGCCTTTTCCTTATCTTCAGTGACTACCACCCCCCTTTACCATTATTTAGGGACCTACTAGCTAAGACCTAGGTTTTTTAGCATTTATATATTTAAAAAACTTTGGGGGATTTGTTTTGCTTTCTTTTGCTACCTGCTGTTTGTTTTGTATCTTTTCTAATTTTATCTCCTTTTTGCAGATTTTATTAAGCCCTTTGTTATCTGCAAACGCTACAGCTGACCCCTCAGATTTATATTTTTTAAATGCCCTCTTTTTGTCTTTTATTGCTCTTTTTACAGTACAGATGTAGTAGGGTTAGCACTCCAGCTCTTAACTCAAATTTCTTAATTCATCGCGTTATCTCGAGACAAAAGCCATTGAAAAGCAATTGAAGGTGTTTGCTTAGATTAGATAACACAACTCAGAAATCTCAGCAAACAGGAGTGTTAACTCTCATCCATACGTAGCTGTAAGCCATGGGGAGTTTAATTTTAGCCGTTTATACTTGTTACCTAAAGGAATACATTTTGTAGTGCAATTACTCAATGTGGATTTGAAGCTCTCCCATTTATCCTCTGTATTATTATGTGACAGTAGCTGCTCCCAGTCTATGCCCTGAAATGCTGCCCTCAACCCAAGGAAATTAGCCTTTTTCAAATCCAGTGTCTTTGCTCTGCCTGACAAAGTTTGCTTTTTTAGTTTAGGGGGAATATAATTATATTGTGGTCACTATTACCTTGTGTTTCTCGAACAGTAACATTACCAACAAGCTCTGCATCATTAGAAATTACCAGATCCAACAGAGCATTGCCCCTAGTGGGAGTTTCTACAAACTGGCCCATAAAGTGGTCCTGCAGCAAGTTGAGGAATTTTCTCCCCTTTGCAGTTGAGCCAGAACCATGACCCATTATGACTACTGTACCAGCCTGTGCCACCCGCTCTATTTGGTTATACAGTTGTGTTTCTATCTCTTCTGTGATGTTAGGGAGTCTATAGATTACACCAAGTACTATTTTTTCAGTGTTTATATCCCTTTGAACTTCCACCCATAAGGTTTCCACATCCTCATGCACAATTGCCTCTTTCACACTTGTCTTCAGATCACTCCTCATATACAGGCACACGCCACCACCTTTTCTATTGACCCGGTCTTTCCTAAATAGTGTAAAACCCTTAATATTAACAGCCCAGTCATGTGAAGAATCCAACCATGTCTCAGCCACACCAACTACATCTATGTGTTCTTCTAGTACCATAGCCTCCAGCTCCCCCATTTTGCTAGGTAGACTTCTGGCATTTGTGAAAATACATTTTAAATTACTATTACCTGTAAAGTGATTATCCAGGATTTTTGGGTTACCTCGGTTAATTTGATTAAGTCGGCCCAGTTCTCCATGAACCCAAACCCTTCCTTCCTGAACCAGCTTCTGAGCCACTTATTTAACTCTCTAAGCTCCCGTTGTCTCTGTAGTGATGTTCGTGGCACTGGTATTATTTCTGAAAACACTACCTTCGAGGTCCTGGACTTGAGCTTCTCACCTAGCTCCCTAAAATCATTTTTAAGGACCTTCCATCTCCCACTGACTTTGTCATTGGTGCCAATGTGACCGCCGGGTCTTCCCCAGCCCCACCTAGCAATCTGTCAATCCGATCCGCAATATGCCGAACCTGAGCACCCGGAAGACAACCCAATGTTTGGCATTCACGGTCTCGGCGACCGATGACCCTGTCTGTCCACCTAATAATAGAGACCCCTACCACCAGCATCTGTCTGACCTTTGATGTACTCCTTTCCCCATCCGTCCTGCATCGGTCATCCTCCTGGTTGCTAGGAGAAACAACCCATTGCAATGTTGCTGGCCCTGGGCTTTCATCCCGAATATCAGCTAAACAGAAATATTTACTAGGGCGTGCCAGCTCAGGACTAGCCTCCCTGGCACTTTTCCCTCTACCCATTCTTTCTACATTAACCCAACTGCTGATCTGATAGTCCTGATCTTGGCCTCCTCTACCCCCTCCATTTCACTGACCCCAGCCAGTGCCTGCACAGTGAGGTCTAAGCCTCTCTCCAGTTGAGCAATGCCCCTAAGTATTTCAAGCTGCTTATTTAGATCCAAGATCTGGGCTTCCAAATATGCAACATGATTGCATCTAGTGCAAATGTATTCACCCTCGAACGGCTCTTCAAGGCATGCATACATTGCACAGGACACACACTTGGTGGCATTGTCCATGGAGCACATGTTCAAAGGGGATGAACAGTAAAGAAGGAAAACAGTAAATATCAGTTAGAATTAGACCCTGTCTGCTGTAGTTGAAGGACAAGCTAGAATCAAGCCAACAACACACAAGGAAATTCTATCCAACCTTAGTTTCTTGCTACTTGTCTTAAACTCCCTTTTTTAACTCCACTTAATCAGAAGCAACTTTGTACAGCAAGCCTCAGGAAGAGCAAGCTCTGGGAGAGTTCAGTGGTTCTATTTATAGCACCTGGTTGCCCAGGCCACTCCCCTTAATCAAGCAGAGAAAAAAATGGCAATACACAGCAGAGAAAAAGAAAAAAGTTTTAAATGGCAGTACTAAAATGCAAAAACGTAACTTTCAAGGATCTCTGCTTCAAACCATGCTCAGCCACCTGCTATCACTCCCACAAAATCACACTCAGCACCAGAAGTCCTTTTCTTTAACTCCACTTAATCAGAAGCCACTTGGTACAGCAAGCCTCAGGAAGATCACTTACAGTTACACAAATTGCAAACTACAAAGTTCACAATCCAAATTTCAACCATACAAATTGCAAATTGCTAATTACGAACTGCTCATACCAGATCATACTGAGCCATAAAAGCAAACTGCCTAAAACAATTGTATAGAGCACACTGCAAAGCAAGTAGAACTATTGGTTAAACCTCATATACAGTCGTGGCCAAAAGTTTTGAGAATGACACAAATATTAGTTTTTCACAAAGTTTGCTGCTAAACTGCTTTTAGATCTTTGTTTCAGTTGTTTCTGTGATGTAGTGAAATATAATTACACGCACTTCATACGTTTCAAAGGCTTTTATCGACAATTACATGACATTTATGCAAAGAGTCAGTATTTGCAATGTTGGTCCTTCTTTTTCAGGACCTCTGCAATTCGACTGGGTATGCTCTCAATCAACTTCTGGGCCAATTCCTGACTGAAAGCAACCCATTCTTTCATAATCACTTCTTGGAGTTTGTCACAATTAGTGGGTTTTTGTTTGTCCACCCGCCTCTTGAGGATTGACCACAAGTTCTTAATGGGATTAAGATCTGGGGAGTTTCCAGACCATGGACCCAAAATGTCAACGTTTTGGTCCCTGAGCCACTTAGTTATCACTTTGGCCTTATGGCACGGTGCTCCATCGTGCTGGAAAATGCATTGTTCTTCACCAAACTGTTGTTGGATTGTTGGAAGAAGTTGCTGTTGGAGGGTGTTTTGGTACCATTCTTTATTCATGGCTGTGTTTTTGGGCAAAATTGTGAGTGAGCCCACTTCCTTGGATGAGAAGCAACCCCACACATGAATGGTCTCAGGATGCTTTACTGTTGGCATGACACAGGACTGATGGTAGTGCTCACCTTTTCTTCTCCGGACAAGCCTTTTTCCAGATGCCCCAAACAATCGGAAAGAGGCTTCATCTGAGAATATGACTTTGCCCCAGTCCTCAGCAGTCCATTCACCAAACTTTCTGCAGAAGATCAATCTGTCCCTGATGTTTTTTTTGGAGAGAAGTGGCTTCTTTGCTGCCCTTCTTGACACCAGGCCATCTTCCAAAAGTCTTCGCCTCACTGTGCGTGCAGATGTGCTCACACCTGCCTGCTGCCATTCCTGAGCAAGCTCTGCACTGGTGGCACTCCGATCCCGCAGCTGAATCCTCTTTAGGAGACGATCCTGGCGCTTGCTGGACTTTCTTGGACGCCCTGAAGCCTTCTTAACAAGAATTGAACCTCTTTCCTTGAAGTTCTTGATGATCCTATAAATTGTTGATTGAGGTGCAATCTTAGTAGCCACAATATCCTTGCCTGTGAAGCCATTTTTATGCAACGCAATGATGGCTGCACGCATTTCTTTGCAGGTCACCATGGTTAACAATGGAAGAACAATGATTTCAAGCATCACCCTTCTTTTAACATGTCAAGTCTACCATTTTAACCCAATCAGCCTGACATAATGATCTCCAGCCTTGTGCTCGTCAACATTCTCACCTGAGTTAACAAGACGATTACTGAAATGATCTCAGCAGGTCCTTTAATGACAGCAATGAAATGCAGTGGAAAGGTTTTTTTGGGATTAAGTTAATTTTCATGGCAAAGAAGGACTATGCAATTCATCTGATCACTCTTCATAACATTCTGGAGTATATGCAAATTGCTATTATAAATACTTAAGCTGCAACTTTTCCAATTTCCAATATTTATGTAATTCTCAAAACTTTTGGCCACGACTGTATACCTCTCAGAGAGATCATAAAGTGCTTAAATAACTTAAAGTGGGAGTAGAGATACTGAAGAGAGAAATATATCCACCATTTTAGGTTGAATGACTAGATTGAACAGTGGAACCACCAACTTATGCATATCACCATTTTGTGATACCTTTTCAACACGTGTTATGTACAGTCGTGGCCAAAAGTTTTGAGAATGACACAAATATTAGTTTTCACAAAGTTTGCTGCTAAACTGCTTTTAGATCTTTGTTTCAGTTGTTTCTGTGATGTAGTGAAATATAATTACACACACTTCATACGTTTCAAAGGCTTTTATCGACAATTACATGACATTTATGCAAAGAGTCAGTATTTGCAGTGTTGGCCCTTCTTTTTCAGGACCTCTGCAATTCGACTGGGCATGCTCTCAATCAACTTCTGGGCCAATTCCTGACTGATAGCAACCCATTCTTTTATAATCACTTCTTGGAGTTTGTCAGAATTAGTGGGTTTTTGTTTGTCCACCCGCCTCTTGAGGATTGACCACAAGTTCTCAATGGGATTAAGATCTGGGGAGTTTCCAGGCCATGGACCCAAAATGTAAATGTTTTGGTCCCCGAGCCACTTAGTTATCACTTTTGCCTTATGGCACGATGCTCCATCGTGCTGGAAAATGCATTGTTCTTCACCAAACTGTTGTTGGATTGTTGGAAGAAGTTGCTGTTGGAGGGTGTTTTGGTACCATTCTTTATTCATGGCTGTGTTTTTGGGCAAAATTGTGAGTGAGCCCACTCCCTTGGATGAGAAGCAACCCCACACATGAATGGTCTCAGGATGCTTTACTGTTGGCATGACACAGGACTGATGGTAGCGCTCACCTTTTCTTCTCCGGACAAGCCTTTTTCCAGATGCCCCAAACAATCGGAAATAGGCTTCATTGGAGAATATGACTTTGCCCCAGTCCTCAGCAGTCCATTCACTATACTTTCTGCAGAAGATCAATCTGTCCCTGATGTTTTTTTGGTAGAGAAGTGGCTTCTTTGCTGCCCTTCTTGACACCAGGGCATCTTCCAAAAGTCTTCGCCTCACTGTGCGTGCAGATGCGCTCACACCTGCCTGCTGCCATTCCTGAGCAAGCTCTGTACTGGTGGCACTCCGATCCCGCAGCTGAATCCTCTTTAGGAGACGATCCTGGCGCTTGCTAGACTTTCTTGGACGCCCTGAAGCCTTCTTAACAAGAATTGAACCTCTTTCCTTGAAGTTCTTGATCCTTTAAATTGTTGATTGAGGTGCAATCTTAGTAGCCACAATATCCTTGCCTGTGAAGCCATTTTTATGCAACGCAATGATGGCTGCACGCGTTTCTTTGCAGGTCACCATGGTTAACAATGGAAGAACAATGATTTCAAGCATCACCCTCCTTTTAACATGTCAAGTCTGCCATTTTAACCCAATCAGCCTGACATAATGATCTCCAGCCTTGTGAGTTAACAAGACGATTACTGAAATGATCTCAGCAGGTCCTTTAATGACAGCAATGAAATGCAGTGGAAAGTTTTTTTTGGGATTAAGTAAATTTTCATGGCAAAGAAGGACTATGCAATTCATCTGATCACTCTTCATAACATTCTGGAGTATATGCAAATTGCTATTATAAAAACTTAAGCAGCAACTTTCCAATATTTATGTAATTCTCAAAACTTTTGGCCACGAATGTACATGGACTGCAGAGGCGGCAGTGTTATATATGAAGAAAAGTTGAAGTTAATAAAGAAGTTATTTCAAGCATTTGGTGTGCTCTTTAAACCTACTGTTTCCATAGAACGGCGCTGGAAGAATTACAGAGTAACAAACAGTCTGGTTGGACTAAAAATTCTTCTAATACAGTACCACAGCGCAAAAGGCACTTCATAGTGCTGCGCCTGCCACACTGTGTCTCATCCTCATCATGAACCTCTTGAGACACTAATTGCGGTTGACTTATTGGCAACTGTGTCTCTTCATCATCATCATCATCATCATCATCCAACTCGTGAAACAATATTTGCTGTTCCCCACCATCATCTTCTTGTGACTGTGGATGCTCAAGAGTTTGGGAATCAGGGCACAATATCTCCTCATGTCCCTCTTTAAGTGGGCTTGTCGAGAGGCCGAGATTAAGGAATGGCGATGAAAAGAGCTCCTCAGAATATCCGAGTGTGGGATCACTTGTTTGCCAAGACTCTCCATGGTGGGGGAAAGGAGTATCAGGGTGAGGATTCTGTTGACTAGACTCTCTGCTACTGAGACTGGACTTTGTGGAAGACAGGGTGGTGCTTAATGGAAGCATTGTCTGCTGCAATCCAACCAACCACCTGGTCGCACTGGCCTGACTTCAAGAGTGGTGTCCTGCGCCACCCTGCAAACTGGGACATGAAGCTAGGTATCGTGGATGAGTGTGTTTCTTGCGCTCTGGCAGCAGGCACAGTTTCACGGCGCTCAGGGCCACGGCCTCTGCATGCACCAACAGCAGCATGGCCACTTCCCCTTACTGCTCACCTTGCGCATATTAAATGGTATATATGCTTGCAAGTATGTCACACATGCAGTAGCGCAAGTTTTGTAAGTGTATGCGCAAATAAAGTACACAGAATGTCACAGATATTTAGGATGCACACACGTTAAACAGGAGATGTAGCACAGATAATGTCGCTGTCTGCAACGTCTATGAAAAAAGTATACTGAATGTCAGATAATTTTAGGATGCGCAAACGTTATACAGGAGGTATAGCGCAAGTAATGTCGCTGTCACCAGCGGCTAATAAAAATTACACTGAATGAATGTCACTGATATTTAGGATGCGCAAACGTCATACAGGAGGTATAGCGCAAGTAAATGTCGCTGTCACAAGCAGTTAATAAAAAATTACACTGAATGAATGTCACTAATATTTAGGATGTGCAAACGTTATACAGGAGGTATTAATGATCTTGTAGAAGGCTTGCATAGTAAAGTATCAATTTTCGCAGATGACACTAAACTGTGTAAAGTAATTTACACTGAAGAGGACAGTAAACTACTACAGAGGGATCTGGATAGATTGGAGGCTTGGGCAGATAAGTGGCAGATGAGGTTTAACACTGACAAATGTAAAGTTATGCACATGGGAAGGAATAATGCAAGTCACCCGTACATAGTAAATGGTAAAACACTGGGTAACACTGACATGGAAAAGGATCTAGGAATTTTAATAAACAGCAAACTAAGCTGCAAAAACCAGTGTCAGGCAGCTGCTGCCAAGGCAATCAAGATAATGGGTTGCATCAGAAGGGGCATAGATGCCCGTGATAAGAACATAGTCCTACCACTTTACAAATCGCTAGTCAGACTACATATGGAGTACTGTGTACAGTTCTGGGCTCCTGTAAACAAGGCAGACATAGCAGAGCTAGAGAAGGTCCAGAGGAGGGCAACTAAATTAACAACAGGAATGGGGCAACTACAGTACCCTGAAAGATTATCAAAATTCGGGTTATTCACTTTAGAAAAAAGATGACTGAGGGGAGATCTAATTAAGGCTACTTTCACACTAGCGTTCGGGGCTCCGCTTGTGAGTTCCGTTTGAAGGCTCTCACAAGCGGCCCCGAACGGATCCGTCCAGCCCTAATGCATTCTGAGTGGATGCGGATCCGCTCAGAACGCATCAGTTTGGCATCGTTTGGCCTCCGCTCCGCTCAGCAGGCGGACCCCTGAACGCAGCTTGCAGCGTTCGGGTGTCCGCCTGGCCGTGCGGAGGCAAACGGATCCGTCCAGACTAAGGCTACTTTCAAACTAGCGTTCGGTGCTCCGCTTGTGAGTTCCGTTTGAAGGGGCTCACAAGCGGCCCTGAACGGATCCGTCCAGCCCTAATGCATTCTGAGTGGATGCGGATCCGCTCAGAATGCATCAGTTTGGCACCGTTTGTCCTCCGCTCCGCTCAGCAGACGGACACCTGAACGCAGCTTGCAGCGTTCGGGTGTCCACCTGGCCGTGCGGAGGCAAACGGATCCGTCCAGACTTACAATGTAAGTCAATGGGGACGGATCCGTTTGAAGTTGACACAGTATGGTTCAATTTTCAAACGGATCCGTCCCCTATTGACTTTCAATGTAAAGTCAAAACGGATCCGTTTGCATTATCATGAACAAAAAAATATATATATTTTTTTTGTTTTTTTTTTGTTCATGGTAATGCAAACGGATCCGTTCTGAACGGATCTAAGCGTTTGCATTATAGGTGCGGATCCGTCTGTGCAGATACCAGACGGATCCGCACCTAACGCAGGTGTGAAAGTAGCCTTGTATAAATATATCAGGGGTCAGTACAGAGATCTATCCCATCATCTATTTATCCCCAGGACTGTGACTGTGACGAGGGGACATCCTCTGTGTCTGGAGGAAAGAAGGTTTGTACACAAACATAGAAAAGGATTCTTTACGGTAAGAGCAGTGAGACTATGGAACTCTCTGCCTGAGGAGGTGGTGATGGTGAGTACAATAAAGGAATTCAAGAGGGGCCTGGATGTATTTCTGGAGTGTAATAATATTACAGGCTATAGCTACTAGACTGGGGTCGTTGATCCAGGGAGTTATCTGATTGCCTGATTTGAGTCGGGAAGGAATTTTTTATTCCCCTAAAGTGGGGAAAATTGGCTTCTACCTCACAGTTTTTTTTTTTTGCCTTCCTCTGGATCAACTTGCAGGTTAACAGGCCGAACTGGATGGGCAAATGTCTTTTATCGGCCTTATGTACTATGTTACTATGTTACTGTCACCAGCGGCTAATAAAAAATTACACTGAATGAATGTCACCTATATTTAGGATGCACAAACGTTATACAAGAGGTATAGCGCAAGTAATGTAGCTGTCACCAGCGGCTAATAAAAAATTACACTGAATTAATTTAATGTCACTGATATTTAGGATGCGCAAACGTTATACCAGCGGCCAAACAAATGCGCTGAATGTCACAGATATTTAGGCTGTGCAAATGTAAAATAAAAAATTTAGCAGAGGTTGTGTCACTATCAGAGGTTGTGTCACTAACAATTGCACGCAATTTAGCACAGGTTGCGCTAATAATTATATTGCTGTCAGATACAACAATAGTCCTTAAAAGGACTTTTGGGTCTCTAATGAGTTTTTTCACTAAAATATTACTATTTCACTTCCTACACATGGATATGGACTCAAGCACAGAGGGTGAGAAACCATCGACTCCTATGTCTAATGTATGCAACAAAAAAGATAAAGTGAAGTCTCAAAGGAAGCAGCTGTTGCTGGGGGATTCAATCATAAGAAGTGTGGAGCTTAAAGAAAATGGTTTTGTGAGATGTCTCCCTGGGGCTACTGCTAGAAGAGATAGAAGACATATTATTAATATTGTTAAGCAAGCAAAGCAGGAAGGGGACGTGGATGTTCTTGTACATCTAGGGACAAATGACCTGGCTTGCAATGAAGTGTCAGAGGTGAAAAAATCTTTTATCACACTTGGTAATGACGTACAGGATTTTGCATCCACCATTTAATTTTCTGAAGTTCTGCCTGTGCATAATGTTCGGAATGATAGGCAGAGGCGCATAAAGGAGTTCAACATATGGCTTGATAAATGGTGTCAAGAGCAAGGATTTGGCTTTGTTTCTCATGATAGCTCTACTTGGGATAGAAAGGAACTGTACAAAAAAGATGGTTTGCATCTTTCTCTCAAAGGAACAAATGTACTTAGTGAACAAATCAAGAATTTGCGGAAGAGTATTTAAACTAGGAAGGGGGGGGCAAAAGAGTGAAAATAAAAGAGTCCAATTGCCCCCCGAAACAATGCCAGAACAGGTCAGAAGCACAGAGGTTAAGAAATGATAAGCTCAGAGTCCTGTCTACAAATGCTCGCAGTTTAGGTAAAAAAATCTATGAACTTGGGTCAATAATGGCATCTGAGAATGTAGATTTAGTGGCTGTTACGGAGACATGGTTTAATGAAAGAAATGACTGGGACATAACCATACCAGGGTACTCTTTATACAGAAGAGACAGAGAAGGCAAGAAAGGAGGAGGAGTGGCCCTGTATGTGAAAGATAGCATTAAATCTAACCTAATACAAGTTGGTGAGGCCAACATAGAGTCAGTTTGGGTTACGTTGCAGTTTGCTAACCATGCAGTAACTCGTGTAGGTGTGATATATAGACCACCTGGTCAAGTTAAAGAACTAGATGATCTACTAGTTGAAGAAATAGCTAAAATGACAATGAAAGGAGAAGTTATCATTATGGGAGATTTCAATCTTCCAGATATAAACTGGAAAACCAAAATAGCAAGTTCTACCAGGAGTACAGATATTCTAAATTCCCTACTGGGGTTATCTCTACAACAAGTGGTTGAGGAGCCAACCCGGAGGGAGGCCATTTTGGATTTGGTATTCACAAATGGGGATTCGGTATATGATGTCATTGTAGGCGAAACCTTGGGATCTAGTGATCACCAGTCAGTGTGGTTTAATATACGAACTGTGAAAGAGTCCCACCACACAAAAACAAAAGTTTTAGATTTTAGAAAAACAGACTTTTCAAAAATGAAATTAGTCATAAATGAGTCCTTATCAGACTGGAATGGATTACATGGAGTCCAGGAGAAATGGGACTACTTAAAAGGTGCATTATTGAAGGCAACAGAAAATTGCATTAGACTTGTCAGTAAAAGCAAAAAAAGGAAGAGACCACTGTGGTACTCAGCAGAAGTGGCCCAAATCATTAAAAATAAAAAGCTAGCATTTTGTAATTATAAAAAAACCCAGAGCAATGAAGATAAGGAAATCTACAAGATTAGGCAGAGAGAGGCCAAGCAAGTTATAAGAACTTCTAAAGCGCAGGCAGAAGAAAAACTAGCTCAGTCTACGAAAAAAGGGGATAAGACATTCTTCAGATATATAAATGAAAAAAGGAAATTAAAACAAGGAATAACTAAATTAAAAACAAAGGACGGAAGGTATGTAGAAGAGAATAAAGGGCTAGCCGACTGCCTTAATGAATATTTCTGTTCAGTTTTTACAAAAGAAAAAGGAGAAGGACCTCCACTAGAAAGGATGACTAATAAATCATTTGATGCATGTATCTTTACAGAGGAAGATGTTCTAAGTTTGCTGTCTAAGGTGAAGACAAATAAGTCACAGGGGCCTGATGAGATACACCCAAAATTATTAAAAGAGCTTAGTGGTGAGCTGGCAAAACCGCTAACAGATTTATTTAACCAATCATTAGTAACAGGAGTCGTCCCGGAAGATTGGAAATTGGCAAATGTCGTGCCCATTCACAAGAAAGGTAGTAGGGAGGAATCGAGCAACTATAGACCAGTGAGTCTGACATCAATAGTAGGCAAATTAATGGAAACCCTATTAAAGGATAGGATTGTGGAACATCTAAAATCCCATGGATTGCAAGATAAAAAACAACATGGGTTTACTTCAGGGAGATCATGTCAAACAAATCTTATAGATTTTTTTGACTGGGTGACTAAAATAATAGACGGTGGAGGTGCAGTAGACATCGCATATCTAGATTTTAGTAAGGCTTTTGACACTGTCCCACATAGAAGACTTATCAATAAACTGCAGTCATTGAGCATGGACTCCCATATTGTTGAGTGGATTAGGCAGTGGCTGAGTGACAGACAACAGAGGGTTGTAGTCAATGGAGAACATTCAAAACAAGGTCATGTTACCAGTGGGGTTCCACAGGGATCTGTACTGGGACCAATTTTGTTTAATATCTTCATAAGTGAAATTGCAAAAGGCCTCGATGGGAAGGTTTGTCTTTTTGCTGATGACACAAAGATATGTAACAGGGTTGATGTTCCTGGAGGGAAACGCCAAATGGAAAAGGATTTAGGAAAACTAGAAGAATGGTCAGAACTCTGGCAACTGAAATTTAATGTGGATAAGTGCAAGATAATGCACCTGGGGCGTAAAAACCCAAGGGCAGAATATAGAATATTTGACACAGTCCTGACCTCAGTATCTGAGGAAAGGGATTTAGGAGTAATTATTTCAGAAGACTTAAAGGTGGGAAGACAATGTAATAGGGCAGCACGAAATGCCAGCAGAATGCTTGGATGTATAGGGAGAGGTATAAGCAGTAGAAAGAGTGAAGTGCTTATGCCGCTGTACAGAACACTGGTGAGACCTCACTTGGAGTATTGTGCGCAGTACTGGAGGCCATATCTCCAGAAGGATATAGATACTCTAGAGAGAGTTCAGAGAAGAGCTACTAAACTAGTACATGGATTGCAGGATAAAACTTACCAGGAAAGGTTAAAGGACCTTAACATGTATAGCTTGGAAGAAAGAAGAGACAGAGGGGATATGATAGAAACTTTTAAATACATAAAGGGAATCAACTCGGTAAAGGAGGAGAGCATATTTAAAAGAAGAAAAACTACCACAAGAGGACACAGTTTTAAATTAGAGGGGCAAAGGTTTAAAAGTAATATAAGGAAGTATTACTTTACTGAGAGAGTAGTGGATGCATGGAATAGCCTTCCTGCAGAAGTGGTAGCTGCAAATACAGTGAAGGGGTTTAAGCATGCATGGGATAGGCATAAGGCCATCCTTCATATAAGATAGGGCCAGGGGCTATCCATAGTATTCAGATATATTGGGCAGACTAGATGGGCCAAATGGTTCTTATCTGCCGACACATTCTATGTTTCTATGTTTCTATGTTACACTATCTGATCCCTTCTTTAACACAGCTCTCTTTGACTAAGAGTGAGCCGAACACGTGTCATAGGGTGCTATATAACACCCGATGACGCGTTCCGTCCAGCAAATCACTGTAATGCCAGTAACCAACATGTCTACAGCATTACAGTGAGTGCCAGTAGTGAGTAAAATTAGTGTTCGGCAGAGCATGCTCGCTCAACACAAGATATCATCCTTGTGCTGTCCGCATCCGTGTGTCAATCGCGCAACAACCCCCCCCCCCCCCCCCCGCGCCCGTTATTGAACCCCTCAGATTTCGGGTTCATCCCTGATCGGGGAATCTGATGTTAAAATGGAGGGGGTTTCAGGGGTTAATCAGGGCAAAAAATGAATACATACTCAACTTATCCCTTTGCTGACGTAGAGGCCGTTGTGGGCATCTTGATTGAAGAAACCATGCGAAATCTCACGTGGAGACGTCATGCTGGCGGGAGGTGGTGATGTCGTCATTGATGAAGTCACCCTGCCCGGCCAGAGCGGTGACGTTGTAACATAGTAACATAGTAACATAGTACATAAGGCCGAAAAAAGACATTTGTCCATCCAGTTCGGCCTGTCATCCTGCAAGTTGATCCAGAGGAAGGCAAAATAAAAAACCCTGTGAGGCAGAAGCCAATTTTCCCCACTTTAGGGGAATAAAAAATTCCTTACCCACTCCAATCAGGCAATCAGTCTAACTCCCTGGATCAACGACCCCTCTCTACTAGCTATAGCCTGTAATATTATTATGCTCCAGAAATACATCCAGGCCCCTCTTGAATTCCTTTATTGTACTCCCCATAACCACCTCCTCAGGCAGAGAGTTCCATAGTCTCACTGCTCTTACCGTAAAGAATCCTTTTCTATGTTTGTGTACAAACCTTCTTTCCTCCAGACGCAGAGGATGTCCCCTCGTCACAGTCACAGTCCTGGGGATAAATAGATGATGGGATAGATCTCTGTACTGACCCCTGATATATTTATACATATTAATTAGATCTCCCCTCAGTCGTCTTTTTTCTAAAGTGAATAACCCTAATTTTGATAATCTTTCAGGGTACTGTAGTTGCCCCATTCCAGTTATTACTTTAGTTGCCCTCCTCTGGACCCTCTCCAGCTCTGCTATGTCTGCCTTGTTTACAGGAGCCCAGAACTGTACACAGTACTCCATGTGTAGTCTGACTAGCGATTTGTAAAGTGGTAGGACTATGTTCTTATCACGGGCATCTATGCCCCTTTTGATGAAACCCATTATTTTATTGGCCTTGGCAGTAGCTGCCTGACACTGTTTTTTGCAGCTTAGTTTGCTATTTATTAAAATTCCTAGATCCTTTTCCATGTCAGTGTTACTGAGTGTTTTACCATTTAGTATGTACGGGTGACTTGCATTATTCCTTCCCATGTGCATAATCTTACATTTGTCAGTGTTAAACCTCATCTGCCACTTATCTGCCCAAGCCTCCAATCTATCTAGATCCCTCTGTAGCAGTATACTGTCCTCTTCAGTGTTAATTACTTTACACAGTTTAGTGTCATCTGCAAAAATTTATACTTTACTATGCAGGCCTTCTACAAGATCATTAATAAATATATTGAAGAGAATAGGGCCTATTACTGACCCCTGAGGTACCCCACTAGTGACAGTGACCCAATCTGAGTGTGTACCGTTAATAACCACCCTCTGTTTTCTATCATTGAGCCAGTTTCTTACCCACATACAGCCGTTTTCTCCCGGTCCGAGCATTCTCATTTTATATACTAACCTTTTATGTCGTACAGTGTCAAATGCTTTGAAGTCCAGATATACGACATCCATTGATTCGCCGCTGTCAAGTCTAGAACTTACCTCCTCATAGAAACTGATTAAATTAGTTTGGCATTATCGATCCCTCACGAAGCCATGCTGATATGGCGTTATTTGCTTATTTCTGTTGAGATGCTCTAAGATAGCATCTCTCAGAAAACCTTCAAACAGTTTACCCACAACAGATGTTAAACTTACTGGCCTATAGTTTCCAGGCTCTGTTTTTGGACCCTTTTTGAATATTGGCACCACATTTGCCATGCGGCAATCCTGTCGGACATTCCCTGTCAGTATAGAGTCCGCAAATATCAGAAATAATGGTCTGGCTATGACATTACTTGTATGCCATCCGGTCCTGGCGATTTTTCTATTTTAATCTTTTTAAGTCGCTGATGTACTTCTTCCTGGGTCAGACAGGACACTTTTAAAGGGAAATTTATTTTTACATTCTGCATGTCATCTGACAGTTTATTTTCCTCAGTGAATACATTGGAGAAAAAAATATTTAACAGCATTGCTTTCTCCTCGTCGCTCTCTGCGACTCCCCCCTCATTACTCTTTAAAGGGCCGACACCTTCAGATTTATACTTTTTAACATTTATATAATTTTAGGGTTAGTTTTACTCTCTTTGGCAATTAATCTCTCGGTCTCTAGTTTGGCCGCTTTTATTTGTTTTTTACATTTTAGTTTTTCAGTGCTTCCGTGCAACCCTCCTGCTTTAGTGATTTATATGCTTTCTTTTTGTCATTTATTGCTTTCTTTACAGTTCTATTTATCCACATTGGTTTCTTTTTGTTCCTTAACCTTTTATTCCCATACGGTATGACCTCTCACAATGAGATTTTAGGATGCTTTTAAAGATATCCCATTTTGTGGCTGTATTTTTATTTTTGAGGACTTTGTCCCAGTTGGTTAGGCCTATGGCCTCTCTTAGTTGGCTAAATTTAGCTTTTTTGAAGTTTGGCATTTTTGTTCCTCCCTGTAGAAACGCTTTTTTGAATGATAATTGGAAGGTTATTACTTCATGGTCACTATTTCCCAGGTGTCCCCCAACCTGCACGTCTGTTGTTCTGTCAGGCCTATTGGTTAATACTAAGTCCAGTATGGCCGTCCCTCTAATCTAGTCTAGTGATGTAACACATTACGCCGCACAAGATTTTGTGGGGTTTCTTCAATCAATATGGCTGGGATGTCCTATTCCTAAACAAATGGATGTGGTATGCGTTGTTTTTTTTACCTACCGCTATTTCAGGAAAAGTAGATTTGTTACCACAAAGCACGAGGCAATTCAGCTTCGGCAAATTAATTTTTTTCTGAAATTCAGATCAAAGTCAATTCGTTTGACTTCGATTCCCTCAACATTAATTGTGACTTTTGGAATTGTAGATCCCACGGCTACCCATACTGTATATGTATAAAATTACCGTATTTTTCGCCCCATAAGACGCATGGGGGAAAATGCCCCTGCGTCTTATGGGACAAATACTAATGAGCATTTCCTGGTCCTCAGATGTCGGCTGTGCAGTGGCTGCGCACAGCGTGAGGGCACTCTGTGACCTCACGCTGTGCGCGCTGGTTCACAGCACAGCCGACAGCAGGAGGAAGAAGATTGCGGGCAGTGAGGAGTGGCGACGTCCAGGAGCAATGGGGGCTAACATGACTGCTGGGGGCCAAAATGAGAGGCAATGGGGGCTACAGAGGGCTGCTATAGGGCAAGTAGGGCTGCTGAGGGCCAAAATGAGTGGCAATGGGAGCTACAGAGGGCTGCTAAAAGGCAATGGGGGCTGCTGGGGGCTGAAATGAGAGGCAATGGGGGCTACAGAGTGCTGATATAAGGCAATGGGGGCTGCTGGGTGCCAAAATGAGAGGCAATGGGGACTACAGAGGGCTGATATAAGGCAATGGGGGCTGCATGGGGCCAAAATGAAAGGCAGGGGGGGCTACAGAGGGCTGATATAAGGCAACGGGGGATGCTGGGGGCCAATATGAGAGGCAATGGGGGCTACTGAGGGCTGATATGAGGCATGGAAGGCTGCTGGGGGCTAATATGAGAGGCAGTGGGGGATGATATGAGATCTGATTGGGGTCTGAGGTGTGATTGGGGGTCATTCACATTGGGGTCTGAGCTGAGGTCTGATTGTGAGTCTGAGCTGAGGTCTTGTTGGAGTCTTATTAACATTGGGGGTCTGATTGGGGTTGTTAGATAAGGTCTGATCTGAGGTGTAATGAAAAATATTTTTTTCTTATTGTCCTCCTCTAAAGCCTAGTTGTTTCTTATGGACCGGTGGCCTGTGGATGTGGATTCAAGACTATCGTAGGTATTATACCAGGAATTGAGTGACTAGAAGTAAACAGAAGGTTAATCCTGAAAACACTATCCTCTACATGTACATTACCTTGTGTTCATTATCACCGCCTCCATATCACTCAGACTATTTCATTACCCCACTATTCCTACACCAGGCAAAAAGTTATTTATTTCACCATCCCTTCTATCCTCTCACCTGGCTACTTCTACTGAACTCCTCCTAAATGGTCAAACCTTCGCATCTAAACACACTCAGCCATCTGATGCCTCAGCCTCCCCTGCCACACTGTCCTAAGGGAAAATTCACACTCACCGCCCGGACAGACATTGTAGTGGTGTAGGTCTCCTCCTACCAAGTAACTGCATCTTCAACTCATCTGTACCCTTTCACACACACCCCTCTTTCAAAGTCCACACCGCACGCATCTTCTCTCCCTCCAACCTCCAATTAGTCATCATCTACCGTCCACCAAGCCGTACTTCTGCTTTTTTCAACCATTTTAATATCTGGCTTCTACATTTTCTCTCCGCAGACATCCCCACCATTATCATAGGGGATTTCAACATCCCCATTGACATACACAACTCAACTGTCTCCAAACTCCTATTTCTTACTGCCTCCTTTGGACTTGAACAATGGTCCTCCAAAGCTACCCACAAAGGCGGACATGCTAGACCTGGTCTTCACCCGCCTCTGCTACCTTTCTAATCCCTCAATCTCTTCTCTCCCGCTCTCAGACCACAATCTTCTTTGGTTCACAACCACTTTCTCCTCAACTGCCCCTCTAGTCCCTAAACTATCACAATTTCATAGAAACCTCCAGCACCTCTCCACACCCTCCATTTCCACACCCTCTGACTCTCTCTCAACGCTGTTCACCATATTTTTCCTTCATGACGCTGACACAGCCGCTGCTTTCTACAACACCACAATTACATCAGCCCTTGACTCAGTAGCCCCTTTCACACACACTAGAACCCGGCAAATCAATTAAGAACTCTAGCACACTCACCAGACAAAAAAAAAAACGAACGAGACAAACTGCAGAATGACGCTGAAAGAAAAATCACTCTAAGGCCCCTTTCACACAAGCGAGTATTCCGCGCGGGTGCAATGAGTGATGCAAACGCATTGCGCCCACACGGAATCCGGACCCATTAATTTCAATGGGGCTGTGTACATGAGCATTGGCTTTCACGCATCACTTGCATTCACGCAGCATGTTATTCTGAGTTTTTTATACAACGCTGGCCACATAGAAGTGAATTGGGCTGCTCCAAAATCGCATTGCATTCGCAAGCAAGTGCGGATGCGATGCGTTTTTCACGGATGGTTGCGTTTTTCATGGATGGTTGCTAAGGTTGCAATGTTGTTTGTGTACCTTCAGTTTTTTATCACGCGCGTGCAAAACGCATTAAATCACATTGCACCCACGCGATTAAAACTGAACAACTGTATGCGATCGCATCCAAAGCCGAATGACCTTGCTTGCGAAATCGCGCATATTTCACTGAACGCATCCCCAACGCATCCGGACCTAATCCGCTCACGCTCGTCTGCAAGGGGCCTAAAGAAGACTTCATCTTATACAAAAAAGCTGTACTTAAATTCAAATCTGCACTCACCTCTTCTAAACAGGACTACTTTACTACTCTCATATCATCTCTTTCCCACAACCCCAAACAACTGTTTAACACCTTTAATTCTCTAATCCATTCCCCGTTCCTTCCTCCCACACCCCTTATCTCAGCTGTAGACTTTGCCTTATATTTCAAGATAAACTCAACAAAATCCATGAAAGCTTCAAGCAATCCCCACAACCCCCTTACACAGTTGCCCAGTACTCTTTTTACATAACCCAGTATACCACTGTCACTGAAGAGAAGCTCTCCACCTTAATCTCCAAGTCACACCTCACCATCTATGCCCTTAAACCAAAATCATCCCACCTTATCCCCAACCTCACCACTATAGTTATCCCTGCCCCAACCCTAACCGCTGGTGTCTTCCTTTCCTCTTTTAAACATGCAACCATCAAACTCATACTTAAGAAGCTCTCCCGGGACATATCCTCTTTATCCAGCTATTGTCCCATCTCACCACTACCATTCGCATCAAAAACATCTCGAACTGTCCTCCCACCTCTCATCCCACTCACTTTTTGAACAGCTGCAATCTAACTTCAGGTCCAATCACTCCACAGTAACTGCCCTAACCAAAGTCGCCAATGATCTGCTAATTTCCAAAGCAAAACGTCATTACTCTGTGCTCCTCCTCCTTGACCTATCCTCTGCCTTTGATACTGTTGACCCCTCTCCCCTTTTACAAACCATCTCTTCCCTCGGCATCAAAGACCTGTCCCTCTCCTGGATCTCCTTGTACCTCACCAACAGAACCTTCAGCATTTCCCTTTCATACATCTTTTCATCACGCCCCTTCTCTCTTGGTGTCCCTCAAGACTCTGTCCTGGGTCTCCTACTTTTCTCTATTTATACATTCAGCACCTGGATTGGAATACTTTTTTAATTTCATGTAATTAAAAATTTTGCATAGCCACTGAGTTATTCAATAAAATGTATCTGTATGGCGCCACCTACTATTTTTTTACACTACTTTTTTCTTTGTCCTGCTCACTGAGATGGCCGCACATGCTCAATTTCATCCTTCGACTGCCTTCTGATCTGTGATAGGGAGAGAGCTGCAGCAGAAAGGACACACCTCCTGAACGGCAGCAGAAAAGACAGCAGAGCAATTGGAGCAATAAATGGTGAGATTTCTGGATCCATGTGAGGTACAAGCTGGTTCTAGCTTTTTTTAGAAAGAGATTGTCATGTACTAAATGATGTCTGATTTTCATTATTTACATTAGTCATAGGATAACCCATTTAAGATGAATGAAAGACCATATATGGCATGGATAAGTTGGGTCTGTGATAGTGGGAAATCCTTAACAGAGTGACTCTCCACTAATTGAGGGGAGCCCCACTTGGAATTCACACTCAGTGGCATCTCTATAATCTTCTAAAGCATATGGACAGGAGTTGCCCTATTGCCCTCTTATGAATAAAATGCCAAAAAACATCCCACTGCCAGAACACTCTAAACATAAGAATAGAGATTCATATAATACATTTATTATTGATGACAGCTGGAAGCTGAAAGGTTATCCATTATCTTTTAGAGTATTCTTCAATAAAGAGAAGCCATAACTTCCTTGAACTAGCAGAAATGCCCTTAGGGATGACAATTCAGGAAGAATTGTCTGTGGATGCTTTTAATTGAACTACTGTGACACATAGTTACATAGTGAACAAGCTAGGAGAACAATGCAATTCATGGCTGCTCTAAGCCTACTGTAAGTGACAACCACCAAATGTAAGGGCATATGAAAGTGGTTGTCAACTGCAAATGTTATCAAGACCTCTCATAGAAAACTGAATAAAAAAAAAACTGAAGATTTTATATAGTATATGAGGTCAATTCAGGGACATATAACAGTTGTGTTACTATTACAGTTGAGCGGACACCTGGATGTTTGGGTTCAACGGGTTCGGCCGAACTTCACAAAAAAGCTTGAGTTTGGGCCCCGAACTTGAACCTGAACCCGAACCCCATTGAAGTCAATGGGGACCCGAATTTTTGAGCACTAACATGGCTCTAAAAATGTTATGGAAAGGGCTAGAGGGCTGCAAATGCCAGAAAAATGTGGTTAAGAGCATGGCAAGTGCTCTGCAAACAAATGTGGATAGGGAAATGACTTCAAATAACATAAAATACGTAAAAAAATAAAAATAAAATCTTGATCTAGGCGGACGAGGTCCATATGGAGTAGGAGGTTGAGGAGGCAGTGGGTGTGGCAGTGTAGGTGGAAGCGGCGGTGGAGGAGGAGGAGGTAGCCTACACTGGTTTTAAATTTTTTTTTTTTAAATTAGAGTACACCCCAAAACATTGGGAAATATTAAATGTGATAACCCCCTCCAGCCGTGCTAAACACACGTTCAGACAATACACTGGCTGCAGGGCAGGCCAGCACCTCCAAGGCGTAAAGGGCAAGCTCAGGCCATGTGACCAATTTGGAGACCCAGAAGTTGCAGGGGGCCGACCCACCAGTCAGTTCATGTAGGCGTGTGCAAACATTTTGCACATCCCTGTGATGTCCACGATCCAATTGGATATCTGCTCTATCAACTTTCGATGTTCTTTTCTGCGGCTACCATGTTGATCACGGTTAGCGGAGAATCTGGGTTCTACACCGGAGAGGGAGCCTGAGAAAGGGATACCACATCCAACGGAGGTTAATTGTTTGAAATTAGATATGATCGAGAGGAAAAGTGGGACAAATTATTGAAGCGCAAATGCGGGACAAGTTGTTAAAGTTTAAGCATTGAATGAAAGGAGGGGGCGCGCGTCAATTAAAGAAGAATTTTTGAAATTTAATTCACTGTCACATATACAGAGCAGGGGTTTGTATACGACAAAATTGGTAAAATGTCACCTGGCAATGTAACCGATGATTTTTTTTAATTTATGTCCCTGTCACCTATGCAGAGCAGGGGTTTAATCACAGCAAAAATGGTCACATGTCACCCGAGAATGTAACAGAAAAATTAGTGAAATTTGTTTACCTGTCTACTAGGTATAGCAGGGGTATATCACAGCCCAAAATTTTTGAATTTCACCCGAATATGTAACAGACAAATTATTGATTTTTTTTAAACTGTTTACTAGGTAGAGCAGGGGTATATTACAGCCAAAAATTGGTTAATTAACCCAAATATGTAACAGACAAATTAGTAAAATGTTACCTGTCTACTAGGTAGAGCAGGGGTATATCACACCCAAAAATTGGTAAATTTAAACCGAAAATGTAACAGACAAATTTGTGAAATGTTTTTACCTGTCTACTACGTACAGCAGGGGTATATGACACCCAAAAATTTGTGAATTTCACCCAAAAATGTAACAGACAAATTAGTGAAATGACATAAAATACGCACAAATAAAAAAAAATCTTGATTTATGAGGTGGAAGTCAATATGGAGTAGGCGTTTGAGGAGGTGGTGGACGTAGCGGTGGAGGTGGAAGTGGCGGTGGAGGAAGAAGAGGTAGCCACAACAATGGTATTTGGTTTTCATTTTTTAATTTTTTTTTTATTAGGGTACACTCCAAAAGAGTGGGAAATATCCAAAATAAAAGAATGAGCAATTGCGCTGTAGTATAACAATGGCTGGGTAAGGCTGGTATACATGTCTATTCTGCACATGGTATGGACAAGTCCTGTGGGATCCAAGCCTGGTTCATTTTAATGAAAGTGAGCTTGTCCACATTGGCTGTGGACATGCGGCTGCGCTTGTCTGTGATAACGCCCCCTGCCATGCTAAACACACATTCAGACAATACACTGGCTGCCGGGCACGCCAGCACCTCCAAGGCGTAAAGGCCATGTACTCAATTTGGAGACCCAGAAGTTGAAGTGGACAGACCCATCATTCAGTACGTGTAGGCGTGTGCACACATACTGCTCCACCATGTTGCTGAAATGCTGCCTCCTGCTAAGACGTTCCATGTCAGCTGGTGGTGTTGGTTTTTGTGGCGTGCTGACAAAGCTTTTCAACATTTCGGCCATGCTAACCCTGCCTTCAGAGGTGCTGATGGTGCCCCAGCTGCGTTGGCGACCTCTTCCTCCTCCTCTGCCTTCGTCTTGTGCTTCCACTGTGCCCCCACTGTCAGGTGGGAAGGCCACCAGCAGCGCGTCTACCAGCGTCCGCTTGTACTCGCGCATCTTACGATCACGCTCCAGTGACGGCATTAAGGACGGTACGTTGTCCTTGTACCAGGGATCCAGCAGCGTGGCCACCCAGTAATCAGAACAAGTTAGAATGTTGGCAACTCGGCGGTCATTGCGGATACACTGCAGCATGTAATTGCTCATGTGTGCCAGGCTGCCCAGAGGCAACGAAAAGCTGTCCTCTGTGGGAGGTGTATCGTCAGTGTCCTCTGTATCCCCCCAGCCACGCACCAATGATGGCCATGAGCTGGTTTGGGTGCCACCCTGCTGTGAACACGGTTCCTCCTCCTCCATCTCCTCCTCCTCAACCTTATCATCCTCCAGAACTGTGCCCTGGCTGGACAATTGTGTACCTGGCATTTGTGGGTGCAGAAAACCACCCTTGAAGCCACTTGTGACTGACTGGCCGGAAACCCTATGAAATGATCCTTCTTCCTCCTCCTCCTCCTATGCCACATCCTCTTCCATCATCGCCCAAAGCGTTTTTTCAAGGAGGCATAGAAGTGGGATAGTAACGCTGAGAATGGCATTATAGGCACTGGACATGTTGGTGGAGTACTCGAAACAGCGCAACAAGGAAAACAGGTCTCGCATGGAGGCCCAGTCACTGGTGGTGAAGTGATGCTGTTCCGCAGAGCGACTCACCCGCGTGTGCTGCAGCTGAAACTCCACTATCGCCTACTGCTTCTCGCACAGTCTGGCCAGCATGTGCAAGGTGGAGTTCCACCATGTGGGCACATCGCATATGAGGCGATGAGCTGGAAGGCCGAAGTTATTCTGCAGCGCTGATAGGCGAGCAGCAGCAGGGTGAGAACACCGAAAGCGCGCACAGACGGCCCGCACTTTATGCAGCAGCTCTGACATATTGGGGTAATTTTTAAGGAACCTCTGCACCACCAAATTCAGCACATGCGCCAGGCAAGGGATGTGCGTCAAACCAGCTAGTCCCAGAGCTGCTACGAGATTTCCTCATTATCGCAAACCATCAGCCCGGGCTTGAGGCTCACTGGCACAAACCACTCATCGGTCTGTTGTTCAAGGCCCGTCTACAGCTACTGCGCAGTGTGGGGTTTATCCCCCAAACAGATAAATTTAAAACTGCCTGCTGTTGTTTACCCCTGGCTGTGCTGAAGTTGGTGGTGAAGGTGTTATGCTGACCGGATGAGGAGCCGGTAGAGGATGAGGAAGCGGAGTAGGAGAAGGAAGGAACAGGAGACAAACTGAAGCGCCCTGCAATCCTCGGTGGTGGAAGAACATGCGCCAAACATTTACCCAGTGTGCTGTTAGGGAGATATAACGTCCCTGACCGTGCTTACTGGTCCACATATCCGTAGTTAGGTGGTGGAACTTGCCACAGATGGCGTTGCGCAGTGCACACCTGATTTTGTCCCCCACTTGGTTGTGCAGGGAAGGGATGGCACGCCTGCAAAAGTAGTGGCGGCTGGGCACGATGTACTGTGGGAAAGCCACCGCCATAAGGCTTTTAAAACTCTCCGTCTCCACCAGACGGAATGACAGCATTTCAAAGGACAGTAATTTTGAAATGCTGGCATTTAGGGTCAGGGATTGCGGGTGGGTAGGGGGGACCTTCCTCTTCTGCTCCAGTGTTTGGGAGATGGAGAGCTGATCGCTTCCGTGGGACATTGTGGAGATACTTGGTGACCCAGGTGGTGGTGTTGCTGGCAGATCCTCTGTTTGCGGGGTGGCAGGTGGCACTGTCACTCCAGAAGTGGAAGAAGAGGCCGGGACTGCAGCAGAAGAGGAAGCAGGAGGAGCCAGAGACCTTTCTTCGTTTTTCAGGTGTCTACTCCACTGCAACTCGTGCTTTGCACTTAGATGCCTGGTCATGCAGGTTGGGCTCAGGTTTAGAACGTTTATGCCTAGCTTCAGTGTCACAGATTAGAGTGGGGGTAACGCTAATCCGTGTGACGTTAAGTTAAGTGGAAGCTGCTTGACCAGGACAACAGCATTAGGGAGCAGGTCACCTCCTAGCGCATCCCTAATCTGACCCTGACTCCTAGCTGTATGAGCCGACCTTGATGGTAGGGGGGCTCATACTCAGGAACCTCGCTTCCCTACTAGCCCTGGACAGATCCCTGAGCTAGGAGCTGGATAAGACAACCTGTTCCTCCTGGATATGGACAAACAGGAGTCTAAACTGGCCAAGCTGCATGGATATGGCAGGAGATTGAAAAGCACTTCCACACCTACCTGCCACAGGAACACTGACTGGATCCCATGCTAACAGGCTGATGTCCATACCCAAACATAAAAGGACACAGCACACACACATAAACACACAGGAACCCAGATCCATTGCTGCAATAATAACAGACACCACATAAACATAAAATAACATCTATACATAGGTTTTATGACCACAAGGGTGGCTCTCACTGGCAGAGGGTATTAGAGACCAGGAGGAAGCCTCCAGCTTACTACAAGGCTGGAGTACCCCTCAGCTACAGGTCTCCACAGAGGCTTTATAGCCCAAAGTGGCCACACCCACACAGACACAGACTAGAAAGGGAATTAACACATCCAACAGAAGGCCGAGACACTGCCACTACATGTACAACAAATCCACACGTTGCCACGGACAACCGCAAGTGAAGGAAAGTCTCACAGTACACACATACAACAACCTCGTGCACAACAAACAGGGAAAGTGCACACATACAAAAAGAGGTTGCAAGGTGCTACCGCATGCCCTTCACAGCAACTTGCCTAGCGACAGCTTAGGCTGCTATACTGTCAATACAATCATGTTGCCAGCGGCAACCACATGTGAGGTAAAATACCAGCAGTCCTCACCATGTGGTTGACAACAGACCAAACTGCATGCGGGGGAGTCACGACCATGACCATGGTCGTGACATTCAGGCTCTGATTGCACAGCGTGCAAACCACTTGTGTCTTGTCGTCAACACATTGTCTAAAGAACTGCCACGCCAGGAAACTCCTTGGAGCTGGCTTTGGTGTGCTCGGCCCCTTGCTGCGGTGGGCAGTAGCAGTCGTACTGTCTAGGGGATGGCTGCTCTGCTTTTGCACCCTGCTCCCTCTTCTGCTGTGCTGGTGGCTCTGTGCGACCATGGCCTCTTCCTCCAAACTACACAGGTCACTCGCATGACCTTGATTCCATGTGGGGTCGAGGACCTCATCGTCCTCCACATCATCTTCTACCCAGTCTTCACCCCTGCCCTCCTTGTCGGTCTGCACATTTTCGAAAGCCACAGCAGTTGGCACCTGTGTTTCGTCATCAGCTGAGACGTGCTGCGGTGGTCCTCCCATGTACTCATCTTGAAACATAAGTGGTTGGGCATCGGTGCACTCAATCTCTTCCACTTCTGGGGCAGGGCTAGGTGGATGGCCCTGGGGAACCCTGCCAGCAGAGTCTTCAAAAAGCAGAAGAGACTGCTGCATGACTTGGGGCTCAGACTTCTTGGCTGATTTGCAAGGGGGTGAGGTCAAAGACTAATGGACATCGGCTGCAGTTGCCAACTCTGATCTTTCAGCAGGAGACTGGGTGGGAGACAATGTAAAGGAATTGGTTGCACTGTCAGCAACCCAATCTACTATCGCCTGCACTTGTTCTGGCCTCACCAAATAACGCTGAAGGTTCTGTCACCTACTCGCACCTGAGGAAGGTGTTTCACTTGTGCGTGTAGTCCTTGGCCAAAATGGGTGTTCTTTTGCTAACAGAATAGAACAGCAAAATCTAACCCGTGTATCTCACACTGACAGATGCAGCAAAGGCCGCAGTTTTATTATTTTGCCAATAGTGGGTTTTTTTTAATAACAGAATACTTCACCAGTATCTAACGAGTGTATCTCACACTGACAAATGCAGCAAAGGCTGCAAATTTATTTTTTTGCCCAAAATGGGTATTTTTTTTTATAACAGAATAGAACAGCAGTAGTTAATGCATGCATCTCACACTGACAGATGCAGCAAAGGCTGCAAATTTAGTTTTTTGCCCAAAATGGGTGTTTTATTTTATAACAGAATAGAACAGCAGTATCTAACGCCTGTATCTTACACTGACAGATGCACCAAAGGCTGCAATATTAAGTTTTTTGCCCAAAATGGGTGTTTTTTTAATAACAGAATAGAACACTAGTATCTAATGTGTGTATCTCACACTGACAGATGCAGCAAAGACTGCAATATTAATTTTTTTGCCCAAAATGGGTGTTTTTTTAATAACAGAATAGAACAGCAGTATCTAACACGTGTATATCACACTGACAGATGCAGCAAAGGCCGCAGATTTATTATTTTGCCAAAAATGAGTGTTTTTTTAAATAACAGAATAATTTACCAGAATCGAACGCGTGTATCTCACACTGACAGATGCAGCACAGGCTGCAAATTTAGTTTTTTGCCCAAAATGGGTATTTTTTAATAACAGAATAGAACACCAGTATCTAATGCATGTATCTCACACTGACAGATGCAGCAAAGGCTGCAATATTAAGTACTTTGCCCAAAATGGGTGTTTTTTTTAATAACAGAATAGAACAACAGTATCTAACGCGTGTATTTCACACTGACAGATGCAGCAAAGGCTGCAATATTAAGTACTTTGCCCAAAATGGGTGTTTTTTTGATAACAGAATAGAAAAGCAGTATCTAATGCGTGTATCTCACACTGACAGATGAAGCATAGGCCCCTGATGTAGGGTACAGTATTGCCAAAAATTGGTGTTTTATAAAGCCCAGAATATTATTGCAGTATTTCAAGCTTGTATGTCACACTAAGGCTACTTTCACACTGCCGTTCGGGTGTCCGCTTGTGAGCTCAGTTTGAAGGGGCTCACAAGCGGCTCCGAACGCATTCGTACTGCCCTAATGCATTCTGAGTGGACGCGGATCCGCTCAGAATGCATCAGTCTGGCAGCGTTCAGCCACCGCTCCGCTCAGCAGGCGGACACCTGAACGCTGCTTGCAGCGTTTGGGTGTCCGCCTGGCCGTGCGGAGGCAAGCGGATCCGTCCAGACTTACAATGTAAGTCAATGGGGACGGATCCGTTCGAAGATGACACAATATGGCTCAATCTTCAAACGGATCCGTCCCCCATTGACTTTCAATGTAAAGTCTGGACGGATCCGTCTGAAGCTACTTTCACACTTTGAAATTTTTCTACAATATAATGCAGACGGATCCGTTCTGAACGGATCCCAAGTCTGCATTAAATGAGCGGATCCGTCTGGGCAGACCCCAGACGGATCCGCTCTGAACGCTAGTGTGAAAGTAGCCTTACACATGCAGCATAGGCCCCAGATGTAGGGGATTGCCAAAAATGGGTGTTTTTTTAAACCCAGAATATTATTGCAGTATTTCAAGCTTGTATCTCACACTGACAGATGCAGCATAGGCTGCAAAATTACTGTATTTTTCGCCCTATAAGACTCACCGACCCGTAAGACGCACCTAGGGTTTTGCAGAGGAAAATAAGAAAAAAAAATATTTTTAACCAAAAGGTGTGCTTTTGGTGGGTTTTGAACTAATGGTGGTCTGTGCATGACACTACTATGGGGGATCTGTGGATGGCACTGTTATGGGGGGGGATCTGTGGATTGCACTGTTATGGGGGAGTGATGTGTGGATGGCACTGTTATGGATGGGGATCTGTGGATGGCACTGTTATGGGGGGTGGATCTGTGGATGGCACTGCTATATATGTGTCACCCACAGATCCCCCACCTTATAACAGTGCCATCCACATATCCCCCACCCCATAATAGTGGCATCCACAGATGCCTTAATATACAGGAGCTAAACCTGTGGGAGGGGACGGTGTCATGCAAATGTGGCGGGGCCGGTGCGGTCACTGTCCTCCGGCCCCGCCGCTCACTCACTGCTTTATTGCCCAAACCTTTTATAATAATAACTTTAATAGTTTTTTTAAACCCAGATTATTTTTGCAGTATTTCAAGCACTTCTGATAAAGATTCTTTCCTATTCTCTCCCTCACAGCAGCAGCATCCTCTCCCTACACTAGTAACAGCAGAGTGACGTGCAGCGCTACGTGACTCTAGCTTATATAGAGGCTGGGTCACATGCTGCACTGGCCAATCATAGCCATGCCATTAGTAGGCATGGCTGTGATGGCTTCTAAGGGCACAGAGTTAAACTCTTGTTGATTGGCTGCTCTGAAGCCTTTCAAAAAGCGCCATTAACTTTTACTGAAAAGTTCGGGTTCGGGTCCAGGGTCCACAAATCCTAAAGTTCGGTACAGTTCGGGTTTGCTCAACCCTAATTACTATCATTATTATTATAATTAGAGATGAGCAAAGTTTTCCAAAAACTTCGATCTGGTCGCTTCACCAAATTTTTCAAAAAAATTTGCTTCGATCTGAATTAATTCATCACAAAGCAAGTGTCCCAATGACTCTTTAGTGGAACTAAATAAGAACATGGAGGCAGTGCCAATAAAGTAGTGGAGAAAAATAAAGGTTATTTTAATCCATGTTGTGGCAGTGCAGCCACATGCGTTTGAATCCCTCCTGTTAGATGTAGAATGACTGTGCGTCACTATTTAACTTAGATCACACTTCACTTATTTGGTCTATAATGTCAACCCAATTCCGGTGCGGGTCAAATCCACAGAACAGGTGCAGGCTTATTCATGATACCTAATAAGAGAGTAGGCATGGATCCTGAATTTGCCTATCAATAAATGATGAAAATATCTGACCAAATATCAGAAGTGGGAACTCCGCCTTACAGGTCAATGTTAGCGGCAGGTCTAATTTATCAGCATGGACTTAACCATTGTAGGGGGTCGCTCTCTCACGGGGGGTCGGGAATGACAGACTTCTCATCAAACAAGGGGTTTCCAAGCCCAAACAATGCTTTATTGTGTCACTTTAAGCGGTACAGATGACCTTTCCAGTTATATCAGCACCACAAAGCATAAATACAAAATAAACACCTGCCCGTCTCGGCTCTAACTAACACATAGGTCTCTATCTCACATCTAAGTCCCTGTTCACACCAGGGGATAGCTCCGGCTTCACTCAGCCTCCTGGTCAGCCAGTTGCCAAGCCTTTAATTACATAGGTCTGTTCTCTCTAGGGTCTATCTCTCCCCAGACTTCCCCCCACACTAAGGATTGCTGCTGACTTTTAAATGAGAACCATGGACATGTGCCACCTGTGAAACACGGAGTGGATCATGGGGAATAAACACCCATCCAGCTCTATACTTATTCCCAATAAAGTCAGGCCCGGTTTAGCTGACACCAGCTATACTAAGTAACAACAGCGTCCAGTATCTTAGTGGACACACTAGATACTGGCTTTTACTCCACCAAGGCCGGGCACCTTGGTGACACGTCTCAAGTGAAAACACAGCAAACCATGATATGCATCTCCTCTAATAGGTTTCCTGCACCATTCTAGGAGACACATACCTTCCCATACCATGCCTGTCACTGCCTCACACTATGCAGTAAGCAAAAATTCAAGGAGTGGCCCCATGAAAGTGGGGAGGGTGTCAGCAGTAAGGATATATTCAAATTACTGTTTATTTTTCTGTTTTCCTGATCTGTCAGAAGAACAGCCCCAAAAAAGTGGATCCTGTAGTTTGAGCATCTGTCTTGACACTACCAGTATTTAGTCAGCATTTGATCAGTATTGGTAAGGCAAAAACAGGAGTGGGTCCTAAAGAGAGATAACATGTGATGGAAATATTTGCATATTTTCTGTGTTTTGGACCCACTCCTGCCTTTGGCTTCCAAATCATGATTAAATCCTGATGCAAAATACTGACCATGTTATAGAGGCCTTCTGGATGCTCAAACAACAGGACCCTTTAGTCTACTTTCACACTCAAGGTTTGGCTTTCTGTTTGTGATATCCGTCATGGCCTCTTACAAGCGGTCAAAAATGGATCAGTTTTATCATAATGCATTCTGAATGGAAAAGGATCTGCTCAGAATGCTCAGTTTGCCTCCCATCAGCTTGACGAAACTGAGCCAAACGGATCTGTCCTGGCACACAATGTAAGTCAATGGGGACAAATCCGTTTTCTCTGAAACAATCTGGCACAATAGAAAATGGATCCGTCTTGGCTATGTTACAGATAATACAAACGGATCCGTTCATGACGGATGCATGCGGTTGTATTATTGTAATGGATCCGTTTTTGCAGATCCTTGACAGATCCACCCAAAACGCGAGTGTGAAAGTAGCCTTATTCAGTAAAAATAATCAGTGTTGTCAACATGGCCAAAAGGGACAATATTGGCCCCGTAACAGACTGGTGAGGGTGGCAACAGCATGAAGAGTCATAATAGTGGCCCCAGAACAGAGTGGGGAGGGGGTGGGCAACAGCAGTGGCAGTAACAGCAACAGATGGTGGCAGATCACAGAAGGGGCAGATGGCAGTAGAGGCAGCAGGCGTGTTGCATCAGGCTGGTGACAGCATCAGAACAGTGGAAGCAGGAAGTGAGCAGCAGTAACGGGACATTTGTCATAATGTTCTGGTGTGACAGCACATCAAATTATTACTGCCAGAATGATCTACTCTGTTGTATGAGGCACCAGTATCTGGAAATCCTGGTTGATCCAGGCCTGATTCATCTTTATAAAGTTTTTTTTCAATATTTTGGGTTGAAAAGCAAGTTATCTTTGGGGTAACTATGCCACCTGTAATGTCCCGGAGTGACATTACCACCTCTTTTTGGCACCTTTCTACCATCTCCTATGTGCTAATGTATATTATCCAATGTATTTCATGTCAGACTCATGTCCTAATAATGTGCATATTTGTTCAAGTAACTAGTTATGTTCATGTAATAACCTAGTCCACCAGCAGATGGCTGCAGCATTGGCAGAGAGTTTCTCTGCAGAGGAACCTTCTGGTTCCTTCCAGACCTCTCTAGAGAGGGAGGAGTTTAGGTAGTGGGTAGGTCAGTCTACCTTACCCACTTGTGGGGAGAGGTTGTGTGAGGAGTTTTGCCTGACTTAACCCCTGCTAGGAGAAGGCAGCAGGCCTGGTCCTGTCTGGACGGGTTCTGTTAGTCCTATGCCAGCCTTATCACTGGAGGTTGGACACATCCAAGCTGAAGCTAGAGCTTGAGGTACTCCAAAGCCAGGACAAGAAGTTCCAATGATTAAAGTAAGAGACAGACTAAAGCCAAACCTAAGTTCCAGCAGACGATTAAATTTCCTATTTACTCCAGCTAGCATAGCAAAACTAAGATTGTTACAGAGAAGTATTTGCCTGCCAAAGTTAAGCCAATACCTGCTGATGACCAAGATATCGTTTGGAAGCTGTTTGGATTACCAATTCATGCCGAGTAAAATCAACTGTTCAACGTGTCTGTGAACAACTGTTCAACGTTACTACAAAGTCTGGACTCCATTTATTCTGAAGCACCAAAAAACAAATATATCATAAATATCTCGCATGGAGTTATTCGTATTATCACCTACATAGCTCAGAGAGCAGCCACACAGAGAGTAATTTTAATTAATTATTCTTTATTAGATATCCAACATGATAGATGGTATATCAGTTAAAAAACATATACAAAAGACAGTACATACTGGGAACAGATCGGTGTTACAATAAATGTATAAAAACAGAGTAAGCTCCAAACCAATAAGGGACTAGTATCCCCCCGTACACAGTAGCGCAGTATCAGTTAGGTGGGGCGCATATAGCAATAGAGGCATCCAGAGCATACATACACCAACACTCCAAACATTTAAGGGAGTGTAAGCCTGGATGCCGCCCACAACAAGCGGAGACTGCAGGAGATAAGGGGGGAAAAAACACTGTTTAAAGTGCAAGTGCAATAAATACCTACTGACCCTGGTCTGAAACAGTGGGCGGCTGTTTCAGACCAGGGTCAGTAGGTATTTATTGCACTTGCACTTTAAACAGTGTTTTTTCCCCCCTTATCTCCTGCAGTCTCCGCTTGTTGTGGGCGGCATCCAGGCTTACACTCCCTTAAATGTTTGGAGTGTTGGTGTATGTATGCTCTGGATGCCTCTATTGCTATATGCGCCCCACCTAACTGATACTGCGCTACTGTGTACGGGGGGATACTAGTCCCTTATTGGTTTGGAGCTTACTCTGTTTTTATACATTTATTGTAACACCGATCTGTTCCCAGTATGTACTGTCTTTTGTATATGTTTTTTAACTGATATACCATCTATCATGTTGGATATCTAATAAAGAATAATTAATTAAAATTACTCTCTGTGTGGCTGCTCTCTGAGCTATGTAGGTGATAACTCCATTTATTCTACCTACCCAAAGTTCACCTACTCCCTTTTGCACTGTTTCTGACTATACCACGCCTGGGATCCACAGATATTCAGGTAGAAACACCGTGACACATGTATATAACATCTACAGAGACTGTAATCCACCCTGCACCACTCTGGCAATCCTACCCCTGGGTACCAACATTACCATCTACAAAGGGAGCCTTGTGCTTCCGCTGCTCAACCGCAGCTGGCGTCACGTTTACTTGCTCTATATGATGGACATATTTCATAGAAGTATGACATCACCTGCTGATTAAGGTTCTGCTCCATGTTCTGCTGCTGCTGGATGGTTTCTTCAGTAGGCGAGTGAAGAAAAGTGCTTATTAGAGACTCAAAACTTAAGTTGCTGCTAATGGAGCTACTCCTGCACCTCCACTGCCTCCAGCAGTCATGGCAGCGGAGAGTGAGCTCCGAGAGTCCCCCCGGTTACACCTTCGTGAGGATGGGCGAAGGGTGGGCGAGGATGGGCATAGGCAGTGAACAACAGACTACAAAGGATGTCTCGATAGTAGTTGAGTTTTTCATCCCTCTCAGAAAGTGTAAAAAAGGCCCCCATTTTGGACTGGTAGTAAGGCTCTAACAATTTGGAGAGCCAGTAGTCATCCCTAGCCGAATGGTGATGATGCGGCTTACAAATAAAGTGGCCTCCTCAAAGCTAACGGCAGGTATCACGCATGAGATGCCACTGGTTAACATCAAAGTTACACAGTGGAGTACCTCTGTCCTCCTGTATCATCAAGAAATCATTTATAACCTTTCTCTGTTCATATAATAGGTCCAACATATGGAGGGTGGAATTCCAATGGGTGGAAACGTCGCATATCAGCCTATGGTGGGGGATGCCGTTCTGATGCTGCAGCTCAAGGAGGGTGTGCTTTGCAGTGTATGAGTAGCTGAAGTGCATGCAAAGTTTCTTGGCCATTTTCAGGATGTCTTGCAGATGGGGTGAAGACTTCAGGAACCACTTTACAACCAGATTGAACACGTGCTCCATGCAGAGAGCAAGGCTCAACCCTCCTTGATGCAATGCCGGTCACAATGGTTCAGATTTTAAATTGTGGAGGAGAAAGCCAGAATTTGATTAAAGATGCGGATCTGTTCCTCCCCTGTGTGACTCCGTTTGCCCAAGCAAACTAGGTGCAGAACAGCGGGACACCGCGATGCCCTGCACATGTGGTATGCTGGAGGAGCACTGTGAATTTTCCCTGTTGTGGAGGCTGAGGACATGGTGAAGGATGAGGAGGCAGAGGTGGACATTGTCGCAAGACCAACGGCTTGAGAATGTGGAGGCGGAAAAGGTGTCACCTGGCCAAATTGCTGGTGTGGCTGGGCAGGAGCCACATTTACCGTGTGGGCCGTAAAGGACATATTTTGTCCTTGACCATAGATAAAGCTCCACACGTCGGAGCTGCCATGCACTTTGGCAGACACCGACAGGCTCAATGATTGGCCCACCTTCTGTTCTACATATATGTGCAGGCCTGGTACTGCCTTTTTGGCAAATAAATGATGGCTTGGGACTCTCCACCTAGGCTCGGTACAGGCCATCAGTTCTTTGAAAGGTGCAGAGTCCACCACTAGAGTTGAGTGAACACCCGGATGTTCGGGTTCGACGGGTTCGGTCGAACTTCACAAAAAAGTTCGAGTTTGGGACCCGAACCCCATTGAAGTCAATGGGGACCCAAACTTTTGAGCACTGAAATGTCTCTAAAAATGGCATGGAAAGGGCTAGAGGGCTGCAAATGCCAGCAAAATGTGGCAAGTGCTCTGCAAACAAATGTGGATAGGGAAATGACTTCAAATAACATAAAATTCGTAGAAATAAAAAAATAATATTCTTGATCTAGGAGGACGAGGTCCATATGGAGTAGGAGGTTGAGGAGGCAGTGGATGTGGCGGTGTAGGAGGAAGCGGCAGTGGAGGAGGAGGAGGTAGCCTACACTGATTTTTGGTTTTAAATTTTTATATATTTTTTAAATTAGGGTACACCCCAAAACATTGGGAAATATAACCTGCAGCAGCCATGCTAAACAAACATTCAGACAATACACTGGCTGCAGGGCAGACCAGCACCTCCAAGGCATAAAGGGCAAACTCAGCCATGTGCCCAATTTGGAGACCCAGAAGTTGAAGGGGGCAGACCCGTCATTCAGTACGTGTAGGTGTGTGCACACATACTGCTCCACCATGTTGCCGAAATTCTGCCTCCTGCTAAGACATTCCATATCAGCTGGTGGTGCTGGTTGTTGTGGCATGCTGACAAAGCTTTTCCACATTTCGGCCATGCTAACCCTGCCTTCTGAGATGCTGGCGGTGGCCCAGCTGTGTTGGCGACCTCTTCCTCCTCCTCTGCCTTCGCCTTGTGCTTCCACTATGCCCCCGCTGTCAGGTGGGAATGCCACCAGCAGCGCGTCTACCAGCGTGCGCTTGTACTCGCGCATCTTACGATCACGCTCCAGTGACGAAATTAAGGACGGTACGTTGTCCTTGTAACAAGTATCCAGCAGTGCTGCCACCCAGTAATCAGCACAAGTTAGAATGTGGGCAACTCGGCGGTCATTGCGGAGACACTGCAGCTTGTAATACTCATGTGTGCCAGTCTGTTCAGAGGCAACAAAAAGCTGTCCTCTGTGGGAGGTGTATCGTCTGTGTCCTCTGTATCCCCTAAGCCACGCACCAGTAATGGCCATGAGCTGGTTTGGGTGCCACCCTGCTGTGAACACGGTTCCTCTTCCTCCATCTCCTCATCCTCGACCTCATCATCCTCCAGAACTGTGCCCTGGCTGGACACCTGTGTACCTGTCATTTGTGGGTGCAGGAACCCACCCTCGGAGCTAATTGTGAATGACTGGCCGGAAACCCTATGAAATGATCCTTCTTCCTCCTCCTGTGCCACATCCTCTTCCATCATCGCTAGAAGCGTTTTTTCAAGGAGGTATAGAAGTGGGATAGTAACGCTGAGAACGGCGTTATCGGCACTGGCCATGTTGGTGGAGTACTCGAAACAGCGCAATAAGGAACACATGTCTCGCATGGAGGCCCAGTCATTGGTGGTGAAGTGATGCTGTTCCGTGCGTGCTGCAACTGAAACTCCACTATCGCCTGCTGCTGCTCACACAGTCTGGCCAGCATGTGCAAGGTGGAGTTCCACCTTGTGGGCACGTCGCATATGAGGCGGTGAGCTGGAAGGCCAAAGTTACGCTGCAGCGCTGACAGGAGATTTCGCCCATTATCGCACACCACAAGGCCGGGCTTGAGGCTCACTGGCGCCAACCACTCATTGGTCTGTTGTTCAAGGCCCATCCACTGATAAGTTTTAAAACTGCCTGCTGTCGTTTACCCCTGGCTGTGCTGAAGTTGGTGGTGAAGATGTTACGCTGACCGGATGAGGAGCCGGTAGAGAATGAGGAAGCGGAGTAAGTGGAGGAAGCAACAGGAGGCAAACTGAAGCGCCCTGCAATCCTCAGTGGTGGAAAGACATGCGCCAAACTGCTATCCGCCTCAGGCCCAGCCGCCACTGCATTTACACAGTGTTCTGTTAAGGAGATATAATGTCCCTGACCGTGTTTACTGGTCCACGTATACGTAGTTAGGTGGACCTTGCCACAGATGGCGTTGCGCAGTGCACACCTGATTTTGTCCCCCACTTGGTTGTGCAGGGAAGGGATGGCACACCTGGAAAAGTAGTGTCGGCTGGGCACGACGTACTGTGGGACAGCCACCGCCATAAGGCTTTTAAAACTCTCCGTCTCCACCAGACGGAATGACAGCATTTCAAAGGACAGTAATTTTGAGACGCTGGCATTTAGGGCCAGGGATCGCGGGTGGGTAAGGGGGTACTTCCTCTTCCGCTCCAGTGTTTGGGAGATGGAGATCTGAACGCTTCCATGGGACATTGTGGAGATGATTGGTGACCCAGGTGGTGGTATTGCTGGCAGAACCTCTGTTTGCAGGGTGTCAGCTGGCACTGGCACTCCAGAGGTGGATGAGGAAGCCAAGACTGCAGCAGAAGAGGAAGCAGGAGGAGCCAGAGACCTTTCTTTGTTTTTCAGGTGTCTACTCCACTGCAGCTCGTGCTTTGCACTTAGAAGCCTGGTCATGCAGGTTGTGCTCAGGTTGAGAACGTTTATGCCTCGCTTCAGGCTCTGATTGCACAGCGTACAAACCACTCGTGTCTTGTCGTCAGCACATTGTCTGAAGAACTGCCACGCCAGGGAACTTTTTGGAGCTGGCTTTGGTGTGCTCGGTCCCTTGCTGTGGAGGGCAGTAGCAGGTGTACTGTCTATGGGATAGCCGCTCCACTTTTGCACCCTGCTCCCTCTTCTGCTCTGCTGGTGGCTCTGTGCCACCACCGCCTCTTCCTCCGAACTACACAGGTCACTTGCATGACCTTGATTGCATGTAGGGTCGAGGACCTCATTGTCCACCACATCATCTTCCACCCAGTCTTCACCCCTGCCATCCTTGTCGGTCTGCACACTTTCGAAAGCCACAGCAGTTGGCACCTGTGTTTCGTGATCATCCGAGACATGCTGCGGTGGTCCTCCCATATACTCATCTTGAAACATAAGTGGTTGGGCATTGGTGCACTCAATCTCTTCCACTTCTGGGGCAGGGCTAGGTGGATGGCCCTGGGAAACCAGGCAGAAGAGACTGCTGCATGACTTGGGGCTCAGACTGCTAGGCTGATTTGAAAGGGGGTGAGATGAAAGACTGATGGATATCGGCTGCAGGTGCCAACTCTGATCTTTCAGTAGGAGACTGGGTGGGAGACAATGTAAAGGAACTGGAGGCACTGTCAGCAACCCAATCTACTATCGCCTGTACTTGTTCTGGCCTCACCATTCGTAGAGCCGCATTAGGCTCGACCATATAACGCTGAAGGTTCTGTCGCCTACTCGCACCTGAGGAAAGTGTTTCACTTGTGCGTATAGCTGGCACAGATCGGCCACGTCCTCTCCCAGCAGCACCACGATCAGGACCACGTCCCTTATTTGACGCTCTCCTCATATTTCTCAAATTTAGGATCTTGCCCAAAATGGGTGTTTTTTAAATAACAGAATACAACAGCAGTATCTAACTTGTGTCCCTGATGTAGGTTATTGCTAGAAATTGGTGTTTTATTTAACCAAGAATATAATTGCAGTATTTCAAGCTTGTATGTCCCACTAACAAATGCAGCATAGGCCCCAGATGTAGGGGATTGGCAAAAATGGTTTGTTTTTTTTTAAACCCAGAATATTATTGCAGTATTTCAATCTTGCTCACACTGACAGATGCAGCAAAGGCTTCAAATTTTGTTTTTTGTCCAAAATTTGTGTTTTTTTTAAACGCAGGAAATTATTGAAGTATTTCAAGCTTCTCTTTCACACTGACAAATGCTGAAAAGTCACCAGATGTAGGGTATTGCCTAAACTGGGTGTTTTTTTAAACCTAGAATATTATTGAAATATTTCTAGCTTGTATGTCACACTAACAAATGCAGCATAGGCTGCAAAATTAAGTATTTTGCCCAAAATGGGTATTTTTTTAATAACAGAATAGAACACCAGTATCTAATGTGTGTATCTCACACTGACAGATTCAGCTAAGGCTGCAAATTTAGTTTTTTGTCCATAATTAGTGTTTTTTTAAACAAAAAAATATATTCAATTATTTCAAGCTTGTCTTTCACACTGACAAATGTTGCAAAGGCCCCAGATGTAGGGTATTGCCAAAAATTGGTGTTTTTTTAAAAAGAAATCACTGAAGGCAAGAATCTAACTTTTATTACATACAATAAAATCATATAACTTGGATCCATAAAGGTCCTATACACCGCAATAAGCTATCACCAAGAACAACATGGGCTCAAGCAGTGGGATGAGTACTCAGGGAGACTGAGTGAAAAAATATATAAGACTGTCCCTGATCTCACCCTCCAAACTGCTCAGCCCGGGGACGCACCTTAGTAGTAGATGCTCCCCTTCCTCGTGCCTAGGACTACACTTTCCTTATTATGTCCTTGGCCTATCCTTCAGACACTGTTTATTATACCTAAGTACAGCCAGTCCCAGAATGCACACCTATATAGTTAGTTCCAACGCGTTTCCTCCTCCAGATGGAAAGAGGATTCCTCAGGGGATTAGACCGAAAAGTTAAACGGCAAAAAAACAATAAGATACAATGGAACCAGATCCACAAATACAGTCAGGTCCATAAATATTGGGACATCGACACAATTGTAACTTTTTTGGCTCTATACACCACCACAATGGATTTGAAATAAAACAAACAAAATGTGCTTTAAAGGGAACATGTCATGTGGATATTTGATTATAATCTAACTAATTATATACAATCATTAACTACTAAAAAGTACCTTAGATGTATTAACTTACTGGTGTGACAGATGGTTATCTCATAATATACACACAAAGATGCCACATACCATATGCTAATGAGCTGATTTGAGTCCAGCGTGATGTCAGTGAGTCCAGCGAATTTTTAATTCAGAGCTATAGCCACTCCCCTGCCCACCTGCTGCTGATTCATATGGAACAAAACTGTCACTCAGCAGCAGGTAGGCGGGGAGAGTTAGGAGCTCATAAATATTCATGACTCATCCTTATCAGCTGGAGCTTTTCAATACAATATGTTGGCAGATTGACTGGGTCAATTAAAGAAAGTGACCCAGCATTTTGCTAAGAGAATCAGTCACTTATTTATGTTGCCCTTAGTTAGAACACCATAAAACTGGTGAGAGGTTCCCTTTAACTGCAGACTGTCATCTTTAATTTGAGGGTATTTACTTTCAAATCAGGTGAAAGGTGTAGGAATTACAACAGTTTGCATATGTGCCTCCCACTTTTTAAGGAACCAAAAGTAATGGGACAATTGGCTTCTCAGCTGTTCCATGGCCAGGTGTGTGTTACTCCCTCATTATCCCAATTACAGTGAGCAGATAAAAGGTCCAGAGTTCATTTCAAGTGTGCTATTTGCATTTGGAATCTGTTGCTATCAACTCTCAAGATGAGATCCAAAGAGCTGCCACTATCAGTGAAGCAAGCCATCATTAGGCTGAAAAAACAAAACAAACCCATCAGAGAGATAGCAAAAATATTAGGCATGGCCAAAACAACTGTTTGGAACATTCTTAAAAAGAAGGAATGCACCGGTGAGCTCAGCAAAACCAAAAGACCCGGAAGACCACGGAAAACAACTGTGGTGGATGACCGAAGAATTCTTTCCTTGGTGAAGAAAACTCTCTTCACAACAGTTGGCCAGATCAAGAACACTCTCCAGGAGGTAGGTGTATGTGTGTCAAAGTCAACAATCAAGAGAAGACTTCATCAGAGTAAATACAGAGGGTTCACCACAAGATGTAAACCATTGGTGAGCCTCAAAAACAGGAAGGCCAGATTAGAGTTTGCCAAACGACATCTAAAATAGCCTTCACAGTTCTGGAACAACATCCTATGGACAGATGAGACCAAGATCAACTTGTACCAGAGTGATGGGAAGAGAAGAGTATGGAGAAGGAAACGAACTGCTCATGATCCTAAGCATACCACCTCATCAGTGAAGCATGGTGGTGGTAGTGTCATGCCGTGGGAATGTATGGCTGCCAATGGAACTGGTTGTCTTGTATTTATTGATGATGTGACTGCTGACAAAAGCAGCAGGATGAATTCTGAAGTGTTTCGGGCAATATTATCTGCTCATATTCAGCCAAATGCTTCAGAACTCATTGGACGGCGCTTCATAGTGCAGATGGACAATGACCCAAAGCATACAGCAAAAGCAACCAAAAAGTTTTTTAAGGAAAGAAGTTGAATGTTATGCAATGGCCAAGTCAATCACCTGACCTAAATCAGATTGAGCATGCATTTCACTTGCTGAAGACAAAACTGAAGGGAAAATGCCCCAAGAACAAGCAGGAACTGAAGACAGTTGCAGTAGAGGCCTGGCAGAGCATCACCAGGGATGAAACCCAGCGTCTGGTGATGTCTATGCATTCCAGACTTCAGGCTGTAATTGACTGCAAAGGATTTGCAACCAAGTATTAAAAAGTTAAAGTTTGATTTATGATCATTATTCTGTCCCATTACTTTTGGTTCCTTAACAAGTCGGAGGCACATATGTCAACTGTTGTAATTCCTACACCGTTCACCAGATTTGGATGTAAATACCCTCAAATTAAAGCTGACAGTCTGCAGATAAAGCACATCTTGTTCGTTTCATTTTAAATCTATTGTGGTGGTGTATAGAGCCAAAAATATTAGAATTGTGTTGATGTCCCAATATTTATGGACCTGACTGTAGCTATTCATACCATATGTCATTATAAGGCCACCATATTCGTAGAGTATAGCAGATAATAAGGTTATCCTACCATTATGCTGGGTGTTGCCAGATGAGTCATATACTCACAGACTCGATATGTGGATCAGCAGATGTGGTTCCTGGGGCAGATGATAGTTCCAAACATACTCCAAACTGAGACACAGTTAAAGAGGATGGGTGGGAACTTGTTTAGCATTCATCAGGGCCTGATAGGTGGAAAAAGCCATCCATCATAAAAAAAAATAAAAAAATAAAAAAATAAAAAATAAAAGGAAAGGGGGGGGGGGGTGTGTGTGTGTGTGTGCCCTCATAGGTGCACTGAAATGTCAATCAAGAGCAATGCTTGTAAAGCCTCCATCCAGGCACAATAGGTGGACTGCACAAGATAAAGGGTGAGATAATATGTCCATCACAAGTACTGCCTAATGCACACCTATCAGGGCCATTAACAGGGCTGCCAGATAGAGCAGACCCTCCCCTCAGCACACCTTCACTCCCAACAAACTTATTGCGTGCCAAGCCTCTGTTCCAGCAAGGCACATGGACAAGCAAGGGAGGAGGCGTCACTAGACCCGAACAACAAGCCACACCCACTCCGCCGGCACATACATAGCAGAGACAATGTGAAGAGCATGCCAATGCAAAGACAGAGGGCGTGTGCTCGATGGGCGGTTACGCCCCCTCTCCTAGTCATCGGAGCGCACGCCAATCAAGTATTACAGGTGTGGGCTGCAAGGCTTAGACCATGGCATGGGAGATGTGACAGACCATCCCCCAGAATAAATATGCGTTCCAGGTTGGAACGCATAGCTGTAATTGCTCCTCCAGTTACTTCAGATAACAGAGAATGCTCCCAGTAACACAAAATACAATGAACTAATACTCAACTCATACAGAATACTGATGTGCAATTGGATAAAGTAGAGTACCTACATATTATAAGGTATAAGACATACTAGTAATGCAGATACTAGGATGTACACTCACCTAAAGAATTATTAGGAACACCTGTTCTATTTCTCATTAATGCAATTATCTAGTCAACCAATCACATGGCAGTTGCTTCAATGCATTTAGGGGGGTGCTCCTGGTCAAGACAATCTCCTGAACTCCAAACTGAATGTCAGAATGGGAAAGAAAGGTGATTTAAGCAATTTTGAGCGTGGCATGGTTGTTGGTGCCAGACGGGCCGGTCTGAGTATTTCACAATCTGCTCAGTTACTGGGATTTTCACGCACAACCATTTCTAGGGTTTACAAAGAATGGTGTGAAAAGGGAAAAACATGCAGTATGCGGCAGTCCTGTGGGCAAAAATGCCTTGTGGATGCTAGAGGTCAGAGGAGAATGGGCCGACTGATTCAAGCTGATAGAAGAGCAACGTTGACTGAAATAACCACTCGTTACAACCGAGGTATGCAGCAAAGCATTTGTGAAGCCACAACACGCACAACCTTGAGGCGGATGGGCTACAACAGCAGAAGACCCCACCGGGTACCACTCATCTCCACTACAAATAGGAAAAAGAGGCTACAATTTGCACGAGCTCACCAAAATTGGACTGTTGAAGACTGGAAAAATGTTGCCTGGTCTGATGAGTCTCGATTTCTGTTGAGACGTTCAAATGGTAGAGTCCGAATTTGGCGTAAACAGAATGAGAACATGTATCCATCCTCTGATGGCTACTTCCAGCAGGATAATGCACCATGTCACAAAGCTCGAATCATTTCAAATTGGTTTCTTGAACATGACAATGAGTTCACTGTACTAAAATGGCCCCCACAGTCACCAGATCTCAACCCAATATAGCATCTTTGGGATGTGGTGGAACGGGAGCTTTGTGCCCTGGATGTGCATCCCTCAAATCGCCATCAACTGCAAGATGCTATCATATCAATATGGGCCAACATTTCTAAAGAATGCTATCAGCACCTTGTGGAATCAATGCCACGTAGAATTAAGGCAGTTCTGAAGGCAAAAGGGGGTCCAACATAATATTAGTATGGTGTTCCTAAATAATTCTTTAGGCGAGTGTATAGTGATAAATAAAGTTAAATGCACATATAGAGAAGAAAAAAAAAAAAACAGCAACCACTGGGAGCATTCATATACATAGGATCAAGATATGATTAACGGGGGGTGGTTATGATCATGTTCATAAGATATAATTAATTCCTATTAGATTCTGAAAGGATTTGTCAACCCATGTTGACAATATGTCCAAAGGTGCATGATACAGATTAATGAAAATAGCTGATAAGGTACAAACTCAGCACAAGTGTATATATATGTAAATTCCCGCTTCACGTGCGGATGACATTATTCCAGTGGTACAGGAGGTGGGGCAACTTGCAGGGACAAGTAAATTTCAGGGTCAAATGATTGGTCCATAGCCATTTCACACGCCCAACACCGCCATGTGCAAGAGTTATTATTGGTTTTTCAGTGATATTGGTGTTTTTTTAAACCCAGAAAATTATTGAAGCATTTCAAGTTTGTCTTACACACTGACAAATGCTGCAAAGGCACCAGATGTAGGATATTGCAAAAAATGGGTGTTTTTTTAAACCCAGATTATTATTGCATTATTTATAGCTTGTATGTCACACTAACAAATGCAGCATAGGCTGCAAAATTAAGTATTTTGCCCAAAATTTGTGTTTTTTTAATAACAGAATAGAACAACAGTATCTAACGCGTGTATCTCACACTGAGAGATGCAGCAAAGGCCGCAAATTTCGTTTTTTGCCCCTGATGTAGGGTATTGCCAAAAATGGGTGTTTTATTAAATACAAAATATTACTGCAGTATTTCAAGCTTGTATGTCACACTAACAAATGCATCATAGGCCCCAGATGTAGGGGATTGCCAACAATTGGTGTTTTTTTAAACCCAGAATATTATTGCAGTATTTCAAGCATGTATCTCACACTGACAGATGCAGCATAGGCTGCAAAATTAAGTATTTTGTCCAAATTGGGTGTTTTTTTAATAACAGAATAGAACACCAGAATCTAACGCATGTATCTCACACTGACAGATGCAGCAAAGGCTGCAAATTATGTTTTTAGTTCAAAACTGGTGTTTTCTAAACCAAGAAAATTATTGAAGTATTTCAAGCTCGTCTTTCACACTGACAAATGCTGCATAGGCCCCAGATGTAGGGGATTGCCAACAATTGGTGTTTTTTTAAACCCAGAATATTATTGCAGTATTTCAAGTATGTATCTCACACTGACAGATGCAGCATAGGCTGCAAAATTAGTTCAAAATTGCTGTTTTTTAAACCCAGATTATTATTGCAGTATTTCTAGCTTGTATGTCACACTAAAATTAAGTATTAGTATCTCACACTGACAGATGCAGCATAGGCCGCAAAATTAAGTATTTTGCCCAAAATGGGTGTTTTTTTTAATAACAGAATAGAACACCAGTATCTAACGCGTGTATCTCACACTGACAGATGCAGCAAAGGCCGCAAATTTAGTTTTTTGCCCAAAAACTGTGTTTTTTTAATCCCAGAAAATTACTGAAGTATCTCAATCTTGTTTTTCACACTGACAAATGCTGCAAAGGCACCAGATGTAGGATATTGCAAAAAATTGGTGTTTTTTTAAACCCAGAATATTCAAGCTTGTAATTTACACAAAAAAATGCAGCATAGGCCCCAGATAAGCATAGGTTCCAGGGTATTGCCAAAAAAGGGCGTTTTTTAAACCCAGATTATTATTGCAGTATTTCAAGCACTTCTGATTAAAGATTATTTTCTATTCTCTCCCTCACAGCAGCAGCATCCTCTCCCTACACTAGTAACAGCAGAGTGACGGGCAGCGCTACGTGACTCTAGCTTATATAGAGGCTGGGTCACATGCTGCACTGGCAAATCACAGTCATGCCATTATGATGGCTTCTAAGGGCACAGAGTTAAACGCTTGTTGATTGGCTGCTCTGCAGCCTTTCAAAAAGCACCATTAACTCGCCATTAATTCGGGTCCAGGGTCCAAAAATCCTTATGCTTGGTACAAACTCAAACTTTACAGTTCGGGTTCGCTCAACCCTATCCACCACTTGGAAAGGGAGGGACTGCAGCACCAGCAACTTGGTCACGAGCATGTTCAGCTTTTGCGCCATTGGATGATTGCATGCATACTGTTGTTTTTTTGGAAATCGCTGCAATTGGGAGGAGCAGCAGGAGCAACAGATGATGGGAAGGACAGACAGCTCCCTTCGGCTAAGGTGGTGGAGCCTTGACTGCATGAAATTGGTTGCATGCCACTGGGTGATGCAGCAGTTGCTGCGGCAGGCTGGACCACTACATCGGAGCCATGGTTCTCCCAGGCCACTTTATGGTGACCCTGCATGTGTTGATGCAGGGCCGTTGTACCAACATTGGCACCCTGGCCATGCTTCACCTTCTGCCAGCAAATCCAGCAAATGGCCATGTTTACCTTCTACGGCGGCCTAACAAAAAATTGCTACACTGCAGAGTATGGCATTTTACCCCCAACATTTCGCACACACTGACTGCCTGCTCTCTGTGTCCGTGAATACCTTTACCACTACTTTCCAGGCCGGTAGGCTCCTGCGAAGTGGGTGGTCTACCCCGGGCACGTTTGGTAGCTGACCCTGTAAAACATTATATGCGAGGGCCTGCTGGTGAGCTGACCCTCAAAAAAATTATATGCGAGGGCCTGCTGGTGAGCTGACCCAGTAAAACATTATATACAAGGGCCTCCTGGTGAGCTGACCCTGTAAAAGATTTTAGTTGCGGGCCTGCTGGTGAGCTGACCCTGTAAAGCATTATATGCGAGAACCTGCTGGTAAGCGGACTCTCTAAAAAATTATATGCAAGGGTCTACTGGTGAGCTGACCCTTTTAAAAAAAATTATATGCAAGGGCCTACTGGTGAGCTGACCCTTTAAAAAAATTATATGCGAGGGCCTGCAGCTAAGCTGACCCTGTAAAACATTATATGCGAAGGGCATATATACGAGTGCATTATATGCGACGAATAAGCATGTGTTGATATGGTGGCACCAGTTCGTGCCACGTGTCCAGCTTGGACACCCAGTAGTTGTAAGGCACTGAGGGATCATTGAGGACGCGGACACGGTCTGCTATTTACTCCTTCACCATTTAAAAAAAATGTTTCCCTCCTTGTGACACTAGGCCGTACATCAGGGTGAAGGTGCTGGCAGGGTGTCATGAAACTGTCCCAGACTTTGGAGAGTGTTGCGATGCCTCTGTTGGAACTGCTGTGTGTTCCCCTTGTCTCCCCTTCTCGGTTGGCCAAGGAACTATGGACTCAACCGCCAGCGTTGCTAGATGGAAATTTTTGGATAAATTTTTCAACAAGGTACTTCTGGTATTGCACTGTTTTGCTCGTCCTCTCCACCAGAGGAATGAGAGATGAGAAGTTCTCCTTGTAGCGGGAGTCGAGAAGGGTGAACAAACAGTAATACGTGTTGTCTAAAATGCGTATAATGCGCGGGTCATGGGAAAGGCAGCCTAACATGAAGTCAGCCATGTGTGCCTAAGTACCAACAGGCAAGACTTTGCTGTCGTCATCAGGAGGATGACTCTTAATCTCCTCATCCTCTTCCTCCTTCTCCTTCTCTGCCCACCCACGCTGAGCAGATGGAGGTTGCTGATGGTGCTTGCGAAGGTTCAGGTGCAGGGCGGGAGGCACCCGGGCCTGCGCCTTCAACAGAGAATTGGCCAGCATGTACCGCAGGGGAAGAGAAGGCAGTGGTGTGACCCGCAGACACAGATCACAGATTGTGGACCCAGGCGTTCGGCTCACCTAAGCAGTATGCTTTGATGCTATGTGGCGGATCATGCTAGTGGTGGTGAGGTTGCTAGTGTTCACGCCCCTGCTCATTTTGGTATGGCACAGGTTGCAAATGACAATTCTTTTATCATCCGCACTTTCCTCAAAAAAACACCAGACTGCGGAACACCTACCCCTTGGCAAGGGAGATTGCCACAAAGGGGTGCTCCAGGGAACAGTTGCAGGCCTGTTTGGTGTGGCCTTCCTCCTCCCTTTTGCCAACTCACTGCCTCTTCCAGCCTGTTGCGGTGATGCGGATCCTTCCCCCTGTGTATTGCTGTCCTTGCTAGGCTTGCCACCTTCCCAGGTTGGGTCAGCGATTTCATCGTCCACCACCTCCTCTTTCACTCACTTCCTCACTCTGGTCATCCTCCTGACTTGTTGACCTAACAAGAACCTCACTTATTGACAACTGTGTCTCATCCTCATCATCAACCTCTTGAGACACTAATTGCCGTTGACTTATTGGCAACTGTGTCTCATCATCATCATCCACCTTGTGAAACAGTAATTGCTGTTCCCCACCATCATCTTCTTCCGACTGTGGATGCTCAAGAGTTTGGGCGAGAGGCCCAAATCAAGGAATGGCGCTGAAAAGAGCTCCTCAGAATATCCAAGTGTGGGATCACTTGTTTGCCAAGACTCTCTATGGTGGGAGGAAGGAGGATGAGGTGCATGTTCTAACTTGGCCAGGTGCATGTTCAGCTTTTGGCCGTTGGAAGAGTACGTGCATACTGTTGTCTCTTTGCAATTGCCTCAGTGATCAATTGCTGACGAAGCACATGACGAGGAGTAGAAGGAGCATCAGGTGCAATAGACATAGAGAAGGAACAACAACTTCCTTCTGCTGAGATTGAGGAGCCCTGACTGCTGGAGAAGGCGTGTGGGCCGCTAGGAGATGCAGCAGTTGCTGAATCAGGCTGTACCACTACATTAGTGCCATGGTTTTCCCAGGCCATTTTATGGTGATGCTCCATGTGTTGACACAGGTCCCTGTTGCCAACATTAGCACCCTTACCACGCTTCACCTTATGCCCACATATCCTGCATACCGCCACTCTAATGTCCTCCAGAGACTAGATAAAAAAAATCTTACACTGCCGAGTATGTAATTTTACCCCTTCACTCCGTGCTAACTGCCTTCCACTACCTTTATTAATCTGTGCACTGCTACAGTAGTTATTTCATGACAGGTAGGCTCCTGAGTAGCAGGATCTCCCACTGCTCCACCCTGCTGGTTCATCAGCACACTACCACCCTGCTGCTCACAGGGTCCTGCTGCTGATGCCCTCTTCACCTGGCTCCCATGTGCTATAGGCTGCATCATCATCCACTGCATCCCGTAGATGGTATAGTAATTCACTCAGTTTTTACTCCGCCTCTTCTGGGGGGCCCCGTTGTCCCCGCTGACTTAGGAACATGGTCGCAATTGTGACCACTGAGACTACTATAGCTACGCCACTGGTCTGGAGTATTTGGTTAGGGCACATTTGTATTTCTACATTGGGTTTAAATATTAAAATATTTCTGCTTCAAATGTATTCTGTGCACACAGTATATTTCTGTTCATGTAGACCCTGTGAATTTCAACATAAATGTTCCAAAGTCATCTTTATTATTTATTACATTTTTTTGACAGGCATTTTCTACAATGCAGCACAGTCCAAAAATGTCACATGTATCCATGTTGAGTCTTCGCAGGAGGAATATTCAATTTCAGATGCTGATATTCCTAAGGATTTACCAGTGAAAGCTTTAAAGTCATCCAGTATTCCGTTCTTCCTCTATTTAAGCACCTTGTCACAGTGAGTTATTTCAGTATGTGCTACTTATGGCATCAGTGGGAAATTTTTCTAGTACCTGCTTATTAATCTCCTCCTTCTCTAAGCTCTGAATACAGAAAGAATACAGGCTGCCAGAGAGTCAATCTGGATGTAATGTGCTCCCTTGATAAATGGCTCTTATCCTTTTTTTTTCCAGCCTGGCAGAGTACTTTTGTTCTTTATTTTTTTGTTAATGCTTATGATAAAAAATTAAATTACTGTTCCTCTTTTCAATAAGTTTTCCACCGAGATTGCCCAGCTCAAGAACAAACAGTTAAAAGACTGCAGAAAAGGTTGAGCTTTATACACAACTCTGCTATATTATTCATGGCAATGTATTTTTAATGGCGTTAAAAAAAAAAAAAAAAAGCTAGTAAAATATAGTTTAATTTCCATGACCAGGCTGCCCGAGATTTACAGAGTGATAACGTTACACATCCTTCTGAGAGATGCACAATGGAAAGATGCGGCAGAGATGCTAATAAGAGATTCATGCATGTTCAAGAGAATATTGTCAAGAGATTTCATCAGGTGCCAAGGATTTTCTAACCTTTCTCTTACAAAGCATTAATTTAGATTCGCTATGAGAATAAAAATTAGGTCAACTAAACAATACCTGCTCATATTTAAAGAAAAAAAAAGAGGGGAGGCGGGCAACCATTAATAGAATCTGTAAGGTTAAGTGACTAAAAACATTGGAAATTTCCATTTAACGTGAGCTATTAATCACGTGCCTTGAAACGCATAGCATAAAAAGACAGGGTATGGTGAATACAGAACTAAGTGCAGTTTGCCGTCAATGATGCTATTGTACTTAGACTTCAAGGCTAATAGATAATTTTGCAGAAAATGTCAAAGACTCTAATTATGTTATGTGAATAACCATGATATTATCTAGCACTTTTTCATGCAAGGCTGTTCTGTATGGTTTTTCTCTTCAATAAATTAGGAGCGGGAACAACTTTTCGGTGATATTTTTTTATCAACATTTAATGGATTAAAACACATAGCAACCATTTAAAATGGAAATAATCTTGTATACCTTATAGTTTTATATATAGATAATATCTATACATATAGCTGTCTACTCTAGAACTGCTGTGGAATAGTGATGGACGAACATCGGCCGGGATGGTTTGCGAACGCGATCAAATGTTCGCGAACCGCAAGTTCGCGGCGGGCCCCATTCACTTTAATGGCAGGCGAACCTGAAAAACCTTTAGCTCATATTTGCAGCCAGCAAACACTTACTAGAGGTACACAAACAGTCCGACAACATGGACAGTGACATACCAGAGGGGGATCATTGGCAAAAATTCCCACTAAAAATATGTATTTTAATCAGGGGCCATTTTTATGCGTCTTAAAGGGAAACTCTCAAAAATGTGCCCTCCTGGAGCCTAGAAAAAATTTATTTGCTATCGGTTTGATGTATACTAATGTGCAGCACTCTACGTTTTTGTATCCTGCAAAGTCTATAAAAAAATGCATACGGTAACGTAAAAAAAAATTCTACCATGGAACTGCATGGTGAACGGACGCCACTGTATGGCATCAGTCTGAGGCATCTGTTAACGACTCAATTTTTGGTATGCATTAAATGGATGGCACAAATAGGATGTGAACCCAGCCCTAGTGTCAGAATAAGCACCAGTACACATCGGAGCAGTGTGGAGGAGAGGGGAGGCCGCCATGTACTGACAGAGCGGTGCCTGGTCCTGGTGGTCAGGGATGAGAACTGTGTTTCCCAAGGATCATTTTCAACTGGGAAATACAGGGCACAGTATAATACACTAGAATCTATATAATATAAAGATATTAGCCCTACCCCCGAATAATTATACAATTAGGTGATCATTTATTATATAGAAGTAAGTCTATGTTAGGTGTATTTCTGACACAGATTATGGCGCAAAAGGTCCTTAGCACTGCAATCTGCATATTTTTGCCGCTCATGCAAGGATGGCGTGGGCAGGGATGGGATACAGTTATGGCCATCCAAATATTGGATACCACCGCCATACATTGACCGGAAAAACACCTCTGCACAGTGACCGGATAACACCGCCATACCGTGACTGGATAAAAGGGTATAAGAGGGCACAGTACAGGGAATGACTAGGGGCACTGCACAGGGTGTGGTAAGAGGGCACAATGCTGGGTATAAGGGGGCAAAGTACAGGGTGAGGGGCACAGTACACGACCCTGTGACATTAAAAGGTCCTTATGGTGAATGCGGTTCATACGCCACCATAATGAGATGCAGAGGAGTGAGAGAAGGGTGTGATAATGTGGCTAGAGATACAAATATGTAACTGTTGGCCAGTACAGGCCCCAGAAATTAGGCAATAGGCATTCGCCTGACAGCACAGAACTTTGGATTCTGTGGCTGCAGGTACATTAGGTGGTCACAGGATAAAAATGCAACTGTCGGCCAGAACAGGCCCCAAAAATTAGGCAATAGGCATTCAGCTGTCAGCAAAGAACTTTGGATTTTGTGGATGGAGGTACATTAGGCGGTCACAGGATAAAAATGTAACTGTCGGCCAGTACAGGCCCCAAAAATTAGGCAATTGGCATTCACCTGACAGCAAAAAACTTTGGATTCTGTGGCTGGAGGTACATTAGGCGGTCACAGGATAAATATGCAACTGTCGGCCAGTACAGGCCCCAAAAATTAGGCATTCAACGGACATAAAAGGCCTTTTATGTCGCTGTATTTACCTAAGACAGGGACCATGATTGTTCTGGGTGGTGGTGAATATTTGTGGACTGTCATGAGAAAATTCAGTCAAACGTGGTCGACTCGTCACGTGTGTTGAATTCCTCTAAGATCCATGCCTCATTCATTTTTAGAGATGTGAGGTAGTCCACACTGTCGTGAACTAGGCGAGTGGCCTGGCTCCTGCTCATTATCCAGCATAATGTCGTCCTCGTTCTCCTCCCCCCAGCCACGGACAACACCAGGGATCCCAGAAACGTCTAAAGCATGCTCTTCTTGCTCCTCCTCCGCCCGACATCATCCTCCTCTGACTCCTCTTCAGACTCCTGCCGACTTGTTTCAGATGGAGTAGCCCCCCCTGGGAATTCATGCAGCATTGCAACTTCCTTATCTTCCAGCTCCTGCTCCTCGATGGCTTGATCAATGACACGACGAAATGCACGCTCCAGAAAGAATGCCTATGGTACTGATGGCGCCCTGGCTGCGACTGACCAGTTTGGTGATCTCATTAAATGGCCACAGAAGTCTGCATGCATCACGCATGAGCAGCCACTGGCGCGGTGAAAAAAAAAAACAATCTCGCCAGAACCTCTCCTGCCGCAGAGTTCGTACAGGTAGTCGTTAACTGCACGTTTCTGCTGGAGCAGCATATCAAGCATTTACAAGGTGGAGTTCCATCGTGTCAGGCAGTCACAAATCAGACGTCTGACGGGCAGGTGGTGTCGCCGCTGAATGTCAGCAAGGCGAGCCATGGCCGTGTAAGATCTTCTAAAATGGCCAGAGATTTTCCTGGCCTGCCGCAAGACGTTCTGGACCCCATGGTATTTGGCAATGAATCGCTGCACGACCAAGTTCAGGACGTGTGCCATGCATGGAACCTATGCCATTTTGCCCTGTTTCAGCGCGCTCAGTAGATTGGCACCGTTGTCGCACACCACTTTACCAACTGTCAAATTGAGCGGGGTTAGCCACTGATCGGCATGTGACCGGAAAGCTGACAGAAGTGCAGGACCACTGTGGCTCTTGGCTTCCAAGCAGATCAGACGCAGCACAACATGGCAATGTCTCACCTGGCATGTCGAATAGGTTCTTTGAAGCTTGGGGGGTGCAACGGAAGAGACGGTAGCAGCGGAAAAGGAGGAGTCAGCCGAGGATGAGAGGGAGGATGGAGTAGGAGGAGGAAAAGAACAGGCAGGCCTGCATGCAATTCGTGGCGGTAACACCAAATCTACACGGGTGCCACGGGTTGCATGCTTGACGGCCGTCAGAAGGTTCACCCAGTGGGCCGTAAAAGTCATGTACCTTTCCTGCCCGTTTTTGCTAAACCACGTGTCTGTGGTCATATGTATCTTGGCACCGACACTGTGTGCCAGAGAAATATTGACTTGTCGCTGAACGTGGCTATATAGCTCTGGGATGCCCTTCTGGGAGAAATATTTCCTTCCGGTGACCTTCCATTGCGGTGTTCCAGTGGCCACAAATTTTCTAAAGGCCTCTGAGTCCACCAGTTTATATGGCAGTTCTGACAAGCCAGCGGTCAGCAATTGGGGAAGAGGGTTATCCGGCGTCATCATCTTTTTTCACTTGAAAATTTGGGGCAAGGTGCCTGCCTTTTTCCAGATGAACACGACAACGGCATGGTGGAAGGTGGAGAACAACTGGGAGGAGAGAGGAGAAGGAGAAGAGGCAGGACAGGGAGCGCCGGGAGTGTGATTTTGTGGGTTCTGACAGTGTTGCTCCCACTGGGCTCGGTGATGGGAGGCCAGGTGCCTTCTTAAGGCAGTCGTCCCCAGGTGAGTGTTGGGCTTACTGCGACTTATGCGTTGACAGCACAGGCTGTAGATGGCAATACTATTGTCAGCAGCGGACACGTCAAAAAAAGCCCACACTTCGTAGCCATGTGCCGGCGTCCTGGGAGCGCCAGATGTAACCGTGCATGGTGGATGGCTCGTTCCAAATACATTAGCAGTCTGCTTGTTGCCTCCTGTGCACTGTAAGTTCTGCCTGCTTCTCCTCCTTTTCCTCCCCATCTGCTGCTCCGTCTCTCCCTCTGAACTCCCCTCCTCTTCCTCTCTTGTGGGCACCCACGTGACGTCCATCGAAACGGATCATCACCTTCACCACCACTGACATTAGAGATCTTGGAGTAGGCAGCAACAGCGGGGACCACCCTCCTTGGGCTGATCTGGGTACTGTCGTCAGACTGCTGGGTGGCGACCGTTGATACCTCCTCTTCCTGATCCGATGCCAATAATGCAACTGGTAAATCACACCAGTAGAAATTATTGGTTCCAATAGTGTTTTTCACTCTGTGTAGAAGCGGTAACGCAGCAAAACCGCAAACAAATGCTGCACTACCTAAATGCACTATATAGAAAGTATATTATTGGTATATAACACCCCTGCTTCAATCAGTTTTTTGGGGGGCAACTGGTAAATCACACCAGTAGAAATGATTTCTTCAAATAGTGTTTTTCACTCTGTGTAGAAGCGGTAACGCAGCAAAACCGCAAACAAATGCTGCACTACCTAAATGCACTATATAGAAAGTATATTATTGGTATATCACACCCCTGCTTCAATCAGTTTTCTATGTTAGAAAGTATATTACACCTCTCAGTATGTCACACCTATTGATAGCACACCTATACCAGTCCTTAAAATGACTTTTCTGGCCCTATTAGCTAGCAATTTGTGTCCCTAACAGTCTGTCCCTGCTCCACACATCAACCTCTCCCTACACTGACAAAAGACTGAATGTAAAATGGCGGCCAGATCAGGTTTATTTATAAGGTAGGGGGTACGTCCATGTGCTGAAACATCTCAATTTGCTGTCCTGCACCACCTGTTGGATGTGTCATGGGTAAAAGTTCTTGACAATGTAAAAGAATATGGTGGGCGCCAACATCGCTATATGTTCGTTCGGCGAATGAGCAAAGTTCGCCGCGAAACGACCGCCGGGCGAACCGCAAGGCCATCTCTACTGTGGAACTTGATATGGTTAAATATGGATTTATGATATATTGCAAACTTCTGCAGGGTCGTAGCCATGGGCAGACTGGGAACCTAAAGTGGCCCCAGAAAAAAATACTAAGAATGGCCCCATTTTGTAGTCATGTCCAAATTTATGGAAGGCAAAGCCAGTAATACCATATTGTGGCATATTATACCACCCCAACAGAGCCAAATACAACAGTCCCTCACAAAATACTGCCAGCAGCACAAAATACATCCCCAAAAACTACCAGTGGCCGGCCGTTAGGAGGGTCATTGGCCCACTGGGAAATTTCCCTGTAATGTCTATGGCCAATCCGCCCCTGGTCATAGCTGAGTATCATTAGGGGCGCCAACAAGCTATTTTGCTTTGCCCAGAGTCTATAGACACAGGGCTACGACAGCAAAATGAATTATTGATCCGTGTGAAAGTAAAGGGTATAATATACGGGAAGATTTTATGCCCGATAATCAGTAACAAGCGTTAGTAGTAGCTCATTAGTGATCATATAGCAGTGTAATACTGCCTCCACCTGACCGATGAACGTTCACTGGGCAATTCAGTTCTTTCACCATGCTGAAAGATCTGGATTTGCCGTCGGCGGATCGTGCTGTGTAGGTATGATCTGCCACAGACATACCTCTGTCCTGCATGGTGACGAGCGATGGCATATCGATTGACATCACTGAATGGAATAGCAGCGGTGTGCTCTGCTAGCTATCTGGCGACTGCCAGGAGGGAATGCTTCCCTCCCGACAATCGCTTGCAGCATCAGGGGGGTTTAATACACCCTTAAGCCTAGCTATGACCTTGTGTTAAAACCAATATGTTTGTAAGGCTTGGCCGAGGTATAATGTGAAGCTCCTAGGTCCCAATGCAAAAACTCTAAGATGGCCCCCTCCTACTATATACCATTTATAATGTGGTTTATTGTTAAGAGATAGAGAAGCCTTTGTGACAGGACCAGTTTGTGGCTCCCACCTCTGCACCTCCTATAGTTTTGCCACTGGTGCTCTGATATTTTAGCATTTCAGTATTTCTTTCTCAAAATTCTTTTCATTGAATTTTACCAATAAAACAGAGAAAGTAGATACATACAATATTGTTCATAGGCACTGAGATGGAGCAGAGGACGGTCTTGAGATTAATAGAGATGGCCTTGCGGTTCGCCCGGCGGTCGTTTCGCAGCGAGCTTTGCTCGTTCGCTGTTCGCCAGACAGGCGAACATATGGCGATGTCCGCCGGCACCATATTCTTTTACATTGTGAAGAACTTTGACCCAAGACACATCCATCAGGTGGTACAGAACAGCCAATTGAGAAGTTTCAGCACATGGACACAACCCCTTACCTTATAAATAAACCCGATCTGGCTGCCATTTTACATTCAGTCTTTTGCCAGTGTAGGGAGAGGTTGCTGTGTGGAGCAGGGACAGACTGTTAGAGATACCAAACGCTAGTTAATAGGGCCATAAAAGTCCTTGTAAGGACTGGTATAGGTGTGCTATCGATAGGTGTGACTTACTGAGGGGTGTAATATACTTATAATATACTTTCTAACATATAAAATATATTATAGTGCATTTGTATTGTGCAGCAGTTGTGTGCGGTTCTGCTGCTATACTGCAACTGTATAGAGGGACAAACGATATTGGAACAACTAATTGCAACTGGTGTGATATACCAGTTGCCCCCCAAAAAATCTGATTTACGTAGGGGTGTAATATACCTACTAAATAATTTCTAATTAGTGTATTTGTATTGTGCAGCATTTGTGTGTCTTTTGGTGTCAGCTATATAGCTGACATATTGCTCAAACTGAAAGGTGTGAACTAGATAAAGTTCTGCCATTTTAACCCTTTGGGAAGGGGGACCAATTTAGAGTTTTGCTATAGGGTGCCATGATTACTATGTACGCCACTGGCAACTGGTGTGATATACTAGTTGCCCCCCAAAAAATCTGATTGATGCAGGGGTGTGATATACCTAGAATATAATTTCTATATAGTGCATTTGTATTGTGCAGCATTTGTGTGAGGTTCTGCTGAGATACCGCTGCTATATAGAGGGACAAACGTCATTGGAACAACTAATTGCAACTGGTGTGATATACCAGTTGCCCCCCAAAAAAACTGATTAAGGCAGGGGTGTGATATAATATAATTTCTATATAGTGCATTTGTATTGTGCAGCAGTTATGTGCAGTTCTGCTGAGATACTGCAGCTATACAGAGTGACAAACGCTATTGAAACAAACATTTTCTACTGATGTGATATACCAGTTGCCCCTCCAAAAAAACAATTGCGGCAGGGGTGCGGTATACCTATAATATAATTTCCATATAGAGCATTTGTATTGTGCAGCATTTGTCTGCGGTTCTGCTGAGATATCGTAGCTATAGAGAGGGACAAACGACATTGGAACAACTAATTGCAACTGGTGTGATATACCACTTGCCCCCCCAAAAAAATTATTAAAGGGAGTCTGTCACCTCCATATGGCCATATACAGTGCTTACATGGCTCTGTAGCACACCTATACAGGATTGTAACAGTACCTTTGTTCTTTTCTTTAGACTTGCACCAGCAGGAAAAACGAAGTTTAACCGCCTCCGGACCGGATGCGGTCGATTAATTCCTCGTAGACGCGCGGGACGCGAGATTACGCGCATAGCCGGCCCGCGCATGCGCAGTGTGGGCCGGCAAAAGTTAAAGGAGGAGTTCGTCACCAGCCTGCCAGCCAATGATCATCGCTGACAGGCTGGTGATTTTCAAAAAATCTAATCACAAGCCATATAACACACTATATTTATAAATATAATGTGTTAAATGGCTTCTGTGCTCTCTGCTGGTTCCTTTTCGTCGGTTGGTTCCAGCAGAGAGCCCACATCACTGTAAGTACACAAAACACAAGACATTTAGCCCCAGATCACCCCCCCCCCATCACCCCAATTAACCCCTTGATCACTAGTGAAAGGGAAAAAAGTGATCAGTGTAAACTGTCACATTTTTTTTTCACCAATATTGACTGTTAGGTTTTAGGTTACTTTAGGCCCCTTTGGTAGGTAGTTAGCGTCAGTTACTGTAGCGCCCAGCCCACCGCACCGCACCGCAGTCACTGAATCGCTGATTAGCGTATCGCTAATCAGCATTGGTACTTTTATAGTATCTGTAAGTGATCAGAACTGATCACAGTCAGATCTATAATAGTATTAGTGTCACCTTAGCTCGCCCTCCACCCAAAACGCAGTGTTTGCCCGATCAGGCCTGATCGGTCTCCCACACGTGCGTTCACCCACGCCCGCCCCACCGCAGTGACAAATTTATATATTTTTTTATCACTGCACAATCACTTCACAAGCGCTGCGGCGATAAAAAAAATCTGTTTTGATATTTTTTATCAGTCGCAGCGGCTTCCTGTACTTCGTTAGCCTCCCATTTGTAAGACAGGCTTGCTTTTTTTCTTGGGTAGTCTCAGGGAATACCCCCTAAATTTAGTTGACCAAACGGCAAATAAGGGGTATTCTTCTGAAGCGGCCTACAGGCTTCTGACCCAGTCGGATGAGGAATGGGAACCCTCATCTGACGAATCCAGCGGGTCAGAATATGAACCTGTAGAAAGCAGTGGCAGTCTGACCCAAAGTTCTGATGATGAGGTTGAGGTCCCTGATAGCACCAGGCGTACCCGGCCCCGTGTTGCTAGACCACAGGTTGCGCAGGATCCGCTTCAAGGGCAGCAGCGCTGTCGGATTACGTGGTGAGGCATACACCAGCAGCGCAGCCCATCCTGGACCTAGTACCAGCACTGCCGTAGAACATGGTGAAGTGGCGAGCACCAGAAGGGCAGTTGAAGCTGGTACGGTGGTACGTGCATTAGTTCCCCCGTCGCAGCCAACACACAGACAGGCCCGTAGAGTCCCTAGAGTCCTTGAGGTGCTGGCAAACCCTGATTGGCAGCCCCCAACTTCAGCCGCCCTAGTAGTTCCCCCTTTCACCGCCCAGTCTGGAGTTCGGGTTGAGACAGCTCAGATCGGATTGGCACTGGGGTTTTTTGAGCTGATCTTGACTGCGGAGCTCTTGGACTTAGTCGTGGCAGAAACAAATCGGTATGCCACTCAATTTATAGCCGCCAACCCGGGAAGCTTTTATGCCCAGTCTTTCCGGTGGAAAACTTTTCTGGGCCTTCTCCTCAACATGGGCCTGACAAAAAAGCATGAATTGCGATCATATTGGTCCACGAACCCAATTCATCACATGCCCATGTTCTCTGCTGCCATGTCCAGGACACGATTTGAGACCATCCTGCGTTTCCTGCACTTTAGTGACAAGAGCACCTCTCGTCCCAGAGGCCACCCAGCTTTTGACAGGCTCCACAAAATTCGGCCCCTCATAGACCACCTTAACACCAAATTTGCAGATTTGTATACCCCTGAGAAAAACATCTGCATAGACGAGTCCCTGATACATTTTACCGGGCGCCTTGGCTTCAAACAATACATCCCAAGCAAGTGCGCCCGGTATGGGGTCAAATTGTATCAGCTCTGTGAAAGGGCCACAGGCTATACGCACAAATTTAGAGTCTATGAGGTTAAAGATCAGACCCTGGAGCCGGTCGGTTGCCCTGACTACCTGGGGAGCAGTGGGAAGACAGTCTGGGACTTGGTGTCACCCTTATTTGGCAAGGGGTACCATCTTTATGTGGACAATTTCTACACAAGTGTGCCCCTCTTCAGGCATTTGTTTATAGAACAGATTGGCTGCTGTGGCACCGCGCGACCTAATCGCCGGGGCTTCCCCCAACGGCTCGTTACCACCCATCTTGCAAGGGGGGAGAGGGCTGCCTTGTGTAACGAAGAACTACTCGCGGTGAAATGGAGAGACAAGCGTGACATTTACCAGCTCTCCTCCATTCATGCAGACACGACAATCCAAATAGAACGAGCAACCAGTGTCATTGAAAAGCCCCTCTCGGTCCACGACTATAATTTGCTCATGGGAGGGGTGGACTTCAATGACCAGATGTTGGCTCCTTATTTAGTGTCCCGCCTCACCAGACGCTGGTATAAGAAGGTGTCTGTATATTTAATTCAATTGGCTATGTACAATAGTTTTGTTCTCTACAGTAAGGCTGGGAGAACAGGATCCTTCCTCAAATTTCAGGAAGAGATCATCGAGAACCTCCTGTATCCAGGAGGTTCCGTGGCCCCATCCAACAGTGAGCCGTCTACATGAAAAGATGAGCCACCCCGAAAAAGATGTTGTGTCTGTAGCAGGAGTGGAATAAGGCGTGACACACGCTATTTCTGTCCTGACTGCCCTGACCACCCTGCCCTATGCTTAGGGGAGTGTTTCCGGAAGTACCACACACAGGTACACTATTAGCATAGGGATTGCGTGACACAGGACAGGCACACAGGGGTCTTAGGGCCCTTTCACTCACAGCAGCTGCAAACCTCTCCTTTCACCTGGGACAAAGTGCATAATGTACTTCGCCACATCTCTGGGCGATTTGCGCTTTGCACATTGTCCCATGGGGAAGGAGAGGTTTGTCCTATAAAGGTAAAAAAACAAAACAAAAAAAAAAAATCACCGGTAAGCAAAAAAAGTTAATGTTCTGTTCCAAAAGTTCAATAAAGTTTATAAAAGTTAATGTTCTGTTCAAATGTTATATAAAGTTAATGTTAATAAATTTATTGTATTGCGGCCTGTTTTTTTTGTTTTGTTTTGTTTTTTTACCTTCTAGGTGGACCAACCGATGAACCAGCTGCAGCACTGATGTGCATTCTGACAGAAGCATTGCGCTGCTGTCAGATTGCACAAAAGTCGGTGTATGCGGCGCTGCAAGACGAGATTTCTCCTCTGCAGTAAAAAAGATACGTTTGCCGAGGCTTATGAGCTGAGGGGCGGTGTTCATATGCTTTGGCAAACACTTTGTATATAAAAAATAAAAAAATCCCGGCAATGATTTATTCATCCACATCGATTGATGTGAATGGAGAAATCTGGTTTGCCAGGGCATACGGGCTGAGTGGGTTTGGATGTTGGGCGGAGCTCCTATGTCCTGGCAGACGCCTTTTCCCTCCTTTTTTTTTTTTGGCAGAGATTTTTTCATCCACATTGATTGATGCGAATGAAGAAATCTGTGCCGTTAATATATTACCCGTATGCTCAATATAAGGAGAATAGCAGAAACTCCTAATGCTGGCCATACATGTAATGATTGCGGAGACCCTCAAATGCCAGGGCAGTACAAACAAGACTCCCCAAGGTATTCACTGAGGGGCATATTGAGTCCATGAAAGATTGAACTTTTTGTCCCAAGTTAGCGGAAAGGGAGACTTTGTGAGAAAAAACTAAAAATAAATAAATTTCCGCTAACTTGTGCCAAAAAAAAAATCTTCTATGAACTCGCCATGCCCCTCACGGAATACCTTGGGGTGTCTTCTTTCCAAAATGGGGTCACATGTGGGGTATTTATACTGCCCTGGCATTTTAGGGGCCCTAAAGCGTGAGAAGAAGTATGGAATCCAAATGCGTAAAAAATGCCCTGTGAAATCCAAAAGGTGCTCCTTAGAATTTGGGCCCCTTTGCGCACCTAGGCTGCAAAAAAGTGTCACACATGTGGTATCGCCGTACTCAGGAGAAGTTGGGCAATGTGTTTTGGGGTGTCTTTTTACATATATCCATGCTGGGTGAGAGAGATAGCTCTCTAAAAGTTGACTTTTACAGAGATATTTCTCTCACCCAGCATGGGTATATGCAAAAATATGGTGATTCACCATTGTAAAAGATCATGTGACGTACCATGTGATGACCGGAGTGACGTCATCACAGGTCCTTGAACTATAATTAATGCTCACCACAGGTCTTTCAACAAAGGAGACACAAGGAGATGCCGGGCTACGCGAGCAAGTGGATTAAGGTGAGTTAAATTTTTTTACATTTTTTTTTAACCCCTCTAGTGCTATTTTACTTTGCATTCTGTATTCAGAATGCTATTATTTTCCCTTATAACCATGTTATAAGGGAAAATAATAATGATCGGGTCTCCATCCCGATCGTCTCCTAGCAACCGTGCGTGAAAATCGCACCGCATCCGCACTTGCTTGCGGATGCTTGCGATTTTCACGCAACCCCATTCACTTCTATGGGGCCTGCGTTGCGTGAAAAACGCAGAATATAGAACATGCTGAGATTTTCACGCAACGCATAAGTGATGCGTGAAAATCACCGCTCATGTGAACAGCCCCATAGAAATGAATGGGTCGGTATTCAGTGCGGGTGCAATGCGTTCACCTCCCGCATCGCATCCGCGCGGAATACTCGCTCGTGTGAAAGGGGCATAAGCCTTCCACTTTTGCACCCTCCTCATCCTCTGTATCTGCACCTTCCGCACTCTCTGCTGTGTGCACCCCCAAAGACACCACCACCACCATAGCCCCTCCACTCGAGTCAGAGGAATTATTTTCCCATCAATTCCCAGACCTTACCGATGCACAGCCATTCTTGGCATCGGATCAGGAAGAGGAGGTAGCAACGACCAACACCAAGCGGTCTGACGACAGTACCCAGATCGGCCGAAGGAGGGTGGTCCCCGCTGTTACTGCCTACTCCGAGATCTCCAATGTCAGTGGTGGTGAAGGTGACGATGATGGCGTGTCGATGGACGTCACATGGGTGCCCATAAGAGAGGAAAATAAAGAGTTCAGAGGGAGAGACGGAGCAGCAGATACGCAGGAGAAGGAGGAGAAGCAGGCATAACTCGCAGTGCACAGGAGGCAAAAAGCAGACTGAAAATTTATCTGGAGCGAGACATCCACCATGCAAGGTCACATCTTGCGCTCCCAGGACGCCAGCACATGGCTCCGCAGTGAGGGCTTTTTTTAACTTGTCAGCTGCTGATAAAAGTGGTGCCATCTGCAGCCTGTGCTGTAAACGCATAAGTTGCGGTAAGCCCAACACTCACTTAGGGACGACTTCCTTAAGAAGGCACCTGGCCTCCCATCACCGAGCCCAGTGGGAGCAATGCCTTAAGAACCCACAAAGCCACACTCCTGGTGCTCCACTTCCTGCCTCTTCTCATTCTCCTCTCTTCTCCCATTTGTCCTCCACTCCACCTTCCACCGCGCCGTCGTCTCCTTCATCTGGCACAAGGCAGGCTTCCGTGGCCCAAACGTTCGAGCGTAAGAAAACGATGACGCCGGATAATCCTCTTGCCCAACGGCTGACCGCTGGCTTGCAGGAACTGCTAGCCCACCAACTACTACCATATAAATTGGTGGACTCTGAGGCCTTTAGAAAATTTGTGGCCATTGGCACACCGCAATGGAAGGTCCCCGGAAGGAAATATTTCTCCCAGAAGGGCATCCCGGAGCTATATGGCCACATTCAGCGGCAAGTTAATATATCTCTGGCACACAGTGTTGGTGCCAAGATACATCTGACCACAGACACGTGGTCTAGCAAACATGGGCAGGAAAGGTACATAACTTTTACGGCCCACTGGGTGAACCTTCTGATGGCCGTCAAGCATGCAACCCGTGGCACCTGTGTGGATTTGGTGTTAACGCCACAGATTGCATGCAGGCCTGCTTCTTCTTCTCCTCCTCCTAGCTTTGTTGTCACAGGCTGATCAGTGGCTAACCCCGCTCAATTTGACAGTTGGTAAAGTGGTGTGCGACAACGGTGCAATCTGCTGAGCGTGCTGAAACAGGGCAAAATTACACACATGCCGTGCATGGCCCACGTCCAGAACTTAGTAGTGCAGTGATTCATTGCCAAATACCCCAGGGTCCAGGACGTCTTGCAGCAGGCCAGGAAAATCTCTGCCCATTTTAGAAGATCTTGAATGCCCATGGCTCGCCTTGCTGATGTTCAGCGGCGACACCACTTACCCGTCAGATGTCAGATTTTTTTACTGCCCGACGCGCTGGAACTTCACCTTGTATATGCTTGATATGCTTCTCCAGCAGAAACGTGCCATTAACGACTACCTGTATGAACTCTGCGTCAGGACAGGTTCTGGGAGCTTGTTTTTTTTCCACTGCGCCAGTAGCTGCTCATGCGCGACGCATGCAGACTTCTGCGGCCATTTGATGAGATCACCAAACTAGTCAATCGCAGCCAGGACATCATTAGTGACATAATACCTTATGCCTTGTTTTTGGAACGTGTATTGCGTTGTGTCATTGATCAAGCCATCGAGGAGCAGGAAGATGAAGAAGTCACAATGCTAAATGAATTCCCAGGGGGGCTACTCCATCTGAGACAAGCAAGCAGGAGTCTGAAGAGGAGTCAGAGGAGGATGGTGCCTGGGGGAGGAGGAGGAGCAAGAAGAGCAGGCTTTAAACTTTTCTGGGATCCCTGGTTTTCTCCGTGGATGAGGGGAGAAGACCGAGGATGATATTCTCCTGGGCGATGAGCAGGAGCAAGGCCGCTTCACCGCTACCAATTTAGTGCAAATAGGGGCCTTCATGCTCCAGTGTTTGAAGAGGGACCCCCGTATAATAAGCATAAAGGGAAAGGACCAGTACTGGGTGGCAACGTACTTAGACCACCGGTACAAACATAAAATGGCGGACATGTTACCAGCATCACAGAGGGCTGTCAGAATGCAGCATTTCCAGGACTTTCTGCGAGAGATGCTGCATTCTGCTGTTGCTGGTCCTGGCAGAGGCATTTCCACCCACAGAGAAACAGTTGCGAGTACCAATCCTACAGCGCATGCGGTTTGAAGATATGTTGGTCACTTCAGATATGAGATCAGTCTTGCAGCCAACCCATCGACAGCCGCCCTACGGATCCAGCCTCAGGGAACGCCTGGACTGACAGGTGTCCGACTACATCGGGTTAACGGCCGATGTGCACACTCTGAGAAGCAAGGATCCCCTGGACTACAGGGTGTGTAGGCTTTACCTGTGGCCAGCGCTTGCACAATTTGCCATGGAACTGATGGCTTGCCCCTCGTAGAGTGTCCTGTCCGAAAGAACGTTCAGCGCAGCAGGGTGGATCATGACCGATAAGCGCACTTGCCTAGCTCACGACAGTGTGGACTACCTCACATTTCTAAAAATTAATGAGGCATGGATCTCGGAGGAATTCAACACCTGTGACAACCATGTGTTATCGAATTTCAACTATTATCATTAGGGTTATTTTTCAACGGGGGCATTTCGTTAGCCACATTTTTAATCCAATTTTATATTTTTTGTTCTTTTAAACATATATATTTGGCATCTATTTGTACTGCCCTGCAGTAAAATTGATATCTAATGACCGTCTAATATACCTCCAGCCACATAATTACTTGTTCTTTTCTGACCGGTGAATGCCTAATGTTTGGGGCCTGTACTACACTGGCCTGCAGTAAAATTGATATTGAATGGCCGTCTAATATACCTCCAGCCACATAATCACTTGATCATTTATGTACGGTGAATGCATAACTTTTGGGGCCTGTAATCTAACTGGCAAACAGTAAAATTGTAGTACGGTGACCGCCTAATTTACCTCCAGCCACATTATCAATTGTGCTTTTCTGTATGGTGAATGAATAATTTTTGGGGCCTGTAGTCAACAGGCAAGCTGAAAAATTGATATTCATTGACCGTCTAATATACCTCCGGCCACATAATCACTTGATCTTTTATGTACGGTGAATGCATCATTTTTGGGGCCTATAATCTAACTGGCCAACAGTAAAATTGTTATACGGTGACCGCCTAATTTACCTCCAGCCAAATTATAAATTGTTCTTTTCTGTATGGTGAATGCCTAATGTTTGGGGCCTGTACCACACTGGCCTACTGTAAAATTGTATATTGAATGACCTTCTAATATACCTCCAGCCACATAATTACTTTTCTGTCCGGTGAATGCCTAATGTTTGGGACCTCGGAGGAATTCAACACCTGTTGATGATGACCACGTGTTATCGAATTTCAACTATCATCATTTGTTTTTGTTTTTTAGAGGGGGGATTTTGTTAGCCATGTTTTAATCCAATTTTATATTTTTTGTTCTTTTAAACATGTATTTGACATCTATTTGTACTGGCCTGCAGTAAAATTGATATCCAATGACCGTCTGATATACCTCCAGCCAAATAATCACTTGATGTTTTCTGTCAGGTGAATGCCAAATTTTTGGGGCCTGTACTCCCGTACCTAAAATAAAAAATTTCTAGGCTCCAGGAGGCCACATTTTTGACAGTTTCCCTTTAAGACGCATAAAAATGGCCCCTGATTAAAATACATATTTTTTGTGGGAATTTTTGCCATTGATCCCCCTCTGGTATGTCACTGTTCATGTTGTGGGACAATTTGTGCACTTCTTTGGTGGCTGCAATAATGACATGAAGATTTTTCAGGTTTGCCTGCCATTAAGGTGAATGGGGCCCGCCGCAAACTTGTGAGTACGCGAATCGTCCTGGCACATTCAGATGATACATACTGTATATTGTGTTGACAAGTGTGCCCTTGATAAAGAAGGCTACAAAGATGCACATTTACTGGAACTCAGTTGTGTACATGAGACAGTTTTATGAAACCGTTATGATATTTTCTTATAAATAGTTAACTGTAAAATATTAATAACTTTAGAGGGTGCGGGAAAGTGGGTAAGAGTAGAATAAGGATAAGAAGGGAGGGGGCATCCGAATAGTAAAGTTTCAGGTATAGGAATGGTCTCAGCATAAAGGTAGAGAAGCTATACCATAATAATTATGTCCGGGACTGTGCGAGCTCACATAGGCTGGTGCATTTTCCTATAATGTGCAAGCATGGATTGCAGGGTGGTCGTAACTATGGAAACAAGCAGTGTATATTATGATGAAAAAATAAATCAAGCCAGCAAAGGAGACAATATGGACAATCCCAATACATTAGTAAATGCCTTGTATTAACTTTCTCTACATGATAAATGCTATTTGCTGAAGTGACACAACCCCTTTAATGGATTTTGGTTAATGGTTAAATGGTAATGATTGTTGAATCCTGCATAGTGAGATATGAAATGTGGGACATGAGATGGGATGTGAGAGGTGTAAGGGATCGCTCTGTCTCAGGGGGTCACAATCACAGACTTCTCCTCAAAACACGGGGTTCAAGTCCAACTGGTGCTTTATTTTTGGCACTTCAGCAGCACATCACAAACAAACATCAAAATAAACACCTGCCTGTAACACCCCAGAGTTGTGTTACTACATGCCTCTACCCCGCTACTATCTCCTTAGAGCCTTTACCTTGTCATCTGATATGATTTTGCTCATGTCTTCACAACTGTGCATTTAAAACCATGTTAAATGTAAATGCAGGTGGCAGCGATAGATTGGTATTGAACTAGTTTCAGTTTAGTATATCTAGGCTGGAATGGATTATTCCAGCTTAGCTTCCCCGTTGTGGAGGTGTGGACTGTTCCAACATCCTGCACTTGGGTGAAGAAGGAAGTTAGGTTCAGTGTGTGCCAGCTACCCCTTTTGGGGAAGGCTGTGTGATAGACTTCAGGAGTCCCCCTGTCTAGGGAAGAAAGCCAGGATCTTGTCTCAGCTGAAACATTGATCACCTCCCCAGCGTGAGAAACCTCAGCCTCGGCTGGATGAAGAAAGCAGACAATCTCCAGAGTTCCAGGACGAAAGCATTCCCTGAGAGCCTATCTGTGAGTAAAGTCCAGAGACTTAGCATAAGCCATATTCCTCCTCAGCTAGTCAGTCCCCATACAGCAGAAGATAGAGAGAAGTGCAGAAGCTGAATTCCTGCCACAGTTATAGAGCTAACAAGCAGATGTCTTTTCCTGCGAGCTCCAGATTTATAGTGCAGAAGATTTGTTCCTGCCAACCATTGCCAAAACCTGCTGGGACCAAAGACCAAAGCTGTATTCTGTTTGGATTAAAGTTATCATCAGTAAAGACAAGTTTGAGTTTCACTTAAAGGTCTGGACATCAACTTCTGCAGCAAAATCCCTCTATTACTCCTACTATCACTCCACTCAATTTATTGCAAGTGAGCCAGGAGCCAGCAGTCCAGCCGTATCCAGGTAGGACAGGTAGGAGACACTGTTGACACCACTATCATCACCATACAGAGACATTATAGGCAATCACACCAGTCTGGCATTCCTAACCTGGGGCGTGAGTTATAACACCTTGGAAGGGCCCTGTGATAGTACCCTGCGCACGCTGCAATTACACAAACAAACTACAGACTATTAACCACCCATATCCTGACCCACTGCATAAGTGGCATCAGCGTACCCATTTGTGGACATTGCATGCCCGTCTAGGCACTTCCTAATACATATACTGTCTCTACCTCACCAATAGAGCGCAGTTCACAAACACGGTATCAGGTTCTGACACTCAGCCAGTCAGATCACCAAACACAAATCCAGGGGAGAGACCAGACTTCCCTAAGCCGTACAGTCTAGCAGCCCACCTGACTGTGACCAGACAAGCCTCCCAGACTTCCCTCTCTGTAGGGTTGCTTCCTCTCCCCCCAGTTTTATCCCTCCTTGATAAACCCAGCTTGCCTCACCTGCGATTTACTCAGCTAAAGGAAAAACAGGTACTGGAAGGGTGTGGACTGGCATATCCCACTACCAAACCTATCCACCAGTCCAAATAAAATCCAGCCCAGAACAAAATGTAGACAAAACTGTCTCAGCAAAACTACGCTTTTAATCATCTCACCCAGCCGAGGTATCTGGGTGGCATATACTGTAAATGCCTTCCAGCACTGTACACATCACCACGGAGGTAATAAAGAGATTTGTTATTATCTACGCTACGGTTTACAGAGCCTAAGAAAACCGTTTTATGGTACATCAAAATGTCTGTAACACTCCCACTGGGACCATATATACCTGAATAATGCATGACTCCTACTTTCCCATTCTGCCGATTCCTCCAGGTGGTATAAACAGTCTACCTTATCTATCCACTGGTTGGTAGTTGGGATGAGTTTGACTTCTTAAGTGTCAGGATGAGTATTCTTGCTGCTGCTAGAAGATGTTTAGTCAGTAATAAGGTATGTTTGGGGATTTTGTCTGGAAATAGATGTAATAGATTTCTGGAAGAAGGGAGAGTTTCAAGCATTTCAGTATTTCTTAACATCTTAATTTGTATGAGGTGTTAAAATACGCCATTGCCTCCAATTTGCACTTTTTAATAACTCAATGGACCAACCGAGAGTAAACCATTAAGCCGGTTGTCAAAGTTACATTTATTGATGACCTATCCTCAGGATAGGTCATCGATATTAGATCGGTAGTGATGAGCTGCATAGGCAATATTCGTTTTCGGGATATTTCGCAAATTGTTCGCATAATATTCACAATAAATTTGCGAATTCTAGAATTCGTGCTCTCCAGTCATTTTCGGGATTGCGCAAATCGACACTAATAATGCACATATTTTTTGTGCAATACATACAACTTTACATTTTATCAGGTCTGAGTAGATATTATTGATTGGTGCACTAAGTATTGTTGTGACATCACAGCACTATGTTTGTAGCATGTACAGGGAGTGCAGAATTATTAGGCAAGTTGTATTTTTGAGGATTCATTTTATTATTGAACAACAACCATGTTCTCAATGAACTCAAAAAACTCATTAATATCAAAGCTGAATATTTTTGGAAGTAGTTTTTAGTTTGTTTTTAGTTTTAGCTATTTTAGGGGGATATCTGTGTGTGCAGGTGACTATTACTGTGCATAATTATTAGGCAACTTAACAAAAAACAAATATATACCCATTTCAATTATTTATTTTTACCAGTGAAACCAATATAACATCTCAACATTCACAAATATACATTTCTGACATTCAAAAACAAAACAAAAACAAATCAGTGACCAATATAGCCACCTTTCTTTGCAAGGACACTCAAAAGCCTGCCATCCATGGATTCTGTCAGTGTTTTAATCTGTTCACCATCAACATTGCGTGCAGCAGCAAACACAGCCTCGCAGACACTGTTCAGAGAGGTGTACTGTTTTCCCTCCTTGTTAATCTCACATTTGATGATGGACCACAGGTTCTCAATGGGGTTCAGATCAGGTGAACAAGGAGGCCATGTCATTAGATTTTCTTCTTTTATACCCTTTCTTGCCAGCCACGCTGTGGAGTACTTGGACGCGTGTGATGGAGCATTGTCCTGCATTAAAATCATGTTTTTCTTGAAGGATGCAGACTTCTTCCTGTACCACTGCTTGAAGAAGGTGTCTTCCAGAAACTGGCAGTAGGACTGGGAGTTGAGCTTGACTCCATCCTCAACCCGAAAAGGCCCCACAAGCTCATCTTTGATGATACCAGCCCAAACCAGTACTCCACCTCCACCTTGCTGGCGTCTGAGTCGGACTGGAGCTCTCTGCCCTTTACCAATCCAGCCACGGGCCCATCCATCTGGCCCATCAAGACTCACTCTCATTTCATCAGTCCATAAAACCTTAGAAAAATCAGTCTTGAGATATTTCTTGACCCAGTCTTGACGTTTCAGCTTGTGTGTCTTGTTCAGTGGTGGTCGTCTTTCAGCCTTTCTTACCTTGGCCATGTCTCTGAGTATTGCACACCTTGTGCTTTTGGGCACTCCAGTGATGTTGCAGCTCTGAAATATGGCCAACTGCCATCTTGGCAGCTGCACGCTTGACTTTTCTCAGTTCATGGGCAGTTATTTTGCGCCTTGGTTTTTCCACACGCTTCTTGCGACCCTGTTGACTATTTTGAATGAAACGCTTGATTGTTCGATGATCGCGCTTCAGAAGCTTTGCAATTTTAAGAGTGCTGCATCCCTCTGCAAGATATCTCACTATTTTTGACTTTTCTGAGCCTGTCAAGTCCTTCTTTTGACCCATTTTGCCAAAGGAAAGGAAGTTGCCTAATAATTATGCACACCTAATATAGGGTGTTGATGTCATTAGACCACACCCCTTCTCATTACAGAGATGCACATCACCTAATATGCTTAATTGGTAGTAGGCTTTCGAGCCTATACAGCTTGGAGTAAGACAACATGCATAAAGAGGATGATGTGGTCAAAATACTCATTTGCCTAATAATTCTGCACGCAGTGTATGTATGGACAGCAGAGAAACAGTAATTCCTATCACACTACCTAACACCCTGCACTGGAACCTATCACTACACTATATTACTATCTAACCTACACTGACTATCTCCCACTAACTATCTGTATTATATATACACTGTTCAAAAAAATAAAGGGAACACTTAAACAACACAATGTAACTCCAAGTCAATCACACTTCTGTGAAATCAAACTGTCCACTTAGGAAGCAACACTGAGTGACAATCAATTTCACATGCTGTTGTGCAAATGGGATAGACAACAGGTGGAAATTATAGGCAATTAGCAAGACACCCCCAATAAAGGAGTGGTTCTGCAGGTGGTGATCACAGACCACTTCTCAGTTCCTATGCTTCCTGGCTGATGTTTTGGTCACTTTTGAATGCTGGCGGTGCTTTCACTCTAGTGGTAGCATGAGACGGAGTCTACAACCCACACAAGTGGCTCAGGTAGTGCAGCTTATCCAGGATGGCACATCAATGCGAGCTGTGGCAAGAAGGTTTACTGTGTCTGTCAGCGTAGTGTCCAGAGCATGGAGGCGCTACCAGGAGACAGGCCAGTACATCGGGAGACGTGTAGGAGGCCGTAGGAGGGCAACAACCCAGCAGCAGGACCGCTACCTCCGCCTTTGTGCAAGGAGGAATAGGAGGAACACTGCCAGAGCCCTGCAAAATGACCTCCAGCAGGCCACAAATGTGCATGTGTCTGCTCAAACAGTCAGAAACAGACTCCATGAGGGTGATATGAGGGCCCGACGTCTACAGGTGGGGGTTGTGCTTACAGCCCAACACCGTGCAGGACGTTTGGCATTTGCCAGAGAACACCAAGATTGGCAAATTCGCCACTGGCGCCCTGTGCTCTTCACAGATGAAAGCAGGTTCACACTGAGCACATGTGACAGACATGACAGAGTCTTGAGATGCCGTGGAGAATGTTCTGCTGCCTGCAACATCCTCCAGCATGACCGGTTTGGCATTGGGTCAGTAATGGTGTAGGGTGGCATTTCTTTGGAGGGCCGCACAGCCCTCCATGTGCTCGCCAGAGGTAGCCTGACTGCCATTAGGTACCGAGATGAGATCCTCAGACCCCTTGTGAGACCATATGCTGGTGCTGTTGGCCCTGGGTTCCTCCTAATGCAAGACAATGCTAGACCTCATGTGGCTGGAGTGTGTCAGCAGTTCCTGCAAGACGAAGGCATTGATGATATGGACTGGCCCGCCTGTTCCCCAGACCCGAATCCAATTAAACACATCTGGGACATCATGTCTCGCTCTATCCACCAACGTCACGTTGCACCACAGACTGTCCAGGAGTTGGCAGATGCTTTAGTCCAGGTCTGGGAGGAGATCCCTCAGGAGACCGTCCGCCACCTCATCAGTAGCATGCACAGGCGTTGTAGGGAGGTCATACAGGCACGTGGAGGCCACACACACTACTGAGCCTCATTTTGACTTGTTTTAAGGACATTACATCAAAGTTGGATCAGCCTGTAGTGTGTTTTTCCACTTTAATTTTGAGTGTGACTCCAAATCCAGACCTCCATGGGTTGAAAAATTTGATTTCCATTTTTTAATTTTTGTGTGATTTTGTTGTCAGCACATTCAACTATGTAAAGAACAAAGTATTTCAGAAGAATATTTAATTAATTCAGATCTAGGATGTGTTATTTTTGTGTTCCCTTTATTTTTTTGAGCAGTGTATATGAGATAACTAACTAACTATCTGTAATTGGATAAGGAATAGGATCCAGATGAAGGCACAGAGCACAGCAATGTCACTGCTCTCTCTCTCAGAACTGCAAAAAAACTGCAGAAAATGGCTGCTCGGGAGTTTCTTATATAGCAAAGGGGTAGCCACCTTCCTATTGGTTGCTAGGGATGTTGCTAAGCTCTGACAAAGATATTGCAGCCTTCTCATTGCCCCACAAGCAAGAAGGGAGGTTACTGATGAAAAAAATATATCTAGAATAGTCGCGATTACGAATATATAGCACTATATTGTACTTCGCAAATTCTTGAAGTGCTGATATTCGCGATATAAATTTGCGATTAGAATATTCACGATCAACACTACAGATCGATGAGGGTCTGATAGCCGGCACCCCCGCCGATCAGCTGTTTGAAGAGAAGGCATGTGCCGTGCCAGCGCTGCCTCCTCTTCATTGTTTACCTGCTCGCCTTCACATCTGCAGCGGTGAGCAGGTGTAATTACACCCATTCATTTCAATGGGACGGCTCATTCCTATACACTTCTATAGGAGCGATCCGTCCCATTAAACTCAATGGGACGGCTTTCTTATACATTTATTTTATTTTAATTTCTCCAAATGGTTTAGAACAATGTATGTTTACTAATAGGTAGAGACCAACCACCCTTCCTGCTGAAGATGGAAATTAAGATGGCCTCAATAGAAAAGGCCATCTTTATTTTCGTCTCAGCACTCAGACCCCCACCAATCTCAATCTTTTATATGTTGCTATCCCATATCAAAAGCTTTTTGAAAGTGTAGTGTAGTCTTTAAAGATGTTTTCTTATCAAAGGCATCTCCTGTCAGAATGGCGCCTCATTCTGTATCCCCACCACGGGGAACATACAAATAGCCAGGAATTCTCCATGCAACACTCACTACCATGGGTAATGTATTACATGGTGGACATTAAAATTAGTGGAAGCCCTTGCAACGATATATCGACATGAGGCATTCAGAATAGGAGACAGTCTTATAGAGTGGCTCTCCTTTTTGGCTATTTGTAAAATATTATGATGAACTGTCCACAGTGCTTGGTAGAGCCCCAACTGACCACAAAAATGCAGGACCTGTGTATCCCCTGTGAGGGATTAGGTCTTTCTCGGGGGTCATTCGCACAATCATCTCCATAACAGCCGGGTTGCAGGTCCAAATGTGAGGTTTATTTTCACAGAACAAAACACCAAAACAAACACCTTGCCCGTCTGGGCTCTAACTAAACAGGAGTATTCCTACCTCACTTATAACACCGTTCACACACGGTACGACCATGCGGCTTTTCCAGCCTGTGCTCCAGCACTTCCTAGGCTGTAACAAAGTCCAGTCCTTATGGGGGATTGTGGCCCAGAAGTCCGCCTGTCTCTGGCCTCGCGGAGTCCCCCAACATTCCGGCTAACACATAGCCCAGTGGCCCCTCAGCCAGCCCGGCTGAGACCACTCTCCCAGAGACTCCAGCAGGCCTCTGTTGCACAATGAATCTCTGATAACACACACTCCTCTGACTGACACACTGGAAGGTGCTTTATCACAGCCTGATTAGAGCAGGCCTCAACCGGCGATCGCCTCAGGTGAAAGGGAATACCAGTGCCGGAAGAGTGTGGACTGGCAGCTCCCTCTACCAAGCCTAACTGCCAGTCCAAGTAAAATCCAGCCCAGAAAATGTATACAAAACTGTCTCAGCAAACTATGCTTTTGCTGACACCACTGCCACTCTCTGGATTTTATCTGTCTCACCCATCTGAGGTACCCGAGTGGGACAACATGCCTCTCAGCACTGTACACCTTAACACACCCCATATAATAAGTGGTCGAGAATGCATGTTGATGCTCCATTTTTCTGTACGGGACTGTTGGAGATGGTTAACTGCTGTACTCAGCTCGTCACAGTGCTGTTTACTGTGACACTGTATTGCCGTGTAGGCTGGCTGCTTGTGTTGTGCATGGTGGCTGTTGACTGTGTGGGTGTGTGTGTGGGTGTGAACTGTGTTTGTTCATGTAAGGGTTAAGGCTTCCCTGGTCTGTGTGTCTGAACATAAGGTGGCCAAGTTTCTTAATTACTCTGCTATTTAGACCTGTGAGTTGTGAGCCTGGGAGATCAGTCCCTTTTCTGTCTCCTGGGAAGCTGTGTGCAGGGTGCTTCATATGCTGCTAAGAATGTTTGTAACTTCCACCCTGACTTGTGTGGTCAGCCTGATTGTCCACCATTCTTTGTTATGTGTTGATTATGTTCTGTGAACGCCATGCTTGCTGAGTGTATCCTGATCTGCATGTTTTCCGGTTTATGCCTTGATCTTGATTCCGATCCTGATTCTGTGTCTTTGATCTGGTTTGCTTGTGATCTTGATTCTTGTCTGCTATGCATGCTTGGGTTATGGTTGCGTGAACAGGTCCCTACAGTTCTAACTGGGGGTTCTTGAAATAGGTCCCTGCACTTAGCCAGCATAGAAGCTGTGGACCAGTTGGGGGCTGTCGTTTAGGACAGATCAACCAAGCAGGTGGGGACAGTAGTCAGATGAGACTAGGTCTGCACTGTTCTCCACCCTTATTTCCAGTTTGATTCTCTGTACATTGGTTTTGTTCCTTTGTTCAATAAAGTGTTTGTTTTTGCATATTCTATGTCCTTATGTCTTGTCTGTGAATGCTTGGGATAGGTTCAGTGGTTCTCTTAAACTACTGAACATGACACAGCCATCTCTGACAGTCCCATAGAGAAATGTTCCTCAACTCCAGTCCTCAGGGCCCACCTACCGGTCATGATTTGAGAATATCCCACAGAATGAATACCTGTGGTAAATCCTAATGCATGATCACTAGTTATATCACATTGCTCAATACTAAGGAAATTCTGAAAACATGACCGGCAGGTGGGCCGTGAGGACTGGAGTTGAGGAACCCTGCCATTGAGAATGGGTAGAGTGGTGGTGTGCATGATCGACCACTGCTCCATTCACATAGGAGGACACAGGACCCACATTCTAATCATTGGTGTGAGACCCAGAGGTCAGACTCCACTGATCAAACACTTATCAGACACATATAAAAAAGAAAAGAAATGAATCGCACATCCACTGCTATGCTTTGATCTAATCCCCGCTACTTTTGCAGAAAACAGCACTAAATAGCGCATGTGTACTGCCTCCTATGCTACATGCTAAATGAGGCATTAGTGTACATAAGCCCACTCACCACGCCAAGGTTGCCTCTATGAGTGGGTCCTACTCTAAAATTGGGGCAGCGCTGCACGGCGACCACTGACGCTGTGGCGCCAATCCAGCAGGCGGCGAGACCCAGCAGTCAAACAGCACTCCTGCTGCCGGACTATGCCATACCTAGCACTGGGCCCCACCAACCCACCAGAAAAACAGCACAGTGGCCCCCGTGCAGTACCGCACCATGTGAACAGTTGTCAAAGCTCACCTTACCTAAAGCTCTCAGGAACTCCAACTGAGAGCATGGTAGGTTCATTTAAACCCTCCTGCAAAATACCTTGCTAATTAAAATCACCTGGCCGAATGGAAGGAGTGCTGATCCAGGGACAGAATCTCTGTACATATATAAAAGAAGAAAGGAAAAGAAATGAATCGCACATCCACTGCTATGCTTTGATCTAATCCCTGCTACTATTGCAGGAGACAGCACTAAATAGCGCATGTGTACCGCCTCCTATGCTACATGCTAAATGAGGCATTAGTGTACATTTTGATCAAAAGGCATAAGCCCACTCACCACGTCAAGGTTGCCTCTAGGCCATGCAGCGCTGTGCCAATTTTAGAGTAGGACCCACTCATAGAGGCAACCTTGACGTGGTGAGTGGGCTTATGCCTTTTGATCAAAATGTACACTAATGCCTCATTTAGCATGTAGCATAGGAGGCGGTACACATGCGCTATTTAGTGCTGTTTTCTGCAAAAGTAGCAGGGATTAGATCAAAGCATAGCAGCTGGATGTGCGATTCATTTCTTGTCTTTTCTTCTTTATATACTTATCAGACACAACATCACCTAGAGACAGACAGCAATATTATGAATGAAATAGAGACAGGCATCTATATTGTACATCTAGAGACATATAGCCATGCATTATAACTAAATAGACACATAGTGAGAGATTTATCAAACTGGTGTATAGTAGATTCCAGCTTTAATTTTTCAATGGAGCGGTAAAAATGAAAAGTGGAATCTGATTGGTTGCTTTGGCCAACTAAGCCAGCTCTGCTTTACACCAGTTTGATAAATCTCCCCCGTAGTGAAGTAGTTGTGGCAATAACTAGATTAATGATCATTATTCCTTCATTATTCCAATTTAGCTATGCTATTCTACTGTGCAGATAGGGGTCAACTGCACTGATCTAAGAAAGGTGGGCAGAATTTTAAATACATTATTAGAAAATTACTGTAAGCATTAGCAAATGTAAAATTTGCAAAAAAAATCGTTATAATACTGTGCGGAGAGTTGTCTCCGTACAGTATTAGAATGTATGGGCTCCGATGAGCCAAAGTAAGTTATTCATGAAGTTGCACGCGACTTTGTGAAAAACTTCGGTAATTGATTATTACAGTGAAAAACCTTGGAACCGAACTTGGCTTCAGTTCCAAGGTACCACTCGGAACCGAAGCCGAGTTCGGTTCCACGTTTTGAAGTGGTTTTTCATTGTAATAATCAATTATCAAAGTTATTAACTTACTTTGGCTCATCGGAGCCCATACATTGTAATACAGTTCGGAGACGAATCTCCGTGCAGTATTATAACAAATCTTTTAGCGAAGCGGCTTCGGATGTAGCACCCGAAGCTCGCTTCGCTCATCTCTAGCTAAAAGATAAAAGTAGGAATACCACTTTAAGAGCTACTTTGCTTGTTTTACCTGTAATAGAATTCTGTTTTTGCTGTAGCTTAGGAATTCACTGCATGTTGCTTGTTTTCCGTTTCGAGCAGATCATTTCCTCTAAATGCATTCACTTTCATGACAAATGTTATAAGGTGATGTAAAATAAATATCCGTTTACATTTCAACAACTAAAATGGTTATCTGAAAAGATTTAAAATTCAAATTGCACTAAGTGCCAGTTACTTTATACAGTTTTTCCATTTATGAAAAGTGCACTTTCTATGTTCTACATGAACTAGAAAAAGTGCCCACTACACACATTATTTAAAGGGATTCTGTCACCAGTTTTCAACCCTGTCAGCTAAACATATGCTGATGTTCAGGGCCTCATCACGATTCCTAATGTGGGCTTATAAATGTCATCTGTGGGCTTATTTAGCTAAAAAACAACTTTTACTGACCTGTCAGTCAAACAAATAAGGTGCCCAAGGGAATGTGAAGCGATGCCAGGTGCCGGCCGCACCCGCCGCCGTTCGTGCCCAGCGCCGCCTTTCCGGACTTCTGCGCCGCCTCCTAATCCTCTGTGCCGCCTCTCGCTCTCCCTCCCTCCCCCCTCCTCCTGCTGTAAGATCTCGCGCATACAGGGGTTGAGCGAAGTGCCGGCGCATGCGCACTTCGCTGTAAGAAGCCAAATGGAGAAGTCCGCACGGGCGCATCAGGCAGAGGCCTGTGCGCACGCGCGAGATCTTACAGCAGGAGGAGGGGGAGGGAGGGAGAGCGAGAGGCGGCACAGAGGATTAGGAGGCGGCGCAGAAGTCCGGAAAGGCGGCGCTGGGCACGAACGGCGGCAGGTGCGGCCGGCACCTGGCATCGCTTCACATCCCCTTGGGCACCTTATTTGTTTGACTGACAGGTTAGTAAAAGCTGTTTTTTAGCTAAATAAGCCCACAGATGACATTTATAAGCCCACATTAGGAATCGTGATGAGGCCCTGAACATCAGCATATGTTTAGCTGACAGGGGTAAAACCTGGTGACAGAATCCCTATAATCCTCACGCTATATTTTAATTTGACATAATTTTAGAGCATAAACTGCTGCAGATGTTAAGGAGAACAACAAGAGAAGCACCACTAGGAACAAGAAGAAGACATCGTTTACCAGCTAGTTGTTTGAATGGATTCATGGACTTACAGAAGAAACAAGTGAGTTCTGTTCTCCCAGCCCAAACATAGTGATTGACAACCCTCTATGTTTACAAACTCATACAAGAAAAGTTGTCAATTACTTTGTATGAATAGGGAAAGCAGGATTCAGAGTTGGTAAATACTGTCCACCATTGTTATTCAGATGCTTAATTTGAAGTGTCTCAGCCTTAGGCCTCAGTTTTTGCGGCTCGGATGCGGACCCATTCACAAAAATGGGCCCTTTAAAAGATGCAGACAGAACTCTGTGTGCTGTCCGTATCCGTTGCTCCGTTCCGAGGCCCCGCAAAAAAAATATAGCATGTCCTATTCTTGTCTGTTTTGCGGACAAGAATAGGCATGTCTACAATGGGCCGCCCGTTCCGCAAATTGCGGAAGGCACACGGGCGGCTTCCGTTTTTTGAAGATCCGCGGTTTGCGGACCGCAAAAAACGGCACGGTCGTGTGCATGAGGCCTTAGGGTCCATTCACACGTCCGCAATTTCGTTCCGCATTTTGCGGAACGGAATTGCGGACCCTTTAACTTCTGTGGGACAGCACGATGTGCTGCCCGGATACGGAATTGCGGACCCGCACTTCCTGGTTCGCAATTCCGTTCCCGAAAAAAATAGAACACGTCCTATTCTTGTCCGCAATTGCGGACAAGAATAGGCATATTCTATTAGTGTCGGCGATGTGCGGTCCGCAAAATGCGGAACGCACATTGCCGTGCCCGTGTTTTGCGGATCCGCAAAAAACGTTTCGGACGTGTGAATGCTCCCTTAATGCAAAAATTGCAATAGGACCCCAATTTTATATGCAGTTTATTTTATTGGTACTGGAACTCCTAAATGGTAGTGTCACCATGAAAATACTAAGATATATAGCTTATTGGTAACTTCTATCTTATCATCTCCTATATAAGTGTCCGCACAGATAGCTGACAATCATTGAGTACAGTAGACTCGCACACTTGGCTAGAGAGATTGTAATGCATACATTGCAAGTTATAATGAATAATTTCCAGCAAAACTATCTATCTGCTCAGCTCCTCCTGCTCTATAACCTACACTGCATTTCATATTGACAGGTTCTCTTTAAGTATAAGGGATAATAAATAACACAGCCATGGGACAGTACAGTAGTTAAAAACACAGGGATGCCACACTATATGTACTAAATACAGTAATGTGACAGTGTAAACATATACACCTCAGCACAAAGTACAAACACCAGGATGCCACTGAACATGAATAATAAATAGTGTGTGGGCAGCAAAGGGTTATTGCACACAGCTATATTACGGTTGTAGAATAATAGGAATATTAATGTTACAAAAAAGGGTTGTCACATAAATGTCACGAAAAATAAAAGTATAGTAAACCCAGATTTAGAATACAAGAATAATGCACACGGTAATGTCACAGGACAGAAATTATTAACCCTGGTATTGCCTTATGTGGCAGAGTCTCCATTAAAGGGGTATTCGCATCATAATGATCACTGTTAAATCTGTTAATTATTTGACAGTGATCATTTTTGTAAATACATTTTATTACCCAATTCCCACCCTTTTTGAGAAAATAAGTCCCCTCTTACCTGATTGTTGTCTTTTGTCTTCCCTGGTTACGGCTACCTCTCGCCTGTCGAATCCCGTGGCCGCGCTTGCGCAGAAGACTGAAGATTTTCTCCTGGCCGGGCAATGTCCTGAACGCGCATGCCGCCGCGCATGCGCCATGATGACTTCTTCCCGGCCAGTATAGTACAGAGCCGCGAACGCGTACGCTGGCTCTGTATTATACAGGCCAGGAATAAGTCACCATGGCGCATGCGCGGCGGCATGCACGTTAAGTCCGCCCAGCCGAATCCAGGAAGTGAACGTCACGCTCACCTCAGGTAAGTATGAAAACTGTTGATGGGAATACACCTTTAAGCCCCCCCAAAGCCTTAGGCCCCAAGCTAGACTGCATCTTTTAAACAGACGGATAAGCAAAATGCAATAAGCAAAACGCTCAATCTTATGTACAATTTACCCTAAGGCAATAAAATCCTGCCAATCCACCCTTATTTTCTTATAATGCTTCACTTTTATTTACAGTGATTCCTCAAGATACAATGGCCTCAGGATACAATATTTTCAAAAAACAATGGTGTTTTCTGGGCCACCGTAAGTTGAAACCAGACTCAACATACAATGTCCCAGACTCAGATCTAACCAATCAACATGGCCATTTCGCTAGTAGCTTCTCTGGGGCACTATGTTCTGTACTGCCCCCTGTCTGTACCAGGATTAGCTGCTCCTTTGGACACTGGGTGAGCTGTGGCTTCATTTTATTTTTCTTGTACATGTATGTACTATGCAAGAGCCTGAATAAGCTCCTGTCCTCTCCATAGAAAGAGATTTACAGCTTCCAGCATCTATTCCCGATGTTATATGTGAGGACATGCTTTATCTCTATCAGTTACCTGCTTATTTTTCTTAAAACCTCATTTTTTTTCTTATGTCGAGGTGTCATTTTGGGCTTTGGAACCAGTTACTGGTTTTCCATAGAGTTATATGGACTGAAGTTACAATGTCTTTGACATACAGTACAATGGTTGTCCTGGAACTAATTAAACTCTTGCGGACACATGACGTACCGGTACGGCATGATGTCATGGTACTTAAGGACACATGATGTACCGATACGTCATGTGTAGATCCGATCACCGACGCCCAGCGGGCGGTGATCAGAAGAAAGTGCCTGCTCAAATCATTGAGCAGGCACCCTGGGACAATGCGCGGGGGGGTCCCGTGACCCCCCCCCCCGTGTCGGCGATCGCCGCAAACCGCAGGTCAATTCAGACCTGCGGTTTGCGGCTTTTACGGGAGTTGCGGCGGGAGGTCGGCGGTGCCATCGGGTCCCAGTGCGGCTGTAAGGGGGACCCGATGGCATGGAAGGCAGCGCAATGCCTTCCTTAGGCATCGCGCTGCCTTCCGGTGACGAGCCTGTGAGATCCAGCCCCCTGGATCTCACAGGCAGGAAACTGTATGAGTAATACACACTGTATTACTCATACAGCCAATGCATTCCAATACAGAAGTATTGGAATGAATTGTAAAGGGGATTAGACCCCCAAAAGTTGAAGTACCAAAGTGGGACAAAAAATAAAGTGAAAAAAAAAGCTAAAAAAATAAAGTTTTCCCCCCAAAAAATGAAAAGTTTCAAGTTAAAATAAACAAAAGCGTCATTTTCCCCAAATAAAGTGAAAAAAAATTGGTAAAAAATATAGGAAAAAAAAATAAAGCTATAGGACCGGCTCTATAAACATATCACATGACCTACCCCCTCAGATGAACACCGTAAAAAATAAAAAATAAAAACTGTGCTAAATAAACAATTTTTTTGTTACCTTACATCACAAAAAGTACAACAGCAAGCGATCAAAAAGGCGTTTGCCCACCAAAACAGTACCAATCTAACAGTCACCTCATCCTACAAAAAATAAGGGCCTACCTGAGACCAAAAAATAAAAAAACTATGGCTCAGAATATAGAGACACTAAAACATTTTGTTTTAAAAAAGCTGTTATTGTGTAAAACTTACATAAATAAAAAAAAGTATACATATTAGGTACCTCTGCATCCGTAATAACCTGCTATATAAAAATATCACGTGACCAATTTTTTTGTCACCTTACATCACAAAAAGTGTAATAGCAAGCGATCAAAAAGTCATACGCACCACAAAATAGTGCCAATCAAACCGTCATCTCATCCCGCAAAAATCCTACTCTACCAAAGATAATTGCCCAAAAACTAGCCGCGTCCGTGACAACCTGGCCTATAAAATTACCACATGATCTAACCTGTCAGATAAATGTTGTAAATAACAAAAAATAAAAACGGTGCCAAAACAGCTATTTCTTGTTACCTTGCCCCACAAAAAGTGTAATATAGAGCAACCAAAAATCATATGTACCCTAAACTAGTAACAACGAAACTGCCACCCTATACTGTAGTTTCTAAAAGGGGGTGACTTTTTTGGAGTTTCTACTCTAGGGGGGCATCAGGGGGGCTTTAAATGGGAGATGGTGTCAAAAAACCAGTCCGGCAAAATCTGCCTTCCAAAACCATATGGCATTCCTTTCCTTCTGCGTCCTGCCGTGTGTCCGTACAGTGGTTTACGACCACATATGGGGCGTTTCAGTAAACTACAGAATCAGAGCCATAAATATTGAGTTTTGTTTGGCTGTTAACCCTTGCTTTGTAACTGTAAAAAAAATATTAAAATGGAAAATCTGCCAAAAAAGTGAATTTTTTTTAATTGTATCTCTATTTTCCATTAATTTTTGTGGAACACCTAAAGGGTTAAAAAAGTTTGTAAAATCAGTTTTGAATACCTTGAGGGGTGTAGTTTCTAAAATGGGGTCACTTTTTTGGAGTTTCTACTCTAGGGGTGCATCAGGGGTGCTTCAAATGGGACATGGTGTCAAAAAAACAGTCCAGCAAAATCTGCCTTCCAAAAACCGTATGGCATTCCTTTCCTTCTGTGCCCTGCCGTGTGCCCATATAACAGTTTACGACCACATATGGGGTGTTTCTGTAAACTACAGAATCAGGGCCATAAATGTTGAGTTTTGTTTGGCTGTTAACCCTTGCTTTGTAACTGGAAAAAAATTATTAAAATGGAAAATCTGCCAAAAAAGTGAAATTTTGAAATTGTATCTCTATTTTCCATTAATTCTTGTGGAACACCTAAAGGGTTAACGACATTTGTAAAATCAGTTTTGAATACCTTGAGGGGTGTATTTTCTAGAATAGGGTCATTTTTGGGTGGTTTCTATTATGTAAGCCTCACAAAGTGACTTCAGACCTGAACTGGTCATAACAGGGGCAGTGAGCGCAAATTTAGGATGAGGAATTCACTCACCTAGCCTTAGTGAGCTTGTGTGCAAGTAGTGTATGACAGTTTCAACTTTTGCTGTTAGTACACGAGCCAACTTTTTTTGTAAATTTTCTACCCAGTATATGTATTTTCTATTATAATTGAATTAAAGATTTTTTGTTTTCTTTTAGCGTTTCCCCTTGGCAGTGATTTCAGTTTGATAAATGACCTCAAATGTTTCTCTTGGTGTCAGATGCATTGTGACACAGTGAGAGGCATTTACTAATGTTAATAAAGTTGCAAATTATGGTGTACACTGTAGGGGCGAGGCTTAGTGAGGCCACCCGGATTTATTATAACTTATGCCAGAAATTGGTGTAAGTTATGTCTGAAGTATATGCCAGCCCCTAGATGGCGAAGACTTCAGTTTCTAGCGCACGGAGGGCCAGAAATCTGTCTTGTCTTTTAAGAGGCATCTGCTTCTTAATAAATTAGGCACATCTCACTCTGGCACAAAGGGATAAAGACTGGAGCATGGGAACACCAGGCTTGATAAATGTCCCTCAGTATATGTATACCAAGCGTCGTAGCACATTTAAATGCAGTGTTACTTCACACCACAATTAGTCATATCATTATATTTTCTTCAAACTCCTGGTTCATCACCAGATTAATGATTTACGTTCTTCTTCTAATACGGTCTTTCAATCTGACATTTAGTCTAACGCTCATGTGGACACCGTTGTGGCATACCCCTGTAGTGTAATGGAGCGATACATATTGTGTATACAATGAGGAGAGCCATGATGTCATGACACCTCTCATTGTATTAGAAAGCATTCAATTTAATTTCAACTTTAATTTCTATTTAAATTGTTTAATAGCTGCCAATACATGTACATTAAGCAAAACTAAGAACTAAACTTAACTAAACGGTTTAAGTCACTCCGTTGAGTGGACTTTGAAATTTGTTGAAATTGAATGATATATTGATGTTTATTACAATGGATTTGGATATTTACTATATAATTAATATAGTAACATAATAAGCATCGCAGCCTATATATCCTAATGTTTATTATATCACAACGTTTAATAAAATAATCATTTATTCAAACTTAATTGAGATGTGTTGGAATTTTATTTTATTATATATTATGGAGAATATGACATCATGGCACAACCTTCATACAGTAGTTCTTAGTTTTGCTGAATGTACATGTATTGGCAGCTATAAAAAAAATTCCCACAGAGCACTATTAGGTGTATTGGGATGTATGTTAGATACAATAAAGAGATGTCGGATATCTTTCAAAAACATTGTCATATTTTGAAAGCAGATGTGGATAAAATCTTGACACCTTTCCCTAGTGTCACATATAGGAGAGGCTCTAACCTTACACCTTGGTGCATAGTAATTTCTCAAATCAATCAGAGGGGAATAGAACATGGTTACAGTATGGTATAGATGGATCGTACCTGTGAGGAAACTGTTCATTCTTTCCTTGTGAACCCAATTAACAATCAGTTTTATTAACTGTCAAAGTAGGAATGTCGTGTATGCTGTGCTATGCACCTTCCCCAAAATGTACATAGAAAAGACTACACCGGAATTGAGGAGAAGAATCTCTAGTTATTGTACTACAGTTAGAACAAAGAAGTAAACTCCATTATCAAGACATGTACGTTTTGTACACAATGGACGTCTAGAATACCTACAATTCTGGGGCATTTGCCAAATAAGAATGGGGCAAGGAAAGGAAATATTGTCAGTAAACTTTTACAGGAGGACAGATGGATCTACAGACTGAATTGGGTGATATTTCTTGGCCTCAATGAGGGATTTTCTTTCACAGCCTTTATGTAAATTTATATTCTAAACTTTAGAAAAAGAGAAGGAGGAGAGAGTAAACATTTGGTTGGGAGTAGAGTTGAGTGAACACCTGGATGTTCGGGTTCGAGAAGTTCGGCCGAACCTCCCGGAAATGTTCGGGTTCGGGATCCGACCCGAACTTCGTCCCGAACCCGAACCCCATTGAAGTCAATGGGGACCCGAACCTTTCGGCACTAAAAAGGCTGTAAAACAGCCAAGGAAAGAGCTAGAGGGCTGTAAAAGGCAGCAACATGTAGGTAAATCCCCTGCAAACAAATGTGGATAGGGAAATGAATTAAAATAAAAATAAAAAAAATAAAAATTAACCAATATCAATTGGACAGAGGTCCCATAGCAGAGAATCTGGCTTCACGTCAGCAGAGAATCAGTCTCTTCATGCCATAGCAGAGAATCTGGCTTCATGTTAGCACAGAATCAGTCTTCATGTCATAGCAGAGAATCAGGCTTCACGTCACCCACCACTGGAACAGGCCACTGTCACATATTTAGGCCCCGGCACCCAGGCAGAGGAGAGAGGTCCCGTAACAGAGAATCTGGCTTCATGTCAGCACAGAATCAGTCTTCATGTCATAGCAGAGAATCAGGCTTCACGTCACCCACCACTGGAACAGGCCACTGTCACACATTTAGGCCCCGGCACCCAGACAGAGGAGAGAGGTCCCGTAACAGAGAATCTGGCTTCATGTCAGCACAGAATCAGTCTTCATGTCATAGCAGAGAATCAGGCTTCACGTCACCCACCACTGGTACAGGCCACTGTCACATATTTAGGCCCCGGCACCCAGGCAGAGGAGAGAGGTCCCGTAACAGAGAATCTGGCTTCATGTCAGCACAGAATCAGTCTTCATGTCATAGCAGAGAATCAGGCTTCACGTCACCCACCACTGGAACAGGCCACTGTCACATATTTAGGCCCCGGCACCCAGGCAGAGGAGAGAGGTCCCGTAACAGAGAATCTGGCTTCATGTCAGCACAGAATCAGTCTTCATGTTATAGCAGAGAATCAGGCTTCACGTCACCCACCACTGGAACAGGCCACTGTCACACATTTAGGCCCCGGCACCCAGACAGAGGAGAGAGGTCCCGTAACAGAGAATCTGGCTTCATGTCAGCACAGAATCAGTCTTGATGTCATAGCAGAGAATCAGGCTTCACGTCACCCACCACTGGAACAGGCCACTGTCACATATTTAGGCCCCGGAACCCAGGCAGAGGAGAGAGGTCCCGTAACAGAGAATCTGGCTTCATGTCAGCACAGAATAAGTCTTCATGTTATAGCAGAGAATCAGGCTTCACGTCACCCACCACTGGAACAGGCCACTGTCACATATTTAGGCCCCGGCACCCAGGCAGAGGAGAGAGGTCCCGTAACAGAGAATCTGGCTTCATGTCAGCACAGAATCAGTCTTCATGTTATAGCAGAGAATCAGGCTTCACGTCACCCACCACTGGAACAGGCCACTGTCACATATTTAGGCCCCGGCACCCAGACAGAGGAGAGGTTCATTCAACTTTGGGTTGCCCCGCAATATAATGGTAAAATGAAAATAAAAATAGGATTGAATGAGGAAGTGCCCTGGAGTACAATAATATATTGTTAAGGGGAGGTAGTTAATGTTTAATCTGCACAAGGGATGGACAGGTCCTGTGGGATCCATGCCTGGTTCATTTTTATGAACGTCAGCTTGTCCACATTGGCTGTAGACAGGCGGCTGCGTTTGTCTGTAATGACGCCCCCTGCCGTGCTGAATACACGTTTAGACAAAACGCTGGCCGCCGGGCAGACCAGCACCTCCAAGGCATAAAAGGCTAGCTCTGGCCACGTGGACAATTTGGAGACCTAGAAGTTGAATGGGACCGAACCATCAGTCAGTACGTGGAGGGGTGTGCACAGGTACTATTCCACCATCTTATTGAAATGTTGCCTCCTGCTAACACGTTCCGTATCAGGTGGTGGTGCAGTTAGCTGTGGCGTGGTGACAAAACTTTTCCACATCTCTGCCATGCTAACCCTGCCCTCAGAGGAGCTGGCCGTGACACAGCTGCGTTGGCGACCTCTTGCTCCTCCTCTGCCTTCGCCTTCCACTTGTTCCCCTGTGACATTTGGGAATGCTCTCAGTAGCGCGTCTACCAACGTGCGCTTGTACTCGCGCATCTTACTATCACGCTCCAGTGCATGAAGTAAGGTGGGCACATTGTCTTTGTACCATGGATCCAGCAGGGTGGCAACCCAGTAGTCCGCACACGTTAAAATGTGGGCAACTCTGCTGCCGTTGTGCAGGCACTGCAGCATGTAGTCGCTCATGTGTGCCAGGCTGCCCAGAGGTAAGGACAAGCTGTCCTCTGTGGAAGGCGTATCGTCATCGTCCTGCGTTTCCCCCCAGCCACGCACCAGTGATGGGCCCGAGCTGCGTTGGGTGCCAGCCCGCTGTGAACCTGCTTCATCCTCCTCCACCTCCTCCTCATCCTCGTCCTCCTCGTCCTCCAGTAGTGGGCCCTGTCTGGCCACATTTGTACCTGGCCTCTGCTGTTGCAAAAAACCTCTCTCTGAGTCACTTCGAAGAGACTGGCCTGGAAGTGCTAAAAATGACCCCTCTTCCTCCTCCTCCTCCTGGGCCACCTCCTCTTCCATCATCGCCCTAAGTGTTTTCTCAAGGAGACATAGAAGTGGTATTGTAACGCTGATAACGGCGTCATCGCCACTGGCCATGTTGGTGGAGTACTCGAAACAGCGCAACAGGGCACACAGGTCTCGCATGGAGGCCCAGTCATTGGTGGTGAAGTGGGGCTGATCCGCAGTGCGACTGACCCGTGCGTGCTGCAGCTGAAAATCCACTATGGCCTGCTGCTGCTCGCACAGTCTGTCCAGCATGTGCAAGGTGGAGTTCCACCTGGTGGGCACGTCGCATATGAGGCGGTGAGCGGGAAGGCCGAAGTTATGCTGTAGCGCAGACAGGCGAGCAGCGGCAGGGTGTGAACGCCGGAAGCGCGAACAGACGGCCCGCACTTTATGCAGCAGCTCTGACATGTCGGGGTAGTTGTGAATGAACTTCTGCACCACCAAATTCAGCACATGCGCCAGGCAAGGGATGTGCGTCAAACCGGCTAGTCCCAGAGCTGCAACGAGATTTCGCCCATTATCGCACACCACCAGGCCGGGCTTGAGGCTCACCGGCAGCAACCACTCGTCGGTCTGTTGTTCTATACCCCGCCACAACTCCTGTGCGGTGTGGGGCCTGTCCCCCAAACATATGAGTTTCAGAACGGCCTGCTGACATTTACCCCGGGCTGTGCTGAAGTTGGTGGTGAAGGTGTGTGGCTGACTGGATGAGCAGGTGGAAGAAGAGGAGGAGGAAGCTGAGTAGGAGGAGGAGGAGACAGGAGGCAAAGAATGTTGCCTTGCGATCCTTGGCGGCGGAAGGACGTGCGCCAAACAGCTCTCCGCCTGGGGCCCAGCCGCCACTACATTTACCCAGTGTGCAGTTAGGGAGATATAGCGTCCCTGGCCGTGCTTACTGGTCCACGTATCTGTGGTTAGGTGGACCTTGCCACAGATGGCGTTGCGCAGTGCACACTTGATTTTATCGGATACTTGGTTGTGCAGGGAAGGCACGGCTCTCTTGGAGAAGTAGTGCCGGCTGGGAACAACATACTGTGGGACAGCAAGCGACATGAGCTGTTTGAAGCTGTCTGTCTCCACCAGCCTAAATGACAGCATTTCATAGGCCAGTAGTTTAGAAATGCTGGCATTGAGGGCCAGGGATCGAGGGTGGCTAGGTGGGAATTTACGCTTTCTCTCAAATGTTTGTGAGATGGAGAGCTGAACGCTGCCGTGTGACATGGTTGAGATGCTTGGTGACGCAGGTGGTGGTGTTGGTGGTACATCCCATGTTTGCTGGGCGGCAAGTGCCAACGTCCCTCCAGAGGCGGAGGAAGAGGCTGAGGCGGCGGCAGCAGCAGAAGAGGCCGAGGCGGCAGCAGCAGAAGAGGTAGAAGGGGGAGCCTGAGTGACTTCCTTGTTTCTAAGGTGTTTACTCAACTGCAGTTCATGCTTGTCATGCAGGTTGTGCTAAGGTTCAGAACGTTAATGCCTCGCTTCAGGCTCTGATGGCACAGCGTGCAAACCACTCGGGTCTTGTCGTCAGCACATTGTTTGAAGAAGTGCCATGCCAGGGAACTCCTTGAAGCTGCCTTTGGGGTGCTCGGTCCCAGATGGCGGCGGTCAGTAGCAGGCGGAGTCTCTTGGCGGCGGGTGTTCTGAATTTGCCCACTGCTCCCTCTTTGTCTTTTGCTACGCTGTTGGCTCGGTCTCACCACTGCCTCTTCCTCCGAACTGTGAAAGTCAGTGGCACGACCTTCATTCCATGTGGGGTCTAGGACCTCATCGTCCCCTGCATCGTCTTCCACCCAGTCTTGATCCCTGACCTCCTGTTCAGTCTGCACACTGCAGAAAGACGCAGTTGGCACCTGTGTTTCGTCATCATCAGAGACGTGCTGAGGTGGTATTCCCATGTCCTCATCATCAGGAAACATAAGTGGTTGTGCGTTAGTGCATTCTATCTCTTCCACCCCTGGGGAAGGGCTAGGTGGATGCCCTTGGGAAACCCTGGCAGCAGAGTCTTCAAACAGCATAAGAGACTGCTGCATAACTTGAGGCTCAGACAGTTTCCCTGATATGCATGGGGGTGATGTGACAGACTGATGTGCTTGGTTTTCATGCGCCATCTGTGCGCTTTCTGCAGAAGACTGGGTGGGAGATAATGTGAACGTGCTGGATGCACTGTCGGCCACCCAATTGACTAATGCCTGTACCTGCTCAGGCCTTACCATCCTTAGAACGGCATTGGGCCCCACCAAATATCCCTGTAAATTCTGGCGGCTACTGGGACCTGAGGTAGTTGGTACACTAGGACGTGTGGCTGTGGCAGAACGGCCACGTCCTCTCCCAGCACCAGAGGGTCCACTAACACCACCACGACCATGTCCACGTCCGCGTCCCTTACTAGATGTTTTCCTCATTGTTACCGTTCACCACAATAAGAAAAATATTATTCGGGCCAATGTATTGAATTAAAATTCAGGCCTTTTTTTACAGACACCTAACACTGTCTGGCTATCTATTTAGGTACCGTATTATAATAATACAGGCACACCAGTAATGACAGATTTAGCTGAATATAAATGTGAGGCTTATTTTTTAGGCGCTGGGTGACAGGTATACGTTTAATCACAGAATTAGACTTGTATCTGCACTGTAGCGTGTGTGTTAAGTTTTTCAGAATGACCCTATCAGCACCTTGAATCTAATATACCCTTTTAGGGATAGATTTAAAGTAGGCCTGATACAGCAGAAAACCACTAATTTTGAGAATTGCAAATTTGGGAATTGTTTTTCAACCCAGAACAAAAACTGTGCTTTTACGGTCACTAAAAATAACTTGACCAGCTAAAACAGTACTGATTTGGATGAATATAAATGTCAGGCCTATTTTTTAGGCGCTGGGTGACAGGCTCAACTTGCCCCTGATGTAGTATATGGCCAAAAAATAACCACACTATTGATGGTTAAATGCACTTGGGTGACACAGGCTCAGCCTGCACCTGATGTAGTATATGGCCAAAAAATAACCACACTATTGATGGTTAAATGCACTTGGTGGTAGCTTGTGCTGGCGCACCACAAGCCACAAAATGGCCGCCGATCACCCCAGAAAAAAGTGACTGAAAAACGCTCTGGGCAGCCTAAAAACACTGAGCAATTGAATAGAAGCAGTTCAATGACCCACAGCTGTAGATCGATCACTGAATGAAGTCTTTTGGAGAAGTTAATCACTGCCTAATCTCGCCCTAACGTCGCAGCTGCAACCTCTCCCTACGCTTGTATCAGCAGAGTGACGTGCAGCGCTACGTGACCCAAGCTTATATAGAGGCTGGGTCACATGCTGCACTGGCCAATCACAGCCATGCCAATAGTAGGCAAGGCTGTGATGGCCTCTTGGGGCAAGTAGTATGACGCTTGTTGATTGGCTGCTTTGCAGCCTTTCAAAAAGCGCCAAGAAAGCGCCGAACACCGAACCCGGACTTTTACGAAAATGTTCGGGTTCGGGTCCGTGTCACGGACACCCCAAAATTCGGTACGAACCCGAACTATACAGTTCGGGTTCGCTCATCCCTAGTTGGGAGGAATAAAAGAGAGAGTATAAGATTAAAATCTGGTTTCTATGGTAAATGAAGCAGTGATGCCTCATGGTTCCAAAAATTGCTCAATTGTAATATCTAAGCAGTAGATGGTCTAAGATGTTATTCATGTGTTATCTGGGGATACATTATAGATATTCCATATAGGGATCTCATTACAGATATATTTTAAAGAATTGTGTATGGACCAGGTATAGACTATTATTACAATACTGAGACGTGAGGATTACATTAGGAATGTATTAGGGCAAATGAATATAGCCCTGAATGCCTTTACCAATTTTTTCATAAAATCTTGGTGCTTGAACTGTAGTAATTCTGTCTCCAATACAAGTTAAATATATGCCTATATTTAATAAGGTAAATATGGCCACATAGAGGTTAAACATAATTATCCACAAAAGAATGTCTGAATTATAAAGATATGATTTTGTAGAACTAAATAATGATATAATGATATAGACCAGGGATGGCCAACCTGAGGCTCTCCAGCTGTTGCAAAACTACAACTCCCAGCATGCCCAGACTGCCTATAGCTATCAGCCTACAGCAGGGCATGGTGGGAGTTGTAGTTTTACAACAGCTGGAGAGCTTCAGGTTTGCCATGCCTGATATAGACAGTGCTAGAACATGCGCAATGGGAGAAGTCTTGGACTTCTGATGTGAAGTATTATGAAGCTCCTTTGTGTGTCTGTAAAGAAGCTGTCAAGTGTGGAATATGGGAGCGACTCAGAATTGGACTGTTCCATCATCTGTCTTTGCAAATGGGAGGGATTTATGGGAAATTAATGAAGTAGTAGATTACTACAGGTACACGGTCCAGTCACATTATCCAGAGTAACTCCCGTGTGCAGCACAGAAAGCAGATACAGTATATAGCCTGGAAGTGACTCAATGAGGTCCTGGTAGGTTGTCACAGGTATCTGGAGCCATGTTGAAGGCAGTGAATTATATAGCTGCTGGAGGGTGCGAGAGGGAGGATCCATAGAGCAAATGAGACAATCATGATGATGATGGCTTATAGTCTGGGGAGTTAGGGGGCCAGGGTAGTACTTGGAATTCTTTGTCATATTCCTCCAACCAATGTCAGACATTTCTAGTAGTTTGACATATCCGATTGTCTTGCTGGAAGATCCCATCCACCTCAAGGAAGACAGTCAGTATGTATGGGTGTACGTGATCTGCATGGGTGGATTCATACCCAAATTGGTTGAGAGTGCCTACCACATGGATGAGTAGGCCGCCACCAGTTTGCGTTCTTCCACCAATAATTGCAGGGTGTTTGTTATCTGATGATTTTGCCTGACGCATCAACGTCCATCCATTCAATGAAGCAGAAAACGTGACTCGACAACCCTTTGGTAATCAGCAAAGGTACCATTCCAATACTGCTGCAAAAACTGAAACCTTTTCTGGTGATGCAACTTCGTTAGCAGAGATGCAGTGTCCATCTGTCTGCTTCGGAGCCTCATATGTAGTAGGGGTCACTGAACTGTTTTAGACACACGTCTGGTAGCCCCCTGGTTCATTTTGATGGTCATATGCTCCACGGTAGCACGTCAGTCCACCCTTGCTCACCTTCGTAGCTGATGTTCACCTCACCATCAATGGCAGATGGTGCTCCATAGTTTCCATGTCATTTTTTCGCAATGGTGCCATTTATCCAATACACTTTCACCACAGCAGCACGAGAGCAGTTCACAAACTGCGCTGTTTCAGAAATACTGCCTCCCCTCGCCCGAGAGCCAATAATCATCCCATGCTGCAACTGCCAACATCAAAAGTAGAAAGTGGTCATAATAATATGACTGGACGGTGTATGCAATGGCAGACATCAAAGAAAGATCATAATTATCCTCAGCTGGTCTGAACTCTGTCTTTAGCCTTGTTACCCTTAAAGTTATCATACAAATAACTTATGTTTTAGACTAATTCATCATCAATAATTACCTAATATAATGTAAGTTTCACATATTTACCGTTCAGTAGTTACCCACTATGTTTCCTCATAAACTACCATGGCGTCGACCTGTAGTTCTGAGCCTTTGTTAGGTCGAGCATGCTCAGTGTGTGTTGCTGTCAGTTCTCTAGCTAAATGTCTTGTGAAACAAAGGGCGTGTCAGTGTGCGGGTGATTACTGAGAAGAGGGGGCGTGACCGGACTGTGATATCAGGCAGCCAATCAATAAACATCAACACTCACAGCAGGAAAGCTAGGGATTGTGGGGATTGTAGTCTTTGCAGTTTTGTGAGGGAAGATCAGACACCATGATACTCAGTGTGTTGCAGGCTCACACAGGAGCTAGACAAATTGATTGCAAGGTAAATCGAAACTCTGGTTATATGTATAGGTATGGGTTCTGGTTGGGTCACAGCTTGCAGCCTTAATGCAGTTTTTCAAAGATTAAGTTACTTTACTGTAATAACCCTTTAAGGATGCCGCTTGTGCTGTGACCCCAATCAGATTGTAAACCATTAATCTGGTGTCTAAACCAGGAGTTTGAAGGGAATAAAATGATATGACTGACTTAAATGTGCTACAAATACCTGTAGATACTGTCACAATATATCTGACATCCAGAGAAACACTGTTTGCCAGTGTTTTAATATTCAGTTCAGGAGTTCATTTAATATGACATGAATAAAAGTGAAGTACCATATTATGTAAAACTTACGATATATTAGCAGGATTTAATTGCTTTATGGTAAATTGTATACAAGATGAAACCTTTGCATGTAGAAACTGGCAGAGGAAGCAGAAAGATCAAAGATGCACAGAGTAGCTTACACCAACCTTTGGTGCACTTGCATTTGAATTCAAAGTACTTTTTCTTGATACTGAGGCAACAAATAGCTGAATGAACAGTGTCCTTACATTCGCCTTAGCTAGTCCTGCAAGGTATTGTATGGTAAAGTCGTGAATTTCCTAGTGACGGACTCCTTCCACTAAATTTTTCTACAACTTTTTGTTTAAAACTATTCTAAATGCCCTATTATAAAGTTTTGTAATATACTTTATTTATTTTACTGTTTTAGGGACCAAATAGGCACCTGATGTCTTGGGCGCCTATATACATAGCTTTAAAGTCCATTCCATTCTACTGCAGGCATAGGGCCCATAGTAGGCACTATAGAGGCCAGAGCAGGCTTCACCTACCTGTGCCTGCTCCGCTCAGCTGAAGCCTGGCATAGGATATAGGTGCAGAGTCTCCTACACCCATGGACTATGGAGAGCTTTCAGCAGAGTGGAGCAGGTAAAAGCAAGAATGTCTGTGATATAGCTCATTCAGACTGTCATATGTTGCTTTCCGCATCTGACTCACAATTTTGCGGATTAAATGTGGACTCATTGACTTCTATGGGGCCCCAAAAGATGTGGGCAGCACTCTGAGTGCTGTACGCATCTTTTCTTCCGTTTCATGGCCCCGCAAAACAAATAAAACATGTCCAATAGTTGTCAGTAAAAGTCAGGACGTGACCCTTTTGAAGTCTATGGGTCCGCAAAGATGCAGAATGGAATCTGTTTTTTTTTTTTGCAGACATGCTGAACTAACCACAAAAAAAAGGATCCGCACTTTTGCAGACTGCAAAAAAGACATACGGCCATCTGAATGAGCCAATTTAAGGAGAGGCTTAAAAATTGGTTTTGTTCTGCTTAAAAAAAGACACCTTAGACGTGATCTCATTTATATGTATAAATACATGTGTGGTCAGTACGAAGAACTGGCACAGGATTTATTTATTGCAAGATCTATTCAAAGGACCAGAGGATAGTCATCAGACGTGGAGGAAAAGTGATAAGCATCAATACAGGAAAGGATTCTCTATAGTTAGAGCAGTCAAACTGTGGAATGTCCTATCCCAAGTATTGGCAGATACTATGTCAGCTTTTAAAAAAAGAGCTAGATGCTTATCTAATGGCAAAACAGCATTGAGGGTTATAATTAATCTAACAATGCTGTATAATTGATATGAGAAAGGTTGAACTTCAAAGGGAGGGATCATCAAACCTCCCACAATAAGAAAAAGAAAGAAAAGAACCCCCTACCTAACCTTAAAGAGGACTTGTCACCTCTCCAGACATGTCTGTTGTAGTAGCTACTTCCATTTCCTATGTAATAACAATTCTGAATCATCTATGGTTATAACTCTGAATGAATTGTCGGCAGCTTGCAGGTACAGATGGGTGTCACCAGTCAGGGGTTTGTCCCTGCACAGTCTGACACCAGCAGCACTGATTGGACAGAGTCAGACACACCCGCTACTAGTAACACCCAGAAGTAGCTTTACTGCATAGTGCTGGCAATTTATTTGTAAACTTCTAGCAGGAATAATACAATGTAGAGTCATAAAACAGATGCTCCAGAACTGGTATTACATGTGGAATGCAAATAGTTACTAAGACCAACATGTCAGGAGAGGTGACAGGTCCTCTTCAAGTGGTTGCACCATTCAGCTATTACTTATTTGACCTTGTGCTATCATATGTTAGCATCAGGGGCGTAGCTATAGAGGAAGCAGGGGAAGCTGCTGCTTTGGGGCCCTCCCAAAAGGAGGACTAAAAGATTTTATTGTCAGGGATACCTTAAATAGCATTATAAAATGACATTATGTACATACACTGTAGGAAGCGGGCAAAGCGGCTGCCTGGCCTGGTCTGAGAGAGCGATCTTGACTAGCCACAGAAGTGGGGATAGCACTGGAAGGAAGGGATGCAAAGCATTTGCTGGGGTGGGAGAGCCCTATTCAAAAATTTGCTGTGGGGTCCCGTCATTTGTAGTTACGCCACTGGGTAGCAATATATTACTTTATCGCAAGGTTTATGGATTTTAATTGACTAAGTTACTCTTTATAAGGGTATTTTGATGTTGCAGTGATAGTTTGGGTCCTTTTCAACACCCTGGACTTTAGATCTATATGTAATAAGAGCTAAACCTGGAGTGGGTCCAAATAACAGAAGCCACACAACTAGTTCCATTATACCTTTTTTCTGTAAGTTCCACTCCTGGTTTTGGCTTACAAATACTGATGCAATAAACTGACCAAATACTGACCGTATGAAAGTGGACTTACTCAGGAAACTATCGAATTCAATTTTTTGGAGTAGGAGTTTGGAGGCCAGAAGCAGAGTGCTTGCTTTCATCTGATTTGTTGCCTTTTTTTTCAACCCATATTTAGCAAAAAAAAAAAAAAAGTAAATCTTCATTATTAGAGATTACTGGGGTAGAGTGTGAAGAATATGGTATTTTAGTAATGGGATTAAGACATTTGGAGGGTCAACATGTGCACAATTAGAAGCGATAGACGTATGCCATTGAATCTAAATTGACACCGTGCTTCACAAATGTGAAAATAGCTTCTGCTGCCAGTTCCGTTCTGGTTTTTTACTTACATTAATATTCACAACATATTCATAGCACTGGAGCATAGATATATTGAGAACTATAAATTAGCATATACATGCAAAGATGACATCATACAGCAAGTATGATGGGCAGGTCTGAACATTTCCTTTAGAAATCCTGTCACAGTAAAATACACTTAGGTGTACCTATTTGCTGCATAATGAATGGAAGCTGGCAGAATAGATGAAATATTTCTTTTTCCTCCTTTACAATAGTGAAGAGCTGTGGTGATGTGACTGACAGTTTCTGGTTTAGAGAGAGTTTCACTCTCTTTATACATAATGGGAAGCACATCTGCACCATTTTCAGGAACAGACGCATATGGAAAACTGTCATCCAACTGAATGGAGAAGTGATGTTCCTATATGATATAAATATGCCATGTGAACCACTTTTTGTATAATTTCTGTACTACTGTGCTCCAAAATATCAGTAAGTGTAACGATGCATTTACATGGGTCCTTCTTTCTGTGACGTCACTGTTGGCCTTGTTAAACCAAGTACCACTCCTTTTTGTGGCCAGCCCCTTCTTGGCTACTTCGATTGACAAGGCCAGGAATTGGGAAAGCAGTGAGGAAGAGGCTTTTTCCAATAGACGCATGGTAGTACTGGAAAAAAAACGTTGGCTTGTTCCAAACAAGCTGCCTACAAATTCTTCCTTTTTTGGTATATAGTGGCTCACCCCCTAAAAAATTTGTAGCCTGTTATACCAAGTGGTGAAAATTGCCGAGTGCCCAAAGAGCTAGAAAAGTATATAAACAATTGCTAAAATATAATCACCCCTCTAGGCATAAGTAAAATATAACAAATATGTTATATATAGAGGGATTTTTAAAAGCAGCAGAATAAAATAAAAAAAAAAAAATATATATATATATATAGCCGTCTCCTATGACTCGGGGAACATCATAGACTATATTTTGAGTGGAAATTTTTACCCTGTGCTTTCCAATTATTTGCCAAAAAATACGCTTGGTAACCTAACCGCCAAACTACAGGAGCCATTGTCTGTTGGCTGTTGTGGCAGTTAGCCTGGATATTCATCATGTTGTATATAGCAACCAATCACAGCTGAGCTTCTATTTTGCTACAGGTCATTAATATGAGCTCTGATTGGTTGCTATAGGCAACAAAAGGACAGTCTTAGTATAAGACAGCTTATGTGTGATTTAATATGATTTTGATTATGACACTTAGCCAATATTTGTGTAGAGGCTGATGTAACTCACATGAACTTAAGTGTATATTAATTCTGTGGTTTTTTTTTTATACTGTCAATTAAAGACACTAATGCCCCGCTGTGGGGGTCTTTGCTTGGGGGGCTGGTAGGGTGTTGTGGAAGTCACTGTTAAAGGAGCGTGCTGCTGTGACGGTCATAGTTAAGGAGGTGGGCTGCTGTGGAGGCCACATTTTAAGGAGGTGGGGCATTGTGAGGGGTTAGTGTTAAGGTGTGGGGGCTGTGGAGGTCACTGTTAAGGGGGCAAAAGGCTGTAGAGGTCACAGTTATGGAGGAAACTATCAATATCTTTTAACGACACACACAAACATTAACCCCTTAGGGACCGGGCTCATTTTCACCTTAAGGACCAGGCAATTTTTTGCAAATCTGACCAGTGTCATTTTATGTGGTGATAACTTCAAAACGCTTGGACTTATCCAGGCCATTCTGAAATGGTTTTTTAGTCACATATTGTACTTCATGACACTGGTAAAATGGAGTAAAAAAAAAATCATTTTTATTTATAAAAAAAATACCAAATTTGCCCAAAATCTGGAAAAATTAGCAAATTTCCAAGTTTCAATTTCTCTACTTCTATAATACATAGTAATACCTACAAAAATAGTTGTTACTTTACATTCCCCATATGTCTACTTCATGTTAGTATCAATTTGGGAATGACACTTTCTTTTTGGGGGACTTTACAAGGCTTAGAAGTTTTGGAAGTAAATCTTGAAATTTCTCAGAAATTTTCAAAAACCCACTTTTTAAGGACCAGTTCAGGTTTGAAGTCACTTTGTGAGGCTTACATAATAGAAACCACCCAGAAATGACCCCATTCTAGAAACTACACCCCTTAAGGTATTCAAAACAGATTTTTACAAATGTCGTTAACCCTTTAGGTGTTCCACAAGAATTAATGGAAAATAGAGATACAATTTAAAAATTTCCCTTTTTTGGCGGATTTTCCATTTTAATAATTTTTTTCCAGTTACAAAGCAAGGGTTAACAGCCAAACAAAACTCAATATCGTAAACCGCTGTACGGGCACACGGCAGAGCGCAGAGCGAAAGGAAAGCCATATGGTTTTTGGAAGGCAGATTTTGCAGGACTGGTTTTTTGACACTATGTCCCATTTGAAGCCCCCCTGATGCACCCCTAGAGTAGAAACTCCAAAAAAGTGACCCCATTTTAGAAACTACAGGATAGGGTGGCTGTTTTGTTGGTACTAGTTTAGGGTACATATGATTTTTGGTTGCTCTATATTACACTTTTTGTGAGGCAAGGTAACAAGAAATAGCTGTTTTGGCACAGTTTTTTTTTTTTTTTTTTACAACATTCATCTGACAGGTAAGATTGTGGTATTTTTATAGACCAGGTTGTTACGGATGCGCAGATACCTAATGTGTACAATTTTTTTATTTATGTAAAAAAAATCATAAACACAAATGCAATAGCACTCTGCAACCAGCACTCTGCCCTGCCTCTATGCTGGATGCTGAATGAGGCATTGGTGTGCATTTTGGCGAAAGCGTAATAAGCCACTCACCACGTCAAGGTCGCCTCTGAGTGGTCCCTAACACTAGTTCCTACCTGTTTATGGGCCATGATAGCCACACAAAGTCCAGGGAGCGCAGGCACAGCATGCACGCCAGGCACACTCTGCTTTTAACCCCGTCCGGTGCCGTGACAGCTTTCATCGGATCCAGGGATGCAAGTACCAACATGCATGCTGAGCCCACTATATACTTCTCCTGGAGCCAAATGGCTACTGGTAGGCACTATAAAAGTAGACTCAGTTTTATACTGACTTTAAAACCAGCCTCCAGGGCAGACTAACTGGTCAGGTGTGCATGACTGCATGGAGATCGCCACGCCTCCAATATATACTACAAAGAAAAAATGTGGGGGATTCATTCAGCACAACCCTGTATGCAGTGCACATCGCTATGGCGAAATACATATACAAACTCAAAAACACAAATGCGCTCCCTGGACTTTGTGTGGCTATCATGGCCCATAAACAGGTAGGAACTAGTGTTAGGGACCACTCATAGAGGCGACCTTGACGTGGTGAGTGGCTTATTACGCTTTGGCCAAAATGTACACCAATGCCTCATTCAGCATCCAGCATAAAGGCAGGGCAGAGTGCTGGTTGCAGAGTACTATTGCATTTGTGTTTTTGAGTTTGTATATGTATTTCGCCATAGCGATGTGCACCTGCATACAGGGTTGTGCTGACTGAATCCACCACATTTTTTCTTTGTAGTAAAAAAAAAAATCATGTTTTAGTGTCTCCATAGTCTGAGAGCCATAGTTTTTTTCAGTTTTTGGGCGATTATCTTGGGTAGGGTATGATTTTTGCGGGATGAGATGCCGGTTTGATTGGCACTATTTTTGGGATGTATATGACTTTTTGATCGCTTGCTATTACACTTTTTGTGATGTAAGGTGACAAATAAATGCCTTTTTTTTGGTATTCACCTGAGGGGTAAGATCATGTGATATTTTTATAGAGCAGGTTATTACGGATGTGACGATACCTAATATGTATATTTAGTTTTTTTAATTTAAGTTTTACACAATTATTAAATTTTTTCAATTTTTGGGCGATTATCTTAGGTATGGTCTCATTTTTTGTGGGATAAAATGACGGTTTGACGCGGCGATACCTAATATGTATACTTTTATTTTATTTATGCAAGTTTTACACAAAACAGCTTTTTTAAAAGAAAAAAAATGATGTTTTAGTGTCTCCATATTCTGAGCCATAGTTTTATTATTTTTTGGGCGATTGTCTTAGGTAGGGGGCTCATTTTTTGTGGAAGGAGGTTAGATTGGTATGCATACACCTTTTTGATCGATTGCTGTTGTACTTTTTGTGATGTGATTTTTTCACTTAATTTTTTGTCCCACTTTGGTACTTTCAACTTTTGGGGGTTTAATCCTTTACAATGCATTCCAATACTTCTGTATTGGAATGCATTGGCTGTATGAGTAATACAGTCTTTATTACTCATACATCTTCTGGCCTGTGAGATCCAGGCGGCTGGATCTCACAGGCTCGTCACTGGAAGGCAGCGCTGATGCCTCAGGAAGGCATCGCGCTGCCTTCCATGCCATCGGGTCCCCCCTACAGCCCCACGGGGACCCGATGGCACCGCCGCCCACAACAACTGCCGCATGTAATAGCCGCAAACCGCAGGTCTGAATTGACCTGCGGTTTTCGGCGATTGTCGCCCCAGGGGGGGGGGGAGGGGGGCTGGGCACCGGGTTGAGCAGGCACCGGGTTCCGACCACCGCGCGGCGGTAATCAGAAATACATAGGACGTACCGGTACGCCCTATGTCCTAAACAGGTTAAATGAAATAGATGAAATATACCAGTGCGAAGCCAGGTCCTTCTGCTAATAAATAATAAATAATATATATATATATATATATATATATATATATATATATAAAATCTCTCTCAATTGTGGTCATAGCTACAGCCAAGAGGTATCCGAAGAACCCTAGGGAGAGAAACAACAGGAACAACCTAACCCAGCTAGGCGTGTCTTAGCTGACCTGACTAAATGGCTTGTTGTGTGCCCTAAGCCATGATCGTGGGTAGGCCTATAAGTGGGCAAAAACCAAGCCAAGTAGGGTAGAAAAGGAATTTGAATGGCATGGCAAACTAATACCCAAGCCAACTGCAAGGCGTCAGGGATCTAGAGCGAAAATTCGGGGTATATGAGGCAAGACCAGTAGGAGACCTACAACCCATCTTGTGGATGACAAGGCCAGAGACATGATGCTCAATATTACGGATACTGCCCCAAAGCGGAATGGAGGAACGGGAATATGTTGTGAAATGGATCATAAAAACCAACTGAAACTTGTAAAGTTTGGTTCTAGAGCGAGTACTGGCAATGCCCTAGCCTCAGGAGATCATGGGACCGCAAACTAACTGCCTAGACTATGCAGGAATGAGGGCCAAAAAGAACCATGTAGATAGGAAGAGAATCCTTGAATAGTTCCCCAGACAACAGCTATCTGCTAGCCGTGGTCCGCGCATTGTTCTACTGTGTGCCCCTGAGAATTGTTTTTACGCTTGAGACGTGAAGACCGACCTATCTGAATCTTCTACCGTGAGGAAATGCTGTACCTTGTCCAAAATCCGATTCAACGTGGTTGTAGGGAGTCTGAGGTTAGTGCGGCAAGAAGCTACAAAGCCATAATATACAAGATTCTGTCTATGCCCTCCCATGAGTGAGGGAATGCAATGAAGCTCCCAGCGAAAAAGAATTCCTGGTCGTGGTAAAAAGGCAAAGACTTTGCGCGGGGACCTGGTAGACAAGATATGATCGACTACGATCAGAGACTGAAATGTTAGAGGGAATTGCCCTACTTGTTCTTCCTATGGCGGGACCTGAACGAAAGCATGAACAACTAAAAGAAAGACGAAATATCTGCGTGGTGAAATTAAACCATGAGCCTGACCGATGTGGCAGGCGATACCCAAGATAAACTACGTGGCCTGAATAACATGCAAGGCGAAATATCGTTAGGAATGAGACCTGACCGACGTGGAAGGTGACCCCAATATGAGTTCAACTGCATGACCTGAAAAGACGAAGGGAAATGTGACAGAAAATGGAGATAATAACGGACATTAACTAAAATTAAACCTGAATAACACAAGCTGGCAAGCAGGTAAAGATGTGAGTCATTCAAAAGCATAGCTGCACAGGTGAACAGACAACCATTGGTCGGACCCTTGAAGCCATGGGGCCGAAGCAACCACCAGGGGTCCATGGGGCCGGGCAGCTGCCGGGATGCGAACCTTAGAATTAAGGACGGCTGGGGAAAAGATTGGGGCTTAACCCAACGGGTTCAGTAATCAACCGGGACTCGATAACCTAGAAAGACAAAGACATGGGTAAAGCTTCTTAATGAAATGAGGCTGAAATGAACCGCAAGTACTAATCTGTAAAATATAAATGAACAAAAGAAAAGGTGTGCCGTGGAAAATTGTATCAGATGGCCGTATGACCTACCAATGTCGATGACAATTGTGAAATCCTCTAAGCCAAGAGCCATGCGCGAGAGTCCCTTATGGCGGGAGCCATGCGCGAGAGCCCCTTATGGCGGGAGCCATGCGCGAGAGCCCCTTATGGCGGGAGCCGTATCAGATGACCATACGAACTATGAATGACGATGCCAGTCGTGAGGTCCTATAAGCGAAGAGCCACTCGTGCGAGCCTCTTATGATTTTTTTTTTTTAATAAACCACTTATGCAGCACCAGAATGCCTTGGGGACTCGCATAACCATGACCCCTCCAACAGCAAACCTAGAACACTAACCAGCCTACAAACAAACAAAACATGAAAAAACGGTCATGGGGCCAGATCAGTCATAGGGCCCCCAAAGACAGAGGGATGACGTTGTGGTGACGATAAGTAATTAAAACGTAAGCCGGACCTGATGGCATATGAAGCGACTTGAATGATTGGATTGGCTAGAAGGTGGCCTAAGGAAGATGACTGCCAACAGGTGTTAAAAATATAGACATTAGTAATCCGAAGCACGTGCATACATAAAACACTAACCACCGCAAACCATAAACGTAAACATGAAATTGAAACAGAGATGGAAGAAAAAACAAGAGCCTGAGGCATTGCAAGTTCGCTAAGAGAAGTCTCTTATCGTGACTGACAAATAAACAGCTTGTGAAAACATAGCAGGAAACTTACTTGCCCACTGACCTCTGCTGAGGAGCTGTTTGGTGAACTGGGGCAGGAGACCAATCTGAGTGAATACGAACCAGAAGTAAAAGGAGACCAGTCTGAGTGAATATGAACCAGGATTAAAACAGAAAGTAGGCCTATGGAATGTAACAGACCACCGAGGAAGGGAACGTAAGCCTGAAAAGAACGCAGTTATGTTTGTCGGGAGAGCGGTACCAGAGCGGTGGGTGCAGACTGCCCCGGTGAGATTATTGAGTAAAACCATGACGTAGCAATGAACAGGAGAATGCAGCTTTGAGTGGGAGCAGAGTACAACACATGATGTAACAACAAATGGGTGAATGCAGCTTTGGATGTGACTGGTACCCAAAAAACATGGTATGGGCGCAGCTCTGAGTATGGGTAGCGCATGAAAAGCATGGTATAAAGCAGACGTATAAATGCAACCTGAAAGTGAGCAGAGTATTGACGTGATGCGAAAGCAGACACGTGGACGCAGCTCTAGTAGTGAAAGGAGTATAGGACAAGATGTGAAAGCAGACATGCGGACGCAGCTTGGATGTGAACAGAATATTAACTTGATGTGACAGCAGACATGGAAAGCGGCTTTGGTGAGTGGGGTATACGACCTGGTGTAGCAGTAGAAGTGTGAACACAACTTTGGGTATAAGCAGAGCATGAAATTTGGTATAAACGCAGCTCTGGTTGTGAGTGGAGCAAGGTGGGAACACCAGGGTGGTGTGTCCAGAGCATAAAAACGGAGTAACAGTAGCAGATACGGCTGTAAGCCGAGTATACAACATGTAATAACAGGCGTGTAGTACGGATCCGGCTGTCGGCTGGGTACGGAATGAGATGTAACAGCCAACAGGTGAATGCAGTTTGAATGTGAGACCAATCTGAGTGAATACGAACCAAGAGTAGAAAAGTGCAGGACAGTAAGGATGTGCGGATGCAGCATAAGACATGAAATAAAAGCCGAAAGTGTAAATGCCGCTCAGGAGAACAGCAGAGCATGAAAGTGCGGCAGGGTTTTTAAGTACATGGAGCAGTGAAATACATGAAGTCTAAAGATGGTGGTAGCAGGGGGGAGACACATGGCAAGGAACAGCTACAGCAAGAGGCCTAAACAATAACAGGTGCGTCCGATCTCCAAACCTGACGTCACGTGCAGCCCGGGTAACTTTCTTTACAGCAAACCGGCTGAAGTAACTTTTCATACGAGACGAACGAAGCAAAGTGAAACTTGTAAGATTTAGGCTACTTTCACACCTGCGTTCGGGTGTCCGCTCGTGAGCTCCGTTTGAAGGGGCTCACAAGCGGCCCCGAACGCATCCGTCCAGCCCTAATGCATTCTGAGTGGACGCGGATCCGCTCAGAATGCATCAGTCTGGCAGCGTTCAGCCTTTGCTCCGCTCAGCAAGCGGACACCTGAACGCTGCTTGCAGCGGATCCGTCCAGACTTACAATGTAAGTCAATGGGGACGGATCCGTTTGAAGATGACACAATATGGCTCAATCTTCAAACGGATCCGCCCCCATTGACTTTCAATGTAAAGTCTGGACGGATCCGTTCAGGCTACTTTCATACTTAGAATTTTTTCTAAGTTATAATGCAGACGGATCCGTTCTGAACGGATACAAATGTCTGCATTATAGGAGCGGATCCGTCTGTGCAGACACCAGACGGACCCGCTCTGAACGCTAGTGTGAAAGTAGCCTTATAGGAACTAACTCCTATTACCAACAAACAAAGTTGAAAAGAAAATAGAAGTATTTAGGCCCAACGAGCAAACCTGAGGTAGCAGATTCTGAAGCAGAGCCTCCTGTTTGCTAGGAAAGTCGGTTCCGACCGGCCAGGAGAGACGGCCCCGGCCCAACCTACTTACATAGTATGGCGCGTGCATACTACGGTAGCAGAGAGCAAAATAACAAGCTCCATGCTGCAAAGAAAGAAAGAATCCTACCACCAGAGAAGCTAGTCTGCTAATGACACCCAGCAGCTGTTAACCTGAGAACCCACACCTGTGGGTGAGGCTGTGGCTCGTATATGAAGAGCCTCCGCCCCTCCCACAAATGCAGGCTGACTAATCAGCCTTACCAATTTATATACTTAAAATATACCCTAATTTGCATGCAGAGAGACGTGCAAATAACTATACACAATATACCGTCTTCTAAATAGTGGATTCTAAGGCTACTTTCACACTTGCGTTGTTCTTTTCCGGCATAGAGTTCCGTCACAGGGGCTCTATACCGGAAAAGAACTGATCAGGTATGTCCCCATGCATTCTGAATGGAGAGTAATCCGTTCAGTTTGCATCAGTATGTCTTCAGTTCAGTCGTTTTGACTGATCAGGCAAAAGATAAAACCGTAGCATGCTACGGTTTTATCTCCGGCTAAAAAAACTGAAGACTTGCCTGAACGCCGGATCAGGCATTTTTTCCCATAGGAATGTATTAGTGCCGGATCCGGCATTCAGAATACCGGAATGCCGGATCCGTCGTTCCGGTATGCGCATGCGCAGACTGAAAAAAAGGTGAAAAAAAAAATGCCGGATCCGTTTTTGCCGGATGACACCGGAAAGACGGATCCGGCATTTCAATGCATTTTTTCGACTGATCAGGCATTTTTAAGACTGATCAGGATCCTGATCAGTCTTACTAATGCCATCAGTTAGCATACATTTTGCCTGATCCGGCAGGCAGTTCCGGCGACGGAACTGCCTGCCGGATCTCTCTGCCGCAAGTGTGAAAGTAGCCTAAATAATCCCTTGGTAATGGATGCAATTATCTTTTTACAATTGACTTTCTAGATATTGTGAATACAATATTCTATTGTTTCGTATATTTTCAAAAATATAGCTAGCTTCATATTATCAGTCCTCCATGCTACAAAAGTAGTGGATATATCATGTTACATAAGTTTTAGATGAACAATGATATACTTAGTAGAAATGGTAATATCTGTAGGAATATGCTCAGTGTATTAGAGGAAATTATACATAGATGTCAACCTGTGTGAAGTTGGCCCCCCCAATGTTCTTAAATTTCATAAAGAAATACAGCATTTGTTTGTGCTGCGTTTGTGCCGCAAAAATGAACGTTTGCGTCGGTTTGGTTTCCGAGACATTGCGCGCTTGATTTGCAGAAACCCCGCCCAATTTCCACCCCATGTTTTTACATTTCAAAAAGAAATACACCATTCGTTTGTGCTGCATTCGTGCTGGTTTGTGCTGCAAAAATAAACGTTTGCGCCGCTTTGGTTTCCGAGATATTGCGCGCTTGATTTGATGAAACCACGCCCACTTTCCACGCCATGTTCTTAAATTTCAAAAATAAATACACCATTCGTTTGTGCTGCGTTTGTGCTGGTTTGTGCTGCAAAAATGAATGTTTGCGCCGCTTTGGTTTCCGAGATATTGCACGCTTGATTTGCTGAAACCCCGCCCACTTTCCACCCCATGTTTTTAACCCTGACCCTAGACCCCCCAGGTGTGCTGCAGCTTTCCCCCCTCCCCCCCACAACTTTTCTTGGGGCGCAAGCATTTATTTTTTTCTGCGTATGCTGACTTTGGCCGGCACTCTTAGTGTCCGGCCACTGTTAGCGCATCGCACACCCGACCGCTAATCAACTTCGGACGGTTGATCAGCGAGTTTGATTTTTTAAAAAAAAAAAATTCACATTTTTTGGCCTTTATTTATTTAATTTTTTTGTCTGTTAGGTTTAGGGTAAGTTCGCGAACACCCGTGCCCACACACACACACCAAATAAACACTCCCCTATGGCCCGCCGGATGTTCTCAGACAAGGAGGCATACGCCCAGCTTGCCTCCGAGTCCGAGAGCCCCAGTGAGGACGAGGATGACCCCATTTTCCTTTTGTCATCCGCGTCCTCATCATCTAGCGATGATGATGAGCCCCCAAGGCGGTGGAGACGCCGCCAGGTGGAGCAAGGGGACGGCCATGCTAGGGACTCTGTGGCCCACCCTAGTACGAGCAGCTCTGGGGCTCGTACTAGTTTTCCGGCCCACCAGTAAAGTCCACCAGAGCCCCCTACCGGTGAACTTGTCTAGTATACCCCAGAGCGTTTTTAGCCTGTGATTCCTGATTTTGTAGGCCAACCAGGATTCCCGATTTCCACAGTGGGCTTCACTGAATACGACTACTTTAGTCTTTTTTTCAGTGACCACTTTGTGAATCTGATGGTGGAGAAGACGAACCTGTACTCCCAACAGTTTATTTCTCAACACCCGGACTCCTTTTTGGCTAGGGCCGGTGGCTGGACTCCGGTCAGTGCAGCCGACATGAGGACGTTTTGGGGCCTTGTGCTGCACATGGGCCTAGTCAAGAAACCTAGTGTCAGGCATTACTGGAGTGGGGACGTCCTCTACCAGACCCCACTTTACAGTACGGCCATGACACGTACCCGGTTTGAGGCCATCCGGAAATGCCTGCATTATTCAGATAATGGAGCATGTCCCCCCCAAGGTGATCCTGCCTATAACCGCCTGTACAAAATCAGATCGGTCATCGATCACTTTGGGGCCAAATTTGTGCAGGCCGATGTACCTGGAAGGGAGGTCGCGGTTGATGAGACTCTCATTGCTTTCAAAGGGAGACTCATTTTCTGCCAGTATGTTCCCTCTAAGCGGGGGAGGTATGGCGTGAAGCTGTACAAACTTTGTGAGAGTACATCAGGGTACACTTACAAGTTTCGTGTGTACGAGGGGCGAGATTCCCGTATTCAACCCCCAGAATGTCCCCCCACTCTGGGTGTTAGCAGGAAACTTGTATAAGTTTTATACTAGTATCCCCTTGTTCCAGTCCCTCACCGCCAGATCCACATCCGCTTGTGGGACAGTGCGTAAAAATCAACGCAGCTTCCCTACCCCCTCCAGGTACCTATCCCCAGGGGTGCGACCCGTGCCCTTACCAGTGGAAACCTGTTGCTGGTCAGATATAAGGACAAGATGGATGTCCTTGTACTGTCCACAATTCACGGTAACGGCATCACCCCTGTCCCTGTGCGAGGTACCGCGGCAATGGTCCTCAAGCCCGATTGCATCGTCGACTACAATCGGTATATGGGTGGAGCTGATAAAGTCCTCAAGCCATATAACGCCATGTGCAAAACCTGGGCATGGTACAAAAAAGTTGCGGTCTACTTGGTGCAGGTTGCCTTGTACAACTCTTTTGTGCTGTCCCAGAGCGCTGGCAACACAGGGACATTACTTCAGTTCTATGAGGCAGTCCTCAAGGACCTGATCTTTTCTGACCAGGAAAGAGCAGGTTGGAGTACCTCGGGAACTGGAGACGCCCGGATCGTCCCTGGCCAACACTTTCCAGGTGTGGTCCTCCATAGTGGAAAGAAGGGACGGACCCAAAAAAAGTGCAGAGTGTGTCACAGGAGGGGGATACGGAAGGAAACCACTACTCAGTGTGACACGTGCCCCGATCATCCGGGCCTCTGCATTATTGGTTGCTTCAGGGAGTAACACACTTCCATGGAGTGCTAAATTTATGTTCCCCAGACATGGCAACTTTTTTGTGCCATGTCTGGGTTTTGCGCATGGCATTGTATGGCTTGAGGACTTGATCAGGGAGATCAACTACTCCCATATACCGATTGTAGTCGACGATGCAATCGGGCTTGAGGACCGTTGCCGCGGTATCTCGCACAGGGACAGGGGTGATGCCGTTACGGTGAATTGTGGACAGTACAAGGACATCCCTCTTGTCCTTATATATGACCAGTAACAGGTTTCCACTTGTAAGGGCACGGGTCGCACCCCTGGGGATAGGTACCTGGAGGGGGTGGGTAGGGAGACTGCGTTGATTTTTCCGCACGGTCCCACAAGCGGACGTGGATCTGGCGGCAAGGGACTGGAACAAGGGGATACTAGTATAAAAGTTATCCACGCACAGGTGGTAACCCTTATCTAGCAGTGGGTGCACAAGTTTCCCGCTAACACCCAGAGTGGGGGGACATTCTGGGGGTTGAATACGGGAATCTCGCCCCTCGTACATATGAAACTTGTAAGTGTACCCTGATGTACTCTTACAAAGTTTGTACAGCTTCACGCCATACCTCCCCCGCTTAGAGGGAACATACTGGCGGAAAATGAGTCTCCCCTTGAAAGCAATGAGAGACTCATCAACCGCAACCTCCCTTCCAGGTTCATAGGCCTGCACAAATTTGGCCCCAAAGTGATCGATGACCGGCCTGATTCTGTACAGGCGGTCATAGGCAGGATCACCTTGGGGGGGGGGGGGGGGGACATGCTGCATTATCTGCATAATGCAGGCATTTCCAGATGGCCTCAAACCGGGTACATGTCATGGCTATACTGAAAAGTGGGGTCTGGTAGAGGACGTCCCCACTCCAGTAATGCCTTACACTAAGTTTCTTGACTAGGCCCATGTGCAGCACAAGGCCCCAAAACGTCCTCATCTTGGCTGCACTGACCGGAGTCCAGCCACCAGGCCTAGCCAAAAAGGAGCTCGGGTGTTGAGCAATAAACTGTTGGGTGTATAGGTTTGTTTGCTCCACCATCAGATATACAAAGTGGTCACTGAAAAATAGACTAAAGAAGTCGTATTCAGTGAAGCCCACTGTGGAAATCTGGATTTCTGGTTGGCTTACAAAATCAGGAATCACAGGCTCAAAACGCTCTGGGGTACACCATGCAATTTCACCGGTAGGGGGCTACGGTGGACTTAACTGGTGGGCCGGAAAACTAGTATGAGCCCCAGAGCTGCTCGTACTAGTGTGGCCAAGGGGTCCCTAGCATGGCGGTCCCCTTGCTCCGCCTGGCGGCATCTCCGCCGCCTTGGGGGCTCATCATCATCGCTAGATGAGGAGGACGCGGATGACAACAGGAATGTGGGGTCATCCTCGTCCTCACTGGGGCTCTCGGACTCGGAGGCAAGCTGGGCATATGCCTCCTCAGCTGAGATCATCCGGCGGGCCATAGGGGAGTGCGTGTGTGCGTGATAAACTTTATTTGGTGTGCGTGTGTGTGGGGGCACGGGTGTTCGCAAACTTACCCTAAACCTAGCAGACAAAAAAAATAATAAATAAACTAAATAAAAAAAAGGACAAAAAATGTGAGAAAAAAATATTCAAACTCGCTGATCAACCGTCCGAAGTTGATCAGCGGTGGGGTGTGTGATGCACTAACAGTGGCCGGACGCTATGAGTGCCGGCCACAGTCATCGTATGCAGAAAAAATTAATAAAATGCTTGCGCCCAAAAAAAGTTGGGGCAGCACACCTGGGGGGTCTAGGGTCAGGGTTAAAAACATGGGGTGGAAAGTGGGCGGGGTTTCAGCAAATCAAGCACGCAATATCTCGGAAACCAAAGCGGCTCAAACATTCATTTTTGCTGCACAAACCAGCACAAACGCAGCACAACGAATGGTGTATTTCTTTGTGAAATTTAAAAACATGGGGTGGAAAGTGGGCGGGGTTTCAGCAAATCAAGCGCACAATATCTCGGAAACCAAAGCGGCGCAAACGTTCATTTTTGCAGCACAAGCCAGCACAAATGCAGCGCAAACGAATGGTGTATATCTTTTTGACATTTAAGAACATGGGGTGCACCCTTCACACAGGTTAGATGTCACCATATCTTTATAGTTAGAATCAATTTGTTAAATGAATAGTTCTGTATCACACAGTCATTTGGTTACTATATTTGCAGACTCTAGTGCAGGTGCTCAGGAAAGTCAGCTTTTGTTCTTTGGGGTTCCTGAGTCTGCTGAGCTTATGTGCACCAGCACTGTTTGTAGCAGAAAGGATTGCAATCTGCTAGTAGTGCGGTCCGCAAGGGGTCCCTTTAGGATGAGATAAGTGTTTCGTGACACCAGTTGCAATGAAGCAACAACGGGACAGAGTCCCTTTAAGAAATGGTGTTGGTAGCCAGGTGTAGGAATGGCCGAGTGGTATAGGGTGGCCTACAATGTCCCTTAATGTTTTGTGTCACAGTGCTCCTACATGGATATGCTGGACCCCAGGCATTGTCTTCCGAAGCAGTAAAAGGGTAAAAGTTAACTTGGGAATGAAGAATAAATTGAGTCCAGACAGTGTGATGAAGTTGAAAAGCAGCTTTAATTTGCATAAACGTTTCTCCAAACGATTTACACGACTTTATCTTGGTTCCAGCAGGCTTTAGCATTAACTCTGGCAGGCAAACAAACAAACTCAACTTTGCTACATCGATTGCTCTCTGGCTCTGCTGTACTGACAGGCTGGCTATATAGCTTTGCTTTAGCTGTATGCCGCATCTTCTCTCTTTGTAGTCTGACTATAGCTTAATCCAGGGAACTTTTCCTCCTGGCTCTTAAAGGCTCCAAGCTTTGGCCTTTATATTCAGCAGAGCTGAAGGTGCTCTAGCTGGCTAGGTTTGGGCTTGGATACGTCCCGAAGAGACGTGGCCCTGCACATCTTCACCTAGCTTGGGGTAAGCTAGGACTGACCTCTAACTAACTAGTCTCCACCCTTCCTTAGAGAGAGGGTTAGAATGGAAAAGAAAGGTTCCATTTTCTCTAACTGAAACTCTGCCATGCTTGCTGCAATCTACTGGTGAACCAGGTACATTACATGAACATATACAGTTTCATAGAAATAGGAAATGCACAATGTGGAGGACTTGGAATAAATGCATAGATGAAATGATATTAGCATGCACAGATAGAAGCAGGGTGTAGGAGTGGTAACGCCATTCGAGGGCGTTACAGTAGCTTTAGAGGCTCTGTAGGTCTTTCAGGAGTTTATCTGCATGGTCTTGTGTACTTAGTAGATTTATGGATCCCACTGCTGCATAAGGCCTATTGCACACGACCGTATGGCTTTTTCAGTGTTTTGCGGTCCGTTTTTCACGGATCCGTTGTTCCGTTTTTTGTTTCCGTTGTGTTTCCGTTTCTGTTCCGTTTTTCCATATGGCATATACAGTATACAGTAATTACATAGATAAAATTGGGCTGGGCATAACATTTTCAATAGATGGTTTAGCAAAAAACGGAAAGGAAACGGAAGACATACGGATGCATTTCCATATGTGTTCCGTTTTTTTGCGGACCCATTGACTTGAATGGAGCCACGGAACGTGATTTGTGGGCAATAATAGGACATGTTCTATCTTTAAACGGAACGGAAAAACGGAAATACGGAAACGGAATGCATACGTAGTACATTCAGTTTTTTTTGCGGAACCATTGAAATGAATGGTTCCGTATACGGACCGTATACGGACCGTATACGGAACGCAAAAAACGGCAGTAAACGGGGAAAAAAAACGGTTGTGTGCAGGAGGCCTAAAGAACAGTCGTTGAATAATTATAACCTAGATTTATATCTCTTTCAGCACTGCTAACTTTTATCAAGTATAGGTTGGCATTTAGACGCGTTTTTGGGAGCCTGGCCCCCTCTTCAGTAGCATTCACAGTCTTTAGATTTAGAGTGTCTGTCTCTTACTGTTACCCCCACTATATAGGCCAAAAATATTCCATAAAGTACTTTTTTTTCTTTTTAAGACACATTTAGATTTTAGAGGAGGAAAATCAGAAAAAAATATTTTACAGCAGACCTCAGATAAGGTCCCCAATCTTCATCAGACTTCATATCAGACCCCCAATCTTCATCAACCCCTAAATCAGACCCCCAATTTTCATAAGACCTTATTAGACCTGATATCAGACTCCCAATCTTTATCAGATCCCCCAATCAGACTCTAAACTTTATCAGACCTCACATCAGACCACCATTTAATCCCCCAAACAGACCCCCAATCTTTATTAGACCTCAGATCAGACTCCCCCAATTAGATCTACCAATCTCTATTAGACCTTAGATCAGACCCCCAAATCAGACCCCCCTTCTGTATCAGACCTAAGATCAGAGCCCCCAATCAGACCCCCCAGTCTGTATCAGACCCCCCAATCAGACCCTCAATTCTCATCTTACCTCAGATCAGACATAAATACCTCTCCTTCTCCTGATGGTGCCCTCTTCCTACACTCACTGCTCCCTGGTCTTCTGCCGGCCCCACACTGCACTGAGACTTGACATTGCACAATGTCAGATCATAGTGCACTCCTACGTGCACTACGCTCTGGCGCTATAAACAGTCAGAACACAGCATAGTGGACTGCCGGAAGAGGGCCAGGTAGCTTCATTATAGCCAGTGCTAACAGGCTACAGTCACTGGTCCCTGCACTTCCTGCATGCTAATAAGCAATTTCATAATATAAGCTCTCATTAGTATTCTTTTTTTAAGATGAACTGCCATTTTTTAAGATGAACTGTTTTATAAAGTCAAAAATCTAGTATCTAAATGGATTTTGTGGACCAGATCATTTTATTACCTCAAAAGGCTAATTTACAAATATAACACAGATAATTAAGAAATATTGGAGGCACCAATTTATTGTCTATATATGCCCACTCTTTTATATTGAATTTACTGTATGGATAATTCAAAAATTATCTTACAAGGAAAAATGTGGTATAGAATATTGAGTGGTATAGAATATTCTATCGAATATTTCAACATTGAATTTTCTACCATTCAATTTATCGAATATTTTTATCGAATATATTTTTATCGAATATAGTATCGATTATATCTACCACAATTTATGTGATTGTAATGTTGTATATTATTGCTACATTGTTCTTATAAATTTTATTATTTGTATTTTATGGGGATTTAATAAATATTTTCTGCATATGTCAATTTGGTTGCCAAGTGTATGAGTGCCCGCTCATTTTCCTATTATTACATTTGCCTTTTAAGAGAGGGTGGGGTGATTCCCTCTATATGAGCTTGCAGCACCATACCTTAACTACTTGCTAGTGAGCCACCACAACCTACTACTATAATATAGGATAGTTTAATGAATTAATGAATTAAAGTATAAGTGCCCCATATTATAAATTAAAAACAATATATATTTACAACAATAATGTACAATAATGTATGCAATGAAAAATAAAACTAAGCAAAATCAGAATAGAAAAATACAAATAAAATACAAATAAGATAGCAAAATAAATATCCATATATATTGTAATTAGAGTTGAGCAGACACCTGGATGTTCGGGTTCGACGGGCTCGACCAAACTTCACAAAAAAGTTCGAGTTCGGGACCCAAACTTGACCCGAACTTGACCCCGAACCCTATTAAAGTCAATGGGGACCCGAACTTTTAAGCACTAAAATGGAAAGGTCTAGAGGGCTGCAAATGGCAGAAAAATGTGGTTAAGAGCATAGCAAGTGCTCTGCAAACAAATGTGGATAGGGAAATGACTTCAAATATAAAATACATTAAAAAAAAATAATAATAATCTTGATCTTGGAGGACGAGGTCAATATGGAGTAGGAGGTTGAGGAGGGGGTCGATGTGGCGGTGTAGGTGGAAGCAGCGATGGAGGATGAGGAGGCAGCCTACAATGCTATTTGATTAGATTTTTTTTATTTTTTTTGTTTTAATTAGGGTACACCCCAAAACATTGGGAAATATAACCTGTTATAACCACCTCCAGCCGTGCTGAACAAGCGTTCAGACAATACACTGGCTGCAGGGCAGGCCAGCACCTCCAAGACGTAAAGGGCAAGCTCAGGCCATATGCCCAATTTGTAGACCCAGAAGTTGAAGGGGGCAGACCCATCAGTCAGTACGTGTAGGCGTGTGCACACATACTGCTCCACCATGTCGCACGTCCCTGTGATGTCCACGATCCAATTGGATATCTGCTCTATCAACTTTCGATGTTCTTTTCTGTGCCTTCCATGTTGATCACGGTTAGCGGCGAATCAGGGTTCCACGCCGGAGAGGGAGCGTGAGAAAGGGAGACCACATCCAAGGGAGGTCAATGGCTGCAATGTGATCAAGCTGAAACGTGGGGCAAATTATTAAAGCAGAAGGATCAAATGAAAGGGCCAATTAAAGACAAATGTTAGAAATTTAAGTCCCTGTCACCTATGCAGAGCAGGGGTTTTTCCATCGCCAGAAATGGGTTAATGAATGTCACCCACCAATGGAACAGATGATTTTTTAAAATTTCTGTCCCAGTCACCTATGCAGAGCAGGGGTTTATTCAGGGGTTTATTCACAAAATGGTAAAATGTCACCCAAGAATGTAACTGAAAAATTAGTGAAATTTATAAACCTGTCTACTAGGTAAAACAGGGGTATATTACAGCCAAAAATTTGCAAATTTCACCCGAAAATGTAGCAGAAAAATTTGTGAAATTTGTTTACCTGTCTACTAGGTAGAGCAGGGGTATATCACAGGCAAAAATTGGTGAATTTCACCCTACTATGTAAAAGAAAAATTAGTGAAATTTATTAACCCATCAACTAGGTAGAGCAGGGGTATATCACAGCCAAAAATTGGTGAATTTCACCCAAAAATGTAACAGACAAATTAGTGAAATTACATAAAATAAAATAAAATACGTACAAATAAAAAATCTTGCTGTATGAGGTGGAGGGCCATATGGAGTAGGAGGTTGAGGAGGCGGTGGACGTAGCGGTGTAGATGGAAGCGGCGTTGGAGGAGGAGGAGGTAGCCTACACTGCTTTTTGGTTTTAAATTTTATTTTTTTAAATTAGGGTACACCCCCAAAACATTGGGAAATAAAACCTGTGATAACCCCCTGCAGTCGTGCTAAACACACGTTCAGACAATACACTGGCTGCAGGGCAGTCCAGCACCTCCAAGGGGTAAAGGGCAAGCTCATGCCATGTGCCCAATTTGGAGACCCAGAAGTTGCAGGGGCTGACACCTGTCAGTCAGTTCGTGTAGGCGTGTGCAAACTTACTGCCCCACCATGTCGCACGTCCCCGTGATGTTCACGATCCAATTTGATATTTGCTCTATCAACTTTCGATGTTGTTTTTGGGGTATATCACAGCCAAAAATTGGTGAATTTCACCCGGAAATTTAACAGACAAATTAGTGAAATGACATAAAATAAAATACGTACAAATAAAAAATCTTGATGTATGATGTGGAGGGCCATATGGAGTAGGAGGTTGAGGAGGCGGTGGACATACCGGTGTAGGTGGAAGCGGCCGTGGAGGAGGACGAGGTAGCCAACACTGTTTTTTTGTTTTAATTTTAAATTTTATTTTTTAAATTAGGGTACACCCCAAAAGAGTGGGAAATATAAAAAATACAACAATGAGCAATTGCACTGTAGTATAACAATGGCTGGGTAAGGCAGGTAAACATGTCTATTCTGCACAAGGTACGGACAAGTCCTGTGGGATCCATGCCTGGTTCATTTCAATGAACGTGAGCTTGTCCACATTGGCTGTGGACAGGCCGCTGCGCTTGTCTGTGATAACGCCCCCTGCCGTGCTAAACACACGTTCAGATAATACACTGGCTGCAGGGCAGGCCAGCACCTCCAAGGCATAAAGGGCAAGATCAGGCCATGAGCCCAATTTGGAAACCCAGAAGTTGAAGGGGGCAGACCCGTCATTCAGTACATGTAGGCGTGTGCACACATACTGCTCCACCATGTTGGTGAAATGCTGCCTCCTGCTAAGACGTTCCATATCAGCTGGTGGTGCTGGCTGTTGTGGCGTGCTGACAAAGCTTTTCCACATTTCGGCCATTCTAACCCTGCCTTCTGAGGTGCTGGTGGTGCCCCAGCTTCTTTGGCGACCTCTTCCTCCTCCTCTGCCTTCGCCTTGTGCTTCCACTGTGCCCCCGCTGTCAGTTGGGAATGCTACCAGCAGCGCATCTACCAGCGTTCGCTTGTACTGGCGCATCTTACGATCACGCTCCAGTGACGGAATTCAGGACGGTACGTTGTGCTTGTAACGGGCATCCAGCAGCGTAACCACCCAGTAATCAGCACAAGTTAGAATGTGGGCAACTCGACGGTCATTGCGGAGACACTGCAGCATATAACTGCTAATGTATGCCAGGCTGCCCAGAGGCAACGACAAGCTGTCCTCTGTGGGAATTGTATCGTCTGTGTCCTCTGTATCCCCCCAGCCACGCATCAGTGATGGCCATGAGCTGGTTTAGGTGCCACCCTGCTGTGAACACGGTTCCTTCTCCTCCATCTCTTCCTCCTCATCCTCCACCTCATCATCCTCCAGAACTGTCCCATGGCTGGACAATTGTGTACCTGGCATTTGCGGGTGCAGGAACCCACCCTCGGAGCCACTTGTGAATGACTGGCCGGAAACCCTATGAAATGATCCCTCTTCCTCCTCCTCCGCCTCCTCCTCCTGTGCCACATCCTCTTCCATCATCGCCAGAAGCACTTTTTCAAGGAGGCATAGAAGTGGGATAGTAACGCTGAGAACGGAGTTATCGGCACTGGCCATGTTGGTGTACTCGAAACAGCGCAACAAGGAACACAGGTCTCGCATGGAGGCCCAGTCATTGGTGGTGAAGTGGTTCTCTTCCGCAGAGCGACTCACCCGTGCGTGCTGCAGCTGAAACTCCACTATCGCCTGCTGCTGGTCGCACAGTCTGACCAGCATGCGCAAGGTGGAGTTCCACCTTGTGTGCAGATCGCATATGAGGCGGTGAGCAGGAAGGCTGAAGTTATGCTGCAGCGCTGACAGGCGAGCAGCAGCAGGGTGAGAACGCCGAATGCGCGCACAGACGGCAAACACTTTCTGCAGCAGCTCTGACATATCGGGGTAATTTTTAAGGATCCTTTTTAAGGAACCTCTGCACCACCAAATTCAGCAGATGTGGCAGGAAAGGGATGTGCGTCAAACCGGCTAGTCCCTGAGCTGCTACGAGATTTCGCCCATTTTCACCAGGCCGGGCTTGAGGCTCACTGGCACCAACCACTCATCGGTCTGTTGTTCCATGCCCGTCCACCTGCGCGGTGTGGGGTTTGTCCCCCAAAAAGATACGTTTTAAAACTGCCTGCTGTCGTTTACCCCTGGCTGTGCTCAAGTTGGTGGTGAAGGTGTTACACTGACCAGATGAGGAAGCGGAGTAGGAGGAGGAATCAACAGGAGGCAAACTGAAGCGCCCTGCAATCCTTGGTGGTTGAAGGACATGCGCCAAACTGCTATCTTCCTCAGGCCCAGCCGCCACTGCATTTACCCAGTGTGCTGTTAGGGAGATATACCGTTCCTGACCGTGCTTACTGGTCCACATATCCATAGTTAGGTTGACCTTTCCACAGATGGCGTTGCGCAGTGCACACCTGATTTTGTCCCCCATTTGGTTGTGCAGGGAAGGGATGGCTTGCCTGGAAAAGTAGTGGCGACTGGGCACGACGTAAGACATAAGACTTTTAAAACTCTTTAAATGTAGATAGATTGACACTCACAAATACATGGGTCACGTAGATTAATTAAAATTAAGGTTAAAATTTATTCAAACTACTATAAATTACATAAACATAAAATTTACACAATGGGTATTGGCCAATACTTTATTGCTGAGGGTAATTGATTCGGGAGGATTAAAACTTCCAGATGAATGATTCCTTAAAGGGGTTGGCCACTCTTTAACCCCTTAAGGACACAGCCTTATTTCACCTTAAGGACCAGGTCATTTTTTGCAAATCTGACCAGTGTCACTTTAAGTGGTGATAACTTTAAAACGCTTTGACTTATCCAGGCCATTCTGAGATTTCTTTTTTCGTCACATATTGTACTTCATGACACTGGTAAAATGAAGTCCAAAAAAAAATTTTTTTTGCATAAAAAAATACCTAATTTACCAAAAATTTGGAAAAATTTTCACATTTCAAAGTTTCAGTTTCTCTACTTCTGTAATACATAGTAATACCCCCAAAAATTGTGATGATTTTACATTCCCCATATGTCTTCTTCATGTTTGAATTATTTTGGGAATGAGATTTTATTTTTGAGGATGTTACAAGGCTTAGAAGTTTAGAAGCAAATCTTGAAATTTTTCAGAAATTTACAAAAACCCAATTTTTAGGGACCACTACAGCTCTGAAGTCACTTTGCGAGGCTTACATAATAGAAACCACCCAAAAATGACCCCATTAGATAAACTACACCCCTTAAGGTATTCAAAACTGATTTTACAAACTTCGTTAACCCTTTAGGTGTTGCACAAGAGTTATTGGCAAATGGGGATGAAATTAGAGAATTTCCTTTTTTTGCCTAATTTTCAATTTTAACCCATTTTTTCTACTAACAAAGCAAGGGTTAACAGCCAAACAAGACTGTATCTTTATTGCCCTGACTCTGCAGTTTACAGAAACACCCCATATGTGGCCGTAAACTACTGTACGGCCACACAGCGGGGCGTAGAGTGAAAGGTGCGCCGTTTGGTTTTTGGAAGGCAGATTTTGCTGGACTGGTTTATTTACACCATGTCCCATTTGAAGCCCCCCTGATGCACCCCTAGAGTAGAAACTTCATAAAAGTGACCCCATCTAAGAAACTACACCCCTCAAGGTATTCAAAACAGATTTTACAAACTTTGTTAACCCTTTAGGTGTTGCACAAGATTTAATGGAAAATAGAGATACAATTTTAAAATTTCACTTTTTTGGCAGATTTTCCATTTTAATATTTTTTTTTCCAGTTACAAAGCAAGGGTTAACAGCCAAACAAAACTCATTATTTATGGCCCTGATTCTGTAGTTTACAGAAACACCCCATATGTGGTCGTAAACTGCTGTACGGGCACACGGCAGGCACAGAAGAAAAGGAATGCCATACGGTTTTTGGAAGGCAGGTTTTGCTGGACTGGTTTTTTTGACACCATGTCCCATTTGAAGCCCCCCTGATGCACCCCGAGAGTAAAAACTCCAAAAAAGTTACCCCATTTTAGAAACTACGGGATAGGGTGGCAGTTTTGTTGGTACTAGTTTAGGGTACATATGATTTTTGGTTGCTCTATATTACACTTTTTGTGCGGCAAGGTAACAAGAAATAGCTTTTTTGGCACCGTTTTTTTTTTTTTGTTATTTACAACATTCATCTGACAGGTTAGATTATGTGGTAATTTTATAGAGCAGGTTGTCACGGACACGGCGATACCTAATATGTATACAATTTTTTTTATTTATGTAAGTTTTACACAATGATTTCATTTTTAAAACAAAAAAAAAGTTTTAATGTCTCCAAAGTCTAAGAGCCATAGTTTTTTTCTGTTTTTGGGCGATTATCTTAAGTATGGTCTCATTTTTTGCGGGATGAGATGACGGTTTGATTGGCACTATTTTGAGGTGCATTTGACTTTTTGATCAATTGCTATTACACTTTTTGTGACGTAAGATGACAAAAAATTGCTTTTTTTACACCGTTTTTTTTTTTTACGGTGGTCACCTGAGGGGTTAGGTCATGTGATATTTTTATATAGCCGGTCGATACGGACGCGGCGATACCTAATATGTATACTTTCTTTTATTTATGTAAGTTTTACACAATGATTTCATTTTTGAAACAAAAAAAATCATGTTTTATTGTTTCCATAGTCTAAGAGCCATAGTTTTTTTCAGTTTTTGGGCGATTATCTTGGGTAGGGTATGATTTTTGCGGGATGAGATGACGGTTTAATTGTTACAATTTCGGCGTACATGCAACTTTTTTGATCACTTTTATTACCCTTTTTGGGAAGTAAGGTGGGCAAAATTTCTATTTCATCATAGTGGCTCAGGTAGTGCAGCTTATCCAAGATGGCACATTAATGCGAGCTGTGGCAAGAAGGTTTGCTGTGTCTGTCAGCGTAGTGTCCAGAGCATGGAGGCGCTACCAGGAGACAGGCCAGTACATCAGGAGACGTGGAGGAGGCCGTAGGAGGGCAACAACCCAGCAGCAGGACCGCTACCTCCACCTTTGTGCAAGGAGGAACAGGAGGAGCACTGCCAGAGCCCTGAAAAATGACCTCCAGCAGGCCACAAATGTGCATGTGTCTGCTCAAACGGTCAGAAATAGACTCCATGAGGGTGATATGAGGGCCCGACGTCCACAGGTAGGGGTTGTGCTTACAGCCCAACACCATGCAGGACGTTTGGCATTTGCCAGAGAACACCAAGATTGGCAAATTCGCCACTGGCGCCCTGTGCTCTTCACAGATGAAAGCAGGTTCACACTGAGCACATGTGACAGACGTGACAGAGTCTGGAGACGCCGTGGAGAACGTTCTGCTGCCTGCAACATCCTCCAGCATGACCGGTTTGGCATTGGGTCACTAATGGTGTGGGGTGGCATTTCTTTGGAGGGCCGCACCGCCCTCCATGTGCTCGCCAGAGGTAGCCTGACTGCCATTAGGTACAAAGATGAGATCCTCAGACCCCTTGTGAGACCATATGCTGGTGCGGGTGGCCCTGGGTTCCTCCTAATGCAAGACAATGCTAGACCTCATGTGGCTGGAGTGTGTCAGCAGTTCCTGCAAGACGAAGGCATTGATGCTATGGACTGGCCCGCCCGTTCCCCAGACCTGAATCCAATTGAGCACATCTGGGACATCATGTCTCGCTCTATCCACCAACGTTGCACCACAGACTGTCCAGGAGTTGGCAGATGCTTTAGTCCAGGTCTGGGAGGAGATCCCTCAGGAGACCGTCCGCCACCTCATCAGGAGCATGCACAGGCGTTGTAGGGAGGTCATACAGGCACGTGGAGGCCACACACACTACTGAGCCTCATTTTGACTTGTTTTAAGGACATTACATCAAAGTTGGATCAGCCTGTAGTGTGTTTTTCCACTTTAATTTTGAGTGTGACTCCAAATCCAGACCTCCATGGGTTGAAAATTTTGATTTCCATTTTTGTGTGATTTTGTTGTCAGCACATTCAACTATGTAAAGAACAAAGTATTTCAGAAGAATATTTAAATTAACTCAGATCTAGTATGTGTTATTTTTGTGCTCCCTTTATTTTTTTTGAGCAGTATATATATATATATATATATATATATATCCATATCCATATCAAAGGTCAGTCAGCACTCCTTTTTCTCAATTATGCGGTGCCCGCGGTGGTCCCTCGATACAGGACGGATAAACAAATAAAGAAAGTCCGCAGCACTCCTTGAAGTAAAAAAATGTGCAGTTTATTCACACATGTCAGAAAAATGACAACGTTTCAGTTCTCTCACAGAACCTTTCTCAAGTCAAGTGAACATAAAGTGCATACGTGCATGTTTAAATACATTTTCACATTGTGTCCAATTAATTCATTAACTAGTACAACTGCTGTGCACAGTCTATTAGGAATAAAAGAAGGGATTTGCCCGTGTCAAAACATTTTGTAGAAGGAAATCATAAAGAAAGTGATCTGAGATTTATGATCTTAGACCATGTTAAACCATTGGATAAAGGTGGGGATCGCTTGAATATTTTGAAAAAAACTGAGCTTAGATGGATATTTCGGCTGGATACTTTAAAACCCAAAGGGTTAAATGTTGAATTTAGGGTGACAGGAGGAATGGTCAGCTGATATCTGTCCATGAGATCTGTAGTCTGATGTATGTTCCGTTAGCTGTATGAGGTGGACCCAATGAAAGCTACAGGGATGTATCCACGTTAAAATGTGATATGTTTGTATACATGTATTATCTGAATAGTCATTTAGATTTTTATCTGTACTTGCTGAAGGGGTTATGTAACGGAGATTGTAGGGAGGAATAGAGATGGAATATATTGCCCTGATGAGCGCCCAAATGTAAAATGGTGGAGTAGACTGGTGATGTGGCGCGGATGTCTGGTGTAGTACGCTGGCGCATTAATGACATGCGCCTTGGGTGCTGACCCGGATGATCGCGCGTCACTACGCTGGGTCTCCGCCCAGTATAGACGCAAGTTAGATATGTACTGCGTCACAGAGGGGGAAGGACTGACACATGCGCACTGAGGAGGAGGAGACGCGGAAGAATAGCGTGCTTCCACACAAGCTTAGACGTCCTCTCCAGATATATCTCCGTGGAAAAACCCTCAGCAAGGTATCAGAAAAGTTGTTTTAGGTTGATTTAGCGCACTTTGCACTTTATTATATGCACTTGTATACACTTATCACGACAATAAATGCTCACCAATGAATGTATTAGTATATATACATGGAATTACTGGCACCCATGGGAACATGTGGAGTCAATTATGTGGAATGTAGCTTAGCCTATGAGGGGAGTGCACGGCAGTTGTACTAGTTAATGAATTAATTGGACACAATGTGGGCACAATGTGAAAATGTATTTAAACATGCACGTATACACTTTATGTTCACTTGACTTGAGAAAGGTTCTGTGAGAGAACTGAAACGTTGTCATTTTTCTGACATGTGTGAATAAACTGCACATTTTTTTAATTCAAGGAGTGCTGCGGACTTTCTTTATTTATATATATTATATATATATATATATATACAGTACAGACCATAAGTTTGGACACACCTTCAAAGAGTTTTCTTTATTTTCATGACTATGAAAATTGTAGATTCACACTGAAGGCATCAAGACTATCAATTAACACATGTGGAATTATATACATAACAAACAAGTGTGAAACAACTGAAAATATGTAATATTCTTGGTTCTTCAAAGTAGCCACCTTTTGCTTTAATTACTGCTTTGCACACTCTTGGCATTCTCTTGATGAGCTTCAAGAGGTAGTCCCCTGAAATGGTCTTCCAACAGTCTTGAAGGAGTTCCCAGAGTTGTTTCACACTTGTTTGTTATGTATATAATTCCACATGTGTTAAATTCATAATTTTGATGCCTTCATAGTCATGAAAATAAAGAAAACTATTTGAATGAGAAGGTGTGTCCAAACTTTTGGTCTGTACTGTATATGCACGACTGCATGTGGGTTTGAGCACTTCCTGCCTGTTTAATACCACGCCATTCTTTTCAGTTTGTATATATAGAGATGCCTGGAGGTGTATAAACTCCAATTTAAATGTTCCTGCTTTCCATCCACAGGCTACATTTAGGTGCACCTGTGAGGCCTGGGCCATACCAGCCAGTCTTGAGTGGGACTCGCAGACTCCTTCCTCCTCCCATTGCTAACATGGTCACATGCTGGAGGTAACTGGTTGAGTTGTTTGTGAGTCGGACCTCATGCTCCTGTAATTTGCCCACTGGCTCCTGGTATTGCCCATACGGCACAGGTAGGTGACTGTTAGGTCCCGAGCTACTTGAGAAACCTTGGCGCGGTGCTCGGGCTCAGACATGTCCTACACCGTAGGACATGTTGGCTAATCTCTCAATTTTAAAATCATTTTGAGGGTTTAGTAAGACCGCAGAGTGCCCCTGTCTTTGCTATTGTTATATTGATTATTACATCAACATAATTGCTATCTTGTGTAGGATGTCTATTGTGGTACTTTTGGTTCGCTGTGGGCATCCTCCACTGTATGCATATTTTATGAGGATTGCCATTAGCAACGGGCCACAAGTGCAGGATTTGCACCTGTCTTTGCTATTGAGGCTGTGCAGGAACCACATTCACCCAGTGGTCCGTAAATGACATGTATTGTCCCTGACCGTAGTAATAGCTCCACACTTCGGTACTGCTGTGCATTTTGGCAGACACCTACAGGTTCAAGGACTGGCCCACCTTCTGTTCTACATGTGTGTGCAGGGCTGGTACTGCCTTATTGGCAAAGAAATGACGGCTTGGGACTCCACCTCTGCCCGAAACAAGCCATCAGTTCTCTAAAAGATGCAAAGTCCACCACTTGGAAAAAGGAGAGACTGCAGCACCAGCAACTTGGCCAGGAGCACATTCAGCTTTTACGCCATTGGATGAGTGCACGCATACTGTTTTCTCTTGGAAATCGCTTTGGTAATCGATTACTGACGGAATGACTCATAAGGAGTAGGAGGATGAGGATCAGGAGAATCAGTACCAGTAGATGATGGGAAGGACAGACACCTCCCTTCTGCTGAGGTGGTGGAGCCTTGACTGACTGAAATCGGCTGCGTTCCACTGGGTGATGCAGAGGTTGCTGCAGGCAGGCTGGACCACCACATAGGAGCCATGGTTCTCCCAGGCCACTTTATAGTGACGCTGCATGTGTTGACGCAGGGCCGTGGTGCCAACATTGGCGCACCCTGGCCACGCTTTACCTTCTGCCCACAGATTCTACATATGGGCATGTTCACCTCCTCTGGCGGCTTAACAAAAAAAAAACTGCCACACCACCGAGTAGGTGATTTTACCCCCAACACTACGCACTGACTGGGTGCTACTGCCGCTGCCTCCGTAAACCCGTGCACCGCTACGTCCCGGGCAGGTAGGCTTCTGCGAAGTTGATGGTCTACCCCGGGCATATTTGGCTACTGACCTCCCACTGCTGCCACCCTGCTGACTGAGCTACGCTAGCAACTTGCTGGTTTCGCTGATGCCTCACGGGCAAGCTGACACCATCTTCTCCCGATGATGAAGCTGCTTTGTCACCCTGCTCCCAAGTGCGATCAGCTACATCATCATCATCGAGTATTGTCTGCATGTCACTGATGTCCTCCTCAACCCTCTCTGGGTCAGCAGCTTGACCACTCGCAGCACCAGCGCCAACTAAAGGTTGTGTCTGACGAACCCACCGACTCTTGGCTGGGGGTGTCTGATGTCACTTGCGACGAAGTCAACCATTCAAGAATATCTGGGTTGCTGGTCAAGACACAACCGCTAGCTGACACTGGGAACTCAGGCCTCTCAAAGTGACTCCTGCTGCCACGTCCCCTTACTCTGCTGCGACCTCTGCCTGCGCCAGAAACATTTAGACCTCTGCCACTCCCTTGTGCAGGGCCTGGCACTTCTCTGTCTGACATAATGTTAGATCAAATAAATAAATAGATGGAAATTAAAAAAAAAAAAAAAAGTCAGTAATTTTCTCACTTCACCACACAACGGCTAATAAGCCCTTTTTTTCCCCCACTAATACACACAAAAAAGGCCTTTAGAACATATAACTGCACCGCTGAACGGCAAATATATTTTACTTTTGCCACTAATGCACGACAAAAAGGGCTGTAATTTTCGCCCTTTTTTTCCCACTAATACAAGCCAAAAAATTCTTTAGAAAATATAACTGCACCGCTGAACCGCAAATAAGACATAGAAATATTTCTCTGTAATAAACCCTGTTAATGGCTGTATCAAGCAGCACTTGTACCCCAATACCAAGAACGATTTGCTGGAATTACAGAGCTGTATAATGGCAATTTGAGTCCCCAGTCAGTGCAGCAAGGTGTAATAGGATTGTTCCTATTACCCAGGCTGTAACCTCCCCTATTGAACCCTGTTCAACATAAATGCTGTCGAACGATTCCTCCCTATTAGAGTTGAGCGAACCCGAACTGTAAAGTTCGGGTTCGTACCGAACTTTAGGGTTTTCGGCACCCGAACATTTCCGTAAAAGTTTGGGTTCGGTGTTCGGCGCTTTTGCCGCTTTTTGAAAGGCTACAAAGCAGCAAATCAGCAAGCATCATACTACTTGCCCCAAAAGGCCATCACAGCCATGCCTACTATCGGCATGGCTGTGATTGGCCAACTGCAGCATGTGACCCAGCCTCTATTTAAGCTGGAGTCACGTAGCGCCGCCCGTCACTCTGCTTGGATTAGTGTAGGGAGAGGCTGCAGCTACTGTGAGGGAGAAATCAGGGAGAAATCTTATGAAGATTCAGAACTGCTTCTTTACTCAGCGATCTACAGCAAATGTGTTTTGTGAGTGCAGTGCTCAATTTTTTTAAGCCTGCCCTGAGCCAACTACTACTGAAAACAAACTTTTTTTTCTTCAGTTAGTCAATATCAATACATAATCGGCAGCCATTTTATGCAACGATAGTGCACCAGCACAGGCTATCTGCAAGTCCAGAAATACAGCTTTTTGCTTACTGGGGTGAAAAAAATCCATCTGTTTCATATAGTGCACATCTGGGATTAGACGTGCATAAGTGAGTGTCACATTTAGGCCAGAAATACGGCTTTGGCATACTGGGGTGAAAAAAAGTCTCTGATATACAGCACATCTGGGATTACACATGCATAAGTGATTGTCACATTTAGGCCAGAAATACGGCTTTGTGCTTACTGGGCTGAAAAAAAACTCTGATATACTGCACATCTGGGATTACACGTTGTAAGGGATCGCCTCTTATTCGGGGGTCATTCTCACAATGATCTTCATAACCACTGGGTTTCAGGTCCAAACAGTGCAATTTATTTTACACTCTTCATACACAACATGGCATAAAACAAAAGCCTGCCCGTCTGGGCTCTACCTAAACATAATAAACATCGTATCCCTAACTCGGCTATACGATAGCGTTCCCACATGGAACCAGGTGCGGCTTACCCCAGACATACAGTCCACCAGCCCTCAGGCTGTAACAAATGCAGTACCTTTGGAGGGGGTTGTGGTCTAGCAGTCTTCCTGACTCTGACCTTTCAATGCTTGTTCCCAGGTGTCGCTGAGTCCCCCAAAGTCCAGGCTATTGCATAGCCTCGTGGCCCCTCAGCCTTGCCTAGCTGAGACCACACTGACAGAGCCTCACCAGGTCTCTGTCTGCACACTCTCCAGAGTGAGACACACCCAGGATCCAGTAGCAGGATTAAATAGGATCCCTGGACATAAGCATGCCCTAAGTCCCGGACTGGAACCTGGGGAAACAACACCTCAATGTTCACATTGCCACATATTCCCCCCTCTGTTCAAACCTGTGGGGGTGAACACATGTACCAACTGGATGCTCGTGACAGGGCATCCACATTTTCTTGCCATCGCCTGGCTCAACCTTCCCCCTGGAAGATGTGGTCAGCGTCAGAGGCTTTCCTTTATTTTGCCAGACCCATGCCATCAGTGCTTGGTTTGTTACCCACACTGACATCTTGCCCAAGAGACATTGTCTACAATGTTCCCATGTCCATGTGACAGGCAGACCCTCTCTTTCTATTTTTTTTATCTTTCTCTCTCTTTGACTTACACAGCTGCTTCAGCCGAGCACGCTTCTTATGACTCGCCTCTTTTTGTCTCTTTATTTTAACAGCAGATCGTACATTTATTTTTTCTTTACTCTTAGAATTTCGATCTCGGCTTCTGGAACTCCCTTCAGAATATATTTTTATGCAATCGACAGACTCTCTGTTTGACTTCGCTGGCTCTTGCAGACGCTTAGGCCTTTTCTTCTTGTCTTTGCGAAGCTCCGTCAGCAGAGCTGGTTGCCCCCGCTCGCTTCTTTTTCAGCAGTGGTTTCCTCAGATGGTGCCTCAGTTTCAGAGACCTCTGCTTTTTTAGTGGCTTTTTCCACTTCGGCTGCAGCTCCCTTTGTCTTAGCTTTGGTCTCTGCAGCACCTGGGGACTTCATGTCAACCAACACATCGGCCTTAACTTCTTCAGCCTTTGTCTTCTCAGAGTCTCCAGTCTCTCAAATTCAGCATGATCTTCAAGCGCTTCTTCAAGGGCTCTAGCCAAGGAGAGGGCCTTGGACTCTTTCCCTTGAGCATCAGCCTCCGCTCGGTCACGTTCTTCGGCATACCGAGCCGATATGTATTTCTCTTCAGCCAGGAGCTGGCCAAACTTTTGATCCTTCTCTATCGTATCTAGGGACCGTGTGGAGAGAGAGAAAACAACTTCCTGATTGCAGCTGTACTGACAGGTCAGGTCATCTACCACTGCCTGAATATGGGTCTCAGACACTAGGCTGGCGTCTCCCCACTCAACTCTAGTCACGTCAGGTACAATTATCGTCTGGTTGCTACCTGTAACTACGTCAATTTGGCAAGACCTCGACATGGCAGCCTCTCTCTCTAAGTTGTTATCGGTCACGGCACATGCGTCACTTATATTACTTGTGTCATCATTATCAGTTCTGACCTCTAGGGGCACCGATTTGCTAATCCCCACATTTGACACTTCCCCAGCAACCATAAAACCTGTGGGTACCGCAAATCCACCTCTGGTATGTGTGGTACACCCTCTGGGCTCACAACATTAACCAGCATTTTTGTATTACATATATTTTTATCAGGAGGGGGCACTTCTCTCCTGATCACATCCTGAAAGGGAAAAGGCATGTCATCATCATACACTTCACATGACCTCACATTTTCATTTTTCACTTCAACTACATCACTGTTTTTAATGGTCCTTTCCCTTAAACGTTAACTTAAAGGGACAGGTACAAGTTCTGCAGGAGTTTTTGCACTCTCTGCAAAAGTGTCTCTATTACTCCACAACTCCCAGCACAAGGGAAAATTACACCCCAGCACTCCCTCATACATGAGCGTATCTGTAACATCAAGTTCATAAGTCCCTGTTCTCATTGGAGTCTCACGCTTATTTAAAATCAGCGGATAGTCCTTATCCGCACGACTGTCCAGCACCTTTATTATTTTCCCAGTCTCAGGTTTCAATATTGTGCTACCTCTTACCCGGGCTAGCATGGGATCCCGGATCCTTGTCATCCCATGTCTAGCCTTGATTCCGGGCATTTTGGGTAACACAAGAACATGCTCCCCTGCAGATTCCTGCTAGGGAGCAATCACAACAAGCTTACCCGCCTGTTCAGACACTGGTTTATCCATGTTATCACACACTTTCGCAATAGTTTCTTGCCTCCGCGACTTATCACCTACCGGCCCGACAGGTATCAACTGCCGCCGGCTCACTGTCACTGGATCTGCCACATAATCAATAACAGGAACAATTTTACCCAGCGATGTCACGGGCTTAGCAGTCCCGGGAGCCAAGGATACTCCAGCCACAGAATATGAGCCACTTGCTCCGCTCCATAACTGCTGGACAGCCGCACGCTGTTGTGGTTGGTCGCCCTTAGCAACCGCCTCGCAAATCCTCGGCACATCCTTTCTAGGACTCTGTCTCCACTGGTAGGGAACACTCGACTTCCTGAGAGCTGAACCGCTCTCCCCCTCTTTATCTTCCCGACGGTTGCCCTTGGCAACAGCATATCTTTGCTTTTCCCCCGATAGTCCCGGCACACCACCAACCTCTTGGAACTTTGTACAGGGTCCATACAGTGTTGAGAACCCATTTCTCAAGGCCAGCTGCAACTGCGCCTCCAAAGCCTCTTGCGCTGCATCAAATTTCGCCAATTCATTTTTAGTGTAGCCAATTGCTATGGCCATTTCTTCTGCCTGCTGTATGCACCAGCGCTGCCGGACGCACTCTTCGCCGAGACCCATGGTAGCAGGAAAAACTTTTAGCCACAAGTCCACTTTTGCTGGGCTACTGGCCCTTTAATTCACCACAGTTTTACTTGCACTACAGCAAAATAGTCCACAAAAAGCATGAGCAGCACCTGCTCCACCGAACAAACAGGCTTCCAGCCCTTTAACTCCAGCACAGCAGGATTCAGCAGCACCTGCTATTTCTCATCGTTGCTCCTAGCAACCGACCGTTGCCCTTCTCTCATGGACAACTTGCCCGCATCCGACACCAATTGTAAGGGATCGCCTCTTATTCGGGGGTCATTCTCACAATGATCTTCATAACCACTGGATTTCAGGTCCAAACAGTGCAATTTATTTTACACTCTTCATACACAACATGGCATAAAACAAAAGCCTGCCCGTCTGGGCTCTACCTAAACATAATAAACATCGTACCCCTAACTCGGCTATATGATAGCGTTCCCACATGGAACCAGGTGAGGCTTACCCCAGACATACAGTCCACCAGCCCTCAGGCTGTAACAAATGCAGTACCTTTGGAGGGGGTTGTGATCTAGCAGTCCTCCTGACTCTGACCTTTCAATGCTTGTTCCCAGGTGTCGCTGAGTCCCCCAAAGTCCAGGCTATTGCATAGCCTCATGGCCCCTCAGCCTTGCCAAGCTGAGACCACACTGAATGAGCCTCACCAGGCCTCTGTCTGCACACTCTCCAGAGTGAGACACACCCAGGATCCAGTAGCAGGATTAAATAGGATCCCTGGACATGAGCATGCCCTAAGTCTCGGACTGGAACCTGGGGAAACAACACCTCAATGTTCACATTGCCACAACGTGCATAAGTGATTGTCACATTTAGGCCAGAAATACGGCTTTGGCATACTGGGGTGAAAAAACCCTCTGATATACTGCACATCTGGGATTACACGTGCATAAGTGATTGTCACATTTAGGCCAGAAATACGGCTTTAGCATACTGGGCTGAAAAAACCCTCTGATATACTGCACATCTGGGATTACACGTGCATAAGTGATTGTCACATTTAGGCCAGAAATATGGCTTTGGCATACTGGGCTGAAAAAACCCTCTGATATACTGCACATCTGGGATTACACGTGCATAAGTGATTGTCACATTTAGGCCAGAAATACGGCTTTGCCATACTGGGGTGAAAAAACCCTCTGATATACTGCACATCTTAGATTACACGTGCATAAGTGATTGTCACATTTAGGCCAGAAATACGGCTTTGTGCTTACTGGGGTGAAAAAACCCTCTGATATACTGCACATCTGGGATTACACATGCATAAGTGATTGTCACATTTAGGCCAGAAATACGGCTTTGGCATACTGGGGTGAAAAAAGCCTCTGATATACTGCACATCTGGGATTACACATGCATAAATGATTGTCACATTTAGGCCAGATATACGGCTTTGGCACACTGGGGTGAAAAAAGCCTCTGATTACTGCACATCTGGGATTACACGTGCATAAGTGAGTGTCACATTTAGGTCAGAAATACGGATTTTTGCTTAACGGGGTTAAAAAAATCCTCTGATATAGTGCACATCTGGGATTAGACGTGCATAAGTGACTGTGAAATTTAGGCCACAAATACCGCTGTCATATAGAGTAAAAAAAAAAAAGATTGAGTGCAATACCCTACATCAGGGTTTTTATTGGCGGTTTATTTTTAACAGACTTAACCACTTTTTACTTTGCTTGGTGAACGCTAACTATGAGGCAAACATCTAATAAGGGACGCGGTCATGGTCGTGGTGGTGGTGTTGGTGGAGCCTCTGGTGCAGGGAGAGGACGTGGATGTTTTGCCACAGCTACACGTCCTACTGAACCTACTACCTCAGGTCCCAGAAGCCGCCAGTATCTACAGAGATATTGTAGATTTGGTCGGGCCTAATGCCGTTCTAAGGATGGTAAGGCCTGAGCAAGTACAGGCGCCAGTCAATTGGGTGGCTGACAGTGGATCCAGCACGTTCACATTATCTTCCACCCAGTCTTCTGCAGAAAGCGCACAGGTGGTGCCTGAAACCCATGCCCATCAGTCTGTCACATCACCCCCGTGCATATCGGGAAACCTGTCTGAGCCTCAAGTCATGCAGCAGTCTCTTATGCTGTTTGAAGACTCTGCTGGCAGGGTTTCCCAAGGGCATCCACCTAGCCCTTCCCCAGGGGAGGAAAACATAGAATGCACTGACGCACAACCACTTATGTTTCCTGATGAGGACATGGGAATACCACCTCAGCACGTCTCTGATGATGACGAAACACAGGTGCCAACTGCTGCGTCTTTCTGCAGTGTGCAGACCGAAAAGGAGGTCAGGGAGGAAGACTGGGTGGAAGACGATTCAGGGGATGATGAGGTCCTAGACCCCACATGGAATGAAGGTCGTGCCACTGACTTTCAGAGTTCGGAGGAAGAGGCAGTAGTGAGACCGAGCCAACAGCGTAGCAAAAGAGGGAGCAGAGTGCAAAAGCAGAGCAGCCGTCGCCAAAACAGTTCGCCTGCTACTGGCCACCGTCACCAGGGACCGAGCACACCAAAGGCAGCTTCAAGGAGTTCCCTGGCATGGCACTTCTTCACACAATGTTCTGACGACAAAACCCGAGTGGTTTGCACGCTGTGCCATCAGAGCCTGAAGCGAGGCATTAACGTTCTGAACCTTAGCACAACCTGCATGACCAGGTATCTACATGCGAGACACAGGCTGCAGTGGAGTAAGCACTTTCAAAACCAAGAAAGGGCTCAGGCCCCTCCTGCTCCCTCTTCTACTGCTGCCTCGGCCTCTTCCTCCACCTCTGGAGGAACGTTGGCACCTGCCGCCCAGAAAACAGGATGTGCCACCAACAACACCACCTCCGTCACCAAGCATCTCCACCATGTCACACGGAAGCGTTCAGCTCTCCATCTCACAAATCTTTGAGAGAAAGCGTAAATTCCCACCTAGCCACCCTCGATCCCTGGCCCTGAATGCCAGCATTTCTAAACTGCTGGCAGCTTTAAACAGCTCATGTTGCTTGCTGTCTCACAGTAGGTCGTTCCCACTTCTCTGCACAACCAAGTATCGGATAAAATCAAGTGTGCACTGCACAACGCCATCTGTGGCAAGGTCCACCTAACCACAGATACATGGACCAGTAAGCACGGCCAGGGACGTTATATCTCCCTAACTGCACACTGGGTAAATGTAGTGGTGGCTGGGCCCCAGGCGGAGAGCTGTTTGGCGCACGTCCTTCCGCTGCCAAGGATCGCAGGGCATCATTCTTTGCCTCCTGTTGCCTCCTCTTCCTACTCGGCTTCCTCCTCCTCTTCTACCACCTCCTCATCCAGTCAGTGACAGACCTTCACCACCAACTTCAGCACAGCCAGGGGTAAACGTCAGCAGGCCGTTCTGAAACTGATGTGTTTGGGGGACAGGCCCCACACCGCGCAGGAGTTGTGGCAGGGTTTGCCTCAAGCACGGCCTGGTGGTGTGCGATAATGGGCGAAATCTTGTTGCAGCTCTGGGACTAGCCGGTTTGACGCACATTCCTTACCTGGCGCATGTGCTGAATTTGGTGGTGCAGAAATTCATTCACAACTACCCCGACAAGTCAGAGCTGCTGCATAAAGTGCGGGCCGTCTGTGGTGCTTCCGGCGTTCTCATCCTGCCGCCGCTCCGCTGTCTGCTCTACAGCGTAACTTCAGCCTTCCTGCTCACCGCCTCATAAGCGACGTGCCCACCAGGTGGAACTCCACCTTGCACATGCTGGAGAGACTGTGCGAGCAGCAGCAGGCCATAGTGGAGTCGCTCTGTGGAACAGCACCACTTCACCACCAATCACTGGGCCTCCATGCGAGACCTGTGTGCCCTGTTGCGCTGTTTTGAGTACTCCACCAACATGGCCAGTGGCGATGACGCCGTTATCAGCGTTACAATACCACTTCTATGTCTCCTTGAGAAAACACTTAGGGCGATGATGGAAGAGGATGTGGACCAGGATGAAGAGGAGGAGGAGGGGTCATCAACACTTTCAGGCCAGTCTTTTAGAAGTGGCTCAGAAAAGAGGATATTTGCAACAGCAGAGGCCAGTTACAAATTTGGCCAGCCAGGGCCCACTACTGGAGGATGAGGAGGAGATGGAGGATGAGGAGGAGAATGGGGATGAAGCATGTTCACAGCGGGGTGGCATCCAACGCAGCTCGGGCCCATCACTGGTGCGTGTCTGGGGGGATACGGAGGACGCAGACAATACGCCTCCCACAGAGGACAGCTTGTCCTTACCTCTGGGCAGCCTGGCACACATGAGCGACTACATGCTGCAGTGCCTGCACAACGACTGCAGAGTGGCCCACATTTTAACGTGTGCTGACTACTGGGTGGCCACCCTGCTGGATCCAGTGGCGGATCCAGGCGGGGGGCAACGAAGCAATTGCCCCCCCCCCCCCAAGCCGGCGGCGGCGGGGCATAGGGAGATGAGCGCTTCCATTGTGGAAGCGCTCATCTCCAGTCATCTGTATCGCCGTCCTCAGGACAGCGATACAGATGTCTACGCTGCGGCAGGGAAAGGAGAGGCGTGTCCCTTTCCCTTCCTCTGATAGGCTGCCGGCCTAGTGCCTGCAGCCTATCAGAGGCCGACGCAGGCGGCGCGATGACGTCATAGCGCCGCCTGAGCCATACAGCGCTGGACACAGGCCTGCATCGCATCGCTGACATGGAGGTAAGTATGTTTTTTTTTATATATATATACAATACTTTTACTGGCACGGGGGGGGGGGGGGGGCTGTTATTACTCGCACAGGGGGGCTGTTATTACTGGCATAGGGGGGAGGGGGGGCTGTTATCAGGGCCGGGCCGAGACCAGCCTCAGGGCGCAGGCCAGCTCCCCAGTCTCTGGGCGGCCGTCGCTACTCGCTACTGCTGCTACGATTAATGCCGGGCTGCCGGCCGCGCTGCCTGGAGGACGGAGGGAGTAGACTGAGCACTGCACTGACTTACGTGCTCCCTCCATGCTCCGCCTCCTGGCTCGGCCGCTCCGCTGTTCTGGTCTCTGCTGTCTGCTCAGTCGACGCTTACTGGCTGCGTACAGCGAGCGCACTTTGACCTGACGCGCTGTACGCAGTCAGGTCACATGTGCGCGGCGCCCTCTGGAGACCAGGAGCAGCGCGGGCCGGGCAGCAGCCAGCAGGCAACAGCACACCACCGGGCACCTGCTCTGGCAACTGGCATCTCCAGGAGTCCAGGCCAGGGTGTAGAGGTGAGTGGAGCTGCGGAGCTGGCCTGTAGACTAGTCTAGTGTATATTATATTACCGTTATGTACAGTGCGGCCACTCAATACTACACTCAGTTACTGTAATGATCATGGCAATTGGCATCCATTCCCAGCATTATAAGAGCCATCACTTTCTCAGATTACAGAGTGGTGCCAGTGTGCCACTGCCAGGTTATAACATGCCAATGCCAGATTATAACATGCCAATGCCAGCCTGATGACAGTCATCATTTTCTCAGATTACAGAGTGGGCAATGCTGCCCAGCTGATGGTGCCAGGTTATAACATGCCAATGCCAGGATTGCCAGCATTGCCCACTCTGTAATCTGAGAAAGTGATGACTGTCATCAGGGCCTGATGACAGTCATCACTTTCTCAGATTACAGAGTGGGCAATGCTGGCATTGGCATGTTATAACCTGGCACCTTCAGCTGGGCAGCATTGCCCACTCTGTAATCTGAGAAAGTGATGGCTCTAAATATAATGCTGGGAATGGATGCCATTATTACAGTAACTGTATGCTCTGACTGTGTATTACTTCTCAGTGCACTGCCCAGTTTATTCTCAGTGCTGCTTCCTTTGACATTGGCATATGGCTAGGATATGTCGGCGCCGGCCACTCATGCTACACTGTCATCAGGCTGGCATTGGCATGTTATAACCTGGCACCATCAGCTGGTCAGCATTGTCCACTCTGTAATCTGAGAAAGTGATGGCTCTCAATAATTTAGAGCCATCACTTTTTCAGATTACAGAGTGGGCAATGCTGCCCAGCTGATGGTGCCAGGTTATAACATGCCAATGCCAGCCTGATGACAGTGTAGTACACTGTCATCAGGCTGGCATTGGCATGTTATAACCTGGCACCATCAGCTGGGCAGCATTGCCCACTCTGTAATCTGAGAAAGTGATGACTGTCATCAGGCTGGCATTGGCATGTTATAACCTGGCACCATCAGCATGGCAGCATTGCCCACTCTGTAATCTGAGAAACTGATGGCTCTAAATATAATGCTGGGAATGGATGCCATCATTACAGTAACTGTATGCTCTGTGACTGTGTATTACTTCTCAGTGCACTGCCCAGTTTATTCTCAGTGCTGCTTCCTTTGACATTGGCATATGGCTAGGATATATCGGCCATGACTGTGATAAGACAATCATTTACAAAAAAAGGTGATTTACAGTGTAAATCTGTGGTCGTCGACGACGCTTGCCTGACTGGCTGAGTACAGCGCGCACTTTGACCTGACGCGCTGTACGCAGTCAGGTCACATTTACCCCCCTTTGGAGACCAGGAGCAGCGCGGGCAGCAGCACAGCACTGTGTCACGACCCAGCCCAGGCCCCAGCAGGGATAGAGCAGTGTTATCCACAGATCCCCCCATAACAGTGTGTGTCATCCACAGATTCCCTCATAACAGTGTGTCATCCACAGATCCCCCATAACAGTGTCTCATTCACAGACCCCCCATTAGTTCAAAACCCACCCAAAGCATCTTTTGGTTAAAAAAAAAAAAATTCTTATTTTCCTCCTCAAAAACCTAGGTGCGTCTTATGGGCAGGTGCGTCATATAGGGCGAAAAATACTGTAATATTATTTCCTGTTAGATTCTATGCGGCCGGCGACTCAGACTCTGCCAGGTCCGCATTCGCACCGGCCGCTGCCGTTGTGCTGGTATAATTACGCAATGCTATGGGGCTGGTATGTAATTTCTTCCAGGGCTGGTTTTCATCCCCAATCTGGCCCTGCACGGAGCCGCCTATCTTTGGGAGCACTCGGGCTCCCAATGCCTTCCACAGCGACAGATTCTTAAGGGGGTGACAGCACTGGAACCAGGAGACGTTATAAGAACAGGAATGCTCTATAGGAATTAGAGCCTTCCCTCTCCATAGGTAAGTACCTGTATCTGTATTTTTTGTAATTTTTTTTCGTTTCAGTATTGCTTTAAGATCGGAGAAAGGTACCAGGCAATTAAAATTACTTACTACAGCAGACAAGTCCTCAGTGTGCTTGCCTGTTGCCGGAGCAATCGGCCAAAAAAGCAAAAATCTACCCCAAAAATACTCACCCAGCCTCGCCAAAATTAGTGATGGCTTAGTAAAAGGCACATGGCAGCCCGCCTGGAGTTTTCCCAAAGGCACCTGAAGGACTCTCAGATCATCAGAAACAAAATTCTCTGGTCTGATAGGACAAAGATTGAACTCTGATTTGAATACAGGGTGTCACGTTTGGAGGAAACCAGGCACCGCTCATCGCCAGGCTAGGCCAATACCATCCCTACAATGAAGCATGGTGGTGGCAGCATCATGCTGTGGGGATATTTTTCAGGGGCAGGAACTGGGAGAATAGTCAGGATAAAGGGAAAGATGACTGCAGCAATGTACAAAGACATCCTGGATGAAAAATATCTGTCAAACATGAATAAAAATAGATAATTGTGGAACAAAAAATATATATAATAGTATGAAATTACACCTGACCTTATGCTTACACAGTTGCTGTCACTAATGGGAACCTCCTATGTTTTTTATTTGCTTATTACAGAATGTCTTCTAAAAAACCTTCTGGAGCAGAGTTCAGAAAAAGAAGAAAGTTGAGGGAAGAGGAAGCAAGTAAGAGTTCTCAAAAATTGCAAAAATGGCTGCAGCCAAGCAAAGGTACAGACACAGATTCAGAAGCAGGAGCAAGTTCCAGAGAGCCAACCTCAACTGCTACAGAGATTGGTTGCGATTCAGAAGCAGGAGCAAGTTCAAGTTCCAGAGAGCCAGCCTCAACTGCTACAGAGATTAGTTGCAGTCCTACAGATCCACATTTTGGTTTTTCCACTGAAACGGCAGAAAGTCCGGAGTACAATGTGTCAGAAAGTGAACAGATTGAAGGTGAAGAATGCTTGCAAGAAGCTGAAGACACATCGGCAATACCAAGTGAACTCATGCCTGAAGAAGTGGCAGCTGAAGAGCCCAGCAGGATGACGTTTAACTTGAATGATCCACCCTCATGGCCTGATATCACAGACAAAATTCGACATTATTTAATAGAACAGGGCCCACATCAAGGAATTTATGCAGATTTTGGAAGATCTCAGTTCCAAGAAGGGCGTACATTCTATCCCAGTTGGTTTATAAAACATCTACCTGATGGTAGGAAAATTGACCGTGCATGGTTGATATACTCCAAAACATCAAATGCAGTGTTTTGTTTTCCATGTATCTTATTCGGAAAGCACAATTTTTCAATAACGAATCCAAAAAAAGTTTTTTCTGATTGGAAAAGCCTAAACCCACGTATCCTCACACATGAAAATTCAGCAGAGCATCGGACCAACTATTATAAATGGAAAGTAATGGAAAAGAACATGAAAACCGGCCAGCTTTTTGACAGCACTATAGAGAAAATGGTTTTGACTGAGAAACAAAAGTGGCGAGATGTCTTGAAGTGCATTTTGGATGGAATTTTGTTTTGTGCAAAAAACAACCTAGCACTCAGAGGTTCTGAAGATATTATTGGAAGTCCACACGCTGGCATATTCCTTGATCTAATGGAGGTAATAAGTCATCACAACATGTCACTGAAAGAGAAGATTGAGACTCATCAGAAGCGCTGTGTCAATTACCTTTCAAGCAAAATTCAAAACGAATTTATCAGTATTTTGGGGGATACAGTCCGCTCTCAAATCATTAATAGAATAAAGGAAGCTAAATTTTTTTCAATTCTTTTTGACTGCACTCCTGATATATCCCATCAGGAACAAATGAGCAAAATAATCCGTTATGTTACAGTTGTGAATGGAAAGGTGACAATAGAAGAGAGTTTTATCGATTTTATCCACACTAAGGAAAAAACTGGAAGTGGATTAGCTTCTGAGATAATGAACAAGCTACAGACTGATGGACTTGACTTTAAAGATGCACGAGGGCAAGGCTATGACAATGCAGCCAACATGGCAGGAAAATATAATGGAGTACAAGCAAAACTTCTTCAGGAAAATGAATATGCTAAATTTGTTCCATGTGCAGCATATAGTCTCAATTTGGCTGGGGTACATGCAGCATCTGTGAACCCTGACATTAAAACCTTTTTTGGGACAGTTCAAAGAATGTTTACTTTTTTCTCCAGTTCCACAGCTCGCTGGGAAGTACTTATAAAGCATGTTAAAACTACTTTAAAAGGCCATACCGATACTCGATGGTCATCCAGAGCAAGTGCAGTGAAGGCTTTGTATACACAGATCACTGAAATATGTGAATCACTCACAGACATTGCTGATAATTCAGCAAATCCAGATTCAGTTTCAACGGCAGAAAGTCTGGTGATGCAAGTGGACTGTGGTTTCCTGTGCAAACTTTTTGTTTGGAACAGAATCTTGGGTCATGTCGACAGAGTAAATCAAGCCATACAGGCCAAAGGCATTTCTGTGTTGCAGGCTTCAAAAATTATTGACGGTTTAACCCCTTAAGGACACATGACGTATCGGTACGGCATGTTTCCCGAGTCCTTAAGGACACATGACGTACCGGTACGTCATGTGTTGTTCCGATCACTGCCGCCCAGCCAGCTGTGATCGGAACAAGGTGCCTGCTCAAATCATTGAGCAGGCACCTCGGCTAAATGCGCGGGGGGGTCCCGTGACCCCCCCATGTCCGCGATCGCAACAAACCGCAGGTCAATTCAGACCTGCGGTTTGTTGCGCTTTCTGCAGTTTCTGATCGCTGCGGTCCCTGACCGCGGCGATCAGAAACTTTAGTGTGCCGAAAATATATTTTTATCACCCCCCCCTGCACCTCTGAATGATTTTAGCCCGGTGGGAGGTGCAGGGGGGGTGTTGCGGGCGGTGGGGGCGGTGCGGGAGGCGGGCGGTGCGGCAGGCGGGATCGCGATCCCCCGCCCGCCTCCCATTGAATAATCGTTGGTGTAGAGTGGGTATACCAGGGTGCCAGCACATTGCTGGCACCCTGGTATAAACGGCTGACATCGGTGATGCGATGTCAGCCGTTTAACCCTTTCCATACAGCGGTCCGTACGGACCGCTGTATGGAAAAAGTTAACAGTAAGAGGGAGCTCCCTCCCTCTCCGATCGGGGGGCTGCTGTGCCTTTGCAGCCCCCCGATGGAGAGGGAGAGAGCTCCCAGACAGCCCCCCGCCAGATCCCATCCTTACCCTTCCCCGTCTGCGCAGTTCTGAGCAGACGGGGAAGGTTCCCATGGCAACAGGACGCCTGCTCAGACGTCCTGCTGTCCATGGTGCTGAACAGATCTGTGCTGAAAGCATAGATCTGTTCAGTGTAAGTAAAATACAGTACAGAACAATATATATTGTACTGTACTGTATTATACAGACATCAGACCCACTGGATCTTCAAGAACCAAGTGGGTCTGGGTAAAAAAAAAAGTGAAAAAAAGTGAAAAAAAAGTAAAAATCAAAAAACACATTTATCACTGATTAAAAATTAAAAAAATAACATTCCCTACACATGTTTGGTATCGCCGCGTCCGTAACGACCTGATCTATAAAACGGTCATGTTACTTTACCCGAACGGTGAACGCCATAAAAATAAAAAATAAAAAACTATGATGAAATTGAAATTTTGCTCACCTTACTTCCCAAAAAAAGGTAATAAAAGTGATCAAAAAAGTCGCATGTACGCCAAAATTGTAACAATCAAATCGTCATCTCATCCCGCAAAAAATGAGACCCTACTTAAGATAATCACCCAAAAACTGAAAAAACTATGGCTCTTAGACTATGGAGACACTAAAACATAATTTTTTTTGTTTCAAAAATGAAATCATTGTGTAAAACTTACATAAATAAAAAAAAAGTATACATATTAGGTATTGCCGCGTCCGTATCGACCGACTCTATAAAAATATCACATGACCTAACCCCTCAGGTGACCACCGTAAAAAAAAAAAAAAAAAAACTGTGTAAAAAAAAGCAATTTTTTGTCATCTTACGTCACAAAAAGTGTAATAGCAAGCGATCAAAAAGTCATATGCACCCCAAAATAGTGCCAATCAAACCGTCATCTCCTCCCGCAAAAAATGAGACCCTACTTAAGATAATCGCCCAAAAACTGAAAAAACTATGACTCTTAGACTATGGAGACACTAAAACTTTTTTTTGTTTTAAAAATGAAATCATTGGGTAAAACTTACATAAATTAAAAAAATGTAATACATATTAGGTATCGCCGCGTCCGTGACAACCTGCTCTATGAAATTACTACATGATCTAACCTGTCAGATGAATGTTGTAAATAACAAAAAAAAAAAACGGTGCCAAAAAAGCTAATTCTTGTTACCTTGCCGCACAAAAAGTGTAATATAGAGCAACCAAAAATCATATGTACCCTAAACTAGTACCAACAATACTGCCACCCTATCCCGTAGTTTCTAAAATGGGGTCACTTTTCTGGAGTTTCTACTCTAGGGGTGCATCAGGGGGGCTTCAAATGGGACATGGCGTCAAAAAAACAGTCCAGCAAAACCTGCCTTCCAAAAACCGTATGGCATTCCTTTCCTTCTGCGCCCTGCCGTGTGCCCGTACAGCGGTTTACGACCACATATGGGGTGTTTTTGTAAACTACAGAATCAGGGCCATAAATAATGAGTTTTGTTTGGCTGTTAACCCTTGCTTTGTAACTGGAAAAAAAATATTAAAATGGAAAATCTGCCAAAAATGTGAAATTTTGAAATTGTGTCTCTATTTTCCATTAAATCTTGTGCAACACCTAAAGGGTTAACAAAGTTTGTAAAATCAGTTTTGAATACCTTGAGGGGTGTAGTTTCTTAGATGGGGTCACTTTTATGGAGTTTCTACTCTAGGGGTGCATCAGGGGGGCTTCAAATGGGACATGGTGTCAAAAAAACAGTCGGCGCACCTTTCACTCTACGCCCCGCTGTGTGGCCGTACAGTAGTTTACAGCCACATATGGGGTGTTTCTGTGAACAGCAGAGTCAGGGCAATAAAGATACAGTTTTGTTTGGCTGTTAACCCTTGCTTTGTTAGTGAAAAAAATGGGTTAAAATTGAAAATTAGGCAAAAAAATGAAATTCTCAAATTTCATCTCCATTTGCCAATAACTCTTGTGCAACACCTAAAGGGTTAACGACGTATGTAAAATCAGTTTTGAATACCTTGAGGGGTGTAGTTTCTTAGATGGGGTCACTTTTAGGGAGTTTCTCCTCTAGGGGTGCATCAGGGGGCTTCAAATGGGACATGGTGTAAATAAACCAGTCCATAAAAATCAGCCTTCCAAAAACCATACGGCGCACCTTTCACTCTACGCCCCGCTGTGTGGCCGTACAGTAGTTTACAGCCACATATTGGGTATTTCTGTAAACAGCAGAGTCAGGGCAATAAAGATACAGTCTTGTTTGGCTGTTAACCCTTGCTTTGTTAGTGGAAAAAATGGGTTAAAATGAAAAATTAGACAAAAAAATCAAATTCGCAAATTTCCTCCCCATTTGCCAATAACTCTTGTGCAACACCTAAAGGGTTAACAATGTATGCAAAATCAGTTTTGAATACCTTGAGGGGTGTAGTTTCTTAGATGGGGTCATTTTTGGGTGGTTTCTATTATGTAAGCCTCGCAAAGTGACTTCAAACCTGAACTGGTCCCTAAAAATTGAGTTTTTGTAAATTTCGGAAAAATTTCAAGATTTGCTTCTAAACTTCTAAGCCTTATAACATCCCCAAAAAATAAAATATCATTCCCAAAACAATTCAAGCATGAAGTAGACATATGGGGAATGTAAAGTCATCACAATTTTTTGGGGTATTACTATGTATTACAGAAGTAGAGAAACTGAAACTTTGAAATTTGCAAATTTTTCCAAATTTTTGGTAAATTAGGTATTTTTTTGTGCAAAAAAAATAATTTTTTTGACTTCATTTTACCAGTGTCATGAAGTACAATATGTGACGAAAAAACAATCTCAGAATGGCCTGGATAAGTCAAAGCGTTTTAAAGTTATTAGCACTTAAAGTGACACTGGTCAGATTTCCAAAAAATGGCCTGGTCCTTAAGGTGAAAATGAGCCCGGTCCTTAAGGGGTTAAGAGAAACCTTTCAAGAAATGAGGAATATTGATTTTCAGGAAGTATACCAGTATGCTTCAGAGGCATGTGGAAAACTTGACATCCCTGCAATGTTTCCTCAAAAAAGGCAAAGAAAGAAAAAAAACAGAGCACCTTATGAATCCCCTGATGAAGGAGCCAATCTGACTTCTGAGGACAACTTCCGAATTACTGTAAAACAGGTTTTTGACATTCTCATTTCTGACTTAACTTGGAAATCAAAAGCACTAATGGAAACATCCCAAGATTTTGAGTTTCTTTTTTGTCCTGCACTTCTTACACTGGATATGGCAGAGTTACAGAAGGCTGCTTCCGATTTGGCTCTGAAGTATAACAAAGACTTAGATGCCATAGAGCTGTCTTCAGAAATTGAAAGCTTTAGGTTTCAGGTGCAAGCCATTTTGCCACAAGCTATGTCGGCAACAGTTATTGATATCTGTCAAATGGTCTATGATTATTCACTGTCAGCTTGCTATCCAAATATTGAAACGGCGTTGCGTATATTTCTGACTCTTCCTGTCACTGTAGCATCATGTGAAAGAAGTTTCAGCAAGTTAAAACTTATTAAAAACTATTTACGCTCCAGTATGGGACAAGAGAGACTTTCAAATCTTGCCATTCTTTCCATTGAGTACTATGCAATGGCAAAGCATATTGACTTTGAAAAGGTGATTGACCAATTTGCTTCAATGAAGGCAAGAAAAATTGCACTGTAATTTGCACCCTGTTTTGCACTTGGAATTTTGCTCTCACTCCTTTGGAGATAAATGACCACAAAACTATACAGTTTTTGATGCAAAACTTGCTAGTTTTTATTCTGTCTTGTTGACAGGATTATGTTTATTTATATTAAGATTATGTGGTTTTGTCTTATATGACTTGTTTTTGCACTTTTTTTCTATCTTTATATGGTTCTAAAGAGGTTGTGCATTTGTTTACAGCTATAGTTAATTGGTACATTAAACTGTGCATATTTATGTGTGATTACAACAGTATTTATTAAAGACTCCACAAGTTGGGGGGGGGGGGGGCGCACTTGGGCAGCTCAGCCTCTGTTGGTGGTGGACCTTGTCCCAGCCCTGGCTGTTATTACTGGCACAGGGGGAGGGGGGCTGTTATTACTGGCACTGGGGGGGGAGGGGGGGCTGTTATTACTGGCACAGGGGGAGGGGGGCTATTATCACTGGCACAGGGGGGAGGGGCGGCTGTTATTACTGGCACAGGGGGGGGCTGTTATTACTCGCACAGGGGGGCTGTTATTACTGGCACAGGGGGAGGGGGGGCTGTTATTACTGGCACATGGGGGAACGGGGGGCTGTTATTACTGGCACGGGGGGCTGTTATTACTGGCACATGGGGGGAGGGGGGCTGTTATTACTGGCACAGGGGGAGGGGGATGTTATTGCTGGCATGGGGGGGGCTGTTATTGCTGGCACAGGGGGGGCCGTTATTGCTGGCACAGGGGGGGCTCTGTTATTGCTGGCACAGGGGGGGCTGTTATTACTGGCACAGGGGGGGCTGTTATTACTGGCACGGGGGGGCTGTTATTACTGGCACGGGGGGCTGTTATTGCTTGCACGGGGGGCTGTTATTGCTGGCACAGGGGGGCAGTTATTGCTGGCACAGGGGGGGGCTGTTATTAATACTGGCATGGAGGGGCTGTCATTAATACTGGCACAGGGGGGGCTGTTATTAATACGGGCACAGGGGGGGCTGTTATTAATACTGGCACAGGGGGGGCTGTTATTAATACTGGCACAGGAGGGGCTGTTATTAATACTGGCACATGGGGGGCTGTTATTAATACTGGCATATGGGGGGCTGTTATTAATACTGGCACATGGGGGGCTGTTATTAATACTGGCACATGGGGGGGCTGTTATTAATACTGGCACATGGGGGGCTGTTATTAATACTGGCACATGGGGGCTGTTATTAATACTGGCACATGGGGGGCTGTTAATACTGGCACATGGGGGGGCTGTTAATACTGACACATGATTGGGGCACTATAGGGGCATCTACTGAGGCCACAAAGAAGGGGTGTTTTATATGGGGGGCTCTATACAGTAGAATTTTATACTGGGACACATTATGGTGGGTACTGTGGGGAAGGGGGGAGAGGAGTACTATGGGGTCATCTACGGGGGGCACTAAGAAGGGGAATTTTATACTTGCAAATTATGGGGGACACTGAGGGCATCTACTGGAGCATTTTATACTGGTACATTATGGGGGGCACTAGGAGGAAGGAGGGTGTGGAGCACTATGGGGGCATTTACTAGGGGCACTATATAGGGGTATTTTATACTGGCACATTATGGGGGCACTATGGGGACATTAGCTCACCTGGCGGCATTACAAGGGGGTATTTTTTGCACTGTCACATTATAAGGAGAATTATTTCTACTGGGGGGGGGACATTATGGTGGGCTTTATTACTCCCCCATGGTATGACCCCCTAGTAGAAGAACCAGCCTCTCCCTGCTCTGCTATCCCTCTGCCCCTTCTCCAAATCCTTATTACGAAATCTTTCTCATTAGGATAAAACACATCAGCTCTGCCGAGCCCCCATCCAAAGTGTTGAAGTGGTGTCCGAGATCCCCAAGGGCCAAGCCAAGTAACTGTAAGTTTTCATGTGAAATATGTTTGTTATACTCATATAGCCTACACTGTGCCACGCAATATACAGTATACCGCTACACTGTGTAGTCTGTTCTATAAGCACCATTGTTTTGTGGCGGCGGACAGAAAATAATCTGAAAGTGCCCCTCCCGAGACCAGGCTCTGGATCCGCCACTGGCTGGATCCCTGTTACAAAGACAATGTGCCGTCCTTAATTCCCTCACTGGAGCGTGATCGGAAGATGCGCGACTACAGGCGCACACTGGTAGACGCGCTCCTGAGAGCATTCCCGACTGACTCCGGGGGACAAGTGGAAGCACAAGGCGAAGGCAGGGGAGGAGTAAGAGGTCGCCAACGCAGCTGTGTCAGTGCCAGCACCTCAGAAGGCAGGGTTAGCATGGCCGACATGTGGAAAAGCTTTGTCACCTCTCCGCAACAACCGGCCCCAAATGCTGATATGGAGCGTCTTAGCAGGAGGCAGCATTTGAACAACAAGGTGGAACAATACCTGTGCACATGACTACACGTACTGATTGATGGTTCTGCCCCATTCAACTTCTGGGTCTCCAAATTGTCCACATGGCCAGAGCTTGCCCTGTATGCCTTGGAGGTGCTGGCCTGTCTTGCAGCCAGTGTACTCTCTGAACGTGTATTTAGCACGGCAGGAGGCGTCATTACAAACAGACACAGCCGCCTGTCCACAGCCAACGTGGACAAGCTCACGTTCATTAAAATGAACCAGGCTTGGATCCCACAAGACTTGTCTGTACCTTGTGCAGAATAGACATTTATACCACCATCAAACATACATTCTTATACTCAAGTCAAGTGCAATGATTATTTTTTTAAATTTGTTTGCAGAGCAGTTGCCATGCTCTTAAGCACATTTTACTGCCTTTTTCATCCCTCTAGTCTTTTCAAGGACTATTTTAGAGCCATTTTAATGCAAAAAAGAGCCAATTTTAGTGCCCTAAATTGAAAAAAATATTATTTTCAATTGTCGGGTGACATTTTACCATTTTTGGCGTATACAAACCCCTGCTGTGTCTGGGTGACATGGGCCTAAATCTCTCAAAATCCCCTGTTCTATTGCTGGGTGACATGAACCCCCTTTTGCCGTGAATAAACCCCAGCTGTGCCTGGGTGACAGGGGCCTAAATCTCTCAAAATCCTCTGTTCTATTGCTGGGTGACATGAACCCCCTTTTGCCGTGAATGAACCCCTGCTGTGCCTGGGTGACAGGGGCCTAAATCTCTCAAAATCCTCTGTTCTATTGCTCGGTGACAAGAACCCCCTTTTGCCGTGAATGAACCCCTGCTGTGCATTGCTGACAGGGGCCTAAATCTCTCAAAATCCTCTGTTCTATTGCTGGGTGACAAGATCCCCCTTTTGCCGTGAATGAACCCCTGCTGTGCCTGGGTGACAGGGGCCTAAATCTCTCAAAATCCTCTGTTCTATTGCTGGGTGACATAAACCCCCTTTTGCCGTGAATGAACCCCTGCTGTGCCTGGGTGACATGGGCCTCAATCTCTCAAAATCCTCTGTTCTATTGCTGGGTGACATTAACCCCTTTTTGCCGTGAATGAACTCCTGCTGTGCCTGGGTGACATGGGCCTAAATCTCTCAAGATCCTCTGTTCTATTGCTGGGTGACAAGAACCCCCTTTTGCCGTGAATGAACCCCTGCTGTGCCTGGATAACAGGCGCCTAAATCTCTCAAAATCCTCTGTTCTATTGCTGGGTGACATGAACGCCCTTTTGCCGTAAATGAACCCCTGCTGTGCCTGGGTGACATGCAGGGGCGGGCTGGGCCGGGGGGCAGGGAGGCAATTGCCCCCCAGGCCGCCCGAAATAAACGGCCACTGGGCCGCGCATCTTAAAATTTATATATTTTTTTATTCTTCAGGGCCGCACCGCCGATCATCACCACAGGCGGCGCGGCCCTGGATGTCATTGCGGCCGTACTGTGTGCTGTGGGGCAGGGGAGGGAGAGGCGTGTCCCTCCCCTGTTCTTCTGATAGGCCGCAGGCACTAATGCCTGCAGCCTATCAGAGGCCGGCTCAGGCAGAGCAATGACGTCATTATCATTGCGACGCCTGAGCCGGGCAGCACACAGCAGGGACACAGGCCAGAAGAGGCTTGCATCGCTGCTGATGGAGGTAAGTATTAGTGTTGTTGTTTTTTTCTTCTTTGCAGGGGGCTGGCACTATGGGGGGGGATCTGGCACTATAAGGGGGGCTGGCACTATGGGGGGGGGATCTGGCACTATGGGGGGGGATCTGGCACTATAAGGGGGGCTGGCACTATGGGGGGGGATCTGGCACTTTGGGGGAGCTAGCACTATGGGGGGGCACTATAGGGGGAGCTGGCACTATAGGGGGGGCTGGAACTATGGGGGGCTGGCACTATAGGGGGAGCTGGCACTATGGGGGGGCTGACACTATGGGGTGGCTGGCACTATAGGGGGGCTGGCACTATGGGGGGGATCTGGCACTATGGGGGGATTTGGCACTATGGGGGGGAATCTGGCACTTTGGGGGAGCTAGCACTATAGGGGGAGCTGGCACTAGTATAGATGGGGCTGGAACTATGGGGGAGCTGGCACTATGGGGGGCTGGCACTATGGGGGGGCTGGCACTATGGGGGGAGCAGGCACTATAGGGGGGCTGACACTATGGGGGGGCTGACACTATGGGGGGGCTGACACTATAAGGGGGCTGGCACTATAAGGGGGCTGGCACTATGGGGGGGGGCTGGCACTATGGGGGGGGGGCTGGCATTATGGGGTAGGAGCTGGCACTATGGGGGGGCTTGCACTATGGGGTAGGAGCTGGCACTATGGGGGGGCTTGCACTATGGGGTAGGAGCTGGCACTATGGGGGGGCTTGCACTATGGGGGGAGCTGGCACTATGGGGGGGGCTGGCACTATGGGGGAGCTGGCACTATGGGGGAGCTGGCACTATGGGCGAAGTGGCACTATGGGGGGGCTGCCACTATGGGGGGCCTGGCACTATGGGGGGCTTGTACTATGGGGGGGGGGAGCTGGCACTATGGGGGCATTTCTTGCTGGCACATTATGGGGGGGCACTATGGGGGAGAGGAGCACTATGGGGGTATCTGGGGGCTCTAAAGGGGCTTTTTTTTAATTATTGGCACATTCTGGGGGGCACTATAGGGGAGAGCAGCACTATGGGGCATCTGGGGTTACTATAGGGGCATTATTTGGGGGCACTATGGGGAAGTGGGGGCTCTGAAGGGGCCTTTTGTATTGGAACATTATGGGGGGCACTATGGCATTTGGTAGCACTAAGGGGGCATTTTTTACTGGCACATTATGGCAGGCACTATAGGGGAGAGCGGCACTATGGGGCATTATTTGGGGGCACTATGGGGGAGTGGAGCACTATTGGGGCATATGGTGGCACTAAGAAGGGGAATTTTTTTACTGGCACATTGTGGGGGAGAGGAGCACTATAGGGGCATCTGCTGGGGGTACTAAGGGGCATTTTTTTACTGGCATATTATGGGGGACACTATGGGGAAGGGGGAGAGGAGCAGTATGAGTGCATTTACTGGGGCACTATATAGGGGTATTTTATACTGGCATACATTATGGGGACATTAGCTCAACTGCGGGCACTAAGCGGGGGTATTTCATGTACTGTCATATTATAGGGAAAATTAGTACTACTAGGGGGTATTATGGGGAGCTTTACTACTACTGGGGGGCTATGAGGAACATGATTACTAGGGCACTATAGGGGCATTATTACTACTAAGTGTGCTCTGGCAGAGAATTATTTCTATTGGTGGGATTTTGGGGGGCACTGTTACTTTGGGAGCACCCTGGCACAGTATCAGCTTAGCACTATTATTTTTGGGGGACATTATCTTTATACTATTAGTGTCTGGGCGCAGTTATTTTTTAGAGCACTGTGTGCCAATAATTGTTTAAGGGGGCACTATCTGTGTGGTAGTAGTATTCCCAGGGGTACTGTTTCTGCAGTATAGTATTGGGGGCATAGCGGGTACAGTATTGGGGGCACTATCTGTGTGGTAGTAGTATTTCCAGGGGGACTGTTTCTGCAGTATAGTATTGGGGGCATAGCGGGCACAGTATTGGGGGCACTATCTGTGTGGTAGTAGTATTCCCAGGGGTACTGTTTCTGCAGTATAGTATTGGGGGCATAGCGGGCACAGTATTGGGGGCACTATCTGTGTGGTAGTAGTATTTCCAGGGGGACTGTTTCTGCAGTATAGTATTGGGGGCACAGTATTGGGGGTGGCAGGAAAGGGTGTTCAGAAGATGTGAAGATGATGGAAATGTGGGAAACTAATGTCAGTTTGTCAATCTCTGCAGAGACGGGAGATGGCTGGAAAATCATCATGGCGGTCTGGTCTGAATGGAGAAGATGAGGAAAAAGAACGTCTACAACAAAGGTGACATTGGATGTAAGAGGTATGTGGTGCTATGTAGGAGAGGAGATGCTCCGGCTCCTCCCCCTGCCATTTGCAGAAGGATGATTCAGAGCTGGGTGAGGATGACAAAAGGGGGCAGCAGGCCACGGGCGTGTGGCAGATGGTGGGGGGGAACCACAAGCTTTAAGCAGGATCAGGGGAGGGAGGAGAGCGGAGGAGCTTCCTGGCTGTAGCTTGTTATATAAGCAGGCAGTGCAGCCAGGACAGACCCTCCCCTCTTCGTATGATGTGTAGAGACAGGCCGCAACTATAGAATGTCAGCTGTACAGTGTGTGTTGGGAGTGGCCTATTAAATGTAGGAGGGGCTTTTAATAATGGGCGGGGCTAAAAAATGGGCCACTTGACTGGATTTGCCCCCCAGGACTAAGGCTGCCAGCCCTCCCCTGGTGACATGGGCCTCAATCTCTCAAAATCCTCTGTTCTATTGCTGGGTGACATGAACCCCCTTTTGCCGTGAATGAACCCCTGCTGTGCCTGGGTGACAGGGGCCTAAATCTCTCAAGATCCTCTGTTCTATTGCTGGGTGACAAGAACCCCCTTTTACTGTGAATGAACCCCTGCTGGGCCTGGGTGACATGGGCCTAAATCTCTCAAAATCCTCTGGTCTATTGCTGGGTGACATGAACCCCCTTTTGCCATGAATGAACCCCTGCTGTGCCTGGGTGACAGGGGCCTAAATCTCTCAAAATCCTCTGTTCTATTGCTGGGTGACATGAACCCCCTTTTGCAGTGAATAAACCCCTGCTGTGCCTGGGTGACAGGGGCCTAAATCTCTCAAAATCCTCAGTTCTATTACTGGGTGACGTGAACCCCCTTTTGCCCTGCTCTGCATTGCTGACAGGGAACTAAATTTAGTGAAAACATCTGTTACTAATCGGAAGATGCGCGACTACAAGCACCAGGCCGCAGGCCGCAGCCAATGTGGACAAGCTTACGTTTATTAAAATGAACCAGGCATGGATCCCACAGGACTTGTCTGTACCTGGTGCAGAATAGACATTTATACCAGCCTCAACCATCCATTCTTTACTCAAGTGCACTTATTATTTGTTTTATTTTGTTATATGTCCCAATATTTAAAAATAAAAAATAACACAAATCAGTGTTGGCTACCTATTCCTCCTTCACCGCCGCTTCCACTTACACCGCCATATCAACTTACACCGCCACATCCACCTATCCACCGCCTCCTCAACCTCCTACTCCTAGATCCAGATTGTTATTTTTAATTTTTCTGTATTTTATGTTATTTTAAGTCATTTCCCTATCCACATTTGTTTGCAGAACAGTTGCCATGCTCTTAAGAACATTTTGATGGCCTTTGCAGCCCTCTAGCCCTTTCCAGGACAATTTTAGAGCCATTTTAGTGCCCCAAAGTTTGGGCCCCTATTGACTTCAATGGGGTTCGGGTTTGGGATCAAGTTCGGGTCAAGTTCGGGTCCCGAACCCGAACTTTTTTTTTCAAGTTCGGCCGAACTCTACTCCCTATCTTTTCTGGTCATATTTGCTGCCACCAAATACTAGAAGTGCACAAATCGTCCCACAACATAAACAGTGACATACCAGAGGGGGATCAATGGCCAAAATTCCCACAAAAAATATGTTTTTTAATTAGAGGCCATTTTTATGCGTCTTAAAGGGAAACTGTCAAAAATGTGCACTGCTGGAGCCTAGAAACATTTTATTTTAGACCACGGGAGTACAGGCCCCAAACATTAATCATTCACCGGACAGAAAACATCAAGTGATTATGTGGCTGGAGGTATATTAGACGCTCAATGGATATCAATTTTACTGCAGGCCAGTGGACTACAGGCCCCAAAAATTATTCATTCACCGTACAGAAAAGAACAATTGATAATGTGGCTGGAGGTACATTAGGCGGTCGCCGTATAACAATTTTACTGTTGGCCAGTTAGATTACAGGCCCCAAAAATTATGCATTCACCGCACAGAAAATATCAAGTGATTATGTGGCTGGAGGTATGTTAGACAGTCGATGGATAACAATTTTTCTGCAGGCCAGTGGACTACAGGCCCCAAAAATTATTCATTCACATTACAGAAAGTATCAAGTTATGATGTGGATGAAGGTATATTAGATGGTCATTGGATATCAATTTTACTGCAGACCAGAGTACTACAGGACCCAAAAATGATTCATTCACCGGGCAGAAAACATCAAGTGATTATGTAGCTGAAGATACATTAGGCAGTCACAGTATAACAATTTTACTGTTGGCCAGTTAGATTACAGGCCCCAAAAATTATTCATTTACCGGATAGAAAACGTCAAGTGATTATGTGGCTGCAGGTACATTAGATGGTCAATGGATATCAATTTTACTGCAGGCCAGTGGACTACAGGCCCAAAAAATTATTAATTTACGGTACAGAAAACATCAAGTTATTATGTGGCTAGAGGTATATTAGACGGTCATTGGATATCAATTTTACTGCAGACCAGTATACTACAGGACCCAAAAATTATTCATTCACCGGACAGAAAAGAACAAGTGATTATGCAGCTAGGGGTACATTAGGCGGTCACCATATAACAATTTTGCTGTTGGCCAGTTAGATTACAGGTCCCAAAAATTATTCATTCACCGGACAGAAAACATCAAGTGATTATGTGGCTGGGGGTATATTAGATGGTCATTGGACAACAATTTTGATGCAGGCCAGTGTAGTACAGGCCCCAAAAATTATTAATTTAACGTACAGAAAAGAACATGTGATTATGTGGCTGGAGGTATATTAGACGGTCATTGGATATCAATTTTACTGCAGGCCAGTCCAAATACATGTCAAATACATATGTTTAAAAGGACAACAAATATAAAATTGGATTAAAAACATGGCTAACGAAATCCCCCCTCTTGAAAAAAACCCAAATTATAATAGTTAAAATTCGATAACATGTGGTCGTCACAGGTGTTGAATTCCTTCATGGCCCCAAACATTAGGCATTCACCGGACAGAAAAGGTCTTTTATGCAGCTGTATTTACATAAGACAGGTACTATTCTTTGTTCTGGGTGGTGGCGGATATGTGTGGGCTAGCATGAGGAAATTCCATTAAACGTGGTCGTCACAGGTGTTGAATTCCTCCAAAATCCATGCCTCATTCATTTTGAGAAATGTGAGGTAGTCCACATTGTCGTGAGCTAGGCGAGTGCGCTTATCCGTCACAATTCCCCCTGCTGCTGTGCAAGCCAAGAGTTCCATGGAAAATTGTGCCATCTCTGGCTACAGGTCAAGCCTTCACACCCAGTAGTCAAGGGGTTCCTCGCTTCTCAGAGCATCCACATCGGCCATTAAACCGATGTAGTTGGACACCTGTCGGTCTAGGCATTCCCTGAGGCTGGATCCAAAAGGCGGCTGTCGATTGGTTGGCTGCAAGAATAATCTCATTTTCGAAGTGACCAACAAATCTTCAAACTGCCTACTTCTTGCATACACTGTAGGATTGGAACCTGCAACTGTTTCTTCGTGGTGTAACGGGGTTCCGAAGGTGCTCTCGGTCCCCCATTGCCCGCAGAACTGTTGCTTAGCTTTGGGAATGAGGATCTGTGTTTGACCTCATTCCCAGGGCGGCTTTACTGCTGGGTGGCTCCCTGCTGCCTTGAGCGCCGAGCTGATCACTCGGTGCTCAACTGGTTGGTCTGTCGGTCATGTGACTATAAATACAGGCAGCCTGCTAGCCACAGGTTGCCTGTTAATTTCTAGGTTCCTGGCTATTTCTTGGACTACTGAATACTCACCTGATTCCGTTCCCTGACGATCCTTTTGTCTGCTCCTCCTGTACTGCGCATCTGTCCTGGTATTGTGACCTCGGCTCCCACCTGACTACTCTCTTAGGACTCCTCTTGTACTTCTCTACTCTCCTGGTATTTGACCCCGGCTTCTCCTGACCATTCTTTGCTTAACCCTTTGTACTGCGTAGCTCTCTTGGTTCTGACCCGGTCCGTTCATGTTCAGTATTTTGTCTTGTCTGTCTTCCCTGCACGTATCCTAAGTTAGGGACTGTCGTCCTGGCCTGCCGCAAGACGTCATGGAACACGGGGTATTTGGCAACGAATTGCTGCACGACTAAGTTCAGGACATGTGCCTTGCACGGCACGTGTGTCATTTTGCCCTGTTTCAGCGCGCTCAACAGATTGGCACCGTTGTCGCACACTACTTTACCAACTGTCAAATTGAGCGGGGTTAGCCACTGATCTGCCTGTGACCGCAGAGCTGAAAGGAGTGCAGGACCGGTGTGGCTCTTCGCTTCCAGACACAACAACCACAGCACAGCATGGTAACGTCTCACCTGGCACGTCAAATAGGGAGCTGAGTGGGTGCAGTGGAAGAGGAGGTAGCAGTGGAAATGGAGGAGTCAGCCAAGAAGGAGACGGAGGATGGAATAGGAGGAGGAGAAGAAGAGGCAGGCCTGCATGCAATCTGTGGCGGTAACACCAAATCCACACAGGTGCCATGGGTTGCATGCTTGACAGCCGTCAGAAGATTCACCCAGTGGGCAGTAAAATTGATGTACCTTCCCTGCCCGTGTTTGCTAGACCACGTGTCTGTGGTCAGATGTATCTTGGCACTGACACTGTGTGCTAGAGATATATTCACTTGCCGCTGAACGTGGCCATATAACTCTGGGATGCCCTTCTGGGAGAAATATTTCCTTCCGGGGACCTTCCATTGTGGTGTGCCAATGGCCACAAATTTTCTAAAGGCCTCTGAGTCCACCAGTTTATATGGCAGTAGTTGGCAGGCTAGCAGTTTGGACAAGCCGACGGTAAGCCGTTGGGAAAGAGGGTTATCCGGCGTCTTCAACTTTTTACGTTCGAACATTTGGGCCACGGAAGCCTGCCTTTTACCAGATGAACACGACGATGGCACGATGGAAGGTGAAGTGGAGGACAAATGGGAGGAGAGAAGAGAAGAAGAGGCAGGATGTGGAGCGCCTTGGAGTGTGGCTTTGTGGGTTCTGACGGTGTTGCTCCCACTGGGCTCGCTGATTGGAGGCCAGGTGCCTTCTTAAGGTATTCGTCTCTAGGTGAGTGTTGGGCTTACCGCGACTTATGCGTTGACAGCACAGGCTGCTCATGGCAACACTATTGTCAGCAGCTGACAAGTTAAAAAAAAGCCCTGTGTCGGCGTCTTTGGAGGGCCAGATGTGACCTTGCATGGTGGATGGCTTGCTCCAGATACATTTGCGGTCTGCCTTTTGCCTCCAGTGCACTGTGAGTTCTGCCTGCTTCTCCTCCTTCTCCTCCCTATCTGCTGCTCTTTCCCTCTGAACTCCTTTCCTCTTCCTCTCTTGTTGGCACCCACAAGACGTCCATCGACACGTCATCATCGTCACCTTCACCACCACTGACATTAGAGATCTCGGTGTAGGCAGCAACAGCAGGGACCACCCTCCTAGGACTGTTCTGGGTACTCTCGTCAGACCTCTGGGTGGCGGCCGTTGCAACCTCCTTTTCCTCATCCGATGCCAAGAATGGCTATGCATCTGTAAGGTCTGGGAATGGATGGGAAAATAATTCCTCTGACTCGAGTGGAGGGGCTATCATGGTTGTGGTGGTGGTTTTGGTGTCTTTGGGGTTGCACACAGCAGAGAGCGAGGAGGGTGCTGATACAGAGGATGAGGAGGGTGCAGAAGCGGAAGGCTGAGTGAGCCACTCAACCAACTCTGGTGCGTCCTTTGACGTAATCACACGCACCTTCTCCAACTTCCCACTTAGGCTCCGGCCTGATGCACCTACCCGACCCCTACCACTCCTGCGGAATAGTCTGCCTCTTCCTCTGCCTGGTTTTTTCAAAATGACCCTGTGACAAAGTCCCTATAGAAGAGCAGTATTTGTGGAAGTAGGTATATCGCAGGCCTCAATCAATATTTTGTGAAAGCTGGTATATCAATACCCTCTATCAGTATTTTGCAGAATCAGGTTTATAGAACCTAATAATGAGTATTTTGCTGGAATCCAGTGAATGAAACCCCTTAATCAATATTTGTGGGAAGCTGGTGTATCGCAGGCCACAATCAATATTTGGTGGAAGCCGGTATATCAATCCCCTCTATCAGTATTTTGTGGAAACAGATATATAAAACCCAATAATGAGTATTTGCTGGAAACCGGTAAATCAAACCCCTTAATCAATATTTAGTGGAAGCTTGCTTATCGCAGGCCTCAATCAATATTTGCTGGAAGCTGGTATATCAATACAGTGTATCAATATTTTGTGGTAACAGATAAATAGAACCCAATAATGAGTATTTTTTGGAAGCTGGTATATCAAACTCCTTAATCTATATTTGGTGGAAGCTGGTGTATCACACCGCTCAATCAATATTTTGTGGAAGCAAGGTACTGTATATCGCACCCCTTAATCAGTTTTTTTTGGGGCAACAGGTATATCACACCAGTTGCAATTAGTTGTTGCAATAGTGTTTGTCCCTCTATCTAGCTGTGGTATCTCAGCAGAACCGCACACAACTGCCGCACAATACAAATGCACTATATACTTTCTATGTTAGAAGGTATATTATAGGTATATCACATCCCTCAATCAGTTTTTTTTTGGGGAGCAACAGGTATATCACACCAGTTGCAATTAGTTATTCCAATAGCGTTTGTCCCACTATCTAACTGCAGTATCACAGCAGAACCGAACACAACTGCTGTACAATACAAATGCACTATAATATACTTTCTATGTTAGAAAGTATATTCTAAGTATATCACATCCCTCTGTATGTCACACCTATCGATAGCACACCTATACCAGTGCTTAAAAGGACTTTTGAGGCCCTATTAGCTAGCGTTTGGTGTCACTAACAGTCTGTCCCTGCTCCACACAGCAACCTCTCCCTACACTGGCAAAAAATAAAATGTAAAATGGCTGCCAGATCGGGTTTATTTATAGGGTAGGGTGTCCATGTGCTGAAATGTCTCAATTGGCTGTCCTGTCCCACCTGATGGATGTGTCATGGGTCAAAGTTTGGCACTATGCTAAAAAATATGGCGCGTGCAAATATTGCCATATGTTCGCATGTTCGTCAAATCGCGAACAAGCAAAGTTCTCCGCTAAAAACCGCTGGGTGAACCGCAAGGCCATCTCTATTTGTTAAGACCTTAGCTCCCCGGATCCTATCAAAGAGTTTGGAGAATAGCAGAAGAGGGTATCATTTCTTGACTGTGACCTTATTCAGACCTCGATAGTCGATACAGGGCCGTAAGGATCCATCTTTTTCTGCACAAAGAAGAACCTGGCACCTACTGGTGAAGTAGATTTCCGGATTCTCCTTGATGTAATCAGACATCGCTTGGGTCTCGGGAAGTGAGAGTGGGTAGACTCGACCACGAGGAGGAGTGGCACCAGGCAGAAGGTCAATTGGACAGTCATAAGGAGGCAAGGTCTTGGCCTCTTTCTTACCGAAGACATCCACAAAACTGGTATACTGCTGTGGAATTCCAGGCAGGTCTACAGGTACAGTAGGCGAGGAAGCAGGTCGGACCTCCGATAAGCATGTGGACTGATAGGATGATCCCCAACGCAGAATCTGACCAGAGTGCCAGTCCAAAACTGGGGTATGCTGATGCAGCCAGGAAAGACCAAGGATAACTGGATTCACGGACGCTGGCAACACATAGAAGGAGATCATCTCTGAATGCAGAACCCCTATTTGCAACTTAAGGGGCATAGTAACAGAAAGAACAGGTTCAGGAAGTGGCAGTCCTTTTAAGGAAGACACAGACAGAGGCCTTTCTAGACAGATGGTAGGGTGCTGGTACCGATGGACCAGAGCTTGCTGAATGAAGTTACCGGCTGACCCAGAGTCCAAGGATGCAGGCACAGACAGTGTGACTCCCTTGTGAGAGAGAGTCACCAGAACTGAAAGTTTCGGAGAGGACTTCTCCTTGTCTAGGACCACCTCTCCAACTGATCCTAGACATTGGCGTTTCCGAGCTTCTGTGGACAATTACGCACAAAGTGGGCCTTGCCTCCACAATACTGACACAGGTTCTCTTTTGCAGCATAAATGTTCCTGGTTAGACAATAGAAGGCGCTGTATTTGCATGGGCTCTTCAGATGGGGTGGACACTAGAGGAGGAACCGGCCTCTGGAAGGATGGAGCCAAATGAGATGGTTTTTTGGTGCATGCGACCTCCTTAGAACGTCCCCTGAAATGCATATCTATCCTTGCAGCCAAGGTGATCAGGTAATTTAAAGTAGATGGATGGTCGCGACAAGCTAATTTATCCTTAATCCAGGCAGAAAGGCCCTCCCAGAACACCGCCAGTTGAGCCTCATTGTTCCATGCAAATTCGGCAGCCACAGTACAAAACTGCATGGCGTACTGACCCACAGACGAGGAACGCAGCAGAGCTAATGCAACGAAGGACATGCGGCCAGGCTCTTCAAAGAGCCGCCAGAAGGTAGCCAGGAAAGACTGTAGATTAGTGGTCTCTGGACCTCCATTTTCCCAGATAGGATTTGCCCAAGCAAAGGTCTCATCAGATAGCAGGGACAGAATGTAGGCGACCTTGGACCGCTCAGTGGGAAACGTCTGCCCATGCAACTCAAACAAGATCAGGCACTGGTTCAGGAATCCACAACATGTTTTTGGATCTCCACCATAGCGGGATGACAGAGGGAGTTGCACACTAGCGGCACACAAATCCGGATTCACTGGTGTGGGTATTGCAGGGGTAGCAGCGGTTGGCGACCCTGCAGTAGCTGGAGAAGAGATGGCATCCAGATTGCATGAACTGCATCATGACATCCTGACTTTCGCTCTGACACCTCACTTCATGTAACATTTCCTGAAAGTCAGGCTTGGGGTGACCAGCGGGGTCCATGGCCTCAGTGTACTGTCACGAACCAGCGGCTGTGAACCCACTGTGCCACGTGTCCTGCTTCTTCTAAGGGCATTGTCTAAGTGAACCCCTCGATCTTCACAGTTCCCCTGATGGTGGGGATAGACTTTCCATAGGGGAACACCAGTTCGCTACCTCTTGAGGAGGATAGGCACACAAGGCAGCTGGTCCAGGCGGGCTAGGAGGTACCTGAGAAAGGTACCAGAGGTACAGGCATTGTCAGCAGGCTGAGTTGTAACCAGGAGCAACAGTGCAGGACCAAAGGATGAGGCAGAGGCAAACTCAGACAGGCAATAGGTCGGGGCAGGCAGCACAGGTACCGGTCAGGCAATCCGGGTCGGCAACTGGAGAATCAAGGCAGGGATCAAACAGGTAGCAGAGTCTAGGAATACAAGCACAAGGCAGGAACACAAGCAGATATCAGGAACCTTAACAGGACACATGGACCTTGACACTAAGGCTAGGGGGAGGGGGCTGAGCCACTTATATATGTGCAGGAGGGCTAGGTTTGGTCAGCGAGTTCACATGATCTAGCCCATAAAGCCCAGAAAGTGATGCGTGCCGGCACTTAAGGAAATGCTGGAGGAGACAAGCAGCAAGCATGCTGTGGCTAGACCCATGGGACCGCGGAGTTAAGCAGGGGGACAGCGGCACACAGCAGCCGCTGTTACACAGATTTATCAAAACAGAGTTTTCTAGGGCCAGTTGTATTTTTTCACACAATGGGCCTTATTTCTAGATGTTACCTAATGCGCATATTGTTATTTAATGCGTACATCTACAAGCATTAGATACTGTATAGGTATATGAGAAAGTATAGGAAAAACATCTCATCAATGAACTGCATATTATTATAAACCATCTAAATAACAAAAATAAGCTGATGAAATCCCAGCAGATGCAGGAGTATATAGGAGTTAAATAATAATTCTGTAATGTCTGATATGTAGGATAGGTAATAGAAGAGTTTTATATAGAAGCTGTAATACTCAGTGGTCTTCAGACAGTTATGAAGCATTTGTCACAGTAGTAGATGGCTGAACAGATGGCAGGCTCACACTAGAATATGTTAACATCAAGACTCTGAATAAGTAACGCATAAAACAAAAACTATAAGTAGCAGAGTTCCCAGGGTAGGATGTGCACTAAAACAGTGCCATCATTAAAAACTTAGAACTGGGTTAAGATCAGGAACATAACATATGAAAAGGTTTTCTGTAAGAGCATGATTGTTCCTTAAAGGCAAATTGAGGGATTTAGCACGCCCTGAACTCCAGAAGTATGCCTTCAAAATGTCATAGAATAGGACTTTGAGGCTCTTTGGCCTTACTCTCAAAAATGTTGAAACATTTTGCAGTTTTACTCCAGTCAACCCAGTTTTGAAAAGTGGGTGGCAAAGTAGGCATTGCTAATATGTCTAGATGAATTAAGCCAGATTTATCGAGAGAGACTTTTTAAAAAAGGCCTCAAATTTGACTCATTCTTAATAAAAAAAACACAGATATTAAATAAATTAATTTAGTTACAAATATTGCAAATGTATAAAGTACAAAACTTTATTATCAATGCGTATTAAAATCACATAAAATAGGACAGATGGGCTGACATGCAGGGTTAGTACCATATAGAAAGTAACTAGGGGACAATTCTTTGCACAGTAAAGCTCTAATATAGCTTTTTGCACTTATTCTCTGATAAAACTTAACAAACACATGTCTAGTTACAGGTTAAAGTATGTACAGACATAAATTCAGACATACGGTATCACAGAAAACATTGACTAAATGATAATAATGTCTATACAGACCAGTCTGGCCCTAGCGCCCCAATGCATTTCACCATGGCTTCTTTAGGGGTATTGTCCCCCTATTTCCTTTCTGTAGTTATTGTACTATATCTATCTTATATATATGATACTGACCCTGGATTTCAGTTTGCGCGTCCTGTTGTCATAGTTGATGCGTTTTTAATATTTATTTACAATAAAGGCTTGTACATTATACATTTTCACTGCTTATGTTTAAATTGTGTACTGAGGGTAATGGACCCAGTTTTCTTGTTTGTTGAAGTAAAAGGGTAGTGTAGAAAGTGGAGTAACATCTCTAGACAAAAGTGTTAAGGTGGATTTACACACACAATTGGCAGATTATCGGGAATGAAACCCTTTTTTCTGATAATCTGCCTGTGTTAATGTGTAGCAGATCACTAAATGAAAGAACATGTGTGGCCATTAGTGTTGAGTGAGCAAGCTCAACCGAACAGGAGTTCGGCTCGAGCATTGCTATGCTTGGCACATCACAGTGTTTGGCCGAATACTGTGTATGCTCGAGCACAATGAAAATCAATGGAGCATTAAACCAGGCACCCCGTGCTCTGAAGACATCCTCCCCATGCTGTTTCCAAACCATTTTGGTGGTTTTTCCATCAATTTCTGGTTCACAGAAAAAGGTTAGAAATTGATGGAAAAAACACCAAAATGGTTTTGAAACAGCATGGGGAGGATGTCTGGATGCATCTTGGACTCCCATTACTTATGACATACAATAGACAACCACACAAAGGTTATATGCCAAAAGCTGGGTATGTGCAAGCCAACAATCTATCCATGAGACAGATACAGTCACAATACTTTACAATGGAAGCCTTGTGCACTATGAGACATTCAAAACCAGCTCTCATCTGACTGAGAGCCAGTAAGCCTCAAAGTTGCTTCATATCTGTTGGATGGCTTGGGTGGACCTGCGCACCTAGATCAATATTATTAGGGTGACAAAAAGTTTTCTGATTGTCCTAACATAATATTCAATAACATTTCTATACAGTTTTGTCATGTAAACTAATTTACATAATCATGGGCATATGCAAATTAGCCGAATCTGCTTGTTTTTCAGCTGAAACACCATTTGCATGGAAAATTTGTGATAAAAATTAGCGAATAGAATATTCCGAATCAACACTACTCATGAACAGCGCCATTTATTGGATTCATAGTCTTTTTTTTTTTTAAATACATTTTATTAGGTTTTGATATAATTTGCACATTTACATTCAAAGGTACATATTGGATCAAATTACAGGTCATATTCCTTTTTTACAGATATGTGCAGTAAAAACAAAGATAAAACACATATAAACAGTGCAATAATCCTTTCCTTAAACATTTCCCTTGCCCCCTAACCCCCCCGCCTTCTATACAGATGATGTGGTTTAAAGTTTTCTTTTTATTATAGGTATTCCTGGAGGTGTAAAGTGTCTCATTTCGGCGTTCATGTGGTATGACAAGACTATGAATCCAATAGATGACGCTGTTCATGAGTAGTGTAGATCGTGAATATTTTAATCGTGAATTATTATCACAAATTTTCCATGCAAATGATTTTTCAGCTGAAAAACAAGGCAGATCCTCTCCATTTGCATGTCTTTCCCATATGCCCATGTTTATGCAAATGAGTTTGCATGACAAAACTGTATAGAAAGGTTATTGAATATTATGTTAGGACAATCAGAAAACCTTTTGTCACCCTAATGATATTGATCTAGGTGCGCAGGTCCACCCAAGCCATCCAACAGATATGAAGCAACTTTGAGGCTTACTGTCTCTCAGTCAGATGAGAGCTGGTTTTGAATGTCTCATAGTGCACAAGGCTTCCATTGTAAGGTATGCAGACTGTATCTGTCTTGGTGGTGTTTCCATCAATTTCTAAACTTTTTTCTGTAAACCAGACACCCTCTCATCTTCAGAGCAGGAGATACCTGGTTTAATGCTCGGGTTCTCCCATTGACTTCCATTGTGCTCATGTGCTCTGTAGAGCACTCGAGCATCCTGATGTGTTTGACCCGAGCACTTTGGTGCTCAATCAACACTAGTGGCCATGTAATAAAGCCAATTGACTAAAGGCTAATTTTGAATTGCAACCAAATATTTCTCTACCTATACCTATAATATGTATAACCTTTATTGGTCCACCCAAAAAACAACTAATTGTATACAGATAAAATCCCACTAAAATATATTCAATTAAAAATGGAGACCCAAATACAATAGAAAGTAAATGATAATATATATATATATACAGTCAGGTCCATAAATATTGGGACATCGACACAATTGTAAATTTTTTGGCTCTATACACCACCACAATGGATTTGAGATGAAACAAACAATATGTGCTTTAACTGCAAACTGTAATCTTTAATTTGAGGGTATTTACATCCAAATCAGGTGAACGGTGTAGGAATTACAACATTTTGCATATGTGCCTCCCACTTGTTAAGTAACCAAAAATAATTGGACAATTGGCTTCTCAGCTGTTGACCAGGTGTGTGCTATTCCCTCATTATCCCAATTACAATGAGCAGATAAAAGGTCCAGAGTTTATTTCAAGTGTGCTATTTGCATTTGGAATCTGTTGCTGTCAATTCTCAAGCTGAGATCCAAAGAGCTGTCACTATCAGTGAAGCAAGCCATCATTAGGCTGAAAAACACAACAAACCTATCAAAGAGATAGCAAAAACATTTGGCGTGGCCAAAACAACTGTTTGGAACATTGAGCATGCATTTCACTTGCTGAAGACAAAACTGAAGGGAAAATTCCCCAAGCACAAGCAGGAACTGAAGAGAGTTGCAGTAGAGGCCTGGCAGAGCATCACCAGGGATGAAACCCAGTGTCTGGGGATGTCTATGCGTTCCAGACTTCAGGCTGTAATTGACTGCAAAGGATTTGCAACCAAGTATTAAAAAGTGAAAGTTTGATTTATGATTATTATTCTGTCCCATTACTTTTGGTTACTTAAAAAGTGGGAGGCTCATATGCAAACTGTTGTAATTCCTACACCGTTTACCTGATTTGGATGTACATACCCTCAAATTAAAGCTGACAGTCTGCAGTTAAAGCACATCTTGTTCGTTTCATTTCAAATCCATTGTGGTGGTGTATAGAACCAAAAATGATAGAATTGTGTTGATGTCGCAATATTTATGGACCTGACTGTATATATATATATATATATATATATATATATATATATAAATAACTAAATTAAATTAAATTAAATGAACCCGTCAGGACAATTCTACTTAATTTATTTATTCATATTGCCATAATCCCTGATACTAATTATATGGAGAAATTAATGCAAGGAATAATCAATTTGATTTATGAGGATTCAGACAGAATCGCATTAATACTGTATCAATAACGCATGCATGTCAAAATTGCTATATTTATAAATGAATGAATATATGAGGAATGTGTAATACAACCATCATCACCTTTTGATGCATTTTTTTATACTATATTCATACATCTTTACATTTTTATAAGAAACAACAACCTTGCATTACAAAAAAACAACCTTGCATTATATAAAAATGTACATTTTATATACAATTATGTTGCTATTTTGAACTTATGTGACATCCAATATCTTTAATCTACATGGAATAATATATAAATATATATATATATATATACACTCACCTAAAGAATTATTATGAACACCTGTTCTATTTCTCATTAATGCAATTATCTAGTCAACTAATCACATGGCAGTTGCTTCAATGCATTTAGGGGTGTTGTCCTGGTCAAGACAATCTCCTGAACTCCAAACTGAATGTCAGAATGGGAAAGAAAGGTGATTTAAGCAATTTTGAGCGTGGCATGGTTGTTGGTGCCAGACGGGCCGGTCTGAGTATTTCACAATCTGCTCAGTTACTGGGATTTTCACGCACAACCATTTATAGGGTTTACAAAGAATGGTGTGAAAAGGGAAAAACATCCGGTATGCGGCAGTCCTGTGGGCAAAAATGCCTTGTGGATGCTAGAGGTCAGAGGAGAATGGGCCGACTGATTCAAGCTGATAGAAGAGCAACGTTGACTGAAATAACCACTCGTTACAACCGAGGTATGCAGCAAAGCATTTCTGAAGCCACAACACACACAACCTTGAGGTGGATGGGCTACAACAGCAGAAGACCCCACTGGGTACCACTCATCTCCACTACAAATAGGAAAAAGGGGCTACAATTTGCACGAGCTCACCAAAATTGGACTGTTGAAGACTGGAAAAATGTTGCCTGGTCTTATGAGTCTCGATTTCTGTTGAGACATTCAAATGGTAGAGTCCGAATTTGGGGTAAACAGAATGAGAACATGTATCCATCATCTGATGGCTACTTCCAGCAGGATAATGCACCATGTCACAAAGCTCGAATCATTTCAAATTGGTTTCTTGAACATGACAATGAGTTCACTGTACTAAAATGGCCCCCACAGTCACCAGATCTCAACCCAAAAGAGCATCTTTGGGATGTGGTGGAACGGGAGCTTCGTGCCCTGGATGTGCATCCCTCAAATCTCCATCAACTGCAAGATGCTATCCTATCAATATGGGCCAACATTTCTAAAGAATGCTATCAGCACCTTGTGGAATCAATGCCACGTAGAATTAAGGCAGTTCTGAAGGCAAAAGGGGGTCCAACACCGTATTAGTATGGTGTTCCTAATAATTCTTTAGGTGAGTGTATATATATATATATATATATATATATCAGATATAACCTTATATGAAATATATCTAAGTTAAATCATCAGTTTATGGCTATGTACAGTATATCAATGTTAGAACATATACCGGTAATATATTGGAATTGACTCTGGTCTACATCTTCTGGATATCTTAATGATATATGTGACCTATGGTATTTAAACCATGGACTGACATTATGGGGGCTTGGCCCTGAGGAAGGGACCAGTTGAGGGTCCCGAACGAGTTTAGTGCAGGAAGACCCCCTAATATTGTCTTTGCAGTAAAAGGCCTGGAAATTACAAGTGAAACGGAGCGCTCCACAACTTTCCCAGCTGGAGACACGAGAGGATTGTACCTGCAAGCATCACAGCTGTATGATCTGGAACAACCACGGCACTTAGTTGACGTCATCATCCCCCAGTGCACGCAAGCAAACAGACACCATACCTGAGGTAAGATCGCTCTAAGCCGAGCGGCACGTGGGACGCCACGGCCAGCATGAGTCTGAAATCCCTCAGCAACTAACTGTGAGTCACTGGGTATATACCCATGTGTATGAAAAAAAAGGGGAGACTGCCGTGATATATATATATATAAATAAATGCAGCTATAATATCAGCAAGGATAATCTAGGCTGCAAGTAAGCAAAAATTAAGAAGGATTTTCTGACACAAATCAACCTCACTGCGAACATTTCATATTTTACATATTTTACAGTTTTACTGTAACAAAAAAGGTCACAAGAACAGACATAGTTATATTTATTAGAGCCGATTGTGCCACTAAAGGATAAACTGAGGAATTTATACTGTTGGATTAATTGCACTATATATTGGAGTATCTTCATTTGCGCTTGGCGACCAGATATAGTACAAGCTCCAGATTATCTGTGTATATATATATATATATATATATATATATATATACACTTATTTATTTTTTATTTTTTATCATTTACTTTTTATTGTATTTCGGTCTCCATTTTTAATTGAATATATTTTAGTGGGATTTTATCTGTATACAATTAGTTGTTTTTTGGGTGGAGCAATAAAGGTTATACATATTATAAAGTATATGTCCCAGTGTGATTCCAGAGAGAGTGCTAATCATTTATCTATTATATTACTGAGGTTGAGTTGAAAAATATTTGATGTGGAATGTACATACAGTAGACGCTCGGTCTAGCTGGTACCGGTAAATCCCCAGATGGGCCCCATAATAAACTAAACCCCTAGTCCCCCACTCTTTGCACAAGTGGTACATGGCACACTAGACTGACTATACTACATACAGCATCTCAACCAGTCTATGTGTCCATGCAAAGATTATTTAACAAACTAGCCAGTTTATTATATTACTGTAGATGCCTCATTTGGCTGAGATGACTCCTAGATATTTGTGTGAGCAGGTAATATTTCCATGTATCTGTACAGTGGGCTCCCAGAATGAATTTTACAGGTGGGCCCTAGACACCCTAGTCCGACACTGGGTAAATATGCAATTTATTCCAAAGCAACTAGTGCAAACTCTGTGTAATGAACGTCCAACTCTACCAATAGTACCTATTATATTCATAACTAAACATTTTAATAGAGAGACAGATTTTGGAAAATGTCTATGGTTTAATATAGCCAAGTCAGTTGACAGGAGCAGCCCCTGAACAATTTGTTTCTCGTTATTTCTGACATGCTTGAATAGAAGGGTAAATTAAGTCCTCCATTTATTTGATAAGTGCCTTAAAAAGTCTTTCTTTCTTCAAAAGCATTATGCCATGAAACTGCAGGAGATAGGAGTTAATGCACAGAAGCTCTATGGCCTATTATTGCATGCTTTTCAGAGACACGACACTCATTACTCGAATAACAGAAAATGAGCATGTCTGGCTGTGCTGGTATGGATCTCCGTGTAGTGGTACACTATGATAAGTTGCTTTCCACATAACACTGTGGTTTTATGCTTCCATATACCATTATACAAAGGGATTTAGATACATTTCTAATAAATGTATGGTAAGTATTAGTAAAATTGGTTTCTTGAATATCCGTTATGAAGTTAAAATGGTTTTCTGAGAATTAACTACTCTGGAAAGGTCATCAGTATCTGATTGGATGGGGATCGGCACACAGGACCCCCACCGATCACCTGTTTGAGAAGGCACTGGTGCGCCTGTGAGCACTATCACCTTCTCTCAGCTCACCAAGCACAGCACCGTACATTGTATAGCTACTGTGCTTGGTATCTCAGCTCAGCCCCAGAGGATAAGTCATCAGTATTTAAGTCTTGGAAAACACCTTAAATTAACTACTATTTCTTGTAAACTGATATATCTCTCATTGGCATATGCCACAAATGGTGTAACAGCCAAGGAAGTGCAATCTCCACTGGCCTTGAAAAGGGATGGGGGCCTCCTAGTGGCTTTAAAGGTATTGGATATCTAGTGCACATGTCCTGTGTCCTTAGGACTATGGTACACTCAATTACTCTCTTCTCCTACAGTTATCCCTAACAATTCCTCAATTTTGAGGCTGTTTTATGAGTTCAGTTCCATTGTAGCTGTTATGGCTGATACTCTGGCAGTTATATGCTTGATTTAAGGGAACAGTTATCTTTATTACAAAGGGGCACTTGTAGATAGGCTTACTGTATCACTCCAACAGGAGAATTTACTGTCTGTATACCCAGCTATAGAAAGTATGTATTTTTATTTATTCATCTGATAAAATGCTCATAAGGTGTGATAATACACAGAGAAGACAGTGAGAAAGCTCCTCCATTAGGGAAATTCCTGCAAACGTTCGCTCCCGACAATCCCCCTCTGTAAAGATGCCACTGATCACCAGATGAATGAGTGAAACTCTTGTTCATTAGGTGATCCGTACGTTCATGCAGGCACCTAAATTATCACTTCTGGGCAGCAGATCGTGCTGTCTAAACAGCGATCTGCTCCCTAGAAACAATGCAGCTGCATGAGGATGAGGGACTGTAATGGTGATCCCCCATTCTCATACTGTGGAGGTGATCGCTGCATGTACCTCCACTGAACGAGCAGCTGACTTTTGATAAGGAAAGCTTCCTTCCCAACAATTTGCTGTTCCTCGGTGCTTCTAAATGCGCCTTTAGACATACAGGAGGACTGGTTCAAAAGAGGTGTCAAATTAGAGAAACTTGAGCTTGAAGAGAGCTTGAATAGAGGTGGATGAGGGCAACATCTATTGTCTGCTGTGTAAACATTTCCAAGTTTAATCACACCAAATATCTTCAGTCATGCGAAATGCAATTAATATCTTACCTGCATGAGATCCTTGGCCTTATGCTGATTATGATAAACAAATTATGCTGACTTAAGCATGAGTCACCAGTATTTAATGCCAGAGATTTCTTTGTATATGTCATTCTAATTGAGAAAGCCAGTAAGGTGACCAACAAAATGTCTTCAAGAGAACATACAAGTCCAGTTGCTCTGACTTATTACTACTGATATACCATGACCTGGGTGAATGAGAACCTTCACAGACATGAAAACGCTGCAAACACTACAGATTCTATGCTTATCATGTTGTTGAATATTGACTTGTACAGTTTGTGGAAGTCTTTTTTGCATGAAATATTTTGATCAGTATCGTGTCTTGTACCAAGATAATACATATAAAACTAACATTTTGCAATAGCATTGAGATTTCTATAAATCGCCTAAGTTCTAAACAAGCAAGAAATTGATGCATGATAGTGGAATAAAATGCTTTGTATTTGTATCCATGAGCTCTATCTTTGCTATACTCGAGTGGCTCTGCATGCATATCTGGTCACAGGGGCATAAAATAATTTTCATGCTTCTACTGCTTCTACTTAATATCTTTAAAGGTGTATTACTTTATACAAATCTTGACTTATTATAAGGGTATGCTGTCTAAAGTACAAATCCTCAATACAGTATATAGTGATTAAATCCTTCTTCAAGAATAACTGGAAATGGGCTGATAATCCAAAAACATACTAATAGTTTAATTTGGAATTTAGCAAGTAAGGCCATATAGGAACAGATACAGGTGTGGTGATAATTTCAGTACAGCGCTGTGTAATATGTTGGTTTTATATAAATGAATAAAATAATATGATATGATGGAAGATCATAAGAACATTTTGAAGATAAACTCTAAGGGTACTTTCATACTAGTGGCAGGACGGATCCGACAGGCTGTTAATCCTGTTGGATCTGTCCTGCCGCTATTTCGCCGTGCCGCCGGACCGCCACTCAGTCCCCATTGACTATAATAGGGACGAGGGGAGAGCTCCGGCGCAGCACGGCAGTTCACGGTGAGAGGTTGCCGGACTAAAAAGTCGGACATGCAGTAGCATTTGGCTCCAGGAGAAGTATATAGTGGGCTCAGCATGCATGTTGGTACTTGCATCCCTGGATCCGATGAAAGCTGTAATGGCACCGGACGGGGTTAAAAGCAGAGTGTGCTTGGCGTGCATGCTGTACCTGCACTCCCTGGACTTTAAGTGGCTGTCATGGCTCATAACAGGTAGGAACTAGTGTTAGGGACCACTCATGGAGGCGACCTTGACGTGGTGAGTGGCTTATTACGCTTCGGCCAAAATGTACACCAATGCCTCATTCAACATCCAGCATAGAGGCAGGGCAGAGTGCTGGTTGCAGAGTGCAGGACGGATCCGAGAGGGTGAACAGCCTGTCGGATCCGTCCTGCCGCTAGTGTGAAAATAGCCTTAAAAATCACTGCCAATAAAGTAAATACAAAGAAAATTGTACAAAGACAGATACATATTTTGGTTCCGCCAAAGTTATAAAGAGAGACACCAGATAATCCTCTGCAGTTCTAAATTTAAGACAGCTTCTTTTTTCTATGTCTGAAACCGTTGCGCCACAATCTGTGCTTGAAATACGCCTAATAAAGGCATATTTCAGTATAATAAATTACCCCCAAAGAATTACAGAATCTCCATATGCTGCAGGATTAATTGTTTCTAAGGAAAAATTTGGAAATATACCGTACTTAGGTTTTGTAGATAGGTAAGAGTTGAAATTGCATTTGTGCTATGTATTTTTGTTTTTGGGGTGCATATCTGATGCGACCATGTTGGTAAAGAAGTAGGTTAAACCATGATGGCAAACTTTGACAGCTCTCTTCTTACTCTCCTACCTGCACTAGTGAACCCATTCACCCCACACCTTGATCATTCTCTTTCTTCAGCTATCATTAGTCACCTAAATAAAATATTGAACTTCTCTCTTTCTTCTGATATCTTTCCCTCCTTTTTAAAAAAAATATTCTGCCATAACCCCATTAGTTAAAAAGATCTATTGACTGGCGATGAGAGAATTTCCTATAGTTCATTTTGGGTCTGATTTGTCCAATTCGACCAAGAAAGTTGACTTGACTCTCGAATTTAGAAAAAATTTGGTTTGAATTTCGACTCTGAACAATCATTCACTTATATCTCCTGTTGACCCATCCTGCACTACCAACTACCAACCAGTTTCTAATCTCCCATTAATCTATAAATTCCTGAAATGACTGGTCTACTCTCACGTGAGCCACTTTCTCTGTGCCATTTTTCTTCTTAACCCCTTACAATCTGGCTTCTGCACTCTACATTGTACAGAAACTTCCCTTATAATAGTGTCAAATGATCACTTGATGGCTAAAATATAATGCCAACTATTCTTTAATCATTGCAGATCTCAGTACAGCTTTTGACATTAGCTATTGTCATTAAAGATACTGCTTTCTCTTGATTTTCTGCTCTGACCCCGCAGTTCAGTGCATCATTTTCTGGGACTACGTCTTCTTATCTTTACCTTGCTGTTGAAGGTCCCTCATGGTTCTAGGTTCCCTCACCTTTTTTTCTACCCAGCCTCTATTTGAGAAACTATCTGCAGATTGAACTTTCACTACATTCTTTATGCTGATGACACCTAGTTATACTGTATACTGATTCCCATGACCTCATCCTTGCACTCCTACAAAACACATGGGATTGTACATTGTCTCTAATATCACGTCCTCTCTGTATCCTATCTTAACTTGAATATTTAAAAAAACTCAATGTCACCGCCAGTTCTGCGAGAAGCTCTGGCAGACGTTCTTCTCTACATCTTGTATGATGTTGTTTGTTTTGGTTTAACTTTCTCATCTTCTTTCCTTCTGCCAGGTGTCACTTATTTAGACATAATCGTCTTCCTTTATATTCCCTCTCATACTGCCTCACTTTGCGGTTTATACTACTTCCTGGATGAAGTGTTCACTGCTGGAGGCTGCGTCTGCTGTTTGCTCAGATAAGTCCTTTTACTTTATTGTGTTTGCTTGCTGGCTTGATTCTAGGTGACCCTGACTCCCTCCGTATTAAGTGCAGGGAGCCGGTAGTCATGTCCCCTCACTATTATAGGGTTTTCAGGTGTCACACAGGCTTAGGTATGTGGGCATGCAATCGTCTACCATCAAGACCCTTGTATGTGCATAGCAGTCAGGGAGAGCTCTTAGGGTTTTATAGGGCTCACCTATAAGCTCCTTAGTTTGGGATCAAGCCAGTCGCTCGTTTATTTATAGGTTCCAGCTATCTGCAAATCTCATCCATGACACTCAACTTCTTGTGTTTGCATCACTGTCTAGAGGCTATGTTTGACTCCCTATATTGAATCACTTATGTGCTAATCCTACCTGTACCTTAAAAACATTTCCAGATTCTACCCTTTTCTTACTGTAGAAAAAGCAAAAACTGTTATTGCTGTTCTCATTTATTTGCATCTTGACTACTTAAATTGACTACTAATTGGTCTTTACTAAACTCTCTCCTCTCCATGCCCTGTGTTCTGCTATTGATCTAAGGTTAGAATCCTCCTTAATTGAAACCTTCCACTACTGTCTCCAAGACGCCTCTTGTGCTGCACCATTTCTCTGGATTGTGCTACACCAGACAATAAGGTTAATTTTGTGTAATGAAGTCAGGCGGCACAGCGTACTGGTTGAGGGGTGCTCGGTTTGTGTGGAGGTAATCAGGTTAATTTGTCTATCCAGTTTCAGGAGTGACCTAAAAGCTCAGCTATTTAGGCTGGTCAAACATATTAATTAAACAAACTCTACTTTATTCAGCCTCTTCTACATCATTCCCCAGAATTCCAATCTCTTTATTTAACAATTCATCCCACAATCCATGCATTGAAATGCACTTCATGTCTGTGCATATAAAGATATTGGTTGAGGACTAGAGCATGCAGCTTTACTTATACTACCTGGTTGGACCATTGTACAAAGGAATTGCTTTTATGCCAACTTTATTTTCTCATAGATTTTTAGCTCTCGTAGCAGGATCCTCAATGCTCTTGTTTGAACTGTTAATTAGTTTGATACTCTGTTATATTTGATTTTGTCTGTACAGTAAAGGAAAAATGAGGCAAAGCTAGCTCCTCTCAATTATTTGGCATTTGTATTTACTTTAACAGATAATATTTAAAAATGCTTAATTAGCAGGGGTCTCTGTGCTGGAACTCCCACAACCTACTAGAATGAAAGGCAGATGTTAATTGCTGCCAATCAAGTTTTTAATTATTATTATTAGATGCAATGGAGTATTTTGGAGAAGATACACTTGCCTGGCATGAATAATGAATAATATGGTTTATCCATTTTTATATTGGCATGACATGGCACCCTGCTGCTGCTCCTTGGAAATCTTGTTATGCTGATTATACATTTTATGTTTTTTTTATTTTTCCTCTTCTTGCTTTATTGATTCATTATGATTCAGTCACCTTTTACATGACAGAACTGTTCTATAGTATTTCATTAGTTTAACTGTGTAAGGTATTTTACTATCTGTTATGCTTATAGGGAGTGCTGGTTTTGGAATTTGGGTGTATCATGGTCCTTCTCCCTGTGCTTCCATTTAAGTGCTGAGTGTACTTTTTAAGTATATTCGTTTTTTACTTCTGCTTGTCTTTTTTGCATCTTTAATACAGCATGTATTAGTCTGTTTTGAGTGCCTATTCTATCTGGTGTTTGGCGATTGGCTTTTTTTTAAATAAATTCGATAAATATAAATTTGATAAATATTTTATATGTACAGCCACTTTATCAGCTCTTCAGTCATTTTTTAAAACTTATCCTAAAATGTTGACCTTCTCCGTATTCACAGACAGCAGCATCATTCTATATTCCTTTTACTCTTATCATCAAAGTCAAACTAGCTTTCTAGGTTACTGGGAGATCATCTGGTAGTCTTGCATTCATCTGATGAAATAAGGGTCCCCTACAATAACAGGGTCCCAAAGTTCCAGTAGAAGGCAACTTCATTCAGAGTTGTTCTGCAGTCAATCGTCTGCTATAATTTTACATTGGATTGGAATAGATTATTCCCATTCACCTGTTTATACATAATGATAACTGATAAGACTATAATAAAATGTAAAGTAGACATGCATATGTTCTATTTTGATAGGGGACCATTGGCAAGACCAAGGTTCTTTAGTAACACATTGCTTGCTGTTATCAAATTTAAAAGTATGTAAAATGATACTTTAGATACAGTATAAGTAAAGAATATCTCTATATGTGCTGCTTACTATCTATAATATCTTGATAACAAATCTATTTGAAAGAAAATATATCACTATTAAAGATGAGCGAATTTTTAAAACGTTCGATTCATCTGATTCACTGAATTTTACCCAAAAATTTGCTTTCTGACTAATTACTTTGTCACGAAGCGCATTTTTTTGTAAGTAGCAGGTGCAATAACAGGGAGCTGTGATAGCGCCACCCCACATCATTGTACCCCTCAGATGCCGTGTTCATACATGATCGCGGAATCTGAGTGTAAGAACAGTGTGAAATTAACATAAAAAATGTAATGAAATTTACCACCTCCATTTGCTTGCGATGGGCTGGGTGCCATCTTGCTTGAAGATCTGGAGCAAAATCTTGCGCGGCGTGAGATTACGTCATCACGCCGGGCGGCGTGGTGACGTCATTTGTCACCATGCACAGGATTACGGCCGAGATCTTCAATCAAGATGGCGGCTAGTGGCCCCTCGCGAGCAAATGGAAGAGGTAATTTGTTTTTTTACACTATTTCAGGTTAAATTGATTTGCTAACACGAAGCAGGAGGAAATTCTTCTTCGAGGCGAATCGAATTTATCCTGAAATTTGGATCGAATTCCACTTCGTGGGATTCGATTCGCTCATCTCTAATCACTACAGAAGAAGCATATATAATTTTATTATTCATACTTGTTGCTCAGTTTTTTGTTAATATATTTTTCAGTAAAAAAGAATGCTATAGAACAAGAGTTTAGTAAAATCTAATTATACTACTGCACATGTAAATGTTTTTAGTAGAACAGAGAATTAGTGATCAAGGACCTGTGGTTAAAGAGAACCTGTCAGCTTTCTCAACATGTTTGTGTTAATAAATATGTGTGTTCCCCGTAAGATATGACTTCTGGTGTACCTTCTTTTACAGCCCTGCTTGTTTCATTCCTCTGTTATTCTTGTGGGAAATGTATAATAGATTCATACTCGGGGATACCATTCCTCTTTTTCAGTTCGGTGTTTCCCCAGATAGTATGAGAAGCACCGATTAGATAGTGTGCAAGTATATAGGGAAATACACCTTGGACAATGAAAATGGTAACACCATGTTTTCAACTTATCTATACATTTCCAGGAAAAATAATGAAACAAAATTCTCAGGAGAAGTACTTCAAAATGATTATATTGTATATATATATATATATATATATATATATATATATATATGTTTTTATATATATATATATATATATATATATATATACAGTACAGACCAAAAGTTTGGACACACCTTCTCATTCAAAGAGTTTTCTTTATTTCCATGACTATGAAGGCATCAAAACTATGAATTAACACATGTGGAATTATATAAATAATAAACAAGTGTGAAACAACTGAAAATATGTAATATTCTAGATTCTTCAAAGTAGCCACCTTTTGCTTTGATTACTGCTTTTGCACACTCTTGGCATTCTCTTGATGAGCTTCAAGGGGTTGGGACCATCAGTTGCGTTGAGGAGAAGTCAGGTGGATACACAGCTGATAGTCCTACTGAATAGACTGTTAGCATGGAAACAGTGAAAGTGAGGGCATATAAAAGACATTTCATAAATGTGGGACCAATCAGATGAAGGTTACAATTAGCATCCGATTACATTCATCTGTTACAAAGAACACAAAGTGCATGTGCATAAAGTGACATGTGTCATGTAATCTATATTCCCGGGAATGAACCCCTTTCTGTGAAAATCATGCCAGTGAAGATCATAAAAAAACAGTGTTATAATGAGGAATATGGATCGTAGAAATAGAACCTTAGGAGGCAATAGCGCCCACATAGACCATCGCGTTCGTTGAGCGTCTCTGTCTCTTCAATGCGCATGTCCAGATAAACGTCATCCTATGAGTCATGTTGCAGAAAAGGTGGCGCATGCGTTCTATAATATCAAACAGACATCGCCATCTTAGTTAAGGGCAAATTGCCCTATCTGTTTATACAGTACACCATTGTGAGCTGTACAAAGTATCACCACAGCTCACAATGGTGTTCTGTATAAACAGATAGGGCAATTTGCCCTTAACTAAGATGGCGATGTCTGTTTGATATTATAGAACGCATGCGCCACCTTTTCTGCAACATGACTCATAGGATGACGTTTATCTGGACATGCGCATTGAAGAGACAGAGACGCTTAACGAACGCGATGGTCTATGTGGGCGCTATTGCCTCCTAAGGTTCTATTTCTACGATCCATATTCCTCATTATAACACTGTTTTATTATGATCTTCATTGGCATGATTTTCACAGAAAGGGGTTCATTCCCGAGATTATAGATTACATGACACATGTCACTTTATGCACATGCACTTTGTGTTCTTTGTAACAGATGTATGTAATCGGATGCTAATTGTAACCTTCATCTGATTGGTCCCACATTTATGAAATGTCTTTTATATGCCCTCACTTTCACTGTTTCCATGCTTGAAGAAGGCTCTTGTGAGCCGAAACGTCGCAAGTTGTGCCATTTTTATGGGTGAATAAATCGCTTATTTTCACTAATATTCTGGAGTGCAGTCCGACTTCTTCCGTCTCTACAAATATTTGGGATACTACCGCTATCCTGTGCTGGACGTTGCACCCATACCGTGGTTGGTGCTCCCGCTGGAGTTTCTTTTTTCTCTCTCTATATATATATATATATATATATATATATATATATAATGCCAAAGATGTAGCTGATGACAGGTGCTTGATGAGTATATAGACAAAAGTTTAAAAATGCTTTATACTGTTGCTTTCTTTACAGACATTAAAGAGGTTGTGCAGTGCTAAGATATTGATGACCTATCCTGAGATTGATGAGGATAGGTCATCAATTTCAGATCGGCTTGGGTCTGACTTATGGCATCTCCACCGATCAGATGTTTGAAGGGGTAGCTGTGCTCATACAAATGCTGCTTCCGTTTCATTTGCAGTGGCCACAGTTTAATTACAACTGCTCGTTCCATTCACTGCAACTACAAGAAAGATGGTGAGCAGGTAGCAATTTTGAAGCAAAAGCAGCTGATTGGCCGGTGCCAGTGGTTGGTTGGTCCCCTACTGATCTCCTATTGATGACCTATCCTGAGGATAAGTCATCAGTATCTTTGCTCTGCGCAACCCCTTCAAGGTAGGAAGTGACTTCATTTTTAGACATCATATTAATTATTTGAAATTCCTTGTTACACAAAGAACTGTTACACAAAGCTTAAAGGGACACTTCTGACATAAAGGGGTATTTTTAAAAACCCAATATTTGTTTTTCTGTCTTTTTTTATACATTTTGGCAGTTTTTCCTTTTCATTTCAGCAGTATTACATAACATACACTACTCACAAAAGGTTAGGGATATTTGGCTTTCAGGTGAAATTTATGGAAAAAGTTTACGCTACAGTGATATTATATAATGAAAGTAGAGCATTTATTCATACAAAAGCTGCCAACAATAATGGGTATACCCCCACTAAAAATGTCAGTATCTCAAAAACTTTTCATGTGGCCTTGAACATCAATTACAGCTTGACAATGACATCTCGTGCTGTTCACAAGTCGACTTATTGTCTGCTGAGGCATGGCATCCCAATGTTCATGAAGGGCGGCCCTCAGGTCATTTAGGTTCTGGGGTACAGAGTTACGAGCCTCAACATGCGACTCAGCTGATCCCATAGGTTTTAAATGAGATTCAGGTCTGGAGAAGGTGCAGGCCACTCCAGTTGAGGTACCCCAGTCTCAAGCAGCTGTTCCCTAATGTACTGGCGCATTGTCGTCCATGAAGATGAAAGTAGGCTTGTGTTGTTCATGCAGAGGCACAATGACTGGATTAATTATGTTATTCAAGTAGTTTGGGCTTGTCACTGTACCATTCACAAGGTGTAGTTTTACTTCTCCATGGCTGTGACGCTCTCCGCTGTGTTTGGACAGCGCTACAGCCAGGGAGAAAGAGACGTCCACGGAGAAAGACTTCTTCTCCTCATTGCTCTGATGCTAAAATTAGCATACCAGGCGGGAGAATACAACGGGGGCCACAGCAGGCGAACGGAGCGGTACCCAGAAAAAATAGTAAGTGCAGTTAGATCCCTGCACTATGCTCTACATATCCTGATACTTAGTTTATAATGTTTGGACCCATGAAAAGTCCTCTTTAAGCATAATTAGCACTAGAGATGAGTGAATCGAAGTTGATGAAATCCAGACAAGGTTTTAAAGAACCATCTTTTTTCTTAACAAAAAAAAACGAGCGGCAACAGGTGACTTCGAGGGTCGGATGTGTCCCTTTCTCAGGCTCTCAGAGATATAAGTACGCATAGCGACTCTTTCAGGTTGGGAGAGATTGTATAAACGTGATTTTGGCAGTTTGGCGCCTAAGATGAGATTAATAGGGCAGTCGTACTCCCGGTGTGAGGGCAACTCCTGGACACCACTCTCGGAAAACACATCCGAAAATTCAGAGAGAAAAGATGGCACAGTCTTGGTAGAAACCTCTGAAAGAGACGCCGTGAGGCAATTCTCTCTGCAAAACTCACTCCAATCATTTATTTGCCTTGCTTGCCAATCAATGGTGGGGTTATGTTTAGTGAGCACTAGGAGTAGGTAATCCACTTAAGACGAAACATGACATATCTTCAACATGAGCGTCACCCACAGTCAAATGGATATTGTGAACTATGGCCTTTAACGATCTTTGAGAAAGTGGAGCGGAATCGATAGCAAAAACAGGTATATCTTTTTCCAAAGATTGACAGCTGCTCCACTATCTACCAAAATCTCACAAACAATGTTCTTGCTGTCTAGCACCACCCTGGCAGGTAGGAGAAAACGAGAACTACAAGTAAATGGCAAACCTTCAATTTCCGCATCAACCTTGCCAATAGTAGCAAATGGAAAGTTTTTAGAGGGTTTTTTTCTTTTCGTTTTTCTTTTATTACCCTCAGAAAACTCCATGAATCTCCTAGAGGGGCAAACATTAGCCATATGATTTAAACCCCCACAACAGAAACAAACCCTCCTCTGAGAGTTGAATCCTCTACTATCAGAGGCAAGCAAACCCAGCTGCATGGCCTCCTCCTCAGAGGGGATTGAGAGAGACTGAGACCCCTGCGCACTGAATGAGACAGCCCCACTGTCCTTGGACTGAATATGACAGGAAGGAGTAGTCTCCTCTCTCTCTCTCTAAGACGCCTGTCAATACGAACAGCTAGAGACATGGCAGATTCTAACGAGGCTGGTCTCTCATGAAAAGCAAATGCATCTTTCAATCTTTCCGAAAGACCATGGCAAAATTGACTTCGGAGTGCAGCATCATTCCAACCAGTATCAGCTGCCCATCTCTGAAATTCTGAACAATATATCTCTGCGGACTGTTTACCCTGGCATAAAAGACGCAGTTTAGATTCAGCCAGAGAAATACAATCCGGGTCATATTATATCTGCCCCAGGCCTACAGAAAATGCATCCACCGATTGGAGGGGCCGTGCCCCCACCGGCGGCGAAAGGGCCCAAGACTGAGCGTTATCCCTGAGCAGCGAGATGATGATCCCAACCCTCTGATCCTCATCACCAGAGGAATGGGGAAGTAGGCAAAAATGGAGTTTGCAAGCCTCTCTAAAGCGAACAAAAATCTCACTGCCCCCGGAGAACGTATCCGGAAGCGAGATCTTAGGCTCGGAACAAACTCCATGAATGCCAGCAGAATCGGTCACCTGAAACTGAGACACAGTTTTACGGAGATCTGCTACCTCCAGCAAAAGACCTTGCATGCGGTCAATCAAGGCTGAAACCGGATCCATGCTTAAGATGGTTATGGCGGTTTATAATGTCACGGATGGTGTTGCATAAAGCTGGAACTTATAAATAAACATCCGACTGGCTTGATCACAAACTAAGGAGAATATGGGTGTGCCCTATAAACCCCTTGAGCTCTCCCTGACTGCTATGCCCATGCAAAGGTCTTTATGGTAGACGATTGCATGCCCACGTACCTTATACTGTGTGACACCGGAAAACCCTATAATAGTGAGGGGACACGACCACCGGCTCCCTGCACTTAATACGGATGGAGTTAGGGTCACCTAGAATCAAGCCACCAAGGAAACACAAATAAAGGAAAAGGACTTATCTGAGGAATCAGCAGTAGCAGCCTCCAGCAGTGAACAACTCATCCAGGAAGAAGTATAAACCGCAAAGTGAGGCAGTATGGGAGGGAATATAAAGGGAGATAATTAGTGTAAATAGGTAACAGCTGGGAGAAGGAAAGGTGATGACAAAGTGAAACCAAAACAATGAACCTCATGCAAGAGCTAGAGCAGAACGTCTAACAGACCTTCTCACGGAACTGGCGGTGACACCTCCCTTTCCAAGTGGTGGACTCTGCACCTTTCAGAGAACTGATGGCATGTGCCAAGTCGAGGTGGAAAGTCCCAAGACATAATTTCTGTGCCAAAAAGGCAGTATTAGCCCTGCACACGTATGTAGAACAGATGGTAGGCCAGTCCTTGAGCCTGTCAGTGTCTGCCAAAATGCAAGGAAGTGCCGATGTGTGGAGTTGTAACTACGGTTAGGGACAATACATGTCCTTTATGGCCCACTGGGTGAATGTGGTTCCTGCACAGCCACACCAGCAACTTGGCCAGGTGACACCGCTTCTGCCTCCACGTTCTCACACCGTTGGCCCTGCGACAATGTCCGCCTCCTCATCCTCCACCGTGTCCTCAGCCTCCACTGCAGGGACAATTCACAGTGCCCCTCCAGCATACCACATGTGCAGGGCATGGCGGTGTCACACTGTTCTTTTCCTCATTTGCCTGGGCGAATGGAGTCAGGGGAGGAATTGCTCAGTGTCCTTCATCCAGAAATCGAATCGTGGCTTTTTCCACGACAACTAAAAATCGGAACCATGGTTACCGACAACGATACTAACATGGTGTCGGGGCTGCATCAATGAGGGCAGAGTCAAGCGCCCTGCATGGCACATGTGTTCAATATGGTTGTCAAGCGGTTCCTGAAGTCTTCCACCAATCTGCAAGACATCTTAAAAATGGCCAGGAAACATTGCATGCACTTCAGCCACTCGTACGCCGCAAAGCACACCCTTCTTGAGTTGCAGTGGCAGAACTGCATCTCCCAATATAGGCCAATATGTGACGTTTCCACCCTTTGGAATTCCACCCTCCATATGTTGGACCGACTATATGAACAGAGAAAGGCCATAAACGATTTCTTGATGATACAAGCGGACAGGAGTACTTCCCTGTGTAACTTTGATGTCAGCCAGTGGAACCTCATGCGTGACACCTGCCGTTTGCTAAGGCCCTTTGAGAAGGCCACGTTACTTGTCAGTCGCAGGGCTACGGGATGAACAACGTCATTCCACTGCTTCATATTTAGATGTGGGGAAACCAGCACTCACTCAAATGCACGCTGCACGGGAGAGGACGTCAATCCACAGTAATATGAACAAAGGATCCCAGCAGTCGCGTCTTTGTGAATCAAATGTCTTTTATTCCATAGACCAGGACCAGGTTTCGGCAATGTGCCTTCATCAACAGGTAATCCAAATACAAACTTAACAGACTATATATGCTCTACAGTCACCGCCCACAGGAGCAAAAGTCCATCCCATAAAGGGAATGGCCAGAAAGTAACAGGTGTAATCAATTTAATAATAAACAAACCAAAGCAGAGAAAAAAGCATCTAGATAGATATTTCATCTTACATTTGTAGATAATACTCTTGTATAACTTTCAAATTTTCAATACCTGAGAAATAAACAGCAAAATATTATGAATATATAACAAAATTATTATATTACAGATACATAACCTCATATTCCCTATTGAGGCCTCTAAGGTGCAATGTGTCCAATGTATGGATCCAAAAAGCTTCCCTCCGTAGCAACATCTTATTAATGTCACCCCCCCTCCGTGGTCTAATCACCTGCTCTATAACCTGGAATTTCAGTTGGGCAATAGAATGTCTGCACTTTTCAAAGTGGCTTGGAATGGGTAATAATAAATTTTTAGTTCTAATGGTCGATTTGTGTTTGTTAATTCTGTCCCTCACTGCCTGCATTGTCTGACCAATGTACAACAGACCACAAGGGCATTTAATCAGATAAACAACATTTGAAGACTCGCATGTAAAAAAACCTTTTACTTCAAACGGATTCCCGGTGTGTGGATGATAAAATGTAGGGCCCTTTATGATGTGTGAACACTGGAGACAATGCAGGCAGGGGAACGTCCCTTTACGCGGTGTTGATAATACACTTTGACGTAACCGATGTTTAGTGCCCCCTAAATCCGCTTTCACTAGCATATCCCTGTAGCTAGGGTTCTTCCTATTACAAATCAGGGGTAAACTTTTAAATTCTGAGACCTCTGGATAGGCCTTACCCAATAAATGCCAGTGTTTTCTTACAATATTGTCAATATATGCATTAAAGGGGTGAAATTTATGGACAAATGCTATCCTAGCATCATCCTTTTTCTTATGTTTGACCCTCACTTGACAAGCACCACTGTTCGTTAATACATCTAAGGGATATCCTCTTTCTCTGAATCTAATAGTCATTTCCCCCAGCCTCTGATCCTGTAAGAGCGGATCCGTAACAATCCGCCTTACCCGCTGATATTGAGATTTAGGTATAGACCTTTTTAAGGAAGGGGGGTGTGCACTCGAATAATGCAAAATACTGTTTCGATCCGTTTCCTTCCTATAGAGGTCAGTGGATAATTCACCTTCCTTGTTTTTTTTAACCAATGTATCCAAAAAACTGACTTTATCTCTATCGCATGTCATTGTAAACTGTAGACCTTCACATGCTGAATTCAGATGATCCATAAACGCCACCAGGGTCTCACGTGGCCCCGCCCATACGCAAAAAATATCATCAATAAACCTTTTCCAAATCAAAATGTTCTCAATATATAATTCATTGGTATATACATATGTTTCCTCAAATGAAGCCATGAATATATTTGCATAGGGCGGGGCCACGTTTGACCCCATCGCGGTCCCACGCTTCTGGAGATAATAATTATCCCCAAATAAAAAATAATAATTCTCTATCAGAACAATGTTCAACAGATGCAGAAAAAAATCACGTGAAGATGCAGTGTATTCACTAGTCTCCAAAATCTTAGATACCGCCTGGATCCCCTCCCTGTGGCTAATCGACGTGTAAAGACTCACAACGTCGATAGTCACAAGGAGGCTATCCTCAGGAATATGGCCCAAATCATTAATCAGTCGTAGAAAATGAGAAGTATCTAATAGAAAAGATTTAGTATTCCTAACAAATGGTGTCAGGGCTTTTTCTAATACTATGGCCAATGGACTAAGAATAGAATCTACTGAGGACACAATAGGGCGTCCAGGGGGATCTATAAGGGTCTTGTGCACTTTAGGTAAAATGTATAATACCGGGGTGATGGGGGATTGCTTAATCAAGAATCTACTCATGTCTGAGTCGATCGTACCGGCTGTTTCAAAATGCTTAACCATAGTGACAATTTTCTCTTTAATTCTCCAAACTGGATCTCTATCAAGTAGTTGGTATGTTTGAACATCAGACAGCTGTCTCAAGACTTCATTAATATATTTCTCCCTATCCATCACCACAATCGACCCCCCCTTATCAGCAGGTTTTATCATAAGAGTATTGTCCTCCATAAGAGCCCTGATCTCTCTTTTTTCCACTGCTTCATGTCCTGGAACAGATGCTGGTAAATCTGGCTGGTCAGGGGACTGGAGACGTGGTGCCTAGAATTGAGCCCTGTGGGGGCTGAACTGGAGGAGGAGGAGAACATTGGAGCAGAAGCAATGTGTAGCAAAATGGGTGGTTTTTCTAGACAGGTGACAGGAGAAGAGGAGCAGGAACAGCCAGAGGAGCTACAGGGGCGATGAGGAAGATGAGACAGAGTACCCAGACACACCGTGGCAGTATGCAGTGAAGATGGAGACAGGAAGTTCCTCTGAGTCACTTGCACAAATGTCCCGTGGCAGGGTGGGTGGGGAGGGAAGTAGGAGCAGTTCCAGCTCCATCATCAGCAACTTGAGTCTAGAGTCTCTGATGGGAAGCTTTCTTCATCTAGTAAAGAAACTACTCACTAGCAGCAGCAGCAGATAGACCTGGAGCAGGACCTAAACCAGCAGGTGGTGGCATACTTGTATAGTACCCTGCCACCCCACATTGAACATCCACTGGACTACTGGGCAGCTAAACTGGATTTGTGGCCGCAACTGGCAGAGTTTGCCCTGGAAAAGCTGTCCTGCCCGGACAGTAGTGTGGCATCAGAGCGGAAGTTTAGCGCGGCGAGGGCCATAGTTACCCCAAGAAGAACTCGCCTGTCGACCCAAAATGTGGAGAGACTGACCTTTGTCAAGATAAATCAGGCATGGATCAGCCAGGATTTCCACCCACCAATGCCTGATGCATCAGACTAGATCATCCATGGTGCCACACCAACACTTTAGCAAAAGAGACCGGTTTCTTCTGGCTACCTGCCTCAGCTACTTGTCTGATGCTGCCACCCGCCTGATACCACACATCTGATGCCAAGTGCCTTGTCTTTCACCCACCATCTTCAGCTGGTACTGGTATTGTCACCCACCTCCCCACTCTGTCAACTGGTCACTCTGTGGTCTCTTGATGCTGCTGCCACCTCACCACTCAGGTCTCTTGATGCTGCTGCTGCCACCTCCACACTGTCATTGTGCCACCCTGTGGCGTCCTCCTGATGCTGCTGCCTCCACTTCCACACTCTGTCATTGTGCCACTCTGTGCCCTCCTGATGCTGCTGCTGCCACCTCCACATTGTCATTGTGCCACTCTGTGGCCTCCTCCTGATGCTGCTGCCACCTTCAGACTCTGTCATTGGGCCTCTCTGTGGTTTCCTCATGCTGCTTACACCTCACTACTATGTCGTAGGGCCACTTTGTGGATTTCTCATGCTGTTCACACCCTCCCCACTTCATGACTGGGCCACTATTTTGCCTTTCGGCCTGGTAGTCATCATCATTTATTTGACCCTTCTTCTGAGATATCAGAAGGAAGATAAAATGAGACTCACAGCGGATCCTGTCTATGTAACAGCTGTAAGGCCTGCAGGACATGGTCCCTATTTTGCATCAGAATTGGCTTATGATTTGGTAGCCAAAAGCAGGAGTGGGTACAAAACACAGAAGACATGTAAATATTCCATTCACGTGTCATCTCTGTTTATGATCCACTCCTGTTTTTTTTGGCATTAGCAATACTGATGGATTACTGAACAAATGCTGACCGAGTGAAGTCGGATGCTCCACAGATAGGATCCGTTTTTTTGGGGGTTATTGTTCTGACAGATCAGAGGAAGGGCAAAATAATCAGTGACATCAACACAAACTTACTGCTGACACCCACTCCACTCTGTCGGGGGGGGGGGGGGCTCTACTTGTATTAGCGTTTAATAGAACAGGCTCTGTTGAAATCTATGTGGAATCAGTGAATTGGTGTAAAAGGAGTGCGCTTTTTTGCGCTATAGTAGGATCTTGGGCCTCTGAACGGTTCTTTATACCTGGCTCTAACATTGACTTGTAAGGCTGAGTTCACACTTGAGTTATTTGGTCAGTTTTGGCCCCGTAACTACCCAAATAAGTGAAGTGTGCAGTGATTCTAAGAGCGACGCCTTTCATCTGTGTGTCATACTGACTCACAGTATTGTTTCACTACCACAGAAGACTCCCTATGCATGTTACTGCAAGGCACAGTGTTCTACACCACTATAAAGGCTCTCTACAGCCAGGAAATAGCTGTTTTTTAATGCAATTTGTCACAAATAAATTTGTATAAAACCCAATTTTTTCGGAAAATTCGTTGAATCGGTTGAATCGAATTTTGGAGAAATTCGCTCATCTCTAATTATCACTATTCCTGTTCATTTCTTTCACATTGACATATATCCATCCTTACCTTATTCTTGACTCAAGATATCCTGAGATGAATGGCATACAATGACAAGTTTCGAATAAAAATAAATAAATACTGCATTACTTGCAATGTCCTTGTGCCACTTATCTCAAGATATAGAGAAAGGGTAAGTAAAGACACATGTCAAAAGAGGAAAGGTAAGGAAAGCCATTTCTGTTACTGTATGTGTCTTTTACAAATTACTGGATGGTCTCTACAACTATTCTGAGATTGGATTGTTCAGTGAATATTTTTTTACTTCATGCTGTGATAAATTTTCTTCCAAATTCCTAATTGTTACATATTTCTTTATTTTTCAGAGTAGAATATTCTTGTTTGCTACCAAAGGCTAAGAGACTGCTTTTAACATTCTTTTGCTAATGCATTTTAGACAAACACTCAATATGTTTAGGAGGGGCATAAAAAAAACTGTTATGGAAAATCTGATAAAGCAGTTGAAAGTGCTTTATGGAATCTTTGTCTTGGCAATAAGAATATGGTGACAGGAAATCAATAAAATACATTAAAGCACTTTTCAGTTCCCCCAAAACCTTTTTGCTTTATTCATAACTGTGGTTCGTCTCCAACAGTATTTTCTAAAAACAAAATATAGGGTGTTGGACAAACATTTTATACATACTCTCATGTTTCAATGTCTATTTTGTAGTAATGTAAATTTGTTTTCTGAGATGAAAGTTTCTAACCTTGAATTCTTTTTTTTAAATTGCCCCTTACATAGAATTAGTACAAACAATATTGTTTCTTAAAGGGATTGTTCAGTTTCCGATATTGATGACCTATCCTCAGGATAAATCATCAATACAAGATCAGTGGGGGTCCGACTCACGGGATCCCTGCTGATCAGTTGTTGTATAGTGGCTGTGCTTGGTACTGCAGCTCAGCCCCATTCACTTGAATGTGACTGAGCTGCACCTAGGCCACAACACAAAACATTGCATCACTATTAGAGATGAGTGAATTTCATATTTTGAAATTCATTTTCGGTTCGTGTTGCGGTATTTACTGATGGACTACAGCATAACGTAAACCGGGGGGATCCGGTTTGCAAGCCATAGACTTCTATTATGATGGAATAAATAACGGAATGCCTCTAAAGCCATTCCGTTATGCATTCCGTCATGGAATTGCGTTATGGTTCGTGGTATCGGAATCCATAACGCAATTCAGTAAATACCACAACATGAACCGAAAACTAATTTCTAAATATTTAGTTTGCTCATCCCTAATTATGACCTCATTGTGTATGTTATGACTTCAGTCTGTACATTATGACCTCATTGTGTATGTTATGATATCAGTCTGTACATTATGAACTCATTGTGTATGTTATGACTTCAGTATGTACATTATGAACTCATTGTGTATGTTATGACTTCAGCAGTGGCGTACCGCCCATAGAGGCAGACCACGCCACTGCTATGGGGCCCGCGGCACTGGGGGGCCCGTAGCGCAGAGAAGGCCCCGCCCACACTACTTGGCCCCGCCCACTCATGACCTGCAGCTGGCTATGGCTATGCGGCTGCTTTTCTCCCCAGTAACGTCATCAACTCATCTTATCTTCCGCAATCGCCCTCGACGCACAGACCCCCCCCCCCCTTGACCTGAGACTGATCCTGACCTCAGTGTCTCAGATGTGACCTGACCTCCTCCTGACCCGGACCGTCTGCCGGGCCCGGAATGGATCAAACCAGCCTGCATGTGGCGCTCGAGCCGCTGGCCAATCAGCACAAGGCAACTCTCTGTTGAGGCAGCTGCTGATTGGCCAGTGGCACAAGGGGGCGGGCGGGAGAATCGGCTCGAACTTCGCCGTCGGCTGTCACCAGAGTCAGTGCCTGCCCTGCCCTGAGCTGAGGAGAGACTGAGAGACGAGCTGACTGAGCCAGAGGGAGGATTCGAGGAAGATTCTGAAGTGAGTGTCGTGACTGAGCAGTGTGCATGCACCGGCTGTGTCCCTGGCTGGTAGCTGGCCTGAAGTAAGTCACAGTCTGGGCCCCTCTATGTTTGGGGCCCGGGGTCTCCTCTGGCTCTGCTCCGCCTCCTTCCCTTTCATCCTATGTCCAGGCACTGGGCCGGTGTAGCGTTATACTACCCTACCTCGTGAGATTTCCCTACCCTCTTACTTCCTGTCGCATCAGAGATGACGTCGGTAGGCGTGCCTTACTTTTCACCATCTGCGCATGCCCAAAAGGACACTCTAGTGAAAATCTCACTGCTGAATTTAGCAGCACACCGGGACACTGCGCATGCGTCGGGGAGCCGAGGTAGGGAAAAATCACGGCTCAGTGCGCAAGCGCGGTTAACTCATTAAAATCCACCCGATACACGGGCCTGCGCAATGTGGTGGTAGGGAAAAATTACGTCCCAGTGCGCAAGCGCCGAGGGTAAGTATAAATATCCATGCCAAAAGCACTTTTAACCCTTTGCAGGAGCTATTCTCATATTGGTTCTTGATTGATTGTCCTCTTATATATAGGTTCTATTATATAGGGGGTCTGTCTGCACAGTATATTGGGGGGTCTGTCTGCGCAGTATATTGGGGGGCCGTCTGCGCAGTATATGGGGGGACTGTCTGCGCAGTATATGGGGGGGCTATCTGCGCAGTATATGGGAGGGCTGTCTGCGCAGTATATAGGGGGGGCTGTCTGCGCAGTATATTGGGGGGCTGTCTGCACAGTATATGGGGGGGCTGTCTGCGCAGTATATGGGGGGCTGTCTGCACAGTATATGGGGGGTCTGTCTGTGCAGTATATGGGGGCGCTGTCTGCACAGTATATTGGGGGGGCTGTCTGCGCAGTATATGGGGGGGCTATCTGCGCAGTATATGGGGGGGCTGTCTGCGCAGTATATGGGGGGGCTGTCTGCGCAGTATATGGGGGGTCTGTCTGCGCAGTATATGGGGGGGCTGTCTGCACAGTATATGGGGGGGTCTGTCTATGCAGTATATGGGGGGGCTGTCTGCGCAGTATATTGGGGGGCTGTCTGCGCAGTATATGGGGGGGCTGTCTGCGCAGTATATGGGGGGGCTGTCTGCACAGTATATTGGGGGGGCTGTCTGCACAGTATATGGGGGGCTGTCTGCGCAGTATATGGGGGGGCTATCTGCGCAGTATATGGGGGGCTGTCTGCGCAGTATATGGGGGGGCTATCTGCGCAGTATATTGGGGGGCTGTCTGCGCAGTATATGGGGGGTCTGTCTGTGCAGTATATGGGGGGGCTGTCTGCGCAGTATATGGGGGGGCTGTCTGCAAAGTATATTGGGGGGCTGTCTGTGATGTAAATTGGGGGGCTGTCTGCGCAGTATATGGGGGGCTGTCTGTGATGTATATTGGGGGGCTGTCTGCGCAGTATATGGGGGGCTGTCTGTGATGTATATTGGGGGCTGTCTGCGCAGTATATGGGGGGCTGTCTGTGATGTATATGGGGGGCTGTCTGCGCAGTATATTGGGGGGCTGTCTTAGCAGTATATGGGGGGGTGTCTTCTCATTATATGGGGGGGTGTCTGTGCATTATATAGGGAGGTCTGTGCAGTATATAGGGAGGTCTGCGCAGTATATGGGGGGATGTCTGCGCAGTATATGAGGTGCTGTCTGCGCAGTATATGGGGGGGCTGTCTGCAAAGTATATGGGGGGGCTGTCTGCAAAGTATATGGGGGGGACTGTCTGCAAAGTATATGGGGGGGTTGTCTTCAAAGTATATGGGGGGGCTGTCTGCACAGTATATGGGGGGGCTGTCTGCGCAGTATATGGGGGGGCTGTCTGCACAGTATATGGGGGGGTCTGTCTGTGCAGTATATGGGGGGGCTGTCTGCGCAGTATATTGGGGGGGCTGTCTGCGCAGTATATGGGGGGCTGTCTGCGCAGTATATGGGGGGGCTATCTGCGCAGTATATGGGGGCTGTCTGCGCAGTATATGGGGGGGCTGTCTGCGCAGTATATGGGGGGGCTGTCTGCGCAGTATATGGGGGGCTGTCTGCGCAGTATATTGGGGGGCTGTCTGCGCAGTATATGGGGGGCTGTCTGCACAGTATATTGGGGGGGCTGTCTGCACAGTATATGGGGGGCTGTCTGCGCAGTATATGGGGGGGCTATCTGCGCAGTATATGGGGGGGCTGTCTGCGCAGTATATGGGGGGCTATCTGCGCAGTATATGGGGGGGCTGTCTGCAAAGTATATTGAGGTGCTGTCTGTGATGTATATTGGGGGGCTGTCTACGCAGTATATGGGGGGCTGTCTGTGATGTATATTGGGTGGCTGTCTGCGCAGTATATGGGGGGCTGTCTGCGCAGTATATGGGGGGCTATCTGCGCAGTATATTGGGGGGCTGTCTGCGCAGTATATGGGGGGGCTGTCTGCGCAGTATATGGGGGGTCTGTCTGTGCAGTATATGGGGGGTTGTCTGCGCAGTATTTGGGGGGGCTGTCTGCAAAGTATATTGGGGGGCTCTCTGTGATGTATATTGGGGGGCTGTCTGCGCAGTATATGGGGGGCTGTCTGTGATGTATATTGGGGGGCTGTCTACGCAGTATATGGGGGGCTGTCTGTGATGTATATTGGGGGGCTGTCTGCGCAGTATATGGGGGGCTGTCTGTGATGTATATGGGGGGCTGTCTGCGCAGTATATTGGGGGGCTGTCTTAGCAGTATATGGGGGGGTGTCTTCTCATTATATGGGGGGTGTCTGTGCATTATATAGGGAGGTCTGTGCAGTATATAGGGATGTCTGCGCAGTATATGGGGGATGTCTGCGCAGTATATGAGGTGCTGTCTGCGCAGTATATGGTTGGGGGGCTGTCTGCGCAGTATATGGTTGGGGGGCTGTCTGCGCAGTATATGGTTGGGGGGCTGTCTGTGCAGTATATGGTTGGGGGCTGTCTGCGCAGTATATGGTTGGGGGCTGTCTGCGCAGTATATCCAGTCCCCTCAGTTCCCCCACTCCTGCTCTGCACTATATACCCTCCTCATTGCACTATATTCCCCCCTCATATTTATTCCGTAATAATGGGACAGTTCCAGGCACCCCTCATATCAATCACGGTTATCCATTTTCTCATGTAGTTCTTTAATTGATTAGTAATATTTATTAACTAGACCCGTGCACCCTCCTAAAAGTCTCAGCTGTTCACTGACAGTTTTTGGAGTTGCAGTGCATATGATGTCGACGACGGTTTACGACGACGCACAATGGCACAAAGAAGGTAAATTATATATTTTTTTAAAAGAAATGTAAATGAAATGTAAACAGAAATGTAATTTAAGGGACTGTCTGTAACAGCAGAGCGTTTGGCTCCCCTGTTTTGGACAGCCAACTTATGGTGTAATGTAGACGTAGCATCGGACATGGATGGTGTTTTTAAAGGTCAGTTTTATTTTTTATTTTTTTTCATACAGAACTAAGAGCAGCGCTCTGGAGACTGAACAACCTCCTGATGCGGAAAATGAATGGATCGCCAACGCCAGCCCTACTGTGCCTCCTGCATCTGCTCGGGAGAATCCGGGTCCCCTACCGGATCCCTCTGCTCAACAGAGGCTCTTAGGTTGACATCCAAATTTAAGAGCCCTGCTGAGCATGCAGAGATCCGGTGTGCCAAAGCAAAATGATTATGTGGACCGTGTAGAGGTTGTTTCCAACACTGTCGAAGGTTTGGACGAACATCAGAAGGAGCTTAGTGCTGCCTTGATTCGCCGCTGGAAGGGGGCAGAGTCGGCGATCCAATGCAGCCCTAACTACCATTATGGGGTAAGCATTATCAATTTGGTGGACTCAATGACGCCCGAGCAGTTGCATGAGTTTAATAGAGAATGTGTCACAGACATTGGCCACTGCCCCCACAACCCCATCCCACACCAGTGACCATTACGACAACCTTCCCATTCCCTGCCCCCGAGCATGTGTTCCCTTCTGTCTCTTATTCTACTTCTCCGTACCACTATTCCCCCCCCCCCCCCCCCCTCTACACATGCTCGGGTACCCTCCTCCTCAGACCCTTATACAACCCACAATTTCAACCTGCATCCTTTCTTGTGGACTGTATTTTTAGCTCAGAGAATAAAGAGGACAGGGGGGCTACCATTGCCAACCTCAAACCACCTACCCGACAGTCCTACTCCACTAAAAATTTTATTATTTTTTTTATAGTATGTATATATTTAATTTTTATTTTTTTATGGATATATTGTAATTTATCCAAAAATAAAAAAATGTATAGTTAACTTCAATGTATTTGTGTTTTCATTGGCCAGTACATGGTAACAGTAACCTTTGGCACTACCGCTGTGGTGACATTAAAACTACCATTGGGTCACTACTGTACGTTTATTAAAAAGCCCTTGGTATTTTTTTTTTTTTCCAAAATGACATTATTGCCAAAGGTGAACCATGAAAAATACAATCAATAATGAGCTATATTTTGGCTCTTTATTGATCGTAGACCCTATGATTGGCACGTGAACAGCAAATGCTTGTTCGTTGTTCAATCTTGCCCCTTTTCATACGAGCCGTTGTGGGAGTCACGGTCCATCAGCATCATCATGAATTCATTAATAAATTGTAATTTAACAGTTTGATTAATGATTTCCCTATGACGCTATGACATAACTAGTGTGATTACCGCAATGGACACACAAGGGACTAACTGCTGTTAAAGGGGTATTCCAATCAATGGTGGCATATCGCTTGAATATGCAACCATTGTCTGATAGGTGTGGGTACCACCGATGGGACACGCACCTATATTGAGAACGGAGCAGGTAGCGCTGTGGCTGGAGGACACCAGATTTAATGGGGCCCGTCGACCACTGTTTGCTAATCCACAACTCTCACATAGAAAAGAATGGAGGGTGGCAGAGCATGCGCATTGCGCCATACTCCAATTTCGGGGACCAGTTCTCAATATAGGTGCGGGAAACAGCAGCTATAAGACAATGGGGGCATATCCAAGCGATACGCCCCTATTGTCTGAGATGAGAAAACCAATTTTAAGGCCTCTTTCACACTACTGTATTACCTTCAAGAGGGCCTTATGTCCCACACTGGCATTGATCATGCCAACAGGAGTACACACAATCATAGATTACAATGATGCTGTGCAAGTCGAGCTTCAGGTGGGACTATTGCTTAGCACGAATAGAGAATAGATCATATGAATGCGGGACAATAGCCCATTGTGAGGCACAACATGAACAACATCATGATGCCATGTACTCCTGTACGCACGATCAATATAGCCCGTTAACTAACACTATACATGTTTTAGTGCATATAGTCATGTACAAGAGTCCAAAAGGTGTGGTCCGTGATCAGAGCTGAAACCGGACATAATTGTGAAGGAGATACGGTCACAGTGTAAGCAGTGTGTAGGTGATACGGTCACAGTGTAAGCGTTGTGTAGGAGATACGGTCACGGTGTAAGCAGTGTGTAGGAGATACGGTCACGGTGTAAGCAGTGTGTAGGAGATACGGTCACGGTGTAAGCAGTGTGTAGGAGATACGGTCACGGTGTAAGCAGTGTGTAGGAGATACGGTCAAGGTGTAAGCAGTGTGTAGGAGATACGGTCACGGTATAAGCAGTGTGTAGCAGATACGGTCACAGTGTAAGCAGTGTGTAGGAGATACGGTCACGGTGTAAGCAGTGTGTAGGAGATACGGTCACAGTGTAAGCAGTGTGTAGGAGATACGGTCACAGTGTAAGCAGTGTGTAGGAGATACGGTCACAGTGTAAGCAGTGTGTAGGAGATACGGTCAAGGTGTAAGCAGTGTGCAGGAGATACGGTCACGGTGTAAGCGGTGTGTAGGAGATACGGTCACGGTGTAAGCAGTGTGTAGGAGATACGGTCACAGTGTAAGCAGTGTGTAGGAGATACGGTCACGGTGTAAGCAGTGTGTAGGAGATACAGTCACAGTGTAAGCAGTGTGTAGGAGATACGGTCACGGTGTAAGCAGTGTGTAGGAGACTCAGAGGCGGAGATTGCTGAGCTCAGTCTGGTGCTAGCAGCTGCAGTGCTCAGACGTGCCTGTGTGAAGCTCCTGCATCCCAGCTTGTGCTCCAGGGTGATTCACCAGCTTTTCCCCTGTAGAGCCACCTGTCTTCCAGGGAGTTTTTCCAGCTACTCCCAGTCCAGACCCTGCCTCTCCCTAGGGAGTTGGTGGGGTCTTGGACCATGGTGTCCAAGACGAGGACCCCTGCTCTCCGGTCAGGGTCGGGGGGGAGCAGGGGGTCCAGGCAACCGGCCCTGAGCGGAAGTGGGGTCAAGAAACCTGGTGATAACAGCCAGGTCCCCCATGAAGACGCAAGAAGGAAAGGTGAAGTCCCTACGGAGGCTATGGAGGTGTCGTCCCAGGTAGGTTGGGGGTCCCGGTGGGAGGGAGAGTCCACCGCCACCTACAGCTCCCGGGTAGCAGCCCACCTACAAAAGTATAAGGAGCTGGGGCGACACCTCAAAGCTCTGAGAAATGAGCTCAAGCTTGAAAGGATAAAAGCAAATAATACCTCCAGCAGGAAGAGACTCCCTATTGCGGAGAGGATCAGGGACCTAAAGGCAGTGATTGAAGCTGCCGTGGTGGAAAAGCAGAAGCTGCTTAATGAAAGCGGTCCTTTCAGAGAAAAGCTGGAAAATGAGGACCGCTTCATGGAAATGGAGAGGAAAGGGGAGCAGTGTGGTGAGGGCAGTGATAGCGAGGCAGACATCCCAAAACCCAGTGAAGTAACTGGGTCCAGGGTGAAAGCCCAGCCTGAGCCTGCCCCTGCACCCCCTGATTTCCGGGAGCCGCTGCAGAGCCTGGAGTGCAGAAGTGGGATCCCAGCTGAGCAAGTTGGATTGCCACCATCTGACGACAGCGCCTCCTATGCGAGCGACTTCAGCGAGGAAGAGAGCGGGAACGGTGGGGGTCTTATGGAACAGATCCGACTGCTAGAATCCCCCATAGAATTCAAGGATTTTGCCTTTGGCGATGAACTACTGAAAGACAGAGAAGGGAAGGGAAAAAACAAAAAGAGCAAAAAGAACAAAGAACAAAAATTTGAAATAAGCTATGTATATGTTCCTGTGGCTCCCTCTGTGCGGGCTGAAAAGTCCGTGCAGGGTGAGCCGCAGGTGTGCCCTCTGGGTCCCGCTGTCATGGCGGGGTCAGGTGCTGGAAAGACGGCGCAGGACGCCGGTCTTGCCGGCAATAGAGGAGGCGGGGCTAGCTGCGGTGCTGGCCAGTTGGGAGCCCCCGGCGCTGTGGGCTGCTCTCATGTGGGAGGGGGGAGTGGCTTGGCGCTGGGGTCCGCTCCCATGGAAAAAGTGTCCCCGTCCGCTGCCTCGGTGAGCGTTTGTGGCGTGGAGCTGAGGCGGTACGGCGGCGACGCTGCTCCTCCCACACATGGGCGGAGCCTAAAGGTCCTGGAGATGGGGACGAGAGACGGTGCGGTGAGCGCGGCTGGGGGCGTGCCTGGGGATGCTCCCGGCGATGCTCCCTTGTCTGGGGGCGGAGCTGGGGGTTTGTCCGGGGACGCGCCCAAGCAGCAGCGCACAGTGGCGGCGGGAGTGGCGGCAGCAGGAGAAGCGGGGACTGGTGTGGCTGGGAGCAGTGGTTCTACAGCGCACCAGTTCCCCATTAAAATTAAAATAAAAAAGGTGAAGAATGTTAAGAGGGCCAAAAAGGCTAAGAGGTTAAAAGCGGGGTTTGTATCCCCCAGTGCAGTGGCCGACTACATAAAGACCGGGTTTATTGCTGGGGCCTCTGCCTCCTCCTCCGGCGCTGAATCAAGCGCTGGAAAGGGGGAGGTAGTGGTAACCGGCGCCCAAGTATTGAGGGAGGCCGGCAGCGATAACCTAGATATGAATACGAATGCTGTAATGAATGTCTCTGCTGGCCCAGCGGTTTGTTCGCGGGAGGCGGCTCCTGGAAAAGGGGTTGCTCCTAGCGGACAAACATGTGATGGGTCTCTGGCCACTGGGGCTGGGGGGGCTATGGAGGTGGGGGTCGGTGGGACACCGGTGGCTGGAGTAGCTGCTGGTGCGCCTGTTAGACCGGCCGGTGCCTCCGTGGCCTCTCGGGCTTCTGGGGTCAGTGGCCAAAAGAGTGTGCGGGAGTGTGTTGGGGCTGCGGGCCCGGTCTCTGGTGGTGGGGTGGATGCGGGGGGGCGATCGGCCGCTGAGAAAGCGGCTGCGGGCCCCCGTGCGGCCCCTCCGGGGGGACGGGGTGCAGTGTCTGCGTTAGGCATGGTGGGGGAGGGGGGGGCCGGCTCGGCTGCCCCTCCCGCGTCCGTGGCGCCTGGCAGAAGTTATGCCAGTGTGGCTGCGGCCGTGGGGGGGGAGGGGCTGTCCTCGTTGGCTTCCTCGCTCTCACAGTCCGGTGATGGTGACTTGCAGCGGCGACTGCTGGAGGCCCTCAAAAAGGGGGAGAGCTCCATCACTGTAGAGGGAAAGAAGGTTGATCTGTCGTTCTGGTTCAACAGACATGGCGTGAGGGCTTTCCGAGAGCAGAATGGGGGCGAGACCGCCTGGTCGTCACCTACAACCGGCCCTGGGGTCAGACGGAATGTGGTCTGTCTCAAGTGGAGTAGCGATGAAGCTTGCCCTACAAGAAAGAGGGTGGCGGAGCTCCTGCTTGGGATGGGTTTCAAGGCGACCGACATCTTTGCCTTGATCCATCCGTACGGCTCCAAGGAGTTCGACGTCAGCTTTGTCCGGCCGGAGGGGCTGGAGCTCTTCTGGTCCGGGTATGAGCTGGCGAAGAACACGCCGGACTGGCGCGGTTTCCTTGCGAAAGCAATAACCCGTCAGAGTGAGGTCAAGAGAGTGACCGTTTTGACCCGTAACGAGTCGCTCTCTTGTGTTGACATCATGACCTGGCTGGGCAGGTATGGAGAGATCCAGGGGGTTCCATCCAAGAACCTGGATGAGTTTGGCATTTGGTCGGGCGCCTGGACGTTTAACATCAAACTCAAGCGTCTGGGGAGTACGGTTTCCCACATTCCATCATCTGCCTTTATCGGCCGTGACAGGATTTTGGTTTTCTACAGGGGGCAGCCTAAGCTCTGTCACAAGTGCGGCAGCCCCTCACACTTCAGCGCCAGCTGCCAAGTGCAGAAGTGCGCGCTGTGTGGGGGGACCGGTCATCTAGCCGCATCTTGTGGGGAGATTAGATGCAACCTGTGCGGTGAACTCGGTCACCCTTTCAGTCGTTGTCCTCTCTCTGAGGTCAATGCGGCCCGAGCTCACGCAGGAGCGGGCCGGGAGGTCCCTTCGGCTGAGGCGGGTGCTGGCGGAGACGGCAGAGTTCAGGGGTCGGTGAAGAACAAAGATGGTCCGTCCCGGCAGAGGCGGAGGGAGAGGCGCCAGGCGGAGAGGGAGCGGGAGGAACCCCGTCCTGGGGTGATGCCTGCCCCTTCCCAAGCGGCTGCCCCTCCTGCATCGGAGACCCTAGGGGACAGGGAGCTGAATGAGGAGAACGAAAGACTGGAGCGTGCCGAGGGGACTCTGTCCTCGCACTATGAAAGCGCCGCAGAGGATAGCGGGACGGAGTCCAAAATAATTAGACGGAAACGCCGTACTAAGAAAAGACCCGGCTCGACCAAAGTAGCCAGGGAGGGCCTAACCGACTCCCCTCTGGAGCTCTCCAACCGGTTTCTCACCATGGATGAGACCTCCGCCTCCTCTTCTTCTGGGGAGGAGGTTGAAGGTGGGAGACCGGGGGCGAAGGAGGGAAGGCCTTCGGGAGGCCCCGCGCCCCCCTCTGGTGGGGATGTAAGGTCCTCAGGAGGGGTGGCAAAACCGGGCCCTGAGACCGAGGAAGCCGGGGGTGGTGCGCGGGGGGAGGCGGTGGTGACAAATGAGATGGACACCACCGTCTCCCTCAAGAGGGGTCGTGCCGCCTTAGAAGACAGCCCCGGGAGAGGGAGGGTTGGGAAGAAGGCCGTCTAACTCGATCACTCTGTATGGCGGCACCCGCTCTGCTGACGCTGGCGACCATTAATGTCGCCAGCATTAAGTCGGATGCGGCTCGTTTCGCGGCCTTTGATTTTCTCAGCCGAATTGGGGCTGACGTTTTGTTTTTGCAAGAGACCAGGCTGCCAGATTTGGCGGCGATTCACGAAGCCAGGAGGGAGTGGAGATCAGGGCCCTCCTACTGGTCTCTTGCGGCCGAGCCGTATAGCGGAGTGGCGGTCCTTTTTACCGCACCGGTAGAAAGCCGACGAGTGATCGAGTTGGAAATGGGGAGGTGTTTGATCCTGGATGTCCTCATGAAGGGACAAGAACTGCGCCTAATTAACATCTATGGGCCCCAGACCAAACGGGACAGGAAAAGTCTCTTTATGAGGATCAAGCCTTTTCTTTTTACGAGTCGGCAAGTGGTCTTTGGAGGGGATTTCAACACGATCACGAGGTCCCAGGATAGGGGAGGCGCCAGAGACCGGCTGGCTTACGATAGCATCTCTTTAAATAGCGTAGCTAGCGAGGCTCGCCTGGTGGATGTCCACATCAGGCATACCCCAGGCCACGGGGGTTTCACTTATTATAGAGGAAGTCAGACTAGGTCTAGAATAGACAGGTTTTATTTAAAGGAGGAGGCTATTTTTTCGCCCTTAAGGGTCGTGGAGGTAGAATTCTCCGATCACTGTCTGATTATGTTTTCTTTGAATATTTCAGAGTCCCCCCAAATGGGAAGAGGTTACTGGAAGCTGAATTCGGGAGTCCTGGAGGAAGCGGAGGTGAGACAATCCTTTGAGGACTTCCTTCAGAGTCAGGTAACTTTGCTGGATCTCTGTGATACTAAGTCAGAGTGGTGGGAGATATTCAAAGATCGGGCGGCAAAGTTCTTCCGCCAGCTCTCGAGCCTCAGGTCCCTGGACAGGTACCGCCTGTATCAGGGTCTGAGGAGGAAACTCGAGCGTCTGGTCTCGACTGGAGGTAGCCGCGAGGATATCTCCAGGGTGAAATCTTTGCTCAGGGGGTGCCAGTACGATAGGCACACGTCTTTGGTTTTTGAGAGGGACTTCGGGAAGTACCGCTCGCCCGACCCTTACAGAAACTGCAAGATGTCAGTGAGTAGTAAGTTGGTGACGGGACTGGTCGATAGTACGGGATCTCTGAACCGGTCCAGATCGGGGATCCTGGAAGTCGTCAGATCCTTCTACTCGCGCCTCTTGGGAAAGAAGGATCTGGATCGGGACAAGATGTCGGCTTTCCTGGCTGACATCGCCCCTGAGTCGGGAGCTCACCTCTCTTTTGACGTTTTGGTGGAAGAGATCAGGAAGGAGGAAGTAATCCTGGCGGTGGAAGGGTTAGCTCTGAAGAAGTCGCCGGGCCCGGATGGCTTAACATCCGAGTTTTATAAGGCCTTTAAGGACTCTTTATGTCCCCTCTTGACTGAGGTATTCAATGAGTGTCTATCCTCGGGCACTCTGCCGAAGTCAATGAGGAGGTCAGCCCTGATCCTTCTGTCAAAGGGTAAAGATCCGAGCCGTATCGAGAACTGGCGTCCCATAGCGCTTCTCGATACGGACAGAAAGATTCTGGCCAAGATACTGTTCAATCGGTTGGTGAAATTTGCACCCCAGCTCCTTTCGGTGGCCCAGCATTGCTCGGTTCCAGGCCGCAGTACTCTCAGTGCTGTGCTCGGTGTCCGAGAGGCAGTGGAGCGGAGTAGAGCGGGTCACTGGAAGGGGTACATGCTGTCCTTAGATCAGGCAAAGGCGTTTGATCGGGTGAACCACGAGTACCTCTGGTCGGTCCTTCTGAAGTACGGCCTGCCGGGGGGGTTTGTTGATTGGTTAAAGATCTTGTACGCGGGGGCGGAGAGTTTCCCGCTTGTGAACGGTTGGTCTGGCTGCTCTTTCGAGGTTGGGTCTGGCGTTCGTCAGGGTTGTCCTTTGAGCCCGCTTTTATACGTGTTCGCGATCGATCCCTTTCTTAAGAGGATCGATCGTGGTCCGTTGGCGGGAGTCGGGATGGATCCGGCAGCGCCGGAAGCCGCTCTGAGGGCAGTAGCGTACGCCGACGACGTCACCGTTTTCGTGTCCTCGAGAGGGGAGGCGGAGTACGTGATGTCTGAGGTGGACAGCTACTCGGAGGCATCCGGGTCCATGATCAATCGGGATAAGTGCGAGAGTCTCTGGCTGGGAGGGGGTGATCCAGTGTTCGATCTCCCGGACACCCTTCCGGGGGCCCAGTCGTCAGCAAAAGTTCTAGGCATCCATTTCGGCCACGGGGATTATCCCACCCAAAATTGGGACGACAGGCTCAAGATCGCCGCTCAGAAGGTCGGCCAGTGGAAGGGTTGGTCTTTGACCCTCAGGGAAAGGGTGAATCTGATCAAGACTTACCTTCTCCCTTTGCTTATCTATTTGGGTAGCGTGTGTATCTTGCCAGAGCCTCTCTGGACTCGGGTTTATAGCCTGTTCTTCCAGCTTTTATGGGGGAATAGGCTGAACCTGATCAAGAGAGAGGTGACTTATCGCACGAGGAGACTAGGGGGGTTATCTATGGTCAACCCCGTGGTGTTTCTCGTGAACACCTTTGTTAAGATCAATTTGGCAAACCTCTGGATGGAGAGGGCTCCTCCGTGGATAGTCTCCTGCAGGGGGTGGTTTCGGCCTTTCTTCCAGGAATGGGAGACAGGAGGGCGAGTGAAGGACTTGCGTACGCCTCACGGATATCTTCCGGCTTATGTCACCCCGATTCTGAAGGTGATCCGCCGGTGGGGTTTGGAGGTGAGGGAAATCAGGACTCTGTCAAGGAGATCCCTTGACGAGAGGGTCTTGTTGTCCCACTTTCAGAAGCCCCTGGCCCTCAAGGATTGCCCAAGCCGGGATCTAGACAAGGGGTTACAGTTGCTAAATTCTGCAAGGATCCCCTTGAAGTTTTGGGACTTGGCTTGGCGCTGCTTTCACGGGAGGCTGTATGTAAGGGACAACCTGAAGTACAGGAACTCTGAGGAAAGGGGTTGTCCCCGGGAGGAGTGCGGCTCCATACTGGAAAGTATGGAGCACTTCCTGCTTCATTGTCCTTTTAATACAGAGGTGTATGAACGGGTGGGAGCTTCCATTGGCTGGCCCAGGCTAGCCAGCCTCTCCTATGCGGAGTGGGCCTACGGAGTGTTCAGAGACCTGGGAAGGAGGGACCCGTGCACAAGTTTTTTAGTTAGCATAGTGGTTAGGTTCTACACGTGGAACGCACGGTGTTTAGTTTCTACGCAGCAGAAAGTCCTCCCGGTGGACGAGGTTTGTAGGAACATCTTGGGTGGCCTGGTGAAGGTGCGTTCTCTTGAGTATGAGAGACTGGGTACCAGTAGGGCCTCTCTCCTCTGGAGAGGCTTTGCTTTTGATGTACCGTAAGTCTAGTCGTACTGTTCCTGGTGGTGGGCTGACGCTTCCACACTAGATTTTTGTTTTGTAGTAAGTTGAGGTTTTTGAAAAAGGCTTGCAAAGACCGAACTTGGGCCTTCGGGAGTTTATGTAGTTATGTGAGTTATGTTTGCTAGAGGAGGGAAAGTTGGGATTAGTTAGGTTGGGTGGGTGAGGAAGGGGGGGATAGATTTTATGTGTCCTTTTGTGTTTTGAGTGGGGAGGCCTGCATCTAGCCCTGGACTATGCGGACATGGGAGGACATGGGGCGAGGGGCTAGATGTGGGTGGTGAAGGAAGGGCTGGCCTTGGACTATGCGGACATGATAGAGACATGAGGCGAAGGTCAGCCCTGGGTGTCGGGTGATGGGTAAAAGGATAGTGTGAGTAGGGATAGAATAGGTTAGGTTGGTGATTTTTCTATAAACAGGTGACGGGAGAAAAAAGAAAAAAAAAAAAAAGAAAAAAAGGAAAAAAAGAGTATATAAATAATTATGTATATATTTGGCAAAGTCGCCTTGTTGTTTTTTTGGGCAAAGGTCGCCTTTATTTATTTAGTTACTTTATTGATTTATTTATGTTTATGTTTGATATTTTCTGTTCATTATATACTTTTCTGTTTATGACGATTAGTCCTATTTTTGTTTGGGTTTTACAGCCGGGCGGCCAGGTAAGTTTTATAGTTATAAGGTTAGTTGTTAAGTTTGATATGTTGTTGGGGCATGAATGTGAGTGTGAGTGTGGATGTATGTGGCTGGGCCAGTAATAACATTGTTTTATGAGAATTGTTTTATTTGAAATTGTTTGTTTTATTTTGTAAAGTTTTGTACTTTTATAATAAAAAGAGTAGCAGTGTGTAGGAGATACGGTCACAGTGTAAGCAGTGTGTAGGAGATACGGTCACGGTGTAAGCAGTGTGTAGGAGATACAGTCACAGTGTAAGCAGTGTGTAGGAGATACGGTCACGGTGTAAGCAGTGTGTAGGAGACTCAGAGGCGGAGATTGCTGAGCTCAGTCTGGTGCTAGCAGCTGCAGTGCTCAGACGTGCCTGTGTGAAGCTCCTGCATCCCAGCTTGTGCTCCAGGGTGATTCACCAGCTTTTCCCCTGTAGAGCCACCTGTCTTCCAGGGAGTTTTTCCAGCTACTCCCAGTCCAGACCCTGCCTCTCCCTAGGGAGTTGGTGGGGTCTTGGACCATGGTGTCCAAGACGAGGACCCCTGCTCTCCGGTCAGGGTCGGGGGGGAGCAGGGGGTCCAGGCAACCGGCCCTGAGCGGAAGTGGGGTCAAGAAACCTGACAGCCAGGTCCCCCATGAAGACGCAAGAAGGAAAGGTGAAGTCCCTGCGGAGGCTATGGAGGTGTCGTCCCAGGTAGGTTGGGGGTCCCGGTGGGAGGGAGATTCCACCGCCACCTACAGCTCCCGGGTAGCAGCCAACCTACAAAAGTATAAGGAGCTGGGGCGACACCTCAAAGCTCTGAGAAATGAGCTCAAGCTTGAGAGGATAAAAGCAAATAATACCTCCAGCAGGAAGAGACACCCTATTGCGGAGAGGATCAGGGACCTAAAGGCAGTGATTGAAGCTGCCGTGGTGGAAAAACAGAAGCTGCTTAATGAAAGCGGTCCTTTCAGGGAAAAGCTGGAAAATGAGGACCGCTTCATGGAAATGGAGAGGAAAGGGGAGCAGTGTGGTGAGGGCAGTGATAGCGAGGCAGACATCCCAAAACCCAGTGAGGTAACTGGGTCCAGGGTGACAGCCCAGCCTGAGCCTGCCCCTGCACCCCCTGATTTCCGGGAGCCGCTGCAGAGCCTGGAGTGCAGAAGTGGGATCCCAGCTGAGCAAGTTGGATTGCCACCATCTGACGACAGCGCCTCCTATGCGAGCGACTTCAGCGAGGAAGAGAGCGGGAGCGGTGGGGGTCTTATGGAACAGATCCGGCTGCTGGAATCCCCTATGGAGTTTAAGGATTTTGCCTTTGGCGATGAATTATTGCAAGACAGAGAAGGGAAGAAAAAAAACAAAAAAAGCAAAAAGAGCAAAGAACAAAAATTTGAAGTTCGCTATGTATATGTTCCTGTGGCTCCCTCTGTGCGGGCTGAAAAGTCCGTGCAGGGTGAGCCGCAGGTGTGTCCTCTGGGTCCCGCTGTCATGGCGGGGTCAGGTCCTAGAAAGACGGCGCAGGACGCCGGTCTTGCCGGCAATAGAGGAGGCGGGGCTAGCTGCGGTGCTGGCCAGTTGGGAGCCCCCGGCGCTGTGGGCTGCTCTCCTGTGGGAGGGGGGAGTGGCTTGGCGCTGGGGTCCGCTCCCATGGAAAAAGTGTCCCCGTCCGCTGCCTCGGTGAGCGTTTGTGGCGTGGAGCTGAGGCGGTACGGCGGCGACGCTGCTCCTCCCACACATGGGCGGAGCCTAAGGGTCCTGGAGATGGGGACGAGAGACGGTGCGGTGAGCGCGGCTGGGGGCGGGCCTGGGGATGCTCCCGGCGATGCTCCCTTGTCTGGGGGCGGAGCTGGGGGTGTGTCCGGGGACGCGCCCAAGCAGCAGCGCACAGTGGCGGCGGGAGTGGCGGCAGCAGGAGAAGCGGGGACTGGTGTGGCTGGGAGCAGTGGTTCTACAGCGCACCAGTTCCCCATTAAAATTAAAATAAAAAAGGTGAAGAATGTTAAGAGGGCCAAAAAGGCTAAGAGGTTAAAAGCGGGGTTTGTATCCCCCAGTGCAGTGGCCGACTACATAAAGACCGGGTTTATTGCTGGGGCCTCTGCCTCCTCCTCCGGCGCTGAATCAAGCGCTGGAAAGGGGGAGGTAATGGTAACCGGCGCCCAAGTATTGAGGGAGGCCGGCAGCGATAACATAGATGTGAATACGAATACTGTAATGAATGTCTCTGCTGGCTCAGCGGTTTGTTCGCAGGGGGCGGCTCCTGGAAAAGGGGTTGCTCCTGGCGGACAAACGTGTGATGGGTCTCTGGCCGCTGGGGCTGGGGGGGCTATGGAGGTGGGGGTCGGTGGGACACCGGTGGCTGGAGTAGCTGCTGGTGCGCCTGTTAGACCGGCCGGTGCCTCCGTGGCCTCTCGGGCTTCTGGGGTCAGTGGCCAAAAGAGTGTGGGAGAGTGTGTTAGGGCTACGGGCCCGGTCTCTGGTGGTGGGGTGAATGCGGGGGGGCGATCGGCCGCTGAGAAAGCGGCTGCGGGCCCCCGTGCGGCCCCTCCGGGGGGACGGGGTGCGGTATCTGCGTTAGGCATGGTGGGGGAGGGGGGGGCCGGCTCGGCTGCCCCTCCCGCGTCCGTGGCGCCTGGCAGAAGTTATGCCAGTGTGGCTGCGGCCGTGGGGGGGGAGGGGCTGTCCTCGTTGGCTTCCTCGCTCTCACAGTCCGGTGATGGTGACTTGCAGCGGCGACTGCTGGAGGCCCTCAAAAAGGGGGAGAGCTCCATCACTGTAGAGGGAAAGAAGGTTGATCTGTCGTTCTGGTTCAACAGACATGGCGTGAGGGCTTTCCGAGAGCAGAACGGGGGCGAGACCGCCTGGTCGTCACCTACAACCGGCCCTGGGGTCAGACGGAATGTGGTCTGTCTCAAGTGGAGTAGCGATGAAGCTTGCCCTACAAGAAAGAGGGTGGCGGAGCTCCTGCTTGGGATGGGTTTCAAGGCGACCGACATCTTTGCCTTGATCCATCCGTACGGCTCCAAGGAGTTCGACGTCAGCTTTGTCCGGCCGGAGGGGCTGGAGCTCTTCTGGTCCGGGTATGAGCTGGCGAAGAACACGCCGGACTGGCGCGGTTTCCTTGCGAAAGCAATAACCCGTCAGAGTGAGGTCAAGAGAGTGACCGTTTTGACCCGTAACGAGTCGCTCTCTTGTGTTGACATCATGACCTGGCTGGGCAGGTATGGAGAGATCCAGGGGGTTCCATCCAAGAACCTGGACGAGTTTGGCATTTGGTCGGGCGCCTGGACGTTTAACATCAAACTGAAGCGTCTGGGGAGTACGGTTTCCCACATTCCATCATCTGCCTTTATCGGCCGTGACAGGATTTTGGTTTTCTACAGGGGGCAGCCTAAGCTCTGTCACAAGTGCGGCAGCCCCTCACACTTCAGCGCCAGCTGCCAAGTGCAGAAGTGCGCGCTGTGTGGGGGGACCGGTCATCTAGCCGCATCTTGTGGGGAGATTAGATGCAACCTGTGCGGTGAACTCGGTCACCCTTTCAGTCGTTGTCCTCTCTCTGAGGTCAATGCGGCCCGAGCTCACGCAGGAGCGGGCCGGGAGGTCCCTTCGGCTGAGGCGGGTGCTGGCGGAGACGGCAGAGTTCAGGGGTCGGTGAAGAACAAAGATGGTCCGTCCCGGCAGAGGCGGAGGGAGAGGCGCCAGGCGGAGAGGGAGCGGGAGGAACCCCGTCCTGGGGTGATGCCTGCCCCTTCCCAAGCGGCTGCCCCTCCTGCATCGGAGACCCTAGGGGACAGGGAGCTGAATGAGGAGAACGAAAGACTGGAGCGTGCCGAGGGGACTCTGTCCTCGCACTATGAAAGCGCCGCAGAGGATAGCGGGACGGAGTCCAAAATAATTAGACGGAAACGCCGTACTAAGAAAAGACCCGGCTCGACCAAAGTAGCCAGGGAGGGCCTAACCGACTCCCCTCTGGAGCTCTCCAACCGGTTTCTCACCTTGGATGAGACCTCCGCCTCCTCTTCTTCTGGGGAGGAGGTCGAAGGTGGGAGACCGGGGGCGAAGGAGGGAGGGCCTTCGGGAGGCCCCGCGCCCCCCTCTGGTGGGGATGTAAGGTCCTCAGGAGGGGTGGCAAAACCGGGCCCTGAGACCGAGGAAGCCGGGGGTGCTGCGCGGGGGGAGGCGGTGGTGACAAATGAGATGGACACCACCGTCTCCCTCAAGAGGGGTCGTGCCGCCTTAGAAGACAGCCCCGGGAGAGGGAGGGTTGGGAAGAAGGCCGTCTAACTCGATCACTCTGTATGGCGGCACCCGCTCTGCTGACGCTGGCGACCATTAATGTCGCCAGCATTAAGTCGGATGCGGCTCGTTTCGCGGCCTTTGATTTTCTCAGCCGAATTGGGGCTGACGTTTTGTTTTTGCAAGAGACCAGGCTGCCAGATTTGGCGGCGATTCACGAAGCCAGGAGGGAGTGGAGATCAGGGCCCTCCTACTGGTCTCTTGCGGCCGAGCCGTATAGCGGAGTGGCGGTCCTTTTTACCGCACCGGTAGAAAGCCGACGAGTGATCGAGTTGGAAATGGGGAGGTGTTTGATCCTGGATGTCCTCATGAAGGGACAAGAACTGCGCCTAATTAACATCTATGGGCCCCAGACCAAACGGGACAGGAAAAGTCTCTTTATGAGGATCAAGCCTTTTCTTTTTACGAGTCGGCAAGTGGTCTTTGGAGGGGATTTCAACACGATCACGAGGTCCCAGGATAGGGGAGGCGCCAGAGACCGGCTGGCTTACGATAGCATCTCTTTAAATAGCGTAGCTAGCGAGGCTCGCCTGGTGGATGTCCACATCAGGCATACCTCAGGCCACGGGGGTTTCACTTATTATAGAGGAAGTCAGACTAGGTCTAGAATAGACAGGTTTTATTTAAAGGAGGAGGCTATTTTCTCGCCCTTAAGGGTCGTAGAGGTAGAATTCTCCGATCACTGTCTGATTATGTTTTCTTTGAATATTTCAGAGTCCCCCCAAATGGGAAGAGGTTACTGGAAGCTGAATTCGGGAGTCCTGGAGGAAGCGGAGGTGAGACAATCCTTTGAGGACTTCCTTCAGAGTCAGGTAACTTTGCTGGATCTCTGTGATACTAAGTCAGAGTGGTGGGAGATATTCAAAGATCGGGCGGCAAAGTTCTTCCGCCAGCTCTCGAGCCTCAGGTCCCTGGACAGGTACCGCCTGTATCAGGGTCTGAGGAGGAAACTCGAGCGTCTGGTCTCGACTGGAGGTAGCCGCGAGGATATCTCCAGGGTGAAATCTTTGCTCAGGGGGTGCCAGTACGATAGGCACACGTCTTTGGTTTTTGAGAGGGACTTCGGGAAGTACCGCTCGCCCGACCCTTACAGAAACTGCAAGATGTCAGTGAGTAGTAAGTTGGTGACAGGACTGGTCGATAGTACGGGATCTCTGAACCGGTCCAGATCGGGGATCCTGGAAGTCGTCAGATCCTTCTACTCGCGCCTCTTGGGAAAGAAGGATCTGGATCGGGACAAGATGTCGGCTTTCCTGGCTGACATCGCCCCTGAGTCGGGAGCTCACCTCTCTTTTGACGTTTTGGTGGAAGAGATCAGGAAGGAGGAAGTAATCCTGGCGGTGGAAGGGTTAGCTCTGAAGAAGTCGCCAGGCCCGGATGGCTTAACATCCGAGTTTTATAAGGCCTTTAAGGACTCTTTATGTCCCCTCTTGACTGAGGTATTCAATGAGTGTCTATCCTCGGGCACTCTGCCGAAGTCAATGAGGAGGTCAGCCCTGATCCTTCTGTCAAAGGGTAAAGATCCGAGCCGTATCGAGAACTGGCGTCCCATAGCGCTTCTCAATACGGACAGAAAGATTCTGGCCAAGATACTGTTCAATCGGTTGGTGAAATTTGCACCCCAGCTCCTTTCGGTGGCCCAGCATTGCTCGGTTCCAGGCCGCAGTACTCTTAGTGCTGTGCTCGGTGTCCGAGAGGCAGTGGAGCGGAGTAGAGCGGGTCACTGGAAGGGGTACATGCTGTCCTTAGATCAGGCAAAGGCGTTTGATCGGGTGAACCACGAGTACCTCTGGTCGGTCCTTCTGAAGTACGGCCTGCCGGGGGGGTTTGTTGATTGGTTAAAGATCTTGTACGCGGGGGCGGAGAGTTTCCCGCTTGTGAACGGTTGGTCTGGCTGCTCTTTCGAGGTTGGGTCTGGCGTTCGTCAGGGTTGTCCTTTGAGCCCGCTTTTATACGTGTTCGCGATCGATCCCTTTCTTAAGAGGATCGATCGTGGTCCGTTGGCGGGAGTCGGGATGGATCCGGCAGCGCCGGAAGCCGCTCTGAGGGCAGTAGCGTACGCCGACGACGTCACCGTTTTCGTGTCCTCGAGAGGGGAGGCGGAGTACGTGATGTCTGAGGTGGACAGCTACTCGGAGGCATCCGGGTCCATGATCAATCGGGATAAGTGCGAGAGTCTCTGGCTGGGAGGGGGTGATCCAGTTTTCGATCTCCCGGACACCCTTCCGGGGCCCCAGTCGTCGGCAAAAGTTCTAGGCATCCATTTCGGCCACGGGGATTATCCCACCCAAAATTGGGACGACAGGCTCAAGATCGCCGCTCAGAAGGTCGGCCAGTGGAAGGGTTGGTCTTTGACCCTCAGGGAAAGGGTGAATCTGATCAAGACTTACCTTCTCCCTTTGCTTATCTATTTGGGTAGCGTGTGTATCTTGCCAGAGCCTCTCTGGACTCGGGTTTATAGCCTGTTCTTCCAGCTTTTATGGGGGAATAGGCTGAACCTGATCAAGAGAGAGGTGACTTATCGCACGAGGAGACTAGGGGGGTTATCTATGGTCAACCCCGTGGTGTTTCTCGTTAACACCTTTGTTAAGATCAATTTGGCAAACCTCTGGATGGAGAGGGCTCCTCCGTGGATAGTCTCCTGCAGGGGGTGGTTTCGGCCTTTCTTCCAGGAATGGGAGACAGGAGGGCGAGTGAAGGACTTGCGTACGCCTCACGGATATCTTCCGGCTTATGTCACCCCGATTCTGAAGGTGATCCGCCGGTGGGGTTTGGAGGTGAGGGAAATCAGGACTCTGTCAAGGAGATCCCTTGACGAGAGGGTCTTGTTGTCCCACTTTCAGAAGCCCCTGGCCCTCAAGGATTGCCCAAGCCGGGATCTAGACAAGGGGTTACAGTTGCTAAATTCTGCAAGGATCCCCTTGAAGTTTTGGGACTTGGCTTGGCGCTGCTTTCACGGGAGGCTGTATGTAAGGGACAACCTGAAGTACAGGAACTCTGAGGAAAGGGGTTGTCCCCGGGAGGAGTGCGGCTCCATACTGGAAAGTATGGAGCACTTCCTGCTTCATTGTCCTTTTAATACAGAGGTGTATGAACGGGTGGGAGCTTCCATTGGCTGGCCCAGGCTAGCCAGCCTCTCCTATGCGGAGTGGGCCTACGGAGTGTTCAGAGACCTGGGAAGGAGGGACCCGTGCACAAGTTTTTTAGTTAGCATAGTGGTTAGGTTCTACACGTGGAACGCACGGTGTTTAGTTTCTACGCAGCAGAAAGTCCTCCCGGTGGACGAGGTTTGTAGGAACATCTTGGGTGGCCTGGTGAAGGTGCGTTCTCTTGAGTATGAGAGACTGGGTACCAGTAGGGCCTCTCTCCTCTGGAGAGGCTTTGCTTTTGATGTACCGTAAGTCTAGTCGTACTGTTCCTGGTGGTGGGCTGACGCTTCCACACTAGATTTTTGTTTTGTAGTAAGTTGAGGTTTTTGAAAAAGGCTTGCAAAGACCGAACTTGGGCCTTCGGGAGTTTATGTAGTTATGTGAGTTATGTTTGCTAGAGGAGGGAAAGTTGGGATTAGTTAGGTTGGGTGGGTGAGGAAGGGGGGGATAATTTTTATGTGTCCTTTTGTGTTTTGAGTGGGGAGGCCTGCATCTAGCCCTGGACTATGCGGACATGGGAGGACATGGGGCGAGGGGCTAGATGTGGGTGGTGAAGGAAGGGCTGGCCTTGGACTATGCGGACATGATAGAGACATGAGGCGAAGGTCAGCCCTGGGTGTCGGGTGATGGGTAAAAGGATAGTGTGAGTAGGGATAGAATAGGTTAGGCTGGTGATTTTTCTATAAACAGGTGACGGGAGAAAAAGAAAAAAAAAAAAAAGAAAAATATATAAATAATTATGTACATATTTGGCAAAGTCGCCTTGTTGTTGTTTTTTTTGGCAAAGGTCGCCTTTATTTAGTTACTTTATTAATTTATTTATGTTTATGTTTGTTATTTTCTGTTCATTATATACTTTTCTGTTTATGACGATTAGTCCTATTTCTGTTTGGGTTTTACAGCCGGGCGGCCAGGTAAGTTTTATAGTTATAAGGTTAGTTGTTAAGTTTGATATGTTGTTGGGGCATGAATGTGAGTGTGAGTGTGGATGTATGTGGCTGGGCCAGTAATAACATTGTTTTATGAGTATTGTTTTATTTGAAATTGTTTGTTTTATTTTGTAAAGTTTTGTACTTTTATAATAAAAAGAGTAGCAGTGTGTAGGAGATACGGTCACGGTGTAAGCAGTGTGTAGGAGATACGGTCACGGTGTAAGCAGTGTGTAGGAGATACGGTCACGGTGTAAGCAGTGTGTAGGAGATACGGTCACGGTGTAAGCAGTGTGTAGGAGATACGGTCACGGTGTAAGCAGTGTGTAGGAGATACGGTCACGGTGTAAGCAGTGTGTAGGAGATACGGTCGTTTAATTCTCCATTGTCACAGTATTTATAGTTACCTAATCAGTATTAATTACAGTCACTCACATTGGTTGAATTGGCACATGGATACACATGTGAGCAGTAACGCCACGTCAAGGCTTCAACCCTTGTTACTGACCAGTCACACACCATGCTTTTCATTCATACGCATTTGGTATTCCAGATGTTTTGGACTACACCTCCCATAATACTTTACCAGCATGATGGGAGATGTAATTCACAGCATGTGGACGGCCTATGGTTGCCGACCTCTGACCTCGCGGTGATCACCGTACACAATGCTGGAGCAGCTTGTCACGTGTCAGATGCCCCTTCAATGCTCCAGCCAGGGCGCAGGCCTCAAACATGGGCTTCTTCATTCCACTTCAGGTACTTCGTGTTCCATAGGAGAACATGCTGGTCAGAGTTGTGACACAAAAAAAAAAAAATTAAATGGTTAGAGTAAATGGCAGAACAGACGCAGTGCAGCAGACGGACGGTGCACATATACACAGCAGACGGAGATTACTGAATCCAGTGAGCGACGGATTTGGTGGCAGGTGTGTCCCTCTGGATGGGGGGCAGCTTCTTATCCTTCTCCAAGTGACGAGATGGCTGCAGTTTCGTAGCAAAAAACATGCCATGGCATAGGAGATATAGGGAATTTATTTTATTTTTTTTGTTAAAATAGGGTTGTACACATCTAACACACAGGCCACACGTGGTGCACAGTTCCACATCTAACACACAGCCCACAAATATAATACACTGCCCCCCCCCAAATATGCTGCACATACATCCCCGAATATACCGTACCGCATAGACAGACCCCCATATACTGTGAAGACAGCCCCCCCATATACTGTGCAGACAGCCCCCCCATATACTGTGCAGACAGCGCCCCCATATACTGTGCAGACAGCCCCCCCATATACTTTGCAGACAGCCCCCCCATATACTTTGCAGACAGCCCCCCCATATACTTTGCAGACAGCCCCCCATATACTTTGTTGACAGCCCCCCCATATACTTTGCAGACATCCCCCCCATATACTTTGCAGACAGCCCCCCCATATACTGCGCAGACAGCACCTCATATACTGCGCAGACATCCCCCCATATACTGCGCAGACAGCACCTCATATACTGCACAGACTTCCCTATATAATGCACAGACACCCCCCCATATACTGCGCAGATAGCCCCCCCATATACTGCGCAGACAGCCCCCCATATACTGTGCAGACAGCCCCCCAATATACTGTGCAGATAGCCCCCCCATATACTGCGCAGACAGCCCCCCCATATACTGCGCAGACAGCCCCCCCGTATACTGCGCAGACAGCCCCCCCATATACTGTGCAGACAGCCCCCAATATACTGCGCAGACAGCCCCCCCATATACTGCGCAGACAGCCCCCCCATATACTGCGCAGACAGCCCCCCATATACTGCGCAGATAGCCCCCCCATATACTGCGCAGACAGCCCCCCCATATACTGCGCAGACAGACCCCCTAATATACTGCGCAGACAGACCCCCCAATATACTGTGCAGACAGACCCCCCAATATACTGTGCAGACAGACCCCCATATACTGCGCAGACAGCCCCCCCATATACTGCGCAGACAGACCCCCTAATATACTGCGCAGACAGACCCCCCAATATACTGTGCAGACAGACCCCCCAATATACTGTGCAGACAGACCCCCTATATAATAGAACCTATATATAAGAGGACAATCAATCAAGAACCAATATGAGAATAGCTCCTGCAAAGGGTTAAAAGTGCTTTTGGCATGGATATTTATACTTACCCTCGGCGCTTGCGCACTGGGACGTAATTTTTCCCTACCCCCACACAGCGCAGGCCCGTATATCGGGTGGATTTTAATGAGTTAACCGCGCTTGCGCACTGAGCCGTGATTTTTCCCTACCTCGGCTCCCCGACGCATGCGCAGTGTCCCGGTGTGCTGCTAAATTCAGCCGTGAGATTTTCACTAGAGTGTCCTTTTGGGCATGCACAGATGGTGAAAAGTAAGGCACGCCTACCGACGTCATCTCTGATGCGACAGGAAGTAAGAGGGTAGGGAAATCTCACGAGGTAGGGTAGTATAACGCTACACCGGGTGGGCCCCCTCTATGTATGGTGGGGCCGTGGGGGTCTTTTTTGGCTCTACTCCTCCTTCCCTTGCATCCTCTGTCCAGGGACTCCAGGCACTGGGCCCCTCTATGTTTGGGGGTCTCCTCTGGCGCCGCTCCCCTCCTTTCCTTGCATCCTATGTCCAGGCACTGGGCCCCTCTATGTTTGGGGGTGTGGCATGGGAGGAGCCAGGTCAGGAAGAGGGAGGGGCCATGGTGGGTAGTGAGCGGGGTTAAGGGGCCCAATTCTGATTTTTGCTATGGGGCCCAGTGATTTCTATGTACGCCCCTGGACTTCAGTCTGTACATTATGACCCTTATTGTGTATGTTATGACATCAGTCTGTACATTATGACCTTATTGTGTATGTTATGACTTCAGTCTGTACATTATGACCTCATTGTGTATGTTATGACTTCAGTCTGTATATAATAACCTCAGTCTGTATACAATTACTCAGCCCGTATATAATCACTAGTGTTTAGCAAAGTTATAAAAAATTTGATTTAGCCACTTCGCCAAATTTCCCACAGAAATTTGCTTTGTGATGTCTTTGTATTGATTGGGAACGGTGATCGCGCCGCCCCCCCGGCATTGAACCCCACAATAGTACATTGCCCAGAATGGAAACCATAATCTATGTAAAGCCAAATTAAACTAGAACACTATAAGTTAAATGTGTGCCTACTTGCAATGTATAACTCCTTTCTTAACTGCCTCCAACTCCCACCATGTCCAGAATATTATTATGTGATATCAGAGGACATAACAGGGAAGAGGTATAAGAGGAGAGAATTACAACTCTCAGCGTGTGTAGGCAGTAGTGTGATATCAGAGGACATTCTATAAGATAAATGTTTGTTTTACAAACTGTGTACCTACTTGCAATGTATAACTCCTTTTTTTACTGCCTCCAATGACGTATAAGGGGAGGCATAAGGTATACAAGGAGAGAACTACAACTCCCAGCATGTCCAGAATATTATTATGTGATAGCAGAGAACATAACAGGGAAGAGGTATAAGAGGAGAGAATTACAAGCATTTCTATGACTCTCAAACCAAATCAATCACTTCTCCACTTTCTTTTGCTCCATGCAAAGATCTGCCCCCTCATGTCACATAATGTCACTACAGGTCCTTAATATTCTTGGGCGAGCATGCTCGGCCGAACACTAATTTTACTCAAACATCGCTAAATTGCGTGAAATTGTTAGAGACCCATAAGTTCTTTTAAGGACTATAGTTGTATCTGGCAGCAATATATATTTTTAGCGCAACCTGCACTAAATAGCTTGCAATTGTTTGGCCGCTGCAGACAGTGACATTATCTGCGCTACATCTCCTGTCTAACGTGTGCCCAGCCTGAAAATATCTGTGACATCCAGTGTACTTTTTCCGTAGACGGTGTCCGCTGCGGACAGTTACATTACCTGTACTTCATCTCCTGTATAACGTTTGTGTATCTGAAATATCAATGAAATTCAGTCTAATTTTTTTGCTGCTGATGGCAGCGACATTACCTGCGCTACATCTCCAGTATAACGTTAGAGCATCCCAAATATCAGTGACATTCAGTGTAATTTTTTTTCGCCACTGGTGACAGCGACATTATCTGTGCTACATTTCCAGTATAACGTTTGCGTATCCGAAATATCAGTGATATTCAGTCTAATTTTTTGGCTGATAGTGGCAGCGACATTACCTGCGACACATCTCCTGTATAACGTTTGCGGATCCTAAATATCAGTGACATTCATTCAGTGTAATTTTTTATTAGGCGGTGGTGACAGCGATATTACTTGTGCTATATCTCCTGTATAACGTTTGTGCATCCTAAATATCAGTGACATTCATTCAGTGTAATTTTTTATTAACCGGTGGTGACAGTGACATTACTTGTGCTATACCTTCTGTATAATGTTTGCGCATCCTAATATTATCTGTGACATTCAGTGTACTTTTTTCATAGATGCTGCGGACAGCGACATTATCTGTTCTACATCTCCTGTTTAACGTGTGCGCATCCTAAAAATATCTGTGACATTCTGTGTACTTTATTTGCGCATACACTTACAAAACCTGCGCTACTGCATGTGTGACATACTTGCAAGCATATAAACCATTTAATGCGCAAGGAGAGCAGTAAGGGACAGGGAAGTGGCCGTGCTGCTGATGGTGCACGCAGAGGCCGTGGCCCTGGGCGCGTTGAAACTGTGCCTGCTGCCAGAGCACAAGAAACAAACTCATCCATGATACCTACTGTAGCTTGTCCCAGTTTGCAGGGCGCCGCAGGACACCACCCTTGATGTCACACCAGCGCGACCAGGTGGTCGGTTGTATTGCAGCAGATAATGCTTCAAGTCGGTTAAGCACTACCCTGTCTTCCACAAAGTCCAGTCTCAGTAGCCAAGAGTCTGGTCAACAGAATCCTCACCCTGATCCTCCTTCCTGCCACCATGGAGTCTTTGCAAACAAGTGATCCCACACTCGGATATTCCCAGGAGTTGTTTTCATCGCTATTCCTTAATTTGGGCCTATCGCCAAGCCCGCTTGAAGAGGGACTTGAGGAGATCCTGTGCCCTGATTCCCAAACTCTTCAGCATCCACAGTCAGAAGAAGATGGCGGTGGGGAACGGCAATTAGTGTGGATGATGATGATGAGACACAGTTGCCAATAATGTAGGTTTATAGTGGCTCACCCTTCTGATTACCAGGGTAGGTGCTCTAACTATGATGTGGTTCACCCTAACCACACAAAGAATTGACAATGAAGAAATAAATAAATTATAGTGAGCACTCAATATCTGTTGTCATATATCAGGTCTAATATATTATAACTCATTTATTAAATCATAAAATTATGCATACAATAAAATGGAAAAGGATAGAAATAGACAGTATAAAAAATATGGTATCTTAGTCTATTATGAATAAACAATATATAAAAAAATATATAAAAAATCACAGTTTTGTTATACTGATAAGAGCAATTATATATCATTAAAAACAGATAATTGTTAACATATGTCCTTATGAGCGCTGCAACTTTGTTTTTATAAGCGCTGCAACTTTGTTCCTAACGTTATAGAGTCTCAATTGTGTCTTGCGTTAAATGAGGAGGGTATTTCACTGGTTTGTGCGGTATATCCGTGAGTATATATATCCAGGGGTACTCACTGTTTGAGGTCCGGCTTGTGTATAACTGTCCGTGGTGGCGTCCCACCATAGGTCAGTGCACTCACCCGGTTTGCTTGTGGCACTGTGGGATATCTCCCGATGCTCGGTGTCCGCGGTATCGTTACGGTAGTTTAGAGACCTTCTCCCAAGTAGCCGCTGTGCGTCCCACGTGTAGCTGGCGTCCTGCGCTTTTTGCCGGCACTGCACGTAATCAGGGCGCCGGGGAAGTCTTTACCTGTAGTTGGTTCAAGACTCCTATGGTAAGTCAGGGATAATCTCAATCACCGTCTGTGCGGTCGTGTCCGTAACTGCGCGTGCTGATCAGCTCCAATGTGTTAAGGTGTCTTGTCCACTAGCGGATGGGACCCTTATAGTGGACAAGACACCTTAACACATTGGAGCTGATCAGCACGCGCAGTTACGGACACGACCGCATAGACGGTGATTGAGATTATCCCTGACTTACCATAGGAGTCTTGAACCAACTACAGGTAAAGACTTCCCCGGCGCCCTGATTACGTGCAGTGCCGGCAAAAAGCGCAGGACGCCAGCTACACGTGGGACGCACAGCGGCTACTTGGGAGAAGGTCTCTAAACTACCGTAACGATACCGCGGACACCGAGCATCGGGAGATATCCCACAGTGCCACAAGCAAACCGGGTGAGTGCACTGACCTATGGTGGGACGCCACCACGGACAGTTATACACAAGCCGGACCTCAAACAGTGAGTACCCCTGGATATATATACTCACGGATATACCGCACAAACCAGTGAAATACCCTCCTCATTTAACGCAAGACACAATTGAGACTCTATAACGTTAGGAACAAAGTTGCAGCGCTTATAAAAACAAAGTTGCAGCGCTCATAAGGACATATGTTAACAATTATCTGTTTTTAATGATATATAATTGCTCTTATCAGTATAACAAAACTGTGATTTTTTATATATTTTTTATATATTGTTTATTCATAATAGACTAAGATACCATATTTTTTATACTGTCTATTTCTATCCTATTCCATTTTATTGTATGCATAATTTTATGATTTAATAAATGAGTTATAATATATTAGACCTGATATATGACAACAGATATTGAGTGCTCACTATAATTTATTTATTTCTTCACAGTTGCCAATAAGTCAACCGCAATTAGGGTCTCAAGAGGTTGATGATGAGAATAATACACAGTTATCAATAACTGAGGTTGTTGTTAGACTAACAAGTCAGGAAGGAGGATATTCAGAGTGAGGAAGTGGAAGAGGAGGTGCTGGACGATGAAGTCACTGACCCAACCTGGGATGGGGGAAATCTGAGCGAGGACAGCAGTACAGAGGGGGGAAGGGTCCGCAGCACTGCAACAGGATGGAAGAGGCAGTGGGGTGGCAAAAGGGAGAAGGCCACACCAAACCGGCCCGCAACTGTTCCCTGGAGCACACCCTTGTGGCATTCTCCCTTGCCAAGGGGCAGGTGTTCTGCAGTCTGGCTCCTTTTTGAGGAAAGTGCAGACGATAACAGAATTGTCATTTGCAACAGGTGCCATACCAAAATGAGCAGGAGCGTGACCACTAGCAACCTCACCACCACCAGCATGATCCGCCACATGGCATTAAAGAACCCTAATAGGTGGGCCGAACGCCTGGGTCCACAATCAGTGTCTGCGGGTCACACCACTGCCTCCTCTTCCCCTGTGTTACGTGCTGGCCAATCCCCTGTCCAAGACGCAGGCCCGGATGCCTCCCGCCATGCACCTAGACTTTCGCAAGCACCATTAGCTAGCACATCCACTTCTGTGTCCCAGCGCAGCGTACAGATGTCTATACCCAAAGCCTTTGAACGAAAGTGCAAATACACCGCCACCCACCCACAGGCTATAGCACTAAATGCGCACCTTTCCAAATTGCTGGCCCTGGAAATGTTGCCATTTAGGCTTGTGGACACTGAGGCTTTCCGCAGCCTGATGGCGATGGCCGTCCTGCGTTACTCTGTCCCCAGCCACCAATATTTTCACGGTGTGCAGTCCCAGCCTTACACCAGCATGTGTCCCGTAACATCAACCGTGCCCTGACCAACTCAGTTATTGCGAAGGTGCATTTAACGACTGACACATGGACAAGTGCTTTTGGCCAGGGACGCTACATTTCCCGGACGGCACACTGGGTGAACGTTGTGGAGGCCGGGAGCGAGTCATACCCTCGAATGGCACAGGTGCTACCGACGCCAAGGATTGCGGGCCCTACTTCCATCAGGGTTTCTGACACCACCTACGTTAGTGTCTGCAACCCCCTTCTTCTCCTCTGCCTCCACCTCCACTTCGACCTCTGAATCTGAATTATCATCTTGCAACACCAGTCAGACATCAGTCAGTAGCTGGAAGCAGTGTAGCACTGCAGTGGGGAAGCGGCAACAGGCCGTGCTTAAACTGATCTGCTTAGGTGACAAACAGCACACCGCCGCAGAGCTGTGGCAGGGGATAAGGGACCATACTGAGCTGTGGCTCTCGCCACTCAGCTTACAACCAGGCATGGTTGTCTATGATAATGGTCATAACTTGGTGGCGGCTTTGGAGCTTGGCAAGCTCACACACATACGATGCCTAGCCCACGTGTTCAAACTAGTGGTTCAGCGGTTTCTCAAAACCTACTCCAATTTGCTTGAGCTACTGGTGAAGGTGTGCCACATGTGTGCCCATTTCTGCAAGTCATCGACAGCTTCCGCCGGTCTGGCAACGATGCAGCAGCGCTTGCAATTGCCACCTCACCGACTGTTGCGCGACGTAAGCACGCACTGGAACTCCACGTTCCACATGTTGGCCAGGCTTTGTGAGCAGCAGAGGGCAGTAGTGGAATACCAGCTGCAACATGGTCGTTGCCTTTCCAGTCAGCTTCTGCTCTTCACAAGCGATGACTGGGCATTGATGTCTGACCTCTGTGAGGTTTTACGCAACTTTGAGGAATCAACACAGATGGTGAGCAGCAATAACGCTATTATCAGTGTAACCATCCCACTACTGTGTCTACTCAAACGCTCGCTGCTCACAATTAAGGCAGACACTTTGCATGTGGAAGAGGTGGAAAAGGGGGAAGAAAGTACACAATGTGATAGCCAGACCACCCTCAGTTCGTCTTTTCAGCGCAAATTGGATGATGATGAGGAGAAGGAGGAGGAGCAGGAGACGGTTGCCTCCACTGCAGAGGGTAGTACCTATGGAAATGTATGGTAGCCGTCATGGTAAATAACAGGTAGAATTTAGTGTTAAGTTCCCGTCTCACAGAGATCGCCTTGACTTGTGGCAGACTGGCCCAAATAATTTTGTACAAAATGTATTTGCCAAGCATCTCTAATTTGCATAATAAGCATAGCATTAGCATTAGAATACTTTTTTGTACTTTATTTGGTTTGCAGAGTGCAGTTGCATTGTATTTTTTACTTTGTGTTTTCAGCCACGGCAACGTGCACCTGCGCATTGGGATGTACTGACTGAACCCCCTTTTTTTCTTTGCAGTTTGTACCCATGGAAGTTTTATTCCATCTGTTCAGCATGGATGGGCAGAAGAGGAGGAAGAGCATGAGGAGATTGAGAGTCATCCTCCTAATGAGGAAAGCGAAGTCTTGTCTGTTGGAACTCTGGCACATATAGCTGACTTTATGTTAGGCTGCCTTTCCCGTGAACCTCGAGTTGTACGCATTTTGGCCAACACCGATTACTGGTTGTTCACTCTTCTTGACCCCCGCTACAAAGAGAACTTCTCATCTCTCATTCCTGTGGTGGAGAGGACGAGCAAAATGGTGCAATACCAAAGGTCCTTGTGGAAAAAATTGCTCCAAAAATTTCCAGCTGACAATGCTGGCTGCAGACAGAGTACGTAGTTCCTTGGCTAACCGAGGAGGGGAGATGAGAGAAATACACAGCAGTTATTAATAATATACCAACATTTTTAGAACCAATGTTACACGGACAAGTGTGTAGTCCTAAACAAAAACAATACCACAACTCCACACCACTATTGAATATTTAAATGACATCTTTATTCAAATAACCACTGAAAAAAATTACAATAATACACAATACATGATAATGATATTACTCAATAAAAATGGATCCCAATATGGCAGTAGGTGGAAGACCCATGCAGTATGCCAGACCGACAGGGGAATTATACGTGAGGTCACGGTGTGAGCATTAGGTGGGCCGAGGTAAATACAGTTCTGGTTACTCACGGTTATGTCGTCCCTGGGCAGGCCTGTACAAGTGATAAGGAGAATGGCACAGGAATTCTCTGGGGTACACTCTGGTGTAAGGGACACAGGCCAGATGGTGATTCTAGGTGCCCTTGATGGTCTGTATTAATGGCAAGGTCCCTTGTAGTCGTGACACCAGTACCTTTTGTGGTGGTACAACCATTTACTGTTGTGTTAACTGAGGAATTGGAGACTGAGACAAGGATGGTGCAATCTAGCTTAGAACTTTTACTGAACGTTGCTCCTGGTAACATTACATCCAAGGAATAAACAATTTTCTGTACATCCATGTGTGAAATACAGTCTCATGCATACGGGGGTAGGGTAAGTCCTCAGATAAAACAGGCTCTTAGTCTTTATATATAAAAGCTACTGCTTCAGAATAGGCTTTAGAAGTATAAAAAGTTTTAGGCTGGTGAAAACTCTGGCCTGATTCTAACCTGACTTGAAGGTGATTTTCAGAATCCTTGAACCACTATTTTCCAGTGCTTTTCTGACAGATGGCCTATCTGTCCTTCGGGTTTAAACTGGAAGGTGTGGATGCCAGAAGCTGTGTCCTACACCTGCTTGCAAAGGTGCCTGGGAAGCCTTTAAGTATGGCTGTTTGCTATCCTTTGACTTGAAATACATATAATAATCTCCTTGAATACCTGCAATTGCAGATTGTCACTGGTCACCACGGAGGAGTGAGCTGTAGAAGTGGACTTCTCACCTCTGGGCTGAATCTTGTGGGCTTTAAACCTGGACTGTGGAGCCAACAGGAAGAGAGCAGAGAGGCAGGGGGCCTCCCCCAGCAGGCAGCTACATCATGGCTGCACACTGACTAAACTTCACTCTACTCTTAACTGGACTGAACTGCTTAACTTGGACCTGAGCTAAGCTATATATACACTGTAACACTGCCCCATCTAGTGGAGAAACTAGTGTAGTGCACCCTAACTAGGCCTGTGTAAAGGATCTTACATGTAAAAATCACATTGTGACATGGGAGAATATGACATGAGATGAAGTACAGCATACAGGAATAATATAATGACAATAAAACACAATAAAACAAGTTTGCGGTGCCCATGGCCACGTAGTGGGACACTGCATACACCTCTTGTAAATCATGTGTCGCTCCCGACACATCCAGGACAGGAATCTGGTCACCTGAAAGACACCAAAACATACGCCATATACAATCACCTCCAAAAAGAGCAAATATAAATGTGGACTTTGCAATGTACTATAAATACATTCTAGGCAAGTACGTCACATATAATATATATATATATATATAGCACTGGTCTGGGTGAATAATGGGCATTGACACTTTCGGCACTTGATGGGGAAACATGGGAGACGATCATAAGTAAGGGCAATAAAGTCCATGGCAAGTAATAAAGAGTCCCAATAAGTATTGGCATATATCAAAGTGCAAATATATACTTTTTTTGCATATAAAACTTTTAAGAGTGCAATGATCACAGAAAATGTCCTTCTGGGCATATGGCTTAAAACATTATAAAACATGTCCATAGCAAAATCCCAAATCAACCTGAAAAAGGGGTTAAAGGGAAAACATGTGCAAAAACAGGCACAAACGTGATGAAGAAAGTGTTGTCAGACAGGGAGTCCTGAAATAGGCACAATGCGGGCATTGGTATCCAGAGTGACTTAAGGAACTGCTACTGGGCCTTGGGGAACTGGCAGCAGCACACATTGTTGCAACAAAGAACGCCTGTACTGGAACAGTTATTAAGGTACAATGGTGCAGGTGTTGGCCTAGCAGGCCTACTTACAAATAGGTGTCCATTCCACCCTGGTCATCATGGATGGTGAATCCAGGCTCTGCTTTTAACTGTGGCCAGTAGTTCGGGTCATATATAGGATTGACTCTCGCAACTGTACTTGCAGGTAAGTAAATTGAAAAGGGACCTACCCATTGTGATGGCTCTACAGGTTTTGGTGCAGATATCTTCCGCCTACGGGCCCGGCTGGTGGCATATGAAATTCTCTTCATAGATGCAGCAATCGTGGGAACATTGCTGGTAGATACTGGAACCATAGGAGTGGTAGTAGTAGGCTCTGATGCAGCAGAGTTAGTGGATAGGTCTGTGTCTGGACAGTTTCCTTCTGTCTGTTGTGGCTCTTTGGTTGAGTCTGAGTCACAGTTGTCATGCTGGGGCTGAGTTGCTTGGAGTGCAGCGACCTGGCGCAAGCCTTCCAGATGGGCTTCCAATCTGGCAATCTGTTCCTCCACATTGGCTTGTGAGCTCCTTGGGAAGCATCAAGTTCAGCGGCTGTGTGAAGCATCTTCTCTTGTCGCATACCTTCCAGGTGAGCGTGGAACTGTTCCCGTTTCACAATGTCCTCTAGGGTTCTGTCCTTACGAGGAAGCTCTGGTGATGGGTATAGGCTGGCTGGCTTCTCCAATACTGTGGGTTGCCAGAAGATGTTAAGACCGATGAATGCAGCTTTCTCCTGGTAGGTGGTTTGGGTAGACTCAAGTGGGACCCCTGGCTCAGTCTCTGGGAGAGAAGTGTCATCTGAGTCCTCCCAAATATCTGGCTTAGACCGCGGGCGAGTCACCGCTGTGGCAAAGGGGCCCCTCAAGCCTTAAGCAGGGGTGAATTCCACTTGTTCCCCCTCCCGGAGGTTATGCATGTACCCCGGAAAGTAACTCCTCTTGACGGACCTTCTATTCGCATATAGGTCCCAGCCTGTAGTGTGGTCTTTTATGAAGCCAAAACCCCGGTCTTTGTCAAAAGTGATGACAGTGCCCGACCTCCATTCCAGGCGGGGCTGACAGTCTCTAGGGTTCTCATGGATGGACTTAGCGATTTCTTCAAAGTAAATTTTTGTCTGAGTTGTCTTGCGCACCGCAGCGGCGCGTATCTCTTCCATTAGAGCAGGCCACACAGGATTCGGCCTGGGAAAACTCTCACATAACTGCCGGCAGGGGTAGGGCGGCATCTTCGATCACGGAGAGTAGGCAGGTGGCTCACCCATCTCTTGTCCTGTACTGGGCAGTGGCTCTCTAGATGCTGGAGTCTCTATCGTTGCTCCGCTCGCTGAGATGTCCAGCAAAGCAGTCACTTCCAGTATCTCCGAAGGCAGACTCCGCCTTGTCTCTAGCATGCCCCCTAGGTACTCCAGTATAGGGTAGGCGGCGCATAAATTTGTCCATGCAAATGAGGTTATGGCGCAGCAGAAATACCATTCCCGCTTCTCAGCACAGTGGCGCCAATTTTTTTTTCGCTTTGAGAGGGGGTGTGTCTTAGTTTTTCCCTCCAGGCTGCTCTGTGATGGCGCAGCAAACAACCACAAGTACTTCAGGCTGCCATTTTAATTGTAAAACATTGTAACACATTGTGACATGGGAGAATATGACATGAGATGAAGTACAGCATACAGGCATAATATAATGACAATAAAACACAATAAAACAAGTGTGAGGTGCCCACGGCCACATAGTGGGACACTGCACCCAGAGCAATACAAATCACATGATCAGAAAGACAAAAGGTTGAGAAAAAATCCATGTAATTTCAAATACATAATAAATAGCAGTCCCTCCTTGAAGCTTCATATCTCCAATATATGCCATCAAAACAACCAGGCCATAGTGACTATGGGAGGTGCATAACCCCCCCCCCCATTTAGTCCTCGGGCGGACAAAAGCCAATCCTCTATGTATAAGAGACACATATGCACTGGTCAGATGGCAAATATATCAAAGCATTAAATACATAACAGGAGATGAGGAAAGACAAGGGAGAAAATTCAACTGAATACAGACCGCAGTACTACAGAACCACCACCACCTGCCTGTTCTTTTTTAAATATTGCTCCTGCGCCCTGCTGTGCCCCCACGTAGTTTTCCCGCCCAGTATGTTAATACTGAGCATTGGTACAGGGAGGAGGAGACACCACTGTTTTTCAATGGGCGTCTCCTTCTCCCCTGCTGTGCCGCTATCCAATCACATCGGAGAGCGTCACAGCCAGGGAGAAGGTGAGTTTTTTAACATACTGAGCGGGAAAACTACAGCTGGGCACAGTGGGGCGTAGAAGCGATATTTAAAAAAAACAGGCAGGGTGGCAGGATCGAAAAGGTATTTATCTACAATAAATAAAAACAATGAAAGGTCCTCTTTAACAACTAAAAACAGATTTAAAAGATTAAGGAAGCATTTTCAACTACTTGTCCGTGTTGTAGGCTATAATATGAACTGTATTGAACTATTGTGGTACACAGCATCAATCACCAACAGCTCTGTAATTATTACAGTAGATCTATGTTCAAAAGTACCCTGCGGTCATCCATAGATTAGCCGTCAGGACAGTTAGTCCTTTAAGTGATTATTGATCTTCCTGCGATACAACATCCCAGCTATGACCGATATTTATGCGATTTGTGATGTTTCACATTTGGTAAGAATTTTTTGCATGAGTCTGCTGGTAGTATATATTTTTGTAATGCCATTTTTTAAATATGTATTACTGTTGAGTATTTATTTGATAATACATTTATTCATGCTTGAAAAATTCATACCCCACCCAATACCTTGATAGCCAGTTACTATTTATCACGTATTTTTCTTTTTCAATATTCCTAAGGGGACAGATTCACCTGAGCACTTGGCACACTGGTTAGGGCTTGTTCACATCACCGTTATGTATTCCATTATGGCTTTCACTTATAACATGGTTATAACAGAAAATTACAGAATCCATAAGACTAAAATCAAAACGGAAACCTTTAGAGGCATTCCGTTTTGATCCGTCATAATAGAAGTATATGGGCAATCATAACGGATCCATCTGGTTTCCGTTATGCTAGATGGAAAATAAAGTGTACAGATGTATAGCGGCGAGATCCAGAGATGGCAAGAGTGTGGGGAGAAGCAGGGAATGTGGACCTCCCTCTGGAAAAAGCATGGTCTCCCATGACTGTTGCAGACACAGGGGCACTTCCCACAGCATCAGTGATATCTTCCATATTGCTGTCATTCTGGTATTGTCTGAAAGCTTGAAACCAGAGATATGAGCAGCTACAGCAGCCCCCTCCCTGTCAGTCTGGAGGAGAATGAGGGAGCAGCTCCAAAGCTGATAGGCTGCAGGAGGAAAGGGAAAACAATAAAAAAAATATAAAAATTTGATATTATCATCATTGTAGTGACCCAGATAAATAAAATTATAATATTTTTATCCCCCAGTGAATGTCCTAAAAATAAAACAATAAAAGTTATTTAATACACAATATATACCCCAAAATGGTTCCTAGAAAAACCTACAACTCTGTACGTGTGTGCTAAACACACGTACAGACAATACACTGGCTGCAGGGCAGGCCAGCACCTCCAAGGGGTAAAGGGCAAGCTCAAACCATGTGCCCAATTTGGAGACCCAGAAGTTGCAGGGGCTGACCCCTGTCAGTCAGTTCGTGTAGGCGTGTGCACACTTACTGCCCCAGAGGGAAAAAAGGAGACAATGCAGCTCTGGGAGGTGCTGACTAACCCCTCCTTTTTTTGCACACATACTGCCCCACCATGTAGCACGTCCCCGTGATGTTCACAATCCAATTTGATATCTGCTCTGTCAACTTTTGATGTTCTTTTCTGCGCCTACCATGGTGATCACGGGTGGCGGGAATCAGGGTTCCAGGCCGGAGAGGGAGTCTGAGAAAGGGATACCACATGCAAGCGAGGTCAATGGATAAAATTTCATTGTGATCGAGTGGAAATGTGGGAGGAGCTATTAAAACAGAAGAATTTTTGGGAAATTAGGGGGCGCACGGCAATTACCCACTCCCGACTCAGGGAGGTAGTGATGATAAATAACAATACAGACTCTTAAAATGCCCTGTTATTGGAATGATTAATAAAAAATTATAGGGAATGTCACTGTGGTATTTTTGATTTGGAAACGTTAGCCAGGAGAGGCCCTGCTGCCACTTTGTTGACTCTAGCTAACTTCTGCCTGATCGCACGTCCCTGTGACGTCCACCATCCATTTTGATATCTTCTCTATCAACTTTCGATGTTCTTTTCTGTGCCTACCATGTTGATCACGGTTATCGGCGAATCAGGGTTCCACGCCAGAGAGGGAGCGTGAGAAAGGGAGACCTCATCCAAGGCAGGTCAATGGCTGCAATGGGATGAAGCGGAATTGTGGGAGAAACTATTGAGGCGCAAATGTGGGACAAATTACTGAAGCGCAAATGTGGGAAAAGTTATTGAGGCGCAAATGTGGGACAAATTACTGAAGCGCAAAGGTGGGAAAAGTTATTGAAGCGCAAATGTGGTACAACTTGTTAAAGTTTAAGCTTTGAATGAAAGGAGGTGGCGCACATTAATTAAATAAGAATTTCTGAAATTTTATTCCCTGTCACCTATGCAGAGCAGGGTTTTTTTTCACGTCCAAAATTTTAAAATGTCAACCCAAGAATGTAAAATAAAAATTACAGAAATTTATTAACCTGTCTACTTGGTAGAGCAGGGGTCTATGACAGAAAAAAAAAATTATTGTCACCCGAAAATGTAAAATAAAAATTATTTAAATTTATTAAGCTGTCAACTAGGTAGAGGAGGGGTATATTACACACAAAAATTTCTGAATTTCACCTGAAAATGTAACAGACAAATTAGTTATTTTTGTTTAAATCTGTCTACTAGGTATAGCAGTGGTACATCACACCCAAAAATTGGTGGATTTCACCCGAAAATGTAACTGACAATTATTTTTTTTTACCTGTCTAGTAGGTATAGCAGTGGTACACCACACCCAAAAATTGGTGAATCTCACCTGAAAATATAACAGACCTATTATTTTTTTTAACCTGTCTACTAGGTGTAGCAGTGGTACATCACACCCAAAATTGGTGAATTTATCCAGAAAATGTAACTGACAAAGAATAAAATCCGTACAAATAAAAAATAAAAAATTTGATTTTTGAGGTGGAGTTCCATATGGAGTAGGAGTTTGAGAAGGCGGTGGACGTAGCGGTGTAGGTGGAAGCGGCGGTGGAGGAGGACGTGGTAGCCAACACTGGTTTTGGTTTTAATTTTTTTTTTTTTTATTAAGAGTGAAATATCCAAAATACAAGAATGAGCAATTGCGCTGCAGTATAACAATGGCTGGTTAAGGCAGGTATACATGTCTATTCTGCACAAGGTACGGACAAGTCTTGTGGGATCCATGCCTGGTTCATTTTAATAAATGTGAGCTTGTCCACATTGGCTGTGGACAGGCGGCTGCGCTTGTCTGTGATGACAACCCCCTGCCGTGCTAAACACACGATCAGATAATACACTGGCTGCAGGGCAGGCCAGCACCTCCAAGGCGTGAAGGGAAAGCTCAGGCCATGTGCCCAATTTGGAGACCCAGATGTTGAAGGGGGCAGACTCGTCATTCAGTACGTGTAGGCGTGTGCACACATACTGCTCCACCATGTTGGTGAAATGCTGCCTCCTGCTAAGACGTTCCATATCAGCTGGTGGTGCTGGCTGTTGTGGCGTGCTGACAAAGCTTTTACACATTTCAGCCATGCTAACCCTGCCTTCTGAGGTGCTGACGGTGCCCCAGCTGCGTTGGCGACCTCTTCCTCTGCCTTCGCCTTGTGCTTCCACTGTGCCCCCGCTGTCAGGTGGGAATGCCACCAGCAGCGCGTCTACCAGCGTGTGCTTGTACTCGCGCATCTTACGATCACGCTCCAGTGATGGAATTAAGGACGGTACATTGTCCTTGTAACGGGGATCCAGCAGCGTGGCCACTTAGTAATCAGCACAAGTTAGAATGTGGGCAACTCTGTGGTCGTTGCAGAGACACTGCAGCATGTAATCGCTCATGTGTGCCAGGCTGCCCAGAGGCAACGAAAAGATGTCCTCTATGGGAGGTGTATCGTCTGTGTCTTCTGTATCCCCCCAGCCATGCACCAGTGATGGCCATGCGCTGGTCTGGGTGCCACCCTGCTGTGAACATGGAGTGAATCGCTGATTTAAAAACTAAGTCTGCCCCCCGACATGTTTCACCAGATAACTGGCTTCTTCAGGGGAATTGGGCAGCGCTGGCCTACTTATCAAAGCTAGAGTAGTTTAGCAGTTAGATACGGTATCAAAACCGTGAATGTACCGACCGTAGTGATCACCATCAAAAGGATAGATACAGACTTGATAGCACATGGCATTATCCATGTGCTGCATTCGTAGTGGGATGAGTGATTTCAGTTCCCACAACCCAGCCTAGTTGATGGTGTCCCTGCAAATGGCATGAAGGCAGCAAACTGCCTGTAAGTGACAGGGATGAGAGATAGTGCACGTGCTCTCCCTCTTGATCCACTGATCAATTTTTGACTGTACAGTGGAGTGGTTACTGTATTTTTAACCTTTTCTTTTTCTTTGGTTCATTAAGTAAAAATAAAATAAAGGTATTAATCAAGTTTTTTTTAACTCGAGTAATAATAAAAGTGAAGTATTAAGTTTCACCTGGGGCAAGATAGGTTCAACGCCTGCATAGGCATCTGTAAATAAACTGTTATGGAGATATAACGTCCCTGACCGTGCTTACTTGTCCACATATCCGTAGTGAGGTGCACCTTGTCACAGATGGCGTTGCGCAGTGCACACCTGATTTTGTCCCCTACTTGGTTGTGCAGGGAAGGGATGGCTCGCCTGGAAAAGTAGTGGCGGCTGGGCATGAGGTACTGTGGGAAAGCCACCGCGATAAGGCCTTTAAAACTATCCGTCTCCACCAGACGGAATGACAGCATTTCAAAGGCCAGCAATTTAGAAATGCTGGCATTCAGGGCTAGGGATCGCGGGTGGGTAGTGGGGTACTTCCTCTTCCTCTCCAGTGTTTGGGAGATGGAGAGCTGAACGCTTCCGTGGGACATTGTGGAGATGCTTGGTGACCCAGGTGGTGGTGTTGCTGGAAGATCCTTTGTTTGCGGGGTGGCAGGTGGAACTGTCACTCCAGAGGTGGATGAAGAGGCCGAGACTGCAGCAGAAGGGGAAGCAGGAGGAGCCAGAGACCTTTATTGGTTTACGAGGTGTCTACTCTACTGCAGCTCGTGCTTAGCCCTTAAATGCCTGGTCATGCAGGTTGTGCTCAGATTGAGAACGTTTATGCCTCACTTCAGGCTCTGATTGCACAGCGTGAAAATCACTCCAGTCTTGTCGTCAGCACATTGTCTAAAGAACTGCCACGCCAGGGAACTCCTTGAAGCTGGCTTTGGTGTGCTCGGTCCCTTGCTGCAGTGGGCAGTAGCAGGCGTACTGTCTAGAGGACGGCCGCTCCACTTTTGCACCCTGCTCCCTCTTCTGCTGTGCTGGTGGCTCTGTGTGACCACCGCCTCTTCCTACGAACTACATAGGTCACCCGCATGACCTTGATTCCATGTGGGGTCGAGGACCTCATCGTCCTCCACATCATCTTCCACCCAGTCTTCACCCCTGCCCTCCTTGTCGGTCTGCACACTTTCGAAAGCCCCAGCAGTTGGCACCTGTGTTTCGTCATCATCCGAGACGTGCTGCGATGGTCCTCCCATGTACTCATCTTGAAAGATAAGTGATTGGGCATCGGTGCACTCAATCTCTTCCACTTCTGGGGCAGGGCTAGGTGGATGGCCCTGGGAAACCCTGCTAACAGAGTCATCAAAAAGCAGAAGAGACTGCTGCATGACTTGGGGCTCAGACTGCTTGGCTGATTTGCAAGGGGGTGAGGTGAAAGACTGATGGACATCGGCTGCAGGTGCCAACTCTGATCTTTCAGCAGGAGACTGGGTAATGTGAAGGAACTGGAGGCACTGTCAGCAACCCAATCTACTATCGCCTGTACTTTTTTCAGGCCTCACCATTCATAGTGCCTCATTAGGCCCGACCAAATATCGCTGCAGGTTCTGTCGCCTACTCGCACCTTAGGAAGGGGTTTCACTTGTGTGTGTAGCTGGCACAGATCGAGAATGACCTCTCCCTGCAACAGGAGCTCCACCAGCAGCACCACGACCTGGGCAACGTCCCTTATTTGATGCTCTCCTCATATTCCTCAAATTTAGGATCTTGCCCTAAATGGGTGTTTAATTAATAGCAGAATAGTACGACAGTATGTACATTGTGTATTTCACACTCCCTGATCCAGACTAGGACTTAATTAAATTTGTTTGCCCAAAATGGCTGTATTTCAAATACCTGAATAGAACCACAGTATCTAAAGTGTGTATCTCACAATGACATATGCAGCAAAGGCTGCAAAATAAACTTTTTTTCCTCAAACGGGTGTTTGTTTAAAAACTGAATATGACAGCAGTATATATCCCTGGAATTTCACACGTGCTGATGCTGCAAGGGCAGAAAAATTTTGTATTTTGCCCAAAAAAGGGTGTTTTATTAATAGAAGAATATAACCCCTGTATATAAAGGGTGTATCTCACACGCCCTGACCCACACTAGGCCACAATTAAATATTCGTGCCCAAAATGGCTGTATTTCAAATAACTGAATAGAAGCACACTATGTAAAGGCTGTATCTCACAATGACATATGCAGCAAAGGCTGCAAAATAAACATTTTTTCCCAAACGCGTGTTTGTTTAATAACTGAATATGACAGCAGTATTTAACCCTGGAATTTCAAACGTCTTGATGCTGCAAGGGCAGAAAAATTGTGTATTTTTCCCAAAAAAGGGTGTTTTATTAATAGAAGAATATAACCCCTGTATATAAAGGGTGTATCTCACACGCCAAGAATATAACCACAGTATCTAAAGTGTGTATCTCACACGTACAGATACAGACTAGGCCGCAATTTAAGTTTTTTGCCCAAAATTGTTGTTTTTCAAATACCAGTATAGAACCACAGTATCTAAAGTGTATATCTCACAATGACATATGCAGTAAAGGCTGCAAAAATTAATTTTTTTACCCAAAATGGGTGTTTGTATAACCCTTGAATTTCACACTTGAAGATGCAGCAACGACTGTAAAATAGTGTATTTTGCCCAAAAAGGGTGCTTTTAAAAACCCAGAAAATTATAGCTGTATTTCTAGCTTAAATGGCACACTGACTAATCCTGCAAAGGCACCAGATGTTGGATTTTGCCAAAAATTGGTGTTTTTTCAAAGCCAGAAAATTATTGAAGTTTTTAAAACTTGTTTTTAACAATCACAGATGCAGCAAGGGCTGCAACATTAAGTATTTTGCAAAAAAAGGATGTTTTTTTACTAACAGAATATGACCGTTTGAAAAAAAACACTTGAATTTCACACGTGCAGATGCAGCAAGGGCTGTAAAATTGTGTATTTAGCCCAAAAAGGGTGTTTTTTTAAACCCAGAAAATTATAGCTGTTTTTCTAGCTTAAATTGCACACTGACTAATGCGGCAGAGGCCCAAGATGGAGGTTATTGCCAAAAATTGGTGTTTTTCCAAAACCAGAAAATTATTGAAGTATTTAAAATTTGTTTTTAACAATACCAGATGCAGCAGGCTGCATTATTAAGTATTTTGCCCAAAAAGGGTGTTTTTTTAAATAACAGAATATGACAGCTGTATATAACGCTTTAATTTCACACGTGCAGATGCAGCAAATTGTGTATTTTGGCCAAAAAGGGTGTTTTTTAAAACCCAAAAAACTATAGCTATATTTCTAGCTTAAATTGCACACTGACTAATGCTGCAAAGGCACCAGATGTAGGATATTGCCAAAAAAGGGTGCTTTTTTAAAACCTGAATAATTTTGCAGTATTTCAAGCTTGGATTTGAATGTCACAAAAGCACATATGCAGTGCTGGTGCACTGAGCTTGCATAAAATGGCCGCCGCCGCCCACCTATCTAACAGACGGATAAAAGTTCCTTTTCTCTGTTACTGGGCTCAGGGCAGGGTAAAAAGATTGTGCACTGCACCCACACAACTAAATCTATGTAGATCGCTGAGTTCAATTGGAGTTCTGTTTAAAGATTCTGTCCTATTCTCTCCCTCACAGCAGCAGCATCCTCTCCCTACACTAGTAACAGCAGAATGACGTGCAGCGCTACGTGACTCAAGCTTAAATAGAGGCTGGGTCACATGCTGCACTGGCTAATCACAGCTATACCAGTAGTAGGCATGGATGTGATGGCTTCTAAGGTCACACAGTTAGGCCTATTGCACACGACCGTATGGCTTTTTCAGTGTTTTGCGATCCTTTTTTACACGGATCCGTTGTTCCGTTTTTTGTTTCCGTTGTGTTTCCGTTTCTGTTCCGTTTTTCCGTTCCGTTTTTCCGTATGGCATATACAGTATACAGTAATTACATAGATAAAATTGGGCTGGGCATAACATTTTCAATAGATGGTTCAGCAAAAAACGGAACGGAAACGGAAGACATACGGATGCATTTCCGTATGTGTTCCGTTTTTTTTCCGGACCCATTGACTTGAATGGAGCCACGGACTGTGATTTGCGGGCAATAATAGGACATGTTCTATGTTAAAACGGAACGGAAAAACGGAAATACGGAAACGGAATGCATACGGAGTACATTCCGTTTTTTTTGCGGACCCATTGAAATGAATGGTTCCGTATACGGACCGTATACGGAACGCAAAAAACGTCCAGTAAACGGGAAAAAAAAACGTCCGTGTGCAATAGGCCTTAAACACTTGTTGATTGGCTGCTCTGCAGCCTTTCAAAAAGCGCTAAGAAATCGCCGAACACCAAGCCCGAACCCAAACTTTGACAGAAATGTTCGGGTCCGGGGTCCAAAAATCCTAAAGTTCGGTACGAACCCAAACTTTACAGTTCGGGTTCGCTTAACCCTATTCACAATCAAAATTCAAATTCCATATTGCAATCCAAATTGCATACAACTATACCAGATCATACTCAACCAATCTGCAAATAGTTACTGCTAACTGTATACTGCAAATTGCGACCAAATTCAGCAAGTGAACTATTAGTTAGACCTCAGATATACCTCTCAGAGAGATCATAAAGTGCTTAAATAACTTGAAGTTAGAGTACAGATACTCAAGAAAGAAATATATCCACCATTTTATATGTTGAATGACAAGATTGAACAGTTGAACCACCATCTTATGCATACTGCCATTTTGTGATACTTTATTCAACATCTGTTTTGTACATGGACTATCTGCTGCAGAGGCTGCAGTGTTATATATACAAGTTGAAGAAGTATTTCAAGCATTTGGTGTGCTCTTTAAACCTACTGCTTCCATAGAACGGCACTAGAGGAATTACAGAGCAATAGACAGTTTGGTTTGACTAAAAGTCAGAGATATCAAAATTCTTCTAATGCCACTTCATAGTGCTGCGCCTGACACAAAATAACAGCAGAAGTGAACTGAGAATATATTTTTCTTGTTGGACTTAAATATGCCCCTATATGCTTTCACCAGAAATAACTGCAACAGTGCAGTGCGCATATATTTTTCTTTTTTTTACTGAAATACGCCCCTATATGCTTTTACCAGAAATAACTGCAGAAGTGAAATGCGTATATATTTTTCTTGTAGTACTGATATAAGATACTAAAGATACTAAGAAATAAGCCACTAAAGGCTTTTCAACATAGCACTTGCAGCCCAGATAGCTGGAATGATAGAGCTGTCTAATGGCTATTTGGATCCCCAAATAATCTTTCCCTGCACTTGTAAATCGCTTTCCTATCAATCTCCCTAGCGCCTTCTGATGTCTCTGCCTACACTAAGATGCTGTGAAATGATTCCTCCCTATCCTTTCCCTGCACTTATAAATCATTTTTTCTGTCTTTTTTTTTCTACAATCAAGTTTTTCCAATAGCTGTCCCTAGCGTCTTCACACGTCTGTCCCTGCACTCTGAACGCTGGAAAATGTCTGACTGTAAGATGTCCTCCGAGCATTAAACCAGGCACCCCCTGCTCTGAAGAGGGGAGGGTGCCTGGTTCATAAGAAAAGGTCAGAAATTGATGGAAACACCACCAAAATGGTTCGGTAAGAGCTTGGGGAGGATGTATTGATGCATCTTGGACTCCCAGGTTGCTGCTGGGAACCATGTTGTCCGAGTAGTACGGCACTTTTACAGACTGACAATAATACGCACAAAACCGGTAAAAAAGAAAACAATTTTAGAGGAAAAATTGTTAAGAAACATTCTTTCCTGTATAATTACTTGTATATAAAGTGCAAGTGCTGCCAAAAATTAAAAGGAAGAGGTACTTCGATACAACCTGTATATCACATAATGGAGGGCCTCATTCACTTTGTGGTACAATAGTTCCGGTGGTGGGACTCATACACTCATAAAGCCTATGCACTAAGTTAAAGGGCTGCCAAAAATTACAAGGAACCAGAACTCAAAAACACCCTTTGTTACACATAAAGGAGGGCATCATACACACCCTTGAAAAATTATTATTGATGGCCTGCTGGTGACCCTCAAAAACATTTAGAGCAAGGGCCTGCTGATATGACCATCTAAAACATTAGGGGCGAGGGCCTGCTGCCGCATTGGTGACTCTAGATAACCTCTGGGCGATTGAACATCCCCGTGACGGCGATGATCCATTCGGATGTCTGCCCTATCAACTTTCGATGTTCTTTTCTGCGCCTACCATGGTGATCACGGGTAACGGGGAATCAGGGTTCGATGCCGGAGAAGGAGCCTGAGAAAGGGCTACCACATCCAAAGGAGGTCCATGGCTGAAATCTGATTGGCTATTGTTACCTTGCTCTTTCTTTTTCCTAATTGTGAACCACCCAGAGAGAGTGGGTCAAGTAATTAAAGCACAAGCTTCGAAGGACGGCAGCAGTGGCGTGGAAATTACCCACTCCCAACTCGGGGAGGTAGTGACGATAAATAACAACACAGCACTCTTAATAGGCCCTGTTATTGGAATGAGTAAACTTTCCGTTAACTAGGATCTATTGGAGGGCAAGTCTGGTGCCAGCAGCCAACTTGTTTCCGGCCTCCACAACGTTCACCCAGTGTGCCATCATGGTGAGGATTGTGTTGACCAGAGTCTTGGCTACTGAGACTGGACTTGTAGGTGAGGGCCTGTTGACGCTTTGTTGACTCTAGATAATTTTTAGGCGATTGCACGTCCCCGTGACGGCGACGATCCATTTGGATGTCTGCCCTATCAACTTTGGATAAATTTTTCAACAAGGACCTTCTCGTATAGCACCGTTTTGCTTGTCTTTTCCACCAGAGCAATGAGAGATGAGAAGTTCTCTTTGCAGCGGGGGTCGAGAAGGGTGAACACCCAGTGATCCGTGTTGTCTAAAATGTGTATAATGCGCGGGTCATGGGAAAGGCAGCCTAACATGAAGTCAGCCATGTGTGCCAGAGTACCAACAGGCAAGACTTCGGTGTCGCCATCAGAAGGTGAGCTGACCTGTAAAAGATTGTAGGTGAGGGCCTGCAGGTGAGCTGACCCTGTAAAACATTATATGCGAGGGCCTGCAGGTGAGCTGACCCTGTAAAACATTATATGCGAGGACCTGTAGGTGAGCTGACCCTGTAAAAAATTATATGCGAGGGTATATATGCGAGGTCATTATATGCGACGAATAAGCATGTTGATATTGTTACGGCATACAAGGGAATGCTCCAAACTCCGAACGGAACCTCACGAATAGCTGCTAGCAGACGAATAGGAAACGCACCCAAGCGGCTTACACTCCTAGCAATCAGTCTCTAGCAGCATACAGTGAATCCCCCCAAGAACGAGACCAAGCTCCGTGTTGAGGGTAAAGCAGTGGACAGCCAGAGCTGTGTGTTTATTGTTCTTATATAACATTGTTGCACATTAGTACCACCCACAGGGTTTTGTAATACAACCAGTAAACACGTACAATACACTCAGACCCTCCCACACAAAATCCTCCCCTCTGCCTGTGATACAATTACCTTACACAATGGGTTAATGTAATCATCACTGGCAGGAGAATACACAGTGTTACACAATGTCTTCTGTCCTTGAGACAATTGGGAAGTAATTGAATATTTTCCTAGCTATTGTAACGGTTGATTTTATTGATTTTATTGAAGACAGGAGGCGAACATTGTGCTTAACTTTCTTTTACTACTCCCATAGCAGCAATAACTATTACAACAGGTGAAGGATTTTTTTTTTCAAAACAGGTAATCAGTATGTAAATGAGGAATCACAGGTAGCCAATGAATAAGCATCCCAGTTTATATAAGGTGAAGAGAGCATAGACCCCTTTTCTTTCTTGATGACGACCAGAGAAGGATTGGATCCGGTTTGAAGTAATCCGAATAATGCAATCATGGAATAGTCGTAGCTTTAGACGATAGGAAACTGGAGTAACAGGAACTTTTGAGGATGTATGAAACAGTGAATTATCCAGGATGTTCTAGTATGCTACGGAGATAAAATATATACAGTTAGGGTTGGGTTAATAGAGAGGGACAATGTTCGCCTCCTGTCTTCAATCAAATCTATATTTTCCGTTAGAATAGCTAGGAAAATCTTCAATTTTATGGCAACAGGAGGCTCTCATTGTGCAAGTTTAAAGCTAAGTAATAAAGATTTATAACATAGACATAGAGACATGAGAGTCAGGTTTGAAATAATACGTTTTAAAAGTGGATTCTGAAGACCAGTCTGAGGCCTTCAGAATATCAGAGAGGGAGCCTCCTTTTTGGAATACTTTAGTGGATACTGCGCCTCGAACTGAATGGGCACCAAAGATTGATGTGTTAATCCCAGCCATCTGCATGGTGAGCTTAACCCATCTGGATAGCGTAGGAGAGGATACCGGAAGATGTGGTTTACGAAAAGAGATAAGAAGTTGAGATGCTTGAGGGGTGCGTAGAGTTTGGGTGTCACGGATGGTGTACAGGAAACAATATGATACAAATAACAAACGATGACTAACTGGATCCACAACTAAGGAACAAAAGGGAGACCCCTGCAATCGACCTGCCGCTCTCCCTTATTGCTCAGCCTATGCGACCACTCTAAAGGTGAATGGGCGCATATCCACGTACCTCGGCTATCTTAACCTAAAGGCCCTACAATAGTGAGGGGACACGACCACCGGCTCCCTACACAGACACGGAGGGAGTCAGGGTCACCTGGATCCAGACAACAGAAAATCATAAATACAAAACAGCACTTATCTGAAGACGACTGTGAACTGAGAACTGGTAGTTGGGAGCTGGGAGCTGAAGACAGCATGCACACTCATTCCAGGAAGTAGTATCAGCCACACCCAACTACCTTATGGGGGAGAATATAAAGAGAGGTAATGAGTATGACTGCATGACAGCTGAGATAGCCTAACGAGGTGAGGAACAGAAACCAAAACAAAGAAACTCAAGGGGGAGGATCTGAACGGCTCCTGTCAGAGCTTCTCAGCTGTCTGCTTGTGACAGTACCCCTCCCTCTAGGAGTGGACTCCGGACACTCAGGGCCCACCTTCTCAGGATGGGACCTATGGAAAGCCCTGATGAGGCGAGAGGCCTTAATGTCCGTCACTGGGAGCCACATCCTCTCCTCAGGACCATAACCCTCCCAATGAACGAGGTACTGGAGGGAACCGCGGACAAGACGAGAATCCACAATCCTAGAGACCTGAAATTCAAGATTCCCATCAACCATAATCGGAGGAGGAGGCAAAGGTGAGGGTACAATAGGTTGAACATAAGGTTTCAATAAGGACTTATGGAAAACATTATGGATCTTCCAAGTCTGAGGAAGATCAAGACGGTAGGCAACAGGATTGATGACAGACAGGATCTTGTAAGGCCCAATAAACCTAGGACCCAACTTCCAGGAGGGAACCTTCAATTTGATATTCTTGGTAGACAGCCACACCAAATCACCAACATTCAGGGTCGGACCAGGCATACGTCTTTTATCTGCCACACGCTTATATCTCTCACTCATATTCTTTAGATTATCCTGAATATTTTGCCAAATAGATGACAAAGACGAGGAGAATCTGTCCTCATCAGGCAAACCAGAAGAGCCCTCTCCAGAGAAAGTCCCAAACTGCGGATGAAACCCATATGCACCAAAAAATGGTGACTTATCAGAGGACTCCTGACGACGGTTATTTAAAGCAAACTCAGCAAGGGACAAAAACGAACACCAATCCTCCTGATTCTCCGCCACAAAACAGCGCAGATATGTCTCCAGATTCTGATTGACACGCTCTGTCTGGCCATTCGACTGCGGATGGAAAGCAGAAGAGAATGACAAGCGAACCCCCAAGCGAGAACAGAAAGCCTTCCAGAATCTGGAAACAAACTGCGTGCCCCTATCAGAGACTATGTCAGAAGGAATCCCATGCAATTTGACAATGTGGTCAACAAATGCCTGCGCCAGCGTCTTAGCATTGGGCAAACCGGGAAAAGGGATAAAGTGCACCATTTTGCTAAAACGGTCCACCACCACCAGAATCACAGACTTCCCCGAGGAACGAGGCAAGTCCGTTATGAAGTCCATGGACAGATGTGTCCAAGGACGGGAAGGAATGGGCAAAGGAAGGAGAGGACCTGATGGCCGTGAGTGAGGGACCTTGGCACGAGCGCAAGTCTCGCAAGCTGCCACAAAACCCTCAACCGACTTACGAAGCGCAGGCCACCAGAATCTCCGAGCAATGAGATCCAGTGTGGCTCTTGTCCCCGGGTGCCCAGCAAGGACCGTATCATGGTGTTCTTTAAAAATCTTGTGTCTCAAAGCGAGAGGCACAAACAACCTCCCAGGAGGACAAAGATCAGGAGCTTCTGACTGGGCTGCCTGCACCTCTGCCTCCAATTCAGGAAAAAGAGCAGAGACCACCACACCTTCAGCTAAAATGGGACCCGGGTCTTCAAAATTCCCACCTCCCGGAAAACAACGTGACAGGGCATCTGCCTTCACATTCTTAACCCCAGGGCGGAACGTAACAACAAAATTAAACCTTGAAAAGAACAAAGACCATCTGGCCTGTCTCGGGTTCAGACGCTTGGCTGACTCCAAATAGGCCAGATTTTTATGGTCAGTAAACACGGTAATAGGGTGTCTGGCTCCCTCTAGCCAATGGCGCCATTCCTCAAAAGCCAACTTGATGGCCAACAATTCCCTATCTCCCACATCATAATTTCTCTCTGCGGAGGAGAGCTTCTTTGAGAAAAAGGCACACGGTTGCCATTTGGCAGGAGAGGAACCCTGAGACAAGACCGCCCCCACCCCTACCTCAGAAGCATCAACCTCAACTATGAAGGGTAAGGAAACATCAGGTTGTACTAGGATGGGAGCGGAAGCAAAACTCTCCTTGATATTAGAAAAGGCCTTACGCGCCTCTACCGACCAGGAAGAAAAGTCTACCCCCTTCTTGGTCATATCCGTGAGTGGTTTAACAACAGAGGAATAATTCAAAATAAATTTCCTGTAATAATTAGCAAAGCCCAAAAAACGCATCAGCGCCTTCTGATTCTCAGGAAGCTCCCACTCAAGCACAGCGCGGACCTTCTCGGGGTCCATGCGAAAACCAGAAGCGGAGACAAGAAACCCCAGAAATTGGACCTCCGGAACCGCAAACACACACTTTTCCAGTTTCGCGTATAATTTATTCTCCCGCAGGATGAGTAAGACCTGACATAAGTGTTCCTTATGAGTTTTGAAATCAGGAGAAAAAATCAAAATGTCATCCAAATACACTAATACAAATTTTCCCATTAAATGATAGAAAATGCTGTTGACAAAATGCTGAAAAACGGCTGGGGCATTCATCAAACCAAAAGGCATAACTAAATTCTCAAAATGGCCCTCAGGGGTATTGAAAGCCGTCTTCCATTCGTCTCCTTCTCTGACCCTAACCAGGTTGTATGCCCCTCTTAGGTCTAATTTGGAAAAGACTTTCGCCCCAACAACCTGGTTAAACAAATCTGGGATTAAAGGAAGCGGATACGGATCACGAATAGTGATACTGTTCAGCTCCCTGAAATCCAGACAAGGTCTTAAAGAACCATCTTTTTTCTTAACAAAGAAAAAACCAGCGGCAACAGGTGACTTCGAGGGTCGTATGTGTCCTTTTCTCAGACTCTCAGAGATATAAGCACGCATCGCGACCCTCTCAGGTTGGGAAAGATTGTATAAACGAGATTTAGGCAGCTTGGCACCCGGAATGAGATCAATAGGGCAATCATACTCCCTGTGCGGAGGCAAATCCTGAACTCCACTCTCAGAGAAAACATCCAAAAATTCAGAGAGGAAAGGTGGTACAGTTTTAGTAGAAACCTCAGAAATAGATGTTATGAGGCAATTCTCTCTGCAAAAGTCACTCCAACCATTTATTTGCCTCGCTGGCCAATCAATGGTGGGGTTATGTTTAGTGAGCCAGGGTAGCCCCAACACTAGAGGAGTAGGCAAACCGCCAAGGACGAAACATGACACATCCTCAACATGAGTATCATTCACAATTAAACGGATATTGTGAACTATGCCCTTTAATGATTTCTGAGAAAGTGGAGCTGAATCAATAGAAAAAACAGGAATATTTTTTCGCAAAGTGCATACCTGGAAACCATGAGTTATTGCAAATTGGTTATCAATGAGGTTGACAGCTGCTCCACTATCCACAAAAATCTCACAAAAAATGCTCTTGCTCTCTAGCGCCACCCTAGCAGGCAGGACAAAACGGGAACTACAAGCAAAAGACAATTCTTCAATTTCCGCCTCAACCCTGCCAATAGTAACAGACGGAATATTCTTAAAAGATTTCTTCCTTTTTGTCTCTTTATTACTCCCAGAAAACTGCCTGAATCTCCTAGAGGGACAAACATTTGCCAGATGATTTATACCTCCACAACAAAAGCAAACCCTGCCCTGCGGGCTGAATCCTCTATTGTCAGAGGCAATCAACCCCAGCTGCATGGGCTCCTGCTCAGAAGGGGCTGACAGCGACTGAGACCCCTGTGCACAGAATGACTCCGCTGCACTGTCCCGGGACTGAGCATGATAAGAAGGAGAAATCTCTCCTCTTTCTTTAAGACGCCTGTCAATACGAACAGCCTGAGACATAGCAGAATTCAAGGAGGTAGGTCTTTCATGAAAGGCAAATGCATCTTTCAATCCCTCAGAAAGACCATAGCAAAATTGACTTCGGAGTGCAGCATCATTCCAACCCGTATCTGCTGCCCATCTCCGAAATTCTGAGCAGTATATCTCTGCGGATTGTTTACCCTGGCATAACAGACGTAGTCTAGACTCAGCCAGAGCAATACGATCCGGATCATCATATATCTGACCCAGGGCTAAAAAGAATTCATCCACTGAACGGAGGGGTTGTGCCCTCTCCGGCAGCGAAAAGGCCCAGGACTGAGCGTTACCCCTGAGCAGCGATATAATGATGCCCACCCTTCGTTCTTCATCACCGGAAGAATGGGGAAGAAGGCGAAAATGGAGTTTGCAAGCCTCTCTAAAACGTACAAAATTCTCACTACCCCCGGAAAACGTATCCGGGAGCGAAATCTTAGGCTCAGCACAAACTCCATGAACGCAAGCTGAACCGGTCACTTGAAACTGAGAAAAAGTCTCACGGAGATCAGCTACCTCCAAAGCAAGACCCTGAAAGCGTTCAGCCAAAAGTGAAACCGGATCCATGCTTGAGACGGTTTTGGTGGCTGATAATGTCACGGATGGTGTACAGGAAACAATATGATACAAATAACAAACGATGACTAACTGGATCCACAACTAAGGAACAAAAGGGAGACCCCTGCAATCGACCTGCCGCTCTCCCTTATTGCTCAGCCTATGCGACCACTCTAAAGGTGAATGGGCGCATATCCACGTACCTCGGCTATCTTAACCTAAAGGCCCTACAATAGTGAGGGGACACGACCACCGGCTCCCTACACAGACACGGAGGGAGTCAGGGTCACCTGGATCCAGACAACAGAAAATCATAAATACAAAACAGCACTTATCTGAAGACGACTGTGAACTGAGAACTGGTAGTTGGGAGCTGGGAGCTGAAGACAGCATGCACACTCATTCCAGGAAGTAGTATCAGCCACACCCAACTACCTTATGGGGGAGAATATAAAGAGAGGTAATGAGTATGACTGCATGACAGCTGAGATAGCCTAACGAGGTGAGGAACAGAAACCAAAACAAAGAAACTCAAGGGGGAGGATCTGAACGGCTCCTGTCAGAGCTTCTCAGCTGTCTGCTTGTGACATTGGGTCATAAGTTCATATGTCTTTAGACAACGGACAACACATCATTTATTATGGGAGGGGAAAGCTGGGTAGAAGACCGTGTGTAGATTGGTTTTGGTTCGTCTAACAATACGGAAGGTTACTCCGTTAGGGGTAAAAGATCTGTTAGAGATGTCCAACGCTCTGACGTCTGAGACTCTCTTAATAGAGATGAGACATAAGAGAAACGTGAGTTTAAAGGAAAGTAGTTTTAGGGGTAGGTGTTCGTTGTCTTCCCAAGATGAGAAGAGGTTTAGGAGGAGGGTAATATCCCAAGTTTAATGATATCTAGGCTCAGGGGGATTCCTAAAACATATGCCCTTTATAAGTCTGCAGACCATCGGGTGTTTACCAACAGGGATGGAGTTAACGGGGGTATGTTCCGATGATATGGCAGATCGGTAAAGGTTCATGGTTCTATAGGCTTTTCCTGATTCAAAGGATGCGGATAAAAAATAATTTAATATGTGGGTAATAGATGCATGAACGGGATCCAAGTTCCGTTGAGAGCACCAATGTAGCCAAATTTTCCAGGCTGATCTATAAGCCTTTCTGGTACCTGGTGCCCATGCGTCAGAGAGGATATCGAGAGTAGATTGTGAAAGGCCGTGATCGAATCTTGATTGCCCGAGATCAACCAGGCTACTAATGATAGGTGCCTCGACAAGATCAGAGGATGAGGATGTCCTGAAGGATCTTGGAGGAGATCCTGGGAAAGTGGGAGAATTCTTGGAATATCTATGGCCAGGCAGAGTAGAGTGGGGAACCATGTTTGAGACGGCCACCAAGGAGTGATGATCACTAATGTGGATCTCTGGGATATCGTCTGAAGCAGAACTCTGGGGATTAAAGCGAAGGGGGGGGGGGAGCGTAAAGACGTCTCTGTGCCCAGATTTGGCGAAGGGCATCCATGGACAGAGCATCCGGATCTGGGCGCCAGCTGAAAAAGATAGGTAGTTGGGTGTTTAGTCGTGACCCTAATACATCCATGTGGAGGGGACCCCATAAGTTGTTGATTTGTTGGAAAAGGAGAGGATTCAGTTGCCAATCGCTGGAATCCGGCAACCGAATTGATCAAACCCGGAATGTATTTTGCTTTCAGGGTAATGTCCTTGTCCAAGCAGAAGTGCCAAAAATCCTTGGCACTGTAGCTCAACATTTTGGAAGTGGTGCCCCCTAAACAATTGATGTACTGTACTGCGGCAATATTGTCCATACGCAGTAGGATGCAGCAGTGTGACTTGTCTTTCGCAAAGCTCTTCAGAGCAAAAGAAGCTGCCAGGAGCTCCAAGCAGTTGATGTGCAGGAGAGATTCTGTTTCTGACCATTTCCCTCCTGTGGAATAAGGGCTGCAACGAGCACCACAGCCTGATTGACTGGCATCTGATTCTAGGACCAGATCTGGTAAGGAATTGAATATCATTTTCCCATTCCAGATCTGGATGTGTTGGAGCCACTATAGAAGTTCTCCTTTGGCTTCTGGAGATAGGGGAATTTTGTTGGAATATTGTAGGCCTTCCTGTAGATGTTGTGCCTTGAGTCGTTGAAGGGCCCTGTAGTGTAAGGGGGCGGTAAAGATGGCTTGTATGGAGGCCGATAACAGCCCTACTATCCGTGCAATAGTGTGTAGGGATACAAAATGTTTGTTTAATACTGATCGGATTTCCTTCCGAATCAGGGAGAGTTTCCTGATAGGGAGACTCAGGAGAGCGGAAACAGTATTTATATTCAAACCTAGAAATTATATTTCCTTGGATGGGGAAAGAATGGATTTCTTGGAATTGATTAGGAACCCCAGATTGGTGAGAAGGGATAATGTCCACTGTGCATGAAGTCGAATTAGAGGAAGGGACTGTGCCATAATTAGGATGACGTCCAAATAGATGATTAGACGTACACCCCGGGATCTTAATGATGAGATCACTGGTTACATTAGCTTGGTGAAGCACCAAGGGGCCGATGATAGGCCGAATGGGAGGCAAGTAAATTGCCATTTTTGGTCGTTCCAAAAGAATTGTAGGTAAGATTGATAGTGAGGGTGTATAGGAACAGTAAGATAGGCGTCTTTTAGGTCTATCTTTATGAGCCAATCCTGAGGGAGTAACAAGTCCCTGAGAAGATGGATTCCCTCCATCTTGAAGTGATGGTAAGTTACAAAGTCGTTGAGGGTTCTTAAATTTATGACCGGTCTGTGACCCCCATCTTTCTTTTTTACTAGAAAGATGTTGCTGATGAAACCCGGTAAATAGGAGGGGAACTTGGATGATGGCTCCTTTGTAGAAGAGATCTTTTATCTCTGATTCTATGAGGTTTTGGTCTGTGGTAGAGAAGAGTATTGGTTGAGGTATGTGGTTTTGGGATGGAGGGGATAGGAAATCTATTTGATAACCTGAGATAGTATTCAGGATCCATGAGTCTGAGGTTAGTGAAACCCAAGTCTGGAAAAAATGTTTCAGTCTTCCCCCTAGGGGTATGTGGGAATAGTTTAGGGTAGAAAAGCTTACCTGATGATGGTCTTGATCTAGGGAAGCCTCGATGGCCTCGGGCTCTCCATGGGCGTCCTCTGGTAGGGAAGAATGGTGTAGGTATGGCAGAAGATGTGGAGGTGGTAGGTCTGTTTTCTGTGTGGTAGGGGGCCTGTTGAGACTGTCTGAAGTATGAGGTTCGGCTGGGAAAGCGACCCCTGCCTTTCTCAACCCTGCCAAAATTTTTTGGTTGCCCTACTTTTCTAAGGGATGTTTTTGCTTTGTCGAGAGAGGTAAATACTCTGACAAATTTTCCAATTTCTTTAATGAGGGTGTCTCCGAAGAGAAGACCCTCTGCCGAGGAATCTGGTTCTGAGTTAGCCAGGTGAGAAAGCTGTGGGTTCAGCTTCATTAAGATATTTCGTCTTCTCTCTGCGCTGATGACAGACTTAATATTGCCGAAGAAGCATATGGCTCTTTGGGCCCAGCCACGGAGTACTGCAATATCTACTGGTTGGCCTGTAGCGGCAGCTTGTTCGGAAAGGACTAGTATTTTTGTTAGAGGTCCTAATAGGTCTAGGAGTTTGTCTTGACATAATTTGAATGATCTGTCCAGGCCTCTTTTGGGATTTCTACCTGTTTTATTTAGGTATTTGGTGAGGATGGGGTCTAATTCCGGAGTCTGTGAAATTTTCTGAGGCAGGGTAGGTCTCGGACACTCCGCTTTCAATTTATTCCTGGAAGCTTTGTCTAGGGATTTGTTGACCAATAAAGATAAGAATTTTGAGATTTGAGAGTGGGGAACCCACTCCCCAGATCTGGGGTGTTTTATTTGGTCAGGGCTGAAAAAGGGAATGCCCTGAGTATCTAGAATTAGGGAGTACGAGAGCTGGATTGTTGGGACTGACTCGTCAGGATTATCTGATGAGTCCTCTTCAGAATATAAAGGCAATCCGTCTTCCGAGTCAGAGTCAGACTCACTGGAAGGGGATTGGAAGACATTTCTTTGTAAGAGATGTTCTTAGCCCTCTTACTGGCTGTCATAGCCCTGCTATTAGTCTCCTCCCGGGCGGAGGGTCTTTTGTGGGATTTTTCTCCACCTTTATCATTACCGCTTAAAATATGCGGGTTTTCATTGGGTATTTGACCCGTCCCCATGGTCTGGGTTTTAGAAATATTGGGGATATTAGGGTCGCTACAGAGCCTCCTCTTTCTGGCAATCTTGCCTGATTTTTTGAATCCTTTAGCTAATTCCGTGATGGAATCTTCTGCGGAATGGAAGTTATCTGAAGGGGTAGAAGGGTAGACCTGGGGTGTTCTTTGGTCTATTACTAAAGAAAGAGATTTTGAAATGGAGTCTTGGAGAGAAACCATGGCAGATTGTATGGCCACTGATACTTATCTAGAAACAGATTGGTCCACCATATGTTGGATGGACTCCGTGGTTACTAGTTCATGGTTAACTGGCATGGGTTGACTAGTCGGTTGTTCTTGTGAGGGATTCATGTTGCTAATGTGTGAGGAAAGAAAAGGGAAAGAAAAACTGGAGTAAAAAGGAGAGATATGTAAATGACATTAAATATATACACTCACCTAAAGAATTATTAGGAACACCTGTTCTATTTCTCATTAATGCAATTATCTAGTCAACCAATCACATGGCAGTTGCTTCAATGCATTTAGGGGTGTGGTCCTGGTCAAGACAATCTCTTGAACTCCAAACTGAATGTCAGAATGGGAAAGAAAGGTGATTTAAGCAATTTTGAGCGTGGCATGGTTGTTGGTGCCAGACAGGCCGGTCTGAGTATTTCACAATCTGCTCAGTTACTTGTATTTTCCCGCAAAATCATTTCTAGGGTTTACAAAGAATGGTCTGAAAATGGAAAAACATCCAGTATGCGGCAGTCCTGTGGGCAAAAATGCCCTGTGGATGCTAGAGGTCAGAGGAGAATGGGCCGACTGATTCAAGATGATAGAAGAGCAACGTTGACTGAAATAACCACTCGTTACAACCGAGGTATGCAGCAAAGCATTTGTGAAGCCACAACACGCACAACCTTGAGGCAGATGGGCTACAACAGCAGAAGACCCCACCGGGTACCACTCATCTCCACTACAAATAGGAAAAAGAGGCTACAATTTGCACAAGCTCACCAAAATTGGACTGTTGAAGACTGGAAAAATGTTGCCTGGTCTGATGAGTCTCGAATTCTGTTGAGACATTCAAATGGTAGAGTCTGAATTTGGCGTAAACAGAATGAGAACATGTATCCATCCTCTGATGGCTACTTCCAGCAGGATAATGCACCATGTCACAAAGCTCGAATCATTTCAAATTGGTTTCTTGAACATGACAATGAGTTCACTGTACTAAAATGGCCCCCACAGTCACCAAATCTCAACCCAATAGAGCATCTTTGGGATGTGGTGGAACGGGAGCTTTGTGCCCTGGATGTGCATCCCTCAAATCTCCATCAACTGCAAGATGCTATCCTATCAATATGGGTCAACATTTCTAAAGAATGCTATCAGCACCTTGTTGAATTAATGCCACGTAGAATTAAGGCAGTTCTGAAGGCAAAAGGGGGTCCAACACCGTATTAGTATGGTGTTCCTAATAATTCTTTAGGTGAGTGTATATATATATACAGTACAGACCAAAAGTTTGGACACACCTTCTCATTCAAAGAGTTTTCTTTATTTTCATGACTATGAAGGCATCAAAACTATGAATTAACACATGTGGAATTATATACATAACAAACAAGTGTGAAACAACTGAAAATATGTCATATTCTAGGTTCTTCAAAGTAGCCACCTTTTGCTTTGATTACTGCTTTGCACACTCTTGAGGTAGTCCCCTGAAATGGTCTTCCAACAGCTTGAAGGAGTTCCCAGAGATGCTTAGCATGTGTTGGCCCTTTTGCCTTCACTCTGCGGTCCATCTCACCCCAAACCATCTCGATTGGGTTCATGTCCGGTGACTGTGGAGGCCAGGTCATCTGGCGCAGCACCCCATCACTCTCCTTCATGGTCAAATAGCCCTTACTTTCAAAGTTTTCCCAATTTTTCGGCTGACTGACTGACCTTCATTTCTGAAAGTAATGATGGCCACTCGTTTTTCTTTACTTAGCTGCTTTTTTCTTGCCATAATACATATTCTAACAGTCTATTCGGTAGGACTATCAGCTGTGTATCCACCTGACTTCTCCTCAACGCAACTGATGGTCCCAACCCCATTTATAAGGCAAGAAATCCCACTTATTAAACCTGACAGGGCACACCTGTGAAGTGAAAACCATTTCAGGGGACTACCTCTTGAAGCTCATCAAGAGAATGCCAAGAGTGTGCAAAGCAGTAATCAAAGCAAAAGGTGGCTACTTTGAAGAACCTAGAATATTACATATTTTCAGTTGTTTCACACTTGTTTGTTATGTATATAATTCCACATGTGTTAATTCATAGTTTTGATGCCTTCATAGTCATGAAAATAAAGAAAACTCTTTGAATGAGAAGGGGTGTCCAAACTTTTGGTCTGTACTGAATATATATATATATATATATATATATATATTATATATATAGAAATATATGTATATATATATATATATATATATATATATATATATAAATGACTGTATTAGGTATACTTACATAGGAAATGAGGTAAGTTATGTAATTAATTAATTAGTCAAGTGTATTCAGTGAGAGGTGTGGAGTATGCTCTGTGAGGTGAAGAGACGCACTCTGAGGAAAAATCGGGAGAGGCGCGAATTACCATACAGATTAAGCAGAGCGCCCGAAATCTCGCGATATCTGAGATTACGGCGTTCAGTGTGAGATGGCGCTTCTGAATGCAAGGGAGCGAACGGGAGACTCGTATAGAGGGAATAGAAGTAAGACAACGTTGAAGGTGAAATAGAGTGACAGAAAAGAGAAGAAGATTATAATAGTGGTTAAAACAAAAAAATTCTTATGCGCTAGTGGAATAAACGGCAATAGGGGATTCAGTAGGTAACATATAGGTAATACGAATATAATTTAAATGATTAAAGCAAATAATTTGTTAATTTTTACCTCAGAAATGAATTATAATAACAGAAGAAAAAATATATACTTATCTCTTGTTTGGGAGCAGCAAGAAAGAGGCGGGGTATATGCTCTCTTCACCTTATATAAACTGGGAGGCTTATTGATTGGCTACCTGTGATTCCTCATTTACATACTGATTACCTGTTTTGAAAAAACTTTTCATTCACCTGTTGTAATAGTTCTTGCTGCTATGGGAGTAGTAAAAGAAAGTTAAGCACAATGAGAGCCTCCTGTTGCAATAAAATCCAATTTATCTCCAAGGGCGGAGGCAAAACTTTATTAGCCACATGGTAGCAAAAGACAATAAGAATATTTAACTGTGCAGCTATTGCATAAAACATAGACATTTAACATATCCAAAAATGGCACGAATTAGACCAGGGGTTCAAAAGTTAGTAAAAGTCCTTTGTGAACAAAGGAAGCATGGCTTTTCTGCCCAAAACCAGTTTTTACAGAGTTAGGCTGTGTGAGATAATTGGCTTAACTGGGTGTGGTAAGCCAACTATGTACAGAAAATACATCTATTCACAACAGCAAAACTACACAAAAATACATAACTCCTATCAAACTGAACAGAACTTCCACATTCAACTTATCCCCAGATGGCTTGGATCTGAGCGCTCAATATATCCGAACAGCGCTCAGATGCCACAAACACAGTCAAATCGCCATGGGGTTTAAGTTTAGCATGGGCTGATGAGAGGGTCCATAATCTTGGTGCAAGAGGCTGGCAACCAGGCTTCTCCAGCACCCAGTGGCGAGGTTGGTTTCGCCACAGATATGATGGAAAAGGAGGAGGAGGATGAAAAAAAGGAAGATTTAACCATATACCCTTTTTGTGGTGAAAAAGGGTCATGGGAATACAGTGTATTGAGCACATTAAACAACACATTTAAATTGCCTTTGTTCATCCGCTTTCCACTTCAAGAAGTCTGGGGCAATCCAGGCCTTGTTCATTTTTATAAGAGTCAACCTGTCAGCATTTTCAGTTGACAGGCAGATACGCTAATCTGTTATAATGCCACCAGCAGCACTAAATGCCCGCTCAAACAAAACGCTGGCTGCAGGGCAGGCCAGCACCTCCAAGGTGTAGAGCGCCAGTTCGTGCCACATGTCCAGCTTGGACACCTAGTAGTTGTAAGGCACTGAGGGATCACTGAGGACGCTGACACAGTCTGCTACGTATTCCTTCACCATCTTCCAAAACTTTTCCCCCCATGTGACACTAGGCCGGCATCAGGTTGAGGGTGCTGGATGGGTGTCATGAAACTGTCCCAGGCCTTGGAGAGTGTTACCCTGCCTCTGTTGGAACTGCTGTGTGTTCCCCTTGTCTCCCCTCCTCGGTTGCCCAAGGAAGTACGGACTCTGCCGTCAGCGTTGTCAGATGGAAATTTTTGGAGCAATTTTTCAACAAGGATCTTCTGGTATTGCACCGTTTTACTAGTCCTCTCCAACTGAAGCATGAGACATGAGAAGTTCTCTTTGTAGCGGGGGTCGAGAAGGGTGAAAACCCAGTAATACGTGTTGTCTAAAATGCGTATAACGTGCAGGTCGCGTGAAAGGCGACCAGACATCCATGCCCACTCCTCACTTCTGATTAGCGGAAGCTGACTGGAAAGGTGACGACCATGTTGCAGCTGGTATTCCACTACTGCCCTCTGCTGCTCACAAAGCCTGGCCAACATGTGGAACAGCCGGTGAGCTGGCAAGTTAAAGCGCTGCTGCAGCGTTAATAGACTGGCTGAAGCTGTCGATGACTTGTGGAAATGTGCACACACGCGACGCACCTTCACCAGTTGGTCAGTCAAATTGAGGTAGGTTTTGAGAAACCGCTGAACCACTAAGTTTAAGACGTGGGCTAGGCATGGGATGTGTCTGAGCTTGCCGAGCTCCAAAGCCGCCATCAAGTTATGGCCATTATCACACACAACCATACCTGGTTGTAGGTTGAGTGGCGAGAGCCACAGCTCATTCTGGTCTCTTATCCACTACAACAGCTCTGCAGCAGTGTGCTGTTTGTCCCCTAAGCATATCAGCTTCAGCACAAACTGTTGACGCTTCCCCACTGCAGTGCTACACTGCTTCCAGCTACCGGCTGATGGCTGACTTGTGCTGCACGCGGATAATTGGGAGGTGGAAGTGGAGGTGGCGGAGGAGGAGAAGTGGGGGTTGGAGCCACTAACGTAGGTGCTGGTGGAAACCCTGTTGGAATTAGGGCCTGCAATCCTCTGCGTCCGTAGCACCTGTGACATCCCAGGGTACGAATCGCTCCCGGCCTCCACAATGTTCACATAGTGTGCCATCAGGGAAATGTAGCGTCCCTGGACAAATGCACTTGTCCATGTGTCCGTGGTTAAGTGGACCTTCCTAGTAGCTGTGTTGGTCAGGGCACGTGTGACGTTTCAGGACACATGTTAGTGTAAGGCAAGCACAGCACACCTTGAAAAATAGTGGCAGCTGGGGACAGAGTACCGTGGGACGGCCACTGAAATCAGGCTGCGGAAGGCCTCAGTGTCCACAAGCCTAAATGACAACATTTCCAGGGCCAGTAATTTTGAAAAGTGCACATTTAGTGCTATGGCCTGTGGGTAGAGATGGTCTTGCGGTTCGCCCCAGCGCTCATTTCCCGGCGAACTTTGCGTGTTTGCAATTCGCTGAACATGCAAACATATGGAGAAATTCGCGCCTGCCATATTATTTTACATTATGAAGAACTTTGACCCATGACACATCCATCAGGTGGTACAGGACAGCCAATTGAAACATTTCAGCACATGGACATACCCCCTACCTTAAAAATAAACCTTATCTAGCCGCCATTTTACATTCAGTGTTTTGCCAGTGTAGGGAGAGGTTGCTGTGTGGAGCAGGGACCGGCTGTTTTGGACACCAAACACTAGCTAATAGGGCCACAAAAGTCATTTTAAGGACTAGTATAGGTGTGCTATCGATAGGTGTGATACACAGAGGGGTGCGATATACTTATAGTTTTATAATGAGTCAAAAACACATAGATCTATATAGTGATCACCTGGAAGTCAGGGGCCTAGGGGCTAGGGGCTTACTAGGGCCATTTTTAGATAGGGTAAGGTTCCGGACGGGGTCGCTCTTATCGGGGCGGGTGGTCTGTGGTTAGGCTATCAGGGCCAGAATAGCACCCCCCTGTAGGGCAATATCATGGACAGTTCTTTGCCCACCCTGTCCTTCAATACCACATCATCATCTAGCCCAGGGATAGATGTTTTTTTCTTTCCCTCCCGGATTCATGGATGTGCACTGGAACCCCCCGGATTGTGGTAGGACATATGGTTTCTGATTTGGTGCCGCCGAGCATTTGTTATTGCCTACCACATCTATGCTTTTTGCTTAAAGGGGTTCTGCACTTTGTTTTAACTAATGATCTATCCTCTGGATAGATCATCAGCATCTGATCGGCAGGGGTCCGACTCCCGGGACCCCCGCCGATCAGCTGCTTGAGAAGGCAGCGGCGCTTCAGCAGCGCCGCGGCCTTCTCGATATTTACCGCTGGCCCAGTGACATCACGACTAGTATCAACTAGCGTGGGCGGGGTTAAGCTCTGTTCACTTGGATAGATCATCAGTTAAAACAAAGTGCAGAACCCCTTTAACTTTCATAATTTATTTTCATTTTGAGGGATATCTTTTCCATTCACACGTCCGCAAAATGGGTCCGCATCCGTTCCGCAATTTTCCGGAACGGGTGCAGATCCATTCATGTTTAATGGGGCCGGGGCATTTGCGGATCCGCACTTCCGCATCTGTGCTTCCGTTTCCGCAAACAAATAGAACATGTCCTATTCTTGTCCACAATTGCAGACAAGATTAGGCATTTTATATTATAGTGCCGGCGATGTGCGGTCGACAAATTGCGTAATGCACATTGCCGGTGTCTGTGTTTTGCGGATCTGCAAAACACTTACGGACGTGTGAATGGACCCTCATAGTAAAATTATTAAAGGTTATGTTTTATCTTTATGTATATTCTAATGGATTGCCTTCATTGTACAATGTTATAATATACTTTCTATGTTAGGAAGTATATTATAGTGCATTTGTATTGTGCGGCAGTTGTGTGCGGTTCTGCTGCGATACTGCAGGTATATAGAGGGACAAGCGTTATTGGAACAAACAATTTCTACTGGTGTGATATACCAGTCGCCCCCCCAAAAAACAGATTGAAGCAGGGTGTTATATACAGTCCTGATCAAAAGTTTAAGACCACTTGAAAAATGGCAAAAAATCATATTTAGCATGGCTGGATCTTAACAAGGTTCCAAGTAGAGCTTCAACATGCAACAAGAAGAAATGGGAGTGAGACAAAACATTTTTTGAGCATTCAATTTAATGAAAACAATGAATAAACTGAAACAGGCTGTTTTTCAGCTGATCAAACGTTTAGGACCACAGCTCCCAAAAAAATAAATAAACCCCCCCAAAACAGAAATCTAACTTCCAAACATGAACTCAGTAATGAGTAGCTTCGCCGTTATTGTTTATCACTTAAAAAATTTGGTTCGGCATGCTTGATGCAAGCGTTTCCATGAGGTGAGTAGGAACATTTCTCCAAGTGGTGAAGACGGCCGCACGAAGGCCATCTACTGTCTGGAACTGTTGTCCATTTTCGTAAACTTCCCTTGCCATCCATCCCCAAAGGTTCTCAATTGGATTTAGATCAGGGGAACACGCAGGATGGGCCAAAAGAGTGATGTTATTCTCCTGGAAGAAGTCCCTTGTCCTGCGGGCATTGTGTACTGTAGCGTTGTCCTGTTGAAAAACCCAGTCATTACCACACAGACTAGGGCCCTCAGTGATGAGGAATGCTCTCTGCAACATCTGGACATAGCCAGCGGCCGTTTGACGCCCCTGCACTTCCTGAAGCTCCATTGTTCTACTGAAGGAAAAAGCACTCCAGACCATTATCGCGCCCCCTCCACTGTGGCGTGTAGAAAACATCTCAGGTGGGATCTGCTTGTCATGCCAGTAACGTTGGAAACAATCAGGACCATCAAGGTTACATTTTTTCTCATCAGAGAATAAAACTTTCTTCCACCTTTGAATGTCCCATGTTTGGTGCTCTCTTGCAAAGTCCAAACGAACAGTTCTGTGGCGTTCAAGGAGACGAGGTCTTTGAAGACGTTTTTTGTTTTTGAAGCCCTTCAGTCTCAGATGCCGTCTGATGGTTATGGGGCTGCAGTCAGCACCAGTAAGGGCCTTAATTTGTGTCGTGGATCGTCCAGTGTCTTGACGGACAGCCAATTGGATCCCCCGGCTCAGTGCTGATGAAATTTTTTTGGGTCTTCCACTTGACTTTTTTGTTCCATAACCCTCAGGATCATTTAAGAAATTCCAAATGACTGTCTTACTGCGTCCCACCTCAGCAGCGAGGGCGCGCTGTGAGAGACCCTGCTTATGCAGTTCAACCACCCGACCACGTTCAAAAAGGGAGAGTTTTTTTGCCTTTGCCATCACAACGTGTGACTACCTGACAGAAAATGAATCCACATCTTTGCACAGATTTGGCCTTTTAAAGGCATGTGGTCCTAAAATTTGAATCAGCTCAAAAACAGCCTGTTTCAGTTTAATCGTTATTTTCAATTAATTTAATGCTCAAAAAATGTTTTGTCTCACTCTCATTTCTTCTTGTTGCATGTTGAAGCTCTACTTGGAACCTTGTTAAGATCCAACAATGTAAAATATGATTTTTTGCCATTTTTCAAGTGGTCTTATGATCAGGACTGTACCAATATACTTTCTTTATAGTGCATTTGGGTACTGTATAGTGCATTTGCGCATGCGCGTACGTGAAAAATATATTGCCGATATTTCGCAATTGAAAAAAAATAATAAATGGAGATCGCAAATTCGAATAATACATCTGGTATGTCACTGTCCATGTTGTGGGACTATTTGTGCACTTCTAGTAATTATTTCTTGGCTGCAAATATGAGCTGAAGGTTTTTCAGGTTCGCCTGCTATTAAAATGAATGGGACCCAACGCAAACTTGCGGTTCGCAAACATTTGATCGCGTTCGCGAACCGTCCCGGCTGATGTTCGTCCATCACTACTTGTGGGTGGGTGGCTGGGTATTTGCACTTGCATTCAAATGCCTGGGGTAATGACATTTGGACGCTGCGCTGGGACACAGAAGTGGATGTAGTCACTGATGGTGCTTGCAAAGGTCCAGGTGCAGGGCAGGAGGCATCCTCGCCTGCGTCTTCAAGAGGCGATTGGCCAGCAAGTACCATAGGGGAAGAGGAGGCAGTGGTGTGACTCCCAGACACAGATTGTGGACCCAGGCGATCATCCCACTTATTACGGTGCTTGGATGTCATTTGGCGGATAATGCTGGTGGTGGTGAGGTTGCTAGTGTGGTGGTGAGGTTGCTAGTGTTCACGCTCCGGCTCCTTTTGGTGTGGCACAGGTTGCAAACTACTATTCTTTTGTCGTCCACACTTTCCTCAAAAAAGCGCTATACTGCAGAACACCTACCCATTGGCAAGGGAGATTTTTGCAAGGGGGTGCTCTGTGGAACAGTTGCGGACCTGTTTGGTGTGGCCCGCCTTCTCCCTTTTGCCACCCCACTGCCTCTTCCAGCCTGTTGCGGTGCTGCAGATCCTTCCCCTTCTGTACTGCTGTCCTCGTTCAGCTTTCCACCTTCCCAGGTTGGGTCAGTGACCTCATCGTCCACCACCTCCTCTTCCACTTTCTCACTCTGATCATCCTCTTGATTTGTTGACCTAACCACAACCTCAGTTATTGACAACTGTGTCTCATCCTCTTCATCAAACTCTTGAGACAGTAATGGCAGTTGACTCATTGGCAACTGTGTCTCATCATCATCCACCTCATTAACCACCTCAGCCCCCAGTGCTTAAACACCCTGAAAGACCAGGCCACTTTTTACACTTCTGACCTACACTACTTTCACCATTTATTGCTCGGTCATGCAACTTACCACCCAAATGAATTTTACCTCCTTTTCTTCTCACTAATAGAGCTTTCATTTGGTGGTATTTCATTGCTGCTGACATTTTTACTTTTTTTGTTATTAATCGAAATTTAACGATTTTTTTGCAAAAAAATGACATTTTTCACTTTCAGTTGTAAAATTTTGCAAAAAAAACGACATCCATATAGAAATTTTGCTCTAAATTTATAGTTCTACATGTCTTTGATAAAAAAAAAATGTTTGGGTAAAAAAAAAATGGTTTGGGTAAAAGTTATAGCGTTTACAAACTATGGTACAAAAATGTGAATTTCCGCTTTTTGAAGCAGCTCTGACTTTCTGAGCACCTGTCATGTTTCCTGAGGTTCTACAATGCCCAGACAGTACAAACACCCCACAAATGACCCTAAGGTATTCGCTGATGGGCATAGTGAGTTCATAGAACTTTTTATTTTTTGTCACAAGTTAGCGGAAAATTATGATTTTTTTTTTTTTTTCTTACAAAGTCTCATATTCCACTAACTTGTGACAAAAAATAAAAAGTTCTATGAACTCACTATGCCCATCAGCGAATACCTTGGGGTCTCTTCTTTCCAAAATGGGGTCACTTGTGGGGTAGTTATACTGCCCTGGCATTCTAGGGGCCCAAATGTGTGGTAAGGAGTTTGAAATCAAATTCTGTAAAAAATGACCTGTGAAATCCGAAAGGTGCTCTTTGGAATATGGGCCCCTTTGCCCACCTAGGCTGCAAAAAAGTGTCACACATCTGGTATCTCCGTACTCAGGAGAAGGTGGGGAATGTGTTTTGGGGTGTCATTTTATATATACCCATGCTGGGTGAGAGAAATATCTTGGCAAAAGACAACTTTTCCCTTTTTTTATACAAAGTTGGCATTTGACCAAGATATTTCTCTCACCCAGCATGGGTATATGTAAAATGACACCCCAAAACACATTCCCCAACTTCTCCTGAGTACGGCGATACCAGATGTGTGACACTTTTTTGCAGCCTAGATGCGCAAAGGTGCCCAAATTCCTTTTAGGAGGGCATTTTTAGACATTTGGATACCAGACTTCTTCTCACGCTTTGGGGCCCCTAGAATGCCAGGGCAGTATAAATACCCCACATGTGACCCCATTTTGGAAAGAAGACACCCCAAGGTATTCAATGAGGGGCATGGCGAGTTCATAGAAATTTTTTTTTTTTGGCACAAGTTAGCGGAAATTGATATTTTTTATTTTTTTCTCACAAAGTCTCCCGTTCCGCTAACTTGGGACAAAAATTTCAATCTTTCATGGACTCAATATGCCCCTCACGGAATACCTGGGGGTGTCTTCTTTCCGAAATGGGGTCACATGTGGGGTATTTATACTGCCCTGGCATTCTAGGGGCCCTAAAGCGTGAGAAGAAGTCTGGAATATAAATGTCTAAAAAATTTTACGCATTTGGATTCCGTGAGGGGTATGGTGAGTTCATGTGAGATTTTATTTTTTGACACAAGTTAGTGGAATATGAGACTTTGTAAGAAAAAAAAAAATAAATTCTGCTAACTTGGGCCAAAAAAATATCGAATGGAGCCTTACAGAGGGGGGGGGGATCAATGACAGGGGGGTGATCAATGACAGGGGGGTGATCAATGACAGGGGGGTTGATCAATGACAGGGGGGTTGATCAATGACAGGGGGTTGATCAATGACAGGGGGGGTGATCAGGGAGTCTATATGGGGTGATCACCACAGTCATTGATCACGCCCCTGTAAGGCTTCATTCAGACGTCCGGATGCGTTTTGCGGATCCGATCCATCTATCAGTGGATCCGTAAAAATCATGCGGACGTCTGAATGGAGCTTTACAGGGGGGTAATCAATGACAGGGGGTTGATCAATGACAGGGGGGTGATCAGGGAGTCTATATGGGGTGATCACCACAGTCATTGATCACGCCCCTGTAAGGCTTCATTCAGACGTCCGGATGCGTTTTGCGGATCCGATCCATCTATCAGTGCATCCGTAAAAATCATGCGGACATCTGAATGGAGCTTTACAGGGGGGTAAATAAATGACAGGGGGGTGATCAGGGAGTCTATATGGGGTGATCACCACAGTCATTGATCACTCCCCTGTAAGGCTTCATTCAGACGTCCGGATGCGTTTTGCGGATCCGATCCATCTATCAGTGCATCCGTAAAAATCATGCGGACATCTGAATGGAGCTTTACAGGGGGGTAATCAATGACAGGGGGGTGATCAGGGAGTCTATATGGGGTGATCACCACAGTCATTGATCATGCCCCTGTAAGGCTTCATTCAGACGTCCGGATGCGTTTTGCGGATCGGATCCATCTATCAGTGCATCCGTAAAAATCATGCGGACATCTGAATGGAGCTTTACAGGGGGGTGATCAGGGAGTCTATATGGGGTGATCACCACAGTCATTGATCATGCCCCTGTAAGGCTTCATTCAGACGTCCGGATGCGTTTTGCGGATCGGATCCATCTATCAGTGCATCCGTAAAAATCATGCGGACATCTGAATGGAGCTTTACAGGGGGGTGATCAATGACAGGGGGGTGATCAGGGAGTCTATATGGGGTGATCACCACAGTCATTGATCATGCCCCTGTAAGGCTTCATTCAGACGTCCGGATGCGTTTTGCGGATCGGATCCATCTATCAGTGCATCCGTAAAAATCATGCGGACGTCTGAATGGAGCTTTACAGGGGGTTGATCAATGACAGGGGGGTAATCAATGACAGGGGGGGTGATCAGGGAGTCTATATGGGGTGATAACCACAGTCATTGATCACGCCCCTGTAAGGCTTCATTCAGACGTCCGGATGCGTTTTGCGGATCCGATCCATCTATCAGTGGATCCGTAAAAATCATGCGGACATCTGAATGGAGCTTTACAGGGGGGTAATCAATGACAGGGGGGTGATCAATGACAGGGGGGTGATCAGGGAGTCTATATGGGGTGATCAGGGGTGATCAGGGGCTAATAAGGGGTTAATAAGTTACGGGGGGGGGGGTGTAGTGTAGTGTAGTGGTGCTTGGTGGGACTTTACTGAGCTACCTGTGTCCTCTGGTGGTCGATCCAAACAAATGGGACCACCAGAGGACCAGGTAGCAGGTATATTAGACGCTGTTATCAAAACAGCGTCTAATATACCTGTTAGGGGTTAAAAAAAACACATCTCCAGCCTGCCAGCGAACGATCGCCGCTGGCAGGCTGGAGATCAACTCTCTTACCTTCCGTTCCTGTGAGCGCGCGCGCCTGTGTGCGCGCGTTCACAGGAAATCTCGCCCATCGCGAGATGACGCATATATGCGTGACTCTGCGCAGGGCTGCCACCTCCGGAACGCGATCCTGCGTTAGGCGGTCCGGAGGTGGTTAAACACTGATTGCCGTTCCCCACCGTCATGTTCTTGTGACTGTGGATGCTCAAGAGGTTGGGAATCAGAGCACAAGATCTCATGTCCCTCTTCAAGCGTGCTTGGCGAGAGTGCCAAATCAAGTAATGGCGATGAAAAGAGCTCTTCGGAATTTCTGAGTGTGGGATCACACTTGTTTGGCCTGACTCTTTATGGTGGGAGGAAGGAGGATCAGGGAGGGGATTCTGTTGACCAGACTCTTGGCTACTGAGATTGGACTTGGTGGAAGACAGGGTGGTGCTTAACCGACTGGAATCATTATCTCCTACAATCTATCCGACCACCAGGTCGCACTGGCTGACTTCAAGAGTTTTGTCCTGCGACGACCTTGCAAACTGGGACATAAAGCTAGGTATCGTGGATGACTGTTTTTCTTATGCTCTGTCAGCAGGCACAGTTTCAACGCTCCTAGGGCCATTGCCTCTGCGTGAACCATCAGCATCACTGCCACTTCCCCGTCCCTTACTGCTTGCCTTCTTCATATTAAATGTTATATGCATGCTTGACACACAATATGTGGCCCTTATATTTTTCCTATCTGTGGCCCTGATACACAGAAGGTATTGGACAGATGTCACAAGTCACTGCAGATACCCTCTATAGAAAAAGTATTGAAAATTATGGAAAGAAAATATAGTAATTTTCACTTATATTTCTCCAATCTCTGGCTCTGACACACAGAAGGTATTGGACAGATGTCACAAGTCACTGCAGACACCCTCTATAGAAAAAGTATTGAAAATGATGGAAAAAATATAGTAATTTCCCTTACATTTCTCCAATCTCTGGCCCTGACACACAGAAGGTATTGGACAGATGTTAGAAGTCACTGCAGACACCCTCCTTAGAAAAAGTATTGAAAATGATGGAAAGAATATATTAATTTTCACTTAAATTTTTCCTATCTCTGGCCCTGACACACAGAATGTATTGGACAGAGGTCACAAGTCACTGCAGACACCCTCTATAGAAAAAGTTTTGAAAATGATGGAAAAAATATAGTAATTTTCACTTATATTTCTCCAATCTCTGGCCTTGACACACGGAAGGTATTGGACAGATGTCACAAGTCACTGCAGACACCCTTTATAGAAAAAGTATTGAAGATGATGGAAAAAGAATAGTAATTTTCACTTATATTTCTCCAATCTCTGGCCCTGACACACAGAAGGTATTGGACAGATGTCACAAGTCACTGCAGACACCCTCTATAGAAAAAGTATTGAAAATGCTGGGGGGAAAAATTGGTACTGTAGCTATAAAATACTGCCAGCCTGCCACCACACACAATAGTCCTTAAAAGAACTTTTGGTTCTTTGAAACGTTTTTCTTCTAAATAGATTAAGATCACACTCCCTACACTCTCTGTCCCTTCCGAAGCGCAGCTCTTCCTGACTACAAATGAGCCAAACATGCGTCATCGGGTGCTATATAGCACCCGATGATGTGTTCCGGTCAGCCAATCACTGTAATGCCAGTGAGGGCAGTACTTACCCACACGTTTATTGGCTGCGTAGCAGCCGCGAAACATGCGGGGAGGAGACTCAAGCATGGCGCTCGAGCACATGCGGTATTCGGCCGAGTACCGCCATGTGCCGGGCATAGTGATGCTCGAGCCGAACAGCAGTTCGGCTGAGCATGCCCGCTCAACACTATTAATTATCAAAAACCTAAAGTTTTGTTCTTTGGTATTCTGATTTATATTATAGAAAAAAAGATGATTTTTTAACATTCTAAAATTTTCTAAAGTTTTAGAATAGTTACAGTGCATATTTAAAGTTTTAGAATAGTGATAGTGTATTTGCAATTTCAAGAAAGAATTTAAGAAATGTAAAATGGAGATCTGTGGCTATGAAAATGATCTAACCATCTTAGTTAGTGAAATTGACAAGTAGAATTGAAAGATAATGTCCCACAGAATGTGAGAAGTCACAGTTTACTGAACTTTTAAATAAAAACATGAGCAGAAAGGAGCCTACCAAATTTACAAGGTACATAAATCTGTCTCTGCTATTGATTTTTGCTCAACATCCATTGCCATGGGCTTAGAACTAACAAGAAGATGCTTCCTACACTGATTGCTATTCATTTAGTGGTGACACTGGAATCTAATTCAACTATGTTCTTTATCTATCTTAAGTTTTCTAAAGCCGAACTAACTTTTTTAAATTGTGTAAGAATACTGTATATCAGAATTTTATATTTAGGTACAGTGTGTCATCAACACAGGTTTCTTCCAAACCATTTGGTATTTTTAATTAATCATATTATAGTGGTTTTATATTTATATATACTTGTTTTGTTTATTATTTAACAAAACATCAGTAGAGCTGAGTGAATTAATGGTAATAGAATACAATCTGTTAGGCTACTCTCAAATCTGCGGCTTTGTATTATGGTTTTGAGATCTCTGAATGAATAGAAAATTCTATTCAAAATGCATCAGTATGCATCAGTTTTGATTTGTTCAGTTTTTGTACATTGGACACAAAACCGCAGCAGCAACTCAAAGGTGCCGTATCCATCACCCATTGACTCAATGATTTTAATACCAGATCCAGTTTGTTCCGTTTCAATTTAATACAACTGCATCCTAGCGAAAGAGATGCATCCTGGTGCATTAAATCAAACTGAACCGTTTTGCTCCAGTTTTGAGATCCTCTGCCACATCTGAAAACCGGAATATAAAACTGCAGATGTGAAAATAGCCTTACAAATTTCATAGTTAATCCTAATTTTATGGGATCAATCCCACACAAATCACTCAATATGACATTTGCCATTTTACATATCATAATAAAGAGAAGGTGAGAAGATGAAGAAAGAGGGTCAAGTGACCACGTCTTGGTGGGCTTGCCCATGTTACCTTGTAGTCAGCCTCAGACAATCATGAGGGACTGTAGTTGTTATGTCGGTGGGAGGTATCATAGACACTACATAAGATCACTGCCAGGTTTTTCTAGGCTTGTACATTGGAAGAATAGCACATCTGCTAGATAAAAGCAAGATGTTTTAAAACTCAGAGATTATTTCACAGTGAAGAGATGACAATAGCCAATTTGATTTTATAATTAACGGACAGGAATGGGTTTTAGAGGCTGGAAATGAGTCAATGGGGGAGATTTATTAAACTGGTGTATAGTAGAACTGGCTTAGTTGCCCATAGCAACCAATCATATTCCACCTTTGATTTCTCACATCTCCTTTGGAAAATGAAAAGTGGAATCTGATTGGTTGCTAGGGGCAACGAAGCCAGTACTACTTTACACCAGTTTTATAAATCTCCCACAATGTGTCATTGTGTTATTTAGGCTGCATCTGGCATGTAGGCAGCCATTTTATTGAGAGCTACAGCATTAAAAGATAGAGTACTTAATTTATTATCATTGTGAATCACTCCAGCACCCAAATCACATAGTGGGTGATTTATCAAAACTGGTGTAAAGTAGAAATGGCTTATTTGCCCATAGCAACCAATCAGATTCCACCTTTTATTTAGGATAGTTCTTTTGGAAAATGAAAGGAGGAATCTGATTGGTTGCTATGGGCAACTAAGCCAGCTCTACTTTACACCAGTTTGATAAATGACCTCCATAATTCCCAATAACAGACAGTCAAGCTACCTCAGGGACATTTGCAACCATGATGTAAAGTTAGAGGCAGCATTTGAAGCTTTACAACTCTCCAGCATTAACTTACAGTAGCATTAATAAATTGTAGTTGACTATTTCTCCTTAAAAAATAAAAATGGGGGCGCATCAAAGTTAAAGACTATATATTGTAGGGCTTTTGTGACTTTTTGCACTCACTTGCGCAAATATTTAGCAACTTTTTGCATATTTATACCACTCACTCCAATTTTGAAATGCGGGTGGAAAAGTGGGTTTGGTTAGCTATTTACTCCAGATTTATCATTGGGACTTTTTTAAAAAGTCGCAAAAAAGTTGCATTCTCAATCTAGTAGAAGGGTGGAGTAGGAAAACTGGAACATCTTTTCTAGACAAAAGTGTTAGATTTAAGGATAAGACTAAATACAGTTAGGTCCATATATATTTGGACAGAGAGAACATTTTTCTAATTTTTGTTCTGTACATTACCACAGTGCATTTTGAACAAAACAATTCAGATGCAGTTGAAGTTCAGACTTTCAGCTTTACTTCAGTTGGTTGAACAAAATGATTGCATAAAAATGTGAGGAACTAAAGCATTTTTTAAAAGCAATCCCTTCATTTCAGGGGCTCAAAAGTAATTGGATAAATTATATAATTGTAAATAAAATATAAATTTTTAATACTTGGTTGAAAACCCTTTGTTGGCAATGACTGCCTAAAGTCTTGAACTCATGGACATCACCAGACGCTGTGTTTCCTCCTTTTTAATGCTCTGCCAGGCCTTTACTGCAGTGGTTTTCAGTTGCTGTTTGTTTGTGGGCCTTTCTGTCTGAAGTTTAGTCTTTAACAAGTGAAATACATGCTCTATTGGGTTCAGATCAGGTGACTGACTTGGCCATTTGTAACACCCCAGAGTTGTGTTACTACACGTCTCTACCCCGCTACTATCTTCTAAGAGCCTTTATACTGTCATCTGATATAATTTATATTATGTCCTCCACAAATGTGCATATAAAACTATGTAAAATGTAATTGTTCATGTAATTTGCCTGGTTACCAGTAGGTGGCAGCAACACTTTGGCAGGTGCAAGTACTGTTTAGTGAATCTAAGCTGGAATGGTTAATTCCAACTTGGCTCCCCCTGTGTCGAGAAGTGGGTTGGTCCCACACCCTGCAGTCTGGGTGGAGAAGGCAGTTTAGTCAGGAGAACCCCTTCATAGGGAAGACAGCAAGGACCTGGTCTTAGCTGAGACTTGGCCATATACCCAGCTTGAGCACCTTCAGCTCAGCTGGATGAGGAAAGCAGAAACTAAAGGCAACCTCCAGAGCTCCAGGAAGAAAGCATCCCCTGAAAATCCATCTGTGAAAGGTCCAGAGACCTGGGAAAAGCCAATTTCTCCTCAGCTAGTCTGTCCCCATACAGCAGAAGGTACCAGATAAGTTCAGAAGCTAACATTGCCACAATTACAGAGCTACCAAGCAGACGTTTTATTCTGTGAGCTCCGCATTTAAAGCAGAAGTATTCATTCCTGCCAATGATTTCCAAATCTTGCTTGGACCAAGAGACCAAAGCTGGATGCAAATTATTTTAAGTACAGCAACGTTTGAACTTCATCTAAAGGTCTGGACATAATTTCTTCTGCAAAATCCCTCTATTACTCCTACTATCACTACACTCAAAGTTATTGCAAGTGAGCCAGGAGCCCGGCCATACCGAGGTAGGAGACACCGTTGCGAAATTATCACTACCCTACAGTGACATTATAGGCCATTACACCACTCTGGCATTCCTAATCTGGGACATGCGTTATAACACCTTGGAAGGGCCCTGGAATATTACCCTGCACATGCTGCAATTGGCGTCAACAGCAAATTCAGGATATATTATCCACCTGACCCGGCCACTGCACTAAAGTGGCGTCAGCGAACCCATTCCTGGTCACTGCACATTCAAGAATATTCAAATTCTTTGCTTTAATAAACTCCTGGGTTGTTTTGGCTTTATGTTTTGGGCCATTCTCCATCTGTATTATGAAACGCCGACCAATCAGTTTGGCTGCATTTGGCTGGATTTGAGCGCACAGTATGTCTCTGTAAATAGTGATGGACGGACATCGGCCGGGAGGCATCGCAAACGCGCGTTTGCGATCAAATGTTCGCGAACTGCGCGTTCATGGAGGTCCCATTGACTTTAATGGCAGTCGGACCTGAAAATCCTTCAGGTCATATTTGCAGCCACCAAATACATTTGCAGCCACCAAATACTTACTAGAAGTGCACATAGTCCCACAACATGGACAGTGGGAGAACAGTGTGTTGTCTTCCTGGCGCTTGAGTTCGACACATTGCGTATCGGGTTGACAGATTACTGGGAGGGGCTGGAGAAGATCCATCAGTCATGGTCCATATCGGAACCAATGACAAAGTTAGAGGAAGGTGGAGAGTCCTTAAAAAAGATTTTTGGGATTTAAGTCAAAAGCTTAGGGCAAGGACTTCAAAGGTAGTGTTTTCCTAAATACTGCCTGTACCACGAGCCACACAAGAAAGGCAGCGGGAGATTAGGGAGGTTAACAAGTGGCTCAAGAACTGGGGTAGAAACAAGGGGTTTGGGTTCCTGGAGAACTGGGCCGACTTCTCTGTCAACTACAGGCTCTATCGTAGGGATGGGCTGCACCTCAATGGGGAAGGGGCAGCTGTGTTGGGGGAGAAGATGGCTAGAAGGTTGGAGGAGTGTTTAAACTAGGGACTGGGGGGAGGGTAATTACATTATAGGATGGGAAGATAGTGCAGATAGAGACCAGGGGCAAGGTAGTGGGACTGGGGGAGGAATGGAAGGAGGGACTAGAACAGTTCAGAAGGAAAGGTGTAGGGTAAAAAATATACATAAACCTCTTAATTGTATGTATACTAATGCCAGAAGCCTGACTAATAAAACTGGGGAACTGGAATTAGTGATGTATGAGGAGGACTATGACATAGTGGGAATAACTGAGACATGGCTGGAGATAACTATGACTTGGCAGTTAATGTACAAGGTTACAGTCTGTTTAGAAAGGATCGTCAAAACCGGAGAGGGGGAGGGGTATGCCTTTATGTAAAGTCCTGTCTAAAGCCCACAATCCGAGAAGATATAAGTGAGGGACATGAACTTGTGGAGTCACTGTGGGTAGAGATACATGGAGGCAAAAACAATAATAAATTACTCATAGGAGTTTATTATAAACCACCTAATATACAGTACCACAGAAAATCTGCTACTAAATGAGATAGACAAGGCGGCAAATCATAATGAGGTGGTTTTTATGGGGGACTTCAACTACCCAGATAAAGACTGGGAAACTAAAAGCTGTACATCTCATAAAGGAAACAGGTTCTTGGCAATAACCAAAGACAATTACCTTTCCCAACTGGTTCAGGACCCGACTAGAGGGACGGCTATACTGGACTTAGTATTAATCAATAGACATGACAGAACAATAGTGACCATAAAGTAATAACCTTCCAATTATCCTTCAAAGGAGCGTTTCTACAGGGAGGAACAAAAGTACCAAACTTCAAAAAAGCAAAATTTTGACAACTAAGAGAGGCCATAGGTCTAATAAAATACCACCACAAAATGGGATATTTTTAAAAGCTTTCTAAAATCTAATTGTGAGAGGTACATACTTTATAGGAATAAAGGATTAGGGAACAAGAAGAAACCAATGTGGATAAATAGAACTGTAAAGAAGGCAATAAATGACAAAAAGAAAGCATTTAAATCACTAAAACAGGAGGGTAGCTAGGAAGCACTGAAAAACTATAAGGAAAAAAAATTGAATATGTAAAAAACAAATAAAAGCTGCCAAACTAGAGACTGAGAGATTAATTGCCAAAGAGAGCAAAACTAACCCTAAAATGTTCTTCAATTATATAAATGGTAAAAAGTATAAATCTGAAGGTGTCGGCCCTCTACAGAGCAATGAGGGGGGAGTTTCAGAGAGTGACAAGGATAAAACAAAGCTATTAAATATTTTTTTTTCTCCACTGTATTCACTGAGGAAAATAAACTGTCCGATGAAATGCAGAATGTAAAAGTAAATTCCACATTAAAAGTGCCCTGTCTGACCCAGGAAGAAGTACAACAGCGACTTAAAAAGATTAAAATAGACAAATCGCCAGGACCAGATGGCATACACCCCAGTATCCTAAGATAATTAATTAATGTCATAGTCAGACCCTTATTTCTGATATTTACAGACTCTATACTGACAGGGAGTGTTCCACAGGATTGGTGAATAGCAAATGTGGTGCCAATATTCACAAAGGGTGCAAAAACAGAGCCCAGAAACTATAGGCCGGTAAGTTTAACATCTGTTGTGGGTAAACTGTTTGAAAGTTTTCTAAGAGATGCTATCTTAGAGGATCTCAATGAAAATAAGCAAATAACACCATATCAAAATGGCTTCATGAGGGATCGGTCATGTCAAACTAATTTAATCAGTTTCTATGAGGAGGTAAAGTTCTAGACTTGACAGTGGTGAATCAATGGATGTCGTATATCTGGACTTCTCCAAAGCATTTGACACTGTACTACATAAAAGGTTAGTATATAAAATGAGAATGCTTGGACTGGGAGAAAATGTCTGTATGTGGGTAAGTAACTGGCTCAATGATAGAAAACAGAGGGTGGTTATTAATGGTACACACTCAGATTGGGTCACTGTCACTAGTGGAGTACCTCAGGGGTCAGTATTGGGCCCTATTCTCTTCAATATATGTATTAATGATCTTGTAGAAGGCTTGCACAGTAAAATATCAATTTTTGCAGATGACACTAAACTGTGTAAAGTAATTAACACTGAAGAGGACAATATACTGCTACAGATGGATCTAGATAGATTAGAGGCTTGGGCAGAGAAGTGGCAGATGAGGTTTAACACTGACAAATGTAAGGTTATGCACATGGGAAGAAATAATGTAAATCACCCGTACATACTAAATGGTAAAACACTCGGTAACAATGACATGAAAAAGGACCTAGGAATTTTAATAAACAGCAAACTAAGCAGTAAAAACCAGTGTCACACAGCTGCTGCCACGGTCAATAAAATAATGGGTTGCATCAAAAGGGGCATAGATGCCTTTGATGAGAACATAGTCCTACCACTTTACAAATCACTAGTCAGACCACACATGGAGTACTGTGTACAGTTCTGGGCTCCTGTGAACAAGGCAGACATAGCAGAGCTGGAGAGGGTTCAGAGGAGGGCAACTAAAATAATAACTGGAATGGGTCAACTACAGTACCCTGAAAGATTATCAACATTAGGGTTATTCACTTTAGAAAAAAGACGACTGAGGGGAGATCTAATTACTATGTATAAATATATCCGGGGTCAGTACAGAGATCTCTCCCATCATCTATTTATCCCCAGGACTGTGACTGTGACGAGGGGACACCCTCTGCGTCTGGAGGAAAGAAGGTTTGTACACAAACATAGAAAAGGATTTTTTACGGTATGAGCAGTGAGACTATGGAACTCTCTGCCTGAGGAGGTGGTGATGGTGAGTACAATAAAAGAATTCAAGAGGCGCTTGGATGAATTTCTGTAGTGTAATAATATTACAGACTATAGCTACTAGAGAGGGGTCGTTGATCCAGGGAGTTATTCTGATTGCCTGATCGGAGTCAGGAAGGAATTATTTCCCCCTTAAGTGGGGAAAATTGGCTTCTACGTCACAGTTTTTTTTTGCCTTCCTCTGGATCAACTTGCAGGATAACAGGCCGAACTGCATGGACGAATGTCTTTTTTCGGCCTTATATACTATGTTACTATGTGACCAGAGGGGGATCAATGGCAAAAATTCCCACAAAAAATATGTATTTTAATCAGGGGCCATTTTTAAGCGACTTAAAGGGAAACTCTCAAAAATGTGCCCTGCTGGAGCCTAGAAACATTTTATTTTAGGCCACGGGAGTACAGGCCCCAAAAATTAGGCATTAACCTGACAGAAAAGAACTTGTGATTATGTGACTGGAGGTACATTAGGCAGTCACTGGATACAAATTTTTGTGTAGGCCAGTACAGGCCCCAAAAATTAGGCATTCACCTGACAGAAAAGGCCTTTTATGCCGCTATATATACATAAGACAAGGACCATTCTTTGTTCTGGGTGGTGGCGGATATGTGTGGGCTGGCATGAGCAAATTCAATTACATGTGGTCTTCACAGGTGTTGAATTCCTCTGAGATCCATGCCTCATTCATTTTTAGAAATGTACGGTAGTCCACACTATCGTGAGCTAGGCAAATGTTCTTATCGGTCATGATCTGCCCTGCTGCACTGAATGTCATTTCGGACAGGACATTTGATGAGGGGCAAGCCAAGAGTTCCATGGAAAATTGTGCCAGCTCTGGCCACAAGTCAAGTCTGCACACCCAGTAATCCAGGGGTTCCTCGCTTCACAGAGCATCCATATCGGCCGGTAACACGATGTAGTTCGACACCTGTCGGTCTAGGCATTCCCTGAGGCTGGATCTGGAGGGCGGCTGTCGATGGGTTGGCTGCAAGAATGATCTCATATCCGAAGTGACCAACACATATTCAAACCGCCCTTTCCTTTCAGGCGCGGTAGGATTGGTACCCGCACCTGTTTCGCTGCGGGTGGAAATTCCTCTGCCAGTGCCTGCAACAGCAGAATGCAGCATCTCTTGCTGCAAGGCCTGGAAATGCTGCATTATTCCAGCCCTCTGTTATGCTGGTAACATGTCCTCCATGTTGTGTTGCCACCCAGTACTGGTCCCTGCCCTTTATGCTTTTTATACGGGGGTCTTTCTTCAAACACTGGAGCATGAAGGTCCCCATTTGCACTAAATTGGAAGCGGTGGAGCACCCTGGCTCCTGCTCATCGTCCAGGAGAATGTCGTCCTCAGTCTCCTCCTCCCATCCACGGACAATACCAGGGATCCCGTAAAACTTTAAAGTCCACCTCAAAGCCTGCTCTTATTGCTCCTCCTCCACCTTCCCCCAGCCACCATCCTCCTCTGACTCCTCTTCAGACTCCTGCTGACTTGTCTCAGATGGAGTAGCCCCCCCCCCCAGGAATTCATTCAGCATTGCGACTTCCTCATCTTCCTGCTCCTCAACCGCTTGATCAATGACATGATGCAATGCACGCTCCAGAAAGAAGGTGTAAGGTACGATGTCACTGACTGCGCCCTGGCTGCGACTGACCAGTTTGTTGATCTCATCAAATGGCCGCAAAAATCTGCATGCGTCGCGCATTAGCAGCCACTGACGCGGTGAAAAGAAACCAAGTTCCCCAGAACTTGTCCTGCTGCAGAGTTTGTACAGGTAGTCGTTAACAGCACGTTGCTATCAAGCATATACAAGGTGGAGTTTCAGCGCATCGGGCTGTCACAAATCAGACGTCTGACGTGCAAGTGGTTTCGCCGCTGAACGTCAGCAAGGCGAGCCTTGGTCGTGTAAAATCTTCTAAAATGGCCAGAGATTTTCCTGGCCTGCCTCAAGATGTCCTGGACCCCGGGGTATTTGACAACGAATCGCTGCACAACTAAGTTCAGGATGTATGCAATGCATGGCACGTGTGTCATTTTGTCCTGTTTCAGCGCGCCCAGCAGATTGGCACCGTTGTCGCACACCACTTTACCAACTGTCAAATTGAGCAGGGTTAGGCTACTTTCACACTAGCGTTCGGGGCTCCGCTTGTGAGTTCCGTTTGAAGGCTCTCACAAGCGGCCCTGAACGGATCCGTCCAGCCCTAATGCATTCTGAGTGTATGCGGATCCGCTCAGAATGCATCAGTCTGGCTCCGTTTGTCCTCCGCTCAGCAGGCGGACACCCGAACGCAGCTTGCAGCGTTCGGGTGTCCGCCTGGCCGTGCGGAGGCAAATGGATCCGTTTTGACTTACAATGTAAGTCAATGGGGACGGATCCGTTTGAAGTTGACACAGTATTACTCAATTTTCAAACGGATCCGTCCCCCATTGACTTTCAATGTAAAGTCAAAACGGATCCGTTTGCATTATCATGAACAAAAAAAAAAACAACAAAAAAAAAATATATATATTTTTTTTGTTCATGGTAATGCAAACGGATCCATTCTGAACGGATCTAAGCGTTTGCATTATAGGTGCGGATCCGTCTGGGCAGATACCAGACGGATCCGACCTAAACGCAGGTGTGAAAGTAGCCTTAGTCACTGATCGACCTGTGACCGCAGAGCTGAAAGCAGTGCAGGACCGGTGTGGCTCTTGGCTTCCAGGCACAACAGCCACAGCACAGCAAGGCAACGTCTCACCTGGCACGTCAAATGGGTTCTGGGGAGCTTGGGGAGCGCAGCGGAAGAGGCGGTAGCAGTGGAAAAGGAGGAATCAACCAAGGAGGATACGGAGGATGGAGTAGGAGGAGGAGAAGAAGAGGCAGGCCTGCATGCAAACCTTGGCGGTAACACAAAATCCGCACGGGAGCCACGGTTTACATGCTTGACGGCCATAAGAAGGTTCTGGGATGCCCTACTTGGAGAAATATTTCCTTTTGGGGACCTTCCATTGTGGTGTGCCAATGGCCGCAAATTTTCTAAAGGCCTTTGAGTCCACCAGTTTATATGGCAGTAGTTGGTGGGCTAGCAGTTCCGTTGTCTTCAACTTTTTACGCTCAAACATTTGGGCGATAGAAACCTGCCTTCTGCCAGATTAACGTGACGACGGCATGGTGAAATGTGGAGTGGTGTACAAATTGGAGGTGAGAGGTGAAAGAGAAGGAGAAGAGTTAGGACGTAGAGCATCGGGAGTGTGGCTTTGTGGGTTCTGACCGTGTTGCTCCCACTGGGCTCGGTGATGGGAGGCCAGGTGCCTTCTTAAGGCGGTCGTCCCTAGGTGAGCGTTGGGCTTACCGCGACTTATGCGTTGACAGCACAGGCTGCAGATGGCAACACTATTGTCAGCAGTTGTCATGTTAAAAAAAGCCCACACTGCGGAGCCATGTGCCGGTGTCCTGGAAGCGTCAGATGTGACCGTGCATGGTGGATGGCTCTCTCCAGATACATTTTCAGTCTTCTTTTTGCCTCCTGTGCCCTGCGAGCTCTGCTTGCTTCTTCTCCTTCTCCTCCCTCTCTGCTGCTTCTTCTCTCCCTCTGAACTCCCCTCCTCTTCCTCTCTTGTGGGAACCCACGTGACGTCCATCGACACGTCATCATCACCACCACTGACATTTGAGATCTCGGAGTAGGCAGCAACAGCAAGGACCTCCCTCCTTGGGCTGACCTGGGTACTGTCGTCAGACCGCTGGGTGGCGGCCGTTGCTACATCCTCTTCCTTATCCGATGTCAAGAATGGCTGCACATTGGTAAGGTCTGGGAATTGATGGGAAAATAATTCCTCTGACTCGAGTGGAGGGGCTATGGTGGTGATGATGTATTTGGGGGTGCACACAGCAGAAAGTGAGGATTGTACAGATACAGAGGATGAGGAGGGTGCAGAAGCAGAAGGGTGAGTGAGCCACTCAACCAACTCTGGTGTGCCCTTTGTAGTAATGGCACATGCCTTCTCCAACTTCCCACTTAGGCTCCGGCCTGGTGCACCGCCCGACCCCTACCACCCCTGTGGAACGGCCTGCCTCTTCATTTGCCTGTCATTTTCAAAATGACCCTGGGCCTAAGTCCCTATAGAAGAGCAGTATTTGTGGAAGCAGGTATATCGCAGGCCTCAATCAATATTTGGTGGAAACAGATATATCAAACCCCTTAATCAGTATTTTGTGGAAGCAGGTATATCAAACCGCTTAATCAATATTTTGTGGAAACAGGTATATCGCAGGCCTCAATCAATATTTGGTGGAAACAGATATATCAAACCCCTTAATCAGTATTTTGTGGAAGCAGGTATATCACACCCCTCAATAATTGTTTTGCCACAACAGTTATATCACACCACCCTGTTTATTTGGGGCAACAGGTATATCGCAGCCTTCAATCAGTATTTTGTGGAAGAAGGTATATCACACCCCTCAATTATTTTTTTGGGGGCAGCAGGTATATCACACCCGCTGCAAATAGTTGCTCCAATCGTGCTTGTCCCTCTATATAGCTGCGGTATAGCAGCAGAACCACACACAACTGCTGCACAATACAAATGCACTATATACTTTCTATGTTAGAAACTATATTATAGGTATATAACACCCCTCAATCAGTTTTTTTGGGGGCAACAGGTATATCACACCCGGTGCAATTAGTTGTTCCAATAGCGTTTGTCCCTCTATACAGCTGCAGTATCGCAGCAGAACTGCACACAACTGCTGCACAATACAAATGCACTATAATATACTTTCTATGTTAGAAAGTATATTATAAGTATATCACACCCCTCAGTAAGTCACACCTATCGATAGCACACCTATACCAGTCTTTGAAAGGACTTTTGTGGCCCTATTAGCTAGAGTTTGGTGTTCCTTACAGTCTGTCCCTGCTCCACACAGCAACCTCTCCCTACATTCGCAGAACACAGAATGTAAAATAGCTGCTAGATCGGGTTCTTTGATAGGGTGGGGGTGTGTTCATGTGCTGAAATGTCTCAATTGGCTGTCCCACATGATGGATGTGTCATGGGTAAAAGTTCGGCGTAATGCAAATTAATATGGCGCCGGCGTACATCGTCATATGTTCACATGTTCGGCGAATCGCGAACTAGCAAAGTTCACCACAAAACGACAGCCGGGCGAACCACAAGGCCATCTCTATCTGTAAACCCCAGAATTCATCTGGCTGCTCCTGTCCTGTGTCACATCATCAATAAACACAAGGGACCCAGTGCCACTGGCAGCCATGCCTGCCCAAGCCATCACACTGCCTCTGCTGTGTTTTACAGATGATGTGGTATGCTTTGGATCATGAGCTGCACCATGCCTTCGCCATACTTTTTTCTTTACATCATTCTGGTAGAGGTTGATTTTGGTTTCATCTATCCATAGAATGTTCTTCCAGAAGTATGCTGTTTTTTCAAGATGTTTTTTTAGCAAAGTCCAATCTAGCCTTCTTATTCTTGAGGCTTATGAGTGGCTTGCACCGTACAGTGAACCCTCTTTATTTACTTTCATGCAGTCTTTTTCTTATGGTAGATTTGGATATTGATACGCCTATATCCTGGAGAGTGCTGTTTACTTGGTTGTCTGTTGTGAAGGGGTTTCTCTTCACCCTGGTAATTTTTCTGCAATCATCCACCACTGTTGTCTTCCGTGGGTGTCCAGGTCTTTTTGTCATTATTAAGAATGAGCACTTCTATGAACACTTGCTCCCAGTAATTGTCCCAAATGTCGTGCAGTGTAATAGGGGCTTAAATGGATTTGTGAGTAAAAATTATTTTTTTAAACAAGTACCTGCAGCTGGCACCTGAAACAGAAGATTTATACTTACCTGTGGCTCTGGTCTCCTTATTTCAGTCCCCGCGCTGTTTACATCCGGCTGGCTGTGGACGTAGTATGGCCACAATCAATCTGCGTTTCACTGCTGAAGCCAATCATTGGCTGGAGCTGTGCAAATGACCATATCCATGCACTGCCAGGTGTAAACAGCACAGGAACTGGAAGATTGGCACAGCAGGAGTGGCATGGAGCAAGTAAGTATTTATATTCTGTTTCAGGGGCCATGTTGCAGGAACTTGCTAAAAATCATTTTTTACTGGAAAACACCTTTAAAGGGCTTCTGTCACACCACTAAACAGTTTTTTTTTTTTTTGGTTAGTTATAATCCCTATACTGCGATTTTTTCATACATACTGTAATTAATCATTTCGGTTCAGTAGATTATGTTAAAATCGTATTTTTTAAATATGCAAATTACCTTGCTATAGCAGCCGCATCCTCCTATCCTAAAGACGCCCCCTCCGCATGTTGATTGACAGGGCCAACGGACGGGATCGTCCTCTGGCTGGTCCTGTCTGCTATCAAGATCTCGCGCCTGCGCCGTAATGGTATTCAGTCGGCACAAGCGCACTGAGAGGAGGACACTCGCCTGGCCACTCCATCCTCAATGCGCCTGCGCCGATGACGTCATTAAGTACAACCGGAAGAGATTTATTACTAATAATCGTTGGTGGTATAGTGTTAATAACTGTCATTTTTATAAAATTATTTATTCCCATTTCGTTGGTGGTTTTTGTGGCAGCATGCTTATTACGTACATACTTACCTAATTCGAGCATCCAGCGACGTCACCAGACTCTCCGCCTCCCTCCAGCGATGCCGGCGTCTTCTCTTCCGGGTGTACTTGATGACGTCATCGGCGCAGGCGCATTGAGGATGGAGCGGCCGAGCGGGCGTCCTCCTCTCAGTGCGCCTGCGCCGACTGAATACCGTTACGGCGCAGGCGCAAGATCTTGATAGCAGACAGGACCAGACAGAGGACGATCCCGTCCGTTGGCCCTGTCAATCAACATGCGGAGGGGGCGTCTTTAGGATAGGAGGATGCGGCTGCTACCAGCAAGTAGCCGTCCTACTTGCTGGTAGCAAGGTAATTTGCATATTTTTAAAATACGTTTTTAACATAATCTGCTGAACCGAAATGATTAATTACAGTATGTATGAAAAAATCGCAGTATAGGGATTATATAAATAACCAAAAACAAATAATGTTTAGTGGGGTGACAGATGCCCTTTAAGTGTCTACATTTTCTTCCATCCTGTCTCCTATTCTTAAATTAGTGCTTTCCTTCACTGCAGAGGATGGCGTTCAATGGTTACTACTGCACCTCCTCCTGCCCCAGGCCTCATGTAATAACCAGTAAATACTTTCCCTTACTAGCAGGTAGAGCAACTAATGGTTAACCCTTTAATGACCGGGCCTGAAAAGGCCTTAATGACCAGACACTAATTTGTGATTTAGCACAAGTAGTTCAAACGGCTATAAATTTTATTTGTTGGACTACCAAAATAATTTTTGCTACAGTTTTTTTTACTTGACACATAGGGCTTTATAATATATATTTTTGTTTTATTCGGGGAAAACTTACAAATTATTTTTTAAAAGTAATTTTTTTCAAACTATAGCTAAATATGCAAACTGGCACCAAAATAAATTATTATAAATAGTTCCTTATTTTGTGTCATTTTGTTACATAATATGTATAGTTTTGTAATATATATATATATATATATATATATATATATAATTTTTTAAAATATATTTCTGCTACATATTATGTCCCCCAAGAGGTCATAAAAGACCTTCGGGGGCACTGACACATTTTGCACTTTTTATTTTATTTTACAGATATTTTATTTTATTGTTTTTTTTTAATTGCTTTATTACTTTTTTTAAAATATATTTTTGCCAAATATCTCACACAAGAGGTCATAAAAACACTGTTGGGACACAGTAAACACTTTGATTTTATGCTTTTTCATTTTTATTTTTTACCGTTATTTGTATTTTATATTTGATTTGTTTTAATAATTTGATTTTAGTATATTTTAAATTTATTTTTGCAACATAATATGTCCCACAAGGGGTCTTTGAAAAACCTCTGGAGGACACTGACATTTTTTTTGTTTTGCCACTTTTCCTTTTTTTCCTTTTATTTGTATATTATTATATATTTATTTTATTGTATTGTATTTTCAATTTGAGCTCAATGCATTTATCTAAAGAGAATACAGAAGCAGTAATAAACCGATTTTGTTTTCTCCCTGGGATTCCCGCTGACAGGTGCTGCAAACCTTGGGTCTGTAAGCTGCATGCAGCCCGTGGGCCACAGGTTGTGCACCCTGCTTTAAAGGATAACTTTTTTGGGGAGTATTGGATTGTGGTGATTAATATCACCTTGGTGGCCCTATTTCAACTTTTCACTGTGTATTCAATTACCCCTTAATTCCACATTTTTGTTCCCTGTACTGCCTACTTTTACCTGTGCTTAAAATAGGGTTGCTAGGCATGGTCCGTCTATCTGTTGATAGACGGAGCACGCTGCGTGCAGGCTCACATTACTGACAGCCAGGGACTGTAAGTAAATGATTAAAGCCAGGTCCTCCCCAGCAGCTGATAACAGTGCCTGGGCTGTGTGCATTTCTCCCTGTCCCTGCGCTTGGCAGACGCTCCCTCACTCAGCAGAGCTGGAGAATGCAGAGTTGAAGCAGCGCAGACCAGGGAAGGGAGATCTGCCATCTGCTCAGTGTATAAATGAAAGCCACATGTGGTAAGAGGACCCCTTTGTGCTGCCGGAGATTAACCTTTTAGGGGGGAGGGCTCTGGTTACTGACACTTTTGGGGGTCTATTGTTACTGGCTAGTGAGGGCAGGCGGAATTAGCCTCAGGGTGAGGGCAGTGGGGCCATCTTAACTGAATAGTGAAATTGCAGTTTTATGCAGACTGGTTGCTAAGGGCTGAATCTTCTTAACCCCTTAAGGACTCGGCCCTATTTCACCTTACGGACTTGGCCATTTTTTGCAAATCTGACCAGTGTCACTTTAAGTGCTGATAACTTTAAAACGCTTTGACTTATCCAGGTCATTCTAAGAATGTTTTTTTCGTCACATATTGTACTTCATAACACTGGTAAAATGAAGTAAAAAAAATCATTTTATTTATAAAAAAAATACCAAATTTACAAAAAATTTGTAAAAAATTGCAAATTTACAAGTTTCAATTTCTCTACTTCTATAATACATAGTGATACCTGCAAAAATATTTATTACTTTACATTCCCCATATGTCTACTTCATGTTTGGATCATTTTGGGAATTATATTTTATTTTTTGGGGATGTTACAAGGCTTAGAAGTTTAGAAGCAAATCTTGAAATTTTTCAGAAATTTTCAAAACCCAATTTTTAGGGACCAGATCAGGTCTGAAGTCACTTTGAGAGGCTTACATAATGGAAACCACACAAAAATGACCCCATTCTATAAACTACACCCCTCAAGGTATTCAAAACTGATTTTTACAAATTTTGTTAACCCTTTAGGTGTTCCACAAGAATTAATGTAAAATAGAGATACAATTTCAAAATTTCATTTTTTGGGCAGATTTTCCATTTTTTTTGTCAAATCTTTATTTTTTATTTTGACACTGTATTTCAGCAATTATAATGACATTTGTAATTATGAACAATAAACATTAAACATTCCATAATCAATGTTGGTCATCAATGCATGCTTGACAATATTATATGCAAGATTACAAGTATAGCAAAAGACATATGTCAGACACATGAGCAGCAACCATCTGTTCCTATAAAGTTACATGGTGTAATATAATGTTGAGGACATGGCTAGGCCAAACATTAGCTAGAATAGGGCAATCATAGTTTACGTCTTATTTAACACAATGGATGACTGTAAGACATGTACTTGATCAAGAGTGAAGCTTATTAGCGACATTCATATATACTTCCTACTACTTAGTGAGATTCTTATACCAATCAGACCACTTTACCCAGGTCAATAAGAACTGGTCGTGTGATAAAGATTCCCAACTTGTTAACTCCTCTAGTTGGCATATCTCCTGGACCTTGTAAACCCATTCCTTAAGGCTAGGGGTTTCTTTGGATAACCAATATTTTGGTATAAGCAATTTTGCCGCAGCAATTAGCTGAGCAAGTAGTGAATGTTTTGTAAGTTTATAATTGCAATCAGGCAAGTTGAGAAGAGCTACTAATGGGATGATAGGGGAACCTATTGTACATATTTCTTGCACCACTTTGGATATCATATCCCAATATTTAGTAATAAGTGGGCATAACCACCATATATGGAACATGGTGCCTTTATGTACACCGCATCTCCAACAGACCGCAGAATAAGAAGGGGTGATAGCATGTAATTTGTCAGGCGTTCTGTACCATCTGTTAACTAACTTGTAGGAATTTTCCTGTATTTTTATACATCTCGAATATCCATGAGAATGGACGAGTATTCTTCTTGTAGTATCATCATCCAAAGAATGACCTATCTCCTTCTCCCATTGCTCAATATACAGTGGTTTGGCGTCTGAATCTATCTCTAAAATTTTGTTGTAAAGTTGTGAGACAGTTCCTTTTTGCCTACAGGCTGATTCCATATTGTATCATACCAAGTAGGGGTATAGTTGCTTGGGGTATTTAATAAGTACTGCATGCAAATCTTACTAAGTTGGGAATAATGTGTTAAAGTCCAGGGGATATGCCTAAATCGAGTCTTCAAGGTTTGTATATTATATTATATTGCGGTTTACTAGAATATCACCTAATGCTGCCCATAATCCCATATCATCATTGAAGTCTGCGTTATACATATAAGGCAGATGTCTGATAGGTGTGAGAGGCGATAGGCAGCAGGAGGGATGTAAGTAACCAGACAATTTGCGTGGCTAATGCTTTTGGCCCCAATACTTTCCTAGCAATTGGACAGCCTAACTTGTTAACTCTAGGGTTTATTATTTCTGAATGTAATCTCATTTGTATTGCCCTATAGTATCCACACACATCCGGTAAGCCAAATCCACCCTTAGACCTGGGTAATATTAATCTTTTGTAGGCTAGTGTAATGACTGACGACACGCACAGGGAGGAAAACAGGGAAAGCCCTGCCCAAGGGAGAGGGAAAGGTGGTGACCCCTAACTCACCTTGCGGCTGGCACCTGACTGCCCTGACGTCCCTAGACGGGTTCCTCACCCGTGCGGCGATCGCGTGCCTAAACCCTGGCTTTCCCTAATATGAGCCCTGGATAGTGAACAGGCCGGTGGGATCGCTAGTCCACACCACTATCACTAAGAGGGAAACACCAGGGAGAGGACAGACAAAACATACAAACACATACACCCAGGTGGGCGACCACAATAAACCAAAAAGGTCCAACAGGGATCTGGAGGGTAGCGTACTGGACCAACTACCAGCGAACGCAGCAACACAGCTCCAGAAGGTCAGAATAGATGTCCAGGCAGGAAGCTCTATCTCTGGCAACCAAAGTGTGAGAGAGAAATATAAGGAGGTCTGGGAGTGCTGGACAAGGAACAGCTGAGGAGAAGGAGCTACGGATCCCTGAGTGAGCCAAAAGGGTTTGCTAAGCAAACCCAGAAAGCTACCATAAGGAAAACAGCCCTATCTTAAATAGAGCGTGCAGCCAACCGCTGCGACTTCCTGACCCCGGGTATAACGGAGTCAGGCGTGGTCCTCGATACCCTCGTGACAGTACCCCCCTCTCTACGAGGGGCCTCCGGACACTCAGGACCAGGTCTCCCAGGATGAGAGGCATGAAAAACCCGAACTAACCTGTCGGCGTTTACCTCAGACGCAGGAACCCACATTCTTTCCTCGGGACCGTAACCTCTCCAATGCACCAGATATTGAAGAGAGCGGCGGACCCGACGAGAATTAACAATTTTGGATATCTGAAATTCTAGGTTACCATCCACGACAACAGGAGGGGGTGGCAGCGGTGATGGTTCTAGAGGTGGAACATATTTTTTGAGTAACGACTTATGAAAAACATTATGAATTTTAAAAGTCTGAGGTAACTCCAAGCGAAAAGCCACGGGGTTGATGATGGCTACAATTTTGTAAGGGCCAATAAACCTAGGACCCAGTTTCCAAGAGGGAACCTTCAATTTAATATTCCTAGTAGACAACCACACATAGTCATTCACTCCTAGGTCCGGACCTGGCGACCGTCTCTTATCAGCCATGCATTTGTATTTACCTCCCATATTTTTCAAGTTAGCTTGCACCTTCTGCCATACCGATGAAAGAGATGACGAAAACTGTTCCTCTTCGGGAACCCCAGAAGACCCCCCCTCTTTGAAAGTACAGAATTGGGGATGAAAACCATATGCACCAAGAAATGGTGACTTGCCAGTGGATTCCTGACGACGATTATTTATGGCAAACTCAGCTAACGGTAAATATGATGACCACAACTCTTGGTTTTCAGACACAAAACATCTTAGATATGTCTCAAGGTTTTGGTTGGTACGCTCAGTCTGTCCATTCGACTGAGGATGGAAAGCTGAGGAAAAGGACAAGTGTACCCCCAAACGGGAACAAAAAGCTTTCCAAAATTTAGAAATAAACTGGGTACCCCGATCCGAAACAACATCGGAGGGGACCCCGTGAAGCTTCACGATTTCACTGACGAATACCTGAGCAAGAGTCTTAGCATTAGGTAGTGCGGGTAACGCAATGAAGTGTACCATTTTGCTAAACCTGTCCACTACTACCAAAACAACTGTTTTACCCGCAGACAAAGGTAAGTCAGTGATAAAATCCATTGACAGATGTGTCCACGGTCTATTGGGAATGACGAGTGGTAATAGAGACCCTGCAGGACGTGTATGTGAAACTTTTGCGCGCGCACAGGTAGAACAAGAAGACACAAAATCCAATACATCCTGACGTAACCTTGGCCACCAAAAACGACGAGACAATAGTTCCAAGGTTGCTTTACTACCCGGGTGCCCAGCAAGTGCCGAATTATGATGTTCCTTTATTAATTCGAAACGTAAGTTCAACGGTACAAACAATTTCTCTGAGGGGCAAGAGACCGAGGCGTCCCCCTGGGCCTCTAACACCTTCCCCTCCAAAACAGAGTGTACCGCAGAAACAACCACTCCTCTTTGAAGAATGGGTACCGGATCACTCACATTACCCCCTCCAGGGAAACAAACAGGAGCATTGGTCAGACCGAAAGGCATAACTAGATTTTCATAATGCCCCTCAGGGGTGTTAAACGCTGTCTTCCACTCATCCCCCTCCTTAATACGAATCAGATTGTAGGCACCCCTAAGATCAAGTTTGGAGAACCACCTAGCACCCGCAATCTGATTAAACAGGTCAGGAATGAGAGGAAGAGGGTATGGGTCTCGGATGGTTATCTGATTTAATTCGCGAAAATCTAAGCAAGGACGCAGGCCCCCATCTTTCTTTTTAACGAAGAAAAACCCTGCAGCCACGGGTGAAGAAGAGGGTCTGATGTGTCCCTTAGCCAAGCTCTCGGAGATATAATCTTTCATGGCTTGTCTCTCTGGACCCGAAAGATTATATAACCTGGTCTTGGGTAATTTTGCGCCGGGAATAAGGTTAACCGGGCAATCATAAGGACGGTGAGGTGGTAACTTCTGACAACCCTTTTCAGAAAAAACATCCTCAAAGTCCAAAATAAATGTAGGTAGGGTAGTTATGGAGGCGACTAAGCAATTGCTATTTAAGCAATTTTCTCTGCACTGCTCACTCCACTCCAATATCTCCCTGGCCTGCCAATCCACCACTGGATTGTGCGCTACCAACCAGGGAAGACCCAGCACTACCGGAGTGGGAAGCCCCTCCAGAACATAACCTGAAAGCATCTCGTTATGGTGGTCCCCTACCCGAAGGTGAAAATTATGAACCATGTGCGTGAGGTTTCTCTGAGACAGGGGAGCAGAATCAATAGCGAATATGGGAATGGGTCTCTGTAAGGTACAGAGAGACAAACCCAAAGTGCGGGCAAAATGGGCATCTATCAAATTTACCCCTGCTCCACTGTCTAGAAAGAAAGAAATAGTCTCCGTCTTATCACCAAAAATAATAACCGCTGGCAACACAAATTGCGATGTACGTATGGAGGAAACGTATACCCCCCGGCTGACATCCTCCACACAGCCTGGGGTTAGTAGTTTTTCCGACGGTCTTTTGTTTCTGAGGAAAGAAGGACAGACATTAATGAAATGACCCCTCTCCCCACAAAAAAAACAAACCCCACGCCTACGGCGAGCCTCAGGAGGACGGACCTGACGAGTAGTTCCTCCTAGCTGCATAGGCTCGTCTAAGTCCGTACAGACTAACTGCTGCTTGGGAGGGGTTACCAATTGCTCCGGTTTTTTCAACCTGACCCTAAGGCGTCTATCTATTCGGATAGAAAGGGACATAACCGCATCAAGGGAAAAGGGGGTCTCATATAATGCAAGCGCATCCTTAACCCTTTCGGATAACCCAGAGCAGAACTGACTCCTGAGAGCCGGGTCGTTCCATTGGGTATCCGTAGCCCACCTACGGAATTCAGAGCAATACTCCTCTACCGGCCGCTCTCCTTGTAAGAGTCTCCGTAATCTTGATTCAGCCAGGGCGACTCGGTCAGGGTCATCATATATGAGACCCAAGGCCCCAAAAAACTCATCCACTGACCGAAGAGCCTGGGAATCAGTAGGTAAAGAGAACGCCCAGGACTGCGGATCCCCCTGCAGCAGGGAAATAACAACCCCCACCCGCTGATCTTCATTACCAGAGGAGTAAGGGCGCAGTTTAAAATATAACTTACAGGCCTCACGGAATGTCAAAAACTTGTCCCTTCCCCCAGAAAATCTGTCAGGGAGAGGGACCTTGGGTTCCGCAACAACCTGGTTACCAGTAGCAACCGCTGGGCTTGCAGTCAGTTGTAATTGCTGCTGTTGCTGGAGGACCGACGCCTTCAATCCTACCACCTCCAAAGACAGGCCATGAAATTGTTTGGACAGAGCAGCAATTTGATCCATACTGGATTCTAAGTAGGTAAAAAAAATATTTTTTTTTTTTTTTTTTTTTTACCTACACAAAATAATGGCCAGAGATAATGTAATGACCGACGACACGCACAGGGAGGAAAACAGGGAAAGCCCTGCCCAAGGGAGAGGGAAAGGTGGTGACCCCTAACTCACCTTGCGGCTGGCACCTGACTGCCCTGACGTCCCTAGACGGGTTCCTCACCCGTGCGGCGATCGCGTGCCTAAACCCTGGCTTTCCCTAATATGAGCCCTGGATAGTGAACAGGCCGGTGGGATCGCTAGTCCACACCACTATCACTAAGAGGGAAACACCAGGGAGAGGACAGACAAAACATACAAACACATACACCCAGGTGGGCGACCACAATAAACCAAAAAGGTCCAACAGGGATCTGGAGGGTAGCGTACTGGACCAACTACCAGCGAACGCAGCAACACAGCTCCAGAAGGTCAGAATAGATGTCCAGGCAGGAAGCTCTATCTCTGGCAACCAGAGAAGTGTGAGAGAGAAATATAAGGAGGTCTGGGAGTGCTGGACAAGGAACAGCTGAGGAGAAGGAGCTACGGATGCCTGAGTGAGCCAAAAGGGTTTGCTAAGCAAACCCAGAAAGCTACCATAAGGAAAACAGCCCTATCTTAAATAGAGCGTGCAGCCAACCGCTGCGACTTCCTGACCCCGGGTATAACGGAGTCAGGCGTGGTCCTCGACACCCTCGTGACAGCTAGTCTGGGTTTAGTTTGATTCCAGATAAATGCGGAGAACGTTTTCCGAACCTGAGCTAAGTAGTGCTGAGGTAATAGTACTGGTAATGCCTGCATCAAATATAGTAGTTTAGGAAGAATATACGTTTTTCCTCCCTAACCAAGTTAAGAAGGGTATTTTTAGCTCTTTTAGTTGAAGTTTGATGTCAGCTAACAGTTTAGGGTAATTCTGGGAAAAAAGTTGGTCTGGGTCTCTAGTTATTTGAACTCCCAAATAGCTAATGCAGTCCATCCTCCACTGAAAGGGATAATTTGCTTAAAGGTGAGCTATGGTTGACTGAGGGGTGTTAATTCCTAGGGCTACACACTTGGCCAAGTTTATCTTGAAATTAGATATGTACCCAAATATATCTAACTGTCGCAGAAGCGCCGGAAACGCTATTATTGGGTCAAGTAACAAAAAAAGCATATTGTCTGCGAATGCAGCTACTGTGTGTGTTTGAGGGCCGATACGGAGTCCTAGTATTTCTCTATCCTGCCTTATAGCTTGTAGGAATGTTTTCAAGCATAAGATGAATAGAGTCGGTGATAACGGGCATCCTTGCCGGGTCCCATTACGAATATCGAAATGAGGCGTAAGAATTCCGTTTATGCGTATTCTCGCTGTGGGTGAGGAGTACAAGAACAGCACAACGGTTACAAATTGGGGGGGAAAGCCAAATTTATATGAAGTGGCTTCCATGTATTGCCAGTCTACTCTGTCAAATGCCTTTTCGGCATCGGTGCTGAGAAAGGTAATTTTTTGACCATGTGATAAGGCATATTGCTGTGCTTGTATGACCCGGAATGTGCTGTCCCTGCACTCCCTGCCTCCCACAAATCCGGACTGCTCTGGAAAGATCAAACCATTAAGCAGGACTACAATCCTGTAGGCCAAAATTTTTGCCCAAAGCTTAATATCTGCATTAAGCAGCGAGATTGGTCTATAACTAGCTGGGGAATTTAGATCCTTGCCAGGCTTAGGCAACACTGTGATGTGTGACTCCAGTGATTGCCTGGGTAGAGATGTTCCACTCATTAGGGAATTAAAGAGGGATACTAATTGGGGGCCTAATGTGTGAAAAAAACTTATTGTAGTAAGCTATTGTCCAACCATCAGGTCCTGGGCTCTTGCCTTTGGGGGTCAATTTTACGGCCTTCTCTATTTCTTCTAATGTTATAGGGGTTATCAATAACTCTTTATCTGATTCCGATAGTACTGGCAGGTATAGTTCCTGCAGATAGGAGACTGTCTTTTCTTGAATTTTTCCTCAGATTGTATAAATCGTGATAATAAGCAGTGAACACTTTGGAAATTTCCTTAGCATCTGTAGAGAGCGATCCATCTTGCGTCATCATTTGTTTAATATAGGATTGCTCTACTCTTTTTTTGATCATTGCCGACAGAATTTTGCTGCCTCTATTTCCATGAATATAATGCTCTTGCTTAACTCTTAACCGCCTCACGTCCGCCCATAGACTATAAACGTCCTATGGGTGGACGTCTATTTCTGACAGCACGTTTTAAAACGTCCTGTCAGAAATAGCAGCTGCACGCTAATCGTGCAGCTGCTGATCGGGTTGCCCGCTGTCAGTGACAGCAGGGCAACCCTAAGACAAGGCAGGGACAGTTCCCAGGTGTCCCTGCCTTCACGATCGCTGCAGACACAGCGCTCACCGAGCGCTGTGTCTGCAGAGAAGGAAGCGCTGTGCGCTTCCTGTTCCGGCCCGGCGGTCATGTGACCGCCGTGACCGGAGTGTGCAGGGGCTGTGTGAGGTCTCTCAGAGACCTCGATCAGCCCTGCTCTGAGGCTGTACAGCGCTGGATTGCTGCTGTACAGCCTCTATAGGGGTGCATTTGTCCTGTAACTGGGGCTACTATGTCAGCCCCAGTTACAGGAGAAATCAACAGTGAAAAAAAAAAAGAAAAAGTAAAGTAAATGTCCCCCAGAGGTCTTGTATGACCTTATGGGGGACGAAAAGTGTAAAATAAAAAAAATAAAAATAAAAGGTTGAAAATAAAAAAATAAAAAAAAGTTTCACATGTAAAAAAAAAAAAAGTCCCCAAGTAAGGAATGAAAAAAAAAAGTTAAAAATAGAAAAAATAAAAAAAAGTATACATATTAGGTATCGCCGCGTCCGTATAAACCAGCTCTATAAAAATATCACATGACCTAACCCCTCGGGTGAACACCGTAAAAAAAAAAAAAAAAAAAAAAATGTCAAAACAAGCAATTTTTGTCACCTTGCATCACAAAAGGTGCAACACCAAGTGATCAAAAACGCGTATGTCCCACAAAATAGTACCAATAAAACCGTCACCTCATCCCGCAAAAAATGAGCCCCTACATAAGAAAATCTCTCAAAAAATAAAAAAACTATAGCTCTTAGAACATGGAGACACTAAAACATCATTTTTTTGGTTACAAAAATGCTATTATTGTGTTAAAGTGAAACAAATAAAAAAAAGTATACATATTAGGTATTGCCACGTCCATAAAAACCAGCTCTATAAAAATATCACATGACCTAACCCCTCGGGTGAACACCGTAAAAAAAAAAAAAAAAAAACTGTGTCAAAACAAGCAATTTTTGTCACCTTGCATCACAAAAGGTGCAACACCAAGTGATCAAAAACGCGTATGTCCCACAAAATAGTACCAATAAAACCGTCACCTCATCCCGCAAAAAATGAGCCCCTACATAAGAAAATCTCTCAAAAAATAAAAAAAATATAGCTCTCAGAACATGGACACATTAAAACATAATTTTTTTGTTTCAAAAATGCTATTATTGTGTAAAACTTTAATAAATGAGAAAAAGTATACATATTAGGTATCGCCACGTCCGTAACAATCTGCTCTATAAAAATGTCACTTGACTGAACCCTTCAGGTGAACGCTGTAAAAATAAATAAATAGAAACTGTGCTAAAACAACCAATTTTTTGGTCACCTTGCCCCATAAAGTGTTATAATGAATGATCAAAAAATCATATGTACCCAAAAATAGTACTAATAAAACTGGCACCTTATCCCCTAGTTTCCAAAATGGGGTCACTTCTTTGGAGTTTCTACTGTAAGGGTGCATCAGGGGGCTTCAAATGGGACATGGCATCTAAAAACCATGTGGAGTTCCTTTTCTTCTGCGCCCTGCCGTGTGCCCATACAGCAGTTTATGACCACATGTGGGGTGTTTCTGTAAACCGCAGAATCTGGGTAATAAATATTGAGTTTTGTTTGGCTGTTAACCATCGATGTGTTAAAGAAAAAAATTGATTCAAATGGAAAATCTGCCAAAAAAGTGAAATTTAAAAATTTGATCTCCATTTTCCTTTAATTCTTGTGGAACGCCTAAAGAGTTAACAAAGTTTGTAAAATCGGTTTTAAATACCTTGAGGGGTGTAGTTTCTACAATGGGATCATTTATGGGGGTATCCACTATGTAGGCCCCACAAAGTGACTTCAGACCTGAACTGATCCTTATAAAGTGGATTTTGGCAATTTTCTTAAAAATTTGAAGAATTCCTTCTAAACTTCTAAGCCTTCTAACGTCCTAACAAAATAAAATGACATTTCCAAAATGATGCCAACATAAAGTAGACATATGGGGAATGTTAAGTAATAAATATTTTATGAGGTATCACTTTCTGTTTTAAAAGCAGAGAAATTGAAATTTAGAAAATTGCGAATTTTTCCAATTTTTGGGTAAATTTGGGATTTTTTCATAAATAAAGGTGAAATATTTTGACTCAAATTTATGACTATCATGAAGTTTAATGTGTCACGAGAAAACAATCTCTGAATGACTTGGATAAATAAAGGCGTTCCAAAGTTATTACCACATAAAGTGAGATATGTCAGTTTTGCAAAATTTGGCCTGGTCAGGAAGGGGGCAAAGGGCCCAGATGGGAAGTGGTTAAATACGCTTTGGCAACTTTAGTGTTGAGCAGAGACTTAAGTTCTTGTCTTGTGATAGTGAGATACTAAAGTCTCAAACTCACTTAATGCTAATGATTTTTTGTGTGATCTTTCCAGTTGGGAAATACGGGTTAATAACTCTGTCAGACGTTTTGCTCGCTCCTTTTTAATATGTGATCCTAATGCTATGAATTCCCCTCATATCACTGCATTATGAGCCTCCAAAGTAATAGCTGGGGATGTTGCGTATTTACATTTAGGTAGAAGTATTCCTTCAGTTTCTTCGAGATATAGTCTACATGTGCTTGTGTATCTAATAATGTGTGGTTTAGTCTCCATGACCACTCCTTCCCAACTAAGTCGGGGAGTTGAATGGCGCAGGATACCAAAGCATGATCCGACACTGTTGTAGCCGACTTGACTAATGACAGATTATTTTCTGGAATCAAGAGATAATCCAGTCTTTGGTAAGACCTATGCGGGTTTGAGTAAAAGGTGAAGTCTTTTCTTTCCCCATGAACAGACCGCCATACATCTACTACGTGCAATTCCCTTAAACGCAACTGTAAGGATTTCAGAGCCCTAAACTAAATAGCCGACCTCTGAGATGAAGAGTCAAATAGCGGGTTTAAAGTCAGATTAAAATCTCCCCCTATTAAAATCCATCCAAAAGCGAAGGCAGATATTTTGTCCAGGGTCTCCAATAACCATTTAACCGTTTTAACATTCGTATAAATTACATAGGGTAATTTTCGTATGACCTATTTCGCAGTTTAACAATAGGTATCTACCCTCCGTGTCTAGTAACTGGGAATGTAAGGTAAAAGGTACATTCTTTTTCAGCCCAATACTAACTTCTTTCGATGCAGACTTATCAGAGTATGAATGGAACCAATAGTGGAATGCAGAATTGCCCAAGTTAGGCAAATGGCTAGCAGTGAAATGTGTTTCTTGCAACATAATAATATCTGTTGCCGCTTTCTTGATTGTTCGGAATACCCAGCTCCGTTTAACTGGGCCTTTACAGCCATGTACATTGAACGTTGCGATATTAAGCACTAACAGTGCCATTCATGCGTCAAATGAATAAAGTTATCCTGCATATAACTATTGCGACCATAAGATGGAGTAAATAACATAAAATACTTCAGAAAATGAGCAAAAAAACATATATAAACTAAGCAGTAATATAGATGCATCAGAATCCCAGGTAGTACTCTTTTTCGTGGGGGGGGGGGGGATAATCAGATGCCACAAATATATCCTGATCGGCCAAGATCCCACTATAAGCCCATTTGGGTAAAACTATACCTAGTAAAATAACTACCCTCTGCTAACATACATTTGTACCCTCACCATGTGAATTAGAGCTATAGAATAGTAAAGGAACTATTAAGCACTTTTAACTCGCAGCCTTTCTGTTCTGCCCGTTTCTCTGTTGTTTCAGCTTCACCCATGGCGAAATCTTCAGTAGCGGTGGCAATTCCTCTTCAGAAGGAATGGGTAACCAGGAGGAAATCTCCACAGGTGGTAAACCCAGCATTTCCCAGACAGGGGCCAGGTCTGCAGGCTCCCTCACGGTGAAACGGCGGTTTTCCGCAGTGATCAGCATGCCGAAAGGGAATAACCACCTATATGGGATCTTCGAGGTGCGCAGGAGATCTGTTAGTGGTTTCAGCATTCTCCTCTTTTGAAGTGTAGAAGCTGCTAGATATTGAAATAATTGGATGCTTCTACCCTGCAGGTTCACTTCCTTCACTTCCTTCGCTTTTTGAAGAATATCCTCAGTGTCCCTGTAGCTTAGTATGCCACAAATGATATCTCTGGGGTTTTCTGAGGTACTGGGCTTGGGTCTCAATGCTCGGTGAACCCTCTCGACTATGATGCTTTTGGCTCTTTCTTGGCCCAACAAGGAGGTGAAAAGTGAGCCCATTGTACTCATCAAATCTTCTCTATCTTTAGCTTCAGGAAGACCTCTTATCATGATGTTGCAACGTCGACTCCTGTTTTCTTGATCTTCCATTTGTAGTAATAAACTATTCATGGTTCTAGTGTGAGAGCCTAGTGAGCTTTTGACCGCCGTGTTAAAAGAGAGCATGGCGTCTTGTACTTGTTCTAGGGACTCGACCCTGTCCCCAATATAGCGTACATCCGCCTTTATACTGGCCAGATCTGCTGCTATCGGGGCTAGAGCCTTATGCAGGGCTTGCTTAAGAAAGTCTCGGGTAAGTGCTGTTTGCTCGTCCCCTATCTGCGATCCGCTCACCTCTCTCAGCTCATCACACAGTGCTTTGAGATTCGAATCCTCATGTGCTTCTTCCTCCCCATGCCGCTTCAGCGCCATCTTAGTTGTGCGCGCGGGTAGCTGGGGAGCTGGTTTCTGGAGAAACTTCTCCATGTCGGATTGATGCGGTGAGTCCCTCTTCTGCTCAGTAGTGACTCTGGTCAGTTCTTTAGACTGGATCTTTATCCCTTCTTTCGGGTAGTGCTTTGAAAAGGGCTAAGTCGGGATCTTTCAAGCAGCCGCCATCAAGCTCGGTCAGGCCACGCCCCGCAGATTTTCCATTTTAATAATTTTTTTCCAGTTACAAAGCAAGGGTTAACAGCCCTTTGACACCATGTCCCATTTGACACCATGACACCATGTTTTTTTTGACACCATGTCCCATTTGAAGCCCCCCTGATGCACCCTGAGAGTAGAAACTCCATAAAAGTGACCCCATCTAAGAAACTACACCCCTCAAGGTATTCAAAACTGATTTTACAAACTTTGTTAACCCTTTAGGTGTTCCACAAGAATTCATGGAAAATAGAGATACAATTTCAAAATTTCACTTTTTTGGCAGATTTTCCATTTTAATAATTTTTTCCAGTTACAAAGCAAGGGTTAACAGCCAAGCCAAACTCAATATTTATGGCCCTGATTCTGTAGTTTACAGAAACACCCCATATGTGGTCGTAAACTACTGTACGGGCACACGGCAGGGTGCAGAAGGAAAGGAATGCCATACGGTTTTTGAAAGGCAGATTTTGCTTTTTCTGACACCATGTCCCATTTGAAGCCCCCCTGATGCAACCCTAGAGAAGAAACTCCATAAAAGTGACCCCATCTAAGAAACTACACCCTTCAAGGTATTCACACAGATTTTACAAACGTCGTTAACCCTTTAGGTGTTGTTTTTTGAAAGAGAGTTTACTCCTACGGTACCTGACTAAAGTGATGGATAAACCAATAGAGAATATTTTTGCATGTTTGGAGACTGGGTATATGGGATTGGAGAAGTCCTTGCCGATCCCTTGCTCACTACAGAGGGTATGGAATAAGCTGAAGGACATTCTTAAAGTTTCTAGTCCCTTTGCTTTTACCCCTCTGTGGGAGAACAGGGGGCTGGCGGAATTCTTCAAAATTACAGATTTTGGTTATTGGTCACGCAAGGGTATCAATAAAGTGTCTCACCTTTTTTATTCGGGCCATTTGAAATCATTTTGGGAATTTGGTTTCACTTATAGTTCACCACTAGATGTGTTTATGTATTCACGTTTAAAACACACTTCTGTAGCCTCTAGGAATAGGGACTTCGTTTTTCCACAAGAGAATTTATTCTTTGACTATTGTGACGTTCAGAAGTATGAGAAGGTGAAGATTTCTGCATTGTACGCTAAACTCCGAACGGCATTGGCAACTGTAACTCCTTTTAAAAGTCCATGTAAGTGGGAGCAAGAGTTGAATTGCTCTCCACTACAGTGGTCCTCCATCTATAAGAATGTGAGGAAGGCGTCGGTTTCCAATGCCCATAGATTAATCCAATTTAAGATTTTGCATCGATTATATTATACCCCAAAAATCCAAGGAAAATTCCCCCAAAATAAAGCTAGGGATTGTTGCTGCCCTAAATGTGGATATGTTAATGTGGACTATGTCCATTTGCTTTGGGGCTGTATTAAAATAAAAAAATATTGGGAGCAAGTCTTCTCTTCCCTACAAAAGGAGTCCGCTTCGAATTACAACCCGGGCATTTTGACAGTGATTTTGGGATACTATCTCTCAGAAATGGAAACCCCCCTCCGGGTCAGACAGATCTGGATGAGGGGATTGATGGTCGCCAAAGCTATGTTGATTAAGAATTGGGGCTCTGTCTCCCCGCCCTCGGTAGGCGAGTGGAGTTTATACCTTCAACAAATTAGAGTATATGAGGATATTGCAAGAAAATAGAGGGTGGCACGCAAGACCACTTAGTTATATCTAAAGTTGTTCTATAGCTGATGGAATGGATTGGACGGCAGCCAATATGGGGGGGGGGGAGGGGGCAGGGTATTAGTATAATTATTATTATATTGGGTGTGAACTTATATTGATCTGTATAAGTTAGGTATAATGATGTTTATAAATGTTGTGTTATGTATACTGACTTGATCAATGTTGGACCATGTACTAATTTGTGGTTTCTAAAATAAAAATAAATATTTATTAAAAAAACCAAAAAAAAAAAAACCTTTAGGTGTTCCACAAGAGTTATTGGCAAATAGAGATAAAATTTCAGAATTAAAATTTTTGGGCAAATTTTCCATTTTAATCCATTTTTCCCAGTAACAAAGCAAGGGTTGACAGCCAAAGATAACTCAATATTTATGGCCCTGATTCTGTAGTTTACAGAAATACCCCATATGTAGTCATAAACAGCTGAACGGGCAAACGGCATTGCGCAGAAGGAAAGGAATGCCATACGGTTTTTGGAAGGCAGATTTTGCTGGACTGTTTTTTTTGACACCATGTCCCATTTGAAGCCCCACTTATGCACCCCTAGAGTAGAAACTCCAAAAAAAGGCCCCATTTTAGAAACTACGGGATAGGGTGGCAGTATTGTTGGTACTAGTTTAGGGTACATATGATTTTTGGTTGCTCTATATTACACTTTTTGTGAGTCAAATAACAAGAAATAGCTGTTTTGGCACCGTTTTTATTTTTTGTTATTTACAACATTCATCTGGTTAGATCATATGATATTTTTATAGACCAGGTTGTCACGGATGCGGCATTACCTAATATGTATTTTATGTAAGTTGTTTATTTATGTAAGTTTTATACAATGATTTCTTTTTTGAAGCAAAAAAAATCATGTTTTAGTGTTTCCATAGTCTGAGAGCCATAATTTTTTTCAGTTTTTGGGCGATTACCTTGGGTAGGGTATGATTTTTTGCAGAATGAGATGACATGTTTTTTGGCATCTATTTTGGGGTACGTGTGACTTTTTGATCGCTTGCTATTACACTTTTTGTGATGTAAGGTGACAAAAAATGGTTTATTTAGCACAGTTTTTATTTAAAAATTTTTACGGTGTTCATCTGAAGGGTTAGGTCATGTGATATTTTTATAGAGCCGGTCTATACGGATGCGGCGATACCTAATATGTATACTTTTTATTTATTTATGTAAGTTTTACACAATAATATCATTTTTGAAACAAAAAAAAATCATGTTTTAGTGTCTCCATATTCTGAGCCATAGTTTTGTAAAAATTTTTGGGCGATTGTCTCAAGTAGGGGCTCATTTTTTGCGGGATGAGGTGACGGTTAGATTGGTACTATTTTGGTGGGCAAACGCCTTTTTGATCGCTTGCTGTTGTACTTTTTGTGATATAAGGTGACAAAAAAATTGTTTATTTAGCACAGTTTTTTTTTTTTTTTTTTACGGTGTTTATCTCAGGGGTTAGGTCATGTGATATGTTTATAGAGCCGGTCGATACAGACACAGCGATACCTAATATGTATACTTTTTTTTTCCCTTTATTTTTTAGCAATTTTTTTTAACTTTATTTGGGGAAAATGAAGTTTTTGTTTATTTTTACTTGAAACTTAATATTTTTGGGGGGAAACTTTATTTTTTCATTTTTTTTTTTTTCACTTTATTATTTTTTGTCCCACTTTGGGACTTGAACTTTTGGGGGTCTAATCCTTTACAATGCATTCCAATACTTCTGTAATGGAATGCATTGGCTGTATGAATAATACTGTGTGTATTACTCATACAGCTTCCAGCCTGTGAGATCCAGGGAGCTGGATCTCACAGGCTCTTCACCGGAAGGCAGCGCAATGCCTTCCTTAGACATCGCGCAGCCTTTCATGCCATCGGGTCCCCCCCACAGCCCCATGGGGACCCGATGGCACCGCCGACTACCGCCGCCCGCACAATAAAAAGCCGCAAACCACAGGTCTGAATTGACGGGACCCCCCTTCGCATTTAGCCGTGGTGCCTGTTCAATGATTTGAGCAGGGACCGTGTTCCGTTCACCGCCAGCCGGGCGGCGGTGATCGGAACTATAGATGATGTACCGGTATGTCATGGGTCCCTAAGGGGTTAAATATAGGTGAAAGTCAGTATAATAGTAACTGATTCTGGAATATCATGTTATTAGTAACTACATATATGAAATTTGAAATGAGGGTCTAAATGAGACATTAATAATAAAATAATAAATTGAGAGACTCCAGCCAAGTTTGTGTAAAGTGCAATTCTGTTTATTTAGCAAACAATGGTAGTTGCTATGGCAAAGTAAATAGTGAAGTTTCGGCACATCCGTGCCTTCATCAGACCAGTGCCGCTTGTAGTGCAGAAGATCTCAGGTGTGGACGCAGTAGAGGGAAAGACATGCGGTTGTACCGCTGAAGAGAAGAGGCGCCTCTTCTCTTCAGCGGTACAACCGCATGTCTTTCCCTCTACTGCGTCCACACCTGAGATCTTCTGCACTACAAGAGGCACTGGTCTGATGAAGGCACGGATGTGCCGAAACGTCACTATTTACTTTGCCGTAGCAACTACCATTGTTTGCTAAATAAACAGAATTGCATTTTACACAAACTTGGCTGGAGTCTCTGAATTTATTATTGATAGGGGTGGGAACCCTACTCCAGCAGAAAATCCACCGTGCTACAAGGGGTCTGCTTGTAATTAAGGTCTAAAAGTAAAAATCCCAAAAATATCTAAAATGCACAGATTGTGAATTACAGTCTGTATTTTAGTCTACTGCTGGATTCTCAAATCTACAGGCTTTAGAGCTAAAATCTCTCAACATTTAAGAAACTGTAACTATCCTACTATCCTACTGTATTAAAAGAGTTCACCTAAGCTATTAGTTGATTTACAAGATGACAACATTGTTAATTCTTTTCAATTATTGTAAAATTTATCTGCTAACAAAATCCTTGACATGTTTAAAAGGGTTCTTTGGGAAAAATTTAAAATGGCTGCCTACAATCATTTCCTAAAATGAGAGCAGGACTGGTTGCCACCCCTTGAGGAGATAACCTAGGGTGGTGAGGGGCAGGGCATCCTCCAAATGCATTAGAATTCTATGAGAATAGCAACCGAATGATTGATTGTTATAATATATATATATATATATATATATATAGTGACACAGTGAGGGGTTGTGTTTGGCAAGGCAGGTATTTTCCTCTCAGCATGTGCGGCTGGGCTGGTTTCCAGCCAGGTAAGGTCAAATACCGGACCGGAATTTAAGTGCCTGTCCGGGTTTTGGCAGCACCTGGCTGTCCTTAAATAGGCAGCTGGGCTCAGCAGAGATGTCTCTGTTTTTTGGGGATCTGAGTCTTTGTGCAGTGCTGGAGGGCTGAGAGCCGCATGCTGGGGAAACATGCCCCCTAAAGCCTGCTGTGGACTACTGGAGGCAGAACTGCCAGCAAGGTGACTTATTTTACAGTATATGAACTTTCCATTGTGTGTGAATTAACACCAAGACTGCAAAGTTACGTGCTGTTTTGTGCAATTGCCTTAAGTGTGAATAAATACTGATGTTTTGAATTAAGAACTTGTATTTTGCCTCTGTACTGCGCCTGCTTACCCTATCTACCAGAGCAAAACCCCACAATTGGTGGAGGATGCGGGTAAGAGCAATGAGGCTGGCGTGAACGCCAATATTTTTGGTTTCCACATTTTTAAGGCACGGTTGTATGTCGTACATTAAACCAGCTGTATTACTACCAGTGCCCCAAGACAAAATGGAGGCTGTTGTGAAGGCCCTCATAGAGGCTAATCTGCAGCTGCGAGAGACAAACCTGCAACAACGCAAGGCTAATAAGCAGCAGCAGGAGACTAACTAGTTGCAGCTACAACACGTGATGGCTTTGCAGACAGCAGGAGCAACCCCGAGCCCGGAAAGCAGTCCGTGACGTGATTCCTAAGATGACCCCAGCAGACGACATCGAAACCTACCTGGTGATGTACGAGAAAGGGGCCATCAGGGAAAAGAATACCCCGTGACCAGTGGGCTGAGGTCGTCGCTCTATTCCTGGCATCCGATCCCCAGAGGGTCTATTTCAACTTGCCTGACAATCAAGCGGCCGACTACCAAAAAGTAAAGAGTGAGATTTTGGCAAGAATGGGGGTGAATGTGTTGGTTCGGGCCCAGCAGGTACATCAGTGGGGGGTTTAAGCCAGCTAAGCCTGCGAGGACCCAGTATTATGACTTACTCCACCTCCATTCACAAGAAAGGTTGTAGGGAGGAATCGGGCAACTATAGGCCAGTAAGCTTGACATCAATACTGGGGAAATTAATGGAAACCATACTTAAGGAGAGGATTGTGGAACATCTAAAATCCCATGGATTGAAAGATGAAAAACAGCATGGGTTTACTTCATCGCGTCAAACTAATCTTATTGATTTTTTTGATTGGGTGACTAAAATAATAGATGGCGGAGGTGCAGTAGACATCGCTTATCTAGACTTTAGTAAGGCTTTTGATACTGTCCCACATAGAAAGCTTATCAATAAATTGCAGTCTTTGTGCTTGGACTCCCATATTGTTGAATGGATTAGGCAGTGGCTGAGGGACAGACAACAGAGGGTTGTAATCAATGGAGTATATTCAGACCATGGTCTTATTACCAGTGGGGTACCTCAGGGATCTGTTCTGGGACCCATATTGCTTAATATCTTTATCAGCGAAATTGCAGAAGGCCTCGATGGTAAGGTGTGTCTTTTTGCTGATGACACAAAGATTTGTAAAAGGGTTGATGTTCCTGGAGGGATACACCAAATGGAAAAGGGTTTAGAAAAACTAGAGGAATGGTCAAAAATCTGGCAACTAAAATTTAATGTTGATAAGTGCAAGATAATGCACCTGGGGCGTAAAAACCCAAGAGCAGAACATAAAATCAGTGATACAGTCCTAACCTCAGTATCTGAGGAAAGGGATTTAGGGGTCATTATTTCAGAAGACTTAAAGGTAAGCAGACAATGTCATAGAGCAGCAGGAAATGCTAGCAGAATGCTTGGGTGTATAGGGAGAGGCATTACCAGTAGAAAGAGGGAGGTGCTCATGCCGCTCTACAGAGCACTAGTGAGACCTCATTTGGAGTATTGTGCTCAGTACTGGAGACCATATCTCCAGAAGGATATTGATACTTTGGAGAGAGTTCAAAGAAGAGCTACTAAACTAGTACATGGATTGCAGGATAAAACTTACCAGGAAAGATTAAAGGACCTTAACATGTATAGCTTGGAAGAAAGACGATCCAGAGGGGATATGATAGAAACTTTTAAATACATAAAGAGAATCAACAAGGTAAAAGAGGAGAGAATATTTAAAAGAAGAAAAACTGCTACAAGAGGACATAGTTTTAAATTAGAGGGGCAAAGGTTTAACCCCTTAAGGACACATGACGTACCGGTACAGCATGTTTCCCGAGTCCTTAAGGACACATGACGTACCGGTACGTCATGTGTTGTTCCGATCACCGCCACCCGGCGGGCGGTGATCGGAACAAGGTGCCTGCTCAAATCATTGAGCAGGCACCTCGGCTAAATGCGTGTGGGGGGGGGGGGGGTCCCGTGACCCCCCCTTGTCGGCGATTGCCGCAAACCACAGGTCAATTTAGACCTGCGGTGTGCGGCTTTCTATAGTGCTGCGGCGGTGCCATCGGGTCTCGATGGGGCTGTGGGGGGGACCCGATGGCATGGAAGGCAGCGCGATGCCTTCCTGAGGCATCTGCGCTGCCTTCCGGTTAAGAGCCTGTGAGATCCAGCCCCCTGGATCTCACAGGCCCCAGAAGCTGTTTGAGTAATACACACAGTATTACTCGTACAGCCAATGCATTCCAATACAGAAGTATTGGAATGCATTGTAAAGGAATATACCCCCAAAAGTTCAAGTCCCAAAGTGGGACAAAAAATAAAGTGAAAAAAAAAGTTGAAAAAATAACGTTTCCCCCCCCAAAAATTAAAAGTTTCAAGTAAAAATAAACAAAAATGTCATTTTCCCCAAATAAAGTAAAAAAAAAAAATAGGTAAAAAATAGGAATGTGGGGTGTTTCTGTAAACTACAGAATCAGGGCCAATAATACTGTTAACCCTTGCTTTGTAAAAGTAAAAAAAAATATTAAAATGGAAAATCTGCCAAAAAAGTGAAATTTTGAAATTGTATTTATATTTCCCATTAATTCTTGTGGAACACCTAAAGGGTTAGCGATGTTTGTAAAATCAGTTTTGAATACCTTGAGGTGTGTAGTTTCTTAGATGGGGTCACTTTTATGGAGTTTCTACTCTAGGGGTGCATCAGGGGGGCTTCAAATGGGACATGGTGTCAAAAAAAACAGTCCAGCAAAACCTGCCTTTCAAAAACCATATGGCATTCCTTTCCTTCTGCGCCCTGCCATGTGCCCGTACAGCGGTTTACGACCACATATGGGGTGTTTCTGTAAACTACTGAATCAGGGCCATAAATATTGAGCTTGGTTTGGCTGTTATCTCTTGCTTTGTAACTGGAAAAATATATTAAAATGGAAAATCTGCCAAAAAAGTGAAATTTTGAAATTGTATCTCTATATTCCATTAATTCTTGTGGAACACCTAAAGGGTTAACAAAGTTTGTAAAATCAGTTTAGAATACCTTGAGGGGTGTAGTTTATAGAATGGGGTCATTTTTGGGTGGTTTCTATTATGTAAGCCTCAGAAAGTGACTTCAGACCTGAACTGGTCCCTAAAAATTTGGTTTTTGAACATTTCAGAAAAATTTCAAGATTTGCTTCTAAACTTCTAAGCCTTGTAACATCCCCAAAAAATAAAATATCATTCCCAAAATGATCCAAACATGAAGTAGACATATGGGGAATGTAAAGTAATAACTATTTTTGGAGGTATTACTATGTATTATAGAAGTAAATAAATTTAAACTTGGAAATTTACTATTTTTTTTACAAGTTTTTGGTAAATTTGGAATTTGTTTATACCAGTACCAGTGTCATGAAGTACTATATGTGACGAAAAAAAAATCTCAGAATGGCCTGGATAAGTCAAACCTTTTTAAAGTTATCAGCACTTAAAGTGACACTGGTCAGATTTGCAAAAAATGCCCAAGTCCTTAAGGTGAAATAGGGCTGAGTCCTTAAGGGGTTAAGTGAAATTTGTATATATATATAGATTTTCACTTTTAACCAATATATGGCATTCAAGCAAAAACAGGGGCTGATTCAGTGAAATTTGTATATATATTGATTTTCACTTTTTCCCAATATATGGGATTGAACACTCAGATGGTATTGAAATGCAATGCGCTGCAATAAACGGATTCTGCTCGAGACAAAAAAACTGGGTGCTGATTCAGTGAAATTTGTATATATATTGATTTTCACTTTTTTTTCCAATATATGGTATTGAAGCACTCAGACGGTCTAGAAATGCAATGCGCTACGATAAACGGTTTCTGCCGCAGACAAAAAAACTGGGTGCTGTTTTTACTGAAATTCTTCCTATCTATGCCCCTGATACACAGAAGGTATTGCACAGATGTCTGAAGTCACTGCAGACACATTCTATTAAGATAGCCAATAGGGATGAGCGAACCCGAACTGTATAGTTCGGGTTCGTACCGAATTTTGGGGTGTCCGTGACACGGACCCGAACCCGAACATTTTCGTAAAAGTCCGTGTTCGGGTTCGGTGTTCGGCGCTTTCTTGGCGCTTTTTGAAAGGCTGCAAAGCAGCCAATCAACAAGCGTCATACTACTTGCCCCAAGAGGCCATCACAGCCTTGACGACTATTGGCATGGCTGTGATTGGCCAGTGCAGCATGTGACCCAGCCTCTATATAAGCTTGGGTCACGTTGCGCTGCACGTCACTCTGCTGATTGAAGCATAGGGAGAGGTTGCAGCTGCGACGTTAGGACGAGATTAGGCAGTGATTAACTCCTCCAAAAGACTTCATTCTGTGATCGATCTGCAGCTGTGGATCATTGAAGTGCTAATATTGACTTGCTCACTTTTTTGAGGCTGCCCAGAGCGTTTTTAGATCACTTTTTTTCTGGGGTGATCGGCGGCCATTTTGTGACTTGTGGTGGGCCAGCACAAGCTATCACCAAGTGTATTTAACCATCAATAGTGTGGTTATTTTGTGCTATATCCTACATCAGCTGCAGGCTGAGCCTGTGTCACCGAAGTGCATTTAACCATCAACAGTCTGGTTATTTTTTGGCCATATACTACATCAGCTGCAGGCTGAGCCTGTGTCACCGAAGTGCATTTAACCATCAACAGTCTGATTATTTTTTGGCCATATACTACTTCTGGTGCAGGCTGAGCCTGTGTCACCCAAGTGCATTTAACCATCAACAGTGTGGTTATTTTTTGGCCATATAGTACATCAGGGGCAAGTTGAGCCTGTCACCCAGCGCCTAAAAAATAGACCTGACATTTCTATTCATCCAAATCTGTACTGTTTTAGCTGGTCAAGTTATTTGTAGTGACCGTAAAAGCACACTTTTTGTTCTGGGTTGAAAAACTATTCCCAAATTTGCCTTTCTCAAAATAACTAGTTTCTGGTATATGAGGCCTACTTGAAATCTATCCCAAAAAGGATATCTTACATTGAAGGTACTGATAGTGTCATTCAGAAAAACCTAAGACACACGCTACCGTGCAGATAGAAGTCTGATTCTGAGATTAAACCTTAACCTGTCACACAGTGCAAAAAAAAAAACAGGTCTCACATTTCTATTCAAGCAAATCTGTACTGTTTTAGCTGGTCAAGTTATTTGTAGTGACCGTAAAAACACATTTTTTTTTCTGGGTTGAAAAACTATTCCCAAATTTGCCATTCTCAAAATAACTAGTTTCTGGTATTTGAGGCCTACTTGAAATCTATCCCAAAAAGGATATCTTACATTGAAGGTACTGATAGTGTCATTCAGAAAAACCTAAGACACACGCTACCGTGCAGATAGAAGTCTGATTCTGAGATTAAACCTTAACCTGTCAAACAGTGCAAAAAAAACCAGGTCTCACATTTCTATTCAAGCAAATCTGTACTGGTTTAGCTGGTCAAGTTATTTGTAGCGACCGTAAAAGCCCTTTTTTTTCTCGGTTGAAAAACTATTCCCAAATTTGCCATTCTCAAAATAACTAGTTTCTGGTATTTGAGGCCTACTTGAAATCTATCCCAAAAAGGATATCTTACATTGAAGGTACTGATAGTGTCATTCAGAAAAACCTAAGACACACGCTACCGTGCAGATAGAAGTCTGATTCTGAGATTAAACCTTAACCTGTCACACAGTGCAAAAAAAAACAGGTCTCACATTTCTATTCAAGCAAATCTGTACTGTTTTAGCTGGTCAAGTTATTTGTAGTGACCGTAAAAGCACTTTTTATTTTCTGGATTGAAAAACTATTCCTAAATTTGCCATTCTCAAAATAACTAGTTTCTGGTATTTGAGGCCTACTTGAAATCTATCCCAAAAAGGATATCTTACATTGAAGGTACTGATAGTGTCATTCAGAAAAACCTAAGACACACGCTAACGTGCAGATAGAAGTCTGATTCTGTGATTAAACCTATACCTGTCACACAGCGCAAAAAAAAACAGGCCTCACATTTCTATTCAACCAAATCTGTACTGTTTTAGCTGGTCAAGTTATTTGTAGTGACCGTAAAAGCACACTTTTTGTTCTGGGTTGAAAAACTATTCCCAAATTTGCCATTCTCAAAATTGTGGTGAACGGGAACAATGAGGAAAACATCTAATAAGGGACGCGGACGTGGACGTGGACATGGTCGTGGTGGTGTTAGTGGACCCTCTGGTGCTGGGAGAGGTGATGAGGACATGGGAATACCACCTCAGCACGTCTCTGATGATGACGAAACACAGGTGCCAACTGCTGCGTCTTTCTGCAGTGTGCAGACTGAACAGGAGGTCAGGGGTCAAGACTGGGTGGAAGACGATGCAGGGGACGATGAGGTCCTAGACCCCACATGGAATGAAGGTCGTGCCACTGACTTTCAGAGTTCGGAGGAAGAGGCAGTGGTGAGACCTAGCCAACAGCGTAGCAAAAGAGGGAGCAGTGGGCAAAATCAGAACACCCGCCGCCAAGAGACTCCGTCTGCTACTGACCGCCGCCATCTGGGACCGAGCACCCCAAAGGCAGCTTCAAGGAGTTCCCTGGCATGGCACTTCTTCAAACAATGTGCTGACGACAAGACCCGAGTGGTTTGCACGCTGTGCCATCAGAGCCTGAAGCGAGGCATTAATGTTCTGAACCTTAGCACAACCTGCATGACCAGGCACCTGCATGCAAAGCATGAACTGCAGTGGAGTAAACACCTTAAAAACAAGGAAGTCACTCAGGCTCCCCCTGTTGCCTCTTCTGCTGCTGCCGCCTCGGCCTCTTCTGCTGCTGCCGCCGCCTCGGCCTCTTCTGCTGCTGCCGCCGCCGCCTCGGCCTCTTCCTCTGCCTCTGGAGGAACGTTGGCACCTGCCGCCCAGCAAACATGGGATGTACCACCAACACCACCACCTGCGTCACCAAGCATCTCAACCATGTCACACGGCAGCGTTCAGCTCTCCATCTCACAAACATTTGAGAGAAAGCGTAAATTCCCACCTAGCCACCCTCGATCCCTGGCCCTGAATGCCAGCATTTCTAAACTACTGGCCTATGAAATGCTGTCATTTAGGCTGGTGGACACACACAGCTTCAAACAGCTCATGTCACTTGCTGTCCCACAGTATGTTGTTCCCAGCCGCCACTACTTCTCCAAGAGAGCCGTGCCTTCCCTGCACAAACAAGTGTCCGATAAAATCAAGTGTGCACTGCGCAACGCCATCTGTGGCAAGGTCCACCTAACCACAGATACGTGGACCAGTAAGCACGGCCAGGGACGCTATATCTCCCTAACTGCACACTGGGTAAATGTAGTGGCGGCTGGGCCCCAGGCGGAGAGCTGTTTGGCGCACATCCTTCCGCCGCCAAGGAGCGCAGGGTAACATTCTTTGCCTCCTGTCTCCTCCTCCTCCTACTCAGCTTCCTCCTCCTCCTCTTCTTCCACCTGCTCATCCAGTCAGCCACACACCTTCACCACCAACTTCAGCACAGCACGGGGTAAACGTCAGCAGGCCATTCTGAAACTCATATGTTTGGGGGACAGGCCCCACACCGCACAGGAGTTGTGGCGGGGTATAGAACAACAGACCGTCGAGTGGTTGCTGCCGGTGAGCCTCAAGCCCGGCCTGGTGGTGTGCGATAATGGGCGAAATCTCGTTGCAGCTCTGGGACTAGCCGGTTTGACGCACATCCCTTGCCTGGTGCATGTGCTGAATTTGGTGGTGCAGAAGTTCATTCGCAACTACCCCGACATGTAAGAGCTGCTGCATAAAGTGCGGGCTGTCTGTTCGCGCTTCCGGCGTTCACACCCTCCTGCTGCTCGCCTGTCTGCGCTACAGCATAACTTTGGCCTTCCCGCTCACCGCCTCATATGCGACGTACCCACCAGGTGGAACTCCACCTTGCATATGCTGGACAGACTGTGCGAGCAACAGCAGGCCATAGTGGAGTTTCAGCTGCAGCACGCACGGGTCAGTCGCACTGCGGATCAGACACACTTCACCACCAATGACTGGGCCTCCATGCGAGACCTGTGTGCCCTGTTGCGCTGTTTCGAGTACTCCACCAACATGGCCAGTGGCGATGACGCCGTTATCAGCGTTACAATACCACTTCTATGTCACCTTGAGAAAACACTTAGGGCGATGATGGAAGAGGAGGTGGCCCAGGAGGAAGAGGAGGAAAAGGGGTAATTTTTAGCACTTTCAGGCCAGTCTCTTCGAAGTGACTCAGAGGGAGGTTTTTTGCAACACCAGAGGCCAGGTACAAATGTGGCCAAACAGGGCCCACTACTGGAGGACGAGGAGGACGAGGATGAGGTGGAGGAGGATGAGGATGAAGCATGTTCACAGCGGGGTGGCACCCAAAGCAGCTCGGGCCCATCACTGGTGCGTGGCTGGGGGGAAACACAGGACGATGACGATACGCCTCCCACAGAGGACAGCTTGTCCTTACCTCTGGGCAGCCTGGCACACATGAGCGACTACATGCTGCAGTGCCTGCGCAACGACAGCAGAGTTGCCCACATTTTAACGTGTGCGGACTACTGGGTTGCCACCCTGCTGGATCCCCGGTACAAAGACAATGTGCCCACCTTACTTCCTACACTGGAGCGTGATAGGAAGATGCGCGAGTACAAGCGCACGTTGGTAGACGCGCTACTGAGAGCATTCCCAAATGTCACAGGGGAACCAGTGGAAGCCCAAGGCGAAGGCAGAGGAGGAGCAAGAGGTCGCCAACGCAGCTGTGTCACGCCCAGCTCCTCTGAGGGCAGGGTTAGCATGGCAGAGATGTGGAAAAGTTTTGTCAACACGCCACAGCTAAGTGCACCACCACCTGATACGGAACGCGTTAGCAGGAGGCAACATTTCACTAACATGGTGGAACAGTACCTGTGCACACCCCTCCACGTACTGACTGATGGTTCGGCCCCATTCAACTTCTGGGTCTCCAAATTGTCCACGTGGCCAGAGCTAGCCTTTTATGCCTTGGAGGTGCTGGCCTGCCCGGCGGCCAACGTTTTGTCTGAACGTGTATTCAGCACGGCAGGGGGCGTCATTACAGACAAACGCAGCCGCCTGTCTACAGCCAATGTGGACAAGCTGACGTTCATAAAAATGAACCAGGCATGGATCCCACAGGACCTGTCCATCCCTTGTGCAGATTAGATATTAACTACCTCCCCTTAACAATATATTATTCTACTCCAGGGCACTTCCTCATTCAATACTATTTTTAATTTCATTTTACCATTATATTGCGGGGCAACCCAAAGTTGAATGAACCTCTCCTCTGTCTGGGTGACGGGGCCTAAATGTGTGACAGTGGCCTGTTCCAGTGGTGGGTGACGTGATGCCTGATTCTCTGCTATGACATGAAGACTTATTCTGTGCTGACATGAAGCCAGATTCTCTGTTACGCGACCTCTCTCCTCTGCCTGGGTGCCTGGGCCTAAATATGTGACAGTGGCCTGTTCCAGTGGTGGGTGACATGAAGCCTGATTCTCTGCTATGACATGAAGACTGATTCTGCGCTGACATAAGGCCAGATTCTCTGTTACGGGACCTCTCTCCTCTGCCTGGGTGCCTGGGCCTAAATGTGTGACAGTGGCCTGTTCCAGTGGTGGGTGACGTGATGCCTGATTCTCTGCTATGACATGAAGACAGATTCTGTGCTGACATAAGGCCAGATTCTCTGTTACAGGGCCTCTCTCCTCTGTCTGGGTGTCGGGGCCTAAATGTGTGACAGTGGCCTGTTCCAGTGGTGGGTGACGTGAAGCCTGATTCTCTGCTATGACATGAAGACTGATTCTGCGCGGACATAAGGCCAGATTCTCTGTTACGGGACCTCTCTCCTCTGCCTGGGTGCCTGGGCCTAAATGTGTGACAGTGGCCTGTTCCAGTGGTGGGTGACGTGAACCCTGATTCTCTGCTATGACATGAAGACTGATTCTGCGCTGACATAAGGCCAGATTCTCTGTTACGGGACCTCTCTCCTCTGCCTGGGTGCCTGGGCCTAAATGTGTGACAGTGGCCTGTTCCAGTGGTGGGTGACGTGATGCCTGATTCTCTGCTATGACATGAAGACTGATTCTGCGCTGACATAAGGCCAGATTCTCTTTTACGGGACCTCTCTCCTCTGCCTGGGTGCCTGGGCCTAAATGTGTGACAGTGGCCTGTTCCAGTGGTGGGTGACGTGAAGCCTGATTCTCTGCTATGACATGAAGACTGATTCTGCGCTGACATAAGGCCAGATTCTCTGTTACGGGACCTCTCTCCTCTGCCTGGTGCCTGGGCCTAAATGTGTGACAGTGGCCTGTTCCAGTGGTGGGTGACGTGATGCCTGATTCTCTGCTATGACATGAAGACAGATTCTGTGCTGACATAAGGCCAGATTCTCTGTTACAGGACCTCTCTCCTCTGTCTGGGTGCCGGGGCCTAAATGTGTGACAGTGGCCTGTTCCAGTGGTGGGTGACGTGAAGCTTGATTCTCTGCTATGACATGAAGACTGATTCTGCGCTGACATAAGGCCAGATTCTCTGTTACGGGACCTCTCTCCTCTGCCTGGGTGCCTGGGCCTAAATGTGTGACAGTGGCCTGTTCCAGTGGTGTGTGACGTGAAGCCTGATTCTCTGCTATGACATGAAGACTGATTCTGCGCTGACATAGGGCCAGATTCTCTGTTACGGGACCTCTCTCCTCTGCCTGGGTGCCTGGGCCTAAATGTGTGACAGTGGCCTGTTCCAGTGGTGTGTGACGTGAAGCCTGATTCTCTGCTATGACATGAAGACTGATTCTGCGCTGACATAGGGCCAGATTCTCTGTTACGGGACCTCTCTCCTCTGCCTGGGTGCCTGGGCCTAAATGTGTGACAGTGGCCTGTTCCAGTGGTGGGTGACGTGATGCCTGATTCTCTGCTATGACATGAAGACAGATTCTGTGCTGACATGAAGCCAGATTCTTTGCTATGGCATGAAGAGACTGATTCTCTGCTGACGTGAAGCCAGATTCTCTGCTATGGGACCTCTGTCCAATTGATATTGGGTCATTTTTATTTTTTAAATTTTTATTTTAATTCATTTCCCTATCCACATTTGTTTGCAGGGGATTTACCTACATGTTGCTGCCTTTTGCAGCCCTCTAGCTCTTTCCTGGTCTGTTTTAGAGCCTTTTTAGTGCCCAAAAGTTCGGGTACCCATAGACTTCAATGGGGTTCGGGTTCGGGACGAAGTTCGGTTCGGGTTCGAATCCCGAACCCGAACATTTCCGTGAAGTTCGGCCGAACTTCTCGAACCCGAACATCCAGGTGTTCGCTCAACTCTAATATCCAATTAAGTGATTTTTTTTATAAATTAAAACAAAAAAAAAAGTGCAAATCTGCACTTTAAATTGCTGCCAACACACACATTAGTCCTTAAAAGGACTTTTGGGTCTTTGAAATGTCTTGAGAAAGAAAGTAATTTGCGATCACAATCTCCCTACACTGTCTGTCCCTTCCTAACAGCAGTTCTCCCTGACTCACAATGAGCCGAACCCGCGTGACCGGGTGCCAGCCAATCACTGTAATGTTAGTAGAAAACATGGCTAATGGCATTACAGTGATGGCAATACTTACCAGCATGTTTAGTGGCTGCTTAGAAGGCACCAAACGTGCGGGGAGGAGACTCGAGCATGGCGCTCGAGCACATGTGGTACTCGGCCGAGCGCTCGGATCTGCCGAGCATATCGATACTCGGCTCATCACTAACCATTTGCATGGAAAATTTTGCCATCTACATTACTCATGAACAGTGCCATCTATTGGTTTCATAGTCTTATGACAAGATTATTACTATTGTCATAAGACTATGAAACCAATAGATGGCGCTGTTCATAGAAACATAGAAACATAGAATGTGTCGGCAGATAAGAACCATTTGGCCTGTCTAGTCTGCCCAATACACTGAATACTATGAATAGCCCCTGGCCCTATCTTATATGAAGGATGGCCTTATGCCTATCCCATGCATGCTTAATCTCCTTCACTGTATTTGCAGCTACCACTTCTGCAGGAAGGCTATTCCATGCATCCACTACTATCTCAGTAAAGTAATACTTCCTGATATTACTTTTAAACCTTTGCCCCTCTAATTTAAAACTATGTCCTCTTGTAGCAGTTTTTCTTCTTTTAAATATTCTCTCCTCTTTTACCTTGTTGATTCTCTTTATGTATTTAAAAGTTTCTATCATATCCCCTCTGGATCGTCTTTCTTCCAAGCTATACATGTTAAGGTCCTTTAATCTTTCCTGGTAAGTTTTATCCTGCAATCCATGTACTAGTTTAGTAGCTCTTCTTTGAACTCTCTCCAAAGTATCAATATCCTTCTGGAGATATGGTCTCCAGTACTGAGCACAATACTCCAAATGAGGTCTCAATAGTGCTCTGTAGAGCGGCATGAGCACCTCCCTCTTTCTACTGATAATGCCTCTCCCTATACACCCAAGCATTCTGCTAGCATTTCCTGCTGCTCTATGACATTGTCTGCCTACCTTTAAAGAGGACCATTCACTAGAATAAAAAATCTCAACTAAGCATACAGACTTGGAGAGTGGCGCCCAGGGATCTCCCTGCACTTATTATTATCCCTGGGCGCCGCTCGATTCTCCCGGTATAGGCTCCGGCATCTTCATATGTTCGGCTCAACTGGGTGGAGCCTGCCGGCGTCTCCTTCTCCCAGGCTGTAGTGCTGGCCAATCGCAGCGCCCAGCTCATAGCCTGAGAGGTTTTTTTTAGATTCGATTTTATGCTATCTTTCACATACAGGCCACCCCTCCCCCTTTCTTGCCTTCTCTGTCTTTCCTATATAGAGAGAACCCTGGTATTGTTATATCCCAGTCATTACTCCCATTGAACCATGTCTCAGTAACAGCACTAAATCTATATTCTCAGATGCCATTATAGATGTAAGTTCATTGATCTTATTCCCTAAATTGCGAGCATTGGTAGACAAGACTCTCAGCTTATCATTTCTTAACTTATCTGCTACTGGCATCTTCTGGCATTGTTCCGGGGGCAGTCGGACTGCTGGATTATCACTATTTTGCCCCCCCTTTTAAATGCTCCTTAGCAAATACTTTGAACTGTTCACTGAGGACATTCGTTCCCTTGAGAGAAAGATGCAAATCATCTTTCTTGTACAGTTCTTTTCCATTCCAACGAGAGCTAACATTAGACACAAAGCCAAACCCTTGATTCAGAAACCATTCACTAAGCCATACATTGAATTCCTTAATGCACATCTTCCTGTCATGCTGAAGGTTATGCACAGGCAAAACTGCAGAGAATGAAACAGTTGATGCAACCTCCTGTATATCATTTCCAACAGTGTGAAAAGCTTCCTTCACCTTTGAAACCTCATTGCAAGCCAGATCATTTGTCCCAAGATGGACAATAGCATCCACCTCTCTTTCCTGCTTTGCTTGCCTAACAATATTAAGGATACGTCATCTATCCCTGCTAGCGGTAGCATGAGTCATGAACAGTGCCATCTATTGGTTTCCTAGTCTTATGACAAGACTATTACTCTTGTCATAAGACTATAAAACCAATAGATGGTGCTGTTCATCTTGTTGGGGTGCTAGTAAGTGGGGCACACTGCTCAACAGAGTCCACACACCGTGTAGCACTCAGCCTATAATAGCATGCGCTAACACAGAGGTGTATATCTTCTAGCACTTTATCTGCGGTAATATAAGCTTGCTAGGGTGTAGCTGAGGACTATTGCTCTGCTTGTAATGACTCATGAACAGCACCGTCTATTGGTTTCATAGTCTGTCAGCTGCAGGGGTGGGAGGGACGGTGACTTTCTCCCTGCAGCTCATGCTCAGACAGTACAGTGCTGCTGTCTGAAAGTGAGCTGTTTAAAAGGACATCCCTGCGTGAGATATTCCCAAAAATGCATTAACCAATAGAAGCCTGGTCACATGACCCTTATCAGCCAATAGAGGCTTGCAGGCCCTTAGTTTCCACATACACATAGTTTTACACCAGGTTTCCATAACAACCCAGCCATTTTTCTTCATTGCTGTAGATCAGCATTAAAAGGGCAGGGCGCTGTGGATGACACTGTTAAGGGAGCGGAGTGCTGTGGAGGTCACAGTTCAGGGGCAGGTAGGGTGGCCATTCAAGCCACCCTCAAAAGACAGACTTAAAAACCCTGCCCCAGGTTCCGCTAAGCCACGCCCCCACCCACTCGGCAGCCGATTGGGATTGAAAAAATGAAGGTAAAAATCAACTTCTATCAACTGCAGGGGATCGAGGGAGGGTGACTTTCTCCCTGCAGCTCATGCTCAGACAGCACAGTGCTGCTGTTTGACAGTGAGCTGTTCAAAAGAACATCCCTGTGTCCGTCCATGCCCTGAGCCGGACGGAGGACAGGGAGTCTGAAACCTGGACTGTCTGGCCTAAAACCAGACCTCTGGCCACCCTAGGGTCACTAATGAAGGGGCGGGCGGCTGTTGTGGAGGTCAATGGTAAAGGGGCAGGCTGCTGTGGAGGTCACTGATAAGGGGGCGAGATGCTGTCGAGGTCACTGTTAAAGTGGCGGGCTGCTGTGGAGGTCACTGATAAGGGGGCAGGTACTCTGGAGGTCTCTGTTAAGGGGACAGGGAACTGTGGAGGTCACAGTTAAGGGGACAGTCCGCTATGGAGGTCAGTGTTAAGAGGCGGGGTGCTGTAGAGGTCAGTGTTAAGGGGATACTGTCGATATCTTTTAATGAAATACACAAACATTAAATGAAATAGATTAAATATACCCATGCAAAGCCGGGTCCTTCTGGTAGTATATATATATATATATATATATATAAACTGTTCCCTTTTTATGGTTCTTATGATTTATACTATTTTATGCCATTTATTGATTATTGATAATTTTTATACTTTGTAACTTTGTAATCTGCTCCGGGTTTTATCAATCAGTGTGGATTTTGTATGTTGCTTGGATCCCTATAAATTATGCTTCTTACTGTGCATTGAATGTGTCTGAAGGCTGCATGCCCTTGAAACACATTGCATGTGCAATAAAGACATCCTTTTGGTATTGTGCATGCCTCAGCCTACTTCTTTTGGTCATTTATCTGCAACTTCGGGGTGCTGCTGTTACCTTTGTTCCTTCCTTTGGAGGGCATGTGCCTCTTAGAGTTCTGCCTCCATTTTTACTACTCTATCTGGGGAGCATTGTTACTTACCCGTTTGCCTAGGTCTCCTTTCCATGTGGTACATCACTTTGGAGCACCCCACTTTTTGTTTTTTCTCTTCCACCACTATAAAGGAAGTTGGGGTATCCAGCAGAACTGTAGGCTGGGGCTAATGCACCTGCCTAACCTGCAGATATCAACACCTGGCAAGTGCAGCAAGGCACTAGAGGTTGAACTTTGCCCCAATATAAGGCATCAGTCCCTTCCAAGTAATGTAAATTTTCAGCATTCCCCCTGTTGTTGTGCCACTTTCTGTTCCCTTCCTCCCTCTATTTTCTCACAGAGCCCTGCCACATAGTGCCCCCTACCCCCAATTGAACTTGCCAAGTAGCGTCTGTGAAGGTTCTCATTTCTTTATAGATTTTCCAAGCAGTGTCTCTCCAATTTCCGCATCCCTCAGGATAGCCCCTGTCATGTAGTGTTTCCTCACACACTGGTGCCCTTTCCAGTCTCCAGGGTAAAAACCTTTGACTGCTAGGTATAAATATTCACTTTATTTTTCTTTTTCTTAAATTTAGCACCTTAAACATTTTTCCTTTTGACTAAGATCCCCAAATTTGGGCAACTTTATGTACTCTGCTTCTCTTCTTGTTTGTCCCAATTTGTGGCCAATCATGGCACATTTTACTTAGAAACTCTCCCCTGGGAAAATTCTATTTTTTCAACGTTCTATTTTTTTACAGTGCAGACAGATCACGGAACTATTCAATTAGAATGGGTCTCCATGCGTCCCGGCCACTGCACGGTTGTTGCCCGTGCATTGGGGACCGCAAATTGCGGTCCCCAGTGCACGGGACGGCCACACAATGGCAGTGTGCATGAGGCCTAAGGCTGCGTTCCCTTCAGGTTTTTGTCACATATGATTTATATATTACATGAAAGCTGCATACTGGCATCCGTCACAATAGATTTTAAAAATATGTATCCATTAACATATGGACTCTGCAGGATGGAAAAGTGTAGTGTACTACATTTTGTGCATTATTTTTCCACAACATAAATGTTAACTGTTGGACAAAAATATGATGTGAATAGCCCATTACTCAGCCTCCACATCCTGTTAGAGAGGAGGACAGACCAAGTTAGAGAAAGGGTGACTGTGATGGGAGGGAGTTGTTGGAGTGTAGCAGCAGCAGACAGTCATGTAACTCAGGGATACTTAATTTTCCAAGCTATGGCAGCTACATTTACTTTTTTTTTTATGTACATTGTGGGAGCCTCCACTAGATCTTTTTGCCCAGGAGCCTTCACCAACCTTAATCTGGCCCTGATTTTAACCCATACAGTTGATTCTGCGGGAAGGCTGACAGGGCAAATGCCCTGGGTATCGGACATCAAGGTGAGAAGCCAACAAGTTTGCCAGGATATTTAGATAGAGGGCTAGGGCAGATACGGTAACAGGTCAAAGAAAGTCTACTTGCTATATGATTCAGCTGGTCATTTCAGTTCTTAGAAGCTGCATGATTGAACAATGGTTTTCACCACTCAACACAAGACAAGTGCTTAACAGATTTTCAATAATATATATAGGCCATGTTTTTCTGAACTGAGCAAATAGCTTTATGCATGCATAGAACAACAAGCAGATATCAGAATATAAATAATCTAAAGTCTTTACATGAAGTAATCAGAATTGTAATACTTGTAGCTGTTTTACAGAAGCCAAAAAGTGTGACCGCTCCATTCCATAAAGTAGAACAATTCTGCTTGACTATTTATATTCATATGGCGAAATTAAGTATTTTACAATTCTGTTTCGCTCTGTTTTACATTTTTAAGTATAAAGGGTGCAATTAATTGCCAGATCAGGGTGACGAAAAAACACATAGTAATTACATGCAAATAGAATAAATTGATGCGATGATCACATTTGCGTTTTGTAATTATTTCCTCCACAGTTTTGTGAAATATCATTATTATAATTTTCCTTTATATTAATGCACATTCAAATTATTTCAACCATATGAAACAGATCAGTAGACTTTGATAAATCCCTTGTGGTATTTACAATGAAGTAATTGTGCATAACAAGTGCTGCCAAGCCATATTAGTGTAATAAAACAATAGCAAACAGTCAATTTTATGTCAATGATGCACATATTGAGCAGATGTTTCCCTTGGTTTAAAGTGTTTACTTTACTGTTCAAACTGCAGAAGGATAGTTTTCGCTGAAATCTGTAAAACTGTTTCATGTTCTATTAAATGTTTGAAATGTGGATATTTTTACATATTTTAATAATATCATGAAAAAAATAATAATTTTGTAAGTTTACATTTTTTTACATTTTTTTCTTCCATACAAAGTAGCAATGAACGTAACATAAAGCCGCATTTTAACAGCTAAACAAAGGTCACAGAGCCAAACAATATTTCATCACTTGGCTGACAGTTTCAATTATCATTCCCATCAAACTAAATAAATGATCAGAGTCTTCAAGCATTACCAGAGCTTTGCATCATCCATACAAACTAAGCAATTGAAATTAAATCTCAAGATATTTAAATGCCTTTCAGCTTGTTGCATAGACATTCTTTATGGCATCTTGAGTACTAGCCTACAACATGTGATGATTTTGCAATCAATGGCTTGGTAGAAGTTCAGCTGCATAATCTGATAAGGTCAAAGTTTTAACACTGAAAACGGTTTTGAAAAGGTCACCTAATTATTTTTGAATTCTGTGATACTTACTGTAGTGCTTTGAAATGTAGCTGAATTTTTCTGTTCAATCCAATTAAGCAGTGACAGTAGCTGCTAATGAAAACAATTCATTTTCTGGGTGAATGCGTAATTTATTTCCCTGAAGATAAATGTTTGATTAGGATTACGACTATGATGACATATCTAAACACACAACCAAAGCTACAACACTATTAAAGTCTTCTATTTCATGGCAATATGTATTTTACTTTGTATATTGTATTATTAGAATCCCAATGTTTGTTTAAAAATGTTTTGAGTTTGCAGGGAAGCAGCTAAGAAAGTCACTCGTTTGTCAGTTATCTCTTGCTTCTGAAGAAAGAGATTCTGTGAGTAGACATTAGCTGTATTTGCAATCTCTTAATGTTGTTTAAAATGCTATTTCCCCTTTGGTAAGATTTTAATTTTGTGATGTGTAAAGACAATATTTTCCTCATTTGGAATTTTTATACAATTTGTTTTTGGTATACCCGCTTTAGGCCATTATTATTTATATTGGGTGCAGCCACGCATATAATGTATTGGTAGCAGGGGTAAGCAGTTTCCATACGCCTTTGTTCCATTGATCTAGAGGAGAAATGAGGAAATGAACAGGAATCAACCAGTCCGTCTACTTCCCTACAAGCAGATGCCCAAAGGTGAATAGCAACACTGTGGGGCAGATTTCCTAAAGCCCTTTATGTGGCCAACAATTGAGGCAAATATTGGGAAGCAGCACTACTAGGAACGCTCATTCCTTATAACAGCCATGTGTGAAAATGCTGCCAATCACCTAATGAACACTTTTTGATATGGACACCAAAATCATGTTGACACAAAAACCATTGCTTTTGGGCAGCAGATCACTCTATATAAGAAGCAATCTACTGACCAGAAACAACAAATCTGTATGGGGAGAAGTGATTGCTTATCCCCATACAAAAAAGATAATTGCTGCATATATAGTATATGCAGCTGTTACCTCCACACACAATCAGGTAATTATCAGAAAAGAATAGTTCATTTACAATAATTGCCCTGCACAGTCAATCTTTGGAGAAGGCATAAATTTACACAGGCTGTATAGACCTACACAACAGTGGCTCAGGTTGGGTGATCAACGTGGTGTATGGCTAGACATTTTTTGTCTAACTCTATACGAGCTATTGGTTGGCTTCCTTTGAAATAAAATATTATGTTATTATGTAAAATTGTAGTGTAATGCTGGCATAAAACAGGACATCTCAGACCATGACCCCTTTCCATGTAGGCTACACCCCTTTTTTCTAACCTAGATGCTCCAAAAAGCACCTTATTTTGGCACAATGAATGCAAAACTCTAGGTGCACTTACATTGTAAATGTAGGTCATAGACTTACACTGCATTCAAATTCTGTGATCAACCATGAAGAGTCCAACATCTACTGGCAACTTTACACAGGTAGAGGTAGAAGGTGGCATTTTTTTTTAATTCTTTTGCCCAGACCTAGCATATGCTATTTGCCACTACTTTCAACATAAAAGGGAGTGAAGCTCATTTGTCTAAAGGAAAATATTCAGAAGATGGAATAAGTAATATTAAAAAAGTACCTTACATTAGTTTTATGCTGCCCTAATCACGGCAGTAAGAAATACCAACAGGATCCATCATTATTATTATGTTTTTCTCTTCAGTGTTTCAGAGAAAACATAGTTTTAACCCTTTTAACCCTTGTTTTTGCATTTTCATTTTTCTTCCCTATCTTCCTTGAGCCATAACTTTTTTTATTTTTCCGTTCACATAGCTGTATGAGGGCTTATTTTTTGCGGGATAAGTTGTACTTTCTAATGTCACTATTTAATATGGCATACAATGTAGTGGGAAGCAGGAAAAAAATTCCAAATGGGGTGAAATGGGAAAAAAAACACAATTGCCCCACCGTTTTAAGGGTTGTGTTTTCACGGCGTTCCGTTTCTCGCAAAACTGACCTGCGCCCTTCATTCTCTGGGTGGGTATAATTACAACAATACCACATATGTATAGGTTTTTATGTCTAATTAGTGTAAAAATAAATTGAAACTTTGAGAAAAAAACATTTTTTATATTACCATATTCTGACCCCCATAACTTTTTTATAGTTATATCTACTGAGCCGTGTTGGGGTTCATTTTTTCGGGGACAATCTGTAGTTTTTATTAATAACATTTTGGAGTGTGTGTGACTTTTTGATCACATTTTATAAAAAAAAATTGGGTAAGAGAAGTGATGAAAAAATTGCAAATTGGCCATTTTGGAAAAATATTTGTTTATTTTAATAGTACAAGCTTTTTCGGTTGCGGGGATACCCATAATGTTTATTTTTTTTGTTATTTATGTATTTTTATATATATATATATATATATTTTTTTTTTAACTTTTTTGTTATGATTTTGAAGCTCATATTTAAGCCTAGAAAATCCATTTTTTTTTAACATTCTGAACAATCATGGATTTTTTACATCCATTTATTGTTCAGAATTGCTCATTTCTTATGTTGGCCTTCCACCTGCTGGCCCCCCAAAAAAATGCAGCTTCAATACCCTTGGTCTCTTCAGCGAGACCTAGGGTATTGAAACCAATTACCAGCATCCTCATTGTCCGTGCTTCCGGGTTCTTCACCCTTTAGATGCTGTGATCTCACTTGATCACGGCACCTAAAAGGCTTTAGCTGTGGGTCTCTGTTGCTAGCGGGATTGAGCAGGCACAATGTTTGTCCATCGCTCCAGCGCTGTACATATGGCACTGGTAGTGAATAGGTTAAAAATACCCTAGCCTGGGAAGAAAGTGTGAACTGGCCATCTCCTCTCTAGCTTCTCCCCACCTAGATAGTTTGACTGACAGATTTATCCCTATACATAGATATATGTATAATCTCCCTGTGCCCAGATGTGTAAATTAGGAATGAGTGAATCGACTTCGGAATAAACATCTGAAGTCGATTTGCATAAAACATTATTCTAATAATGTACAGAGCAGGAGCTCCGTACAATATTAGAATGTATTGGCTCCGATGAGTCAAAGTTATTGCTTCGAAAGATACCACTTGGAACCGAACCAGAGTTCGGGAAATTATTTTTTACAGTACAAATTAATTTATGAATAGCATCGGAGCCAATACATTCTAATACTATAAAACAAAGTTTTATCCCTAGTTTTAATCCTTACCTTAGATCAAATTCTTATTCTATATGCCAGATATTCGGAAATAATGTGATATGTTTGTTTCAAACATGACAATATAACTTTTTCCACTGTGTTGACAAGTTCAGATGAATGTGTTGTGTTCTAAATATAATTGACTCCTTGTTCTTCTTTACACTGAAAATAGCTCATAATGTCATTGGCTGTATGTTTGGGGTTGTTTTCCTGCTGCAAAATTAATTTGGAGCCAATCAGATGCCTCCCTGATGGTATTACATGAAGGATAAATATCTGCCTGTATTTCTCAGCATTGAGGACACCATTAATCCTGACCAAATCCCCAAATGTATTTATTCATAATACAAAATGTATACTGTATAAAATGTGCTTTGTATATATGTACCCTATATAATATGATATAAACACAGTATACATTATTTTTAAACAGGTGATGAACCAAATACTTGTATATAAAAAGATGTGTTGCATAGAAAAATTCACCAGTCTATGAAGAGTACTTGATGTATGCCTTTCCAGGCAATAATAATTTCATGGTAATATAGTAATTATCTGTACACTGATTGTCCAGTATTCAGACTTGTATTCATAATAAATGTTACACTATGCAATTATAATCATTACAAGAGCATGCATTTAAAGCTTTATATAATCATTTGCCATTCCTTTACAGAACTTTACATCCATTTAACAGGGAGAAAGAAATATTGAATCATATTTAGGATACTTCTCATTTATACACATTAGCAATGATTTAGTCTCTGGATTCAAATATGTTGATGTGGAATTAAGTGAAACCTGTAAACAGGTCCTTATATAAAATTTTCTTGCTTGGGTATCGTACACCAATGCATTCACTCAAATGCAGGTAGACAATTTCTTCACAAAAACAACCAGTGAAATGCTGACCTAAAATTAAGCATACCTGTAAGGTCAACTCAACGTTTCCAATTGAAAACATCATTCTGCTATCCAGTTTATTTTACAGTTACAATGTATATGCAAAGTTAGGTACGTTTGATAAGCACAATGGTAACATTTCATAAGGTGATAGAGCCTAGACCAGGGATCAGCAACATTTGGCACTCCAGCTGGGAAACTACAATTCCCAGTATGCAAACATACTCAGCTGTTCTTGTAACTCCCACAAAAGTGAAAGAAAGATTCTGGGAGTTGTAGTTTCAGAACAGCTGGAGTGCCAGAGGTTGCTGATGGCCTAGATGTTGAATTTTGGGCATTTTGGTGCAATACTGAACATTTAGGCTAGGTCTACACGACGACATTTGTCGCGCGACAACAAGTCTATGGTGTCGCACTGCAACATGCGACATGCTGCGACTGCGACGCAACAGTCGCAGAAAAATCCATCTAACGTAACTTTATTCTTTCATGAGTTATTTACAAGTTTCTCTTTGTTTACAGCCATTGACATGTTGCCGAGGTTAACACGTGAGGAGCGGATACAAATTGTGTTGATGTCTGGTGAACGCAGTAACCGGGTCATTGCAGCAGATTTCAATGCAAGACACCCTACGAGACCACCCATCTCCCATGCTACAGTTAGCAAACTGCTTGCTAAGTTTCGTGAAACTGGTTCAGTGTTGGATTTGCCAAAATGTGGACGCATGAAATCTGTCTCTAATGAAGAAACATCAGTGGTAAGAAGTCGATTCCCTAGGAACGTGCACCCAACTTTATCCTTTTATAGCCAGTGCCGCCATTTTTCTTCTATATATATAAAAAATGTGGGGTTTTGCTCTGGTGGATAGGGTAAGAGGGCTCGGTACAGAGGCAAAATACAAGTTCTTAACCCAAAACGTCAGTGTTTATTCACACTTGAGGCAATTGCACAAAACAGAATGTAGCTTTGCAGTCTTGGTGTTAATTCACACACAATGGAAACTTCATATAAAACAAGTCACCTTGCTGGCAGTTCTGCCTCCAGTAGTCCACAGAAGGCTTTAGGGGGCCTGTTTCTCCAGCCTGCGGCTCTCAGCCCTCCAGCACAGCACAAAGCCTCAGATCCCCAAAAAACAGAGACATCTCTGCTGAACCCAGATTCCTATATAAGTACAGCCAGGTGCTGACAAAACCCGGACCGGCACTTAAACTCCGTTCCGGTATTTGACCTCACCTGGCTGGAAACCAGCCCAGCCGCACATGCTGGGAGGAAAATACCTGCCTTTCCAGAAACAACCCCTCGCTGTGTCACATACCCGCACCTTTGTTCAATCCTGAGGGGGTGGACACACCCAGACAATGCACCCAGGACAGGGCATCCGCGTTCCCCTGCAACCGACCTGCTCTGTGTTCCACCGAGAACTTAAAGTTCTGCAGAGACAAAAACCCTCTGGTGACCCGGGCATTCCTGTCTTTGGCCTGGCTCATTCACTTGAGAGGGGTTGAAGTCGGTCACCAGGCGGAACTTTCTCCCCAACAAATAGTAGCGGAGAGACTCGAGTGCCCACTTAATAGCCAGGCACTCTCTCTCCACTATACTGTACCTGGTTTAAGCTGGGGTAAGCTTGCCGCTTAGGAAGACAATGGGATGCTCCTCCCTGTTGACTTCCTGAAACAGTACAGCACCCAAGTCTACTTCGGAGGCATCCGTTTGAACCACAAACTCCCTCTTGAAGTAGGGCGTCACCAAAAGCGGTGACCCACACAGGGCCGACTTCAAAGTGGCAAAAGCCTCTTCCGCCCGATCATCCCAGCGAACCATCACTGATTTTCGTCCCTTCAAGAGCCCTGTCAAGGGCGCAGCTAGAGTAGCAAAGTGGGTAACAAACCTCATGTAATAGCCCACCATTGCCAGGAATTACTTTATTTGCCTAGTGGTGACAGGTCGGGGCCAATTCCATATCGCCTCTATTTTGTTCACTCAGGGTTTGATGACACCACGCCCAATGACATACCCCAGGTACTTAGTCTCTTCTAACCTTATCGCACATTTTTTTGGGTTAGCGGTTAGGCCAGCTATCCAAAGGGAGTCCACTACAACCTGCACTTTGGGTAGGTGATTTTCCTACTCGGTACTGTGGATGACAATAACGTCCAGGTAAGCAGAAGCGTACCGACGATGTGAACGAAGCACAATGTACATTAGTTGCTGAAAAGTGGCGGGGGCGCAATGCAGACCAAAGGTTAAGACCTTATATTGATACAGCCCCTCAGGCGTGATGAAGGCAGTTTTCTCTTTGGCAGCCTCCATTAAGGGGACCTGCCAGTACTCTTTCGTGAGGTCCAAAACAGAAAAATACCAAGCTTGTCCTAACCTCTCGATGAGCTCATCCACCCGGGGCATGGGATACGCATCAAATTTGGAAACCTTGTTAAGTTTTCGAAAGTCGTTACAAAACCGCAACATCGCATCCAGCTTGGGTATCAATACTATAGGACTGGCCCGCTCACTTTTTGACTCCTCAATGACGTCTAGCTGCAACATTAGCTGCACCTTCTCCGATATGGCTTGTCACCAAGCCACGGGTACCCGGTATGGTTTTAATCTGACTTTTGCCTGAGGCTCAGTGACAATGTCATGCTGGATTATGGAAGTGCATCCAGGGAGGTCCGAGAATACATCCGTGTTCCGACTTACGAACTCCCTGGCCTCCTGAGTCTGTTTAGAGGAGAGGCTGTCAGCAATTTTTACTGTGGCAGCCACCTCTCTTGCATCAGACAGGTACCTCTTCTCCTAGAAAACCCAGCCACGGGCTGTCTTCTGTACAGGTTTCCCTATCTTTACATGGTTTGAGTAAATTCACATGGTAAACCTGCTCCGGCTTTCGCCGCCCTGGCTGCTGTACCTTGTAGTTTACATCTCCAATTTTCTCAAGTACCTCATAGGGCCCCTGCCCCCTATCCAGGAACTTACTGTCCACAGTCAGAACCAGAACCAAAACCCGATCACCCGGGTTAAAGATCCGTACCCGAGCCTGCCGATTATAGATCCGACTCTGGGCTTGCTGAGCTGCCTCCATATGCTCCCTAACAAGAGGCAACACTGTCTCTATCCGATCTTGCATCTGGGTAATGTACTCAATGACACTTTTATGTGGAGTGGGTTGTTGTTCCCACATCTCTGGTCACATCCAAGAGACTGCGAGGGTGTCTGCCATATAGCAGTTCGAAGGGCGAGAACCCAGTAGAGGACAGGGGTACCTCTCGCATGAAAAAGGGCAGAAGAATGTCTCAGTCCTTCCCATCTTTAGACACTACCTTTTTCAACATATTTTTTAATGCTTGGTTAAACCGTTCTACCAGACGGTCCGTTTGCGAATGGTAAACGGACATTCGTAGTTGTTTTATGTGCAGCAACTTACAGAGTTCCCTCATTACCTTGGACATAAATGTGTCCATTGGTCGGTCAGAACCTCTTTAGGTAGTCCTACTCGGGAAAACATCTCCATTAACTACTCCCCAGAGACCTTTAGGTCTGCCAATTCAGGACCCGCGGCACGTCCTCCACGTCTCCCACCATCACACTTAGCAGTGTTGTCTCCACCTCTTCCACCGAAGTGACGGTCACCCCTACTGCTGGCCCTTTGGTCTCAGGTTCCCAGGGTTCTGGTCACCCCCTTGAGCCAGGCCACTCTGCTAGGGTTACTCCTGTCTCAGGGGTATCAGTCACTCTCATAGCGGGCCACAGTGCTAGGAAGCTTCTCCCTATTATAAGTTCGTAGTGTACAGTCATGGCCAAAAGTTTTGAGAATTACATAAATATTGGAAATTGGAAAAGTTGCTGCTTAAGTTTTTATAATAGCAATTTGCATATACTCCAGAATGTTATGAAGAGTGATCAGATGAATTGCATAGTCCTTCTTTGCCATGAAAATTAACTTCATCCCAAAAAAACCTTTCCACTGCATTTCATTGCTGTCATTAAAGGACCTGCTGAGATCATTTCAGTAATCATCTTGTTAACTCAGGTGAGAATGTTGGCGAGCACAAGGCTGGAGATCATTATGTCAGGCTGATTGGGTTAAAATGGCAGACTTGACATGTTAAAAGGAGGGTGATGCTTGAAATCATTGTTCTTCCATTGTTAACCATGGTGACCTGCAAATAAATGCGTGCAGCCATCATTGCGTTGCATAAAAATGGCTTCACAAGCAAGGATATTGTGGCTACTAAGATTGCACCTCAATCAACAATTTATAGGATCATCAAGAACTTCAAGGAAAGAGGTTCAATTCTTGTTAAGAGGCTTCAGGGCGTCCAAGAAAGTCCAGCAAGCGCCAGGATCGTCTCCTAAAGAGGATTCAGCTGCGGGATCAGAGTGCCACCAGTGCAGAGTTTGCTCAGGAATGGCAGCAGGCAGGTGTGAGCGCATCTGCACGCACAGTGAGGCGAAGACTTTTGGAAGATGGCCTGGTGTCAAGAAGGGCAGCAAAGAAGCCACTTCTCTCCAAAAAAAACATCAGGGACAGATGATCTTCTGCAGAAAGATGGTGAATGGACTGCTGAGGACTGGGGCAAAGTCATATTCTCCGATGAAGCCTCTTTCTGATTGTTTGGGGCATCTGGAAAAAGGCTTGTCCGGAGAAGAAAAGGTGAGCGCTACCATCAGTCCTGTGTCATGCCAACAGTAAAGCATCCTGAGACCATTCATGTGTGGGGTTGCTTCTCATCGAAGGGAGTGGGCTCACTCACAATTTTGCCCCAAAACACAGCCATGAATAAAGAATGGTACCAAAACACCATCCAACAGCAACTTCTTCCAACAATCCAACAGTTTGGTGAAGAACAATGCATTTTCCAGCACGATGGAGCACCGTGTCATAAGGCAAAAGTGATAACTAAGTGGCTCGCGGACCAAAACGTTGACATTTTGGGTCCATGGCCTGGAAACTCCCCAGATCTTAATCCCATTGAGAACTTGTGGTCAATCCTCAAGTGGCGGGTGGACAAACAAAAACCCACTAATTCTGACAAACTCCATAGAAACATAGAAACATAGAATGTGTCGGCAGATAAGAACCATTTGGCCCATCTAGTCTGCCCAATATACTAAATACTATGGATAGCCCCTGGCCCTATCTTATATGAAGGATGGCCTTATGCCTAGCCCATGCATGCTTTAACTCCTCCACTGTATTTGCAGCTACCACTTCTGCAGGAAGGCTATTCCATGCATCCACTACTCTCTCAGTAGTGGAAGAAGTGATTATGAAAGAATGGGTTGCTATCATTCAGGAATTGGCCCAGAAGTTGATTGAGAGCATGCCCAGTCCTGAAAAAGAATGGCCAACACTGCAAATACTGACTCTTTGCATAAATGTCATGTAATTGTCGATAAAAGCCTTTGAAACGTATGAAGTGCTTGTAATTATATTTCACTACATCACAGAAACAACTGAAACAAAAGTTTGTCATTCTCAAAACTTTTGGGCCACGACTGTAGATTTGGGGCAACTGCCACTTTGTTAGTCTATCTGCCAGCCCCTGTGGTTAGAGACACCAGGGCGGTGGGATAGTCTTTTAAGTCTCCATGGATGCACATGACCCCGACTTTCCGGCCAGTATACTCCACTGACCATACCAGTGGAGCCCTTACTAGGGACACCAGACTCCCTGAGTCCAGCAGAGCCTCCGCTGGAGTGTCTCCTACTTCCACCTGGCACAGGTGGTTTAGAGTTTTTGGGGTACCTGCTGCACACAGCTTCCTGGCATATAGCGACTGACGGTAGCCATAGTTAGTATCCATGGGTTCCACTTGATGGTGACAGTCAGCTCCTACATGGCCCGGCTCCTGACGCCGCCAGCTGACTATCGGAGCCAGGTCCGTAGAGGGTACACCCTGGGTGGGTTTGGTTGGTACAAGTCGCCAGGTCTGGGATGGGTTTGACTGCCCCCTCCCAAAATAACCCCCTGTAACAGTCTTAGTAGCCTCGTAACGCTCCACCAGGTCCACCATTTCTAGGGCGTTACCAGGAGACACCTGGTCGATCCAGAGCTGGAGAGGGGGTGGCAGAGCCCGCCAGAAAATATCAGCCAATAGTCTATTCAGCATAGCCGTGGGACTCAGCACGTCAGGTTGTAGCTACTTTTGCAAAAAACATAGAAACATAGAATGTGTCGGCAGATAAGAACCATTTGGCCCATCTAGTCTGCCCAATATACTGAATACTATGAATAGCCCTTGGCTCTATCTTATATGAAGGATGGCTTTATGCTATCCCATGCATGCTTAAACTCCTTCACTGTATTTGCAGCTACCACTTCTGCAGGAAGGCTAATTCCATGCATCCACTACTCTCGCTCAGTAAAGTAATACTTCCTGATATTACTTTTAAAGGGCTTCTGTCACCCCCCCAAAAGTCATTTTTCATTTTGGGGCTATTAAAATCCTTATAGTGCGAGGAAGGGCGCTCGCTTCCTCAGCACGTGTGCCTCAGTGCGCCTGCGCCGATGACATCTTCTCTTGCGGGTTTAGAGGTGACGTCATCGGCGCAGGCGCACTGAGGGAGTGCTGAGGAAGCGAGCGTCCTTTTTCAGAGCGCCTGCGCCGAATGAGACACGTAAGGCGCAGGCGCGCGATTTGAAATGCTGACAGGGCCAGCCGGAGGAGGAGAGCGGCTCGCTGGCCCTGTCAATCAACAGGAGGAGGGGGCGTTTTTGAAAGGAGGATGGGGCGGGGCTACCAGCAAGTAACCGTTCTACTTGCTGGTAATGAGGTAATTAACATATTATAAAGTGCGGTTTTTTAAAGAAACTAAGCCACAGAAAAAGGTAAGAGCACTATATATTGAATAATCGCACTATAAGGATTTTAATTAGCCCAAAAATGAAAAATGACTTTTGGGGGGTGACAGAAGCCCTTTAAGCCCATATGGGTTGAACAAAGCCTTTGAGATTAATTTATAAATTCATTAGGTTCTCCCCCACACATTCGTATGGCCTTTTACACCATAATATAACAATTTATAGAAATAATATATACAGTACAGACCAAAAGTTTGGACACACTTTCTCATTCAAAGAGTTTTCTTTATTTTCATGACTATGAAGGCATCAAAACTATGAATTAACACATGTGGAATTATATACATAACAAACAAGTATGTCATATTCTAGGTTCTTCAAAGTAGCCACCTTTTGCTTTGATTACTGCTTTGCACACTCTTGGCATTCTCTTGATGAGCTTCAAGAGGTAGTCCCCTGAAATAGTTTTCACTTCACAGGTGTGCCCTGTCAGGTTTAATAAGTGTGATTTCTTGCCTTATAAATGGGGTTGGGGACCATCAGTTGCGTTGAGGAGAAGTCAGGTGGATACACAGCTGATAGTCCCTACTGAATAGACTGTTAGAATTTGTATTATGGCAAGAAAAAAGTAGCTAAGTAAAGAAAAACGATTGGCCATCATTACTTTAAGAAATTAAGGGTCAGTCAGTCAGCTGAAAAATTGGGAAAACTTTGAAAGTAAGGGCTATTTGACCATGAAGGAGAGTGATGGGTGCTGCGCCAGATGACCTGGCCTCCACAGTCACCGGACCTGAACCAATCGAGATGGTTTGGGGGTGAGCTGGACCGCAGAGTGAAGGCAAAAGGGCCAACAAGTGCTAAGGCATCTCTGGGAACTCCTTCAAGACTGTTGGAAGACCATTTCAGGGACTACCTCTTGAGCTCATCAAGAGAATGCCAGGAGTGTGCAAAGCAGTAATCAAAGCAAAAGGTGGCTACTTTGAAGAACCTAGAATATGACATATTTTCAGTTGTTTCACACATGTTTGTTATGTATATAATTCCATATGTGTTAATTCATAGTTTTGATGCCTTCATAGTCATGAAAATAAAGAAAACTCTTTGATTGAGATGGTGGTGTCCAAACTTTTGGTCTGTACTGTATATAATTCCACATGTGTTAATTCATAGTTTTGATGCCTTCATGTGAATCTATAATTTTCATAGTCATGAAAATAAAGAAAACTCTTTGAATGAGAAGGTGTGTCCAAACTTTTGGTCTGTACTGTATATATATATTTGTTTTTTCATATAACAATTTTTTTATTTCTCCAACATTGCCATATAATAATTCACTATGTAGCCTTCGGGCAAATTGCCCTGTCTTTTGACTATTTATAATCTTGAACTCTAATACGCCTATTAAGTCACCCATAGTGCCAATTTAACATTCCTCCTTTTTATTACCCTTTTTCTATTTTTTTATTACTTAATCTATTATCTAATTGCAATTTTTATGTCTTTCTGTTTGGCTAAATGTCCTTTTAATTATTTATTATCAGCTTTTTTAATTTACTTATAGTGTCACTCTCAGTATTTACTCCCACCATTATGTTAATTAAACCTTTTTTTTTTTTTTTTCGTATCTCCGCTCTGCTCAGTGATGCACTATACCATGTGACCGTATCATATGATCGCACCATGTGATCGTATCATGTGATTGCACCATGTGACCACATCTAAAGAATCAATTGGTTGACAACCTCATCCCTCCTCTGTGACGTCATACACCACGTGACCGCACCTGTGGTCACATGATCTCCCTATCTGTTTTACCAACAACTTGTTATATAAAAAACACTCAGAATCTTTTGATATTTTTGACATAATTGTTTTTATTTATGTAAACTTCACTTGGCATCTGCTGGCTACTTTTAGGTTTATGTGATTTTTGCACATTGCCACTAAGACGACACCCAGTACCAGCCCCTCCCATTGTAGGCGGTACATGGGTGTGCTGTTTGGTGTTTTTTTTTTACCTTTCTCTCATTATAAATATTCACTTTTATGTATGTATTGTCATCTAACCTGATGAAGGGGAACTGTTTGTCCCTGAAACGTGTTGTTTACATGGTCATGCGCTTTCTCTAAATAAAAAAATAAAAAAATCTATATTGAAGTCCCACGTCCATTTCATCAGCGAATTTGCGCCATTGCAGCAACTTTTCTTCAGGCAGAGGTCGTGCACTGGGTGCAGTGAAACTGTGCCTGCTGCCAGTGCACAAAAAAAAAAAAAAAGTAATAAAACCGTACCCAGCTTCATGTCCAACTTAGATAGGCGGCGCACGACAACACTGTCCAAGTTAGACCAGTGCGAAACAGTTGGTCGGTTGGCTTGCTGACAATAATGCTTCCAGTCGGCTAAGCAGCACCCTCTCTTCCACCAAGTCCAGTCTCTGTAGCCAAGAGTCTAGTCAGGCCAACTCATCGCTTAGATCATCCTTCCTCCCACCATGGAGAGGCCTGCCAAACGAGTGATCCCACACTTCGGATAGTCCCAGGAGCTCTTTTCAGCTCCACTAGTAGATTTGGCCCTCGCGGCCAGCAGGCTTGAAGAGGGACCTGAGATATTGTGCCCTGAGTGCCAACCTCTTGAGCCTTCACAGGTCTCAAGAAGATGACGGTGGTGAACGTCAATCATTAGTTCACAAGGTGGATGACGATGAGGACACAGTTGTCAATCACTGACGTTGTTAGGTCAAGACGGGGAGGATGATTAGATTGAGGAATGGAAGAGGAGGTTGTTGGACGATGAGGTCATTGACCCAACATGGTGAAAAGCCGAGCGAGAACAGCTGTACAGAGGGGAGGGATTCGCAGCACCACAACAGGCTGGAAGAGGCAGTGGGGTTGCAAAGTGAGAAGTCGGCCCACCACCAAAACAGGCCCCGTAACCGTTACACCAATCACCCCCAATGCGTAAATCAACCTTAGCAAGGGGTAGGTATTCCGCAGTATGGGCGCGTTTTTGAGGAAGTGCAGAGGACAAAAGTTTGCAACCTGTGCAGTACCAAAATGAGCCGAGGCATGAGCACTAGCAACCTCACCACTACCAGCATGATCCGCCACATGGCATCCAAGCACCCTACTAAGTGGGCCGAATGCCTGGGTCCACAATCTGGGTCTGCGGGTCACACCACTGCCTCCTCTTCCCCTGTGTTACGTGCTGTCCAATCCCCTGTCCAAGACGCAGGCCCGGATGCTTCTCGCCCTGCACCTGGACTGTCGAATGAACCAGCAGCAACAACATTCACTTCCCTGTCCCAGTACAGAGTTCAAATGCCATAACACAGTCATTTGACGCAAACACAAATACCCACCCACAGGCCATAGCACTTAATTGCCAACTTTCAAAATTACTGGCCCTTGAAATGTTGCCATATAGGCTCGTGGACACTGAGGCATTCCGCAGCCTGATGTCGGCCGCTTCCCTCGGTACGCAGTCCCCAGCCGCCACTATTTTTCACGGTGTGCGTGCCCTTCTTTACACCAGCATGTGTCCCAGAACATCACCCGTGCCCTGACCAACGCAGTTACTGGGAAGGTCCACTTAACCACGAACACATGGACAAGTGCTGGTGACCAGGGATGCTACATTTCCCTGATTGCACACTGGGTGAATGTGGTGGAGGCCAGCAGTGAGTCGTACCCTGGGATGGCACAGGTGCTACCCATGCCCAGGATTGCGGGCCCTATGTACATCAGGGTCTCCGCAAGCAGCTATAATACTCAAACCCCCACTTCTCCTCCTCTTCTGGCTCATCCTCCTCCACTTCCACATCTAGCACCAGTCAGCCATTAGCTGGAAGCAATGTAGCACTGCTGTGGGTAAGCGTCCACAGGGCGTGCTGAAGCTGATCTGCTTAGGGGACAAACAGCACACCACCGCAGAGCTTTGGCAGGGTATAAGGGAACAGACTGAGCTGTGGCTCTCTCCACTCAACCTACAACCAGGCATGGTTGTGTCTGACAATGGCCGTAACTTGGTGGCGGCTTTGAAGCTTGGCAACCTGACACACATCCCATGCCTAGCCCACGTCTTAAACTTAGTGGTTCAGCGGTTTATCAAAACATACCCCAATTTGCCAGAGCTACTAGTGAAGGCGCGCCGTGTGTGTGCCCATTTCCGCAAGTCGTCCACAGCTTCAGCCGGCCTGTGAACGCTGCAGCAGCGCTTGCGGCTTCCAGCTCACTGACTGTTGTGCGACGTGAGCACGCGCTGTAACTCTACGTTCCACATGTTGGCCAGGCTTTGTGAGCATCAGAGGGCAGTTGTGGATTACCAGCTGCAACATGGTCGTCGCCTTTCAAGTCAAATGCCACTATTCACAAGCGAGGAGTGGGCATTGATGTCAGACCTATGTGAGATTTTAAAAAACGTTGAAGAATCCACACAGATGGTTAGTGGCGATAACACTATTATCAGCGTAACCATCCCACTGCTGTGTCTACTCAAACAATCGCTGCTCACAATTAAGGACGACGCTATGAATGTGGCAGACGAGGAACTGGGGGGGAGACATCTCACAGGGTGATACCCAGACCACCCACAGTTCGTCTTCTCAGCACAAATTGGACCGTGAAGAGGAGGAGGAGGAGATGGAGACTGTTGCATCTGCTACTTTTATTCCATCTGTTCAGCGTGGATGGGCCGAAGAGGAGGAGGAGGAGGAGGAAGAGGAGATGGAGAGTCATCCTGATGTCGACATCTTGCCTGTTGGTACTCTGGCACACATGGCTGAATTCATGTTAGGCTGCCTTACCCGTGAACCTCGTGTTATACGCATTTTAGATAACACAGATTACTGGGTGTTCACTCTTCTCGACCCCCGCTACAAAGAATACTTCTCATCTCTCATTCCTGTGGTGGAGAGGACGAGTAAAATGGTGCAATACCAGAAGGTACTTGTTGAGAGATTGCTCCGGAATTTTCCATCTGACAACGCTGAAGGCAGAGTCTTCCTTAGGCAACCGGTGAAGGGAGACAATGGGAACACACAGCAGTTCCAACAAAGGCAGGGCAACACTCTCCAAGGCATGGGACACTTTCATGACACCCCGCCAGCAACCTCACCCTGAAGCGTGGCCTAGTGGTTGTCACAGCCAGACAGCTGAGAAGCGCTCACAGGAGCTTCTCAGATCCTCCTCCTTGAATTTCTTTGTTTTGGTTTAGTTTCTCATCTCGTTAGTCTATCTCAGCTGTCATGCAGTTGGACTAATTGCTACCCTTTAAGTTCCTCCCCATAATGCAGTAGTGTGCGGCTGATACAACTTCCTGGAGTGTGTGTGCTTGCTGTTCCCAGTTCCCAGTTCCCAGTTCCCAGTTCCCAGTCCTCAGTCGTCAGTCGTCAGTCGTCTGCAAGATAAGTGCTGTTTATGTATTTATGATTTTGTCTTTTCTGGATCCAGGTGACCCTGACTCCCTCCGTGTCAGTGTAGGGAGCCGGTGGTTGTGTCCCTTCACTATTGTAGGGTCTTCAGGTAATAGATAGCCGAGGAACGTGGATATGCGGCCATCCACCTTTGGGGTGTTCGCATAGGCTGAGCAGTGAGGGAGAGCGGCAGGTCTATTGCAGGGGTCTCCCTTTGTTCCTTAGTTGTGGATCCAGAGAGGCATTGTTTATATGGTATTGTCTTGTTTCCTGTACACCATCCGTGACAGTAGTACAAGGAGGGAAAAGTTTTGGAAAATGGTGAAGGAATACATAGCAGACCGTGTCAGCATCCTAAATGCCTTACAACTACTGGGTGTCCTAAATGCCTTACAACTACTGGGTGTCCAAGCTGGACACGTGGCACGAACTTACGCTCTACGTCTTGGAGGTGTTGGCCTGCCCTGCAGCCAGCGTTTTGTCTGAGCGTGTATTTAGTGCTGCATCATAACAGATAAGCGTATCCGCTTGTCCACTGGCAAAGCTGACAGGTTGACTCAGATAAAATTGAACAAGGCCTGGATTGCCCCTGACTTCTCCACCAGAGGAACGCTGAGCAAATGAGGAACAAACACGCAATTGAAATGTATGCTTTACAATGTACTCAATCCACAAGATACAGATGCACCCTTTTCCCCTCCAAAAAAGGGTATATGTTTACTCATCCTCCTCCTCCTCCTGTTCCATACAGTATATATGCCCTCACTCCAATGTTTCATACGGTCTGCTCACCTGTAGGCCCTCACTCCAATGTTTCATACGGTCTGCTCACCTGTAGGCCCTCACTCCAATGTTTCATACGGTCTGCTCAGCTGTAGGCACTTACCTCCAATGTTTTTTACGTCTGCTCAGCTGTAGGCCCTCACTACAATGTTTTATGTGGTTCGCTCACCTGTAGGCCCTCACCTCCAATGTTTCATATGGTCTGCTCAGCTGTAGGCCCTCACCTCCAATGTTTCATACGTCTGCTCAGCTGTAGGCCCTCACCTCCAATGTTTCATACGTCTGCTCAGCTGTAGGCCCTCAATACAATGTTTTATGGGGTTTGCTCACCTTCAGGCCCTCAACTCCAATGTTTCATTCGTCTGCTCAGCTGTAGGCCCTCGCTCCAATGTTTTATGGGGTTCACTCACCTGTAGGCCCTCACTCCAATGTTTCATACGGTCTGCTCACCTGTAGGCCCTCATCTCCAATGTTTCATACGTCTGCTCAGCTGTAGGCCCTCAATACAATGTTTTATGGGGTTTGCTCACCTTCAGGCCCTCACTTCCAATGTTTCATACGGTCTGCTCAGCTGTAGACCCTCACTATAATGTTTTATGGGGCTCGCTCACCTGTAGGCCCTCACCTCCAATGTATCATACGGTCTGCTCAGCTGTAGGCCCTCACTACAATGTTTTATTGGGTTCGCTCAACTGTAGGCCCTCACTCCAATGTTTCATACGGTCTGCTCACCTGTAGGCCCTCACCTCCAATGTTTCATACGGTCTGCTCAGCTGTAGGACCTCACCTCCAATGTTTTATACGTCTGCTCACCTGTAGGCCCTCACCTCCAATGTTTCATACGGTCTGCTCAGCTGTAGGCCCTCAATACAATGTTTTATGGGGTTTGCTCACCTTCAGGCCCTCACCTCCAATGTTTCATACGTCTGCTCAGCTGTAGGCCCTCACTACAATGTTTTATGGGGTTTGCTCACCTGTAGGCCCTCACCTCCAATGTTTCATACGGTCAGCTCAGCTGTAGGCCCTCACTACAATGTTTTATGGGGCTCGCTCACATGTAGGCCCTCACCTCCAATGTATCATACGGTCTGCTCAGCTGTAGGCCCTCACTACAATGTTTAATTGGGTTCGCTCAACTGTAGGCCCTCACTCCAATGTTTCATACGGTCTGCTCACCTGTAGGCCCTCACCTCCAATGTTTCATACGGTCTGCTCAGCTGTAGGACCTCACCTCCAATGTTTTATACGTCTGCTCATCTGTAGGCCCTCACCTCCAATGTTTCATAGGGTCTGCTCAGCTGTAGGCCCTCAATACAATGTTTTATGGGGTTTGCTCACCTTCAGGCCCTCACCTCCAATGTTTCATACGTCTGCTCAGCTGTAGGCCCTCACTACAATGTTTTATGGGGTTTGCTCACCTGTAGGCCCTCACCTCCAATGTTTCATACGGTCAGCTCAGCTGTAGGCCCTCACTACAATGTTTTATCGGATTCGCTCACCTTCAGGCCCTCACCTCCAATGTTTCATACAGTCTGCTCAGCTGTAGGCCCTCACCTCCAATGTTTCATATGGTCTGCTCAGCTGTAGGCCTTCACTACAATGTTTTATTGGGTTTGCTCACCTTCAGGCCCTCACCTCCAATGTTTCATACGGTCTGTTCAGCTGTAGGCCCTCACCTCCAATGTTTCATATGGTCTGCTCAGCTGTAGGCCCTCACCTCTAATGTTTCATACGGTCTGCTCAGCTGTAGGCCCTCAATACAATGTTTTATGGGGTTTGCTCACCTTCAGGCCCTCACCTCCAATGTTTCATACGTCTGCTCAGCTGTAGGCCCTCACTACAATGTTTTATGGGGTTTGCTCACCTGTAGGCCCTCATCTCCAATGTTTCATACGGTCTGCTCAGCTGTAGGCCCTCACTACAATGTTTTATGCGGTTTGCTCACCTTCAGGCCCTCACCTCCAATGTTTCATACGGTCTGCTCACCTGCAGGCCCTCACCTACAATTTTTTTGGGGGGTCAGCCTACATGGTATATTATTTTCTACTTGGAAGTTTCATACTTGGAAGAAAACATAATTTGGTTTCCTTCAGTGGTGAATCTTTCACGCATGTGTTTTTTACAGGATGCTGGTTTTTATATAGTGGAACAGGGGTAAAAATGTCAATGTTTTTTTTAAATATGTCAGGCTTGACTCCATTTTCTCCTCTCTCCTTTGCAGATGCCTTTTCAGGAGATATTAGACCCTTTCACATTTGGGGCCTGGAGGAATTACAATTGTTTTCCTTTTTTTCATTGTATGTGCCACTTTCCCTAGATCTTTTTTTGGGGTAGACAATAGAATTCCAAGATAGTCAGATTGCAACTTGTAATTGTGGTACAGTTCCATAATGTAAAGAGGCAACAAATGCTGACTGCCATTCCCTGCGCTAACTCTGCTATGTGACGTTCTCTGGAACCCAAAGGAACATTAAAATTTGAAATTGGTCATTCTTTCTTGGTAGCCTGTGCTGACCACCATTCCCTGCGCTAACTCTGCTATGTGACGTTCTCTGGAACCCAAAGGAACATTACGATTAGAAATTGGTCATTCATTCTTGGTAGCCTGTGCTGACCGGGTCAATTAACTTCTTAGGTGTTTAGATCAGCAGGCCCTTGCTCCTAATGTTTTTGAGGGTCACCAGCAGGCCATCAATGATAATTTTTAAAGGGTGTGTATGATGCCCTGCTTTATGTGTAATAAAGGGTGCATTGTAGTGCTAGTTCCTTGTAATTTTTGGCAGCCCTTTCACTTAGTGCATAGGCTTTATGAGTGTAGGAGTCCCACTACCTGAACAATTGTAGCACCATGTGAATGAGGCCCTCCTTTATGTGATATACAAGCTGTATCTCTTCTTCCTTGTAATTTTTGGCAGCACTTACACTGTATATACAGTTGAATCTACAGGAAAGAATGTTTCCTAACAATTTTTCCTCTAAAAAGGATTTTTTTTGTGGGGGCGGGGTTTTGGGTGTTTTTTTTTTGTCAGTCTGTAAAAGTGGCGTACAACTCGGACAACATGGTTCCTTGCAGCGACATTGGTGTCCAAGATGCATCCAGACATGGTCCCCCTGCTGTTCCTGATCGATTTCAGAGGTGTTTCCATCACTTTCAGACCTTTTCCTATGAACCAGGCACCCTCCCCTCATCCGAGCAGGAGGGTGCCTGGTCGCCTCCCAATGACTTCCATTATACTCGGGTGCTCGGCCGAGCGCACGATAATCGCAATGTGTTCGGACCGAACACACAAACACTTTGGTGCTCGCTCATGACTACAAATGGTTTTTCAGCTGAAGAACAAGGCAGATTCTTTTCATTTGCATGTCTTTCCCATATGCCCATGTTTATGCAAAAGCGTTTTTACATGACAAAACTGTATAGAAAGGTTATTGAATATAATGTTAGGACAATCAGAAAACTCTTTGTCTCCCTAATGATATTGATCTAGGTATGCAGGTCCACCCAAGCCATCCAACAGATCTGAAGTAACTTTGCTGCTTACTGGCTCTCAGTCAGATGAGAGCTGGTTTGGAATGTCTCATAGTGAACAAGGCTGCCATTGTAAGGTATGCTGACTAAGGAAGGGGGCCACGTCCCCGAAACGCGTATGGGTTATACCTTGCACCGGCATGCTGGCAGAGAGTCCCCTCTGAACCAAATCTAAAGCTTCTGGAACGAAAGACCCTGGCAAAAACTTCACCAAACGCAAAATCAGCGGACGATACTGGAGACAGAGTCAGCTGACATCCACGCCGAGTCGACACCCAGAAACAGGAGAGGAATACAAACCAGGTAACATTGAATGAGCATATACAACTAGGTGGGACGCCACCTTGCTCACTGCATTTGTACCTCTTTCTCTCTCTGTTTTATTGTAAAGACTGGCGATTCACATATGCGCAAATAAACAGCCAGGAGTGGGACTGTAAAGATTATAAAATACTTTGACCCGGAGTACGGGAAAGCCCAACTGAGAAAAGACTTTTCTATATCTGGCTCTTCAATTAGTGCTATATCCCTTGCTGCAGCTAAAGAGGATTATCTGTGGCTTATGTAGACGGACTTCCACTGTCATTTGATATATTCATTGCTGCTACTTGCTGCTATTTGCTATTTATTGCCGCTGATTTTTATATGTTTAATTGCTATTACGGAATTTTTTATATTGCTGTTATTGTATGCTGTCATTTTATGCTATTTTAGATTATTGATTTTATAATAAATATCTCGTTTGTTGGTTACATATATTGAGTGCCTGGTCTATCTTTTCTAAGTAAGCCTGTCATCTGTCTCATGGATAGATTGATGGCTTGCATATACCTGGCTTTTGGCATATAGCCTTTGTGTGGTTGTCTATTGTATGTCGTAGATAATAGGAGTCCAAGACACATCCAGCCATCCTCCTAATACTGTTTCCAAACCATTTTGATTGGGTTTCCATCAATTTCTTACTTTTATTTGAGAACCAGACACTCTCTGTTCTTCAGAGCAGGCGGTGTCTGGTTTGATGCTCGGGTCTCCCATTGACTTTCATTGTATTAAATTGTACTCAAGCACCTCTAGTATTCGGCCGAGCACTCAGATGTGCCGAGTATAGTGATGTTCGGCCGAGCATGCTCGATCAACACAAATTTTAATAACTTTGAAGACATCATTAAAAGTGGTGATGAAATTAAATCTCAGCAGGTGCTAGAAGTGATTCCTGAGTATAAGGGCTTGATTTTCTGTATGCAGCTTTTACAAGAGGATTGTTTTTTATTTTTATTTGCATAAAACGCCTCCGTAGAACAACAACTTGTTCTCTGAAATCAGAGTTTTCAGTGCAATTATTTTTTTTATACGTTGAAACTGTCCAAATGGCACGTTATTTAACTATTTCTGGTAATGGTGGCTGTGTCACTTCATATTGGTGCAGGCCCTGGGTCGTGCACCCTGGGTTCCGTCCCTTTAATCCATCGTTGATTATAATATTTAAACCAGCGTTTATCATGATTATTGAAACCCATACCCTTCCTCACATTTCAAGCTAATTGGTTCCCTATTATTTATCAAAGTTTTTTTCCAGATGTCCTCTCAAATGGAACATTTTCACCATCAATGGTTTCTAACAAAACATAATATTGATCATAATGCTGAACACTAGTGATGAGCGACAGGTGTCATATTCGAATTCGCGATATTTCGCAAATATTTCGTAGAATATTTGTAGAATATTCGCTCATTCGAATATTCGTTAGGAGTAGTGTTGATTGTGAATTTTCGTATTGTGAATTTTCGTGATGCGAATTTTCGTAATGAGAATCAATAAGATCGTGAAAACTCAGATCCGATGTTATATTCTAACCCCCAGGCGTTCCCATGGTGACGGGGACACTTGTCGGGGAGGAGTATGCCAAAGTGGAACAACTGTACAGAAAAAAAAAAAAGACGAATATTCTAGTAAATGAATATATTTGTTGTTTAGAATATTCGTTATATTCAAAAACAAGAATATATAGCAATATAGCGAATATTCGAAGAAAAAAAACGAATATAGAGCAATTTAGCTAATATAGTGCTATAATCTTCTTTTTCTAAAAGTTATAATTTTTTTCTTATCTGAAGTTCAGATTGGAAAAAAATTACAACTCTAAAAAAAAAACATTATAGCACTATATTAGCTAAATTGTTCTACATTTGTTTTTTTCCGAATAGTCGCTATAATGCTATATATTCTTGTTTTAGAATATTATGAATATTCGAAAAACAAATATATAGCACTATATCGAATATATTCGTTTTTTAGAATATTCGTCATTTTTTCCATCTGAAGTCATGATTCCTCCCTGCTTAAGTTACACAATCTCATTGATTCTCATTAAGAAAATTCTCATTATGAAAATTCTCATTACGAAAATTTGCATTATTAAAATTCTCAGTACGAAAATTCGCATTACGAAAATTCGCAATCAACACTACTCCTAAAGTCAAAGATATTGCAGCCTTCTCATTGGCCCGCAAGCTAGAAGCAGGGATGGATCATGTGTACTGATTTTAAAAAAATCTTGAATATTCTAAATTACGAATATATATCACTATATTCTAAATATTCGCGAATTCTCGAAGTGCCTATATTCGAGATAAAAATTAGCAATTCGAATATTCGTGATCAACACTACTGAACACCAGTAAGTGAATAATGGAGTGTTTTAATTAATAAGTGGACTGGTGATTGGACATTTTCCAGATTTTCTGGCAGAAAGGAGAATTCGTGGTTCTTTCAAAATATGTCCAGGATCTGAAGCAGCAAAACATCCTCCAGCTAGCATCACTTTAGTCTGCTGATATGACACTCATATCGTGCAATGTTGTGCTACTATAGATTAGCACCATTTGTGAAGCAATGCCTTGCATCTTTCTCAAGAATACCATTTTTGCCAATCCTTTGCAGATTGATATGTGAGTCACTTTCTTATTTTCAAAGGAATTCCTTGTTGTGGCACAGTGTTCTGCTTAGGGTGGGTTCACACTAGCGTTAGGGATTCCGTTATGGCTTTCCATTATAACATGGTTATAACGGAAAATAACACAATGCCTAGACAGAATACAAAAGGGAAGCCTTTAAAAGACATTCTGTTTGCTTTCAGTCCTAATAGAAGTCTATGGGAAAGTACTGTACTGTACTTCTACTGAGACCTTTTCAGTAGAAGTCTCATATTTTATTATTTTTATTATTTATTATTTTTTTTAAGTGCCTGGCTATGCAGCTATATAGTGTAGTGGTTAAAGTTCTGGGCTATGATGCAGAAGCTGTGAGTTCAAATCCTGTCACAGACTTTTTGGACATAGCTATATATGGAGTAAGAGCAGGGACTCTTAAGCTGATCTACTGTAGAGTCCCGACACCCTCCCCTCTTAAGAGAAGGGGGTGCTTGGTTTAATGCTCGGGTTCTCCTATTGACTTCCATTGTGCTCAGGTGCTCGCTAAAACACCCTAGCATCACAAAGTGTTCTACACGAGCACACGAGCACTTTGGTGCTCGACCAACACTAATGGTTATAACAGAAAATAACGGAATCCATAAGACGGAAGGACAGATTCGTTCTTCTGCCTATAGACTTTCCGTTTGCTTTCCATCCTAGTAGAAGTCTATGGGAATCAAAACGGATCTGTCTGGGTCCCATTATGCAAGACAGAAAACAAAGTCCTGTCGACAGGGCTTTGTTTTCCTTCTTGCATAACGGGACCCAGACAAATCCATTATGCTTTCCCATAGACTTCTATTAGGACGGAAAGCAAACAGAATGCCTTTTAAAGGCTTCCATTTTCCATTCTGTCTGGGTATTCCGTGGTTGCAACCCCCCCTTTTCCCCCTCTGCCTTTTCCACCTCTGAATTATCATCTTGCAGCACCAGTCAGACATCAGTCAGTAGCTGGAAGCAGTGTAGCACTGCAGTGGGGAAGCAGCAACAGGCCGTGCGTAAACTGATCTGCTTAGGTGACAAACAGCACACCGCTGCAGAGCTGTGGCAGGGGATAAGGGACCAGACTGAGCTGTGGCTCTCGCCACTCAACCAAGAATCAGGCATGGTTGTGTCTAATAATAGCTGTAACTTGATGGTAACTTTGGGGCTCGGCAAGCTCACACACATACCATGCCTAGCCTACGTGTTCAACCTAGTGGTTTTGCGGTTTCTCATAACCTACCCCAATTTGCCTGAGCTATTAGTGAAGGTGTGCTGCGTGTGTACCCATTTTCTCAAGTAATCGACAGCTTCCGCCGGTCTGGCAACGCTGCAGCAGCACTTGTAATTGCCAGCTCACCGACTGTTGTGCGACGTGAGCATGCGCTGGAACTTGACGATCCACATGTTGGCCAGGCTTTGTGAGCAGCAGAGGGCAGTAGTGGAATACCAGCTGCAACATGGTTTTCGCCTTTCCTGTCAGCTTCCGCTCTTCACAAGTGACGAGTGGGCATTGATGTCTGACCTCTGTGAGGTTTTATGCAACTTTGAGGAATCAACACAGATGGTGAGCGGAGCTAGCGCTATTATTAGTGTAACCATCCCACTTCCGTGTCTACTCAAATGCTCACTGCTCGCAATTAAGGCGGACGCTTTGCATGTGGAAAAGGTCGAAATGGTGGAAGACAGTACACAGGGTGATAGCCAGACCACACTCAGTTCGTCTTCTCAGCGCAATTTGGATGATAATAAGGAGGAGGAGGAGCAGGAGACGGTTTCCTCCGCTGCAGAGGGTAGTACCCATGGAAGTTTTATTCCATTTGTTCAGCATGGATGGGTAGAAGAGGAGGAAGAGGATGATGAGATTGATTGTCATCCTCCTGATGAGGACAGCGAAGTCTTGTCTGTTGGGACTCTGGCACACATGGCTGACTTTATGTTAGGCTGCCTTTCCCGTGACCCTCACTTTGTATGCATTTTGGCCAACACCGGTTACTGGTTGTTCACCCTTCTCGATCCCCGCTACAAAGAGAACTTCTCATCTCTCATTCCTGTGGTGGAGAGAACGAGCAAAATGATGCAATACCAGAAGGTCCTTGTGGAATAATTGCTCCAAAAATTTCCAGCTGACAATGCTGGCTGCAGAGTACATAGTTCCTTGACCAAACAAGGAGGGGAGATGAGGGGAACACACAGCAGTTCCAACAGAGGCAGGGCAACACTCTCCAAGGACTTGGACAGTTTTATGACACCCCGTTAGCACCTTCAATCTGATGCAGGGCCTAGTGTCACAAGGAGGAAATAATTTTGGAAGATGGTGAAGGAGTACATAGCAGACAGTGCCAGCATCCTCAGTTATCCCTCTGTGCCTTATAACTATTGGGTGTCCAAGCTGGACACGTGGCACCAACTGGCGCTCTACGCCTTGGAGGTGCTGGCCTGCCCTGCCGCCAGCGTTTTTTCAGAGCGGATATTTAGTGCTGCTGGGGTCATAATAACTGATAAGCGCAACCGCCTTTCAGCTGAAAATGCTGACCGGTTGACTCTTAAAAAATGAACAAGGCCTGGATTGCCCCTGACTTCTCTACTCCACCAGAGGAAAGCGGCTGAACATAAAGGCACTCTAAATGTGGCTTTTATAGTGTATTGAATACACTGTATTCTGATGCACCCCTTCCACCACTAAAAAGGGTATATGGTTCAATCTCCTTTTTCTTGTGATATACAGGTTGTAGCGGAGTTCCTCTTCCTTGTAATTTTTTGCAGCACTTGCACTTTACATACAAGTAAATATACAGGAAATAATGTTTCCTAACAATTTTTCCTCTAAAATCGATTTTATCTTTGGTTTTGTGCGAATTATTTTCAGTCTGTAAAAGTGGCGTACTACTCAGACAACATCGTTCCCAGCAGCGACCTGGGAGTCCAAGATGCATCCAGATATCCTCCCCATGCTGTTCCCGAACCATTTCAGTAGTGTTTCGATAAATTTTTGACCTTTCCCTGTGAACCAGACACCCTCCCTTCTTCAGGGCAGGGGGGTGCCTGGTTTAATGCTCTTGTTCTCCCATTGACTTCCATTGTGCTTGGGTGCTCTGTAGAGCACCAGAGCATCCTGAGGTGTTCTACTCGAGCACCCAAGCACTTTGGTGCTCGACCAACACTAATCATTTTTCTTGTATATAAACCCACTTGAAAAATGAATATTGTAAATTTGGTATATTAAAATTAGACGTTTCCATCTAGTGCTGTAATTTTGTGAATTATATGTATAAATGTTTAAAAAACTGTCAACTTGATTAATTTATAAAGAACATTTTTTATTGTGTATTTGTTTAAGCCGTAATTAAGCTGTTATTATTTCTATTGAGCAGTCATGATAAAATAATATCATAAATATTTTCTTCCAGTAACTTTCTTTGTAGCTGACCAAATTTTTATCTATTTGTTATTGCAAAATGACTACTAAGTAAAATTTTTGTTACTTCACCTTATCCTCTTAGGCCTCTTTCAGATGAGTGTCCCGGATTTGCTCCGAATGCGTCCCGTTGCATTGTGGAAAACCAGCGCTAGTGCGCATACAATTTCAGTTAATTTTGACTGCGATTGCGTTACGTTGTTCAGTTTTTATCGCGCGGGTGCAATGCGTTTTGCACGCGCGTGATAAAAAACTTAATGTGGTACCCAGACCTGAACCCGGGCTTCTTCACTGAAGTTCGGGTTTGGGTTAGGTGTTCTGTAGATTTTATTATTTTCCCTTCTAACATGGTTATAAGGGAAAATAATATAATTCTTAATACAGAATGCTTACTAAAATGTTGATTGAGGGGTTAAAATAAATAAATAAATTAACTCACCTTATCCACTTGATCGCGCAGCCGGCATTGTCTTCTTTCTTCTTCTTTCAGGACCTGCAAAAGGACCTTTGATGACGAAATCGCGCTCACCACATGGTGAGCGTGGTGATGTTAGCGCAGGTCCTGCTGAATGAAGATAGAAGGATCTTCTATCTTCATTCAGCAGGACCTACGCTGACATCACCGCTCTCACCATGTGGTGAGCGCGATTACATCATCAAAGGGTTTTTTGCAGGTCCTGAAAGAAGACAGAAGACGATGCCGGCTGCGCGATCAAGTGGATAAGGTGAGTTAATTATTTTTATTTTTAACCCTTTAATCGACATTTTAGTAAGCATTCTGTATTAAGAATGCTATTATTTTGCCTTATAACCATGTTATAATGGAAAATAATGCAGTGAATTTACTTTAATGGGGTCCGTGGTTGCTCATCCCTATCATCTCCTAGCAACCATGTGTGAAAATTGCACCGCATCCACACTTGCTTGCGGATGCTTGAGATTTTCACGCAGCCCCATTCATTTGTATGGGGCCTGTGTTGCATGAAAAACGCAAAATATAGAACATGCTGCGATTTTCGCGCAATGCACAAGTGATGCGTGGAAATCACTGCTCATCTGCAGGGCCCCATTAAAGTGAATGGGTTCGGATTTAGTGCGGGTGCAATGCGTTTACCTCATGCATTGTACCTGCACGGAAAACTCGCTCCTGTAAAAGGGGCCTTAGAATATAGTTTTTTTCAGCAGCTTGATCATTAGACTTCAAATCCAAACTGCACTGCATCTGATTGGTGAAAGTTCTCACTGCAATTCCAAGCTTTAGCCTTAATCAAACACAAACCTACTATTTAGACTCTTTGTGGATGAAAGTTACTACTAAATGTGACAAAGCAACTCTAAAAGTCAGGCCTCTTGCATACGAACATATTTTATTTCCATTTCCGTTCTGTTTTTGTGGATTCCGTTTGCGGTCCATATGCAGAACCATTCATTTCAATGGTTTCGTAAAAAAAACGTAATGTACTCCGTGTGCATTCCATTTCCGTATTTCCGTATATCCGGTCCGCTAAAAGACAGAATTTGTCCTATTATTGACCGCAACTAACGTTCCGTTGCTCCGTTCAAGTCAATGAGTCCGCAAAAAATACGGAATGCATACGGAACACATCCGTATGTCATCCATATTTTGAGGATCCATGCCCACTTTGCCCATGTGTTTACTGTTTACAAACATTACATTACATTACAGTAATGATTACAAATGTTATGTTTCCGTTTGCGATCCGCAAAAAACAGATCGCATACGGAAATCATACGGAGATGTTTTTGCGGAAATACGGAACGAAACTGAAACGAAACACGACGGAAACAAAGAAAGGAACAACGGATTTGTGAAAAACGGACTGCAAAATACAGCAAAATACATACGGTCGTGTGCAAGAGGTCTCAATAATATAATTTTGCTGCAGTGTGCTCAAGGGAATTTATCATTAACTAAAGCTGATTCCACACCAAAATTTGTAGTTATACTTTTTCTGAAATGGCAGTAAAAAAAAAAAACATACCCACCTCATCTATTTTGCGCGCAAAAAGGCCGTCACAGACGTCTTGATTGGGGATACTGCGAAAAATGCTGGGCGGGGTGATGTATGACGTGCGTTGGCCAGGCGCGGTGACGTCATCAGTACAGTGTCTTCAATCAAGATGGCCAGGAGGGCCTCTACGCAAGCAAATGGATAAGGTGAGTATTTTTTTTTTTTACACTGATTAGGCTACTTTCACACTAGCGTTCGGAGCGGATCCGTCTGATGTTTCATCAGACGGATCCGCTCCTATAATGCAGACGTTTGCATCCGTTCAGAACGGATCCGTCTGCATTATAACTTAGAAAAATTTCTAAGGCCTCTTTCACACTTGCGTTGTCCGGATCCGGCGTGTACTCCACTTGCCGGAATTACACTCCGGATCCGGAAAAACGCAAGTGTACTGAAAGCATTTGAAGACGGAACCGTCTTCCAAATGCGTTCAGTGTTACTATGGCACCCAGGACGCTATTAAAGTCCTGGTTGCCATAGTAGTAGTGGGGAGCGGGGGAGCGGTATACTTACAGTCCGTGCGGCTCCCCGGGCGCTCCAGAATGACGTCAGAACGCCCCATGCGCATAGATGACGTGATCCATGCGATCACGTGATCCATGCGCTTGGGGCGCCCTGACGTCACTCTGGAGCGCCCCGGGAGCCGCACGGACGGTAAGTATGCTGCTCCCCCGCTCCCCGCTACACTTTACCATGGCTGCCAGGACTTTAGCGTCCCGGCAGCCATGGCAACCATTCAGAAAAAGGTAAATGTCGGGTCCGGCAATGCGCCAAAACGACGTTTAGCTTAAGGCCGGATCCGGATCAATGCCTTTCAATGGGCATTAATTCCGGATCCGGCCTTGCGGCAAGTGTTCCGGATTTTTGGCCGGAGCAAAAAGCGCAGCATGCTGCGGTATTTTCTCCGGCCAAAAAACGTTCCGTTCCGGAACTGAAGACATCCTGATGCATCCTGAACGGATTTCTCTCCATTCAGAATGCATTAGGATAAAACTGATCAGGATTCTTCAGGCATAGAGCCCCGACGACGGAACTCTATGCCGGAAGAAAAGAACGCAGGTGTGAAAGAGCCCTAAGTCTGAAAGTAGCCTGAACGGATCCGTTCAGACTTTACATTGAAAGTCAATGGGGGCGGATCCGCTTGAAGATTGAGCCATATGGTGTCATCTTCAAGCGGATCCGTCCCCATTGACTTCCATTGTAAGTCTGGACGGATCTGCTCGCCTCCGCACGGCCAGGTGGACACCCGAACGCTGCAAGCAGCGTTCAGGTGTCCGCTCACTGAGCGGAGCGGAGGCTGAACGCTGGCAGGCGGATGCATTCTCAGTGGATCCACCTCCACTGAGAATGCATTAGGGCCAGACGGATGCGTTCAGGGCCGCTCGTGAGCCCCTTCAAACGGAGCTCACGAGCGGACACCCGAACGCTAGTGTGAAAGTAGCCTTAATCCCTGAAGGGCCTAAATTGTAGCCTTAGATGCCGTAATCTAGCCTTAGATGCCGTGATGATCGTGGCATCTGAGGGGTTTAATGATGGGTGACGGCGCGATCGCTGTTCGCCGTCATTGCGGCAACTGCATACAAAGAAATGCACTTTGTGACAAATTAGAATTGAATTTCTTTATGAAAACCAGCGATGCAGCCGAATTGAATTTTTCATAACTTCGCTCATCTCTAGTTATAAGGTTTTCTGGCCTAATCAATGTATAATGAAAAGTCTTAACACTTTTTAATATGCTATGGGGGACATTTACTAGTCTTTACCCACTGGAGTCAGATTAAGAGGCACAAGCCTCTTAATAATTGTGGTGCATCTTGGCAGGTACATGTGCCAAAACGGAAATCTATACAAGCAAGTAGTGATGGACGAACATCTGCCAGGACGGTTCGCGAACGGATGGCAGGCGAACCTGAAAAACCTTCAGCTCATATTTGCAGCCAAGAAATAATTACTAGTGCACAAATAGTCCCACAACATGGACAGTGACATACCAGATGTATTATTCGAATTTGCGATCTCCATTCATTATTTTTTTCAATGCGAAATATCGGCAATATAATTTTCGCGTACGCTCATGCGCACACCAGTTATAATTAGTTTTTCCAGTTACCGTTTGTCACTGTGTGTATCAGAGGGAACGCAGCAAAACTGCAAACAAATGCTGTAGTACCCAAATGCACTATAAAGAAAGTATATTATTGGTATATAACACCCCGCTTCTATCAGTTTTTTTGGGGGGCGACTGGTATATCACACCAGTTATAATTATTTTTTCTAATTGCGTTTGTCACTCTGTGTAGTTGCAGTATAGCAGCAGAACCGCTCACCAGTCACAATGCTGCACAATACAAATCCACTATAATATGCTTTCTATGTTAGAAAGTATATTATAAGTATATTACACCCCTCAGTATATCACACCTATCAATAGCACACCTATACCAGTCCTTAAAAGGACTTGGACCTATTTGATAGCGTTTTTGTCCCTAACAGCCTGTCCCTGCTCCACACAGCAACCTCTCCCTACACTGACAAAAGACTGAATGTCAAATGGCGGCCAGATCAGGTTTATTTACAAGGTAGGGGGTATATCCATGTGCTGAAACTTTTCAATTGGCTGTCCTGTACCACGTGATGGATGTGTCATGGGTCAAAGTTATTCACAATGTAAAAGTATATGGCGGGCGCGAATATCGCCATATGTTTGCATGTTCAGCGAATCGCGAATGAGCAAAGTTTACCGCGAACCGACTGCCGGGCGAACCGCAAGGCCATCACTACCAGCAAGGAGTTGGTCTAGATTTTATGTAAAATTTACTCCAGTTTTGTGGTGTAAACTATAATAAATGTGCCAGGCCACCTATGCCCATCCCTACACAACCCTCTCCCTGCCCTGTGCTGCCTACTTTTTTAAATCGCCAATCTATAAACATAGCAACCCTATCCAACAAAAAAACCTTTTTAGCAGATTTTTAACACACACACATTTCAGTGATTGTTTGGTGACATCACTGTACAAAAATACAGTTACTGTTTTTCCCCTAATCTCTGCTGTGAGATTTCTGCAACAGTTTGTGACACAAACATCCTAGAGATCTTACATGTACTTATAATCACAAGGAGACACATAAGTAGGAATTTAAAGAGAATCTGTCAGCTAAAAACACACCATAAGCCACCATCATTGCCTTATAGATGTTCTCATCATGTCTCGAAAGTTGGTTTTCTCTTTGCTCTCTGATGCACATAATGCCAGAAAAAAGAGCTTGATTCCTTTGCAGGCCATATGTAAATTAAATTCTTGAAGTCAAGGGGGCAGGCAAGACAAAACCATGTTTAGAAACATGATAAGAACATCTGTAAGGTAATGCTGGTGGTGTATGGTGCTTTTTTTAGCTGACAGGTTCCCTTTTTTTAGCTGCTTTTCTCTTCAATAATGTGATTTTTTAACCTTTTTTGTTTTCAGGCAGTTAAAAAGAGCTCAGATCTGTCCCTACTTACATTATGTCACCCCAATAACTCCCAACCCCTTAACCTCAGACCAGCCAAAACCTTAGACCAGCCAAAAAAAATAATTATAATAATATCCACATCTTGTCTTTGCCTGGTGCGATGCACGCCTATGCCGCACACACCACATCCTTGGTCAGAAGCCACAAGGCGCCGAACCAGGCACCCAAAGAAGAGGACCAGGGAACGGTGAGTAATGCCAGTGCAGTGCTACACTCATGGGCTTCCTGTCCCAATGAGTGCTTCCACAATTACCAAGTCTTTTTTTAATTAAAAAAAGTGCGTCCCCCTGCGTTTAGCAAGGTTGCGTCCAGTTATCCCGGCCCTAGTCACTGGATTCTTTCCCCAATGGTCCAAGCATATTTGTGCATGGTTCGGGTATCATTTGTCACAAACGTACCTGTCCGGACTCCTGCGGCAAAATCTCCTTCTTCAGTACGACTGCGCCGGGAGAGAAGTGCTGCTAAGCCATGTACCCTTGGTGTTGTGACAGTGTCCTTAGCAACAAGATGCAATGCGCTTTCTACCCTCAGAAGACATATGCTGGAGCAGACTAACAGTGGACTTATTGTTCAGCTGATCGATTCTTGTGTGCTAGTTTTCTGACTAATGGAGTGCCGAGTCATGACCTATCAGGTTCTGATCCTGGGACTCGGTGATCTATTTAAACCTATTCCTGCCCATATACCTGTGCCAGTGATAGTCTCTGACTCACTCGCTGTTTTCCTGGTTGTGTATTTTGGATTATTAGTGTTTTGACCTTGGCTTGTCCTTTTGACCACTCTCTGTCTAACGTATTGTTACTGAGTTTCCTGTTTGGTTCTGATAGCTGCTTGGCTATTTGGCTACTCTCTGTCTCTAGATTTGGTACATTGTTGACCTCCTGGTTCTGACCCATTTCAGCAAAACTGTTTTTGTGTCTTGTTTTTGTCCCTTGTGTTGTTTGTCTCAAACCTTAGCAATATAGGGAACATTGACCAGTTGTGGACTTGCTACTTAGACCTTGAACTGCAAATAGGTAGGGAAAGCGGGTGTGTTAATAGTTAGGAGTCGCTGTCCCTGTCATTACTACTGACATTACAGTATGTATCTCCTGGCAGGTTACCCTTAAATATTAAAATACTGTTTGCCTGTAGCAACCAGCAGGGTGAGCTTTGTCGGTTCGAAAAAATTGTGCGTCAAGATTGCAAAAATCAAATGTATGGATCTTCGGACAATCCTCTAGAAATTCTAAATATTTTGTGGTTTCTGAGAGAAATGCAGTCATTTCATAAACTGTATGTGGAATGTTAACTTAATATATTTGTATGGGTTGATTAAAATCATGCAGGGCATTTAATTGTTAACATGTATAAATAATACAATAAATTGCCTCTCAATGACCTTCTCAAAAGTATAAGAATTTATGGGATTAATTTCCAGCATAGAAGGTATCAGAGAAATGTTAATATAAGTTTAATTTGTACTAAAATATTCTGTAAATAATGTATAATTAAGAATTAAAGTAACTTTTCCAAAACTGAAGTTATAATAAGGAATACAACTTGAAGAAACATTTCATTTGTTTTACAGATTGAAAGTTCAATGTGTCATACCATACTTCTAATTCAATTACAAAGATGTTGTAAAATTATTGCTTCCTCTTCTTTAATCATTTTATGGTTTATATCATTATTCTAATGATATAATAATCCCATGTTAACTGACTTTTTAAGTGTCTAAATTAAAACAAATGTAGGAATGAAGCAAATGGTGTAAAAAATGGTTATATTATAGTTGGATAGTAAAATTTCAAAATAACAAGGCAAAAGTAGGTGTTTTTATTCCTTAGGAAAATTTCCAACATGCTGATAAACTCTAGAAACTTTTATTATGGTTGGCTAGTATATGTTATACTTACCACAACCATATTGAAAATGGTCAAATATCGGCCAAACCAGAGACCCATCTGTAGGCAGCACTGTTTCAAATTTGTTGCCCCTCATCAGTACAAAGCAGAATGAAGGTCATGTGCTGTCTACACACAGGTCTCTGATTTGGGTGGCAAGGGCTAATTTAAATACTTTTTTCCCATTGGGCACTACCATTAGTCCCTACCTGGAATAAGTCTCTATACTTTATTGAATCTTTTAAAAGAGACAGTACTCCCAAATAAGCACCGAATACCCTGCCCCCATGGATCTCAACTGTCTTGATAATTAAAGTTAAATAAATTATTCAGTACAAGTGTTTAACAGTTTTTCTAGGATGGTAATTAATGTCAGACAAAGATTATTTCAAACTTATTACTCAGATGTGTCATGGCCAGACCTTGGATCTAACTGGCCTGAATTTACAGCATAGTTTACTAATATCCTAAGACCCATTTGCATGATAGTATTATCAAAGTCCAGACACACAGTGTGTTTGAATACTGTGTGCTTTTCTTGTACATTGGGGCAGATTTAAAGGGAACCTTTAAACTGGATTTTGTGTATAGAGCTGAGGACATGGATTGCTAGATGGCTGCTGGCACAACCGCAATATCCAGTCCCCATAGCTCTGTATGCTTTTATTGTGTAAAAAAAAAAAACTATTTGATACATATGCAAATTATCTCAGGGACAGGACTCATCTCAGGTTAATTTGCATATGTATCAAATCGGGTTTTTTTTCACAATAAAAGCACACAGAGCTATGGGGAATGGATATTGTGGTTGTACTAGCGGCGAACTAGCAACCCATGTCCTCAGCTCTATACACAAAATCCAGGTTACAGGTTCCCTTTAATAATCATGTAGTAAACTTAGACAGGCTGTATAGACATTTATCACAGTGATTATTAGTTTAAGTATTAATTGTATGTCATAATTTCTTCCCAAAACATCACATGTACGGTCTTCTTTCATGTGATACCATGCTCTTTCCCTTTTAATTCATGTCCGTTTTCTGATTAAGCACAAGAACTTTCTGTAAACCTAAACGCACCAAACTGCACAATTTTTGGCACAATTTATACCAAAACCTAGGTGCACTCACATTAGTAAATTTATATTTTTTTGATAGTCACAGTTGTGTTGACTTTTTAACTCTTTAAATTGTAGTTTTTTTGCTACAATTTTCCTCTTTGACTTTATTGAGAAAAATGACAACATTTAAACATTGATAATTTGTATTTTACATGCTGTATCATGCTTTAATGCATTTTGTTGCGGAAATTTTACACACACATACACATCAATGAAAATCTTCTTAGGACTTGCAAGATGAGGCTTTAAAAACTTTATTTAGGTCAAAACCATGTAAAGAAACATAAGTTATCGTAATGTTTTATGTAGAACAGTAATGGTGTGAGCTTCTGACACAATATTAGGATATTTTCACATGACAGATTTTGAAGCTTTCCATCTGTTTCTGCCACAGCTACTTACTTCTGAATGCTCCGGACCCACTCGCAGCTCAGTTCCAGTTAATGAAAATTCTGCCAGCAATTTCTAGAATGTGAATGGGCCCTTAAAGTCATATGTGAATGCAGTCTATTACATTTTAGTTTAAACTATAATATGTTCGGCTCTTCCTTCCATATTCTCTTGTGCATGCCCTGTTCAACGTTGCTGTCACATCAAGTTACTCTGTTATAATATCTGGCAAAATAATTATAGCTATTAGAAAAATTTGATTTGCCGCAAAGCCGAACTTCCTTGTGCTTCATGGTAACAAGTCGATTTTTCTAGAATGGCAGTAAAAAATGTAAAAAATCATATTTACCTCATCCATTTCAGCGTGAAGAGCCAGCCGGCGCCATCTTGATTGAAGATCCCAACCAAAATCCATGGAGGTGGCCAGATCTATGCGATCAAATGAATGAGGGTAAGTATGATTTTATTTTTCTTGTATGTTTGTTAGATGTTGCTATCAGCTATGAATGCAGCATCTAAGGGGTACAATGAATGGGGTGGCGGCAATCGCTGCTCCCTTTCATTGCAACCACTACTTACAAAAAAATAGCTTTGTGACAAAATAATTTGTTACATAGCAAGTTTTTTGGTAAAATTCAGTAGAATAAAATTTTCCAGTACTTCATCACTCATAGCTATTACTCAAAGGGGTTTTTCTAACCTCAACAAATGGAATTTATCAAGTAGAAAAAGTGAATACTAGACACTTACTAATGTATTGTGATTGTCCACATTGCCTCCTTTACTGGCTTGATTCATTTTTTCATTGCATTATACTGAGCTTATTTCCACGGGTTAAGACCATCCTGCAATCCAGCAGCGCTGGCTGTACTTGCACACTATAGGAAAAGGCAGCGCCTATCTGGTGGCTGGAACCCCAGGAATGTACATAGGCCTTTTTTTTCTATAATGCGTATAATACACATTGCGCTCTAGTCCTTTGAAGTTTTGTGGCGAGCCCAAACAAGATAAAAAAAAAGCACATACATGGTATTATTGCAAATATTTGAACATCTGGTAAAGTATATTATTCTTGGGCCATATAGGTAATCTGAAAAAATAGGCCACTGAATCAAAGCACTTTAGAAAAAAGCCAAAATCTCCAAATTTCTTAACATGAATACCTTTGTGGGTCAACATTTAAATAATAGACACTTTGAAGGTGTTTCTAATGTTTTGGCACTGTATTGGCAGTATAATGACATACAACCAACAATAGAAAAATAGGTTAAAGACTCTGGTAATGAAGCGGTTAAATATTACCCTCATAATAAATTCCCCCCTAGGAATCAAGTCCAGGAGTACAAAACTTGTCAACAGTCTGGCAGCTTTCTATTTTAAGCCAGGTTGGTAAACATAGGACCAGGTCAAAGTGTGTTGAGGGTCTTGGGCAAAAATTGTCACAAAAGAGCACTCTACAGGTAAAACTGACATTAGAGCCGTTATATTAAAATATTTTAAACAATATTACAATCATAATAGTTACAAAACCTTCAATAAAATGCACAAGTAACAGTACTATTCAGTGTCTATGTAAAACCAGCAAATGATACCCAAATATTATATAAATATTATATAAATAATATTAGCATATACAGGCTAAATTACACTTTTTCAAGATTTTGCTAGTGGTGGCCCTGATTCATTTTCCCCTTTTAACTTTTGGAAGTAAATGAGAACCAAAGTAATTTGTGCTGCTTTGATGGATTCTATAAGTTATATACCTGGCAAGTCAATAATTTTCCATTTTTACAGTGTCTTGTGCATTTGAAGCATGGCTACTAATTGCCGACATGACAACTTGAACAAATACAGTACATGCCCATGTCATCTCTGCATCCTTAAAGGGGTATTCCCATCTGTAAGATCATATTTAATAAGTTAATACTAATGCTCTAGATCATTTTTTCCAATTGGCTTTTATTATTTATAATGCACCCATTTTGAAATATCCACTTCCCTCTTACCACTTTGTTGACATCTGGATTCCCATAGATATGGCCATGCTCCAGGGCTGCATCTATGGGCCGCGCTTGCGCAGACCGCTCTCCTTTTTCACCCAAGCAGCTGGCAATTCAGACGAGTACGCGCATGCGGCCGCGCATGCACATATTGTCTTTGCTCACTTCCACAGAGCCGTTCTGCCCCCCCACCAACTGCAGCCCGCAATGTGCCCTTTTATTTTATAGCAGGCGGGCGCGCAATCCCCTGCCTGCAGCCCTCAATGTGCCGGTTTATTTTTGCCCCGCTTCGGCGGGAGATCCCCCGCCCCCCCTTTCTCTCTCCCTCCTTCATTTTAAAGATGGCCGAGCGTTAGGAGAGTGTCAGCACACAGCTGACACTCTGCTTGAAATGGCAGACATCTGTGTGTCAGCCGTTTAACCCCTTCCATGCTGCGGCTGTATGGAAAGGGTTAACAGGGAGAGCGCTCCCTCCCTCTCCCATCGCAGCCACTTGATACTTGACGGGATCACAGAGGGAGGGGGCAACCCTCCCTCACCCATCAGCGGCTGCTCTGTTGTGGCAGCGGCTGATGGTTACCATGACAACCAGACACCTTCACAGGATTCCGGCTTGCCTTGGTAAGGCTAAAATCAGGCTTCTGCTAAAGGCAGCAGCAGCTTGATCAGCCTGTGTGTAAAGTCACAATACACTACAGTACACTATATATTGTACTGTAGTGTATTATATAGGCTTTAGACCCACTGGATCTTCAAGAAACAAGTGGGTCTGGGTAAAAAAAAATGTAAAAAAAGTGAAAAAATGTAAAAATAAAAATTTTTATTTCTTCTTATAGTCGCACATTTATCACTGATTAAAAATTAAAAAAAATAAAGTACACTACACATGTTTGATATCACCGTGTCCGTAACGACCTGATCTATGAAAGGGTCATGTTACTTTCCCCACACGGTGAACGCCATAAAAAAAAAAAAAAAGATGATGAAATTGAAATTTTGTCCACCTCACTGACCCCAAAAAGTCAATAAAAGTGATAAAAAAAAGTCGTATGTACGCCAAAATGGTACCAATAAACCGTCACCTCATCCTGCAAAAAATTAGCCCCTACATGAGACTATGGCCCAAAAAATATGGCTCTGACTATGGAGAAACATTTTTTTTTAGCTAACATGCTTTTGGGCTGTAGTGAATTATTGTTTTGATGCTCAGAATGGGGATTGTGTGTAAAACTGTATTAGACTACAGGACAGAACATGTTAGCTCACTTACTACAGCACTTTGAGTGATGATTCCCCAGCAGGGGGAGGGGCCTCACAGACACTGCAGGCTGCCAGACTGATGACTCATACTCTCCACATGAACCAGCACGCAAGGACTGAGTTCTCAGTGTGATGTCATAAGGAGGCGTGGCCGGCCTTCACTCAAACTGCCTAAGCCCGTCCAGCCTTAGAAGTAGGAAACCAGAAAGTGAACTGCAGAGCTCGCTGCTGGTGAGGCTGAAGTAGCAAGATGTGAATGCCCCTTTAATAACCCACCAGAGAAAACTATGCTCATCTGTGTAAAAATATGCCCAATGTCTCTCTTGTTTTTTACCTTGATAATGCCCATCATAGACTTCCCAGAATGCTTCAGAAGAGGTTTGTTGTAGAAAATGCTTCATCACTCTAATTGTAATTATCTGGATGAGGGAGTTAGTTATGGCTTTCAGAATGAGGTGGTGAACATATTTATGTAAATATATAGTTATTTTATAGATTAGGTACACGTTCATATAGATAAAAGTGTTGCATATTGTATTGTAATGTGAAAATTGTGGGTTTATTTTGTATTGCAATTTACTTGCTCATTGACAGTTCTTCAAACATCCATGTTTGATGTACAGTAATGAACCATTTTGCATAATTGCTCAAATTGTGGCAGCCAGCCTGTGCTGTAAACAAATGGGTTTTCATTCAATTAGGAAAAAATCAATGCTTAGCCAAAGTTACTTCAATGGCTTTGAGTATGCTAAAGGAAGCACATGCCGTAGAATATATTCATTTTTTTCTTTGATTTTCTACCTGATTGCAAACCTGACAGTGTCAAGATGCATTGCAATCATTCAGTAGGGCAATTTTGCTGTAATTGTAATACACATGTCTAGAGCATATAAGAGAATGATTGGTAACTAAAAAACTGTGGAATTCATTTGGTAAAGATAAAGAAAAATATTAAAATAAGGATGCATTCATTGGCCCATTTCTTTTGTACAGAAAGTCATCTTTGTATACATACAGTGGATATAAAAAGTCTACACACCCCTCTTAAAATGTCAGGTTTCTGTGCTCTAAAAAAATTAGACAAAGATAAATCATTTAAGAACTTTTTCCACCTTTAATGTGACCTATAAACCGTACAACTCAATTGAAAAACAAACTGAAATCTTTTAGGTGGAGGGAAGAAAACAAAACAAAAACTAAAATAATGTGGTTGCATAAGTGTGTACACCCTTTTATAACTGGGGATGTAGCTGTCTTCAGAATTAAGCAATCACATTCAAAATCATGTTAAATAGGAGTCAGCATACACCTGCCATCATTTAAAGTGCCTCTGTTTAACCTCAAATAAAGTTCAGCTGTTCTAGTTGGTCTTTCCTGAAAATTTCTTAGTCGCATTCCCACAGCAAAAGCCATGGTCCACAGAGAGCTTCCAAAGCATTAGAGGGATCTCTTTGTTAAAAGGTATCAGTCAGGAGAAGGGTACAAAAGAATTTCCAAGGCATTAGATATACCATGGAGCACAGTGAAGACAGTCATCATCAAGTGGAGAAAATATAGCACAACAGTGACATTACCAAGAACTGGACGTGCCTCCAAAATTGATGAAAAGACGAGAAGAAAACTGGTCTGGGAGGCTACCAAGAGACCTACAGCAACGTTAAAGGAGCTGCAGGAATATCTGGCAAGTACTGGCTGTGTAGTACATGTGACAACAATCTCCCGTATTCTTCATATGTCTGGGCTATTGGGTAGAGTGGCAAGACGAAAGCCTTTTCTTACGAAGAAAAACATCCAAGCCAGGCTACATTTTGCAAAAACACATCTGAAGTCTACCAAAAGCATGTGGGAAAAGGTGTTATGGTCTGATAAAACCAAGGTTGAATTTTTGGGCCATAATTCCAAAAGATATGTTGGGCGCAAAAACAACACTGCACATCACCTAAAGAAAACCATACCCATAGTGAAGCATGGTGGTGGCAGCATCATGCTTTGGGGCTGTTTTTCTTAAGCTGGAACTGGGGATTTAGTGCTGCAACTGGGGCCTTAGTTAAGCTAGGGGGAATTATAAATAGTTCCAAATACCAGTCAATATTGGCACAAAACCTTCAGGCTTCTGCTAGAAAGCTGAACATGAAGAGGAACTTCATCTTTCAGCATGACAACGACCCAAAGCATACATCCAAATCAACAAAGGAATGGCTTCACCAGAAAAAGATTAAAGTTTTTGAATGGCCCAGCCAGAGCCCAGACATGAATCCGATTGAAAATCTGTGGGGTGAACTGAAGAGGGCTGTGCACAGGAGATGCCCTCACAATCTGACAGATTTGGAGTGTTTTTACAAAGAAGAGTAGGCAAATCTTGCCAAGTCAAAATGTGCCATGCTGATAGACTCATACCCAAAAAGACTGAGTGTGTAATGATCGGCGTCACGCACAGGGAGGAAAAAGGGAAAGCCCTGCCCAAGGGAGAGGGAAAGGTGGTGACCCCTAACTCACCTTGCGGCTGGCACCTGACTGCCCTGACGTCCCTAGACGGGTTCCTCACCCGTGCGGCGATCACGTGCCTAAACCCTGGCTTTCCCTAAAATGAGCCCTAGATAGTGAACGGGCCAGTGGGATCGCTAGTCCGCACCACTGTCACTAAGAGGGAAACACCAGGGAGAGGACAGACAAAACAGACAAACACATACACCCAGGTGGGTGACCACAATAGACCACAAAGGTCCAACAGGGATCCGGAGGGTAGCGTTCTGGACCAACTACCAGAGAACGCAGCAACACAGCTCCAGAGGGTCAGAATAGATGTCCAGGCAGGAAGCTCTATATCTGGCAACCAGAGAAGTGTGAGAGGGGAATATAAGGAGGTTTGGGAGTGCTGGACAAGGAACAGCTGAGGAGAAGGAGCTACGGATCCCTGAGTGAGCCAAAAGGGTTTGCAAAGCAAACCCAGAAAGCTACCATAAGGAAACAGCCCTATCTTACATAGAGCGTGCAGCCAACCGCTGCGACTTCCTGACCCCGGGTATAACGGAGTCAGGCGTGGTTCTTGACACCCTCGTGACAGTACCCCCCTCTCTACGAGGGGCCCCCGGACACTCAGGACCAGGTCTCTCAGGATGAGAGGCATGAAAAACCCGAACTAGCCTGTCGGCGTTTACCTCAGACGCAGGAACCCACATTCTTTCCTCGGGACCGTAACCTCTCCAATGCACCAGATATTAAAGAGAGCGGCGGACCCGACGAGAATTAACAATTTTGGATATCTGAAATTCTAGATTACCATCCACGACAACAGGAGGGGGTGGCAGCGGTGACGGTTCTAGAGGTGGAACATATTTTTTGAGTAAAGACTTATGAAAAACATTATGAATTTTAAAAGTCTGAGGTAACTACAGGCGAAAAGCCACGGGGTTGATGATGGCTACAATTTTGTAAGGGCCAATAAACCTAGGACCCAGTTTCCAAGAGGGAACCTTCAATTTAATATTCCTAGTAGACAACCACACATAGTTATTCACTCCTAGGTCCGGACCTGGCGACCGTTTCTTATTAGCCATGCATTTGTATTTACCTCCCATATTTTTCAAGTTAGCTTGCACCTTCTGCCATGCCGATGAAAGAGATTACGAAAACCGTTCCTCTTCGGGAACCCCAGAAGACCCCCTGTGACAAACTGCCATTTGCCACTGGGCATTGTAGAGGACTTATGGCTAGCCTCCTGCCCTACGACTATGCCCCCGGGACATATTACCCTTCAAGAACAGAACTATGCCGCATGTCTGGACTGTTCTTAGGACCGAACGCGGTCAGCGGTGTATACTAAAGAATCTATGGAACTGTTTTGGGCAGGAAATTGTGCTTGCGGTCGGTCATATAGGACTTCCACTAAACTTTTGATCCGCTGGAGGGATTTGTGTGATTTTTGGAAGTGTTTATGTTTGATGTATGCCGAGTTTAAATATGTAATTTTTATGGAGATGGAATGTATGGTTTTAAAGTTACAGTGGATGTTTAAAAACTGTATTTTTACTGTCTGTGATAGTTATGGTAATCCATAACTATATCCCAGACAGAAGGGAGGATTTTGTGTATTCGGGTGGGGATTCCTCTCCTGTTGTTCTCACATGTGTATTGGTGATGTCCCTTTGTCCTGGGAGATAATTGAATTGCTCTTCGGGTGTCTCCAGGGCAGAGAGGAGGAAACCATGATGCATTGTGGGGACCTGCATAAATACGGGCGGGTAGCCCTCAATAAAGAGTTCAGTTCATGTTTTCCTAACCCTTCAAAACGCAGCCTTGTCTCGTTATTGGAGGGAATTGCTGCATCACGCTGGGGATTGCTATGCTCTGCATATTCCCTGGAGGAGAGATCTTTCCCACACGGTCCTGAATGCTGGAGGTTCATTCAGGGTGGAAGGAAGACGGCGCGGCTCCAGTTAGGCTACGGCGGTTGTGGAGTCTGCGGTGCTTGTGGTGTCCAGTGCGGTGCTTGTGGTCCTCGGCGCAAACTAAGGAAGCGTCCATTAACGGAAGTGGATCCGTTACACCCCCCTCTTTGAAAGTACAGAATTGGGGATGAAAACCATATGCACCAAGAAATGGTGACTTGCCAGTGGATTCCTGACGACAATTATTTATGGCAAACTCAGATAATGGTAAATATGATGACCACAACTCTTGGTTTTCAGACACAAAACATCTTAGATATGTCTCAAGGTTTTGGTTGGTACGCTCAGTCTGTCCATTCGACTGAGGATGGAAAGCTGAGGAAAAGGACAAGTGTACCCCCAAACGGGAACAAAAAGCTTTCCAAACTTTTAGAAATAAACTGGGTACCCCGATCCGAAACAACATCGGAGGGGACCCCGTGAAGCTTCACGATTTCACTGACGAATACGTGAGCAAGAGTCTTAGCATTAGGTAGTGTGGGTAACGCAATGAAGTGTACCATTTTGCTAAACCTGTCCACTACTACCAAAATAACTGTTTTACCCGCAGACAAAGGTAAGTCAGTGATAAAATCCATTGACAGATGTGTCCACGGTCTATTGGGAATGACGAGTGGTAATAGAGACCCTGCAGGACGTGTATGTGAAACTTTTGCGCGCGCACAGGTAGAACAAGAAGACACAAAATCCAATACATCCTGACGCAACCTTGGCCACCAAAAACGACGAGACAATAGCTCCAAGGTTGCTTTACTACCTGGGTGCCCAGCAAGTGCCGAATTATGATGTTCCTTTAATAATTCGAAACGTAGGTTCAACGGTACAAACAATTTCTCTGAGGGGCAAGAGACCGGGTCGTCCCCCTGGGCCTCTAACACCTTCCCCTCCAGAACAGAGTGTACCGCAGAAACAACCACTCCTCTTTGAAGAATGGGCACCGGATCACTCACATTACCCCCTCCAGGGAAACAACGAGATAGTGCATCAGCCTTGGTATTCTTTGCCCCAGGACGATAGGTAATCACAAAGTTAAACCTGGTAAAAAATAGCGACCACCTAGCCTGTCTAGGGGTGAGACGCTTAGCTGATTCGAGGTACAGTACAGAAGATTTTTGTGGTCCGTAATCACAGTGACGGGGTGGACTGCCCCCTCTAAAAAGTGACGCCACTCCTCAAACGCAAGTTTAATAGCTAATAGTTCCCTATTGCCAATATCGTAGTTCTTTTCTGCTGCAGATAGTTTTTTAGAAAAGAAAGCACAAGGACGCCATTTGCCAGGAGACGGACCCTGAGACAGCACCGCCCCCACTCCCACCTTTGAAGCATCGACTTCAACAATAAAAGGCTGAGAGACATCAGGTTGGACTAGTACAGGTGCTGAGGTAAACCTCTCTTTTAGAGAGGAAAAAGCAACTTTAGCGGCGTCAGACCATTTAGAAAAATCAGTCCCCTTCCTAGTCATGTCAGTAAGGGGTTTTACAATAAGTGAATAATTTTTAATGAATTTCCTATAGAAATTAGCGAAGCCCAAGAACCGTTGTAGTGCTTTGAGGTTCTCAGGAAGATCCCAATCTAAAATTGCCTGGACCTTCCTAGGATCCATACGGAAACCTGAAGCAGATAAAAAATAACCTAGGAATTGTATCTCCTGAACGGCGAAGACACATTTTTCAATTTTAGCATATAATTTATTAGTCCATAGGACCTGCAGTACTTGTCTGACATGTACCTCATGTGTTCTCAGATCAGACGAATAAATTAAAATATCATCTAGGTATATTACCACAAACCTGCCGATTAGATGACTAAAAATGTCATTAACGAAATGTTGAAAGACGGCAGGAGCATTGGTCAGACCGAAAGGCATAACTAGATTTTCATAATGCCCCTCAGGGGTGTTAAAAGCTGTCTACCACTCATCCCCTTCCTTGATACGAATCAGATTGTAGGCCCCCCTAAGATCAAGTTTGGAGAACCACCTAGCACCTGCAATCTGGTTAAACAGGTCAGGAATGAGAGGAAGAGGGTATGGGTCTCGGATGGTTATCCGATTTAATTTGAGAAAATCTAGGCAAGGACGCAGGCCCCCATCTTTCTTTTTAACTAAGAAAAACCCTGCAGCCACGGGTGAAGAAGAGGATCTGATGTGTCCCTTAGCCAAGCTCTCGGAGATATAATCCTTCATGGCTTGTCTCTCTGGACCCGAAAGATTATATAACCTGGTCTTGGGTAATTTTGCGCCGGGAATAAGGTTAACCGGGCAATCATAAGGACGATGAGGTGGTAACTTCTGACAACCCTTTTCAGGAAAAACATCCTCAAAATAAATGTAGGTAGGGTAGTTATGGAGGCGACTAAGCAATTGCTATTTAAGCAATTTTCTCTGCACTGCTCACTCCACTCCAATATCTCCCTGGCCTGCCAATCCACCACTGGATTGTGCGCTACCAACCAGGGAAGACCCAGCACTAGAATAGGTATATATTGTGGCTCACCCTGTCAATGTGGTTAGGGTGCTCTGCTTTTTGGATGAATCACCTATTCATCCCACATAGAGAAATATATAAATTGAAATTAAAAGCAGGCACTCACCAGCTGGCTAGTCTAATAAGTAGTAGCTTTATATAATAATATAAAATTTACAATAAAAATCACATAAAATATTAACATAAAATGTTATCATATAATGCACTGGGGATAATAAAACACTTTAGTATCTTCCTTAGATTAGCTAACTGAGTGGATATTAAGCTCTAGGTCTATAAGTGTATAGAATACATATGATCAAAATAATGTCCAGTGTAATAACACAAATAACACAAATGAATAAATGTCCTTCTGTGAACAAAAACCTGTGGAGAATAAGGTAAAATCCTGTGGAGAATAAATGTGGCAAAAAGTATATATAAGGATGTGATACGTTTTGGGTGAATGAGTGTTTGGTGAGGTCGTATGAAGACCTAGTAGCAATTCCTCATGTGAGGTATATAAATTGTTTCTATTCAGTAGCGATTCCTCTATGCGCTAGAGAGTAGGGTTTAGGTAAAGAATGGTCGGGTTTTGGAACTGGGGCGTCCCCCTAGTTCTTCAAACCCTCTTACCTTGCCCTTAATTATGGCTATCCTCTTTGGGGGTGCCTCTCTCCTAGACGCTAGGGTCCTTGGTTCTCCCAGGTTGATACAAAATCCAGTGATATAGGAGTTCCCTCTCGCCAGTCTCGGCGTTCCACGAGGGTGCTTCCTTGCGTCTTAGCAATCAGGAAGTGATCTCCCAAGTTCACGTAGTCTCGCGTAGTCTCGCGATGACTTGGTCCAGCTAGATTTACACTGGAATATAGAACCCAGCACTACCGGAGTGGGAAGCCCCTCCAGAACATAACATGAAAGCATCTCGTTATGGTGGTCCCCTACCCGAAGGTGTAAATTATGAACAATGTGGGTGAGGTTTCTCTGAGACAGAGGAGCAGAATCAATAGCGAATATGGGAATAGGTCTCTGTAGCGTACAGAGAGACAAACCCATAGTGCAGGCAAAATGGGCACCTATCAAATTTACCCCTGCTCCACTGTCTAGAAAGAAAGAAATAGTCTCCGTCTTATCACCAAAAACAATAACCGCTGGCAACACAAATTGCGATGTACGTATGGAGGAAACGTATACCCCCCGGCTGACATCCTCCACACAGCCTGGGGTTAGTAGTTTTCCGACGGTCTTTTGTTTCTGAGGAAAGAAGGACAGACATTAATGAAATGACCCCTCTCCCCACAAAAAAAACAAACCCCACGCCTACGGCGAGCCTCAGGAGGACAGACCTGACGAGTAGTTCCTCCTAGCTGCATAGGCTCGTCTAAGTCCGTACAGACTAACTGCTGCTTGGGAGGGGTTACCAATTGCTCCGGTTTTTTCAACCTGTCCCTAAGGCGTCTATCTAATCGGATAGAAAGGGACATAACCGCATCAAGGGAAAAGGGGGTCTCATATAATGCAAGCGCATCCTTAACCCTTTCAGATAACCCAGAGCAGAACTGACTCCTGAGAGCCGGGTCGTTCCATTGGGTATCCGTAGCCCACCTACGGAATTCAGAGCAATACTCCTCTACCGGCCGCTCTCCTTGTAAGAGTCTCCGTAATCTTGATTCAGCCAGTGCGACTCGGTCAGGGTCGTCATATATGAGACCCAAGGCCCAGAAAAACTCATCCACTGACCGAAGAGCCTGGGAATCAGTAGGTAAAGAGAACGCCCAGGATTGCGGGTCCCCCTGCAGCAGGGAAATAACAACCCCCACCCGCTGTTCTTCATTACCAGAGGAGTAAGGGCGCAGTTTAAAATATAATTTGTTGCCTCACGGAATGTCAAAAACTTGTCCCTTCCCCCAGAAAATCTGTCAGGGAGAGGGACCTTGGGTTCCGCAACAACCTGGTTACCAGTAGCAACCGCTGGGCTTGCGGTCAGTGGTAATTGCTGCTGTTGCTGGAGGACCGACGCCTTCAATCCTGCCACCTCCAAAGACAGGCCATGAAATTGTTTGGACAGAGCAGCAATTTGATCCATACTGGATTGTAAGTAGGTAAAAAAATGTTTTTTTGTTTTTTTTTTCCTACACAAAATAAGGGCCAGATATAATGTAATGACCGGCGTCACGCACAGGGAGGAAAAAGGGAAAGCCCTGCCCAAGGGAGAGGGAAAGGTGGTGACCCCTAACTCACCTTGCGGCTGGCACCTGACTGCCCTGACGTCCCTAGACGGATTCCTCACCCGTGCGGCGATCACGTGTCTAAACCCTGGCTTTCCCTAAAATGAGCCCTAGATAGTGAACGGGCCGGTGGGATCCCTAGTCCGCACCACTGTCACTAAGAGGGAAACACCAGGGAGAGGACAGACAAAACAGACAAACACATACACCCAGGTGGGCGACCACAATAGACCACAAAGGTCCAACAGGGATCCGGAGGGTAGCGTTCTGGACCAACTACCAGAGAACGCAGCAACACAGCTCCAGAGGGTCAGAATAGATGTCCAGGCAGGAAGCTCTATATCTGGCAACCAGAGAAGTGTGAGAGGGGAATATAAGGAGGTTTGGGAGTGCTGGACAAGGAACAGCTGAGGAGAAGGAGCTACGGATACCTGAGTGAGCCAAAAGGGTTTGCAAAGCAAACCCAGAAAGCTACCATAAGGAAACAGCCCTATCTTACATAGAGCGTGCAGCCAACCGCTGTGACTTCCTGACCCCGGGTATAACGGAGTCAGGCGTGGTTCTTGACACCCTCGTGACAGAGTGCTGTAATAAAATGAAAAGGTGCTTCAACAAATTATAGTTTAAGGGTGTGCACACTTATGCAACCATATTATTATTTTTTTTATAGTTTTTCTTACCTCTACTTAAAAGATTTCAGTTTGTTTTTTCAATTGAGTGGTACAGTTTATAGGTCACATTAAACGTAGAAAAAGGTTTTTTTACATCACAGAAACCTGACATTTTAACAGGGGTGTGTAGACTTTTTGTATCCACTGTATGCTTTTTGGCTTATTGTTGCAATTTATAAAAGTAATTTAAAAAATACATGCCCAATAAATTTCTGGTTGTCATTCAAACATGAAAAATGATTGAGAAAAGATTATCAAAATTTGAAATATAAGTTATTTGACAATTGACATCTACTTCGTGCAGCTGTTGACCAAGTCAGATACAAACCCAGAAGCCCAGTGTAATAAGACTGTGAGGGTCATATATGGTTGAATATTATAAACAGTAAGCAATGCTGTAATAATATAATTGTTTAAAACTATAAAACAGTATCTTCCATCATGCTGCTTTCATTTGTGACTTATTGAAATAATTATGTTTGACAATTAAAGGAAGTTTCTACTATAACTATTTATATGTCAAGGACATACTGATCAGCTGGAATTTGAACACTGGGATCCCTACTAATCTGAAGAATAAAGATGTGGCTCTAATAAGTACACACAAGGGACCATAGTGTCAATCATCAACTGTTACTGTGTACCATAGGTATTGCATTTCTAGAAAACACGGTACTGTGAGAACTTTAAGGCTCCATTCAGACGTCCGTGTGTGTGTTGCGGATCCATGGATCCGCAAAACACGGACATCGGCAATGTGCGGAACGCATTATGCGGACCGCACATCGCCGGCACTTAATAGAAAATGACTATTCTTGTCCGCAATTGCGGACAAGAATAGGACGTTCTTTTTTTTTTTCGGGATAGAAATTGCGGACCCGGAAGTGCGGATCTGCATTTCCAGATCCAGGCCACACATTGTGCAGCCCCTATAAAAAATAATGGGTCCGCAATTCGGAGCGGAATTGCGGACATGTGAATGGAGCCTAAATATGTGGAAAAGTCTACCTCAGGACATTTTCACACTGTACCACATAAAAGGTTAGTATATAAAATGAGAATGCGCGGACTGGGAGAAAACATCTATATGTGGGTAAGTAACTGGCTGAGTGATAGAAAACAGAGGGTGGTTATTAACGGTACACACTCAGATTGGGTCACTGTCACTAGTGGGGTACCTGAGGGGTCAGTATTAGGCCCTATTCTCTTTGATATACTTACTAATGGCAGATGATGTTTAACACTGACAAATGTAAGGTTATGCACATAGGAAGGAATAATGCAAATCACCCGTACATACTAAATGATAAAACACTGACATGGAAAAGGACCTAGGAATTTTAATAAACAGCAAACTAACCTGCAAAAAACAGTGCCAGGCAGCTGCTGCCAAAGCCAAAAGGAGATAATGGGTTGCATCAAAAGGGGCATAGATGCCCGTGATAAGAACATAGTCCTACCACTTTACAAATTACTAGTCAGACCACACATGGAGTATTGTGTACAGTTCTGGGCTCCAGTGAACAAGGCAGACATAGCAGAGCTGGAGAGGGTTCAGAGGAGGACAACTAAAGTAATAACTGGAATGGGGCAACTACCCTGAAAGATTATCAAAATTAGGGTTATTCACTTTAGAAAAAAGACGACTGAGGGGAGATCTAATTAATATGTATAAATATATCACGGGTCAGTACAGAGATCTCTCCCATCATCTATTTATCCCCAGGACTGTGACTGTGACGAGAAGACATCCTCTGCGTCTGGAGGAATGAAGGTTTGTACACAAACATAGAAAAGGATTCTTTACTGTAAGAGCAGTGAGACTATGGAGCTCTCTGCCTGAGGAGGTGGTGATGGTGAGTACAATAAAGGAATTCAAGAGGGGCCTGGATGTATTTCTGGAGTGTAATAATATTACAGGCTATAGCTACTAGAGAGGGGTTGTTGGTCCAGGGAGTTATTCTGATTGCCTGATTGAAGTCAGGAAGGAATTTATCCCCCCTTAAGTGGGGAAAATTGGCTTGTACCTCACAAGGGTTTTTGCCTTCCTCTGGATCAACTTGCAGGATAACAGGCCGAACTGGATGGACAAATGTCTTTTTTCGGCCTTATATACTACACTGCTCAAAAAAATAAAGGGAACACAAAAATAGCACATTCTAGATCTGAGTTAATTAAATAATCTTCTGAAATACTTTGTTCTTTACATAGTTGAATGTGCTGACAACAAAATCACACAAAATTAAAAAAATGGAAATCAAATTTTTCAACCCATGGAGGTCTGGATTTGGAGTCACACTCAAAATTAAAGTGGAAAAACACACTACAGGCTGATCCAACTTTAGTGTAATGTCCTTAAAACAAGTCAAAATGAGGCTCAGTAGTGTGTGTGGCCTCCACATGCCTGTATGACCTCCCTACAACGCCTGTGCATGCTCCTGATGAGGTGGCGGACGGTCTCCTGAGGGATCTCCTCCCAGACCTGGACTAAAGCATCTGCCAACTCCTGGAAAGTCTGTGGTGCAACGTGACGTTGGTGGATAGAGCGATACATGATGTCCCAGATGTGCTCAATTGGATTCAGGTCTGGGGAACGGGCGGGCCAGTCCATAGCATCAATGCCTTCGTCTTGCAGGAACTGCTGACACACTCCAGCCACATGAGGTCTAGCATTGTTTTGCATTAGGAGGAACCCAGGGCCAACCGCACCAGCATAAGGTCTCACAAGGTGTCTGAGGATCTCATCTCGGTACCTAATGGCAGTCAGACTACTTCTGGCGAGCACATGGAGGGCTGTGCGGCCCTCCAAAGAAATGCCACCCCACACCATTACTGACCCAATGCCAAACCGGTCATGCTGGAGGATGTTGCAGGCAGCAGAACATTCTCCACGGCGTCTCCAGACTCTGTCACGTCTGTCACATGTGCTCAGTGTGAACCTGCTTTCATCTGTGAAGAGCACAGGGCGCCAGTGGCTAATTTGCCAATCTTGGTGTTCTCTGGCAAATGCCAAACGTCCTGCACGGTGTTGGGCTGTAAGCACAACCCCCACCTGTGGACGTCGGACCCTCATATCACCCTCATGGAGTCTGTTTCTGACCATTTGAGCAGACACATGCACATTTGTGGCCTGCTGGAGGTCATTTTGCAGGGCTCTGGCAGTGCTCCTCCTGTTCCTCCTTGCACAAAGGCGGAGGTAGCGGTCCTGCTGCTGGGTTGTTGCCCTCCTACAGCCTCCTCCACATCTCCTGATGTACTGGCCTGTCTCCTGGTAGCACCTCCATGCTCTGGAGACTACGCTGACAGACACAGCATACCTTCTTGCCACAGCTCGCATTGATGTGCTATCCTGGATAAGCTGCACTACATGAGCCACTTGTGTGGGTTGTAGACTCCGTCTCATGCTACCACTAGAGTGAAAGCACCGCCAGCATTCAAAAGTGACCAAAACATCAGCGAGGAAGCATAGGAACTGAGAAGTGGTCTGTGTTCACCACCTGCAGAACCACTCCTTTATTGGGGGTGTCTTGCTAATTGCCTATAATTTCCACCTGTTGTCTATCCCATTTGCACAAAAGCATGTGAAATTGATTGTCACTCAGTGTTGCTTCCTAAGTGGACAGTTTGATTTCACAGAAGTGTGATTGACTTGGAGTTACATTGTGTTGTTTAAGTGTTCCCTTTATTTTTTTGAGCAGTGTATGTTACTATGTAACATTGGGCAGTTTTAAAAAGACCTTAAATGAATTTTTAAAAGTAAATAACATTAATCCTGGGTCTCACCATCCCTTTTTTTAAATTCACATCCCCACCTATCTCTTGGTTGAACTTGATAGACTTATGTCAACTGTATAAACTATGTAACTATAGGTTGCTACTGAATGTAAGAGAAGCAGCGATTTGCAGAGAACAAGCCAATGGCTCCATGGACCTTTCTTTGAAGGGACCATTGTGGGACCCACTGCTCAATATGTTATTGCACATGCTGGTAATATTAGACCATAATTTGTTATGAATGGAATGATACTGCTGGATCATATTGTTTTATACTTGATTTTCCATGTCCACATTGGTAAGAAGGCTGCCAAAATCTTTTAACAAGTTTAGACCCCATCTTACCAATATATGTCACACAAAGGTAATAGGAAATCTCTTTCTCTCTGTGGTCTACAGAAGTCAAACTACAGGGCTCAGGTTAACAAATCCCAGATGAACAACCTTGTACTTTTAATCCATAAGCAAATGAGAAGTTAAGGGCACCAAGGGCATTCTCAAGTCACTCTGTGCACACTTGCTCCTCTTGCTTCCTCTGCCAGCCCCCCCTCTCCTTCCTGATTAATACGGCCAGGTTGCTACATAGTCCTCTTGGCTGACCCTGTCAATTAATAAGGAAAGGGAGGGGCTGGCAGAGGTAGGTGGAAGTCAAGGGTGCAGAGAATGATTTGGGCCTGCCCCCAGTGCACTTACCTTCTCATTTGCATATAGATGATAAGTACCATACTTTTTTTTCCAGTATGAAGCAACGGATCACTAAGTGAAAGGTATCAGATTCTGATGAGCTAGCTCTGCAAGGCATTGTGCCTAATTTAACAGGTATTTTCCTGGTAATGAATTCCATTTATCACATCCATGGTATCACACTCAGCCCCATTCACTTCTATGAGGCTAAGCTGCACCTAGGCCATATATGACTAATGAACGTGTCATCACTGGCCTAGTAAAAGCTGAGAGAAGACCATAGCACTACTGGAAGTACTGCTGCCTTCTCAAACAGCTTATTGGTGGGTTATCTGGGTATCACACCCCTACCGATCAGATACTGATGACTAGTGTTGATCGAGCACCAAAGTGCTCGGGTGCTCGAGTAGAACACCTCAGGATGCTCGAGTGCTCTACCGAGCACCCGAGCACAATGGTAGTCAATGGGAGAACCCGAGCATCAAACCAGGCACCCCCTGCTCTGAAGAGGGGAGGGTGTCTGACTCACATGAAAAGGTCAGAAATTGATGGAAACACCACTGAAATGGTTTGGGAACAGCATCGGGAGGATGTCTGGATGCATCTTGGACTCCCAGGTCGCTGCTGGGAAGGATGTTGTCCCAGTAGTACGCCAATTTTACAGACTGACAATAAATACGCACAAAACCAAAGAAAAAAAATCGATTTTAGAGGAAAAATTGTTAGAAAACATTCTTTCCTGTATATTTAATTGTATATAAAGTGCAAGTGCTGCCAAAAATTACAAGGAAGAGGCACTCCGATACAACCTGTATATCACATAAAGGAGGGCCTCATTCACATTGTGGTACAATTGTTCAGTAGTGGGACTCCTGCACTCATAAAGCCTATGCACTAAGTGAAAAGCCTGCCAAAAATTACAAGGAACCGGCACTCCAATACAACCCAATATTACAAATAAAGGAAGACATCATACACATCCTTGAAAAATTATGATTGATGGCCTGCTGGCGACCCTCAAAAACATTAGGAGCAGAGGCCTGTTGGTAACCCTCTAAAAAGTTAAGGGGGAGGGCCTGCTTCTGATCTTACCATCTAAAACATTAGGGGTGAGGGGCTGGTGCTAATCTGATCATGGAAAAAATTATGGGCGAGGGCCTGCTGCTGAACTGACCATCGAAAAAATTATGGTTGAGGGTCTGCTGACTCTCTAAAACATTAGGGGCTAGTGCCTGCTGCTGATCTGACCATCTAAAACATTATGGGCGAGGGTCTGCTGCTGAGCTGACTCTCTAAAACATTAGGGGCGAGTGCCTGCTGCTGATCTGACCATCCCAAAAATTATGGTTGAGGGCTTGCTGCTGAGCTGACTATCGAAAAAATTATGGTTGAGGGCCTGCTGCTGAGCTGACCATCGAAAAAATTATGGTTGAGGGCCTGCTGTTGTGCTGACCATTGAAAAAATTATGGTTGAGGGCCTGCTGCTGAGCTGACCATCAAAAAAATTATGGTTGAGGGCATGCTGCTGAGTTGAACATCGAAAAAATGATGTTTGAGGGCCTGCTGCTGAGCTGACCCTCTAAAACATTAGGAGCGAGGGCAGCCTAATAAGCATGTTGATATGATTGAGGAGTAGTGTTGAGCGAACAGTTCGAGCATAGTTCGGGTCCGTACCGAATTTTGGGGTGTTCGTGACACGGACCCGAACCCGAACTTTTTCGTAAAAGTTCGGGTTCGGGTTCGTCGTTCGGCATGTATTTTGGCGCATTTTGAAAGGCTGCAAAGCAGCCAATCAACATGCATCATACTACTTGCCCTAAGATGCCATCGCAGCCATGCCTACTATTGGCAAGGCTGTGATTGGCCAAGTGCAGCATGTGACTCAGCCTCTTTATAAGCTTGTGCGCACGTCGGGACGTGCTCACTCCCGATGTGAATAGAACAGGGATAGACGCAGCTGATGTTAGGGCGAGAATAGGCAGGGATAATTGAATAACTGGAAGCAAATTTCTCTCCTCCACCTGTGATTCATCTGAACAACTGCAGCTCAGCTGCTTTTTTGATAGGGATTGGCTATTTTTAGAGTGGCCAGAGTGATTTTTCCATCCACATGTACCTGGGCTGACCGCCGGCCGCCATTTTGCGACTTGTAGTGCTGCAGCAGAAGCTGCCACAGTGTGCATTCCAAAGCTCCAAACAAGTCAGACATCTACACCTGGGATTCAGACCAATAGCGATTTAGCAGCACAGTCCAAGGCTATTTTTTTTAAAGGTTGTGCAGACCATTTTGTGGCACATGTTACTGGGCTGATAGGCGGCGGCCATCTTGGGACTAGTGCTGCAGCACAATCTCTCCCAACGTCCATTAATCACTTGTAATAGTGGTCTGTGCCATAGAAATCCTACATCAGGGACTTGGGTGTGCTTGTGTCACCCCTACTAATACCAGTCCACCTGTAATCCATACAGTGAAAAGCCATAAAGTATTCCAGTGAGGGAATTTTTTTTTTATTTAAAAAAGGCCAAGTTAGTTTATCTGGCGTTCAATATACTAGATACAGTTAGGCCTGCGTTTCATACATCTGGAATTAGCAAACTAATGTGCTGGGGTTGGGAAAACATATATGTACCCATACTAGAATCTGTCAAAGAAAGCGGTACTCACATATAACAGTCATTCCATCTGTAATCCATACAGTCAAAAGACTGAAAGTATTCCAGTGAGGGGATTTTTTTTATTTAAAAAAGGCCAAGTTAGTTTATCTGGCGTTCAATATACTAGATACAGTTAGGCCTGCGTTTCATACATCTGGAATTAGCAAACTAATGTGCTGGGGTTGGGAAAACATATATGTACCCATACTAGAATCTGTCAAAGAAAGCGGTACTCACATATAACAGTCATTCCATCTGTAATCCATACAGTCAAAAGACTGAAAGTATTCCAGTGAGGGAATTTTTTTTATTTAAAAAAGGCCAAGTTAGTTTATCTGGCGTTCAATATACTAGATACAGTTAGGCCTGCGTTTCATACATCTGGAATTAGCAAACTAATGTGCTGGGGTTGGGAAAACATATATGTACCCATACTAGAATCTGTCAAAGAAAGCGGTACTCACATATAACAGTCATTCCATCTGTAATCCATACAGTCAAAAGACTGAAAGTATTCCAGTGAGGGAATTTTTTTTATTTAAAAAAGGCCAAGTTAGTTTATCTGGCGTTCAATATACTAGATACAGTTAGGCCTGCGTTTCATACATCTGGAATTAGCAAACTAATGTGCTGGGGTTGGGAAAACATATATGTACCCATACTAGAATCTGTCAAAGAAAGCGGTACTCACATATAACAGTCATTCCATCTGTAATCCATACAGTCAAAAGACTGAAAGTATTCCAGTGAGGGGATTTTTTTTATTTAAAAAAGGCCAAGTTAGTTTATCTGGCGTTCAATATACTAGATACAGTTAGGCCTGCGTTTCATACATCTGGAATTAGCAAACTAATGTGCTGGGGTTGGGAAAACATATATGTACCCATACTAGAATCTGTCAAAGAAAGCGGTACTCACATATAACAGTCATTCCATCTGTAATCCATACAGTCAAAAGACTGAAAGTATTCCAGTGAGGGGATTTTTTTTATTTAAAAAAGGCCAAGTTAGTTTATCTGGCGTTCAATATACTAGATACAGTTAGGCCTGCGTTTCATACATCTGGAATTAGCAAACTAATGTGCTGGGGTTGGGAAAACATATATGTACCCATACTAGAATCTGTCAAAGAAAGCGGTACTCACATATAACAGTCATTCCATCTGTAATCCATACAGTCAAAAGACTGAAAGTATTCCAGTGAGGGGATTTTTTTTATTTAAAAAAGGCCAAGTTAGTTTATCTGGCGTTCAATATACTAGATACAGTTAGGCTTGCGTTTCATACATCTGGAATTAGCAAACTAATGTGCTGGGGTTGGGAAAACATATATGTACCCATACTAGAATCTGTCAAAGAAAGCGGTACTCACATATAACAGTCATTCCATCTGTAATCCATACAGTCAAAAGACTGAAAGTATTCCAGTGAGGGGATTTTTTTTATTTAAAAAAGGCCAAGTTAGTTTATCTGGCGTTCAATATACTAGATACAGTTAGGCCTGCGTTTCATACATCTGGAATTAGCAAACTAATGTGCTGGGGTTGGGAAAACATATATGTACCCATACTAGAATCTGTCAAAGAAAGCGGTACTCACATATAACAGTCATTCCATCTGTAATCCATACAGTCAAAAGACTGAAAGTATTCCAGTGAGGGAATTTTTTTTATTTAAAAAAGGCCAAGTTAGTTTATCTGGCGTTCAATATACTAGATACAGTTAGGCCTGCGTTTCATACATCTGGAATTAGCAAACTAATGTGCTGGGGTTGGGAAAACATATATGTACCCATTCTAGAATCTGTCAAAGAAAGCGGTACTCACATATAACAGTCATTCCATCTGTAATCCATACAGTCAAAAGACTGAAAGTATTCCAGTGAGGGAATTTTTTTTTTATTTAAAAAAGGCCAAGTTAGTTTATCTGGCGTTCAATATACTAGATACAGTTAGGCCTGCGTTTCATACATCTGGAATTAGCAAACTAATGTGCTGGGGTTGGGAAAACATATATGTACCCATACTAGAATCTGTCAAAGAAAGCGGTACTCACATATAACAGTCATTCCATCTGTAATCCATACAGTCAAAAGACTGAAAGTATTCCAGTGAGGGGATTTTGCTTATAAAAAATAATATATTTCATTGTGGTGCGAGTTGAATCGCAACAATGAAGAAAAATACTATTAAGGGACGAGGACGCGGTCGTGGTGGTGTCCGTGGAGCCTCTGTTGCTGGTAGAGGACGTGGCCGTTCGGCCCCAGGCGCACACAGTAGGGAACGAACTCCCTCAACTAGCCGGCAGAATGTACCGCAATATCTCGTGGGGCCCAATGCCGCTCTTAGGATGGTAAGGCCTGAGCAGGTACAGGCATTAATCGATTGGGTGGCCGACAGTGCTTCCAGCACGTTCACCACATGGTCTTCCACCCAGTCTTCTGCGGAAAGCGCACAGGTGGCACCTGAAAACCAAGCCCATCAGTCTGTCACATCACCCCCAAGCATATCAGGGAAACGGTCTGAGCCACAAGTTATGCAGCAGTCTCTTCTTCTGTTTGAAGACTCTGCTTCCAGGGTTTCCCAGGGGCGTCCACCTAGCCCTTCCCCAGTGGAGGAAGACATACCATGCACTGACGCACAACCACTTATGTCTCCAGATGAAGAGGACATGGGAATACCACCACAGCAGAGTCACCGACTCTCTGATGATGACGAAACACAGGTGCCCACTGCCGCGTCTTTTTGCAGTGTGCAGACTGAACAGGAGGAGGTCAGGGAGGGAGACTGGGTGGAAGACGATGCAGAGGACGATGAGGTCTTAGACCCCACATGGACTGAAGGTCGTGGCGATGACTTTCACAGTTCAGAGGAAGAGGTAGTGGTGAGACCGAGACAACAGCGAAGCCAAAGAGGGAGCAGGGGGCCAAAGCAGACGAGCCGCCGCCCCCAGAGTTCGCCTGCTACTGGACATCGCCAACAGGGACCCAGCCCCACAAAGGCAGCTTCAAAGAGTTCCCTGGCATGGCACTTCTTTAAACAATGTCCTACCGACAAGACCCGAGTGACTTGCACGCTCTGCCATCAGAGCCTGAGGCGAGGCATTAACGTTCTGAACCTCAGCACAACCTGCATGACCAGGCATCTACATGCAAAGCATGAACTGCAGTGGGGTACACACCTTAAAAACCAGGCACTCGCTGAGGCCCCCCCTGCTCCCTCTACCGCTGCTGCCTCGGCTTCCGCCTCGAGAGGAATGTTGCCACCTGCCGAGCAGCAAACAGAGGATGTGCCACCGACACCACCACCACCGCCACCGTCAACTAGCGTCTCCACTATATCACACAGCAGCGTTCAGCTCTCAATATCTCAAACCTTAGAGAGGAAGCGCAAATTCCCCCCGAGTCACCCTCGAGCCCTTGGCCTGAACGCCAGCATTTCTAAACTGCTGGCCTTTGAAATGCTGTCATTCCGGCTGGTGGACACAGACAGCTTCAAACAGCTGATGGCCATGGCTGTCCCGCAGTATGTGGTTCCCAGCCGCCACTACTTCTCCAAGACAGCCGTGCCTTCCCTGCACATGCAAGTGTCCGATAAAATCAAGTGTGCACTGCGCAACGCCATTTGTGGCAAGGTCCACCTAACCACAGATACGTGGACCAGTAAGCACGGCCAGGGACGCTATATCTCACTAACTGCACACTGGATGAATGTAGTGGCGGCTGGGCCCCCGGCGGACAGTTCCTTGGCGCACGTCCTTCCGCCCCCTAGGATCGCAGGGCATCATTCTCTGCCTCCTGTAGCCTCCTCCTCCTACTCGGCTTCCTCCTCCACTGCTTCCACCAGCTCATCCGGTCAGCCACACACCTTCACCACCAACTTCAGCACAGCCCGGGGTAAACGTCAGCAGGCCATTCTGAAACTCATATGTTTGGGGGACAGGCCCCACAGCGCAAAGGAGTTGTGGCGGGGTATTGAACAACAGACCGACGAGTGGTTTCTGCCGGTGGGCCTCAAGCCAGGCCTGGTGGTATGCGATAATGGGCGAAATCTCGTGGCAGCTCTGGGACTAGCCGGTTTGACGCACATCCCTTGCCTGGCGCATGTGCTGAACTTGGTGGTGCAGAGGTTCATTCACCACTACCCCAACATGTCAGAGCTGCTGCATAAAGTGCGGGCCGTCTGTGCGCGCTTCCGCCGTTCACATCCTGCCGCTGCTCGCCTGTCTGCGCTACAGCGGAACTTTGGCCTTCCCGCTCACCGCCTCATATGCGACGTGCCCACCCGGTGGAACTCCACCTTGCACATGCTGGAGAGACTGTGCGAGCAGCAGCAGGCCATAGTGGAGTTTCAGCTGCAGCACGCTCGCGTCAGTCGTACTGCCGAACAGCACCACTTCACCACCAATGATTGGGCCTCCATGCGAGACCTGTGTGCCCTGCTGCGCTGTTTCGAGTACTCCACCAACATGGCCAGTGGCGATGACACTGTTATCAGCGTTACAATACCACTTCTATGTCTCCTTGAGAAAACACTTAGGGCAATGATGTTAGAGGAGGTGGCCAGGTGGAGGAGGAGGAGGAGGATGAGGGCTCGTTTCTAACACTTTCGGGCCAGTCTGTTCGAAGTGGCTCAGAGGGAGGTTTGTTTAAGCAGCAGAGGACAGGTTCACAAGTCGCCAGCCAAGGCACTGTACTGGAGGACGAGGAGGATGAGGAGGAGGAGGTGGAGGGGGACGAGAATGACGCAAGTTCACAGCGGGGTGGCAGCCCAGGCCCATCACTGGTGCGTGGCTGGGGGGATACGGTGGACGATGACGATACGCCTCCCACAGAGGACAGCTTGTCCTTACCCATGGGTAGCCTGGCCCACATGAGCGAATATATGCTCCAATGCCTGCGCAACGACAGCAGAGTTGCCCACGTTTTAACGTGTGCAGACTACTGGGTGGCCACCCTGCTGGATCCCCGGTATAAAGACAATGTGCCCACTTTAATTCCTGAACTGGAGCGCGACCGTAAGATGCGCGAGTACAAGCGCACGCTGATAGAGGCGCTCTTGAGAGCATTCCCACATGTCACAGGGGAACAGGTGGAAGGTGAAGGCAGAGGAGTGGCAAGAGGTCGCCAACGCAGCTGTGTCACGGCCAGCTCATCTGAGGGCAGGGTTAGCATGGCAGAAATGTGGAAAAGTTTTGTCTCCACGCCACAGCTATCTGCACCGACACCTGATACGGAACGTGTTAGCAGGAGGCAGCATTTCACTAACATGGTTGAACAGTATGTCTGCACACCCCTCCACATCCTGACGGATGGTTCGGCCCCATTCAACTACTGGGTTTCGAAATTGTCCACGTGGCCAGAGTTAGCATGTTATGCCTTGGAGGTGCTTTCCTGCCCGGCGGCCAGCGTTTTATCTGAACGCGTATTCAGCACGGCAGGGGGCGTCATTACTGACAAGCGCAGCCGCCTGTCCACAGCCAACGTGGACAAGCTGACCTTCATAAAGATGAACCAGGCATGGATCCCACAGGACCTGTCCCTCCCTTGTGCAGAGTAGTCCTTATTAACTGCCTAAAACATGTCTTGTTGTGCTACGGGCCACTTCTTTATTTGATACAAATTTTATGAAACCCACAGTTGAATGAAACTCTTCTCTGTCTGGGCGCCGGGGCCTAACCAGATGAAAGTGGCCGGTTAAACTAACGGGTGACATGAAGCCATAACCTCTGCCATGCTACCTCTGTCTTCTGTCTGGGTGCTGAGGCCTAAGTCAAATAAAGCGGTCTTCTGCTGTGCTGGGGGATATAAAGCTAATCTCTGACCTCTCTCCTCTGTCTGGGTCCAAAGGCCTAAATCACTGAAAGAGGCCTTCTCCTGTGGTGTGTGATATGATGCCAGAATATGTGCTGTGGGGCCTCTCTCCTCTTCCTGGGTGCAGGGGTCAAATAAACTAAATTGTGGCCTACTCCTGTGGTGGTTGATATGATGCCTGATTCTCTGATGTGGAACCTCTCTCCTCTGTTTGGGTGAAGGGGTCAAAGTAACTAAATGGTGGCTTCTCCTGTGGTGGCTGATATGATGCCAGAATATGTGCTGTGGTGCCTCTCTCCTCTTCCTGGGTGCAGGGGTCAAAGTAACTCAATGGTGGCTTCTCCTGTGCTGATTGATATAAAGCTGATGGTTGTGCCATCTGACATGGTTGCCAGGGTCTGATTCAATGGGGGCCTACTCCTGTGGTGGGTGATCTAAATGCCTGATTCTCTGCTGTGAAACCTCTCTCCTCCGTCTGGGTGTAGGGGTCAAAGTCTTTCAAAGTCGCCTTCTCCTGTGCTGATTGATATGAAGCTGATGGTTGTGCCATCTGACATGGTTGCCGGGGTCCCATTAAATTGTGGCCTACTCCTGTGGTGGTTGATATGATGCCTGATTCTCTGATGTGGAACCTCTCTCCTCTGTTTGGGTGAAGGGGTCAAAGTAACTAAATGGTGGCTTCTCCTGTGGTGGCTGATATGATGCCAGAATATGTGCTGTGGTGCCTCTCTCCTCTTATTGGGTGCAGGGGTCAAAGTAACTAAATGGTGGCTTCTCCTGTGGTGGCTGATATGATGCCAGAATATGTGCTGTGGGGCCTCTCTCCTCTTCCTGGGTGCAGGGGTCAAAGTAACTCAATGGTGGCTTCTCCTGTGGTGGCTGATATGATGCCAGAATATGTGCTGTGGTGCCTCTCTCCTCTGTCTGGGTCCAAAGGCCTAAATCACTGAAAGAGGCCTTCTCCTGTGGTGTGTGATATGATGCCTGAATATGTGCTGTGGTGCCTCTCTCCTCTTCCTGGGTGCGGGGGTCAAAGTAACTCAATGGTGGCTTCTCCTGTGGTGGCTGATATGATGCCAGAATATGTGCTGTGGTGCCTCTCTCCTCTTCCTGGGTGCGGGGGTCAAAGTAACTCAATGGTGGCTTCTCCTGTGGTGGCTGATATGATGCCAGAATATGTGCTGTGGGGCCTCTCTCCTCTTCCTGGGTGCAGGGGTCAAAGTAACTCAATGGTGGCTTCTCCTGTGGTGGTTAGTATGATGCCAGAATATGTGCTGTGGGGCCTCTCTCCTCTTCCTGGGTGCAGGGGTCAAAGTAACTCAATGGTGGCTTCTCCTGTGGTGGCTGATATGATGCCAGAATATGTGCTGTGGTGCCTCTCTCCTCTTCCTGGGTGCAGGGGTAAAAGTAACTAAATGGTGGCTTCTCCTGTGGTGGCTGATATGATGCCAGAATATGTGCTGTGGGGCCTCTCTCCTCTTCCTGGGTGCAGGGGTCAAAGTAACTCAATGGTGGCTTCTCCTGTGGTGGCTGATATGATGCCAGAATATGTGCTGTGGTGCCTCTCTCCTCTGTCTGGGTCCAAAGGCCTAAATCACTGAAAGAGGCCTTCTCCTGTGGTGTGTGATATGATGCCTGAATTTGTGCTGTGGTGCCTCTCTCCTCTTCCTGGGTGCGGGGGTCAAAGTAACTCAATGGTGGCTTCTCCTGTGGTGGCTGATATGATGCCAGAATATGTGCTGTGGTGCCTCTCTCCTCTTCCTGGGTGCGGGGGTCAAAGTAACTCAATGGTGGCTTCTCCTGTGGTGGCTGATATGATGCCAGAATATGTGCTGTGGGGCCTCTCTCCTCTTCCTGGGTGCAGGGGTCAAAGTAACTCAATGGTGGCTTCTCCTGTGGTGGTTAGTATGATGCCAGAATATGTGCTGTGGGGCCTCTCTCCTCTTCCTGGGTGCAGGGGTCAAAGTAACTCAATGGTGGCTTCTCCTGTGGTGGCTGATATGATGCCAGAATATGTGCTGTGGTGCCTCTCTCCTCTTCCTGGGTGCGGGGGTCAAAGTAACTCAATGGTGGCTTCTCCTGTGGTGGCTGATATGATGCCAGAATATGTGCTGTGGGGCCTCTCTCCTCTTCCTGGGTGCAGGGGTCAAAGTAACTCAATGGTGGCTTCTCCTGTGGTGGTTAGTATGATGCCAGAATATGTGCTGTGGGGCCTCTCTCCTCTTCCTGGGTGCAGGGGTCAAAGTAACTCAATGGTGGCTTCTCCTGTGGTGGCTGATATGATGCCAGAATATGTGCTGTGGTGCCTCTCTCCTCTTCCTGGGTGCGGGGGTCAAAGTAACTCAATGGTGGCTTCTCCTGTGGTGGCTGATATGATGCCAGAATATGTGCTGTGGGGCCTCTCTCCTCTTCCTGGGTGCAGGGGTTAAAGTAACTCAATGGTGGCTTCTCCTGTGCTGATTGATATAAAGCTGATGGTTGTGCCATCTGACATGGTTGCCAGGGTCTGATTCAATGGGGGCCTACTCCTGTGGTGGGTGATCTAAATGCCTGATTCTCTGCTGTGAAACCTCTCTCCTCCGTCTGGGTGTAGGGGTCAAAGTCTTTCAAAGTCGCCTTCTCCTGTGCTGATTGATATGAAGCTGATGGTTGTGCCATCTGACATGGTTGCCGGGGTCCCATTAAATTGTGGCCTACTCCTGTGGTGGTTGATATGATGCCTGATTCTCTGATGTGGAACCTCTCTCCTCTGTTTGGGTGAAGGGGTCAAAGTAACTAAATGGTGGCTTCTCCTGTGGTGGCTGATATGATGCCAGAATATGTGCTGTGGGGCCTCTCTCCTCTTCCTGGGTGCAGGGGTTAAAGTAACTCAATGGTGGCTTCTCCTGTGGTGGCTGATATGATGCCAGAATATGTGCTGTGGTGCCTCTCTCCTCTTCCTGGGTGCGGGGGTCAAAGTAACTCAATGGTGGCTTCTCCTGTGGTGGCTGATATGATGCCAGAATATGTGCTGTGGTGCCTCTCTCCTCTTCCTGGGTGCGGGGGTCAAAGTAACTCAATGGTGGCTTCTCCTGTGGTGGCTGATATGATGCCAGAATATGTGCTGTGGTGCCTCTCTCCTCTTCCTGGGTGCAGGGGTCAAAGTAACTAAATGGTGGCTTCTCCTGTGGTGGTTGATATGATGCCTGATTCTCTGCTGTGAAACCTCTCTCCTCCATCTGGGTGTAGGGGTCAAAGTCTTTCAAAGTCGCCTTCTCCTGTGCTGATTGATATAAAGCTGATGGTTGTGCCATCTGACATGGTTGCCAGGGTCTGATTCAATGGGGGCCTACTCCTGTGGTGGGTGATCTAAATGCCTGATTCTCTGCTGTGAAACCTCTCTCCTCCGTCTGGGTGTAGGGGTCAAAGTCTTTCAAAGTCGCCTTCTCCTGTGCTGATTGATATCAAGCTGATGGTTGTGCCATCTGACATGGTTGCCGGGGTCCCATTAAATTGGGGCCTACTCCTGTGGTGGGTGATCTAAATGCCTGATTCTCTGCTTTGAAACCTCTCTCCTCCGTCCGGGTGTAGGGGTCAAAGTCTGTCAAAGTCGCCTTCTCCTGTGCTGATTGATATAAAGCTTATGCTTGTGCCATCTGACATGGTTGCCGGGGTCTGATTCAATGGTGGCCTACTCCTGTGGTGGGTGATCTAAATGCCTGATTCTCTGCTGTGTAACCTCTCTCCTCCGTCTGGGTGTAGGGGTCAAAGTAACTAAATGGTGGCCTACTCCTGTGGTGGGTGATATGATGCCTGGTTCTCTGCTGTGGGACCTCTCTCCTTTGTCTGGGTGCTGTGGTCAAAATAATAGTAAGTGACCTTCTCCATTGGTGGGTGACTTGAAGCCTGATTCTGTGCTATGGGACCTCACTCCAATTAATATTGTTTAATTTTTATTTATTTTATGTTAACTCATCATTTCCCTATCTACATTTGTTTGCAGGGGATTTAACTACATTTTGCTGCCTTTTGCAGCCCTCTAGCCCTTTCCGGGTGTATTTTACAGCCTTTTTAGTGCCCAAAAGTTCGGGTCCCCATTGACTTCTATGGGGTTCGGGTTCGGGATGAAGTTCGGGTCGAGTTCGGATCCCGAACCCGAACATTTTTCGAAAGTTCGGCCGAACTCGTCGAACCCGAACATCCAGGTGTTCGCTCAACTCTATTGAGGAGGAGGATGAGAAAAGGAAGATTGAACCATATACCCTTTTTTATAATGGAAGGAGTGCATGGGAATACAGTGTATTCAATACACCATAAAAGCCACATTTAAAGTGCCTTTATCTTCATCCGCTTTCGTCTTGTGGCGTATAGAAGTCATGGCAATCCAGGCCTTGTTCATTTTGATTAGTCAACCTGTCAGCATTTTCAGTTGATAGTCGGATGCGCTTATCAGTTATTATGCCCCCAGGAGCACTAAATACCCGCTCTGACAAAACGCTAGCGGCAGAGCAGGCCAGCACCTCCAAGGCGTAGAGCGACAGTTCGTGCCACGTGTCAAGCTTGGACATCCAATAGTTGAAAGGCACAGAGGGATCATTGAGGACGCTGACATGTTCTGCTATGTACTCCTTCATTATCTTCCAAAACTTTTCTCTCCTTGTTACACTAGGCCGCGCATCAGGGTGAGGTTGCTGGCGGGGTGTAATGAAACTGTTCCAGGCCTTGGAGAGTGTTGCCTTGCCTCTGTTGGAACTGTTGTGTGTTCCTCTCGTCTCCCCTCCTCGGTTGCCTAAGGAACTACGTACTCTGCTGCCAGCGTTGTCAGCTGGAAATTTTTGGATCAATTTTTCCACAAGGACCTTCTGGTATTGCACCATTTTGCTAGTCCTCTCCACCACATGAATGAGAGATGAGAAGTTCTCTTTGTAGGGGGGTCGAGAAGGGTGAACAACCAGTAATCGGTGTTGGCCAAAATGCGTATAACGCGATGGTAACGGGAAAGGCAGCCTAACATAAAGTCAGCCATGTGTGCCAGAGTCCCAACAGACAAGACTTAGCTGTCCTCATCAGGAGGATGACTCTTAATCTACTTATACTCTTCCTCCTCTTCGGCGTATCCATGCTGAACAAATGGAATAAACCTGCTGTGGGTACTACCCTCTGTAGCGGAGGCATCCGTCTCCTGCTTCTCCTTCTCTTCATCCAATTCACGCTGAGAAGAAGAACCGAGGGTGGTCCGGCTATCACCCTGTGTACTGTCTTACCCCATTTCCACCTCTTCCACATGCAAAGCGTCCTCCTTCATTGCGAGCAGCGAGCGTTGCAGTAGACACAGAAGTGGGATGGTTACGCTGATAATAGCAGCATCACGGCTCACCAACTGTGTTGATTCCTCAAAGTTGCGTAAAACCTCACAGAGTTCAGACATCTATGCCCACTCGTCGCTTGTGAAGAGCGGAAGCTGACTGGAAAGGTGGCGACCATGTTGCAGCTGGTATTCCACTACTGCCCTCTGCTGCTCACAAAGCCTGGCCAACATGTGTAACATGGAGTTCCAGCGTGTTCTCACGTCGCACAACAGTCAGTGAGCTGGCAATTGCAAGCGCTGCTGCAGCGTTGCCAGAATGGCAGCAGCTGTAGATGACTTTTGGAAATGGGCACACACGCAGCGCACCCTCACCAGTAGCTCAGGCAAATTGGGGTAGGCTTGGAGAAACTGCTGAACTACTAAGTTGAATACGTGGGCTAGGGAGGGTATGTGTGTGAGCTTGCCGAGCTCCAAAGCCAGTATGAAGTTACAGCCATTATCAGACACAATCATGCCTGGTTGTAGGTTGAGTGGCGAGAGCCACAGTTCAGTCTGGTCCCATATACCCTTCCACAGCACTGCGGCGGTGTGCTGTTTGTCACCTAAGCAAATTAGTTTCAGCACAGCCTGTTGCTGCTTCCCCACTGCAGTGCTACACTGCTTCCAGCTACTGACTGATGGCTGACTGATGCTGCAAGATGAGAATTCAGAGGTGGAAGTGGAGGAGGAGGTGGAGGAGGAGAAGGGGGTCCTGCAGCCACTAATGTAGGTGGTGGCAGAAATCCTGATGGAAGTAGTGCCCGCAATCCTTGGCGTCACTAGCATCTGTGCCATCCCAGGGTAAGACTCGCTCCCAGCTTCCACAACATTCACCTTGTGCGCTCAGGGAAATGTAGCATCCCTGGCCACAAGCACTTGTCCGTGTGTCAGTCGTTAAGTGGACGTTCCCAATAACTGCGTTAGTCAAGGCACAGGTGATGTTATGGGACACATGCTGGTGTAAGGCGAGGACGGCACACCGGTAAAAATAGTGGCAGCTCGGGACGAGTAACGAGGGATCACCTGTGCCATCAGGCTGCGGAAAGCCTCAGTGTCCACAAGCCTAAATGGCAACATTTCTAGGGCCAGTAACTTGGAAAGGGGCACATTTAGAGCTAAGGCCTGTGGGTGGGTGACTGGGTATTTGCGCTTTCGTTCAAAGGCCTGGGGTATGGACATCTGTACGCTGCGCTGGGACACAAAAGAGGAAATGCTAGCTGATGGTGCTTGCGAAGGTCCACGCGCAGTGCGGGAAGCATCTGGGCCTGCATCTTGGACAGGGGATTGACCTGCACATAACACAGGGGAATAGGAGGCAGTGGTGTGACCCGCAGACACTGATTGTGGACCCCGGCATTCGGCTCACCTATTAGGGTGCTTTGATGCCATGTGGCGGATCATGATGGTGGTGGTGAGGTTGCTAGTGTTCACACCCCTGCTCTTTTTGGTACAGGACAGGTTGCAAATGACAATTCTTTTATCGTCTGTACTTTCCTCAAAAAAAGCGCCAGACTGCGGAACACCTAGCAAGGGAGATTGCTGCAAAGGGGTGCTCCAGAGAACAGTTGTGGGCTTGTTTGGTGTGGCCCGCCTTCTCCCTTTTTCCACTCTACTGCCTCTTCCAGCCTGTTGCGGTGCTGCGGATCCCTCCCCCTCTGTACTGCTGTCCTCGCTCAGCTTGCCACCTACCCAGGCTGGGTCAGTGATTTCATCGTCCACCACCTCCTCTTCCACTTCCGCACTCTGGTCTTCCTCCTGACTTGTTGACCTAACAACAACCTCACTTATTTACAACTGTGTTTCATCCTCATAATCAACCTCTTGAGACACTAATTGCCGTTGACTTATTGGCAACTGTAGAAACACCAAAAAAATAGTGGCAATTTTGGAGGAGCTGCTCAGCCCCTGACACGGTGGCGTGTCTAGATTGGGGGAGCAGCCCAGCCGCATGTGGACCGCAATTATCGACTATCCCCAGCAAAATATGCATACAATGGAGGACGTCGGCGCGGTCCACATGCACCACAAGGACAAGCTACAGGGAATGTAGCAAAGCATCATATGAGCTGGATTCCATCACCCTCAGACCCTGTTCACACCATAGTCAGAGTAGTGGTAGGAACCCTTTGCCATGCTGAGTGACCGTGACGTGTTGCATGAAGGGCTCCGATATTTTCCTGACCGGAACATATTGGCGAAAGTCTCAGCTTTTTAATACCTGCATTTATGACTTCCCAGTATAGTCAGTAGCTTATTTGTTTGGTGCATTTTCTCTTGGTGTCTCATATGATGCTTTGCTACATTCCCTGTAGCTTGTCCTTGTGGTGCATGTGGACCGCGCCGACGTCCTTCATTGTATGCATATTTTGCTGGGGATAGTCGATAATTGCGGTCCACATGCGGCTGGGCTGCTCCCCCAATCTAGACACGCCACCGTGTCAGGGGCTGAGCAGCTCCTCCAAAATTGCCACTATTTTTTTGGTGTTTCTGTTTTGTTTGATTTGTAGTGTGTGTGCCTTTACCTGGCATTCTAACACTCTTTTGCACCTGTTATACCTCCTTCACAGGGTCTGATATGGGTGTGGCTCACAGTATGGTCTTGTTCACATTGCACCAGTATCCTTGCTGGGCAGTTGTGTGGAAGCTTTGCTGTGAGCTGGATTCCATCACCCTCAGACCCTGTTCACACCATAGTCAGAGTAGTGGTAGGAACCCTTTGCCATGCTGAGTGACCGTGACGTGGTGCATGAAGGGCTCCGATATTTTCCTGACCGGAACATATTGGCGAAAGTCTCAGCTTTTTAATACCTGCATTTATGACTTCCCAGTATAGTCAGTAGCTTATTTGTTTGGTGCATTTTCTCTTGGTGTCTCTTATTGGCAACTGTGTCTCATCATCATCATCCACCTCGTGAAACACTAACTGCCGTTCCCCACCGTCATCTTCTTGTGACTGTGGATGCTCAAGAGTTTGGGCATCAGCGCACACAAACTTCTCATGTTCCTCTTTAAGTGAGCTTGGTGAGAGGACCAAATCAAAGAATGGTGATGAAAAGAGCTCCTCGGAATATCCGAGTGTGGGATCACTTGTTTGCCAAGACTCTCCATGGTGGGAGGAAGGAGGACTCCTATCTTTGGCCTTCATAGTAGTTATGTAGTTTGCCTCTATATAGGTATGCCACTGACACACACTTCTATAAGGGGAGCTCTCCTTTCAGGCTCTACAGGTACTTTGCTTTTTTTTTTTAAACTCGTTTTATTGAAATTTAACAAGAAAGGCATGTTACATTTTTAGAATAGACAAGGATTAATACATTCAGGGAATATCTCACGCAGGAGATATAGTGTAAGCACTGCAGTGCTTGACAATTCTGCATTTAAATCCGATACAGCATAAAAAATTTACCTAATCAAATGACTTCTGGAGGGTGCACGATGGAGGAGACCTAGCCTCAATATGCATGTTAGCATGGCATTATACATCGGTTACAGAGTACATACAAGCATTATGCACAGTCAGAGGGGATGCACACCATTCGCCCCACACTTTATCAAACTTTTGCGGGCACTTCCTATGTATAAAGATAACCTTTTCCATACTAACAGCCTGATTAACCAGCAACTTCCATTGACCCACCGTAGGCACTCTATCATCCATCCATCTCAGGGCGACAGCTTTTCTGGCAAAGAATAAGGTTTCGCTCAAAAAAATTCTGTGATAATGGCCCCAATCCTCCTCATCCAGGATACCAAGTATACAGCTCTTTGGGCACAGCGGCACCGCATTTGGAACTATAGCAGACAGCACTCCTATCACTGCTGCCCAAAAGCTCTTCAAATATGAGAAGTCCCACATGAGATGCCAGAAATCCGCTCCCTCCTGATGACACCTATGACACCTACTGTGTGACAGTCTCCCCATTTTCTGCAGACGAACAGGTGTTAGGTAACTCCTATGCAGGATAAACAACTGAATCAGCCTATTAGTTACTGACGGGGAGACCCTCACTGGAGACAGCAGCGCTTCATTCCAATCATCAGCTGATAGGGAAGGGATGGAATTTCTCAGTTTCTCCTCAACAGCAAGGGGGATTCATCAGTGTGCGGTTATTAAGCAAATGTGTATAGAGTGCAGAGATAATACCTTTCGGGCCCTGTGATCTGAGAACTCCTATCAGTGGGTAATTAGAAATTTTCCGGCCACCTGCAGGTACTTTGCTTTTTACTCAGAAAATTTGATCCAAATAATATTATACATGAATGCTGGTAATGGTTTTACAAATAATGTAAATGTAGTTAGGCAGGATAAATGTAGTTAAGCAGGATTTGTAGGCCATTTTGGCACCAAAGATGACAAAAATTAAGGTGGGCCCAGCATGCATGTGGAACCTACACTCCCTGAATTGCATGGTAGCTGTCATGGCACATAGGTAGAATTTTGTGTTAGGTTTCCGTCTTACAGAGATCGCCTTGACGTGTGGCAGACGGCCAAAATCATTTTGTGCAAAATGTATTTGCCAAGCATCTCTAATTTACATAATAAGCATAGCATTAGAATTCCTTTTTGTACTTTATTTGGCTTGCAGAGAGATGTTACATTGTATTTTTTTACCTTAACCCCTTACGAACACATGACGTACGGCATCTTTCCCGAGTCCTTAAGGACACATGACGTACCGGTACGTCATGTGTTGTTCTGATCATGTGTTGTTCCGTACGGACCACTGTATGGAAAAGGTTAACAGTCAGGGAGCTCCCTCCTTCTCCCATTGGGGGGCTGCTGTGCCTTTGCAGCCCCCAGACAGGATGGGGTCACAGAGGGAGGGAGCCCCCCTCCTTCCCCTTCCCTGTCTGCTCAGTTGTGGCAGACGGGGAAGGTTCCCATGGCAACAGGACGCCTTCTCAGGCATCCTGCTGTCCATGGTGCTGAACAGATCTGTGCTAAAGGCATAGATCTGTTCAGACAAAGTGTAAGTAAAATACAGTACAATACAATATATAGTGTACTGTACTGTATTATACAGACATCAGACCCACTTGATCTTCAAGAACCAAGGGGGGCTGGGTCAAAAAAATGTAAAATATAAAGTGAAAAAAGTAAAGATAAAAAAAACACATTTATCACTGAATAAAAATTAAAAAAATAAAATACACAACACATATTAGGTATCGCCGTGTCCGTAACAACCTGATCTATAAAACGGTCATGTTACTTTCCCCACACGGTGAACGCTATAAAAATAAAAATAAAAATATTAAAAACTATGAGGAAATAGAAATTTTGCCCACCTTACTTCCCAAAAAAGGTAATAAAAGTGATAAAAAAATTCGCATGTACGCCAAAATAGTACCAATCAAACCGTCATCTCATCCCGCAAAAATCATACCTTAACCAAGATAATCGCCCAAAAACTGAAGAAACTATGGCTCTTAGACTATGGAAACACTAAAACATGATTTTTTTTTGTTTCAAAAATGAAATCATTGTGTAAAACTTACATAAATAAAAAAAAAGTAGACATATTAGGTATCGCCGCGTCCGTATCGACTGGCTCTATAAAAATATCACATGATCTATCCCCTCAGGTGACCACCGTAAAAAAGTGTAAAAACAGCCATTTTTTGTCATCTTACGTCACAAAAAGTGTAATAGCAAGCAATCAAAAAGTCATATGCACCCCAAAATAGTGCCAATCAAACCGTAATCTCATACCACAAAAAAATTAGACCCTACCTAAGGTAATCGCCCAAAAACTGAAAAAACTATGGCTCTCAGACTATGGAGACACTAAAACATGATTTTTTTTTTTTTTAAAATGAAATCATTGTGTAAAACTTACATAAATAAAAAAATTGTATACATATTAGGTATCGCTGCGTCCATGACAACCTGCTCTATAAAAATACCACATGATTTAACCTGTCAGATTAATGTTGTAAATAACAAAAAATAAAAAACGGTGCCAAAAAAGCTATTTCTTGTTACCTTGCCTCACAAAAAGTGTAATATAGAGCAACCAAAAATCATATGTACCCTAAACTAGTACCAACAAAACTGCCACCCTATCCCGTAGTTTCTAAAATGGGGTCACTTTTTTGGAGTTTCTACTCTAGGGGTGCATCAGGGGGGCATCAAATGGGACATGGTGTAAAAAAAAACTGTTCAGCAAAATCTGCCTTCCAAAAACCGCATGGCATTCCTTTCCTTCTGCGCCCTGCCGTGTGCTCATACAGCAGTTTACGACCACATATGGGGTGTTTCTGTAAACTACAGAATCAGGGCCATAAATAATGAGTTTTGTTTGGCTGTTAACCCTTGCTTTGTAACTGGAAAAAAAATATTAAAATAAAAAATCTGCCAAAAAAGTGACATTTTGAAATTCTATCTCTAATTTCCATTAAATCTTGTGCAACACCTAAAGGGTTAAAAAAGTTAGTAAAATCTGTTTTGAATACCTTGAAGGGTGTAGTTTCTTAGATGGGGTCACTTCTATGGAGTTTCTACTCTAGGGGTGCATCAGGGGGGCTTCAAATGGGACATGGTGTAAATAAACCAGTCCAGCAAAATCTGCCTTCCAAAAGCCATACGGCGCAACTTTCCCTCTACGCCCTACTGTGTGCCAGTACAGTAGTTTACGGCCACATATGGGGTGTTTCTACAAACTACAGAATCGAGGCAATAAATATAGCATTTTGTTTGGCTGTTAACCCTTGCTTTCTCACTGGAAAAAATTGATTAAAATGGAAAATTTGCCAAAAAATCTAAATTCTGAAATTTTATCACCATTTGCCATTAACTCTTGTGGAACACCTAACGACGTTTGTAAAATCAGTTTTGAATACCTTGAGGGGTGTAGTTTTTGGGTGGTTTCTATTATGTAAGCCTCACAAAGTGACTTCAGACCTGAACTGGTCCCTAAAAAGTGGGTTTTTGAAAATTTTTGAAAAATTTCAAGATTTGCTTCTAAACTTCTAAGCCTTGTAACATCCCCCAAAAATAAAATATCATTCCCAAATTGATCCAAACATGAAGTAGACATATGGGGAATGTAAAGTAATAACTATTTTTGTAGGTATTACTATGTATTATAGAAGTAGAGAAATTAAAACTTGGAAATTTGCAATTTTTTACAAGTTTTGGTAAATTTGGTATTTTTTTATAAATAAAAATGAATTTTTTTTACTTCATTTTACCAGTGTCATGAAGTACAATATGTGACGAAAAAACAATCTCAGAATGGCCTGGATAAGTCAAAGTGTTTTAAAGTTATCACCACTTAAAGTGACACTGGTCAGATTTTCAAAAAATGGCCTGGTCCTTAAGGTAAAATAAGGCTGTGTCCTTAAGGGTTTAAGCTGGATTATAGTCTTCTGACCCATGTTGTCAATCTTAGCAAAACTACATTGTTGATTAAACTCCCTATATTGAATAGATTTCTATATATATGTTTTAGAACTAGTCCTAGTCCTACTCTAAAAGGGCAAGCATTAAAAATAGGCTTTAAGCACCTCCCGTCTGCCCATTTAACCACCTCCCGTCTCCATTCAGAGATCGCAGCTACACGCTAATTGTGCAGCTGCCGAGCGGGTTGCCCGCTGTCAGTGACAGCAGGGCAACCTAGAGAGAAGGCAGGGACAGTTCCCAGGTGTCCCTGCCTTCTAAATCACTGTATACACAGCACTTACCGAGCGCTGTTTATACAGAGCAGGAAGCGCTATGCGCTTCCTGTTACAGCCCAGCGTTCATGTGACTGCTGGGGCCAGGAGAGTGCAGGAGCTGTCGGGTCTTCTACAGACCTCGATCAGCCCTGCACTGAGGTTGTACAGCGCAGTATACCGCTGTACAGCCTCTATGGGGGGTGTATTTCCCCTGTAACTGGGGCTACTATGTCAGCCCCAGTTACAGGAGAAATCAATAGTGAAAAAAAGTTAAGTTAAATGTCCCCCAGAGGTCTAGTATGACCTTATGGGGGACATTAGTGTTAAAATAAAAAAATTAAAAAAAGTTTTTACATGTAAAAAAAAAATTCTCCAAGTAAGGAATAAATTATTATTTTTTTAAATAGAAAAAATTTATAAAATAGATATATTTGGTTTTGCCATGTCCCTGACGGTCGGCTCTATAAATATATCACATGATCCACTTAAACACCATAAAAAATAAAAAAATTTAAACTGTGTCAAAAAAAGCCATTTTTGTCACCTTACATCACATTAAAACATCATTTTTTAGTTTCAAAAATGCTATTATTGTGTTAAAGTGAAATAAATAAAGGAAGTATACATATTAGGTATCGCTGCGTCTGTAACAACCAGCTCACATGACCTAACCCCTCGGGTGAACAAAATATCACAAATATCACATAACCTAACCACTCGGGTGAACACCGTAAAAATTAAAAAATAAAAGCTGTTTCAAAAATAGCCATTTTTGTCAGCTTACATCACAAAAAGTGCAACACTAAGTGATCAAAAGGGCGTATGTCCTACAAAATGGTACCAATAAAACCGTCACCTCATTCTGCAAAAAATTAGACCCTACATAAAGCTAAATAGTTAAAAAAAATAAAAAAAACTATAGCTCTTAGAACATGGACACATTAAAACATCATGTTTTTGTTTAAAAAATGCTATTATTGTGCAAAACTTAAATAAATAAGAAAAATTATACATATTAGGTATCGCCACATCCATATCGATCTGCTCTAAAAAATGTCACATGACCTAACCCCTCAGATGAACGCTGTAAAAATAAATAAATAAAAACTGTGCTAAAATAACCAATTTTTTGGTCACCTTGCCCCATAAAGTGTTATAATGAAATGAATGATCAAAAAATCATATGTACCCAAAAATAGTAACAATAAAACTGGTACCTTATCCCATAGTTTCCAAAATAGGGTCACTTTTTGGGAGTTTCTACTGCAAGGGTGCATCAGGGGGGTCTTCAAATGGGACATAGCATCTAAAAACCAGTTCAGCAAAATCTGCCTTCCAAAAACCATATGCCAAGAGTGTGCAAAGCAGTAATCAAAGCAAAAGGTGGCTACTTTGAAGAACCTAGAATATGACATATTTTTAAGTTGTTTCACACTTGTTTGTTATGTATATAATTCCACATGTGTTAATTCATAGTTTTGATGCCTTCATAGTCATAAAAATAAAGAAAACTCTTTGAATGAGAAGGTGTGTCCAAACTTTTGGTCTGTACTGTATGTTGACTCAAATGTATGACTGTCATGAAGTACAATGTGTCACAAGAAAACAATCTCTAAATTGCTTGGATAAGTTAAAGCGCTCCAGAGCTATTACCACATAAAGTGACATATGTCAGATTTGCAAAATTAGGCCTGGTCAGAAAGGGGGCAAATGGCCCTGATGTGAAGTGGTTAAGGACGCATTTGCATAATGTATCTAAAAAAAATCTAGAGTGATCAATAAGAGTTAAAACTTCACAACACATTTCTGAACTGAAACATTTCTTGTTAATTATGCTAGTTTTGTCACCAAAATTATGTATTCTAGCTGCTTTTTTTTAAAATGTCTGGTTGAAGTTTGCTTTTCTATGAATATGTATTAGTCTATTTCATATTCCTGTTAGGCTAATACAACATTTACCCTTATCTCCGACTAATTTGAGCTTTTGTTTTGACATGAAAAACTGCTGCCTTGCAGGGACAATATCTGCATGCTACAGACTCTCCAACAAGAGATAAATACATTAACCACAGGATGCTGATATTACTGTGATTTACTGCAATAATCTAAGAGTTGTAAGCTATTAGTAAAAATAATGTTTTTTTTATTCTATCCCACAGGTTAAAATAAATGTTATCCTATAAATAGAGTTCCTTATGTTTCTAAATGTTCTCTATTCAGATTTTTTGTACATTTTTTTATGTAAAATGTGTGTTAATTAAAATATACTGTAGTTGAAAAACAAAATGGCAAATTAAAGGGAAAATTCAAAAATGCTTTATAGTTTTTTTCTTTACATAAAAGCAAATGTGTAAAAGTGAATGTCATTAGTAAATGTCCAGTTTGAAGAGTAACAACACTTTGTAAAATGTTTTAATATGTCATAGTGACATGCAAGTTTTGATTGGTGGGAGTCTGCGTGTTGAGACTCCCACCAATTGCTAAAACAAGGAGTTAGATGGGTTCAACACAATGCATTTTCTCCTCACTGTCGAAGACATGTTTATAGATGTAAAACGAAGGATATATTTTGTCCATCTTCAGCATTAGGTAGACAGCACTTAGCTCAGTTCTTTCAATTCTTCATTTTAGCAACTGGCAGATGTCTCAGTGCTTGGAGCCAACCAATCAAAAGCTTTTTTACAAAGTGCAGTTGCTCTTTGACATGTACTTTTTAAATCCTACACTCCGTACTCATCTGTTAGATATCGTTATGAGGGTGGCAGCTCCATTATTAAGTTAAATTATAACAGGGGAGCTTAGCAACTCTCTGCGCACTGTTTTATTATTGGGTTCAATGAAATACAGTATAGAGTAAGCTCTTAAAGGGACACTGACAGGCCCTATAAACATATTTAGATATTCCTGCGCAGTCATAGGTCTTTTAAAGTGTATTCCAATCATATAAGAGCACCCCCTGTCCGCATTTCAAACCATGTAAAATCAACTTTATATTCATATGTCAATAACCTTCCTTTGTGCCCAAGGGGCGGTTTTTCTCCTACCTTTGTGCCCAGCCGCGCCCCAACTGTCATTTCCTAGCGCCGTCCAGCTTATTATTATTCACTTCGCTGGGCGGCTTTTACAGTCCCCGATCCTGTTAGATCCCGCGCATGCCCAATAGAAACGTATGGGCATCGGCACGTGCGCCGGATAACTTACCCGGCACCCTCACTGGCCGGAATCGCAGTGCGCCTGCGTCCCTTATTCAATGCGGTGGCATCGGCGTCTCCTGCTGCGTCTGCGCCGGCTCGGCAGGATCGGGGACTGTAAAAGCAGCCCAGCGCAGTGAATAATAATGAGCTGGGTGGCGCTAGGAAACGACAGTTGGGGCGCGACTGGGCACAAAAGTAGGAGAGAAACCGCCCCTTGGGCACAAAGGAAGGTGATTGACATATGAATATAAAGTTGATTTTACATGGTTTGAAATGCGGATAGGGGGTACTCATATATGATTGGAATACACTTTAAAAGACCTATGACTGCATAGGAATATCTAAATATGTTTATAGGGCCTGTCAGTGTCCCTTTAAAGAGATTGTCCGGGATTAAGGCCGACTTTAACCACTTCCAGACCCACTTTGCCCCATTACTGACCAGGCCTAAATTTGCAAATCTGACATATGTCACTTTATGTGGTAATAACTTTGGAATGCTTTTACTTATCCAAGCCATTCAGAAATAGTTTTCTCTTGACACATTGTACATCTTGTTAATGGTAAATTTGAGTCAATATATTTATTTATATAAAAAATCCCAAAGTTAACGAAAATGTGAAAAAATTCATTGTTTTTTAAATCTGTATCTCTGTGTTTTTAAGAGAGATAGTGATACCTCATAAAAAAAACTCATTAATTAACATTTACCATATGTCTACTTTATGTTAACATCATTTTGGTAAAGTAATTTTATTTTTTTAGGACGTTAGAAGGTTTAGAATTTTAGAAGCAATTTATAAAATTTGAAAGAAAATTTCCCAAATCAATATTTTTAAGGACCAGTTCAATTCTGAAGTTATTTTGAGAAGCTCACATAATAGAAACCACCCATAAATACCCCATTTTAGAAACAATACCCCTCAAACTAATCAAAACTTCTTTTAGAAATGTTGTTAACCCTTTAAGTATTCCACAGGCATTAAAGAGGACCTTTCACCGATTATTACACTATGAACTAACTATGCAGACATGTAGAGCGGCGCCCGGGGATCTCACTGCACTTACTATTATCCCCGGGCGCCGCTCCGTTCTCCTGCTATGTCCTCCGGTATCTCCGCTCACTAAGTTATAGTAGGCGGAGATTCCAGTCACTAATTTATGGTAGGCGGAGTCTGCCCTTGTTCTGCTCTAGCGCTGGCCAATTGCAGCGCAGAGCTCACAGCCTGGGAGGTTATTTTCTCCCAGGCTGTGAGCTCTGCAATGCGATTGGCCAGCGCTTCAGAAGAAAAAGGGCAGACTCCGCCTACCATAACTTAGGGAACGGAGATACCGGAGGACATAGCAGGAGAATGGAGCGGCGCCCAGGGATAATAGTAAGTGCAGTGAGATCCCCGGGCGCCGCTCTACATGTCTGTATAGTTAGTTCATAGTGTAATATTTGGTGAAAGGTCCTCTTTAAAGCAAAATATGGTGAATTTAAAAATTTCGCTTTTTTTTGCAGATTTACCATTTTCACCATTTTTTTCCTGTAACACATCAAGGGTTAACAACAAAACAAACCTAAATATTTATTACCCTGATTCTGCAGCTTACAGAAACACCCCATATGTGGTCGTAAACTGCTGTATGGGCACACGGCAGGGCTCAGAAGGCAAGCTGCACCATATCATTTTTGGAGGGAAGATTTTGCTGGAATAGTCTAAGGGCGCCATATTGCATTTAAATAGACCCTATAGTACCCCCACAGTGAAAACCCCCAAAAAGTGACCACATTTTGTAAGCTACACCACACAGAATTTTTAAGGGGTGTAGTGAGCACTTTGAACCAATAGGCGTTTCATGGTATTTATAACCCTTGTCTGTGAAAATAAAAATTCATATTTTTTTTTACAAGAAAATGGTGCTCTAGGCCACACAATTTGCTTCCCATTTTTTCCTAAATACAGTAACACCCCAATTGTGGTTGTAAACTGTTATTTGGGGATACGCAGGGTCTCAGAAGGGAAAGAGCAGCATCTGGAACATGGAATTTTCTGTCACGGTTTTTCAGAGCAATAATGTTTAAATTTTTTTGTTGATTGACTGGAATGTGTCTGCTGACTGTGAGGTACAGGGTCAAAGTTTGCTTGTCGTGGTCGTGGTGCTGTGATTTCCTTTGGCCCTAGAATAATGCCCAGTGTTCAGAGGCCACATACCCTGAACTCGAAAATTTCTGAGGACATAGTTGACTGGCTAACACAGGACAGCCAATCTTCTACAGCTTCCGCTCGGAACCTTGACACACCATCCTCCTCCAGCTTAGCTTCGGGCACCTCTCAAGTTACCACTCGCCCGCCTGCCGCCACCACCAACACTAGCACCACAGCCGCTTTACGTGTCACATGGGTGCCCGCTCGAAGAGAAGAAGAACAGGGGGAAAGTTCAGATGGGGAGACAGAGAGGAGGAGGAGACGAGTTGGAAGCAGGGGGAGTTCGACCCAAGGAGCTAGTGGCACAGTCAGACAGCATGTATTGGCACCCGGAGTCAGCAAGACAGCATGCCAATCAACGCATGCTGTTGCCACCACCAGAATGCCGTCATTGCAAAGCTCAGCAGTGTGGCATTTTTTTTGTGTGTCTGCCTCTGATAACAGCGATGCCATTTGCAACCTGTGCCAAAAGAAACTGAGTCGTGGGAAGTCCAACACCCAACTAGGTACAACTGCTTTGCGAAGGCACATGATCTCACATCACAAACGCCTATGGGATCAACACATGATGAGTACAAGCAGCACACAAACTCAAAGCCACCATCCTCCTCCTGGTCCAGCATCTTCAGCCACGTCAACCACTGCTGTCCTCCTTGCCCCCTCTCAACCACTCGCCACTCCGCCTCTCACCTTCAGCAGTTCCTGCTCATCTGCCCACAGTCAGGTGTCTGTCAAGGAAATGTTTGAGCGTAAGAAGCCAATGTCACAGAGTCACCCCCTTGTCCGGCGTCTGACAGCTGGCTTGTCGGAACTCTTAGCCCGCCAGCTTTTACCATACAAGCTGGTGGAGTCTAAGGTCTTCAAAAAATGTGTAGCTATTGGGACACCGCAGTGGAAAGTACCCGGACAAAATTTTTTTTCACAAAAGGCAATCCCCAACCTGTACTCTATTGTGGAAAAGGAAGTCATGGCATGTCTGGCACACAGTGTTGGGGCAAGGGTCCATCTGACCACTGATACCTGGTCTGCAAAGCACGGTCAGGGCAGGTATATGACGTACACTGCGCATTGGGAAAACCTATAATATGCTGTGCAGCCTCAATGCAGGGCTGATCGAGGTCTGTGGAAGACCCTTCAGCTCCTGCACTCTCCCGGGCCCAGGGGTCACATGAAGGGGTCTCTTCCTTGCTTTATACACAGCGCTCATTCAGGAACGGTCCCTGCCTTCTCTCTGCGGTGCCCTGCTGTCACTGACAGCGCGCCCTGAAAACAGCAGCTGCACGATTGCACGACAGCATGCAACTGCTATCTCTGAAAAGACGTTTAGAAACGTCCTATCAGAGATAAACCTGACTGTCCAGGATGTTTATAGTCAATGGGCGGTCAGGAAGTGGTTAACAGAGCCATGCAGCTTGTTGTAACTGTTGAAAGACTCATATTTACTGGCTCCCTGCCACTCAATTTCAGCTCCTTAGCTCCCTTCAACGGTCTTCTGGTCCCCATTCTATAAACTTACAGATTGACAGGGTCATGTCCACCACTGCAGCCAATAACTATCCTTAGCTTTGACCTGTGCCCAAGAGCTACATCACTGCTGGGGGACATGTGCCACATGAGGAGATGTTATTGCTGAGGCCAGTCATTGGCTGCAGTGGCACACATGAACTCATCCATCCAGAAGCTTACGGGATATGAAAGCAAGGGTGTTGAAATGGAGTGGTGGTTAGTAGTGATTAGCGGCAAGGGCAATATTCAAATTCGTGATATTTCACGAATATTTGGGCAAATGTTCATCATAAATTTGAGAATTTGAGAATTCGCCATTATTTTCTTGATTGCGAAAATCAGCAATGTAATATGCGTGTATTGCGAGTGCAATACAGGTGTGGGTCACTTTTGCTAAATTTTTCAAGCTAGTATAAGTTTCCTGAGACTGGAGAAAATGGTTGGCACGGCAGAACAATACAATAGCTTTATATGCAGATAAAGTGCTCCAATATATTCGCAATTGTGCAAATCAGCTATTAATGATGCAAATATTTTGGCACAATACGTGCAACTTCACATTTTAGCAGGTCTGACTATATATTACTGATTGGTGCACTAAGTATTGTTGTGAACTTGTGACATCACAGCACTATGTCTGCAGCATGTATGTATGGACAGCAGAACCTATCACACTACATAACACCCTGCACTGGAACCTATCAGCTACACTATATCACTATCTAACCTACACTGACTATCTCCCACTAACTATCTGTATTATATATATGAGCTAACTAACTAACTAACTAACTATCTGTATTAAACATACATATAAGCTAACTAACTAACTTAACTATCTAATGTAATGACACAGCAAAGCACAGAGCACAGCAATAACACTGCTGTCTCTCTCAGAACTGCAAAAAAACTGCAGAAAATAGCTGCTGGGGAGGTTCTTATATAGTAAGGGGTAGGCAACTTTCCTATTGATTGCTAGGGGTGTTGCTAAGCTCAGACAAAGACATCGCAGCCTTCTCATTGGCCCACAAGCAATAAGCAGTGAGGGATCATGGGTTCAGATGAAAAAAAATCACTATATTCTAAATCTTTGCGAATTCTCGAAGAGGCGATATTAGCGATTAAAATTTGTGATTCCAACATTCGCGCCCAACACTAGTGGTTAGCGGGAGAGTATGAGGTACAACATACTGCAGGAGTCTTTTGAAAAGCCTCCAAGCTGGACATTTCCTTTAGGCACCCTCTAGTGGCAGGTGCAGGAGACTAGTATTATAATGTTGCACCATGTATAGCTTGGTTTGGAGCTCAGTTTTAGAAAAATAAATCTACTGCCATTTATAGTGTAACTGTCACAATATGGGTCTAAGTCAAGAAATCTGTTTAGAATCATATTCTAAGTAGTTAACCGCTTTACGTCCGCCCATAGGATATAAACGTCCTATGGGTGGACGTCTATTTCTGAAAGCACGTTTTAGAACGTCCTTTCAGAAATAGCAGCTGCACGCTAATCGTGCAGCTGCTGATCGGGTTGCCCGCTGTCAGTGACAGCAGGGCAACCCTAAGACAAGGCAGGGACAGTGCCCAGGTGTCCCTGCCTTCCGGATCGCTGCAGACACAGCGTTCACCGAGCGCTGTGTCTGCAGAGAAGGAAGCGCTGTGCGCTTCCTGTTCCGGCCCGGCGGTCATGTGACCGCCGTGACCGGAGAGTGCAGGGGCTGTGTGAGGTCTCTCAGAGACCTCGATCAGCCCTGCTCTGAGGCTGTACAGCGCTGGATTGCTGCTGTACAGCCTCTCTAGGGGTGTATTTGTCCTGTAACTGGGGCTACTATGTCAGCCCCAGTTACAGGAGAAATCAACAGTGAAAAAAAAAAAGTGAAGCAAATGTCCCCCAGAGGTCTTGTATGACCTTATGGGGGACGAAAAGTGTAAAATAAAAAAAATAAAAATAAAAGGTTGAAAAAAAAAAAAAAAAAAGTTTCACATGTAAAAAAAAAAAAGTCTCCAAGTAAGGAATGAAAAAAAAAAAGTTAAAAATAAAAAAGTATACATATTAGGTATCGCCGCGTCCGTAAAAAACAGCTCTATAAAAATATCACATGACCTAACCCCTCGGGTGAACACCGTAAAAAAAAAAAAAAAAAACTGTGTCAAAACAAGCAATTTTTGTCACCTTGCATCACAAAAGGTGCAACACCAAGTGATCAAAAACGCGTATGTCCCACAAAATAGTACCAATAAAACCGTCACCTCATCCCACAAAATATGAGCCCCTACATAAGAAAATCTCTCAAAAAATAAAAAAACTATAGCTCTCAGAACATGGACACATTAAAACATAATTTTTTTGTTTCAAAAATGCTATTATTGTGTAAAACTTTAATAAATGAGAAAAAGTATACATATTAGGTATCGCCACGTCCGTAACAATCTGCTCTATAAAAATGTCACTTGACTGAACCCCTCAGGTGAACGCTGTAAAAATAAATAAATAGAAACTGTGCTAAAACAACCAATTTTTTGGTCACCTTGCCCCATAAAGTGTTATAATGAATGATCAAAAAATCATATGACCCAAAAATAGTACTAATAAAACTGGCACCTTATCCCCTAGTTTCCAAAATGGGGTCACTTCTTGGGAGTTTCTACTGTAAGGGTGCATCAGGGGGCTTCAAATGGGACATGGCATCTAAAAACCATGTGGAGTTCCTTTTCTTCTGCGCCCTGCCGTGTGCCCATACAGCAGTTTATGACCACATGTGGGGTGTTTCTGTAAACCGCAGAATCTGGGTAATAAATATTGAGTTTTGTTTGGCTGTTAACCATCGATGTGTTAAAGAAAAAAATTGATTAAAATGGAAAATCTGCCAAAAAAGTGAAATTTAAAAATTTGATCTCCATTTTCCTTTAATTCTTGTGGAACGCCTAAAGGGTTAACAAAGTTTGTAAAATCGGTTTTGAATACCTTGAGGGGTGTAGTTTCTACAATGGGGTCATTTATGGGGGTATCCACTATGTAGGCCCCACAAAGTGACTTCAGACCTGAACTGGTCCTTAAAAAGTGGGTTTTGGCAATTTTCTTAAAAATTTGAAGAATTGCTTCGAAACTTCTAAGCCTTCTAACGTCCTAAAAAAATAAAATGACATTTCCAAAATGATGCCAACATAAAGTAGACATATGGGGAATGTTAAATAATAAATATTTTATCACTTTCTGTTTTAAAAGCAGAGAAATTGAAATTTAGAAAATTGCGAATTTTTCAAATTTTTGGGTAAATTTGGGATTTTTCATAAATAAATGAAGTACAATGTGTCACGAGAAAACAATCTCTGAATGACTTGGATAAATAAAGGCGTAACAAAGTTATTACCACATAAAGTGAGATATGTCAGTTTTGCAAAATTTGGCCTGGTCAGGAAGGGGGCAAATGGCCCAGATGGCAAGTGGTTAACCAGTTCCAGAAATGCAATATATAGGGCAGTTAGAGCCAGCTTTGGACATAGATAAAGGTTTCAAGAGACCTTTGTGAGAGAAACTTAAACAGTCACCATAAAATGCAAGGCAATCTGCAGCATATTATAGATCAAGAGGAACTGAGAAGATTGATATATAGTTTTGTGGGAAATTATTCAGTAAAACTTGTAATATTATACATTTAAATCTCTGCTTTTTCTAACTTGAGACCACCCCTGTGAAAAGCCCTCATTCACTGACCCCCCCCCCCTTCTACTGAGAGCTGTTCAAAGGGGTGGTCTTCAGTTAGAAAAAGCAGAGATATAATTGTATAAGTTACATGTTTACAGAATTTTTTCTCACACAACTATATATCAATCTGCTTAGCTCCTGCTTGAAAACACGCTGCCTGCAGACTGCACTGCATTTTGTGGTGATAGTCCCTCTTTAAAGACAATATAGTATATAAGAGGCTTGAAAGGTCAAGTTGACCTTTGGCTATCTCCTGTACTTAGTAGTTTCTTTAACTAGTTGCTTGCTCCTTAATAATCAGGAAATAATGGACACCCTGATTTTAGCTGTCCATACACATAAGTAAATTGTTTGAAAATTGAAAATTATATGATTGTTGGTGATGGTCAATGGCAGAATGTTTTCGGATCTGTCTGGTTGCATATTTTTTTTCTTGTTTGTGGTCAGCTGAAAATACAAGTGTATGGCATAATGTATAGAATTCTGTTTCTTTATTTTAATCATTTATATAGCACTGACATATTCCACAGTGCTTTATAGACATTATCATCACTCACTCTTCCCAGTGAAGCTCACAATCAAAGTTCCCTATAAATATGTCTTTGGAGTGTGGGCGGAAACCAGAGTACCTGGAGAAAACTCACATAAACACAGGGAGAACATACAAACTCCATACAGATATAGTCCTTGGTCAGATTTGAGCCTAGGACCCCAGCATTGTAAGGTACCAGTGCTAACCACTGAGCCACTGTGTTAAGCAACTCTTCCCTTAAATCACATGCTCAACTAGCCCTTGGTGGAACTTGATGGACATATGTATTTTTTCAACCATATTAGCTATTTTATGTTGCTTTGCAAAGTTGTGTGTATGGGCAGCTTTCATAGCTTTCTTTCTCAAGAAGGTGCCTTAATATTGAACACCTCCCTGATGCGCTTATTGCACCAAAGGGTTACCCATCAAAACACTGTTTATTTTAAGAAGCACTTGTTTCATGTCATGTTAATGGAATGATGGGGAACTTTAAAGGGAACATATTAGTCGGTAACTTATTTTTCTCACAATTACAATACCAGAATGCCCCTGTATAGCGATCAACAAGTCTATAGGTTTATGACAACTTCATGGCACCATTGCTTGTGTGCTCAGGAATGTTGAATACAGTATGTTACGGATCTCCTGGCACCCCGACTGGGTACCTCCGTTGATGGATGCTCCTAGCGCTTCCCGAGGACTCCAAGCACTCCACTCGACACCGTAACCACCACAGGAACCAGGAACAGGTAGAGCTCTTACAAGAGCTAGTAGTTATAGCCAGGGGAGTATAGCAAATCTTCAGCTTATAGCAATCCCCAGTGTCGATCAGTTACCCAAACACCAGTCTCAACATGATGAAGGGTAAAATAAGAACTCTTTATTGAACACACAAGCATTGACTTATATACACATTTTCCCAACAAGGGTACCACCCCCGTGGATCTGGTTGGGAACAGAGGACATAACATAGCAGCCAATCCTTACAGTTTTACAGTTTAAACATAAAAACTATGCATTCAACAAACACAATGGCATTGCCTGTGATACAATTACCAAACACAATGGTATTGCCAGTGACGCACTCAATAACAGAATAGACATTGTCTTTGACGCAGTCCACAAAATACAATTACCAAAACACAATGGACTCTGCCTGTGATACAATTACCAAACATAATGGGCTAACTTAATCATTAACAGGCAGAAAACACACAGAAACCACCTCAAAACCCCACATATCACCATAATTTATACAGCCATGGATAGCTCTAATCTAGGTGAACAACATATCCAAAAATCACCCAGATCCTAGCAGGGGTTCCCAAATTCCATGGAAGTCACATTTGGCCGACCGCAAGCATGGCTTTCCTGCCCAAAACAGTTCCACAGATTTAGGCTGTGCGGCCGGTCTGTCTTCTCCTTCAAAGTTAGTATATGGGCCATAATCCTGAGTCAAGAGGCTGGCAAACAGGCCCCTCCAAAACCCAGTGGCGAGGTTATTTTCGCCACACATCTCCCCCTCCCAGGGAAGACTAATCAGATACCTAACCTCACACCGGTCGGTACCTGAGTTAGTCTGGCAGCCCACCCACAACTAAATACTGGACCTGTTGAATTTGGCAGCCTGTCTCTGTCCAGTGAGTCCACCAAGGTTGTATTGGTAACTGGTACTCCCGGTCTCTGTGTTGCTCCCTGGCTTGGAGTGGAGGTTGCTTTGTGGGCAGCAATCAACTGTACTCTGCCCTGGTGCCAGCACATCAGCTAAGCTAGTCTGTGGGGAGTCAGCCTGTGGACAAGAGGATAGGGAAGGGCAGAGGCCAACTGTAATCTGCCCTGGTGCCAGCGCATCAGCTAAGCTAGTCTGTGGGGAGTCAGCCTGTGGACAAGAGGATAGGGAAGGGCAGAAGTCAACTGTGCTCTGACCAGATGCCAGCTCTTCCGCTGGGGTAACCTGTGGGGAGTCAGCCTCTGGACAAGTGGATAGGGGAGGGAAGAGGCCAACTGCGCTCTGCCCAGATGCCAGCTCTTCCGCTGGGATGGGGTCAGGGAATCCTACCCCCAGGACCTTGTTGCAGATCAGCTGTGGAGAGAAACCACCTCAAAACCACACATATCCCCATATCCTCTTCCGCTGGGTTGGGGTCAGGGAATCCTACCTCTATTAAGAGGATAGCTGGATGCATCTTAGACTCCTATTATGCACAGCATACAACCACACAAAGGCTGTATACCAAAAGCCAGTAATATGCAAGCCATCAATCTATCCATGAGACAGATAACAGGCTTAGTCAGCATACCTTACAATGGCAGCCTTGTGCACTATGAGATATTCCAAACCAGCTCTCATCTGAGAACCAGTAAACCAATAGATGGCACTATTGAGTTATGAACAGCGCCCTCTATTGGTTTCACAGTTTTATGACAACACAAATATTCTTGTCAGAAGACTATGAAACCAATAGAGGGCGCTGTTCATAACTCAATAGCGCCACCTATTGGTTTTCATAGTCTTATGACAGCTGAAAAACAAGGCAGATTCTGCTCATTTGCATGTCTTTCCCATATACCCATGTTTATGAAAATGTGTTTTTACATGACAAAACTGCTTTTACATGACAATTTCTAACCTTTTTTTTTATAAACCAGACACCCTCTTCTCTTCCAAGCAGGGGGTGCCTGGGGTTCTTCCATTGACTTCCATTGTATTAAATTGTATTCGAGCACCCAAATTATTTGTCCGAGCACTCGGATCTGCTGAGCATAGCAATGCTCGAGCCGAACGGCAGTTCGGCCGAGCATGCTCGCTCATCACTAGTATTTACCATTTATACAGTATGTAGGTAAGACTTTCCCTTTCTCTAAAAGTTTCCCATTTATATGTCATAGCTACACCATTTATTTGTGCAAAGCAGTCTGCATATTATTATTGCCTTGACTTCAGTGGTGATTTTGTCATGCTTGTGTATGAATTCTCCACTCAGCTTAATGACAGTAGCAGAAAGAGTTAAGTGTTGTAACTCTCTATTTGCAGTAAATGAAAACAGCAAGTGATGAGGTCAGGGATGAAGATGGCAATTGTAGGTGAAGATGATGAGGATATTGAAACCTTAAGGGTGGAATTACAAAAGGAATAGACCCTGAGGAAGAAAACTCTGACAGGGAGCAACGTTGGAGAAAGGAGTCAAACAATGAGTCTATTAACTAGATGACACTAAACAAAAAATCTATAATCCCTCCAGCAAAATTCTGCTTGCATCAGATGGGTTTAGAAAAGTGAATTTGAATATCTTTCCCAGATATCTAGAGGAGCATTGCCTGGCCTACAATACTCCGCACATTTACTATGCATACTAGGCTCTCCAAAATGGAAAAGTGTACCTCCAAGACCAGCATACTTTGTTATATTGCATTTTCAGGTCAATTCAAACAACTTTAGTTTGGATAGAATCAATTCTGATTTGAAAAATTCTGCCAACCTGAAACAAACAAAATTTCAAAAATTGCACTTTAAATACCTAAATGCTAAATAAAACATGGTAAGAGCAGATAGGTCCCCGAAATGGTAATGGGAAGATGGACACTAAGGGCTGTATTATCTGACAGATTTTCTGACCAATCATCGGTCAGATGACCTATTACACATCAATATCTTTTGTTATACACACCAACTATTGGTCTGATTGGACAGACATAGGTCAGATAATTTGTTGGTGTAATACAACTCTAAGGATCAGGAGAAGCAGTACATCCAGTGATATAATAACTTGTCTAACTATAGATATGGTCCAAGCTAAGTTAATTAAGATAAATGTGAACAAGGCTCCGGGTCCAGATAGACAACACCCAAGAGATCTTATTGCTGTGTGTCGTTCATAATTCTGTAATGACTGGTACAGTGCCAAGCGACTGGCACAAGGCAAATGTTATGCCTATATTCAAAAAGGGCTCTAGGTTTTCCCCAAGTAATTATAGACCAGTAAGTTTAACTTCTGCTATGGGAAGATGTTTGAAGAGCTTGTAAGGGACTACATACAGGAGTATGTAACTGTTAGTAATATCATATGTGATTGCCAACATGGGTTTACCATGGGCCGAAGTTGTCAAACTAACCTGAACTGCTTTTATGAGGAGGGGGCAGATGCCTGGACAGAGGGGGGATTGTGATATAGTGGTCTTGGATTTTGGAAAGACATTTGATACTCCCCCCTCCCCCATAGGCGTTTAATAGGTAAAACTCTATAGGCTTAGAAAGTATAGTTTGTAATTGGGTTGAAAACTGGCTGAAGGACTATGTCCAGAGACTTGTCATCAATAATTGCTATTCTGTATGGTCCCCAGTTATAGGTGGTGTACCTCAAGACTCAGTACTGGGTCCTTTATTATTTAACTTATTTATTAAATGATAAGGCTAGTTTTAGCAAATCTTCTCCCTTATTGAAGTGGGAAGGTGAACTAAAATTGTCATTTTCAGAGGAGAGATGGGCTGCGGCAGTTCGCTTTATTGGGAGTACATTTAAGTGCGTTACACATTATGAAGCCGGGATTAAAACCCTTCTAAGGTGGTACTATACGCCTCATCGCCTGAGCATCATTTACCCTGGGACTTCGGCTTGTTGCTGGCGTGAATGTGGTAATACCGGTTCTCTTCTTCACATACTTTGGGCATGTCCTAAACTCACTCCCTTTTGGGGCTCGATATATGATCTGATAGCTTAGACCACTGGTATACGGTTGTCTCCTTCCCCGACGTTAGCTCTTCTATTCCTCAATATAGATGATCTACCGTTTGATGACAGACGTGTTATAGGACATATTCTACTCAGTGCTAAATTGGTTATCACTAGACATTGGAAAGCAGTGAATCCTCCAGCAATCTCTAAAGTGATCCAAACTATAAATACCACGTGTAGACTTGAGAGTCTTCTCCCAGACTCAATGTTAAGCCAGACTTTAAAGAAAAAGACCTGATCCCCCTGGATGTTGAGTCCCTATTATGCACCATGAATTACATATCATCTTCTAGTAAGTCCGCTGCACTGCTCAATAGACCTTACATTTTACAGTCTCAATTTTATTTTATTTTCTTGCTAAAGTGAAGAACTCAGAATTCAGTTTTTGTCAAAGGATTTTAAATTCAATGACAATTGAATACTTGTATTGTTTCCTGATTTTCTGTTATTTTTATGAGGCAAATAGAGGGTTTGTGCCTCTCCCTCAACTGTATTGTACTATAATGCTATTGGTATAATACCAATTGTTCTCTCTATAAATACCCTTCTGCATAATGGACACTGTCTGTAAACATATGCTATGCAAAATCAATAAAAACGATTAATCATAACTTATTTATCAATTATTTATAACACTGTTTCTGCTTTTTGCAGCTAACACTAAGTATATTGTACTGTGCAGTCTATGGAAGATGTCCATTAAATACAAGCTGACTTGGACACTCTGAGTGTTTGTGCATTCACTTGGCAAATGAGGATCAATGTAGATAATTGGGTATATATCTGGAAGATTTACTTGTAAAGAAGGATTTGGATGTATTTGTAGATCATAGACTAACAGCATGTTATTTCAATAAATTGCTTCTAAGTAGAGTTGAGCGAACACCTGGATGTTCGGGTTCGAGAAGTTCGGCCGAACTTTCCGGAAATGTTCGGGTTCGGGATCCGAACCCGACCCGAACTTCGTCCCGAACCCGAACCCCATTGAAGTCAGTTGAACTTTTCGGCACTAAAAAGGCTGTAAAACAGCCCAGGAAAGAGCTAGAGGGCTGCAAAAGGAAGCAACACTTAGGTAAATCCCCTGCAAACAAATGTGGATAGGGAAATGAATTAAAATTTAAATAAAAAAAATAAAAATTAACCAATATCAATTGGACAGAGGTCCCATAGCAGAGAATCTGGCTTCTTGTCAGCAGAGAATCAGTCTCTTCATGTCATAGCAGAGAATCTGGCTTCATGTCAGCAGAGAATCAGTCTCTTCATGTCATAGCAGAGAATCAGGCTTCACGTCACCCACCACTGGAACAGGCCACTGTCACATATTTAGGCCCCGGCACCCAGGCAGAGGAGAGAGGTCCCGTAACAGAGAATCTGGCTTCATGTCAGCACAGAATCAGTCTTCATGTCATAACAGAGAATCAGGCTTCACGTCACCCACCACTGGAACAGGCCACTGTCACATATTTAAGCCCCGGCACCCAGACAGAGGAGAGAGGTCCCGTAACAGAGAATCTGGCTTCATGTCAGCACAGAATCAGTCTTCATGTCATAGCAGAGAATCAGGCTTCACATCACCCACCACTGGAAGAGGCCACTGTCACACATTTAGGCCCTGGCACCCAGACAGAGGAGAAAGGTCCCGTAACAGAGAATCTGGCTTCATGTCAGCACAGAATCAGTCTTCATGTCATAGCAGAGAATCAGGCTTCACGTCACCCACCACTGGAACAGGCCACTGTCACACATTTAGGCCCCGGCACCCAGACAGAGGAGAGAGGTCCTGTAACAGAGAATCTGGCCTTATGTCAGCGCAGAATCAGTCTTCATGTCATAGCAGAGAATCAGGCTTCACGTCACCCACCACTGGAACAGGCCACTGTCACATATTTAGGATTTGGGATAGATTTAAAGTAGGCCTGATATAGCAGAACCTACTAATTTTGAGAATGGCAAATTTGGGAATAGTTTTTCAACCCAGAACAAAAACTGTACTTTTACGGTCACTAGAAAATAACTTGACCAGCTAAAACAGTACTGATTTGGAGGAATATAAATGTCAGGGCTATTTTTTAGGCGCTGTGTGACAGGTATACCTTTAATCACAGAATTAGACTTGTATCTGCACTGTAGCGTGTGTGTTACGTTTTTCAGAATGACACTATCAGCACCTTGAATCTAATATACCCTTTTTGGGATAGATTTAAAGTAGGCCTGATATAGCAGAAACTACTAATTTTGAGAATGGCAAATTTGGGAATAGTTTTTCAACCCAGAACAAAAACTGTGCTTTTACGGTCACTACAAATAACTTGACCAGCTAAAACAGTACTGATTTGGAGGAATATAAATGTCAGGGCTATTTTTTAGGCGCTGGGTGACAGGCTCAACTTGCCCCTGATGTAGTATATGGCCAAAAAATAACCACACTATTGATGGTTAAATGCACTTGGGTGACACAGGCTCAGCCTGCACCTGATGTAGTATATGGCCAAAAAATAACCACACTGTTGATGGTTAAATGCACTTGGGTGACACAGGCTCAGCCTGCACCTGATGTAGTATATGGCCAAAAAATAACCACACTGTTGATGGTTAAATGCACTTGGGTGACACAGGCTCAGCCTGCACCTGATGTAGGATATAGCAAAAAATAACCACACTATTGATGGTTAAATGCACTTGGTGGTAGCTTGTGCTGGCGCACCACAAGCCACGAAATGGCCACCGATCACCCCAGAAAAAAGTGATATAAAAACGCTCTGGGCAGCCTAAAAAAAGTGAGCAATTCAATGTCAGCACTTCAATGATCCACAGCTGGAGATTGATCACTGAATTAAGTCTTTTGGAGGAGTTAATCTGCCTAATCTCGCCCTAACGTCGCAGCAGCAACCTCTCCCTATGCTTGAATCAGCAGAGTGACGTGCAGCGCTACGTGACCCAAGCTTATATAGAGGCTGGGTCACATGCTGCACTGGCCAATCACAGCCATGCCAATAGTAGGCAAGGCTGTGATGGCCTCTTGGGACAAGTAGTATGACGCTTGTTGATTGGCTGCTTTGCAGCCTTTCAAAAAGCGCCAAGAAAGCGCCGAACACCGAACCCGAACCCGGACTTTTATGAAAATGTTCGGGTTCGGGTTCGTGTCACGGACACCCCAAAACTGTACAGTTCGGGTTCGCTCATCCCTACTTCTAAGGCAAAAAGGATATTATCATGTATTAAATAAGGCATGAACTCGCAGGACAGGGATTTAATGTTACCACTTTACCGTAGAATGCTTTGGTGCAGCCTCATCTGGAAAATGCAGTTCAGTTCTCTGCCCCATTCCACACAAAGGATGCCTTGGAGAAGGAAAAAGTTCAAAGAAGAGCAACTAACCTTATAAGGTATATGGAGGGTCTTAGTTGTGGGGAAAGAAATTAAAAGAATTACATTTACTTAGTCTTGAGAAGAGGTGTCTAAGGGGGAACATGATTAACTTGTACAAATATATAAATGGCCCATACAAGCAATATGGTGAAAAGCTGTTTCATGTAAAATCCCATCAAAAGACAAGTGGACGCAACCTCCTCCTGGAGAAGAAAAAGTTCAGTCTCCAGAGGTGGCAAGGTTTCTTACCATACACTGTAAATCTGTGGAAGAGTCCACTTCAGGACGTGGTCATAGTAGGAACAGTGGACAGTTTTAAAAAGTCTGAAAATTAAATAAGAGTAATGCTTACTTAAATATGTAGAAGTTCGTTTCTTACTACCCTTTCCTAAAATTCACATCCCCACTCATACCTTAGTTACACTGGATGGTCTTGTGTCCTTTTTCAACCATACTATGTAACTATTTAATTAATTTCTAACATGTAACATTGCGCTGACATTTTTAGATATATTATTCTAATTATTCACTGTTGCCACACATTACATTTGCTTATTATACTCTTTGATTTTCTCATGTTTTTCTCTTTATAAGAGACACTATTGGTTAGAAGTACTGTATAAAATGATTTTATTGCAATTTTGTATTACCAACAACCCATTACTGTTATGGCTATTTTCCCTATATCCTGATGCATATAATATTTTATTCTAATGACCTCTTTTGAAATATACACTGCTGTTGCTTAACATCACATCCAATTGCTCCAGCATTTACAAGCTGCATTTCATCCAGATGGCCTCTTGTTTGCTACTGCCAATAACTTTACTGCATGGAACCATGTATTATTTACATTGCTCCCTTATCACCAAGGCTATATTTTTCATATGATAAGAAAATTATATGCATGGCAATTCGTAGCGTGGCATGCTATGAATAAACATAGTTCATTACCTTTTGGATTCTGTGTTTTGACAAGCAGTTCCCCTGTTTTTGTAATTAAAGATTTCATTTAAAAGATCGTTTATACAAAATGCAAATACTGTGTTATGGCCACAATGTAATGATTGCCCTTTTAATAAAATTACATAAATAAACTTTTTTTTTGAAAATTTCAACCACTTTAATATGTGTATATATTACAGGTCATAGTATACTAATTATATTGCAAGGTGTCTCTTATATTCAGTTGAGTGTTTATTAGTAACTCTTTTGTGTTTTTTGACATTTTTTTTTACCCCTATAAAAGCCTACACTAACGGCAGCATACTGCAGGCTATGTTAAAAGGAGTATGTCACCTGCAAAATCAGTTACACAGAAAGCATACCGCCATGCACAGTAGGTGCCTCAAAACATGACCACAACGTTCCTGTGAAAATTCAGTCATCCAATCCAGAGAAATGCTTTACTTTGTTTGCACGTAAACAAGGGGCTTGGTGGACACTTGGTGAATCTGGGTTCCCCTGCTTTGTTGCTACCAGCTGAGAAATCTCAGGGATTATGATCAAAACAAGAGGGGGAGGCACTTGGCGGCATTACTGGTGGAGAGTTTGTGCACCAAATAGAGAGACCCTTCCTACAGTGCACCAAAACTCTTATCTGCATAAAAAAATAAACATTTATCAAGACTAGAGGACTGGATCCTCACAACAAATGTACGGTCATGTTTCAGGGCACCTGCCCTGTAATTCAGTATTTATTTTTTATTTTATTATTTTTATATATTTTTTTCCAATATTAACAACAAATTTATAAAATTGACAACATTTTCCGAACTAAACTTCCCCAATTCCCTCCCCCTCCCATCCCATGATGTGTCCTACTTCTCCACCAGCCCTCCGTAACATGACTGAGGAATGGTGGAGAGAGATGGAGAGCGGAGGAAGCTCTAAGGGTTCCATTCTCCCCAAATTCTACTCCATTTTTCCTCTATAGTTCTTTGCTTATACAAAATATGTTCATATCTCTTATTAGTCTTTACTAAAATTAACCATATGTTAATGCTAGGAACATCTCGCGCAAACCAAGATCCTGCTATTTGGAGTCTTGCCAAAAGCATTATTTTAAACAACAGATCTTTTTTATATTGATAACAATCCACCCTGGCAAGATCCCCCAATACCCAGCATTCAGCAATAAAAGGAATCCGCACATTCAATTTTCTCTCTATGTATTCGTGAATGGACAAGACCAGAACATATGCAAAAAATCCGCATCAGAAACATCACACCTAGGGCAATTAGAATAATCCCTAATACCACATTTATTAAGCCCGGAGGGAGTGACATAGAGTCTATGTAAAATATTAAAATGCACCAAAACGTGATTAAAATTATGTGATACCAGTTTTAAGTCCAGAGCTAACTTCTCCGGATCCTCCAAACGTGTCATTAAACATTCTTTTTGCCAAGCCTTCTGTCCCGGGGACCAAATATCACCAAATTGTGCTATTAATAAACTTTTATAAAGTTAAGAAATCTTCATATTTTACCCCAAATTCTCTACCAATTCATTAAATTGTGTACCTGTGTAGATTTGCAACCTAAGTTTTTCTTTAATAATTAAAAGTGCCAATCTTAACTGTAAATACCGAAACCATGACAGTTTCTGTGATTTTTGTCTTTGTGATAATACCGTAAACGAAACAATATCCCCCACTTCCTAATACCTGTGTCAGATATACAATATTACCTTTTTGCCAATATGAGTCTCTACCTAATTCAGCTAAAGTTTGTAAGTGCTTATTATACCACAACGGCGTACATCCAATTGACCCTTTCACTCCATACCAAAGTCTAATCAAATACCATGATTTCATAAGCAAATTCCTGGCAGATTTAAATTCTCTGCCGGGGTCGGTCAATTGATCCGACTCCAACAGGGTAAAAAAATTATCATAGGGTGATCTTTTCACTAAATGCTTGCAGAGAGGACTATCCATCCACTCACGGAGAAAACAGAACTGCGCGGCCAAAAAATAGCCCCTGAAGCAAGGGAGATTAACTCCCCCACTCTCCAAGGGCTTATATCAGTAATCTAATTTGAGTCTTACGCGTTTCCACCCCCATAATAAGTCCCTAATAATTCTTTCTATCAATCTGAAAAATCTATCCCCAATCCAAACTAGAGAGTTCTTGAGAACATATAATAACTGGGGGAGGATCACCATCTTAATTATAGATACCTTATCAGCCTTCGACAGAGATAAACGGAGCCATGTTGTTATTTTTAACTTCAACTTATTTTTCAATGGAATCAAATTAAGCGAAATAAAATCTTCCACCCTGGGAGAGACTAAAATACCTAAATACTCAAAGGAATCAGAAATTTTCTGAGTGTTCATAGGGGCCTCATTTGGAAGTGATAGGTTATCTAAAGGCATGTTCCCATTATGCAGCAGCATAAGGGTAGTTTTTTCCCAATTTACATCCAGACCTGAAACCTCTCCAAATTGATGTATCGTTTGAATAATGTTCGGCAAGGTAGATTGTGTCTGTTGAACATAAAATAAAATATCATCTGCATAAAGAGAGATTCGGTCTTCGATTCCTAATAGCCCAAACCCCAGAATCCTAGGGTCCTGGCTCACTCTAACAGCTAAGGGCTCAATATAGATATCAAATAGAAGCGGAGAGAGTGGACATCCCTGGCGAGTGCCTCTAGTCATGGAAAATTTTCTTGTAAGATAACCATTTATATTCAATCTTGCGGTAGGAGAGCTATACAGAAGTTTTATCATACCAACAAACCTAGGGCCAAAGCCCATCTTATGAAGCACTCTCCACAGGAACCTCCATTCGACTCTATAAAAGGCCTTAGAGGCATCTATAGACAAGATAGATCATGAATCCCCTCCAGACATCTGTAAATTAGCAAAAAGACTATGTAAATTATAATGAGTCCCTTTACTAGGCATAAAACCGGTTTGGTCTGGATGTATAATTGATGTCATAACACTAGTTAACCTCGTTGCAAGAATCTTAGAAAAAAGTTTAACATCTGTATTGAGAAGAGAAATTGGTCTATATGACCCCAAATCATTAGGGTCCTTACCTTTGTTTAATACCAATATAATGACGGCCTCTGTCATTGTTTCTAGAAGGGATCCCTCCTTTATTGAATCAGAGAGAGTTTCCCATAAATGAGGAAGAATAAACTCCCTATATTTACAATAAAACTCATATGGAAATCCATCCATTTCAGGAGAGGAATTGCCTGAGCAAATTTTAATTGCTTCATCAACCTCTTGAAGACATAGGTCCCTTTCCAGACGTTCTTTTTGCATGGCTGTGAGAACTGGAAGGGAAATAGATTCCAAATATGAGTCAATCGCATCCTCCGAGATAGCACTCTCTGATTCATATAAGTGACAAAAGTAGTTTATAAATATTTCCATCATTCCCTCCTGATCCTCACTAATGGTCCCATCCAAAGCACGGATACTACAAATCTCTTTCTTGGGATCCTGGCTAGCTATTACCCTAGCCAGCATCTTCCCAGGACGCTCGGCCTCTGAGAAATATTTTTGTCCCCTAAAAAATAACCTCTGTTGCGCTTTATCCAAAAGAAAGTCGGAAAAAGCCCAGCCTGTCCTCTGCATAATTTCTCTAGCTTCCTCTGATTTTAACTTGGTGTATCCCTCCATCCCAATCGCTGCAGCTTCCTCTAGCTCTTTCTCCTTCATGGCGTGGCGTTTACTCAAATTAGCAATTGTACTGATAAAAATCCCTCTCATAACTGCTTTTAAAGCATCCCAGACAAGTTGAGGTTTAGCTGAGGAGGCATTTTTATCCCAAAAGAAGGTAATCTAATTTTCTATCTGTTTATAATTATCAATTATTAATAGCCAATGGGGATTCAGTCTGAATGGGGGTTTCTGCCTAGAACAGCTCCCGACCATGCACAGCTCTATTAAGAGGGGTGCATGATCTGAAACAGGTCAATTCTAGATATGGATCTTCCAGACTTGCTAACACAAGAATAAGCTCTTTTTTCTTTGAATAGATATTCCCAGACATCGACGAGGCCAACCTCCTGATGTCTCCCGATCTACAACGCTAAGGCCGTGAACAAGGTCCTAGTGGACCTAAACGTTGTCCATTATTGAAAAGATCCAATTCTGGGATGGACAATAAATGAATTATTTCTGATTATCTGAAAAACGAGTGCCGTGGTTCCTTTCTATTTCAAATAGATTTTTTCCACTGAGCACAAACAGCTACACAAGGAGTGCCATCCACTATAATTAACCTCCTGGCAAAACCGAGCCAAGGGGGACCCCTGAGCCATGGAATAAATATTCCCTCCCATAGTAATCCTATCAATCTCTGGATTCATCACACAATTAAAATCCCCATTGACTATAACCAGACATTCAGGCCATTGATCCACAAATGCATCAAGGAGATCAATATTTGTATAGAGAAAGGCGGAGGAATATAAATAAAGGCCAAAATACATAAGTTCCCATCCAGCCTGCCATGGAGGAACACATATCTCCCCTGTCTATCAACAGAGGATGCCAAACATACAAAATCAATCCGATTATGAATCAAAACTGTTACTCCTCTGGAATAGCTGGTATATGTAGAGTTGTAAACCTGTGTGGCCCATCTTCCCCCAAGTCGAACAGTTGTATCCTGTGTGAGATGGGTTTCTTTCTATCAGGCAGACAATAGCTGGTAAATGCCTCCTTATCAAGTCAAGGACCGCCTGCCTTTTTATCCTCTCCCCCAGACCTCGGACATTCCACGTAAGTATTCTTGTTGTCATCTCTTATTCTTAAAGTATCCACTTAATAGATAAATTCCCCGGGCTGCAGTCCGCTCCCCACCTCAAATATAGATACATCATAGCCCCACCTCCCCTCTGAAAACCCACCCCCCACCCCAAATCCCCGTGACCCTCTTTCTCCATCACTACAGGTGACAGACCTCTTAACTAGGACCATCCTTCCCCCACTCCCTCAGCCGAACCTCCAGAAATAATAAAAAATACAGATTTTAAACATTTTTCCGATCTAACCAATCCGTAGCCGCATCTGGAGTATCAAATAAGAGCACAATATCGTTAAACACATTTCTTAATTTAGCCGGATATAAAAAAGAGTACTTATTATCCTTAGACTGAAGACGTTTTTTAACATCCAGAAAAGTACGCCTCTTATCTTGCACTTCCTTTGAGAAATCCGGAAAGAAAGAGAGTTCACATCCATTATGCAAAATCGAGGGGGAGTCTCGTGCTCGCCTCAGAATCATATCTCTATCAGAAGCGGCCAACATCTTAATTATCACCGTCCTTGGCGGCGGCCCCGGAAGGGGTTTACCCCCAGGAATTCGATGAGCCCTTTCGATTAAAAATAAGGGTGAAAAATGTTCCTTCCCGAAATTATCAAAAATAATAGATTGTATTGTTCCTACTAGATTTTTATCATCCGCATCTTCTGTCAGTTCAATAATTCATACATTAGATATTCTTGACCGATCTTCTAAATCAACAGTTTTTTTTTTCCAGGTAGTTATAATCTATTTTTAATGTAGTGTTCTCTTCTTTTAATGTTTTCACTTCTTGCTCCAAATTAATCACTGTATTTTCTAATTCTTTAATTCTATCCCGGATCTTTGTCAAATCATCCTTTATAATAAGGACATCTGTCTGTATTGACCCCAATTGCACTGCCATGTTTTGTATCGCCTTTCCGTTATTTTTAACAATTGATAAAATTTCCTCTAATGGAGAGGAGTTGTCCATAGGCATCTCCCCATCTCCAATATGGGGGTCCCCCTCAAGTGCCAGAAGTGTTCTTTCTCGTGTTAATATCCGGCTTCACTTTTAATCCCGACCTGGTGCTTAAGTTTGGAGATCTCAGAAACTGATCAATTCTAGAGAACTCTATTTGTTTCTGTGTTGCCTTACTCCAAGGCAGGTCTGTTGAGTGTCTATTCTGTTTAAGGGCCATTTTTTTTATTTTCTCCTTTCCCCCTCCCCGCCCCCTTTCTCGCCCCCTTTTATGTATTGATTTTATTTATTTTTTTGTGTTTTTCTCTTCTTTTCTTTTTCTTTTTTCCCTTTCTTGCCTTTTTTTCCCTTCTCCCCTCGCTTTCCAAATAAACAATAACAAGAGGTTAGTATAAGTTATTAGTTGAAAAAACTAGGGACTGAGGGTTAAAAAACAAAACAAAAAAACTGTGGTTAGATGAGGAAGTAAGGAAAGCCGAAAAACACAAGGTAAAAGAAAAACACAATGTCCACGGGCGGTGCAAATAGGTTAGATCTCACCCGTCCATAGTCTTCACAGTTCGATTCAGATCCCAGCACCAGTCCAGAAAAGCAATGCAGATAAGCCGCCGGTCTTCACACCCAGTCCACACAGCAATGGACTCAGGACACCGGAAAACAGACAGAGAGTCCGGAGACCCCACAGGTCCGACACAGAAACAGGGAGACAGCCAGACAAGAAATCATCCAGTCCAACCAGCCAGGCGGCACACAGAGGACACTGCACACGGAGGAAGCACCACAAGGTACGGCACAGGATACAAACGACGGGGGAAGGAGACAGCGTTCAAGACATCTGCACTTGCACTTTCACCTCCCACAGCAGACAAGCGATCCTGTGTCCGTGAAACAATTCAGCAGGCACAGCAAAGGGGTCGGCACAAATTCAGGCTCTCGGTGTCATCGATCGAGCAAGGCGTTCACTACATGGCAGCGGAGGTGAGCCGGTAAGCCTTCGGCGTTGAAGGAGGAGGGAGAGCGCGACGGTGTGCAATCACGTCATCATGTCCTCATCCTCATAAATTAACTTCTTAATATATACTTGCATAAAAATGTCATTCTGATGTCCAAACCTGATAATTACAAAGAGATGACTGTTGCTACATAGACACTACTGCCTCTATTTGGAGAAGAGGTCTGTCGCAGTAGGGAATTCTTTCCCCTGTGTCAATAACTCATTGACTGACATGTAATCCATCCTGTCTTGAGGCTATTTATTAATTTCAGGGGAATTTTTTTTTATGATAGTACTTTGCACATTTTGGGCTAAAATTAAGGATCAACGAACCAGTTCGGACAGAATTTTTTTGGACGGCAAAAGCTCATGAGATTACACGATGAATGCTTGTTCATTAGGTAATAGGAGCTCTCGTATGCACATCAAAGTCATCTTTTGCCAGAAGCAAATTGTGTCGTCTATACAGAACTCTGCTGTCAGCAATCAATAATTCTGTATGTGGATGATCTATGGCATTAGCAATTGCTCCTCACCCTATTGTGGAGGAGATCAATGCATGTAAATGGAGCTTTATCCTCTATTGACGAGCAAGTGATTGTCAGGAAGGAACGCTTCCTTCCCAACAATTGCTTGTTACATTGGGCCATGTAAAGGACCTTAAGTCTATGGAAGCATTCAGACTCTGTGCAAAAACTAAATGCATGGACAGTCCAACACATTTTGAAAACATTACCTTATAATGATATAGACAACTAAGAAATAGACATTAGTGATGATCGAGCACCAACATACTCGGGTGTTCTACCGATCACCCGAGCACAATGGAAGTCAATGGGAGAACCACAGGCACCCCCTGCTCTGAAGAGGGGAGGGTGTCGGGACTTTAGTTTGGCTTAGGAGTCCCTGCTCTGACTCCATATATAGCTATATCCATATATGTAGTCAGTGCTTGGGGACACAGTGTATTTAAATCTAATTTCGGAAAAGTTTCTGCCAGGATTTGAACTCCCAACATTGTACATAAGAAGCAAGGACCTTATCCACTCAGCTGTAGTGTAGTGGTTAACATCCTTGCCTCTAATGTACAAGGTTTGCAGTTTGAATCCTGGCAGAAACATTTCAGAAAAAGAGATAAAATTTATATACAGTACAGACCAAAAGTTTGGACACACCTTCTCATTCAAAGAGTTTTCTTTATTTTCATGACTATGAAGGCATCAAAACTATGAATTAACACATGTGGAATTATATACATAACAAACAAGTGTGAAACAACTGAAAATATGTCATATTCTAGGTTCTTCAAAGTAGCCACCTTTTGCTTTGATTACTGCTTTGCACACTCTTGGCATTCTCTTGATGAGCTTCAAGAGGTAGTCCCCTGAAATGGTCTTCCAACAGTCTTGAAGAACTTATCAGAGATGCTTAGCACTTGTTGGCCATTTTGCCTTCAATCTGCGGTCCAGCTCACCCCAAACCATCTCGATTGGGTTCAGGTCCGGTGACTGTGGAGGCCAGGTCATCTGGCGCAGCACCCCATCACTCTCCTTCATGGTCAAATAGCCCTTACTTTCAAAGTTTTCCCAATTTTTAGGCTGACTGACTGACCTTCATTTCTTAAAGTAATGATGGCCACTCGTTTTTCTTTACTTAGCTGCTTTTTTCTTGCCATAAAACAAATTCTAACAGTCTATTCAGTAGGACTATCAGCTGTGTATCCACGCAACTGATGGTCCTCCCACTTATTAAACCTGACAGGGCCCACCTGTGAAGTGAAAACCATTTCAGGGGACTACCTCTTGAAGCTCATCAAGAGAATGCCAAGAGTGTGCAAAGCAGCAATCAAAGCAAAAGGTGGCTACTTTGAAGAACCTAGAATATGACATATTTTCAGCTGTTTCACACTTGTTTGTTATGTATATAATTCCACATGTGTTAATTCATAGTCATGAAAATAAAGAAAACTCTTTGAATGAGAAGGTGTGTCCAAACTTTTGGTCTGTACTGTATTTAATATATTTTTTTGTAATTGTGAAAAATATATGGCACAAAATAAATGTGTAATTACTAATATATATAAATATATATATATATATATATATATATATATATATATATATATATATACAGTGGGATGCAAAAGTTTGGGCAACCTTGTTAATCGTCATGATTTTCCTGTATAAATCGTTGGTTGTTACGATAAAAAATGTCATTTAAATATATCATATAGGAGACATACACAGTGATATTTGAGAAGTGAAATTAAGTTTATTGGATTTACAGAAAGTGTGCTATAATTGTTTAAACAAAATTAGGCAGGTGCATAAATTTGGGCACTGTTGTCATTTTATTGATTCCAAAACCTTTAGAACTAATTATTGGAACTCAAATTGGCTTGGTAAGCTCAGTGACCCCATACCTACTTACACAGGTGAATCCAATTATGAGAAAGAGTATTTAAGGGAGTCAATTGTAAGTTTCCCTCCTCTTTTAATTTTCTCTGAAGAGTAGCAACATGGGGGTCTCAAAACAACTCTCAAATGACCTGATTGTTCACCATCATGGTTTAGGGGAAGGATACAGAAAGCTGTCTCAGAGATTTCAGCTGTCTGTTTCCACAGTTAGGAACATATTGAGGAAATGCAAGACCACAGGCTCAGTTCAAGTTAAGGCTTGAAGTGGCAGACCAAGAAAAATCTCGGATAGACAGAAGCGACAAATGGTGAGAACAGTCAGAGTCAACCCAGAGACCAGCACCAAAGACCTACAACATCATCTTGCTGCAGATGGAGTCACTGTGCATCGTTCAACCATTCGGCACACTTTACACAAGGAGATGCTGTATGCGAGAGTGATGCAGAGGAAGCCTTTTCTCCGCCCACAGCGCGAAAAGTGCCGCTTGAGGTGGGCTAAAGCACATTTGGACAAGCCAGCTTCATTTTGGAATAAGGTGCTGTGGACTGATGAAACTAAAATTGATGAAAATAAATGTGTAATTACTAATATATATAAATATATATATATATATATATATATATATATATATATATATATATACAGTGGGATGCAAAAGTTTGGGCAACCTTGTTAATCGTCATGATTTTCCTGTATAAATCGTTGGTTGTTACGATAAAAAATGTCAGTTAAATATATCATATAGGAGACATACACAGTGATATTTGAGAAGTGAAATTAAGTTTATTGGATTTACAGAAAGTGTGCTATAATTGTTTAAACAAAATTAGACAGGTGCATACATTTGGGCACTGTTGTCATTTTATTGATTCCAAAAGCTTTAGAACTAATTATTGGAACTCAAATTGGCTTTGTAAGCTCAGTGACCCCATACCTACTTACACAGGTGAATCCAATTATGAGAAAGAGTATTTAAGGGAGTCAATTGTAAGTTTCCCTCCTCTTTTAATTTTCTCTGAAGAGTAGCAACATGGGGGTCTCAAAACAACTCTCAAATTACCTGATTGTTCACCATCATGGTTTAGGGGAAGGATACAGAAAGCTGTCTCAGAGATTTCAGCTGTCTGTTTCCGCAGTTAGGAACATATTGAGGAAATGCAAGACCACAGGCTCAGTTCAAATTAAGGCTTGAAGTGGCAGACCAAGAAAAATCTCGGATAGACAGAAGCGACAAATGGTGAGAACAGTCAGAGTCAACCCAGAGACCAGCACCAAAGACCTACAACATCATCTTGCTGCAGATGGAGTCACTGTGCATCGTTCAACCATTCGGCACACTTTACACAAGGAGATGCTGTATGCGAGAGTGATGCAGAGGAAGCCTTTTCTCCGCCCACAGCACGAAAAGTGCCGCTTGAGGTGGGCTAAAGCACATTTGGACAAGCCAGCTTCATTTTGGAATAAGGTGCTGTGGACTGATGAAACTAAAATTGAGTTATTTGGCCATAACAAGGGGCGTTATGCATGGAGGAAAAAGAACACAGCATTCCAAGAAAAACACCAGCTACCTACAGTATAATATGGTGGTGGTTCCATCATGCTGTGGGGCTGTGTGGCCAGTGCAGGGACTGGGAATCTTGTCAAAGTTGAGGGACACATGGATTCCACTCAGTATCAGCAGATTCTGGAGACCAATGTCCAGGAATCAGTGACAAAGCTGAAGCTGTGCCAGGGCTGGATCTTTCAACAAGACAACGACCCTAAACACTGCTCAAAATCCACTAAGGCATTTATGCAGAGGAACAAGTACAACGTTCTGGAATGGCCATCTCAGTCCCAAGACCTGAATATAATTGAAAATCTGTGGTGTGACTTAAAGAGAGTTGTCCATGCTCGGAAGCCATCAAACCTGAATGAACTAAAGATGTTTTGTAAAGAGGATTGGTCCAAAATACCTTCAACCAGAATCCAGACTCTCATTGGAACCTACAGGGAGTGTTTAGAGGCTGTAATTTCTGCAAAAAGAGGATCTACAAAATTTTGATAATTTTTTTTTTTTGTGGTGCCCAAATTTATGCACCTGCCTAATTTTGTTTAAACAATTATAGCGCACTTTCTGTAAATCCAATAAACTTCATTTCACTTCTCAAATATCACTGTGTGTGTCTCCTATATGATATATTTAACTGACATTTTTTATCGTAACAACCAACGATTTATACAGGAAAATCATGACGATTAACAAGGTTGCCCAAACTTTCGCATCCCACTGTATATATATATAATCATACTTCTGATATTTATAAATGCATAATATGTGGGAAAATACTACTGATGTTTTTAACTATAATATATTTACATATATTATAATATATGTAAATCTATTATGGCTAAAAACATGTATATACACTGCGTGCAGAATTATTAGGCAAATGAGTATTTTGACCACATCATCCTCTTTATGCATGTTGTCTTACTCCAAGCTGTATAGGCTCGAAAGCCTACTACCAATTAAGCATATTAGGTGATGTGCATCTCTGTAATGAGAAGGGGTGTGGTCTAATGACATCAACACCCTATATTAGGTGTGCATAATTATTAGGCAACTTCCTTTCCTTTGGCAAAATGGGTCAAAAGAAGGACTTGACAGGCTCAGAAAAGTCAAAAATAGTGAGATATCTTGCAGAGGGATGCAGCACTCTTTAAATTGCAAAGCTTCTGAAGCGTGATCATCGAACAATCAAGCGTTTCATTCAAAATAGTCAACAGGGTCGCAAGAAGCGTGTGGAAAAACCAAGGCGCAAAATAACTGCCCATGAACTGAGAAAAGTCAAGCGTGCAGCTGCCAAGATGCCACTTGCCACCAGTTTGGCCATATTTCAGAGCTGCAACATCACTGGAGTGCCCAAAAGCACAAGGTGTGCAATATTCAGAGACATGGCCAAGGTAAGAAAGGCTCAAAGACGACCACCACTGAACAAGACACACAAGCTGAAACGTCAAGACTGGGCCAAGAAATATCTCAAGACTGATTTTTCTAAGGTTTTATGGACTGATGAAATGAGAGTGAGTCTTGATGGGCCAGATGGATGGGCCCGTGGCTGGATTGGTAAAGGGCAGAGAGCTCCAGTCCGACTCAGACACCAGCAAGGTGGAGGTGGAGTACTGGTTTGGGCTGGTATCATCAAAGATGAGCTTGTGGGGCCTTTTCGGGTTGAGGATGGAGTCAAGCTCAACTCCCAGTCCTACTGCCAGTTTCTGGAAGTCACCTTCTTCAAGCAGTGGTACAGGAAGAAGTCTGCATCCTTCAAGAAAAACATGATTTTCATGCAGGACAATGCTCCATCACACGCGTCCAAGTACTCCACAGCGTGGCTGGCAAGAAAGGGTATAAAAGAAGAAAATCTAATGACATGGCCTCCTTGTTCACCTGATCTGAACCCCATTGAGAACCTGTGGTCCATCATCAAATGTGAGATTTACAAGGAGGGAAAACAGTACACCTCTCTGAACAGTGTCTGGGAGGCTGTGGTTGCTGCTGCACGCAATGTTGATGGTAAACAGATCAAAACACTGACAGAATCCATGGATGGCAGGCTTTTGAGTGTCCTTGCAAAGAAAGGTGGCTATATTGGTCACTGATTTGTTTTTGTTTTGTTTTTGAATGTCAGAAATGTATATTTGTGAATGTTGAGATGTTATATTGGTTTCACTGGTAAAAATAAAGAATTGAAATGGGTATATATTTGTTTTTTGTTAAGTTGCCTAATAATTATGCACAGTAAAAGTCACCTGCACACACAGATATCCCCCTAAAATAGCTAAAACTAAAAACAAACTAAAAACTACTTCCAAAAATATTCAGCTTTGATATTAATGAGTTTTTTGGGTTCATTGAGAACATGGTTGTTGTTCAATAATAAAATTAGTCCTCAAAAATACAACTTGCCTAATAATTCTGCACTCCCTGTATATTTCTGCTGGAATTTGAACTCCCAAACTTGTACATTTGAGGGAAGGACATTAACCACTACACTTGAGAGCTACATGTTAACCTGCACAGAAATATCAAATAAGTCTTCTACTGAATAGGAATACTCACTATACAGGGAGTGCAGAATTATTAGGCAAGTTGTATTTTTGAGGATTAATTTTATTATTGAACAACAACCATGTTCTCAATGAACCCAAAAAACTCATTAATATCAAAGCTGAATATTTTTGGAAGTAGTTTTTAGTTTGTTTTTAGTTTTAGCTATTTTAGGGGGATATCTGTGTGTGCAGGTGACTATTACTGTGCATAATTATTAGGCAACCTAACAAAAAACAAATATATACCCATTTCAATTATTTATTTTTACCAGTGAAACCAATATAACATCTCAACATTCACAAATATACATTTCTGACATTCAAAAACAAAACAAAAACAAATCAGTGACCAATATAGCCACCTTTCTTTGCAAGGACACTCAAAAGCCTGCCATCCATGGATTCTGTCAGTGTTTGATCTGTTCACCATCAACATTGCGTGCAGCAGCAACCACAGCCTCCCAGACACTGTTCAGAGAGGTGTACTGTTTTCCCTCCTTGTAAATCTCACATTTGATGATGGACCACAGGTTCTCAATGGGGTTCAGATCAGGTGAACAAGGAGGCCATGTCATTAGATTTTCTTCTTTTATACCCTTTCTTGCCAGCCACGCTGTGGAGTACTTGGACGCGTGTGATGGAGCATTGTCCTGCATGAAAATCATGTTTTTCTTGAAGGATGCAGACTTCTTCCTGTACCACTGCTTGAAGAAGGTGTCTTCCAGAAACTGGCAGTAGGACTGGGAGTTGAGCTTGACTCCATCCTCAACCCGAAAAGGCCCCACAAGCTCATCTTTGATGATACCAGCCCAAACCACTACTCCACCTCCACCTTGCTGGCGTCTGAGTCGGACTGGAGCTCTCTGCCCTTTACCAATCCAGCCACGGGCCCATCCATCTGGCCCATCAGTCCATAAAACCTTAGAAAAATCAGTCTTGAGATATTTCTTGGCCCAGTCTTGACGTTTCAGCTTGTGTGTCTTGTTCAGTGGTGGTCGTCTTTCAGCCTTTCTTACCTTGGCCATGTCTCTGAGTATTGCACACCTTGTGCTTTTGGGCACTCCAGTGATGTTGCAGCTCTGAAATATGGCCAAACTGGTGGCAAGTGGCATCTTGGCAGCTGCACGCTTGACTTTTCTCAGTTCATGGGCAGTTATTTTGCGCCTTGGTTTTTCCACACGCATCTTGCGACCCTGTTGACTATTTTGAATGAAATGCTTGATTGTTCGATGATCACGCTTCAGAAGCTTTGCAATTTTAAGAGTGCTGCATCCCTCTGCAAGATATCTCACTATTTTTGACTTTTCTGAGCCTGGCAAGTCCTTCTTTTGACCCATTTTGCCAAAGGAAAGGAAGTTGCCTAATAATTATGCACACCTAATATAGGGTGTTGATGTCATTAGACCACACCCCTTCTCATTACAGAGATGCACATCACCTAATATGCTTAATTGGTAGTAGGCTTTCGAGCCTATACAGCTTGGAGTAAGACAACATGCATAAAGAGGATGATGTGGTCAAAATACTCATTTGCCTAATAATTCTGCACGCAGTGTATTAGAAACTACTATGAGGTTTATCTAACATAGTTTAGCATTCTGCTTTATAGCTGAGTGGATAAGGTCCTTGCCTCTAATGTACCAGGGGTTGGGAGTTCAAATTTAAGCAGAAACTTTTCAGTAACAAGTGGTGTTCGGCCGAGCATCCTCGATCAACACTAATAGACATGTTTCTTCAGCCTGAACCAAAAACTAAAACAGCAAACCCAATAAAGCAGTCACATTAATAAGGAATAGATCACAGCATGTGTGATCTGGTTCCAAGCCACAATTTAGGAAGAAACAAGAAAAAAACATACACGACAAAAGAAAACACGTTGAAAATATGTAATAACATGTTTTATCATTGGTTTGACCCTCTAGATTATTAACCTTTCCAAGAACATCTGCAGAATTCTGTCTGTATTCAGCAATTCATTATCTTTCCTTCGTGTCTCTCTCATCCCTGAACTACCTGCTCAACAGGCAGATGAGTCTCTTATCAGAAGCAGCAGATGGCAGACCAGTTTGCTTTAATTCTCTGATATAAACTTGGCAAACACTTCCTTCAATTTTTGTGAATTTCGTGCTGAGAATGGAAGCATAAAATATTTTTCATTCTTTATTTAAAGCAAAAGTCATTTATAGAAAAAAATGGCTTTGTTAGTTTTATTATTGGTTCAAAATGTAACAAGAAAGTAGCTTGCGCTTAACTTTTCCAGACATTTTTAGTAAATATTATATATTATATAAAACAACATTTGAACTATTATTTGGTGACTAATGTTATATTCTAGTGCAATTACAAAAATAGACCTATAAATTATATGAATGCATAACGATGATTATGCTGATAAACATAATAATAATATTATTAATATTATTATTATTATTATTATTATTATTATTAATAAAAATTATTTTAAGTAACTGCTTGTTTGGGTATATGATGAAATTAAAGTAGATACAGTTAGGTCCATATATATTTGGACTGTGAGACAAATATTTTTTTTTTTAACCTGTTTACTAAAACATTCAATTTATAGTTATATAATGGACATGAACATAAAGTCCAGACTTTTAGCTTTCATTTGAGGGTATCCACATTAAAATTTTATAATGGATTTAGGAGTTTCAGCTCCTTTACATGTGGCACCCTGTCTTTAAAGGGACCAAAAGTAATTGGACAATTGACTCAAAGGCTGTTTCATGGGCAGATGTGGGCAATTCCTTCATTCTAAATTAAGCACATAAAAGGCCTGGAGTTGATTTGAGGTGTGGTGCTTCCATTTTGAAGATTTTGCTCAGAAGTAAATATGCGGTCAAAGGAGCTCTCCATGCAGATGAAACAAGCCATCCTTCATCTGTGAAAACAGAAAAAAAAAACATCAGAGATATTGCTACACTATTAGTAGTGTCAAAATCTACAGTTTGGTAAATCCTGAGAAAGAAAGAAAGAACTGGTGACCTCAACAATGGAAAAAGACCTGGACGCCCACGGAAGACAACAGTGGTGGATGATCACAGAATAAATACCATGGTAAAGAGAAACCCCTTCACAACAGCCAACCAAGTGAGAAACACTCTCCAGGATATAGGCGTATCAATATTCAAATCTACCATAAAGAGAAGACTGCATGAAAGTAAATACAGAGGGTTCACTGCACTGTGCAAGCCACTCATAAGCCTCAAGAATAAGAAGGCTAGATTGAACTTTGCTAAAAAAAATCTTAAAAAACCAGCACACTTCTGGAAGAACATTCTTTGGACAGATGAAACCAAGATCAACCTCTACCAGAATGATGGAAAGAAAAAAGTATGATGAAGGCATGGTAGAGCTCATGATCCAAAGCATACCACATCATCTGTAAAACATGGCAGAGGCAGTGTGATGGCTTGGGCATGCAGGGCTGCCAGTGGCACTGGGTCCCTAGTGTTTATTGATAATATGATACAGGACAGAAGCAGCCAGATGAATTCTGGGGTTTTCAGAGACAACCCTGTGCTCAAATCCAGCCAAATGCAGCCAAACTGATTGGTCGGCGTTTCATAATACAGATGGACAATGACCCAAAACATAAAGCCATAGCAACCCAGGAGATTATTAAAGCAAAGAAGTGGAATATTCTTGAATGGCCAAGTCAGTCACCTGATCTGAACCCAATTGAGCATGCATTTCACTTGTTAAAGACTAAACTTCAGATGGAAAAGTCCCACAAACAAACAGCAACTGAAAACCACTGCAGTAAAGGCCTGGCAGAGCATTAAAAAGGAGGAAACACAGCGTCTGGTGAAGTCAATGAGTTCAAGACTTTAGGCAGTCATTGCCAACAAAGGGTTTTTTACCAAGTATTAGTAATTAATATTTTATTTACAATTATTTAATTTGTACAATTACTTTTGAGCTTCTGAAATGAAGGGGTTGAGTTTAAAAAATGCTTTAGTTCCTCACATTTTTATGCAATCATTTTGTTCAACCCACTGAATTAAAGCTGAAAGTCTGAACTTTAACTGCATCTGAATTGTTTTGTACAAAATGCATTGTGTTAATGTACAGAACAAAAATTTGAAAAATGTTGTATCTGTCCAAATATATATAGACCTAACTGTACATACAGTACATTTCAACCCTTCCTAAATTTGCGCTGTACATATACCAGTCGGATCTAAGGATGGCGCCCATGCTCTTGTTTTACATAGAAGATACCCAGGACTAATGTCTGCACGGCGATAACGCAGTTTACAGAGATTTATTTCCTCGTATGCAATGGTTGGTGGTGGCAGCATCCAGCCCATTAGAGGAATGCAGGTGGCAGTGCTCCATAGAATTATATTGAATCTCCCATAGGCTCTATTGTTACATAAATGAAGTGTATGGAAGAAGTGATCTAATGATCACATGTTCAAGTCCCCTAGGAGGACTTTTAAAAAGTGTAGAAGTGTAAAATAAGTTAAAACTGTGACAAACTGTAAGATCCTCACCTGCTTTGCACTCCAGGGGAACCAAGAGGGGTCCTCGTGGAGTTGCGGGACAGGTTATGCGTGTCTCTGATGCACCAGCGCTGACCCCTTTGCGAACCAGTGCGGGGATGCGTTCGCGTGGACATCGGAGGGGAGGACCGTCGGAGTCCCGGGGACAGAGTGGCCAGGCGAGTGACAAGACGCCGCGGCCAGGGTTGTCTCCGGTGTCTCCTGCGACTTCCGTTTCCGCATCTGGGTCCACGCGCTCGCATACTCGCGCTGAGTCAATCATGCGTCCGTGCGTACGCACGAGGGCAGGTTCGCAAAGGGATACACGGTCGCGAGTACGCGCTTCTTATGGTTAATCAACTTGTGATTGCCTTAGGCCATGTACTCAGGTGCAGGGCAATTTGTTCACCTATGGTAGTGGACACTTGGCACCCTGGGATTGGTCAGCAGGCATTTAAAAGGAGGTCTCTCAGGGTGATCAGTGCCCACTGTTATTTTCCCTCAACCAGGTATAGGTCACAACTGCTAGTGACTGAAGACTGCCAGGAACTTTGTCCTTTGCAACAGACCCAAGATCTGGAGTGACTCGACTGCCAAGTGCACAGCATCATTCAGCACAGGTTGGGACTATTCCTGGAATCTCCTTGCCTGGTTTTTGTTATTATTCCTTGTTACCAGCAAGTGTCCTGGACGTTTATGTTTCTGGTGAATAAACACCTTTTTGCTTTCATCACTGGTCTGTTTGTTGGTGCCTTGCATTACACAAACTAAGATATTTGTACTTAACTTTTCGTATTTCCTATAGTCATGCTTAGCTCCTTCCCGCACATAAACGTAACTGTATGTCCATATTGCATGTAATTTACCGCAATCAGGCGTACAGTTATGCCCAAACTGTTAACTGGAGCTATGAAACTATAAAGTAACTTTTAGGGGTTTCATTTCTATGGGTAACTCAGGGTCTCTTCAAATTTAACATGGCACCCGAAACTATTGCAGCAAAATCTACCCTCCAAAAGCAATACTGTGTTCCTTTCCTTCTGAGCCCTGTTGTGGGCCCACATATGGAGTGTTTCCATGAACTGCAGAATCAGGGTAATACATATAGAGGAAAAAATAATTAAAATAGAAAGTCTGCACAAAAAAATGATACTTTTAAATTTCACCTAAATTTTGCCTTGATTCCTGTGAAACACCTAAAGGGTTCATAATGCTTCAAAAATCCGTTTTAAATTATGTGAGTGGTTTCGTTTTTTAAAATGGGGTAATTTTCAATTATGTAAGTCCCTTAAAGTCACTTCAGAACTGAATAGTTTTGAAAATTGTCTTGTAAATATAAAAAATTGCTTACAAAATTATAGAACTTCTAACGTCCTAAATTTTTTTTTAATGATATTTACAAAATGATGCCAACATAAAGTAGACATATGGGGACCAGTAATTAATAACTATTTTGTCTTAAAGGCAGAAAAAAAAATCTAATTTAGAAAATTACAAATGTTTCCAAATTTTCTGTAAATTTTGGATTTTTTTTTTATACATAAAGGTAAAACATATCAGCTCAAATTCACCACTAACTTAAAGTACAATGTGTCACAAGAAAACAGTCTTTGAATTGCTTGGATCAGTAAAAGCATTCCAATGTTATTACCACATAAAGTGATACATGTCAGATTTGAAAAATGGGGCTTCGGCATTTGGTCCAAACTGGCTTTTGATGGAAGGGATTTAGCTTTTAAAGGGTTAATGGCTGAGTTATACTGTGTTGACAGTGAGGTGTGGTTTATAGTCTCACATTTCTTGTGAGACTGGACAAAGCAGTTGAGTATCATGAGATGGATGGGTACCATATTGCCTTTGTTTAAAAAGAGTGAGGATGAACCTCAAACCCATTAAGCTCCTATCACCAAATGGATTGGCTGGAGGGCAGAACACATGCGATAAAATTCTATGTTAACCATATGATTTGGCAAAGGGAACATATGGTGTGTTTTCCCAGCCAAAATTAAAAAGAAAATACCTAGTTATGTTTAGGAGAGAGTCTGTGTGTGGAGCCATAAGATAACATCAGGACACAGCTCCCTGAATGAAAGGACTATATGAATGGAATGCCAAGCTCTGCTGCCAGGAATACATGAAGCACATCTTTAGTGATGTGATTTTAGGTTTTCTATCATCCCTTTTTATTTTCCTATATTTGTATTGTCTGTAACTGCAACTTAAATGCACTGTTGTTATATCATATTAAAGTGTTACATGTAATAGCTGCTATGTTGTCTTTTTGATGGAACCCGGTTAAGCTGTATTTAGTATTATAATCTACTGTGGGTACAGCAGTGTATTGGCTTCTCTGCAGTTGTTGTGCAGTGGGTGGGATAGTCCTAGAGTAAACAGGAGTCCCAGCAGATAAGGATGGGGTCCTAAAGGATAGAGTACTGTACCTGGCTTTGTATCGCCTGGGGTATTCTGTGTACAGCCTTCTGTATAAACCCACAGTGAAGCGAGCAAAGAGACTTAGCCAAGGCGTGAATGAGGAAAGGTGGTGTTTGACATATGTAGTGTGCCATGACAAACATGAAAAAAAAAAAAAGAAAAGAAAACAAATATAAAAATTCAAATCCCCTCCCTTTCCACATGATAAAATAAAGATCAAGTGCATTGCCGTGTCCTAAAATTCCTGTACTATTAAAATATAAAATATGTATCCCATATGGTGAACACCGTAACGAGGAAAAAAAAGCTGATTCAGTTGTTTGTCAGTTCACTTCCTTAAAAAAAAATAAAAAATCATCAAGTCTTCCAAAGTGGTATCAATAAAAACTATACATTGTCCCACTATAAATGATCCCCACGCAATTCCGTAAATTTAAAAAAAAGTTTTAGGGTATAAGAATATGCCGATGCAAATCAAAAATATTTTTTTTTCCAGAGTTTTTTTTTAAAGTATTAAAACATAAGAATAACTATAACATTTTGTGGTATAGTATCCCCATAACCAGAGTTTAAGTGCCGGTACGGGTTTTGGCAGCACCTGGCTGTCCTTAAATAGGCAGCTAGACTCACCAGAGAGGTCTCTGTTTTTGAGGATCTGAGGCTTTGTGCTGTGCTGGAGGGCTGAGAGCCACACGCTGGGGAAACAGGCCCCCTAAAGCCTGTTGTGAACTACTGGAGGCAGAACTGCCAGCAAGGTGACTTATGTTATATGAAGTTTCCATTGTGTGTGAATTAACACCAAGACTGCAAAGTTCTGTGCTGTTTTGTGCAATTGCCTTAAGTGTGAATAAACACTGACGTTTTGAGTTAAGAACTTGTATTTTGCCTCTGTACTGCGCCCACTTACCCTATCTACCAAAGCAAAACCCCACAATTGTTGGAGAATGCGGGCAAGAGCAGTGAGGCTGGCATAAACGCCGATATTTTTGGTTTCTGAATTTTTCAAGCACGGTTGTATGTCATACATTAAACTAGCTGTATTGCAAACAGTGCCCCACGACAAAATGGAGACTGTTGTGAAGGCCCTCATGGGGGCTAATCTGCAACAGTGAGAGACCAACCTGCAGCAGCACAAGGCTAATAAGCAACAGCAGGTGATTAACCAGTTGCTGCTACAACATGTGATGGCTTTGCAGACAGCATGAGCAACCCCGAGCATCTACAATGCCCGGAAAGCAGTCCATTCCCGCGATTCCTAAGATGACCCCCACAGAAGACATCGAAACCTACCTGGCGATGTATGAGAAAGTGGCCATCAGGGAAAAGCTAACCCGTGATCAGTGGGCTGAGGTCATCACTCCATTCCTGGCATCCGATTCCCAGCGGGTGCATTTCGACTTGCTGGACGATCAAGTGGCCGACTAACAACAAGTAATGGGTAAGATTTTGGCAAGTCTGGGGGTGAATGTGTTGGTCCGGGCTCAGCAGGTACATCAGTGGGGGTTTAAGCTGGCTGAGCATGCGAGGACCCAGTATTATGACTTACTCCACCTCTTGCAAAGTCTGATGTGCTGTCTGATGTGCTGAGTCACATGGCTATGCTGGATAGGCTATTGGCTGATATGTTCTGGAGGGCTCTGCCACCCCCTCTCCAGCACTGGATTGTCCAGGTGTTTCCTGGCAACGCCCTAGAAATGGTGGACCTGGTGGAGCGCTACAAGGCTACTAAGACTGTTGCAGGGGGTTCTTTGGGAGGAGACAGTCAAACCCCGTAAATATTCATCCCAGACCTGGCGATTTGTACCAACCAAACCCACTACAGACCTGGCTCCAATAGTCTGCTGGTGGTGTCCGGAGCCGGGCCATGTAAGAGCTGACTGCCCCATCAGGTGGAACCCATGGATACTAACTATGGCTATCGTCAGTTGCTATATGCTAGGAAACTGTGTGCAGCAGGTACCCCAAAAACTCTAAACCTGTGCCAGGTGGAGTTAGGAGACACTCCAGCGGAGGCTCTGCTGGACTCAGGGAGTCTGGTGTCCCTAGTAAGGGCTCACCTGGTACGGTCAGTGGAGTATACTGGCCGGAAAGTTGGAGTCATGTGCATCCATGGAGACTTAAAAGACTATCCCACCGCCCTGGTGTCTCTAACCACAGGGGCTGGCAGATGGACTCACGATGTGGCAGTTGCCCAAAATCTACACTGCAAACTTATAATAGGGAGAGACTTCCCAGGTTTCCCGGCACTGTGGCCTGCTATGAGAGTGACTGATACCCATGAGACAGGGGTAACCCTAGCAGAGTGGCCCAGCTCAAGGGGGAGACTAGAACCCTGGGAACCTGAAACAGAAGGGCCAGTGGTAGGGGTGAACGCCACTTTTGTGGAAGAGGGGGAGACAGCCCTGCTAAGTGTGATGGTGGGAGACGTGGAGGACTTGCAACCGGGTTCTGAATTGGCAGACCTCAATGTCTCCGGGGATAATTTTGGTACCCCCAACGTCGGGATCCAACCCTATCCTGCGCTTGGGAAAATGTGTTAATAGTAGATGGTAAACCCCAACAACCTGAGGCAGAGTCATTGTTTTCCCGTTTTGTGGTTCATCAGGATTTGTTGTATAGGGTAAACCAACTACGAGGTGAGTCTATTGAACAGTTGGTGTCCCCAAGACTTATCGCAAGCTTGTGTTAGATCTAGCCCAACAGAAAACTCAGGATCATATTCTACAGCGGTTTTACTGGCCCAGCATATTCAAAGAAGTGGAAGAGTTTTGTAAGTCTTGCCCAACCTTCCAGATAACTAGCCCCCAGCCACATTTCTGTAGTCCCCTAGTACCTCTCCCGATTATCGAAGTACTGTTTGACCAAATAGCTATGTACCTCATAGGCCCACTACCGAAATCCACCAGAGGGCATCAACACATCTTAGTCATTCTAGATTACGCCACTCGGTACCCAAAGGTGGTGCCACTGCGACATACCTCGGTCAAACTGATAGTTAGGAATTAATGGAGATGTTTTCCTGAGTAGAACTACCTAAAGAGGTTCTGACCGACCAAGGGACCCCTTTTATGTCCAAGGTGATGTCCGAACAAATTCGGACGTCTGTTTACCATCCGCAAACGGACGGGCTGGTAGAATGGTTTAACCAAACTTAAAAAAATATGTTGAAAAAGGTAGTGTCTGGTGTTGATCGAGCACCAAAGTGCTCAGGTGCTCGAGTAGAACACCTCAGGATGCTTGGGAAGTCAATGGGAGGACCCGAGCATCAAACCAGGCACCCCCTGCTCTCAAGAGGGGAGGGTGTCTGGTTCACATGAAAAGGTCAGAAATTGATAAAAACACCACTGAAATGGTTTCGAAACAACATGGGGAGGATGTCTGTATGCATCTTGGACTCCCAGGTCGCTGCTGGGAATGATGTTGTCCGAGTAGTACACCAATTTTACAGACTGACAATAATACGCACAAAACCGAAGATGAAATCGATTGTAGAGGAAAAATTGTTGGGAAACATTCTTTCCTGTATATTTACTTGTATATAAAATGCCAAAGTGCTGCCAAAAATTACAAGGAGGAGGCACTCCTAAACAACCTGTATATCACATAAAGGAGGGCCTCATTCACATTGTGGTACAATTGTTCAGGTAGTGGGACTCCTACACTCATAAAGCCTCTGCACTAAGTGAAAAGGCTGCCAAAAATTATAAGGAACCAGCACTCCAATACACCCTTTATTACACATAAAAGAGGGCATCATACACACCCTTGAAAAATTATGATTGATGGCCTGCTGGTGACCCTTAAAAACATTAGGGGCGAGGGCATGCTGCCGATCTGACCATCTAAAAAATTAGGGGTGTGTGTCTGCTGCTGAGCTGACCATCTAAAACATTAGGGGCAAGGGCCTGCTGCCGATATGACCATGGAAGAAATTATGGACAAGGGCCTGCTGCTGAGCTGACCATCTAAAACATTATGGGCAAGGCCCTGCTGCTGAGCTGACCATCAAAAACATGGGCGAGGGCCTGCTGCTGAGCTGACCATCTAAAACATTAGGAGTGAGGGTCTGCTGGTGAGCTGACTCTCTAAAACATTAGAGGCTAGTGCCTGCTGCTGATCTGACCATCTAAAACATTATGGGCGAGGGCCTGCTGCTGAGCTGACTCTCTAAAACATTAGGAGCGAGTGCCTGCTGCTGAGCTGACTATCGAAAAATTATGGTTGAGGGCCTGCTGCTGAGCTGACCATCGAGAAACTTATGGTTGAGGGCCTGCTGCTGAGCAGACCATCAAAAAAATTATGGTTGAGGGCCTGCTGCTGAGCTGATCATCAACAAAAATGATGGTTGAGGGCCTGCTGCTGAGATGACCATTGAAAAACTTATGGTTGAGGGTCTGCTGCTGAGCTGACCATCAAAAAAATTATGGGTGAGGGCCTGCTGGTGAGCTGACCTCTAAAATATTTGGAGCGAGGGCAGCCTAATAAGCTTGTTGATATGATGGAGGAAGGGGAAGAGGATGAGAAAAGGAAGATTGAACCATATACCCTTTTTTGTGGTGGATGGGGTGCATGGGAATACAGTGCATTCAATACACCATAAAAGCCACACTTAAAGTGCCATTATGTTCAGCCACTTTCCTCTGGTGGAGTAGAGAAGTCAGAGGCAATCCAGGCCTTGTTCATTTTGATAAGAGTCAACCTGTCAGCATTTTAAGTTGACAGTTGGATGTGCTTATCAGTTATTATGCACCCATGAGCACTAAATACCCGCTCTGACATAACGCTGGTGCCAGGGCAGGCCAGCACCTCCAAGGCAAAGAGCACCAGTTCTTGTCACGTGTCCAGCTTGGACACCCAGTAGTTGTAAGCCACAGAGGGTTAATTGAAGACACTGACATGGTCTGCTACGTACTCCTTCACCATCTTCCAAAACTTTTCTCTCCTTGTGACACTAGGCTGTGCATCAGGGTGAGGTTGCTGGCGGGGTGTCATAAAACTGTCCCAGGCCTTAGAGTGTGTTGCCTTGCCTCTGTTGGAACTGCTGTGTATTCCCCTCGTCTCCCCTCCTCGGTTGCCCAAGGAACTATATAATCTGCCGCCAGCATTGTCAGCTGGAAATTTTTGCAGCAATTTTTCCACAAGGACCATCTGGTATTGCACCATTTTGCTAGTCCTCTACCCCACAGGAATGAGAGATGAGAAGTTCTCTTTGTAGCGGGGGTCGAGAAGGGTGAACAACCATTAATCGGTGATGGCCAAAATGCATATAACGCGAGGGTCACGGGAAAGGCAGCATAACATAAAGTCAGCCATGTGTGCCAGAGTCCCAACAGACAACACTTTGCTGTCCTCATCACGAGGATGACTCTCAATCTCCTTATCCTTTTCCTCCTCTTTGGCCCATCCACGCTGAACAGATGGAATAAACCTGCTATGCGTACTACCCTCTGTAATGGAGGCAACCGTCTCCTTATCCTACTCCTCCTCATCATCCAATTTGCGCTGAGAAGACGAATGGAGGGTGGTCTGACTATCACCCTGTGTACTGTCTTCCCCTATTTCCACCTCTTGCACATGCAAAGTGTCCCCCTTCATTGTGAGCAGTGAGCGTTTCAGTAGACACAGAAGTGGGATGGTCACGCCGATAATGGCACCTTCTGTGTTGATTCCTCAAAGTTGCGTAAAACCTCACAGAGGTCAGACATCCATGCCCACTCTTTGCTTGTGAAGAGTGGAAGCTGACTGGAAGGGCGATGACCATGTTGCAGCTGGTATTCCACTACTGCCCTCTGCTGCTCACAAAGCCTGGCCAACATGTGGAACGTGGAGTTCCAGCGTGTGCTCACGTCGCACAACAGTCGGCAATTGCAAGTGTGCTGCAGCATTGCCAGACCAGCGGCAGCTGTAGATGACTTTCAGAAATGGGCACACATGCAGCGTACCTTCACCAGTAGCTTAGACAAATTGGGGTAGGTTTTGAGAAACCACTGAACCACTAAGTTGAACACGTGGGCTAGGCATGGTATGTGTATGAGCTTGCCGAGTTATGGCCATTATCAGACGCAACCATGCCTGGTTGTAGGTTGAGTGGTGAGAGCCACAGCTCAGTCTGGTCACTTATACCATGCCACAGCTCTGCGGCGGTGTGCTTTTTTGCACCTAAACATTTTATGCACACATTTATGCACGGCCTGTTGCCGCTTCCCCACTGCAGTGATACACTGCTTTGAGCTACTGACTGATGGCTGACTGGTGCTGCAAGGTGATAATTTAGAGGTGGAAGTAGAGGAGGAGGTGGAAGAGGAGAAGGGGAGGTTGCAGCCACTAATGTAGGTGGTGGTGGAAATCCTGATGGAAGTAGGGCCCGCGATCCTTGGCGTTGGTAGTACCTGTGCCATCCCAGGGTGTGACTCACTTTCGGCCTCCACAACGTTTACCCAGTGTGCCATCAGGGAAATGTAGCACTTGTCCATGTGTCAGTCATTAAGTGGATCTTCCCAATAACTGCATGTGTCCCGTCAGGGCACGAGTGATGTTACGGGAAAACTAGTGGAAAATAGTGGCGGAGTAATGAGGGACCACCGCCGCGCATCAGGCTGCAGAAAGCCTCAGTGTCCATAAGCCTAAATGGCAACATTTCCAGGGCCAGCAATTTGGAAAGGTGCACATTTAGTGCTATGGCCTGTGGGTGGGTGGCTGGCTAATTGCGTTTTCGTTCAAAGGCATGGGGTATGGACATCTGTATGCTGCGCTGGGACACAGAAGTGGATGTCCTAGCTGGTGGTTCTTGCAAAGGACCAGATGCAGGGCGGGAGGCATCTGGGCCTGCGTCTTGGACAGGGGATTGGCCAGCACATAAAACAGGGGAAGAGGAGGCAGTGGTGTGACCCGCAGACACTGATTGTGGACCCAGGTGTTCGGCCCACATATTAGGGTGCTTTGATGCCATGTGGCGGATCATGCTGGTGGTGGTGAGGTTGCTAGTGTTCACGCCCCTGCTCATTTTGGTACGGCACAGGTTGCAAATAACAATTCTTTTAATGTCCGCACTTTCCTCAAAAAAGCGCCAGACTGCAGAACACCTACCCCTTGGAAAGTGAGATTGCCACAAGGGGGTTCTCCGGGGAACATTTGCGTGCCTGTTTGGTGTGGCCCGCCTTCTCCCTTTTGCCACCCCACTGCCTCTTACAGCCTTTTGCAATGCTGCGGATCCCTCCCCTTCTGTACTGCTGTCCTTGCTCGACTTGCCACCTTCCCAGGTTGGGTCAGTGATTTCATTGTCCACCACCTCCTCTTCCACTTCCTCACTCCGGTCATCCTCCTGAATTGTTGACCTAACAACAACCTCACATATTGACAACTGTGTCTGTGCCGTTTCCCATAGTCATCTTATTGTGACTGTGGATACTCAAGAGTTTAGGCATCAGTGCACACGATCTCCTCATGTCCCTCCATGGTGGGAGGAACGAGGATCAGGGTAAGGATTCTGTTGACCAGACTCTTGGCTACTGAGACTGAACTTTGTGAAAGACAGGGTGGTGCTTAACTGACTGGAAGCATTATTTGCTGCAATCCAACCGACCACCTGGTCACACTGGTGTGACTTCGAGAGTAGTGTCCTGTGCTGCCCTGCAAACTTCTGGGACATGAAGCTAGGTATCGTAGATGAGTGTTTTTCTTGTGCTCTGGCAGCAGGCACAGATTCACCGTGCCCAGGGCCACGGCCTCAGCGTGCACCAACAGCAGCATGGCCACTTCCATGTCCCTTACTGCTCACCTTCTGCATATTAAATGGTACAGTAGCACAGGTTTTGTAAGTGTATGCACAAATAAATTAAACTGAATGTCACTGATATTTAGGATGTGCAAACGTTATACAGGAGATGTAGCGCAGGTAATGTCACTGCCACCAGCAGTGAAAAAATTTGACTGCATGTCACTGATATTTAGGATGCGCAAACGTTATGCAGGAGATGTAGCGCAGGTAATGTCGATGCCACCAGCAGAGAAAAAATTAGACTGAATGTCACTGATATTTATGATGTGCAAATATTATACAGGAGATGTAGCGCAGGTAATGTAGCTGCCACCAGAAGTTAGACTGCATGTGACTGTGACTGATATTTAGGATGTGCAAACGTTATACAGGAGATGTAGTGCAGGTAATGTCGCTGCCACCAGCAGCGAAAAAATTAAACTGAATGTGACTGATATTTAGGATGTGCAAACGTTATACAGGAGATGTAGCGCAGGTAATGTCTATGCCACCAGCAGAGAAAAAATTAGTCTGAATGTCACTGATATTTATGATGCACAAATATTATACAGGAGATGTAGCGCAGGTAATGTAGCTGCCACCAGCAGCGAAGAAGTTAGACTGCATGTGACTGATATTTAGGATGTGCAAACGCTATACAGGAGATGTAGCGCAGGTAATGTCGCTGCCACCAGCAGCGAAAAAATTAGACTGAATGTCACTGATATTTAGGATGCGCAAGCGTTATACAGGAGATGTAGCACAGGTAATGTCACTGTCTGCAGCGTCTACGGAAAAAGTGTGGGATCACTTGTTTGCAAAGACTCTCCATGGTGGGAGGAACGAGGATCAGGGTAAGGATTCTGTTGACCAGACTCTTGGCTACTGAGACTGGACTTTGTGAAAGACAGGGTGGTGATGTTGTACCCACTGCTGCTTCCTTTGCTGAGTTGTCAGATACAAGTGAAGCGGTTGATGATGACGATGTGTCCGTGGATGTCACGTGGGTGCCCGCTCGAAGAGAAGAAGAACAGGGGGAAAAGTTCAGATGGGGAGACAGAGAGGAGGAGGAGACGAGTTGGAAGCAGAGGGAGGTCGTCGCAAGGAGCTAGTGGCACAGTCAGACAGCATCCATCGGCACCCGGGTTCTGCCAGACAGCACGCCAATCCACGCATGCTGTTGCCACCACCAGAATGCTGTCATTGCAAAGCTCAGCAGTGTGGCATTTTTTTTGTGTGTCTGCCTCTGATAACAGCGATGCCATTTGCAACCTATGCCAAAAGAAACTGAGTTGTGGGAAGTCCAACACCCACCTAGGTACAACTGCTTTGCGAAGGCACATGATCTCAAATCACAAACGCCTATGGGATCAACACATGATGAGTACAAGCAGCACACAAACTTAAAGCCACCATCCTCCTCCTGGTCCAGCATCTTCAGCCACGTCAACCACTGCTGTCCTCCTTGCCCCCTCTCAAACATCCGCCACTCCGTCTCTCACCTTCAGCAGTTCCTGCTCATCTGCCCACAGTCAGGTGTCTGTCAAGGAAATGTTTGAGCGTAAGAAGCCAATGTCACAGAGTCACCCCCTTGCCCGGCGTCTGACAGCTGGCTTGTCGGAACTCTTAGCCTGAGGCCTTCAAAAAATTTGTAGCTATTGGGACACCACAGTGGAAGGTACCCGGCCGAAATTTATTTTCACAAAAGGGAATCCCCAACCTGTACTCTATTGTGGAAAAGGAAGTCATGGCATGTCTGGCACACAGTGTTGGGGCAAGGGTCCATCTGACCACTGATACCTGGTCTGAAAAGCACGGTCAGGGCAAGTATATCGCGTACACTGCGCATTGGGTAAACCTGCTGACGGCTGCCAAGCATGGAATGCGTGGCTCTGCAGAGGAGTTGGTGACACCGCCACGACTTGCAGGCAGGCCTGCTGCCACCTCCTCTACTCCTCCTACTCCATCCTCTTCGCTAACCTCCTCGGCTGAGTCCTCTTCTGCTGCTGCATCTTGCTCCACATCAACTGCACCCCCCCCCAGCTCCCCAGGGGCTATTCCACATCCCGGATACGACAATGTCACGCCGCCTTGGGGTTGACTTGTCTGAAAGCAGAGAGTCACACTGGACCAGCACTCCTATCCGCCCTGAACGCACAGGTGGATCAGTGGCTGACTCCGCACCAACTGGAGATCGGCAAAGTGGTGTGTGACAACGGAAGCAATTTGTTGGCGGCATTGAATTTGGGCAAGTTGACACATGTGCCGTGCAACGCTTTGTGCATAAGTACCCAGGCTTACAGGACATCCTCAAGCAGGCCAGGAAGGTGTGTGGCCATTTCAGGCGTTCCTACACGGCCATGGCGCACTTTTCAGATATTCAGCGGCGAAACAACATGCCAGTGAGGAGCTTGATTTGCGACAGCCCGACACGTTGGAATTCAACACTCCTAATGTTCGACCGCCTGCTCCAACAAGAAAAAGCCGTCAACAAGTATTTGTATGACCGGGGTGCTAGGACAGCCTCTGCGGAGCTGGGTATTTTTTTGCCACGTTACTGGATGCTCATGCGCAATGCCTGTCGGCTCATCCGTCCTTTTGAGGAGGTGACAAACCTAGTCAGTCGCACCGAAGGCACCATCAGCGACATCATCCCATTTGTTTTCTTCCTGGAGCGTGCCCTGCAAAGAGTGCTGGATCAGGCCGTAGATGAGCGTGAAGAGGAAGAGTTGTGGTCACCATCACCACCAGAAACAGCCTTATCAGCATCGCTTGCTGGACCTGCGGCAACGCTGGAAGAGGAGTCTGAGGAAGAGGAGTCAGAGGAGGAATGTGGCTTTGAGGAGGAGGAGGAAGACCAACCACAGCAGGCATCCCAGGGTGCTCGTTGTCACCTATCTGGTACCCGTGGTGTTGTACGTGTCTGGGGGGAAGAACAGACCTTCAATGACATCAGTGAGGACGAGGAACGGGACACGAGTAGCTCGGCATCCAACCTTGAGCAAAAGGGGTCTTTCATGCAGTCATGCCTGTTGAGGGACCCTCGTATAAAAAGGCTGAAGGAGAACGTCCTGTACTGGGTGGCCACACTAGACCCCCAGTTTAAGCAGAAAGTGCTTGAAATGTTACCGAATTACCGGAAGTCGGAAAGGATGCAGCAGTTCCAAAACAGCGTATAAGGGTGGTGTCACAGCACAATGGGAATCTAACAGGGCAAGAGGTAAAAGTAATCCTCCTCCTACCACGACCACGCCAGCAAGGACAGGACGCTTTACAGAAGTGTTGTTGATGGAGGACATGCAGAGCTTTTTAAGTCCTACGCATCGCCACAGCCCTTCGGGGTCCACCCTCAGAGAACGACTCAACCGACAGGTAGCAGACTACCTCGCCTTAACTGCAGATATCGACATTCTGAGGAGAGATGAACCTCTTGACTACTGGGTGTGCAGGCTTGACCTGTGGCCTGAGCTATCTCAATTTGCAATAGAAGTTCTGGCTTGCCCCGCTTCAAGTGTCCTGTCAGAAAGGACCTTCAGCGCAGCAGGAGGTATTGTCACTGAGAAGAGAAGTCGCCTAGGTCAAAAGAGTCTAGATTACCTCACCTTTATTAAGATGAATGAGGCATGGATCCCGAAGGGACTGACAGTGGGGGATGCATTTGACTAAGAAAGGCCTGATGAGATGCCTTGGGCTATAAAATGGTGCACACGCTGCTGTATTTAATCTCTGCATGCCGGAAGACTTGCGTGACTTCTCTGCCACCAACTAGGGTTCAAACCGCAATGTTTTAGTGCAGCGGCTGCAACAATACCTAATTTTTCAGGCATGTGTACATGCCAATTTTTTTTGGCCTCTGGTGCTGCACTGTGGCTGCAAAAACAAAACAAAAAAAAAAAAAGGCACATAAATGTGTCAATTCCCCTTCGTGATCGTTACCTTGTTGTGGTGAAGGGGCTTGCGTATCACAATGAAGCGATCACCTCTATGAGTGTGTTGGCAATAGCAATGTTGGCACACCCCAGATGAGATAAGGTTGTTGCTTAATTGTGAACAGACCAAAAGCGATCGGCTGGATAATTTTGCATAGAAAAACATTAATTTTCTTTGTGATCATCTAAGGTGATCATTAAAGCCTACTAGGCCAACAATGGGCCCACACTGCAGAATCATTGTTTTCTGGGTCACTTAACTGTCACTGAACTACCTCAGCACAGCTATAGGCTTTGAAAAACCGCCATCGACTGCAATCTCCCAAACGTGCGCACGAGCACAGTCATCACTACACCAAGATTGACGCATAGAGGAATAAAATTTATGTCATGAGTTTGTCAACTATTGACAACTCTTTGCGCTTGTCTAAACTAATAGGGGACGTAACAGGGATTAAACTGATAGGAATAGTACTACTTAACATACCACTCATATTGGGATTGCACAGTAAATTGCATGGCGCAGGCGCAGTGCCCCAAATTGGAAGTAAGAGGACCAACCAAGCATCTTTTTCCATCTCCTGGTTCCTAAAATCTATTCCATACACGTCCCCTGATAGGGGACGTAACAGGGATTAACCTCCTCCCGACCGCCTAACGCAGGGATGCGTCCTGCGGCGGTCGGTTTATTCCTCTTGGACGCATCGGCGCGTCATCTCGCGAGACGCGAGATTTCCTGTGAACGTGTGCACACAGGAGCGCGCGTTCACAGGATCGGAAGGTAAATGAACTGATCTACAGCCTGCCAGCGGCGATCATTCGCTGGCAGTCTGTAGATGCGATTTTTTTAACCCCTGAAAGGTATATCAGACACTGTTTTGTTAACAGCGTCTGATATACCTGCTACTTGGTCCTCTGGTGGTCCCTTTTGCTTGGATCGACCACCAAAGGACACAGGCAGCTCTGTAAAGTAGCACCAATCACCACACTACACTACACCCCCCCTGTCACTTATTAACCCCTTATTAACCCCTGATCACCCTATATAGACTCCCTGATCACCCCCCTGTCATTGATCACCCCCTTGTAAGGCTCCATTCAGACGTCCGTATGTGTTTGCGGATCCACGGATCCGCGGATCCCCAAAACACGGACACCGCGGATCCGCAAAACACGGACACCGGCAATGTGCTTTCCGCATTTTGCGGATCTGGACATTTCCAGAACTATATAAAAAATGCCTTTTCTTGTCCGCAATTGCGGACAAGAATAGGACATGTTCTATAGGCTCTACAAAAAACACAGTGTTCGCCCGATCAGGCCTGATCTTGTGCGCACACTTGCGTTCAGTCCGCCCCACCGCAGTGACAGAATATTATTTTTTATGATTACTGCAAAAACACCGTAAAATCGCTGTGGCGCTATAAAGATCACTTTTGAGGGGCATAGCGAGTTCATAGAAGATTTTTTTTTGTTTTGTTTTTTCTTACAAAGTCTCATATTCCACTAACTTGTGACAAAAAATAAAATCTCACATGAACTCACTATACCCCTCACGGAATCCAAATGCGTAAAATTTTTTTGACATTTATATTCACGCTTTAGGTCTCCTAAAATGCCAGGGCAGTATCAATACCCCAAACGTGACCCCATTTTAGAAAGAAGACACCCCAAGGTATTTCGTGAGGGGTATGGCGAGTTCATGTAAAATTTTATTTTTTGTCACAAGTTAGTGGAATATTAGACTTTGTAAGAGAAAAAACAAAAAAATATCGATTTCCGCTAACATGTGCAAAAAAAAAAAAACCTTCTATGAATTCGCCATGCCCCTCACGGAATACCTTGGGGTGTCTTCTTTCCAAAATGGGGTCACATGTGGGGTATTTATACTGCCCTGGCATTTTAGGGGCCCTAAAGCATGAGAAGAAGTCTGGAATCCAAATGTCTAAAAATGCCCTCCTAAAAGATACTCATTGGAATTTGGGCCCCTTTGCGCACCTAGGCTGCAAAAAAGTGTCACACATGTGGTATCACCGTACTCAGGAGAAGTAGGGCAATGTGTTTTGGGGTGTATTTTTACATATACCCATGCTGGGTGAGAGAAATATCTCTGTAAAATGACAACTTTGTAATCTCACACAGTATGGGTATATGTAAAAATACACCCCAAAACACATTGCTCTACTTCACCTGAGTACGGCGATACCACATGTGTGACACTTTTTTGCAGCCTAGGTGCGCAAAGGGGCCCAAATTCCAATGAGAATCTTTATGATTTCACAGGGCATTTTTTACGCATTTGGATTCCAAACTACTTCTCACGCTTTAGGGCCCCTAAAGTGCTAGGGCAGTATAAATACCCCACAAGTGACCCCATTTTAGAAAGAAGACACCCCAAGGTATTCCGTGAGGGGTATGGTGAGTTCATGTAAAATTTTAGTTTTTGTCACAAGTTAGTGGAATATGAGACTTTGTAAGAAAAAAAATAAAAATAAAATCATTTTCCGCTAACTTGTGACAAAAAATAAAAACTTCCATGAACTCACTATGCCCATCAGCGAATACCTTAGGGTGTCTACTTTCTGAAATGGGGTCATTTGTGGGGTGTTTCTACTGTCTGGGCATTGTAGAACCTCAGGAAACATGACAGGTGCTCAGAAAGTCAAAGTGCGTAAATTCACATTTTTAAAAATAGTTATTGCATTTTTTTTTTATCACAGACATGTAGAACAATAAATTTAGAGAAAAATTTATATAGAAATGTAGTTATATTTGAAAAATTTTACAACAGAAAGTGAAAAATTTCATTTTTTTGCAAAAATTTGGGTCAATTTTTGAATAATATCAAAAAAAGTATGTCAGCAGCAATAAAATACCACCAAATGAAAGCTCTATTAGTGAGAAGAAAAGGAGATAAAATTCATTTGGGTGGTAAGTTGTATGACCGAGTAATAAACTGTGAAAGTAGTGTAGTGCAGAATTGTAAAAAGTGGTCTGGTCATTAAGGGGGTTTAAGCTAGGGGAGCTGAGGTGGTTAAACGGGTAGGAATAGTACTACATACCACTCATATCTGGCAGCACAGTAAATTGCACGGCGCACGCGCAGTGCCCCAAATTGGAAGTAAGAGGACCGACCAAGCATCTTTTTCCATCTCCCGGTTCCTAAAATCTATTCCATACACTGGCCCCTGATAGGGGACGTAACAGGGATTAAACTGATAGGAATAGTACTACTTAACATACCACTCATATCTGGTAGCACAGCAAATTGCACGGCGCACGCGCACTGCCCCAAATTGGAAATAAGAGGACCGACCAAGCATCTTTTTCCATCTCTGCGGAGCTGGGTATTTTTTGGCCGCGTTACTGAACTCTCATGCACAATGGCTGTAGGCTCATGCGTCCTTTTGCGGAGGTGACAAACCTGGTCAGTCAAACCCAAGACAACTTCATCGACCTCATCCCATATGCGTTTTTTCTGGAGCGTGCCCTGCGAAGAGTTCTGGATCAGGCCGTAGATGAGCATGAAGAGGAAGGGTTGTGGTCACCATCACCACCAGAAGCAGCCTTGTCGTCGATTGCTGGACCTGCGGCAACGCAGAGAGAGGAGTCTGAGGTGGCTTTGAGGAGGTGGAAGGCCAACCACAGCAGGCGTCCCAGGGGGCTTGTTGTCACCTTTCAGGGACCCTTGGTGTTGTACGTGGCTGGGTGGAGGAAGATACCTTCAATGACGTCTGTGAGGACAAGGAACGGGACATGGCTAGCTTGGTATCCAACCTTGTGCAAATGGGGAGTTTGCGGTTGTGCAAATGGACTGTTTGCGGTGCGTTAAACGGTGAGTTTGGTCTGTCATAGTTTGGTCTGTCACTGTGAAGCGGGCGTAACCCTTACACTACCTGATCGATACAACATCATACCTGATGTTTTAAAGCACGTTATTCCAAACAATTTAGGAATGTTAGGTGATTTATGCCCTTTATGGATTAAAACCGACTCTGCGTCAACTACGTAATTTTCCATGGGAGTTTTGCCATGGATCCCCCTCCGGCATGCCACAGTCCAGGTGTTAGTCCCCTTGAAACTACTTTTCCATCACTTTTGTGGCCAGAAAGAGTCCCTGTGGGTTTTAAAATTCGCCTGCCTATTGAAGTCAATGGCGGTTCGCCCATTCGCAAACATTTGCGGAAATTCGCGTTCGCAAACAGAAAATTTTTTGTTCGCGACATCTCTATACGTTGTTGCAATGTCGTTTGTCACTATCTGTAGCTGAGATAACACAGCAAAACCGCAAACAAATGCTGCACTATCTAAATGCACTATATAGAAAGTATATTATTGTTATATTACACCCCATGCTTCAATCAGTTTTTTTGCGGGGGAACTGGTAAATCACACCAGTAGAAATTATTTGTTCCAATAGCTTTTGGCACTCCGTGTAGCTGCAGTATCGCAGCAGAACCGCACACAACTGCTGCACAATATAAATGCACTATAATATATTTTATATGTTAGAAAGTATATTATAAGTATATTACACCCCTCAGTAAGTCACACCTATCGATAGCACACCTATACCAGTCCTTAAAAGGACTTTTGTGGCCCTATTAGCTAGCATTTGGTGTCCCTTAGTTCCTAACAGTCTGTCCCTGCTCCAAAATGCAACCTCTCTCTACACTGGCAAAACACATAATGTAAAATGGCTGCCAGATCGGCTTCTGTTATAGGGTTGGGGTTGTGTCCATGTGCTGAAACGTCTCAATTAGCTGTCCTGTCCCACCTGATGGATGCGTCATGGGTCAAAGTTTGGCACAATGCAAAAGAATATGGCGCGCACGGACATAGCCATATGTTCGCATGTTCGGCGAAACTAATAGTCTGTATAGACTCAATGTAAAATGGCGGTCAGATCAGGTTTATTTATAAGGTAGGGGGTATGCCCATGTGCTGAAACGTTTCAATTGGCTGTCCTGTACCACCTGATGGATGTGTCATGGGTCAAAGTTCTTCACAATGCTAAAGAATATGGCGTCGGCGGACATCTCCATATGTTCGCATGTTCGGCGAAAGAGCAAAGTTCGCTGCAAAACGACCGCCGGGTGAACCGCAAGCCCATCTCTACTGGCAACTTCAAAGAACTGAATGACGGGGTCACCAGTCAGATATTGACTACAATCAGATATTGACAACCTATCCTGAGGAAAGCTCATCAGTATAAGAGTCTAGAAAACCCTTTAAAAAATACTGTGCAATGCATACTAATGACTGTGCAGTTCTCCATATGAACATTGTGGTTTACAACATATCAGTATGCAGCACCCATCAACCCCCTGCCCAATATAAATGAAATTCACACTGTCACCTGCAACATTACCACAAATGAAACTCATATCTTAATCATACGTAGCCTCAGTGAGGGTCAATCACCCTGAAACAGCTGTCTGCAGATGAGGTGCTGGCTTATTTAATATCCAGGTCATGTCTCAAGGACTGTTTAAAAGGTCGAACATGGACTTATAGGATAGCTACCTTACATCTGGTAGCATTAGAGGCAGAACTTGTTAAGAGCTCATTTGCATCCCTTCTTCCCAAAATTACAAAGGAGCATGTATGGCCTATAAGTCTCCTCATACCAATTAAGGTGCTCTCTCTCTCTCTCCAGGCGAGATAGTACCCCCAAATCTTTTTGAGACATAAGGCACACAATAGCAGATCACATAGTATATCAACATTGGGTCTGGTACATGGCACGATTAAGTGTACAGAGATACTGTATAATGAGGTAGCATGCATAAGCAGTATAACTTATGTGTTGAGTGTAGTGCTGGTGTGTTTTCAACAACATACCCTAACAATGCAGCAGTTCAATGTGGGTGGTAATGGCACCGCAACAGGGTCAACGCAGTCTCAGACTGGTCCACAGAGGAAAGGGTAAACCCCCCATTGCAAGGTAAGGCCCCCAGTCCCCAACCCTGTGCAGAAGTGGCACATAACACAGTAGACTGACTGCACTACATAGAGATAGGCAGCATACAACATCTCAGCCAGCCTATGTTGGTATAAAATCTGGGTAGAATATTTAACACACTACCCAGTTTATTATTATAGATGCATTGGGTGACTGAAGACTTCTAGGCAGAGAGGCAGGCCAGCCAGTATCCTTTTTCCCCAAAGACCTGGATTCTTAAAGTCACTGCAGGGACCCCCATAATCCATCATCTTGTAGAGTCTTGCTACTGCGGCCGCTGTCTGAGCAGGTAGTATTTGCATATACAAACGGAAAATGCAAATGTGATCGCACTCTACATCCAGCACTCTGCCCTGCCTCCATGCTGGATGAGACATTGGTGTACATTTTGGCCAAAGCGTAATAAGCCACTCACCACGTCAAGGTTGCCTCATTTGAGTGGTCCCTAATACTAGTTCCTACCTGTTTATGGGCCATGACAGCCACATAAAGTCCAGGGAATGCAGGTCAGCATGCAAGCCAAGCACACTCTGCTTTTAACCCCGTCCGGTGCCATTACAGCTTTCATCGGATCCAGGGATGCAAGCACCAACATGCATGCTGACCCCACTATATACTTCTCCTGGAGCCAAATGGCTACTGGTAGGTTCTATATAAGCAGACTCAGTTTTATACTGACTTTAAAACCAGCCTCCAGGACAGATTGACTGGTCAGGTGTGCATGACTCAAAGGAGATCGCCACGCCTCCAATATATACTACAAAGAAAAAATGTGGGGGGTTGAGTAAGCACAACCCGTATCTGGTGCACATCACTATGGCGAAATACATATACAAACGGAAAATGCAAATGTGATTGCACTCTACATCCAGCACTCTGCCCTGCCTCCATGCTGGATGAGACATTGGTGTACATTTTGGCCAAAGCGTAATAAGCCACTCACCGCGTCAAGGTTGCCTCATTTGAGTGGTCCCTAATACTAGTTCCTACCTGTTTATGGGCCATGACAGCCACACAAAATCCAGGGAATGCAGGTCAGCATGCACGCCAAGAACACTCTGCTTTTAACCCCGTCCGGTGCCATTTCATCTTTCATCCGATCCAGGGATGCAAGTACCAACATGCATGCTGAGCCCACCATATACTTCTCCTGGAGCCAATTATTGCATATAGCTTTATTGTGGGCCTTCAGAATAAATCTAATGGTGGGCCCTAGGCACCCCAGTCTGGCTCTGAGTCAATGGTATCAATGGTATACAGCAACAGAATAACTGTAAATGATACATGTTTCTTTATAAGAGGGCCAATGTTATTTTCAATCCTCTTACAAACATTTCAGAAGTAACCTCTGACATCACAAATCATCCCCCAGGAACCATTACAGATGTTAACACAATTGAATTTATGGTGCAACTTTCTTTGTCATGTTCAGAATAGGTGGACATGTTTATACCAGACTTTCAAAGCTAAGATATAATTTTGTGAAGCAGAATTATGCTGGTTACAAAGGCAATGGTGTGGTAGAGCTTTTCTCTGTGAAACAGCGTGCATGTCCCGAAATACATGGTTGCTGAATGAGTCCCAGTGGAGCAAAACTGGAATGTTAGAATGGAATGCAGCTGTGAACGTTACAGGGTTGTGCTTTACAAAAGTATGCTCAGTGATGTCATTTATACATATAACAGCGTATTTAATGATCCTAGGAGAGAAGCATTTAAACTGAAAAGGCTGGCTTAGTAAAAACCTGTATCTGTGGAAGCAGCTGCTTTGTGAGTTGTGGAATTGTCATTCGTAATATCTGTTTTCTTGTTAAAAATACAGTGCCTAGAGACCGACACTGCTGGTGTGACCACACACCAAGTAAAAAGCTAAAAATTACTTTTCTTTGTCATGAATCTTGAAGTTTCATGCTTTTTTTGTGAACTGCAGTTTTATAAGAGTTTTGTGAGGCCTTGACACTAAAGGCATGTACTAATCATATATGGTTAAATGTTATAAACCAGGGATGGTACTGAGGTGGACAAAAATATGGAAAATGACAAACAGCAGGAGGTCATATACAGATTTTATCAAATTAATCTAGTCTGTGGCTATACAAAATACAGTATATATGTATAGAAAACAGACAGAGCAGGTGCTGGGCCTCTTCTGAGAGAGCGATCTTGACTAGTCACAGGAGTGGGGGATGCACGGGAGGAGGGGGATGCAAAGACGTTGCTTGGGGGGGCAGTCATTTCTACTTACGCCACTGGTCAGGTGTGATCACTTTTACACTGCATAGCCTTGTCAATCAAAGTGGAGAGGGAGCGGCAGTTGCAGAGAGAGCAGATCCTCTAGGTGTGACGGCAAAGTCCTCTTTGCTTCTAGAGGCTCATTTGCATATACAAAAACATTTTTCTCAGCCATGTGGGCACATTTGAACATGGAACCAACATGGATGCCTTCAGCTGCCAAACGCACATGTAACAGGTCAGTCAGTTTCATAGGTACAAATCTGCTGACAGATGCCCTTTAAGGAATAATCAGTAAAGAAATCATATGGACAAATTGTAAATATACGGGAATTCAACTACTGAGAGGCTTCATTTTGAAATAATTAGCTTAGCCTGGCAAATGATAGTGTCAAGTAGAAGAGCTTGCTTAAAGGGAGTCTGTCACCATACTTTTCCCTTATAGACCACTTACATAGCACTATAGCATAACTATAGATCAGTCAAATGGTACCTTTGTCTTTTTGTTTGGATGTTCACAAGGGGCAAAAACTGAGTTTTATTCATATGTAAATGAGGGCTCGCAAGTGCCCAGGGGCGGCGTTCGGGCTGTAAGTGCCCAGGCCGCTCTGTCTTCTTCTCACATAACCCCTCCCCAGCCTGTTGCTTGGCCCGCCCTGTAAGCCTCTTACGTCATCCAGTGTACTGGCCGATATCCCGCCCGCGCATGCGGGCTGCATGGAATGATGCTGCTGCCCACAATGGTCATCACAGTGTGCATGCGTGGGCGGGATATCGGCCAGTACACTGGATGACAAAATCGAAACTCAAGCGCAATTGTAAATCTAGGCCAGGGGTGGCCAACCTTACAGACACAAAGAGCCAGAAAAAAAAATCGTATGACTGCCAGGAGACACAAGCTATCCATTTACACAAATATGCGTGCACACGACAGTATTACTGCAATATCAAGCATTTAAAAGTGCATTTAAACCACTTTTCCTACCTGTAGTGTAACATAGTAACATAGTACATAAGGCCGAAAAAAGACATCTGTCCATCCAGTTCGGTCTGTTATCCTGCAAGTTGATCCAGAGGAAGGCAAAAAAACAACTGTGAGGTAGAAGCCAATTTTCCCCACTTTAGGGGAATAAAAAATTCCTTCCCGACTCCAATCAGGCAATCAGAATAACTCCCTGGATCAACGACCCCTCTCTAGTAGCTATAGCCTGTAATATTATTACGCTCCAGAAATACATCCAGGCCCCTCTTGAATTCCTTTATTGTACTCACCATCACCACCTCTTCAGGCAGAGAGTTCCATAGTCTCAAAGTGAAGACAGCTTTAGTGAGACTTCTGGCAATCTTTGTTTTTCACAATGTGTTTCAAGATTTCTCAGATGACCGCCCCATGCTCAGATGACCGCCCCATGCTCAGAAGAACGCCCCATGCTCAGAAGACCGCCCCATGCTCAGATGACTGCCCTATACTCAGATGACCGCCCATTCTCAGATGACTGCCCTATACTCAGATGACCGCCTTATACTCAGATGACTGCCCATGCTCAGATGACTGCTCTATGCTCAGATGACTGCCCATGCTCAGATGACTGCTCTATGCCCAGATGACCACCCCATGCTCAGATGACCGCCCCATGCTCAGATGACCGCCCATGCTCAGATGACTGCCTTATACTCAGATGACCGCCTTATGCTCAGATGACCGCCTTATGCTCAGATGACCGCCCATGCTCAGATGACTTCTCTATGCTCAGATGACCACCCCATGTTCAGATGACCAGTAAATGCTCAGATGACCGGTCTATGCTCAGATGACCGATCTATGCTCAGATGACCGCCTTATGGTGAGATGACAGCCTTATGCTGAGATGAACGCCTTATGCTGAGATGACCGCCTTATGCTTAGATGACCGCTTTATGCTCAGATGACCGCCCCATGCTCAGATGGCCGCCTTTTGCTCAAATGACTGCACTATACTCAGATGACCGCCTTATGCTCAGATGACCGCCCATGCTCAGATGACTGCTCTATGCTCAGATGACCACCCCATGTTCAGATGACCAGTATATGCTCAGATGACCGGTCTATGCTCAGATGACCGCTCTATGCTCAGATGACCGCCATATGCTCAGATGACCGCCCCATGCTCAGATGACCGCTTTATGCTCAGATGACCGCCTTATGCTCAGATGACCGCCCCATGCTCAGATGACCGCTCTATGCTCAAATGACCGCCTTATGCTCAGATGACCGCCCCATGCTCAGATGACCGCCTTATGCTCAAATGACCGCCTTTTGCTCAAATGACTGCCTTTTGCTCAAATGACCACCTTATGCTCAGATAACCGCCCATATGCTCAGATTACCACCCATGCTTAGACGACCGCCCATATATCCTCAAACACACTTGGTGTGCTGGGCATTGGCACCTGTGAAAAAAAAGGAAGAGCAGCATTGGCAGAGAGACTGAGGACAGCAGCAGCCATTTCAGTCAGATTAGAGCCAAAGCTGCAGAGTGGCTGTAATCAGACTAAAATTGCTGCTGCTGGCCTCAGTGAGTCTCTCTGCCACTGCTGCTCTGATTGAGTGCCCACTGCCCTGCCCTGCTGTCCATCATTAAAATTCATGAAAATTTACTATGGAGCTAGAAGCAGGTCCTCTTTGCTTGCTGCACCACTTCTTGCTGCCCCCACAGACCCAGCCCACGGTCTGATGAATCTGGCTGCTGGGCTGGCACTGAGAAGACTGGGGGTGGGCATTAGGTCACACACAAACACACTCACAGATGGGGGTGTGGGGCCGTGGGCGGGCACATCGGCGGCTGGTGGCAGGGTTAAGCACTGCAGCTTCGCCTTCTCTGCGGGATGAGGAGGAAGAGCTGCAGTGAGTCGGCACTCTGAATCCTCCACTCTTCCGCCTCGTTCCAGCCTTCCACCGCTTCACTTACGCGCTGCAGAGAGGAGAGTAATCGCTGGCCGCACCGCTCCCCTGCGAGCTGCAAATGAAGGCGCAAGGAGCCACCCCTGATCTAGGCCATTGAGCCAATAAGGAGTCCTGACAGATTGTAGCCTTAATGCCCTGAATGCAGCAGTTGACTATAATACAGGTAATCTATCATAAAGATAAGTAATGGAGAAATGTTCATAAAGATTCTAAATTAATACATTCTTCATGCAAACTGCATAATTATGTTTAAATGTGGACATATTCGAACAGTCTTCAAGACTGTAAGTCTACTGTAAATACATCATTTTCATGTATAAAATCTAATCATGAAATATGACATCTCTAAAAATAAGCATAGACCTGTCAACAGCATGCATATTCTAGATGAATTAAGAGCACAAATACTAAGCTACTAAAATGTCACAGACAACATGAAATTAGATATGTAAAAAAGGACATAAATAGAAAGTGAATTTCTGACTTACAGATAAAGAAAATGGGAGAAATTTCAACATCTTAATGCACATTGGCCTTCGGTAGGTTGTGCAAGCAGCAGTTAGCACTACTCCGTTATTACAGCAACTTTCCTGAATGAAACCTACCTACAATATCAGAACAGCCTACCTAGAGAATTGTGACATCATTGCTACGTACGTACTGTACATGATTAAAACACTTATGAAATCACTTTTGATTAGCTGGCTAAAGCTAGTGGTGATGTCACAGCATGTAATCCTTCCTGAAACCGATTTTTGATGTTAAACTCCCAATCCTGCTGTAACCCCAATGCTCTTCCTGTTACCTACCCGTTTTCCTCATTATTGTACCTGCTGTAATGCATATGGCCTACAAATACTGCACTTCATAAATATTGCATCAAACTCAAAAAATCCAGCAACAATAATGATGTAAAAACTACACAGTACAAGTGCCTTGTACATTAAAGGGGTTGTCTCATCATGGACAATGGGGGCATATCGCTAGGATATGCCCCCATTGTCTTAGATGTGCGTGTCCCACCGCTGGAACCCACACCAATATCTAGAACGGAGCCCGTCAAGGTGGTGGGCTGGAGGACATTGGTCCAGTAACCACCAAGCCGGCTCCCCATAGAAGTGAACGGGAGTGTACCGCCCATGCGTGGCCCCGGCTCCCATTCATTTCTATGGGGCAGATGTAAATAGCCAGCGCTCGGCTATTTTCACCGGCTCCATAGAAAATGAATAGAGGGCGGCTGCGCATGCGCAGTGCGCCCTCCTTCACTTGCGGGGCCCTGTTCTCGATATAGGTGCGTGTCCAAGTGGTGGGACCTGCACCTCTAGACAATGAGGGCATATCCTAGCGATATGCCCCAATTGTTCATGATGAGACAACCCCTTTAACCCCTAAAGGACTCAGCCCTATTTCACCTTAAGGACTTGGCCATTTTTTGCAAATCTGATGAGTGTCACTTTAAGCGCTGATAACTTTAAAACGCTTTGACTTATCCAGGCCATTCTGAGATTGTTTTTTTTTGTCACATATTGTACTTCATGTCACTGGTAAAATGAAGTAAAAAAAAATCATTTTTATTTATAAAAAAATACCAAATTTACCCAAAATTTGTAAAAAATTTCAAATTTCCAAGTTTCAATATCTCTACTTCTATAATACATGGTAATACCTCCAAAAATAGTTATTACTTTACATTCCCCATATGTTTGGATAATTTTGGGAATGATATTTTATTTTTTGGGGATGTTACAAGGCTTAGAAGTTTAGAAGCAAATCTTGCAAGGCTTACATAATAGAAACCACCCAAAAATGACCCCATTCTATAAACTACACCCCTCAAGGTATTCAAAACTGATTTTACAAACTTTGTTAACCCTTTAGGTGTTCCACAAGAGTTAATGGCAAATGGTGTTAAAATTTCAGAATTTAGATTTTTGGGCAAATTTTCCATTTTAATCAATTTTTTCCAGTAACAAAGCAAGGGTTAACAGCCAAACAAAATGCTATATTTATTTCCCCGATTCTGTAGTTTGCATAAACACCCCATATGTGGCCGTAAACTACTGTACGGGCACACAGTAGGGCGTAGAGGGAAAGGTGCGCCGTATAGTTTTTAGAAGGCAGATTTTGCTGGACTGGTTTTTTTGACACCATGTCCCATTTGAAGCCCCCCTGATGCACCCCTAGAGTAGAAACTCCAAGAAACTACACCCCTCAAGGTATTCAAAACTGATTTTACAAACTTTGTTAACCCTTTAGGTGTTGCACAAGATTTAATGTAAAATAGAGATACAATTTAAAAATTTCACCTTTTTGGCAGATTTTCCATTTTAATATCTTTTTTTTCCAGTTACAAAGCAAGGGTTAACAGCCAAACAAAACTCATTAGTTATGGCCCTGATTCTGTAGTTTACAGAAACACCCCATATGTGATCGTAAACTGCTGTACGGGCACACGGCAGGGCACAGAAGGAAAGGAATGCCATACGGTTTTTTGAAGGCAGATTTTGCTGGACTGTTTTTTTTGACACCATGTCCCATTTGAAGCCCGCCTGATGCACCCCTAGAGTAGAAACTCCAAAAAAGTGACCCCATTTTAGAAACTACGGGATAGGGTGGCAGTTTTGTTGGTACTAGTTTAGTGTACATATGATTTTTGGTTGCTCTATATTACACTTTTTGTGAGGCAAGGTTAGATCATGTGGTATTTTTATAGAGCAGGTTGTCACGGACGCGGCGATACCTAATATGTATACAATTTTTTTTATTTATGTAAGTTTTACACAATGATTTCATTTTTGAAACAAAAAAATATCATGTTTTAGTGTCTCCATAGTCTGAGCCATAGTTTTTTCAGTTTTTGGGCAATTATCTTAGGTAGGGTCTCATTTTTTGTGGGAGGAGATGACAGTTTAATTGGCCCTATTTTGGGTTGCATATGACTTTTTGATCGCTTGCTATTATACTTTATGTGACGTAAGATGACAGAAAATGACTTTTTTTACACCGTTTTTATTTTTATTTTTTTACGATGGTCATCTAATGGGTTAGGTTATGTGATATTTTTATAGAGCCGGTCGATACGGACGCGGCGATACCTAATATGTATACTTTTTTTTATTTATGTAAGTTTTACACAATGATTTCATTTTTGAAAAAAAAAAATCATGTTTTAGTGTTTCCATAGTCTAAGAGCCATAGTTTTTTCAGTTTTTGGGAGATTATCTTGGGTAGGGTATGATTTTTGCGGGATGAGATGACGGTTTGATTGGTACTATATTGGCGTACATGCGACTTTTTTGATAACTTTTATTACCTTTTTTGGGAAGTAAGGTGGGCAAAATTTAAATTTTCTCATAGTTTTTTTTTTTTATGGCGTTCACCGTGCGGGGAAAGTAACATGACCGTTTTATAGATCAGGTCGTTACGGACGCGGCGATACCTAATATGTGTAGTATATTTTATTTTTTTCATTTTTATTCAGTGATAAATGTTTTTTTTTTTATCTTTACTTTTTTTTAACTTTTTTTTGACCCTGACCCACTTGGTTCTTGAAGATCCAGTGGGTCTGAGGTCTGTATAATACAGTACAGTACACTATATAGTCTATTGTACTGTATTTTACTTATACTTTGTCTGAACAGATCTATGCCTTTAGCACAGATCTATTCAGCACCATGGACAGCAGGATGCCTGAGAAGGCGTCCTGTTGCCATGGGAACCTTCCCCGTCTGCTCGGTTGTGGCCACAACTGAGCAGACGGGGAAGGGTAAGGAGGGGGGCTCCCTCCCTCTGTGACCCCATCCTGTCTGGGGGCTGCAAAGGCACAGCAGCCCCCAGATGTCAGCCGTTTATACCAGAGTGTCAGCAATGTGCTGACACTCTGGTATAACCACTGTATAGCAGTGAATTTTCAAGAGGAGGCGGGTGGGGGATCGCAATCCCACCTGCCGCACCGCCCCCCTCCATAAAATCATTCAGGGGTGCAGGTAGGGGGGTGAAAAATCAACATTTTGGGCATTTTAAAGTTTCTGATCCCTGACCGCGGGGATCAGAAACTGCAGAAAGCACAGCAAACCGCAGGTCTGAATTGACCTGCGGTTTGCGGCGATCGCCGATACGGGGGGGGGGGGGGTCACATGACCCCCCCCTGGCGTTGTGACAGGATGCCGGCTGAATGATTTCAGCCGGCATCCTGTTCGGATTAACCCCCGCGTGCCGCAATCGCGATTCAAACTTAGGACGTACCGGTACACCCTGAGTCCTTAAGGATTCGGGAAATAGGGCGTACCGGTACGCCATAAGTCCTTAAGGGGTTAATAGTAACATAGTAGCATAGTTTATAAGGTTGAAAAAAGACATCCGTCTATCCAGTTCAGCCTGTTGTTCTGCAAGTTGATCCATAGGAAGGAAAAAATAATAATTGTGAGGTAGAAGACAATTTTCCTCACTCTAGGGGAAAAAATTCCTTCCCGACTCCAATCAGGCAATCAGAATAACTCCCTGGATCAACGACTCCTCTCTAGTAGCTATCACCTGTAATATTATTACACTCCAGAAATACATACAGGCCCCTCTTGAATTCCTTTATTGTACTCACCATCACCACCTCCTCAGGCAGAGAGTTCCATAGTCTCACTGCTCTTAGCGTAAAGAATCCTCTTCTATGTTTGTGTACAAACCTTCTTTCCTCTAGAAGCAGAGGATATAGTAACATAGTTTATAATGCCTTTTTGATCGCTTGCTATTACACTTTATGTGACGTAAGATGACAGAAAATGGCTTTTTTTACACTGTTTTTATTTTTATTTTTTTACGATGGTCATCTAATGGGTTAGGTTATGTGATATTTTTATAGAGCCGGTCGATACGGACGCGGTGATACCTAATATGTATACTTTTTTTTATTTATGTAAGTTTTACACAATGATTTCATTTTTGAAAAAAAAAAATCATGTTTTAGTGTTTCCATAGTCTAAGAGCCATAGTTTTTTCAGTTTTTGGGCGATTATCTTGGGTAGGGTATGATTTTTGCGGGATGAGATGACGGTTTGATTGGTACTATATTGGCGTACATGCGACTTTTTTGATAACTTTTATTACCTTTTTTGGGAAGTAAGGTGGGCAAAATTTAAATTTTCTCATAGTTTTTTTTTTATGGCGTTCACCGTGCGGGGAAAGTAACATGACTGTTTTATAGATCAGGTCGTTACGGACGCGGCGATACCTAATATGTGTAGTATATTTTATTTTTTTCATTTTTATTCAGTGATAAATGTGTTTTTTTTTATCTTTACTTTTTTTAAACTTTTTTTTGACCCTGACCCACTTGGTTCTTGAAGATCCAGTGGGTCTGAGGTCTGTATAATACAGTACAGTACACTATATAGTCTATTGTACTGTATTTTACTTATACTTTGTCTGAACAGATCTATGCCTTTAGCACAGATCTATTCAGCACCATGGACAGCAGGATGCCTGAGAAGGCGTCCTGTTGCCATGGGAACCTTCCCCGTCTGCTCGGTTGTGGCCACAACTGAGCAGACGGGGAAGGGTAAGGAGGGGGGCTCCCTCCCTCTGTGACCCCATCCTGTCTGGGGGCTGCAAAGGCACAGCAGCCCCCCGATGGGAGAGGGAGGGAGCTCCCTGACCCTGACTGTTAACCTTTTCCATACAGCGGTCCGTACGGACCGCTGTACTGAAAGGGTTAAACGACTGACATCTGCACAGATGTCAGCCGTTTATACCAGAGTGTCAGCAATGTGCTGACACTCTGGTATAACCACTGTATAGCAGTGAATTTTCAAGAGGAGGCGGGTGGGGGATCGCAATCCCACCTGCCGCACCGCCTCCCTCCATAAAATCATTCAGGGGTGCAGGTAGGGGGGTGAAAAATCAACATTTTGGGCATTTTAAAGTTTCTGATCCCTGACCGCGGGGATCAGAAACTGCAGAAAGCACAGCAAACCGCAGGTCTGAATTGACCTGCGGTTTGCGGCGATCGCCGATACGGGGGGGGGGGTCACATAAACCCCCCTGGCGTTGTGACAGGATGCCGGCTGAATGATTTCAGCCGGCATCCTGTTCGGATTAACCCCCGCGGCGCCGCAATCGCGATTTAAACTTAGGACGTACCGGTACACCCTGAGTCCTTAAGGATTCGGGAAATAGGGCGTACTGGTACGCCATAAGTCCTTAAGGGGTTAATAGTAACATAGTAGCATAGTTTATAAGGTTGAAAAAAGACATCCGTCTATCCAGTTCAGCCTGTTGTTCTGCAAGTTGATCCATAGGAAGGAAAAAATAATAATTGTGAGGTAGAAGACAATTTTCCTCACTCTAGGGGAAAAAATTCCTTCCCGACTCCAATCAGGCAATCAGAATAACTCCCTAAATCAACGACTTCTCTCTAGTAGCTATCACCTGTAATATTATTACACTCCAGAAATACATACAGGCCCCTCTTGAATTCCTTTATTGTACTCACCATCACCACCTCCTCAGGCAGAGAGTTCCATAGTCTCACTGCTCTTAGCGTAAAGAATCCTCTTCTATGTTTGTGTACAAACCTTCTTTCCTCTAGAAGCAGAGGATATAGTAACATAGTTTATAATGCCTTTTTGATCGCTTGCTATTACACTTTATGTGAAGTAAGATGACAGAAAATGGCTTTTTTTACACAGTTTTTATTTTTATTTTTTTACGATGGTCATCTAATGGGTTAGGTTATGTGATATTTTTATAGAGCCGGTCGATACGGACGCGGCGATACCTAATATGTATACTTTTTTTTATTTATGTAAGTTTTACACAATGATTTCATTTTTGAAAAAAAAAAAACATGTTTTAGTGTTTCCATAGTCTAAGAGCCATAGTTTTTTCAGTTTTTGGGCGATTATCTTGGGTAGGGTATGATTTTTGCGGGATGAGATGACGGTTTGATTGGTACTATATTGGCGTACATGCGACTTTTTTGATAACTTTTATTACCTTTTTTGGGAAGTAAGGTGGGCAAAATTTAAATTTTCTCATAGTTTTTTTTTTTATGGCGTTCACCGTGCGGGGAAAGTAACATGACCGTTTTATAGATCAGGTCGTTACGGACGCGGCGATACCTAATATGTGTAGTATATTTTATTTTTTTCATTTTTATTCAGTGATAAATGTGTTTTTTTTTATCTTTACTTTTTTTAAACTTTTTTTTGACCCTGACCCACTTGGTTCTTGAAGATCCAGTGGGTCTGAGGTCTGTATAATACAGTACAGTACACTATATAGTCTATTGTACTGTATTTTACTTATACTTTGTCTGAACAGATCTATGCCTTTAGCACAGATCTATTCAGCACCATGGACAGCAGGATGCCTGAGAAGGCGTCCTGTTGCCATGGGAACCTTCCCCGTCTGCTCGGTTGTGGCCACAACTGAGCAGACGGGGAAGGGTAAGGAGGGGGGCTCCCTCCCTCTGTGACCCCATCCTGTCTGAGGGCTGCAAAGGCACAGCAGCCCCCCGATGGGAGAGGGAGGGAGCTCCCTGACCCTGACTGTTAACCTTTTCCATACAGCAGTCCGTACGGACCGCTGTATGGAAAGGGTTAAACGACTGACATCTGCACAGATGTCAGCCGTTTATACCAGAGTGTCAGCAATGTGCTGACACTCTGGTATAACCACTGTATAGCAGTGAATTTTTAAGAGGAGGCGGGTGGGGGATCGCGATCCCACCTGCCGCACCGCCCCCCTCCATAAAATCATTCAGGGGTGCAGGTAGGGGGGTGAAAAATCAACATTTTGGGCATTTTAAAGTTTCTGATCCCTGTCCGCGGGGATCAGAAACTGCAGAAAGCATAGCAAACCGCAGGTCTGAATTGACCTGCGGTTTGCGGCGATCGCCGATACGGGGGGGGGGTCACATGACCCCCCCTGGCGTTGTGACAGGATGCCGTCTGAATGATTTCAGCCGGCATCCTGTTCGGATTAACCCCCGCGGCGCCGCAATCGCGATTTAAACTTAGGACGTACCGGTACACCCTGAGTCCTTAAGGATTCGGGAAATAGGGCATACCGGTACGCCATAAGTCCTTAAGGGGTTAATAGTAACATAGTAGCATAGTTTATAAGGTTGAAAAAAGACATCCGTCTATCCAATTCAGCCTGTTGTTCTGCAAGTTGATCCATAGAAAGGAAAAAATAATAATTGTGAGGTAGAAGACAATTTTCCTCACTCTAGGGGAAAAAATTCCTTCCCGACTCCAATCAGGCAATCAGAATAACTCCCTAAATCAACGACTTCTCTCTAGTAGCTATCACCTGTAATATTATTACACTCCAGAAATACATACAGGCCCCTCTTGAATTCCTTTATTGTACTCACCATCACCACCTCCTCAGGCAGAGAGTTCCATAGTCTCACTGCTCTTAGCGTAAAGAATCCTCTTCTATGTTTGTGTACAAACCTTCTTTCCTCTAGAAGCAGAGGATATAGTAACATAGTTTATAATGCCTTTTTGATCGCTTGCTATTACACTTTATGTGACGTAAGATGACAGAAAATGGCTTTTTTTACACCGTTTTTATTTTTATTTTTTTACGATGGTCATCTAATGGGTTAGGTTATGTGATATTTTTATAGAGCCGGTCGATACGGATGCGGCGATACCTAATATGTATACTTTTTTTTATTTATGTAAGTTTTACACAATGATTTCATTTTTGAAAAAAAAAATCATGTTTTAGTGTTTCCATAGTCTAAGAGCCATAGTTTTTTCAGTTTTTGGGCGATTATCTTGGGTAGGGTATGATTTTTGCGGGATGAGATGATGGTTTGATTGGTACTATATTGGCGTACATGCGACTTTTTTGATAACTTTTATTACCTTTTTTGGGAAGTAAGGTGGGCAAAATTTAAATTTTCTCATAGTTTTTTTTTTTTATGGCGTTCACCGTGCGGGGAAAGTAACATGACCGTTTTATAGATCAGGTCGTTACGGACGCGGCGATACCTAATATGTGTAGTATATTTTATTTTTTTCATTTTTATTCAGTGATAAATGTGTTTTTTTTTATCTTTACTTTTTTTAAACTTTTTTTTGACCCTGACCCACTTGGTTCTTGAAGATCCAGTGGGTCTGAGGTCTGTATAATACAGTACAGTACACTATATAGTCTATTGTACTGTATTTTACTTATACTTTGTCTGAACAGATCTATGCCTTTAGCACAGATCTATTCAGCACCATGGACAGCAGGATGCCTGAGAAGGCGTCCTGTTGCCATGGGAACCTTCCCCGTCTGCTCGGTTGTGGCCACAACTGAGCAGACGGGGAAGGGTAAGGAGGGGGGCTCCCTCCCTCTGTGACCCCATCCTGTCTGAGGGCTGCAAAGGCACAGCAGCCCCCCGATGGGAGAGGGAGGGAGCTCCCTGACCCTGACTGTTAACCTTTTCCATACAGCAGTCCGTACGGACCGCTGTATGGAAAGGGTTAAACGACTGACATCTGCACAGATGTCAGCCGTTTATACCAGAGTGTCAGCAATGTGCTGACACTCTGGTATAACCACTGTATAGCAGTGAATTTTCAAGAGGAGGCGGGTGGGGGATCGCGATCCCACCTGCCGCACCGCCCTTCTCCATAAAATCATTCAGGGGTGCAGGTAGGGGGGTGAAAAATCAACATTTTGGGCATTTTAAAGTTTCTGATCCCTGTCCGCGGGGATCAGAAACTGCAGAAAGCACAGCAAACCGCAGGTCTGAATTGACCTGCGGTTTGCGGCGATCGCCGATACGGGGGGGGGGGGTCACATGACCCCCCCCTGGCGTTGTGACAGGATGCCGGCTGAATGATTTCAGCCGGCATCCTGTTCGGATTAACCCCCGCGTGCCGCAATCGCGATTCAAACTTAGGACGTACCGGTACACCCTGAGTCCTTAAGGATTCGGGAAATAGGGCGTACCGGTACGCCATAAGTCCTTAAGGGGT